>NC_133405.1:120987553-125787553 GCF_047511655.1 Castor canadensis | reverse complement strand
ATGGTGACTGTGACTGAGGAAAAACTTCCATGACTAACCCATTGTGGTACAAAGAAAATGGCCCAATTTTCATGGTGGTTTTAAAATGAATCAAGCTGAAACTTGATATAAGCTTTCTCAGTCTGGCTGGGAAGTGTTCCTAATAGAAAAAGGTTTTAATGTCCATAAGGTAGTAAAACTATTAAACTGGCAAAAGCTGTGCTGATTCTTTAAAGATTCATAAGGACGAGAGGCTCTTGGCTTTTGTGACAGTTGGAAGACAAGCACTCTGCAGACACAAGAATAATTCATGTTGGACGGGATGGAGTCAGCTTGGAAAGGGCCCTTGATGCTTCGTGGCACAAGGAATTGCCCATTTTCCATGAGCTTCAGTCACACCCTACGCAGTTCAATTAGAAAATGTAGCCTCATTTTCCATGCATGAGAGGCATGGCACCAGTGACCACAGGTGACCTAATGCACATCTACTGAAAAAACAGAGGAGAAACAGTTAAAAGTCTGAGACGGGCCAGCTGTCACCAATAGAACTGTTGGGAGTTCTTAAATGGTTCCGTTTACTCATCATTACTCTCTGCTCTGGACTTGAAAAAGAGCCTTAGAAGGGAGCTTGCTACATTTGGAGCTTGGCAACATCATTCCCTTCCAATTTCTCGGGCAGCCATTCTTTCTTCTGCACATCCCCATCTCAGATAAGCAAGGCAGCCACAATTGTTCCCATGAAACCTCAGTAACATATTTCTCACTTTGAGCCCTTACCACTCCACGTGCTGCCACCAGAGAGAGGTATGCCAAGTGCCTATCTGAGTATGTCCCTCTAGCTAACTCCTTCCATGCCACAGAGGCTCAGCACCACAACTTGGACCTCTTACAAGATGCTAGACTACACCACAAGGCCTGGGTGGGGTGCTCTCCCACTCACCCATCACCCTGATCTCAGCTTTCAGCACCCTGTATTGACATTCCTTATTGACATATCTGTCTCACCCACCAGCCAGGAAAGAAGTGGTTTTTATCTCTGTTTTCTCAGGCCTAACATCATTTCTGGTGGTGAGTGTCCAATAAATGATTATTGAACAGATTAACAAAAGACCTTTCTGGGCTTCAATTTTGTCATCATAAAAAATGAGAGAATAATCTGAGCCATCAGATTCAGAGTTATTCTCCTATAAATCAGAGATTATGTGAAAACGATTTCACATCGCACAGGTAGAATTTATTTTCACGCACCATTAATGGAGTTACAGGATTTGAGAATGGGTGATAGTTTTTTTAATTACCGTGCTATTCAATAGAATGACCAGCATCCTAACTATTTACATTTCTCTGTAGAATTTTCATTTTTAAAAGATCAAAATATTTTTAAAATGTGAATGAATAATTTTAAAGACATTACAAAAAGTTATGCTCATACTCATTAACAATTACTCAAACTTCCATATGGTCAGCAAATGTTTCATAAGCAAAAATGAGTAAGCCAAAGAAAACCTTCATTTAGACCATAGCAAAGCCCATATTATCAATTTAGGTTACAGGAACTAAAAGAACTAAAGAAACTGAGATAACAACAAACTGCAAGAGTAAGTTACTTAATTTTAAACAGGATTCAGAGGCTACCAAGTTTTTTCCATGTCTAGAAAACTCAGGTAAAAGAAACAGAGTGAAAGAAACAGACCCTGAAGTTGGCGTGGGCCCCTTACAGTCATTTTACCCAAGCACCAGGTTGACAGAAGAAAAACCAAGTCCCAAGGCTGGTGATAAAACTCAGTGGTAGAGCGCATACCTAGCATTACAAGGTCCTGTGTCCAATCCCCACCACTGCAAAAGCAAACAAATGAAATAACCAAGACCCAGAGAGGCATGATGGTATGCCCCATGGCCTGCTTCAGGGAAGAGCAGCCGGCCAGAGGGCATGTTTCCTTCTGGAGAAAGAAATACATGAGTCATTTCACCTTATTTGACAACCTTTAGATAAAAGGGCAACAGACACTCCTAACATAAAACATTAATGTGTATGTGTGTGTGAAAAAGTATCATAATGTCCAGAATTACAAGGAACCAGAATCAGGCTAAGTACCAAACTAGAGGAGGAAAGGGAGCCCTCCAAACTGTTAGGAGGGGCTGGTTGGCTCTTATATACTAGCCTTGGTAACTAGATGAGATATTTTTTCCCAGGTGTGAAACTCAGGGAAAGAAAGAGGATTGGGGTGCAAAGTATTTAAAGTGCCCTTAAAAATCTGATCTTTCATGACTGATTCAACAGACTTTTTTGTATGGCACTGGGGATTGAACCCAAGTCCTTGCCCACACTAGGCAAGTACTTCTACCACTCAGCTACATCTCCAGCTTCTCCATGACTAATACAAAAAATTACAAGTAAAGTTCAAGTGTTGGTGGCTCATACCTGTAACTGTAGCTACTTGGGGAGCTGAGATTGGGAGCACTGCAGTTTGAGGCCAGCCTAGGAAAATAGTTTGCAAGATCCCATCTCCAAAACCACCAGAGCAAAATGGACTGGAGGAGTGGCTTAAGTGGTAGAGTGCCAGCTTTGTAAGTGTGAAGCCCTAAGTACAAGCCCCAGTCTCACCAAAAGTAAAAAAATTACAACTAATGCTGTCTATCAAAAAAGTCAAAGTACACTATACACATCTATGGAATTGTCACAATTTATGCTAATAAACGGTTTTAAAGGTCAAGCTACTCATAGTACACTAGGTTTCACCTGAAACCTGACACTTCAACACCTGACTCCCTCTGGGACCTTTCGAATGCTCCCACATTTCTCTTCTCCCACCACCTTCCATTTCTGCAGATATGACCTGAATCTGGGGTTTTCAAACACTGTCCCAAGAGATGGTATGTGACCACACCAAAGTTATCACCAGTCCATAAACCACTGAGAAAAAGGCCACCATGGGGAGTTTCCCACTAAGCTAAATCTGTTCAATTTTTAAACATGGAGATTATTACCTTTCTAACAGTAGGAGATGGCATTTGTTTTTTTTTAATGTGTTTAAATAGTGAAATAAAAATGAGCAACTTCCAAAATGAAAGCTTTTGTGTAAATGATCTGTGAAATCTCAAAGAGCACGAACCTCAGGGAGGAATGTCTCCGGCCTGGGGAGGTAAAAGGAGTGTCACTGTAGGCTACTGCAAAGGAATTAAAGTGGCTTCTTCTGCCTCTTCTACCTCATCCTTAGCCTGTCACCACTAGATCCAATTACCTTTTAATGGGGCCCACCAACCCCATTCCCCAGCTGCTAGTCACTTTTCTCATTTCATGAACCAAACTAGCAAGCTGCTAACCTTGACCAAGGTTTCCATACTATACTAAGTACCAAGGTTTCCATACTGTACCAGGAGTTCATGGCTAGAGAAGGATTCTGACAAGCTATTTAATAAAGTGATAATAAAATAATAAACTTAATAAAGTATAGTTTGTCCATATTATTTTAGTATGACAAGAGTGCCTGAGGATGAGTTACTGGCAGGTTGTATACCCCTCCAGATATGTGCAAACAAAATGGAAGCCAGAGCCTGGCTTTGCCAATCCACAAGCCTACAGTCAATGGACAGAGGGTGGGGAGCATCCCAAGACAAAAAAATGCCACATGCAATCTGAGAGCTGAGTATCACCTGTTCCCTTCTTGCTTCCACATTCATTTGCAGCTTTGAAAGCCTCAGTGGATGTAGCAAAGGTTTCTTTGTTGTAAATGACTACTTTGAATCTATGAGTTTACCTCCAGATTTAAACTCTCATGGCTGAAAGGGTCTCTGCATATAGCAAAGGTAAAGCTACTTGAGCCATCAAGCTGGATGTGAAAGCCCTGTCCATAAAGACAGAGACCAAAATATCAGGGGAATATAGGGCACCTCTGCACACAGGTGAGCTTTTCTGAGGCTGGCCGTAAGTCTACAATGGCTACTAGACACCATGACCTTCTCCAAGCCAAAAGCCATCTGAACTGATGCTCTCCATACCACCAAACATCTTGTCACCCTCCTCAGTCCACTGTATTCCCTATTGCAGGCTGACAGGTGGAGACAGCTTGGCAAGATGACACTGTTCACACCAAGTGCTATTTACTCTCTGTTTTGGAATAATTCACATCACCAAACATTGCTCCGAGGAGGTTAGGCAACATTTGTCATGGGCTCACCACTTTGATTTGTTTGACCTCCTCCTGTGTTTCTATAGCTTTCATGAAGCGTTTCCAACTGGCACACTGAGCATTTATTGCTATCGCACTCATGCGATAGGATGGGGTAAAAGAGGTTTGTGGAGCACCCCCCATAACTCAGCACAAACCCAGCCAATGCAATGGGCTGCCAAGGTCAGGAATGCTCTGTGGTTGGTGCACAGGTGGAGTGAACACATGGGTCCTGGTGAGAACCAACACATCTAACTGTGAAGGTCTGCAAGAGGAACTCCTCAGCTAACAACCAGGATCAGGCCTTTCAAAGGACCAAGATGAGGCTCTCGCATCAGCCCATTTCCTATATGACTGGGAAATGAGTACTGGTGGCTGGCTTGACCTGATTTACTCGGTGGCAGACCTACACTGTGAGCCCTGAGGGGTGGGAATCAGGGGAGGCCTCATGGTGCTCCAGGGAGAGGGCCATACACAAACCTTCTTCTCAATTAAATGAATGTCAACAAGTACCCAGAAGAAACAAAAATGCTCAGAGGGCTATGTGGGTTAGTAAGCAATTAAGCAGAAACGTGGCCTGTTTCGCTTCTGTTGAATAGTATCTAACCCTTAGAACAACCTCTTTGCTTTTTGTCACCACATTTGAGAAATACAAAGTGCTTCTGACATAAAGCACTGACATAAATTTAAGTTCAATCATGACTTGTACCCCCGAATAGGAGCCAGAGCTGCATATGTCTATACTTGTGCACCCATACTGTCCCATACAGACTTGATGGTGTCACAGCAACAACTGCACCTGCCATTCCTCAGCTTGGCTAATACCAACCACACCTCTGTCCCAAACACTGCCTGAAGGTCACTGGTAAAGAGACATGGTCTGTGGGAGCAAGGTATGCCTCTCATATGAAAGTGCTCATGTCTGAGCAACTAACCCCATGAGAGCTGGAAGTCATGGCTGTCTGTTTACTCAAAGATACACACACACTCAGCTATCCACTCCAAATGTCACTCATGGGGTTCTTTGTCCAGGATGCAGTATGTCCTATGAAACCTGAGGAACTGCTTGATAGCCTGTAATGCTGCAAGGACCAATAACCAACTGTCTAGCTTCAAAATGACACATTTAATACAAACTTTTCTAATTTAACAAAATAAACAGGACAGAAAAACCAACAGTTCAAAGCCAGAGAATCTAAGTCTTCCCTCAAAATCTGTCCAACAACCCCCTAGAAATGATTTCTGGTAGTAAAATGTAGAAATTACAAAATATAGTGAGAATTTAATCACTTATTTATGGAGCTTTGTTCTCACTGTAACATAAATTTTGTATAAGTGTTCACTATTAAATTGCTATATATACATACATACACACACAGCTTTTACTACACAGATTTAGAATTTAGTATCAATCAAATTTCACGTTTGCTGTCACTTTATTTAATATATATTTAAATATCAGGTATTAAATCACTAGAGAATATCTAATCTCTAATATGGATGAAATTTTCTATGTGAAAATTAGGCTCAAATTATACATTTTTTTCCAGGGCAAGCAATTTGCCATAAGTTTGAATAAGAGCTCTCTCTTCAAGGTCATGGGCATGTCTTTGGGTCAATGTTTAAATCAATCACTTCAAATATACTTACTTTGTGTATGTGAAAGTCATTGTTTTCCAAAAGCACTGAAATTATTTTCGACCTAGGTTTTATTAGGTTTTCTTAGGAAATGAGGTCCCCCCAAGGAACACAAGGCTGTGCTTGAGGTGGGAGGGGTGCATCCTCAGTCTACCTCTTCTCAATTGACCATTAGATTCTTCAGACCAGGATTTCTTCATCTCTGTGATATTGACATTTGGGGCTGGGCCATTCTTTGTTGTTTATGGGGCCTTCCTATACATTGTAGGATGTTTAACAGCATCCCTGGCCTCTACTTGCTAAAAGCCAGTAGTATCCCTACTCCCATAAAATGACAAACAAAAATGTTTCCATACATCGTTACCAAATACCCCTTGTGGAGAACAGCTGAGAACCACTGATGTAGACCAAGTTTTTGCATTGGAAGTTTGGACTTCCAATAGGTTCAATTCCAGCTGTGCTTCCTTCTAGCTAGTTAACCTTACCAAGTTACCAGAATTTCTTTATTCCCTGTCCCTTCACTCTAAAAACACAAGTCATTATGTCCCTCCTTCACAGGCTACTGGTGATGAGAAAAATGTACAAAACACCTAGCAAGCACCTAGTGAATATTAATTCCTTCTTCCCTTCCTCTTACTTGCTCCAACGGCTATTATTTCAATACTAGAAAATGGAGATGCTGGGAGAGGGGAGGCCAAGAAAGGGAGGCCAAGCTCTCCATTATACTGGAGGAATGACTGTAGCACTAGGCTATTACACACAGTTACAGCTTTCAGAGGCAACCATCTACAACTGTACCCCAAAGAGGAATCGAAGACTGTTAAAGCACACTTTACCTCCAAATGTGCTTAGAAAACACTCCTAAGCCCTGTGAACACTTTGGGATTCCTTTACTGCCACAGCTGTAATCAGTTATGTATCACTATCCCAGTGGGCCTCAGTTTAAGTAAATTGTAAAACAATACACATATTTAACACCCCAGGGGGAATGATTTGCATCCCAAAATGACCCCTTTATGAGCTTTTAGAGCGCTTTCTTAATATGCCTAAAACATAATTCTATGTATAAAAGATTGGTTTACACAAAACTTAGAAACACCAGTATAATGGTACTGCTCTACCTAATCACAATTATTTTACGAAGTGGGCCAGAGGGGGCAGTCTAACAACACTTACAGATGAGTGGTATTTAGATAATTTGTTAACATTGGGACCTCAATGCATTAGGAAATTTTCTATTTTTGTTCTTTTTAACAGCTTTACTGAGATATAATTTATATTCCACAAAATTCACCCACTTAAAGTATACAACTTAATACTTTTTAGTAAATTTACAATCGAGTTCTAGAACCTTTCCAGTTGCTCCCCAAATTTTATCCTAATAGTTTTCCTAGGGTGCAGGGGAATACTTTTACATTTCCTGATTCAAATGAACCATGGTCACCAGGTACCCATGAGAGAACAAGTTGAAGTTAGCCTTCATACCTTCTGAACCATGCCCATGCCCTAAATCTCCCAACTTTGAAGGTAGAAACTCTTGGCCCCCAAATTGACCACTGTGTCAAGTGTGCTTGTGACTCAAGTTGAAGATGAGGGGAAATCTTCACCTTCCTCAAGTGAAGAGGAGGTAAAGAGGCAGAAATGGGAAAAGTTTGTAGTGACTTGACAAGAATGGAGAAAAACAACATCTCAAACAAAGATGCCAAGCAACTGAGGAAGAATGAGAAGGGCTTTCTCTAAGTCAATTAGTTCAAACTAGGTGGCTTAGTTCACAGCCTGCTTCCCATCTGGAGGCCTGTTGCGAGGTTGTTTAGTGGGAAGGGAATTGAAAATCTCTCAGCAGTACTGAAGTCGAACAATAAATCCCACCGTGCAGTGGAAACTACAATATATGACACAATAAAAGTAAATGTTATGGCACTTGACTTTGCGGCCCATAATCTCCCATTCAGTCGCAACAGAGATTCTTCTGTCAGCAAGAGAAAAGTGGACAATTTAATTTTCCTTTCTATTCACGTGCAAGCCTATTCATTTCTTCTCTTCATGTGCAAGGAACTCCTCCATGGTTTCTCTTATGTTACTTGAAATATGGCCGTGTAGTTTGATACAAACAATCTTTCAATCTGACACCAACAACTTAGTTTTGGACCAATTGATTCCATTCTAAATTACTGCTGGCTAACAGATGCTGGTAGCTGCCCACACGAGATCTGAAAAACCCATGTTCTCTAATTTAATATAATAATAATTCTAAATTACAGCTTTATTAAGAGGGAACACAAATTTATTTATAGCTAACACTGACGGTTTCTAATGGCTTTCAAGGCTGTATTGTGCTATTCACTGCAACCCACATTTGGACAGCTTCAATTGTCTGAACCACTAGCAAAACATTCTGGTACAAATAATTTCCTCCTTGATCCAAAGCAATGAACAAATGCTATAAAAGCAGCCCCCAAAGACAGCCAATCCCTCTGCAATGTCCTTTTGTCCTTGACCAATCCACCTACAAAAAACATCTCTGCTTTTGGGTATAAAGACATTCTGCTTAAAATCTGTTCCTCTCTAGGCCCCTGTGATGTTGCAAGATCCTGCTTTTCTCTTAAATGTAGATGCTATGGGGACATTGGTCTTCAGCTCAAGATTCATCTTTCCCTTCTTTTTTTTTTAATGGTAAGGACTTTATCTTCCTGACCCAGCACTCACTTCTTTTATTTATTTATATTATTCATATGTGCATACAATGCTTGGGTCATTTCTCCCCCCTGCCGCCACCCCCTCCCTTACCACCTACCCTGCCCCCTCCCTCTCCCCCCCACCCCCTCCCTTACCACCCACCCTACACCCTCCCTCTCCCCACCACCCCCTCGATACCCGGCAGAAACTATTTTGCCCTTATCTCTAATTTTGTTGAAGAGAGAGTATAAGCAATAATAGGAAGGAACACGGGGTTTTGCTAGTTGAGATAAGGATAGCTATACAGGGAGTTGACTCACATTAATTTCCTGTGCATGTGTGTTACCTTCTAGGTTAATTCTTTTTGATCTCACCTTTTCTCTAGTTTCTGGTCCCCTTTTCCTATTGGCCTCAGTTGCTTTAAAGTATCTGCTTTAGTTTCTCTGCGTTGAGGGCAACAAATGCTATCTAGTTTTTTAGGTGTCTTACCTATCCTCATATCTCCCTTGTGTGCTCTCACTTTTATCTTGTAATCAAAGTTCAATCCCCTTGTTGTGTTTGCCCTTGATCTAATGTCCACATATGAGGGAGAACATACGATTTTTGGTCTTTTGGGCCAGGCTAACCTCACTCAGAATGATGTTCTCCAGTTCCATCCATTTACCAGCGAATGATAACATTTCATTCTTCTTCATGGCTGCATAAAATTCCATTGTGTATAGATACCACATTTTCTTAATCCATTCGTCAGTGGTGGGGCATCTTGGCTGTTTCCATAACCTTGGCTATTGTGAATTGTGCTGCAATAAACATGGGTGTGCAGGTGCCTCTGGAGTAACCTGTGTCACAGTCTTTTCGGTATATCCCCAAGAGTGGTATTGCTGATCATTTAGCTTTTTAAGTAGCCTCCAAACTTTTTTCCAGAGTGGTTGTACTAGTTTACATTCCCAGCAGCAGTGTAAGAGGGTTCCTTTTTCCCCGCATCCTCGCCAACACCTGTTGTTGGTGGTGTTGCTAATGATGGCTATTCTAACAGGGGTGAGGTGGAATCTTAGTGTGGTTTTAATTTGCATTTCCTTTATTGCTAGAGATGGGAAGCATTTTTTCTTGTGTTTTTTGGCCATTTGAATTTCTTCTTTTGAGAAAGTTCTGTTTAGTTCACTTGCCCATTTCTTTATTGGTTCATTAGTTTTGGGAGAATTTAGTTTTTTAAGTTCCCTATATATTCTGGTTATCAGTCCTTTGATGTATAGCTGGCAAATATTTTCTCCCACTCTGTGGGTGGTCTCTTCAGTTTAGAGAGCATTTCTTTTGTTGAGCAGAAGCTTTTTAGTTTTATGAAGTCCCATTTATCTACCTGGCATTCACTTCTAAGCAAACAACATTGATAATAAGCATTTCTATCTTTCTGCAGCCCTCCAATTTTTTGACATAATTCTGGAAGACCAGGTGAGAAAGTTGACCAAGATGTGAGCATTTGCAGGTAAAGAGGCAGAGTGTCGGAGTCCGTGCGAGTTATGCAGGGCCAGCCAGGCTGGAAGCAGCAGATTCAGCACTGAAAGCCAGGGTTGAAGACACCAGTACTATCTTCTTTTCCACCCCTGACAAGAACCTCCTATCTCTGCCCTGAATCCCTGCCAGGCACTGGAGCTTTAGACCGCCACTTTTAGACTCCTTTCAGCACTAAGATCGGGTGCCTGGCCAAATCTCAAAGTCAACATAATTAAGCAAGGCACTGGTAGCTCACATCTGTAATCTCGGGAGGCTGAGACTGGGAGGATCGTGGTTCAAGGCCAGCCTGGGCAAATAGTTTTCTAGACACTATTTCCAAAATAACCAAACAAAATGGATTGGAGGTGTGGTTCAAGTGGTAGAGCGCCTACATTACAAGTGAGAAGCCCTGAGTTCAAATCCCAGCCCCACCACCCCAAAAAAAGGCACACTTAATTAAATCCATCACATTTCCCCCAAAATTAGCTCCTGCTCCTGACATGCTCATTTCTACCCATGTCATTTTTACCCTGCCTACTTAACTACACAAACCTCACAACTAACAGTCATTCTTTTTCCCTGCTCCCACATCCAATCTATTATGAAGGTCTAGCAATTCTCCCGTATTGCTGTTTCCACATCCATCCTTTCTTTCCCAATTCTTCTGTAAGCAGATGAGTTCTGGTTCCTTCTATCTTTCACCCCAGCTATCAAAAAAAAACCTGACTACTTGATACCTAGCTTCCCTTCATCTGATTGAGGCTTCAAAGTTCTTCATCATTTATTATCCTAGTTTTTAGACCTGATCACATTACTTCAATATCAACCATCAATAGCTCCTACAGCCTATAGAATAAATTACAAGTTCATCTCCCTCAAATTCAACCTGCTGCCTACTTACATGTCCAGGACACTCTCCTCCTTCCCAGCACAAACATCCTACAGCAGCCAGAGGGGTGTATGCAGGTGCCAGCACTGTGCCCCAGTGTCCTCGTCCCCTGCACCAGTAAATCCACCTTCTACCTCTCCCTTGTTACTTATGCAGACCTTCAGTGTTATCTCACTTTTAATTTGCTGTTTTAGTGGCCCAAACAGATCTAATGCCCATAGAAACAGGCCTGTATATTTAGGCAGCCTTGCATTTGGACAGTAGGTACTCAAGTATTTATTGGTTGATTACATAGCTGCCGATCATCATTTCTTACAATGCAAATTACATGTATATATTATGTTAAATTAACTCAGGGAATTATAATCTTCGGGAATAATGCCTTCTTGGCAAAATGAGAGAACCAAATCACCTTTCTAGCTTCCGAATACGTACAACTGGTGATTACTTTCTACAGTACGAAAAGCTTCTGTAGAATTTCCTCCCCCACCATAAGTACCCCAATATTTTCAAACTAGCTTGTCAGACTGAAAAACATGCTGTTCATATTTTGGCAAAAGCCATCCTAGACGTCCCCAGACCCAAGGAGAGCAAGGGTCAAAGGCCAATGCCCTTAAAAAAAAAAACAAGACATATGGCTCTGTGTATTGTGGAGGAGGGCAAATACCTCCCTTCCTGTGGGAGACCCCACATGGCCTTTACTAACACCCCACTATCCAGTCACCCTGGACTAAACTGGAACGCAGATACTGAGTCACAGTGGCAGAACCGGAACTTATTCTGATGAGCGCCTTTCATTCACAGCCGCTCACTGCTCTGCTCTTCCCTGCCCCTTAACCAGATCAAAAGCCACAGCAGGCCAGACTTGCTGCTGTTATTGCATCAGCCCAAGCTGTCAGGTTATGCTTCCTAACTGGGCTTCTTGAAGGCTGGCGGAGGATGCAAGCAGCTCCTGGAAACAGGGCAAGTACTTTTGGTATTTACAATCACAACCACACACGCTACCCACAAACCTTCATGAGGTAAAGCCAGAAACTGCAGATCAGCAGTTTGTAAAGATGAAATTCTATTAGCAGATTCAGAAGAAAACGACAAACTGGGAGGTTACACCAGGCAAGAAGAAAGCCCATGTTAGGCACTCTAGTGCTTTTATAAAGCCTACCAACTGTTGGCCATTTGTTCCTAAATTGAGTAGCCAAAGACAGATGATGCTGGAAATCTATCTTCCATGTCAAATCAATCCCTGACATTCACTGTCAGAGGTGGGGGGATGGCAGGAGGGAGGTGGGTATGGTTATAAATGAGCAATACAAGGAATCCTACTGGTGATGGAGATGTTCTATATTTTAATTCAAAGGTGTATACACAAACACACCTTTGTGTATATACATCATATATATATATATATATATATATATATGATAAAATTGCAGAGGACTCAATACACATAGGCATTAGTATAACTAGACTACTGTGAATAAGCCTGGTGGACTGTACTGGTGTTCATGTCCTATTGTGCTACCACACTGTAGTTCTATGAGATGGTACCATGGGGCAGGGAGGGGGCTGCATAAAGGGGATACAGAGCTCTCTGTATAATTTCTTAAAACTGTGGATCTACAATGACCTCACAATAAAAAGTTCACTTAAAATAAGGAAAATTTCAAATAGTAATTGAAATAGCCTATAATATATAGGCTATGAGAATGCGACTTTATGACAATAGTTACAAACAAAAGATGTGAAGCTTAAAAAAAATTAGCTCTTGAATCTGCACTTTCTATACAAGGGCTATCATCCAGGTCAGACCGGCAGGCCTCACATTCACCCACACATACCCCCAAAAGCACTTTTGACTTTTGTTTACCTAGAGTAACTTTAGCCCCCTTTCTCATTTATCACATAGTGGTGTCCTGACCTTGGGAAAACTCACTCATGTTCTGTACTAAGTGGTAATTACCATACCAAAGCTCATTTTAAACTCAAAAGCAAAACACTTAGTGTTGCATCTACAGTGAACCCTGACATTTTGCACTTGCACCCATTGACCTTTTTAGGTTAAGCACACAAAATATAAACCTAAGTGCTACTTTTACAAAAGGGCTCCTTCACCATTCCTTTCTCTTAGACCTTGCAAGAAATTCTGATGAGGCCAGAGAGGGTAAAATCCCAGGCATTCTGTTTTCCTATGGAAACCACATCACTTCCCTTCTTTAAAACCGTGACACCTAATACCAAGTTAAGGGACGGCAGCCTATCATTTCAATGGTCATGTGAGTACTCAGCACACTGCTTTATGGGACAAGCTGGACTCTGCAGTACTTTTCTAACTCTGCAAAAGAAAAAAGAACAATGTCCTTACTCACCAATGTCATTGTTGCGGTCTGAGAGATCCTTGTCCAAGATGCCAGATAGCGTACTGCCCGCCAAGTCAATCTTTGGACCATCACCCCTACATTAAAAACACAAGTCCAGACATTAAATAATTGGTGTGTGTCCTTGTCATTCTGTCAGCTTTTTTGCTGTACACACACATTAAGGAGGGTGCTGTGCATGGGACGAGTGGCACTGCTGCCTGTGAAGGAGCCAGAGAGAACCAGCGGGAGCCAATGAGCTGTCTAGCCACATGAGCAGTGGTACAAACTGGCCAGCAGACTGGATGCCCCCCTCTTCTGCACATACTTTCAAAGATGGCTGTTTTAATAATGACTGTTCACCAGTACCTTTCCAGCCACAAAACCTCCAGCTGGGTACAGAGGGTGCAACGTACGCCTGCTCCTACCCATTGCCAAATAAGCACTGGCAAACTGGGAGCTTCCCTTTTAAGGAACATAGAATTTAGCCAATGCTGTTTGTCAAAGGCTAGCTACTTTTAACCTTGAGAAAAAGGTTCTCTGGCTTGGGAATGAGGCATCAGACAGGCTGTTGACAGGCACAAAGTGTCAAGTTGAGATCTGGCAGCCCGAAAGCTGGCACTGGGGCATAGGTCTGTAAAATTAGATAGTTCCTGGGTGGGTGCCTCCACACCCATCAGGACACGAATGACTTCCCTCTATATCTGGGCTGGAAGAAGTGTACATTCGGGATGGGGAAGGGACTCCAAGATGATGAGAGAAATGTAGCCTCTTCACACACTAGCACAAGGATCCTCCAAATTCCTCCAGAAGGGTAGGTCTTTGACCCTGCTGGGGTGATGCTCCCTGAATAATATCCAAGGGCAGATCCTTGCCCATAAAGCGAAAACAAGAGGGAGACACTGAGCAGTTGTTGCTGGCTAAGCAACAGAAATAGTCCACCTCACAGCTCCTGAAGGTCACCACTGCCTGAAGTTGAATTATACAACAAGTAACAGATTTACTCCCCACTTATTAAACACCTATGATGCTGGGGGTACAGAGAAGGCCAAGGCAGGTAGTCTAAATGGGAGAGAGACACAGACAAGTACAGGCCCACAAGGCCTGGGCCACACAAGCTTAGAGCATATATCAGTCCTGGGTTAGCACAGGGATTTTCATGGCAGAGAGTAAAGGGCACACAGAAGAGGGAGCATTACAGTTAGGCTTTAGAGGGAAAGGAAGAGGACATATTCATAAGAGGCAGGACTGAGAAAGGACCCAAGTGTGGGTGAGGGTACCCATGTGGCCAGGAGTCCCATGGCTAAAGCCAAATGTCCCCAGAGAAAAGCAAAAGGAGACAAGCTGGCAAGGTTAGGAAGGGCCAGGCTCTGCTGGGCAGATGCAACAAGGTTGAGTTTGTCCTGGAGACAGCAGGGGTAGAGGGAAGGGTGCAGTGGGAAATCTGTAAACCTGGAGGGTGCAGAAGGTGATGCAGTAGCATCTAAATGAAGTAGTTGATAGGGCAACTTCTGAGCTTCTCCCTCCAGAAGAGGGGATGGTAGGAGTATACAGGGCACCTTGCATGACCTTGTAATTGTGGAGAAGGACCCATGGATAGAGGTCTCTTTCAGTTCCCAAATGAATACCCCTGACTCTTAACCACGAGCACCCTCAATCAAAGGACAGAGGTAAGAAGCCAGGGTGTAATGCTTGACCTCCACTAAGAGTAATGCAGTTTGAAGCTGTTCTAGAATGTGCATTATGGAACTTGCTGGGCCTTTCAGAGGTAGGCTGAAATAGAAGTTCAGGCAGAGCATGATCTATTGAACTTGGAAGGAGAAAAAGTGTGGGCTTCACAGAAGGGTCTTTATTCTTGCCTCACCCACTCAACTTCCTAAGGCTTTGGCTCCCAAGGCAGGGTTCTGTCACAGACTCCCTATCCCTTGCCTGGTGACCAAAGCTTAGGCCCTTCAGGGCCACTACCTCAGGCAGATCCTGAGCCAACTAGAGTGATGGAACAGAAGAAATTGATTTCAAAATATTTTATTGTCAGGGCCCCAGTATCTGCTAATTTGAAGATACAGTCAGCCCTCCATATTCATGGGTTCCATATCCATGGGCTCCATATCTGTGAAGTCAACCAATCTTGGATTGTACAACTCAACAGCAAAAACACAAATAATGCAATTAAAGAGGGGCGAATGACCTGAATAGATACCAAGGGGTATACAAAAATGGTCTACATCACCAAAGGCAGAAATGCAGATCAAACTACAATGGGTATAACCTCACACCTCTTAGAATGCCTATGATGTTATTTTTTTGGTGGCACTGGGCCTCATGCTTGCTAGGCAGGCACTCTAGCACTTGAACCACTCCACCAGTCCTAGAATGTTTATTATCAAAGACAAAATTTTTTTAATGCTGGTAAGGATATGGAGAAATAGGAGCTTTTATAAACAGTATGGAGATTTCCAAAAAAACCCCAAAAAACTCAAAATAGAACTACCATGTGATCCAGCTGCCCCAATCCTGAGTATGTAGCCAAAAGAACTGAAATCAGTATGTTGAAGAGACATCTGCACTGCCATGTTTATTAACACCATTCACAATAGCCAAGATATGGAATCAACCTTTGTGAATGGATAACTGAAATGTGGCATATATACACAGTGGAATATTAGTCATAAAAAGACTGAAGGACTGGGAATGTGGGGTGGTGTAGCTTAGTGGTAGACCACTTGCCTAGCATGCACAAGGCCCGGGTTCCATCCCCAACACCTCAATAAACAAGTGAATGAGTGAGAGCGAGAGCAAGATTGATTCTGTGTTTTGCAGCAACATGGATGAAACTGGTGGACATTATGTTATGTGAAATAAATCAGGCACAGAAAGACAAATACAATTTTTTCACTTATATGTGGAAACCAAACAGTTGTTCTTGGGCTGGTAGAGTGGTTTAAGCAGTACAGCACATGCCTAGCAAGTGTGAGGCACTGAGTTCAAGCCCCAGTACATCTGGGGAAAAAAAAGAAAAAGAAAAAAAAAGACAAAAGGGTGATCTCAAAGAAGTATAGAATAGAATAATGGTCACCAGAGCCTATGAGGGGTATGGAGGAGGGAGGGGTGGCGAGAGGATGATTATCGTGTCCAGGGGTGCAGTCGGATAAGAGGAATGACCTCTAGTGTTCTATAGTATGGCAGGATAACTATGGCTGACAATAATTAATTGAAAGCTTCAAAAATAGCTAATAGGATTTTGAATATTCCCAACACAAAGAAGTGATAAATATCTGACATGATAAGTGTGGCAATTACCCTGATCTGATTATTACACATTGTATACATGTACTGAAATGTCATACTGCACCCTGCCAATATGTATAATTGCTGCATATCAATTAAAAGTATATTTTAAAAAACAAAAAGAAGAGAAAATATTCAGGGCAAAAATTGTATCTGTACTGAACATATGCAAACTTTTTTCTTGCCATTATTCCCTGAATAATACAGTACCTCAGAATGTGACTGTATTTGGAAATAGGGCCTATTTAATATTTACATTAAAATAAGGCTCCTAGGATGGGCCCTAATCCAATCTAGTGTCCTTATAAAAAGAGGAGTTTGGACACAACTCTAGCTGAGTATCACACTTGGTGAAAAGATCTGGTTAGGACACAGAAGGTGGCCATCTGCAAGCCAAGGAGAGTGTCTCAGAAGAAACCAATCCTGCCAACAACTTGATCATTGACTTCTAGCTTCTACAACTCTTTGAAAAATCCTAAGAAACTAAAAACATTCCAGCACAGTAACTACCAATGGAAAACTGCTGCTGTAAGGGCATTTTGTCTTTATATCTGTTAGAATTATAAAGAATATCATGCAAATGCTTATAGCTACTAGAGGCTGTATCCCTAATTTGGGGAGCTCTGTTCTGACGGCACTGGATAAAAAGGAAAAACTACTGTACTAGCAAACTACTATGCTATGGTCAAAGTGGCTGCCCCTCAATTGGCATTTCATGTGACCCATGGTGAACCCTTGCCAGGGAGGGGCTTCTGATTCAGGGGAGTTTCACATCTCTGGGATTCACCTGCAGGCTCTGTACAGATGGTCTGATACCCTGACTTGTGAGGGTCAATCCTGAGGAAATGGGAACTAACAATCCCTGAGCCACTTCTCCCCAGATTCTAAAGCACCAGCTACATCTTGCCAGGAAGGAGACTGGGATCTGCTAATCTCTAACAGATCCCCGATCCTTCATGCCACAAGCCAGACATGGGCTTCAGTTGAAATGCTCTTCTATCTAGGGCCAGAAGCAAGCCTATTTTGAAAACACAGTAGGTGTAGTTTTTAAAAGTTCTGATCCTTCCAAGTAAGGAAGCTGCAGCTGGTGTTTTGACAGTGTTCAGACTGTGGGTGTGTAAGCACTTTACAATGTCTATTTGTAAATGCCTTTCACTATATTTATAGCCTCTTTACAACAATGCTAATGAATTTCAGTTCTGAAAAATCCCAGAACTTCTGAAATTCGTGGAAACATGTGTCTGGAGTGGTTGATACCCAATGAGGATGCAGTGCAGCCCTCAATGATCTCCATTCTCCCCCAGTCTGCCCAAAGGTCCCCTTTTGGGAAAGAGGATACTACTGAACTCCAAGAAAAAGGCAAAAGCCCATCCTTCTACCCTTTACCAGCTCTTGCAAGTGTTTTTTTTTTTTTCTGGTGAGTTTCTGTGTCCACAGATATTAAATAAAAGGAGAACATATGAAGAAGGCCAGCGTCCTGTATTCAGAGACCATCTATTCAGAGATTTCAGAACAAGGTTGCCCTAGCTCACTTTTTATTTTGAAATTAAAAGTATTTTCTTATCAGTTTTAATTATAGACACTTAAAACATGTGACTTGGACAGGCGACTAGAAATTAAGAGTCTCCTTGCTTTATTGCAGAGGGAAACTAAATAACAGAGAAGGGACTGAGCAGTCCAAGGACCCAAGCAGAGAGAAATAGAGACTAACATCGCATGAAAAGAACAAGAGCAGCTAGTGCTTGTGAATGCCTGCATCCTTCATGTGTAGGATATTCATCCCCACAATCATCCCTGGAGGTATCCACTATGCCCTGACTCCCTTTCAGTGACGGGCTCTTCAACCCCCCCTTCTGGGAATGCTGTCACCAGGCAGCTTCTCACTGATATCCCCTCCCTCTGGGACGGACTTGACTGCAGAGAGCTTCCTTGGCCAATGTGCTCCCGCTCCAGGGAGTGCCCACACCGCATGGTAGGAAACTCTCAGCCATTTCAGTGCAACATGGAGCAACTCAGATGGGCCATTTTAGCTCCAAAGCTCCTCAGAGATTTGGCAGATGCTTTTTGAGCCAGCATCACAACTCGATTTCTCCCTCTGCTCAATCCTGGTTCTTTCTTTCTTCTTGGTTATGGAACCCTAGCACAAATCTTCACACTCTTCTGGCTCAGAGTTTGCTTCTTGTGGAACTGTACCTGTGAAACCCGGACTTTCCTTACATAGGGAAGGAAAGTGAGGCTCAGTGGGGTAAGTTGCTTGCCAATAAATGATCACAAAAACAGTAAATTGGCAGGATGTAGCTTTGAGCCCAGGAAGTTTAATTGCAAAGTCCAAGATCTTGAATATTTCTCCAAGCTCCTTTATTATTCAGCCTCCTGGTCTTCCAGGCTGGAGATCTGGCCATGGGGACAGTGAGTCATCAAGGATGTCAGGCAGCCTGTGTCACCCCAGCTCACTGCCAACTGCATAAACTGTTTTTTGCTCCCCAAGTTAAGAAGTGTTAATAATAAACAAAAAGCTTATATCTAGAGGGGCCTGCTTTTGTCACTTAGACCTGAGATCTAAGACAGGGACACAGAAGGTTCATGGTGTACATCCCTTGAGAACATGAACTCAGCCAGTGGCATGGCCCAATTTAGCCCAAGTTGAGACAGTTAAGCCAAGACATGTGGCATGACAAAGGTGTTGAAGTGCACAGGAAGCCAAAGCAAGCAAGCAAATTTGCAGTAACACTAACAGCAGCAACAAAAAAAACACCAAGAACCTACAAACCTTTGGAGGTAAGTGGGGGTGAAGGGAAAAGGAACAGTTTCATCAATTCCTACTGAACAAGGTTCAGAGTCCATTTGGGGACCCTTGTGGCAGCCCCTCCCAAAAGGCTATATAACATCAAGTAAATGTTTGGCCTATAGATATCTTAAAATTTTTATAGAGGTCGGGGGAAGCTGGGAAAAAAGGAAAGGAAAAGAAACAGAAAAGCCCCATTGCTCATGTGCAGGCAACCACTGAGGCACATGCTGTGCCTCCTCTATTTTTTTTAATCACCTTTCATGCCCCCGAGAGCTGCCAACTCATATTGAAAATGGTAGGTTTCAAATGTCAGATTACAGAGAAGCTACCTGAATGTCTTCTTTCTCCAACTCCGCAACCTTACTTATCACTCCTTTCTAACGTGAAACCACGAGGCCTCACTGATCACCTCTGAGGTCTCAGACCAATGTTATACCTGAAGATGCAAGGCCAATGCAGGTGATTGCTCCTCCCTGGCTCTCCTGGCTGCCAGCTCTAACATCTCAGACCTCATGTCTGACTATAAAAGTAGTGGGGCAGGAATATTTTATTTATATATATATATATACACACACACACACATATACATATATATACACACACACACACACATATATACATATATATATACATATACATAGAAATAAATAAAGAATATTTACACACAAGTGGTATTGGTAAGGAGACCAAGGGAGGAGGAAAAGAAGGAAAGATAGTGAATAATAAAGTATATCACATCTGTGTAGGAACAAGACACATAGAAACTCGCTGAAAACTGTTAAAGAGCACAGGACAGGGGGAAAAGGGCGAGGAAGTGCAGTGGAGAGGAGTTATATTGAATTAAGCACAATGCATACACAGGTATAATACCAAAGCAAAAATCCCACTGAACAACAAATAGACATCTAAACAACAAAGGACAAGAATGAAAAACAAGTCACACTAAGGAGAGGACCCTAATGGGAGAGGGAAGATAAAAGAAGTAAAGAAGCTGAATATGGTTGATGTACTTTCTATATAAGAACGAATATAGAATTTTTAAACCTGTTGAAATCATCAGAAGAAGAGGACTAATGTAGAAAGGAGAAAAATGGAGAGGATGAACCAATTCAAGTTTCATATATACATGGATATGTCACAAGGAAACTCCCTGTATAGCTATCTTATACAAACAAAAATGTCTTTTTTTCAAAAGCGGAGCACAGGAAGGTAAAACAGGTCCTGTCTGGGGTTTGGCACCAGTGGGAGAGTGGAGGATGTAGCGAAAGCGTGTAGGAGGGTGAATATGGTGGAAAATTATGTACTCACGTATGAAAATAGAAAAATGAGACCTGTTGAAACTATTCTAAGAATGGAGGAGGGGATGAAAAAGAACAATGGCATGTGTGAATTTAATGAAGATATATTGTAAGCACTTTTGCAAATGTCACAATGTACCCCCAGTGCAACAATAATACGATAATTTAAAAATGTATGACAAAGTAATAGTAATCAAAGTAGCATGACTCTGGTATAAGAAAGACATAGAGAATTGGAATTGAATAAGCCAGAAATAAACATGTATTTTTTAAAAAGCAGGGAAAGAACTACCCAGCTTCTCCACATCCACATCCAAAGTCAATGGACTTTGAGATGAGATTTGAGCCTTGGTAACCAACTTCTCCATATTCCAGACCTCCTTACTGAATGACCCACTTCAACCCTGACAGATACACTCAGCCACCAGCCAAAATGAAGGCTGTTAACTTGTCTCTGCCTGACACAGGATGAATCCAGTCCACTCTGTCTGCAGCCCTACAACGATAATATCAAGCTCACATCTTCCGCCCATCTTCAAATCCCCCTCCTCCTTTAAGGTCCACACTGCCTGCTAACACACTGTTGAACCCTTCTTATCATAGACTGTCACTAGCTCCCAGAACACACACACCCATGTGGGAGGATTCTAGCTTGAAGAACATTGGCCTTCTTCCTCTCCTGCTCTTGCCATCTTCCTGAGCCTCTCTGATGGCTATGGGGATGATCTACCCCAATAGTGCCCTTCCTTCCCCAATCACTTCAACCCTTATGACACTCATTCATTCACCTTCAGTCACCCACATCTATGGCCCTATGTACTGTGGAAAGGCTCATCTCCAGAATAGCCCCACCTCTAAGGCTCTAAACACCAACTGCTCCCGGTCACCTTCAAGCCATCAATTACTTCCACTTCATCCCCCTTTCTATTAGTTACAACTCTGCATGCCAGTCCCTGCCAGTCACCTACCCCTCTCTACTCAGAGCACATGAGCTTGTAGAAGACAACAGGCAACGCTCCCCACCAACTCAGGGTAAAGGTCCTGCCCAGTTTCACAATTCTTTGGGAGGAAAGAGAAAAATGATTATGACTTGGGCTGGCTGAATTGGAGAGGATTAAAAAATCTGTTTTGGTTTATTAATTATCATCCCCTAGCAGGTTTATTTTCTTTTGAGGGCACATAACTGCTCTACCCTTCAGATTTCTGGTTTGCTATCTCTAACTGCAAGCAATTTATAGAGCTGACATCAACCTGCTTTTCTCCACCATTTCCTTAGGTTTTCCTTTTTTTCCCTCCTTTAGACCCTTCTCCAACATCTTAGAACCTCTTCCCACACAGGTTTCTGAACCCATTTTATTAAGCCAGTAATATAAACTACTAAACACACATTCATGTCTGTGCATATACATATCTTTAAAAGAAGATGCAGGTATAGGCAGTTATTTGAAATATGCTTTTGTTCAACTGTCAAAAGAAGAGGGTAAGCTTTATATTTTTGAGCCTTCATCTTCTCAAGTATAAAAATAGGGTAGTTAGAATGCTCTTTGTACCCCAAAGCCTTTCTTTGATCTGTAAATGTTTTCATCTGTTGAAATTCTTGCCACACTAGGCTACTTAGAATGTAAGACACACCTGCTAAAGAGCTTGTACAGGGGCTGGGAAGGAAGATAAGAGGCGGCAAAATGAAACAAAATATAAGCACTGGCACCACTCTCTTGAAGGAACCATGGCATCCAACAAGTGTTTATTAAATGAGCCACTACCATATGTTTGACACCAGAAGGCATGTGGAGACAGTGCCTCAGTTTTATGGTGGGCTGGGTCACCTTAGCCTACTGTGAATAATAACCAAGATATCCCTAGGGCCCAGACTATAACGATGGAAGTACTTATGGATTGGGGGAATCGCCTATCATCATAGAATTTTTTTTTGTAGTACTGGGGTTTGAACTCAGGGCTTTGCACTCGCTAAGCAAGTGTTCTATTGATTAAGCCACACCTCTAGCCTTCTTTACTCTGGTTATTTTGGAGATAGGGTCTTGATTTTGGCTCAGGGCAACCTGGACCACAATTCTCCTACTTTAAACTTCCTGTCACAGCTGGGACGTCAGGTGCCAGCTACCATACCCAGCTTTTTTCCACTGAGATGGGAAGCTCATGAACTTTCTCCCACCCACCCGGGCTGGTCTGGAACCATGATCTCCCTGATCTCAGCCTCCTGTGTAGCCTGGGATGACAGGTGTGTGCCACTGTATTCAGCTATTAGTTGGGATGGTCTTGTGAACTATGTGTCCTGGCTGGCCTTGAATCACAACCCTTCCGATCTCAGCCTCCCAAGTACCTAGGATTACAGAAGTGAGCCACCAGTGCCTGGCTTCATTGAATTTTTAGTAGTTGTTTTTTGACACAGGGTCTCATTATGTAGCCCTGGCTGGCCTCAAACTTGTACTCCTCCCACCTCATCCTCCTGAGGATTGGGATTATAGAAAACCACCGTGTTTGGCAGTCATCACTGAAGTTTAAAATCAATGCCAACAAAAATTTTTGAGGTGTTTTTTCTCTTAAAATTTCATATTAACTTACTTTCTAGAAACTGGAGGAACATTCTTACTAGTGCTCAAGGATGTTATTACCTGAGGAAAAGAGCAATCACTGTCAGGTCCTTACTGTATGCTTCCACTTACTCAGATTGGACACAAACTGTTTGTGGTGTCTTTGTGGTCTCCCTAGATATAATTTCTGAAAACTGAATGGGAATACCTGATCCCACCCTTACTAAGACCCACAACAGTGCCTAGCCCATGATCCATTTTTGTTAAGACCATGCTCTTCCTAAACTTACATACTCCCCCTTTCTCAGAGATGCTAGTTCCTCTTTAAAGAGAAAGAAATCAATCTTTCTGAAAGCATCAGGTGGCAGCAAAATTCCCAGTTGCTGAGAAGCTTGAGCCCAGACACATCAGTTGGAGCTGCAATGCCTAGTTCCCAGAAAGAGCTGCCAGTGTGTCCTTTTTTTTTTTGAACTCAGGGCCTCATGCTTGCTAGGCAGGAGCTCCACCACTTGAGCCACACCTCCAGCCCCAGTGTGTCCTTTTGTTCTCTTATCTGGCTGGCTGTTCAGCCAGGTAAATCTGGGTGAAGATCTGGGTTCATGCAGCACCCAATGCCTTTTCTCTAGAGGTGCACTGACACAAAACTCTTTGAATTCAGTTAACATTCCTCTCTCAACTAATTTAACAAAAATAAAATATGCCCATAAACCAATATATGTGTTGATTGTCCAATGTAACTGCTTAGCAAAAAATGTAATGTGCATTACATAGTGAGGAACAATAACCCTTTCTTTGATCCTTAAAAAATTTTTGTCTATTAAAATCCATGGCACACTAGGCTACTTAGAATGTGAGACACACATACTAAAGAGCTTATATCAGGGCTGGGAAGGAAGATAGAGGAGGCAAAATGGAACAAAATATAAGCACTGGCACCTCCCCCTTGAAGGAACCATGGCATCCAACAGTGTTTGTTAAATGAGCCACTACCATATGCTCGACACTATAAGGCATGTGGAGATGACAAAACACATTTTTGATCTGCTTTAAATCTGGTAAAGGAGTCCGGGGGTGTGCGCATCCCAAGTGGCAAAGCATGGGGCCCAGCACTAGGCTAAACATGGGAGTCAGGCATTTGGAGGAGAGAGCAATAATGAGAGAAAAGGGAAGCTTCCAGAGTTGAGAGTGCTGACTGGTATGGAAATCAGGGCATGAGAGGCAGCCAGGGAAGGAGGAGCAAGCACCATCACCAACATAGGAGAATCTAGAGAATCTCAAAGTGTGGACTCTAGTAGCAGCAGCACCCAGGGAACTTAAGAGGAATACAAATTCCCAGGTCCACCACAAACCTACTGAGTCACAATTGTAGGGGTGGGGCCCATTGATCTGCTTTGAACAGATCTCTAGATGATTTTGAGGCCAGCTCAAGTCTGAGCGCCACTGGGTAAGAACGGGCAATGCCCTCCCTTCAGTGGGTTGAGCAGGAGTCTCAAGGCCTTTCTTCCTTCTCCTATCCTTCTACAAAGAGTGTCTTAGAAACTGGGTAGCTATAGGGTGAGTGGAGGTTGGGGACTGGCCACCTTCTCCATGGCTGCTCAGATGACACAGGTAACATTAAGAAGTTACATCTCCCACTGGCTTCTGTATGGAGTCCTGGGGTGCATCCTCCTTGGCAACCCACTCTCCTGACAAGTGGATGTGAGGAGAACTGGAAGCAGAGAAGGCTCTGCAGAGGCAGGAGGCAAACAGGACCTCTGTGGGCTAAAAGTGCAGCTGGGGTGACACGCTTCTCCCTGGCTTGCAAAGACGCCCCATTCGATGAACCAGAGGGCTGAGGGAAACTCTGGGATACAAGGAAGTAGTGATAATTCCACTTCTTTTTCCATTAGATCACTAGAAAGAGCAGCAGGGAGTATTTGAGAAACTGTTACACTGAAATGGGCGAAACCCCTGGAGACTAACAGAATTTGGTAGCATGTGGTTTCAGCTCTCCTTTTGCCAGCTATAGAATGATGTGTTCCTGTTTAAAGAGTCCATATTCTTTTCAGAGGTATTTAGGTTTACAGAATCTTTTTCTTCTGATGTGCTAGCTTCTGGATCACTGATGTGGCTGATGCTCAAGTTATTGGGGCTATCAAGTGGCCTCATCATGTGCATGTGCAAAAAGCCTTCTACTACCAGAAGAGGGTGTGGGGTGTGGGGGGCTCACTAGCTCAACAGGGGCTGCAGTCCCACTCACTTCCTCAAGAGCCACTCCAAGAAGCAACTGTTGGATTGGACTTTGGTAGACACCTGTGGAATGACAGGTGAATCAGCTGTTATTCACATGGGCTTACACATGTGAAATGACCATAGCTCTGAGTTCGGCTTGGCAGCAGGTCTCCCCTACACAGGCATGTAGGTATCCATCAGCCTTGGTTGAGAGATCCTGACATCTCTCAATCATTCATTTCATGTACTGCCTCCATATTTGGGCAGTGGGGGTATGTTTTAGTTGTTGTTAAAAGTAAATGAGCAAACTTACAACACAAAGGAACACTCAGGACATGTTGCTGAGTGAAATAAGTCAGTCTTAAAAAGAGAAATACTGTCTGGTTCCACTTATATGAGGGACCTAGATTTCAAATTCATAGACAGGAAGTAGAATACTGGCTGCCAGGGATGTGGGAAGGGTGAAATGGGACAGTTGCTGCTTAATGGGTACAGAGATGTGGTTTTTACAGGATAAAATGGTTGTACAATGTGAATGTACTTGAACATGCACTTAAAAGGGCTAAGATGGTAAATTGCATGCTACATGTACTTTACCACAATTTAAAAAGTTTAAGGGCTGGGAGCTGTGGCTCAAGTGGTAGAATGCCTGGCTATCAAGTGCAAGGCCCTGAGTTCAGACCCCAGTACCTCAAAAAAAATTTTAAGTAAACACTCTTCTTCTCTTACTGCAGTTTGTGCAGTTTGACAAGCAACAATGAAAATATCATTGACTTACAAGCATGGGCTACATGTTTGGGAATCACTTGGGTGCATTCTATTAACATCCTCAATTTACAGATGGAGAAAGTAAAGTGAGAAGGACAGCAACTTGCCAAAGCTCACACTCCTAGGAGGTGGGCTGAGATTTGAGCCCAGAGGCCTGTCTGATTTGAACACAAGAGTTCAAAACCTCACACAACTCTCACTATGCAAACTTAGCTTACAAGAAAAAAATCCAGTACATTGACAGGTACACATGAAGACTTCTGGGTTACTGACTTGCTCTACCAACACATAAAATACATACATGCAATGGCAGAAAGTTCTGGCAAAGAATTTGTAGAGAGAATAGTTCCTTACTCTTTGGTGGGTTTCTCAGCTCTGAAATGCAGTAATTTCTGAAATTAACTCTGACTTCACATTAATGAAACATGTACCCAGCCAGCCAGTAAATGGAAAAATGAGACCTGTTGAAACTATTCCAGGAATGGGGGGAAGAGGGGATAAAGGGGAATGATGGAGGGGGTGAATTCAACTATGATATATTGGAAGAACTTTTGTAAATGTCACAATGTACCCCCAGTACAACAATAATAAAAAAAGAAATTACAAAAGAGAAATTTTCATTTTGCCAGGTTGATCTGAAACTTATGAGGGTCTTAGAGTTCAGAGACACACACACTAGGAAAATCTCTGCCATGCCAGCTCCTGGGTTCCATGACAGGTTGTACAGTGAGGAGCAAAGGAGATAGGGGTATGGAATGAGAACCCACAGAACAGCAAGAGGGTCAGGGGACACAGCTGAAAGTGAACTGTGCATAACCAAGGCCAGCAGGACACCCAGGAGAAGAAGATGGATGTGCCACCCACATCTCCAGGCAGCAAGGCTGCTAGCCTTGCTCTAACAGGAACATGCCTGGTGTGAGTACAGGGCCTCGATGCTGGCTGCCCAATCCTCATGTACTGATCCTGAAAGTCACACTGCACCTCTTCCCCTCCCCCACAACCTTGCACCTACTTCTGTCCTGAGTAGAAGTAGGAGGCATCTTCAGACAATTTTGCTAGAAGGTAGAAAAGGGAAACTTGATCCCTCTTTCTCCTTCCCTCTCCCTCCCTCTCTCTTGAGGTCTGCAGCATTCAAACGCCTGTTCTGTGCCCTGTGTCAGCCCCATGTCTGTTCCTACCCATCGTGAGAGCAAAGCACTACCTGGTATGCGTCAGTGGACCCACTGGTCGCTCCGGCCTTCTCGGGGGCAGTGCGCCAGGTCTGTTGAGAGAATTGGTCTTAGGTGGCCGAGGCTTTTTTGGTGGAATGGCAGGAACAGAGGACTTCTGTAAATCCAGTTTTGGCTCTCTCTCTGGTCTTTCTTTAAGTCATTGTTTGAAGAAGCATAAAGAAAACAGATAGACCTAGTATAAATGACAGTACTTAGATGCAGACAGCTTATTTCCTGCTTTAAAAAAAATCACTGATGCCATTTTTTTGGCAGCACTAGGGTTTGAACTCAGGGCCTCATGCTTGTTAGGCAGGTGCTCTTACTGCTTGAGCTACTCCACCAGCCCCGCACTGATGCCATTTTTAAAGGTGAAGTTGGTAGCAAAGAGCATCACTTATTCCTTGTCAAGTTAGAAAAACTTGTGGTGCTACAGCTCCCTGTTCCCTTTCCCCCAGGCTTTTGCTTAGGCTGGATCCTCTGCCTAGAGTGCCGTTTTGGCTGCTGCCCCTCTCAGCAAGCTCCAACTCTCTCTTAAAAGCCTGGCTGAAATGTGACATGACCATACTCCCTTCTCAATAGCTAGACCCACGCTCACAGGTACACTTCTTCCCTCAACTGAGCATTAGAGGGAAGCCTTTACACACAGGCCACTTGCTGGGCATGTGCATACTCAGCACAGCCACAGGCTCCTAGCCTCTAAGGACAGGGCTCACTTCTGTTCATCTCCCTAACATCCTATGCAGTACTGGCACAAGGCTATGCTCAGCAGATGGTTGATGGATTTGACAAATGGCCCAAAGGAGCTGCTGCTGGGTGTAGGGTGGGAACAGGCCTGACACCTCTCAGGTTAGCCTCTGAAAAGGGTATAAGTCCATAAAACGGGGAATAATTCAGGAAATAATTCGTTCAGGATTCTCTTTGTGCACAATTTGAACTTGGAAGGCAAACCGAGACTTCTTAGGTATTTGGTTTCTAAGGCTTTCTGGAGACAAGAGCTATTAGGATAAAGTTGAAGCCAGATCTGGTAGCCAAAGTGGGCAGTGTCCAGTGACAGCTTCAAGTTTTCTCTTCCTAACTAGCCTTGCCCCATGTATGATGCAGAAAGCATACATCCACAACATTCTAAATAAAGATGGGACTTCAGAGAGTTGCCCATTGCAGTACAGATAAGCTTCCTTTGTTCACTTGTACAGTGGCCCTCAGAGGACCTTTTACCTGGAGACACAGACTTTATGTCATTTGGGGGCCCAGACTGATTGGCAAAAACTTTAGAAACACTATCAGGTATTATGCAACTATTCTTGTGCTCATCCCTGACATGTTTCTGTGGGGAAACACGCTCCAACTGGGAGTGTTGAGAACTCATTTTCTGTTATGCTGAGGCTAGAGGGGACAGGGCTCAGATGCAATGCTAAGCAGAGGTGACTTCTGCTGGGCAACAGGACCAGGACAAGAATAGGAACCCCTGGCAGGCAGCCTGCAGGATAAATGGGAGGGAGCACTTGTGCTGACCTCACAGGGACAAGTTTCAGGGCAGGACTGGTTCCCTGGCTTCCCTGTTGCTTCTAATCAGGGCTTCTGCCTCCTTGACCCATTGTGATATAGAACAAGGACTTGTAGAAGGGGAAGAAGCAGGGGTATATGGCCACTTGGCCACCTAAGGAAAGTGCCTGTTCACACATCAGACCAGTGCAGGAAGTGTCCTTATCACAGAGTTGGCTGGTACCCTGACATTAGTCATGCGTCCTCCATGAGGACAGGAGATGGTGTTTGGTTATTTCACAACACAGGTTTTTATCAAAGAGCTGTTGATAGGGCATGCACTAAATGGCTATTCTTTTCTGATCTGTGACACAGATGTGGCCTTCACAATGAGCTTTCATAACTCAAATTTTACCTGGTCACTGTAAGGAAAGAGGTAAAGATTCTTAATAGCTTGAATGTTAGCAAAACTTTTAGTAGGATGGTATGAAATACTAAATTTCACAGTAAAGTTTCATGAGACCACCAAGGAGCATCTCTAAATAATTATATTCATTAATTCAGCATTTCTCTTGTGACTTCAAAATAACTGCTTTTTAAAATGGAATTTGCTTGGCCTCCTGTTCATAATAATAACATAGCAAGTTTCCCATAAACTGTGTGATCAATCAAATTTTAGGCACCTTTGTCCTTTCACAGCCTGCAGATTTCTTTGGGATAGACAGTCCAATGGTGGGAATCAAACACATTTGTAAAGTGTTAAGCCACTTCCCTGCTAATGATACTTCTGACCAACTTCAGAGACACTGAGTACCGAGCTCCTCCTCCTCCCCTCCAATTTTATTGACCAAGGACAGTGTTAGAAAGCCAAGGGCCCAGCAGTGACTGAGGGAGTGGGTTTTATTTTTCTGGATGGGAATTTTGCTAAGATAAGTTCATCCATCAATAGTGAATGAGCACCCAGGGCACTAGGACAGGGGAAGGGCAGGAGCAGGGGAAATTATCAGATACATTTCAGGCCCTCAAGGAACTTAACAGTCCACTGGCTTCAGGGTATAGGTAAGGTGGTGATGCAGAGATGTCACTGAAGAGCCACTATGTGTTAAGTTAGTGGGCTGGTTGGTTTTCATTCGATGAGAAAATATGGCCCCCCAAAAAGTGCCACATCACCCTCTCTACTTCTTTAGAAATGGGATGT
Organism: Castor canadensis; assembly: GCF_047511655.1. Lineage (NCBI taxonomy): Eukaryota > Metazoa > Chordata > Mammalia > Rodentia > Castoridae > Castor > Castor canadensis. Next base: position 125,757,561 of record NC_133405.1, on the reverse strand, counting down.
CTAGAAGCAATCAAAACAAACTCACAATCACCATATTCTAAAGAAAAAGCAAATCCTGTGGGTAATCTGGATTAGTGCCATGATAGAAGTTCTAGAAGTGCCAAGGAAGAATTGATTTCATACCTTTCTCTTCTGTTCTGTTTGGAAGAGTTTCTGGTCTTTCGGGAGGTATCTTTTTAATTTCATGTTTTCTCTCCGTGGTACCTAGGAGGGAAAGGATAACAGTGATCTGAAGATGTTTTCTTTATTCATTTATCTGCCACACTAGCATTTAAATATTTATCAGGCACAGCAAGGCAATAACTTTTTTCCTGCTATGTGCTAGTGTTATATGGCTACTCCGAGTTGCCTAAGAACAGAGCAGAAGTCATTTTCGGCCTGTGTCACTAAGTTTGCTTGCCTATACAGCCTTAATTCATAAGAACATCACTAATACTTTCTGATATTTTAAACCTGGCTTCCTTAGATATACAAATAGTCACAGGATATCAATGAGTGGGATGGCGAATGTGTTGAAATAAACAAGTCATTCATCAAAATAAAGGGTTACTGGATATTATGCTTCACAAACAAAAGGGAGTTTCATATGGATCTGGTTTCCATCTTGTAGTAGTTTTAAAATATGGCTTGGAATCGTATGATACCCCTCCCATTGAGAGTTATAATCTATATTTCTTTGCCTAGAATGTGACCACGTTTGTAACTGCTTTGTCAAGTGGCTAAAGTAATGCTGTGTAACTTCCAAGTTTAAGAGGCCATGTAGCTTACACTTCATTTCTTGGAATACTGAACTTCCATGTAAGAAGTCAACTACCCTGGAAAAGCCATGTGTAGACACTCTGGCCTATAGTTCCAGCTGAGCCCAGTCTCCTAGGCACCCCTGCCACAGGGAGCCCGGTGTGTGAGTGAAGCAGCCATCTCAGAGGTGGGTCCACTGGCCTCAGCTAGTCCAGTTTTCCCAGCCAAGGTCTCAGACTTGATGGAGCAGAAACCAGCCATCCTGGTCAAATCCTGTTCATGTTCTTGACCTACACAATCTGTGAGCATGGTGATCATTATTTTATGCCACTAAATTTGGAGTGGTTTGTAATGCAACAACAGTACCTGGAACACAATTTTAAGTTGAGGGAAATGCTGATATTTTACAGTGGTTCTCCCTAAATCCTTTCTGCTTGTGCCTGAATCTCTCAAGTATTACTTTCCCCAAATGTACCACATAGAATTTCATCTTTACCCATGTGGACTACAGCTACTCCCTCACTTGAGGTCCTTATTGGTGCCACTGGCCTCAGGCATGTTAGATCACTTTGGAAATAGCTAAAGCACAAATCAATCAAAAGTACCCTCTTGTTTACAGGCTTGGTTGAGTGTTTGATAAACTCTTCACAAGACCGGCCCCCAAAATGGGTGCTTGGTATTCAAATATCAATTACACAGACTTAGGTGCAAAAAGAATTTTTCAAAATTCCACCGAACACATACTTCATCCTTAATCCCGTTAATGACTCACTGCAAATCAAACACTGTACCATATCTGATTTATAGCAGTTACACATCTGGGTTTTTTGGGGGGTTTTTTTGGTAAAGGAAAGTTGATGATGGGGAAAAATCTACCTCCTCACCACAAAGCAGTTCCCAAGATCCTTCAGCAGGATAAATGAGCAGCAGAATTTATTCATCCAAGCAAATGCCACCTTGTCTTGCCTGGCAAAAACCCATCACAAACATTGGTAAAATTGTTTCAAAAGGATAAGAATTTGCCTACCATACTACCAGGTAGTCTCCTAATGATAATGAAGACATTCAGTATTATTCCTAGAGACACAGAAACAAGTGACAATTTGACCATCTTGAAGAATCCTATCCTAGGGCTGGGGGAGTGGCTCAAGTAAGTGGTAGCATGCCTAACAAGCACAGGGACCTGAGTTCAAATCCCAGTACCACACACACACACAAAAGAATCCTATCCTATTACTATACTCTAGACTTCCAGACCCTTGGGCTGCTTGATTCATCTTCTTGGACTCCAACTAGTTACAAAGGCCTAGAGGGAAAGGGGTCTTCAGAGAGAATATCACATAGCCTGCTTTAATCTCAGCACAATAAAATATTGATATAGCCAGAACCACTAGGTGGCAAAGTGAAACTGCTCAATGCCAACAGGGATGGGGGCAGAGTAGGAGATGCAATTAACACCCCATTTTAGGGCTTAATCTCTTCAATTCTCAACTATACCCAAGGGAATTAGGAAGAAATGTGGAGCCAAACTGATTTTTTCCCCAAATTGGTGAGCCAAAAAAAACTCAAAAATCTTTTGTTAATAAATTTATGAACAAACCAATATGGAAATCTGTTCATACTTTAAGTGGTATAGAAATAGGATAATGTGAATGTGTAGAAATAAAACCCCCTTAGTTTTCTTCTGTTTTAATTGTTGCTTTAAAATTTTTATTTGTGTGTGTGTATGTGTATATATATATATATATATATATACACATATATATATATTTTTTAATGGGACTGGGGTTTGAACTCAGGGCTTCATGCTCACAAAGCAGGCACTCTACTGATTGAGCCCCATCTCCAGTCTATTTTGCTCTGATTATTTCAGAGATGGAGTCTCACAAACTATTTGAATGAGATGGCCTCAAACCACAATCCTCCTGATCTTAACCTCCCAAGTAGGTAGTATTACAGGTGTGAGCCACTGACACCTAGCTTATTAGTATATTTTAATTGTACAAAATCATGGATTTCATTATGACATTTTCATACATATATATATAATATACTTTGATCATATTCACTTCCCCCTTACCCTCTTTTGTCCTCTCTCCCCCTCCCCACCTTAGTTGTTGCTTTTTAAAATGCTACTTAAGTAGTTATTCAAGGAGGAATTTCTCCCCATACAATTATAAAGAGAAGTTCTATTGAGAAATCTGAATCATCATCTTTAAGACAATCCAGTGTGCAATGAGTTACTAAATACCCAATCACATCCATTCTTCCTATACTGTTCAACCTTAATATCTGAACTATACAAAAAAAGTCAACTGGATTCTTCAAGATTAAGAAGGAATCAGGAGGAAAAGTATTGATAGCTGGGAAAACATCTTTTGTTGAGGGGTAAATGAAGTGCAAATTTTGTTTGACCACACTGGACAGGCATTGAAACCCAGGAACACTGTACACACAAAACAACAGTATGGCTCATGAGAAACAATCTGCCCTAAACTGACCTTTGAGCCAGTATAGGTGAAGCAGGATGTCAGCTTCTTCTCTCCTCAAAAGCACTTTGTTAAAAATGAAACAAACAAAACTGGTTTATTTTAAAATGCTTTCTGACCATTCTTATTGAGAGCCCCAGTTTTTGCACTGTATCAGGGACACATTTTAGTGATATGTTTTTCTGTTGTTTGTTTTTAGGAAAAGCAGCTGTATGTTTAAAATCTGCCTGCTGAGACTAAATCATAAGGTCCCAATTTGGCAATCTGTGGCATTTGAATTCAGGAATCTTAAGCTCTACCAAGGACAATTTGAATATATGCAAAAGAAAGAACATTTTACTTGATGAAACTGAAAAGTACATTACCTGCCCCTTGTTTGATGACAGGAGCGGACGGAGGCGGTGGTTTCTTGGGTCTCTGAAAAATTAATCAAAATTATACCACATGAAACTGTTGGCAAGCTGTCAATCTCAGAGAAGGACCACAGACATTGTTTTCCATGTGCAGTGTGGACAATTTAGAGAACCTCTCCAAAAAATTGAGCAATTTTCTCTCTAGGGAGATCAGCTTTTGGCACCTCCAAACAAACACTAAAATAAATCCAGTCGGTAAAACAAAACTCTGATCGAAAATGAAATGCCATTTCCCCCTTTCTAAATTTGTAACAGCCTTCTGGAAAAGTGCGGCTCAGCAAAAATGGCCTGAAACCAGCAAGCACAATGGTACTCCTACGCTGAAACTGCATTTGCAATTAAGATTTAATCTGCTGAATAACCAAGCAATTCGACAAGAGTTACTGTGAAGACTTAGAATCCAATCTTCTATGGATGTGGGACATTTAATAAAATGCAGGCTGAGGGTTCACTAAGCTAGTCAGGTTGTCAGCCTCTGTCCTTTTCTATGCTGAGGCCGGCAGGCCATTTGTGAAGTCACCCACAGATCAGTTGACACTGTCACATGTAATAAACTGGAATGGAGGGTTTTCTTTTCTTTTCTGCAAATCAGCTGCTATTTGTTTTTTTTTTTTTTTGTCACTCTGTAGGTAATGGAAACAGTAATGCAATCAATGGCATTCATCCAAAGTTACCAGCCATTGTCCTTGTCACCCAGAATTGACTGTGGGAGGGAGATGAGCAAGCTGGACTGGGCAAATGAGTGGCTGGAGAATCCAGCCAGAGCACCATCTTGTACAGCCATGTTAAGGGCAAAGTGGGGCAAAGGGCAAGGAGAGAACCATGTCACTGTCACAAGCATTATGGAAGGATGGGCATGGGGAGGGTTGTCGCATATGATCCATGTCACTGCAGACACTACTCCTTACCCTCTCTTGGCATCGTATACCTGAGTTTAAGAAAGCGCTATGGAAGCCGGGTGCCTGTGACTCACACCTGTAATCCTAGCTACTCAGGAGGCAGAGATCAGGAGGTTCGAAGCCAGCCAAGGGCAAATAGTTCCCAAGACCCTATCTTAAATAAATAAATAAATAAATAAATAAATAAATAAATAAATAAATAAATAAATAAATAAATAAATAAAATAAAATAAAAAAACATCACAAGAGAGGGCTGGAGGGCTGGTGGAGTGGCTCAAGTGGTAGAACACCTGCCTAGCAAGCGTGAGGCTCTGAATTCAAACCCTAGTACCACCATCACCAAAAAAAAAGAGAAAAAAGCAAGCAAGCTCCATTGGAGTATCTTCTGTTCTCCAAAAGTATACTACTGTGGTATTACCACAGGGACCAGCAAAGGCACATACCCAGTCACAGTCCCAACTCACCAGGGCGTGATGCCACTGGGCAGCAAGCAGAAATGGTTTCAAATAAAATCCAGACAATGTTGGACCCAGAAGGTTCTGGATTCAATAACTTTCCAGTCCTGTTCTTCACAATTGGATGATCCAGTCACATTACTTTGAGTAAACACTATAGCATGATGGGCAGGAGGTGGGGTTTCAAAATCTGACTGCCACTACAAATCACCATTATTATTTTTTTTTCCTGTGCATGTGTGTTACCTTCTAGGTTAATTCTTTTTTTTTTTTTTCATTTTTCTTTTATTATTCATATGTGCATACAAGGCTTGGTTCATTTCTCCCCCCTGCCCCCACCCCCTCCCTTACCATCCACCCCCTCCCGCTCCCCCCCCCAATACCCAGCAGAAACTATTTTGCCCTTATTTCTAATTTTGTTGTAGAGAGAGTATAAGCAATAATAGGAAGGAACAAGGTGTTTTGCTGGTTGAGATAAGGATAGCTATACAGGGCATTGACTCACATTGATTTCCTGTGCGTGGGTGTTACCTTCTAGGTTAATTCTTTTTGATCTAACCTTTTCTCTAGTTCCTGGTCCCCTTTTCCTATTGGCCTCAGTTGCTTTAAGGTATCTGCTTTAGTTTCTCTGCATTAAGGGCAACAAATGCTAGCTAGTTTTTTAGGTGTCTTACCTATCCTCACCCCTCCCTTGTGTGCTCTCGCTTTTATCATGTGCTCATAGTCCAATCCCCTTGTTGTGTTTGCCCTTGATCTAATGTCCACATATGAGGGAGAACATATGACAAATCACCATTATTAGCCATGGACACTGGGCAAGTGACATCACCTAACTGATCCTTCTCACCTATAAATTGCAATTAATGTTATCTCCCTCTTTGGGAGGAAGAGATAGTAAGCTTTGACTTGTGTGATCCTTGTGACAACTCAATGAGGTAATGATATTTATATGCCCATTCTGCTGTTGAAGTAATCGAGGCTTTGAGAGATAAAGTCACTTCCCAAGGTCACCAAGCTATCTAATGAGGCAGGGGGTGAACTAGGCTGGGACTCAAGGCCAGAGAGTGCTCTTCAGCACTGTGAAGGGTCCATCCTGCCACAGAACATCCACAAGACAAACCATCGCACAGCCGTAACACCACACACAGGGAGTTCATAAAAACACAGGCAACTGTAATATGTTAGAAGTTGGAAGAAGAAAACATTGCTATAACATCTACAGAAAAAGAATGAAAAGAAATAAATTTGGGCTAGACAAGGTGGTGCAAGCCTGCAAGGCCAGCACTTGGGAGATGGAAGCAGAAGGATTGTGAGTTTGAGGCTAGTCTGAACTACATAGTCAGACCGTCTCAAAAAACAAAACAAGAAGAAAAAGAAATAAATGTAAAGTGATGATCTGTGAGTATATACACCCATGACTGTGTGTTTCCTTCTTAGTGTGACAGGGCAGAGCAGGGGTGGGCAAGAAGGAAAGGGAAAAGAAGGAAAAGGAGGAGGAAGGTGGGGGTGGGGAGGAGATGCAAAATGCTGCACTAACAAATATGTGTGAACACCACAAAGAGAGGAAGCAGAGGTGTACACTTGTGTTGGGAGCTGTGGCTGTCATGGAGGCAGATGGGGCATGCCTTTGAAAGGAAGGGACAGTCTGTGAGCAATCTACCACACTGGATCAACACTGGCCAAAGATCTCCAGCAAAGAGGGCTTACAGATGGTTTGCTTTTTTTGTTCCTTGACTGACCTCACTTTTCTCTGGTTCTACCAAACTTAAGCCATCATGTGTCCTCAGATGAGAAAAGAGCACGTTTCCAAATAAGATATCTAAATTCTAAACAAAAATCAGGGGCAAGGGTCCATGCAGCTCCAGACTGTCCCCGCAAAAGATTAATGAAGAACTGCACAGGGCCTACTTTTTTTTCTTAATTTTGGTGGTACTGGAGTTTAATCTCAGGGCTTATGCTTGCTGGACAGGTGCTCTACAGCTAGAGCCAGGCCTCCAGCCCTTTTTGCTCTGGTTATTTTGGAGATAGGGTCTCACTTTTTGCCTGGGCTGACTTAGACCATGATCTTCCTATTTTACACTTCCCTCTGTAACTGGGATGACAGGTATGCACAACCACATCCAGCTATTGGTTGAGATGGGGTCTTGCTAACTGTTTGCCTGGGCTGGCCTTGAACTGTGAACCACCCTATCTCTGCCTCCAGAACAGCTAGACTATAGGTATGAGCCACCAGTGCCTGATCTACTTTTTTTTTTTTTAAATGTAACAATAAGCTAGGATGGTCAGAACTGAAAAGGCAGACCAGATAAATCTCTAGGAAAAATGTGGCTGTAAAAAATTAGCCACAGAGTTGGGTGTAATGGCTCATGCCTGTAATTCCAGCTACTTGAGAGGTGAAGATTAGGAGGATGGCAGTTCAAGGCCAGCTCAGGCAAAAAGTTAGCAAGGCCCGGTATCAACCAGAAGCCAACATGGTAGCATGCACCTGTGATCCCAGCTACACAGGAGGCATATGTACGAGGATTGGGGTCAAAGACTTGCCCCAGATAAAAACATGGGAGCCTATATGAAAAATAACTAAAGCAAAAAGGGCTGGAGGCATTGTTCATGTCGCAGAGCACCTGCCTACCAAGTGTGAGACCCTGAGTTCAAACCCTACTGCCATCAAAAAAGAAAAAAAAATCATCACAGGAGTTCATGATTCACAAAGAAAAAGACATGAGATTGTTGAGTTGATTTTTCTCAAAATGTCCAACTGGCTGAATAAAGGAAATTGGACTAGTGATCCTACAGAAAAGGCATAGGACAAGGTGTCCTCCGTGCAGCTTAACAGACATGAGACATTAATGAGCTCCTATAGGTGTACAGACAGAAACATCCTTCAAGGCAGGCAAGAGTTTGAAGTCCTGAGTTTTTAATGGCCTTTGTTCCTCCCTCCATAGTGAAAATGAAACTGCTCCAGCTTCAAACTCAGGAGGTTTTAGCTCACTCAGTTCATAGATATGTGTTAAATAAAGTGATGAATGTTAGAGCCCCAGGTATCAGAATAGTCCCCTTTCCGGTTGCCAAAGTGAGGCCCAGAAGGGCGGTGACAACAGCTCCTCAGTAGCCAGAGGGGGACCATCTCTCAATATCCAGACTATGGGAATTCATTTTAAAAAGAGCCAACACAAAAATGTCAGTAACAAAATCAAAGAGCCAACACTTCCTGATTTCTGTGAGAATCAAATGCCTTCCATAGTCTTTGTATATGCAGGGCACATACACCTAAGTGTGCGTGTGTGCGTGTATGCACACATGTGTGTCTGCATCTACCTGTGTGTGGAGTTGCTGGTGTGGATGGAGACATCTACATCATCCCTCAAAGGACAGGTCAGAGAGATTTGATCTTTACCACTATACTACCTGGAAGGAAACAGATCTGAATGTTCCAGAGTAAGGATAGCAGGAAGCAAACTTGCTTCCTGCTAAAGAATTTCAGAACTGATTCTGCCCTTTGTTTGGCAAGACTGGCTAGTCCTAAGCAAAAGAGCTTTTCAGCTGACTCAACACTTGCCCTAGCAGCAATTCTGAACTGCTGCTTTACCTCATGAACTAATTTACCTTCGTAGCTCTGGTTCCCAAGATGTGCTTTGCTAAAAATAACCAGAGGAGTGTACCCTGATGGCTAGGTTCACTTTAAGGGATGTCTTAGTCCATTTGATGTTGCTATAACAGAATATCTAAGATTGAGTAATTTATAAACAAAAGAGGCTTATTTTGGCTCATGGTTCTGGAAGTCCAAGGACATAGTGCCGATACCTACTTAGCTTCTGGTGAGGGATTCATGCTGCTTCAACTCATGGCAGGAAGTGGAAGGGGATGTGGATGCAGGCAGAAGGAGCACATGTACAAGAGGGACCAAGGGAAGGTGCTAGGCTTGCAACCTACTCTCCCCAGGGAATTAACTTGGTCTCTCCAGAAATACATTAATCTATTCATGAGGGCGGTGTCCCCATGCCCTAACTACTTTTTGCACGTCCTACCCTCTAACACTGTTACACTGGGGACCAAGCCCCAACATGAAACTGAGTGGGGATGAGCCATATTCAAATCATAGTGGGGAGGGACTTTGTTAGGGGAATATGGTAATGTTCTAGAAGTAAATCTCAGCTTGATTTTGAACAATGAACCTCGGGAAGGCCCTCCATGAATCTACCTAAGTTCTATGGAGGCTGAAGAGGGTACACAAATGTGACAATTCCTGACTAAGAGATGCCTCAAAGTTCTAGAAATAAATGGGGAGGCACTCTGCCCTGTCCTTTCCCCATGCCTCTAGAGGACTAAGCCACACTTTTGAACGTGCAGCTGGGGCTATGCTTTGGGCAGTGACAAATCTGTAACTGCCCTCTGTACCCTTCAGAGTCTCAGCAACTGCGTGCCTTGTCAACTGCATAGGAGAGCCCCAGGAGCCACTGTGTAGCCTGCTCTTGGATGGGTCTCTTTCTAGTTTCCCCGCAGACTATAGCCTCATAACTCTATATCCATAGTCACCCTCTTGGCTGGGCCCATCCAAACTGATGTCCTTCTGGATGGTTAGCTAGGCTTTGGCTTTCAGTTTCTCCCTGACAGGCTCTCTCAGTTCACTCTGGACTTGCTCCTTCACACCATCATGGAGGTGATGCCTCAGTTACATATCCCATATCCAGACAGAAGAACCTGGTCCCACTTTGTCTGGGAAGAGAGATCTGACAGGAATCCAGCCTTTCCTCCTCTTTTATACTAGTACAAGAGGGAGCAACAAGCACTCGAGGGGGGTTAGGAGGAAGAAGTAGTATACCTGGCCCAAAGAACAAGGGGTGTCTTGGATGCAGATATTTACTATGCAGGCAGTTAGGCTGCATGAAGGAGAAGCTTGGGACATGGGCTCTGCTGTCCAAGAGATTAGGTTCGGATTGAGCTCTGAGAGATAAGCACTACAGGCAAAAGTATACTGAGTAAGATGCTCAACTGGCAAAGCCCAGGCTACAAATACCACTGCATAAAGGACAGGCAACACCATCTGGGTGGACTACAGGAAGTCCACGAGGGCTGTGTCAATAAGTTATACCTGGGTGACATTAGTGCCTAGATAAGCCCATTTCTCTGCATGTGAGACCATTCAGAAAACGAAATGTACAAGATAGATGATACTGTGTTTGAACTGTTTTTCTAAGGCTTATTGGAAGCACATATTTCTTTTATAAATAATTTATTGGGCATCTTTAGAAATTAGAAAGAACTACAGGATATCTCAAAAGGCTAAAGGACATGACTAGGAACAAAGAAAGTTTGGGTTAAGAACAGATTTATAAGCTAGGTTGTCAGAAAATGGGGGCTGAAGTAAGGGACCTCCAAAGAACTTGGTAAAGAGAGGATAGTCAAAGTTAAAACAGCAAAACTTACCTGTAGTAGACTAGCTATTGTGGGAATCGAGCAAGCGATACTTTTGTTGTAATGATAAGAAACCTGCAAAACTTCTGCTGAGTGATCTAGAACAATCTTAAGAGGCTGTGTTGAAGGAAATGCAAATTAAAACCACGCTAAGATTCCACCTCACCCCTGTTAGACTAGCCATCATCAGCAACACCACCAACAACAGGTGTTGGCGAGGATGCGGGGAAAAAGGAACCCTCTTACACTGTTGGTGGGAATGTAGACTAGTACAACCACTCTGGAAAAAAATTTGGAGGCTACTTAAAAAGCTAGACATGGATCTACCATTTGATCCAGCAATACCACTCTTGGGGATATACCGAAAAGAATGTGACACAGGCTACTCCAGAGGCACCTGCACACCCATGTTTATTGCAGCACTATTTACAATAGCCAAGTTATGGAAACAGCCAAGATGCCCCACCACTGACGAATGGATTAAGAACATGTGGTATCTATACACAATGGAATTTTATGCAGCCATGAAGAAGAACGAAATGTTATCATTCGCTGGTAAATGGATGGAATTGGAGAATATCATTCTGAGTGAGGTTAGCCTGGCCCAAAAGACCAAAAATCGTATATTCTCCCTCATATGTGGACATTAGATCAAGGGCAAACACAACAAGGGGATTGGACTTTGATCACATGATAAAAGCGAGAGCACACAAGGGAGGGGTGAGGATAGGTAAGACACCTAAAAAATTAGCTAGCATTTGTTGCCCTTAACGCAGAGAAACTAAAGCAGATACCTTAAAGCAACTGAGGCCAATAGGAAAAGGGGAACAGGTACTAGAGAAAAGGTTAGATCAAAAAGAATTAACCTAGAAGGTAACACCCACGCACAGGAAATCAATGTGAGTCAATGCCCTGTATAGCTATCCTTATCTCAACCAGCAAAACCCCTTGTTCCTTCCTATTATTTATACTCTCTCTACAACAAAATTAGAAATAAGGGCAAAATAGTTTCTGCTGGGTATTGAGGGGGGGAAGAGGGAGGGGGCGGAGTGGGTGGTAAGGGAGGGGGTGGGGGCAGGGGGGAGAAATGAACCAAGCCTTGTATGCACATATGAATAATAAAAGAAAAATGAAAAAAAAAATTAAATTAAAAAAAATAAAAGTAAAAAAAAAAAAAAAGAGGCTGTGTTGGGTCAAGCATGGTGGTACAAGCCTATAATCTCAGCACTCAGGAGGTTGAGACAAGAGGATTGTGAGTCCAAGGCCAGCTGAGGCTACATGGTGAGACCCTGTTCCACAAAAAATAAGAGAGGCTGGGCTGGTACAGAACTGTAACTGAGAAAGTGGGAAATCTAGTTGACTGTATCATGATATGTCTGGAGATAACTAAGAATAGGAAGAGTCTGGTCGGTCATGAATATGGAGAAAAGCAGAGCTGCTAAAGCCAACAGTGCAGTGCTCTTGCAAGCATTATCTGGGCTTAGCTGAACGCAACATATGGCTGCCCTGGCAAACCTTCCCTCTGGTATGTAAAGAGGGTCTCCCCTCATTTGGATTCCTTGGCCTGCTGGATAAATGTGGGTTTTGGTAAATGCTGGCTCCGAAGGAGTCAGGCCCATGGGGCAAATGCTCAGGGGAGGCTCACTCATGCATTCCAGACTGGCTGACCGCTCAGTTCTCGTTATGATTAGTAAACTGGCAGCCTATGGGTTGGGCAGGTCTACGTTGGCAAAGGCGAGCCTGTGGCACAGTTGCAGGGACACCTTCAGGGCAGGTTTCCAAGTCCCTGCCAGCAGTTGAGAGGCAGATACTCCACTGGGGCACACTCACTCGGGAACCACCTCAGGGAACCTTAGCAATGCCCATTTCTGACACAGCACAAACTTCCAAAAGCCCTCTCAACCAGTGCACATTTGAACAGTAAGGCTGCTTCTGGTGATTTGACCTGTTTCTCTTACGAGAACCACAGCCTGAGACTTTCTTGAAACACTATTTCAGAAACAGTATCTTTCAGAAGACCTATTCTAATTTTTGCCTTTTTCTAATAACAGTGAGAAGTGGTTTCTGCTATTCTTGAGAGTCCCAAGTTCCCTGTTGCCCTTCTCTAACAACGACAGGGCATTCACCTTGCTGCATTAGGGCTCTCAGAATATTTACTCTTTCCATTCTGATGTTTAATTTTACTATGAAGGCTCAAAATAAAATAAACAGACAGCCACTGAATCTAGGTTATCTCATAAATAGCTTACATAATTGCTCTAAAACATACACCAAGAGATCAACGAGTGCTCTCTTGGAATAGCTTAAGAAAAAGCCCTAAAGATTTGTCACCCCAGAGAGAGAGAGAATCTGCCGTACACTCAGCAAAAAAGACCACCAGGAATTCCAAAAGGCCTGGTAGTGGCCATCTGAATCCATGCCCCACAGAAAATATGCCAGCCTCATCAGCATGCTCTAGAGTTACCTGCTGAGTCAAGAGGCCTGCTGTTGAAGAAATGCCATTTGCTTCTGTCTACCCTAATCATCATAGACTGTCCTCCTTTCTGGGTGAGTGACTGCAGCCCCAGACACTGGCAAGACAACATGACATCTGCTAAAACTGGTGACAGAATGTTTCTGACTCTGTCATTCGCACAGTGCATTTGTGTTAATGATTCTAATCGTCTTTATACTGTCAACTCAGCAAATGGCAACTCCATCCCCAGCCACATTGCCGTCAACTCACCAATGCTTGGGTGCAGTACTAAAGGCTGGCATGACAACCAGTGCAAAGCTTCGCTGGGTTATAGACCAGTAGGGAAGAGAAAGGATGTTACACTTTGAATTTTCTGAAACCCAAATGTCACATTATGTAATCACTTTTCAGCTGTAGGTATTACTTTATCTGACAGGTATGACTATTGTCTCTCTAAAATTGGATTTTCTGCTTCATAGGGACAAGGTTAAAAGACTTATCAAAGAGATGGTAGCTGCTTATCTGGGGTTGCAGAGATGCCATTGGGGCTCTAAAAGCATGCATGCCCCAATGAGCAAGCCACACCGACTCCACTCAGCACTGGCAACTTCACTTTCCTGTGGAAGTGCTTCCCTTAACACCTTATGTAACACAGACTTTCTAGAAAAGTACACTACGGAGTCTGTCTCACCTGAGTGAATTTATTGCTCCACTAAAGTAAGGCTCAGGAACTAAAACAGAGGGGGCCACAACAGAAGCAACTGCAAGCTTTGTCCACTTACTAAAAGAATGGTCTAGCCAGGCCTGGTGGTTCACATCTATAATCCCAGAATTTGTAAGTCAGAGGCACGAGGGCTGTAAGTTTGAGGTCAGCATGGGCTACCCTGGGAGACACTGTCTCAGGGAAAAAAATGGTCTAGATTTTACTTTAGTCTTTAAAATCACACTTCTTTTCACCATAAAAAAAAGCACAAGGCCCAGAGTTCAAACTCCAGTACCACCAAAAAAAAAAAATAATAATAATAATATGTATGACAGGTACTTAGTTACACTTAGTCATTCCACAATATACATGCATAGGCATCTCTTAGAATCTGGGGGGGGATCCACAGGATCCCCTGAGGCTACCAAAATCCACTGATGCTCAAGTCCCTTATGTAAAATGGTATAGTAATTGCACAAAACCTAAGTACATCCTCCTCCATACCTTAAATCATCTCTACATCACTTACCACTTGTTGTCATACTGTATTTTTAGGGAATAACAATTTAAAAAGTATGTACATCCTTAGCACAGATTAAATTCTTGATCATGTTTGGTTGCATTCAGAAGGCCAACTGCACTTGAAAACATGTTGAATACAATAAATATACACAATTTTATCTTTCGATAAATCAGAACCAATATGGCAACAAACATCTAGCAGGACAGCATGATTACCAACATTCCTTGGTCAAAGATAGGGGAGTCACCAGAAAGGTTTCGGGTCCCAATGCTTTAGGATATAACCAGCTTTTTTTTTTTACAAGCCTCTCAAAGATTGGCAAGAAGTTTGCTGTGGCAGTCTGGATGGCCTCTCTCTTCCACTTCTACAAGCCCACCCATATTGAGTATCATTTCAGAAAGGTCTGGCAGGCCCCTATGGCCTTGACCACTGGACTTGTTGGCCAACTCTAAGCTCACAAGGGTAGCAATTTTGTGTATACTTCATTTCCAATCAACCACCGGGATGGCTGTTCAGAGAAATGACTCAATAAATGAATGAATGAATGAATTCATGAAAATCAAACAGATCCAGTAAAAATATTAGAAGCAGCATGAAGACTATGCTTGGCTCTACAAATGTGTTTTACATATCACTGGATATCTTAATGGCTAGGCATTCAAGCTGCAATGGATTCCCAAGGAAACTACCTAAGCCACCAAGACAACTGGGTTGATCTGATCAACCAAAGCAAAAAGAGCCAGAGACAGCCTTCTAACATTACTTCACAATTGTGATTGGAGCCTTTTCTTACTCTTGCATTACCAATAATTATACTGGTGGTACTAGTAACCTGCACAGGGCATTTACCAGACACTGTGCTAAGGAATTCATGTGCACCATGTCAGTTAACCTTCTCAATTGTTCAACACAATTCTCACAATTGTATGGATAACAACACCGAGGCTCAGAGATACTCAGTCTTGGCTACAGAACAAGTGACAGAGGAAAAATTCAAACCTAGGTCTATCTGATGCTGCAAACCTATAGTCACAACCACTATACTGATGCCTCTCTCCTATTGTTTCAAAACATGTCTTATTCAGTCATCACTAAGTGTTTAGGATCCATTTTTCTCAGTGACTGACTTTCTGTTAACTGACAATCCCCCATTACTATAGTCCTTAGTAAAACTATTTTATGTAGTTTTGCTTGGTGGAAAATTTCGATATTGAATGACAAGCTATTCTTTGTTTTGTGAATTTACTTCCCTCCTAAAACATGGAGGGGAATGGAGGTGGGGCTATCATCACTTAGATACCTGCATTTCCCAAACTGTAATATGCAAACAGATCACCTGGGCATCTTGCTCACATGCAGATTCTAAAATCAAAACAAAACAAAATCCGGACTCTAAGCTGCATGTGGTGGTGCATGCCTCTAACCCCAGTATTTGAGAAGCTGAGACTGGAGGCGTGGGTCAAGTGGTAGAGCACCTGCCCAGCAAGCACAAGACCCTGAGTTCAAGCCTCAGTAAACCACCAAAAGAGAAGCTGAGGTAGAGGAACCATGAATTCAAGGCCAGCCTGGGCTACATAGTTAAGTTAGTTGAAGGTTAAACTGGGCTACATAGCAATATGTATCTTTAAAAAAATACAGATTCTCAGGAATGCAAAAGGGGAGATAACAACAAACACCAAGGAAGTCTACGAAATCATCAGAGACTACTTCGAGAACCTATATTCAAATAAATTTGAAAATCTTAAAGAAATGGACAGATTTCTAGATACATATGATCATCAAAAACTGAACCAAGAGGAAATTAATCACCTGAATAGATCTACAACACAAAATGAAATTGAAGCAGCAATCAAGAGTCTCCCCAAAAAGAAAAGTCCAGGACCTGATGGATTCTCTGCTGAATTCTATCAGACCTTTAAAGAAGAACTGACACCAACCCTCCTTAAACTGTTCCACGAAATAGAAAGGGAAGGAAAACTGCCAAACACATTTTATGAAGCCAGTATTACACTTATCCCAAAACCAGGCAAAGACACCTCCAAAAAGGAGAACTATAGACCAATCTCCTTAATGAACATTGACGCAAAAATCCTCAACAAAATAATGGCAAACCGAATTCAACAACACATCAAAAAGATTATTCACCACGACCAAGTAGGCTTCATCCCAGGGATGCAGAGGTGGTTCAACATACGAAAATCAATAAACGTAATAAACCACATTAACAGAAGCAAAGACAAAAACCACTTGATCATCTCAATAGATGCAGAAAAAGCCTTTGATAAGATCCAACACCACTTCATGAAAAAAGCTCTAAGAAAACTAGGAATAGAAGAAAAGTACCTCAATATTATAAAAGCTATATATGACAAACCTACAGCCAGCATTATACTTAACGGAGGAAAAACTGAAACCATTTCTCCTAAAATCAGGAACCAGACAAGGATGCCCACTATCTCCACTCCTATTCAACATAGTACTAGAATTCCTAGCCAGAGCAATTAGGCAAGAAGAAGGAATAAAAGGAATACAAATAGGTAAAGAAACTGTCAAAATATCCCTATTTGCAGACGACATGATCCTATACCTTAAAGACCCAAAAAACTCAACTCAGAAGCTCCTAGACATCATCAATAGCTACAGCAAGGTAGCAGGATATAAAATCAACATGGAAAAATCATTAGCATTTCTATACACTAACAATGAGCAAACGGAAAAAGAATGTATGAAAACAATTCCATTTACAATAGCCTCAAAAAAAATCAAATACCTAGGTGTAAACCTAACAAAAGATGTGAAAGACCTCTACAAGGAAAACTATAAACTTCTGAAGAAAGAGACTGAGGAAGACTATAGAAAGTGGAGAGATCTCTCATGCTCATGGATTGGTAGAATCAACATAGTAAAAATGTCGATACTCCCAAAAGTAATCTACATGTTGAATGCAATTCCTATCAAACTTCCAATGACATTCATTAAAGAGATTGAAAAATCTACTGTGAAATTTATATGGAAACACAAGAAGCCACGAATAGCCAAGGCAATACTCAGTCAAAAGAACAATGCTGGAGGTATCATGATAACCAACTTCAAACTATATTACAAAGCAATAACGATAAAAACAGCACGGTACTGGCACAAAAACAGATATGAAGACCAGTGGAACAGAATAGAGGACCCAGATATGAAGCCACACATCTATAACCAACTTGTCTTTGACAAAGGAGCTAAAAATATACGATGGAGAAATAGCAGCCTCTTCAACAAAAACTGCTGGGAAAACTGGTTAGCAGTCTGCAAAAAACTGAAACTAGATCCATGTATATCACCCTATACCAAGATTAACTCAAAATGGATCAAGGATCTTAACATCAGACCACAAACTCTAAAGTTGATACAGGAAAGAGTAGGAAATACTCTGGAGTTAGTAGGTATAGGCAAGAACTTTCTCAATGAAACCCCAGCAGCACAGAAACTAAGAGACAGCATAGATAAATGGGACCTAGTAAAACTAAAAAGCCTCTGTTCATCAAAAGAAATGGTCTCTAAACTGAAGAGAACACACACAGAGTGGGAGAAAATATTTGCCAGCTACACATCAGACAAAGAACTGATAACCAGAATATATAGGGAACTTAAAAAACTAAATTCTCCCAAAACTAATGAACCAATAAAGGAATGGGCAAGTGAACTAAACAGAACTTTCTCAAAAGAAGAAATTCAAATGGCCAAAAAACACATGAAAAAATGCTCACCATCTCTAGCCATTAAGGAAATGCAAATCAAAGCCACACTAAGATTCCACCTCACCCCTGTTAGAATATCCATCATTAGCAACACCACGAACAATAGGTGTTGGCGAGGATGCGGGGAAAAAGGAACCCTCTTACACTGTTGGTGGGAATGTAGACTAGTACAACCACTCTGGAAAAAAATTTGGAGGCTACTTAAAAAGCTAGACATTGATCTACCATTTGATCCAGCAATACACTCTTGGGGATATACCGAAAACAAAATGACACAGGTTACTGCAGAGGCACCTGCACACCCATGTTTATTGCGGCACTATTCACAATAGCCAAGTTATGGAAACAGCCAAGATGCCCCACCACTGACGAATGGATTAAGAAAATGTGGTATCTATACACAATGGAATTTTATGCAGCCATGAAGAAGAACGAAATGTTATCATTCGCTGGTAAATGGATGGAATTGGAGAGCATCATTCTAAGTGAGGTTAGCCTGGCCCAAAAGACCAAAAATCGTATGTTCTCCCTCATATGTGGACATTAGATCAAGGGCAAACACAACAAGGGGATTGGACTTTGAGCACATGATAAAAGCGAGAGCACACAAGGGAGGGGTGAGGATAGGTAAGACACCTAAAAAATTAGCTAGCATTTGTTGCCCTTAACGCTGAGAAACTAAAGCAGATACCGTAAAAGCAACTGAGCCTGATAGGAGAAGGGGACCAGGAACTGGAGAAAAGGTTAGATCAAAAAGAACTAACCTAGAAGGTAACACACCCGCACAGGAAATTAATGTGAGTCAACTCCCTGTATAGCTAACCTTATCTCAACCAGCAAAAACCCTTGTTCCTTTCTATTATTGCTTATACTTTCTCTACAACAAATTAGAAATAAGGGCAAAATAGTTTTTGCTGGGTATTGAGGGGGTTGGGGGGAGAGGGCAGGGGCAGAGTGGGTGGTAAGGGAGGGGGTGGGGGCAGGGGGGAGAAATGACCCAAGCCTTGTATGCACATATTTATAATAAAATAATAAAAAAAATACAGATTCTAATGAATCAGATCTAGGGTAGCGTCTGAGCATTTCTAACAAGCTCCCAGGTGATGGTGATGTTGCTGGTCCATGGACCACACTGTAAGTAACAAGGACCTAGAAAATATCAGGAAGCAGAACCCATATTGTATAAAACCCAAGAGAAAATAATGGGTGTACACAAAACATTCTTCACCTAAATAATACAAGAAACCAAGCTATCAAAAAGCCTAAAAATTGTGGCCTTGGACATCCAATCCAACTAATGACCTACAGGGCATAATTTCAGCAGATGCCAATACTATCTAGCTTCTTAAATAATTAATTCATTCATCTAAGCAGTGCAAGCACCACTAGTTTAGTTTAGCATCATTTGTAACCAATCTACCAGTATCCTACACATCCTTCTTGTACCTCAGCTCTACTGGAATGGAGATGTGTCAAGGTTGGGTTTAGCACAGTTCATTAACAGAACTCCCATGGGCATGAAAAGGGCCCAGGTCAGGAAAGGTGGGCAGAAGTCATATAAAAGAAGCCTGAGCAAAGAGCCCTGAGGTACAGAACAGGATGAATAAGATGAAATTGCTATCCCCTTAACACTGTAAAGTGTTTCCACCTTTTCACACTTCTTGCTACATCACTGGCAGAGAAACAGTACATATGGAGTGAGGTAAACAAACTGCACTGGTTCATCAAGATAGTGGCATCATCAAATGGGTTCTCACAAAGAAAGAGACAGCATGGATGAGAGGTGTGTCGAGTAAGACTAGTAGACCTAGCTCTGTATGCTCAGTCTCATGTGCTTTTCAGCAACTTCCACAATACTGGCTACTTCACCACCCCGAAAGACCGTGCTACGTAGAATGCAGGCAGTCTGCTTTCCAAACAGAGCACCCAGGGTTCTCACAGTTTATTTGAGCACTCAGGTGTACTAGGTACTACACCAAGTACCTCAGACACATTATCTTATTTATATGTGCAACCCTAGAATAGGGATCACTGCTGCCAGCTGGCAGATGAGTTCTATCATGGTATGTTACGGTATGGGCAGCCAAGGGTTCAGAACCCAGGCCCACCAAACATTCAAATGCCAGTGCTCTTCAGCATTACACCAAACTTCCCCCATTCCCCACTCCAAGTCCCATCACGGAAGCCATAATTCTGGCAACATGTGGGATACTGAGATGAAATCCATGGAGACTTACATTCCCTTCTTTGTCAAAGTCCGGTGGAAGTAACTTCACGAAGTTATCAGGGAACACTCCTCGTCTGCCATTGAGCTCTCCTTCCCACCAGCCTACATCAATGCAGTCCTAAAAATAGGAGAGTAGGAAAGTGAGAAATGGGGACAGCACCTGCCCTTTCCATGAGGCCGGTATCAATATGACAGTAGTTACAAAGTTAGCATGGGCTGGGATGTAGCTCGGTGGTACAGCGCTTATCTAGCATGCGTGAGGCCCTGGGTTCGATCCCAGCACCAAAAAAGAAAAGACAAAAAAAAAATGTTAGCATGGACTCCAAAGTCAGGGGGAAGAACAAGTGCTTAAAAGTGCCAGAGCTGCCTGCTGGTACTCAAAACCCAATGCTGCTTTTAGATGCCCTGCATCAATACAGTCTTCTTTTTTTACTTCCTTAAAGATGAGAGGATATGTGTTTTCTTCATTTTAATTTTACTGAAATAAAAGTATTTCATTAACTGCAAAGGTGGCTTAGAAAATATCACATGCACAAATGTCCTCTTTGGTTAACCTTCCATAAAGCCTGTCAAAATTAAAAAGGGCTTTGCAACAGTCAGTTAAGCATAAGAAAAAAACATACTTTACACAAGCTCATTAACTCCTTCACCTTCTCCTTTTGATGTTGATGGGGGCATAGCTGTCACAATGAGAAGCCCCTCCTGTACCTTACAGAGTTCAATTTGCTTACTAAAAATGAAGAAACTTAGTCATTCCTCCAGATCAAATCTGCTTCCCTTTGAATAATCTTCATTCTGTCTATTCATTCATCAAATGCTTCTTCAGCATCTACTCTGTGTGAGGCACTGAAACAGGTGCTAGGGAAAAAATGAGCAAGACTGGCAAGAACATAGCCTTTTCCAACCTTCCATCCTAAGCCAAATGGCCCCGTAGTTCTGAGCACAAAATCCCCTTTTTAATAGGTCAGAAGTCCGATTCATTCTAATATATCTTATATTTGTCCTTTGGGTCCAATTCCACTTCTATACTCAATCCAGAACTCACCTGGTCAACTGTAAAGTTCCTCCCTTTGGCATCTCTTCCTTCCCAGTGAATATACAATACACACACCACTGTCAAGTATGGTAGTCTTGAGTTAAAACCTGATACTCAGACTTGTGACCCAAAAATTTCTAACTGAAGCCCAAAATGAGTGAAGGCTTTCCAAAAAAATGTTGGCAATGCAGAGGACTTTAAAAGTTATATACAAAGCAAGAAGATGATCAAGAGAGGAGATCATGTTTAGGGCCCATGAAGAGACTCTATGATCCTCTACAACACTGATGTGGTTGGGGAAGAGGCCAGAAGAGTTCAAGCATCAGATGTAGGCCCCAGGAGGGCCATGGCTTATGTGGCTCACTTATGCCTTACCAATCAGGTGAATTACACAATGGATTTTTCACCATTAAGCCCGACCCTTTGCGCAATGCCTCATATGATAAATATCCGTGGAATCAATGAAGACTCTTTCTAGCCCTGAGATCTGCAATCCCCTGCAGTCTAATACTTGGATTG
Organism: Castor canadensis; assembly: GCF_047511655.1. NCBI lineage: Eukaryota > Metazoa > Chordata > Mammalia > Rodentia > Castoridae > Castor > Castor canadensis. Next base: position 125,735,946 of record NC_133405.1, on the reverse strand, counting down.
CTGCAGGACAAGATGGCCTCTACCTATCTGAACCCATAAGGATTCTATATAAGTTAGCATCAAGGCCCACCTCACGTGAGAAGTGAAGGATCGCCACCTTTTTCTTACACAGTGGTATTTGTTACAAGGATAAAACCTGACCCTTTAGAAGAGAATGCAGATTTTGGAGACTGGTCCTTAGTCACAGACTGTAAATTCCAGTCTTAACCAAAAAAAAAAAAAAAAAAAAAACCAAATCAAAACAAACAAACAACAAAAAAAAACATGAACAACAACTTGGAGCAACAAGTTAAGAGTTACCCAGAATAAAATAAGGGTTCAAAAGACTTGCAACACAAGAGAACACTTATCTTTCTGGAAAAATTACAATAAATCTGGGTAAATAGTATGGTCCTGCCTGTCATATCACCTCCCAAATAATCTAGCATTAATTCCTAAAGAATGATTCACAAACAGAGGTGGTGGTGGTAGGATTAGATGGCTTCTGAGGTTGTTATAAACGTCATCAACAATACTAGAAAACTTACAAAGGAGGGAGGGAGTAGAATTTCTTTACCACCCCCTCCCCTTGCCAATTCTTAGAAATGAAGTCCTTCAATCCAGAAGGTTCTGCTTCCAAGAAGATTCCTGGCACATTTTTTTCTCCTCTCTTCCTGCATATGTCCTTAAGTTCAAAGCCCAACTTGGAATTCACTTTTAAGAAAGTGAGTATGGTGACTGCCTTATCTTTTCTCCAACACTCAATACTGCGCTAAATCATACTTCATGATACTCAATTTAACAAGCATCTATTAACCGCAAAATACATTTAAGTTCTATAGGTACTGGAAGTTAAACATGCAGACTCTTGGTCCCTGCTTCCTGGGAGCTTAGAGATGTATGTGAAAGACAGATACACAATATTCTGCAGGGTCCTTTTGGGTAGCAGGTATCAACCCGGTGTTCTGGTACCGAAAGAAGAGGGAACCATTAACAGCTACTCAAATAATCTTAAATCTTCGCATACGTGAAGAATTTGCTTCTGTGAAGACTGGACTTCCCTCCACATTCACTTTTGTATTATCTGATACAGAAGTATACCCACAAAAGGCATGCAAATATTGTTTAGTGCTACATTCCTTCCAAAGTTTCTAAATGGTGCAAAACATGTTTTACCTTACCCTTATGCAGATAATAACCCAACAACCATTTTGCTTTATTTATGAGAAAATAAGGAAAATTTTAATAAGCAAAAGCTTATCCAGAATCACTCGAGAACTCACGCCTGCCTATAGGGGAAAACAGTGCATAATGACATTATATTTTCATATCTCCCATTGGTAATGACTGGCTTGGACAGGTCATCTATACTCTGCTCCTTAAGGAAAACACTAACAGTGCTAATCATTGTATATTTCAAAGCAAGAGAGGGAAAGCACAAAGGGAGAACACAGTATGTCTAATTGTTCTGAATAAACCCAGGCCCATGGATGACATAAGCATAGTAAAAGAAAACTGCCAGTGTGTTGAGAATACTAAGAGGGAGGCTGTTGCAAGACAGAAACCAGGTGCAGAGTCAGGATGCCTAGAGTGGGATAGAGATTTACAGAGAACCAACGCATTTTCCACAGCAATAGAAGCTAATTTAAGAGAAACAGGAATAATATCAACAGCAAAATGAAAAGTGAAAAGTGAAAACAAGTCTTCTTCAACAAATCACAGAAAAGAGCTAGGTTTTTGACGGCAGCGATGAAAAGAGAATTATTCATGTGAGGACTGTACTTTTAGAAGCGTAAAATAGCAGCAGATTCAATTTATTTCTTGAGGGCCTAACAGATGCAGGATGGGGAGGAATCTAGGGGAAAGAACCATCATCAATGCCCTCATGAGGCTCCCAAGCTCAGAGCCTTATGGGCGAAGCAGATGCAGTGAATCAAAATAGCATGGAAACAGTCAGGAGTGCTGGCTGGATTTTTAAAAAATGAGTGGGACCAAGAGAAGCCCTGGAGGGAGAAAACCAAGGTAAGAGCTGAAGCAATGAGAAGGTTAAGGGCAGGGTCAGAGAACAGAACATTCAAGAACTGAAGTTTAGTGAAAAAGCCTCCAACCAATGTCTACTGAACAGTGCCATAAGGCATGAGGTAAGATGGAATCTGAAGAATAGAGGCAGAATGTAGGAATAGGTGGTCAATGAGGTTAGAATATCATCAGGGTAGAAGTGGATATCCCCAAGGCCCCAAGGCAAGAATCAGGGGAAGATACCCGTAGCTAACCACTGAAGAGAAAGGTGGTGTGGCCAAAATACTGTAATTTATTTCCAAACCTGGGACACTGTTAATAACTACACCAGAGCCATAGGCAGAGCCCAAGATGATAGGCTAGTATTATTTTTAGATTCTAATAAGGATGAGAAAGGACAATGCAGGCAGGTGAGAGGATCACCTGTGAATAAAGCAGGAGATGGAAGCAAATTAAAGAACAGCATGTAGAGGAAGAATTCCAGAAAAAAAAAGTTTAGAAATAAGCTCTACTGGCATGAAAGCAGAGGAAAGGAGACCTTGGCCTTATCAAGGTATGGAGAGAAAGTACATTTCCAACACAGAATGTTCAGTTTTCCATGATCAAGCCCTCAAAATGGCCAAGATGGTTTCTTTATACCTCACCAGCAGGCAGATATTAGAATAAGATAGGACACTCTTCCTCATAAAATGATTTTCCTTGTAAGGAATCAACACAGCCTTAGGTGTGCTATAGTTCACTATCTACATTCTGCACTATCCCAGGCTATCTGCTTTCTGCGGGCATACTGCTGATAAGGAAGAACTCACTATGACAAAAGGTATCCCTTGCTTATTTTTCCTGACTGACAGTGTCAAGCAGAACTCAAGAGAAAAACAGGAAGAGAACAAACATGAGCCATGTGGTCCTAAGGATGTAAACTCTCCGAATCTGTTTCTTGCTACACAAGAAAATCTTTTCTAGGTGTAAAGATGAGCACAATTACTAGTTGTTGTTATTGTCATTATTGGGATTCTATAGACTGGCCTGGATACCTGAGTGATAATGTGGCCAGAAAAGCTTTTTGTTTTTATTTTGGAAAGCTTCCTAATTAAACTCCCATGCATTTATCATGTGACCCAGCACCACTTTGAGGAACTGTTGTGCCACTTTTACTCCCTTCTGTCTGAGGTGAGCCAATTCTAATCCTTAGAAGGAGCTCACATGCTTGGGGAGGGGGAAAAGGAGGGAAGCCAAGGTCTTGGAGTGTGTCTGAAAAAGGAGGCTGTGCCCAGACTTCAACATTGCGCCTCGGTTCATCAGATCCTGCCAGCACAGGCCTGGGTAACCAGGTGGAAGTTCTCCAGTGCTCCACAAAGCTATAGAGCCTAGTACCGGCTGAGAACAACTCCTTAACAGACAACCTGTTGGCACAGTAAAGGCGACATGAGGAGTCACCACTGTGACTGATGTGTCATCTTTAAGCCAGGCACATCAAATCTCAAGAACAGACAAATTTGCCGCCTGGCTTATAAACTGCTTAGAAGAATGAACTGCCACCTCAGCTTGGGCTGTTTTGCCCAAAGGGCAAAGTGATATATTACACGAATGGCTCTCAAATCTGGCTGCACGTGTAGAATCACCTGGGAATTTCTTAAAGAGCCCAATGCCTACGTTACACACCACTGATTAAATCAAAATTTTAAGGGGAGGGGTGCAGGAAATCAGTGCTGTTAAGGGGTAAATTCCTTGAAAGTTGGGATCTATCCCCACACCTTTATAACAGTGAAAACCTAGTACAGTGCCAGGCACATACCAATTCTGAGTAAATGTTGGCCAAATGAATGAGTAGATGGATGGCCCCAAATTCCCTCACTGTTACTCTGCATCTCTGTTTTCAAGCAGCAAAAGTGAGGTGAAGCTGAATAAGGAGGAGGCAAGCATAGATTAGCTTCACAAAGCAAGCTTCACCTATACACTTAGGTTGCCTGCTTATCTGTACATCTTATTATTTGCCTTTAATTGTGATAAAAACTTAAGAAGTATTCCAAAAGGTAGGTCACATTTTCTCAGAAATTATAAATGTCTTCTTTGAGTTCAAAGACAAACAGAGGAACGTGCAGCATAGAAATGGATATATCAAGCCAAAATATGAAAAGATAAAAGTGGGTTCATTGCCTGGTCCAAAGAAAAACATACTCTGCTCAGTCACTTCTGGTGGCTGTCCCTACACCCCGTAGCACCCATTTCCTAGAAGTTACCCAGGTATGGCTATTTTCATGACCTTCCCTGATGTCTGAGATATCATTCAAGAAGAAAGGGAGTGCTGAACAATTTCAGTGTGGCTATTATGTGAGCCTCACAGTGTCCCGAGGGGGCCTCACACATCCATATTTACTAATGAATGTCTTCTGCATGGAGCTTGGGGGTGTTGAGCAAAAGCTCTATGGAAGCCAAAGCCCAGTAGCACTCCGCTCTGTTTCTGCTTGTTAACACCTCCCCAAGAGATGCAATTACACGGTATAGCTGGGAATGCTACTCAAAATTTCCAGCATCCCCATAAGTCAGTTACTAAAGCAGGCTCATCCACAGCATGGTGTATGAGGTAACAAGGAAAAAGAACTACAGTCTATTTCAGTATCAGAAGAAATGACTTCAGATCACAGTTAATGGGGGAGGCCCAGGAACACACAGTCCTAGGGGCAAGTATACTCAACAAAATGCCACATTCCAAATAGCAATATGCAGGTATCCCCAAGGCTTAGGCTGTCATTTACTGTTTTATGATACCAGGAAGTCAAGATTCAGAGTTCATCCACTTGTAAAACCTCCTGGCTTCTTATTGGACACCAATTTATATGCTTTTCTATATGAACTTCTGATTTTTTTTCATTTTATATATCATGTAACTGCACGGACAACAAATAAAAAGCAGTAAGCAAACTTCCTATTGGCCATGCCAGTATTAATGGAAGCATGTACTGAGGCCTGAGAACTGTACTCACAAGTGTCCCCATATCTTTTACAAGTTATCCATACCATACCTGCTTCTTCATACCATTTGTGATTACATGCTCTCAAAAACTGTGCGTGGTTACACTGTTGAGAGATCGGATTTCATAGACTTCCTTGCAGGAGTATTGAGTTTTGCTATGATGGAAAAATTACTTGCAGATCAGCTTGACCTGTCAAGGCTTGGTTCTTAGGCTTTGTTAGGGTGGGCCCAGGGTAGCACTATTCCTAAGTCTGGCTTCCTTGGGTTCTCAACTGGATGCTGGTGTGTTCAGCACCCCTCATTTTCTACTCTGCTTGGCCAGAACTCCAGCATCTCCCATCACTGGTGATTTCTGAGATATCCACTCAGCTCATAACCCTACAGGTCCCTATTTTCTGCCATGTTTAGAGGCGTCTTGCCCTACTGATGCCCAGCATAGTATCTGGCCAAAGACTAAAGGGACCCTTCTACAGATTTCTGGAATGCTTTCTTTGTAAGCTCACTCCTCTGAAGTTCCCTGACCTGTACATTGAGTCACCTTAGCAGCCTAATTACAATTTCTATTTCTTCTATCCCATGAATCTACTGCTCTTTGTTTGGGTTCCATTGCCCTGTGCTACAACCCAGGCAAAAAAAAAACAGGGTTGATATGAAACTCACTTTTATGCTTCCCTTCTCTCCAAAACCATGTCCCTCTGCTATGTATTGTCCAATGCCTAAAAACAGCTGCTTCATACACTTTAGAAGTCCTAGGGAAAGAATGACTGAAATGAAGATACATATAAGAGTTTTTAATCATCCTGGAGTTTCCTTTGCGAGCATATGTACCTTTCTTTAATGAGGAAGGTGTTTATCCTAAGGTAAAGTAGAGCCATTATTAAACATCTTCATATGAAAGATAAATACATGCCATCCAATCTTTTGCAGATAATGACACACATATAAAATGATAGTATTTTTATGACATAAGTTAAAGGTCAAAGGTTGTCGGAAGCCATCATCCCTGGAATGATCACTTTCCTACACTCCTACACTCCTACAACCAGCTCATACATAGCACATGGGATAGGAAATGCTATAGAAGTAATCTTTGAATCCAAATGTCTCTACAAAATGAGAGAAAAAAAAAGCTCAAACCAAATCTCAGTCCCCAGATAGAGAATAGAGCTTTCACAGGCAGGAAGACTGTTGCAGGCCAGAACCAGGAAAACCCAGGAGGATTTTAGTAGATGATAACCAAGGGCAGAAACCCTGAAGGCCTCTGTGATCACAGCCAGTCTCCCGCTCAGAAAAAGATCCTTCTGTCTGTAGCCTCTGTAGAGACAAGTACCCAATGGAGGTTGTCATATTGGCCCAACTTCAGGGTCACTATTCATATTGTGTACCTCCTGGAGTTAGGGGACATGGCTGTATGGCTTGAACCCAACAAAATACCAGAATCAAGAATTCAAGAATTACTTCTTGATTTCATTTGTGGCATATACAACCTTAAGTCTTCTCAGAAAATGGTTATGTTTTAGCATTTTTTGTAAATAGCAGAATGAAAGACTTCCTGCATCCATAAATCTACTTTAAAAAAACCAGCAATCATGGGAAAAGGAGATAGTTACATAGACAGGGCCTTTCCTGTGTCCTTGAAATCTGGCTTTAAGCATGACAAGAAACATTACCTATATATGAGGGCACGTGAATAAGTCATACACGAAATACAAATCATTAAGGTGGTATTTTCACATCTTTCTGTATTTGAACTTATATAAAAATATATTTTCGTGGAAACTCCCCAGTTTTGTACTTGCTTAGTCATTTCCATTGAAGGGACCACTGCATGTTAAATCTCAAAAGCTGCTTCTAACAGCAACTTCAGTTTTATGCGGCACATGCGGAATGCACAGCTGACTTCTCAAGGATGCGCATCCCGTAACTGAGCTTCATTTCCATTTCCATTTAGAGAACGAAATGAACTCTATGGCCAAATACATGCTCCTCTTCCATTAAAACGACAGCAGATATGGCAGAAAATAATGTTGATTCATTGATAAAGACAGTGGCAATTTGTTGAGCATCTTTCTTTATACTTTGATTATCTCAGCTCCTATACCGCCTCTGAGAGATGCAAAGAAGGCAGTAAAGGGGAAGGAGGTAGTAATCTTCATTTTATAAGTAAGGACTGGGAAAGAATAAGAGGAGAAGGGCACAGTCTTGCTCATTTTGAAGGTCAAGAGCACCCAAGACAGCTACAGCAGCTGTTAGTAAATTCCTATCTTCTATTCTTACTCTTCAACCAGGGCAAATCTACATACCTTTAAAGAAGTTTTTTTCTATTAGGAAAATGTATTTGTAGGCCAAATATTTTGTTTGGGGCCTTTTCATCTATACTTAGCCGATTTAGCTTCTAGGTCAGTGCAATGAGTGAAAAATACAAGTTTCAGGCCAAATCCAGACCTTGTGCTGCTCAGCTGAGTCCAGGCCAGGTCAGTGGTAGAAAGGCACAGGGGAAGGGAAAGGTCCCCATACAGGAAGACTCAGAACAAAACTAAGGTCCCTGAAATTCAGGAAATCGCATATCTTCAATACGTAAACACTGGGGCTCAGATGGCCTTGTGGAAAAACAGAAAGCCAACAATGTTCTTGTAACAGTGTCATTGCACAGTAAAAGTTTTTAATTTTGCTGAAGTCCAATTCAATGTTTTTTTCTATGTTTTTGTTTTATTTTTTATTTTGCTTTTGTTTTTTGAGCTTTTGAGATAGTGTCTCTTTATGTAGCCCGGGCTGGCCTCAAACTCAAAATCTTCCTGCCTCTGCCTCCCCAGTGCTGGGATTACAGGCATGCACCACCATACCCAGCTCATTTGTTTTCTTTTATGGACTGTGCTTTTGGTTTCATGTCTAACAATTCTTTTTTTTCTATATTTTCATAAATAATCTTTTATGTTTGTGTTTTACATGTAGATTTATGGTGTGTTTTCAGTTAATTCTTGCATAATGTGTTAGGTTTAGATTGGCGTTCATTTTTGCCTATGCGTATTCAATTGTGCCAACACAATTTCTTGAAAAGATTATCCTTTCTCTTTTAAACTGTCTTTGAACTTATGTTGAAAATTAATTGGCAGGATCTTATGAGTCTATTTCCAGATATTCCATTTCAGGGGTCAGCAAATTACAGCATATGGATCAAGAGCTAAGGACAGTTTTTTGTTTTTGTTTTTACATTTTTAGGTAGTTTAAAAAAATAAAAAAGAATAGTATTTTATAGAATATGAAAATTACATGATATTAAAATTTAAGTGTCCATAAAGTTTTGTTGAAACTCAACCATGCCCACTCATTTATTTCTAAGGCTGTTCTCCCTCTACGATGGCAGAGTATTAGTTGTGACAGAGACTATATGGCCCACAAAGCCTAAAGTATTTATTTGCTTTCTGGTCCTTTACAAAAGAAGTTTGCCAGGTCCTGGTCTAGGATATGAGGATCCTCATAGGCATCCATGCAGAACCTCAGGGGCTCTCTGAATGCTTTCAAAAATATTGAAAGGACAGAAGCTTTAAATATAACCTCTGAAAGCCCTGAGGAAGGCAGAAAAGGAAAACATTTAATAGCCAGCTACCCTCTCTAACTAGGGCTAAAGCATAAAAAGTAAAACTATTCTTTAAAAGATGAATTTTACTGAGCTATATAGGAAAATTTATGTCTAGAAGGTATTTGTTTTAATGACTTTTCTTAAATATTCCATGAGTCATAAACTAAGAAAAATATTTATAATATGAAAAATGACAGGTTAATGGCATGAATATAGGGTATTTTTATAAAATCAATTGGAAAATGATGCATAAAATTCTCAATTTCAGTAATAATTTTTAAATGCAGCATTATCAAGATTAAATCATATTAGCGGAAACTAGAAAGAATGATAATAACCAGGTATGACAAGGATAGGGAAACAGGTTCTCATATACTCTATGGGAGGACTAAATCGGCACAATCTTTCAGAACACCTCTTAAATGCCCTAAAAATACAGTGATACAGCATTACATTTAGCAATTTATCATCAGGAAATAATAACTGCTAACATTTATATAGCACTTAATATGAGCCAGGCTTTCTAAGTGCTTTGCCTACTGTCTTAGCCTGTTTTGTACTACTGTAATAGAATACCTGATACTGGGTAATTTATAAAGAACAGATTTGTGCCGCACATGGTGGCACATATCTGTAATCCCAGCATTCTGGAGGCTAAGGTAGGAGGATCATGAGTTCAAGGCCAGGCGAGGTACATAGTAAGACTCTGACTCAACCAAAAAAAAAAAAAAGAAAAAACCAGATGAGGGGCCTGAATCTTGCTGCATCATCTACTGCAGAACGTGGAAAGGCAAGAAAGCATGCACAAGGAGGAGGAGGAGGCTGAACTCACACTTTAACAAGAACCTACTCTGGCAATAATCCATTTATCAGGGCATAGTCCTCATGACCTAACCACCTCTTAAAAGGTCTCCCCTCTCACCATTATTGCATTAGAAATAAAGTTTCCCACACATGAGCTTTGGAGATTACAATCAAAGCATAGCATCTACTTTAATTCATTTAGTCTTCACAACACCGAAAGATAAGTGTTATTATCACCCCCATTCCAAAGACATAGGAATTGAGGCAGACAGAGAGAGATAAGCAACGTGCCCAAGGTTACACAGCTAGTAGGAAGTGGCAGAAATGATTGTGTGCACAAGGACTTATGAGAAAGGTAAAGACCATGTTCCAAAATGGAAGAAAAGTGGAAATAAGCCAAATATTAAGATGGACAGTGGTACTCCCTCCATAAATCAGGGGCTAGGGGGCCATTTAACCGTGTTGCCAAAGGTACTCATGATATACTTTGGACAAAAAGGGTTGCAAAATAGTGTGAATAATATGACCCTATTTTTATTTTAAGCTGTAACTATGTGCACATATGGATCAAGTCTGGAAGAGTAATTGTTAAAATACCAAAAAAGGTAAGTAAAGGTGGTGAGGTCATGGATAATTTTTAACTTTTTTGTTGTATTTATCTATTTTGTTCTCAATTTTTCCAAGATCATTACTTTTAAAAATTTTAAATAAAGCTGTATTCTGTACCACTTTTCATCTCAGAAATTATATATGTTAATAAAATGCAAATGTGAATGTAAAGAGATCTGAGATACTTTACAAGGGCTGTAGAACTGTAATAAATTGCTTTCACCCTAAAAGATGAAAATAAGCCTTAGCCTCCTGAGTGCTAGGATTACAGGTTCAATATATTGAGAAAGAACCAAAAAATCACCAGGCATTTGTATTTTCTTCTTCCTATCATAATATATCATAGCAATAACTATAACTTTTATGTTTCTAAAGCATTTCAGCCACACCTCTCTTTTAAACCTCATAATGCCCCCCTCAGGGTAACACAAATAGAAAGGTGAGAAACAGAAAACACACGGAGTTTCCCTATTTTGTAAAACACCTGCAGTCTTATCTGTGTGATGCAGGGGGAAGAAAAGAGTTTTAAGATGGTGTTGGGAGGATTGCTAGTGTCTTGCACTCAGAAGTAATATGACAATCAGGCTAGCAAACATAGGAGGTCTTTTTAGGCTCCTTCATGTAATTTGCAGAGGCACATTAACGTGGGGATTCCCACCCACCACAAACTCTATGATGCAAAGGAAAAATCAATAATACTGGCAATCACAATTCTCAGTGGCATTGGTTTACTGCCTACTGGTAAACGGAAAAGACATTTTCTCCCATCCTAAGCCCTACATTTACCATCTTCTTCTAATTTAAGTAGACAGCGTCCTGGCTACTTTTAAGAGGAAGACAAAGCATCAGCAAACTGTATTCCTTTGGGCTTCTCATGTTCTGAGGAGGAGCCATATGTAACTTCTATCTCCAGTAAGGACATATGCAGTCTAACAAGACAGGCCGTACTGTAAGAAATACATTCTATGACATAAATGACTCATTTACTGAGCACTGACATTTTTCAAATGTGTGCAAACCCAATTGATCCCAGACTTGTGCTTAACTTCTTCATTCACTCATAAAACATGTCCTTCTAATGGGGCTGTCAGCATGTCATCATCTTCAGGGTGACACCTGCTAATTTACTCCTCACCCTTGAAACCACATTTAATCCTAGCGTTTTAGCTCTGCTAAAAGTTTCAGCAATTCAGAGAGAAAGGGCCAAAGTCAGCAATCTATGTATTTGATTGGGATGCTCATACCAAGCTAAGATATTTTCTGAGATTCTGAAAACCACTTCTCTTCATGGAAGCAACCTTTCTTCCTGTAGGGTGGGAAGCAAGGAAATCTAAAAACACTTTCCTCATGAACGTTTCAATTAACTAATAGATTAATGAGAAGGAAGCAGGAAGGGGAAATAAACAAATGAACATATCATCATAGAAGGACTTAGGAAGGAGCTCAGGACTTTTGCCTTTCTTTTTGTCATGGTAACACAAGCAAAAAGCAAAGTGATACCCAAGCCTAGAAGAAAAGAATATAGCAAAACACGCTAGACATTGGAAGAAAACAGCAATGGGAGGAGGTCTTCAGGCACAAAAAGAACTGGTGTTAGTCTTGGGCCAGGCTCAATAATTCCTCTGCACTGGCTACTACGTCATTTCTATAGAGGTGACAATTGAATTGTAAGGTCATGGACCCTAATAGATCATTACAAGGATTCCAAAATGCAAGAGCCAAACAAATGGCATGGTAACGTTCTGGTAAGTAAGAATGATGATGTTATTAATTTAAATAGGAAATTCCACAGACACTTGCTGGACATCCAGCAATGATGGGTGACTTTCAAGCAGTGGATAAAAGTTACCTCTGGAAGTGACTAAGCCCCACCTACCACAAGTATCTGACAGCCCCACAGGAAACAGACTCTGCCCACAGTTACTACCCTGCCCAGCTCACAAGTTCTCAGAGCATTCGACAGAGAATCAGGAGACATCTCTGCCCCAGCTCTGTCTCTGATCTCCCAGGAGTCCTTTGGGAGAACTGTTTCCATTCTCTAGGCCTCTGTTCCTCCTTTGTGATCTGGAGAGAACACTTGTAGCTCCATGTAATTCCCAGGCCTGCTGTGAGGATGAGGTAAGATGCTCAGCTCTTGATAGTCTTATGGGAAGAAAGGAATGGTGCCAAGGGGCCTGTGCTCTTGCTAACAGGTGCCCAGAGGCCCACACTGGAATGCCATAGTCCTGCAGATAGATCTAACTAGTGTTAAGTAAGTTAAATGTTGAGGCATTGTCTGGGAAAGGAAGGAGAACAGCATGTTGAGGTAGCAATGAATGAAACTGGATGAGTTAATATTATGTTCTAACTCCACTGCCACAGCATGTCTAGCTCCAAATATCTGAAATAAGGAAAGGCAAACCTCCCAGTTTATAATTTTTGTTCATCATTGTATCCTTAGCACCTAGCATAGTTCCTGGAACACCATAAATCTTTTTCAGTGAATGAATGAGCATTATGAGACGAGGACAGGGAGCAAATAAAAACTGCCACCAGTAATCTTCAGTGGGTAATGCCTATGGTCCAAGGAAAGGTGACTATACTTCTTGTGATTCTCTGGGTCCACTCCCTCTTTAGGGGATGTCTACTGGTTCCCTTCCATGAACATCAATGGTAGTTTATATTATCTGTCTGTATGCCTTTTTCTCCATCTCCCAATCCATGATTTTAGTGTTGATCTTGATGCTGTCAAACAGGCTTATCACAATGAAGACACTGGGGTTTGTGTAGGCTTAAGGGTCAAAGACAGAGCTACCCAAGAAAGTCATTTTTATAAGCATTGCCCTTCTCCAGGGAACTTCTCTAGTTAGAAACCACATCCAGAGGCTTCTGAACCTTCCTGAACACACTCTGAGCACAAATCAGGAAGGCAGGGATGGGGGCGGTAGGAACACACGCAGGAGCTATTTTTGAGTGGCTGGAAATAAAAGCTAAACACAGGTGTGCTCTGCACAAGTGAAAATGTTCCAAAATCCACAAGAATTCTTTATAAATAAACTAAAAAACCAAATCATTCAGGTTGCCACATCTCATCCTTGTTTCCAGGGACACACATAAGTAGTTCAGGTCTTTGCACATTATTTCGGGAACTGCAGAGGGCTTATACCCACCAAAGGTGCCTGACTCATTTTCTAGAAAGGCACATGAAATGATAATCTAGAGCTGAAAATGAGGGCAACACCTGCTCTATGACTACTGTCATGGCACAGAAAAGCAGGGCAAAGGAAACCACCTTCACTGACTACAAAAAGAAACATCAGGGGAATTTAGGGCCAACAGAGAGTCTCACAGCAAATGCAACTGCATTTACAGAGCAGGAATTCAGAGCTTTTACCTCAACTCATATGTGCAATAAATATGTACATCAAAGTGCATATTAACCAAATCATGGTGAAACCATTCATTTTTTTTAACACCCGTGTCTTGGCGTTGAGGATAGAACCGGCGAATGGGAAGCTGCCAGCACCGAAGACATGGCACCAAGAGGAACGGAGCCCTTTCCTTCTGCCTCTGTACATAACGGGAAGTAGGACCACACACACCCAGTCCCCTCCAAGAAAAGGAGGGTCCATTCATTTTATAATAGAACATAATTATCTAAATGAACTTGTGGGTAACTCCTTAACTTAGAGGAAGAGGTAAGAATTTTCTATAATGGCAATAGGTTTTTACAGGCTCAGATTCCATTTTTCTTACTTTCAGCAGACAAAATATTTATGTCATGATTTCTTTCCAGATTCTTGGTAAAATCTCACCCACTGTAATTTTTAAACTATTTTAGGTGATTTTTTTAAACCACTTTGACCTGCTTAATGTCACACTAGTCCAGCCCTAGCAACAAAGTGGGCCCAGACACAACAGCCCTTTATTCCTATTTCTGAGAAAGAGCAGCCAAAGTTGAGGTGACAATTCCTGGGATTATGGGTATACCACTGGCAAACCCCTTCATGCAAGAGGTGTTTTCCACATGATGTGTTTAGTAAATTCTCACAGCAGCCCTGTGAAGTCAGCTTAATGGCCCTCATTTTACGGCTGAGAAAACTGAGCTCAGAGAGGTTAAGTCACATGCCCAAAGACAGAGACAGAAACTGTAAAGCTGGGATTCAAACCTTGGTTTCTCTGAGCTGATAGCCTACATGACTTATTAACATGCTGCTTCCAACATACAAGTGCTAGGTCAAGGCAAGCAAGAAATTTATGGCAACGAAAATAAAATCTGTACCAATACTGGATGACAAGAGACTTAATTTCCTAGCAGATAATATAAAATAATAAAAACAAAATGACAGAGCACAAGAGATTTTTGTTAAGCAACAACCTTATAATGGGCTCACGCAGCATGAGTTAAGACTGGTTCTCATATTAGTTATGAACTCCCCCCCCAAAAAAAAACAGCTAAGTGGAGAGGCAGAGGGTGTCCCAGGCATCAGAAACATGCATGCTCAAGGTCAGGCCCATGAGGACACATGAGCAGGATATACAGTCACATGAACCAAGGCCAGAAAGACAAAGTGCAGCTAGAATGACTAGGAGAAGCAGTGTCAGCATTCCCTATCTGGATTTTACAATAAAAGAAAGAAAAACTACTGAAAAGTTTGGTTGGTGCACAGGGGTCACATTGGTACAAGATGACGAAAAGAAGGGAAAGGTACTAGGGATGAAGTATATGGGGGAGAGGAGCTGGGGCAAATGTCCTTCTACCCTTCACTACCCCGGGTGCTCCTCTGAACCAGGTGTGGAGAAGGCCCAGCCTCTACTCATCAGGCCCACAAGCCTGGGCTTGACCTGAATGGACAGGGGCACAGAAAGGCAGCTTGGGATGAAAGCAGGGCAGAATGGAGGGGGCACCAAGTATCAAAACACTATGTGCACTGTAGGCCTGGGGAGCAGGATCAGTATGCAAGCCATCCCTTGACTACGTACACAGAGATGACAATGTCACAGTTTACAAATTGTAATATCAAACTGTTTCTGAGGCAGGCTAGAAGTAGGAAAGGTTCGAGATTCACGCGTAGGTTGCCCTGGGATGGCCCATACCATCCATACCTGGCTGGGAACCGCACATGCCCTTCCCCACTCCTTGATTGCTGGGTGGGAATCTCCAGTAATCTGCCCTCCCCATGGTTACTGTGGATTTTCAAAGCAGCTGAACAAGAGAAGCACCTGCCTCCGCCAGCAGACTCCACTTGTGCCCACCATGCTCCCTTTGTGTCTCCCTTTCCCTAACTTTTAACAAACCCCACTCACACCCACGCGTTCTGCTTGGATTCTTCCACGCCACAGCACAAGAACCAAGGTCTTCCGGAAACACTGCTTGCTCTTAACACTTCAAAGTACATTAATTCACAAAACCAGAGAAATGGGAAGCAACCCTCAGGGGACACTTTTTAAAGTAGCCTGCCACATTTTCCTGTTCATAGCTCCCTTTGGTGTGGCTGGGACTGGTAGATGTTCCCTTTCTGACCAAGGCCTGTAGAAAGAGCAGATTCTTTTTATCAGAGTGGCTTTCAAGCTGTGAGGTTAGGGACAAGGTCATCAAGATGATTGTGTCATCATGATATGTACTCAAATGGCAAAAACTTGAGTGTGATGTGTTAAGGTGGAAATTGCCATGTTTAGATAAGAAACTAACCACAGTGGTTTTTCTCTTCTCAAGCCTTATTACAATAATGTTGACACACTGGTTTTTCAATTAAAAAGAGTCTGCCCCTCCTCTAAAAGTAAAACAAAAGCAGGACAGTGAGTCCTTTCCCACTGCAAAGAATGGCAGCTACTTAATTCTCTGGTTGCTCTATCATTATAAGAGGGAAGGCTTATCTCTTCCCCTGTATTGCTAAAACCAATTATCAGCGCTAATTATTAAACTATTTGTATTATGCTTCATGCCCATCTAACAACTTCCTTATCCCATTTGTTTGGTTACAGGTCTGATTAAAAATAGGAAAGGCAGTGTGCGGCCTGAAGGAGGTCAGGCGTAAGGAGGAAGAGGATGGGAAGAAGGGTAAGAGCCATTTCTTGCAGAAAGGAGCAAGGAAAGCACTTTTCCCCTCCTCTCATTTCCTTCTCCCGCATTCAACACCCACAGAGCTGTACTTGAATAACTTAAAGGGCGAATATACCACAGGTAAAAAGATGGACAAGTTCTTGAGCAATGTGCACAACAAGGGCTAATTTGATATTCCAGAAAGGTGTCTATATGTTGTAGCAGCGCTTAGCATACCACTTTCATATGGAGTCTGTGGGAGGGTCAGTTTTCTCCCTAAAAAATACCTGCTGGCTTGGCAAGCTACTTAACTTCTGGAGTCCTTTGTTCACTGGCCTCTTTGAATAAGGCTCTTCAACACACAATTCTCCAAAGCTATTTTCTTAGAGGAAACTGTCTTTAATCTTAAAGGTAAATTCTACTGATTACTTTATGAACAAATCTGGGGTGAGGGCAGGCAACACCAACGTTCCCTCCCTCTCAGGAATGGCTGGATACAAGGCAGGGGTAGCCTGAGCGCCCCCACCCTTCTTCCTCCCTCCCCTTTCCTGCTTCCTGTAGCCTGCCAATGCTTCCCAGCCCTTAGAGAACTCAGGCGACCATGGCGTGTCAGACTTGTGTGTAGGGAATAACATGTGCCCTACCACTCACCTGGATACAAGAATAAAAGCGCCTTCCACATCTAAAACTGCTCAACTTCTCATCATAGTCTACCATCATAAAACCCTGCGCTTCAGCGAAAGGGCTGTGTGTTCTAGGCACACTTGAATAATATGACTTTCAACTATGGACCTGGTGAGTAACACTGTATGAAAGCAGAAATGGTATGCGGTCAAGACCCTGGCAAACCACATCTCTTTACCCAGATTTTATAGCTCTCCTAGTGTTTACAGGGCTCTGGCTATAATGATAAGAAAATCATCTAAACTTTTTAGCACAAACAAGAGAAGCAAAATTCTCTCAGACACACTACCTGTCTTTGATCTGCACAGCAAACATTCTTTAAGCACCTGCTGCCCGTGAGGCATGATCAGCCTTTTTAAAGCCCCTCCTTGGGTCCCTTATGACACAGAGCTTTGCAGCCTGCCTGCTGTGGAAGGCAGAACCTGCAGCCAAGCAGGCTGCCTTCCAGGTTATTCCTTCTGGGACAGAGTTGTCTTCAGGGTCATGCCAATCTGCAGCTGACCCCCATATAAACAGAAATCTATTTGATCCTCAAGTTTGTCCATTCACCTGTACCTAGCTTGAATCAAAAGAGAAGATATAAATTCTTCCTCACAAGTTCAGGACTATGAAAACAAGGTTTTTCAAGGGCTCAAGCAAGAATTGCCTGATGATACGTGCCTGTAATTCCCAGTACTTCAGAGGCGGAGGCAGAAGGATTACGAGTTTAAGGCCAGCCTGGACCACATAGTGCGTGCATCAAAGTCACCCTGCACTCCAGACAAAGCAAGACTTGATCAAAAAAGAGGGGAGGGGGCGGCTAAAGCAAAAGCTTGTACCATCCCATGGACATCCCAAAGCACTTCACAGTTTAGAAGGCAAGAGAAAACCTCTGTTTACCTTATTGATGAGGGTCACTATATCTCCTTCTTTGATGGTCAATTCATCATCATTCTGTGCCTCATATGGAAATATTACCTTGCAGTAATCCTTAGCTGTAAGAAGAAAACAAAATACAACCTTTAAGGTGCTTTATCTAATGATCTGATCCAGCTCTCTGTCACATTAACTTCAGAGAAAGGCACACTTAACAGGTAGGATAGTACAACTGCATAAAGGAAGGGTCACCCTCAGAAAACTAAGAGTACTCATTGTGGGCTCAGCATATTTATACTCTGTATTTTTCCTCTCACCAATCATGTGACATCATGAAATGTAACTGCTTTGCTTTTATCAGGAAGAAAAGTAAAAAGGTGTTCTTGGTCTCAGGAAAACAGATGTGTACCATTTTATATACTTGTTAGGTGCATGCATAAATAGACATCTGCAAAAGTGAACAGCTTCAATTTTTTTTCTCATTGCCTTCTTCCCCCACATTAGGAAATCAGAAACAGGGTTTTTATACATATTAAAAAGCCAACATAGTACATAAAACAATGAAAAATTACCTCATTGTGGTAATGAGGTGATGCATTTACAGGTGAACATATGTCAACTACAAACAGCCAACAGATACTGACAGAACAGTCTTCTTATTTTAATTGTATTTATTTATTTTTTTTTGGTGGTACTGGAGTATGAACTCAGGGTCTCACACTTGCTAAGCAGGCACTCCACCACTTGAGCTACACCACCAGCCCTCAGAACAGTCTTTATGCACATGTGTGTGGGAGGGGGTGAACTTGTTCACATATGTCCCATGTCCTTTCTGTGGGAACCTGATTCATTGACAGGGCTGTTCATTGGTAATGAAGTACACAGCCCTCACCAAAGAAGGAAAAAATACTAAGGCCACTTAAGATCAATTCCAGTATATCCTGAATTATATGCTTTTGAGAATATATCAGATTTTAAATTACCTCTATTTTTCCAAAAGCACCAGATATGAAGACAGTGAAAACATTTGTAAGGTATTTGAGAAATGAAGACTTAGCAAACTGGGCTTTTGTGACTCAGGGCAAGTAGAAAGAAAAATTCAAAAGAATGAATATCTACTCCAGCAGGTATTTGTTATTCTTCATCAAAGTCAACAGGTCTAAAATATTATCCCTAGACATTTCCCAATGCTTAGGCCAGTTGTAGACAGATCATAACCTAGAGCTAGATATATAAGTATCAATTATCTTGTCTGTATTATACTTTATACCACTGATATGCATTTCTTTATGTTCAGGAACATCATCAATCAAAAAGAGTGACACACAAAATAAAAGGAATTTAAAAATCTAATGCCCCTAAATCAAGGCCAACAGTTTGCTGAAGTGGTTCATTTCAAGCAGAAGCCTAGAAGCCTAAAGAAATGTCTTTCTATGGTCTACTGGCCATTTCAGAACTCTGAAAATATAATGATCAATTCATTAGAAAGAAGCATCTGGAAAAGAAATAAAATAAAAAATCTCTAATACAAGCCAGGTGTGGTGGCACATGCTTGTGATCCCAGCATTCGGGAGCTAGAGGCAGGAGGATCTCAAGTTTGAGGTCAGCCTGTGCTATGTAGTGAGATGCTGTAGCAAAAACAAAACAAAACAAATCGGGCACTGGTGCCTGTAATCCTAGTTACTCAGGAGACAGTGATCTGGAGGATCGCTGTTTGAAGTCAGCCCTGGGGAAACAATTCATGAGACCCTATCTCAAAAGAACCCATCACAAAAAAGGGTTGGTGGAGTGGATCAAGGTGTAAGCCCTGAGTTCAAACCCTAGTACCACAAAAACACAAAACAACAATAGCAAAAACCCTAATATAGACATTATGGTCTAAGATTACGATATGACAGGGAGATAGGATGGGTAAAGGAAGGGGAGAGGAAATTGCTTCACTTCTGTGCAGACGTTTTTCTGTCCAGTGGTTTGAAGATATCCTATCCTAGAAACCTTCCATCTTAGGTACTCTGGGCCCCTGATGGCTTTTGCTCACTAACCTGTGCTGAGGGACATAAGTTATAAATTCCATTAAGACTATGTTCCCATATAGTTACCAATGTTCCATCTCTACTTAGTAATAGCAAACCTTCCCAAATGTGAATGGGTCAAATGTTCTAAAGAGAGGGAAAAAGTTAATCATTTTTAATTGGATAATGACAGTTCCCTACCAATTTTCTTATTGACTTTGCTAGTGAAATATGGCTACCCAACCTCAAAACTTAAAACAACATGAATTCATACAGTATTATTGAACTGTCCTGCAGAGTCCCAGCTTTTAGAATAATTCCTTGGAAGGAAATCATGCAGACATTTTACAAAGAATATTAGATATCTATGTCCAACAGAGATAGAAGAACAGGTCATATTTCTCTTCCTTTCAGTCAAAAAAGTTAATAAAGTGTGGTCTACTGTTGCTGATTAACTTGCCAGCAGCCATTCAAAGCCCCCTTCCTAGTTCACAGAATCCTAATTTGTTCAGGCATTATATTTAGGGTTATATTTAGCAGCCCTAGGGAAGAATAAAATCTGCAAGGCAGGTAAAAGGTAATCTTGTTCTCTTTTGTTGGTGATTGGTTTGCGGATGGGCATGTGATTTACTTCCAGCCAATGAAATGTGAAAGGAAATCTGCTGGGGTGGGGACTGTCAGATGTTCCCTGGCTAAAAGAGAAGGAGATTTGAGAAAAATAGTTGCCTCTCCCTTTTTGCTTTTAACATTGTTTCTTATCTTCACTGGAAAATGGGACAATGTTTAGGACTGTTGCAACCATATTTCAACTGAGAAGAAAGCCAAGAAAATCAGAGAATTTGACCCCAAGCCCTGACACTGTTGAGATGTCTTTCAAATTCATCATCTTCAGGGGACCTGTCTCTGGATCTTTTGTTACAGGACTTAGTAAACCAATTGCTTACTCCTACTTTATGATCTGGTAAGTATTCATTACAAAGCAGAAGAGATCTTGGCATGAAGCAATCCCACAGAAAGGAAATTTCTAGTTACTTCCTCTGAAATACTTGGCACAATATGCTTCCCCATTCCTACTTCACCTCTTCCTATGTATCTATATCATTCCCTTTCTCTTCATCTCTCCCACTGCTATTTCAAGGCATGGCCCATAGTAGGAGGGTCAAAAAATGACTATGGAATTGACTTGTAATCAATATAGTGGGAAAATATTGCTAAAAAAGTACTAGCATACCTTTAAAATGTTTCGTAGGGCCATTTTGCTTTATGCTTACAGTTTCTCTTTAAGCTAAAGAGGGTAAGCATCTCCTGGTTGTTTTGGAAAATAGGTGTAAGGGCTGTGGATGTAGCTCAGTAGCAGAGTACCTGACTAGCATGCAGAAGGCCCTGCATTACAAAAACATTTCACAAAACAGGTTTAATTAATATACCATAAAATGTACCACTTTTAAACTGCACAGTCTGATGCGTTTGAAAATATTTACAGTTGTGTTAACCTCATAATCTAGTTTTAGAACACTCAAATGGCATTAAACACAGAATTATCTGAAAAGCATCATTTCAGATAAAGGGACAAGATCCTGGTGCTATAGCCATTGCCTACTACCACTCTCCATGAAGCTGGTTGCTGCTGCATGTCTTGACCCTATGTGCATCCCCAGAACCCCACACAGAGCTCTCACTCATTTCCTGATGATCCTCAAGTGACACCTATAAAGTGGTAGTACATTTCAGGAGCAGAAAGTAGAAAAGGATTCTGGATCAGGAGACAGGACACTTGGAGCTGGATTCAGTCCCAGTGGGGCTATCTGGAACATGTGACCTGAGGCAGTCACACTGTAGTTCTGGATGAACACAGTGCCCTCAGTGGTAAAAATCAAGAACTAAGCAAGGAGGAATAAGGGAAGAGTTTGGTTAACTTCAGAAGAACACTCTTAGCAAACCGAAAACTTATTCCAGATGTCAAATTTTAAGTAACTAAAAAACAGATTCTCTGATTGGAGAATAGAGCTGTCCCACCTCTCACTCGGGTCTTAAAAAACACGCCACAGATATTGTGGGCAGTCCAAGTAGCACAGTGGCCTAGACCTAAGTTCTGGCCAGCTCTGACACTTTATGACTCTAGTCACAAGCACTATCACCCACAACTGCTGAACAAACATGGCAGCCAGTAGCCTCATCCTTTAATTCATCATGATGTATTTGAAAATAAGAATTTATTTTTACTTATGAGGCATTTGAACATTAATCCAGCAGTATTTGGAAATAAAAACATTATACTGATTTGGATGTATTAGTGGTTTTAAGACACTCAGAAATAAATGTATATGAAAAACTTATTAGCTTCAAGACTGTGATTTTAACTTTAGAGTATATTGTTTCCTGTTTCAATTGAAATATTCACTGAACCACCACATTAAAAAGGTATTGCCAGTTCTCAGGTCTGGGCCTATGATATACAAGTAAGTCCAATCATTTCCTCCTGTCCTTGCATGGAATTGACAATCTAATGCCTAGACAAAGACTACAGGAGGAGGATGACAAAAAAAAAAAAGACAAATACATTCATCAGCTCACTATGACTGAATACTGCTGTGTTGTTTCAGAGAAAGGTAAAATTACATACATGCAGGAGAATGCTCACAAAAGAGACACATGGTAATGTACCTTAAAAGAAGAGTATAGTTCTCAATCCTTTTTGGACATGAGACAATTATAAAGCTTAAATGAATAGCAGACATATATGGAGAGGAAAATAATGAAATTAATTTTTGGAGGCAGGCATTTTCCACCTATTCATCAATTAGATGGATTTAATTAGTCTGAGATCAAGTCAGAATGAATATGCATACACACATAAAGGCACAATTTACTCAGTGATTGAGATGACTTTGTCTCTATTGTTTCCTTGGAAAGATTAAAAAATACAAATGAATTAGCATAAGTCTGAAATCCTGACTCGTCTCTTAAGCTTTTTTTTTTTTTTTTGTCATAGAGTCCTTTAAGAATCTGAAAAAAAAAAAAAACAACTGACTCGCTCTTTCCATAAACAAAACAAAATAAACCATACAGACACATTCAAATGGGTGGAAAACATGTGTGTGATGTCACAAGGTTCAAGGACCCTGACATCATTATGTAACTAGCTCCCAGATCAACACCCCCTGTACTAATTACTAGCTTTCAAATTTTAATAAACTTGCTCAGTTAAAAATCACCAAGAAGTTCAGTCATGATTCACATACCTCCCAAAATTATTTCAATTTCTAGACTTTTAGAAGTTTACATGACATTAAAAATAGACTTAATGGAACTGAACTCATGCTCACATCACATGACTCCCCCCCCCACCCCCCGTCAGCTGGTTTTATAATCTATTTGATAAAAAACAAACCAACTTCAAACAAACAAGCAAAAAAGCTCTCATCTTAAAAAAAAAAGGCAGAAACAAACAGGATAAGCATATTAGCAAGCTGAACACATACAAATACAGAAATAACATTAAATCCAGAACAACACTCTGGACTCAATTTTCAGATACAAAGATCATAGTCTCATGTGCCACAGAGCCTGGTAGGAAGCCTTCCAGAACCTTTAGAAGCAGTAGAAAATACCAGTTCATGCTTAGAACTAGAGTTTTCTTTTCCTTTGTGACACTACAACAAAAGTATCAAGTTCAGTGATGTTAATTTTCACCAACATCATAATCAGAAATTCTGATTATGAAACCATTCAACTGATAAATATTACCTAAGACACTATGGGTTTGTAATTCCTAAGCAGAACCCCTTGGAACAGAATTTCTCCTATTTCAGAAAGGCAATATATTGCATATACCATGTAATACTGTACTATCCCCACTGGAGGCTGAGGCTACAACCCAACCATTAAAATTCTACAGCAAATGGATGACTAGTCATTCAAGTGGAATAAATAAATACTATAAAACAGGTCTTTGTCAGTCCAGAACAGGTTTTATCACCCAAATGAACACTACAACTTTTTCACTTTCAGAGCTTTTGGTAGGTTGGAATTGTATGCAAGGGTGTGGACTTCTATCATGTTTTAGGAACAACAAATAAAAGAAAGACTAGCATCTGGCTGTCAGGGAGCTTAGGGTCATACTGTTTTCAACAAGGCAACTGTGAGGAGAGGATGACAGCCATTTATTCAGCTGAAAGCATGACAATGTCAGAATAACTTCCAAAATCAGACTCAGACTTCTGTCTTACAGGAGTAAAAAGGCAATGGGCTTTGTACAATTTTCTAGGACACTGACCAGAGGAGCAGGACTGGGGTGTGCTTCCCAACCATTTCTGATGTTAAGAATTGTGTGGGGGTACCTGTTGATTCTGTATCTTCCTATATCCTTTCCTAGGGACCTGCATCTTCAAGTTGAAGGTGAGACCAGGAATCCATCTACACTGGTGTTTCTCATCATTGCAGACATTTTAAAAGTCCTAGTCTCAGTTGTGGCTCTCACGCTTGAGTGGGCATCAGCACCAGATGGAGGGCTTGCAAAACAGATTGCTGGACCCCACTCCCAGTGCTTCTGATTGGGTATGGATGGAGTGGGGCCTGAGTATTTGCATTTCTAACAAGGTTTCAGGGTGATGCTTGCTGTTGCTGGCTCTAGGAACACGCTGTGAAAATTATGGTCTAGCAGCGGGCATTAGTCAAGATTCAGTGCTGGGAAGGAGCCTAGTAACGGTGGGAACTAAGAAGGTGGGCCAGTGTGGTGGTAGTTCTGGGGTTGGGTGTGAGGCATGCTAGATTTAGACAAGAGCTCTAGTTCTAGGCCAAATCCTTAGCATCTGGGGCTAGTGGGAAGGAGGTGAAAAAAATACTAAGCTTCTCATTTATTCAATAAGCAATAACTGTCCACTGTACAGCAGGGAGCAGGGATGCAGCACTGCCCTTACTTGCAGACTATAGTTCAAAACTGGGGCTCTGCTATGGTTTGAATGTGTCCCCCAAAATTCATGTGCTGCAAACTTAACTCCCAATTTAAAAAAAAAGTGTTGGGAGATAGGGACTAATAGGAGGTATTAAGGTAACAAGAGCTCTACCCTCATGAATGGATTAATGCTGATTACAAAAGGTCTTGAGGCTGTGAATTCAGTATATTGTTCTCTCTGGCCCATGTGACACTTTCTGCCATGTCATAATGCAGCGGGAAAACCCTTACCAGATGTGGCCCCTTAATATTGGACTTTCCAGCTTTCAGAACCATGAGTCAAATAGACTTCTATCATTTATAAATTGCCTAGTCTGTGGTAGTCCATTACAGCAACACAAAATGGACTAAGATAGGTTAGGTACCCCAGTGGACATTGGCAATACCTTGAAACTTTTTGGTGGTCACAGCTGGGGAGAGGGGATAGGTGCTACTGGCATCTGCTAGACAGAGACCAGTGAAGCTGCTAAATGCTCCGTAATGCATGCAGGACAGTCTCCCCAACAAAGAATGATATGGCCCAAATATCAATACCAACATACTCTACATTTAAGTTCAGGCAGGATGTACGTCATGTTTGTCAACTCCAACCCTGCAGCTACCTTTCAGAAGAAGCTGACTGTAACCCCAAATCTCAGTTACCGGCCAGGAATTAGACTTTTAAATTATTTTACAAGTATTAATTATAACACCATTTACTTTAAAAAAGAGAAGTATTTTTTTTTTCAAAAGAAAAACTGTAAATCTGAGAAGCAAAGTCTTCCTGTTCAGCAGACAGCAGATTGTTGCTTCTCTCAATGGCAGTTTCTTTTGCTCAGATTACAGGAAGCTTGGAGACTCTTTGGGAGAAAGATGACACACCAGGAAAATATAATCTTTCTTCTCCAAGAGAACAGCATTGAAATGCACATCTTAAGCACCTTGGGTAGCTGGGCATCCTCAAGGGAAGACCCTCACTCTGAATCCAGATAGCAGGACTGCGTTGAGGGCACTTGATGAAATGTGTTCCTAGGAAGAGGGGGACTCTTGGGATACTAAGCATGCAAGTTTTAGTGTACATCAGGTGTGACAGACACCAAAGGGTGGGAAGGAAACATGCTTCATGTTCATCTGGGGATGTGCCTAAATCCCCAGGCCCAAGAATGAGTATGTTATGAGACTAAGGAAACCTAACACAAGGGAGTCAACTCTCTTTTTCCTCCTATTTGAGTATGTGGTGAGAAAACAACAATGAGCTGGGGCTGAGACAGTAACAATGTGCCCACCCATTCATCAGGCAGGGGAACAGACACAGGTAAGGTCGACTGCAAAGTCAACAGGCAACAGTTTGTCTCAAGCATGTGCTACGGCTGTAAAGTCTAACAATCCCCTTCCTTCAGTGACCATTGCTTTCTTGCTCCCCACTAAAGTTTGTCCCCTAAAACCACACACTACTGGAAAATTTGCCCTTGAAAAACTGTATCAGTAAGAATGAAATATTGCAATCTTGCTTGAAGGAACTAAGAGAAGCACCCTTGATTCCCAAAACAAGTGCAGAGCCTCAAGTAAGGGGTCTCTAGACCCCTTGTAGCACTGCACATCTATCTCAACCTGGTAGCTGTGAAAGAAACTGAACTTGGGTCCACCTCACACCCTAAAACTGATGATGACTCCCTGACACATAGCCCTGCTTTGCTTTGTGCCTACCAAAACTTGGTTTCACTGAAATTTCACTAAAGCCCACCATTCTCCAAAATCTGTAACCACTTTTCTTTTTCTTTCACTTTGTGTGATACCTCCCTCACTGCAATGAGTCAATAAACTTGACTCTGACTTCATCCGACTATAGATTTATCCCTGGTGGTTTTAGACTAAAGAAGAGTCTGTTAAGTCCCAAGGACCACTGACAACCACTACTAACTACTCAGAAATACAAAGACTCAGAGTCCTTTTCCTCCTGGTGACTGTATGCTTGGGAAAAGGGACCTGTGGCTAATAGTTTTAAAAAGCTCCTGTCCAATTTAGAGCCTAATAAGTCATAAATAATTTGTAACTCTCCATTTGTTCAACCACCACTTATTATGTGCCCACTGAGTGCATGGTACTTTTCTAAGCTGTGAGGTGGGGCTATCAAATAGAAGATATGTCCTCAACCTATAGGGGCCAATGATCTAATAATGATAGCAACAAGGCACCATGTGTTACCATCTTGAACAACTCCTAAGAAACAAGTCATTGAACAGACTGATCACAGAGATGGTACGAATATCCAGTTATGGAGTGAATGAGGTTCATCAGGGAAAACTTAGCCTCTGCACCACCACCCCCGCTAGTCATCATTTATTCAGAAACCTAATGTGCCCTTATATAAATTCTATCAAGCACTTTTAAATTCCAAACCCACCTGTTCATCTGGTCTTCTGAATCTATAAGACTGAACTATAAGTTCAGAATCATGTTAAATAGCCCTTTCTTTGGGTTATTTTCCTATTCCACAGAGCCACAAATCTGCATCAATTGTAATAAGAAAGAAGGAAACTCCAGATGTGATGAGCTGGAGGCACCTCAAGGCACTTCATTATGAATATTTAGACAGTTCTCCTCTTGTTATGAAAATTATGGCAATCTGTTCCCTAGCATGAATTTCTGAAGAATTTCAGTATCATAGAAGTCTTTTGTTTGAGGGGTGGGATGTTGTTTAAATAAATCCCAATCATCTGAGTTCTACATTCATTCAGAAAATACTAACCCCCATGAACATTTTTTGAATCACCATAACTGAATTCTCTTGTGCGCATGTAGCTGAGCACGCTAAGCAGTCAGCTGTGCAGGAGGAACTGCCCTCCACTGTACTGCTGGGCAAGTTTCATTCAGAAGGAAGAAGGGAGACTGCCCAGATCCCAAGCTCTGGGTTATTTCTTATAGTGGTCAGCACTCTGTACCTTCCACCTGAACACAGATGTGGCATCAAAATCCAGAAGTGGGAAATGATCCAACGGAAGGGGAATTTTTAGTGCCACTAAATGGAAATTGTGGGAAAACAATTACACCAGAACTTCTTCTTGGCAATGAAAGCCAAAGGGAGTATACATAGGGTGAGATTAAACTGCAGAAATTCTTGCCATGGTATCCGTGAAAAATGTCTGTCAGCAAACATCCCTCAAGGTTTCACTGACAGTGCTAATTTTCCTTCCTGACCTGCTACCCACTAATAGGCATATTAACATAAGTA
Organism: Castor canadensis; assembly: GCF_047511655.1. Lineage (NCBI taxonomy): Eukaryota > Metazoa > Chordata > Mammalia > Rodentia > Castoridae > Castor > Castor canadensis. Next base: position 125,708,243 of record NC_133405.1, on the reverse strand, counting down.
TCTTCTTATATTCTTACCAAATTGTTCACATCTTTCTTTTGTTTCTTCCATTTGGCTGCTCAATACTTTGATTGCAAAAACCTTTCTCCAAGTCCTAAAGCTTATAGAATTGAATCAAAGGATGATGATGCTAGAAGAAGTTTTGGGGGTTTTTCTCTAGTACAATCCTCTGGCTTTAAAGACATGTAGACAATGAATAGGAAGGCCCAAGAAATCAAATTATTCATCCAAGGTCAGTCACATCACTAGTAACAGAATTCGTTCTCCCAGGACTAAGACAAAACACTCACCCAGCCTCTGTAAATCTATTCTTCATTAGTAACTCACTCCCCCATCATGATGCTTTTAGAGAGCCAGATACATGGATGTGGTTAACAGATATTTGTAGGACTGAACAAGTTGTGGGCTACAGCCAGAATTCCCCCACACAGTTAAGAGAGCTGAGCATTTTCAACTATGCTCATCTTAGGCCCCCAAATTACTCTTAAACTACATTATCCAATATGGTCACTTAACAGTCACATGTGGCTACTGTGCACTCAAATGCGTCTACTACAAATTGAGATGTGCCATAGCTGCAAAATACACATGGGATTGCAAAGACGTCACATGCAGAAAAAGGAAAAAAGTACCTCATTTAATAATTTTATATAGACTGCATGTTTAAAGATAATATTTAGATATATTGAGTTAAATATAATACATTACAATTAAATTCAATTATTTTTCTTTTTTAATGTGGCCACCAGAAAATTTAAAATTACATTTCTGCCTCATATGATATTTCTTTGTCTAACAACGTTCTAAAACACAACTAACCTCCTCCATCCTCTCACCTAATTCTTCCCAAAAGACCTGAATCTCCTGCCTGCATATGTCACAGAAGCATATGGATGCATTTAAGCAGAATTGTACTGAGGAGGCTGGCAGAAAGTCAAGGAGGTAATGTTGGCTGAGTGGCTAGGCTGAAAGTGAATGACCTGAAGGTCTGTGAATCCCTAAAGCTCCTGAGTTGCCATTCTCTAGAACCTTTATGCCACCTAAATTGTGCAAAATACTCTGTATAAATGGATAAACCCTAGGTATATATGGCAGGAAATAATCACGTTACCATACTAGAGAAAAAGGGTTGCGAATCTAATTTGTGTTGCCCTTCTACTCACAGGAATCTAATGAAACACACTGATGTGAATTTTTTGTGATGTCTTTGAAAAAGCTAACAAGATTACATAAGGATTTTTTCAAACTGGGAAACTCACTCTTTGTCCTGCTGTCCATTTCTGTTTTTGATGGGTCTATAGTTGCTGTAGTTGATGGTAACTTCTTCCCAATAGTCTAAGGAGAAAAAAAAATTATTTTATAAATCAAGATGATTTTCTTCATTAAACAAAGGAACAAAATCAAGATCATACAGAAGAAATTCTCAAAACTGGTTCTAAATACCGCACCCTTCAGTTTACACACTGCTCTGTGTATTGGCTGTCACTCTAACGGATACAGTCCTCAATGACAAACAAGGTGTGAAACTAGATAAAAAAGACTTTATCTTTGAAAGTTTTCAGTATTTTCTATTTCTTTCTTACTTGGTGGCCTTAAAAGGTTTATTATTTAAAGAACAGAAAACAGACACAGTTCCCTTCGCTTTATGAGAAGCTGATTAAATCTACAGAGGCACAGTACTTGACCCAGTGGAGGAATTCCAAACTAGGTACAAAGTGGAGGAATGAAAATAGGAGGAAGAAATAACAGGAAGGAATACAGGGAAGGAGGGCTAGGACAGGTGGATGGATGGGCAAGTAGAAGCCAAGGTGTCCCAGGGCAACTGGAACTTATTATGTCTTCTCGTCGCCATCCAAGATTCCACCTACCTCATGCGGTGTGAGCAAATATATTCTTGTCCTCTCAGATGGGTCTATCTGCCTTAAAATGAAAACAAGGAGGGCCTACAGCTCCCTTACCACCAGTCTTTTAACTCTTGCAAAGATCCAATGCCTCAAACCCTATCCATCTACTCTAACTTAAAAAAAAAAAGACCGTAAGTTTGGTTTGATTTCATTTCCTTTCCTTATTTGAAGCTAGATACTGTCTCTGCCTAAAGATGTTCTTAAAATACAAGCTACCCAGGAGCTCAAAACCAAAAACAAATACACAAACCAACCAACCCAACGGTTCCAGAGTTGAGGGTTGTTTTCACTCCTCCCCTTTGCCACTGGACTCAAGTGACCATGATTCATGCTTGAGGAAAGTGTTTACTGGTGATAGAAAAAGAGCTGTCACAACCAAGTAGCTGAGTAAATCAACTTCCCCCACAATAAAGGGCTTCACCAGTGAGAACGCCTGCCACTCGGAAAACCAAACATCTCTGCCTCTTAAACATATGAAAAGAACAAGTTGCATAATTTAAAAACTGGCATGGTGGAATTTTTCTTTCAATAAAACTGATTCACCAGTTTTTAATTTGAAAACATTCTTCATGCTTCAAATGTTGAAACTAATACTAAATACTAATAAATCACAGAAAGAGGGTAAGAGAAATCAAATCTTCAGCCCTTCGTGAATTTTTAAAAACATTTGTGACAGAAAGCCTTTAGGTTTTACAAGGTGACATTTTTATTTAGTGCTGCAAGCCTTTCTATACTGCATAAAAATAAAACCCCAAATAATATGCCACCCCACTACTGTTAAGTACTCAAACTAATAACATTTTATGATTCCAAGGAAACATCAGGGAAGAGAAAAAGTTTTATGTTCTTCTGCCATAAGGTCAAATTTGATGAAGAAATGTTCTTAAGATTATCTTGAAAAGTCAGGTATTAGCAATGAAATCTAGAAACTCTCAAAGCATCATTTCACTCACATTCCTATTCACACTTACACAGCATCCCTGCCAATCTCTTTGTTTTTCCCTTTTTGGGGACTGGAATAAAGCATCACTACTATTAAGACATAGGGAGAAGAAAACAAAAACAACTAGAACTTTAGTTATCACTGACAGTGGAAGGAGGGAATTGGGAAAGCCAAGAGCAAACACTATTACCAATCTTGTCTTTTTTTTTCTTTCCTGAAAAACAAATGAGACAAGCAATGGTTTAGGCTTCAAACCAGAAGCCTTTCTTTGAAGAAACAACTCTCCTTCTTTGGTAATAAAGGAAAGTAATGCCCTCATAGCTGATTGCCTGGTTTACCAGAATGTCCAAGACAGCAGACATCAAGAAAGACCACCAGTTAAAAGAAAGACATGAAAAAGCAATGCTTTCTCTTAGTTTTATCCTCACTCTTTCAGAAAATATAGAGCACTGGCCTCAGTAGATTCCAGCAATAGAGGAGATGGTGAAGTCAATTTTATACTCATCTTCTGGGGGCTGATAGACTTTAAATCCCTCCTTCTTTATGGAACATGATTGAAAGACTAGAGAATGGCAAGTACCACCCTTCTCAGCCTTGTCTGGTAGGTGTTCTGGAGATGGGAAGTATTCTTGTGTTTCTGTCTTCTCTAGAACTATTAGCAGAGCATATTCCCAGGCCCTGCCCCAGACTTTCTCAATCAGAAACTGGGGATGGTGCCCAGTAGTCTCAGAAGGAACACACCCTCCATGGGGTTCTCACGCATGCTCAAGTATGACAATCATCCACCTAGATGTAGAAGGGATTCCATTAGTTTTAATTAAACACCTTTTCTTGGATTAAAAACTCAGGTGCCTATTCTGATACCTAGATAAGTTTATAAAACATCTCTTTCACTTCTCTCCTTTTCTATGAAACATATCTATCTTTTCTATTCTCATTGGCAAAGGAATTTATTGCTACTAAACTACACATACGCATCTAAGTCATGTATAACTGAAGTTCGGTTATGAGGAAGGTCTCAGTGGACAAAAAACAAACAAACAGGGAATCTCATTTATGCATCTCTCCACACCTATCAGGCAGCAAAGGAGGAGACGAGGTTTGCATTGGGTTCCACAGAGGATCTAGGATCTCCAATCACAGCTTCTTCTATAGAACAGCAAGTTTTCACCATCTTGGGTGCCACAAAGAAGATGTTTTATCCAAGACAAGCACCAGCCAGGGACTCAAGGGCTGTGTTGAAAATGCACAAGCATAGTGAGTTCACCTCTTAAGAGGTCAGCAAACAGGCCCATTTCACCACATGCCTTCAGAAGGAAGGAACAGACTCTCAAGTTCTACACCCTAGCTCAGCTGCATATTTCTTCTTTCCTTCTGTATGATGCCTAACAACTTCCCAACATAGACAGCCATGTTAGTGGGATCTACTTGGTGTGGGAGTAGATATGCACATGGAAGGATGTACAGAGCTGTCTACTCCACAGACTATTGCTCTGAATCTACTTCAAGACAGTGATCACCAGGCTAGTATCACTTTTCTCTATCTTCACACATGCCAATCCTCATGTAAAACCTATGTTTATTTAAAAAAGAAACACTTCACAAAACTATTCCTTTGAACATTTAATAACATTAGCCCTCTATGTTTACCTCTCTTGCTCAAAACACTAAATAAAACTTCAGAGATTTAAGTGTATGGTGGTAGTTCCATAAATACTCCTCGTTCACAAGATATGGTAATGCAACATCAGAACAGATAAGTGCCGTATGACTTCAGTTAGTGGAACAAGTAACTCCTTTTCTTTTCCATGCCAAGATGAAGAAACTAATGTTTCCAGTAAAGACAATCACTGAATTTGAGTCCAGGGGAATCCAATTCCGGAATGATGACCATATCTAGTTCTCTTTGTGACTATGGAATGTGAGACCAGAATCCTGCTCAAATCAATAGTTTAAAAATCACTCCTTTGAAAGTACCTCAATATTATAAAAGCTATATATGACAGACCTACAGCCAGCATTATACTTAACGGAGGAAAAACTGAAACCATTCCCTCTAAAATCAGGAACCAGACAAGGATGCCCACTATCTCCACTTCTATTCAACATACTACTGGAATTCCTAGCAAGAGCAATTAGGCAAGAAGAAGGAATAAAAGGAATACAAAGAGGTAAAGAAACTGTCAAAATATCCCTATTTGCAGATGACATGATCCATACCTTAAAGACCCAAAAAACTCTACTCAGAAGCTTCTAGACATCATCAATAGCTACAGCAAGGTAGCAGGATATAAAATCAACATAGCAAAATCATTAGCATTTCTATATACTGATAATGAGCAAACTGAAAAAGAATGTATGAAAACAATTCCATTTACAATGGCCTCAAAAAATATCAAATACCTAGGTGTAAACCTAACAAAGGATGTGAACGACCTCTACAAGGAAAACTATAAACTTCTGAAGAAAGAGATTGAGGAAGACTATAGAAAGCGGAGAGATCTCCCATGCTCATGGATTGGTAGAATCAACATAGTAAAAATGTCTATACTCCCTAAAGTAATCTACATGTTGAATGCAATTCCCATCAAAATTCCAATGACATTCATTAAAGAGATCGAAAAATGTACTGTTAAATTTATATGGAAACGCAAGAGGCCACAAATAGCCAAGGCAATACTCAGTCAAAAGAACAATGCTGGAGGTATCATGATACACGACTTCAACTATATTACAAAGCAATAACAATAAAAACAGCATGGTACTGGCACAAAAACAGACATGAAGACCAGTGGAACAGAACAGTGGACCCAGATATGAAGCCACACAACTGTAACCAACTTGTCTTTGACAAAGGAGCTAAAAATGTACAATGGAGAAAAAGCAGCCTCTTCAACAAAAACTGCTGGGAAAACTGGTTAGCAGTCTGCAAAAAACTGAAACTAGATCCATGTATATCACCCTATACCAGTATTAACTCAAAATGGATTAAGAATCTTAATATCACACCACAAACTCTAAAGTTGATACAGGAAAGAGTAGGAAATACTCTGGAATTACTAGGTATAGGTAAGAACTTTCTCAATGGAACCTCAACAGCACAGCAACTAAGAGATAGCATAGATAAATGGGACTTCATAAAACTAAAGAGCTTCTGCTCAACAAAATAAATGGTCTCTAAATTGAAGAGAACACCCACAGAGTGGGAGAAAATATTTGCCAGCTACACATCAGACAAAGGACTGATAACCAGAATACATAGTGAGCTTAAAAAAACTAAATTCTCCCAAAACTAATGAAACAATAAAGAAATGGGCAAGTGAACTAAACAGAACTTTCTCAAAAGAAGAAATTCAAATGGCCAAAAAACACATGAAAAAATGCTCACCATCTCTAGCAATAAAGGAAATGCAAATTAAAACCACACTAAGATTCCACCTCACCCCTGTTAGAATAGCCATCATTAGCAACCACTAACAACAGGTGTTGGTGAGGATGCGGGGGGGAAAAAGAAACCCTCTTACACTGCTGGTGGGAATGTAAACTAGTACAACCACTCTGGAAAAAAATTTGGAGGCTACTTAAAAGCTAAACAATGATCTACCATTTGATCCAGCAATACCACTCTTGGGGATATACCCAAAAGACTGTGACACAGGTTACTCCAGAGGCACCTGCACACCCATGTTTATTGCGGCACTATTCACAATAGCCAAGTTATGGAAACAGCCAAGATGCCCCAGCACTGACGAATGGATTAAGAAAATGTGGTATCTATACACAATGGAATTTTATGCAGCCATGAAGAAGAATGAAATGTTATCATTTGCTGGTAAACGGATGGAACTGGAGAACATCATTCTGAGTGATGTTCTCCCTCATATGTGGACATTAGATCAAGGGCAAACACAACAAGGGGATTGGACTTTGAGCACATGAGAAAAGTGAGAGCACACAAGGGAGCTATGAGGATAGGTAAGACACCTAAAAAACTAGCTAGCATTTGTTGCCCTCAACGCAGAGAAACTAAAGCAGATACCTTAAAAGCAACTGAGGCCAATAGGAGAAGGGGACCAGGAACTAGAGAAAAGGGTAGGTCAAAAAGAATTAACCTAGAATTCCAAGATGGCGGTTAGAGGTAGGAAGCAGAAAGCGACCCTTCTATAGTGAAATCTTGGAGAGACGCTGGAGACACACTTTGCAGGCATAATCACCAAGAAGAGGCATAACTTTGACTCCTCCACATCTCCAGCCGGTGCAGAGAATCTCCACTCCAGTTAAACGGAGAAACGAGGAGGCCCCTGGGGCCGCCAGTGGCCGGCGCCCATACGGCTTGGGAAGACGCGGACCAGGTGAACTTTGCGGTACCGCGGTTCTCCCACAGACAAGCCTGGGCCAGAGCAGCATAGCCCCCTGGACAGGCTGACCTCCACCCGGGGAAAAAAGAGAAACTGAGTACTAAGCAATAAGAACAGTTAAGACACGCTGGAAAGAGGGTGGGGCGCCCTGAGCGCTGAAGATTGGGGGAAGGGAACCTTCCCGGGACTGTAAATAAACGAGCCGGGCGGCCGGAGAGCCTCTGGCGGGAGTGGGGCGCGCGCCCAGCAACCAGGAGCGGGGAAGCTTGTGAGAGGAGGGAAGACCCACTTCCCACGTGAACTGTAAATAAACACGCAGGCCTGACAACGCGGGGCAGTGGCACCTTTCCCAGTGCTTGGAAAGGGGAAAGCCGGTAGCAGAGGCTCCCGCACAGGAGAACTCTGAGCAAACAAAGCCTGTGGGACCAGGTGAGTGCTAGCTCACCCCAGAGATCTGCATAAATAACGCCGCCAGCTACAGGCTGAAAGCAGCAGGAAGGCAAGCCACAGTTGCAGATACCACTCTCAGAACTGACTCCAGACGCTTTTTTTTCTTTTTCTCCCTACCTTTGATGAGAGAACAACCGAATTACACCTGCAAGCTGAAAAACTTACTGAAACTGTATTGCATTTGAACTGGGGACACTTGGTGGAGCTTTTTTTTTTCTTTTGTGTGTGTGTGTGTGTGTGTGTGTGTGTGTGTGTGTGTGTGTGTGTGTGTAGTTTTGTTCTACTTTATGCATCCCCTTTGATGAGACAACTACAGAACAACATTTGAGGCACCAACTCCAGGACTGGAGATTGAGACGGACACCCAAATTATTAAGACTGAAACTGCATTGCATATAAACTTGGAAGTTTTTTGGTTTTTTTTTTTTTAATTTTCTATTTTCCATTTTATTTTAATTCATTTTTATATATAGATATTACTTTCATTTACTTATTTTTTATTTTTTTATCTTTGATTTTCAATCCTCTGTCTCTCTAATGTCTGTTCAGCTTACTGTTGATTAGTACACTAACACTCCCTGTTTATACCTTTGAAACTCTCTTGTCTGATACCTTGTTCTGCTTTCTCCCTCTTGTCTGTATATTTGTTTTCCCCTTTTCTTTAACTTCTTGCTTTCCATCTCAGCTCACTCTTCCATTCTCAATATTACCATTGTTATTATTACAAGCTAGAAAATACTTAATTACACACAGTACAGGGACAGTAACAACACCAAGGACAATGACGGGAAGACAGAAAAAACAGGGAAACCACTTGCCCCACAGCAAAAAATTAGTACAGGAACCAGAGGGGAATGAAGAGAACAGAAACTCAGATCCAGACTCCAACAAAATGAAGATAAACTATGCCAAAGGACCCAATGAAGCCCACAAGAGTAATTTAAAAGAAGACATACTACAAGTACTCAATGAGAATTTTATAGAGATGATAATGGATAGGGTCAACCAAAATGTACAGGAGACACTCAAGAAATTCCAAGACAATAAAAATAGAGAATTTGAAAAAGCAAAAGAAGAAATAAAGGAAACCATAGAAGCACTGTATAAACACCAAAGTGAAAGAGAGAACACAATGAATAAATGGATAAATGAACTCAGGACAAAAACAGACAAAAATAAAGAAGAAAACTGCCAGGATATGGAAAACCTCAGAAAAAAGAATGAAACAGAACTGCAAAACAAAACGGAAGGCCAATCCAGCAGAATAGAACAAACAGAAGACAGAATCTCAGAACTTGAAGATGAAATGGTAATTAAAGGAAAAACCGAAGAACTATTAATTAAACAACTCAAGACCTGTGAAAAGAAAATGCAAGAACTCACTGACTCCATCAAAAGACCAAACTTGAGAATCATGGGCATCGAAGAAGGAGAAGAGGTGCAAGCGAAGGGAATGCGTAATATATTCAACAAAATAATAACGGAAAATTTCCCAAATCTAGAGAAAGATATTCCCATACAGATGCAAGAGGCCTCCAGGACACCAAACAGACCAGATCAAAATAGAACTACTCCACGACATATCATCATTAAAACAACAAGTTCAGAAACTAAGGAAAGAATATTGAAGGCTGTAAGAGAGAAAAAACAAGTAACATACAAAGGTAAACCCATCAAAATCACAGCAGACTTCTCAACAGAAACATTAAAAGCAAGAAGAGCGTGGGGTGAGATCTTCCGGGCACTGAATGAAAATAACTTCAACCCCAGGATACTCAACCCAGCAAAGCTATCATTCAAAATAGATGGAGCAATAAAAGTCTTCCATAAGCAGAAACTAAAACAATATGTGACCACAAAGCCACCATTACAAAAGATTCTGCAAGGGATCCTGCACACAGAAAGTGACACCCAACTTAACCATGAAAAGGCAGGCAGCACCAAACCACAGGATAAGAAAAAGCAAGACAGTAGAGAGTAACATCAAGTTAGGTACACACAATCAAACCTTCAAACAACTAAGACAACTAAATGGCAGAAATCACCACATACCTATCAGTACTAACGCTTAATGTTAATGGACTTAATTCACCCATCAAAAGACACCATTTGACAAAATGGATTAAAAAAGAAGATCCAACAATTTGTTGCTTACAGGAGACTCATCTCACCGACAGAAATAAGCATATGCTTAGGATGAAAGGTTGGAAGAAGATTTACCAAGCCAATGGCCCCTGAAAACAGGCAGGAGTAGCAATACTTATCTCTGACAAAGTAGACTTCAAACCTACATTGATCAAATGAGATAAAGAAGGACATTCCATACTAATAAAAGGGGAAATAGACCAAAAGGAAATAATAATCATCAATCTGTACGCACCCAATGTCAACGCACCCAATTTCATCAAACATACCCTGAAAGACCTAAAAGCATATATAAACGCCAACACAGTGGTTGTGGGAGACTTTAACACTCCATTATCATCAATAGATAGGTCATCCAAACAAAAACTCAATAAAGAAATCCAAGATCTAAAATATGCAATAGATCAAGTGGACCTAGTAGATGTCTACAGAACATTTCATCCAACCTCTACACAATATACATTCTTCTCAGCAGCTCATGGAACTTTCTCCAAAATAGATCATATCCTAGGGCACAAAGCAAGCCTCAGCAAATATAAGAAAATAGAAATAATACCATGCATACTATCTGACCACAATGCAGTAAAAGTAGATCTCAACAACAAAAATAAAGACAAAAAACATGCAAACAGCTGGAAACTAAATAACTCATTACTTAATGAAGAATGGATAATTGACGCAATAAAAGAGGAAATTAAAGTTCCTGGAAGTCAATGAAAATGAAAACACAACCTACCGGAACCTATGGGACACAGCTAAGGCAGTCTTGAGAGGAAAGTTTATAGCCATGAGTGCATATATTAAAAAGATTGAAAGATCCCAAATCAATGACCTAATGATACATCTCAAACTCCTAGAAAAACAAGAACAAGCAAATCCCAAAACAAATAGGAGAGAAATAATAAAAATAAGAGCTGAAATAACGAAATAGAAACCAAAAAAACCATACAAAGAATTAATGAAACAAAAAGTTGGTTCTTTGAAAAAATAAACAAGATCGATAGACCCCTGGCAAACCTGACTAAAATGAGGAGAGAAAAAACCCAAATTAGTAGAATCAGGAATGCAAAAGGGAAGATAACAACAAACACCATGGAAGTCCAGGAAATCATCAGAGACTACTTTGAGAACCTATATTCAAATAAATTTGAAAATCTTAAAGAAATGGACAGATTTCTAGATACATATGATCATCCAAAAGTGAACCAAGAGGAAATTAATCACCTGAATAGACCTATAACACAAAATGAAATTGAAGCAGCAATCAAGAGTCTCCCCTAAAAGAAAAGTCCAGGACCTGATGGATTCTCTGCTGAATTCTATCAGACCTTTAAAGAAGAACTGATACCAACCCTCCTTAAACTGTTCCACAAAATAGAAAGGGAAGGAAAACTGCCAAACACATTTTATGAAGCCAGTATTACACTTATCCCAAAACCAGGCAAAGACACCTCCAAAAAGGAGAACTACAGGCCAATCTCCTTAATGAACATTGATGCAAAAATCCTCAACAAAATAATGGCAAACCGAATTCAGCAACACATCAAAAAGATTATTCACCACGACCAAGTAGGCTTCATCCCAGGGATGCAGAGGTGGTTCAACATACGAAAATCAATAAACGTAATAAACCACATTAACAGAAGCAAAGACAAAAACCACTTGATCATCTCAATAGACGCAGAAAAAGCCTTTGATAAGATCCAACATCATTTCATGATAAAAGCTCTAAGAAAACTAGGAATAGAAGGAAAGTTCCTCAACATTATAAAAGCTATATATGACAAACCTACAGCCAGCATTATACTTAACGGAGAAAAATTAAAACCATTCCATCTAAAATCAGGAACCAGACAAGGATGCCCACTATCTCCACTCCTATTCAACATAGTAATGGAATTCCTAGCCAGAGCAATTAGGCAAGAAGAAGGAATAAAAGGAATACAAATAGGTAAAGAAACTGTCAAAATATCCCTATTTGCAGACGACATGATCCTATACCTTAAAGACCCAAAAAACTCTACTCAGAAGCTTCTAGACATCATCAATAGCTATAGCAAGGTAGCAGGATATAAAATCAACATAGAAAAATCATTAGCATTTCTATACACTAACAATGAGCAAACGGAAAAAGAATGTATGAAAACAATTCCATTTACAATAGCCTCAAACAAAATCAAATACCTAGGTGTAAACCTAACAAAAGATGTGAAAGACCTCTACAAGGAAAACTATACACTTCTGAAGAAAGAGATTGAGGAAGACTATAGAAAGTGGAGAGATCTCCCATGCTCATGGATTGGTAGAATCAACATAGTAAAAATGTCGATACTCCCTAAAGTAATCTACATGTTTAATGCAATTCCCATCAAAATTCCAATGACATTCATTAAAGAGATTGAAAAATCTACTGTGAAATTTATATGGAAACACAAGAGGCCACGAATAGCCAAGGCAATACTCAGTCAAAAGAACAATGCAGGAGGTATCACAATACCTGACTTCAAACTATATTACAAAGCAATAACAATAAAAACAGCATGGTACTGGCACAAAAACAGACATGAAGACCAGTGGAACAGAACAGAGGATCCAGATATGAAGCCACACAACTATAAGCAATTTATCTTTGACAAAGGAGCTAAAAATATACGATGGAGAAATAGCAGCCTCTTCAACAAAAACTGCTGGGAAAACTGGTTAGCAGTCTGCAAAAAACTGAAACTAGATCCATGTATATCACCCTATACCAAGATTAACTCAAAATGGATCAAGGATCTTAATATCAGACCACAAACTCTTAAGCTGATACAAGAAAGAGTAGGAAATACTCTGGAGTTAGTAGGTATAGGTAAGAACTTTCTCAATGAAACCCCAGCAGCACAGCAACTAAGAGATAGCATAGATAAATGGGACCTCATAAAACTAAAAAGCTTCTGTTCATCAAAAGAAATGGTCTCTAAACTGAAGAGAACACCCACAGAGTGGGAGAAAATATTTGCCAACTATACATCAGACAAAGGACTGATAACCAGAATATATAGGGAACTTAAAAAACTAAATTCTCCCAAAACTAATGAACCAATAAAGAAATGGGCACGTGAACTAAACAGAACTTTCTCAAAAGAAGACATTCAAATGGCCAGAAAACACATGAAAAAATGCTCACCATCTCTAGCAATAAAGGAAATGCAAATTAAAACCACGCTAAGATTCCACCTCACCCCTGTTAGAATAGCCATCATCAGCAACACCACCAACAACAGGTGTTGGCGAGGATGCGGGGAAAAAGGAACCCTCTTACACTGTTGGTGGGAATGTAGACTAGTACAACCACTCTGGAAAAAAATTTGGAGGCTACTTAAAAAGCTGGACATCGATCTACCATTTGATCCAGCAATACCACTCTTGGGGATATACCCAAAAGACTGTTACTCCAGAGGCACCTGCACATCCATGTTTATTGCGGCACTATTCACAATAGCCAAGTTATGGAAACAGCCAAGATGCCCCACCACTGACGAATGGATTAAGAAAATGTGGTATCTATACGCAATGGAATTTTATGCAGCCATGAAGAAGAACGAAATGTTATCATTCGCTGGTAAATGGATGGAATTGGAGAACATCATTCTGAGTGAGGTTAGCCTGGCCCAAAAGACCAAAAATCGTATGTTCTCCCTCATATGTGGACATTAGATCAAGGGCAAACACAACAAGGGGATTGGACTATGAGCACATGATAAAAGCGAGAGCACACAAGGGAGGGGTGAGGATAGGTAAGACACCTAAAAAACTAGCTAGCATTTGTTGCCCTTAACGCAGAGAAACTAAAGCAGATACCTTAAAGCAACTGAGGCCAATAGGAAAAGGGGACCAGGAACTAGAGAAAAGGTTAGGTCAAAAAGAATTAACCTAGGAGGTAGCACCCACGCACAGGAAATCAATGTGAGTCAATGCCCTGTATAGCTATCCTTATCTCAACCAGCAAAATCCCTTGTTCCTTCCTATTATTGCTTATACTCTCTCTACAACAAAATTAGAAATAAGGGCAAAATAGTTTCTGCTGGGTATTGGGGGGGGAGAGGGAGGGGGCGGAGTGGGTGGTAAGGGAGGGGGTGGGGGCAGGGTGGAGAAATGAACCAAGCCTTGTATGCACATATGAATAATAAAAGAAAAATGAGAAAAAAAAAGAATTAACCTAGAAGGTAACACACACGTACAGGAATTTAATGTGAGTCAACTCCCTGTATAGCTATCCTTATCTCAACCAGCAAAAACCCTTGGTCCTTCCTATTATTGTTTATACTCTTTCTTCAACAAAATTAGAGATAAGGGCAAAATAGATTCTGCCGGGTATGGAGGGGGTGGGGGGAAGAGGGAGGGGGCGGAGTGGGTGGTAAGGGAGGGGGTGGGGGTAGGGGGGAGAAATGACCCAAGCATTGTGTGCACATATGAATAATAAAAAAAAATTAATTAAAAAAAATCACTCCTTTGACTTTGTTGTAATTCAGATGCAAATTCCTTTGAGGGTAAATTTGCGGGTAAAAAGTTTCTAATTATAGGACAATGTTTAAATCCCATCTTTGAAAGTCTCCTCTCCAAAAAACACCACAAAGGACCCTTGCAAGTGAAAGGCAGCCTGGTTCAATGGTTAGGGGAAGGAAGGAGGAGCTCCCTTCATCTTAGCAGCTGGCAAGATCCCCCTGTCCATGGGCCAGGCTTTCTGGCAGGTATTCGAGAAGTAGATGATGGGCTGAGAAGCTACATGTAGACCTTACTCATGCACTCACCCAAACCAAACACATAAGATGAGCTTTCAAACAGCTGGTAAAATTTAAGATAGAGGGTGGCTCCTTAATGGTACCCTTTTTACAACATTAGCATCTGACAGTACTCCTTCCCTTTTTGTCCTCAACAAATTCATTAGATGCCCATTCAACGTGAGGCAGGAAAGCAGACAAGAAGGCAAGAATACATTGAGTACCACCACAAGCACTGAAACAATTCATGGGGCTGATTCTCCACAGTTGTGTGTTAAGGAGTGCCCAAATGCAGCATGGTTATCCCCCATTTTGCTCATCTACAGGACATGGAGACATTTGGTATTAGGACACAGTGATGGAAGGAGATACAATACAGTATCTATATATGACCACATTGGCAACTTTTTAGTTGTTTTCCACCGTAACCCAAAAAGATTCCCAAACTGCTAATGGAAACTCCCTGTAAACTTTTAATATTTATTTTTACATGCTTTCTGCATGAACACCTAGGACTGATGGCATTATGAAAAGTCTTGGCTCGCAGCAAGGAGCTATAGGGGCAGAGCATGTTGGATCCAAAAAAGAACTAGCACAAAGAACTGTCCTTACAATTTTATGCAGCCATGAAGAAGAATGAAATGTTATCATTCGCTGGTAAATGGATGGAAGTGGAGAACATCATTCTGAGTGAGGTTAGCCTGGCCCAAAAGACCAAAAATCATATGTTCTCCCTCATATGTGGACATTAGATCAAGGGCAAACACAACAATGGGATTGGACTTTGAGCACATGATAAAAGCGAGAGCACACAAGGGAGGGGTGAGGATAGGTAAGACACCTAAAAAATTAGCTAGCATTTGTTGCCCTTAACGCAGAGAAACTAAAGCAGATTCCTTAAAAGCAACTGAGGCCAATAGGAAAAGGGGACCAGGAACTAGAGAAAAGGTTAGATCAAAAAGAATTAACCTAGAAGGCAACACACATGTATAGGAAATTAATGTGAGTCAACTCCCTGTATAGCTATCCTTATCTCAACCAGCAAAAACCCTTGGTCCTTCCTATTATTGCCTATACTCTCTCTTCAACAAAATTAGAGTAAGGGCAAAACAGTTTCTGCTGGGTATTGAGGGGGTGGGGGGAGAGGGAGGGGGCGGAGTGGGTGGTAAGGGAGGGGGTGGGGGCAGGGGGGAGAAATGACCCAAGCCTTGTATGCACATATGAATAATATAAGAATAAAAAAAAAGAACTGTCCTTACAATGGAGCATCTGTGTGCTCCCACTGAAAAGCTTTTCGTGTATATGAGCAATTGTCAATTCGCCTATTTTTCGTGGGCTCAGTTTCAACTGTATGATATCAACATAAGATACACCAACATAAAATACAACTCAAAATTCTAAAAATAAAAGGCATATTCTAATAAAAGGAAAAACAACATTTGTAGTTCCATTCCCCTGACAGGATTTACCTTTGAAACACCTCTCATACCATTAATATGCTTCACGGTGTATTTTTAAACTTGGCTATAAGGAAAAATAAACTTTAAGACTGGGCGCATGGCTCTACTTGCCTAGGAAGAGCAAGGCCCTGAGTTCAATCCCAAGTAGCACAAAAAAAAAAAAAAAAAAACCAAACCCAACTTTAAGTAATTTTCTGATTATGTAATTGGAGTTAAAGAGTTGCTCATGATGCCCGTGTCCCTGGTGGTCTTGAATAGAGGGAATTCAAATTAAATCAAACCTCTTTGCCTAGTCACAGTTAAAGAGCTTGTCAAATTCACAACTGCTTCAGAAGCATTTATCAAATATACAACATTTGGCAGTTTAACTACATTCCTTGCCATTTCTTTTCAGAATTATGCCCTCCTTGACAGCAGGACTTGGATGTTCATTGTCCTCTTATCCCCACTCAGTGAGAGATTAGTAAGTGGTGGATGGGTGAAGCAGAAAACATGGGGATACCATTTACTCACCCTTTGCCCCTGGCATTAGCATCATATCTAATCTACCACCAAAGGTCTGCTTTCAGATTCATCCCTTCCTCTTTGACTCCAATCTACAGCCTTATTACCAAGTCAGGGATTATTTCAATAGTTTTCCAGACAAGGATCCCACCCTCAGATTCACCCAGTTCATTTGATTTCCCATAGACTCAACTTTTTTCTCTCATTTTATCATTTTTATGTTTACTTACATGTGTATACATTGTTTGTGCCACTCCCCCCCACACATACACACACCCTGCTTCCAGGCAGAACCTGCTCCTCCCTCTTCTCTGATTTTGTTGAAGAGAAAACATAATAATAAGAAAGACATAGCATTGTTGCTAGTTTGGGATAAAGACAGCTATACAGAGAGATTCCTAGCGTTGCTTCCATGCACTTGTGTATTGCAATCCACATTGGTTCATTTCTACCAGATCTCTTCACTACTTCTTGGTCCCCCTTCCCATAATGGCCTCTGCTAATTTAAGATTACTTTCTTTATTCGCTCCTCAACAAGGAGCATATCAACCACATTCAACTTTTAAGTTTCTTTTCCTTTCCCTATTTCTCCCGTGTGTGTTCTCCCCTTATTGTGTGACCCATGTCCAATAATATCACTGCATTTGTTTTGGGTCTAAAATCCGCATATGAGGGAGAACATGCAATTTCTGGCCTTTTGAGCAGACTCAACTTTTAAGCACAATCCACCATCACCCCTTAATATGTCTGCACGAAAGCACTCAGAACATATACTGCTTCTTAATGACTGTTCATGCAAATCCCCAAAGCCCAGGAAAAATTCAAGGGTTTACTTGTAATTATTACAACTTGGCATATCTCCTAAGCGCTCACATCTTTCTCATGGGTTCTTGAAAAACAAGGTGATCCCATCTTAGATTCTTTCACCGGGTCTTCCATGGTTCTCTCTTTTAATCTGTTCAACAAAAACTTTGGCATCTATGTTTCTGCTAGAAACATATATATGAGGTTTGTTTTTATATTTGTATATTACAGAGAGAGGGGGAAAGGAGAGAAAGAGGGAAGGGGAGAGGGAGGGAGAGAGGAAGAGAGAGGGGAGAGGCAGGAGAAAGGAGAGAGTGGGGAGAGGGAGGAGATGGGAGAAGGGGGACAGAAGGAGAGGAGAGGAGGGAGGAGGAAGAGGGAGGGGAGGAGGGAGAGAGAAAGACACACATGGGTGTATTTGTGTGTATCAGTAGAGTTTGAGCCAAATCCTGTTATCTATCTGTCATATACTTTAATTTCTGCCAGGATCTGATCATATGGCTCATTTTGTTGTTTTTTTTAACATCTCTAGAAAGCTTGTCCTTAACAACTGGAAAGAACCATACAGCATAGTCATAGAAAGGGTAAGATTTTTGCTTTGTCAAAGCAAAATAACTTTCTGAAAGTTCAGAAGAGACTTCCACTCATGCTAGAAGAACTCAATGTCTATGATGGAATCAAGACTCACTTAAGAAATGCTTAATGGGGTGGAGAATATTAAAATCATAGAAGGCACCTCTCCAAACACTGACAATATATGAAAATACTATTCATAAAATTCCCCCTTCACTGTTCCTAAGAGAGGAACCTGCATGCTTCTTTGTTGTAGAACCATCTTATTCACAGAGGATGAACAAACCAAAGCTAATTTCAATTTCATACACCACTCTGGCAAAATAAAATTCACCATTATACTTTAAGACCATATTTTGCTGTTATGACAGATAAAAGGAAATGGTAAACATTCCTTCTACTGGAGGATTGGTTTCTTATCTTTTGATTAACAATGCCTTCATTTTAGATGTATTTGGAGAGCTTAAGAGAGTTGGTAAGGGAGAGAAAAGATGGCATGGTAGATACAAGTATTATGGTCTGGTTTGGGTTTGTCTAGTTCTTTAACAAAAAATATGCTATACACATATGGACCAAGTCTTAATTTCCCATAGAGTAGCTGTATGAAATCAATTCACATACAAAGATCTTTTCCATACTTAAAGTGTGTTTCCATATTCAAGCACAACACAGTTCAGGTTATTCCTTCTACCTGGGGATGGCACTTCCTCCCCTAATATATATGAGTCCACCTCACAGATTCAACTAAAGTCCAGCCAGGTAATATAGCAGCATTCAGCATGTTTTCTGCTGACATACACCCCACATTTGTTCATGACGTTTTTACATGTAAGAGATACTTGAGGACAAAGCATATTTTATTCAGTTTTCCTTTATACTCTAAAATGAGGGTTTGCTTCAGTGACTCATTCATTCACCATTCTAGACTGGATGCTACATATACAAACATGAGAGGAGCAGAGTCCTGGATCTTTAATGAGTTCAAAATTAATAGCAGAGACAGACTCATGTTAAGAGACAGGGCAGCACAGTGCAACAGGATAAACACAATAAAGGTGTATGCAAAAGACAAAAGAGGAGCTATAAACAAATCCACATGGGAAACAAGCCTTGCAGATGGCAGCAATGAGGCTTGTGTTAAATTCTGAAAGACGAGTAAGAACTAGCCCAATAGAGAATGGTGGAAAGTGCATTCTAGCTGAAGAAAAGCATGGAAGTGAGGTAAGAATGTGTGCAGGATCTAGGCGTGTTAGTGTGCACCTGCGCACCTGCAGTTGCAACATGTGGGTGGCTGAGGCAGGAGGATCAAGAGTTCAAGGCCAGCCTGGGTTACATAGTAAGACTCTGTCTCAAAAAAAAAAAAAAAAAAAAAAAAAAAGAACATGTGCAGGGAACAAAGACTTCCTTACACTGCACAGGAGTGGCAGGGATTCATAGTGGGGGTGAATATTGGTAAAGGGAGAGCTGTGTAATCCAGAGGCCAGCAAGGTTAGTTAAAAGCCAATGTTACAGTGGTTTGTGCTTTATCTCCAAGGCAACTGGTCACTATGGGGGAAAAAAAAAGCAGAGGTGTAACATGATACAATTTGTGACTTAAAGACTGATGGAGAATAAAGAAGAAAGAAAAGGACATGAGAAAGCCAAGAAAGCCAAGGAGACAGTGGGGAAGTTGACCCAATAATTCGACTAAGGCAGTGAAACTATGAATGTAGAAAATAGGTCTGAGAAATATTTAGACTGCCTGCTTGGCCACATCCCATAGTCACCACAGGTATGAATCAGTGATCATGAACTGGTTTGAATATTATGGAAAATTTCCCAATTTTGTTATGCTCTTGAGTCTACATGTATGCATGCCACAGAGTTACGGAGTGCTAACCATGTGGAAAAAACAATAGTAAGTTTGCACTCTGATTAGTGAGTCAAAGATAGGACTGGTGGCTTTGGGAAGTATTGTGGAGAATTTATCCTAATGTGAAAACTCACAGGGAATGTGTTTCTTAGCGCTCTGGTGCTGTTGTAGAATTATTTAGTGCAAAACTAATATTCCTATAACAGTTTAACATTTAGCTTCCTGATGAAACAGCAATCCAATTGACCACTGGAAAATTTAAAGCATGGACATATGAGAAGCTCTTTACACATACACAAAAAAAGCATCTTTCTAATCCGACAAACTTAAGTAAAGTGTTTAGTCAAGTTTGTCTCCAAAACTGTCTTGAGCTAAAGACAAAATGGGAAATTTCAGCCAGGTACGGTGGTATGCACCTGTAATCCCAGCACTTGGGTGGTTAAGGCAGGAGGATCATCATGAGCTCAAGGCCAGCCTGGGTGACATAGTGAGTTCAGGTAGGATCAGTCTGGGGTACATAATGAGACCGTATCTCAGTGGGAAAAGGAAGGGAAGAAATTTCCAGAGAAAGTTTCCTACCCTTCAGAGTAGGGAAGGGAAATGAAATAGTTTCAATCAGAAAAGAAGTTATATAATGTTTTATTGTTTTGTTTTCAAGTAAAACTACTACTTAAAAGGCTTAAGGCAGCACTGGAGATGTGGCTCAAGGTGTAGAGCGCCTGCTTTGCAAGCGCGAAGCACTAAGTTCAAATCCTTCCAGTCCCACCAAAAAAGGGAAACTTAGGGCATGCTATGGAATATTATTGGCTTAAAAAGGAAGGAAATTCTGATACGTGTTACAACATGGAAGACCTTGAGGACATTATGCTAGGTGAAAAAACAGTCACAAAAGGACAAATACAGTCAGTCTTCCCTCCATATCTGTGGGCTCTACATCAATGGATTCAATCAGTTTCAGATTTAAAATATTCAGGAAAACATATCCATACTAAACATGCACAGACTTTTTTCTTGTCATTATTTACTAAGCAATACTGTACAATGGTAATACAGTCTATAGCGTTTACAGTGTATTAGGTATTTTAAATAATGTAAAGACGACTTAAGGTATGGGGAGGATGCATGTAGGTTGTGTGCAAACACTACATCATTTTACATAAGAGATAAGCATCATAGATTTTGGTATCCATGGTGGGTCCTGGAACCAATCACCCATAAATATAGAAGGATGACAATAATATAGAATTACATTTATAAGAAAGTACCTAGATTAGTCAGATTCATAGGAACAGATATGAAAAGTATGGTTATCAGGGACTGGAGATAGGAAGGAATGAGTCAGTGTTTAATGAGTATAGTTTCAGTTTTGCAAGATGAAAAAACCTTCTTGGCTGGATGGTAGTGATGGTTGCACAACAATGAAAATGTACTTAATACCAATGAACTGGACACTTAAAAATGGTTCAGATGATAAATTTTATGCCATGCTGCATCATATTCCACTTTTCTGGCAAGCGTCTCTCTCTGCCTACAAATGTTGACTGGGATGGCAAAAATTTGCTCATGAGGCCCTGATATCCTAATGCTTAATATTCAACCACAAAATAATCAGGGTGTAGATAGCATCTAATGAGGTGAGTTAGAGAATACACGCATCTCTGTCCAGAAGCTTTCCAGCTGAGGCCTGCCTGCTGTGTTCATTCACTTCAGTCTTATCTTAAACACCCTTCTACTGCTACAAAAGATAACCCATTGATTCCATAAAGCCATCCTCTAAAGCTGGCAAATGCTAAGTGGTGTTGGCTTTAGTACAGCAGGACTCATTATTTACTTTATATTGTCTGCTCCTAAAGAACAATACTTATTCCTTTAAAAAATCATCTAAGTTCCCCTAATTTATAGAAAAGGGACAGATAAAATTACCTCAAAAGTTATTTAAGAAGCCATAATAGCATTATTTTTATATAAATTTTTTAGAAAGAATAATGAGTTTAGGTCACATACTTAATTAAAAATAGGAGCTTCCTAAATACAGCTGAAGGTCAGGTACACATCTGATCCATCTTCTGGGATATACTTAGACAGATAACTCCAAGGTGTTTCAAGATCCTAAGGGTCATGCACATGCTCAGCCCTGTAATCCCAGCTACTCAGGAGACAGAGATCAGGAGAATCACAGTTCAAGGATGGCCAGGACAAAAAGTTCCCAAGATCCCATCTCCACCAATAAAAGCGGGGTGTGGTGGCATGCACCTGCATCTGGGCTACATGGGAGGCATAAATAGGAGGATCATGCACCAGGCTGACCAGGACAAAAACAACAACAAAACAAACAAACAAAAACCTATGAGACCCTATTCAAAAAAATAACTAAAGGAAAAATTGCTGGGGAGGTGACTCAAGTAGTAGGGCACATGCCTGGCAAGCACAAGGCCCTGAGTTTAAACTCCAATACCACATACAAAAAAAAATAAAAGAATGGAAATCCCTAAGGAGAGATCAATTAAGCTCAGGGTACTCCAGTCACTAGTTAGTAGGATATATTCAACAATGGGAGCAAATCCATATTGTGTGTCACTCTAGGTACTTCCTAGATGCCAATACTCTCTGTGTAAGAGCAGCCCTCTCTCTCTTTGGACTTGGGTTTCTGGCTATTTCTCTCTGTGTCTGTTTCATTAACTGGAATGAAGGCATGAAGGGCAAGGACTCTGTCCTGATCATCTTTGAACCCTTCTAGATCCCTTACACATGGGAGGTGCTAAATGTTCAGAATTTGCTTCAGGCCAACAGAAAGTCAACATGAGAAAACTGAGAATTATGGAGAAGGTACAGTATGCAATGCATTTTCAATGTGCTAGAGATACGACAATGGAACAAACAAACCTGTCCCTCCTTTCAGTGTTTAGCACTGAGAGTGAGTTGGTATCAAGAATAAATGGTCTCTTTACTAGTTATGTGATCTTGGGCAAGTTACTTAACTTCTCCATACCTCAGTTTCTTCTTCTGAAATGGAGATAATAATACTTATGTCACAGATTTTGTAGGAGAATTAAATGAAAAATGACACGTCAAGTGTTCGCTGTTATCGCATTTTACTGACTAAATATCAATTGTAAAAATGCCTCTTTATAAATTCTACTTACAAAGAATGTTCAATTATAACACCTTTTAAAATCAGCAGGTTAATGGTCTCCCTTTGCTTCAGGACTGGAGAGCATGAAGTAACTTTTATAAGATAGTCACACAGCAGAGATGTGCGTGGATGAAAAGAGATAAATCTGAAAAATGAGAAAGGATGAAAAGCAACAGCTATCAATCACCATATAACCACTGCCTGTGAGGAAAAGCAAACAGAGCTGAGAACCACAGAACCTTCAGGTCAATAAAGCTTCGGTTCAGGTGGTGCCTAACAGCGTGAGTGGCCCACCACCGTCCCAGGAGCCCCTTAAGTGTAGGCCCGTGCCCACTGCTTCTGCCTGCACCCAAACTGTTATCTACTGTTAACGATGGAAAAACAACAAAGCATGTGTCTAGGAAAAACAGCCTGTTGTCAGAGAACAGAAAGCCTTTTATGGGGAATTTTGATACTTAGGAGCAAACATAGCACCACAGAAAACTACCCCAAGCCATCTTTTACAAAGGTTGGCATCCATTCAACAATGGATGAAGAAATCCTAAATCACTGGGTCAAACAGATTCTCCTGCCAGGGCAGTTAAGAAACAGGCGCCAAATGAGACCATAAACTCATGTGGTACAGATTTCTCAAGACAGTATTGATATTACTCACAGATACTTACTTTTCAGATTGTGAAAAGCTGAATTCACAATCCTCTACCTGGAAGCGGCCAGGCCTCTGGCCAAAGGCTTCTTTCAAGATCAGCAAGGAAGGGAGAGGTGGAATCCTGTTCAGAGCCTATACGGAGTATATTAAATTCAACAAGTCTTTGTGGAATGCTGACCATGATGCAGGCCACAAGTCAAAACTGTTTTTGTTATTTTTATTTGCATGTGGTCAAGAAAGTGTTGTGTTCTCAGTTATAATAGGGGATATTTAAACACAACGTTGATGAGAATCAATGTGACCACCAAATTCCAGTTTTTCCAGATCCTCTGTGTATTTAGAGCCTTAAAACAGAATCTTAGGGCTGGGGTGTGGCTCAGTGGTACAGCATGTGCTTAGCATGCACAAGGCCCTAGGTTCAATCCCCAGCACCACCACAAAAAAAAACCCTGAGCCTTACACATAGCCTTTTAAAGAGATGTTTACAAAAAATTTGTGATGACATGGGAAATTTTATATAATGCTAAATGAGAAAGATAAAATTATGTGTGTGGAAAAAATTATATGTGTGGTATGATCCCAATCAGTTAAAAATGTATGGCATAAGGACTGAAAGTTAATATTTTAAAATGTTAACAGTGGTTGTCCCAGGGAGATTAAATTATTGGTACTTTTTACTTTCTTATTTACTTTCTAGTGTCTCAAAAACTTATCTTATAGTAAGAAAAAATGAAATTTTAAGAAAATAAAGTACATAATTGTAGCTACAAATTACGGCCTACTTTCTCACATTATTGATGTCTGCCTATAAGGTCTGATTTGATTTGTAACATCTCCTAACTAGAAATCACATGCATTGTGTGTCATTATATTTCCAAGCCATTAGTAAGGATGTTAAGAACATCAGATGTAAAATGAGTCATGATAGTAATTTGCAAGACACCACCCATATAGAACTCTCTCTTATTTATCATCATCCTGTACTTATAGTTATTCATCAGTGCATATCTTCAGTGACTAAATACATGATGTAGTCATTCCCAATTAATGCTTTTCCAAATAAAGCATTGAAACATTTGTCTAATGTTTTCAAAGCCAAGAAGCTATTTCCTATTCTGATTAAACCTACAAATTCCTTTTTCATACACTTGAAAGGGGCTGAAAAAGAGTCAAGAAGGAAAAAAAAGTCAGTAAGTGCTTATTTGTAACTGTTTTGCATGTATGATCAAAGACAATGCTTACAAGTTCCTCATTTCTGGTCTCTGAAGTATGGATTCAGGGTGTGAGGTCTATTTTCATAGAGTCCATAGCTTCACTGCCCTCAGTTTTCTTCACAAGTAAAAAATTTTCAGACACAAATCAAAATAATTATTACAAATGTGTTTTCAAATGGTAGGAAAAACAAGAATGATGAAAATCAAGCCTCCCAAATTTGGGGGTTCTATTTTTCCCTGCCTCTCATAGAGATGGTGTATTTATTTAAGTATATGACAACTTTTTTTTGAGGTACTGGGCTCGAACTCATGGCCTTCACCTTGAGCCACTCCACCAGCCCTATTTTTGTGGAGGGTTTTTTGAGACAGTGTCTGGCTTCGAACTGTGATTTTCCTGATCTCTGCCTCCTGAGTAGCTAGGATTACAGGTATGAGCCACTGGCACCTGACAGTATGTAACAACCTTTAAATTATACAGATTTCACAGATGTTTTCATTTCTTAGCTCTTTCTTAGCATGTTAGCATTTCTTAACACCTCCACTTAACATGACCATACCTTGATTTTGCTAACTTATAAAGACTAATTTTTAAAAATGTTATTTCATATGGTTGATGTACTTCATATACAAGAATGAATACAGAATTCTTAAACCTGTTGAAATAACCATAAGAAGGGGACTAAGGGAGAAAGGAGACAAAAGGAGGGGATGAATCAATTCAGGATACAATACAACTGTACATGGAAATGTCATAATGAAACTCCCTGTATAGAAATCTTAAACAAAAATGTCTTTTTCCAAAAACAGAGGACAAGAAGGTAAAACAGATCCTGTCTGGAGGCTGGTACCAGTAAGGGGAGGGGGATATAAGGGAAAGAAGTAGAAGGGTGAATGTGGTGGAAATATATATTCATGTATGAAAATGGAAAAATGAGACCTGTTGAAACTATTCCAAGAATGAGGAGGAAGTGAGATAAAGGAGAACGATAAGAGTGGATGAATTTAACTAAGATATATTGCAAGCACTTTTGTAAATTTCACAACAGACCTCAAGTACAACAATAATATGATAAAAAAATAAATAGCATTTCAGTTTGGGATGGGGACGGATTGAGCAAATGCACTTTAAAAAGGAGCCTTTTGCAGAGTAATTTCTGGTCTGGTGGAGTCAAAGTTCAATATGGTCTGTATTTGGTTGTTACATTCATTCATCATTTCATTCATTTTAACTTAATTTTAATAGCAAGTTTGAGGAGGAAGGAAAGACTCCTCTTAAGGCTGTAAATTCTCTTTAAGATGCTGAGTGTTAGGCAAATAAGATCCTTACCATGGGAACAAATAGTAAATCTTTTGTCACTCATTTTGCATGTTCACATTATTCTGTACTAAAATATTCTCTTCTTCCTCTGTTACACATCCAAAGACACCAACATGAAATGTTGATGAAGAAAATTTTCATTGAAAAAAAAGAAAATATGAAATCATCTATTTTACTCATCTGCTTTCTTATATGGCATCTTTTCTGGTTCTGTTATTTGTAAGGTATATTTTGTTCTTTTTTTGGGGGGGGCAGGCAATACAACGTACCCAGTAAAATATTCTAACTAATATATTTTCTCTTCTTGAGCAATTCCTTGTCCTTTTCTATTACAATGGACAATGTTCATTTCAATGTTCTCAACTTGTAAGGTCCCAAGACCAGCGATCCATCTTTGTGCCTTCTACAGAGACTTGCTATAGGCTCCACACAGAGAAAACACAATACAGATCCATGGAAGATGGTGACAAAGGAGAACAAAGACCAGGAATGGTACTTTTGGAATAGATAAACCATTTGTTACTCCTGAGTTATTATAGTTCATCTATTTCAGACAGATGGGTTTCAGATTGGTCATGTTCCCAAATTTACAGGTATTTCCAGCAAAAGATTTCTGTATTTTGGCCCCTACAGGACAATGAAGAGTTTATGAGCCCTCAATATTGGCTACTTCTCCCTTATTCCCAAACTGATCACTATGCCTCAAGTTAAATGGGGCTCCTTTTTTTCAACCATTAGTGGGAACATCAAATCCTGTATAATCGCAATTCATTTCCTCACAGACTTTGTTTAGTCATCTCTCTTTGTTGCAATGACTGCCATTTCTCCACAACTCCTTGTTTCTAGTTTCTTGACTACCTTCATCCAATGCTTTCCATCATTGCCTCTTAGGATATCGCTGCCTCTTTCTAGCCATTCACTTTCACAATCACCTACCACTAGAATTTTCATTTTACATAGAGTTGAGCCAAACCAAAGTCAAGATTGGGCTATATACAAATGTACTGCTGTATGGCCCCATTGAGTCATTTTTACTACTTGGAAACTTAGTGATTCCTTCCTGACATAGCCGTATCTCTTTTGCTTCACATTAATTTTCTTAAGACCTCTTTCCATCTCTTATCCAGACTGCTTTTTTATTCCCCTAATGACCTATAACTCAAGGTCACGAAAACATGGAGTTGTGTGAACTCTGGGGTGCTGAATACAAAAATTACACCAAAATGACAGACATCCTATAACCCTTTGCTATAAAGCACAGTAAGGCAGCCCATTAATTACATTCTGTTTACCTCTATGTTGCAAATTGATACTGTGATATGCATTGGTTGGGCAAATTACTTCCATGTGTGAGCATAGTTATCAGTTTCATAACATTCCTACCTCTTCTGAATCGAAACCCAACAGTATCTATATTCTTATCACTTGAAAAAAGAGGATTCTAAATTATGAGTAAGTCTGCTTTCTCTTCTTCTAACAAAGTTTAAATGTAGAGGAGTCCATTTGAGGTTCTAAGCAAAACAAATTAAGTATACAATTAGATATGTAAGACTAAAAGGCATCTAGTTCTCCCAGTGCTAAGCATTATACCAAGAGGACAAATGTGGACTATTCTAGGATCTAAAAATCTTGATTTTTTGACATTATTACTTCAATTATTATCAACTTTTATTAATAGTCTAGAAAAGGTACCCAAGTTTCAGAGAAGCTGCTTCTAGTGAAAAGAGAAAATTAGAACCCTAAGAAGTCAAAATAAAAAGAACAGACTGAGCAAATGCTACCAAAACAAATGGAGCAAAACATATTAAAATCACTGGCAGGTGAAAATGCATAGCCAGTGAAAGAAGAAAAAGAAAATGAAGCAGTAAATCCATTGTTACCACTTCGAACTTCCTCATCTATATGACCAGAACAGAAATACAACTCCCAGTGATACGGACCTCGATCTTCTCCCTTCACTTTTCCAAACTATTATTTGATTCCTGAGAGTTCAGGGATAAGTTTAATTGAGGAGACACTTCAGAATCACAGGCCATTCAAGAAAGTTTAATGATGGCCTTTGGTGTCTTTTAAGGCAATTCCAGTATACTCTTAACCAGTGATTGTTCATTTTATAGCCCAAGTTTGGAAAGAGAAATATTTATTAGAAGTAAAGGTAGAGCTTATTGTGCTCATGCTTCCATTCATTTCTAGAGCATTTATGGATATACATTTATTTGGGGATATGACCAAAAATATTAAGAGCCTAAGCTGAGAACAAGGTTGTTATCTTGTACCAATTAAATGGGCTCCAATGCCACAGAGAAGTAGAAGACAAGTTGCTGACTGACTAACTGACCTCTATGATCTAAATTCTTTAAATGTGAGAAAAGATACACCACCACGCAATCAAAGTAGGCTGGACAGCTTGTTGTAAAGTCAGAATTTTTCATATAGCAATAAATTCATCCTATCCCACTGAATGCAGGTGGCTAGAATATCATTTTACAACTAGTGAGAATATCAGAGAGAGAAAAAAATCAAGCTAGATACAAAGGCATTTTAATGGACACTGAGAAATTTGCAAAACCTTGAATTTTAAGAACCAAAAGCATCTGCAAATTCCAGGATATAAATATTGTGAAATAATAACTAGTATCAGTAAAGAGCAAAGGAGGGCCACAATTAAATACTTATATAATTCTGGGTAACCCACTGAAGAACATCAATTGAATCAAATACATAATTCAACAAATAATTTATAAAAGGAAGGATTCTGATTTCTTACCTTCAAGCAATTCCAGAGTAGAATGTAACAAGAGAAAATCAATCATAAACCTAGCTTTACTCACTATGTAAGAAGAATCAAGTGCTATCACTTAGAATTAACAATAGAACACAGGAGAAAGTCTTTTCAAAAGAACTATTTTGAATTCACACTCTACCTGAATAGATTCAGGTAGGGAGTGGGGTTATATGAAAAGCAGGAAAACAACCAAATACCTGAACACTCCACACATGTTTTCTTCAGAGACTATGGGAAAGAAAGACCTAATTCTTCCTTTAAGCAATTTGTAATCTCCTGGGATAGTGCAACCGTTCAGGTAGTTAATGGTGATTCTCAGACAGGAGACTTTTTCCCCAATTCTTGACTCTTAACATGAAAAGAATGATATCCTTCCCCTTAGTGATAGACAACATGGACACATGTTAATTAAACACCAACTCTACCATAAAAAGATATCACTTCACATCCATTACAATTGCTACTATTTAAAAAAACAGAAAATAGCAAGTATTGGTGAGGATATGGAGAAATTAGAGCCTCTATGCATTATTGGCAGAAATATAATATGATGGAGATACTGTGAAAAACAATGTGAAGGTTCCACAAAAAATTAAAATTAGAATGGCTATCTAATCCAACAATTTCACTTCTGGGAAAGAAAGCAAGGACAGGTATTGCTATGTCAACATTCATTGCAGCATTATTCACAATTGACAAAAGGGGAAAACACCCCAAACATCAACTGATAGATAAATGGACCAAGAAAATGTGATGTATGTGTGCGTTCACACACATACAGAGGGGGTGGGGACGAACTATAAGTCAGCCTTAAAAGGAAGGAAATTCTGACACAAGCCACAACATGGGGAACCTTGAATACATTGTGGTACATGAAATAAGTCAGTCACAAAAGGACAAATCTGTATGATTCCACGTGAAGTACCTCCTTAAACTCACAGAGACAGAAAGTAGAACAGTGGTTGCCAGGGGCTTGGGGAGAGTGTTGCGGGGGGGGGGGTTGTTAATGTTTAATGGGTAAAGAGTTTTAGTTTTGCAAGATGAAAAATTTTTAGAGATGAACAGTGATGGTGACTGCACAACGATGTGAATATACTTAATGCCACGAACTGTATGCTTAAAAATAGTTAAGATGGTAAATTTTATGTCATGAATATTTTACCACAACTAAAAAATAATTATTTATTTCTGTAAGACTACATGGATAGATTTTATGGGAATTTCCATTGGGAAATAAAACTGAGTGTCAAGGATTAAGAAAGTCTTACTTTTAGTCTATTGGCATATTTTTTTTTTACCATATACTTGGGTTAATTTTATGAAAACAAAACAAATCAAAATTAAGTCAACCTTTAACCTAGAAATTCCTCTTTTAAAAACTCAGCTTAAGGAAATAATCAGAGAAGGCCTGTAATAATATGTTAAGTTTTAAAAAGTTGAAACATTTAATATAATATGATCCCATTATTGTATGAACAGTGACAGGGGTCTGCTGGATGCATATTTGAGCTCAGAAAAGAAGTCTGAGAGGATCTACATGAAATGTTAATGATAGCTGTTCTCATTAATAGTCCTAAGGGTAGTGTTTACTTCTTCATATTCCTTAACTATGAAGTTTTATTATTATTATTATAATTATTGCAAAGACTTTTTGTCATGAGAGAAGTAATAGCTACTTCCCTTTTGAGAAACAAATAAGCAAAGGGCTCAGGGAGAGCTCAATAGTACACTAAGCAGTTTATAGGCAACAGAGCCAAGGCAGACCTGGTAAGGGCCCCAGGGGCTCCCTTCTTTCCCATCTTGAGGTTCTCATCTGAGGGGGCTAGAGAAGCTCCAGAGAGAGGGAGATACTGCTGACTTTCCCACATTTCACACCTTACAATCTTTCATGCTTTCACCCATTTCCCCAGTGAACAGTCGTCATCTTATCCATGTACATAAATACCTAATTCTGAGTTCTCCTTACTTGAACTCAGAATGGTGACACCCAGCAGTAAGACCAGCAAATTTTAGCCCTCTTCCCTAAGGAAAACACTTTCAAGTTATTGCAGATGAACTTATTTCTAGTCTAGTCAACCCCTGATGCTACCTGCCATCATGTATCTGCCTCTATCCTCCTCCCAGGCAAGCAACAGACATCATTAAAAAATCTTTCAAGAATTAGCTAGCATTTGTTGCCCTTAACGCAGAGAAACTAAAGCAGATACCTTAAAAGCAACTGAGGCCAATACGGGAAGGGGACCAGGAACTAGAGAAAAGATTAGATCAAAAAGAATTAACCTAGAAGGTAACACACACACAGAGGAAATTAATGTGAGTCAACTCCCTGTATAGCTGTCCTTATCTCAACCAGCAAAACACTTGTTCCTTCCTATTATTGCTTATACTCTCTCTTCAACAAAACTAGAGATAAGGGCAAAATAGTTTCTGCCGGGTATCAAGGGGGTGGGGGGGAGAGGGAGGAGTGTGTGGTAAGGGAGGGGTGGGGGCATGGGGAAGAAATGACCCAAGCGTTGTATGCACATATGAGTAATAAAATAAAAAAAAAGAAAAAAAAAGAAGTTCTCTCACTCTTAAAATAATGTGTTAAAAACAAAGTGTTTCCTTTTTGTCACACTATTTTCCCTTTTTTGAAACTTGGAAAACATTACAAGCTAAAGCCAACAGAAACAGACATAAAGAGACATATTTTATAGACCTCATCTCTCTTCTTAAAATTTTTTTTCAATGAGAGACAGGGATATGAAAGACATATGACACATTGTGAGCATTACTTATCCTGTGGTTTATTTAGGGAATTTTATTTTGTGTTTGGAAAATGACAGACTTCTGCTTTTAGGTAGACAAATATGAACAACTCACAGACAGAAATATGACCACTTACTACTAACAAACTTTTAGAAAAGCAAATAATTTAGTGTTTTTATTTTACTCATATTACATATGAGTACATGAATATGAAAGGTCAACACTACAAAATTAGGCAAATATCTTAATCTCCATTTAAAAAAAAAACAATTTAACAGCCCCCAGAAATCACTACTCACAGCTTCTGCATTCACAAGGAAAACTCCAAATGTTCATGCCCCCAAGAGTGAAATGCCCCACAGCTGGCTCACTCTACATGGACATACTCGTCTCTCCTAAACTAACCTGAAAAGCGAGCTGGATTTGTTTACTGCATGAACATCTGTAATTGCTAAACATCTCTGTGACATGGTGTAACAGTTTACTGCTTATGCAAATTGCCCATCTAAACTACTCTCTGCAGCATGAGCACATGAAAAACGAGGCACAGAGAAATTGGAAACATCTGTAAAAAGTAATGGTCAAATTGACCAAAGCAATGGGGACCAGGGATGGGGATTAAAACAGCTAAATAGCTCCAGTGCAACATTTGACTTCAGAAAATAACCCTTCCATTTGATAAGTTCTTCCTTAGCATATCCACACTCCCCCCTCTACTGTGGGATTCCAAATAGCACGTACATCATTTTAACCCACCGATGTTAACCCAGTACAAGTTCTGGTAGAAAATGGTATAGGTAAGATACAAATTAAAGTAATTTATTACATCTCTAAAAGCAAAAAAAAAAAAAGAAAGAAAGAAAGAAAGAAATACCTCTTCTCCCATGATGCAGTCAGCCTCCTCTCTTCAGTTTGAAAAGGTCCCAGAACCACCCTGAAATCCTCCCACTTCCTTCCAACAGCCAAAGGCACAGAGCCCTGAGGACCCAGCCTAACCCTGAGTCATACTTGGGACCAAATGAGGAATGGGGAGAACAAAGCTTGCATTTGTTTATGGTTCAGGAAGCCAGGGCCGATTCATGGCTAGGGTAGCTTCACTGGAAGTCTTCCTCGCTTGCCTATATTGCAGCAGCAATCTAGGTTGTCTCCTGGAGCCCAAAGGTGTGACCGTTCAGACAAGGAACACACTGAGGGAGTGTTTACTTGGCAGAACTCAGCGACCACTGCTGTTTAAAAATGCCAGAGGGGAAATAAAAAGCCCACTATATTTTGACAGACCACATGGCTGGGGAGTGAGGGATATACGAATATGGTCTGGATATGAAATGCCAATTGTGAAAATGCTTATATTTTAAAGAAATAAAAATAAGTATAATACAAAAATTTATTCATGAAAAAAATAAAGAAGGAAAAACAGCTGTGGCTTTATGGAAATGTTTTCCCTAGGAAAAATACTGCAAGATTGCTGCCATGTCATCAGAAGTATCCTAACAGACTGGAATGAAGTGTTTAAATGGCAATCGTGTTTTTCCCCCAAATGAGATACCATTTTAATTACCACTTTAGTGACTTTAGAGCCCCATTGACTCAAAGTTCACAACTCTGGAGCCAGAGTACCAGATCAAAATTCCAACTGAGCCACTTCTTAGTTGTGTGATCTTGAACAACGTACTTGAATTTTGTTCATCTAACTTTACTTATCTACAAAATGAGAATAATGGGGCTGGAGGTGTAGCTTAGTGGTAGAATGCTTGCCTAGCCTCAGCATCACCAAACAACAGCAACAGAAAAACAATGGTAATAATGGCATAAACCTATGGGGTTGTCTGGAAGACTAAATACTGTATATGAAGTGCTTACAGAAGGGCCTAGAGCACATAATAATTACAACATTAGCCACTACTGTAAGTTTAGGACAACTTCACAAATCAGGTTGCCAAGTCAACAGTATCCTCATCAAGTCACATTTCTGATTTTATTATATTGTGCAAAATAATGGGTATAATTATGACATTTTCATACATGTATACAATGTACTTTGATCATATACATTCCCATACTCTCTCTTGTCCCCAAACCCCCTCAAACTGGTTCCCTTCCTCTTCCTAAATAGTCCCCCTTCTATTTTCACATCTTTTTTTTCCCTAAATCTAGATTCCACATATGCGAGAAAACGTGATATTTGTCTGAGTCTGGCTTATTCCACTTAATATTATGATCTCCAATTTCATCCAGTTTCCTACAAATGATATAATTTCATTCTATTTTATGACTAAATAAAACATCATTGTGTATATATACAACTTTTTATTCATTCATCTGTTGATGGGCACCTAGTCTGATTCCACAGCTTGGCTTTGTGAATAGTACTGCAATGCACTGTAAGTGTGCAGGTGTCTCTAGTACATGTTGACTTACATTCCTTCAGACAAGTGCCCAAGAATGGCATAACAGGATCATATGGCAGTTCTATTTTAAGTTTTTTGAGGAGCCTCCATACTGACTTCCATCGTGGCTGCACTAATTTACATTCCCACCAACACTGTATAAAGGTTCCCCGCAACCTGCCCCACATCTTTGCCAGCATTTGTTGTTGTTTGTTTTCTTGATGATTGCCATTCTGACTGAGATGAGATATAATCTAAGTTTAGTTTTTATTTCTGTTTTTATTTATGGCTAAGGTTGTTGAACATGTTTTCATGTATTTATTAGTCATTTGTACTTCTTTCGAAAAGTGTCTATTCAGTTCATTTGTGCATCTATTGACTGGATTATTCTTGGTGTTTAATTTTTAAGTTCTTTATATATTTTGGATATTAATCTTCTGTCAGATGAATAGCTGCTAAAATCTTTCTGCCATTCTGTAGCCTGTCTCTTCACTCTGGCAATTGTTTCTTTTGCTGTGCAGAAGCTTTTTAATTTGGAACGATCCCATTTGTCAATCCTTGCTGTTACTTCCAGAGCTACTGGCATCCTATTCAGAAAGCCATTGCCTATGCCTGTATCTTGAAGTGTTTTCCTGTAGTAATTTCAAATTTTCAGTCTTACATTGAGGTCTTTGATCCATTTTGAATGGCTTTTTTGTTCAGGTTAAGAAATAGGGATCTAGTTTTAGTCTTCTACATATAGATACCCAGTTTTCACAGCACTTTTTGTTGAAGAGGATTTTTTTTCCCCAGTGTATGTCTTTTTGCCACATTTCTTACATTCTAACACTTGGTGGTCTGTTTCAGTTATTAACTATGATTAATATTTAAAATTTTAAATTAAACTAATTTAAAAATCACTTATTCAGTATTTAGGAACTGCATGTACCGAGTCTATCTCTGTACAGGGCTTTGAATAAGATGCTATCATAGCTCTCAAGAAATTTACAATCTGCGTGAGTAAATAAGGCCATCTGTTTATATATGACACACATAAAACTAATGTGGGAGATGTCACTAGGTGATGAATGACAAATGTGATACAATGCCTACAGAATCAGCATTTGGAGCTGGGGGCAGTAGCTCAAGCCTGCAATCCTAGCCACTTGGGAGGCAGAAATTAGAAGGATCATGGTTCAAAGCCAGCCCAGGCAAAAAATTCATGAGGCTCCATCTCAACCAATAAAAGCTGGATGTGGTGGTGCTTGTCTGTCTTCCCAACTATGTGGAGAAGTATCAGTATGAGGACTGCAGTCCAGGTCTACCAAAGCAAAAAGTCTTGACAGCATGGCTCAAACAGTAGAGTGTCTGTCTAGCAAGCATGTGGCCCTGATTTCAAACCCCAGTACAGCCTGGCACTGGTGGCTCATGCCTGTAATCCTAGCTACGCAGGAGGCAAACCCCAGTACTGTCATTAATTAAGAATTAGCATTTGGAATCCAGAAGACAGATATGATTTTACCTTTTGAAAGCCTAATTAGGATGAAAGAGCAAACAACTCTTCTATAGAGAGGAATTCCAAGTCATTTATTTAAATATTCCCCTTCAAGAAGGAGAGCCTAACTCCCTACTCCTTAAGTGTAAGGTACAGAGGGTGACTTCTTCCAACAGAGTATGGAAAGAGGGGGAAAAAATCCAGAACAACTTTCCAGGCAAGAAACCCGACTTACACCACCTCAGTCAAGGTGACCAAGGTTAACTAACATCAACAATGAAAACTCATCTTGTTAATATGTGCCCTTGATATGTGAAGTGATATGAATGGCATTCCACCTCTGTGGTCTTCCCCAAAACTCATCATTTTAACTTAATCATGAGGAAAATATAAGACAAATGCCTATTTGAGGAGCACTGTACAAAACTCAAAATTGCCAAGGTCATCAAAAACACAGAAAGTCCAGGAAACTGTTATGGCCAAGAGGAGACTAAGGAGATGGGGTGACTAAATGTAATGTAGTATTCTGGATGAGACCCTGGAACAACAACAATAACACTGGAGGAAAAGCTAAGGAAATCTGAATAAAGTGTGGACTTTAGTTAATAATGATATATGACAATGGATCATTATGACAAATGTACCACATTAATATGAGCTGTTGACAGCAGTGAAACCTGGGGGAGGACTATGTGGGAACTCTAATATCTTCACCACCTTTCTATAAATCTAAAATTATTCCAAAATGAAAAGTTGATTTAAAAACTAATTAGGAAGATAAGCCTGCTGAATGTACATGTATTTATAAATAAATTCATGTGTGATTTATAGGTATTCAAGATTATATCCATGTGTATGTATATAAATGTATTTAACAATGCCCTTCCAACTTAAATTTTTCAAAATTTTCTGTATCTTTAGCCCATCTATGAACAAAGATAGTAGAATGCTGACTCCTGGATTTTTTGTTCCCAAAATACACAAAAGAATTTTCTTTGAAAGGAAACTTGGCACTTCTGTCAGTTCTGCTGCCAACCCGGGCAACGGCAGCCCAGCTTAAAGAGTATACATGAGGTGGGCCCATCTGCCCCTTTCCAAAAGCTACTAGAAGTTTCTGGTGCCTGGCCAATTAGTCATCAACCACGCCGCCCCAGGCTGGCAACTCTCCCAGCTACTTCCTTTCCCATCTCCAGTCCACAATTCCCCGGAAGCTCCCTAGTTATCTCTCTAAAGTGCAAATCTGATCATGCCACTGCCCAGTTGAACTCCTCCACCAACATGCCAGCCCACACAGAAGAAGCACAGCTTGTAAGTGGACTGGGAAGAGGTGCCCCCGCCCCTCCAGCTGTCCCTCACCACCATCATCATCATGGCTTCAGCACACCAGCCAAGCCCACCTCTTCATGCCTTCAATGTAACCAAGTTCTCTCCTTTCCCACACACACACTATCAGCATTATGACTTCCAATCATCATCTAACATGTTCAATTACTGCTTTCCTCAAAAAGATCTCTGAAACACCTCACCCCTTGCTTCTCAACATCCAGGGAAGTTAATAGTTCCTTCCTCCCTATTCTCATTGATACTTTGAACATACCTCTGCGAGTCCTTGTCCCCTGCATTACAGTGACTTTTATACATACTCAATTCTCTTGAGAGGTCTGTATATAAATGGCTGATCAAGGCATAACATGTTAACTCCACTCCAATTAAGTAGACCAGACCTACCCCGCCCAAATCAATAAGCTGCCAGGCAAAAAGTCTGTACTTGTTATGCAAATATAGCATCTAGACAGGCCATCTAGCCAATCTTTTCCACATGGATTGCCACCCCTTAGTTCATTCACACAGAAATCTCAGAGCTGCCACTGCTGATCCATAAAAGAAATTCAATAATGCTTCAGTAAATGAGTAAGTGAGCCAATTGGTGAATAAATGGAAAAGCCAATCTGCAGCTAGATTATAAGCAGACCCCAAAAGGAATGAGTTTTCCTTTATAATTTCAATTAGATTAGGACAAAACACTATCTTTAGTCATCTAGCCCACAAACATTTACTGAAGGCTAACTATGTATGACAGTTTTAACAACTATTTTCAAGGAATTACAAATACCGTGATGACTAACACAGATAGGTTCCAAATTATGGCACTTATATTCTAGTGGCTGACATTTAAGACTTGGTGATATGAAATGAAGAGCTATTAGAGATATAGCAAAATTCACGTGTACTTCTTGGAGTTTGAAATTTTCCATAATCAAAAATTAAAGAAATGAACCCCAGTACGAAAAAACTTAAAGAAATGATCCTAGAAATGGCCCTGCCATTTATAGGCACTCCTTTCTGATAAGAAGAACAATAATAACCAACCTTAATCAAGTGATTATTTTATAGCAGGCACTTTTCTACCACTTTGCATGTTACTTGCAATGACCCTATGGGACAGATCCTCTTGTTGTCCTAATTTTAAAGATGAGGAACCTAAAGCACTGAATAAGTAACTTGTCCCCCCAGCAACAGGCAGCCGAGATCTGAACCTGAGCTCTCTAGCCTGCATGTTTAACAACCATTGTACTCCTAAAAACACAAATTTAAGGCCTTCTGAGACTATGACGCATGGTGACACCCTGGCTGTAATTAAATATTTCTTAAAAAATGCACTAGGCTGAGTGTTTCAGAAAGTATGTGTTAAGCATATCTAAAATAGTAAACACCACTCAACATAATACAGAGTAACCCTGCAACATTATTTCCCTTTGCCTACCAAACTTCCCTCCCCTCCCCCTTTTTCTCAATAAAGAAACATAGCAGAGATGCACTGAGGAGATAAACTCAAGTCTGAAAAGCCCAAATGCTTCATTCAGCTCAGACAACCAGTAGGCATCTTAATACCATCTGGTCATTTTAAAAGCCATGGATTTTCCCATAGCTTGAGAGATGTCATATAATCTTATCTTTCAACCAAAATGAAGGCCGTCCAATACTCTAGGTTTCATAATCACAACAAGGCTTTGACCCAGTTGTGTTTTATCAGTCAAGTAATATATTATGAGCTCCTGGAGCTCCCCAGAGTTAATTTCTAGTCATCAAAGGATTAGAGAAATAGATCTCTTGCTTTGAAGGCCCTAAGAGCATCACCATAGGTGTCTGCATGTTTAACTTTACATATACAGCTTAATGCATTTTTACTAGAATGGATAAAAAGACTACCTGTTAATATACACAAAAATATTAAAATTTTCTCACTGCAATTTCGCTGACTAAACAATTGGCATGTGACTCTTATTTACATACAATTTAAATTTGATTCTCTGTCGCAAGTAAAATTATAATGTTGATAGCATAAAGGAATTAATATTGGATGACTGTGACTCTACAAATGAGATTCAAGATGACGGCAGTTGAAAAAGAGACTGTCACAAAGAACATCTTATAGAAAAACAAAATCCTTTCAAAAAAGACATGTTAGAAATCACTAATGGAAATCAACTAAGACAGGAAGATCATGGGAAAGAAACTTCTTGAAGGATTTCTTTGTAGGAAACTCAGTAAACTACCAACAATCAAGGTTCAAAATATCTTTTCTAAGGGGCTAGTGGAGTAGCTCAAACGGTAGAGCATCTGCGTAGCAAATGTGAGGTCCTGAGTTCAAACCCCAGTACTGCCAAAAAAAAAATTTCAAAATATCTTTTCTAACCAGGCAAAAACACTGGCCCCCAATAATTAAGGGGACCAAAACCAGTAGTACCTAGTGAGCCTGGGCATGGAATAAGCTGGCACTCAAAGCCAGGTTTATTTTAGTATAAAGCCATGTCAAGTTAGGTCCTGGGACTCACCAAAATATATCTAGCTTTACCTTATTGACATGTAGCACTTAACACTCCTTTACCTAAGTGCTTATGGTTGAGAGTGATCATTTGAGTGATTCGTAAAAAGGAGAAGAGTTTAGAAAAAGACAGGAGGGCCAGGCTGGGAGCCACAGGGAAACAGCCTGATGAGGAAATTCTCCCTTAGGTCCACAGGTGGGACACAGAGGTACCAGACTTATTCATGATATAAAGGTCCCGTGTGGGCTGCCTTCTTGCTTATAGTCTTCCAACCCAATGTCTAGGTTGATGACTCCCAAACCTTTAGCTATACTTTCTCTCCTGATCACCAGACTTATTTATCCATCTGTCTGCTTGATGCCTCCATTTGATAGTTCCACAAATATTCAAAATCCAGTTAGTCTAACCCACGACCTTCCTCCTGAAATATCTTCCTCTCCCACTGCTTTCTTTTTTTTTTTAATTTTTATTTTATTCATATGTGCATACAATGTTTGGGTCATCCCATTGTTTTCTAACCAGGGAATAGTTACTACTATCTACCTAGCTGCTTAAATTAGTTGCCCAAGGCATCATTTTTATGTCTTCCTTCTTCATTCTCTATATACTATCAAACTTCTTAATTCTACCTTCAAAATATTTCCCCAAACCATCCATTTCTCTCCATGACAATAATTCAAGCTGTTAGAAAGAGCATCCCTTATCTTGATGCATCCTTCCATGTAAAGCAACTTCAAATGGACACTCTGTGGACACATCTGGACACTGCTGGTACTTGGTGCCCCTTATTTACTCTCCTTTGGAAGAGTTAAATGACTTATCTGGTAGGGGAATTTAGGAAAAATAAATTGGACACACTCAATTCAATTTGTTGGGTCTACAGACTTAAGGCAGATGAGCGAGTATCCCATCCCCCCTGGAGAGCACTACCATTCCTGCATCCTGAAATATGCATTCCTGCATACTGAGAAGAAGTTGTAAACCTGCATTCCTGCACCCTGAGAGGGAGTTGTAAACTTCATTTCTGTACCCTGAAGAGGAGATACAGGGTCTGACAGATCTGCCACAGGGGTGATGAACAAAATGCTTATCAGGATTGTTTCCTTTCCCCCAATAAGGGGCAGACAGACCAGTTCATCTAAGAAAGCCTGCAAATCCATGGCCAATGAAAAGAATTAAAGAGTCCATAAAAACCCCAGCCTTTATCTGAGCAGCGAGCTACCGGTTTCCAGGCTCCGCTGTACTTCTCTGGCTGTAGCCTTTCCTTTCTCGCTAACAAATCCTACTTTATATACCGCTTTGGCTCATCAATCAGCTGCCTTACAAGCCAGTTCTCTGGCCTGTAAAGGCAAGGACCCTCAACACTGACCCACAACACTTCAAACTGGCATGTAACAAATTCACCTCTTTCCCCATCTTAGAAGCTGGGATTCTCTGCTGTTCCTCAAGGGACAAGCCCTTCTAAGTCACTTGGGACTGAGCTAGTCCAATGTTGCTAAGATTACATAGATGAGTCTAATCCTGGGGATGAGCTGGAAGGCCCATCTGGCTCTCATACTAATCTATACCTTCCAATTTTGCCTTCATCAGTAGCAACATTGCAATTTAAGATATGTACAGAGAGGTGCACAAAGTATGCAAGTTGAAGTGTATAGTTTGACGACTTTTCACAAAGTGAAATAAGATCTACACAAATAGAGGGACATGTCATATTCATGGATTGGAAGAGTATCAGTTCTCACCAAAAGTATCTACAGACTCAATGCAATCCAAATCAAAATATCAGGAGGTATTTTGGAGGGCTGGTAATGGGCAGGATTGACAAACTGATTCTAAAATTTAAATGAAAGTGCAAGGGGCCAAGAAAATCCTATGTGATTCTAAAGAACAACAAAGATCAAGTGTAGGAATGGATGCAAGGATGGACACACCAATAAACAGATCAGAAAAGAAAATCCAGAAATAGACACACAAATACACAGCCACTTAAGTTAGGACAAAAGTGATAGGTCTAGGCAGTCCAGTTGACCCAGCACTGGATCAACTAGCTATCCATACTGAAAAACTGAGCAAAAATAGGCTTTTGATTCTCCATTCACTGATCTATCTTTTTTAACTAATTTAGCACCTACACTGGAG
Source organism: Castor canadensis (assembly GCF_047511655.1). Classification (NCBI taxonomy): domain Eukaryota; kingdom Metazoa; phylum Chordata; class Mammalia; order Rodentia; family Castoridae; genus Castor; species Castor canadensis. The sequence continues at coordinate 125,666,813 of NC_133405.1, read as the reverse complement.
TTGGGGAACTGTAGCAGGAGAGTTGATATAAATTTCTGTTACCTCTCTTCTGAATTTTACTCACCCAATCTTCCATAATCCACTCCTTACACTGTAGTTGGAATGCTTTCTCTAAACGACCTTTGAACATATCACTTTCTTGCTTAAAATCTTTTGCTAGTTCCCCAGTGCCTTCAAGATAAGTCTAAACTCCTTTACAAATCTCATAGGCTCTTTAGGATCTGAGCCCTGCTTCTTTCCCTCATTTTCATCTTCCCCCATTTCCTGCTGGAGCCTCTACATACCATCGGTGCTATGTCTTTCCTGCTTCCAGGAATTTACACATGCTGCTCTTCCCACTTTTATCAAAGGGATAACTCTATGCTCCTTTTCATGATAAACACCCATTGGACCACTGGTTCTCATTCTAAACATCACTTCCTCTAGGAAGTTTGTATGCACAGCTTCCCTAACAACTTTCCTCTTCCTGTCATGCCCAAGGTCTCCTGTGGCATAGCAGTGTGTTCTAAGCCTAATCACAGCATTTCCCATAGTATATCTCTTGTTGTTGTTGTTCTTTATTCTTCTGTAGCACTGTGAAGGCAGGGGGTAAACTGGTCTCCCGTACCACTGTAACCCCAGTGCCAAGCATATAGTGAACACTCCATAAATACTAATTGAAATGAGTCACATTTGCAGTTTATAAGCTGCGCATCTTTTTTAAAAGTCCTAAGAGATAAGATAGGTAAAGAGAGTATTCCCATTTTCTAGGTGGTGTGGAGGCCAACTTTGCCAAGGTCAACCAGCTAGGATAATGGTACCATGTCACTCTACTCTTCTGATATTTAACTTGGTTTATAGCTACACAGTGTTTCCCATTATTTTGATATAGCACATAATTGTATCTGAGCTTAGTTTAAATGGCACATTTTCTCCAACGTTTTTTTTTCTTTAACCTTGCACAAGGAAAACTTCTAACATAGTAACAAACTCTCATAAAAGCACCACTCAGTTTCAGCAATTATCAACTCATGACCAACAATGTCTCTATGTCCCACCCATTCTTCCATCTTTCAGACTACTGGAAGCAATTCCCAGACATTATATCATTTCATTTGTAAATATTTCAGTTAAATAGTACATTACACAAATGAGTCAAAGGCATATCCACTTGGTACTATTAAAACTATTCAGAAACAGGGTCCATCCTTACATGTATAACAAAAGCACGACTGCCTACACTCACTATTTATTTATTCATGGTTTGTAGAAGGATGTTATGCAATATCTAATCATCAACTCTGGGCAATAAGCACAAAATAGCTATGAATCTGAAAAGTGGCTTGTGACTGTTAATTGTCAGAATCCTTTTTTGCATCATCAAGGTATCAAACCAGTCATGTCAGAAGGTCACCTGTCCCAGCTTAAGCAGGAGACATGATTGGGCCTCACCTACCAAATGCTGTCACACAAGATCCAATTTGGACTTCTGCACAAATCAAAATAGTAATTTCCATTCTCAAAGAAAATTTTCTTCCTTAAACATAAATCTTGGACACAAAACCATCTCAAAAGTGATGAGAACTAGGTTGAACACTAATAAAACAATATGTTTTTATTAGCTCTCGTGCCAGGCTGTGCAATAACTTAATGGATCCATAAATCTATGCAACTATTCATGGCACCAACAACAGGCAGAAATAGTTTCAAATCTCTTTAAATACTGTAAAATTTGTCTTCAGCCAGTAAAGTGGACTGAAAAGTTTGTTTTCTCCAGAGACTTCACACTGAGAAGTAGGTTAAAGAAACTTCTAGCAGCTAGTTTCAGTCTGTAAACAAATCAGCAATCAGTATGGACACACATGTGCATATACACCTATACATACATACATACAGATTGCATAACTCTGATGAAGTTGATGTTTTATGTCACCGTTAGCAATACAATAAATTTCTGCTTCACAAAGATACAGTAAACCATGAAAGTGCTCTATTTTCAACTATGCAACTGTTCTGTTATTCTACCTCAGTCCCCTCATTCTATAATCTGTAATCTCAAAAGTGCTATGTTAATACAATTTTCAATATTATTCATTCCATAAGTACTTAATGAGCACCTACTATGTGCCATTCATTGTTCCAAGTACATAGTGTGCATCACTGAGGGAAATCAAGAAGTTCTATTAAGGAGCAGTAAGATAATGAGATGTATGTGGGTGAATGCTAGGCATACTTGGGAGGCACAGCTGATGGGACTTCCTGATGGATCAGTCACAGACAACCTCAAGACTTCTGTCCTGAGAAAGAAGAGGGGAATAGCACTGCCTTTAACCAAGACAAGAAAAGATTTGGGTGAAGGAGGAGGAGTTTGGGTATGAACAATCTGATATGAACTTAAGATCTCCAAGTACAGATACTGAAGTGGGAAGCTAAACACAGCTCTCGGGTTCAGAGAAGACATTATCTCAGATGTAAACTTGGGAGTTATTGAGTATAGTGGAGCACACCTGTAGTCTCAGTACTTGGGAGCTGAAGCAGTAAGATCACTTGAGCCCAGGAGTTCAAGACTATCCTGGATGATATAGCAAGATGCCACCTCAAGAATAAATAAACAAACTTGAGAGTGTTATATTTGACATCAACATTGCTACTAATAACTTAATGTATCATTGGCAGTTAAATATTAATTGAAATAATAAAAGTATTTCTTCTCCCCCCCCAACACAGACACACATACACACACACACACACACATACACACACACACACAAGATCTTTCTACACAAAGAAATAAAGGACCAAAAATCATAAATCAAATGAAGGTAATGAACTATTTGCTGATTGAGTCAACGGTCATGTTCATTTCAAATATATGAATCAAATGGAGGAAAAACTCCCTCCGTTGTTCCTTCCCAAGATGGGGACTTGCTCTTTTGTAAATACTTACAGGAATCCAAATTTGACCATGTGAAACAAAAGTGAGTTCACAAGCTGGGATACTAACTAGCTGTCTGATCTAGAGAAACATCAAGTATTGATCACTAAAAAGAACAATGCTGGTTTAGAGAAGCTTCAACAAAGGAAGAGCTTACATGAAACAGTCTTTCATTTCTAGGTATCTTCCCTTTCTGCCTTATTCATCTCTAAGAGAATAAGTGTCAAAAAAATTCCCTCTTCACAATCTGTTTCTAATGCAGGCTAACACTGGGCAAGGTTGCTGGGGGCAAGGTTGCTGGGGGCAAGGTGGGTGGTAGAAGTTCTGCAGCTGTGGAAGATGATGCAACCTTTAAAATTTCACATCACTGAAAAGTGAAAAACACTTAAAAGGCCACTGAAAGCCTGTTGCTATCCCCCATCCCTCAAACCTGCTGGCACAAACACCAAAGCACAAATTTCAGCACTAAATCAAATTAACAAACATTCCTGAAGCACAGCACGAGTGCAGCTTATTATAATTTGGAAAATTCCACAGTATTTATCAACTCCTAAGCAAGGCCATGATGCTTAGAAGTGTACCACAGTAGACGTCATCAGCAGCCACAAGTACGATGGCTCTGGGTGTGTTGCCATAGCAACTGTGTACTCAGCAGCAACACGCCGTTTGGCTCTCACCAACCCAGAACCAGAGGCAGAAGAAAACTGCCAGCTTCCTGATGGGAACAACTCAGGGGGTCAGAACACAGGCTGTCTCCATCATTCACACACATAGGAAACTTCCTTTCAGCAGTTTGAAATCATCTGCACCTAACTCTTAGAGAAAAACTACACAATTGCTTTTCTCAACTGCAGACTACATCAACAAACCCAAGCACAAAGCATCAGAGAAATGTGCAAGGAGAGGAGAGAGACTATTGGGTATCTGAAAGGTATCAGCATCACTGTTGAGTTGGGTCAAGGTATCAGGGGCTTTTCTGGAAAGAAGATGGAGAAGTGCTGGGTCATTTGAAAAGTCATCCTCAGAAACAGTCCCGAGAGAGGTGGTATGATTTGGATCTTGAGCTTCCTCCAAACGTTCATATGTTTAAGACTTGGTCCCCAGAGTGGTGCTACTGTGAAGTAGTGGAACCTCTGAGAGTTGGGGCCTTGTCAGAGGTCCTTTGGTTATTGACGGTGTGCCCTTGAAGGGGATATTAGGATGCTGGTCCTTTCTTCTCTCTCCACTGTCCGGCTCATAAGGTGAGCAGTTTTGTCCCACTACAGGCACAAAGCTGTAAGGTCAACCAATCATGGGCTGGAACCTCCAAAACTGTGAGTCAAAATAACTTTTCTTTCATGAGTTAATTATCTCATATTTTATTATAGTGATGGAAAGCTAACACAAGAGGAAATCAGTAAGGAAAGCAGCAGCATACTAGAGAATGATGTCAAACCCCACAATGTACTTTTGGAATTCCACATTACATTGTAATAAAACAGAAACTGTCACACATACCTTTTCTACTGGCAGAAAGTCATTTTCTACTTCAATTGACCTTGGTCTTAGTTTGATTGGCTTGTCTTTGAAAATATCTCCAAAGCCCACTCCCTTAACTTTCTTGGGCTGGATGGCTGCAGCTGCCACTGTCCCGTTGGCACCTTCAGACTTGGTACTGCTTGAGTCACCCCCATCACTCTCGGAGCCTGTGGTTTCCCTTAAGCCTGTCAAAAGGGGGGATGGGGAGAGAAAGAGCTCAGAAATCAGCCAGAGCCCTGAAGAAGAACTTCACAGCCAGCCAGGATTCACTTCTAAAAGTACTACCGGGTTGGGGATAAATTGTACTGGGATTTTGTATTCAGTATATTGAATATGCTGAGTTTGGCTGGCTCTGAGTTTTGTTTGATCTTCCCACCCCCAGCCTTTAATTTTAAGCAGTGAATCAAAATAACTTCTCAGAAAATCTAATTTCAGGCAGATCTCTTTGTGTATGTGACATTTTACCCTTCTTCAGCCAGAGCCAGGTTCTGATCCAAATTTGTCTGGCAGTAGTCTGTGTGATACCAACCCTCCCTGCCCCCTCTCACCTCCCCACCCAGTCAGTACCACATACTGTACCTCAAATCTCTCTGACTCATGTCAATTAGCAATTAGCAATGAAAGTAACATTTCCTAAAGGGAAACTGCAAAGCTAAAAGTGATTTAAACAAATTAGCAATTAAAGAAACCACACAAAATTATGACTGCCAAAGAATTAAATCTCTTTGGATGGCTTCACAAGGAATAAATGCATGCAGACATGTTTCTCTAGGAATGCATTAAACCAATCTTGACATTAAAATGGTTTCACTAGCAAGATGATGGAATTTGTTAAAGAGAGAGAAAAAGCTGCCCTCCCAGAGGCCAGAATTCCCCAAGTCTAAGGGTAGTCTTCCCCTATTTAACACCATTGTCTTTCCAGAGTAAATCCCATTCCAAAGAAAAACCCTGAGGACACAATACTCTCTTCCATTGCCCTCTTGTGGCATGTGTTGGGAGACAAAACATCGTTATCAACAAGACAATATGGACACTTACCTCCCCAGATTTTTTTTTTCCCCAGGCTCTGCCTACAATTATGTTCCTAAAAGGAAGAGCCTATTTGTGTCTAGTTATTTACAGGGTATACTTTATCCTTTGATGGTCAGTATATCAATTATGCCATCAAAGATCCAAAGGATATTTTATGGAATACTAAGTACTGTTATTAAATTGTCTCTCAAGCCTCTAGATGTGGAGGATAGCTCCTGGACATTTATTACATATCTCCTGATCATAACAATGCTCTTGGGATAAAAATACACCACCAAATTTTGTTCTCTATTAGCCATCATCTTCCTACAAGTCAGGTGGCCTCCTAGTCTGTAAGAATGATGCACCAAAAATAATCGCTCACATAAAATATCATAAAATATTGAAGTCATTCAAATAAGGAAGTCTCAGTTCAGGAAGAAACTTAAATGTAAACAGATAAAAATATAGAAAGGTCATTATAAATTGTTAACAAATTTCAAAATCAAATCCTTAAAACAATGGCTTCCTTTGTTGTTCATGCTTTTTTCCATGAATGGTACTTCTAAGCCAAAAGGGTGGGGGAGGAGGAAGTTCCTTGGCGCACATTTTAATTAATTAAAGTGCAGCATCTGTGAGCAAGAACATAGGACAGAACAATGAGGAGCGGCCCATAACCAGGGTGTCGGCTGCAATTCACAGGACTGATTTTGAGTATGCAAACATTGAAAGCCCCCTGGATTAGCTATCCATTCGTGTGTTTATCTACTCATTGTTTTTGGAAATGTCCCTGCAGGAGATGTAATTTTAAAGTCTAAATATTGTGTCATTTCTCCTTTAACATGTTCTCATTTTGCCGTATGGATTCTTTCTAGGTGATGAATGGCTTGTATATTCTTTTCAGGTTTGGAAAGAACCATTTGAGGAAGAAATAAATTGGTTAGTGGAAAGAAACCATCACCACCCTCCTCCCTACCACCACCACCACCACCAGAAGCAGCAGGACAAATGGATTAGGGAAAGTCTGTTGTAATTCTTCAGAGAGAGGAATTCAAAGGGTTCTTCCATCATTCTCCACTAGCTAGAACCACAATATTGTTACCATTGCCATGCTCATATCACTGAGCTTCCAGCTTTAGGGATCTTCTGCCTTCAGGCTCATCTTAATAACCTTACATTAATCACTGTGAGAAATACTGTATATTATACAGGAAGAAGTTGCATGGTAATTCAACCACACAAGCATGGCCAGGAAGAAAACACACGGCAGATTTTTCTTCCAAAAATTTTGGCAGCCTGCTTCTGCCACTTTTAAGTATATAAACTGAATATCTGTATTGGTGAAGTCAGTCAAAATCTAATTCCTTTCCTTTGGAAGGGAAGAAATGTAACTTCATTTTCATGTCTGTTTGGTGCTGTATCTTTTAGCTACAGGTGCCCATTGCACGTTTTATCCATAAAATGCTAAAATGCCAGATGCCACTCTCAGGCAGTACAACCAAGAAAGTGGACTGTAAACTGAGGCCAGTTCATGAAGGTCTCATTCTTGGTACTAAGTGCCAAAAGTATGTGTGTTTAGAAACAACTTTAGCATTTTAGTAATGTGTACTGGTGTGACTTCCAGACATGTGGCCAGGGGATGTGTACAGTTGAACAGGACACAGGCCAATGGAGGTGCTGTCAAAAACTCCCTCAGTAAGGCAAAGGGAGCATGCTGCACGTGTTGTTGAGTTATGTGCAGTAGGAGCATATATCTGTCCATGGTGGGACAGAAAGAAAAATAAACTTCACCCAGACACTTTGAGAAGCAGAGTTCTGCTGTTCATGTCTGAACCTTCTCTTTCATCACATCCCTGTATGTATGTACATGTGGATATGTACATATACACACTAAGGTGGATGTTCTTCCTTCAAGGTGAGAAAAGGACAAGGTCTCCTCAAATTTGCTTTTGCCAGTCCTGTAACTGTTCACTTTTGTGTAATTTACCCTACTCTTCGTCACTGATCAGAGTCATTTGTTTTTAATTTAACACACACATACACAGTGCTTACTATAAAACAGGAACCATTCTAAGGACATCATGAGAATAATTCATTCATCTCCTTCCCCTCCCTCAACTTTTGGCAGCCTTATTTCGTAACACCAAAGGCTACACATTGATCCTGCCAAAAGAAGTCTGCCGTGTGGTGATTAGCTGAATGAGCAAAGCAAAACACCATTTCTCGCATAGACTTTCATGCCAAAAATCTTATTTCTTTGATCCACACAATGATGAATGACCCACTCAGAGAAAGCAACAACTATGAGAGGCTGATGTCTCTGCCGGAAGCTAACTTTCACCACCCCAGAAGCCCAGAGATATTGGTACAAATACATGTGCCATGACAAATGCTACTGCTCCTTTCTCTGCACACATGGTTCATGCACACATGTCACATACATGATAGAGGCAGAAAGCAAACAAGAAAGCGCCAGGGGCTGGTGGTGGGAATGCTCTTGTAGCACGCACCAAGGAAATGACACTTATTGTTGGAAAATAAGTCCATGTCCTTGGATCAGAAATTCACACAGACACTTGGCATAAGCATGAGCAGCTCAGGAAAGGGTGGCTGCATCAAAAACACAAGTACCCAGATCTTATCTTTACAATTGCCTCCTGTTGTTAAGGTCACTCACTGTAATAGCGTCTGTGGCCCTCCGTCTTTCCCGGTGCAGCTCGGTACAGAATTGTCCCTTCAAAGGTAGTCTTTCCTGACAGTGAATGAGAGAAGAGAAGGGGAGAGAAAAAAACAAGAGAGGGGGCAGGGAGAAGCAAATGATGGCAAAAGAAGGAAGAGGAAGAGTCTTTAACTGAACTTGCCTTCAATGAATGTGCTCCAAGAACTTCATCCACAAAATTAATTAGAGACCATTAGGCAGAGTTTAAGAATGTTACATAATGAGCCCAAAGTCCCCATGCAGCCATGATGGTAATGAGCACCCAAAAAGGGCTTATCTCTACCAATGACTGGCATATAGATTAAGCCCAGTTCAAAACTGGAAGCCATTTCAACATTGTAATTTAGGACTAGGCAAACCTCAATTAACCAGAGGGAATCCAATTCATCAGATTCCTTCATGAACTCAATTGTACAGCACTATCTTCTCTTCAGAGAGTATGACCTAAGCCTAATGCAGATATAGGCCCCTTATCCTTTATCTCCTATCCCTAGAGCCCCACGTGTTAAAAACTGATATTTGAACCCCAATATTCTAAATAAGACACAGAATTCTCCTTAAGAGATGTTGAGCTGGGGTGCAGCTCAGTGGTAAAGCACTTGCCTAGCATGCACAAAGGACTTGGGTTTGATCCCCAGTACCACAAAATAAAGATCTGTCATCCTCCATACCCTTAAAGCGATATATTAATTTACTAGAGGGGAGGTTTCACTAATGAGGCTTAAAACCAATAGTGGTATCCACATCAACGTAAGGAGGGGTTCTACTTACACCAAGGACATCAGAAAACCCTATTTCTTAAAAACATCTTAATTGAGGTTTTGCCATATTAGTCATGAGACTATATATACTTAAGCATGAGGACATAGGACTCATCCAGCTTCGAGTGTCATTCTTTTATTACAAATGATGGCATTAATATTTTAAGACTGAACACATGGCTAAAGCCCAGATAGCTCTGAACCATGAGTAAGTACACAGAATATATATACACTACCCCAGTTTAAGTGTACTCACACCCTCCCACCTAACCACCAATACACACCCGCCTACACACACACACACACACACACACACACACACACACACACACACGAGTATTACCACAGGTAAAATGATTTAGTAAAGGTAAACTATTAATAAATGAATTACTCTAAGAAATAAGTTCTATTATGGCTTATAAATTAAAAACTCAAACTGGAGACCAGTCATATACCTCCATAATAAGTAAGAGGGATGAAAAAGGTAGGCTATATTTACAAAGAAGGAGAGAATAGAACTGAGAGGGGAGAAAGTTGTTTCACTTTTTATTTTATTTTATTTTATTTTTTCACATTCGGAATAAAAAAGGATTTTATTTATTGAGGGCAAAAGGGTGCAAACAATATTAAAAAAAATCAAAATCTTATGTGGCACTTAACTAACTTTTCTTTCTCAGCTTGCCAAATGGGAGTTGGATATAATCTGCATATTTCCTAAGGGTCCTGGGCTGTTTGTGAAATCTTGATACAAGGAGAAGCTGTGGGGCAGAGCCCTTAAGTGACCCTCTGGGAGAACTCTTATTAGGGCAGGAGTAATTATGGGAATCTGCTTACTTCTTTCCCTTCTGTTTCATATGTACTACAAAATAGTCATTGCATGCAATGGTGAGGCCTGCAATTAGTGAAAAGAAGCTCTGGAAGCCCACTTTGCCATCTCGGCACTGATCCAGGTCTTTCATTATTTTGTCCACAGCCAGAGGGTCTTTTTGATTTTCCAAAAATCCAGGGAACTCCTTATCCATGAGGATCCTCAGGTCCTCCTTTATTAAGTAGCCTTTATCTCCTGCATATTTGTGAAATGTAAACATTATGGTTTCCATGGCATGTTCCATTTGAGATGGCATGTTGGCGAGGTCTGTTGAAACCTTGGCCTGGAGGCTCGGCAGATGCTAGGCGAGCTGGGACCTGTTTCACTTTTTAGAAACACTCCATATAAAAATGGGAAAACTGATATATGAAAGAAATTAAGTAGAGTTGGGTATTTCCAATTTCCATGTCTGCTGGTAGAGTGGTACACCCTTGATTTTGAAACCTGCCCTTTTTGACATGCATGCTGCATTCAATTAGAGCAAAAATTTAGGCATTAAAATCACTGGCTATGTAAGAATAATCTAGAAAAGCAACAAAGTCTTTCAAACGTTAGATAACCACAGCTAGACACTGACAACAAAAGCAGAGCAAATTAACTTTAGCTGGTTTTTATTTGAGACATTTTTACGCTATTGATAAAATCAACTTAACTACTAAGGAGCACAGCTGTTTTGTGAGCCAGCAGCAGTCTTCTCAGTGTCAGAAAAAGGTAAGTGTAAGGGGGATAAAACAATATTTTGATGATGTTCCTCTAAGTACAACAGAACTTCCATGTGTTCTTCCACAGGACCAAGTCTGAGAATCACTGGGAATCACTGAGAATCACATGACCCTGATGTCTCTGAATGGGCAAGCCTACCATCTGCAAGGTCCCCCTGTCCACTGGCAGCAAGGCAATCTGAGATACAGTCTATGCTGAGGCTACATAGGCATTCTATTTGAAGAGCAAAAGACAGAGGCAATTGAAACAATCATGAATATGAGTGATGTTTATCTTACTGACAGAAATACTTCACTGTCACTATTAAATATTAGTTCTTGAAGGCAGAAGCATGATAGAGGGGAAGAACTTTAAAATGCAAACACAAAACCATATGTTGATGCTGGCATCTAACTTTGCCTAAAACCGTTTTTTATCAATTTGCTAATCGTTCTTCATTGCCACTAGAACATTCATCAAATATAAAACAAATATTAAAAAGAAAAAGGTCTAGTGATACCACAGAATGGAATTTCTCAGTCTGGTTTTTATTTTCACAGGCTAGGGGCACTATGCAATTTGGTTTTTATAGCTGATGAAACAATATTTTTGCATCATGGGAATGGTGTGCCATAGGTTTTAAAAATCCATCTTCATCTTTGACTTAGCTTGACATGTTATTAAAGTACCAAAACCTAAACTTAAAAAAAAAGGAATTAGGAAAATGAGAAATCCAACTCAAATTCAAAATGCAAATTTTCTCCCTCTGAAGATTATGGGAAATAATTGAGAAGGTTCCTGTAGTTATAGGATTAAAAAACAGGAATAATGTTAATATTAGAAGAATTATTTGAAATTAAGTAATATCAAAATGTTAAATATGGAAGAAACATTTATGCTTTAAATGTGAGGCAAAATACATATGAAATTGAAATTGGACAAGTCATATCTAGATTTCTTTGCCACTGAATCCAAATAAATCTTATTGAGTTAAGGTATTCTATGACTCTAACATTTGACAATCAGCTCCATTTCACATTATTTAGTCAATAGTAGCATGTAAACAATTATGAATGAAAACACAATTAATAATTCATCTCCTGTGATCATGATCAGAAACTCAACTTTATTCAGGTTTGAAATTTGTCAGATGCTCTGTGAAAAGGTGACCTGTTTGCATAATGGAGTCCATACCGGAGTGTGTGTGGAAGGCTTGCATGTCATTTTGGCCTTCTCATTCATAAGCCAGATTACTCTCAAGATATAATTACACTGGGCATTAGTGTTGTCTCCTGACACCAGGCTAAATGATCTTTAAATTCCTGTTTATCCCTAACATCCTAAGATCCTGCTTGCACTACTGATATAATCATTTGTATGTTATGTTTTTTTTAAAACCTAATTTACTAAACACCTTTTTATGTGGCATGTGACTACTGATTTAGTATGTGGGAGCCTATTTCATTCTTAAAAACAAACGTGATTAATACCAATCTGTAATCCCTGAGTGACTGGATCTGAGTGATAACCATCAATGGCTGGTAACATTGAAAAGAAAGACAGCCAGGTACCAAGAGCCTCAAGAGTGAACCATCCAACACCACCAAGGGAAATTTGCAATAAATAATAAGTTACACACACACACATATATATAAAAAACATTACCTACTCAAGTCTCAACACCTAATAATCAATAATTTACAGGAATGCAGATTAAATGACACAGGAGAGAGGAAATCATCACAAGCCAGGTTGTGAGAAACTAATGGATAAAGGAGCTCAGTTCCTTCAGCAAAAAAATTGCACAGAAAAAAGGTGTTAAGGAGAAACCCACACATTCAAAGGAACTTAAGAAATATCAACCAATCACAATGTATATACTTTATTTGGATCCAAATTCACTCTACCAAACTGCTCCCCCCCAAAAAAAACAAGACTATTAAGGGAAAGTGAACACTAACAACATGTTTAATTATTTTAAGGAACTGCTGCAATTTTTTGCATGTGATAATAGTATTTCAAGAGATCCTTTCATTAATACATACTGAAATATTTATGGATTAAATTATATAATATCTGGGATTTGCTTTAAGATAATATGAGGGAGGAGTAAGTAAGGCTAATGTTAACAAACTGGCCATAAGTTGACAAATGCTGAAGCCGGGTGATGGGTACACAGGGGTTTATCATACTATTCTTACTTTTGTGTATGTTAGAAATTGTCTGACAAAAAGTTTTTAAAATTCATTTTGGAAAAAAATTTAATCTTCTCTGAATGGTAAAGATATTTTCAATTTTAAACATGCAAAAGTTTCTGCTGCTACATAACTATGAATTTTCTTTTGAGAAAATGTTTAAATCAAAATATCAAACAATGTAATTGTTATAACTTTTATTTTTTATATTATTGTTGCACTGGGGGTACATTGTGACATTTACAAAAGTGCTTATAATATATCTTAGTTAAACTCACTCCCCTCCATCATTCTCCTTTAAATTCTTTTTTTAATAGACTATATTACCCTGAACAAAGAGCTATAGAGGTTTAGAGGTTTTCATGATCAACCATATGTAAAAATACATCAGAGTAAGAAAAAACCAAGTTCTAGCAATTTTTACCTACTATTCAAAGATAAAAATATGTCCTTATAGAGGATCCATCCAGCATTTATTAAACACCTACCTACCTACATATAAACATATGTGCTTATAAGTTTAAACACATATAAACATATGTGCAGTCTTGGCACATATCTTTATAAATATAATGCTAATGTTTCTTCTGTCAGATTCATCCATCAGAACACAAAATTCAGTAACTTCCTCAAGTACTTTCCTGAAGTAAAAATGTGAATTATACAAACACCTAATAACCATGTACACATATAGAAGTAGGGGTGTGTATGTGTGCATGTGTGAAACAAAAGAAGTATGCAATGCTCTTTTCATACCAGGATACAGATTTTTAATCTGTCTTTCAAAAAACCCTCAACCTAATGTTTGGTATCATTTAAATTAAAACGATATTTATATGATGTCACTGTGATCTCTAAAACTTACCAATATGGTACAAACAGCAGAACTGAACTTAACCCCAGAGTCATCTATTAATTAAGCAATCTCTGAGGAAAACCTAACTGCAGCTTACAAAGAGTATTAAGTAGGCTGGTCAAACAAAGAAATTAAGTACATATTAGCTCATAGTAGAGAAAAGCTAAACATCTTTTGTGTGTTAACTACATTTTATATTTTTCAGCAGTAAGATGGAAATAAATATGCATTTACTATAATTACAAGACATTATCACTGGGGAAAACTGGGTGAAGAGTACATGAGCCTTCCCTGTACAGTTTTGTGTTTATGTTTTACAACTTCCTGTGAATCTATAATTATCTCAAAACAAAACGTTTTATAAAAAAAATAAAGCACGTTGAAAGCACTGCCACTGTTCTCCGAGGGTAGAAAATAGGCAGATTTATTCTAAAACCAAAGGTCCTGCTTAAACAAATCCTACCAGTATCCATGATTTCTGCAGGTGATCTGATCTGATTATATACATTTTCACATAAGCACATGCTGAAGCAAATCCAGAATGTAAATGGTTTTGAAAATCCTGTCGGGGGGAGAAATGAACCAAGCATTGTATGCACATATGAATAATAAAAGAAAAAGGAAAAAAAAAAAGAAAATCCTGTCAGAACACTGAGAGATGTCACTTCTCTCTTTTAAGGGATGTTTTCAACTTGGCAAGTTACAAAGATGTTATTCTCACATCTGCTCTTTTATGAAGCCCTTTGTGACCACCACCCCACATCGCCATGGGGTCTCTCTGCCTTTGTACTCCATTCTTCCTCAGATGCCAGCTTCTAGGTCACTTTCCTGAACTTCTGGAAAGTTGTGTGTCCCCTTTCTGCCAAGGTGAGCTTACTGATGGCAGGGGCTCTGCATGCTCTGTTTCTGGATCTTCAGTGCGCCTGAAGGCATCTTAGTACCAAACAGGGGCTCAAAAGAGACAGAATGAATAAAGACTGAAGGAAGAAAGAAGGAAAGAGAAAAAAAGGAAGATGATGAACAGATACAAACAGGCAGACAGAGAGATGGGCCCTCTTTTTCTTAACTACATACAGGAAGATTACAAAAGCCATGTTTTACTTTGTTTGCTGGGTTTTGGTGGTACTGGGGTCTGAACTCAGTGCTTTATGGTTGTGGAGCAGGCATTCTACTGTTTGAGCCATACCTCTAATCTGTTTTGCTCTGGAAATGGGGGTCTCACTTTTTTTTTTTTTTTTTTTTTTTTGCCCAGACTGGCCTGATCGTGGTCCTTCTAAGCTTCCTGCCATGGCTGGGATGACAGGCGCATACCACCATGCCTAGTTTTTTCCCATTTTGAAGTATCGCAAACTTTTTTGCCTGGGTGGCCTGGAAGTCTGATCCTCCTAATCTCAGCCTCCCAAATACCCTGGATTACAGGGGCCACTGGCCCCTACCTTACCATGTTGTTTTATCAGAACCATCCATCCTTGTTTTGGAGACCATGCCTCTCCAGAGACCTCAAAAGACCCTCAACAATGGTCAAATTCCGTGAATGAAACATGGCTGCTGAAACTACTGGGCTCTCCTGATCCTGAAATAGAAGGCTAGCAATTGAATGAGTGCTGGGGGCAGGTGAAAGGCCAGATGATTGGGAAGACCATTCCACTCACCCTCCCAAACCTCCTGCATCAGGAATTCCAGCACCACATGATTTGAGCTCAGAATTCAGGCAGGGTCAGCCATCTATGTTGTTCTCCTGAAATGTGCGGGAATAATTTGTTTCAACAGATCCAAAACTACGAGAGGCATTTTTTTCTGACTCTGAGAGCATATAGCTAAGATGACAGGACACCAAGAGGTCAAGGCTCTCCCAAAGAGCTTGTCCAGTACCTCCCCAGATCTCCTTCTCTACATCAACAAATGAATCACAAAGTAATTCCCAAATGTAGACATGATGCTTCAGTGGCCACAGTATCAATGAGGGAGCAAACAGCTTCTGAGCTACTGAACACTAACTGGTATATCCCAACAGTCTATCCTGATTAACAATGAGAGCTACCATTTATTGGGGCATTCTATGAGTGAGGTAGCTTATAGACATTCCTGCTGTTGGAACTCATATTAACGCATTTCCTCATGGAAATAAGTTATGATGGCCGGATTTGGTCCTCCCTCCAATAAAACACATTTAATCTACAATGTCCCTGAAGTAAACTACTGTTATTGTAGAACCTAATTACCAGGTATGACACTAGTCCAGTGTACAAAAGAAGATACCAGGCAGCTAAAATTCTAATGTGAATTTGGGAGACAACAGCAACTCCCACTGACATACTCATTAGCTGCACCATGTTAGTGGAAAATCCCTGGGCCTCCAAATAGAAAATGCAGCAGGAGCTTCATTTGCTCCAAAATTTCCTCCTAGTCCCTCCCATCATAGACCTTAGGATGGAATGAAGTTCGGGGCAGTAGAGTTCTAGGCTTTGGCAGTGGAGGGAAGGGGCCCTGCTAAAGCCACTGAGCCAACCAGCCAGTACAGCCACTTCTATGGCTGTCAGGTTATAGGATTCAGAACTGCTGAGACACTAGGCAAAGGAGGTCACCTGAGCACTTCCCTGGAAATAGCTTTACTTTCAAATCAGGCATTTGTCCGATCATGTTACTGTTTCCGTAAGAAAGGCACCAAACCAACAAAAGACCATCACTCAGGTCAAATTGTTCCAAATGAAAAAGACATTTAAAAATTATCCGGGCAACACTGAGCTGTCCTCCTCATGTCAGGAAGGAAAGTCAGCAACCCCAGTTAGTACCGCACCACTATAACACAGTCGAGCCTCCTACAACATTCACGCCCATGACCTTGGATCAACATGGCACAAGATAAACACAGACGCCCATATGGGAAAGTGGGTTAGTGACTGGGAGAACAAAGCTTCCCGGTCCTGACCTTTTGCTCCATGAGCTGGAAAGGGCAGCAGAGAAGCTGGAGGGAGACCTTCAGGCCCTGGAGAAAGAAAGACCTGAAGTTCGTTCTCACCATCACAGAAGGAAACACATGCTCACCCAAGGTGGGGTCTGGCCTCTCAGTTGTTTTGTCATAATTTTAAGGGAACTGGCATGCACTTACCTTGTGCAAAGCACTTATTGCTACCAATGGTTTTTTTTGTCACTGTTATTTTTCTCTAACTTCCTTAAGGGACACTGAGAAATACTATCTCATAGGTTCATTTTAAAAATAATTATGAACCTAATAATAAAACATTCTAAAAGTATATATAAGCATAGTTACTTGGGCCACCCATGAGACAATACTACCATGGCATGAGGCTGGTAGTCACCTATGGAGATGTGGCTATACAGGTGTGGCTGTGGGTCACATCTTTACAATGATAAACTTTCTGTACTTCAATGGGTTAAGATCTGTAAGCATTTGTCATAGCCTTTCAGTATAGGCCATAGTACAGAAGGGAAGCTGAGGCAGAGCCCACTGGTCTGCCCTTCCTTTTTCTGTTCATTGGGGTGGACGTCCTTACTTGACTTGGACAGCTGGTCATCCTGGGAAATGCCGAGCTCATCCGAGTCCCCTGACAGCTCCTTGATGAAGTTGGAAGGAAACATTCCAGTCTTCCCATTGAGAACACCTTCCCACCATCCTTCCTCTACCTATACAGATGCAAAGAGAAGAACAGAGATACAGGGTCAGGTTAGACATGTCTCCTATCTGTATGGTGTAGAGTGGAGCCCACACAGGAATACAGGGTGGACCCAAAGCTTAAAAGTTACCAGGGAACCAAAGAGCAGGTCACACAGTCATGGAATTCAGATTAAGGAAGGTTAACCTGGGATCCACAAATATAAATTAACACTTCATTTTCATTAGCCTCTAACTGAAATTTGGTAGTTACTTTGATTATGAATATAGGAACGCGCCAATATTACAAGTACCTGTGACTCATCACCAAAAAAACAAAAATCATGGTTATTTTCATTTCACATCACAGATACTGCAGCTATTTTGAAATATCATTTATGCTCAATGTTACTTTGAAATGTTGGTATAAATTGTTACCCTTGCTGGAAGACATCTGTTATTTAATATATTAATAAGAAATAACGTAAGATTAATATGTCTAAATCTGCTTTTGAAATAGGTTGATATCGACTCCAAAATAAATAGCTCCCTTTATAATTGTAGCATTTTATTTTATGCATTTAAAATCATTATTTAAAAACTGCAAATGGAACCAGGCATGGCTGTTCACACCTGTAATCCTAGAACTTTAGGAGGCAGCGGTGGAAGGATGGTGAGTTCAAGGCCAAACTGGTCTACGTAAGTGAAACCCTGTCTCAAGAAAATCAAGGGCAAAAAAAAAAGTACAAATAAATTTTAAAAAGAAAGGAGAAAGCTAAGGGCTAAGAATGTAGCTCGGTAGTAGAGTGTTTGCCTGTCATTAGCAAGGCCATGGGCTGGATCTCCAATGCTGTAAAAAAAAAAAAAAATGTGAATGGTTCCCCCAGACTATCAAAACTACAGTCTACAAAAAAGAATAAATACTTAAGAATCTATTGGCAAAGAACTCGATCAAAGGTAGAAGGATTTCCTATAGGTTTCTAGATGACCCTAGAATGAACTGGAAGGGGATGAAGGTTGGTCTGGAGGGCAGTGATGCTGCAGGCATCTAGTTAGGGAGGGAAGGCTGGATCAGGGAAGCTGTGAGATCAAGGTAGATTCAGATGTGAAGGCTTGAGCAATCAATTAGCTGGGACAGTGAGAAAAAGGTAAAAAACTGTCCCAAGATTTTTGTGATGGTGCCACTAACATAACAGCATGAGTCAACTTTCTGGAGGAAAACAAGGTCATTTTGAGAACAAGCATTAGATTGCCAGTATGATGTGGAATACAGAAAGAGACCTAGAACCTTTGGTACGTGCATGTATTACCAGTCCAAATCAGAAGTACAATTTAACAGCTAAAATAATTCAAACAAAAAGAAAATTCAAAATCAAAAGCCTACCCTGAAACTTAGCAGTTGTGTGACCTTATTTCAATTTTTCCTAACAAAATGAGCCCCCTTTGGGCTTGATCCATGCTAAAAGTATATGCATAATGGTTCCCTACTAGGTGCTGGGGATACAGAACTGTACTAGACAAGTTTTTATTTTTCCTGAAGAAGGTAGCAATCTACCAAGATATAAAGGTGTGCCTAAAAAACAAGCAATACAAGGTAAATAGATGAGGAAAAAACCATGACAGCAGAAATCAAAATTGTTATACCAAGTTGAGCTCACTGAGATCTGGGATATTGAAGGAAAGCTTTGAGAAATGAAAATCAAAATAAAGAAGGGCCTTTAAGAAAGGAGAAACAACAGCTACGACTGGGGAGGGGGTACAGGGACGTTCCAGAAAGGGGAGAGGAGCTAATGAAACCTGTGGAATGGAGACAACCAGATCAATATGCTTAGAGCATTTGTTAGGGAACTCATGGGGAAGACTTGCAGAGTGGTGATTACATTTGCATGACCACAAAATCTTAGGACAAGAATGCAGACAGCATGCACAAGTGTCCCAATGACTGTTCAATACCAACTTGTGACATTTAATAGCATTGCCACTGAATAGCAGTCCCATGTTTCTATGCCAACTCAACTGATATGCATTATTCTTTCAAGGAGCTTTTTATAGGATTAAGATGATTATAAAGGTTTGCTACGAGCTTTATAAAGTTCTGTACAAAGTCACAGAATTTGTAGCATGGAGTCCTTTGTGATTTTCCCAAATAAGGAACCATAAAATAACCTTTTTCCTCCCAGGAATCACAGGGCAAGAGGAGAAAACTAAGGGCAAGAACCACGATTGAGAGAGGTAGTGGGGGTGATCTAACCAATGTACAATATAAGCCTATTTGGAATTGTCACAATGAATTCCCCCTGTACAACAAATATATCCTAGCAAAAAAAAAACCTAAAGCATTAAATTTTATTAAATGTATATGATATGTAACACTGAGATCAACATAAAATATCTCTTAATATAAACAACAACAACAAAAAAAGAATCACACATGCGCTATCTGGCATAATCCCCACTGCTCAGGGCAGCTGGACCAATTCTGTGCATTCAGTTTGATGATGTCTGAAATGTTCCTGTTCCTGGTAATAAGCAGCTCTAGCCCAGGATCCTGGGAGAAAGTGCTTCTGACGTGTAGGATCAGTGGATGCCTGCTGGGAAAACAGGGGTATCTTCACCTTGCCGTGCCCCCAGATGCCTGTTATCACTGTCAAAGCACAGTCTGAGAGGCCTATGGGAAAACGGCAGAGGTCTATCATTAACCACACAGCAAATGGAGGGGCAGACAATAAAATCACACTCATCACCTGGGGGATGCATTTCCCATCACAGGCCCCACAAGCACAAGGTGTGTTTCTTTGTAAGGTAAGCCCTTCATTGTGGGGAGGCCTGACCCCAGGACCAATGAGAGCTATTTCTGTACTATTTCTTCCTATAGCCTGCTGCTTTGGTCTTAAGATTGAGCCTGAAGATATGAGAAAAGATATGATCCTCACTCTCAAACTATCCCTCTTTTGAGAAACTCTAGTTCAACTTCTACATAAAGACAAGGACTCTTGAAGCCCTGAATATGGTCTTCCTTCATCCATTTATTCCAGGAATAAAGCATAGTGCCTTGCACTGAACAAATGAATGAACAAATGAAAGACAGAGAAATCATTGGGAGAAGTCCTCCATGGCAGCCTATCAACCCTGATTCCCCCATAAAAGGGTTTTTTTTGAAGGGACCAAGAGACCCTAACTATATTGCTACTTTCTGTGTGTGAAGGGGGTGGGAAGGAGGGAGGGAGGGGAAAAGACAGGGAGGGAGGGGAGAGGAGAACAGAGAGAGAGAGGGAAAAGGGGAATGGAAAAAGAGAGAGAGAGAGAGAGAGGGAGGGAGGGAGGGAGGGAGTTTCAGAATGCAGGGCTTTGTACATGCAAGGCAAGTACTCTATCATTGAACTACATACACAGCCTTGCCACTGTTCTTAATTGGTTCTACTCATCCAAGCTTCTGTGGTCCTCCCAGTGCCACCAATCCCACTGATAGTTAATGAACATCTATCTTGTACTGCCTCAGGACCTTGGGACAATTCGCTGGTGAATAAAACAGATAAAAAGACTCCATCCTGGAGAAGCTTGCATGGCAAAAGAGGACCATGCAGAGCCTGTACTATTCCTGCTTAGAAATCAAGCTGTCTTATCCTGTTTCTGTATTTAAAGAAAGAAAGAAATATGACCCCTTATAATAAAGTAGAGATTATGGATGCCACCAAGGGCTTACAACTTCTATCCCCAGGAAAGTAATAAAAGGGAACAAATGCCCACCTTCTCCCCACAACCACCCCATCCCCATTCATAAACAGTCTTCTATAGGCCTTAGCTCTAGGCTGAGAACAAACGCCACCTGTGTCCATCTGTGACCAATCTGGCCAGTTCTAGGGCCCATGACTGTGCCCCAAGAGCAAACCCTGCCTATGGCCCAGAGCTGGGAGCAGGGAAGCCACCTCGTGCTGTTTGAGAAAGGCCCAGTAAAACCACTTAAACAGTTTAGATTCCAGTGCCCAACAATTTCCATGTCTTTGCAATCAATAGCATCTAAGTGGGTTCAGAGCCCAGGGAAGTGGTTTATAGATCTTAACCCCACTAGAAGTTGAGGAAACAAAGGTTTGAATTTCAACAAACCTTTTTTGGCGAATTTGAAATTTGAATTTCAAATTTGTACAGTTTTCAATTGTACAAACATTATCAGCATCTGTTAGGTAGGAAAGAGGATGTCTGGGAATGAAAAGGTGATAAGCTTTCCCATGTTCAGAATTTCCCTACCTAATTCTGAACAGTTCTTATTTATCATCCTTGAAGGGTTTCTGTTTTGTTTCAACCTGTTAGTTGTACTGAAAATGGAACAACAGGTGTACCAAGTCTAAAGTCTACCCGAGGGTAAAAGTAGCCAGAGAGAAAAATCCAATTTAGGGCTGCAGTAGCTTTTTTCATTCAATGACTACTTTGTTCCCCAAACTCCAGTTAGCAGCAAACTGGAAGGGTGGGTGTGGGGTACACAAGGGAGAATGAAAGAGAGGCACATGGGCCAATGAAGTTAGCTTTACTGTTCCATGAATGGTTCTCTTGCCGTAAAGAAAACTGACGCATCAAACTGTAAAAAGAAAAGCCTACACCTTAACATTCCTAAAATCTTCAAAATTTTTCCAGAAAAAATTAAATGAAAATTTTAGTACTAGTCATTTCTCCTACCTGTGAAAGAAAAAAGATGAAGGTTTTTTGGGGAAAAAAAAGCATTAAAATACTATAAAAATATTAAGATCATTTTTAAAGTTTATTTAAAATTGAGATATAACTTCCATAAATGTACAGATCCTAATAGTACAGTTGGCCAGTTTTGGCTAAATGCCACACCTCTATCAAAAAACAGAACATTTCCATCACTCCGGAAAATTCCCTCGTGCTCTTTCCCAGTCCTTCCACACCTGAGAATCACTAATCTGATATGAATTGCCTTTGATTGGTTTTGCCTTTCTAGAATTTCACATAAATGTTCTAAGACATAGTTTAACTCCTTCAATACTGTTTCAAAAATATAAAGTATTAAAAATATAAAGTATTTCTGGAAAACAATTATTCAATATTGTTTCAGGGCCACTTCCTGAAAGCATAAGCACATACATTATTTTCTATTTTGGTTGCTTTAAATAACTAACCCTGTTGACTTCAGGATATGGAAAACGGGTTGTGTCAAATATAAACAAGCATTATCTAGGTCCTAAATGCCTGGGCCAGTATTTCCCCCCAATTCTTGTGTAGTTCACCTCTTTCTGGCTGGGCTCAAACACTCCATATGCACAGAGGTAATTTTTATTCCCTGCTCTCATTCTTTTGAGAATAATCCTATTTCATGTGAGAGGGAGACTTTAAAAGAGAAATCAACAGAGAAATTGGAAGAGAAATGATTTAAGAAAACATGTAATTTCTACATAAGGCTTCAACAATTCTCCCCAACAAGACAAATCAATATCCATGATTCTCATCAGAATACAAAGAGTTTCTGGAGCCAGCCACGATAGTGTACAACTGTAATCCCAGAACTGAGGAGGTTGAGACAAGAGGATCTTGCATTCCAGACCAGCCTGGCCTACACAGTAAGTTTTAGGCCTTGACTACATAGTGAGACTCTGTCTCAAAAGAAAGAAAAGAAGAGAAGAGAAGAGGTTTCTGATAGGGTAATAGGGCTTCTGGAGATATCATTCAGTAGTGTTTGATAGTCCCATCCTTCAAAATAGCCATGAACTATTCTACTGGTCCCCAAATTCCTAAATGACTCCACTAAGGGTTTGCCATCACTTCAACTTGAAAATAAGAATAAAGAGGAAATCAAACCAGAAGGATGAATCAAAAGCCTCAAGTTTTGTCCTGTCTCTGTTTCCCAGTGAGAACAGCACCTGCTTCACATACTCCATACTTGTTCCAAATGTTCACAGGTTGCCCCAACTTCAAAACAAGGCTGTACTAACACTCTTGTCCTCCTTCAGCCCAGCACCCGACATGGTACAGCCAGTGCCTGCTGAACAATTAATACAAATACTACCCACCTTTCATGTGTCCAGTTGTAATTTCACCTATTCCGGCATCTTCTTCACACTCAATGAGGACTGCTTTTGATTCCTTGCTCATTTGTAAATCCTATCATTTGACACTCCAGTCACACCATGAAGTTTTAGTTCTCCTCTCTGACTAGAACAAGCTTGCCTCAAGATGTACATTCTGCTTAGTAAATCTCTGTATCTCCATAAACACAGTTCCTTTCAGAATGTAAGTACTCAAATATTTGATAAATTTCACAGCTTCACAAATCTACCATAAATACATTTAAACTTGTGACTGTTACTTTTATATGCCTGTGGCCTGTTTTATGTGCTGATGATTCAAATCTAATCGTGTTCTCTTCTAAATATGGCTTCTCTCTTCATAACATGAATGTGTTACCATCTCTATACACTGGGAAATCCAAGGTGTTCACACCTCAGTTATTTGAGGAAAAAAACTGTAGAACAGCTTGAATTCTTTGGATGATCAAATTCCAATACACAGAATTTATATTACTGTTACTTTTTAGAAAAGGGATAGGAGTTCCTCTAAAGCAAGGCAGTGTCTTAATGGGGAAGAATGAAGGCATGTCTGGATCAGTTATTAATCAGCTTCTTAATGAACTTGACTTCCCATGGGCAAACTAACAGAGGTTATCTTCCTGAGAAAGTTTTGAAGCATTTCAAGGCCTATTTAACTCCAGCTGAGTAAACAAATCTCCTTTCTACAGGCATAAGGAGGAGGATACAGATGTAGGGGGTTTTTTTGTTGTTGTTGTTTTTTTAACACTTAAGTTATCATCTTCACAAACCACAAAGCTAGGTTAGGTTTTAACTCAGAGACTGCAGCCCTCTATCTTCAGCCAACCTGACTAGGAACCACTGAGAAGTACCTCAAAAACTAACCATAAGGAACATGTAAAAGCAAAAATCTCTGAACATCCCTTAAGTCACCACTGACACAGAGACTGGTTAAGACCAAACTCAAATCCAACACAGGAAGAAAAGCAGCACCTTCCCTGAACTCTAGATGATAACAGACAGAAGAAAACAGTAGCTTCAATGTACTCTTCAAAAGCAAAAACAAAGGTGCCGGTAGCTCACGCTACTCAGGAGGCAGAGATCAGGAGGATCATAGTTCGAAGCCAGCCCAGGTAGAATAGTTCATGAGATCCTATTTAGAAAAAAACCCATCACAAACCCCAGCACTGCAAAAAAACAAACAAACAAAAAAAAACAAAAAATGAACCTCCAGAAGCCTGCAAATGCCGTTTCTCCTGGTAACTTTGTCCTCATGTCATGTCTGTTCTTTCATTAGGACCTGGCCAGCACTTCTCTGTCTTCTCCACTTGGGACCAAAATGACCCAAATGTGCATTCACAACAACTTCTTTAAAAATATAAATCCAGGAATTCACAGTTTGCTATTGTCCTTGCAAATTGGTAGCCCAGTTCATTTAGGTTTGCCATGATGGCTTTTCCCACAATAGAACCACCTCTCTCCAGCAAGGAGGCAGAAGCATGGTAGGTATTTTCTCAAGCAACCACGACTTTGCCAAGTCTAGGACTGCCCCTCGCTCTCCGTTCCTTCCCTGAGGCTACAGGCTGCAGGCTGTAGTTGCCCCTGCCAGATAGGAGAGCTGTTCACCTTCCCAAGGACCAGGGTTGTTTCTTCCCAAACATGCTTAAACCTGTTGCTTGTTATTGGGAGCACATGCTTGGTTAAAAAGGACAAATATATATAGATGTTAGGAGGGTTAGCAGTTTCAAGAAGGGATAAGTAACAATGTGAAGGTTAAAAAAAAACCTGCCAAATTAAGTGTGGAAAAAAACTAAGAAAGATTGGGGATGGAGAGCTATAGAAGAATATGTTGTTATAAATCCACTTTAAAGAACCAATGGGAATCACAGAGGATACACTATGGATGCACAATGGAAGGAACTCAAGCCAGCAAACTCATGTTTAGGGAAAAGGCCTTGCCCCTATATCATGATATTGTTTTGATAGATGACAAATTAATATATATTGTGATATTTTAAGCTAAAATTAGATATTGGAGTAGATACATATCACTTTTTTTTGGTGTCTTCACTTGACTCAACTGTTTTCAAAAAAACTAGTCCAAAAGGTTAGATCAAAAAGAATTAACCTAGAAGGTAACACACATGCACAGGAAATTAATGTGAGTCAACTCCCTGTATAGCTATCCTTATCTCAACCAGCAAAAACCCTTGGTCCTTCCTATTATTGCTTATACTCTCTCTACAACAAAATTAGAAATAAGGGCAAAATAGTTTCTGCTGGGTATTGAGGGGGTGGGGGGGAGAGGGAGGGGGTGGAGTGGGTGGCAAGGGAGGGGGTGGGGGCAGGGGGGAGAAATGACCCAAGCCTTGTATGCACATATGAATAATAAAAGAAAAAAAAACTAGTCCATACATTCTAAATCCTTCTAACAGTTGTCTATCAGGGCCAAAAATGTATGTGCATTTTTGTGTATACACCTTTGCAATACTATAGAAATTAATCTATTAACCAATCACCAATATAACCTAATATGTACATATACAATGTTTCATTTTTATTAGTAGATTGATTTGATAATATTACAAAATTATTATGTTCTTACCTTGATCTGTTGCTGTGATTTAAAAGTTTTTGCTTATTTAGGGGGAGTTGTTTATTTTTAGTCTTCAGTGGAATTAGAGAAGGACTACCCATCAGCACTTATACAACATTCATTCCCAGAGAAAAGGGACACTGACAATGGCCCAATAGCTACAATATTACAATAGATAGGAACAACAGGAAAGTAATTATTGATATCATTTTAAAATATAGAGTAAAAGGCCAGCTTTTACATTTTATGTAATTATCACAGACTCTAGCTATTTTTCCTTTTCCTATTGAAGCAAACCCAGAATGCGGCATAGCATTCAGCTGGGGATGAGTGGAAAGGAGCTGGAATTGCAGGTGGTAGCAAAAGCTTCCCTTCATCTAGGTGAGTGCAGTCACAGCACTGCAATGGCTCCTCTCCTTCAGCAACCCACACTTGGTTTCCCTGCAGTAACGGGCAGGTAAAAGTGGGCAATGTTTCTCAAACATGTATTAGTCATTTCCTTGTCTTGATTTGTTTTCTTAAAGCAATATGACAACAGTAAAAAAAAATCATCTACTGTGACAGGACCACTTTCAATTCTTATTCCCTTTCAGTCTTCCATCACATGCATATAGATATATTTTACATGATTATATCCTAGCTATGCAATTTTGTGTTCTAATCTGTTCATTTATTTTGAAAAAAACTGTTTTCATATTTCCATTTATTCATTTACTTATTCAGTGAGCATTTATCAAGGTGCCTATTAGGTTTCAAGCACTATTCCAGGTACCATGAATATAAAGACAAAACCCAGGTTCGTGCCATTGAAAAGCTCTCAGCTTACTGGAATGTAACAGATAATTATAATGCAAAGCATCATAATAAATATATACTTAAAGGTCTGTGTATACCATCTTAATGGCTTCCCAATCTTCTAGCTGGATAATACAACACAATTCTCTTTCATTATCACAAGCACTACTGCAATTAACATATTTTCCATGTATTTTCTTCTTTTGTTTGTTCATCATTTTCTACAGATAAATTCTTAGGAATGGTATCACTGAATCAGAGCATTGTTCAGATATTTATAGCTCTTGACATACCTTGCTAAATAACCTCATATACGGATCATACAGATATACAAATTCACCAGTTATTCTCAGCTGTGCCAACAATCTTATCACCAAATACTATTTTATTAGCTTTTCATAAGTAGAAACTCACTGTTGTCTTAATTTGACTTTTTTTTAATTCTTTTATTCACATGTGCATACATTGTTTGGGTCATTAAGAGCAGAGTGGAACATTTTCACATAGTTAAGATTTCTCCCCCTTTATGAAGCACGTATTTATGGCAAATTTATCTATCATTTATCATTGTTCTGGTAGCTTCTAGTCACTGTGGACACCCACAGTCTATCATTAATTAAAGCAGAAAAGAAAGCTGGTGGCACTGGGCTGGAATTTCAGAGGTACTTAGTACTTAGTGTGCAGGGTTAGAAAGATAATGGCTTTAAATGGCCCCACATTTGACCCCAATTGGTGTGGAGGTATTCCTCACAGAGAAACCATTTCCTTAGAGAGAAAACTCAACTGGATAGTCTCAAGGGTCTCTGAGTTCTAACATCCAATGTCAAGGCCAGTGGGCCTGTGCATCTGCAGCAAGAGCTCCTCATGGCTGGGTGAACAGGTGAGTCAGATAGCCACACAAGGCAAGAAAGCTGCCCATCCACTTGCTTACCTCTCCTACTACCTCTATGATGTCCCCGACTTTCAGCTCAAGTTCATCATCATTCTGGGGCAGGTAGCTGAATGCCACCTGGCATCGGCGCCTCCGTCGCTCGCCTGGATGGGAAAAGCAAAATATTTAGATACTGCTTTTCTCCCAAACTAAGGTTTTGAAGAGAGGCTTCCTAGGCATGCAGGCAAATTAAGCTGACTTATCTCAAATGTGCTCTCTGGTACATGGCTAAAGGCACGACAGCCCTAGTCTCTTAGAGAGGGGCATTAGAAAGCAGAGCAATGCTTCTTGGTCTTTGAAAGCTGCTGGGTCAGAAAGGCATGGATATGAGAAACCAATCCATTGGTGCAGAAGGCAAAAACCCCACCCCCAAAGCACTGGAGCACAGTGTTGCCTTAAACAGTTTTCCACGGATGGAGCTTTATATTTGCTGTTGATTTTTAATGAAAGCTGATGTGATGTGGTAGAGAAACAAAATGGTCTGCTTCTAATGCTAGCAAGGCAGAGGGCACTTCCCCCAAATGTGCAAAGGCAAGGATAAAGTGTCCCGGCCGCCTTCTTACTAATCATCACCATTTCAACATGCTGGAGACTCAGGCTTGATAAGTGGAAGCTGATTAGATTTTAGCCTGTTCTTGATACCGTTTCAAACGTCCCACGAGGGTCAACAAATCCACTTCTGTTCTCTTCCCTTGGTCCCAGAGGATCCATTAACAGGATCCCTGGCTGCTTACACAGAATCAACTGAAGCAAATCAAGATAAAAGCCAGGGCCACACTTCACTTGACCAGAGGACACTGAAGGTTACACTGTTTCACTCACCCAGAATAGCCCAACTGTAAGCCTCTGACTTATAACTGGTTCAAGTACAGACTCAACTGTCCACAGCACATCCACACCACACGTGTGCATTGTGAAGAGAAAGAACATGCGTGGGGGTTGTGGTTGAGAGACAGACAGATTTACAGATATGCAGCAACGGCGGCTAAAGCCAGGGAGAGGTGGATGGGAGCTAGGAATTGCAAAAGACATTGCTCAAAGGCTTCTTGCTCACAGCTGACCACCTCACACCACTCCATGCCACCATATGGCCTAGAAAACCAAAGGGATCAATGACATCAAAGAAACACATTTAGAAATGCTGAAATTCTTTTGGGGTACTGCCTCCAGGGATTTTCTTTTCTAATCTTCCCTGAGGAAGGAAGTCCTTGGAGGGGTGGATCACAGGGCACATTAAGACCTCTCCACATGGCGTTACACCACAGTAGAGGGAAGGTGTCTGCGCTAAATCTATGTGCTCCCTGATCAATATTTTTCAAAAGCCAGTGGCCTAGTTCTGTCTTCTATTTTTCTCTGCCTATATCACGCTAGGATAAGAGCAAGGTTGAACATAGGAAGAGGACAGTTGGGAATCAATATCTTGTCTAATCAAATCTTTGGTGACTACACAAATGATCTCCACCCCTTTGCACAGTCACAAGCTGCCAGATCTTAATAAGAACAAATGTAGTGCTCACAGGCCCATCCCAGGTGAGCAATGTGGCCTGTCAACAGGTTGAGTAGTGCAACCCTAAAGAGGGCCTGACTCTCTCTGGGCCAAAGGACACACTCCACCTTGCTTCTCCCAGGCAGCAAGTCCAGAGGAGTGGTATTCCAGTACAAAGAAGGACAACACTAAAATTAGGCATGGTGGTACATGCCTGTAATCCTAACACTCAGGAGACAGAGGCAGAAGGATCATAAATTCCAGGCAAGCCTAGACTACATAACAAGATCATGTTGTTAAAACAAGCAAACAAACAAACAAGAAAAGAGCACCACCACACACTGCTCCATGACTCCTGACATCACATCACAGAGGGAAAAATCAAGTGTTCTGAGTGATAAATGATACAGAGCTCTCATTCTAGCAAAGAAAATCAAGGTGACAAGGCAATCTTGGTACCCTCTCCTACCCTGTCCCCTTAAGATAAAGTTAAATGACTCTTTAAGAGCTTCCATTTTCTACATGTTATGTTAAAATGAACTCAGACACAAATCTGAACATGATACAAGCAAAATAACAAATGTCTGAAAACTGATGCTCACAACCTCAGAAGCTCCAAAGTCCTAACCAAAGTAACTTAAAAATAACATCTGAAGACCTAGTGTTAGCTAAAGCCATAAAACTTATATGTAAGTTCGTATCTCAAAAAAAAAAAAATCCCTCCGGAAAACATAGCATCTAACCCAACATTGCTCAAATGGCAAATGCGAGAGTGATATTCTTAGAGAAAACACTAATTCAACAGATTCTACACCTGAAACACAATCACCAGATTCCTCTCAAACTAAATCTTTGCACTGGACTTCCATAAAGGCCTGCCAGGTATCAGAAGAATGATGTATTCGCTAATTTCTCTCTGCCAGACTAGTCAATATTTCTTTAAAAAGCCTCTAAAAAGGTGACTTAACTGGTAGCATAAAGTCCTACAAAGCACATGGCCAACATACCAAGAAAATCCCTAGGAGGGCACAAGAGAAGAACTCAGAGACAGTTGATGGCAAAGGCCATCTGACCTGACCCCGAGCAGAAACGGTTATTCCCCCAACATTGGGATGGCTTGTGACCATTTCTAAAGCACTTCTGAAACCCATCACTGTATCTCATCCTGTCAACCACATAAATTAAAAAGAAAAGAACTAGGATGAGCAGCCATTTTGCAAATGAGGAAGCCAGAGCTCAGTAACTTACCCAAGACCACCAAGCTAGTAAGCGGCAGTATTTCCTTGGCCTGAGGTCACAGCTCTCTCTTTAGTCCTGGATAAGCCAATCTAATTCATATCTAGTTCCAAATTCTCTGCAATCTATGTTAACCGCTCCTTGCAACACTGTAATATCACCCAGGTCTTCACCATGATTCTCATTATAGGGAGCTCTCAAACTCCAGAACTGCTTCTTTGCCAGGTCTCAGCTCTGCATAGCACTGACTTGAACTTATGTGCCAGTTCTACTGAGCTACTGACCCCAGTGCATGGGGGATGCACGAAGTTGGGAGAAACTGTATTTCAGTTGCATATATTTATCTCTATAAGGAAGTTTAAGGCTGTCATTTGCCATTTTTCCCTCTCCTTGAATTTCACTGACGTTTACTAGTGCATCTTGGCCTTCCTCAAAGAGATAGGGAGACAACAATGTCATCTCCTTTTAATAGCTAGTATAAACTAGAGATAAAAATGTTTGACTTGCTAGGATTTGGTAGTTTGAGCTACCACCTTCATGTCCAGATGAACTGGGCAATGGAGTTCTTAGTATAAATGCCAGTTTTATCATTACTGGCATTACTTTTTTTTATAGAATAAATTGAGTCTTGAAAGTTTGTTTTTAATTATATATATTTGCTAACCATGATCAAAAATATAAATCTAAATTAGAAAAAGTAGAAAGTGGAGAAAATACATGCTTTTCCTCATTCAGGTCAGCACCATTGCTACTGTACTGTGTCACTATGTGTGTTTCCTAGCCAGGGCCACTTAACTCCTTATATATAATTGAAAGAAGGAATATGCATAACACACATGCAGATGTGTATGCACACATGATATACCAAAGAAACTGGAAAAAAGAGGACAAGGCATGTTTGATACATTCCTATGTTATAGCTATATAGTACGATGGCCATGAAAAACACATGCATGAACATGCACTCATGCAGGAACACAGGCATACCCTCAACTCTCTCACTAGGGCCCATAGCCACCTTCCATTCATAACAAGCTTTATTTAATAAAAGAACAGCAGCTAACATTTATTGAGCACTTATTAAGTGCCTGAGATTGTTAAGCATTTTGCCTGTATTAACCCATTTCATTGCACACTGAACCTTTGGGAGAGATTACTGGCCCCCTTTTTATAGACAAGGAGATTGACAAGACACAGAGATGTAAGTATTTTACCAACGGTCTTACAGCTAGTAAGTAGAGGGTATAGGATTTCCAACCAGGTGATGCAGTTCTAGAGACACTGCCTCCCATGCCTCTGGCTGTTCTTAAGAAGAAACTCAGCTCTGTCTTGAGGTTGCAGAAAGGACTAGCTGGGCTAACAGGGTACATGGTTAAAAGAGGAAATCAGGAAGTGAAAAACCACAAATGAGTTGCATTTCCTATGGCTGCAGGGAACTTGGGCCTACTGACCTCTGTCTTAATGAAATACTGCCAGTTTGATAGGGAGACAATACAGTACATTAACCTTCTCTGACAATGATATTGCAGAAACTGAAAAGCACACATGACTCAGTCCAAGAAACAAGACACACACTGATATTTTGCAGCCTTTATCCTAGGATCTTATGGTTGAGTAACTGGTAAAGATTTTCTTCCATTCTGTGGGCAGTCTCTTAAGTCCAGGAACTGTTTCTTTTGCTGTGCAGAAACTTTTTAGTTTGATGCAGTCCCATTTGTTCATTCTTTCTCTTAGATGCTAAGCCTTTTGAGTTCTATTTAGGAGGTCATTTTCTATGCCTATATGTTCCAGTGTATTTCCTACTACTTCCTGTAGTTGTTTCAAAGTTTCAGGCCTTATATTAAATAGGTTTTTGATCCACTTTGTGATGATATTGCTACAGGGTGAGAGACAGGGATCTAGATTCAGTCTTCTACATATGGATATCTGAATAAACTTTGAAAAGGAAAAGGGAACAAATACCAATTCCTGGGCCCCACATTCAGACATCATTGGTCTGGGATGCAGTATGGACATCTGGATTTTATTTTATTTTTTTTTTCATTTTTCTTTTATTATTCATATGTGCATACAAGGCTTGGTTCATTTCTCCCCCCCTGCCCCCACCCCCTCCCTTACCACCCACTCCACCCCCTTCCTCTCCCCGCCTCAATACCCAGCAGAAACTATTTTGCCCTTATTTCTAATTTTGTTGTAGAGAGAGTATAAGCCATAATAGGAAGGAACAAGGGTTTTTGCTGGTTGAGATAAGGATAGGTATACAGGGAGTTGACTCGCATTGATTTCCTGTGCGTGGGTGTTACCTTCTAGATCAGATTCTTTCTGATCTAACCTTTTCTCTAGTACCTGGTCCCCTTTTCCTATTGGCCTCAGTTGCTTTAAGGTATCTGCTTTAGTTTCTCTGCGTTAAGGGCAACAAATGCTAGCTAGTTTTTTAGGTGTCTTACCTATCCTCACCCCTCCCTTGTGTGCTCTCGCTTTTATCATGTGCTCATAGTCCAATCCCATTGTTGTGTTTGCCCTTGATCTAATGTCCACATATGAGGGAGAACATACGATTTTTGGTCTTTTTGGCCAGGCTAACCTCACTCAGAATGATGTTCTCCAATTCCATCCATTTACCAGCGAATGATAACATTTCGTTCTTCTTCATGGCTGCATAAAATTCCATTGTGTATAGATACCACATGTTCTTAATCCATTCGTCAGTGGTGGGGCATCTTGGCTGTTTCCATAACTTGGCTATTGTGAATAGTGCCGCAATAAACATGGATGTGCAGGTGCCTCTGGAGTAACAGTCTTTTGGGTATATCCCCAAGAGTGGTATTGCTGGATCAAATGGTAGATCGATGTCCAGCTTTTTAAGTAGCCTCCAAATTTTTTTCCAGAGTGGTGGACATCTGGATTTTAAAAACTCCCAGGTGATTCTAACATTAAGCTAAGGTTGAGAGACATCTAGACAGATATGTTGTCCAAAGAAAAGCATCAAGGCCAAAACTAAATGCAACTTTTACATTACCATGTTTCCACATTACCATGTCAGTATCTTTTCCAAAGAGAGAGAAATCAGACTTACAAAGTTTTGATAATATTATTCTAATACTTAACCCAGGTGAATGCTGCTCTACTGTGATGTTACTTCACAGACCTTTGGAACAGTTGTACTAAGTAGTTCTAAGCTCTGGAAATAAGTTCTGATGAAGAAGGAAGGTAGAGAGATGGAGATTTCTGCTATGGTACATGAGTAGATACTGCTGGGTGTAAGAACTCTCCATGTTACTGAGCAGCATGCTGGCTTATTGCAGAAACTGTTTTTGCGTTGGAAATTTCAATCTGTGCAAGAGGTCAGGTTTCCTATCTTAGACTGGAAAAGCAATAAAAACCAAACTGAATCAGTATGGAGATGCATACATTTTACTTGGGATATCAACTGAATTCTGTATAGAAGGAAAGAGAAGGTGCTTGCAGGCCCTACATCAAACACTCTACTGGAAACAGCCACTCATTAGACTCAGAGGAAGAAGAGGACACTTCAGGAGCCAATCAGAGTCCAGAAGTAAAGAGACCTCTTGGGTCTTTCTTTACAAACCCTTGTTGGCCTCAACTGGACTGCTGTATTGGAAATGTACAGTATGTAAACTAACCGGCACTGTGTGGTCCCTGGAGACCACAGGGTCCCAAAGGGATGTGTATAATCAACATCTTTGCATGACGGAAAAGAGGAAATCCATTTCCCTGCTACTTCAAAGGCAGGGGTCATCTGAAAAGCAGCAATGCTTATGCCATTGCTCATTTTCTCACAAGTCTCATCAGAATACAAGACAAAATGTAGAACCAAGAGAAATCAATTTATTAGTGCCTCTGAGCCCTAGGAGGTAGGAGAGAGAGGCAAGTAAAGTCAAATACTGCATAAGGAAAGTCAACTTCATCTTGTTGAAGATGAAGAAATGAACAAGTATCTCCTATGTGCTAGACTGTGCTTGCCCTCAAGTCTTAAGCACCTTCCCTCAAGTACTTGCATAAACTCTCCGAGTGCAGGTCCCATCTTAGGGACAAGCACAGAAAGGCTGGATAACTTAATCCAAGGCATATGGGTTAGATAATTGTGGTCTCAATTTATCTCCTGAAACAACCCAACCCAAGATAATACCAAGGCGGCAGATTGGGAGTGAGTGTCCAAGGGGGACTATGGATGCCAAGCTAAGACTTTATTTTATGAGCCATGAGAATCCAGAGTAGGTCTCTAGGGAAGCATGGAACAGGTGTGAGGAGGATAGTGATCTAGGGAGAAGTACCTGGTGTTAAGGGTGTCAAGGACAGCTTGGAGGAGAGAGTGTAGAAGAAGGTAAATGATCCAAGAGAAGACAATGGCAAAGAAAATCTGAAAAACACAGTAGAAGTAATCATATACCCAGGGAAGGAGCAGCCAATACATATACATGAATGCAGACAGTGAGTCTACTGCCCCCAAAGGGGGCAAATGACTCTTAACTTGTCCTTGATCCCCAGCACCTAACTCAGTGTCTGAGTAGATGTTTAATCCATTCTTGAGAAATGAGTGGATTAATAAACTAATGAATACCTACACCACATCCTCTCTACGTATCATGATTTTGTGACTACAAACTCCAGGCAGTCAGTGAGGCACTAGAAAAGGACAGGAAGGGTGGCGTAAAACCTCAGCATGGTGTTAAAACAGGGCACCTACAAATGTCTTCTTAAAAAACAAATGCTGGTGAGGATGAAGGGAAAAAGGAACCCGTACACACTGTTGCTGGGAATGTAAACTAGTGCAACCACTATGGAAAGCAGTATGGAGGTTCCTCAAAAAAATTAAAAAATAAAAAATAAATAAAACTACCACACAATCAAGCAATACCACCCAAAGAATGCAATTCAGGATACAATAGAGACCTCTACACATCCATGTTTACTGCAGCACTAGTCACAACAGCCAAGTTATGGAAACAGCCCAGATACCTTGCGACTGAAGAATGGATTAAGAAAAGGTGGTACACCCATTAGAATAGCCATCATTAGCAACACCACCACCAACAGGTGTTGGCAAGGATGCGGGGAAAAGGAACCCTCTTACACTGTTGGTAGGAATTCAAACTAGTACAACCACTCTGGAAAAAAATTTGGAGGCTACTTAAAAAGCTAAACATTGATCTACCATTTGATCCAGCAATACCACTCTTGGGGATATACCCAAAACAATGTGACACAGGTTACTCCAGAGGCACCTGCACACCCATGTTTATTGCGGCACTATTCACAATAGCCAAGTTATGGAAACAGCCAAGATGCCCCACCACTGACGAATGGATTAAGAACATGTGGTATCTATACACAATGGAATTTTATGCAGCCATGAAGAAGAACGAAATGTTATCATTCGCTGGTAAATGGATGGAATTGGAGAACATCATTCTGAGTGAGGTTAGCCTGGCCCAAAAGACCAAAAATCGTATGTTCTCCCTCAAATGTGGACATTAGATCAAGGGCAAACACAACAATGGGATTGGACTTTGAGCACATGATAAAAGCGAGAGCACACAAGGGAGGGGTGACGATAGGTAAGACACCTAAAAAACTAGCTAGCATTTGTTGCCCTTAACGCAGAGAAACTAAAGCAGATACCATAAAAGCAACTGAGGCCAATAGGAAAAGGGGACCAGGAACTAGAGAAAAGGTTAGATCAAAAAGAATTAACCTAGAAGGTAACACCCACGCACAGGAAATCAATGTGAGTCAACTCCCTGTATAGCTATCCTTATCTCAACTAGCAAAAACCCTTGGTCCTTCCTATTATGGCTTATACTCTCTCTACAACAAAATTAGAAATAAGGGCAAAATAGTTTCTGCTGGGTATTGAGGGGGTAGGGGAGAGAGGGAGGGGGTGGAGTAGGGGAGAGAGGGAGGGGGTGGAGTGGGGGATAAGGGAGGGGGTGGGGGCAATGGGGGAGAAACGACCCAAGCCTTGTATGCACATATGAATAATAAAACAATAAAAAAAAACTCGATCAGGATTTTCAAAATTCACAAAAAAAAAAAAAAAGAAAAGAAAAGGTGGTATATATACACACAATGGGGGTATTATTCAGCCATAAAGAATAATGAAATTATGTCATTTGCAGGTAAATGGATGGACCTGGAGATCATCATGTTAAGCTAAGTAAGCCAGGTTCAGAAGGACAAAGCTTGCATGTTTTCTCTCATATGTGGAAGCAAGACCTAAAAGATAAGCATATGCATAAATACATACATGATTATATATACATAGAACATGTTTATAATAGTGGGACTGTTTGAGGGGATTAGGTGGAGGTGGGAGAGGAAAGGGAAATGATAGAGTGAATAATATAGAAATACATTGCATCTGTGTATGAAGATGGCATAATGAAACTCACTGAAAGCTGCTGGATAACAAGGAAGTTGGATGGATAGGGAAAGAGAGTGTAATAGAAGGAGCTAATCTGATTAAAGTACAATATATCCATGTGTGAAATACCATAGCGAAAACCCTTTGACCAATTAATATATACTTGAAAAAATGAAGGAATGGAATGTAAAACAGGTTCTGTTTGGGAGTGGGTACTAGTGGGAGGGGAAAGGGTAAATGAAGAGAGTAAAGGAGAGTGAATATGGTCGATGACTTTACACACTTGCATGAAAATAGAACAGTGAAACCTGTTGAAGTCTTTTTAAGAAAGGGGGAGGGGATGAGGGAGAATGATGGAAGGGGTGAATCTAATCAAGATAATTGTAAGCATGTATGTAAATATCACAATGAACCCCCCCCATGCAACTAATATATGCTAGTATAAATGTTTTTTTTAAGTCGATGCCACCTTGAATTATTGATGCTGTAAGTGGAAAGATGGTGGAGTCTATAGTGTTGCCAGTGTGTCAAAGGTCCCTCATTCTCCATCAGCAATTGTAATACAAAGCATTTGCAATATTAAATAATGATCTACTCCTAACTGCTCTTCTCTTACAAGTTTACAGCCACTCATAATTATTCATTATAAACAGAGCAGGACCTATATATGAACAAGAGGTCATATATACTTGATTTTAAGTTTGGTCCTTTTAAAAATCAGAAAACATTTATTTTAAGCAGTCAGAGATGTGTGTAAGACTTTTCAGGACAGTATTGTTTCTAACAGCAAATGTATATATGCACAGAGACCTATATGCATAAAAATGTCCACTGAAAGGTGGAGGGTTAAATAAAGCATGCTATCTTTAGTAGCCATTAAATGCAACAAGTAGCTCTATGCATTTTAATATGAAAAAGTGTTCATTATACAATAAAAGACCAAATATCATGGGTACGTGATTCCAATTTTATAAAGATACACACTCTCTAAAAGCACCGTCACTATTTTACTCACTCCTGATCTCCCAGAACCTAGCACAGAGTATGCACTCAACAAATGCTTATTGATAAATGAATCCAATCAATAGTCAATTAATAAGTGAGGGCATAATACAATTCCATGAATGAATAGTGTGCATACGCATAAGCATGTTTGTACAAACGCAGAAAATGGTATGGAAGGCTACATCTCAAAGTGACAGTGATACTTCTGGGGAGGCACAGAGAGACACCCAATTTAAATGGTTCTACACTTCAATTTGTTTTTACAAAGAGCACATAATACACTGTAATTGGTTTCGTTTTAAGCATCACAGTCATCTATTAAAATAATTATCTTGTACTATGAAACTTATCTTTCTGAACATGCTTAGATGACAATAATAAAGTTAGTTCCTATTCCATAAGTAAATAAATTGCAATTGAATCAGGCAGCAAGGTGCTTTACACAGGCCAAATGATAAGGAGGCTTTGACCCATGAAGACAGCAGGAAGTGTGAGTCCAGAGAAACAGCTCCACATGTGCAGCCCACACTTGTCAGTATTCTGGTCAGATGATGTTTATGCACCTCTTGAGGAGGCCAACCCAAGATCATTTTCCCTGGCTTGACTCACCCAGCCCACATAGCCCAGGCAGCCATCTCTGTTGGGAGGGGATGTATCCATCTTCTGAGCTCACTCACTCACACTTGAACACACACACACACAGCCATGGGGCTCCTTTTCCAGGTGGCCCTAACAGCCACTGCTTCTCTCTAGTACTGTCCTCACCTCCATTGTATTTTCATTATCTGTAAGCATCAATTTATGTCTGTCTCTGCCTTTTCAACCTGACATCTCTTAGTCCTTTTCATGCACACCTTTCAAGCACCTTAACAAATTCAACTCATTTATCAACTCCCACATGTCTTATTATGGTTATGATGAGGCCATTTCTTAAAAAATGCCCACTTTCCAGGTACCATGTATGTAGAAAAATAAAGAGGAACACAAATCCCTGGTCTAGTCCCTCTTCAGCCCTAGAAACTTCAGAATCTAATGCCCTGTTTAATGAAGTCACTAGAAGGAGTCTTAAAGTTGGCTGATTAACATATAACCAAAAAAACTTGAATTTTTACTGCCAACATAGTATAAAAGGGGGCCATCCATTTAATAAACTGACTTGCTGCAAAGAGAAGGTGCATATAGATACTTTTTGATCAAATTATTTTGGTTTTTTTTTTATTTTTTAAATTTATTTTATTGTTTTTACATTTAATCACATGTGTTTACATTGTTTGGGCCACCTCCTCCATGCAGATATTTTCAATGTTAACACTGTCATCTGGTATTTCCTTAGAAGCCATGTCTATAATTTTGGTGTCACGGGCATGAGAAACTCAAAGTCCTCCACCACAGCCATCTTATAAAAAGTGTGAATTCACCCTCTGAAAGGACACATGAGCTCTGATTTTACTGCTCATGGTTAAGTCGTTCACAACGAAAGTACTAAAGCACATCAAGAGAACCCTCCACTCACAAGACAAAGAAGACACCGAGCTCAATGGGCCCAGCACTGCAACCACTGCAGGTCTCCTGGTCTCGGTTTTCTCATATACAAAAGGGGGCCTTACTTTCACCTGACTCCCTTTTTAACATGTGGCTTTAATACTCACGAATCTGTTAAAAGGCAGATTCGTTAATTATTTATACCAGCTCAACCAACTTTCTTTTCACCAGCTTTCCCTTCTCATCAAAATGACTAAAAAATTTGCACTGAAAAAACCAAAATGAGTGACATTGCTAAACATACCTCCATTCTCTCTCCTTTTCTCAGGCTGCTCCCAGGCCTGAATTTTGATCTTTCATTGTGCCCCTCAATCCAAACCACCCAATTTACAGCAGGCCATTTCAAAGGACACAGGCAGCTAGCTCTCTGGGAGAAGAAGCCTGGATTTTCAGAAGAGAAAACCCAATAGATAAAGCACATTGCTCTTCGCTACTTTAGCAAGACTGATTCTGGCAAAATGCCCCCAAAGAATTCAATGTATTTATAGAGTTTTGTTTGATCTACTTTTAAATGTTCCATGCAGAGTCATTCAAGTGAAATGAGAATACACAATGTCAAAGGAAAAACTGCAGGAAGATTCTAAATATAAGTTATCTATTGAGCATAAACAAGATTTCTCTCTTCTCTCCAACATACTCCCTCGAACATATCTATATTTAAAGGCATTTTCAAACTTTGCTGCTGACAAGTGGATATATCAGACCCTAACTTTTACAGTTAAATGGAGGGGAGCTGGCAAGGAGGAAGCAAGATGAGAGGATGAGGGGATAAAGAGAGGAGGAAAGAAGGAAAGGGAGGAGACTGGGAGACAGACTGGCAGGCTGGTGGGGGGGGGAAGGAAAGAGAGGAGGAGGAAATGGAGGGAGGGAAAGAGAGCATAAACATTTTAGGAATTGTGACAGCAGTAGAAAACCCCTCAAGACCCTCATCTAGGATAAATATCTCTTGCCTATTCTCAGAGAATCTGGAGAAAAACATCATAATCAAATCTAGAGTACCCTAGTTTTTAAAATCAGTACAAAAAATGGTCACTGAAATGGAAGATTTAGAGAATGACAGAAAACCACATATCCCTCTCTTGAGAGAGACAGAGATCTTTGTCACAGACGGTCAAAATATTTTTAAAACAACTCATTTTTAATACATTTTCTTTTCTCAACCCCATCAAAGCAAAGAAGGGAGGAAAGCTTAGGTACTTATGGGTGTTCTCCCATGCAAATGTGAGTTTATATCTCTGCAATTTTTCCTCAGTATTTAAAAGGCTGAAATGAACCTCTTAAGCAGAGGTCCTTGACTGGGATCTGTGGCTACAACTGAGGGAATCTAAACTTGAAAGGGGTTGGAAGCACAGGTCAGTGGTAGAGCACTTGCTTAGTATATGCAAGGCCCTGGGTTCCATCCCCAGTACCAATAAATAAATCTGGATGGCAAGAAAACAATGTTACTATTCTCTAGCTATAATGGGGCCTTTATTTCCACTACGAACATAGGCAACAAACCACGATGCTATTAGCAACACGTGTGAATTTTCTCACCCATTACATAGACATTTTCCATTCATCTGTGCGCATCTCTACTTGAAAATCATGATCCCTTTTAGACCCACTGAGGAATCTTGCTATTTAATGCATCAATAAAGAATATGTATACTTACATTTCTGTAATATTTTGGTAACTATTTCAATATGGTTAATTTCCTTTGTAATCTTACAGATTCTATTTTACTCATTTACAAATACTATTCTAAAAAGGGAGTCCATAGGCTTCTCCAGACTGGCAAGTAGGTTCCATGGCAATTGAAAAGTTAAGAACCTCTAGTGCCTGCCTCTGCGACTATGGTTTCCAAGGAAACTCAGAGGTGAAGGGGGGAATTTTGTATAAATGTATAAAATAAAGCAGCAAACATAACATTTAGACTCTGTTCATTGGAACGTTTCATGGACTTGGGAGCAGCTTATCACAACCAAAGAACCACATTAGGCAACTTCATAAGTTCTGATCCACAAATGGCCACATGGCACAGATTTCACGAAGGTGCTTGCCAAGTGTCCTCTTATTACTCGGGTCAGTGGCTGGCGAGAGCCCCGCTCTGTCATCTCGTGCCTTGGCTCTGCTGAACTCAATGCCCATGCTCCCTTTCAGGGAGGCCAGCACAGCTAATTTGCAGGCCAACAGCTGCCAGTGGCCTCACCATCACCCCGCTTCCAGCCCAACCCAATGCTTCTCTCCCTTTTCTAGGTACTGAAACTCTCTGGAAAGCACTACAAGTCCTCCCCCGACCCCCAGAATGAAGTAATCACTAGGGCTTCTGTGTACCCACAGGTCTTCAAACACATTCATTGAATGCATGTCTCACTGTCTCTTGGACAGAGAACACATACAGGTTACGTGAAGGGAGGGAAGTTTATGCCAAGTGTTTGTAACTGCACAGGATTTGCCTGGAGGGGCGGGCTGCCTTCCACTTAGGTTCTATTTCTGTGGCATCACTAGAGAATGAAGGACTAAGGTCAATAAATCCAGTTGAGACCACAGACATCTGGGTAGTTCTTCCAGGAAAAAACTATAAAAATCATGAATTCGTAATTCTACTTTCAGGAAGTTGTACTAGGATAATTTACACAAGATGTGCATAACATATATGTGCAATGTTCACTGCTACATTATTCAGAATAGTGAAAAACCAGAATCATCCTAAATGTCTTTACATTAAGGGAACTAATTAGTTAATTACACACAGACTACTAAAAAATGCTCTAAGCGAACTGATACATCAAAATTTCTAAGATTCTCTTTAACCTATACAGCATAAACAGTAAAAGCCAACCTGCATTTTAAGTAAAAACACACCAGTGCCAGGCATGGCGGTGCATATCTATAATCCAAGCACTCAAGAGGCTAAAGCAGGAGGATTGAGAGCTACACAGCAATACCTTGTTTCACAAAAGCAAACAACGCCCCCCCCATCAATACATATGCATCACTCTGTGCTTGGATTAGGTTGCATCATTTGCAATTAACATTTTCTGATTAAATATCTGCAACTGCTTATGGTACATCCTAATGCAAGTATGCGGAGATCCTCTGTAGAGATAATCAGGAAGCAGGTCTCTCCTAAGAAGTGAGACTGGGGGAAGGGATTGAATGCTACTGTTATGGTGAGTCTAAGAAAACTTTGAGTCTAAAAGAAAATAAATTAGAAAAAGAAAGTAGCAATGAGGTCGAAATAACACAACAGAGCTCCTAGCTGAGCAGATGATTGTGTACTGGTCAGAGCAACAAAACCACTCAGAACTCTGGGCTTCCTGGAGGGGCTGCAAATGGTTTTGCTGCCAAGGCCTCTGGGGTTGGGGGTGGGGGTGTCACCAGGAACAGGGCAGGCTTGCAAGAGAATGAATGAGCCGTGCAGGTCAAGGGACTGTGCTACCTGCAAGTGAAGGATTTTAAGTAGACTTTTTTTCCAAATAGGTTATTAATGCACATATTATCTGTTTGTTCAAAGCAAATAAAGACTGCTGTCATTTCTTTAAACAAATTCTACTTTCCTTTTAAATACAGGAAAGGCTCAAAGGTGCATTTTAAAAAGCTATCTCACATTCAGACTTTTCATTTTTCTCATCTGCACCTTTACTCCCCCTCAGAGGGAGGGAGCCGAGTGTCATGATGAATGTAAATTTAGAAAATGAACATTTAGAAAGTGTCAATCTAGAAGTCTTGAGGCAAGGAAAGGAATGTAGATTCATTTGTGAAAGAGAAAAAAGGAACAGCAGAGAAAAATAAATGTGGATTAACCTTCCCAAAAATATTATTTTGGTGGGACTGGAGTTTGGAACTCAAGGCTTCTCGCTTGCAAAGCAAGCGCTCCACCACTTGAGCCACACCTCCAATCCATTCTGCTCTGGTTATTTTAGAGATGAACTATTTGCCCAGACTAGCCTCAAACCTCAATTCTCCCAAGTAGCTAAGATTTTAAGAGTGAACCACCCGCACCCAGTTAACAATACTAATTTTATCAGCATTTAAATACTTCTTCAGTACTTAAATGTCTCTACTTCAATGTGCTTTATTATAAAGTTTTCTATATATTTTAAATGA
Organism: Castor canadensis; assembly: GCF_047511655.1. Lineage (NCBI taxonomy): Eukaryota > Metazoa > Chordata > Mammalia > Rodentia > Castoridae > Castor > Castor canadensis. Next base: position 125,623,549 of record NC_133405.1, on the reverse strand, counting down.
TCAAGTCTCCTTTTTAAAAATGAAACTTCCTGGAAGGCAGGAATTGAGTTTTTGTAAGGGTCTAAATGTTTTTTATAAGGGGCCAGAGAGTACTGAGGCTTTGTGGGCCACACTACCCAACTTCTTCATATGAAAAGTATTCATACAGAGCAGTCAGTAAACGGATGTGACTGGTATTATTTATAAAAACAGACCACGCCAGATTAGCCCCACAGATCACAGAGTGCTTATCTGGTCTACAGGAAGAAGTGATAAAGGTCCAAATCAGGAACCAGTGACGATTTTATTTTTTGGCGGTACTGGGATTTGAACTGAAGGCCTTGCACTTGCTAGGCAGGCACTCTATCACTTGAGCCATGCCCCCAACCCTTTTCACTGTAATCTTTCAAATAAGGTCTCCCATCTGTGTGTGCCTTGGCTGGCCTGGGCTTCAATCCTCTTATTTACGCTTCCTACTCAGCTGAGATAACAGATATGTACCACTATGCCCAGCTTTTACTTGGTTGGGATGGGGTCTTCTGAACTTTTTCCCTGGGGTGGCCTTGAACTACAATCCTCCCAATCTCCACTTCTGAGTACCTAGAATTACAGGTGTGAGCCATCATTTCCAGCTACAATTTCTTTTTTTAGCAGTTAGAACAAGAGATATTGCTAAGGTTGAATCAACAGCTTAGAAGTGACTCCTCCTGCATGTGTTCCCTGATTGCCCCCATTGCCACCACCACCACTGGATGGTACACCCAGTGCATAAAGCTCTCTTTACTCTGCCTATGCTGCAAGGACTTCTTGATTCTTAAATCCCAGACTCCTGAGAATAGGAACTCAGCTGGCCTCCTTGTGGATTACTGTATAGTAGAGCCTGGCCCACAAAAGGCCTTTAATAATGATCACCAAAGTAAAGGAAAGGGCTGGGGACATGATAGAGCACCTGCCTAGCATGCTTGAGGCCCTGGGTTCAATCTCCAGCGCTGAGAGAGGCAGAGACAGAGACAGAGAGGGGGAGGAGGAGGGAGGAAGGAGGTAGAAAGGAAGGAAGGAAGGAAGGACACATAAATGAATAAGATGACAGAGTAGTTAAAATGATTCCCAAGACACAGGTGAGTCTTCTGGGACATCTAAGTGAAGAGAAGCCCCTTGCCTTTCCCCAGTGGATATAAACTGGGAAGTCAATCATTGTTCCACTTGCTAGCCACAGCATGAGGTCAACTCAGGGACAGACAGGGCAGAGTAGAAACCTGGGTCTCCAAAAGCCTGCTCTGTCTATGGATTTCCTGTTGTGCAAGGCAGGTATTTCCTTATGATGTATGCCAGGGCGAACCAGGGTATCTGAGTTATAGCTGAGAGACCAATAAGCAGCAGTGTCTGAAAGTAGAAGTGAGGGAAGCGAGGAAGGTGGGCCAAGCCTAGAGGTCGGGTTTGGGGGGAGGGAGTGTATCCTTCATGGCATTTACTGATCCCAAGAGCAAGTGGACAAAATAGAAGATGCCAAAGACAGGACCATATAAACAGCTTACATTAAGAAGTTTGAGAAGAAGAATCAACAAAATATAATAAGAGAAATGAGAAGAGCAGGGTGAGGGGGACAAACTCAGTGTTTCTAGAGAGAGGCAGTAATCCAAACTGCTGCACAGAATCAAGCAGCAGCAGGATGGAGGAAGAAGTTTGACAGGCATGGGTTTAAACCCAAACTACAGTTGGCCCTTCATGTCTATGGGTTCCCTATCTATAGATTTAACCAAGTGTAGATCAAAAGCATTTGTAACATTTTAACAGTTGCATCTGTACTGAACATATACCGTCTTTCCTGTCATTATTCCCTAAACAATACAGTATGACAACCATTTGCATAGCATTTGCATTGTATTATGTATACAGTGTATATATACACGACAGGTGTACATTATATGCAAATACTATGCCATTCTGTACAAGGAACGTGAGCATTGTCAGATTTTGGTAAGTGAAGGGGTCCCGGAAGCACTCCCCCACAGATACTAAGGCATAACCGTATAGCACACTAACAGTGTGGCCTCTTTATGCCTTGGTTTTCCCAACTGTGAAATAAGCATGATGCTACCTACTTCTCAAGGTTGTCCTAGAACATTATGCATAAAGACCTGGGGTCATTAAGGCCCTGATTCTTTACCCCTTCTCACTCCATGCCCTTTGTCACATGACCTTAGAGTAGTACTTCCTTTAAAGGCAGAGTTGAGCCCCAGCCCACGTGACTTGCTTTGGAAAACAACGTGAAATGGAAGTGGCAGCATGTGGTTCTCTGCATCTCTGGCAATCACCGTGTGAACGTGCCCAGCTAGCCTGCTGGAGGATTCAAGACTTTCAGAGCAGTTCGATGTTGTGTGCCACTGAGGTGTGTGATTACTTGTTGTGCAGCATTACTTCGGCACCTGTAACTGATGTGACAATGTTTAATGAGGCAGTTCCTCAAAAAATGCTTAAAACCAACATTCAGGGAAGATGAAGGTTGCAAATATATCACTCTTCACTCCTGGTGAATTAAGTGCCATCTCCTGTAACTTTTCTTCCCATCTTCATCAGGGCCCAAAGAGTAGACAAAAGTTTCTAGAAATTTTTTATTTTATTAATAGTTCTGTCTAGAAACACTAATTTTAAAGGACATGAAAAGGTTATTAATTTCCTATTTATTGTAGTATGTTTACTTTAGCTAACTAATACAAACACAGAAAACTAACCATGAGAAGGAAAGCCCTCCAGGCACAGAATCCTCTTACACAAGTCATCCTCAAAAACCACATACAATGACCAGATGTAGTGGCTCACATCAGTTATCCCAGCTAACCAGGAGGCAGAGATCAGGAGAATCACAGTTTGAGGCCAGCTGGGGTTAAAAAAAAATAGTGAGACCCCCCCATCTCAACCAATAAGCTGGGCTTAGTGGCATGAGCCTGTGAACTCAGCTAAATAGGAGGATAACAATCCAGGCTGGCCTAGGCAAAAACAGGAGACCCTGTTGGAAAAACAACTAAAGCAAAATGGACTGGAGGCATGGCTCAAGTGGCAGAGCGCCTCTATGAGGCCCCAAATTCAAACCATAATACTACAAAACGCACACATACACACACAAAAAAACTGCAACTGAGGTAGGATAATAAACGTTACATGTTAATTATAATTATTACTTGATAAAATTTCTTAGCTGAGGGTGGGTAGAAGGGTGTTGTGTATTTGTCATAGTATTACTGATCCCTTTGATTGTGGCGTATATATATAAATATTATTTATATATGTCCATAACATACATACATATTAACATAAAAGTAACCATTTTAAACCCTTTAAAGCATCCATTTTAGTGGCATTAAGTTCATTCACATTAATGTGTAACCATCACCACCATCCATCTCCAGACCTTTCTTCACTTTCCCAAACTGAAACTCTGAATGCATTAAACAATAATGTCCCATTCTGGCATCATCGAAACCCCTGGAAACCACCATTCCACTTTATGTCTCTGTGGATTTGACTGTTCTGGGTTCCTCACAGAAGCAGAATCAAATAGTATTTGTCTTTTGTGGCTGGCTTATTTCACCTAGCATAATGTCTGCAAGATTCATTCATGATGTAGCATGTATCAGAACTACCTTCCTTTTGAAGGCCGACTACCATACCACACTTTATGTATTCATCCTAAAATGGACACTTGGGTTGACTCTGCCTGTTGGCTGTTGTGAATAATGCTGCTCCGAACACAGATATACAAATATCTGCTTCAGTTTCTTCTTGATTCTTTATGTGTCTTTATTAAAAGATTCTGAAATATTAAACACGCTCAAAGAAACACGTCACTTAGCTAGCAATCTTCAGTCATCATCTAACAAGGATGGGGGAAGGAATTGGCACCTAGCAATTCAACCAATTTACATGAATGATTTTATCCCACACCCACTGCGATAAACATGGAGAGGCTATGAAAATCCTTCCAAGGAGGCAGAATTCTGAAGAATGATAAGCTGAATGCAAAGTGAATACGCATCTTACCACCTGCCCAACCCTCTGCCACCAAACTGTGTAAAGACGGACAGAAACCTGCATTGCTATAGAGTGACAATGAGTGGTTTGCCAAACACAGAAACACTATTTTAACTTTATTACTCAACAAAATCACCACTGAATTTTCCCAGCACAGAACCAGAATCCTCTAAAGGTCTTCAACAGTTTCTGACAAGTCATGTGGGAAACTGTTTCATTCAACAAATGTCTGTCAGCTGGAGGAACTAGAATGGGCTGTGGATGGCATGGAGAGTAAACATCAATATTTCTTCCTGGGGACACTGGGAAGTGTTTGCAAAGAGAGGAGTGGGATCTCCAAAACAAGCAAAAATGAGGGTGCACAGGCGAAAATGTTTGATAAACAGTACCCTGACCCTGATCTGAAGAACTAGTCATGTTCTAATGAAGATAGGAACAAAAACTTCTAGCGAGGGTCTCCAGATTAAAAGCTACTGGAAACTTCTCCATCAACCTTTCAACTTGTAGCTGAAGAAATGGGCGCTCATGAAGGTGAAAAGACTTTCCAGAAGCCATAAAAGTTGGTAAAGGGGAGGATTATACATATGGATGTATCATGTGGCCTTGCATGGGCTGAGGTCCTACACTGACTCATCCTCCACTGAAGTAGGAGAGAGACAAAAGAACGAAAATGGGTTTCCAGCCTCAAGGAACTTAAGTCTAGTTCTAAGTCTCTGAAAAGGGCTGTTACCAAGCCTTGCTGGTTACCCCCAGGCCCATTTGTCTGTGGCCATACAAGCTTAGAGTTGAAAGGGAGGCCATCCTGGTCTGCGCGCTTTTGTTTGCTTTGTTTTGTTTCAGTACAAAGCTGACACTCATCAGATCTAATAAATGATCACTTTCTGTTTTCCACCTCAACTTAGGCTTTTGGCAGAATGAGTTCATATATCAACGTGAATGAATCAATACAGTTCATAATTTATGAAGATGTGGACAGAAAGAGACTGAGCCTATAGAACCGCCCCACTGTTGCTTGCCTCCCTCTCTTCCTTCTTGCTGCCTAGGTTTAGTCATTTCTAAATTTATTAACACCTCCACCAGAGGATCAGCAGGGAATGAGAAAAGTGAAATAGCATCCTACATAAGCCTTTCTAACAATAGACTTATAGTCAAACTGCAAATGGTTTCAGAGGAGCTGTTGAACAATATGGTGGGGGGGAAAGGAAAAGGAAGATTAATAGAGGAGGTTAAACTGATTAAAGTATAATATATTCACAGATGAAATACCAAAGTAAAATCCCTATGAACAATGAACAGACAGAAATGTAAAAGACGCCTATTATGAGGAGGGAACTGGTATGGTGTGGGGGTATGTGGAGAGGGTAGACAGGATGAATATGGTCAATGTACTTCATATGTATGTGTGAATATAAAACACTGAAACCTGTCAAAAATCATTTTAAGAAGAGGGGAGAGTGATGAGGGAGAGTGATGGAGGGGATGAACCTAACCAAGGTACACTGTAAGCATATGTGGAAATGTCACAATGAAACCCTCTGTACAACTAATATATGGTAATAAAAATGTTTAAAACAAAGAAATAATAAACAGTAAATTTTAAAAAGATTTCAGTGGGTCATCCCTGGATTTCGATGGTCCAGCTTATCCCCACAGGCACAAATATACATACCCAAGGGACCCTCTCCAGAAGAGGATGGAAACTAAAGAGTGAGATGAGGAAGAAGGAAATAGAGAAGGAGTCAGAGGAAGATGGAAGGAATAAAGGGAAGAGATGAGCTGGGAGTGTGCAGAAGGGAGACCAGGAGGAGGAGTCTCTTAAACATTAATGTGAATTGCACAAGAGTTCAGTGCAAGAAGGGAAGAGCTATCTTTTAAGTGAGATGTATATGCATGAAGCACAGAATTTCCATTCCTTGCTTATCTTGGTTTTTTGTCCCTCTTCACACCACGTCAAACATATCAGTAACTGAGTGATTGTTTTTCTCTGTATGCAACTTCAAGTGTCTGACCTTTTATCTCAATGCTTTAGTCAAACTAAATGATATGAGCTTAATTTCATCAAAAAATAAACTATTCCTAGTAATATTATGAAAGAGTTGCTTTTAAGCTTTTTAAAAGTCAATCATAAAACAAATAGAATTTTTTACTAAACAGCTTTATTTATTTATTTATTTATTTATTTGCAGTACTGGGGTTTGAACTCAGGGCCTCACGCTTGCTAGGCAGGCACTCTACCACTTGAGTCACTCTGCTAGCCCTCTAAACAGCATTTTTAAATAAAAATGTAACTATTAGCAGCATGCTGTGTTCATCTGTTTGCTTTAAGCTGTTAAATAATATGGCCTGGGAAATTTCTGGAAATTTGATTTCCTTTGCAAGGAATTACAGTATCAGAGAATCTATCTAGCTTGGTCCTAGGGAGAAAGAAGGGGTCAGAGAGGAAAAGAAGCAACAAGAGAGTAAGGGAAGGAGAAAACAGGGCTCCTAGAGCCACCCCTACAGGGTTGCCACCTCCCTATATCTTTAACAAGCCAACTTCAAGTTTTTTTCCCTCTCAGATATAGTTGACTTACACTGAAATCTTAATCTAATTCCTGATCATTAATAATACCAGGCTTCTGGACAGCAAAACTGACACATCATCACATGATCCAACTATCCCTCTTGATTACTATTTTGACTTTCCCTCCCTTGCCCTGCAAAGGTCATGATGAACAAATCAAGTATCAGAGAGGGAGAAGCCCAGAAGCAAAGAAAAGCTGCCTGGTCCACAGACTCCAAGAAAAAGAGAAGCATACACACATTGCTACCTATAAAATTAACTGACTTCCACACACTTTCATTTAGAAAACTCACAGAATGGTGTACAATCAAATACAGATTAAAATGATCACATGAAGTTGAAATCTTCCCTTGCTCTGGACACATTCTCCCACTTTTACCTCACCCTATACAAATAAATGTCAAAACTTCAGGAACCTTCTCCTCCAGTACAATTACCCTTACAACTCTACGTGCCATTACATTACTCAGGGTTCAATTCAAATTTCCTCCTTTGGAACTGTGTTTCCCCGTCTCACTCTCCACTAACCAACTGCCTGTTATCAGGCCTAAAGGTAGGTGCAGTACTTATTCTCATGGTCCACTTTCAAAAACAGATGATCAAGTCAAAGACAAATCTGAATCAATGAATTTCAAGAGCTTCTCCTTAAACATACAGCTTAATAAGGTTGTTCTCCCTCTAGCAGTTTTCCTCTTGCAAACTTTTTTCAAAATGGTTAGTATCTGAATGCATTCAACAGGTAAAGTTGGCTCCAAGAGGAATAACATGTACCTTCCTCCTTCATGGAGCTTATGATCTAATAAATAAAATCAAAACCTAAACACAAAATCTATGGAAGAATAAAAATTCATCAATGGAATGAATGCAACTACAATTGTCCAAAAGAGGCTTTTCTGACACTATTACTTACATATTTGTATAAAGAGGACCAAAAGGTCTTCCACATCCACTTTGTGTTGGTGCCTTAGGAAAATCATTTTTCACTTTTTCCCACCTATTTTCTTACTTTGAAAACTGATTGACAATGACACTTCTCTTACCACCCCTCATGGGCTTACTCTAAGGAGTGAATGAATCTCTCTCCTTCTCCCTCTCATGTGTGTTTGTGTGTGTGTATATATGTATATGTATGCACACATACATATATACACATATAATTCCTTTACACATATTCACTGTAAAGTTGTATCCAAGTTAAGGAATTCTTGTTTCTAAAATGCCATCTGTTCAAATATAGCATTTCATAATTTCCCCTGATCTACCTTATGAAAGCTAGTAACTGATAAGTACTAACAATCCTCTGGGTATCAAAGAGGAGCATTTTAGAGTCTTCACAAAGGGTTATCATAAGACAAATACTAAATATTAAATTCTTCCATACATCAGCAATAAGAAAAATCATGAGGGGAAAGTTCCTATTTACAGGAGCCAACAATAACCACAATCTATCTAGGAATAAGAATAGGTAAGACTGTAAATAAAACTACAACATGTGACTAAAGAGAGGGATAATACATGTCACTGGATGTCTAGAATCAGCTATTTAGAATTCAAGAGGGGACAGATATTTTAATTTGCAAGGATTCATCCACTGTGATGCTTAGGAGGAGTGGTGAGGGAGAAGAGATCTTATGTGCTGGAATATAAAGACAATTTGTATGACAATACAAAAATTGTCAGCAAAAAAGTTGGAAAAATCTCAATTCATTCTATATTCACTTATTTTAATGAAATTCAAATCAAAATTCCAATGAGACTGTTTTAAAACTTGATGACAATTTTAAAATAAACAGATAAAACATGAAGAGTTCTAATAGGAAGGACAAAATCTTGCTATACTATATATTAAAATATATTATAAAGCCACAAATTTATCTATATTGGTACAAGAATGGTGAGACAAATGAATGGCACTGACTTCAAAGTCCACAGGGAAAAAGATTCAAATATATAACAACATTCTATGATAAATGAAGTATGACAAATTCTTGAGGAAGGGCTGGATTACTCAATAAAGGACCCTGGAAAAGTGGCTATTTCAAAATAAAAATCAATTTGCATATAAACTCATATTACACATCAAAATCCCACACAGATTAAAATTGCAAGGTAGAAAGTGAAGCTAGTAGAAAAGAAAGGCTAGCTGAGAAACTGAGAGAAACCCCAAAGCATCAATATATTAATCTACATAAAAATGTACTATTTCTGTACATTAAAATCAATGGTAAACAAGATGAAAAGTGATCGCACAGGGAAGCAAAATGCACCATGAATGACAAAAGAATAATCCACTATTCAGTAAGAAAAATATAAAGACCTTAAAATAAAGAAGAACGGTTACTAACAAACAATAGAAGAAAAATGTTCGAACACTATTAATCAGAGAAATTCAAGCTTAAAGCACTAAGAAGCATCTCTGCACTTCTGGTGGTGTGGAATGCAGCAAGCCTTCAGGAAATCAATTTGACAATAATGAATCTAAGTCTCATGAAATGTATACACACGTTTGTCCGGTAATTCCACATCTAAGAATCTTTCCTAAAGAAATCATCATTTTTGCAGATAAAGATTTATGAGCAAAAAATAGCCAGCACAGTTACCGACAATGGCAAGAAAAATTGGAAATATAAGTGGATTCTTTCCTTTCCAGCAGAGGCTCGCTCCATGAAGCACAGAATTCAGAATATAAGAGGTTTGGCTTTTGATTTACAGCCAATCTCATTTTTTCTCAAGAAATGAACAATAGGAGGCCACAGCCAGTTCTCTACCCTTCTCAAATCGATTATCTAATATTTAGGTCATCCCTAGCAAAACAGTGTCATTTTGATCCCTCAGACTCACTATCTCCTAGGCAACTGATTGAATAAAAATATAAAGCTTCACTGAGAAATATATAACTTTAAAGACTTGAATAAAAGAAACGGCTCATCTTGTCCTTCAGCTGAGATGGGGAGTGGGTAGCAGTAGGGCAGTAGGGAAGGTAAAAGAGAAAGAAAGAGACAGACAGATAGACAGACACAGCCAGGCACTACATTTCAAAACCACTTTTGGGATATTCTTTCTAAAAAAATCCTTATTGAGGTATAATTTACAGAACATAAAATTCACCCACGTTAAGCATATAACTAAATGGTTTTTATACAGTCACACAACTGTACAATCATCACACCATCTAATTTTGGAACATTTCCATCACCCCAAAATGAAACCTCATACCCTAGCATTCATTCTCCACTCCCACCCCTAGCTCTAGACAAACATTAATTAGTTTTCTGTTTTTAGGGATCTGCTTATCCTAGACTCATGTAACATGTGGTCTGACTTCTTTGACTTAGCAGGTTTTAAGATTCATTCATGTTGTATGTACCAGTACTTCATTCCTCTTGATGGCCCAATAATATTCCACTGTTCAGACAGACCATATTTTGTTCATTGGATCATCAGTTGCTAGACAATTGGTTGTTCCTACATTTTGGCTATTGTGAATAATAGCTATATGAACATTCATATATAATTTACATGTGGACATATATCTTCCCATTTCTCTTGAGAGTGGAATTCTAGATCACATAGTAACTCTGTATTTAACAGTTTGAGGAACTGCCAGAATATTTTTCCAATGTGGCTGTACCTTTTTACATTCCTATCAGCAAGGTATGAGCTGATCATAGTATTCCCATAATTCTTCAGTTTCTCTAAGATAGGCAGTAATGTGTCCTACCTAATTCCTCATATTAGTAATTTAAGTCTCTCCTTTTCTCTTGATCAGCGTAAGTTAAAGTATATCAACTTTGCTGGGCACTGGTGGCTCATGCCTATAATCCTAGCTAGACAGGGCATAGATCAGGAGGCTTGAGTTTCAAAGGCAGCCTGGGCAAATAGTTTTCGAGACCCTATCTTGAAAAACCCATCACAAAAAAGGGATGGTGGAGTGGCTCAAGGAGCAGGCCCTGAGTTCAAACCCCAGCACAGCAAAAAAAAAAAAAAAAAAAGTCTATCAATTTTGTTGACCGTTTTAAACAACCAACTTTTGGCTTTGTTGATTTTCTATACTGTTTCTCTAGTCTGTGTTTCATTTACTTCCACTGTAATCTTTATTATTTCTTCTTTTTGCTTGCTTTAGGTTCAGTTTGCTCTTCTTTTCTAGTTTCTTCTTCTTCTTTTTTCTTTTGGCAGTACTAGGGTTTGAACTAACAGCCTTAGGCTTGCCAGGCAGGTGCTCTACCACCTGAGCCATACCCGCAGGCCTTTCTTACAGTAGAAATTTAGGGTACTGGTTTAAGATCTGTCTTCTTTTTGAATATAGGTATTTGTAGCTGCAATGTTGCACTTGCACTTCCTTCACTGCATGAAGTACCTTCTTAATGCTGTGTTTTCATTTGCATTGATCTCAGAGTATTTCATAATTTCCCTTATGAATTCTTTGACTCATTGGTTATTTAGAAGTATGTTGTTTAATCTCCATGTATTTGTGAATTTCCCCAATTTCCTTCTGTTGTTGATTTCAGATTTAATTCCATTGTGGTTGGGTAAGATACATGATTTTAATTTTTCAAGTTTATTGAGATTTCTTTTACAGTCCAGCATCTGGTCCATACTGGAGAATGTTCCATGAGCATTTGATCACTGGGTGCTTCATGGAAACAACACTTTATCACTATTTTCCATACAACTCCAATTCCTTCCCAGCACTCTGGGGTCCTACTAGCAGTTTACCACTTTTAGTAACTACTACTACTACATTCAGTGAGTGACTCCTCACCCCATTCTCTTTATTTTATCCTCAAAATTGTCCAGGGAATTATTGGGAGTACTCATCTTATCTTACCATTGGGAAAATTGGAAAACAGAGCATGCAACCTTTCTCAAGTTGTAAAGAAACTTCGGAGGTACCACAGGACTGGGGTCAGGGGCCCCTGACTGCCATTCTTCCTGCAACAACACCCTGCTGCTGAGTGTATCAGGTCTCCAAAGGAATGCAAAGGGAACAAGCAGGCTAGTTGCCTACCAGTGCTCTTTCTCATGCAGTGGTACATACAGGGGAGCTGCTGGCTCTTCTCTGTCCCTTCCTGGCGGGAACAATGAGGGCAGCCCACCTAGCACTGCAGCTGGGCCCCGGTTGGCCTGACCATGGATTAGGGAGGTAGGCCATGAAATGTCCTCATTGTTGGGGCATAAGAGTCCCAAGGCTTCACCAGCACAGAGTGCCAAGAATCCTAAGACTAAGCTAAAGGTGCACATGGCATTGAGGGGACAAAGATCAGTAGACATTAGTAGAAGAAAATAACCCTTTTCCAGAGTGTCTAACTGTTGTCCCCATGCAATGCAACAAATACAGCCAACCACTTAAATCCATCTACCCCTAATTAATTACCTCTTATTAATCTACCAGCTCTCTTCCCAGAAAAATGTCTCTTTGGAAAAGAAGGCTACTATGTGAGGCTTAGCACAGGTCAGTTCTTCAGATCTGAGGGATGTCCTTCAGGGTCTTCCAGGCAGAGGCATGTCAGTAAGCGGCACCTACACTATGGATCTTCAGCCAAAGTAATCCTATGATTCCAGAACTCTAAAAAGCCAGGCTTTGTGGTTTTTCCTCACAGCATCACATGTAGACTTATTACCTGAATTGGAAATGGCAGCCTCTTTCGCTGGAAGGCAGAGAGACTGAAAAGCTCTTCTTTACGTACATTCAAGGTTTTAATGGTATCAAGAACAGCTATGCTTCAACCAAAGCAGGGAAAGAAGGCGATGGGACATACTGCGATGCCTGAGTGCAGCCTGTCATCATTATAAAAATCACCCCTAGAATCACAGGTTCCATCCTGATCCAAGTCCCACAACCAGGCTCACAGCTCACTGGGTCAGGCCCCCCTCAGCCCATTTTCCATGCCCAGGGAGACAGTCTTAGAAATAAGAAACCAAGAAACGATCAGGGAAGAAGTTCCCTTTCAGCTTTTCACTTGAAAAACTACCAAAAGGACTGGCTTAAAGCTTTTGGATCCAGGAAATGTCTTCCTACTACCATCTGACTCACGTTTTTCTGGCCACAGGCTTTAGAAGCATGTCAGTCACCTCTCTTATCACTACTCTCTCACTTTAACATTCACACACTTAATCTTACAGAGAATTAGGGAGCTCCTTTCCTGCATGTTGAAGTCCAGCACATCCCACAGTGGAGTCCTAACTCATGCTGAATAAAATAATGGAAGATAAAATGATGGAAGATGTCCCTTATCATGGGACATCTGAGAGGATGCAATATGCAAATATACTTGCTAATCTCTAACAGGGTATTTGTGCTGCAGCTACAACTGAAATATGACCAGAGGGTCAATTTTCTTTTCTTTGTCTGTCTGTCCTTCCCTCTCCCCAGCCCTCTTTTGTGGAACATTTTGCAGAGCTGTAAACCCACAAAACACACACTGGGAAATGCTGGACTAGACTCTGTCTGAACACATTAGACTCATTGCAAGGTGTCCTCCCTGATAGGTGGCAATGTACACTAGCACCCCCTTGTACAACATGCCTTATACAGGGAAACTTGAGCACAGTAAGGATGATACACTGTAAAAGCAACCCATACAATGGTGCGATGTGAACGAACCCAATGCTGGCCTCAGAACCTGGTGTACTATATGGACATAGACGGTTCCAGCACTCCGTACCATATATTGTCAACTCTGTGCAACATGAGCAAACCTCACTCATCCCCAATTACACAGACTCTGACTTTTAAAAACTAGCTAAGCCTTTATTGCTGGCAATATAAAAAACAAAAGAGGAAGTTAGACAAGCGTGCTACGCTCTACATGGTGTTTGGAACTCCAAATGCATTTTCCCATAGAAACAAAATTATAAATGGTGATTAATTTCCCAGAATAAGCCACATAGCTAAAATAGGAGACCTCTCCAATGTTACTAACTAACAAGCACTGAAAAATAACAATATTAAAGACAAGACATTTTTACTTATCAAAATACTTACGCTCGATAGCATACCAAGCAGGGGCCATTTAGACCCAGGCAAGAAGGGGTTGCCCATAGAGAATTTACAAACAATAACAAAGCCTACAAAATTAGTTGGCTTTTTACTTTCATGACCTGCTGGCAACTGAAAACAACATCAGTAATAAAATATTGTTCCTTGGAGGATACACAGGTTCAACAAGAAATTAAGAGTACTTGGAGCTATTACGGAGGAAACTTTGGCTCACCTACAGGGATTTCAGTGTAATTTTTTATTACATCCAAATTAATATCTGTACCTTAACTTGTGCCTACAGGAGTCCCTTTATTTTTTAATGCTTATCAACAATCCTGGTCAGTGGAAGTACTGGATAGAGCAAGAATCAGGAAAAGATCATGAGTTCAGTGAGCAAATCTTAGACAAAAAAGGAAAGGGGCTAAAGGGAATGTGTGTGCAATGTGAGAAGCTATGGGTCTGATAAGAAATTACGTGAATTGGGAACAATGAATCCTGGGAACGAAAGGCATCTTTGAATAAGACTCCCAAAGAAAAAGAAAAAGGAGGTGGGCAGAAAGAGTTTCCCAGGAGAGCCACCAGGTGGAGCCACTACTTCAAACCCACTTCATGGATCTTCATAGGGATGGACTTGGGTGGAAACCCAACAGGAGCATGGTGGAAGTCCAAATATGGGACTACTTCATGGGACACTCTTTACTCTAGCATTAATGCCTTGGGGCCAGGACACAGAATGAAAAGAGATAAATATACTAGAAGAAAAATTTGAAAACCAACATATTCATGGGTAAAATACCACAGCTAAACCCCTATGAATGATGAAATACAATTAAAATCTAAAAGCCAGGAATATAAAACAGGTCCTGTGAGGGGTGAGTACTACTGGGAGGAGGGAGGGTGAAGAAGGGTGAATATGGCTGATGTACCTTATACACTTGTATGAAAACAGAACGATGAAACCTATTGAAATTAAGTAAGAGGGAGAATGAGGGTTGGAGTGAACTTAACCAAGGTACATTGTAAACATATAAGGAAATATCACAATGAAATCCCCTATACAACTATTATACGCTAATAAAAATATTTTTAAAACTAATATTGTCAGTGAGTCACACATAAAAACACAGAGAATGTGCAACAGCAGCACCCTCCAGAGCTGCTTTCCACCCCTTTCACCACCCCCATTCCTAGGCTTGACAGGCAGAACAGGGTAAGCAAGGGTAACACATACTCTAACATCAATCACTGGTCCTAACACAGGCTCCAAGCAAAATCTGCCAGAAATGCAGTCAGGGATATTATTTTTAAAGGCCTCTTAAAAGATTTTTTACTCAAGCTTTTGAAAATGAAGACCCACTGGAAGAAAGTCTATAGATGCACACACATTCACACAGATGTATGTATTATTGAATGACTAGCCTTCCTACACAGTCACTGCCAGGTTGCCAGCTTTATTCTCATTTCCCCTGGAAAGACTAGCTCCGTGACAGTAAAGGGCTTCCACAGGACAGTAATGACTTCTGTTAACTCACACTCTTTCTGTCAAGTCCACAAAAGCCAGTTCCTGAGGCAAAACTAACAGGTGACTGGAAACTCCGAGAAAAGTCTGACGACTCAAAATGTCACATTTTCAGATATCTACTTAACCAGAGGGAAATTCACATTTGTTTCTCCAATAGGAAATTTGAAAGAAAAAAAATCTCATTTCTGCAAATAAACCCCCAGATCTTGTACCTACCTTAAACAACCAACTACTGGAAAGCCAAAGTGGTTGACATTTTCTGTATCAAGGAGGCACTTTTTTCCATCCTTTGCTCATAGTTTCCTTTCCAACAAATAGCCCACAATCAAGATCCAAACCACTGCCTCAGAGCCATTTTGAGCATTCCATGTCAGCATGTGCACATCTGCACACACGTGCATACATTCACACCCTCACTCACATTCTCATGAGCCAATCCAACATACACCTTAGAAATATAATTCTGGACAGCCAAGCAAGCCAGGCACCAGTGTCTCACGCCTGTAATCTACTCAGGAGGCAGAGATCAGGAGGATCGCGGTTTGAAGCCAGCCCAAGCAAATAGTTCAGGAGACCCTATCTTGAAAAAACCCTTCACAAAAAAGGGCTGGTGGAGTGGCTCAAGGTGTAGGCCTTGAGTTCAAAAACCAGCACCACAAAAATTAACAAATAAAATAAAATAAAATCTTGAGGACTGGGTGTGGTGGCACATGTCTATAATCTCAGCAACTTGGGAGGCAGAGAGCAGGAGGACCATAGTTTGAGGTCAGCCCAGGCAAAAAAAAATTAGTGAGACCACATCTCAACAAAAAAAGCTGGGTGTGGTGGTACACACCGGTACTCCTAGCTATGAGGGAGGCCATAGGTAGGAATATCACAGCAGGCCAGCCCAGAGAAAAACATAAGACCCTATCTGAAAAATAACTAAAGCAAAAAGGGCTGGGGACATGGTTCACATGGTAGAGCACTTGCCTAGAAAGTATAAGGCCCCAAGTTTGAATACCAGTACCACCAAAATAAAGAAAAAGAAAAAGAAATGAAAGCTTGAAAAATACATTTCTCCTTCCGGAGAAGGGGCCAGGGAGAGAGGTCACTTGGTCAGATCTGTTTAGGAACTGGAATGACTAGGAAAAGAAAGACACACATTAAGGTAAAATTAAGTTAAATCCTCCAGCCAGCTATGGTCAGCAGACTCAACTGGAGAGCCCTTCTGTGTGGCAAGCACGAAGTTCATATTAAGGTGGAGGGCATGTATCACCCATCCACACGCAAAATGAATTCTGAAGGACTTCTGCACTAACTTTCAAAGCAACAGTGTGTCACCAGAAGAACAGCAGCCATTAGTCTCTCTGTCAAGGAAGACTTTTGAGTTGAATCTGTCAAAAGGACTAAACACCAGAAACAAACCCACAAAGCAATGTTTGATAAAGTCAGACCCGCATACCAGTTCAGAGAACAACCCTCATCCCATCTTCACTTGAATCACATGTGAGACAGACATCTCACCTCACAGCATCAGAGCTAGACCTGTTACAAATAACATCTTTAAAGCTGTCACATCTTTCAGCATTAATCTCTGGAAGGGGCAGTAAAATGCAAATGCATAACAAACCTTAAATAAAGATGGTAAAAGCAGTTTATCTTTCAGAAGGCAGATGCCAAAGTAGCAGAGCGACTTAAAAAGATGATTATATAAGATACATTTTATATCAGGAGAGCATAACAATAATAATAGTAATAGCAAAGAATAATAAATGTGCAAAATACAATAGAGACTTACCAAACACTGAATTCATGATAAACTGGAAATAGAAACAAGGACATATAAAGCCAACTAGAAACTCATGGAGTGGCTTCACATTGAGAATGACATAGTAAATAAGAGACATACCCCCACCTTGCTATTTAAAAAGATACAAGAAATGAACAGTGCTTTCTCAACATTTCCCATGTGACACAACAGATTGGAACTGCTTGCAGGCAGGACTGCCTGCTGTTTTTCTAGTCTTTGTGTCTGCCCCAGCACCAGGCACAGGGCCAGGTGCATAGCTGGCATGCAGTAAACACATGCTATGGAATGTTCATTGGTATTCAGCAAAAAAAGTGAGGAAGGAACAATGTCCAAAATCACAGGCAGCAAGAGAGGGCCAGAGAGAGGCAGAGACATATCTTCCCTACATGAGCTACTAACGATGCATGCTAGAGAGCTGACATAAAACCTAGTCCTCATGTAGGCTATGAAGCATTGACTATAGCTAGATACTTAACCAATCACATGGGTAAAGTTAGTCTGAAAAATCTTTCTAAGGGCGAAACCACACGATTTTTATTTTCTTCTTAATTCAAGTAGAAATGAATCTATACTCAAATGGATAAAATCCACTGCTCATTTTCAGGAACATATTTAGGGTATTTGCTAGTAACTGTTACAAGTTGCATCTTATTAAATTTCGGTCCTAAACTCCTGGTTTGAATGCTTTGTTCAAAAATTCCTCTAGGCCTGGGCATGGCTCAAGTGGAGGAGCGTATGCATAAGGCCCTGGGTTCAATCCCCAGTACAATAAAAAATTTAAAAATTTAAAAACGTCCTCTACCCATCAATGTAAGAGGACCGATCATCATTCTCCTATATAGGCTTAATGATAGAAGAAACAAAAGAATAAGTCACTGTCACAAGAAAAACAGCTCCAAGGAAATTTTTTTACCTTTTCTGGAGTCTGGAATAACTTTAGGATATACAACATACACCGTGCAAGTTTAAATGAAAAATACCTTCTTATTCCTCAGGAAAGGCTTATTCCAAGCACGAAGCTCCTCCACTGTGACTTCAGGTGAAAACAGGCACTACTGCCCCTGAGGTTCCAATGCCCCAAGGGAGAGACAGATGGGAGGAGCTGCTTTCCCTGGGAATTTCAGCCAAGGCTGAAATTTTCTCAAAGGAAAAGCCCATGGAGTCATTTCTATACCTCCCTAAACCAACTCTACAGTAATTTGGAAAAGTTAAAACTGAAACTAATCAGCGCCCCCACTGATGTTTCTGTGGTTCTTTTTCTCAAGCTTCCTTTAAGCCCTAAGCATCTGCTGCCCTTATTGCAGGTACCTGGGGAGAATGAGCTCATCCCAGACCGTGAGATACAACAACCTCCTCTCAACTGCTGCAAAGTGAGGCCTGCCTTGAAGTACAAGAACAGCTGGACACAGTTGGGCAAACTCCTTCAGTTAAATCTGTCTCAAACTCAGGCCCCAATGAAGTGGTTCAGTTTCAGAGTCATAATAGAAATAGAATTTACTCTTTATTAAACCAATTCTAAGACTGTATCAAATGATAAGGCTCATACAAAGAAAAGAGTCATCCTATCTTTGATAAAGTTGGAAGAAAAGAATTTGTGTTAATTCTGCTAAATTCTCACCAAGGTCCAAGGTTGAATTACAAGGTGGACTCTAAGAAAGATCCCACATTAGCAAATCAAAACAAACCAATAAACCCTGATGACAACTTCCTCCCTCCATAACAGCTACAAGGACACTAGTAGACGAAAACAATCATAAAAGTTTCTAAGGACAAAGCTCCATAGAAACAAAAGGAGGGGGTAGACTTCAGTCATTTAACTCATAAAACTTTAAAAATTAGTTGGACAGAAGTGTTTATAACTAGAATCACCCCCATAGATTTAGCTTCTGATCCTTGTTTTAAGAGGAAAAAAGTGTTTTGTTTTGTTTTTTCTCATTGATTTGGGGTGGGAAAAATGTAGCTTTTGAGCTCAGTACAATGAACTATTTATCTGGCCTGACAAGGCCAATCCATCTCCCCCCCCACACTTGTTTACTATAAGGAGTAGTAGAATACTGTTAGGCTTGACAGGATGGGGGAGGGCCTACAGCAACACGGGTTTTAGTACACAATGCTTCCCTTCAGCTGGAAATTTATGTTTGGTCCAGGTGACCCACGAGGTCAGTATAAAGACTAGGACAGAATGAAGATGGGTCACTGTGGGCCTCACATTTACAGGTCTCACAGCCACTGGTATATTTAGTACATAAAAGACCTAAGAGTAAAAGGTAGGTCTTAATTCAGCTATAGGCCTAAGGCAGAAGGCTTAAAAAAGGAATGCAAGTCGAGTAAGCCGGCCCTTTGAGCTCATTTTTCTGGTGAATGAGAAATTCCATTAGGGGATCTGTAAAGCCAGATTTTCAGGTGTCAAGAAACAAATATCTGAAAAGTTCTATTCCTTTGTTGATTTAAAGTTCTCAGGTAATTCTATTGAACTCATCCAGATAATTACCTTCATTCCTTACCTTAATTAATTCTTTCTCTTGTGAAATTAATTAATTACCATAAGTGTCTTACTGACTTTACAAAAATAGGGCTGGCTGGAGAGGCCCTGCTACTGGTTACCACGTGAGCAATTGCTGAACCAGCTGACCTGAGAAGAGCTGGAGGAAAGGGACAGCTCAGAGCAGCCAGGGAGGCCTGACAATGCATAAGACTCCCTGAACTCCAGCTCTCAAATCCAATGAGTACAGGTCTCAGGAGTTTGGGATCTTATTTGCAAGAATGCAGGAGGCACTGTGGGGGATGACTATGGTTTTATAGCAATGTATGCTAAATTCTTAAAATGGGAAATCCCGGCTTTCGTAGGATGGGAATTTTAAAATTGAAGGAGGAAAATAAAGAAAGTCCTAAAGCTGCTAACCCAACCTGGGCCTCTGGCCAATATTTCATCTGAATAATTCAAAAAAAGGAAATGTAGCCCAGGGCAGCTGGAGGGGCAGAGGAAGAAGCAGGAAGGAAGGGAGACACAAAGCTAATGTTTCAAGTGCTATGATCAATGGGCAGTTTATTGGGCAAATTCTTATGCTATCTAAATTTTATGAAAGATTGGCTGTTCTTCCCCATGGTTATGTAAACATGCCTTCTTTCTTCTGGTTAATGGAGCCCTCTGCTAACACATTTCCTGCTCTTTTTGAAGAGCTCTCCATTTCCCTTTAATAAGCCCAGGAAAAGCAGCTAAAGGCTGTTCGGCTAAGCATGGCCCTGGCTATGCTGAGGTCAGGAAATACTGACCACAGTACCAAACTGGGTAAAATCATCGTCACAATCTTATATTCTCTCTCACATCATTTCAAACAACAATTATCACCAGAGAAAGATGGAGGAGAAAGCAAAATTCCAACAAACTGATACGTAAAATTTACTTGAGGTCTCAAAAGAGGGAAAAGAAGGTGGTTAAAGGCTTCCAGGTTAGATGGATACATTAGCTATATCTTCATACATTCTTCCTCTTAAACCCAAGGAAGCAGGAGTCTGTATTTGGGAGCTGGGCAGTTAGAGAAAGACTCTGATAGAGTTTGCCTTAAATTAAAAGGAGAGCATGGTACTCAGCCTGCACCATACCATTCTCTTAATTCACCTTTCATCTATAAAAATAGATGTGAAAGAGGAAGCTAAAAACACTAGGAAAAAATCATTTATAAATTTTGCCAACTTTCTCATTGTGAGAAAACATTTTATGAGTTCCCGTCATTATAGCTACTAAAAGTTACTAGTCATGTGTACGTCCAAAACTTATACTGAAAGCCAAAAGGGCACACTCTGTTCAATTTTTCAGAAATGCAAAATTTGACAGGGTTCATTCAGAAGTTTCACTTTGTTTGTGTGAGGAGAGGGGGGTGCTCTTCTTTGCCATACCTCGCTTATTGGTTCTTAAAATTGTTTCAGAAGACAGCAAAGAATTTCCACTGGACACGTCGTGCATGGGCTTTTCTGGAGCTTTGCTAGAGAGAGGGTCTTTCTTCATATCTTTCTTTATTTCCTGTGAGACACATAAAAGGAAAAGAGATTGTAGTTTGAGATTTTAGGGTACCTCTTTGACTATCTTAAGCTTCATCTTTCTGGAAATGTACTAGAATAATGCCGAGTCAGCAAAACACAGTATTTTACAAATTCCATTTCCTATGGTTTTATGCTTTTTTTCCCTTATGTTTATTTCAGAAGCACCCAATCCTAAAATGTAGAATGATGCCCAGTATGGTGAGGTGAACTTATGTGACTGGGGGCATTCCCTGTGACCATCAAGAGAATGACTGGTATGCAAAAGTCATCATACAGCCCTAAATGACAGCTTCTTCTACTTTTTGAACAACGACAAGCTTTAGCCAAGCAGACTCACCTCTTAAAAAGCCTTCAGATTTCTATTCTTCTCAACAGAAGTGTGGAGAACTACATTCCCAAATCACCACTGTGCTCATAATTATACTAAACCCAAAAGATGATTTCAACTCATTTCCATTCATCAAGTTCGTCCAGCTTTTCAACTCTTGACAAAGAAAAAACTAGGGATGACAGACTACAATGAAGACTGTCATTTGAGGCCAAAGGTCAACCAACTTCACCCCACCCCTCTATTGGGTATATAAAGTTCATTAGAACACGACCACATCCGTGTATATTTTGTATGGCTAAACTGATGCTAGAAAGGCAAAGCTGAGTAGCTGCAACAGAGACCAAAGCCTAAAATATCTGACGTTTTATAGAAAAATTTTGCTCACCCCAGTCTAAGTGGAGTCTTATTAAAGCTCCATTAATATCTGGATCTTTTAAATCTAGTGGCTGATTTTATTACAGGTTGTACATACCTAACCCAAAACTTCAAAATATGAAATGCTCAAAAGTCTAAAACTTTTTGAGCACATAATGCCACAAGTGGAAAATTCCACACTTGACCTCATGTGATGAGTTTCTGTTATGAAACAGAGGCTCACTAAAAATGCTGTATAAAATTACATACATACATACATATATATGGTATATATGAAACCTAAGTGAATTTTGTGTTCAGGTTTGGGTCTCATCTCTAAGATATCTCATTAGGTAAGTGCAAATATGTCAATTATTTTTAAAAAATCTAAATTTGAAATATTTCTAGTCTCAAAGGGATATTTGACCTGTATTTCAAATTATCTTAATAAGCTATGTAATCATTCGCAAAAGAATTAATAGTAAAATGATAGTAATTCACACAGTGCAGGTCTGTACACAGGAATTCCTCCCAAAGGAGCAAAGATCCCATGATCACACTAAGGAAAAAATGTAAGCTTAGGAACTACACCTGAAGCATGGCTGAATGGCAGGAAGGATGACAGATAAGGGACGTGTGCTTTACAAAGAGCAGGGATAAGAAATGGGGACAGGTTCCTATTATAGAATGAGCAGAAAGGTGACAAATTAGGTTGGGGGGCCATAATTAGGCCTAAACAGAGGGTTGAGGTGAAAAGAAAACAAATGCCTGGGCTGGGATGTAGCTCGGTGGTACAGCACTTGCCTAGCATGCGTGAGGCCCTGGGTTCGATCCCAGCACCAAAAAAAAAAAAAAAAAAGAAAAAAATGCTTGTCAAAACACTGCCACTGCCCCTAGCTTTCTACACCCTGGACTGTGGGTTACTTATCTCCAATTCTGCAACTGCTGGCTATGTTCACAGCAGCCTCACCATCTCCTCCTCCCTCACCAGGGTCCCCCCGCCCAGGAAGCCAGCAAAGTAAGGTTGGTACTTTGCAGGGCTGAGAGTTTCAGCTGGCATCCCACAGCCCTAACGTGGCAGAGCTCAGCCCCAGGCCAACACCAGTACCTCTGCACAACAGAGGCGTATGTGCATGAGTGGATGTACATGGACACCCATCACAACAGCCCCAGCATCTACTGGAACAGCAGTTGCTGAGGCTTCTTGTAGTCTCACAGGCAGATGGCATCAGGGGACAATCTGCAAACATTGCCTGCCTGAGTCACATGCCTGTCTGAGCTGCATGATGGCTGCCAGTAGGCTGTGGATGTAGAATTAAAGACAACAAGCTACAAAGTGCACTCATTTCCCCAATGGTTGCTTCTTTGGGGTGAAAACAGTTGCTCAAATCTCACTTTCTGTCCCAAGATGGATATGACTGTGCCAACACAAATTTCCCCACCCAGACACAATGTGACTCAGTAACACATCACCAACTTTGCCAAGGAATGATTCTAAGAAATTCAGTGGGGTCATGGGGACAACATGGACAGTGTTTGCTTATCACTAACCGCTAATTGTATGAAGCTGGGGAAGGGTGAGGAGCAGGACAAAGGCTTTGATGCTGGGGTAGCCACTTGAGAAAGCCTCAGAAGCTATGGCTCTCAAGAATGCTTGGGTTCCCATGCTTCAGAATAGCACCATGAGCAGCTGGCTGGGAAGGACCTATCTGATCAAAAGCAGGCAGGGCTAAGATACAACACCAGAAAAAGGCTGGCCTGGAAAGCCCAGACTCCTTTGTTTCCCCAATGCTCATTCACATTTACCAAAGAAGCCCAATATTGACCAAAGTTCGTAAGGTGCTTCTCAGATGGAAGCAGGAAGGATATACACTTTAAAATATGTCCTTTTTTTTCCAGAAAAAACAATCTGGTACATGGATGTGGCAGTGAATTCTTTAGGCTCGTGACCTGAAAACACCCTGGCTCAGTGCAGGCCTACCTAAAAGCCAACACCTTCCTCCAAAATGCCCCTTCTCTCAGGGGAGGAAATCCATCTTGTTTGACACTCCATCATCCACCCACTTACTCAGGCTAGAAAGTCAGCATTAACTAACCTCCCTATCTAATGAGTCGCCCAGTCTGGCTTTATCCACTTCCTCAATCTCTCTCTCTCTCTCTCTCTACTTCTCCTCTATTAAAACATAAATACCAAGCAAAAAACTTGAATAGACATTTCTCCAAAGAAAATACACTAATAGCCAATAAGCACATGACAAATGCTCAACATCATTAGTCGCTAGCGAAATGGAAATAAAACACAATGAGATACACCTTCAAATCTACTCAGATACCTAGAACTTAAAAAGATGGAAAACAACAAGCATTGATAAGAATGTTAAGAAAATGGAAACTTTGTACATTGCTAGGGGTGATATAAAATGGTGCAGCCTCTGTGGAAAACAGTACAGCAGTTTGTAGAAGTTAACACAAAACTACCACATGACCCAGTAATTCTACTTCTAGAGATATGCTCAAAAGAACTGAAAGCAGGGATGCAGACAGATACACACATGCCAGTGTTTACTGTAAATAATAACCAAAAGGGAGAAGTGACCCAAATGTCTATGATCAGATGAATGGCTAAACAGGATGTAGTATATCTAATCAATGAAATATTATTTATCCTCAAAAAGGAATAAGGTTTTGATACATGCTACAACACAGAATATCCTAAAAAACATGCAAAAGGAAATAAGCCAGACACAAAAGGACAGATATGATTCCCCTAAATGAAATATTTAGAATAGGCAAATTCAGAAAGAAGATTAGAGGTCACCTAAGAGTTGGGGGAGGGGAATGGGGAGATAATGGTTTAATGCTTACAGAGTTTCTGTTTTGGTTGATGAAAAGGTTTTAGAAACAGTGGTAATGATTATACAAAATTGTGAATGTGATCAGTGTCACTGATTGTACATAGAAGTACTTAAAATGCATGCACATATATGAAAATAGAATGAAACCCATTGAAATTGTTTTAAAGGGCAGAGATAAGAAAGAGTAATAAAGGGAGTGAATTTGATCAAAGTACATTATCTACAGGGAGGGGGACAATAAAATGGAAGAAACACCACCGCATGACAGCATCTAACATTTGAGTGATTACTGCGTGCCAAACCCTCTCTAAGAGCTTCACCTAGATGGCAGTTTGTCATCTGCACAAGAGTACCAATTGCAGACAAATACACCAAGACACAGAGAGCTAGCAACTGTATCGCTTCAGAGCTTATCTCTTAACCACACTTCCCTTGAGTTCTGCCTGGATTCTGATAATGTCTCCCCAACTTCAGTCTCCCCCCTCCCAGTTCAGCCTCCACAATGCCTCCAAGGACACTCTTAAAGCAAACATCTGAAGCCAGGCATGGTGGCGCATGCCTGTTACCCCAGCTATTGGGGAGCCAGAGATAGGAGGATTGTGGTTCAAGACCATCCAGGGCAAAAAAAGTTAGGGAGACCCCATTGCTAAAAACAAAAGGGCTAGGGTTATGGCTCAAGTGATAGAGTACTTGAAGCATGAGACACTGGGTTCGTTCTCCAGTACCACAAAAGTCTGTTCCTGTCATCTACCTACTGAAATCTCCAGTTGCTTCCAAAAGACCACAGACTAAGCCCTTTCATTCAAAAAAATTTTCCAATCACAGGAAGCCACAATTCCCTGTAGGTGCTTCTGGCTAAAAATATCTGGCATGCATACTGCCCCTATGGTACCAGTTATTTTGCAAATCCAAGTTGGCCAATACATTACCTTCATAAAATTCTGATGTCATGGGCTCCTACCAGTATGTTCTAAAAATGTATGATGTTACACGATGACACCTACAAAGTGCTTTCACAGATATTTTTCCACTTACATCTTCCAATCATGCTGTCAATAAAGAGCCTGATTTTGCCAGACATATTTTTACACATAAGAATAGTGGGACACAGTCAGAGAGGATACAAGAGTAGACAGAAGCCACAAATGTAATATGGGGCAGAGCCAGCCATGGGACCAGGACAGAGCTGTCCTGCTATATCTCACCTCCCAAGAAGAGCCAATGTCATGACCATGGGGGAGAAAGTACTTGAAACCATTCTGCCTGTGGCTCCAGTAGGAACCATAGCTTTCCTCCACGCTTAAAGGAAGCAATGTACCACTTAACCCATAAACCCAAGAGTATCAAGGCTCAAATTTGTGAAGTCCCTTATCATCCACGTAAAGGAGCTCCTTCCTGCAGAGAAAGATAGACTTGACACTAGAGTAACTTGTGCCTGCCCATATATAGCTGCTACCCTGGAGCTCTCCGAGGTATTGATTCAAGTTTGCAGGAGTCTGAATTTCCCATTGCTGAGTGCTCCTAGGTCCCCACCCTCAATCTCAGCTTCCTGTCTACTAAGCCCAAATGGGCTTAAGAACTTGAGTACACTGCTATCCCACTAGTAGAGGCTACCTCCTCCCCTGGCCCAGAATGGTGGATCATGAATGCTTATGGAAATTCATACATACATACATGACAACAGGTATAAATCAGCAATGATAGTACTGCTTAAAGACAATACAGAAGAGACGGGCTATCAGTAAGCCTATTTAAGTAGACAAAAGAAAGCCAGCTTCTCTTTATCTCAACTCTGATGCCTTAACAATGGAAATTTGGCATGTGCAGTAAAACCATGACCACCAACAAGATACTGACACTGCAAACATGCTTGAGAACTCCTCCTCACACCAATCCTGCTTCCCTGAGGCACTGGGCTGAAATGGATTACCCACAATGAGAGACCAAACAGTTCTGATGGTGTTGCTATAGCAAAAATTCTCCATGACACATTTAGGGACCTCCAACCTCACTGGGCCAACACATGGCCTGTATGCAGCTGAGAGCTTAACTAGGATAGTCTGCTTTCCAATAAGCTGAATTGCCTGGATGTGGCTGGCTGCTGAGCCAAGTGAGTTTCCTCTCTCTCCCCAACCACTGCATAGTATACAGGTGCTGGGGTTTAGCTGACTTGACTCTTCTTTGAATCAGTTGGTCAGTCTCCATCCGAAACACTACAGGGAAAAACACCAACGAAAGTCCCATTTGAGGGGTGCCTACCTCCTCTTATCATTTGTGTCTTCCACCAACCATGCCACAGGATAAAGCACAGGCTTCATGATGGACAGAGAGAATGATGCTGTTAGTCAGACAACCAGAACTATCCCTGGCATCATTTATTAGGGGTGCAATCTGGGGACAATACTTAAAGCCTCTAAACAGTCCTTTGGCCATCTGAAAAGGCATCTGGTGTTAAATGTGCCATCACAGAGATGTCTTCAGGTTAAAATAGTGCATTGGAGGGTAGTTTACAAACTATTGTTTGCTGTCATTATTAAATAATAAGTCCTATTAAAACTATACATAACACAAATGAGCCTCACAGTGATAATGCTGAATTAAAGAAACCAGACACAAAAGATTATACACTGTACAAGTTCATTTGTGGGAAGCTCGACAACAGGCAAAACCAGTCACTGGTGAGAGATCTCAGAAGCTCAGCTTTGGAGAGATACTAAAGGGGAGGGGAGAGGTAGCAAGGAATCTGCTGAGAAGACGAAAATGATCCATAACCAAAAACTT
This sequence comes from Castor canadensis, assembly GCF_047511655.1. Lineage (NCBI taxonomy): Eukaryota > Metazoa > Chordata > Mammalia > Rodentia > Castoridae > Castor > Castor canadensis. The sequence goes on along the minus strand of NC_133405.1, from coordinate 125,596,320 downwards.
CACTGAACTGTACTTCTAAGATTTCTGTACTTTCCTGTAAGTTGTTTCAATTTAAAAGAACAACACAGACCAGAAAAGACAGATTCTTTTAAATCCAAATGTGCTATTTGTCCTAGAAGATAGGAAACATGACAAGTGAATGCTTAGATAGTTTAATGTTCCTCTCAGGTGGGGAAAGCTTTCTGGGATCCACACTAAGGGAAGGGATGGTCGCAACTGTCAGTGGGTGAGCCAAGATACATCACTCCTCATTTACACAATCAGCTGTAATGGATCCTTACTCTCTACCCCGACTGCTTTCCTTCTTGCAAGAGTTCCTTCTCTCCTGCCACCAACAAACAGTACATGCACATGGAGCAGGCTGTGCTACAGACACCAGGGGGAGCTTGGTGCCACCCTGACCTGTTCAGAATGCTGGCCCTTGGACTTTCCTCTGCATTACGAGGGCTGAATGAGGCTAGGCAGGCTCTCCAGGGCTCAGAGTAGGAGGAGGGTAGGGAATATTGGTCAGCCTCTCTTCAATCCTGGTCTTTTCCTTCCTGGAGGAAAAGCTTCCTTTAGAGTCAGTTATGGCTATGGGATCACAGCTGTGCCCCTGTACTAGTTCAGGGGAAAACATTTTGCAAAATTACCACTGGCTGGAGACAGAAGGAAATCACTAAAAACAAACCATTACACCAAATCTACTGATGAAGAGGGGGTTGAATGGATGCAGAACCCTAGAACCAGCACGTTTGCTCCCCAATGGTGTATCTTCCTCCTTAGCACACAAAAGGCAAATCTGAGAGTAGTCACCCTGCCAGTGTGTTCCCAGCATGCTTTCCCAGCATTTTGCTCCCTTTACAAAAGGCTAGTCTGTCTCAGAACACCTGGAGACACAACAAGAATTCTGAGAGCAATAGCAACGTTCAAAGGGAGCTTCTGCTGTATCTGGGAGATTCTGTTTCTCTTAGATACATAGCTAGACGGAGGGGAAGGAGGAAGGAAGGAAGGAAGGAAGGGAGGGAGGGAGGGAGGGACGGAGGGAGGGAGGAAGGAAGGAAGGAAGGGAGGGAGGGAGGGAGGAAGGAAGGAAGGAAGGAAGGAAGGAAGGAAGGAAGGAAGGAAGGAAGGAAGGAAGGACAGACAGATGTTTGCCAGGTGTGATGGTGGATGCCTGTAATCCCGCACTAGGGATGCTTAGGCAGGAAGACTGCAAGTTAAAGGTTAGCCTCGGCTACATGGTGAGACACACACAGCTGATTACCATAACAAAATGCTCATACTAACAAACCATGACATACACATCATCATTAGAGAAAACCGTAGAGAGAAATGTACATAATAGACATATATGTATTACATACATATAACACAAATTAAATATGGAAGATATGAGGATTTGATAAGGCAGGAAGGTAGGCACACTGGTATTTGATATATGCTTGAAGTATTTCATTACGTCCCCTAAAAATTACATAGTGAAACCACACTGATGTCTCACACCACCACAGCTTTCTCATACTTACAAAATATGCTGCCATTTAGAAAAGTGTTTTGACATGTAATTATAAACACATCAATGACATTTCAGCTCAAAGCTAACAAGGAAAATTTTAAATATAACAAGGACACCTATTGCTGTGTTTTTTGTTTGGTTTGGTTTGGTTGGTTGGTTGGTTTTTGCAGTACTGGGGAGTGAATCCAGGGCCTTGTGCATGCTAGGAAAACACTTAACCACTGAGCTATATCCCCAGCCCTGCTGCTGTGTTTCTATGTCAATCTTCAACATATATTTGCAATATATACTTGCAGCGTTGTTACCCAAAAATCACTTATAGCATGGGAAGGAAAATGACAAGAGCAAGAGAAAAAGAGCAAGAAGCTCTTGATCTATAGAGCCAAAAGCACAGCAAACGCCAGATACTGGGCAAAGGTGAAAGGGGTACTCTTGCGTCACAAGGTCATGCTGCTTCATGATGTACTCGTGATTACCTGTGTGACAGCTGGTGCCTTTATGCTTGCTCACGCCTTGCTAAACAGCCAGATGATTACCACTGGATCAAAAGCTGTCACTATCAACCAGATGTTTGGACATGCTTTAGAGGACACTTAATATTTGTCAAGTGAATGACCAAATGGCCAATTAAGTAGCATGTTATGGGCAAAAGATCTACCCACAAATGGAGTAGGGTGTTCAATTCAGCCCAAAACAGTGACATCATGAGATCTGGGTCACCCTTACAGAGACACAACTAGAATTCACTGGATCACCCTCAACTTCTAACAAGATGCAGATCTGGCTTAAGAGTGGTAAGAAGGTAACAATAGTAAGCACACTCACATAGTGCCTCCTTTTTTATTTATTGATTAGTTTGTTTATTTAGAGAATAGTATTTATTTTGCTGTACTGGGGTTTGAACTCAGGGCCTACATCTTGAGCCACTCCACCAGCCCGTTTTTTTTGTGATGGGTTTTTTGAGATAGGGTCTTGTGAACTATTTGCCCGGGCTGACTTCAAACCGACATCCTCCTGATCTCTGCTTCCTGAGTAGGTAGGATTACAGGTGTGAGCCACTGGTGCTCAGCTAGTGCCTCCATTTTTAAAACAACCAGTAATTCTTAATTTGATTTTAGTAGACATTCCAAATGAATTTATTCCCTTAAAGTTACACCTTAAAAGCATGAGAAGAGAACATGAAGAATTTCTTTTACAATCTCAGAGTAAGAAAGACAATTTGACACTTTGACACAGAATCCAGGTACCACAAAAAAAAGGGCAGAAAACTGTGAATACGACATAGCAAAACCAAAAAATTCAGCAACTATGATGAAAGGTAAACTGGGAGAATGTTGCCTGTTATATAGAGAGAGTATCAGGAAAAAGATCAATAACCCAACAAAAATAGTAAAGGACAGTTCACAAAAAAGAGAAAAAAATCCAAATGGCTCAAAACACATAAAAAGATGCTTAAACCGCATTCATAACAGAAATGCAAATTACAGTGGGAGTCATTCAACAATACTTGTGCAGTGCTCAGCATACCAGAGGACCCTATATTGTTCTGGCTATTTTCTCATATCTCAAATTGTAGCAGTTAGCTACTATAAGACAATAGTGTTTACATGTGTCCTCACACTAGAATCTGGCTTTCTCAGAATATTAGCTCTGTTTCCACAGCACGTAGCTCAGAGCCTGGCACACAGCTGGTATTCACTCAAAGAATACAGAAAATGGGGAACAGCGAGTACAAAACTCTCTACAAGTGGACAGTCTGGACAGGGATGTACTTATTTTTAATTATAATGAAATATTTTTATCTGTCAGATTGGCAAAAATCAAAAAATTGATAATATATTCACAAGAGTGCAGAGTGCCTCATCTACTTCTTAATGAGTGCATAAACTGATGTATAAATTGATACAACCTCTGTGGGAAGCAATGTAGCAACTATCAATCAAAAATTTAAATGCTTATACCTTTTGCCTCAGTATTTCCACATCTAGGAATTTAAGCTAGAAATATCCTTGCATATGTGCAAAATGCCATATGTACAAAATTAATTGATACAGCATTGCTTAAATTAGCAAAAGACTGAGAGAAAACAACTATGTGGCAGTAGAAAGCCATTTATGAGTGACAATAAATTCATGCCATGAAACTTTCTCCAGGAATGACACCAGTCTGCATGTACCAGTAAGGTCAATCACTAAGACATATAAGTGGAAAAGCATAAGAATGCATGCTAGCATATGCGTTTTTGCTAGTTTGAGATAAAGATAGCTATACAGAGAGATCCCTAGCATTGCTTCCATGCACATGTGTATTACAACCCACACTGGTTCATCTCTACCAGACCTCGTCACTACTTCCTACTCCCTTTCCCATAGTGGCCTCTGCCAGTTTAAGATTACTATATTCGCTCCTCGACAGGGAGCACATCAACCACACTCAACTTTTAGGTTTCCTTCCCTTTTCCTATTCCTCCTGTATGCATTCTCCCCTTAATGTGTGACCCATGTCCAATAATATTACTGCATTTGTTTTCAGTCTATAATCTGCATATGAGGGAGAACATATGATTTTTGGCCTTCTGAGCCTGACTAACTTCGCTTAAGATGATGGTCTCCGGTTCCATCCATTTACTCGCAAATGACAAAATTTCATTCTTCTTTGTGGTTAAATAAAACTCCATTGTGTATAGATACCACATTTTCTTAATCCATTCGTCAGTGCTGGGGCATCTTGGCTGTTTCCATAACTTGGCTATTGTGAATAGTGCTGCAATAAACATGGGAGTGGAGGTACCTTTGTAGTAACCTGACTCACATTTCAAGGAAGCAATATTAAATCTTACAGTTTTATTGTGGGTAGAATCCAGTTTGCTCAGGTGCCCAGAGTATAAACAGTTTGGGATTCATTAATTATGTTCCAAAAGGTTAATTGTATGACCTCAGATTGAGCTCCCTAAGGTATGGGCATTTTCCCCATCAAAGTCTCTTCTAGAAAAAAAAAATTTTAGTGTTTCTTATAGCTTCATATCTACTCCCTGAAGCAGTATCCCAAAACACAAAAAGTGCTTGATTGCATGCAAGGTTTAAAAACTTGCTCTTGGAGGAAAAAGAGGAAGAAGAAGTGATGGCCAAGGTCCAACAGTCACTTCCACTGTCTTTTAACAGCTTTGATGATGCGAGCCTGTGCTCCTGTGGTCCCAGGCTCTCACTGCCAATGCTGTAAGTACAAACCTTTTCATTGGTCCCTCAGGTACTGTGTGAGAAACAGTGCTCACTCATTTTCCAGGAACTCAATGAATGACAGACATTATCTTTCACTCTATTAATTCTGTTTCTGGGAGGAGTGGGTTAAGACAGGATCTCTCCCAGCCTGGCCCAGAACTCACAATCCTCCCACCCCAACCTTTGGAGTGCTGGGATTACAAGTGTGTACCACTAATCTGTCTTCTATCATTCTTTTAACAAATATTTGAGTACCTACTGTGTGCCATAGTTCCTGCATCTAACTCAATGTTAATTTTTAGTCACAATTATCTCTAAGACTAATAATATAATAGAAAAAACTTAAATGCATTAAGATCTTTTAAACACAGAAAGAAATCGAACGTAGTCCTCATTTTCCTAGGTCTTTTAGCTTACGGTTTTTAAGAGTATCTATGAGCGAGGTGCTTCTCTAATGATTTACCTGGAATAACATTTACTGTTCACACCCCACTAAGAGGTAGGAGCCATTATCATCTTTATTTGACAGATCCAGAAAATGGGTCCCAAGAGGAGACAAACACACAGGCAAGAAGTGACTGGTGAGGGTTGGCCCCAGGAAGTCCTATTCCTGAGTCCCTATTCCCAGCAGTTACATGACACTCTGCCCACACAACATGTATGTCCCTAAGGCTGCTCTTCTCTTACTCTAGAAACTGCCATTTCAAAGAGGAGAGGCAGGGAAAATGACTACAGTCTAAACTTCCAGCAGCGACCAGTGCGAAGGCCAATGATTTGAAAGCCACTGACCAGTAGAGGAAATTCTTGAATTTTTACCAAAAAGCACCTGTTTACTAGTTGTTGAAAGAATGTTTATATACATTTCCATCCAACATAACTCGACTGTCAAGAATAAATTATTCCACGTCCATGACAAAACAATGCCATTTCACGCTCATTTCCTGATTAAAGCTTTTAGACAGCTGGGCATTTTCATTTCTCAGAGCTGTAGGGAGCTCTGCAAATTTCCACACAGTGACTCTAAGACCATTAATCTAAGGAAAGTATGTGCCAACAGAATACTGGATTTTACATTATTTCAGTAGGGGAGAGGAGGGGCAGGTTAATCTAATTACCCTATGTGTGGTCACATGACTTCAGTTAACAGATCAAATGCCAGTGGCAAACGCCTAAGCAGTGACGAATTTAACAACAAAGGGAATGGGGGAGATTCTTATATTGCTTGAAACCAAATACTGCAGTAATAAAAATAATCATACTGAGCTTATGCAAATGATAGGCAGAGCATTTTAATTATCACAAGGAACTCGGAGCATAACTGTAAATCAATTTCTCTCTCTCACTCGCACACATGCATACGCACACATGTGCACAGTCAGTAAGACTGAACAATTCTTCTAGTGAAGTTGTCAGAAACTACACACATGAGTGGGTACCTACAATTAAACTCACCCTGCAGCCATGACTGTGCATTTGGCACTTACCATTCGGAGCCTACTACTGGCATTTCTCTCTCCAGTAAGAAGCAGCTGGGATTAGAAAGACAGCAACTTGGTATGCACAGCTGACACTTCAGTTCAAGTTCTAGCTCTGGTACACTTCTGACAGTGTAACCTTCATGACTCAGTTTTGTTAGTTGTAAAATGGAAGATTAAGATATCCTGAAGATCAAATGAGATCTTGTAAATGAAGGCCCAGAATTTTCAGGCTCCATCAGCAGGAAGGAGAATCCCACATGACAACAAATATGGCCCAGCTGCTGTAGGACAGCTGAGTATTAAAGGGGAAATTTTTCCTAGTAGCCAACTCCTAATGCTGTCAGTCTCACAGAAGTCTCAAAAAATTTACTTCCATGCACTCTCTCTCAGAGGCTACAGTGGGGTGGGGGACCGACTCCCCAAATTAAGTCAATAAAATAAGAAAGAGAAGGAAACAGGACCCAGGACAGTCAATATGAGAGAGGTGATGAGAATTTCCTGACTAACAGCCAAGTAGCACCTGAAAGAGCAACCCAGTTCAGAGTGAAGGAGTTCCTTGGAAGGCTCTGAGAGTCTCTGGTATTTTTCCAGGAGAGAGGGAAAGAGGGAGAGAGGAAGATGGAGGAGGAAAAGAGAGATTTTTGTATTAAGAGGCATTTTATTTTATAGACCTGTTCAGTTCGAATTATGAGAAGATTTGGATGTCAAAAAACAAGAAAGAGAATTATTATCCCTATGGAAAATTAAAAGTTATATGAGAAAATTAATTACAGTTATTCTTGCTTCAGTAATCAGTATCGACACTACTACATTAATGAAACCATTAAGTACAGGTCATAGCGAAACCCGAGTTATGAGCATATAGGAAGGAAGGGTATGGGGAAAGTGAACTAAAATTTTTAACTACTATTAATAGTTCAAAGATAATGTCTAGAATCATCAAACCAAGATATACTAGCATGTAAGTATTACTCAGAAGTACAGCAGCAGAATCAACATAGTAAAAATGGCTATACTACCAAAAGCAATCTACATGTTTAATGCAATTCCCATCAAAATCCCAATGACATTCATCACAGAGATTGAAAAATCTACCCTACAGTTCATTTGGAAACACAAGAGACTGCGAATAGCCAAGGCAATACTCAGCAAAAAGAGCAATGCTGGCGGTATCACAATACCCGACTTCAAACTATATTACAAAGCAATAGCAATAAAAACAGCATGGTACAGGCATAAAAACAGACATGAAAACCAGTGGAACAGAATAGAGGACCCAGATATGAAGCCACCTTATTTTTGACAAAGGCGCCAAAGACATATGATGGAGAAAAGACAGCCTCTTCAACAAATATTGCTGGGGAAAGTGGTTATCTGCCTGCAAAAAACTGAAACTAAATCCATGTTTATCACCCTGTACTTGTATCAACTCAGAATGGGTCAAGGACCTTAATATCAGACCCAAAACTCTGAAGTTAGTACAGGAAAGAACAGGGAATACTCTGGAAGCAATAAGTATAGGCAAGGACTTCCTCAATAGAACCCTAGCAGCTCAGCAACTAAGAGAAAGAATGGACAAATGAGACTACATCAAATTAAAAAGCTTCTGCATAACAAAAGATATGGTCTCTAAACTGAAGAGACCACCCACAGAGTGGGAGAAAACATTTGCCAGATATATATCAGACAAATGACTGATAACCAGAATATACAGGGAGCTCAAAAAACTAAACTCTCCCAAAAAGAAATGGGCAACTGAACTAAACAGAACTTTTTCAAAAGAAAAAATTCAAATGGCCAAAAACACATGAAAAATGCTCACCATCTCTGGACATAAAGGAAATGCAAATCAAAACCACACTAAGATTCTACCTCACCCGTTAGAATAGCTATCATCAAAAACACCACCAACAACAGGTGTTGGCGAGGATGTGGGGAAAAAGGAACCCTCGTACACTGCTGGTGGGAATGCAAGCTAGTGTAACCACTCTGGAAAACAATATGGAGGCTTCTTAAAAATCTAAACATAGATCTGCCATATAATCCAGCAATCCCACTCCTAGGGATGTACCCAAAGGAAAGTGACTCAGGTTACTCGAGAGGCACCTGCACACCCATGTTTATTGCAGCACTATTCACAGCCAAGATGCCCCACTACTGACAAATGGATTAAGAAAACATGGTATTTATACACAATGGAGTTTTACTCAGCCATGAAGAAGAACGAAATCTTATCATTCACAAGTAAATGAATGGAACTGGAGAACATCATTCTGAGCGAGGTTAGCCAGGCTCAGAAGACCAAAAATCATATGTTCTCCCTCATATGTGGACTTTAGATCTAGGGCAAAGACAGTAATGTTGACTTGGGTCACACACTAAGGGGAGAGCACATACGGGAGGAATGGGAAAAGGTAGGAAACCCAAAACTTGAAAGCATTTGATGTCCCCACTGCAGAGGAACTAATACAGTAACCTTAAGTGACAGAGGTCAATATGGGAAGGTGACCGGGTGAAGAGGTCTGGTAGAGATGAATCAATTCAGGTTGTAATACAGTTGTGCATGGAAGCAATGCTAGGAATCTCTCTGTATAGCTGTCCTTATCTCAACTAGCAAAAACGCTTTGTCTTTCTTATTATTGCTTATGTCTTTTCTTCAACAAAATTGGAGAAAAGGGACAGAACAGGTTCTGCCTGGAAGTGAGGGGGATGGGGAATGAGAGGGAGTGGGCGGGGGACAGGGGTGAAAAATGACCCAAACAATGTATGCACATATAAAGAGGAAAAAAAAGAAGTACAGCAGCAAGTACTAGGAGCCACAGCTAGAACAGAAGAGGAGTGACTCCTAGAAGCAAAACAGGACACAGGGTCTGCTAGTTAGTCTTTGAGCACTATATGACCTATGAAACTCTGTGTGGATGAATATAACACCAGAGAGTTAACAATATTTTTAAAGGTATACATACTTGTTCCAAAACCAAATCAAATTAAATAATAAAAGAGTATACACCACCTCAGTGAAGTCCCATTTTTCCTCCCCTAGCCACCATTAATGATTGGTATAATAATGGTATTATCTCACTCAAAGGGGTATGCACGTGTGTAACTACTTGGTTTTGTTGCTATTGTTTTTGGAGATTTTTGTTGGTTTTGTTTTGTATTTTTGAGATGGAGGGTCTCACCATGTTACCTAGGCTGGCCTTGAAATTTCAATCCTCTTGCCTCAGCCTCCCAAATGTTTTTAATACATATGGCCTCATACAATGCTTGGTGTTTTGCCTCTTACTTTCTACCTTTTAACAATGCATCTTGGCTGTCTTCCCCATCAATTAGAACTCTGTCCCTCTTCCTCAGGTTGCACAGAATCCAGCTGTACGGCAGACCACTACCGAAGTGGACAATCTGTACAGAAAAAATAGGTTTTGAAACAGGGAAGACTGACTAATCAAAACCACTCAGACTACAGAGCTGCGGGTGAGGGAAACACAGGGAAAAGAGAGGGTGGAAAGTTCAAGAGTGCTGACACCTCCTCCGGGAACCCTGGTCAGATATGTGGAGCATCTTTTCACATGCTGTTACCATTTGCATAGCTTTTCTTCGGAGAACTGTCTTTTAATTGGGTTGTTTTGGTTTTTATTGTTGATCACTTGTAGGTGGTCTTTATGTATTCTGAATATTAACCTCTTAGCAAAACATTTGCAAATTTTCCCAAGCTATGTTACTTTTTCATTCTGCTGATTACGTTCTTTGTTTTATTTATTTATTTACTTGTTTAGGCTTCTTGAGACAGGGTCTTACTACATAGCCCAGGCTGGCCCCAAACTCATGATCCTCCTGCTTCTGCCTCTCAAGGTGCTGGGATTATAGATGTGTGCCACTACACCCAGCAAAAGGCTTTTAATTTTGACAGAACTTAATGGATCCTTTTACTTTTGTTGCTGCTGTGCCTCCCTCTTAGAACCCTCTTTCTCAAGATCCTTAAACTCATCACATCTGTGAAGTCCGTTTTGCCGTGTGTATTCACAGGTTCTGGGGATTAAGATGTGGACCTACTGGGAGACCATTGTTCATTCTACCACAGTCATCTTTTTTTTCCACAGCCATCATCTTTAAAATTAGAATGGTATTATCTAACTCAAAGGGGTATGATAAACAAAATAACACGTGAACTGAGTTAGCATAGTGCCTGGCACATAGTAAATGTTAGTGATTATTATTCCATAATACAGATTGTTACAGAAGAGACCAGTATGACTAAGGGTCCTGGTAAGAACAGAATCTAGGGCCACTCATTCTGCCTAGAAGAAATCGGGAACATCTTGCCAAAGGGTCAACATACCAACTTGGTCAAAAGAAATAAGTGGAGGGTCTAAAAAGAGATCAAAAGGAAAAGTTCCAAGTCTGAGGCTATAACTTACTGGTTAGAGCACTTGCCTAGCATGCTTGAGGCCCTGAGTTAGATTCCAGCACTGTCCCTCCTCCCCCCGCCAAAAGGAAAAACCCAAATTTTCTTTTATTCCTACAGTGGCATTAAAATGTCCGAAATCATATGTCCTTCCCAAGAAGTCACATCTGTTTTCAGACAGTAGCTGCAAGGTGATTTCTTTATTTATAAGGAAACATGCTCAGCTGAATTTCTGAGTCTCCGTTTAATAAACAATTCAAACTTTTTCCCAGCAAACTATTTTTAGAGTAGAAAGGGATTTTTTTCAAAAGAAGCAGCATCAACTCATATTTATAAAATTTGTCCTCCAAGCTTAAAAACAGACATAGAAGTTTAGTACCAGCCCTGCCCCACCCTCACCATACAGTACCAGAAAGACAAGCACAGCATGCTTGGAGTTTTTATGCCAGCCTCTGATACACTCTCCTCCCTGGAATGTTCACAGTAAATAGCAGGTGGACAGAATGATGAGGGAAAGCAATCGCTATTGAAGTTATTTGCGTTTCTCCTCACACATGCTGGGAAGCTGCAATAATTAACTGGCTGAGTTACACAACAATTTCTCAACTTACCCTCGTCCTCCCATGATAAACCATCTTCCTGCCCCCACTCTGTCAAGTACCTTAGCTTCGATTCATGCAGTGTTTTGGTGTGTTTTTGTTTTGTTTTGTTTTTTAACTTGGAAGTTAATGTGCTCTGAACGTAGAGCACACTGGGGAGCCTGGCAAATGGAAATGCAGAGTGGTTTGGGGGGGTCACTCTAGGAGCATGTGTTGATAATGTATCAATTTTCCAATCAACTGCAATCAAAGACACAACACATAGACACACAAAACACATGCATCGGCTGCAGTTTGAGATTTCTACCTGGCCAAAACCACAAGTGAACAGAATCACAGGATTTATTACCCTCCTTAGCTATCTTGTTCCTCTACCCCACTTAGGCCAGTCAGCTATAACCAGTCATAAGAGGGCACTTTCAAAAGGTTAAGTACTGCTTAAGTGTCTTAACGCTCCATGGCACATTCAAGGGGAAAAAAGTACACAGCAATATTTGAGGTTTAACCAAAATGAAGAGCATCATTAATTCACAATTTGCAAGTTGACTTATAAATGAGAATTTCAAATTTAATACATGTTGTCCACAATCCCAAAAACTACTTAAGGTAAAGCTAAAATCCACCTATAACTGACTCTGCCACACTACCAGATTGCATGTCCCATGCAAATTCCTGGGCACACCAAATAATTTCAGCTACCACTTTTCTTGGATCTTACATAACACAGACTGGAGAGGCAGCTTAGTAAAGCGCTTGCCTAGCAAGTGTGAAGCCCTGTATTTTGCAAACAGTGTTCTCCATGATGGAATAGAAACAGATATAAAATATTTATTCATGGTGTCTATATTTGAAGAAACAGGGTATGATGAGTTTTCAACATAAAATAGATGTTCATAATAAAAAAGTTAAAATGAAATCAAAATTGTCCGAGACTGATCTCCAATTCTACATTTCTGATCAGTTATCACTTGGTCTGATTTATGAATCAACATGAGTACACACTATTTTAGGCATTTCCTACATTCACAAAAGCCTTGATATGGCTGTTGGAGACATTCAGGTTGAAAAGGCAGAGAACTAAATATTTTATGTCTTATGTTCCTGTATGCCAAAGTTCAACCCATGTATACATATTTTTTAATTACTAAAATCTCTGTTCTTATTCCATATAGTGTTTCCTTTATGGAAATAGAAAAAAAAAACTCTTGTTAACTATAAGATTATGTTGAAAAATATATATATATACACATAATATTTATAAGATTATGTTGAATGCCATTATTGTAAAAGCTGCATTATATTTTCATTCAAATAGGCCATGTTTTTGTTCCTTTTCAAAGCAATAGCATTGTTGATCTGGCATCACCTGGCAAACAAACAAAAAGGAAGAATGTCTTAACTGTGTTCTAAGCACAGCTACCCAAAACCACAGTGCCCTATGTGTAACACTGACTGAACTCATAACAAAGTGCCCAAATTCACAGGCCACTTCATATTTTTCTCAAGTAGAAGATGCTTAATACAGTGTGAACACTGAACTCTCACATTCCAGTTTGAGTTCTACAATAACAAAGATGAATAAAACCCCTAAAAATCTCCATTCTTAAGGTAGTTATTGGCTTTCACTCTGGATTTTCTCTCTAACCAATTATGGCAGATTCCTAAACGGCAAATAACCTGTCCAATATCATATAAATATAAAACCAGAGACCTCCCATCTAAGTACTAACCAGGGGGCTGGGATGTAGCTCGGTGGTACAGCGCTTGCCTAGCATGCGTGAGGCCCTGGGTTCGATCCCAGCACCAAAAAAGAAAAGACAAAAAAAAAAAAAAAACCTCTTCCCTAAGTACTAACCAGGCCCGGCCCTGCTTAGCTTTCAAGATCAGACAAAACTGGGTGCATTCAGAATGGTATGGCCATAGACGAAAGCAGAGATCAAAGTCCAGATTTATATTCTTTCCAAGTTCATATGTTGAACTTTGGGAATTTTTGCACACAACCCACCTCTCCCTTTGTGTCATCAGCTCCTTCTTAAAAATATCATTTAAACTATATTCATGTAGTATAAACCAGAGGTTCTTATGCTGGTATTCATGGACAAATATCTAGATCTAAAAATGGACAAAGGTTATGAATAATTTACCAAAAAGGAACTATATATGGCAAGCATACATATGAATGTATACTTAAATTTTACTGTAACCAGCAATGGAAATTTCAAACAGTGAAATGTACTGCAGGACCCACTGAATGCTTAAGGCTGATTCTATCCAGGGAATGAAGGATGTTACTGTAAGCGCTTGAATTGGCACATTTTGGGAAAGATCAACTGGCAATGCAAATTTGAGGAAGAAAAGGAAAAGAAGGGAGGGAAAGAGAAGGAAAACATTCATACTCTAAACCCAGTAGCTCTACTTATGGGCACCTATCCAGGGAAGTAATTGCAGGTGTGTTCAAAGGAGGAGTTGAAGGATGTCCACAATTTTTTCACTATAAGAAAATTAGGGCAATCTAAGATATTTACAATCAGGCACTATGAGATGGGTCTGTGTGCTTTCTAAGCTCACACTGAGAGTGGCCAGAATCCCTAGGAGCCCTTGAGGCTAGGGGGAAAGTAACAGCAGATTACACACTGACACCATGTAGCCTGGGCTCCACCCTCTCACCTCAAGGGCACAGCTCTGCTTCTAGCTGTTTTGTCTTTGAGGAGAGGGTTTTGCAACTTTTTAAAAACTTGCAAAATACTACCAATGTTATAGACAAACAATGGGCTAGAAAGTGAATTCTCAACCACAGTTATCTCTAGGAGGCAGGATGACACATTATTTTCATTCCTAGTTTCTGTCTTCATTTTGCAAATTTGAACTATGTACATCATTTAATAAAGAAAATATCCCCTTGTCAGCTGTAGGAAAATTATTTAAATTATTGTCAATGACAATGTCCTTTTCATTTCTTTATTTTGAGATGAGGTTTCCTTTTGTAGCCCAGACTGACCTTGAACTCATGATCTTCCTGCCTCAGCCTCCTGAGTGTTGGGATTACAGATGTGTATTACCACACATGGCCAAACAATGTCCTTTCTGAAACCTCAAGTTATTACTGACAATAAGAGTCACTTTAGCTTCTGAGAGTGCTTTTAGAAAAAATGAGCTCAAATAGTTGAAGAGGAATCTCTCAATAAAGGGAGTTAACAGCTATCTCTAACAGCTTCAGGAAGCTTTCAAAATCAAGGGAATGGACAGAAAGGTCAAAGGAAAGCTAACGATAGGGGAGCGGGGGGGGGGGGGGGGGAGCCCAAGCTGCCTGTGGTATTTTTTTTTAATTCAAGGAGAAAACTGTAGCTCTAATAAGGGCTATTTCTCTAGCTTCCTGGGTCACTACCAATGCTCCCTTGTTTCTTTGCAACACTGAACATGAACATGGAAATTAGCAGGAGCTGCAATAGAAAGTCCCAGGGGGAAAGGATTGTGCACAACAGAAAATCAAAGAAAGCATTCAGAATTCTGGGACTATCCCATGGAGATGGGCAAGGATGAAAGTAATGCAAAATGAGGCAGGTGAGGTGGTTTGTCAGGGCAACGGGTGTGGTAAAAGACTTAAGTCCCAATTAAACACAATTCCAAAATTTCAGCTCTCTCTTCCTCTTCCCCCACCCCTGTGACAGGTGTCATACAACCATGAGGAAACATTTTCCCTGCATGGGGCTTTGAGGCAGACCTATTTTCATCTGATCAGAAATCAGATGTGACACTGACCCAGCCCACTCCACTCTGCCTGGCAAGAGTCCCTGTGGAAGCTCACTTGTAGAGATTGAGAAAGTCAGACCCACAGAGAGACAAAGGCACACATAGATACAGACATGTACAAACAAGCACTGATGCACAGACACAAAGATGCACACAGAGAAACACACACGGGCACACAGACACACAAAGAAATAGATACACCAAGAGGAAAGACACAAACAGAGAGATGCCCTGGGCCCTGAGGCAGTCCATGCCACAGGTAACCATAAGAGCTGTGTTCCATTCCGTTTCCCACATCTAGCTCCCCAAAGCTGTCACTCATTCCAGGGCTCCTTTGTCCTAGATCACAGCCTGCTCCTTAGAATTCTACCTCACTTTAAATTAGCCGAACTGAACAGGAAGGATATTTTTATTTTGTGTAACTGTCAAGCCACACGAACATGTACATATCTGAGCCATCCGCACTTACCAGTCTTCTCGTACTTGCTGCTTTTACAATGTTGGCTCATACTGCTGAACTTAAATGCACATTTTATCAAACAATTCAGCCTCCCCTCTCCCCACTTCCCTCTCTCCCACACAACCCCAGAAAAATCACTTTTGGAAAGCTAAATGACCAGCCAGGGTCTGAACTAGCATGTTGTCCCCAGGTCCCAGATGATGACACCACTGTGTGAAAGGCATGTGGCTCTAAGGAGCAGTTTATGTCCAGAGAACAACCTGTCACCCAGTGCTACCCTTTCAAAGAAAACGGAATCAGTAGCTGCTCCTCAGCATTCACAAATGTCACTGGACTTGAAAGGGCAGACTCCTGGGAACTCAGTGGCTACACTGTCACCAAGGTCAAACTGTCCTCACAGATCAAAAACTCCCCATCAACCTAACTGTGCTGTCTTTTGACTGTCTTTCTTGAGGTCTTGAAACTGGCTTAATCTTTGTCCTCCTGGGTTTTTTTATATAAATAAAAGTGCTTAATTTTCTACTCTTTAATGTGTCCTTTGCCTTTTCATCTTACCTGTTTGTTATAAGCAATCATTTAAGTGAAAGTAAGAATGAATCGCAGGATATACCCTTTTGGTAATACTCTGCAATGCTCACCTGGTTAACTTGTAAGACAGCTGAAGAAATTCTACTCTATATTGTCTTTCCCAATAAATTTAGGGGACTTACTAAGTTTATTAATACACACAGAAATAAGTCCTCATCTTTACATTTAAAACACTATATGGTAAACTCTTATTTGAGGCTTTCTTCACCATGGTCAACTTTGGCCCAAAAAATGTTAGATGCAAAAGTCTAAAAATAAACAATACATAAAATTTAAAATGTGCACTATTATGAACAGCATGATGAAATCTTGCACAGTCATACTTCATCCTGCTCCACCCTGCCTTGGACATGAATCACCCTTTGTCCAGCGTATCCACACTGTATATAATACCTGCCCTTTAGTCACTTCATAGCTGGCTCAGTTATCAGGTGACTGTAGAGATATCAAAGTACTTATGTTCAATAACCCTTATTTTACTTAATAATGGCCCCAAAGTGCAAGAGGGGTGATGCTGGCAATTCTGATATGCCAAAAAGAAATAATAAAGTACTTTAAGTGAAAATGTGAAAGTAAAAGAAGATATTTTTAGAGAGAGAGAAAAAGAAACCCCACATCTACAAAACTTCTATTACAGTATATTGTTATAATTCCTTCATTTTATTGTTATTGTTGTTAATCTCTTACTGTGACCAATTTCTAAATGAGAACTTTTCATAGGTATATATGCATAGGAAAAAACAGAATGGGTTTGCTACTATCTGCAGTTTCAGGCATCCCAGGGGCCCTTGAAACATATTCCTTGCAGGTAAAAGTGGGATACTATGTTCTCAAATTATACAGAAATCCAAAAAAGGTGTGACCAGGAGAAATTAATTGCAGGGGCCTTCCTACTTTACAAAGGTGACCAGACCTGCTACAAAACCATCTGCATGCAGATCCATCAGGCCTTCCGAAGGAAGTGGGCAGTAAGTAAAGCAACAACCCAACAGTGCTTTCCCCACTGCCCTCCCCAAAAACCTCTCTAGTGGTGTCACAGAGTATCTTCACAAACAATTTGTCACCAGTCCCAGAGCACAGTCTGTGGAGACTCCATCTATGGCTTGACATTAGGGGATTTTTATCAGCCTTGAGAGCAGATGCCGTCCAACTGACTTGAGGCAAATCTCTCTACAGGTCTTCATGAATACAGTACAAAAATTCTGCAATCAATGCCCAACCACACCCCCTCCATTCCCATCAGCTTCATGGAAATAAAGTGCCACACGACTGTCAACAGCTCCACAATACACCAGGAAAGCTGATAACATCACAGAACTGGAGAAATTTCTCTCCCAGTCACTTGGCTTCTAAACAAACCTAAATACTGGGTGGCCTTGATTTTCTTCCAATTAACTGCTTTTATTTAGCTCATAAGCATTTTCTGGAAAGTTTTACCTCACATTTCCATCTATTGATTTAAATATCATGGCTTGTTCAATGTTTCTCATGAAATATTAGCACTATATCTTAACCCGACATGCCTGCTTACTCTAAATCATTCATTACTAGGGAAAATTCAATGTGGACATTAGCTCTAAAAGGAAGAGTTAACTGTATTAGTCCACTGTCAGCTCCAGTCCATTAATAAACCACACAACAAATTAGTCTTTCTTGGTCTATTCAGAAAACCTGGGCTCTCAATGTTACCATTCGGCATCATAGACACTGCTCTCCTCTGCTCTGTGTCTATTCATCTTTTTTCAGAGACTCTTCCTACTCATGCTTCTTAATGACCCAAAGGCACTAAAGATCTGGCTTAAATAGCCTTACAGAAAATTACCTTCTCGATTACAGCTAGGAAAGTATCTTAGCAGCTGTGTTTTCACTGAAGCCGCCATAATATTGAAAGACTTGCAAGCTACTTCACATATATTACCCCATCGATATTTAATAATTCTACTCACAAGTGCTGCAGCCTAATCTAACTCTTGCGAACTGGAAAGAATAAGATGGTGCTCTTATCCCACAGCGTCCACACGGAGCTCCACTGGTATTTAGCACAAATGTGACGAGCCCAAAGGATGATACAACATGCCAAGAATTCATTCCCCCAAAAAGGATTTAGCTGCTTCAGTTAGCTTACAGGAAATAACAATCTTAGAAGACACTTTCTTCAAAATTATCTAAAGCCAGAACTGTCAAAATAACACGCGCTTATAAGCATCTACACATATAAGCCATAATGGCCCTGTACTGTTGAAGGAAATCTAATACAGAAATGTTTTATGGGGCTGGCAGAGTGGCTCAAGAGGTAGAGCTCCTGCCTAGTAAGCATGAGGCCCTGAGTTCAAGCCCCAGTATCACCATCACCAAAAAAAAAAAAAAAAGAAAAAAAAGAAGTTTTATGACCTGGGCCTATGAATTCTTGCTCAAAAGGCCTAGCAGAGCCTAAGAGAAAATGCAGGGGGTGGGGGGGATGAAAGAAGAGGAAAATACTACCTTCTGGATGCAACTCCCTGGAGCAACACCCCCCCTCCAAGTGGGGGTGGATGAGGAGATGAGGTATTCACTAGGCAGTGATATCACTGGGCCAAAGGGCAATAGAAATTAAGCCTAAGTCTAGTTTTGACAGCCTGGCTCTTTAAGCCATTTCCTCTCTTCACAAGCACCCTCACCATCTGCATATTTTAATGTTCCTCTGATCTGCACCAAACCACTAACCACCTGCCACCAAAATCTATACTGAAAAAGCACAAAGATATCACCATGACTGAAAAAGCCATGGAGAGATCACCGAGCAAGACAAAGATGGATCAAGTTTCTCTCCATCTCCCCTCACCCTCTTCAGTTACCATCAGTTATCCTTAAGTCTTTGGGAATAGAAATAAAAGGTAAGTCCTCAGAAACACAATTGGAAGAACCATGGCCCACTCCCCATTTCACTAAGGACTGCAGATCCACCAGCAGCTGGCTAGGGCTATGTGCTACAGAGCCAGGAGGGAGGGTCAGGGACAACTCCTGGGGCCACTGGGGTCATTCTGGAAAAGCTGCCCTGTCCTAACAAGAGGGAAAGAGAGGAAGTCAACAGAAATAGCCAGGGCTGAAATATCACAATTTTCAGTGCAACCCTGTGTGAGCCAAAATACAAAGAGGTAGCAGCAGCCAAGGCCCAAGAAGTGCCCACACCTGCTAGCTTTCTAGAGTGTCATCAAAGTCCAAGGAAACTAGGGCTCTGTTCTTCTCCTGAGTTCTCTGTTTTCCTAAATGACTCAATAAACTCACCCCACCACTACAAGTACAGTAGTTCTCCCCCCATCAGCAAGGGATCCACCCTAAGCCCTCAGGGGATTCCGGAAACCATGGATAGAACCAAATGCTACATATATGTGGTTTTTTCTATATATACATACCTATGTATGTATGATAAAGTCTAATTCCTAAATTAGGCTCAGTTAGAGAATACCAATAACAACTAATAAGAAAATAGCATAATTATAACAAACTGCAGGAAAAATTTGACATTTGGGGGCCACTAAGTAAAGCAAGAGTTCATTGAACACAAGTACTATGATAGCATGACAGTTAACACTGTGACTAATAATCAATACTAAGTGTCTAATGGGCGGGCGGGCGGCAGCATATACAGTGTGGATAAGCTGGACAAGGGGAAGATTCAATCCTGGGCAGCATGGAGCAGGATCGAGTGGGATGGTGTAAGATTTCATCACACTACTCAGAATGGCATGGCATGTAATTTAAAACTTATGAACTGTTTATTTCTGACTGTCAAAATAACCCTATTTGCAGACGACATGATCCTATACCTTAAAGACCCAAAAAACTCTACTCAGAAGCTTCTAGACATCAATAGCTATAGCAAGGTAGCAGGATATAAAATCAACATAGAAAAATCATTAGCATTTCTATACACTAACAATGAGCAAACGGAAAAAGAATGAATGAAAACAATTCCATTTACAATAGCCTCAAACAAAATCAAATACCTAGGTGTAAACCTAACAAAAGATGTGAAAGACCTCTACAAGGAAAACTATACACTTCTGAAGAAAGAGATTGAGGAAGACTATAGAAAATGGAGAGATCTCCCATGCTCATGGATTGGTAGAATCAACATAGTAAAAATGTCGATACTCCCCAAAGTAATCTACGTGTTGAATGCAATTCCCATCAAAATTCCAATGACATTCATTAAAGAGATTGAAAAATCTACTGTGAAATTTATATGGAAACACAAGAGGCCACGAATAGCCAAGGCAATACTCAGTCAAAAGAACAATGCAGGAGGTATCACAATACCTGACTTCAAACTATATTACAAAGCAATAACAATAAAAACAGCATGGTACTGGCACAAAAACAGACATGAAGACCAGTGGAACAGAATAGAGGATCCAGATATGAAGCCACACAACTATGAGCAACTTATCTTTGACAAAGGAGCTAAAAATATACGATGGAGAAATAGCAGCCTCTTCAACAAAAACTGCTGGGAAAACTGGTTAGCAGTCTGCAAAAAACTGAAACTAGATCCAGGTATATCACCCTATACCAAGATTAACTCAAAATGGATCAAGGATCTTAATATCAGACCACAAACTCTTAAGCTGATACAAGAAAGAGTAGGAAATACTCTGGAGTTAGTAGGTATAGGTAAGAACTTTCTCAATGAAACCCCAGCAGCACAGCAACTAAGAGATAGCATAGATAAATGGGACCTCATAAAACTAAAAAGCTTCTGTTCATCAAAAGAAATGGTCTCTAAACTGAAGAGAACACCCACAGAGTGGGAGAAAATATTTGCCAACTATACATCAGACAAAGGACTGATAACCAGAATATACAGGGAACTTAAAAAACTAAATTCTCCCAAAACTAATGAACCAATAAAGAAATGGGCAAGTGAACTAAACAGAACTTTCTCAAAAGAAGAAATTCAAATGGCCAGAAAACACATGAAAAAATGCTCACCATCTCTAGCAATAAAGGAAATGCAAATTAAAACCACGCTAAGATTCCACCTCACCCCTGTTAGAATAGCCATCATCAGCAACACCACCAACAACAGGTGTTGGCGAGGATGCGGGGAAAAAGGAACCCTCTTACACTGTTGGTGGGAATGTAGACTAGTACAACCACTCTGGAAAAAAATTTGGAGGCTACTTAAAAAGCTGGACATCGATCTACCATTTGATCCAGCAATACCACTCTTGGAGATATACCCAAAAGACTGTTACTCCAGAGGCACCTGCACATCCATGTTTATTGCGGCACTATTCACAATAGCCAAGTTATGGAAACAGCCAAGATGCCCCACCACTGACGAATGGATTAAGAAAATGTGGTATCCATCAAAACGATTATTCACCACGACCAAGTAGGCTTCATCCCAGGGATGCAGGGGTGGTTCAACATACGAAAATCAATAAACGTAATAAACCACATTAACAGAAGCAAAGACAAAAACCACTTGATCATCTCAATAGATGCAGAAAAAGCCTTTGATAAGATCCAACATCATTTCATGATAAAAGCTCTAAGAAAACTAGGAATAGAAGGAAAGTTCCTCAACATTATAAAAGCTATATATGACAAACCTACAGCCAGCATTATACTTAACGGAGAAAAATTAAAACCATTCCCTCTAAAATCAGGAACCAGACAAGGATGCCCACTATCTCCACTCCTATTCAACATAGTACTGGAATTCCTAGCCAGAGCAATTAGGCAAGAAGAAGGAATAAAAGGAATACAAATAGGTAAAGAAACTGTCAATCGATCTACCATTTGATCCAGCAATACCACTCTTGGGGATATACCCAAAAGACTGTTACTCCAGAGGCACCTGCACACCCATGTTTATTGCGGCACTATTCACAATAGCCAAGTTATGGAAACAGCCAAGATGCCCCAGCACTGACGAATGGATTAAGAAAATGTGGTATCTATACACAATGGAATTTTATGCAGCCATGAAGAAGAACGAAATGTTATCATTCGCTGGTAAATGGATGGAATTGGAGAACATCATTCTGAGTGAGGTTAGCCTGGCTCAAAAAACCAAAAATCATATGTTCTCCCTCATATGTGGACATTAGATCAAGGGCAAACACAACAAGGGGATTGGACTATGAGCACATGATAAAAGCGAGAGCACACAAGGGAGGGGTGAGGATAGGTAAGACACCTAAAAAACTAGCTAGCATTTGTTGCACTTAATGCAGAGAAACTAAAGCAGATACCTTAAAGCAACTGAGGCCAATAGGAAAAGGGGAACAGGTACTAGAGAAAAGGTTAGATCAAAAAGAATTAACCTAGAAGGTAACACCCACGCACAGGAAATCAATGTGAGTCAACTCCCTGTATAGCTATCCTTATCTCAACGAGCAAAAACCCTTGTTCCTTCCTATTATTGCTTATACTCTCTCTACAACAAAATTAGAAATAAGGGCAAAATAGTTTCTGCTGGGTATTGAGGGGGGGGAGCGGGAGGGGGTGGAGTGGGTGGTAAGGGAGGGGGTGGGGACAGGGGGGAGAAATGAACCAAGCCTTGAATGCACATATGAATAATAAAAGAAAAATGAAAAAAAATTGTTTATTTCTGGAATTTTCCATTTAATATTTTCAGACCATATTGACCACAGGTAAATGAAATGACAGATGGCGGCTGGGGTGGGTGCACTACTTTAATTTGAATGCGCTGCTGTTCCTTTACTCTTAAGGCCTATCTGGGAGCCTCCCTCACAGACGCAGCAAGCCGCAACAGTGCAAACACACACCCTCACAAGACACTGCACCTAGGGGTCCCTGGACAGGACCGCTGCTGCAAGTGCCTTGCTTCACTTACTGGAATCAGTTGAAAGGGAAGAGCAGCAGTAAGGGGCAGTATAGAGTGGTTGTCAAAGTGGGGTTCCAAACCAGCAGCAGCACCAGAGAATCTGTTAGAAAAGTAGATTCCTGGGGCTGATGGAGTAGCTCAAGTGGTAAAGTGCTTGCCTGGCAAGCATGAGGCCTTAAGTTCAAATCCAGTGCTGTCAAAAAGAAAGGCAGAGTCTCTGGTCCCAGTGCAAATCTACTGAACCAGAAACCATAGGTTGGGGCCAAGCAGCCTGGTTTAACAAGCCGTGTTAGTTCTGCCCATACAGTGAGGTTACAGGAGGTCCCAAGACCCTGGAAAGCAAATGGCCAGATCTGAGTCCTCAGGGATGAGCAGTGAAGTGGATGGAGGCAGGGACCCTTCCATACACTACTCCTCCCTACCCACTTGCTCCCCAGAGAAAAGAAGAGCTCATTCTTTTCAGGACATATTATAGCAAGGGAAAGTTCAAAGAACATGGTGGTACCGAATATGGAACAGGAAAATTCGAGGTCACCTTCTTGGACACACTCAATTCCTCCTCAACCTAACAAGTGTGGCAATGGGGCAGATGTGAGGATGTGCAAGTCTCAATCTCATTTACTTCCCAAGAAAGATTGGTAAGTATTTCAGAGGAATGATTTTCATGAAAAGGAGGAAAGTTTGTGGCACCCAGAAAAGTGCCATCACTTCAATGACTGCCGTGGACTTCCTCTCTAGGAACAGTAGTAACATATATGGCTGCTTTCAAGGGCAGTACTGGCTAGTGGAAATTTCGTGACAGTAGGATTAGAATAGATGAGAAAGTTATTGTGCACAGGTCTTTTTGCCCCTTTCCACCTCATGCCTTCTTAGTAAAAGCCCCCTATTGCAGCAAGATGCAGTGTCACACACCTGTAGTTGCAGCTACTCAGGAGGCTGAGGCAGGAGGATCCCTTGAGCCCAAGAGTTTGAGGCCAGCCTGCCTGGGCAACACAGTGAGACCTTGTTGTTTCACTCAACAATGAAACCAATGCCCAAGAAGATGACATGAGAATTAGCTAGACGCTCTATCAACTGCCTGTTGGGGTCAGATTTCCATTATCTGCTCGGCTTTAGGTCAAGTGCCCAGGAAAACAGAGCTTTAAATGATTAGCCACAGCGATGACATTTATCAGCACTTTCTAAATTTTAGCAGTACAT
Source organism: Castor canadensis (assembly GCF_047511655.1). NCBI lineage: Eukaryota > Metazoa > Chordata > Mammalia > Rodentia > Castoridae > Castor > Castor canadensis. The sequence goes on along the minus strand of NC_133405.1, from coordinate 125,572,286 downwards.
ACATGTGTAATTACTACTTTAGAATTCCTGTAATGGAATTACTGGCACGGTGGATATCAAACTATGCACAAAGATTTACATACAGAGATGATCGTCATATTTTTATTTTCAAGGGCAAAAAAGATGAAAGCCAATGTCTGCCACGAAGTGGCTGATTAAATAAATTGTGGTATGTTCTTACAATGGGATTTAAAATGTTCTCAGAACAGATTTCATGATTTGAAGGAAACGCTCCTAATACATTAAGTGGACAAAGGATCAATATAGTAGATGTGTTAAGTGCACCCATAAGTCTAATACCAATAAGAATTCCCTGGGAATCTTGTTCAAATGCAGATTCTGATTCTGCCGGTCTATGGCAGGGCTGGAGATCCTGTTTCTAACAGGCTTGGGTGATGAACTGTATTTCTCTGTATTTTACAGTCAGAAAAGTATTTTTAAGATTTAAATAAAACTTAAAGCTGAAACATCCAAAAGAGGCAGATCAATAAAAATAGACTGCAGGCAACTGGGCTGGGCTAAGAATGACAATTAACTCTAAATGGGCATGAAGGATTTTATGGTGATGGTTGCATAACTGGTTAAAATTACTAAAAACTACAGAACTATAGATTGAAACGAGTGAGCTATATATGCAACATTTGCTTTAAAAAGTCACTTTTTAAGCTTTTTTTAATGACCAGGCAAAGTTGTTAAGTGATCACATAGCACTTCTAACAAAATTGAAAGAATTTTAAAACAATAACTTGGGGATAGAGGGAATGGGGAAATAGTGTTTAAGGGTTACATAGTTTCAGTTTGGGAAGCTGAAAAGGTTTGAGGGAATAATGATGATGATGATCCAGCAACGTTGTACAACAATATGAATAAACTTACTGCCACAAACATGTTCACTTAAAAACAGTCAGAATGGCTGGCTGCCAGTGGCTCACACCTGTAATCCTAGCTACTCAGGAGGAAGAGATCAGGAGGACTGCAGTTCAAAGCCAGCCTGGACAAATAGTCTGCAAGATCCTATCTCGAAAAAACCCTTCACAAAAAAAGGGCTGGTGGAGTGGCTCGAGGTGTAGGCCCTGAGTTCAAGCACCAGTACCACAAAAAAAAAAAAGTTAGAATGGTAAGTTTTATGTTACATATATTTTACCACAATAATAATGATGATGATGATAATAACTAAACACTAGCACTGGCTGTTTGAAAGTGTGACCAGTGAAGGATTTCTCTTCCTATGCTTCCTTTTCAAGGCCCAATCCCATATTGGCACTATCACAGTCGTATGTGATATGGCAACATTCTATTTCTCGGAAATCTTATTTAGAGAAAAGGCCTTTGCTGATGTAATTAAGTTAAGGATCTTAAGATGAAGGGAGCATTCCGAATTATCATGGCTCCTAAATCCAATCTCAAAACACAGAGGAGAAGAGAGACATAAGAGAAAGCAAGTAAAGATGGAAGCAGAGTTGTAGTATTGCAAGCACAAGCCAGGGAAGCCGAGGAAAGCCAAGAGCCAACAGAAGCTGGGAGAGGCCAGGAACTGTTGGAGGGCAGCCTGGTTTTAGACGTTCAGCTTCTGGACCTGTGAGAAAATAAATTTCTGTTGTTTTTAGCCACTCAGTTTGTGGTCATTTGTTGTGGCAGTCACAGGAAACTAATCTACCCACCAATGAGACCTCCAAGACTGGTTCTACCCACAGCTCCACTCAGATCCCAGGTCACTCCCCAAAACAATAAGGGACGGGCTAGCCACAGTGGTAGGAGTGGAGGAGAAGGAAAGCTTTGCACACACACGTGTAACAGAGATATATACACATAAAAGGCAGAAAGCCCACTGGGCATGGTGGTGCATATCTATAGTCCCAGCTATTCAAAAAAGGCTGAAGCTAGAGGATCACTTGAGTTCAGGATTTTGAGGCCAGCCTAAGCAACACAAGAAGATCCAGACTCAAAAAAAAGTGAGAGGCCATGGAATGCTTTTCAAGACAGGATCCTTCTGGAAACACCTACAGACTTTCTGAGGAATATGAGTCAATTAAAAGGGCATGGGAAAGAATGCCAGCCCACAACACAACTGCTCTTTGCCCTGGTCTTGTCACCATTCTAATGGGTTGCATGTCCAGGGAGCCCCACTACCATGTGAGGCTCTTTCAGACAGATCTCAGCTCTCTTTTTAATTGTTTCAACAACACAAGACAACATGCTGGTTACCAGCACCTTCCACCACTTACAGAGACATTTCTCCAGTTCAAGAAAGACCATTGTAGCTCACTGACTCTGGAGGCAACTTGCAGCCCTCTTTCTAGTTGCAAACCCTACATTGTAAAAGAATTTTTCTTTGGAAAGAACTTAATGTGATAGTATAGAGTAGTAGACCCTAGAGTTTTGAACTACTCTCTGAAAATGGGGAATAAAATCAGATCAGTACATGTTAAGTATCTAGTTGCATTCATTAACTCATCACAGAAAACAAATGGGGGGATACCTTGCACATGAAAACAAAAAACTTCACCTAATTTTATAAATTTAACTTCTACGGTTAGACATTTGTAACTGAAATGAGCTGTATCCATAGCTTTAACTTTCTGTTCCAAGTATACTATGCAATCAATTCACTGTTTGCAATTTTCCAGGGGTTACTTCCAAGACATTAGGGAACTCAATTTCCAAAAGAACCTTGTTGGCATTCAAAGACCAGCAGAATTACTAACTCCTTCTACTGGAAAATTCAGGCCACTATGTTCCCCAAATGGGCTTAAAATGAACCCCATATAAATTATTTGATGACCTTCTGGTTACTAACAAGAGACTTTTGGAAACCAGACTTAAAATAAAAATGCACAAACTGGCACAAAGTTCGGAAAAACAACAAGATTCAATAATCAGATCACATCTCCCTCCATACTTTCTTACGAGCATTTTTATCTCTAATTCCAGAAGCTTCATTTTTCTCAGTTGCTTATTGCTTTCACTTATTGTTATGGAAAGAGTATCAGTAAGATTGCCTATGAGATGCCTCCTGAAGATGATGGTGTCAAGAGGAGGTCTGTTTTCTATTCATGTGTATCTAGGAAGTGTGTTCCACAAGTAAACTTACAGTAAGTTTTGGATGGTGGTGTTTCTGTCATTCACAGAATGTTGCGTCTGCACAAAGAGGAAGCCCTAAATCTAAAATATTATTTGAAGAAATACTATCTTCTGAGATGATTGTATTTGTAGGTAATCACCTCTGTGGTATAATTTGAGAGGCACTGAAAAGATGTCTACCCAAATACTCTCCAGTCTTCCAGAGAGACTAAAATTTTTATCATCAGATTTAATAATGGATCCAAACAGTATTAGAACCAAAGGGTACCTTAGAATTTATCTGGTTCAACTCCCCTTAATTGGAGAGATACAGTTATGTGTCTTGTCCAAAGTAACCCTGCTCCTACAACAAATGTTTTCTGAGTATCCACCCTACACCCAGCACAGTACCAGATGCTGGGCAAATGAAGACACTACACACCCCTGTCCCAGTCTTTCTAAGTTCACAATCTAGTCCAGGGAGAGGCAAAATTCAATATAAGAGCTGTGGAAGGAAAAGTTATCCTTGGTCTCAAGAGTAAAAAGGAAGGTTTGCTGGTCTCTGCAACTCAAAGGATTTGGTACAAAATTTCTCAAACTGCTCAGAATTATTCTAACTAGAGCTAATGCATTCTGATGAGTTGTGGCATGGAATTATCATGAACCATAAAACCCTGTATGTTCTAAAAGGGCACAACAAGTAAACTTGGCCCAAGTGTCCATCAACTGATGAACAGATAAACAAGATATGGTGTATCCGTGCAATAAAATATTATGAAGGAATCCTGTTTCATGCTACAACATAGATGAACCTGGAGGCCATCATGCTAAATGAAATAGGCCAGTCACAAAAAGATAAATACTGTATGATTCCATTTATATAAGGTACCTAACGAAGCTAAGTTCACAGAGACAAAGAGTGGGATGGTGGTTGCTAGGAGCAGGGGAAGGGGAACAAGTTGTTTAATGAATAGTTTCAAGAAGTCTTTTGGGGGGTGGGAGATTCAGACAGGGTCTTACTCTGTAGTTTAGGCTGGCCTCAAACTCATGATCCTCCTGCCTCAGCCTCCCAAATGCTAGGATTACAGATGTGACCCACCACGCCTGGTCTCAGAATTTCAATTTTGCAAGATGAAAAAGTTCTGGAGATTGGAGGCACAACAATGTAAATGTACTTAACGGTGCTGAACTGTGCACTTAAAATGGTAACAATGGTAAACTGTGTTATGTGTATTTTACCACAATTTAAAATTTTTAAGTGAAGTCAAATGAGCTTAACAAAACAAAGCAAGTTCCACTAAAGAAAGCTTTTACCACCTTGAGCATCCAATCTGCCTACGTGTCTGGAGCCATGGTGGGATTCACGAGGCCAGTAAGGGTTGTGTGTCCCTTCTCTGAAATGCTTGGAAGTAGAACTGTTTCAGATTTGCATATTCACAAAAAAATAAGTATCTTGGGGGGTGGGACCTAAAGTCTAAATACAAAATTCATTTATGTTTCATATACTACTTTATACCCATAGCCTCAAGGTAATTTTTTAGTGTACCTGCATTTTAAAAAATTTGTAACATAAATTTAATTATTCTTTTTATAATATTTTATTAGCATATATCAGTTGTACAGGGGGTTCATTGTGACATTTCCATATATGCTTACAACATACCTTGGTTGGGTTCATCCCCACCATCATTCTCTCTCATCCCTCCTCCTCCCCTACTTAAAATGATTTCAGCAAGTTTCATTGTTCTATTTTCATACAAGTATGTAAAGCACATCAACCATATTCACCCTCCTTCACCCTCCCCACTCCTGGCTGCATTTTGACTGTGACTTGTCACATGAGATCAATTGAATCTTCCACTTGTGACATGTTAGTGCTCAAAAAGTTTTTGATTTTGAAGCATTATGGATTTCAGATTTTCAGATAAGGGAGGCTCAACTTGAAATCCAACCAGAAAGACACTGCCTTCCAAATAACTGAGGTCAGGGTAGAGGGAAAATAAGGAAGAAAGAGAACCAATGAGACAAGAGAATTGCTGGAGGCGGGTGATGGGAACAAAGGGCTTCAATTTGACTACTTTCTCTACTTAGTGTACATTTGAAACATTGCTAGTAATAACCAATAAACGTGGACAGCTGACAAAGGGAATTTCATTCTTTGGGCAAAGGTAAGAGCTAATCTCTGAACTGTCCAGGATAGCTGTTTATTCTAGTGTGCATTCATTATGTCAGAGCAAAGCAGAGCACCTAAGACAATGAAGTCAATTTAAAGGTTGCTATAATATAACCAAATACTATTGTCCTCATACCTTCCTTGACTTTCTGAATAGATACATTTACAACAGTCAAAACACACACACACACACACACACACACACACACACACACACACACGAGTTGAGCTTGAGTTTAGCTCTCCTTCCACGCAGGAATTTATCACTACCATCCCTAGGTCACTAGTTTCTTGGGCATCTTCCAGTTTCTTTAAGCAAATGCCACACATTAGCATATCACACACACACTATTGTGCACCTTGTTTCTCTCACTTAACAATATATTTTGGCAAAAAGCATCTGGATTCTTGTTTCTGACTGTAGAGTATTCCACAGTGTAGATGTAATATAATTTATTACAGAGGATATTTCCAATGTTTTCCTGTAACAAATTGTATCATACCTACCTTGTGAACAAAATTAACTTTGTTAAATCAAGGTAGCTCACTGTATCGTGGGACTATTACACAGATTAATGATACCATGTTCTGATACTCTCCCTCCTCTTCCAGAATCTGATTCTCTGGTGCAGCCCCAGCAAGTCAAGCTCTTCCACAAAGCCTCGCTTGATCAGTCGAGCCCACAGCAAGTACACCTTCTTCACTTCTATACTACATATTCTCATACAACTGTGCATGTATTCTTGTAGAGTTTTCAGCTGTCTGATGTGAATTGTGCCTTCCTGGAAGTCACAGCTACTTCCTGTACTACTACTTGTTTTCTGCACAGTGCCTCACAGTGGTAGCAATAAGAACGTGCTCAACAAAGCTAACTACCAGTAGTGGATGCCTCTCTTATTCAAGAATCACAGCTGGGATTCTAGACCTAATTGTCCTTCAGAGAAGATCCTAGCCAGTTTTGCTCTGTGAATTATTACAAAATCATAATCAAATTGTGACTCAATGCCAAAAAAATCTAAATCCAACAAATTGACTCCTCTGGGCATGTGCTTACACAGAGCAGGAAACGTGATGGCATACGGAAGGTGCCCGACACCTCATTCCCAAGCACAAAATGGCATTTAAACAGCATCTGTGGTGGGGACACAGCCAACAACACGAGTCACGAGTTACACTGATATGGGGGGAGGTATTCTCTCACACTTTTAAGAATAAATTATGCTCTGCATAATTCCCAATCACATTTTAATTTTACTGTGCAATTTATTTCATTCCTTCAATCAGTCTATACTGAGAGTGGCCAGGGAGGGCCTCTTGAGATGGTGACTTGAGCTGGAAACTGCATGACAAGCAGGAGCAGCAGACTGGGTAGGAGAAGCCTCCTGTGACAGGCAGAGGTATGCTGATGGCAAATGAGGCCCCAGTATAACTGATGTTACGGGTTAAACTGTACCCCTAAAAGATTTCAAGTCCTAACTGCCAGTGCCTTTGAATACGATGTTACTTACAGAGTCACTATAGATGGCCAGGTTAAGATGAGATCATGTAGGTAAGCCCTAGTTTAATATGACGTATTCTTGCCAAATGGCAAATTCGGATAGAAACATACACCTGGGGAGAATGGCATGTGCAGATGAAGGTAGAAATCTGGCTGCTGTACCTTCAAGCCAAAGAATGCCCTAAAAACCACCAGAAGCTAGGGGAGAGCAAGGAACATATTCTTCCTTACAGAGTTCAGAAAGAACCAGTCTTTCTTTCTGGTTCACCCTGATCTTAGCCTTCAATGGAAAGGTTCCATTGGTTAAGTCACTCAGGCTGTGGTACTTGTCACAGCAGTATGGTAAAACGAATACAGTGGATATTAGGTACAATAAGTATTCACGCCACACCAAATGTCACATTCAATCAATTTTAGCAGCAGAATCCTTGTCTTAAATAAGATTTTATCTGGAACCTCAGTATTTTAACAGAAGAAAAAGATAAAAAGAAAATATTTCAATGCTTGCTAAACCCATGAAATACTTACCTTCTCTGATCACGTGAGTTCTTTGCAACTCTATTTGAAAAGAACTTAAAGGAAAGTACATGAGAGAAAAATAAAACCCTCAAACCAGGCCAGAGCCAGAAAACCTAGGTGAGGTAGGGGAGCGATGACTGCATGACGATTTCAAGTGACTGTGCACAAGCACCTATGACCAACTGGGCACTGCCTGCTCTCCACATTGGCTCCAAAAGGCAGGTGTTGCTGTCCTCTTTAGGGAAGAGCTAACCCCCCTGTGTGAGTCTGCTTAGATGGCCAGAACAAAATGCTGCAGCCTGATGATTAAATAACAGAAGCTTATCACCTCACAGTTCTGGAGACCAGAAGTCCCAAACCAGAGTGCTGGCAGGTTTGGTTTCTCCTAGGCCTCTCTCATTGGCTCACAGATGGCTGCCTGCTTACTGTGTCCTCACATGGTTGACCCTTTGCATGTGCTAATCTCCTCTGCTCAAAAGGACACTAGTCATATTGGGTCAGGTCCTCACTAAGGACTCGGTTTTAACTTAATCACCTTTTTAAAAACCCTATCTGCAAATGCAGCCACATTCTAAGGTACTGGCAGCCAGGACATCAACATATAAATACAGAGGAACACAAATGAGCCCTAACAGCTCCTTAAGGGAAAAGTCCCAGAGCCCATACACCAACCCAGAACCATTTGGCCCCAAAGGCCATTGTCCTTGGATTACATAGTCTGACTCTAAAATGTCCTCTTCATTTGAGTAAAATGCATTACTTGAACAACTTCTGGTTTTTCTTTTTCTATCTATTTATTTATTTTGGAGGTACTGGAGTTCGAACTCAGGGCCTCATGCTTGTAGGCAGGTGTTCTATTACTTGAGCCATGCCCCCAGCCCATTTTGTTTAGTGTACTTGGATATGGTCTCACACATTTTTGCCCAGGGTCAGCCTTGGACCATGTTTCTCCTATCTATGCCTATTGCATAGCTAAGATTATAGGCACACATTATCATGGCCAGCTTATTGGTTGAGATGGAGCTTAGTAACTTTTTGCCCTAGGCTGACCTCAAACTGCTATCCTCCCTATCTCTGCTTCCCAAGAGGCTGGGATTACCAGCACATCTGGCCTGGGTTTTATTTTTCAGGAGTCTTACTTCAGGTCCTAAGCCATCTACCAGGAAGCATCTGACAAAGGATGCCCAAGTGGCTCAAGCAGAAGAGTGCCTGCCTAGCAAGTGTGAGGCCCTGAGTTCAAATCCCAGTGCTGAGAATAAAAGAAACCAGAAAAAGGAAGCATCCTGTCAGCAGACCCCAAATATAAACCATCAGAGAGTTGGCAAGAAGAGAAAGAAAAAACACCCAGACTAAGGCCAAACTTAAACAGGTTTCAGCTTCTACCTCGTAGAGCAGGGTTCCCAACCCTCTCCTCCTCCCATTACAGAACATTGGAAAAGGGAGTACCCCAAGAGTTGACCCAATTTCAGACTCACTGACATAGGAAAGGTTCCCAGAGACCTGCTTCCTCTTTGTGTCTCGGCCTTGGGGTAGCTCACTCCAGGTCAACTCAAAAACTCCTGGCCAAGAGTACAGCAAACATTTGCACTGTCTATCACAAAGCCTCAAATCTCCCACAAAACAGAGGCCATTCACACTGTTAGCAGGAGCTCTAGAAGCTTCTATGCCCACTGGGGTTCAAGGAACCATCTTCAAATATCTACCATCTTCCACCACTTCAAATACCAAATTAATAAAAGATGGCACCTTGGTGAGTCTTCCCTAGGCAGGAAAACAATACTCTGAAGAGTGAGGCAACACAGACCTTTATGAGTGCCATTCTGGGGGAGGCATGTCTGAGAGAGTCTTACTTTATCAAGGACAAGAACCCCATAAAGTAAGAATTCTATGAAGAATACCTAATCGAAATACTTGTGTGCCAAACCCTATGTGCCAGAGTGAGAGGACTAGAAACCAAGTATTTGTTAAAATCAGATAATGACAGCCAGATGCCAGTGGCTCATGCCTATAATCCGAGCTACTTGAGAGGCAGAGATCAGGAGGATTGTAGTTTGAGGCCAGTCCGGGTGAACAGCTTGTGAGAACCCATCTCAACCAATAGTTGGGTGTGGTAGCACACACCTGTCATCCCAGCTACATGGAAAGCATAAGTAGGAGGATAGTGGTCCAGGACAGCCCAGGCAAACACATGAGATTCTACAAAACACGCCTACAGCAGAAAGACCTGGGTGGGGAGGGGCAGGTGGCTCAAGTAGTAGAGTACCTGCTTGGCAAGTCCAAGGCCCTGAGTTCAAACCCCAGTACCACCAAAAAATTTTGACTATGGAGACAAATCTGGTCAAAAATGAAACAAAACAATAAAAGACCCCTAAATGCAAGACCAATAACAACAATATTTTTATATGACAGTGTAAATAATGTCAAAAGAGTAAGAAAAGCTAGAGAATGGAGAAACAGCAGAAAAGTTTTTATGGAAGAGATAATGAGAATAATAATGGTTATGATATGATTATACCATATTTACATTTATTAAATTATATTTACATGTTACATTTGATACAATGTTCAATGACACAGAGTGACAATGTACAATGTGCAATGACATATCTTCTATTTCACAGACCCACTAAGAAGAAAACATTGCAACCTCTTTAGTAATGAAGGTCCATTTCTAACCATCTCAATTCCAATTGAGATTTGTCATCAAATGTCACTGAAATTGGTACTGTCTCTCAACTTTGTACATGTACTTCTTATTCCATGAGTAAACAAAGTAAAATCCAGTTTTGGGTCAATCCCAAAAGAAAACCAGCACATACACACACCCCTGGGCACACCCTAGGCTCCATTCCCTACCACAGTCACTATAGGGAGAATTAGGGTCCCTTCCCTAACCAACTATGTACATGAGATTCTATCTTTGTGTTGCTAATTTACAAACGTCAGGAAAGAAAAATGCCTGTTGGTGGAATGGCAATTTAGCAATATTGGTCGAAATTTAAAGACACGGGCTCTTAACAAAACAGCTCCACTATAGGATAGACTTACATCAAAGAGGGTGATTTGTTGCAAGAGGAAAAGCTTAAAACCCCAAACAGGTACCAATTAAACAGAATAAGGTGCTGAAGCAGAAAGATACATTAAGCAAAAAAAAAAAAAAAAAGTCTAGTTGGCTCATACCTTGCATATTGTTGCTCAGTTCAGGGATTTTAAAAAATATTTTATATTTTAATTTTTTTGTATATAAGCAGGAAAATTCTAGAGAATGAAAATCCAAGGGGTGGAATGGTAGGGAAGTTTAAGCTCTTCTGTACCATTTGAATGTTTATACTCTGTGTTTATAATTTTGTAATTTAAAACACTTAAGAAAAATCCATGGACAATGAGAATTCATGAGAATATAGCCTTAAGTTTCTCTCAGCAGTATGCAGAGTCTTACAGGAAAGCTCTACAATCGTCGCCAGGCTAATTCCTTCTCAGGAAGTAGCACAATATGGTTAAGAGTGGGTTTCACAAACAAGGTATGAAGGCTAAATGGTTTCTTATTAGTCATCATTTAATTAGAAACCCGAGAACTTTCTACACTCCATTCTGCAAACCTGGTGCATAAATCAAATTTTTAACAATGCATTTTTCATAATTTTAAGAGGCAAAGGTATATAACATAATCCAAATACCATCCAGAACATTATGAAATAGGTATCTTTCTTTGGGGGGGGTGCTAAAAATGACAATGATTATAATTTCTATGAGAAAAAAGTTGTGAAGGGCTCACGTACATACATAGATACTCATAGCTTTGTGTGAAGTAGCAAAAACAAAATGGAAACAAACCAGGATGTACTCAACAGAAGACCGAGTGAGTAAACTGAACAGCCATAAAATGAAACATTATGCAGACATTAAAAACTGTGTCACTCTATATTATAGATACAGAAATATATTTGTGGTATATTCAAGCTTAAAAAGCTGGTTACTGTATCATTTTAACGTGGACCTATTTGAAAAATTATACCAATGGTTATACACCTATCAATGCATTGTAAAAAGTTAGGAGATAACACTAAACTATAAACCGTGGTTACCTCTGGACAGTAGGATTATGGGAGATTTTATATGTGCATATTTTGGTTGATCTTTAACTTTTCTATAAAAATGTTTTCAACTATGTGATTTTTTAGCTTTAAAAAATGCTGGCTATCTTCTCCTTCCTTGGCAGATACTGTGCTCTTCCACAGAAGAGAATTCAACATGAAATATGTTGCTTTTTCTCTCTTCTGCCCCTTTGCTGACCTTTTCATGGTTCTTCTTTTGATGTTTTAGAAACTGGAGAGGGGAAAGGTGGCAGGTCTAACATTTTCAAGGATGCCTTTCCCTCTTTTAAATGCAGCTATATGTCAAGCTAGTGGCTTCTAATCAGGGGCATTTGGTAATGTCTGGGCTCCTGGTATCTAGAGACCAGAGATCCGGAAGATGCTACCATCCTACAAGGCACAGGCAGGCCCCTCAATAGAACGAACTGGCCTAAAAGGTCAATGGTGCTGAGGTTAAGGGACCCAGCGTCAGGCTAATGAGCCTCCAGGTGACTCATTAGTCCTCCACGAATGGCGCATTCCAGGGCTGTCTAAGAACATCTGGCACCAGAGAGGCAGAATCCCAGAGTTGAATCTGGACCCACCTCTTTTCTAGCTGTACAAAGCAAGGCAGGTGAGCATGCCATGCCGTTGATCTCCCTCCCTCCTCTGTAAGTTAGGAATCATGCTACCTACCACCCAGTGTGTACAAGGAGCTTCAGCACAGTAATACAGGACAAAAGGTTTTGTCAACTATAAAGCACCATGCACACATGAGTGGCATTACCATCCCGAGACCCTAACTGTCTAGGTTTACCAATGAAAATACGCTCAGGGTTTCACTGTGTCTTTGCCTGGCACAGTCCCACTGCCCTGAACTGTTACCCACTTTGGATACCAACTTCACTGTGATTTTTACCAAGCCTGAAAACCATTAAGTGTATTTTAATATATCTTCCTTGGCCTAAATTATGAGGCACCAGAATTCAATGACTAAATGACAAGACCTGGAATCAAAAGCAAAGAGACAAAGACAAAAAATTAAAAGACAGGAATCAGACTCCTAAGAACCCCAGCTCTACCTCTTCTTAGGTGGGTGACCAATGAAAGTGATGTGGCCTCTCTGTGCCACAGTTTCCTCATCTGTCTATTCAAACTAGAACATATCTGAACCAGGACATTTGAGAGTGAAACTAGGCACTACCAATGTTAATGACAGGACAACAGATGTTCACCAGAGCTGTCCCCAAGCAAACAGAAAACATAAAGTCACTCTTTAAGAAAGGATAATTACAGTACACACCTCACAGGCCTGTTGTGATGACTAAATCAGGTGAAAGAGGCAAAAACACATAGTACAATCTCATTAGATGCCAGCTATGATTATAGGACTTTCTCTTCCACATTCCTTCAGAAGTTCTTAGTGTCCAGGCACAACACTAAGCACAGAAAAAATAAAAGCAGGTACCGCCACTCTCTGCCCACTGTGGACTTCTTCCTTTTGTTCCACAAAGTGGTTGTTCAATTACCAAGACTTTTTTTACAAGTACACAGTCAGGACACATGCATGAGTAAACACAAACCCACCAACCAGCATTACAAGTCAACAATGTCCAGGAAACTCATGCCAAACACGTAACAGTTAAAAGTCTCCTTTATAAAAATGAACAATGACTTAGAGCTTACCTATTCAACAAAGACAAAAGGATGTAATTATTATCCCCAAGTCCCTAATTCAGAAGGCTATTTCAGTTTGACTAAAAGCTATACATGAAGAATCTCACAAAGGGCACTAATTAATAAAACTGTGTAACAGCATTCAATGGTTTTTTTATTTGTGCATATTAATAGCACAAAATAATGGATTTCATTATGATATTTTCATACATGTATATAATGTATTTTGCTCACATTCACCCCCATTATCCCTCCTATCTCCTCCTGCTGGTCCCGTTCCTCTTCCCAGATGATACCCCTTCTACTTTCATGTCTTTTTAAAAAAAATCTAGATTCCCTGGTCCCCTTCCTCTTCCTAGATGGTCCCCCTTCTCCTTTCATGACTTTTTAAAAAAATCTAGATTCCACATGAGCGAAAAAATGTGATGTTGGTCTTTTTGAGTCTGGTTTACTTTGCTTAACGTGATGATCCCCACTGCAATCTTCCCGCAAATGACATACTTTCATTTTTCTTTACGGCTGAATAATACATATACCACATTTTCTTTACCCATCCATCTGCTGATGAGTACCTAGGCTGATTCCATAACTTAGCCACTGTGAACAGCTAGCAATCCATTTTTAAAAACATGTTACAGTACAGCACAACCCGTTCCAATGAATTACGTGCAGTGGGGTCACCAAGACTGCCTTACGGAACCCATACATTATGAAAGCAAAGTTTCTCTGGTTTGCTTTTATATTGAGATGCATCTGTATCTTTTGCCAAGAAATCAGCACTTTATTCAGTAGGTTAAAACAAAAAACTTGACACTCACCAGGAGAGGAGGATGTTCCTTATTTTACACAGACGTTCATTAACCTTTAAGGCCTTGGGACTCTAATCACAAATCCCCTTTCCTCTTTCCCACCTCTCCATTTCAATAAAGCTAGTCTCCATTACCATAGCCATAAATTCTCACAGCCAAACTCAACTGAAGAGCCTTGTGTTCTCCCCCTCCTCCCTGTTCACATTTTACCATGCGCATTCTCAGTCAGCCTTCCTTTTGTGCCAATTTCTGACAGCCATTAGAGAGGCCACATTCCACTCTTTCAGCAGTTGTGAGATCTAAAACTCCAGCCAGGCACTATCACAGAAATGCAAAATACAGAACTCCACAAAGAAAGGGTCTATCAAATAACTTGTATGTGCATAATTCAGAACAAATTAACAGGCTCTCCACTTCTGTTTTGCTCCATGCCCGTCTTGACTGAAAGAGGCTAAGAAGCAGTGGCATGTGTTTTGATCTGGTGCTGGCTACACAGATGTGCTTGGTGTGTCAAAAGCATTTGTGCATTTTTATATATGTATGTTGTATTGCCACAAAATTGTTTTAAAGCAACTCACAGCATGTAAACCTCTACACAAAGCAAGCATAACTCACACATCAAATACAGAAGTGTTTGTCAAGTTGAGCTGCCACCAATCAGAGGGCCACAAAATCAGTTTAGAAGGGCTTGACTGGCAGCTGGGTGTGGTGGTGCATGCCTGTCATCCCAGCACTTGGGAGGCTGGGGCAGAAGGATAGAGTTCAAGGTCAGCCTAAGCTATGAGATCCTGTCTCAAAAAAAAGGGGGAGGAGAAGGAGTAACAAGAGGAGGAGGAGGAGACAGTCCTGATCATCATTTTTTTTTTAATGGAATAGAAAACGCAAGACAGCATCACACACACTGAGTACAACCATTGTTTCAGAAAACTTACTTCAGTTACACACAGACATGTGGACTGGGTTGCTGGAGGTTTTTTTAATGGGGATGGGACTTGAGACAGGGTCTTACTATGTGGCCCAGGCTAGCCTGGAACTTGCCATGTATCCTAGGCTGGCCTCAAACTTTTGATCCTCATTCCTCAGCCTCCCAAGCAGTGGGATTATAGGAATGTACCACCAAGCTGGGTTCCAGAGTTTTTGTTTTTGTCTTTAACTGCAGAACATGGTCAAAAATGCCTAAGAAACACTGAATATACCAACAGATAATATATTGAAAGCCAAACAGACCTGGGTTCTAATCCTGGCTGGTTACAACTTATGTGCCTGAGAATAAGTCACCTAACCTCAGTGAACCTCCATTTTGCCATCTCTACATTGAAAACAACATTATCTACTCCCCAGAATTGGTGTGAAGGTCTCAATGAGCTAGTGAACGATCTGCCACAGAGAGCTACTTAGACACTGTCTCCAGCCCTGCTGCCATTTATGTTGTGCCCTGAGCTAGGTTCCTCACTAGTAAGAAGTTTCAAGGAAACATACAGAGAAGGGCAGTACCTAGGCGGAGCCTCCATCACATGACCCCATCCAAGTCCCAGGGAGAACACTAGCATTTGAGAGAAGACAGTGGGATGGGGGAAAGCTATTGCCCCAGCACAGTTGGTGATAAATCATCTGGTTCTGGATTCTGACCAGAGGGAAAACCACTTTCCAAGATAATAGGGTTTTTCCCATTATTCTTGGCAAGAAGTGGAGAAAGGCAGAAGGGGAAGCAAGCCTTGGTTAAAAAAAATAAGCATTTGTTTCAAGCAAATCACTCTGAAGACAGGTGGTTTTCGTTTTGAGAACAAAAATGATGCTTAAAATAGTTAGAGTGTGACTCCAGATACCAGCCAGGGGCTTGCAAAGAGAGGGAAACAGAACTCTGGGGCCTGGAGTGCTCCCAAAGTGCCCACACTGTGATGGATGCAGATTGGCGAGACGGGGATCTCTCCAGAAAACACATGACTGTCTTAATGACCTTGAAGTCACGAACTACTTAAACCATTGGCTAAATTACGAAGATCAACTATTCATGCAACAAATATTTACTGAGCATCTACTATGTATCTGGAACTGATTAGGGGCTGAGGATACAATGGGAATCAAAGAGAAAAAGCCCCTGCCTTCCTGTAGCTGAAACTCCTAGTGGAGGAGACAGCAAGTGCCAACAAATTGATGAGCCAACAAAATATTTACAGGCTGTGATACAGATACTCTGTAAGAAGTATGGCGATATGATGAGAAGGAAGAAAGGAAATGTATGACAGAGGAAGTCCCTTTAGGTAAGATGGCGCAGGAGGGCTGCTGAGAGTCACACCAGAAAAAGGAGGAAAAGCCAGACAAGCAAGGCACCAAGGAAAGGGCATTCCTGGCAGAGAGAACTACAAGTGCCTAGGCCCAGAGGCAGGGAGGGACATGGTACGGGCTGGGGAGGGAAAGAAGTCTCTTTGGTGGAAAGTAATGGCCAAGTAGGAAGTTGACTCTGATGAGGAGGGAAACGCCAGGCCATACAAGGTCCAGCTGATCACGGAAAAGGATTTCAATGAAAAGCAAGAGAACTTCCGAGGGTTAGTGCACTGTGATACATCACTTTGATGCTGGTTAAGACAAATACCACTCTTAAATCATCACATGCAAACCAAGTATCCAAGTGATACGATGTCTCCAAAATAAAGGATAAAAACCAGCACCGTTTAGAGCTCACTGATACATAATCATCGAGGAGTCTTGCCAGCTAAAGGCAAATGACTTCAGCTTAAATATGAGGTGAAACATAAGGAATTCAATGGGAGAAAGGAGAACTTGTGACTGGCAAGAGAACACTATTATTACCAATTAACTCACAGTTAGCAAATACAATGCAAGTAGTAAAGTTAAGTAATAAGGCAGATTCTAGAAAGTGCCCGTTCATACACACACACACAATCTAGTGGGAAGGCAAGTGGGGACTGATCAATGTGCCTGGAGGTCACCAAGATTTATGTAGGGGTAACTGAAAAAAGCCAATGGAAAAGCACTACAACAGAAATGAAACAGACTGCTGAGCAGTTTTCATCAGGGTTTACCTTTTCTTTTTCTTCTCCCTCTCACCAGCTGAATACAGGTATTCATAGCTTCTAAACTTAAAACTGACGAAAAATGGCTCTTCAGAATTATCACTGTCTCTCGAGGACTCAACTGCACGCACAGCATCTTGACTCAGGTCCCAAGGCCCCAGCATCTTTAACTCCAACATCTCTTTAAGTATAAGCATGACCCGCTAACCCTTCTCCCCAGGACTTTGCAAACTAAAACAACCACCTGGAGCTATGGGCTAAGCAAGGCCACCTAGCCAACCCCAAGATCAAGCCTATGACACCAACCAGGAGAACTTGGCAGCCTCCAAGGCTGCCCCAAAACAAGCCAGGACAGCAACACTGGTGACATCTTACAGAGCCCACCACACTACTTGCATGTACAGTGAATGTGTCCCAGAAGAACAGGGGTTGAATCAGGCAACCAAGTGCCAAGTGCTTTCACATTCATTACTTCAAACAATCCAGCAGTCCTATGAAGGGCTATGGTTGAGATTTTCAGATGAAAAAGAGACTTGGAGGGATTTTTGTTAGTGGCCCAAGGCTATAAAGTTAGCTGAGTAGAGATTTGAGCCTGGCCTGATACCTCAATTGGCATCTAGCAACTGAAGATTGCTCCTGACAAACCCCAAACTGACTTATATCCCTCCTCCCATCTCATGCTTACCACCCGACTTTCCTCCATCCACCATAAGAAAGCTGGATTCCGTACCTGGCCTCATTCCAGACTCTCAAATCTGGTGGCTGTCTCAAAATGTTACCTGCTCTCAGCCCCCCACAGGGATTCCTTACTCCCAAAATGGACCCTGCCAGGGTTTGGCTGGATAGGGCTGTCTATGTGCAGTGTCCCTTGGGGAAACACATCGGGCTGTAGATAGCAGCCACAGAAGGGAAGAAAGACCAAACCAGATGATAGGGCTGTTCAAAATCCTTACACATGCTGCTACAAAAGGAACTCAGCCAAAAGAAGTCACTTCTGTCATAGAGGGTCGCTTGTGAAAAAGAAAGTCCCTTTTGCCACAAACAAAAACCAAGAACTGGGTCCAAGTGGAAAACTGTGTTGGTCATCATTTCAGAAGGACTGAGCCAGAATCAAATTCCCTATCAGGTCTCCCTATTGGCCTATGAAGTTGTCAGGCAACAGGCTACAAAAAAATGTAGACATAACCACAATCGAACTATACCTATGACCTACTTACACTCTCAGACAAGTCTGCGGCACTCAGGGCTTTGGCTGCTGGCAGCTCCATTCTGTAAAGTACGAAATGGTGCTTTCTGGCTGGCTGGCTGAACTCCAGGCAAGAGTGAGTTCCGTGCTCTCCGAGAACTGCAAGTCTCTCTGCTGCACTTGGCAGAATGATTCTAAGCATCCTGTCCTGTACCCAACCCTCTGCCCCTCCCACTACATTCACACTGGTGGGGCTCTTTTTTTTTTTTAAGTCTTTACACTTATTTCTGTCGCAAATTAAGTGAAACTCATTTTTCAAAATTAATCCAACCTCTGGCACTTGAGAGGGTGGAACCTTTACAACCAAAGAGGAGGAAGAGTCACCTAATTAGGAAGAAGTTATAATTAACGTCAGAGAGAAGAGAGTTAGAGAACCACAGAGTCTGCAGTAACAGCAAAATGGAGATTATTTGAGACAGCTGAGACACTCCACCCAGGCCTCCAAAAGGAGACATGCACGGGAAACAAAGGGCATATGGTGTTTGCTTTCTTCAACATCCGTTCTCACCATTAAGAGCTGCACCAGCAAATGCTCATTACTTAACATGTGGACAAACCTCACCCTGAAATAGTCTCTGAAATACAGCTCATAATCGAATAAATGACTTTGTAACACAAAGGCCTACCTTGATTTTTATTACAAATAAAGCAGAATTTAATAAAGGTCTAATAATGGGCAGAAGTGTCTACTTGGCTTAGTGAAGTGTGAATTATACTTGAAAGAAAGTCAATTTTTGGTAATTTCAAGCTCATAACTGGAATACTGACATATTCAGAGCAGGACTTTATTTTTCACAAGAAGAGATTCCAATAACTAGATATGAGTGATTTTATATTATTTACTACTAGCCATATTTTATTGGAATAGCGTATCTTAAAGCAAACAGGTTTTTCTAATGTGACTTAAATTATCTTTCCCATGTGTTAATGTTAACGCCATCTCCAATAATGCCCAACTATTAAACTGTCCAAAGGTAAAACTCAGTTCACTTTCTGACCATTGTGAGAAACTCCTGAATTGGTAAAATCTGTATTTATGACACTTTTCAGAGATGTGAAGCTAGAGTTGGCTTCAAAAAATGTTCACATACCATTATTACTCTCCAGCCTATTGAGATCACTAATCACATCCACTATCAATCACCCAGCCAGGATGAACTGGGATTGGGTCTACCTGTCCACAGATAACAAGTTCAAAGTAAAAGGACCTCCTTATCTGTGTTTAACATGGAAAAGCTTCCAAGCTGAAACAAAATGAAGGCCAAACAATCCAACGTGGTTCTTCAGTGACCCAACCAGAGCCAGTTCCCTTCCTCCTTCCCTAGCAGGACCCACTACTGGTCGTAGGTGCCCACTATTCCCTATGGAGCCCATTCCCAGCTCTGAAAGGGCAGCCTTATCAATTCTAAGCCAATCTCTGGTTCAGAGTGGACAATGAGAACCAAGGTCACCCAATTAGCCTGCAGAAAAGGACCTCTTCCCCATACAGGCAGTGAACAGAAAGCAAAGGGCCCCACTGCCATATGGCTGCCATCTTACAACCATCTGACAACCAAGGGAAGCCATCCCTGGGATGAAGTTACTGCCAGAACATTGCCATGGAGGAGATGGCAAGAATGAGGTTTCTGATGTCACATTGAGCTGCTCACATTTCCCCTGGGTTCCACCGTCCTCTAGCCTCCCAATTAAGCAAACGTGCGTTTAAGGCAGTCCCAGACAGGTTTTTGTTAGGTGAAATCTAAAGCATGCTGACAAGGCTGGGGTAGGCAGTAGCCGGGGTGCCAAGAGCAAGAGTTTGTAATTTGGCAAAGAGACTCCTTAAAGTACATAATACACTCACTGAAAACATTCCCCTTAATGTTAAAGGAAAAAGAGAAATTACAAAGAAGAACAATTGCCTAGGGCTGGGCATGGTGGACTGCAAATGGACACAAGGCATCTTTTGGGGGTGATGGAAATATTTGAGAATGAGATTGTGGTGACCCTCTCATTGCACAACTCTATACTAAAGCCAGTGAACAGGCCACTTTGAATGGGTGGATTTTATGGTGCGTAAATCAGATCTCATGAAGCTATTTCAAAAGGCTGCGTAGATGCAGGTGCTCAGTCAGGAGAGATCACAGGTGAAGGAACTTTTCCTCCATGCACATCTGACGGTGACATGCCCCCACTTAAATCCTTCCTCCAGTGGTTCCCCATTACCCTTAGAATCCAAGTTCCTTACAAAGGCATGCAAGCTTCCTCTCACCTCCTGGCTCACCCCCCTTCCCTCCCACTTCCCATCTTACACCCTGGCAAGATACTCTGGTCCTCCCCTACAGGCCTCTGCTCACACTGATCCCTATTCTTTGGTGGATCTCACCCATCCTCCACCTGATCCTGCCTGCCCCACACTCTTAAGTACCTTCTCTTTGGGATCCCTTAGCACACTGGGCCCACACCACAATGGGTGGAAAATTGTGTTTTCAGTTGTCCGTCCCCCAGGCTTGCCTTTGGAAGCCTAGAACAGCACTGGGACATAGCAGACACACAATAGATGCCCACTGGACTGTTCTGATCTTTCTCTCTTGGGAAGGCCACCCATTTCTCTCTCATGTCACTTGTGTCATCAAGGTCGGCAGTCTTAGAGCCAGAGGCAGGTTCCAGGTGTTCTTGATCTTGCCCACACCAGGTGTCCTACAGTGACGTCAGGCTCAGCATGGAGCACAGCCTGATCCTGCAGTACCTACGACAATGTAAATCGGACCCTGGCAGAAACCCTGTGCTGATCACCCAGAGAGCTTCTGCTTCTCTGTTCAGACCCTCCCTGGGGCCGAAGTTCCCAGGGACAATGCACAGTGTGTCTCACGCTGTATAAGTGGCAGAAAAGGAGAAGAGGGAGGGTCCAAGATTTTTTCCTGATTGTAGCGTCTCCCTTATTCTTACACAAGGTAAGAATCCGGAGCTAACAAAAATCACAAATGCACCAATGACAAACACTTGGTTTTGAAGAAAGACTGCAAGTTAAGACAAGGACAAGGTAATTCCAGGAAGAGCAAAAGCTGGGAAGATCAATCCTCACCTTGGGTCTCACCTTCCTGTTTGACCTCAGGAAAAGATTAATAGTAAGGTTTAGGAAATGCTAAAGAGCCACTTGCTGGGGAGTCTCAGTTATCAAAAAAAAGGAAATGTCAGCCAGGCGCTGGTGGCTCACATCTATAATCCTAGCTACTCAGGAGGCAGAGATCGGGAGGATCGCGGTTCAAAGCCAGCCCAGGCAAACAGTTCATGAGACCCTATCTTGAACAAAAAAAGGGCTGCTGGGAGTGACTCAAGGTGTAGGCCCTGAGTTCAAGCCCCAGTACCGCGAAAAAAAAAGAAAAAGAAAAACTATTGTGAAAGGAGTGACCCACTGTGGAACCTGTGCTTCCTCACAACAAAAACAACCCCAAGACCTCCCAGCCAGTCCTGGTTCTCTATGCACCACTAGAATGGAGCCCCAAGAACAGGTACTAGAGAAAAGGTTAGATCAAAAAGAATTAACCTAGAAGGTAACACCCATGCACAGGAAATCAATGTGAGTCAATGCCCTGTATAGCTATCCTTATCTCAACCAGCAAAAACCCTTGTTCCTTCCTATTATTGCTTATACTCTCTCTACAACAAAATTAGAAATAAGGGCAAAATAGTTTCTGCTGGGTATTGAGGGGGGGGGAGAGGGAGGGGGCGGAGTGGGTGGTAAGGGAGGGGGTGGGGGCAGGGGGGAGAAATGAACCAAGCCTTGTATGCACATATGAATAATAAAAAAAAAATGGAGCCCCAAACCCAAGAGCAGAGGAAAGAGCTGACACTTTAAATATTCACAATGGTAATCTTCAACTTCTACCTCATAATCATGACTTCTCTTTTCCATATTTGGGCCCTGGCTTCCCTGGACTCACTCCTCCAGTCTTTACAGACATTATCTAATGCTAGGCAGGCCAGCAAGCTAACCATTAACTACTTTTTCCCCATGCTCTCTGATTTAAGCCAGTCTGGACAGAATCATAAGGAACTCAATTCCCTTCCCAGGGGGCTGACTGGTGAGATTTCTCATGTAGTTAGGTCAAAGAGGAAGCACTTAGGATATCAAAAAGCTTATCTTTAAACATCTCAATCTGATTCCTACAGTGAAGTTTTCCAAGCTGTTGTTACTCCCCTCCCTGGTCCCAATTAACAAAGCTGATAGAGCTTTATTACCAAATGACTCAGTCACTTTTTTCTCCCCACAAATAACTACCAGCCTCATCCCCACCTTTGCCCTTTCTAATTCAAGAGATCTGGTGCAGCCCAGGGAAGCTGTGTTTACACCACCATCCACCTTCTCCAGTCCCACCCCTGGTGATTCTGGTGATGGCAGATGGGGCTAGAGGGCGGGTCTGGAAGGTCACTGGTACTTTATACTAAAAATAGCATCACCGAAGAGTTTTTAGGACTGGGACATCTCAACGTCCCCATACCTACCTGCCCCAGCCCAGACCCCCATCCAAATCTGCATTTAACAAGATCTTCTGGAAAGGGGCATGTTAGAGTTTGGCAAATGTGCTACACCACCACCTGGTTTCAGAATTTTGTGAGGGGTTGTTTCCCCTTCACAAGTGGAAAGACATCATCAAAAGGCATGCTGCAAGGTTTTTTTTCTGATAACTTTTTTTTTGGCATTGCTGGGGATGGAACCCAAGGCCTCACACATGCTAGGTAAGCACTCCACTACTGAACGACACCCCCAGCCCCCTGGGATCTTACTGCTCAACAACCTGGCCCAATCCTTCTTCCTCCCTAACTGCCCTCCCAGAAAATATGACTAGTCAGGTTAAACGTAAAGGGAGTCAAAACCCAGACACGGGCTGTTTTTTAAATTAAAGCAATACGTTTTTCCATTTGGGCTGGCAACAACATTTGCATTACTGTGTGTGCTTAAAGTCATCAGTCACACTCAAGTCCTAGAGAGTTAAGGCAGCAGAACCTGCAAAATCTTTTAGTATTAAGGAGCGCTACATGGAACCAAGGCATGCCGGGATAAATACTTCTTGGAATTAATGAGACTTACTAATTGTATCCATTTGTAAAAATCAATATACTTGGAAACTTTTAAAAAATTCATATGCTGATTTCCCTTCTTCAAATAGCATCATAAGGCATTCACAGGAAGCTGTGGTTTCAAATGAGATGTGGCTGCAAATTTTTTAAAAATAAAAAATCTCAAGTACCCTATCATGGAGCTCAGCCAAGTTTTCCAGCAGGTTCTAAGAACCTGACAGATTTGGGTACCCTAATGCTAATGAATTACTGTCTGGTTTGTGTTCTTTAAACCATGGCTGAGGCCACCCAGACAATGCTCTACCACAGTACAATTAGGGGTGAAAGGGCACAGACCAGAGTTAAACTGCCCACACACTCAAGTACAGATCTGGCATTTACAATCTGTGTTCTCCTGGGCAAGTTACTTAACTTCTCTGGTCTATGGAAAATACTATATAATAGCTTGCTGTTTTTCTCTCCTAGCATGTAATCCCATGAATGGTACAGATAACTGAATTATGCACACAGTAGGTACTCAATTATTATTGCCGCTTGGAGAATACTCTACCCAGATTATATTTTCTTCAACAGATTTAGGATTATTGGGTATCAGCAGCCTTTGGTGTGTCAAGAAAGATGCTTATGGGGAAAGTATTTTTCTGCCTTTCTTTTTGTGGTGCTGGGGATCAAACTCAAGGCTGCACACATGCTAAGAATGTGTTCTACCACTGAGCTACACCCCAGCCCTTTATCATCCTCTTCATCCAATGTAATGTTCTCCCTCTCCAACTGTGACTTTAATATCACTATTTACATTATGCTTCATTTCTTCTCAAAATAAACATTAACTACAGAAAAGAATGAAAAGCATTTAAGCAGGTAAAAAGTACAGTCTACAAAACAGCAGACTGGTACCAATTACTTAGTTATTGAGGTCACAAAAACTGAGTTCCACAATGTTCTGGGTAGGTAAGTGCCAGGGAACATTGCTGTCACTGTATTAATATCATATAATAACATTCATAGTATTAAGACAGCTGAGGGAATTGGGATAGTGCAACTATTTAAACTACCCATGTTCCCCTATTTTCAAGCATTCAGGACAAATGAACAAGTGCTAGATTGTTCAACATGTATTTACTAAATCCATTTCCCTAGGCTTTTTCACCAAACAATGCTTTAACAACTACATTTGCTTTTCCGTTTTCTTTATTTCCACTTTTAAGAATACCTATCCTTCCAGGTAGCTTACAATGCAATCCTGGGAAGTCAGGCTACCAGACTTCAAATACTAAGTTTGACCCATATACATCTGTAACCTCCATCGAGTCAGTTAACTTAACCTCTCTGTGACTCAGTTTTTCCCTCTATAAAGAGGAACAACCACTATATGGGGTAGGAGATGGAGAGTAATAGTAGCAGCTGAGCTAATGGACATTCTTTACAATTACAAAGAAGAGCAATACAATTTTCCTGGATAAGTATCTACTCACAATTGCAAATCCGCATTTCTTTTCACCCTGTGCCAGGTCCCGAAGTGCTTACAAAGAAGGTATAATACATTCTCCTTGCCTCCCAAAATGGGGGAAGAGAGAAGTAAATCCTACATGTGCTTTAAAAAAGAGAATAACGTAAGCAAGAGAAAACCCACCCATCACTTCCTCCTTGAGTTAGCCAGGACAGTGACACAGCTGCAAGGTTGCTCTTGTGCCCACAGCACTTGTATCTTCCAAAGCAGTAATGTTATACTGAGGGGATCCAACCTTGTTCCCACCTCATGACACTTGCACTTACTTTCTCTGCTTGGATGGCTGTTAAAAATGGCAGGACCCTCTTCATCACTTACACATGAGCTGTAGTATCACCTCCACTAGAAGTCTTCCCAGATGACTCCAGCTGAAATAGCCCACACTCTACCAGCTACTCTAAGCTTTCCCCCTCCTGTACTTCTTCATTGCATATTTCACTATAATTATTTTTTTGCTCATCTGTGGTTACACTCTCTGTCCTCTGTTAGACTTTAAGCCCTCTGAGAGCTCAGATCTTATTGAGCCTGTTCCAAAAATGGCACCCAAAATGTCACCTGGTACCTAAAGGGTACTCAGTAGACAGAGCTAGGTAATGTATGTGTGTATGGTTTGATAGCTCTAGCAGCTATATCTTATCTACATCTGGTCCTAATGATTGCTTTGTCTCTTCAGACTGCTTTTCCTTGCATTTTTGGCATGCCTTGTAATTTGGTGATTTTTTGTTGTTGTTGTTGTTGGTACTGGGGTTTGAACTCAGGGCCTCATGATTGCTAGGCAGGCACTCTACCACTTGAGCCAGTCTGCCAGTCTCTATGGCTTGTAATTTGTGGCTCCAAGCTGGACATTTTATATGGGGTAGTAGATAATGCCTTTACTGTAGGCATTTGTGTCAACGTGAATAGAAGCTGATCTGTGTTGAGGTTTGTTCTTCCTATGGACATCAGAAACTCCAAGTTCCTCTAGTGATCTTTTGTTGCCTCTGTTGGCTTTCGGGCTTCCCTTGGTGCTGTTCCCCAAAGCCAGCCTGTCTCTTGCAGCCCTCCCTGTGAGTCTTGCTGATATGCTTGAGGGGTGAAATGCGGGGGGACCGTTCTCTACTATAAGTCTCAGTCCTGGAGTGCACAACAGGCCTCTGCAGCTTTCACAGGTGTTCCTGCCTCCCCTGCAGAGCTAGAGCTCTCCTACCCCACCCCCCCAGCTGCAGTGGTTTATCACCAGGGTTCTCAGACTACCTACTGCTTGAGGCCCTTCTCCCTGCACATTAAAACTTGTTTTTAAGTGAGATGGGGCAGCAGAGCAAGGGTGGGTGCTGGGTGAGTTCCCTTCACCTAGCTGCAATGGTATCTCACAAGAGCCCTCACACCTGCAGGGTAAGCCTTTTGCTCCTTAAGGACAAAGGGTCTGAGATTTCTCAATGGCTCCTGAGCCAGCACCAAGAGCTTTCCCTGAATTTTCCCAATCCTCCCTATAAGAGCCAGGAGGGGCTCCTAGAAAAACAGCCTGCAAAGGGTAGAAGTCCCTCCTCCAACTGCTGCCCCCAGAAACCAATGCACTCTCAAGCCAGCACAGCAATTTGTCACATTTTCTAGCTTAGTTTTCCTACCTAATCACCTAATCCTATGGCATCTGGTGGTTTCTGCACCTGTGTACAATGCTCTGGTCCTGTCCTATGTCTCAGAAGGTACCTACTTCATTCCATATTTTGAAATGGCCATTTGTTCTGAATGCAATTCTCTATTAATTTCCAGTGTGCCCAGATTTTTTTCTTGGAAGCGTGGGAGGGACATGTTTGCAGCTCTCTACATCTCTGAGCTGAAACTAGAAGTCTACTTATTTATTTCTAAAAGAATTAGAAGTTTGACAAAATGATCTGATAAAACTAGATGATGAATATACATGTGGGGTATATTCTCACACTCTTTCTATATTTTAATAGTTCAGTAACATATCATATTATAAAATCAAGGTGAGGGTGGCCACGGAGAAAACAGTACTATAATATAAATAGACTAAAATATGGATGCGACACTTAGGTCTTGTTCTATAATTTATAGAGATTATCTGGATTTTCAAAAGAAGACAGTGTTTTTGGCAACATCAGAACCTATTCTGAAAAAAAAAATTATCCCAATAAACTATTATATTTCAGGGTCAAAAAAGCAAAAGAAACTGAAATAGAAAAATTAATGTCCTAAAAGTGAACAAATTTATTTTAAAATGCATGTGTTTATAAATCAATAATGTGAAAATCTCACATGCTAATTGATTGACTGTTCTTTAAACTGATATTCAGCCCTTGCCAATATTCATGGAAACCGAGCATTCAGAATGCATGTGCAGGCAGACCCTCAGTCAGCCAACAAGTGCCAGATCCCAGAGTAGGATTATGTAACACCTAGTAGCTAGACATCTTAAACCTTTGGATTGCCACTCCTCCTCTTACCCACATTCCTAATTCAATACAATAAGTAATCACATGTTAATGAGAGTGGCACCAAGTTTGTAAGATCCACCTCAGGGAAAGAATTTTCCCTTTTAACTTAAATACATCACTAACTTAGATAACAGCAAATAAATTATATGCTATCACAAAGTGGGCCATTTAATAACTCTAAAACTTCCAATTAATCTTAAGGATTGTATATTAAATTCAATTAAACCAGATGAATACTTAACACGTTCATTCTTACGTCCATAAGACCATTCTGGCCACTCTGGGAAGAGATGGGTCGACATGAATCACACCTACCAATCAATCCCTGCCAGGAGACAGACAAGCAAGAGGTTACAAGGCTGAAAGAAACCTGAGTGACCACGTCAAGAACTACAAGTACATGCCACAGGCCAAGAATGGCCCTATGGCAATTTTCATTACAAAGAGTGTGCCTTTTAATTATTTATATGCTTTGATATTCATTTGTACTGTCTAACTAAATGGAAAAAAGGAAACAGATTTTAGTAAAGTGAATCCTCATCTCATTGTAATGAATGAAGACAGGCCTACATTTGTGTGTAATGAGACTAAAACGGGATGAATCCACCAATGATGAATCCGTGGCTTTAATTATTGTGTGGCTCTGTGAGATGCACCCCAGGTGGAATTGCAATCAGGGTCACCATTTAGACAGCCAGATAACACACTCTACCCTGCCTGAGAACCACAGCTTGTCAACTGTGCTATATGCTGCTACAAGGGCTGTTTACAAATCAGCTCCATCCCTGCATTGCAACAGGCCCGAAATTACATTTCCTATCTAGCTTGAAGGCTGGGGATTGCGTTCAGCTTAGAGTTGGCAGCACCCTAGACTTGATTGCCACCTTAAAATATCTGTCAATGGAACCCATTCAAATTCAAGTTTTAAAATAAAAGGATGAGTTAAATTGAATTAAAAAATCAGAGGCTAAAAAAGGAGGGAGGTATGTAGATTTTTAACCACCACTGACAGCAGAAACTCACAGTATAATTGCCTGGATTTTATGCACCGAAGAGATCAGCTGTCATGTGACATTTTGAACCAAGTAACAGAGTAATCCCTACAAGATATATCAGTAAGCACAAAAAATGACTTCTCAACAATTGAAACCACAAGAACCTGATGTACTCCATATCCAAATTTGTTTCAAAGTTCACATTATGTGCACAAGAGCCTAACGTCATAATCACCCACTTAACACAGAATAGCTGAAACGATTTTCATATGGCGGATGTATTTCTCTTAGGCAGGATGGCAATTATTCCTATTTCAAGATCAGGCAAGAGCAGTTAGGGTGTAGTTAAGTGGTAAAGCACTTACCTACCAAACGAAAGTTAACAGCCAACAAAAAAGATTGGGGAGAAAGAAATTGTGCACACACTCATGACTTGACAGCTGGGAGAAACAGTTAAAGACTGAATGGGGACTATAAACCAGGCTCTTCCACAGCAGTTACAGAGTGACAGTAATAAACTGATTCCTTTCCTAGCGTGCCTGTGAAGGTCCCAACATTACAGTGTGACTATAAGCTTAGCGGTTATCACCTGATAACGTCGATGGTTTTAAACAGCTGTAATGTATCTTTCGCCCGTCATTTCTTTACTATGAATCATAGCTGATCAGAAAGCAAACCTCATGACCCTGCAGACAATGAAATACCATCCAAATATGCACACCCCTGCTAAGAATATGCTCACATTTTAATACTTCATCAATGCTAATTATATTTTCATATGCCCAAGACTACAATGTACATCTGGTAAATATTTAAAATACAATCTTACTTTATTTTCTCCCATAATATGTAAAAGCAGTCCCTCTTTGGTTTCACTGGGCCCCCACTGGGCTGATACTAGCAACCTACACTCACCATCTCAGATCTGTTTTACAGCCAGAAAAGTGCTTCCCTGAGAGCTGCAGCACCACCACCAGTGGTGCAACTGATTCTCACACAGCCACAAGTGGAACTGCACTGGATTCATAGCCCTTCTTGGTGACCAGTGGTCGGGTGGCCTTAGAAGAAAAGTTCAGTGTTAAGAAGACATTGTCACCAGGGCATCTCAACACACTGAACCCAGCTTAGGAGCTATGAGGGGAGCAGGGTTCACACAGTTGCTCAGGCTCTCCATCTGGGACCAGCTGCCTTCAGAACCCCAGGGCAGGATGTAGTTGGGGTTGACAACTTCTCAGCTTACAAATTCAAGAAAGCCCACTTTGTGTTTGCACCCAGACTCCCAGATACATATCATCTCTTTGTCAGTCTTCATGAAAAAAAAAAACCTGGTGGTCCCAGAAGAAAGTGATGACAATAAATGAAATGCTGCTCATTCCTTCATGACAAGCAAAGTTGTCAGCTATGAGCAAAAACGGGCCGACTTCATTTATCTCTTTCCGCAAATAATTAAGGGGGAGGGAGATCTTAGTACACGTGTGTGGCAACCATCAAGGAGACATTCATATTTTCAGCTTCACTCTCCTTGAATTTCTTAGATTTTATCTCCCCCAAGGACACCAAGATGATGAAACTTGCCTCTAGGCCTTTGGTGGGTATACATAGAGCTTATCTCTTTGTAGCTTTTTTATTAGTTTTTAGTTTTCTTATATATTACAATATACATATGTAACTTATCACAGACTACTGGTATCAGCAATTTCCCACTTCAAGTGAAGTATAGAATTTTGCTTCCATTTAGGTTCCTTTATTCCCTTCCCACTTCTTAAATATCATTTTCTTTTCTTTCCCTTTTTTATTTTTTTAAGATGGGTCTCTCAATGTTGTCTAGGCTGGGCTCAAATTCATAATCCTCTAGCCTCAGGCTCCCCAATAGCTGGGATTACAGGTGGGTGCCACCACATCCAGCTATACTTTCCTATATATTCGCTTTATATATTTTGAACAACACACTGGATATTAGTTTTTTGCCTTAATCATCAAATATGATTTTAAAAAGCAATAAGAAAGTCTATTACATATACCCTATTTTTACCTATACACTGTTGTTTCCTTTCTGAAATTCCAGGTCTTCTGTTATCATTTCCTTCATGTTTAGATAACTTTTTTTAGCCATTAATTAAGGATAGGTCTGCTATTGATAAATCTCTGTTTTCCTTCATTTAAGAATGTTTATATTTCATTTTCTCTTCATTCTTGAAGGACAGTTTCACCAGATACATAATTTGGAATTGGCCATTCTTTTTTTTACCACTTGAACATGTTGGGCAATTCCTTCTGGACTCTATGATTTCCTATGAGAAATCTACTGTCACTCAAATCATTCTTCTCCTGTAAGTAATGTGCTATTTAGCTCTTGCTGTTCTTTGTCTT
Organism: Castor canadensis; assembly: GCF_047511655.1. Lineage (NCBI taxonomy): Eukaryota > Metazoa > Chordata > Mammalia > Rodentia > Castoridae > Castor > Castor canadensis. Next base: position 125,541,828 of record NC_133405.1, on the reverse strand, counting down.
TAATTTTAAGAAGGCCGATTACTGTATGTCCTGACATAGATTTGAGTTTATCCTGTTTATATTTTGCTCAGCTTCTTGATTCTGAAAGTTTATGCTTTTTGCCAAATTTGGGGAGTTTCCAGTCATTATTTATTTGAACTTTTTTATTCCCATACGCTTCTTGAACCCAATGACACAAATGTTACATTTCATGTTATTGTCCTACAGGTCTTTGAGGCTCTCTTCATTTTTTCCTAGACTATTTTCTGTCTCTTATTCAGAATGAGTAAGTTTTATTGATCAATTTTCAAGTTCATCGATTTTTTTTACTATGTCATCTCTAATTTATTATTGAGCTCATCTGATAAGCTTTTAAATTTGGTTTTGTTTCTATAATTTCCACTTTTTGTATTTTCTATCTAATTTTTCATTTGTTTAAAGGGTGTTTGTAATTGCTTGTAAAAGTATTTTAATGATGGGTGCTTTAAAATCTTTGTCAAGTAATTCCAACATCTGAGTCTTCTCAGTGTTGGTACACATCAATTGTCATTTCTCATTCACGTTGTGGTTTTCTTGGTTCTTGGTATGAAAAGTGGCTTTTTTTATTGTACTCTGGGCATTTGGGCTATTTTTGTTGCAAAGCCTCTGAGGCTTATTTAAACTTTAGCAGACAGTCATCCTATCTAGATTAAGCATGTCGGTCCTGGGCTACTTTTGTGTGTTGCAGTTTCAGTGACAGTTTAGTATCCAGAGCCCTTGCAGTGCCACGCTGGTCTGTTTCATTTGCGTTACTTAGAGGTTATTATGAAGACCTGATTAGCATTCCACACTTAAGTTTCTATTCATAAACCTTTAAGCATGTTAATTATAGTCAGATTGATGTGGGGTGGGTCAGAAGTTTGACTGGGACCTTCTATGTAGGTTTAATGAATCCATTTGTCCAGTTCCCTCCTCTTCAAGATCTTCCCCACTCTGCGATGGGAGGGTGAGGGGAAACTGCCTAATACTGCTCATGGGGTGATAGAGGAAGTCACCAACAGACGAAAGGAAAGATGCTGAGGGGTGCCTGGTGCCACTGAGTGAGGAACCAAAGTTCAGATTCGGCACTCAGCCTCCATTGACAACCTGGCAACAGGGAAAGACAGCTATACCCCCACGCCATTTGCTATCTGTATCTTAAGCCATACACCTAAATAGCTTAAAACACAACCAGCGTGTTATCTCACAGTTCTGTAGGTCAGAAATCCTGGCATGCTCAACCAGGTTCTTTGATCACTCAGTGTCTCCAAAGGCCAACTATCAAGATGTCAACCAGCCTGGGATTTTATTTGGAAGCTTGAAAAAATAATCCACTTCTAAGCTCATTCAGGTTCCTTGTGGCTGAAGATCTGAGGCCTCCATTTCTTTCCTGGCTGCCAGCCAAGGTCTGTTCTCTGCCCCTATAGGTTGCCTGTATTCCTTCTCACGTGACCCTTCTTCAAAGCAGGAAGTTCTTCTCAAGCTTTGAATCTCTCTGACTTCCTCTAGTACTACTAGGCAGAGAAAGTTCTCTGCTCTTAAGGGGCCATATAATAAATTAGGCCCACCTGGATAACCTCCCTTTTTAAATCAGCTGTGTTATAGGCCAAAACACAGTCACTGGAATAATGGCTCATCATATTCATAGTTTGTGGGGATCTGGGAATGGAATCTTGAGGATCATTCCTAGAAATTCTGCTCACCTCACTACCATTGGAAAGGGAGTAGAACAGCATTAGTGTGTGGTCCACAGTTTCTGCTATTAGAATGTATTCATTCTTCTGGACGTGCGTGTCCTTTGTGTTGCTTTTTAATACAATTTCTAGCATGATTACGATACTCACTAGTACCAGCTACTTTATGCATAGGGTACTTTAGAAATAACATTATAATATTTTCAAATCTAGGTCACTGACTACTAACCCATGTTCCTGAGAAAAGATATTAGATGCAAATGACGACGCTGCCCTACCAGTGCCATTGTGTAAAATGAATGCCCGAGCTTTACTGAACAGCAAAACTGTCTGAGTTTTTAAAACCATTTTAAGGCTGTTATCCCATCTCCTGGCCCCACCCCCCAAATCCTGGCAATGCATCATATCTGGAGCACAAACAAGTCAGAGATCCACTGTCTGGAGTCCTCTGTAGGAGCCCCACACTTTACAAGTTCAAATATCCACTAAGGACCACAGCAACATCCTAAATGACTTAGACTCTGACCTGCTAGAAAGCTGGGGTAAAAACACATGGTCTCAAAGTCCCTTTCTAAGCTAATATTTGATAATCTTGTCATTAAGAAAGTAAAATTCCATTATGTGTAATCACCACAATCAACCCAGTCAGGAGACTAAAATTCACTGAGGTCACAATACTCTGTGAGTCACAAGACACCCCTCACACTTCCTGTACTGTAACAGTTATATTACAGATGATTTGGGTTCTTACTGGTCACACACTTGTCCTTAATTATTCCTGACCCTACTTGAAGTAATATTTCTTACAACAGTGTCAAACAGGTTCCAGTTGTTAGTTTTAGGACTTTTCTCTGAAAATAAATGATATGTTTAAAGCTGAAAGCATAATTTGAGTTAGAACTGCTTGCACCAGGAGTCCTATGGATGGAAACAATGGATAGTCACAAGTGTGGATAACCTGCCACTGACAGAAAAGATAGTCACACTCCCACTGAAGAGCACACTCTGAACACTGCAAAATGACCCATTTGCTTACAAATTAATACAAAATCAAATCTTTGGCTGGGGGTGTGGCTCAAGCGGTAGAGCAGGAAGCTCTGAGTTCTAACCCCAATCCCATCAAAAAAATCAAATGTTTTCCCGAATTGTCTTACTTCCAGAATTTGTAGGAAAAACAGCACAAGCTCATAAAAGTAAGCAAAGACTACCTTTTGGGTTGAAATAGTGAACTTCTGAAGTGAATTTCTAAAATTCAGAAAATAACCTTTTATTTTTGGCAGCACTAGGATTTTGAACTCAAGGACTTGCACTTGCCATGCAAGTGCTCTACCAATTGAGCCATACCCCCTCAAATCTTTTTCCAGATAGGGTCTTAACTTTTTGCCAGGGCTGGCTTCAGACTACAATCCTCCTACCTATGCCTCCTACATAGCTGGAACACTCACCACCACATACCTGGCTTATTGCTTGAGATTGGGGTCTCACTAAGTTTTTGCCTGGGTTGGTCTCAAATCACAGGCCTCCCAATCTTTGCCTCCCAATTAGCTGGGATTACAGTATCAGCCACCACAACCAGCCCCAAGTTAATAATCTTGATTCTACCTGATTACACACTTGGAGGAGGAGTTTAATGCCTTCAGGACAATTCAGGCACCCAGAAAATGCTGCCTGCTGGAACTTAGGTTCTGCATTCCAGAGCTCTGTGTGCTCCTCACTAGCTTATGTGACAGTGGTAAGTCCTTTAACCTTGATATGCCTCCATCACCTCTTCTGAAAAATCAAACCTGATAAAAACAGTACCTGTGTCATAGGGTGTGGTATAAGGATTGAATAAAATAAATTTCATAAAGGACTTAGCCTCCTTTCTGCCTGGCATACAGCAAGTGCTTGATAAATCTGGGGCATTGTACACAGATTATAAGTATACCACCAGGCAACCAGTAAGCCTTGAATAGAATGCAGCCATTATTATTCCATAAAGTCAGTCAGCAATCAGGGCCCAAAATGCCATGAGTTCATTTAGCACATTCTAACAGTTGCCTGCTGAAGCAACTTAGAAACTTCTAAGTGGCACTTTAATGAAGAACACCTTTGTCCTACATTTTCACAGAACAATGTCTAACACATGCTCTCCAGAGCACAGAATGACCCAAGGTCAGGTCACAGGTACTAAAACTCATCCCATGCAAAAAGTTGCACTTGTGACAATACGCTATTCCAGCCACTGTATCTCCTTTGTGCGGACATCCTTTGGTGCCTAGCACATAGCAGACGCCCAGTAAATGTTTCCTCCATGAGTGCAGCAGACCCTCAAATGCCCAAGCACGTGACAAAAGGTCATGAGCAAGAAGAGGCTCTGCACATCATAAATGCACCAGGAAAATTCCTGCTAGCTTTCCAAGAGTGACAAGTATCTGGAAAATAATCATACAATCAACAAAATTGATGGCCTTTAGGTTAAAATGTAAAGAAAAGTGAAATTTGACTAAAAGAAAAGAAATCCATGTTATAGTCTTTGAATACTGGACAGCAAACTGGAAATCTCTATTGTATGCCACTTGTTGAAGACAATTTGTGATTCTTTCTCTCCTAAATCAAGAAAATAGAACTGTGAGCTTTATCTCAGAGTGGTGCAAGTATACAAAGCATTGGCCTTTTGCTTCACCTATTAAATGTGTTCACCAGACACTTCACATAGATATGAAAAAGGCGGTTCTGAATACGCCAAAGAGAAATATAGAACACCCAGCAAAGGAAAGTGGAGGCACTGGGAAAGCAAGCCGAGAGCTGCTGCTGTGAGCACCCTAAGAAGTGAGACTCACGGAAATATGCTTCAACCCTCCAGCACAGGGCAGGCCGGTGTGCGATGCACTTCTGCCCACCACACACACAAACAGGCCCAGAGAACAGCTCGCTTCCTCACAGACGCTACCAGATCAACTTAAAGATCAACAAGCACATGCTTTTAACCCACCACAGCTTCCTGCTTTCTACCATCTACTTAAGAACTCTGAAATGCCATGGGCCTGGGTCCTGTTGCACTTTACCAAACATTCCCTCTAAAAGAAGACAAATTCATGTCAGCCCAAGCCATGGTGATGATGTGTTTTCTTTCCAAAATTCACTGGACTGGCCATTAAAAATGTGCAGCTGGATCCACTTCAGGGAAACCCAGAAAAAGCTGTTTACCAAGCTTTTGCATGACTAATGATTGCATACTGTAGTCTGGTTTCCAGAGTAAGGTTTTCAAAGAAAAACACTGGTAATTAAATCCACAGAAAGAGCCATACCTGCTTTCGGTGGGTGACTATTTTCTGTTTGTAGCAGTTCGAAGTCCCAAAAGGGCAACTATGATTTTTATTACTTTGAGACTTCACCCTAGTTCTTCTTATTTTTATACCCCACATCATAGTCTATCATGGTCTATTCAGAAAAAATATCCAAAACTTGTAAATTAGGCAAAAGAGATGATTGTGTGACCTTTTAATGTCATGCTAATCTATTTTCTAACAAGTCTCCCAGGAGGGTTATCGGCCCCTCTGGAAATGTAACTAACACTATTAGGGCATTTTATAATCCTATGAAAGTCAAGGGATAACATGTAGAAAAACAGCAAGGTATGCTGTTCTTTTTTCTTTTCTAGTAGAAATGACAACATCAAAGGTTAGTGTTTTATTGTCCTCTAAGACATGAACCAATTTTGAATCTAACTTCATAATCTTATTTGAGCATTCTTTTTTCCACTGAATTTTAATCAATTTCTCATACCCTCACTAAACCAGTTTTATTACTCTGCTAGTTCTAATTAAATGAATTCAACAACATTTAGATACATGCTCTATTTGCATTTTTTAAAGAATTAGTCTTTAGCTGGGCATGGTGGTACATGCCTGTAATCTCAGCTAACTGGAAGATGGAGACAGGAGGATGGTGAATTTGAGGCTAGCCCAAGCAAAGGGAGCAGTTGAGACTATCTCAAAAACAAAAGGCTTGAGGGCATAGTTTAAGTAGTAGAGTGCCTGGCTAGCATGCACAAGACCCTGGGTTCAATCCCAAGCATGGAAAAACCCTCCAAAATACTAGTCTTTGATAATTCCTGGGCTCATTAATCAAATCATCCTGAAGACTGAGATCTGTGCTTCAAGATTCCTCAGCAGTCATACACATAGGGCAGCTACATAAAGTCTCAAGATTCAGGATGGCCGGATGATGCCTATAATCCCAGCTACTTGGGAGGACTATGGTTGGAAGTCAGTCTGGGCAAATTGTTCACAAAGCCCCATCTCCAAAATAGCCAGAGCAAAATGAACTGGAGGTGTGGCTCACAGCATTAGAACCCCTGCTATGTAAGCTCAAAGCCCTGAGTTTAAACCCCAGTCCCACCAAAAAAATTAAAAATTCAGGATTATTAGTACTGCCCAAAACCCATATTCCAAAAGAAGTAGGTGGGGAAAGAGGTAGGGGAAGAAGGATTTGAAGACTCTTCATCCACAATTACAGCAATAAAAACTAAGTACATAAAAAAAAAGGACAAATCCAAAAGGCCATTTGGGACAAGTCACAACCTAAAAGCCTGGCAAAGCACAAGTCTCTTCTTAACAATGGGATGGACTGGTGTCCATCCACCAGCCCACCAGACTGAAGCCGAGTGCCAACGGCCCGCATCTGTAATTCTACTGGGAGGCAGAGATCAGGAAGACCGCAGTTTGAAGCCAGTCCTGGGCAAATAGTCCACAGGACCCTATCTCAAAAAAATACCCAACACAAAACAGGATTAGCAGAGTACCTAGCAAGCATGAGGCCCTGAGTTCAAACCCCAGTACCACCAAAAAAGAAAAAAAAAAAGGAAGAGTCTAGAAGGTGACCCTGCTCTTGGCTCCTTCAGCACTGCCTATCTGGGGAGCTGAAGACTCCCTCCCTGTGATGTGGCCCTTACCGCTCCTATTCATTTTGGACTCCTATGGTGTAGAAGTAGAGAGCCCAGGAGCAGGAAGTCCACAGCACTTCACACACACCCCTGGTAATAAAACCCTCATACCCAGCCCCTGTGGGCTCCTCCTTTGAGGGGATCCACCCATTTCTGTAGGCCCAAGGTTCACCAAACTACCCGCTCCCCACAACCAAGACGCACTCCTCAGTATGGTCTGGACCTGCATGCAGGTCTTCATACAAGAACAATCCATTCTTCTCTGGTGTGGTATAGGCAGTTTGTGGTATTGGGTCTTTCAGACCTAGTTAGTATGCCATGAGGAACAGCCTCTAGGTGATCCCTTTTTACCCAGCAACTCAAACAATTATTTACATTCTCAGGCATATAATTTATTAAAAGAAAATAAGCTGTGTTTTTGTAATTAAGCCCTAGATGAGTTGTACAAAGGGCATAATTTTCAAAACCTTACTGGAGAAGTAGGTTTTGTTCAATGCTTCATGGATATAAGGTGTAAAGGAAATTAATATCATTCCTATTAAAAAAGGTAATATGAATACAAAAGTGAAAAACAGCATAATTCAGTTTCTGCATTTAATTTAATTGCTACTTGGTGTAAGAGTTCAAAACTGAGTTTCACCTCCATTTTGCATGGAAAAGTTCTTTTAAACTCTTAAAGCAAGCAATACATAAATCAAACAATTCAACAAGTTTCATATTTTCCCAGCATTTTTCTAAGAAGTGATACACAGTTTGGGAAGAGATTATCCCAGTGTTTAAACAAGCCATTTCAAAACAGGCATCCTAGATATCGAGGGGAAAACTACACACGTGATTCTTGATATCAATCAGAGGCCAAGCTGTGAACAGAGCCCCATGCAATCCCTCCTCAAGTGCCCCCACAGCCTTTGGCCAGCAGAGCCCAGACAGGAGACAGGAAAAAGGTTTTGCTTTGTACTCACTCTGACAAAGTTGTCAGGGAACAAACCTCTCCTGCCGTTGATCTGTCCCTCCCACCAGCCTCCATCCTCCTTCCTGATGTTGGTGATGACCTCACCCACGCTGATTGTCAGCTCATCGTCGTGCTGGGCCTGGTAATCAAACTCCACTATGGCCTCCACTGGAAGGGACAAAGAAAAAAGAGCAACTTAGGTCAGATGTTGCAGAAGTCTAAGGTCCAGCATCCCTGGAAGACCAACAAAGTCATATTAAAGGGACTTCCCCTCTACAAATATTTAGAGTAACAGGGCCACACACAGTAACCCAATTTTGGTTAACCTAAAGCCTGTAGCACAGAAACCACGAAGTGCTGGTCATGGTCAGACACAGGGTGGCCTACAGGTCTCAGGGCCAGCAGGAGCTTCAGAGGGGAAGCCACACTTGACAGGGGCCTAGTGATGTTTACCTCACCCAGGAGGAGTCCAGCATCATTTTGTCAAGCGCAGAAATGGCAGACAACAGACATTAAGTTTGGTCCTTGTCCATCCCACCCTCCTCCTCCAGCCAGTGCTGTGTCATGCTACCCTCCTTGGGCTTCAGTTGTGCAAAATATGGGCCATAATTCCCACCCTGCAGAGATACCACCCATATCTCAGTGACAATGTAAAGATGGCTGGTAGAGCAAGTCCGTCTGGTTGAATCAATGTCTCAGATTGCCTACATCAAAACCACAAGTGCCCTCTCAACAAATGAGTTCTTCAGCAGCAAAATTCATATTATATTGAATTCTCCATCTATGACAAAGAAATTCTCTCTCATTCTTGGTATAGGCTTATTGACAAAGTACCAATGCACATTAGCAGAGCTAACCAATCCAGAGATTAGTTAACCTATCCACAGATCAATTATACAATTCATTTAGACTTTGGGCTCTTCATGCCCACCTCAATACAAACCAATCTCAACAACTTTCACTTTTTCATTTACAACTTTCTATGGATGATGAATGAATGAATACAAGGATGGTGAAAATTGGATGAAACCCCAAGTGGCTAATTTGCTAATTAACTTAAGAATTATGCTAAAATAATGGAAGAAGAAAAGTTAAATGAGCTCTATATTGTGTGTATATACTGCCAGGTGCTGGTGACACCAGCAGGCAGAGATCAAAAGGATAGTGGTTAGAAGCCAACCATGGGCTAATAGTTTTGAGAGACCTTATCTCAAAAATACTCAACACAAAATAGGGCTGGTGGAGTGGCTCAAGTGGTAGAGTACCTACCTAGTAAGCATGAGGCCCTGAGTTCAACCCCCAGTACTGCAAAAAGCAAAGCATATATAATGTAACTCAAAATGGATTATAGATCCAAAGGTAAAAACTCAAACTGCAATTTTTTTTCTTTTTGGTAAGTTTTTTATTAACATGTAATAACCATACATACTAATGGAGTACAGTGTGATAGTTCAACACATGCACGAGCTTGATCAATCAGGGTAATTAGCACTGCCCTCTGTCATTGCTCTATGTATATAGCCTTGGAACTCTTCTTTTCTAGATCTAAGAAAGCATAGGAGAAAACATTAATGACCTTGGCTTTGGCAAAGATTTCTCAAATAAGAAACAAAAGGCACAAATGAGTAAAAATTTTCAATACCCTGAGGTCAATTGAGTTTCCAGGGAAAAGACTAGTAGGTGAGTGGATCCCCACCACATGGGCTTTGCATGTCCATTAGGAATAAAGCACTTCCTGCTCAGAATATCCTATCCACCTGGCCTGTTCACTCGTGTTGTCAGCTAAACCAGCCAGTTCAGAAGCAACTCAAAGTGGAATTTCCTTTTCTTAGATCATTTTTTCATTCTAAAATTAGCTGGCTCACTCTACCAAGATGAAGTTGAGTTGTGACCTACTGTTATCACTTTTAAATGGAAAGAAAGAGTGTAAGAGCACAAAACAAGGCAAACTTTTCTCCTCATTTCTACTGGTTCTTGACAAGAACACAGGCAGAAACTCTGATTTTTTTGTACCATCCTCTGTTCTCCAAAAGTTAAAATGAGCCAGCATAACAATCGGAATGAGATAGTTTGAAAAACATCTTTCAGCCATGTGCAATGGTACATGCCTGTATTCCCAGTTACTCAGAAGGCTTAGGCGGGAGGATCGCTTGAGTCAATGAGTTCAAGACCACTTTGGGCAACATAGCAAGACTGCCACCTCAAAGGAAAAAAAAAGCCAGCTTTCTTCAAATCACCTAGAGATTGATCTATTGAAGCTAAGATTATAGTAACCACTGTTCATGTGTCAGACACTGTTTCCTACATTATCTCATTTTCCACTTAAATAGTATGATGCCCACATTTCTGATCAAAGAACCTGAAGCTCAGTGCTCTCTTCAGGGACCTGCTGAGATGATGAGAGAAAAAGAATGTCTATTCATTTCAATTTTAAAAAGAGAAAAATCAACATCCCTACTATTCTATTTGCAGAATACTGACTCCTTCATCTGGTCCCTAGGTCAGACAATCAGGGGTCCTCCCAGGGACAGGAAGTAGCCTGAGAGACCGCAGAACCAAGGAGCACTGGACAGAGAGCCCTGCAAGAGCAAGCGCCAACTCCAGCACCAGAGGGCACACTGCAGCTCTGAGATGCCTCTTGGTAAGGCCTCTCTATGGACCTCACCCTCTTTTTACTAAAACACCCTCACTAAATGGATTAGCAGCTTGAAAGATTATGTGAAAGAAGTAGAAGCTATAGACAATGTTTGATTTGAGGCCAAGCAAACAAGAAAACGTGGAACTGCCACTTCAGTTCTTGGAGGCAAATACAAGGACAAGTCAATCACATCCTATGAGAAGATGACCAAACAACTCTCAATTATCAAGACAATGTGTAATGTGGATGTTCTCCTGTCACCAGAAGTGTATTCAGAAAAGAGATTTCCCCAATAGAAGAGGGGAACACTCTACTCACTCCAGGAATTTTGAAGTAATCCGTGAAGGAGGCACACAAGGTAGCAGGCCAGCAGAGATTTTCTTAGCATAGGAAGACAAACCAGGTTGCAAGGAAAGAACAGAATAAGTTAGCACCTTCTGACAAACTGTTGGATGGACACTATGCTCAAGCCTATAATCTCAGCTACAGAGAAGGTGTAAGTAGGAGGATCTCAGTCTGAGGCCAGCCCTGAACAAAAAGATGAGACCCTATTTGAAAAATAACTGAAGTGATAAAGGGCTAGAGGCATGGCTCAAGTGGCAGAGTGCCTTTCTGGCAAGCATGAAGCCCTGAGGCACCCCCCCCCAAAAAAAAGAGAAGATGACAGTGGGTGCTAAGGCTCAGAAGGTGGTCTTCAACCCAGGGGTATTTTATTTCCAGGGTTTCCAGTTCAAAACTGGTCACCAGAATGTATGATCACCTAGCAACTTTCAGATTATTCTGTTTTGATATTATCACACAAGCATGAAGGCTAAGAGTCTGACTTTTGTATTATAATCAAAATGTCTTGTGACATAGGAGTCTGTTCTCTGTGATTTTTTTTTTTTTTTGTATTCTTCCTGGTCACACATTTAGAAAACCCAGGCACTTTCTATTCTCAGACTCAATTACTTACTCATCTAGGGACAGCATATGCATATCTCATTTAACATCTAAAAAGAAGGGAGGGAGATGGAAGGAACACAGGGCTGCTCTGGTGACTTTTTCAGCCTTAGTTCCTGGTTCTGTCTCAGCTCCTGAACCTGGTTTCACTTCTGATATATTTTCTAATTTCCTCATCACCATGCCCTAGCTATCCTGCCTCACATCCTGCTTGAGATACAAATGCTGAGTTATCAGGATTAGCAAGATTTTAAAAAACTATGTACCTGAACCACAAAGAAAATCTTTGTTTTCCCCCAATTGTCTATAGCCACACAATATTTAATTTTAGGTTTCTCAAGGCTCACTGAACATACTAATAAAGGTTTAAGAGCTTCTCTGGAGTCACCTCAATCTTAGATTAACACAGTAATATACAGTCATGTGCCCAATAATAACATTTCATTCAATGATGGACTATATATGACAGTGGTCTGATAAGATTATATCACCCAATGATGTCATAACCATCTTAGTTATGTAAGCATACTCTGATGTTCACACAATGAAGAAATCACCTAGTGACACATTTCTGAAAATATATACCTGTTTTAACACCAAGCATTCTTTCTTAAACCAGAAAGAAAAGGCTTGGACCACTGACCTAGACTTCCCAAGGCCTTTCCCATTAGCACCTGGAGAGGAAAGCTTAGTTTTTCCAATGGGCAACATGAGAGTGTGGTCAGTGGAGTTGGGGGAAGCCTACCACAAGCATGTTTGCAGGAAAGAAGGGGAGAACAGGGAAATCTCCTAAGGAGGCACCTGGGCAGGGGCCCATCTCACTGGTGTACTTTCAAGTCTGTCAGAACCTGACAGACTTGGGAAGCACAGCCTTGCTTCCTCCATCCTATACAGCAAGTTCTATTTTCTCTGATCTCTATGTGAACCTCTCCAAGGTAAACCTGAAGGAGGCCAAGTGGAATCTGCTTCAAGTAAAGGATTATGAAGAAGTAAACAGCTGTCGCTTGGTGTGGCAAACCAGAAAGAAGTGCATCCTGGTTGTTCTTCAATCTGTCTTTTGGTGAGTCCAAGGGCACACCTTAGTGGATGCCTGCTATGAGCAAAGCTGGGGATCAGGGCTTGAAGACTTAAAGATAAACTGAGCACAACTCATGACAGTCCAGCCTTCGTCCCAATAGCCTATGTAGCTGGTCTTTCCTGATTTACCCTTTCTTTAAACTCCTGGTAGAAAGAAAATTGCTCCTAACATAAAGAAAATTTAACCCTCTCTTTAAACTTAAGTAATCACATGTACCCTCCCCTGTCTCTAGCCCCAGCTAGGCCATTTGCCTCCTTACCAGCTTCCTGGCTTCTCTAGCCCCTAGGCCTCCCCATGAGGTGGCAGCTGCATGTGTGTCCTCCCAGTGAACTTCTAAATGCCTTTCAGCATTAGTTTCATTGTGGCCCCCTGTGAGCATCCGTGACATGCACTAGTGCTCAATGCAGACTTGATAATCCAATTGCAAAGCTTGCACTTTATATTCAGATAGTTCTCTGCCCAACAAAGGTGTTGCTCAAATGTCAAGTGTCGATCACATTTTTGCAAATTGAGTCATATTCTTCAGTGCACTAAGGGAGTTTTCTATTTAAAAGATCCCATGGTTAAATCTTTTGTAACATGAATAATCACTTCCTGCTTTACCTTTCCTGTCAAAATGAATATTTTACATATCAGGTTTCTCTAAGGGTAGGAAACTTGTGCATAGCTTTGTTAAAAGCTCCTACCTAGAACATGAGATATGAGTTATGTCTCTCCTACCCCCTCTAAGGGCACTTTACTATGTCCTCTGCAAGCCTTTGAAAGGTTTAGGACTTTTCTGTCCAATACACTATCACCAGCTTTGTGTGGCTACTGAGTACTTGAAGTGGCTAGTCTGAATTGAGAGGAGCTATAAAAGCATACTAAGTTTCAAAGACTTACCTGAAAAAAATAACAAAGTAGTTCATTAATAATTTTTATACTGATTGCATGATGAAATACTTTGAATATCTTGGGCTAAATAAATACCTGCAAATTAATTTAATCATTTTTAGTTTTATTAATGTGGCTGCTAGAACATTTAAAATTACATATTTGCCTTGTATTATATTTCTATTGCACAGCAATGGTTTCAAATAATACTTGGCAAACAAGCAACGAAGACCTCAGATTGTACAAATAAGGCCAAAATATTCATGAGAGCCCATGAGAAATTCTGTGCCCTAATAACCATTTCCTTGCCTTTAGGAAGCTGCAGATAGCTACCACGAGGACAAAACATTACCCAAGATCTCTTAAAATGGCACTCTTTGGGAATCTACCTCCGGGCACAAGCACAAAATTAAAGCATTAAGTTAAGTAAACTATATCAGAGGTGTAATTAGGACAACAGTAAACAAAAATCTCATCTTTAAAGACAGCATAAATTACAAAACTTAAGAATGTCTGCCCATGAGAAAAATACCACCCTCCAGCTGCATGTGTACCAAAAGCCAGCCAGCCTCCACAAGTCTGTCTGCAAACACCAAAACTACAGTTACCCCTATTATGAAAAGATACAGCGGAGGAGATAAGAAATCTGCTTAGAAATGCAAAACCCTCCAACCTTTCCTCTCTCCACCTTCAAACTTGCTGAATGTCTCCTCCCCCAAGATGAAATGGGTGGTTTTTAACTGTCGGTTGGCTAAGTCAGCTGCCAGGCAGCTTCTCACAACCAACTTCTCAAAGTGGCAATGGCAGTGGCATTTCAGAGGCCCCCTCCAGCCTTGCTCATTGTACTTACTTCCTCTGTCCTTGCCAGGCTCACTAAGCTGCAATTTCACATTGGCTTACTCCAACCAACCCACAAGCTCCATGTGGGAAAAGCCCTCATCTTCCCCGGGATCCTATTTCCCTCACCTAGCTCCCTATCTAACCCAATAAATATTTGAATAAACCAGTCAGATGAAGGAGAAAGCAAGTTTCCAATTAACCTCCCCCATTCTCTACGCAGACACACTTCTGCAAACGTCTCGGTGACGCTTTAAGCGTTTCAGAAGCAGAAAGGTTACACACACCACTTTACACTTTTTTGATTTGTGCATTCTGACAAATAAATTTTTAATTTTAATGTTTTGTTTCAGTCCTCTGATTAGAGAGAGCAAAAAAAAAAAACAAGAAGCAATTTTTCACCCAAGAGGATTTCACCAAAAGAGACTATGATTAGCCGGACGCAGGTGGCTCACACCTGTAATCCTAGCTACTCAGGAGGCAGAGATCAGAAGGGTCATGGTTTGAAACCAGCCTGGGCAAACACTTCACAAGACCCTATCTTGAAAAAAACCCTCACAAAAAAGGGCTGGTGGAGTGACTCAATGTGTAGGCCCTGAGTTCAAGCCCCAATACTTCAAAAAAAAGACAGAGAGACCATGATTACTAATTACTGGTAATTGAAAGAATGTTGGATATCATCTTGTCAAGTCATTTTCTGGGGCTGGTGGGGTAGCTCAAGAGGTAGAGCACCTGCCTAGCAAGCATGAGGCCCTGAGTTGAAGCCCCAGAACCAACAAAAAAAATCATTTTGTTAAACTTTACAGATGAAGAACTGACATCTGTATTGTTCCATGACTTAAGACTTAGAGAGACTGATAGCTAAATAATGGCAGAGTCAACACTAGGACTCCACTCTCCCAAATGATAATCCTCAGGAGAGAAGGGAAAAGCTAAAGCAAAGAGAAGAAATAACAGAGACCAGCAAGATACAAACTTCACACCGTTGGAGGGGCTTCTCCCCTCACTCCATACAGCAGAGTTTCCAGAACACTCAGAAGTTTCAACAGTCAGGAACATATAAAAACATATGTTCAAGCTGGGCATTGGTGGCTCACACCTGGAATCCTAGCTACTTGGGAGGCTAAAATTGGAAGGATCACAGTTCAAGGTCAGCCTAAGCAAATAGTTTGGGAGATCTCCATCTCCAAAACAACCAGAGCAAAATGGACTGGAGGTAGGGCTCAAGTAGTTCAAATCTAAAGAGACAAAAATAGGAGTGGGAACAACAATTGATTGCAAATGTGTGCAAGGGATCTTTGGGGATACAAAAATGTTTTGATATTAAACTGTGGCAAGAGGTGCACGAGGTTGTAAATTTACTAAAAACACATTAAATTGTAAACTTAAAATGAGTGAAATTTTATACCTAAATTTAGCTTTTAAAAATAAAATTTAAAGTCTGCATATGATGTATGTTTAGGAACTTGTGATTATAGACATTTGTCATTAAGGTGGTTGTGTCCCAGAGAGAGACCACTTCATATTCAGGGAGGGAAAATGATTTGGGGGAGCTTCCCCTCCCCCATGAGATACAGCCTAATGGGACAGCCTGTCAACATGTCCTGCAATCTGCCAATGTAGGGGCACATGAGCCAAGTGACTCATAGCAACAAGATAAAGACTGGAAATGGCTAGAGTAGATGCCTACTCCCACCCCCACCCCTGCCCTAGGGCTCTCAAAAGAGGTAGAGATCCCCAGGCCTGCCTGTTTGCCATCTTCCCAGAAATGATTCTTCAGCTTCTCCTTCCACCCCATAAACCCCAAAGCCCTCCTATAAATCATTTTCCTTCTTCAATTAAGAGAGAGCTGGTTTCTGTTACTTGCAACCAGACACTCTAACAGAGACTTTATAAAAAAAAATATACTCTTTCCTTCATGAGTCTGCAGAAGGCCAAGTTCTCACCATCCTTGGGCTGGGATGTAGCTCGGTGGTACAGCGCTTGCCTAGCATGCGTGAGGCCCTGGGTTCGATCCCAGCACCAAAAAAGAAAAGACAAAAAAAAAAAAACCTCTCCCCAAGTTCTCACCATCCAGTGTCAGGGCTGGGGGTTTGGGTGGGGGTCTGGATTTCCCAGCTCAAGAGGGCACAGGTGCTGTGAGGATCTCCAAGTACAGTAACCTACACCAGCCACATTCTCCTTTTGGTATCTTCACAAACACACCAAAAAGGGGCACCAAACCAATAAGGATATAATTCCCAAGGTCTAACTTGGTTAGAAATTGAACATCAGCTTCTCCAAGTAAGGCGGGCTCAGAATTCAAACTCCAATGACAAAGAGCCCCTGGGTGTTAACTCTCTCCTTGGGCAAGAGGAAGTGGGCCATTGGCCAGGATGGCTTCCCGCTGGGTTTAGCAAGGTCTGCAGCAGGCCCAGGAGCAGCTCAAAGAACTTGACATCAGCAAGGAAAGGGGAAAAATGAGAAACTGAGATATAAAAAAATCAACTCAACTGTGTGAGAGGAAAAGAAAGGTGTCTGCCTTAGACACGCTAGCTACTCACTGCTTTGATGGACAGCCCAAGGAACTCCAGCACCCCAGGTCATCTCTCCCCACCTGTCACCTCTAGCTAAGCATCTTTACAGAGGACACCATGAACAGGAGAAAGCCTGGTAGGGCTGGGAGTAGATTCCAGCCTAGACATTTACTAGCTTTGTGACATGAGGCAAGATACCTTGCTTGAGTCCATTTTCTTTGTGTCTAAAGTGAAATGATGATCTGGTGCAAGAAATGAGGGATGCTACCTGCAAACTCTTGTAGACAGAAGTTGCTCCATCAATGGCAGCCACTAGTCTCACAGGCCATTATCACGCGGTGCTGTGAGGGCTTCCATGCACATGTGCTCCCTGCCCACTCCAGAGAATGGGAGCCCTTAAAGTGCAGACCTGAGCATCCCACCCCTTGCCTGGTGTTTGGCACATAGTAGGTACTCATTAAATGTTGGTGGTCAGATGCACCATATAACAACAGGAGTGTCCTGAGACAGCATTAATCCCAACTCGTACCTTCTCATTCAGCACAAGGAAATGAAGTGAGCTGTTGTGTCAACCAAAGGCTAGAGAAAGCCAAAGATCAACATGTCCAATTGGTCACAAAATAAGTATAATCAAGCCTCTCAAGTGCTATTGTAACCAGCCTCAACTCCACTCTCACCTCTACCATGACAGCAGAGGGGCATCCAATCAAAGATCAGAACATGGGCAAGGTCTGAAGCGGAAAGTGGTCACAGGCCTAGGGACCTTAGGTCTTTCAAAGCCTGTATTCCAAAGCACAGGGAACAAACAAGTGCAAGGGATGCAGGAACAATGAGTTATTAAACATTTCCCAACTAAAATTAACCCTTGCAAATACAGCCACTGCTCTTTTCAGAAGATGCATTAGATGGACTAAGAATAAACTGGCCAGGAAAAGACTTGTTTAAGTAAAAAAGGAAAACAGAGAAAATGGCTACAGATGAGTCTGCAGAAAAGAGCCAGGCATGGTGGTTCCCACTATAATCCCAGCTACTCAGGACGTAGAAGTAGAAGGATTGTGGTTTGAGGTAAGCACAGGCAAAAGCATAAGACCCTATCTGGAAAAAAAAACTAAAAGCCAAAGGACTGGGGGTATGGCTGAAGTGGTAGAGCACTTGTCTAGCAAGCACAAGGCCCTGAGTTCAATCTCTAGTACTACCAATAAATAAATAAATAAAGCAAAGAGTAAAGACAATTGGTTATAGTTAGTTTAGCCAATATAGAAAATGGTTCTATAAAAACAATTTTGGGGGATAGGGGCTAGAGGTGACTCAAGCGGTAGACTGCCTGCTTTGCAAACATGAAGCCCTGAGTTCAAACCCCAGTCCCACCCAAAAAAAAACTCATAGAGGGAAAAGTAAATAGTCTCTAAAGAAACCAAGTTAATAAAATGTCAGTTTAGTCAAAACAGTTTAGCCACTTAAAGAAGACATGATCTTTTCATTCAAGAGGAAGAAAGCATATGAATGCTGCTTTCTATAAACATTTAACAGTTTTAAGTAACAAAATGGCTTAAGGATGAGTAGAGATTTTCCTGATTTTATGACAACCTAGTTCTCAGACTCCAAGGACACCCAAAGACAGGTACCTGACAAGAAAGTGATCTCCTATCTTTCTCAGGGGGAAGATCCCTCCCGTGTTAATCAGTTTTTTGTTGTGACAAACCACCTGACCAAAACAACTTATGAGAGGAAGGATTTGCTTTGGCTCATAGTTTCAGCCCATCATGGCAGGGAAGGCATAAGGCAGCATGACAGAACATAGCAGCTCACCTTAGGGCAGGAAGGAAGGAAGGGAGGGAGAGAGGGGGAAGGGGGGGAAGAGAGTGAGGGAGAGAGAGAGAGAGAAGGAGGATATGAATGAATGAGTATGAATGTCTGAGCTAGGATCTCTTCTTTTCCCCTTTTATTCCACCCAGGCCCCAGCCTCTGAGATGGTGCTGTCCACATTCAAGGCAGGTCTTCCCTCTTAGTCAATCCTCTCTGGAAATGCCCTCGCAGACACATCTAGAGGTGTGTTTTACTGATCTCTAGGTGCCTCTAGCTCCAATCAAGTAGACAATCAAGATTAACCATTACCGCTGGGAGCATGGCTCAAGTGGTAGAGTGCCCACCTAGCAAGCGAGAGGCCCCGAGTTCAAACCAAGTACCACCAAAGAAAAAATTGGAATGAACATCTCTCTAGGGCTGCAGTGTGACTCAAGTGGTAGAGCGCCTGCCCAGCAAGTACAAGGCCTTGAGCTCAAACCCTGTACTGCAAAAAAAAGAAAAGAAAGATTAGCCATTAAAAATCCAAAAGGTTTTGGGTCAACCTGAATATGCAAATTTTAAAACAGAAAAAGAAACAGTCAAGTATCTGCTTATACTATACACTAACAGTAGATTATGCAAAATAAAATGGAAAATATTGCCTCTTCCCCCCAATACCCTCTCACTTCATGAAATAATTTTATTCAACAGAGACTACAAACATGGTTGAAACATACTGGATTATGGTTAATGCATCTAAAGGGTTTTACTCAAAATAAGTTCATAGTGCCCTGCTGTAGAAGATGCTTTTTAAGCGCTGTAATAGAATGCAATGCTTGCTTTTACTGGGGAGAGTATGGGACAGATGGGGAACTGGCTTTGTATTTGGATATGCTTCAGGGTAGCTAAGCTGAATCAGCTGTGAGAGGCAGGGTCCAGATCAAAAGAAGGGAAGTTAAGAACAATTCTACAGAAAAATGTGGTCAGTAGGCACAAAGGAAGTGGGTATAAGGGCTGAGTCACTGTATGGCTTTGTATGAACAAGAAATATACTGTCTGATCAGAGAGAAAGTAGACAGTAAGGTGAAAAGAAACCACTCTGAATGGACCTTTGCTGCCTTCCTTGGGCAGATTTAATATCCCTCTTCAGGCTTCATTCATACCCCCCAGCTGTAACAATTCTGCCACCATGAGCCCCTGCAAGGTAGAAGGGGGGTATAAAACTGAAGCTTATGGACCTCCCAAAAGAAAAGGCACACTGCCCAATGCATCTCCCTCCTCAAACACTTAACAGAGCACTTGTCCCCATCAGGCACTCAAGAAATGCTGACTGTTGAATGGAGAAATGCAAGGATGATTTTGATGAAGAGCTGAGAATCCAAGAAAAGATCTGAGATGAATGCACAAGGCTAATGGCAGAAGATAACAGAACTGTGGTTTTTCAAAGCAGTCTAGAATTTCTAACCGTCATAAGCGTAACTACTTTGAGGTCCTTAACATCTAATCCTGAGATAACATCTGGCATTTTGCAGCACCATCACGTGGAGGACATTAGGGAGACAGTTTCATCTTAAGGCTCACCAATGGTGTTACACAGTAGTTGTGAATCTATCAACATAGCAACTACCACCAGTTTCCAGTCAATTTGGTTAGTGCTTTTAATATGTGAACAATTTGAGCTGAAAGTGGCTAGTCAAGTATCCATTTCAAGCATGTTTTCTTAATCAACTACATTGAAAATACTCTGTCACAGTATCAGAAAACTAACGTAAAGCAGAAGTGGTTAAATGCCAACATTTTTCTTTCCTTTGAAGGTAATAGTTTAAAGTTGGACAGAGAGAATAAGGCCTAAATAAACTGGAACAGAGTCTAAAATTTATAAAATCATTTCCAAAACTAAAACACAAGCTAATAAAAATAAATAGATAAACAACCAACAGCACCACACCGAAAGACTTCTAGAGGGATGATCTAAAAAGAGCAATATATGCATTTTTCCAGAAATAATAACATTTCAATTTCTAAATACCATTTTTCACTACCAGAAAGTCTTGGAAAAATGGCACACTTCAGGTCAAGGGAAGGAAAGATAATAAACGAGGACCATCTGTCTACCAAGAAAACAAGGAGGCTGTCAGAGACGACGAGGGTCATGTAAGAACTCAGAATCAAACACAAAGAGGTTCCCACTGACCACAAATGGAACAATATACAATACTGCAATGAATAGCCACAATTGGTTGAAAGATGGATATCAAGTAAGTTTGATATCTCATATGTTATATACGTTTCATAGTAATACTATTTAAAAATCATTGGTCACCTATGAAAGATGCTAGTAAATCAATTAATTACTTTGAAAGCTAACAAATTAAGAGAAAAAAAATCAAACATTTGCCCTGCCTTTCCTATATGGATTCAGAATTACCAAATAGCTGACAAGGAGATATTTCTCTCTACAGTAGTATACACAACCAATTCTTTGCAACTTCTAATGTAATCAAGAATCTGCACAACTGTCACTAACAGAGGCTGGCATTACAATTAGAGAGACAACCAATCGCTTCCTGGACTTTTGGCTAAGATCAAGTGGGCATTGAGAGCCTTGTGACAGAAGTATGTGTCATCAGCAGCAAAACATTCTTGCCAATGAACCTGAACTGAATAGGATTAAGCCTCTGCATTTACTAGCAGTTTACAAGAGACACAGGGGGTCCAGTCCACATCCCTGAAAGAATTCAGGGTCCTGAGCTCTTGAAGGGGAAAGGTTAGCATAGGCAAATGGGTAGGCATGAACAGGAACAAGGAGATGCACTGGGCTACAAGATTCCAGTTTAAACTCCAGGTGGCCCGCACCCAGGCCAATGATTAAGATAATAGCCCTACATCCTTATAGAGCCCACTCCCTGTATCAAGTTGAACCGGGAAAGGCAAAGAGGATCAAACAGAAAGTGCAAAGGGGATCAACTGAGAATGACAACGAGGAACCCAAGCCAGGCAGGCTTCGCACATTTGGGGAAGACCACAGTTTCACGCCACCTAATAACCACGCCCTACTGGATAAAACCCCAACCCCCAACAGCTTCTGAGCAATCAATCCTTACCTGAACTGCCTGCCTCACTCCTTGAAGTGCACTGTCATTGTTTAGCAGCTGGTCCTTACCCAAACTGCCCACCACATCCCTTGAGGTATAATTCCACGTTCCTAATAAATCATTCTTCACTATCAAAAAAAGAGATATAGGAGCCCCAGAAATATGTTAAATAGCATCCCAAGGGATAGTCAACAAAATGTAGATTATAGTCAATGCTACAGGCAAATGACTTCATTTCTTCACAAAACACAAAAAAAAAATCACAAAGGAAAAAGCAGTAAGATGAGAAACCTAAATGAAAACAGACTCCTAGATAACCAACTGCCCACAAAGTATGGGCCTTCCAAAGTCTGCTTTAAGTGCCTTCTTAAAGATTTTAACTGTGTAAAAACTGAATTTAGGCCTGGATGTCTGATAAGGAAACATTAGTTGTCGTAGGTTTAAAAATTATTATGATTACAGTTTTGAAAAAAACTTATCTTTACAAAATACATGCTGAAACACTTCCGGATTGTTAAAGTGTTCTAAACATGTGTGTTCATGGAACTTAAAGGATGAAGAGAAAAATCTTAATGCTGCTGTAACTCTAGCTGGTGTAATCACTATTTCACAAGTGATTCAGCTAACCATCCTATGCACAGCAATACACCTGAAAAGGAAGTTGAGTTTTTTAAAAGCAACAAGATATTAAAAGTGCCTAGCATGTATGAGGCCCTGGGTTTGATCCCCAGTACCACAAAAAAGAAAAAACAATATTAAAAGTGTGTATGTGTGTTTCAATACTTGATTTCATTATTAAGAGCACTAGGTATCTATAAATACTTTTAAACAAAGAATTGATCCAAAAGTATCTTCCTTTTTAGTACAGTAAATTTTCACTAAATTATAAATATAAAATATCAACTAACTAAAATTATGACAACCTTCATGAAAGAGATGTATTACAGAAGAGATCCTAGAGATCTAATAGACTTCAACTGTGTCTTTGGAGGCTGGACAATGCTTAATCATGTGTGTGTGTGTGTACTGGGGATGGAACCCAGGGCCCTGTACATGCTAGACAAATGCTGTGCTGACCTACATCTCCACACCTTGGTTTTTGTGACAAGGTTTCAATGGGTACCTCAAGTTGGCTTTGAACTCACTATGTAGCCCAGACTAGCCTTTAACTTGTCTTCCTCTTGCCTCCTGAGTGCTGAGATTACCACCACACCCAGCTTCCTAATTACTTTTTAAAGATAATACTTTTAACTACTTAAAAAATAATAAGCAGGGCTGGCAGAGTGACTCAAGTGGTAGCACACCTACCTAGCGTGCATGAGGCCCTAAGTTCAAGCCCCAGTACTGCAAAAAAATATTAAAAATAATCAGCAACCAGCACTCAAGTGTGTTGTATATCACATCTATGGGTGTGACCCTGGACAAGGGTACCTCTGTGAGCATTCTGAATTTGGGTTTCTAGAGTTGTATGTTGCAAAAGGAAGGCTGTGGTTTAGGTGTAAAAGTGACACCATGATTATTATGGTTTTTAACAGAGCCCTTATTTTTTTTTTGAGGCAAGGTGTCACTATTTAGCCCAAGCTAGCCTCAAACTCATTATCCTCCTGCCTCAAGCTCCAGAGTGCTAGGATTACAGGTATGTATCACCAGTCTCAGCTTAGAGCCCTTATCCTTAAGAAGTGCATGCTCCAACAAGGCAGAAATCCGACTGCTATAGCTGAAATATGGACTGTCCCTCAATGCTAAAGGCTTGGTCCCATGTGGCACTATTGGGAGGTAATGGAATCTTGTAAGAGGTGGGGCCTATTAGGAGGTTTTAGGTCACTGGGGACATGCTCTCTCCCCATCACCTGGTCCACATCAGAATGGTGGAATGCTCAGGTTAAAGATGGTCCCCTTGGTGACCATGTACCTCTAACACCCTCTTCCACCCTTTCCAGGAGGAGGACCATTAGTCAACATCTGAAATAGGGTCAGGGTGTGTTTTCAGACCTGTGGCCTGGTGAGTTCTGAGGCTTCAAGGTTCCAACCTCCAGCTCTACAGAATTACTACCAAAAAGGAAGCAGCAAGGAGCTCTACGTGAGCCCTGGGAAGATCACCCGCCACCCCCATTACTCACTGGGGGAAGTCACTGAACAAGATTCCATGTCATTACAGCTATGTCCACCACTAGCCTGCATGTTACAGGAGGGCACAAGGCATGGCTGCTTTATTTGCCTCTGTAGATACTGTGCTGGCCTAATGCCTAGCATGTCATAGGAACTTCATAAACATTTGCTGAACAAAGACACTCTTCTATCTAGGAGCCAGGTGCCTTTACCCTCATGGTGTCATGTAACTGTGCCATTTCTCTGTGACACACGGTATTTTCACGCTCTTCAAGAATGGGACCCAGCCATGGACAGGAAATAGCTAATCCTCCTTTCCAGGCCCTGGAACCTGGGCATGATTGGGGTCTCTCTGACCCATCAAGTGCAGGACAACAAGGCTACAACATTCCCAGGCTATATTATGCAGCCTCCTCCTCGCTTCCTGGAACATTTCCAGGCAGCCATGCTGTGAGGACACCAAGTCACACTGAGGGGCCATGCTGAGTCATACTAGCTTGGTCTGACATGTGGATGACCGAGCCTTCAGATGATTCCAGCCCCTAGTTGTCATGTCACTCTACCTTTGAGACTTTCTAGCAGAGGCCCACTGTAGAGTTGAGACAAGCCATCCCACCGTGTCCTATTCAATTTCTTTTTGGCAGCACTGAGAACTGAACTGAGAGCCTCAAGCTTGGTAGACAAGCACTCTACCACTTGAGCAGCACCCCAGCCCATTTTTGCTTAGTTATCATTTGGATAGGGTCTCACTTTTTGCCTGGGGCTGGCCCCAGACCATGATCCTCCTTCCTATATCCTCCTTCATAGCTGGGACCAAAAATGCACACCACTATGCCTGGCTTGTTGGTCCAGATGGGGTCTTGCTACCTTTTTGCCTGGGATGACCTCAAACTTCCATGCTCCCAAGTTCTGCCTACTGAGTGGCTGGGATTGTCCAAATTCTTAACCCACAAAATCTAAGAGCATAAAATGGCTAAGTTTGAGAGGGATCAGTCACATAGCAACAGTCACTCAAACACTCTCTGTAAGGTGCCCACTGTTGGTCCCAGTTTGTGAAGGCTCTGATTCCCAGAGAGCAGATAACTTGTCCAAGGCTGAGGAGCTGATATCCCAGCCGTCAAACTAGTCTGGACGCAGTGCCTGTCTTCCCACTCCCATTTCTGCTCATATTTTCAGTTAATAAAGATTTTTCTGGGATGTACACTTCAGATGCCATGGCCGCATAGATAAAAACATAAAGATACCAAAGTGCGCTCACGAATAAAGGCAGTAGGCTCAAACATGAAACCAGACCTGACACCTTTGTAAATTTTTCCCTGACATTTTCTCAGACAGAATGGCACTTTGATCCAGTAGATGTTTATTGAGAGTCTGAGGGGACAGGGCATCAGACTGGACAACTGGAATGCGAGTCAGGGGTGTGTCACAGAAGAGAAGCCACGAAAGGATAGAGAGGGATATTTCCTTTCCTGACACTGGATCAAAGGAGCTCACTGTTACAATGATGATATAAAGACATGAAGATGAAGGGATACCAGGCGCTAACACCTTCTTTTGCACAGGAATCAAGGTCATCTGTTCTAAGGGTCAAGTGTGAGAAGAGAATCTGAGAGGTTTGAGGAGGAAAAAATCTGATATAAACTTAGTGCAAAATGCACTATGGAATTATCTTTTGTGTATTGTCTGTATATGTGTGTGTTAGGCAGGCAGCTGGACCTAGCAGCATGGGTAATGGCCTGGTGACATATCCTTACCACTCACTCCTCCCAGCCTAACACAGGACCAGAGGCAGGCACTGCATGTGTGTCCCAGAGGTGTATGCCGATTTGCAGCAGTGCTCAGCGACCTCCAGCAACTGACTTAGAGAGAGTGGGAAGCTCAGTGCTTGGTGGGTGTCAAGACAGCAGAACACAGGCGACCCAGAAGGTGGAAGCACACCCTGTGAAGATGTGTGCAGGGAACTTTGCAGACAAAGTTGGCTGACAGCAAGAAGCCCTAAAAAGTAGACGCAATGAATGACCAACGATGGGTAAGGGAGTCTCCTCCTTCCTTTCCCCACACACCTCTCATCTATGTGACATTCCTTTCCAGGACTTACTTCTCAAAAGACTCTCCAGAATGTTGTTGTTCTCATACAACAACTGGGACTGCTATCCATACAAGTCTCCTGGCATTAGCAAACTTTGGAGGATTCTGAGGTCAAATGTGTCCTAGGAATGACAGCTATTTCTTCAACACACCTAGAACTAGCACTACATGAGGCAAACGAGTTGAGCAATATATCATCACATATGCTAACATCCCCCTAGGGCTAACCCTATACCAGGTATGGAATACCTGTGTATATATATGTAATACCACATTTTCAGAAAGTTCCTAATCTTGATCCTGGAACTCAAAGACCACCACAACCTGCTGCTAGTTAGACGTTGTGTTTACACCCAGCCACACTGTTCCCTTAAGGGTGCCATGTATGTTTCCATCCAAGAAATCTGATTCCTTATTCTTTACATCACAAAATGTCCCCCATCTTTATGAGATCAACAAGCACTTATCAGGCCACCCATCATCTCACTGTCAGACTTATTAACTAGGGCAGTGACTAAATGTCCTACTTCACTTCTACTAATCAAATACAATGCCTTTAGAATTATTGTCTTAAACCAGGAGTTCATAAATTTTTTCCTAAAAAGTCAGACAGTAAATATTTTAGACTCTGTGGGCTATATGTTCTGTTGTAGCTACTCAACTCTGCTATTACAGCAATAAGCAGCTATAAAAAATAAATATAAACAAATGAGCATGGCTGTGTGCCAATAAACTTTATTTACAAAAATAATCAACAGCCCAGATTTGGCCTTTAGGCCATAATTCAACAATCCCTGTCTTACATTGTTAACTCTTTTATTACTGTTTATTTTCTACGTCTTGTAGCCACAAATCAGATTCAAATTCCTTAAAAGAAGGGACCGGGGCTGGGGACATCACTCAAGTGGTAGAGTGCCTACTCAGCAAGCAAACGGCCCCGAGTTCAACCCCAGCATCACACACAAAAAAGAAGAGACCAGGTATTATATTTTTTTTTTCATTTATTCTCAGCCACCTCCTGGCACAGTGCTAAGTTTACAAGAGAGAGAGAGAGAGAGAGAGAAAGTATATATATATAAAGCACTTATGCTGAATGTTGTACCACATATTGCAAATCGAGCTTTTTGTCATTTCAGTGTGTACATTGAAGGTACAAACAATTTATAACTAGTACCAATTTAATTGGAATGTGTGCCATAACATATTTTTGAACTTTCCTGGTCTGTTCTGCCAGCTTTTCCTCCAGTAATTTCCATAGATGGACTAATACATTCATTCTACCAGCTACTTAACAGGTGAACTCATTCCACAAGAGATTTACCATCAGTAGAGGGAACTTGGGCTTTCTGCAGACAGAAGTGGCCAGGGGGGCATTCAGTATTTTCCCCATCATATCACAAGAACATAGAGGAAGACAGGTGTGCACAGGAAAGAGGGAAGATTTCGGAAAAAAAAGGCAATCTATCACCATCGCTCCTCACAGAAGCAGACATGAAACAACTACCTATAACCGAAATAAAATTAACTTCAGAGTGGGTTAGTGACAGATCCTGTCATATGCCTCTAGCTCGCTTCAAAATCAGTTAACTGCAACACAGGGAAGAAAGTAGACATCTTCTGAAGAAATTCAAAATTGCAGTGAACTATAACACCACCATTCCCCACCAAAAATCCCTGCTTTTGATTACGATAAAGCAGATCTTGTGTGAGGAGGCAAAAAGTTCTCTCAATTAGGTTCTCTCAGAATAAAACACTAAATGAGTACCAGAAAATCCAAGAGTTCACTTCCTGACAGTAGTGGCCTTTAATGACGATAAAAGACCCCAATTCCTTTTCTCAGTTCAAATGAAGGCAAGAGTAGTTCAGTACAGGCAGCACAGTTGAGGCACGCCCACTTAAACATGCAAGTAGCTGCAAAGGTGTGTTACGGAAAAGAACATTCTTCCACCCTCCCCCAACCGTGTACGTGTTTTAATTGACTGTGGTATTTGCTTCTGTGTCTCCAAGCAAGATGCTGGCGTGACTTCACCTTGATATTTTTCTCTCAGGCATTTTTTCTGCTTTCCCCACATGGCAGATGAAATCTCCTCCCTGCCCCCCTGCACATACTTGCATACCCTCGCTTGAGGTTTTATCATAATCTTGGTTGGATTAGTGTTCAATGTTGTTATGGGCTGAACTGTCTTCTCCCAAAATTCTTATGTCTGAACCCCCAGTACCTCCAAATGTAGCCTTATTTGGAAATAGGGTTATTACAGACATAATTAGTTAGGATGAGGTCTTTAGGGTAGGCCTTAATCTGATGACTTATGTCCTTATGAAAAAGAAAAATCTAGGGCTGGTCATGGTGGCTCACAAACGTAATCCCAGGTACTCAAGAAGGCAGAGATCTGGAGAACTGTGGTTTGAGACCAGTCTGTGCAAAATGTTCGATACACCTCACCTCAACAAATAAGGTGAGTGTGGTGGTACATTTCTGTAATCCCGTGCTAAAACATGGATAAGCCTTGACAGCTAAGTAAAAGTACCCAAACACAAAAGGACAAATACTGTATCATTCTACCTATGTGAGGAACCTAGAATAGGCAAAAGTGATATAAGTAGATTGATGGTGACCAGAGCCTGGGGGGTGAGGGTAAATACATGGAGAGCAACTACTTAATGGATACAGTTGCTGCCTGGGGCGATGAAAAAGCACAAATGGTGATGTGTCTTGTGAATGTACTTGATGCCACTTCAAAATGGCTAAAGTAGTAACCTTTATGCAATGTACATTTTACCATAAATTTAAAAATGTATAATCTCAATCCAATGAGAAAACCCAATTTGAGGGAAAGTCAACAAAATAACTGACCAATATTCTTCAAAAGTAAAGGTCATGAAAGACACGGAAAGGTGGAGAAACTATCACAGACTGCAGGAGACTAGGGAGAGATAACAACTAAATACAACATGGGATGCTAGAACAAATAAAGGACCTTAGTGGAAAAAGTGGCGACAGTAAGAAGGGCTTCGATACAGAAAACAGTACCATGCCAACACTGGCTTCCTGGCCCTAATAACAGTGCTACTACGACTGCGACGTGCTAACCTTAGGGGAGCTGGGTGAGGGGTATGTGGAAACTCTTTATGTCTTTTCTAAGTCTACACTTTGTTCAAGGGCTGGTGGAGTGGCTCAAGTGATAGAGAGCCTGCCTAGCGAGCATAGGCCTAGAGTTCAAACCCCAGTACTGCCAAAAGAAAAAAGAAAGTTTGTTCAAAACAAAAGGTCAAAAATTAAAATTTAATCCAAGCTAAAAAAAAATAGGCAACGTAATACATAATTGTGTATTAATGAGCTTTAATCCTTACCCTGAAGGTGATCAGTTCACACTTAAAATACCCACATCAGAAACAAACACTCCAAGGGTGGTGGGGCAGCATTTGCCAGACTAATCAGAGTCCTCTTTCCCAGACTTGACTACTTAGCATCATGAAAATGAGCAACAGCTCACTGCTCCATGTACTGGTGAAAATACTGTGTTGCCATCCTGACCCTTCCAAGAACCACACAGAAGCATCTAGAAAGACCAGAAATCTACCCCCTTCAGAAATAGGGCCCATAACGGTGTCAACAGGGCCCCTGGTTGGCCAGAAAAGGAGGGTCCACCCCTCCCCTGAGGGTTAGCTAAATGCTGCCTCTCTAAATGAAGTCCTCTAGCATCTGCCTTGAAAGTCTTTCCAGCAGGGGGCTTTCTACCACACAGAGCTTGCTAACCAGTGTCTGAGAAGAGGCCAAATGGGGCTGAGACTTGCCTTCACCATAACTACCTCCCAGTCATGGGGCTAGGGGAAAATGGCACACAAAGCTCCCAACTGTGATTTCCCAGAAGATTTTGACAATCAAAGCAGAAATCGGTGTATGTCAGTTCACAACAGATTATTTCTTGGGATTCTGAAAACACATTTATAGGCTCTTTGAACATGTGCCAGATCAGTTTCCATTCCCCAGAGTGCAGCCCTCCTGGGACAAGGTTACCAGCTGGGCTGCTGCTCTCTCTGGAGAGAGCTATTTGGACAGTGATAAGCCCCAGGAGACACAAGCAGTCACACTAAAGCCCTCAGGCTTTTAGTGGCAAAAGTGTACCAGATGTCCAAAAAGTGGCCAAATAAATGTATTCAGCCCAGAGTCTCTACATTGTCTCAACAGTGAAATCCATCACAAAGCACAAAACCCAAGCTCACTTTTATTTTCTTTAGACCCAGATGTAATCAACCCCATCTTCTATTTTCTTTCTCCCAAGGGGCAGACTCATCTGTCATTTCCTGTTCTCATCCCCCTGCTTCCTCATTCCTCTCTGGCTGGTCAGCCCAGCTGTGACCAGTCATCCTGACTCCATGTTCCCCTTCAACACCATCCCTGGGCTCCAGCAGCCCCAAGAGAGTAGCCCTCCCTAAGTCCCAGCGATGGCCATCAGAACTCCAGGACAGCCCTGCAGAGAATCAAGGTATCTGAGAAACTTCACAGCCCACTGGTCTGAGAGAAGCCTCCTTCTCAACTTCCTGAAATGCTGCAAAGATGGAACCTATTCTCCACGAAGGCTGTGACTAAAACCAGTGTGCTTTTGGCCCTACTTGATGTGGAGATCTAGAAAAACAATGTCCTTTGGTGTGGCAGGCAGAATAATGTACCCCCACTGAATCCCAGGAACCAGTGGAATTGAGGTTGCTCAGCAGCTGACTTTAAAACAGGAGATCATGGTGGATTATGCCGGTGAACCCAATATAAACAAAAGGGCTCCTAATAGTAGTAAGGGGAGGGGCCCTGAAAAGGGTCAGAATAGACTCCCTTACTTTGAAGATGGAGGAAGAAGCCATGAGCCAAAGAATGTGGGCAGTCTCTAGAAACTAAAACATGATGGGATTTTTCCTAGAGCTTAAGAAAGGAATGCAGCCCTGTGGACAACTTGATATTAACCAAGCAAGACCTACATCAGACTTCTTTCTAACCTACAGAACTGAGGAACAGTATACTTGCATTGTTTTGAGCCACTAATTTTGTGGTAATTTGTTAGGGCAGCAACAGGAAACATGCACACCTAGTAAACAAACACCACAGTAGCTTGTCTGGAGCCTAATGAATAAGTGATTCTTACTTAAGTAAAAGGGTCTATGCAAAGTCCGCAGCATTTTTGGGGTTGTATCTCCTGAAGACCCAGCTTTGCTAGCTGCTATGGGCCTCCATTCTCTTAGCACTTAACTCCAAAAGAACCAGTGTCCCATGACTGAAAATACACGTGGTTTTGTGTCACAGGGCAAGTTCTAAATAGAACACTTTGTATCATTTTTATGAGTATCTGCTTGACACAGATCTTTAAAAAGAAAACCCACTCGGAGTTATTTCTGTAACCGAAGGTGGGCCAGAATAGGGATAGTAAAATGAGATTACTTACAAAATGAGCAATGGAAGGTAAACCTATTCTTATCATTTTAATGCATCAATTTGCAACTAAGTCCGGTGATGTCAATTTCCACCCCAGACCACCCAAAGCTCAGCATGAGCAGGTCTGTGCCTCAGTGTTGTTCTTCAATAGCCTCAAATTCATTTTATGCAATCTGTTCTGGTTGTTCCTTTCACTGGTGCCACAAACTCTAAAAGCCAGAATTCGCTCTTTTCTATGCATTCTTCTTGTGGTGAGTAGCCTAAATCCACAGTGAAACAGATCCTCCTTAAATACAGGGTGGGGAGTGGGGCAGGGGGAAGGGGCCCGCGGAGCTCAGCACTCCTATTTAAATAGATTTGGATTCTCTTTCTAACTAACTGGAAGTGAAGGTTCCAACTCTAGCAATGTCCAACTGACAAAGGTCTTCCCCAGCGAGTCTTATTCCCTGTGCTTTAAAGTAGGTACGAGCAACAAAGACTGGCCTAAAAACAGCAATGAATTTCCCATCCTAAGACAGTGGGGCCATTTAAGCTCTATTTTTAGCAAGTCTTGGTTACCTGTGAAGCAGAATATGGCTCCTGTAAGTCTCCAAAATGTGACAACATTCAAAGACTGAACTATCTGTGATACATGGGGTGGTCCCCAGATGAATGTACACACACTGACCAACGCAGACAGCCAACACCTCAGTCAATCCAATGGGCTTCCAAAGGGACCTGCCATCGCACTGCAGTCTCTCACCATTAGTGACTTTGAATATTAAAGCCGGATGATGGATGAGTTTCCACTACCAATTTATACTATGGAAGACTTTAGGTTTTTGAAAGGAGGGCATTTTCTAAGCAATTACGCCCTAGGGAGAAGAAAACAATCCTGAAGCAAACAACACAGACCAATTCAGAATAAAGTTAGAATACAGCAAGAGGAAAAGAGACAAAAAGTTCTCATTACAGGATGTACAGAGGGGGGAAGCCAGCAACACTTCCTTAAAATGCAGGATGAGAGCCCTACAGAAATAAGCACTGTGGCTCCCTTATCTCACATCTACTCTGCACAAGCAAGGGCACACACATGGGCTTCATTACACACCCAGGAGGAAGTGTGGCAAGCCTGCAAGCTGACCACAACTAAGAAAGATAAGAGTAGAAGATTTCTTCTGTGGTGGAGCCATGGCAGGGAAACTTGGAAGGAGACAGCAAACCAAGCTAGCCCACTAGCTGCCCTAATGACAAAGTAACACCTCACAGGAGGCCAATCCCTGGGTGGTCTTTTTTTGGCAAGTTCAATGTGAAAGAAGTTTCTGTCAATGGCTAATAAAGGACTACAGGAAGATTCTCACGTGTACAATACAAGTGGTCTGGACACAAATGGCACTGTGATGGCAAAATTCTCCTATGGAATACGTCACTAGTCACTTTACCTATCTCGTTAAGTCTTTCAAAAGAAAAGTATTTCCAAATATTTCCACATGACAGGGCCAACAAAAACTTTGGACAGTGCTAACTTTCCCAGTTGCTCCTGAGTGTGTGTCCTGTGCATTTGCGCATAAGTGAATATGGCATACCACTAAATGCCAATTTCTGCTCTGTGTTTGGGGAAATGAGACTCTGACTCATGTTGTTCTCACTCATTCGACAAATATTTCTCTTTTGCTGCCCATTCTAGGTGAGCCATCATGCCAGGTGTAGCATACACACAGGGATGACAAGGCTGTGGTCTTCACCTAGGCCCAGGGGGAAAAGGGAACTAGTGTTCACAGAACAGGATTTTATAGGATCCTTGAAGTCCCTGATGGGGCTTCCCGAACCAACACGAGCCTTCTCCTCAAGCAGTAACCCTTCTCATGTATTTCTAGAAGCATCTGAGTTAAGGGTAGGGAGGAAAAAAATGGACAATGTCTGGCTACAGCAAATTGGATATTCATTCATTTACCAGCAGTCCAAGTAAAGAAAAGGTAAATAAGATGTCTCTTGATCCCCCTCAAAAATCAATAACTCAGCTCCAACTGATGATTTCTTCTTTTTGGAACTATTAAACCCCAAGAAAGTGAAATTGCAACTGTAGCATGCATAATTATTTTAGTCAACCGTGCTATTCTCTTCCACCTCCAAAGCAAGAATTCATCAGCTGCAGGCTGAGATCCAAGATTTCCTCAGACAGGGCTTAGGATAGCGTGGAGGGAAGTGACCAGGCAGACTCAGCAGAGCCAGGGAGGCCCTGGGAAGGTGCCGAAGATGGTGCTGCTGGAGCCAGCAAAGGACAAATGAGCCTTGCTAGCTACTGTAGACTCCTAAGTCATCACCACAGAGTTGTCTTTACACATAAAAATGGGTGCACATGAATTTGATAAACTGTTGACTTTGCTTCCCATTATCAGAAGGAAGCAATTAATGACAGGAGAAAAAAGTAAAGATTTCTAAAACATGCTACCTTGAAGAATATGGATCTGTAATAACTTCCCAGGGCACTGTCTCTGAATAACACCACATTGGACATTAGGGCTTCAACTGTTGAATGAATCTAGGGGTGCACAAACATTTACCCCACAGCATATGCCAAAAATGCACTCTCTCTGCCCATCCCCACACCCAAAAGAGATGAGCACACAAGCTGGAGGAGCAAAAGGTATAAGGAAAGGGGAGTTTGGATGATCAACCTACTATGTGCACAAAATGTCTGATGAGGGGGTCTTTACAGGCAAGAGGGCTCTGGCTGCAGTGTGTTAGTGTGGGTTTTTGTTTTTCTTGTTTATTTGTAACATATTTGAATACCTACTGTGTGCCAGGATCTTAATACACACAATGTCATTTAATGGTAGCAACAAGGCAGCTTCTTAGCTTCCCTGAGAAAATTATGAGTAGAGCAGTAACTGGAAATGCCCTTCACCGAAGGAATGTGGCAGACAAGACTGACGGATGAAACTGTCACTAGTGAGAAAGAATGTAGACCTCAAAAATATGGTTTACTTTTGGAAATATTTAGACATCTGAACCCTGTGAATCACAAAGTATCATAAAACAGAATCCTGTCTTCAGCAAACTGGCCAGCTCTGATTTATGAATACTTTTAAAATACATTCACAGCCCTGAAACTAGCAAAAATGCAGTCATATGATAGAGCAGAGACTGGTAATTATCTCTAGTACCCATTTCCCCTTTCTCTTTTCAGAAATAGAACCCTTCCCTCAGAATAATGACCTCCCCCATACACATACACATCCTAATTCCAAGAATCTGTAAATATGTTACTTAATATGGCAAAAAGGATTCTGCACATTTGAAAGTTAAGGGTGGTCCCAATGTAATCACAGAGGTCTTTAAATGATGGAAGGAGGAGGCAGAAGAGCCAGAAAAGGAGATGTAATGAATGAGAGCCAGAATGATGATGTGATGAAGAGGACAGGAGCCAAGGCATGTAGGTGGCCACTAGAAGCTGGAATAGGTAAGGAAAAGGATCATCCCATAGCATCTCCAGAAGGTGCTCAACACTCCCAACCCTATAGTGAGCTTCTAAACTCTGGATCTGTAAGATAATTTTGTGTTCTTTAAGCCAGAGTTTGTGGTAATTTGTTATGGCCACAGTGGAAAAAAATACTCCCCCACCCTCAGTCTTTGTTGGACACGTGGTTGCCCAGCCAGAGATTACTTTGTCACAGACCTTCCTGTAGCTAGGTACAAGACTGTAGCTACTTTCTTACTATGGGGGTGTGGCTGGGAATGATGTAATCAGTTTCCACAATGAAGGGAAGGTGCATGTGTTGGATGGTAGGCGTGGTGCTAGGGAGACCACTTCAACCATACCAATGACACAGAAGGAACCTGGTCCCCAACGACCTGCTAAGCAGAGTGATTTGGCCACCCTGAACACTTCAGTGAGCAGCAGACAACAGCTTGAGAAGGAAGTACACAGCTATCCCATCTTGGGATCTTTTGACAGCACTTAGCCTATCTCTATCTATCTAGGATACCAAATATCATCGAGAACAGGAGTGGTAGAAATATTTGCACTCTGGGAACACGTATTTTGAAAATCAGTTAGGCATTATCTCCTAAAACTGAATATTCATATACTCTCTCCTTTCATGAATATGTTATCTTCTTCATTCATTCGTTTAGAACATATGCTGGATACAAACACTTCGAAATTTAGTGACTTGAAACCCAGCAAAACGACTCCTTGCTCTTTGCCCTTAAAAAATACATTTCAACCAGGCACTGGTGACTCACACCTTAATACTAGCTACTCAGGAGGCAGAGATCAGGAAGATTACAGTTCAAAGCCAGACCAGGCAAATAGTTCATGAGACCCTATCTTGAAAACACCCATCACAAAAAAAAGTAGAGTGGCTCAAGTGGTAGAGCACCTGCCCAGCAAGCATGAGGCCTTGAGTTCAAACCACAGTACTTCCAAAAAAAATACATTTCACAGTGAACCAGAGACATCTGTAAGAATGATAGGAAGTCTCTTCGTGGTAGGAAAAAAGTGGAAGCAATGCAAAAGTCCACCGGCAGGAGAAAGGCCAAATACACAGTGGCATATAAACAATGGAACGCCAGAAAGGAAACAGAAATGAACTGCAAGATTACAGACAAGCAAGTCATAAGCCTATATGGTTTTAATCTCAGTTTCATAAAAGTAAAGCTAAAACCAAGCAAAACAAGACAACATGTTTTTAAGAGATACATATGGAAATGATAAAACTACTGCTTAAAAAAAAAAAAAAAAGAGAAAGATGATTTTCACGCAGACTTCTGAGGTTGTTTCCTCCAGAGCAGGGAGAAAGACAGGAGAAAGCCCAAGCATACACTGCTTAAGTTCTTACACTAGGGAATGTATTCACACTGTTTTACAGATGCTTGATGTTGTACACATAAAACCAAATAGCATCTCAGCTTTCACAACTGTTTTTAATGCCTAGCGCCATGTGAAAAGGCCTCCGAGAGACCTGTGTGAAGGAAGAATTCTACCAGAGGTTGGAACACAAAAAAGAAATGGGAGGGACTAGAGACATGGCTCAAGAGTTAGAGAGCCTGCTTTACAAGCATGAAGTCCTGAGTTCAAACCCCAGTTCTACCAAAAAAAATAAAACAAAAAAATTCATTTAGGGATTCCAAGATGGCGGCTAGAGGGAGGAAGCAGAAAGTGAGCCTCCTAAAGTAAAATCTTGGAGAGATGCTGGAGATACACCTTACAGGAAAAACCACCAAGAAGAGGCAAAACTTTGACTCCTCCACACCTCCAGCCTGCGCATAGCATCTCCACTTCACATTAAATGGAGAAACCAAGAGGGGTCCCACGCCACTGCCAGACGGCAGCACCCAGATGGCTTGGGAAGACGCAGACAAGGTGAGCTAAGCAGTACAAGGTACTTCCACAGACAACCCTGGGCCAGATCAGCATAGGCCCCTGGACAGACCGACCCCCACCCGGGGAAAAAAGAAAAAAAAACCTGAGTAATAAGCAATAACAACAAAAAAGACACGTAGCAAAGAGGGCAGGGCGCCCTGAGCGCCGAAGTAGGGGGAGGGGAAATCCCTCACAACAAGCCAGCTGGAGAAGGCAGGAGCATCAGCACCCACCCAGCAACCAGGAAGGGGAAAGCTTGTAAAAGTGGCAGTGGGAGGAAAACTCCACAGGAGAGGGGGGAAGGCCCACTTCCCAAGTGAACTGTAAATAAACACGCAGGCCTGAGAAAGCTGGTGCAGTGTCACCTCCCCCAGTGTGCTTGGAAAGGGGAAAGCTTGTAGCAGTGGCTCATGCACAGGAGAACTCTGAGTAAACAAAGCCTGAGGGGCCAGGGGAGTGTTAAGCTCACCCCAGAGATCTGCATAAATAAAGCCTCCAGCAACAGCAGGCTGACAGCAGTGGGCAGGTGAGCCACAGCCTCAGATAGCCATTCACAGAACTGTCTCCAGACCCACTTTTTTTTTTTCTCTCTCCCTACCTTTGAAGAGACAACAACCGAACTACACCTGCATGCTGAAAAACTTACCGAAACAGTATTGCATTTGAACTTGGGACACTTTGTGGGTTTTTTTTGTTTTGTTTTGTTTCTATTAGTTTTTTTTCCCCTTCGATGAGACAACAACAGAACTACTTCTGAGACACCATCTCCAGGACTGGAGTCTGAGGGACAAACACCAAAATTATTAAGACTGAAACTTCATTGCATTTGAACTTGGAGATTTTTTTTCATTTTTTTATTTTATTTTATTTTTATTTTTCATTTTCAATCCTGTCTCTCTAATGCCTGTTCAACTTACTGTTGATTAGTACACTATCTCTCCCTGTTTATATCTTTGAAACTTTTTTTTGCTCTTTGTTTTGTTTTTTTCTACTTGTTTGTTTTTCCCTTTTTCTTTAATTTCTTTGTTTTCCATCTCCTCTCACCCTTCCATTCTAAACATCACCATTGTTATTATTACAAGCTAGAAAATACTTAATTGCACACAGTACAGGGACAATAACAACACCAATGGCAATGACGAGAAGACAGAAAAAACAGTGACATCGGTTGCCCCACAGCAAAAAATTAGTACAGGAACCAGAGAGAAATGAAGAAAACAGATACTCACTTCCAGACTCCAACAAAATGAAGATAAACTATGCCAAAGAACCTGATGAAGCCCACAAGAATAATTTAAAAGAAGACATACTACAGATACTCAATGAGAATTTTATAGAGATGATACTGGATAGGGTCAACCAAAATGTACAGGAGACACTCAAGAAATTCCAAGACAATAAAAATAGAGAATTTGAAAAAGCACAAGAAGAAATAAAAGAAACCATAGAAGCACAGTATAAACACCAAAGTGAAACAGAGAACACGATTAATAAAGAGATAAATGAACTCAGGCCAAAAATACACAACATTAAAGAGGAAGAAACTCAGGATATGGAAAACCTCAGAAAAAAGAACGAAACAGAACTGCAAAACAAAACGGAAAGCCAATCCAGCAGAATAGAACAAACAGAAGACAGAATCTCAGAACTCGAAGATGAAATGGTGGAAAAACCGAAGAACTATTAGTTAAAAAACTCAAGACCTGTGAAAAGAAAACGCAAGAACTCACCGACTCCATCAAAAGACCAAACATGAGAATCATGGGCATCGAAGAAGGAGAAGAGACGCAAGCAAAGGGAATGCGTAATATATTCAACAAAATAATAACGGAAAATTTCCCAAATCTAGAGAAATATATTCCCATACAGATGCAAGAGGCCTCCAGAACACCAAACAGACCAGACCAAAATAGAACTACCCCACGACATATCATCATTAAAACAACAAGTTCAGAAACTAGGGAAAGAATATTGAAGGCTGTAAGAGAGAAAAAACAAATAACATACAAAGGTAAACCCATCAAAATCACAGCAGACTTCTCAACAGAAACATTAAAAGCAAGAAGAGCGTGGGGTGAGATCTTCCGGGCACTGAATGAAAATAACTTCAACCCCAGGATACTCTACCCAGCAAAACTATCATTCAAAATAGATGGAGCAATAAAAGTCTTCCATGATAAGCAGAAACTAAAACAATATGTGATCACAAAGCCACCACAACAGAAGATTCTTCAAGGGATTCTGCACACAGAAAGTGAAACCCAACATAACCATGAAAGGGCAGGGAGCACCAAACTACAGGAAAAGAAAAAGCAAGAAAGTAGAGAGTAACCTCAACTTAAGTACACACAATCAAACCTTCAAACAACTAAGACAACTAAATGACAGGAATCACCACATACCTATCAGTACTAACACTTAATGTTAATGGACTTCATTCACCCATCAAAAGGCACTGTTTGACAAAATGGATTAAAAAGGAAGATCCAACAATTTGTTGCTTACAGGAGACCCATCTCACCGACAGAAATAGGCATAGGTTTAGGATGAAAAGCTGGAAGAAGATTTACCAAGCCAATGGCCCCCGAAAACAGGCAGGAGTAGCAATACTTATCTCTGACAAAGTAGACTTCAAACCTACATTGATCAAACGAGATAAAGAAGGACATTCCATACTAATAAGAGGGGAAATAGACCAAAAGGAAATAACAATTATCAACCTGTATGCACCCAATGTCAATGCACCCAATTTCATCAAACATACCCTGAAAGATCTAAAAGCATATATTAACTCCAACACAGTGATTGTGGGAGACTTTAACACCCCATTATCATTAATAGATAGGTCATCCAAACAAAAAATCAATAAAGAAATCCAAGATCTAAAATACACAATAGATCAAATGGACCTAGTAGATGTCTACAGAACATTTCATCCAACTTCTACACAATATACATTCTTCTCAGTAGCCCATGGAACCTTCTCCAAAATAGATCATGTCTTAGGGCACAAAGCAAGCCTTAGCAAATATAAGAAAATAGAAATTATACCATGCATACTATCTGATCACAATGCAGTAAAAGTAGAAAACAACAAAAGTAAAGACAAAAAACATGCAAACAGCTGGAAACTAAATAACTCATTACTTAATGAACAATGGGTCATTGATGAAATAAAAGAGGAAATTAAAAAGTTCCTGGAAGTCAATGAAAATGAAAACACAACCTACCAGAACCTATGGGACACAGCAAAGGCAGTCATGAGAGGAAAGTTTATAGCCATGAGTGCATATATTAAAAAGACTGAAAGATCCCAAATCAATGACCTAACGATACATCTCAAACTCCTAGAAAAACAAGAACAAGCAAATCCCAAAACAAATAGAAGGAGAGAAATAATAAAAATAAGAGCTGAAATCAACGAAATAGAAACCAAAAAAACCATACAAAGAATTAATGAAACAAAAAGTTGGTTCTTTGAAAAAATAAACAAGATCAACAGACCCCTGGCAAACGTGACTAAAATGAGGAGGAAAAAAAACCCAAATTAGTAGAATTAGGTATGCAAAAGGGGAGATAACAACAAACACCATGGAAGTGCAGGAAATCATCAGAGACTACTTCGAGAACCTATATTCTCAAAAACAAAAACAGAAAGGTTGTAACTAGGTCAGAGTGTTTTGATGTTTAAGTCTCTTCCTCTTTTGTATAAAGCTTGCTGAGAAAAATAAAATTTTGCCAGTTGGTCATCAGGTTGCTGGCCCTCTCGATATGTGTTTTGTCATTCCCTTCCTGAATGAGTCCTTTCATACGTCCTGTCTTGTTCACTCTTTTCTTGAGCCCTTTCAGGTCAAGGACCAATGCGATCCCGGCAGGTGGCGCCTGAACAGGGACCCAAACAGAGGCTTAAGGTAAGGAAGGTTCCAGAGGTGCACGCAAACATGATACGGAGCAACATCGAGAGAGAAATGGGCCCACAAGTAAGTAAGGAGCAGGCTTGCTTGACAGAAATTTTATGTTCAATGTTGTGTAATAGAGGTTGCAAAGTGTCTTAAAGTCAGCTTAAATGTTTTTTGACTTATGTCCTAGAGTACATTCGAAATTGTTATAATTGTTTTGAGTTTCATCATGTAAGTTTTGTGTATGTCTATGATATGATTAATTTATTAGAGACAAAAAATCTAATAGCTATGATAACAGTCTTATTAGAAACTGGGTTTGACTCAACACTATTCCTAATACTGACTCTTACTTCCGCTATCAATCCACCCAAAATGAGTCCTAAAAAGAACAGAATGGGACACTTATCAATCTACTCCTAAAAGTTTTTTTTAAAAAATAACTTATCAATGTACTTGTGGCCACTTAGTTAATTCTTACATGTTCTTGAGCTCTTGAATCTATGCATGCTTAAACTGACATTTATGGCATGCCTAATTTAAAACTTTTTTACATATGCACATATTTAAACATCTTTAAGATGGTTCTTATAATAAAATTAATGTAAAGAAATACAAGGCTTCTGTTCTCTTCTCTCCCCCACCTCTTCTGCTGCTACTTTTAAGAAAAAATAGGGTGGGGGCAGGGGGGAGAAATGAACCAAGCCTTGTATGCACATATGAATAATAAAAGAAAAATGAAAAAAAAAAAGAAAAAACAATTTTTTAAAGGTCATATCAATCAGGTCTAACTAAATTATAGGTAATATTTTATGGACAGTAACCTTAGTCTGTTTCATTTTGTCACAAGTAATTTACATTCAATTCCTTTCTTATTATATCTATATATAATCATAAATATAAATAATATAAATAATTATATTTATTATATCTATTAACAAATGGTGTCTTTATAGGTTACTTATTGTATAAAAACAATTTAAAGTTGCCTTTCTATACGGGTCTATATAATAAAAATAAGGCTAATTAAAAAAAAACTATTTAAATTTAAAATTCTTGTAAAAGTTGTTTTAAAATACAAGTTACAAAGTGATAAAGTTAAAGCTGACTATAATCTAAAAGTTGCCTGAAAGATTTTTTGGAGCCCTTCTAAACAGACTCATACTCTGGTCATGTGGAAGGATCCACTTACAAATCAATGGATGGGCCCCGACCCTGTGTTAATGTGGGGTAGAGGCTTTCTTTATATTTTCCCCAGGGATGCTGATTCTCCTCGTTGGATTCCAAAAAGATTGGTGAGACATCATGAGCTCTCCGGTGATGCCCAAAGCAGTGGACGAGATCAACCAAGGAGCAAAAAGGATGAAAATAATTCAGAGATTGCCCCCTCGTCCAGTAAAAGTGGCACATAATACCCATGCCTCTCCTCTGCCTACTTGGGGTCAAATCAAAAAGTTGGCCACAGAGGGCAAGGTGTTGCTGTGACATACATCACAACCTCAGACATCAGAGGCCTTATTTTTGGCCATGGTCACCATACTCTCGTCAGGTGTGTGGGACTTCTGGAGAAACTTATTGGACATACTTCCCCGATCCTCCTATTCTTCATCCTGTGTCATGGAATGACACTGGCATCAAGATTTCTACTACTGATACTGCCTTATTGGGGGGCTCTGACTCTTCCCATATTCCTCATCAATGGGCCTCCTTCAATTATTCTGCAAGGTCATTTTCTCCTCCTCTGTGTTTATCCCAGAATGATGGCATTGCATGTTTGGATGTTCAACTGACTACTCAAATTTCCAGTGCCTTGGGCTCACAAGATGATTTTACTGAATTACACTGGCATACTATTATTAAGATGGGCTTTCCTAGTCATTATTCTCTTGATCAACAAGGGCCACCTGGGGGCCTTCCTCCTTGTCCTGATCTGGATTAGAAGTTTTATGAAACTCCTCCTTGGTTGGATTGTGTATACCCAACACCTGTTAAGCGACCCTTGGATAGGTTCGGGACAAATGAACATCTCTGGGACTGGCCTCAAAGACAACCTATGTCTGTCTATCCATGAGAATTGGGTCACAACTGCAGGATAGATCTCACCCATATTGGTATGTCTTGTGGAGTGATGCAAAAGGAAATTTGGCGGTTGGTAGCAGCTATGGGTCCTGTGACGGTGTCATCAACACAACACTATCAGATTGTATATTATAATATAACTGCTTGTATCTCTCCACCTTATCTTTTACTAACAGGTCATGATAGCTAAACGTAGTAACAGAACCCTTTATCCTTACTATGACATTACCTGTGAGCACTGTATTTTAATTAATTGTATTAATAACTCAAGAACTTTAGATCAAAAAAGGATACTGATAGTAAAGCAGCCTGCCTTTGTTATATTGCCTGTACAGATAAATGGTACTTGGTATGACAATCCAGGAGTACAGGCGTTACTGGAAATTAAAAAAGCTTTAACCAGGCACAAAAGAGTCATTGGCTTTATCATTGCTGGAGTATTGGCTCTGGTGTCACTTACTGCTTCTGCTGTGACATCCACTGTAGCCTTATCAAATGTTATTTGAGATAATAAATCCGGTGAAAATGCTTCCTACGAGTAATCATTTAATAGAGTTTATAAGTTGTGGGTTGTTTTCGTTGATGTTGAAAAGTATCTAAACAGCTCATTGTGTTAATCATTTGGGTAAAAATGTGGCTTTAACATTAATATCTCAATAAGCCATTGGCAAAAAGATTGAGACGTGACTTGATGCCTTAGAATCAGTAGTTGTGTTGCTTGGGGATGAGGTACAAACCATAAAAACTCATGTGTCCCTGCGCTGTCACTCTTCCTACCAATGGATTTGTGTCACAACTAAACCTTATAATGAATCTCAGTGGAGCTGGGAATGTATTAAGCAGCATCTAAAAGGAGTCTGGTCTCATACTAACCTGAGTTTAGATTTAGTTGTTTTACATCAAGAAATATTAGACATACAAAACAGTGATTTGCCTATCAGTTAGCCTCAGATGCGGCTGTCCGGTTACTAAGACACTTTAAAATGTTTTAAACCCTGTAACATATTAAGACACTCATTTTGAATTACGCTTGGAATGGCTTTTCTGATTTTGCTTATTCTGTGTTTACTTCTAGTCATCTTCCAAACTGGCATGAACCAGCTCTTCAAATTAAAAGCTGACCTTCACCACGTTCAATTAAAAAATATAAAAGAGAGGAAATGTTGGGAACCAAAAGCCACAATCTGACAAGGTCGCTGTGGCTTAGCAGCATTCCAACAATGTCGGAATCTACAGGTGCACCATGTCTCTATCATGGTGGGAAGGAACACTAAGTGGTTTCCCTTGACTGAAAAGTTTATGCTTAGTCAAGGACACTGGCAGTAAGAATGCAGGGTGGCAAAAACACAAAGGTTGTAACTAGGTCAGTGTTTTGATGTTTAAGTCTCTTCCTCTTTTGTATAAAGCTTGCTGAGAAAAATAAAATTTTGCCAGTTGGTCCATCAGCCTGCTGGCCCTCTCGATATGTGTTTTGTCATTCCCTTCCTGAGTGAGTGAGTGAGTCCTTTCATATGTTCTATCTTGTTCATTCCTTTCTTGAGCCCTTTTGGGTCAAGGACCTCTGTGATCCCAGCAACCAGACCTTGTTGTATCTCAGAAAGCTATCTTCTAACTTGAATTGTTTGTCTAAAATCTACACCTTTCCTTCTTTCATAAACAGAATTTGCTCAAAGGACCTCTGGTTTAACTTATTTCATAATGTGCTTCCTGAAATGACCACATGACAATCTCCTCCCAATTAAGGAAATGAAAGATAAGTAACAGGTATCATTGAGTGAAACTTGAGCTATCTTTGAGTTCCTCTATCAGATCTTACACTTAACAGACACTCAATAAACACTTGCAGAACTGGATTAAATTCAATCACAGCAGTATTTTTTTTTATTATTTTTTTATTCATATGTGCATACAAGGCTTAGGTCATTTCTCCCCCCTGCCCCCACCCCCTCCCTTACCACCCACTCCGCCCCCTCCCTCTCCCCCCCACCCCCTCAATACCCAGCAGAAACTATTTTGCCCTTATCTCTAATTTTGTTGAAAAGAGAGTATAAGCAATAATAGGAAGGAACAAGGGTTTTTGCTGGTTGAGGTAAGGATACCTATACAGGGAGTTGACTCACATTGATTTCCTGTGCGTGGGTGTTACCTTCTAGGTTAATTCT
Source organism: Castor canadensis (assembly GCF_047511655.1). Lineage (NCBI taxonomy): Eukaryota > Metazoa > Chordata > Mammalia > Rodentia > Castoridae > Castor > Castor canadensis. Next base: position 125,497,388 of record NC_133405.1, on the reverse strand, counting down.
TTTTGATCTAACCTTTTCTCTAGTTCCTGGTCCCCTTTTCCTACTGGCCTCAGTTGCTTTTAAGGTATCTGCTTTAGTTTCTCTGCGTTGAGGGCAACAAATGCTAGCTAATTTTTTAGGTGTCTTACCTGTCCTCACACCTCCCTTGTGTGCTCTTGCTTTTATCATGTGCTCAAAGTCCAATCCCATTGTTGTGTTTGCCCTTGATCTAATGTCCACATATGAGGGAGAACATACGATTTTTGGTCTTTTGGGCCAGGCTAACCTCACTCAGAATGATGTTCTCCAATTCCATCCATTTACCAGCGAATGATAACATTTTGTTCTTCTTCATGGCTGCATAAAATTCCATTGTGTATAAATACCACATTTTCTTAATCCATTCGTCAGTGCTGGGGCATCTTGGCTGTTTCCATAACTTGGCTATTGTGAATAGTGCCACAATAAACACGGGTGTGCAGGTGCCTCTGAAGTAACCTGTGTCACAGTCTTTTGGGTGTATCCCCAAGACTGGTATTGCTGGATCATATGGTAGATCAATGTTTAGCTTTTTAAGTAGCCTCCATATTTTTTTCCAGAGTGGTTGTACTAGTTTACATTCCCAGCAGCAGTGTAAGAGGGTTCCTTTTTCCCCCCCGCATCCTCGTCCTCGCCAACACCTGTTGTTAGTGGTGTTGCTAATGATGGCTATTCTAACAGGGGTGAGGTGGAATGTTAGCATGGTTTTAATTTGCATTTCCTTTATTGCTAGAGATGGTGAGCATTTTCTCATGTGTTTTTTGGCCATTTAAATTTCTTCTTTTGAGAAAGTTCTGTTTATTCACTTGCCCATTTCTTTATTGATTCATTAGTTTTGGGAGAATTTACTTTTTTTTCATTATTATTCATATGTGCATACAAGGCTTGGGTCATTTCTCCCCCCTGCCCCCACCCCCTCCCTTACCACCCACTCCGCCCGCTCCCCCTCCCCCTCCCCCCCACCCCCTCAATACCCAGCAGAAACTATTTTGCCCTTATTTCTAATTTTGTTGTAGAGAGAGTATAAGCAATAACAGGAAGGGACAAGGGTTTTTGCTGGTTGAGATAAGGACAGCTATACAGGGTATTGACTCACATTGATTTCTTGTGCGTGGGTGTTACCTTCTAGGTTAATTCTTTTTGATCTAACCTTTTCTCTAGTACCTGTTCCCCTTTTCCTATTGGCCTCAGTTGCTTTTAAGGTATCTGCTTTAGTTTCTCAGCGTTAAGGGCAACAAATGCTAGCTAATTTTTTAGGTGTCTTACCTATCCTCACCCCTCCCTTGTGTGCTCTCGCTTTTATCATGTGATCAAAGCTCAATCCCCTTGCTGTGTTTGCCCCTGATCTAATGTCCACATATGAGGGAGAACATACGATTTTTGGTCTTTTGGGCCAGGCTAACCTCACTCAGAATGATGTTCTCCAATTCCATCCATTTACCAGCAAATGATAACATTTTGTTCTTCTTCACGGCTGCATAAAATTCCATTGTGTATAGATACCACATTTTCTTAATCCATTCGTCAGTGGTGGGGCATCTTGGCTGTTTCCATAACTTGGCTATTGTGAATAGTGCCGCAATAAACATAGATGTGCAGGTGCCTCTGGAGTAACAGTCTTTTGGGTATATCCCCAAGAGTGGTATTGCTGGATCAAATGGTAGATCGATGTCCAGCTTTTTAAGTAGCCTCCAAATTTTTTTCCAGAGTGGTTGTACTAGTCTACATTCCCACCAACAGTGTAAGAGGGTTCCTTTTTCCCCACATCCTCGCCAACACCTGTTGGTGGTGGTGTTGCTAATGATGGCTACTCTAACAGGGGTGAGGTGGAATCTTAGCGTGGTTTTAATTTGCATTTCCTTTATTGCTAGAGATGGTGAGCATTTTTTCATGTGTTTTTTGGCCATTTGAATTTCTTCTTTTGAGAAAGTTCTGTTTATTCACTTGCCCATTTCTTTATTGGTTCATTAGTTTTGGGAGAATTTAGTTTTTTAAGTTTCCTATATATTCTGGTTATCAGTCCTTTGTCTGATGTATAGTTGGCAAATATTTTCTCCCACTCTGTGGGTGTTCTCTTCAGTTTAGAGACCATTTCTTTTGATGAACAGAAGCTTTTTAGCTTTATGAGGTCCCATTTATCTATGCTATCTCTTAGTTGCTGTGCTGCTGGGGTTTTGTTGAGAAAGTTCTTACCTATACCTACTAACTCCAGAGTATTTCCTACTCTTTCCTGTATCAACTTTAGAGTTTGGGGTCTGATATTAAGATCCTTGATCCATTTTGAGTTAATCTTGGTATAGGGTGATATACATGGATCTAGTTTCAGTTTTTTTGCAGACTGCTAACCAGTTTTCCCAGCAGTTTTTGTTGAAGAGGCTGCTTTTTCTCCATTGAATATTTTTAGCTCCTTTGTCAAAGACAAGTTGGTCACAGTTGTTTGGCTTCATATCCGGATCCTCTATTCTGTTCCACTGGTCTTCATGTCTGTTTTTGTGCCAGTACCATGCTGTTTTTATTGCTACTGCTTTGTAATATAGTTTGAAGTCAGGTATTGTGATACCTCCTGCATTGTGCTTTTGACTGAGTATTGCCTTGGCTATTCGTGGCCTCTTGTGTTTCCATGTAAATTTCACAGTAGATTTTTCAATCTCTTTAATGAACGTCTTTGGAATTTTGATGGGAATTGCATTCAACATGTAGATTACTTTTGGGAGTATTGACATTTTTACTATGTTGATTCTACCAATCCATGAGCATGGGAGATCTCTCCACTTTCTATAGTCTTCCTCAATCTCTTTGTTCAGAAGTTTATAGTTTTCCTTGTAGAGGTCATTCACATCTTTTGTTAGGTTTACACCTAGGTATTTCAATCACAGCAGTATTGAGCAAACAAATGCAAGCCCTACAAATGCAAGTAAGGTTATGTTCACTATTTCAAGATGTAACATAAGGAGAAGGACTACAGTAGCTAATATAGCTACCAATACTTTCTAACATCTATTACCCCAAGTTTTAGAACTTCCACAGAAACTTGCCCCTGATTAAACTAAGTTTTTTCCCAGTACATGAGCTGATATTTGATATAATACTTGGTGGCTAAGGAACAAATCTTACACACAATGCTGTCCCATTAACAAAACTTATGCAATGAAAATACAAGGCTTTGAGATAGTTCTTCCAGCCTGGATCCTGGAAGTTTTACACACCCATCTTCGTACCCTTTGAGGTTTAGCATAAGTTGTTTTGTTGTTGTTTTTTGGTTTTAGTTTTTTTGAGACATGATTTCACTACATAGCCCAGGCTGGCCTGGAATTTGCTATGTGGGGACCAGTCTGGCTTCAAACTTATGATCCTCCTGCCTCAGCAGGAGTACTGGAATTATAAGCACAAACTACCACACCAGACTCTTAAGCATAATTTTTTTAGGAAAGTAGACGATTATCATATGAATCTAATCTGGAAAATACAGAGGATTGTTGTAGCCATGACCTTTCTTACTTTGTCAGCACAGAACTAGAGTCCATGTTTTACCCAAATATGAAGTCACTTCAGAACACAATTCTCTCTGGTTCTAGGAAATGAAGTTCCCTCAAATGCTAGTCAGGTGGTGAAAGAAAAAAAAAAGGAGGCAATGGGGAAAGAAAGAGAAGAAAGGAACCAAACCTCTAAGGGTTTCACCTTTCACTATGCAAGACCAGGGATAATCACAGCAAAATGGTACAGTGAAATAGGGTCAGAGCTGTGAGACATGAAAGCCTCATGCAGTTTCCTTTACAGGTGTGGATCTCGATCTCCCCCCTCCCCCCTGGAATACTAAGCCATATGAGCATAGTTTTTTGAACTAAAACTGAAAGCAAACACAGGAGGGCAAGTCCCCTTCCAGTCCCTAGGTAATAATTCCCTGGACTGAAGTCATTTTCATTCTCATCATGATGGACCCTTCAAATCATTTGGGAATCCACAGATACAAGAAATGATATAAAATGCCACCCTGCTTACCACTTGATCTCCTCTAGGGATAAAAAGGGAAAATATGCCCATCACATCCTTACTTACAGGAAGATCATGGAAGCAACCTAAACACTCAAATGACTGGGAAATGGTCACATGAATTAACATGTAACAATTCAAATAGTCAGCTACTGAAAGCACTAGATTTGAAGATGTCTATGAAGTGAAATAAAGAAAAATATATATGTGACATGTACATATAACCACAAGTATATGGTAAAAAGCCTAACAAGAAATACACCAAAATAAAATCACAGGAGTTGTGTTAAGGACTGTACAGGTGGCCAATTTAAATTTTCCTGCTTTCTATATTCTAAATTTTGTAGTGAAGCCGCTAAATATTATGACAAATATTCCTTAAAGTTAAAGAATACTGGAGCTAGTATAAGAAACACCGTCGTAGAATCTACGCACTCCGTCGTCAGGGATGAAACCCTCTACATCCTTCTCAGAGGGCTTACAAGCCCGGTGCCCTCAGTGGCAGGGAGCCTTTCTGCCCGCCCCATCCCCAGGGTCACTGGCTGGCTGTGAACAGGGGAGGTCGTCCTCACACCAGTGCTGTCCCTGGCTCTTTCTGCCCTTTTAGGATAGCAGGAGCCCAGTCCGCAGGGGCAAAGGATGCATGCTCCCTTCAAATTAGCTCTTGGCCACTTGACTTGACTTCAGACCACACAGAACAAATGTCTTTTCGTTGACTCTAGTACTCTTTACTGAGCAAAAGAGGTAGTCCTACCAGTTGAGAAGCTGAGGCACAGGGCAATGTTCTGTGGGAGAGAGTTTATAGGAATAAAATGGAAGGTGTGAGAGGGGGATTGTGGGAGATAAAGGGTTGAGGGAAGGGGGATTGGAGAGGGGAGGGTGCGGGAGAGAGAGCTGGGGTGGATGGAGAAAGGAGAGGAAGAAGAGAGAAGGCAGAAGGGAGAAGCAAAGTGGACACCAGAGAGCCATGGTCAAGTCCTAAGCACAACTCAGCCTCAGGGGTTAACCTGCCAGGCTGTGGTTGTGTTCACAATGTCTTCATCTCTTCCTCCATTTAAAGCCCACAGGTTCCCTAAAAGAGCCAAACAGTGTCACAACCGTACCCTCCCCGACAGAGTGCTCTCACCAACCCATCCAAGTGCCCCCAAAGGCACGTGCGCGCTTCTTAAGTGCTACCAACTCAAAAGGAGAAACCAACTTCAGTTACACAATATGGGATCTGGAAGGGTAAAAACCACCTCGTGACTCAGAACATGAGTGCTCCTTCCTCAGGGAAGCCTCACGGAAGGGCCTCAGGGTGAAAGGAGCAGCCCTGATGGCTACAACACAGGAGAGGCCATACTGCCTGACATCAACCGGCCATTTGTCAAGAGAAATCCAGGGAAAAAATGGCACATGGCACTCCCAGCTACTCTGGCTTATGGCTTGTAAGCATCCTTACTTAACAGTGCCTGTCCCAAGAGGGCCCCACAAGCACCCTCCACCTGCCCATGTGGACGTCGAGCAGCCACTGACTCCAGTGGGCTCACAGTTCATGAATAGGAATTTGAAACTGGGACAAAAATCAAGTGGCTGAAACTGTGGTGTGCCCCATGTACAAGTTGCACAGAAAGAATGGGGACAGGAGCAGGAAGGAGGAAGGCCCAGAGGGACAGTGCTGGCCTACCCCTGGATGCAGGCCCTCCTTAGGACCCAGCTTCTTCAGCAGGTGCCTTTGGGTTTCAAGAGAGGCCTCTGTGGACTCTTTTTTCAGACTAAGAACTGAGGCCTAGATTGGCTAAGAATCAGGACAAAGTTTCTATCAGTTAAGAGCCCAGATCAGTTGAGACTTGGGTACTCTGCAGTCTCTTAGAGAAGTCTTCCAAAAGACACCTGTGCCTCCACTAAAATGGGATGGAGGAGCTGGGGACATAGCAGTGGGCGGAGTACGCTGGCCTGCATAAAAATTTTAAAAAAGATTAAAAAGACAATCAGATAGGGAGGACTCAGGCATAGAGTTCTGAAGCATATCACCAGTGAGAGAAGTCTGTCCAACATCAATTAACCATGATGAAAAAAATAACAGAAACACCTACCTGCCAGGATATGTATGCGATCTCCCTGAAAGAAAACTTGAGAAGCAAAGTATCAGCCTACAAGAAAGGTTGCTACAGACTGAAGGACAGGAATAGGAAAAAGAGCTTTTAATGCAAGCACTTTTTGGCCTTTTGAATTTTGAATCTCATGGATTTATAATCTGTTCTAAAAACTAGCTTTAAAAATAATTTGATCGAGGCAAGAGGATCCCTTGAGCCCTGAAGTTCAAGAGCAGCCTGGGCAACATAATTTACTATGAAAAAGGGGCTGGTTAAGTGATTAAAACTGCCCCATTTTCACCAAGTTTTTGGTAGTTTTTGTTTGTTTTGTTTTAATAATCCAACTAGAAACGCAAAGCCATTCATGAATCCTTTCAAGTCAAGTGATATCAGGAACTAGTCTATACAATGCTCAGGTAGGGGACAGCTTCCAGAACAATCTGCTGAAAAAAATGGAGATCCATGAAGAAGTTGGCCACTGAAAAGAAAAAGCAAAGTAAAGAAGACCTTTTCAGTTTTTATTCACAGGTTAAGCACCTCTATCTCTAGTTGGAATAACTAGACAAGACACTAAGCTAAATAGAGGTACACAGGGAGGTGGCAGGTGATGATGGATAAAAGTGGTGCAGCCCCAGAGAACTAGACTTAAACTATGGTCCCAAGTCTTTCAAATGTAGAATAGTCCAGAAAAAAAAAAAAACAGCAAAACACACAAGGGTTGGTGTTTGCATGCTGACCGGTAAAAAGTTGAAGTGTGAGGAGATAGTAATCGAACCCATCCATACATACTGTTTTAGCGTACTTAAGGACCTAAATTTGTTATGAAAAATGAGTAATTAATGAGCACTGAAATATTTAGTATTCAATCCAAGTCATGAAAAAAAGCAGCAGTAGGAAGGAGGAGTTGTTTGTTTTACAACACAGTGGTTTGAACTCAGGGCCTCATGCTTATTAGGCAGACACTCTACACTTGAGTCACACCTCCATCCCAGCAGTAGGAATTGGATCATACTTCATCTTGCCACTGTACCCCACACCTAGTAACAGACCAGCCTCCTGCAGTGGCCCCACCATTTCACTGGAAGGAAATAAGTGAAGACCTTTCCTTCCAAATGAATACTGTTCCATTAGGATAAATATCACAGGATTTTTATTATTAGCTTATTTCCTATGACTAATATAAATACCATTTATCACTGAGATAAGATCCACCAGTTACAATTTGCTTTAAGAGCCCCCTAATAAAAAAAAAAACTATAGAACGAGCTATACGGTATCTATTCCTAAAATAAGGATCAAGTTGAAAACCAACTGTTCATAATCAACCAGGTTGCCAGTGTAGCCTTGCCACCTGAAGGAATTTAAGAGAAGAGATAGGCGACACTATCAACCCTATGTGTGATCTATTTGGTGTTGGTGTTTTTTCCTGGGACTCAAAACTGTTTTGTTTGTGTGTGTGTGTTTTGTTTTGTTTTTGTAGTACTAGATGTTGAACTCAGGGTCTTACCCTTATTAGTTCTACCACTTGAACCATGTCTCCAGCCGTTTTTTTACTTTGTTATTTTCTGAATAAGGTCTCATGCCTTTTGCCTGGGGTCTGGCCTCACTCCTATTTGTGGTTCCTTACATAGCTGGGGATAATAGGTGTGCACCATCACGCCCAGTCATTGGCTGAGATGAGGTCTTGCAAACTTTTTTGTCCAGGCTGGCCTCAAACAGCAATTCTCCTAATCTTCACCTCCCAAATAGTTAGGATTACAGATTTGAGCTACCATACGCAGCCATATATTTAATATATGTGTGCTTTTTTTGGTGCATAAGGTTTGAACGCAGGGCCTTGTGCTTGCAAGGCAAGCAATCAATCACCTGAGCTACCCCACTGGTCAAATATTCTTCATGAATCCCTGTAATAGCCAAGGAGCTAACACAGGAAGTCAAGGTTAACTCAAAATTCCTCCACAGGATAAGAGGTATGTAACTAGGGAAAAATGAAGTGCTTCTGAGGAAACATGGGTCAAAACATTGATAAGACAGCAAAAAAAATTTGCTTCCTCTTTTCTTGTATTCCTTTAGAATCTCAATTAGGGTCCTTGGGCTTCCAAGTTTTCTCCAAATTAGCTGGCAGGTCCAAAAGTCCCCAGGGGACAAAAATTTGGATCTTCACACTAGAAACTAGTTTTGGAACTAGACAGTGGTGATGGCTGGCAGAACATTGTGAATATACTTAACACTGATGAACTGTACACTTAAAATGGTTAAGTGGCAAATTTTGTTATATGGATTTACAATTTTTAAAATTAATAATGCAATATACCAAAAATCACTGAACTGTACACTAAATGGGTGAACTGCCCGGTATATGGATATCTCAATAAAGCTGCTTTTTAAAACTTACTAAGGGAATAGCTGGGCACCATGGCTCATGCCTATAATCTTAACTATTTGGGAGGCTGAGATCAGGAGCATCACAGTCTGAGGCCAGCCTGAGCAAAAAGTTAGTGAGACCCTCATCTCAACCAATAGCTGGGTGTGTACCTGTCATCCCATGCTACGCAGGAGACTGAGATGGGGAGGATCACAGTTCCAGGCCAGCCAGGCAAAAAAGTTAGCGAGACTTCATCTCAACAGAAAAGAGCTGGAAGTGGTGGCACACCATGCCTGTCATCCCAGCAACAGCAGGAACGCAGTCCAGGCTGGCCTGGGCTAAAAGTGAGACCATATCTCCAAAAGAACCAAAGCAAAAAGGGCTGGAGGTATGGCTCAAGCAGCAAAACACCTGCCTAGCAAGCACAAAGTCCTGAGTTCAAACCCCAGCACTGCCAAAAGAAACCTGAAAAGAACTTCCTGAGGGAAGAGGCTAGAATAAGAGCCTCACTTAGGGAAACAAGAGCCTGGCCTTCACTGAGCACCTAGAAGCTAGGCAGAGCTGGTTCTTCCACACTGGAAAACTGCTGCTAGGGATTGTGCCACTATGCCCCTATGATGCCATCATCTGACAGCATGGGCCATGACTATAAAGGACTCTTTCAGCACTTCATATCCAGGGACTGATAAATCACCTGTCAGATGCACACCCCACCAGAAGGCAAAAACATTAGGGGAGTCAAACACTGCAAGAAGCAAACTTGGCAATGTTGTGCCCCAAAGCCCTCACCTGTCCCTAGGTAAACACCCAGGTGTTGACAGAAGAGGAGGCAGCAGTTATGTTAAGATACCTTTTACTCAAAGAAAAAACTGGTCAAAGAGACTATCTAAGAGTCCTGCTCTCCAGTGAAATCTAGATTCATTCACAAAATGAAGGCTATGGCTGTAGAAGAAAACATTATGTTCAAGAATGAAGTCAGGTGATAAGGTAAGGAAGCAGAGTTCTAAGCACCTGTGTTAGTGAGCCTCTGCGGTGTCCTCAGAGTAGGCTGCCTCCACCTCAGCATGGCTGACATTTGGGGCCAGACAACTCTTTGGGGACTCTCCTGTGTACTGTAGGACATTTAGCAGTGTCCCTGACCTGTGCCCACTAGATGCCAGCAGACTGACCTCTTTCCCCAGCTGTCACAAAAGTGTCCCCTGAAAGTAGCAAATGTCCCACAGAGGGGGAGAATCATCCCCAGCTGAGAACCACAGCCAGAGAGAATTTTCTATCTTAAAATTTCTATCTTAAAATATCTTAAAATGCAGTTCTTTGTTGAAGTCATATGACACATGAGGTGTTACCCTTCTTATCCTCTGTGGCACAAGCTACCGTGAACTGTCAGCAAACAGACCATGTCTACATGCTCTGCCCAGGGGACTTTAAAGAACTGCACACAAACTGCTGGCAGCCCACAGTCTCAGGAATAGCAAGTTGTAACAGTCTTTGGGTAATGGGGTTACTCATTCATTAACAGATGGCACTTACTGTACACCAGGCAATGAGCTGGGGCAGTGCAGTTGGGGAGCCCCAGTCAGAGATTAACAGACTGCATACAAGGTACAGAACCTTCGGAGCAAGCTTTACAAGATACATGAGGGGTGTGAAGGCTGTACAATGCCCCCTCAAAAATGACCACCTCCTAATCCCTAGAATCTGTTGGTGTATTCCCTTATATGGCAGAAGAAAATCTGAGGATATGATTAAGTTAAGGCTCTTGAGAGGAAGAGGGACCCTGGATTATTCAGGTTGGTGCCATATGACAACAATCCTTATCAAAGGGAGGCAGGAAGGTCACAGTAAGATAGAAGCAGACGTGAGGACAGAAGCAGAGGCTGGAGTGATGTGGTCATAAGCCAAGGGAATGCAAACCTGCAACCTCTGGAAACTGGACAAAGAAAGAAAATGGACTCCTCCAGAAGGAATGCCTTGTCCTCACCTTGTTATGCACTCAGGAAAACCCACTTTGAACTTCTACCTCCAGAACTGTAAGATTATACCACATTTGTGTTTTTTCAGCTACTAGGTTTGTAGTAATTTGTTACAGCAGCAATAGGAAACCAATACAGGAAAACTACAAGGCAGAGAAGAGTGACATTCACTTCCTAATAAGGGAGCTGCTTAGGCAGAGGCTCAGAGGCCTAAACGAGCATGGAATGAGAGAAGACTTTACTAAGGTACTCAGGCTCCAAAGAATTCACAGAAGGGTACGCAGATGGGACCCATTCCAGAGACACTTGGGGCTTGACTACAGATTGGAAGCAGCTGAGAGAGGGAGAGGGCAAGGAACGAGAGGCAAGACAAACATGAGAGACCTATGAAGTCGCAGGAAAGGTGGCAATACCCCTTAATGAGCTGGAAGGTTAAAAAAGAGAAGGGTAGGAATCATACAGGAGAAATGCTGAGCTTAGTTTGCAATATGCCGAGTGAAGGGTATCTAAAACACACCTGGATGGAGTGGGCTAGGAGATTATGAATGAGAATCAACCAGCATTAATTTTAGGCTTACCTTGTGCCAGGCAGAGGAAGCCAATGACCAAATGGATGAAGACCCCAATCTCATGGAGCTCACAATGAGCTAGGGACTGAGACCAAGACTGGGGAAGGGGATTTGGGCATCATCAGTAGAGGACACCTGAATGAGAAATGTAATTGAGATCACTTGAGGACACGCTTTACACAGAAAGAGGACCAGGACTAACAGTGTCCCAGAGGTGGATGGGGAGGAAGAACTAGAAACAGAGTAGGGAGTAGTCGAGAAAACTGGGAGTAAATAGGGTATCCCTGAAGCTGAGAAAGAGTTCCAGTCTTCACAGTCTCAAAAGCCAGTTAAGTCAAAGACAATGAGGCCTGTCTGAGACAGTGTGCTTTGTGATTAGGGGGCTGATTGTTTATGAGTTACCTCAGCATGAACACAATCAGGGAAGCACCAGAGAACTGGTTTTGGGAAGAACAGGACAGGCCCAATGGGGAAGGTGGGGGAGGGAGGAGGAGCTGCCTCGGGAAACAGCAGTGAGGAGGAAAGAAAAGAAAAAACAATAAATACAAAGAATAACTTTAAGGTGGAGCTTCAGTCCACTTTCTGTTGCTATAACAAAATACCTGAGTCTGGGTAACTTATAAAGAATAAGAGTTTATTTGGTTTACACCTTTGGAGGCTGGGAAGACCAAGAACACAGTGCCAGCATCTGCTTGGCTCCAGGTGAGGGTTGTCCTACTGCTTCGTAACATAGTAGAGGGCATCACATGGGTGACAGAGCCAGTGTGCAAGCTAGGATCTCTTCCTGTTCTTATAAAACCACTAATGCCATCACAGAGGCCCCACCCTCTTGACATCATCTAACCCTACTTACCTCACAAAGGCTCCACATCCAAATACCATTAACATGAGGTTGAGAATTAAGATCCCAAGACACTAGGGATCTACCCAAAAAACTGCGACACAGGTGACTCCAGAGGCACCTGCACATCCATGTTTATTGCGGCACTATTCACAATAGCCAAGTTATGGAAACAGCCAAGATGCCCCACTACTGACGAGTGGATTAAGAAAATGTGGTATCTATAAACAATGGAATTTATGCAGGCATGAAGAAGAACGAAATGTTATCATTCGCTGGTAAATGGATGGAATTGGAGAACATCATTCTGAGTGAGGTTAGCCTGGCCCAAAAGACCAAAAATCGTATGTTCTCCCTCATATGCAGACATTAGATCAAGAGCAAACACAACAATGGGATTGGACTTTGAGCATATGATAAAAGCTTTAGCACACAAGGGAGGGGTGAGGATAGGTAAGACACCTAAAAAACTAGCTAGCATTTGTTGCCCTTAACGCAGAGAAACTAAAGCAGATACCTTAAAAGCAACTGAGGCCAACAGGAGAAGGGGACCAGGAACTAGAGAAAAAGTGAGATCAAAAAGAATTAACCTAGAAGGTAACGCACACGCACACAGGAAATCAATGTGAGTCAATGCCCTGTATAGCTATCCTTATCTCAACCAGCAAAAACCCTTGTTCCTTCCTGTTATTGCTTATACTCTCTCTACAACAAAATTAGAAATAAGGGCAAAATAGTTTCTGCTGGGTATTGAGGGGGTGGGGGGGAGAGGGAGGGGGCAGAGTGGGTGGTAAGGGAGGGGGTGGGGGCAGGGGGGAGAAATGACCCAAGCCCTGTATGCACATATGAATAATAAAATGAAAAAAAAAATCCCAAGACATGAACTTTTGGGGGGCACATTCAAATTACAGCAGGCAATTTATTAATAAGATTTTTCAATCTGAATTTAAACCAAAGATGGGATCTTCTCAAAGAGGAAAAAGGTGGCAGACTATGAATGCTCAATTATCCAGGAAAAGCCAAGTCCACTAAAGGACAGTGCTGACAGGCAGGCTGGAGATCTGATGTCCAAATCCTAATGCCTATAACTTGTGACTCTGTTACATTACACAGCAAAAAGGAAGTTAAGGTTGCTAATCAGTTGACTTCTAAGTGGGGAGACTATTCTGAGCTATCCAGGTGGTCCAATGTCATCACAAGAGTCTGACAGGTGGAAGAGTCAGTATCAGGATGAGAGACCTTACTGACCATTGTTAGCTTTGAAGATGGAGAAAGAGGTCAAGAGCCGAGGAAGGTAAGCAGACTCTGGAAGCTGGAAAAGGAAAGGGAAGGGATTCTTCCCTAGAATTTCTGGAAAGAATGCAGCCTAGCAGACATTTTTTTTGTGATACTGGGGTTTGAACTCAGGGTTTCATGCTTGCAAAGCAAGCATTCTACTGCTTGAGCCACTCCGCCAGTCCCTAGTTAACATCTTGGCTTTAGCCCAAAGACAGATGATAAACTTGTGATGTCTCAAGGTACCAAGTTTGGGGTAGTTTGTTGCAACAGCAATCAGAAACTAATAGATTCCAGGTATAGAAAATCATGAATATCAAAACATACTAATAATGTTAACAATATATTTGTAAAGTCCCTTCTATAAGAGGATGGAGGGAAAAAGATGTTAGGAAGGGCCTGTGGAACACTCTGATAAAAGTCCAGGTGATAAATACTGAGATGAACTGACTAGTGTTACTAATGCCCAGAGGTGTTGGAGGTCTGGCTTATGGATTCATGAAAAAAAAAAATCAACACTGTACTATCCATGAGAAGTTTGTTTTGAACTAGGGCCACATTTCTTCTTCGCCAAGATTATGTGTCACTTATAATAGTATCTCATTTATGAAAAGTGTCTTGAGTTCTTCTGTGAGCCAGGAGCACTCATCGGTAAGGCAAGAAGGTTCTACACGTCACTGTGCATCAGAACTGCCTAAAGGTCTCAAAATACACATTGCTGGGCACCAACCCCGGAGTTCCTAATTCAGCAGGTCTGCTGGGAGAGTGCCAGAGAATGTGTATCTCTCAAGGGGTCCCACGGGGAACCATACTCTGAAAACCCCTGACTTAGGACTGTCCTCTGACACTGTAAGGATTTCTGTGTTTTCCTGCACTCTATCTTTCCCATGAAGAGCCCAACTTCCTGGGTCTCAACAGCTTGCTCTGTTACTCTGTACCTGTTCTTCTGGTATACCTTTTGTCCATTTTGTTTCATATTGAACAAAAGTACAAGACTAGAGCTGACTGATACTAAGGAAGTAGCCACAAAATATACCCTAGAAAGCCATTCTCCTCACTCACCACCTTCTATTCACTATGTCTGGGAGCTGGCCAGGTGCTCACAGCCCAGCCTGGGTGCAATGTTGAACAAAAACAATTCCTCAGAATACCAACATCAGGTAAGGCTGCTCTGTGACCAGAATGGAACAAGACACAAAAACAAAGTCACTCCATAATCCTGTCTGAACACTGAAAAAAAACATGAGCCTTATCCAAACCACAAATGCCACCAGACAGCCCCCAATCCTGGATAATTCTAGTGTCTGCTGCTTCTTTACCAAGATTTAGCCTGGCTCCAGTTTTTTGTGCTTCTGGAGAACACTTGTAAAACCATCCAATTACGGAAGTACCCTTGGCAGCATCCAATCCCGGGCATCACCTGGCTCCCTTAAACACGCCCCAAAACCAACTGACACAGGTGCAAATCCTCTAAGTCAGCCTCCCTCCCTCCCTCTCAGATGGTGCGCAATCTCCCTGCAACAAGAAGAAACTCCAGGTGTGTTCCTAGACGGGGTAACTGGAGGACAGCAATGATTCATACTCAACCTTCAGATTTCTGTCAAAACACAATCTTCTCCAAGACATTTTTACCATTTTCCAGCCTGCATGAGATTCCCCTTCTCCACTTTTTTTTCATGAGACCTTTCCACAGCTTTTAGTTACACATTGCCATGGCCACTGCACTCAAGCCCTGCCCAAGCTAGCAGGTCTGCATGTGTTGTCACCTGTTCCTAAGCAATGCCTGGCACGCAGCAGGAGGCCAACAGATAATGGATGGAAGGATAAATTGACAGACAGTGACCAACATCTGCAACATACTTTAAAGTAATTATAAACCCAAGCATGGAAGAAAGAATGTCAGCAATGCAAACAGAACTGAAGTGGTAAGAGAAGAAACAACCAAGGTTTGTGCAACCAGAATGACAAAGTTTTGCGCATGCCATGATGGATGAAAGGAGGGAAAGGCCATGCACTATAAAGGTGAGAGCCTTTTCTCCCATTTCTAACTCAAGACTTATTTGTGGAGCCCATCACATTATATTCAGTTTAGCTTTAGTTTAGCTAGCATAAAGCAAGTCTGCCACTGATACAATACATTGCAAAAAACCATCCAAACTTTATTGTTGTTCTGGAAGTCTTTAAACAGAAGTCGTTTGCTGGGTTTGCAAACCCTTCACTACTCCCAGATTTGGGTCATAATATTTGTACTGCTTTAATTATAAGAGGCTTTTCCTTTGTCTGGCACCATAGGCATTCTCCCAGCAAGTTCATAGGGCACATTCTGATGGGCTTTTGTAAGAGGCCATTTCACAAGTAACCAGCTTCATTTTGGGGTCAAGGCTTTGATAGTTTTTAGTTATTTTTCAGATCAAAGACTAATACAATACAGTTTTATTGTGTTATTCATCAACAGAAAAATCATTATCAGGCCAGGCAAGAAAACAAGTGTATCAAATTGATAAACAGGATAAATCTTCTGAAAACCAGAGAATCACAGTGGAAGGGGTTGTGCCTCTGTGTATGAACATGGTACCTTAGCTCTACTAGGTGTTTCCATGTGAAGACCTACAGAATCAGCTGTTAAATGTGCCACAGCACAAATATGCCATTGAAGATGCTTTAGAAAAGAGCAGGTGATCTTTACCTACAAACTACTGTAAGTCACTTAAATATCACCATAAGCATTATCATGAATTAAATAACATTCATTTTAATCTTAGCACCTTTAAGCATTAACTCCTGAAATAAAAATCAAATGCTGCCCCTCCTCTCGGTATGGTTACAATAAAAAAAACTGAAACTTGAAAAGATTATGAGCTGCAGAAGCACTCTCTCATTTTCTTAGGATATTCTAAAAAATGAAAACAGTTCAGATCTGAAGGATAAACAGGTCTGTTTCTAGAGACTCTGACTACTTCCCATTGAGATCTAGGAAGCACAGGCTGGCCACCGGAGAAGACATTTGAATCTCTCTCGTTTTAAGTGTAACCCCCTTAGTGACCCACCTAAAATGAAATGTGATTATCACAACATTTCTGGTTACCTCAGGAGAAAGCAATCCATTACTAAAGTGACATATAAGACTTAAAGTATATACTTTTGTCAATGAAGTAAATTATCAGGGGCCAAAGCAAGACAAAAGTGAATTCTTACCTCTTTGACAGCATAGGAGGATTTCACACCCCTCATTTATTCATCCATTCAACAAATATTTATTTAGGGCCTGCTCCATGTCAGGCACCAAAGGAAACAGTTCTGACCAAAACTGCACAGTCTCCAGTAGGAGAGAGAAATGTTAAATAATATGTAGTGCCACTTTGAAAAAAAAAAGAAAAGGTGTATGAGAAAGAGTAACAGGAACTAATTTAGACTGGGAGTAGTACAGGGATCAGTGAAGGGCACCATGAAAAAAGGGATATTTAAGCGGAGAGGCGATTAGACCACCACAACTCTGGAAAACTATTTTGACAAATGACCACAAAAGACGATTTTAACTTATCAACAATTGACTGGGTTAAACCTCTCCTCCTCCAGTGCTTTGGTCTTCGTAAGCATCCTGTGATTACTCATCTATCACCATCTGACTGGTACCCAAACCCTACCTGAACACAGAGCAGTCTTACTTTATTATCATTTATTATAATGTGCAGGCTTCCTATGCTCGGCCTAGAAATATCCCAAAATAATAAACGACAGGCATGAAAAAGAGAGGCTGGCTGTCAGCAAGAACATGACCTGGGTAGACCAAACGTTTAATGGCCCAGGCAATCACAAGTCCTTTACCCAATAAAGTGCCAGCTCCTCTGGGCAGCAAGGTGGTTCCCATACTACAGGGTCTATACCAAATGGAACTCAGGGGAACTAACGTTAGCTGCCTACTTGAAACTGATGTTTGCTCGGTAAATGAAGGACTGGATCACCATTTGCAATTCCCCACCCTGCAGACTTACAAGAGGTTGTGGGAAATAGCCTTTGAGCATCACGGAGTGAAGAGGGGGTTAGGACAAGCAGAGAGGGAGTCAGGGCCAGAGCACAGGGTGTGTGGGGTGGGGAGTAGTAGAGGGGAAGCAAAGGGAAGGCGCATCAAGAGCTCAGGACCCTGGGACGGCGCGCCAGGCCCAGTACTGGGGCGTTTTCTGTGCCCCCTCAACCCTATCAGCCCCCAGCAAAGGCAACCCAGACCCCACAGACCCCAAAATTCCAGGTTTCCTCCAGGCAGGGCCGGGCGGGCACCGCGAGCCGGCGCAGGGCCGGAGTCCACCAGGTCTAGGTACCTGCATCTGCAGCGCAGGGGAGGGTGCGCTAGGGTAAGAAAATGGCCAAGATAAAACTCTCCCCGCCTACCCAAAAAGCCAACCACACCCCCCCACCTCCCTCAGACCCAGCCGCCCCGGGCAAGCCCCCGCGATCTTCTGCTCAGGCCCCCGAGGGTTCTCGTGGGCGCCGCGCGCGCGGGCTCCACAGGGACACAGAAGCAAGTGGGAGTAAATAGGGGTGCGCGAGAGCGCCCACCGCGATGCCACCAGCCCGGACTCTGCTCCGTGGCGCCCTCCCTGGCTCCATGGTCCCGGGATGGGCGCGCCGCCCCTAGGCTGAGATGGACGCCGGGGTCCGGGCGGGCCCCTACTCACCCATTGGCGCCGAGCCGAGCCGGGCCGCCGAGGCAGCGTGAAAGTTGGCGGAGGCGGGCGTGGGGTTCGGGGCGCCTGAATACGGGCGCGGGCGCCGGGACGCGGCGGCGGCTGGGCCGGCTTCTTCCTCGGTGGCGGCGGTGGGGGGTTCAGCGCCGCCCGCTGCTGCCTCTGCTGCTGCTGTCGCTGCTGCCCCGGGGCGACTCCTGCTGCTGCTGCTGCTGCATCGCGGCCCGCTGCGCCCGGCTGCGCCGGGTTTCCTGCTCTCTGCGAGTGGAAATTACGAAAAAAGAAAAAAAAAAAAAAGCGCCGCCCAGCAAAGCGCCCCGCAGCCGCTACCGCGCTCCCTGCGCTCCCCTCCTCCTCGTCAACGCCGCCGCCGCAGCTGCGATGCTCCTGCGGCTCCGCCTGCAGGGAACTCACGGCCCGGGCGGGGGCGGGGGCGGAGGCGGGGGCGGGGCCGGGGAGGGGCGGGGCTCGGGCCGGAGCCTGCCTGGCTCCCAAGCGCGTACCTGCTGCCGAGGCGCTCAGGCAACCCCCTCACCGCGGGCTCCCGAGGTCCCCAGCTCCGAGCGGCCGCCCCTTATACGCGGAGGCTCGGCTAACGCCCCGGGAAATGCCGCGAGACTCCTCGAGACCGAAGGAGATAGGGGTCCGTGGGGGAGGGGGCGTCGGAGTTGACGGGCACGTGGAAAAGGACGAGAAGGGGGCGGACCCAGAGGGGGAGGAGATGAGAGATGGAGGACAAGCTGGGGGAGGGGAAATCATGGGCTGCTGAAGGGACAAACACCTGCTGAGTTATAACAGGTGACCCGGGGTGGGGAGGCAATCTAGAATAAGGCTGCACGGAGGGGGCTGTTGGGAAGGAAGGAGAAAAGGTTCCTTCTGTGCAGCGTGGAAACACAGGCAGGCCAGGTTCAGCAGATAGGAGGTGGTGGGATGGAGAAGGGGAAAGAGAAGGAAGCAGCAGAGCCCATGGGGTGCACCACTCCTCACCGCCTCTCACAAGGATCCTCTCACAAGGATCCTCCTAATCCCATACCAGTGTTCCCTGGGCCAGGTGGAATTCAGTTGCTTAAGAATGTTCTCAGGATGTGACAGTTCCAGGAATCCAGAGACAAGAACTGGCTCCCTTCACCAACAGGCGTCATTGTGTCATATTGACCCCTCCTTCTCCCCAGCTGTAGATAGCCAACTCTTGAGTGAGTACTAAAATGAAAAGAGGGAATTCCTGGGCAACCCACAAGCTCCTTTTGGATTCATGGCCTACCACACCTTTCAGCCATTGATAGTCTGCCTGCAACCATATTCATTTACCAACCTTTTATTTCCTTTTCCCTTTCCACCATCTGGTGGTGAGAAGAGATAGTGAAATTGATGGGAGACATTCGGGCAGACAGAAAGTAAGACAACAGAAAAATTAGATCATTGGCCCCTGAAAATGAAGGAGGCTGAAGGATAGTGGACCCAAAAGGTGACAATAGACTCCCTACCCAATGGAGGGTGGTCTCCATACCACATCTATGATGATGGGGCAACTCGTGTAAATTGGTCACATCCTACAATTTCTGTAGAAAAATGTTATAACTCACCAGCTTAAGAAAAAGCTCAGAATAAGGGTTTTATCAACAAGAGATCAGATATGTGTCAGAACAATCTAAACAGGAGACCAACCAAAAGACAGAAGGCTATCCACATAGCTGCTGAGATTGAAGTAGTGGTGACATCAATGTCAGACTCCTAAGGAAGGATTAAATAATCTAGAGATTTGAATCTGGCATGTTGAAGGCAAGAATGAATATTCGGTCATATCTGTGCCAGGCACCCTAGTGCCTCACTCATTGCCTGTCTTGGCATATCATGGTCTAATCAGGGCAAAGAAGCCTTATGATACGATTTTACAGTTGATAAATGTGGAAACTAACAGAGTCTGACTTAACTCACCATTACTGGAACATTTTCCCACTGAACCCACCTAGAAGAACTGGTCTGTCTGGGATTTGTCCAATTCCAGATGTGGTTCTGTTTGCTAATCTCTCTCAAAGACATTCAGGCCCTTGGAAGTGACTGGGCATGTTTCAACATGGAAATAGCTGAGACAGGCTTATGCTAAAGATTCTAGGCTGACTGCCTCATCAGAGCAATGAGTCAAAAGTCATTGGATGTTGTTGATGAGACCTACCATAGCTGGACTTACCTGCACATCTCGTAGACCAGTACGCCTAGGCCAGTTACATCACCAGACTGGTGATAGAACTCTGAAGGGGAGGGAGAGAGGGAGGGAAGAAAAAAGGAAATCAGCAGCTTTTCTTACGCCCTACTTCATCTTACTCATCTCTGTCCTACATGGAGAAGAGAGTCTTCTTATTGAATTGTTTTGCCAGCCTCACACAGATGAAGACAAGATCACTTGAAGTTTTGAGTCTTGGTCTGTCTTAGAGAATGCTTCTTTTTAATTTATTTTTTGCAGTGCTGGGGCTTGAAACTAGGGCCTCGTGCATGCTTGGCAAGTACCCTACCATTGAGCTACAGCCAACCCTACCTTTTCCTTCTTGATCTGGGTGTGCTTCCCACAAGGACAAATTTGTCATTTTGTCACAAAAGAAAGACTGATGGCAAGACTTAATATTTTTTTAAATTCCTGAGTTATCCCTAATTTTAATGCCTTAACTAAACCAACTTGTGTCAATTCTATTCAAAGCATTATGGATCTTTTTTCATTTTAAGTTCTTCTAAATTACAAATGAATCTTCCTTTTTAACTTATTGTTTAGTTCTTCTGAATTGTTCCTATTTTCCTTTGAGAAACTTTTGCTGACCAACACAAGGAAAGTTAATATCAAGATTCTAGTCCAGCTGCTGACATGAATACATGTGTAATTCCCCATCCTGCCTCCCTCTCACAAATGTATTTTAACGGAGTAGCTAATGCAATATTTGAAATTATGTGAATTCATCTCATGAATATTTCCAGAGAAATACAATTGTATTTAATACCACATCTTTGTCCCACTGAACTCCCATTTCTATTAGAATAGATAATGCATTTGGAAAAGGCAAAGTATTTGAGCTGTCACACTGACAATGATATCAGATGACTTAAAAGGCACTCCTATGTTGTTCACTGGTAGTAACATTTTGGATAAAAATTGAAGGTGGTTGAGCCTCTACCTCTCTAGCACTTACAGCCTGTCATACTTGCTCTCTCCCAGTACTTGGACTTGACATCTGTAATTTACATGTAATGAATGATACTTTGCTTTGATAACCTTTAATATAATCTTTACATTAATATAAATTACATGCTGAGTGCTTTACAAAAGACAGTCATTACACAGTGCTTTTGATGAACTTTATGGGAAAATGTAAGAATCTCAGTGCCGGAAAGTAAAGACATGCTCAAGAAAAATAATCAGATGTACCAAAAGGACACAGGATCCAACCTGAAAGGATTCCCAAAGGCCAAAGCTGGAGCAATTCAAGCCACAAATAAGGAAAGAAATCCAGGAGAAGGGGTCAGGTCTTCCTTGAGAGAAATTCCAATGAGTAAGTGAAAAAGAAATGAAAAGAAAAGCACCATTAGGACACCATGATAATAGTTAATGTAGGCATAGTCCAACTAAAATTCTCAACTTAGTGGGTGAACATTTAAGGGGAAACACTATTTGCATAGCCTCAAAGTATTTCCCCAAAAACAAATGTCTCCTGGCGTTACAGTAGTTTATACTTATAGTCCCAGCTACTCAGGAGGTGGCGATCAGGAGGGTTGCATTTCAAGGCCAGCCCCAGCAAAAAGTTAGTGAGACCCCATCTCAACCAATAACTGGGTGCCACCATGTCATCCCAGCAGCTCATGAAGGGCAAATAGGAGGATTGCTGAGTTAAAAGTAGCATATGTCTGGACCAAAAACCATAGAATTAATGTCTCCCTATTATGCTGACCCAACTTGATAGCCTCCCTTAGAATAACCCACTTTCTTCCCCTTTTTCACTTTAATTGAATCCTTTCCAACAAATCCAAGAGAACTGGGTAGATGCCAGAAACAAATCAAATCAGACAAGTAGATTATTTATAAAATAGCTAAACCATGATTTCCTTCAGAAATTTCCTTTCCAAAGGAAAACACAAAGGAAGCAACTAGAAGGTGACATGTGCTCTTCCCCACTGCTGTAAGTGTGGAATGGGGTGTTGTTTAAAAATCTAAAGAATGTCTGAGTAATCAATTTCAAAGGCAATCAGTCATAGCAACTTGTTTCTAAAATGTACACAAAGAGGTCTCATGTAGAATAATTTACTAAGAACATTTATTCATTTTTTTTCTCCAGCACTGCTTTGTCTAAGAAAATAATAAATTGGGAGAACAATCCCAGGAGATTAGTAAGGAATACAAATTCTACCGTTTTCTGCCCATCCTACTACCCTTACCCCAAAATTACAAGGGGTCATGTGTAAGGAAAATATTTTCACAGTTAAAATGAAATCAAATCAAAATCATAATCAAAAAAGTTCCAAACAAGGAGTGTACAAGTCTTAGCCTGGGGAGGCTAAGGTTCAAGGTCAGCCTGGGCTACATAGTGAGTTCCAGGTCGGCCTCAGCTACATAGTGAGACCCTGTTTCAAAACAAAAAAATGCTGGACACAGTAGCTCAGATCTATAATCCTAGCTACTCAGGAGGCAGAGATTTTGAGGACTGAGTCTCAAGACCAGCCCAGGCAGAAAGTTCACAAGATCACATCTCAACCAACAAAAGCTGGGTGGTAGGTTGGTGAAGTGGCTCAAGTGATAAAAGCACATGCTTAGCAAGCATGAGGTCCTGAGTTCAAACTCCAGTGCCACCAAAAAAAAGAAAAAAAAAAAAAGAACTGGGTGGTGGCACACCTGTTATCCCAGCTACGTGGGAAGAGTACATAGGAGGATTGAGGTCTAGGCAGGCCCCGGCACAAATTCAGGAGCATCCTATTTGAAAGATAATTGAAGCATAAAAAGAGTTCAGGGTGTGGATCAAGTGGTAGAGCACCTGCCTAACACCTGCACTGAATTCAAACCCCAGTACTACAAAAAAAAAAAGGTTCCAAAAATGCCACACATCAAATAAGATCATATATGTGATATAAGCATTGTAAGAAAGGTTAACATTAAAGAGAATACTTGGTGCTTGACATAGGAATTAACCATGTCAGCAGTCCAATTTTTAAAGTGACAACTAATTAATAGGGGGCTTTTGATCTTATCAGCAAGGAAGATTTAACAATAGGAATTGACTCGCAAAATGGCTTCTCTTTTCCCCTGAACTTTCAGAAGTTAAGCTCAAAGGCCCCATCACAAGCTGGGTTCCATTAAAACTGGGTCTCCAGACGGTAGAGACACATGACAGCATTCCACACAGAAGGAAGAAGGAGTAAAAATGTTCCAAATGGCTCAATTGGTAGAGCCTAGCAAGCATGAAGCCCTGAGTTGGAAGCCCTGAGTTGAAACCCCAGTACCACCCAAAATAAATAAATAAATAAGAAAAATGCTCACAGTTTGGGGACTAGATGGTGTTTTCTAGGAGGCTTAAGTGGAAGGAGCTGGAGTGTGGCCATACATCCAGACCTCAGATTTTAAGTGGTCTCTGTGTGAACAAGACCCTACAGGCAATGGGAAGCAGACTGATGTAAGGAACGTCACTGGTGAGCTATGTACTGAGCACGACTCCCACAGACAGGTCAGTGAGAAGTGGAAGACTAGCAACAGGCCAGAGATACTAAAGACAAGAAATGTGATAGCCTTACCCTGACAAAGGAGAGACTGTATTCTGGAACCATGTTTAAAGTACATTTGTTGGAATCTAGCAAGGCAGCTGCTTTGGTAAGGAGGCAAGATGGAAGATTCTAAAGAAATATTTTGTTAGCTGGCTTGGGAAGCTGGGTAGATGGAGAGATCAACTAAGTGGAGACGAAAGTTTGGTTGGTAGGTGGGGATATAGAGGAGATAGTGAGTTCAAATTTGAATCTTATCAAGAGTGGATACAAAGGTGAATGAAGTATTGGTTCAAGCTATATCACAGATGATCCTCGAAAATATGATGCTAAATGAGAAGCCAGTAATAAAATGCCACCTATTGTAAGATTCCACTTATGTGAAATGTCCAGAACAAGGCAAATCCCTAAAGACAGAAAATAGATTACTGGTCTCCAGCAGCTGGTGAAATTTGGGAGAGACAGTTAATGGTTTCTTTCTGGAATGATAAAAACGATCTAAAATTGATTATGTTGATGGTTGCACAACTCTGAATATACTAAAAACTGTTGAATTGTATACTTTAAAATGTGCAAGTTATGTGATACATGAATTACACATATGTGTCTATATATGTGTAATAATGGTTATAAAGTTTCAATATGGAATCATAAAACAGTTGTGGAGATGGGTCATGGTGATGGTTGCAAAATACTCTGTGTACTTAATGCTACTGAACAGTATACTTAAAATGGTTAAAATGGTAAATTTTATGTTATATATTATTTTGCCACCAAAAAATGAATACATTTGTGGTTGATGGATTATGGGGCTGGATGGAGATGGTTTCCCCTGGGTTTTACCTCCTCCAATAATACCTCCATGCTGCTTCCCAAACAGGCAATTGGTATTACAATAACCAGTACCCTATTACCCTCAATGTCACCATTTTAGGGTTCAGAGACACCAAATCAGGTGGCCTGAGCAAAGGGTAAGAAGCCACAGTCAACCCCAGATGGTTTCTCAAGCCCCAGAGGGCATGAGACTTAATTGAATGATCTCCGAACCAGGGACTAACTTAATAAGATATGGCACAACTCTTATATAGCATGACTTCTTATTAAATGCAGCTCATCTCCTCAAAAATAACTAGATGCCAGCCAGAGGCAAAAGTGGAAAGTCAGCGGAAGTTCACCCTCCTTGTTTTGCTTGTCCACCCTGACATTAGGCTTCTATTCCCTTGCTGATGAATTCTTTCTGTGGCCACATAGGCTCCTCAAGTGTGTCCCCAGACCAGCATCATCAACAACACATGGGAACTGGTTAGAAATATACATTATAGACCCCACCCCAGACCTGCCCAACTGGGAACACAATGACCTGTGTTTCAGTCAGCCCTCCAGGGGATTCTGATGCAACTAAACCATGAAAACCACCGCTGTACCTCAGCTCCTCAGGGCCAAGATGAATGCCTGGGTCATCTGCTTAAACAGTTGCTCTTTAGCAATGAAACTAGGCTCAAAGGAGCTACTGGTGACACACATCCCTGACCTGCCAAAACCGACTAGATGTTTTGTGAGATATATTTTCTTACTATCATTATAAAAGTAATGCCTGCTCAATATTTAAAAAATAAAACAGCTAGGTGCCAGTGGCTCATGCCTGTAATCCGAGCTACTCAGGAGGCAGAGATCAGGAGGATCATGGTTCGAAGTCAACCTGGGTAAATAGTTCTCAAGACCCTATCTCAGAAATACCCAACACAAAACAGGGCTGGTGGAGTGGCTCCAGGTATAGGCCGAGTTCAAACCCCAGTACCATGCAAAACAAAATGAAATAAAATATTAAAGATACACAGTGTAAAATTGGAAATAGTCTATAATTTCACTACTACGAATAATTGAAGAGCTAATTGATAATCACTGTTAACTCTTGATGGGATATTCCTCCAGACATTTTTTCAAATGTGTAATAATGTTAAGATATTTGATTATTCTATGTATTACCATTGTAATTATTGAGCTGGTAACTCCTCTGTAATGCTCTAATGATGGAAAGTGAGAAACTTCAGGTAGAGGCACTCTTCTCCTTAGAGGATTTTCAAGTCACCTTTTCCTTTTCTCAGAAATTCGATTATAAAATATTAAACCTGTCTGGAATGGTTCTTTAATATTGTATTTCATAACCTTATTCTGAGAAGTAATTAGAATTTCTGATAAAAACACTTCAGCAATTCTCTGATATTCTTGAATGAGATTAAGCCTTTTTTGAGGACACTGTTCCTTCCAGGCACACCCACCCTCTCAGCTGACCTAAGGTCAGACGTTCTTGTTCCTTATATCCAGTCTGACTATGATCACTGAACCATTTTTCTTCCCCAAAAAATATCCTCACCAAGAAGAAATCTTAAAATGAAACTTGTTTTTCTTTTTTGGTGGTAGTGAGGTTTGAACTCAGGGCCTCACACTAGCAAGGCAGGCACTCTACCATTTGAGCCATGCCTCCAGCCCTAAAATGAAACTTTGATGTATGTTCAGAATTAAATTTTCTGAAAAGTTTTATATATGCCTTGGTCTCTCATAACCATAAACAACACAATTAACCTATCAGATAGGGGCTAGACCCTTTCTCAGCACCTAAATAAAAGAGTGAAAAGATTCTATGTGACATAAAATTACAGTATTGTGTCCCTGGAACGGAGGCAGTGGGCTACTGACACAATGATTATGTGTCTCTGAGCATCAAGGATATCATAAGATAATCACTAGTGGACTGCAGGTGTGGCTCAAGCAGTAGAGTGCCTGCTTTGTAATTGCAAAGCCCTGAGTTCAAACCCCAGTCCCATGCTGGGTGCCGGTAGCTCACACCTATAATCCTAGCTACTTAGGAGGCAGAGATCAGGAGGATTGAGGTTCCAAGTTAGCCCAGGCAAATAGTGTAAGTTAAATGTTTTTACCCCAATTTTAACAAGTGAGGGAACTCAAGTTCAAAGAAGCTAAATGTCATGTCCAATCAATGTCCCTTACCAAGAGAGGGCAGGCAGGGAATGTAGTGAACTGTGTCTGATTCCATTAGAAATGATGGAACTATGAGAAATTGGACAAAACAACCCAGCTTTTTCTGTCGTGGTTTAGAATTCCCATTCAATGGTCTTAACAAAATGGATCCTTGAAGGCATTTTTCTTGGTGTGAAATTTGGATATGTATCAAATGCTCATGGGATAACACTAACTGGTAAGATACAGACTGTACATTACATATCTCCTACACTTACAATTGCCTTCGAACAGAAAAGACATTAAAAACTTTGCAAGCAAATATTCCAAAAGGTTTAAGGTCACAAGGTCATTTTGAAGGGACTGTAGGGAACCTTTCATTTTTACTTTCTGAGCCAGTAGGACACAGGAGTGCAGCCACCAGCCTGCGCATAGATTAATTCAGGCTTGGTACAAGCTGGTATGTAACCTTAGAAGGTTTCTTTCCTTCCTCTCTTCCTCCCTTCTTTCCTTCTTTCTCTTTTTATTTCTCTCTTTCTCTTTTTATTTCTCTTTCTCTCTTCATTTTTCTCTCTCTTTCTCCTTTCTTTCTTGACAATGTATTATAATGAAGCCAACAATACATGAGAGCGACAGAAAGGAAAGTAGTGTGGAGTGGATCCTGTGAAAGACCCAAGACAAAGTAATAGCCACAATCTGACATTTCATTATATTCTAATAGACTCTAATGTATGCCTGATGACCTAGTAGTAATTCATAAGGTTGTTCACAACTTTTTTAGACAGCACATAATATTAACATTCAAACAAAGTATTATAGGAAGTCTTATAAAAAAAGTTCATGGTAATCCTTTTTAAAAACCTATTCCATTTTGAAAGATCAACAGTGTATTTTTAAAAATCATAAGAAAAGGAAAAACAAAAAATAAATAAAAATTTTAAAGAGAAGAAAAGAAAAGGAAAGTAAGTTCATTCACCCGCTTCCATCCCAGTATATAAGAACTACTTGCTAGTATTTGTATTTTAAATGCCTGGGATAAAACAGGTCAAATTTTCAAGTAGCTTATATAAAGGCTTGATTCATTTGATTTAGCACCAAGGAAGAGTACATGTCCCATGGAAGATACAGTTGGGTTTTCCTTCTACCTCTCATGTTGTTCCTCTTCTACCAAGCCTCAATTATAAACATGCAACCCTGTTGCCACACTAAGAAATCTAAATAATTTAGGTTTTAAAATGGCTGCTATGGCCAGGTGTGGTGATACATGTCTATAATCTCAGCCTTCAAGAGGCTGAGGCAGAAGGATGTTGAGTTCAATGCCAGCTTGAGCTACATAGAAAGACCCTATCTCGAAAACCAAGGGTTAAGGGGCAACGGCTTGGCTCAAGTGGTAGAGTCCTTGCCTAGGAAGTGAGAGGCCCTGAGTTCAAATCCTAGTACCACCAAAATAAAACAAACAAAGAACTGGGGGATTGTAGCCTAGTGGTAGAGCACTTGCCTAGCCTGAATAAGGCCCTGGGTTTGATCCCCAGCACCACACATAAAAAAAGTGTAACAGGGAGGAGGGCCAGAAAAGAAGAAAGCAAGTCTGTGTTCTGATAATGTAGCAGGGGGAGAGGATGGCATAGCAGGGAGATAAAACTTAAAGAATCTAAACGTAAAGAAGGTCACACAGCACTAGGGGGTGAAGTAGCCAGTAGAGTTGCATGCAACCATATATGGGTTAAACCTTGCTTCTTGCTTCTGTACCCTGCTTGCAAGGGTTTATAAGGTGAGACCCCTTAGTTCTCAAGGCTCAGCCTTTGGACATGAGTCCACTGAGTCTGTGCTGACATGATAAAACATTGCTTCCTGCTGAACTGCCTTGGTGTCCCGTTTCCCTGTCCTTCAGTATCCTGCAACAAAAGCTGCTCAAATGACACTATCAGAGTTTTTCCCCCTTAAAATAGGGTGGCAGTTGTCAGGCACAGTGATACACACCTGTAATTCCAACATTCAGGAAGCTGAGGCAAGAGGACCATGAGTTTGAGACCAGCCTGGGCTACAAAGAGAGACCCTGTTTCCAAAGGAAAAAAATGAAGAGGGTGACAGTAAACAGTAGAAAATTCCTTTCATGCAGAAGTAAAAATCTCCTTTACAGAACTCAGTTATTTTTCTGGTCCTTTTTAACCTATTATATAATTTTTTATTGCTATACCTGTTTACTAATTATGATTGATATTTACGTCAAGGGAATATCCCCCAGGCATGCTGAACTGTTTCTATTTCCTTAATGACAAAGTATGCCTCCTTTACATAGTGATACGGGTTTTCTCTCATTCTTTTCTTTTTCTTCTTACTATAACTTGTTATTTATCAGGGCAGATTATATGTTTAGATCAAAAAGAGAAAGTGACAAGTAGATCTTAAAACAGACATCTTTTAGCCTGATAACAACTGACAACCTAGGACCTTATTACATTGTCCATTGAAAAGTGATTCAATACTCCAGAGGCACTTGCACAACCCATGTTTATTGTGGCACTATTCACAATAGCCAAGTTATGGAAACAGCCAAGATGCCCCACCACTGACGAATGGATTAAGAAAATGTGGTATCTATACACAATGGAATTTTATGCAGCCATGAAGAAGAATGAAATGTTATCATTCGCTGGTAAATGGATGGAATTGGAGAACATCATTCTGAGTGAGGCTAGCCTGGCCCAAAAGACCAAAAATCGTATGTTCTCCCTCATATGTGGACATTAGATCAGGGGCAAACACAGCAAGGGGATTGAGCTTTGATCACATGATAAAAGCGAGAGCACACAAGGGAGGGGTGAGGATAGGTAAGACACCTAAAAAATTAGCTAGCATTTGTTGCCCTCAATGCAGAGAAACTAAAGCAGATACTTTAAAGCAACTGAGGCCAATAGGAAAAAGGGACTAGGAACTAGAGAAAAGGTTAGTTCGAGAAGAATTAACCTAGAAGGTAACACACACGCACAGGAAATCAATGTGAGTCAATGCCCTGTATAGCTATCCTTGTCTCAACCAGCAAAAACCCTTGTTCCTTCCTATTATTGCTTATACTCTCTCTACAACAAAATTAGAAATAAGGGCAAAAATAGTTTCTGCTGGGTATTGAGGGGGTGGGGGGGAGAGGGAGGGGGCGGAGGGGGTGGTAAGGGGGGGGTGGGGGCAGGGGGGAGAAATGACCCAAGCCTTGTATGCACATATGAGTAAACTAAAAATAAAATAAAATAAACAAAAGTGATTCAATGTTGTTGCTTAGTTAAGATCTTATGTCAATTTCTGACATAAATCATATGTCACGGTACACATGTATTTTTAAAAGGGATGTTTTCCTATATGCTAATAGTACTTTTTTTTTTTTTTAGCAAATTGAAAGTTCCGAGTAAACTGAAGGTATGTGTAACAACAAAATAAATACAGCATATGTGGCTGACTTATATGTTCCTTAGTGTAAAGGCAGCAAAGAATTTGCATCTTGAAATGGATCTATAAATCCAGTTGCTTTTTCTGGAATATCATATAGTGTTTCACAAAACCCTGTCCAAAGAGACTAGAAAACACCTTTTTTTTTTTTTCAGTACTGGGGTTTGAGCTTAGAGCCTCATGCTTATTAGGCAGGCACTCTACCACTTGAGCCACTCCACCAGCCATTTTTTGAGTTGGGTTTTTTCAAGATAAGGTCTTGCGAATTATTTGCCTGGGCTTGCTTTGAACCTTAACCCTCCTGATCTCTGCCTTCTGAGTAGCTGGTATTACAAGCACAAGCCACCAGCACCCAGCCATCCTTCTGTTTTCATTTTTGACACTGGTATATGCAAAAGAAACTGATGAGATATTTTTCCCAAATGACATGCATTTTTTTAAACTTTTCTAGAAAAATATGAAAATTTTATCAATCACTTTCTCTTACAGAACAGAAAGCTAGATTACTACCAATTTCTCTTTTAAAATTGTTCTAATGGATTTTTTTAACGTTTCAACATCTCTGATGTTTTTGAATTGTATATCCTTAGAAGGTAACTGGATAAAACATAATAGATAATTTCAAAAGATCAGTCTTAGTATCTGACTCATTTGCCACATAGTAATATCCAGAATGAAATCAAACATAATTTATTTAGAAATAAAACATAATTTTCAAAGAAAATGCTGAGTCTTAGGAAAAGGAGCTGCTAAATGCAGATGAGTATCTTAAACTAAGCAAGTAAGAAAATTCAAGACAATTATTAAAGTCAGGGAAAAAACAGTAAATTTTTTTAAAAAAAAAAAGGGTAAAATCTCAGCAAAATACACACACACATATATATGTGGCTGTATAATGTAAAGCAATTAACATTGATTAACCAAAAATGTAATAAATTGGGAGACTTTGGGGTTGGAAGTTGGAAGGAGTAATGTAGACGATCTAAATTCTTATCTATTGATCTAATTTATCTGTCATCTGTCTATATCCAAGAGGAACTCAATAGTGTCTGAAATTCTTAAATCAAGAAATAGACACATTCCCCCTCAGAAGTAGAACTGAAGAATACAAAATAGAAACAGTGGTGACTCTTGCCGAGGGAGATAAGCCTTATTTGTTTAAACTATCAGTATTCTATTGCTGCTGGAACAATTAGAACAAATTTAGTGGCCAAAATCCTCCCATGAAATTATTATCTTGAAGTTCGGGAAGTCAGAAATCTGAAATGGGTCTCACTATGGGTCTCACTGAACTGAAATCCAGGTGATGGCAGGGCTGACCTCTCACCTAAGACCAAGAAAAGGCCTTCTGAGCTTCTAGAAACTAGAGGCTGTCCATCTGGCTGGGCTCGTGGATTTTTCTGGCCAGCAATAACATCACTCCAAACTCTGCTTCCATGGTCATATCACCTTCTGTGAAGCTTCTGACTCACCATATCTTTTATAAAGACCCTTATGATGACAAGGAATAATTGCCCCATCTTGTGGTGCTTAGTTTAATCACACCTGTAAAGTTCCTTTGCCATGTAAGGTTCCAGGGATTAGGAACCTTGGGATATCTTGGGAGAGGGTCTACTTACTACAATGTGTCTGCATTATTTAATAATTAAAAAACATGACCCAGTGGGAGGTTCAGCGGCTCGGGCGCTGTTGTTTGGGCCTCTCGAGGGGCGTTCTCTGGAGGGCCCCCGGCGCAGGCCGCAGTGACAGGGCCGCCCGCCCCCGCGCACCCCGCCTCTCCCGGTGCAGCGTCGCTCGCACTCCCCGCGTCCTGCAGGCCCAACATGGCGCAGGAGGTGTCGGAGTACTTGAGCCAGAACCCGCGGGTGGCCGCCTGGGTGGAGGCCCTACGCTGCGAGGGCGAGACTGACAAACACTGGCGCCACCGCTGGGAGTTTTTGCTCCGCAATGCCGGGGACCTGGCCCCCGCGGGCGGCGCTGCCTCCGCGACGGAGGATGGTGGGGACGCCGAGGGCGGGACCCGCAACCGGCAGCTGCAGCAGCTTGTGTCGTTCTCCATGGCCTGGGCCAACCATGTCTTCCTTGGGTGCCGGTACCCTCAAAAAGTTATGGATAAAATTCTTAGTATGGCTGAAGGCATCAAAGTGACAGATGCTCCAATCCATACAACAAGAGACGAACTGGTTGCCAAGAAGGGGTAGAAGAGCCATCCAAAAAGCGAATCATAGAAGGAAAAAACAATTCTGCAGTTGAGCGAGATGGAAAAATTTCTGCTAAAACTGAACGGACATCAGCTCAGCAGGAAAACAGTTCAACATGTACGGGGTCATCCACCAAATCGGAGAGTAGTGGGAACTCATCTCGGAGCTCTGGCATCTCCAGTCAGAATAGCCCTACAAGTGATGGAGATCGATCTGTTTCCAGCCAAAGTGGCAGCAGCATTTCCTCTCAGGTAACAACAGCAGGGTCTGGAAAAGCTGAATCAGAAGCTCCAGATAAACATGGTTCAGCATCACTTGTTTCTTCCTTGTTGAAATCCAGTGTGAATAGTCATGTTACTCAATCCACTAATTCCAGACAGCAAAGTGGATCACCTAAAAAGAGTGCTTTGGAAAGTTCTTCGGTCTCAGCTTCTCAGAGCAGCTCAGAGATTGAGGTGCCCTTGTTGGGCTCCTCTGGCAGCTCAGAAGTAGAGTTGCCATTATTATCTTCTAAACCTAGTTCAGAGACAGCTTCAAGTGGGTTAACTTCCAAAACTAGTTCAGAGGCAAGCGTTTCATCATCGGTTTCTAAAAACAGTTCCTCATCAGGCACATCATTACTAACTCCCAAGAGCAGCTCAACAAATACATCATTGCTAACTTCCAAAAGCACTTCACAGGTAGCTGCATCACTGTTAGCTTCCAAAAACAGCTCCCAGACCAGTGGATCTCTGGTTTCCAAAAGCACTTCCTTAGCAAGTGTGTCCCAGCTAGCGGCTAAGAGTAGTTCTCAGAGTAGCACTTCACAGTTGCCTTCTAAAAGTACGTCACAGTCAAGTGAGAGTTCTGTCAAATTCTCTTGTTGCAAGTTAACCAATGAAGATGTGAAACAGAAGCAGCCTTTCTTCAATAGACTGTATAAAACTGTGGCATGGAAATTAGTAGCAGTCGGTGGCTTTAGTCCCAATGTGAATCATGGAGAGCTCCTAAATGCAGCTATCGAGGCTCTGAAAGCAACACTGGATGTGTTTTTCGTCCCATTAAAAGAACTGGCAGATCTGCCTCAAAATAAAAGCTCTCAAGAAAGTATTGTTTGTGAATTAAGGTGTAAGTCTGTGTATTTGGGCACTGGATGTGGAAAAAGCAAAGAAAATGCAAAAGCAGTTGCATCAAGAGAAGCACTGAAGTTATTTCTCAAGAAAAAGGTGGTGGTAAAAATATGTAAAAGGAAATACAGAGGCAGTGAGATAGAAGATCTGGTACTCCTTGATGAAGAATCAAGACCTGTAAACTTGCCTCCAGCATTAAAACATCCTCAAGAATTACTATAATATGTTCAAAATAGCACTGCACACAGTATCTGGTATTTGAAGAGAAAAAACTGGCTTACTTTTGTACACTATAAAACACAGGCTTTCACAGATTTTGTATTGCTTTTTTCCAGTTTTGCAGAAAATTTAATTCTAGTTCTCTTCATAAAAGTAGAAATTGTAAATAATTTATGATTGACAGTACACATTAAAAGGTATGCACTAACAGCATGCTAGTATGCTGTTTTATTTGCTGAAGAAAGTACTGTCTTCTATTTTTAATGATACATTGGGTACGATGTGTAGTTCTGTAGAGTCTGAAAATTTTTGTAATACTTTGAATTTGGTGAAAATGTATTAAGTTGTCTACCATGCTTTTTTTTCTAGCTGAATTAAACCATATCAAAGAAAAGGGGACCACAGTATTTGAATGTTGGAAAGTCTGTGAAACTTAAGGTTTTAAGAATGTTACCCATAATGTTGAACAAGTCTGTTAAAGAATAAAAGAAAAAATAGTTGCCTCAGACTATTTTTATTAGAAGTTGTAAGCATTTTTTAGATACAAAGCAGTATAAAGTACTTATTGTTATTTTATTCTGAAGTTGTTTAAAATTCACCATGATTTTCACCGCTGGCAATTGTTTAAGCGGGTTAATTTATGTTTTGAGGTAAAATGCAATTTACACTTTTTCTTAAAGACATAAATGTGGGTTTCTATATTAAGCATATTTTGTGACTACTATTAACAGATTGATTTGTTTAAATATTAAATGCTTTAAGCTATAAAAAAAATGACCCAATAACTCTTCCTGTAGAAATTAACTAATGGATTAGTCAAGTCCATAAAAATCTTTGTTAGACATTGTTAAGGAAAAGCATAAACTACCACATGCTCATAGTAAAAAGGTTTAAGGCACAGCCACAAAAAGGCAATTATGTAGCAATTAAACATTTTCTATACAGCTTTTTTTTTTAGACAAAATCTCACTGTTGCCCAGGCTGGTCTCAAACACAGGAGTTCAAACAATTCTCCAACTTCAGCCTCCCAAGCAGCTGGAACTACACCACAACCAGCACTAGATATTTTTGATGAGTAGAAAAAGACGCTCACTATATGTTAAGTGACAAAGGCAAATTAATATGTTAACAACTATTCAATATTTAATCTCAAAAATGTGTGTATAATGTGTAGAAAAATATAAGCATTTAGGTATATATGAACATATGTATGTGTACAGATATTTATATATTGTGCATGCATATATGCAGAGCATGTATACATATATTACACACACACCCATATTTATGAAAGACAGGAACAGAGAAACAGAGAAGAAAAATGTGTGTGTTTCAGTGATGCAAGGATGATTAACATACACAAATCAATAAATATAATACATCACTAAATATAATGAAGAAAAAAATCATATGATCATGCCAATAAATGCAGAAGAAGCATTTGATAAAATCCAATATACCAGCACGAATGAGGTAGGTACAGAAGGATCAATCATACCTCAACACAATAAAGGCTATATTTGACTTATTCATAGCCAACATCATATTGAATAGGGAAAAATGAAAGAATTTCCTCTAAGATCAGGAATAACATAAGGCTGCCCACTGTTATTGCTATTAGTCAATATAGTTCTAGAAATTTTATTAAGAGCAATTAGGTAAGAGAAAGAAACAAAAGGCATAAATATAGGTAAGAAGGAAGTCAAATTATCTGTGTTTGCTAATGACATTATTCTTTATATAGAAAAATCTGCACTCCACCAAAAGACTATTAGGACTGATAAATAATTTCAATAAAGTAGGATACAAAATCAACATACAAAAATCAATAGCTTATTTATACACCAATAATGAATTTTCTAAGAAAGAAATCATAAATGCAATCCTATTCATAATATTCACAAAAATAAAATACCTAGGAATAAATTTAATTAACTAAGGAGGTGAAAAACCTCTACAATGAAAATTATAGAACACTGAAGGCAGAACTTGAAGAAGACAGTAGAAGATGGAAAGACCTCCCATGTTCATGAATTGGAAGAATTAATATTGTTAAAATGGCCATACTACCTAAAATGAACTACAGAGTCAATGCAATCCCCATCAAAATACCAATGACTTTCTTCACAGAACTTAAAAAATCAATCCAAAAATTCATATGGAAGCACAAAAGACCCTGAATAACCAAGACAATCCTGAGCAAAAAGAGCAAAGCTGGAGACATCACAATACCTGATTTCAAGAAATACTACAAAGCCATAGTAACCCAAACGGCATGATATTGGCATAAAAACAGACACCTAGACTGATGGAACAGAATAGAGGACCCAAAAATAACCCCCAGGCAGCTCTAGCTGTCTGATCATTGACCATGGTGCTAAAACATACATTGGAGAAAAGACAGCCTTTTCAACAAGTGGTGCTGGGAAGACTGGATATCCACATGTAGAAGACTGAAACTAGACCTCTATCTCTGACCCTGTATTAAAAAAGTTGAAAATAGATCAAAGACCTTATGGGTCTCGCTTCGGCAGCACATATACTAAAATTGGAACGATACAGAGAAGATTAGCATGGCCCCTGCGCAAGGATGACACGCAAATTCGTGAAGCGTTCCATATTTTTAGGCCCCTTCGCCCTACCCCCTGGACCACAGGGTAGAGGAGAAGCAACCTTCACCACTCTGTACCCCAGGTCCACAAGAGCCTGCAGAGGATCCGGGAACGGAAGTTGGCCAACTTCATCCCTTGGGGCCCAGCCAGCATCCAGGTGGCCCTATCCAGGAAGTCTCCCTACCTGCCCTCAGCCCACCGGGTCAGTGGGCTCATGATGGCCAACCACACCAGTATCACCTCGCTCTTTGAGCGGACCTGTCGCCAGTTTGACAAGCTGCGGAAACGAGAGGCCTTCATGGAGCAGTTCCGCAAGGAGGACATCTTCAAGGACAATTTTGATGAGATGGACACGTCCAGGGAGATTGTGCAGCAATTGATTGATGAGTACCATGCAGCCACTCGGCCAGACTATATCTCCTGGGGTACCCAGGAGCAGTGATTCCCCCAGGACAGAGACCCTCATCTGCCTTACCGGTTGGCCCAGGCCCCGCCTGACTGACCACTCCTCAGAGCACAGATCAGGGACCTCACAAATCTTTCACACACATACATGCACTCTCTGTTGGCCTGGGGACACATTTACTTCTCTTATGAGACTATTTATCTTTAATAAAGCACTGGGTGTGAATGAAAAAAAAAAGTTGAAAATAGATCAAAGACCTTATGGTAAGACTTGAACGTTTGAAACTATTAGAGCAAAAATAAATAAATAAATAAATAACATAGAGGAACCATTTTAAGATATCAGCATAGGCAATGATTTTCTGGATAGGATTCCAAAAACATAAGAAACAAAAGCAAAACTTGACAAATGGGATTGTATCAAACTAAAAAGTATTGCATTGCAAAGGAAACAGTCAACAGAGTGAAGAGACAATTTGCAGAATGGAAAAAATTCTTTGCCAGCTATTCACCTGAGGGAGGATTAATATCCAGCATGTATAAAGAACTAAAAAAAACCTTAACAACAGCAAAAGAGTGATCCACTAAAAATGGGCAAATGATCTGAACATACACTTTTCAAAAGAAGGGATCTAAATGACCAATAAATAGATGAAAAAATGCTTAATATCATTAGCCATCGGAGACACGCAAACCAAAACTACAGTGAGGAACCATTTCACTCCAACTAGAATGACTCTTATTTTTCAAAATGTTGTTGAGTGTCTGGAGAAAAAGGGACTCGCATATACTGTTGGTGGGAGTGTAAAGTAGCACAGAAACCATGAGAAACAGCGGAAATTCCCCAAAAATCTAACAGTAAAACTATCATATGATCCAGCTCTACCACTTCTGGGTATATAGCTAAAGGAAATAAAGTCAGCATGCCAAAGATACACCTGTCTACCCATGTTTATCAATAGCTAAGATAGTGAATCAGCTTAGGTGCCCATCAACTGATGAGTGGATAAAGAAAATGTGGTACATATACATAACGGAGTATTACTCAACCATAAAGAAGAATGAAATCCCATAATTTTAAGCAAAATTGTTGAAACCAGAGGGCATAATGTTAAGCTAAATATGCCAGACACAGAAAGACAATTGGGCGTTTTCTCGTGTGTGTGTGTGTGTGTGTGTGTGTGTGTGTGTGTGTGGTGGGTGGGGTGGCAAAAGTTGACCTGACAGTACAATAATTACTAGGGATTGGGAAGGGTGTCAGGGGTGATGAGAGTAGAATAAAGGTGGATAGATATGATCAATGTACACTGTACACATGTATGGAAATATCACATTAACTTGTACAATTTATATGTGTTAATAGAAATAAAATAAAAATTTTAAAAAGAAAAATGTATGTGGGTGTGCATATGCAAAGTGAGTATGTATGTGCCCAAAGCCTTCAAGCACTGAGAGTAAATCGTTGAGTATGATTACCACTGAGTATTAGTAGT
Organism: Castor canadensis; assembly: GCF_047511655.1. Taxonomy (NCBI): domain Eukaryota; kingdom Metazoa; phylum Chordata; class Mammalia; order Rodentia; family Castoridae; genus Castor; species Castor canadensis. The sequence continues at coordinate 125,459,414 of NC_133405.1, read as the reverse complement.
AGTACAGGCAATTTTAACTTTCTTCTTTATACTTTCTAGGATTTTTTCCCATCAAGCATCCATTACTTATATACCCAGAAAAAGAGTTATCTCCATGTTGCATAAATAAATTAGTAAATAAATATTTTATTTTATTTATTTTATTTTTTTCTTTTATTCATATGTGCATACAATGTTTGGGTCATTTCTCCCCCCTATCCCCACTTGCTCCCTTACCCCCCACCCCATCCTTACCCCCCCACCCACTCGCTACCAGGCAGAAACTATTTTGCCCTTATCTCTAATTTTGTTGAAGAGAGAGTATAAGCAGTAATAGGAAGGAACAAGGGTTTTTGCTAGTTGAGATAAGGATGGCTATACAGGGAGTTGACTCACATTAATTTCCTGTGCGTGTGTGTTACCTTCTAGGTTAATTCTTCTTGATCTAACCTTTTCTCTAGTTCCTGGTCCCCTTCTCCTATTGGCTTCAGTCGCTTTAAAGTATCTGCATTGGTTTCTCTGCATTGAGGGCAACAAATGCTATCTAGTTTTTTGGGTGTCTTACCTATCCTCACCCCTCCCTTGTGTGCTCTCGCTCTATCATGTGATCAAAGTCCAATCCCCTTGTTGTGTTTGCCCTTGATCTAACGCCCGCATATGAGGGAGAACATACGATTTTTGGTCTTTTGGGCCAGGCTAACCTCACTTAGAATGATGTGCTCCAATTCCATCCATTTACCTGTGAATGATAACATTTCGTTCTTCTTCATGGCTGCATAAAATTCCATTGTGTATAAATACCACATTTTCTTAATCCATTTGTCAGTAGTGGGGCATCTTGGCTGTTTCCATAACTTGGCTATTGTGACTAGTGCTGCAATAAACATGGGTGTGCAGGTGCCTCTGGAGTAACCTGTGTCACAGTCTTTTGGGTATATCCCCAAGAGTGGTATTGCTGGATCATATGATAGATCTATGTTTAGACTTTTAAGAAGCCTCCAAATTTTTTTCCAGAGTGGTTGTACTAGTTTACATTCCCACCAGCAGTGTAAAAGGGTTCCCTTATCCCCACATCCTCACCAACACCTGTTGTTAGTGGTGTTGCTAATGATGGCTATTCTAACAGGGGTGAGGTGGAATCTTAGTGTGGCTTTGATTTGCATTTCCTTAATGGCTAGAGATGGTGAGCATTTTTTCATGTGTTTTTTGGCCATTTGAATTTCTTCTTTGAGAAAGTTCTGTTTAGTTCACTTGCCCATTTCTTTATTGGTTCATTAATTTTGGGAGAGTTTGGTTTTTTGAGTTCCCTATATATTCTGGTTATCTGTCCTTTGTCTGAAGTGTAGCTGGCAAATATTTTCTCCCACTCTGTGGGTGGTCTCTTCAGTTTAGAGACCATTTCTAAAAATTAGTTTTATGAAGTCCCACTTATCTATGCCATCTCTTAGCTGCTGAGCTGCTGGGGTTCCATTGAGAAAGTTCTTGCCTATATCTATTAGTTCGAGTATTTCCTACTCTTTCCTGTACCAACTTTAGAGTTTTGGGTCTGATATTAAGATCCTTGATCCATTTTGAGTTAATACTGGTGTAGGGTGATATACATGGATCTAGTTTCAGGTTTTTGCAGACTGCTAGCCAGTTTTCCCAGCAGTTTTTGTTGAAGAAGCTGTCTTTTCTCCATCGTATATTTTTAGCACCTTTGTCAAAGATAAGTTGGTTATAGTTGTGTGGCTTCCTATCTGGGTCCTCTATTCTGTTCCACTGGTCTTCTTGTCTGTTTTTGTGCCAGTACCATGCTTTTATTGCTATTGCTTTGTAATATAGTTTGAAGTTGGGTATCGTGATACCTCCAGCATTGTTCTTTTGACTGAGTATTGCCTTGGCTATTCGTGGCCTCTTGTGTTTCCATATAAATTTCACGGTAGATTTTTCGATCTCTTTAATGAATGTCATTGGAATTTTGATGGGAATTGCATTAAACATGTAGATTGCTTTTGGGAGTATAGACATTTTTACTATGCTGATTCTACCAATCCATGAGCATGGGAGATCTCTCCACTTTCTATAGTCTTCCTCGATCTCTTTCTTCAGAAGTTTAGAGTAAATAAATATTTTAAATGAATATCTGAAAACCTAGAAATCAACTGCAGCAGCAGCAGCAGCAGCTGTCACCAAAGATTACACATGTAGCAATTAGCATGGCTAAGAAAATATTTAACTAGCCTTATTAACATGCTTTAAAAAGATGCTCTAAAATGTGATTATACATTATCTGGAAGAATGTTGAAGCCATAAATCTACAGATTGTGTTCTCTTCACAATTATTCTAAGGTCTATGAAACCATGACTTCTTGGATGCTGCATGTCCTCTGGTTTCTAGGCAGCAGTCGAAAAAGACAGTTTAATTCCCTTCCTTGCCCATTAGGTGGGGCAAGAAAGCTTTAAACAGTCCCTACCTGCCAAAATAGGAACAGGAAGAGATCAAATTGACTTCTTAAATCATCCTAATTCACTTGGTAGGGTGTGTACCAATTTTTTTCTAGGGAAAAAGCTGTTTTCAAGAGAATACCAAGTTGAGATTCTATAAAATGTTTCTCAATACTTGACAATTACACCTGGAACCTGGGCATTTTTCTAACATTTCTAATTAAAGATTGTCTGATTGAAATGTAAATTAAAACTACACTGCCATATCATTTTGATAGATTAGATTGGGAAAAAAATGGGCCTAGTGGGAGGTCTTCAGGTGATTGGGAGTGTGCCCTTGAAGGGGCTTATGGGACCCTCAGCCCCTTCATTTCTCTTTGCTTTTTAGCTCATGATGTAATTAGCAGTTTTATTCTACCACATGCTCGTGCCATGATGTGTTGCCTTACTATAGGCCTAAAAGTAATAAGGCTAACTAATTATGGACTGGCACCTCAAAACTATGAGCCAAAATGAACCTTTTCTCTTTAAAAGTTGATTATCTAAGGTATCTTATTATAGTGACAAAAAGCCGACTATTGGAGATGTATTTTGTGATTGAGTAAATGATGAAATTATTTGGAATTGTTGGAAGTCAGGGTTCTTACTATGGAAGAAAAGACATACAAACATAAAATAGAAGGTAAGGAAGAATCCTATGAAAATGGATAGGAGGTATAAATGTGACCTCATAATTTCTAATACATACGTATGTATATGTGTGTGTGTGCGCGCACACATTTCCTAGATATGGTTCCTGGAAAGGCCTAAAGACCTTCCAGCTGCAGTGGGCACTAGAGCCTAAATCTTGGTCTCTACAAAGTAATGTCAGAGAAAGAAGAGAGGTCCAGAATGGAGAGAATGAAATCTAGAGCCACAGGTATAACTATGGTTACTAACCTTAACCAAGAAAAAGGACAGCAACAGGAATCCAGTCACAACTAGGATCGAATGGTATAAAAATCAATAAAATTATTGTGTTTGAAATCAAAACCACATTAAGATTCCACCTCACTCCTGTTAGAATAGAAAACCACCAACAACAAATGCTGGTGAAGATGCAGGGAAAAAGGAACCCTCATACACTGCTGGTGGGAATGTAAGCTAGTACATCCACTATGGAAAACAATATGGAGGCTCCTTAAAAAACTAAAAATAGATCTGCCATATGATCCAGCAATACCACTCCTAGGGATATACCCGAAGGAATGCGACTCAAGTTATTACAAAAGCACCTGCACATCCATGTTTTTTTTCTTTTATTCATATATGCATACAATGTTTGGGTCATTTCTCCCCCCTTCTACCCCCCTGCCCCCCCTCCCTCCCACCCCCTCGCTACCAGGCAGAAACTATTTTGCCCTTATTTCTAATTTTGTTGTAGAGAGAGTATAAGCAATAATAGGAAGGAACAAGGGTTTTTGCTGGTTGAGATAGGATAGCTATACAGGGAGCTGACTTGCATTGCTTTCCTGTGCATGTGTGTTACCTTTTAAATTAATACTTCTCAAACTAACCTTTTCTCTAGTTCCTGGTTCCCCTCTCTTATTGGCCTCTGTCACCTTAAAGTATCTGCATTAGTTTCTCTGCATTGAGGTGCACACCCATGTTTATTGTAGCACTATTTACAATAGCCAAGCTATGGAAACAGTCAAGATGCCCCACAACTGACAAATGGATTAAGAAAATGTGGTATTTATACACAATGGAATTTTATTCAGCCACAAAGAATGAAAATTTGTCATTCACCAGTAAATGGATGGAACTAGAGAACATCATCTTAAGCAAAGTTAGTCAGGCTCAGAAGGGCAAAAATCACGTTCTCTCTCATATGCAGATTATAGACCTAAAACAAATGTAGTAATATAGTGGACATAGGCTACACACTAAGGGAAGAACATGCACAGGAGGAATAGGGGAAGGGGATGAAACCTAAAACTTGAATGTAGTTGATGTGCTCACTGTAGAGGAGCGAATATAGTAATCTTAAACTGGCAGAGGCCACTATGGGAAGGGGAGTAGGAAGTAGTGATAAGGTCTGGTAGAGATGAACCAATGTGTGTTGCATGGAAGCAACACTAGGAATCTCTCTGTATAGCTATCTTTATCTCAAACTAGCAAAAACACTATGTCTTTCTTATTATCTCTTATGTTTTCTCTCCAACAAAATCAGAGAACAAGAGGGCGGAACAGGTTCTGCCTGGAAGTGTGTGTGTGGGTGGACCAAGCAATGTATACATGTGTGAGTAAATGTAAAAATTATGAAATAAAAAAATTACTTGAGTTAAAAAAACTTAGTCTCTAATATCACTCCCCCCCAGACACACACATACACAAGTGAGAGAGAGAGAGAGAGAGAGAGAGAGAGAGAGAGAGAGAGAGAGAGAGAACAAGAGGTAGAGCAAATGGAAAATTTTAATAGTTCAATATGAATCTGGGTATCTGGGTAGAGGGTATATGGGTGTTCCTTGTATGATTCTTGGAACTTTTCTGTATGTTTGAAACTATTTCTAAATAAAAGATTCAAATACATGAACAGATTGGGATATATGATGTCATCTGTTTCTAACTTCAGTAGAAATTAAAAATAATTGAACCATACAACCATACTGTGTTTTCTTAAAAACAGTGGACTATTTCCCACCCCCCACTATTGATCTATTTTTTATTAGCATGTAACAGTTGTACAGGGGGATACATTGTAATATTTACAAATGTGCTTACAGTTATATCTCAATATATCTTAGTTATATTTACCCCCTCCAGTGTCCTCCTTCCTCTTCCCCTTCTTAGAAGTATTTCAACAGATTGCATTCTTCTTTTTTCTATACGAATATAAAATACACCCACCATATTCACCCTCATTCACCCTTTCCTTAGCGGTCCCCCCTTCCCACTGGTATCTACCCCCTGAAAAGACCTATTTTACCTTCCTGTCCTTCATTTAATACTGATCTATTAAGGAAAAAAATTAACTTCTCTAGATTTCATTCCTCTTGTAGTGTCTATTGCATTTACTGAGGACTTCTCTGTGGCTAGTATCCTTCAAGTCTGATAGTGTGAGGGAGAATTACAAAATGTCCTTCAAAAGTTAACAATTAATAGTGGGCAACAGTGAACCAAAATGCTGGTGCAGATGTCCATCTGGGAAAATAGGAAGAACTTGGACCTGTGGCAAGTCAGTAAGAGTCTGGGGAGGAGAATGAGTAACGCAAGGCTTGGAGTCTGGAGGAAGCCCACTGGGGACATCCAGTGAGACTTCTCATAAAACACTTTGTCCAGAGTGTGTAGAGTCTGGGGGTTCCCTTCATGCCTCACCCCACATCTTCAGGTACCCATGAAACAGGGCTCCTTGGAGAGACACTAGGAGATCAGCTTGGATAAGTAGGAAACCCGTTCATAAGCCAGGTGTTAGTATCTGGACTTTTTTTCCTTGTAGGTACCGGAAACCACTACAAAATTTTGGCTAATGTGGAGACCCTCAGTTATTCAGCAAGCAATTTTTGAGCTGGTTTTATGAGCCAGGTATAGAGCTAGGTAAAGGGAGGAGACAGACAGTGCTATTTAGTGAGCTTAGTCTTAAGCAGGGGTGTGTTTAGGTACTCTGGGTCAGCTAGCCCAGTGAGACCAGGTTGGAAAAGCTAACGACCTGAGTATTAAGGATTAGGTATACAACAGTTATCAGGAAGCTACAGGAAAAGAGCATTGTCTGTCAGAGTATGTGCTTAATACACAGGCACTTTTATTCGTATAGTCATAAGAGACAAGTCTGAATCTGAAGACTGGGCTTCCAGGTCATTCACACATTAGTTACATGAGAAAGTCATTTAATCTCTAGGAGCTCTTGTTAATCTCAAAGTTGTGATAATGTTGCTCGTCACCTGCTCTGTACACATGAGATATTTACAAAAATTATATGGCTAGTCATTGAAATACAGATTTCTTCAAAAACTAGAAAAAACAAAATCTGGGAGGACTGCCAGGTTTTGCGTTTCTGGGTGGATTAGGCAGCCATTAACTAAGATTAACTAAAGGAAGAACTAAGATTAACTCTAGGAAGAACACTTTTAGGATCCAGTCAGTTTCACACTGAGGATAGCTGCAGGACATTCAGGTGGAGTTTTCTACTTAACATGGAAAAAAGTGTGTAGAGTTCAAGGAGAAAGGTTAGGGCTAGAGAGAACTTTTTAAAAACATTAATAAACATATAGTACTTAGGCAGAGAATCTAAATGAAATCATCATCTCATTAAAGTGGTGAGAGAAAAGAGAGTCAGAGGACTGGACTCCCAGGAACTTCAGCAACAATGGGCGAGAAGCCCTCAGAAGAGAGAAGAGATGGAGAGAGGACCAGGAGAGAAGATGATGTAAGGAAGCCGAGAGAAGCTATGAGATACAAAAACACATAGAAAACAGTAAAAGGGATGAGAAGAGTAAACAAGTGAAACAGAGCCCAGATAGCCTAGTGCTGCCCCACACGGATGGGGAGATGTGAGCAGTGCTTCAAAAGACAGATTTGGCAGAGGGGAGGAAATGATCCGAGAATTGAGAGACAAATGCAAGTGGCCCATCAAGAACTCAGTACAAAGAATAAAAGACCCGTACCCCAAAGGACCTGTCACTGATAAATTTCAAAATTATCATAGAAAAATGGAAAATACTAAATCCTTCAGATGTTAAAAGAGAAAAACAGTTCATATATAAAAAGTGGGAGCAAAAGCAATGGAGAAATATTTTCAAAATAAAGACAGTGATTTCCAAACTATTCGAATTATTTCATACAATAGTAGAATCATGTATTTGTTCACTTCTGGTTGGCTTTATTTCAGTAGCATAATTTTTCAAGATTCAACTTTGTAATGTGCAGCAGAACTTCATTTATTTTCTGGCCAATTAAGATTCCATTGTACGGTATACCACATTTTGTTTATCCATTCATCTGCTGACAGACATTTGGGTTATTTATACCTTTTGGCTATTGTGAATAACATTGCAGTGAACATTGCTATACAAGTATCTGAGTTTCCGTTTTTAATTCTTTTGGATCTATACCGAGGAGAGGAGTTGTTGGGCCATATGGTAATTCTATGTTTAGCTTTTTGAGGAACATTTTGGCAACTTTTTTTCACAACAGTTAAGAGACCATTAAGTTAGTAGCATTGTGTTCCCTGCAGTCTCTTGCACAAATTGTTATCAACAAGCAGTTCTCAACATTAAAGTCAATTTCTTTTAACTAAACATTACTTTAACTATCATTAGAAGGGATTAGAATTTGAGGTAAGAATTTACTTCAAGAGCTTGGTGCAGTGCTTCATATTTGTAATCATAGCTACTCAGGAAGTAGGGATATGGAGGATTGCGGTTTCAGGCCAGTCTAAGCCAAAAATTAGGAAGAACCCCATCTCAACAAATAAGCTGGGTGTGGTGGTACATATCCGCAATCCCAGCTATGCTGGAGGCATAGGTAGAAGGGTCACAGTCTGAGGCTGAATCCAGGCAAAAACACAAGATCCTATGGGGAAAATAACGAAAGCAAAAAAGGCCTGGGGGTGTGGCTCAAATGGTACAGTACCTGCCTACCAAGTATGAGACCCTAAGTTCAAAAATATTTACCGTAGGGCTCATGGAATGGCTCAAGTGATAGAGAGCCTGCATAGCAAGCACCACAAAAAATATTTACTTTAGAAGATTATCTGTAAAGTTTAATCTGGCTTTTAATATCTTAAATGATGTGTTCAGCAAAAATATCTGCTAAATCTTAACATAATTCAGGATTTTATAAGACATTTTTAGCCTTCTGGGAATGGGATTCTATTCCTTGTCCTCTACAATAGGTGCAACTGAATGTCATATAAACTTAAAACATGTTTTAAACAGGTATGTGAGTACCTGCAAAGACTGAATATACATAAACTAGAATGTCAACTACCAAAATATAAAGTCCTGAAAGAGACTAATTGAAAAATACCAAAATGTTATAGCAAATATTTATGAACAGTGAGATTATGAATTTTTCTAACATTCTATGTACTTTGTTGAAGAACAAAATTTCAACAAGCTGAATTACAAAGATGTGATTGGCTTTTATTAATGATTCATGAACCAGGCAGCATCCACTCTACAAAACAGAAAGGAGCTGCAATGAGCTCAACAGAGTTGGTGAGTTTGACAGAAGAGGAGGAAAGTAGGTACAAGGCATAAATATTAGTCATATCAAGGTTACTTTCCTTATAGGATGTAAGTGAAATCTTGTTGCTTTATGGGGTTTGGCTATCATTTCTTCTGATTTCTTGGAAGTCATATGTTACAAGTAAACAACTTAGTTTTGGGTGTGGTGACATGAGGGTTTGAAGTCAATAGCAAAGAAATTTGAAGAGGGGATACTCAACCAAGAATGTCAACTTTTCTCCCATTCTCTTGTGTTTATTTCTGTTATAGTACTTAATATTCTATGCTGCAGTTGTCTTTGTTAATCTCTTCTGCAATAGTTTGAGATTCTTCAGAGCAATCATGAGGTTTCACTATCTTTGTCTTCCTAGTGCCACTATCTGTCTTCCTAGTGCCAGTGAAGCTAGCATGCAGTGGGGAAAAGTGGGAGAAAGCAATGGTATGAAACTCATAAAACCTCTCGAGTCTCATGCATTCAATAATTCAGATTCTAGGCTGGGCATGGTGGTTCATGGTTGTAATCCCAGCTACTCAGGAAGAGGAGGTAGATGGATTGTGTTCTGAAGCCAGCTCAGGCAGTTAACATGAGAACATATCTGAAAAATAAACTAAAAGCAAAAGGACTGGGGGCATGGCATGGCTCAAGTAGTAGAGCACTTGCCTAATAAGCTCAAGGCCCTGAGTTCAACCCCCAGTACCACCACAAAAAAAAAAAAAAGGATTTGGATCCTTTTTAGTCAACTAAAAATGCCATGGATAAGCTTTTGCTCAATTTCCATATGAAAATTAGATATGTAGATTCTAATAAACCTGCTTTACTCACTAATCATTCATCATTCAAGTAATATTGAATGAGTCCCTATAAGTGTCAAGTACAGTGTTAGGTGCTGGGGATATTATGGTAAACAAGACTGATGGTCCCTGTCCTTATTTTACACTCTAAATTATAAACAGAGAATTTCTTTTTAGGCTTTATATCTTACACACACAATGTTTTCTGAAAAGATACTTTAGTAAATAATGTGATTTGAATTTTGAGGCAGTGCCAAAAGTATATCCAAGTATGCCTAAATAGGGAATTGGTTGTGGAATAAGTAACATTAAATCAACTGTCTTATCCTTAGGTATAACAATACATAAAAACAGAGCTATAGAATCAATGTTGTTTACCGGGTTTCATTTCTATGTTCAATGTCCATTTTTCCTATAGGATTGTTTTTACTATAAAGACAAGAGTCCATATGTGTCTGTCCTCTTGTTCATTGCTGTAATTTTAGCATCTGTGAAATACATAGCTGTCTATCAAATAATTAAATATTCAAGGCTCATAACTGTCTCCTAGAATATGGAAACAAGTGGAATCAACTATTTTAAAATTGAACTGATTAGGTCAGGCGCAGTGGCTCTTGCCTGTAATCCTAGCTACTTGGGAGGCAGAGATTAGGAGGATCACAGTTTGAGGTCAGCCCAGGCAAAAACCTTCGTAAAACCCCATCTCAAAAAATAAAGAAAAGTTGGGCATGGTGACATGTACCTGTCATCCCAGCTACATTGGAAGTATAAATAGGAGAACTGTGGTTCAGGCTAGCCCAGACATAAGTGCAAGACCCCATTCAAAAAACAGCTGAAGCAAAAAGGCTGGGGGAGTGGCTCAAGTAATAGAGTGCATGCCTAGCGAGCACAGGCCCTGAGTTTAAGCTCCAGTATTGCTCCCCCTCAAAATACATAAGAGATTTTATAAGTACCTATACAACATAAAGTTGCCATACTACTATGTACTTGTATTTCTTGCTTACCACAAGCAGAACATTAAATATGTGTGAAAAACCTAACCTATAGAGAAGAAAGGTCACCTACCTAAACTTATTATCCAGTTAGTAATGAATCAAGTGCTCTTGTCCCCCTTAGCACTGACCCATTTAAGGGAGAGATTGTCCCATCTTTCAACACATGTAAAAAGTTAAATGTTTGTAGTTAGATTTTTCATAGTACAGTTATAAAACTAAGTTGTTACCAACCTTCATATTTTGATTTAGAAAGCTCTGTCTTCTTAGGCTCTGACCAGTGTTAAACATCGGCAGCTCCTTCTCAAGGCTGTAAGTCTCACAGAAAATTAAAATAATGTTCTCACAAATTGACAAATAGCTTCTTCAAGCAGAAAGAGCAACAATATTTTATTTTATTACAAATAAACTTTTCACAAAAAAATTTAACTGGGAATGTATATGTACTATTAAGCAGAACACAGAATTCATGAAGAAATAAGGTACTAGGACCTAAAAACTGCATTTAAAACCCATCAATTCTATCTTACACATAGTAGGTATGCAATACATATGAACTGAATTGAAAATAAACACTTTATAAGATGTACTTGCAAAATGTATAATGCTGTAGTAGTAAAGTACAATTTTCAAATATGAGATTTTTGTCTGTCAGATTTTTAAAAGCCTTTAAAAATATGATATGCACAAGCTTGCCCTGAGGGAAAAATAAGATGGAATATAGATTATAAAATTGTTACATATTTTCCACAATAGCATCTTGAAACTGGAAAAGAGCAAATAGTTGTGGAAAAAAATGAATGAACGTATTACTAAAAACTGCACTCACAACTACCTGATGGAAAAGTTGAAGCACCTTTTCTCTAGCCTTCTTATATTGTATTATGAAATGTATGAATTATATAGGCCTTGATCTTCAGAAACTTAAGAAAACTTCAAGTTATAAGCCAAAATGTTATCAGAAAAAGAAAAAACCCAGTATAAAATTTGCTACTATAATAAGGCCACTGTTTAAAGTTCTTTCATGTACAGACACTATACAATTCTAATACTTTTATTACATAAACAAAGCTTTCAACATATAAATGTCTGGATATAACTTGGTTAAAGTCTCTCAGTGAAACCATGCTCAGAGAAAAATGCATCAACAAATAATGCCCTTCAAGTGATTCTATTGAGACTTTTTGCAAAAGAAACTATAGTTAATACAACTTTTAAATTGAATAATGTAATTTAAAAGCAGTTGTTAGGTGTAAAAAAGTTGCAGCATTCTACTACTGAAAAATAAAGTTATTTAAAGTTACAGTATTAGTGCCTTAGTGACAATTCTAACTCCTGACAAAAAGAGATGCTCTCAACTATCCTCTTGTAGTGTCGTTTTCATTTGCAACAATTCCAGACTAGGTTTCTGTGGCAACATTTACATATTCCTACAAAGAGAAAACAAGAGAAATACAGGTTTCAAAAAGAGAGACAGTTGTAACATCTGAGCTAGAGTTTTATTCACACTGCAATTTTTGAAACAGTTTACTTTATATAGTACTACTTGCACCTTGAGATCCCCATAGGGTATGTGGAATCCCAAAGATGCAAAGTGACAACAGAACACATCAAAGCAGATATCTAATGATAAGTCAGTGGGACAAAAAACACATGATACTACATAACACTGGTATTAGTAAAGTGATGAAAATAGCATTCTGCTACTTGAGTTTCAGTGGGGCATCCTTTTCATAAGCTCAAGACTCAAACCTTAGTCTCGTACAGAGCCTAACATAACATAAACACAACCTCAAACTAATATTTTATCTTTTTCATCATATAGTATCTCTAATTCTAAAACTATATGGACTCTTCTAATAACTGATAACTGCAGCGAAAGCTATTAGAGGGGGAAGAGCTTTCTTGCTTTCAGATAGTTAATGACAACATAAGAAATATAAAGTTTTAATAAATATACAAAAAGGAATTCACAAGAACAGTAAGACTGATTAAAGGGTAATGAATGTGGATTTTATATTGTGATACTATGCAAAACGTTAATTACCAACCACAAACTGGACATAAGACCATGCAACTAATAAAACCAAAAATGGTAGAATGACATGTTTTTTAGGGACATTAAAAATTAAAATTTATTAATACACATATCCTTACCTTTTATTAGGATCTTACATTACTAAAACTGAAAGAAATTTAAAAGTTTTGATTTATTTTTGGCATTTATATGAGTATGGAAATGTTTAATTCAAACAAAAATACTGGTGACAGAAAAATCTTATTCTTTTTATTTTGGTTAATGAACTGTTCAAAGTACACACACATATATTTTTGTTAACATAATTTCTTTAAATAGAGGTAGGCTTCATTGTATCCTATTTCATTTCTTATTATACAATATAAAATCATATAAATTTGTCTTCAAACAAAGTATCTGTTATCTACTAACAACTTTAAAAGGAAACTATAAATACAATAATTCTAAAGAAAATTTCAATAGAAATATCTTGTTTATAAAATGTGAAATTTATTTTCAACTACTTTTACCCTTAACATAGTTTCTTCAATATCACCTTTCAAATTCACTTCCCACTCTTCAACAATTTGAAAGCCTATTTTATACAGAATGTTGAACTAGATATACAAGCTCCCTTCTCAGTCTAGGAAGATATCCCACTGCTACCACATCAAATTGTAAATATTTTACCCCAGATTTTGAGACTGTCTCTTATTTTCACATTCGCATTTCTCCCTAACCCCACAGCATATTGCCAAGCATGAATCTTTAGCTTTAGCCCTTTTCTATGTCTTGTTCTTCTCCCTGCCTCAACTTGTAACCTACCTCCTCTGTAAAGAAACGATTAGTGAAAGTACTTAGAATAGATCCCAGACTCATCCCTACCATATCGATCTTCTCCTCCCTTGGGGCTGTGATCATCTGTGAAATTAAGCTCTTCAAAAATATGGTTTAACACAGCTGTTCTGACTGATGTCCTTGGAAAGGCCTGCTTAAAAAGTTGGCTTCTGGCTGGCAGCTAGAAACTTAGCTCTCAGGAAGGTTCCTGTCATTAACTGATAAATGTTGAAAGTATGTAGATAATGTGGTTTATGCTGAACATTTGCTTTGCTTTTGGAAAACTAGAATTTTGGTGTGTGCCTGGTAAGAGGCTACTACATAATAAGCACCCAGCAAAAACCCTGGGCACTGAGTCTCCAATGAAGTTCACAGGTTGGAAACATTTCACATGTGCTGTCTTAACACATGTGAATAGAGTATGTCCTGTGACTCCACTGGGAGAAGATCCTTGGAAATTTGTACCTGGTTTCCTCCAGACTGCCCCATACACCTTTTCCTTTGGCTGATTTTACTGTATCCTTCCATTGTAATAAATTAGTCTCATACAAGTGCAACCAGATACTGAGTTCTCTTAGTCCTCCTAGCAAACCACCAAACCTGGGGACCCCTGCCTAATGCAATGGTTTTTATTTACTAACTTTTTGGAGGATATGGATATGTGTGTGTGTGTGTGTGTGTGTTTGTAATCAGATTCAATTCTATTTAATGAGCATTTTCTAAAGATTGCCTAGATGAAAGATGATAAAGGAAGATAAAGGACTAACAAGGCCCTCTTTACCCTCAAGAAGTTGATAAACTATTTTGGGAAATAAGAAGGTAAACAGTAATAATTAAGAGATCAAATGAAAAAATACAGAGGGGACCTTGGTAAGGATTTACAGTAGGCCTTAAAAGGAAAGGAGAGTTGATAAGAAAAGAATGGGAGATGTGGCAAGCCATGCCTATAATCCCAGCACTCAGCAGACTAAGGCAGAATCATCTCCAAGTACAAGTCCAGCCTTGGCTATATAACAAGATCCTGTCTCCAAAAAACGGAGATATGGAGACTAATTCTAGCCAAGGGAACAACAGGAACAAAGGTATAAATACATGAAAACACATGTTATGTTTGAAGAGCAGAGAGCCATAGGGCAATGTGGCTAGAAAAGTAGTTTAGGACTAGAACTGGCTAACAAGTTTGGTCTCTTTTTTGGTAGGCAATGGAACCCTTGAAAAGTGTTTGCATATGAGTGATCTGATACAATCTGTGTTCCAGGACAATAATTGTGCTAGTAGTGAAGAGACTGAGTAAGTAAATCACAGGAGGCAGGAAATAAGACAGTTTCAAAGCTTGCAAATGCAAACCAGGAATATGTAAGGAACTAGAATACTGTAACAGTGGCTTTCTCTCTCTTTCCCTCCCCTCCCTCTTCTTTATTTCTTTCCTTCCTTTTCTTTTTTTTTTTTTTTTTGCAGTACTTAGGTTTGAACTCAGGGCTTCACACTTGCTAACCAAACATTCTACTGCTTGAGCCACACCTCCAGCCATTTATGCTCTGGTTATTTTGTAGATAGGGTCTTGCTTTTTGCCCAGGCCGGCCTATTTTACACTTGTTGCCCAGCTTACAGTTTCTTTTTCAGTCAGCAAGAAAAGGACAAATTATTCAATAAATGGTGACTATCTATTGGAGAAAAATTAGAACCCAACTTCATATTATATCATAAAATAAATTCTAAATGGATTAAATATTTATATGTTAAAAAAATAAACAATAACCCACTTAAAGGAAACACAGTACAAAATCTATAAGTATAGCATGATACGAAGCCATATGGGAGAAATTTGAAGATTCATGACCATCTAAAAGTTCTATTATGTAAAAGCTAGTATAATCAGCTGACACACATAAACACCAGCAAAATGTATGACAGGTTAATATCTACAGTAGATCAAGGGTTCCCTCAAATCAATAAGAAGTACTATCTCCTAACTGAAACACTGGCAAAGTATAGAAACAAGGAAATTGGAGGAAGAAATACAAATGGTCAGTGGACACATACATAAGATACTTATGTCATTACCAATAAAAAAGGACAAATATGAACTACTTTCTGCTATCAGACTGACAACTAACAATAAAAACTGGTAGTATGTAGTACTGACTAAAGTGTAAGAAAATAAACACTTTCATGTACTGGAGATGAGAATATATAAAGGAGTAGAAAGGGCAATATGGCAAGATACCACAATGTCAATGTGCTCAAGTGGTATTACTGAAAATATGAAAACCTATGTGCTACCCTGAAATTACCAACAGAGGCTTGGGTAAGTCAGGGATCATTGAACTGGGGTACACATACCCTTAAGAGTATACAAAGATCTCCAAGGAGTATGTGGGTACAGATAGTTTGAGGAATTTAATTTCTAGATCTTCAATTTCCCAGTGTTCACTTTCTAAAATTATTCTGCCTGCACAATTGGTTAAGGCTGTTTCCTTGCCTTCCACATTATACAAAAAAGATACACCTTCTTATCCTGAAACTATTGTTTTGCACTACCTGGTGACCCACCCCCTGCCAAAGGGACACTTTGAAATACTGGTATGGTGTCAAGAAAGTGAATCAACCCTAATAAATAAGCATAGTTTTACACTTTAAGTCAGATGGTTTCCAATTCTTTAACTTTGTTAAACAAAAACTGAAGGACAAAAATAAAGCTGTTAGTGATAGAACACTCAAAATACTTTTTGGCCTATAATTCAAAGTGAGTGTAAAGAACCAAGTGGCATTGCAATTATAGAAGTCATTTAATTCGCATCTATATTATCATATAAACAAGGTTTCTTATAGCTATAAAAAATAGAATTTGAATAGATACTTGAACACTATATATTCTGCTAGCAATAAGGAATATTTATTTATGACTATGTGAACTATTGAAAAATAGAAATATAATTTTTTTTCTTTTTTGGTTTTAAGAAATGCATTTCTAATAAAATTTCTTTTGTTCAGTAAGTATTTACCAAAATTTAAAATAAATTTATGGTATTTAACTATAATATTAACTCAATCTAGAAGAAATATTTAATAGTCACAGAGATCTAATGACATTATGTGCCAAATTGGATATGGTAGTCAATAAAATACTTTGAAAGATAAGTTCTGTGGGGGAAACAGAATGAAATCCAAATTTAAGGTAAAAAAGGAACAACTTAAATTTTTTTAGTGTTAAAAGATCTTAGTAGTCTTTTTTTTCCTGAAAGTACTGGGCTTTTAACTCAGGGCCTCATGCTTACTGGGCAGGTGCTCTACCACTTGAGCCTCACCCCCAACCCTATTTGTGCATTTTTTAACTGAATGATACTAGTCATCAAATTTCTGTGGTTTGCAGGTTCCACTGAAGAAATTTAAAAGAATGATGTAACAGCTTTATTTAAGACTGTTAGTGTTGATAATATACCATAACAAGGTAAAAAAATAGATAACCTAAAATATGCAAGAAAGTAGATAACTTTTATACAATTTTACAGTATGTAAGAAAAAAGGTTTGCAAAGCATTGAAATAATACATTAATGTACTAGAATAATATGTAGCCATTAAAATGAATGAACTGAATGAAATTATGAATGAGTAACAGAAATAGGACTTAAAATGTTAAAGTTGGAAGGAGAACTGGGAGGACTGATTAGTAGTACAAGTTTTTAGGTTGGCTTGGCTAGCTTTAAGAACTCTTGCCCACGAGGAGAAATAAGTGATCTGGGGAGGAGAGCAAGTTTGATATTTTTAATAGCATTACTGAGATATCAGTCACATTCCATATAGTTTACCTATTTAAAGTATATAATTCAGTGACATTTTATAATATTCAGTTGTGTAACCACCAATCATGACAATCAATTTTAGAATATTTTCTCACTCTAATAAGGAATTCCATATCCATTAGCAAAAATCTCATCCCCCTCCCCAATTTTTCTCCTAACACCCCCCCAGACTCTGGCAGTCATAAATCTACTTTCCATCTATATATGGCTTTGCCTGTTCTAGACATTTTGTATAAATGGAATCACATAATAGGTGGTCATTTGTGTCTGGCTGCTGTCACTTAGTATCTCATTTTTAAGAGTCATCCATGCATGTAGAATGTTGCAGTATATGTTTGACTTTGAATATACTGAATTTGAGGTGGTTTTAGATATCCATGTGAGGGTAGTTCATAGCTGCCATGGGAGGCAGCTAAACAGCTGGAGGTATGGGGATTGGTCAGGGTGGAAGACATCAACAAATCTTGGAAAGAGGCAAGGGCAATCAAGGGAAGCAGAAGGAATAAGAAAAGAGAATAACAAGTATTACACTAGAAAATGTTAACATTTTTTTGAGACAGGGTCTTATAATGTAACACAGATAGGCCTGGAACTCACTCTGTAGCCCAAGCTGGCGTTGAACTTGCAATACTCCTGCCTTAGCCTCCTGAGTGCTGTACTACAGGTGTGTACCACCACACCTGGTAGAAATGCTTACTTTTTAAATTTGGTCATACTTGGATTTTTAAAAATTATTTTTATTAGCTTATATTAGCTGTACAAGGTGAAGGTTTTCATTGTGATATTTTTGTACATATATGTAATGCACTTTGATCATATTCAGCCCTCTATTACTCTTTATTATCTTCCCCACTTTATTTTAACTTTCTGTTTCTTCTTTTTTATTAGTGTTTATTAACTGTACAAATGGGTTTCACTGTAATAGTTCCATACATGCATATAATGTACTTTAATAAAATTCATCCACTTTACTACTTTTTTATCTCCCCTTCCCCCTTTCTAGATAATTTTAAACTGGTTTTATTATTCTATTTTCATACATATACATATATATAAATATATGTGTACACACACACACATATATGAAGAACTTTGATCATATTTACCCCCCTTCATTCTCTCCTTTCCCCCCTCCTCCTTCCCACTGATTACCATCTCCAAACAGTTCCCCTGTTTTACACTCATGCTATTCTTTGGGTTTTTTTAGGTCTTTGAACTCAGGGCCTCATGCTTACTAAGTAGGCAACCTACCACTTGAGTCATACCGCCAGCCCTTTTGGTTTTAGTTATTTTTCGAATGGGATCTCACTTTTTTTTTTGCCCAGGCAAGCCTAGACCACGATCTTCCTATTTATGCCTCCTGTGTAGCTGGGATGACAGATGTGAGCCACCACACCAGCTTATTGATTGAGATGGGGGTCTTGATAACTTTTTGCCCAGGCTACCCTTGAACCACAATCCTTTTAATCTTCATTTCCCAAGTAGCTAGGAGCCATTGTGTCTGACCTGCTTGGGAATCTTACTACTTTATAGACTGCTGGGAGCCAATGCAGTTTTAGGGAAGCCACTATTATTCTGGTAAGCAGAAGAAGAACATATTAGGAGCACATCTACGATGCACTACCTTCATTCCCCAAGGCATTTTATACGGGAGACAGGAAGCACATAGCCTGAGGGCACAATAACAAGACTGTACTACAGATGAGGAACACAAAATGTTCAAGCCATTAATGATCAGCCCAGGCATTTCAATATAGGCATCCAGACAAGAGTAATTTATACATTCCTGGTGAACTTTGAGGTATGTGGGAGTAAGTATGTTAATATCTAATTGAAGGGCACCTAGAATAAATTAATTAATCATTCGTCCTTTATTAATCTAGGTAGTGGCCTAATAACTAACAGAGCAAAAAGTCAAAATGCATAGAGATGCCACCTAGGTTAAGGTGTATCTCTAGGGCAGGACCTTCAAAGTTCCCTCTGATACCAAAGCTTGACCCTATCTCAAAAATACCCAATAGAAAAAAGGGCTGGTGGAGTAGCTCAAGTGGTAGAGTGCCTGCCTGGCAAGTGTGAAGGCCCTGAGTTCAAGACCCAGTACATCCCCCCACCCACCAAAAAGTGATGTTAATGTAGGCTGGAAGTATAGCTCAGTGGTAGAGTGCTTGCTTATTTAGCATGAGCGAGGCCCTGAATTTGATCTCCACCACTGCCAAAAAAAATGATGTAAATGTTACCTCACATAGAGTAACCCCATTTGAGCAAAAGCGTCCTTAATTTAAGGAAAAGGGGAAGCAACATTAAAATAAACCAAAGATTTCAGGCCTTCACTCCTTTCTTTAGGGCATGAAGACAGGTAAAAATGCACTGGCAGGTCCAAGTCATCAGTTTTTCCACATGGAATGGGATTTCAGAGTAGCACAATACTACTGGGACAGCTTAAAATCCAAGTTAGTCTTACATACCATAGTTCAAATGCTGACAAAAAAAGAGCAGTTGCAATACTTCCTTCATTCCTTTCTCTAAAGGTTAGGAAAGTGGAACCCAACTGTTAAGCAGGGTGGTAGTAGCAGAGTAACTGATTTAGTGCTTTACTTATTGAGTTATAAGTATAAATCTATGAAAAGTCTGGCTATGGCTTTGCTTGCGGGCACTGACAGTAGCCAGATTGGAAGAGCCCAGGTCAAAGTATCTATAATACAAAGATATATCAAGTAGCATCCAGAAAAGTAGGACTAACAAAAAGATTATTAGACACTGGAGAAGTAGTACACTGATTTTTTGAAAAGGAGATCCAGTGTTGTGGGACCACTTCTAAAGCATTCAGATGGCAGTGAAAGGCAACAGGAAGGCAAGGCTGTGATTCACACTGGACCCTTAACTACAACTGCTACATTATAGATCATATGAAAAGCCTAAGCCTAAAGATTAAAGACCCATAGCAGGTTGTAGCTCCTTCTGGGAGTCACTTTTTACATCTTATGATGAAGGCCTAAAGTCTGATTTCTGTTTGCTATGGTGGGCAGTAGAATACAGTGGTCAGCAGAAATTGGGCAATCTGAGGCAAAGAAAAGAATCATGAAATGGAGCAAAATAAGCATATAGAAATTACAGGTTGAAGGAGTCAAGCAAGCATTCAGGAGTTCCAAATCACCTAAAAGAGATAAAAATGGAGTTAAATGAGGCTAACACTCAAAGTTCAGCATAGAATTTAACAGAAGAGAAACAGATAGCATGCACCAGAAACCGAATGCTGCAACCAAGAAGGTCTGCCTCAGCCTTACTCCTCAAGTTGCAATCAATGACTAGCTTCCCTTAGAATCACCCAGTTATCACCCGTGGCCAGGAACAAATGTTTAGAAGATCTGCTGCAAAGAAAAACTTGCCCCCCAAGGCATCGTTAGCTAAGCTCTGACACAAGCCTCATAGTAGGGAGGTGTATGAGAGGCTAAAATGACTCCAAATTCACTCATGTTTTTGAAAGAGATGGCTTTCCTAGAAGTCTGAGTGACATGCCTGGTGAAAGCAGAATCCTCCTCAAAGGTACTCAATTAAAACTGGGGCGTGGGTGGGAAAGGTTACAAAGACAATTCTAAAACTTAAAAAATAATCCATTGTCAAATTCATTCTACTGGTTCATCTTCTGAAAAAAGATTAAGTAAGTTCAATGCAAAGGCTTTATAATCATGAATATTTAAGCAAACATATATGATTATAAATTTATAAAACTATAGTTGGGCTATTTGATAGCAAAACTAGAGATAAGTACATTTCTCAGAAGAAAATGGCCTAAAAATTATGCACAAAAATGAATCTAAAAATTGACAAACATGCCTCACTTAACTGATGTGATGCTCATTTAAAATACAATTATTAAGAGGTTAATTTTAGCCTGGAGCCAGTGGCTCATGCCTGTAATACCAGCTACTCAGGA
This sequence comes from Castor canadensis, assembly GCF_047511655.1. NCBI lineage: Eukaryota > Metazoa > Chordata > Mammalia > Rodentia > Castoridae > Castor > Castor canadensis. Next base: position 125,438,426 of record NC_133405.1, on the reverse strand, counting down.
GGATTGCAGTTTGCAGCCAGCCTGGGCAAATAGTTACTGAGATCCTATCTTGAAAACCCTTCACACACAAAAAAAAAAAAAGGGGGGGGGGCTAGCGAGTGGCTCAAGATGTAGGCCCCGAGTTCAAAACCTAGTACCACAAAAAAAGAAGTTAATTTTATATCATTTTATGATGTATTTTCAAATACTAACATGGCTAGTTTAAATAAAACCAACCTACAACTTAAAGAGTACGCAATTCAAATTATCAAGTAAAAAAATTTTTATTAACATTTAGAGTTAGCATGATGGAGCTGAGCACTGGTGGCTCATGCCTGTAATCCTAGCTACTTGGGAGGCTGAGATTAGGAGGATTGTGGTTCTAGGTCCACTTAGGAAAAAAAATTCAAGAGATCCCATCTCCAAAATAACCAGAGGAAAATGGACTGGAGGTGTAGCTCAAGCAGTAGAGCTCCTGCTTTGTAAGTGCGAGGTCCTAAGTTCAAACCCCAGCCTCACCAAAACAAAACAAAAACAGATTTAGTAGAATGAAGAGGCTGGGGATTTATCCCAGTGGTAGAGCACTTGCTGGCTTGTGTAAAGACCTGGGTTTGAATCCAGGACTGTAAGTTACCATAATGGAATCAACTTTAGTATCCATTAATGGATAAAGAAAATGTCGTATATTTACACAATGGAATACCATCCCACCTTAAAAAAAGATGAAATCCTGCTATTTGCTCTTTTGCACTCCCTTACCAGCAACCCACCTCACAACTCAGAGGAGACACATGTGGTGCTCTTCAGCACTACAAGCTAAAACAGACAATCATGCTAGCCATGCAATAATGTCTTTTTCTATTTTAATCTTCACTTCCTGAGAGACTAACAAAAAGCCCAGAGAAATACAAGTAGTGGCTTAAATCTGTCTGAAATAAGGCAGTGACTGGGAATTTACTAAAAACCCATATGTTATTGATTCCATGCCCATGGTTAATCATTCAACAGGGCTGTCCCTCTTCCTGGGACAAGGGAGGGCAGGACATGGGTACCTTAGTGTCCATAATGTAGGAACTAATAACACCTAAGCAATGCCTATTCTAACCTGTGGAGGCATATATGGAAGATATTTTAAGGTTTTTTAAAGGAAGGGAAATGCATGGAAGCACTGTAAACCCTTTAAAAGAAAGATGTTTTACAGCTGTTGAATAATAGGAGACCAGGGTGATAAAAAGTAAGTAACAGAGAGGGTTAATCTGATTAAACTATGATATATACATGTGTGAAATACCAAGGCAAAACCCCTTTGAACAATCAAGATACAACTAAAAAAATGAAGTACAGGGAAGTAAAACAGGTCCGGAGGGTGGGTACCAGTGAGAGGGGGCAGGGCAAATGGAAAGGGGGAAGAAGAGTGAATATGGTTACGTATACAAAGAGAAAGATGGAGGGGGTGAATTTAAGATACATTATAAACACATATATAAATGTCACAATAAAATACCCCTATACAACTAACAAATGATAATAGAAAAAGAAAGATGTTAAAAAAAATTTTATTTGCAATGATGTGGATGAACCTGGAGGACATTATGTTATGTGAAATAACCAGGCACAGAAAGACAAATACTGTATGGTCTCACCTATATATGAAATCTAAAAAAGTTGAACTCGTAGAAGTAGAAAGAAAGTAGGGGGCTGGCGGAGTGGCTCAAGTGGTAGAGTGCCTGCCTAGCAAGCTTCGCCATGAGTTTAAACCCCAGTACTGCTAAAAAAAAAAAAAAAAAAAAAAAAGAAAGTAGAATGATGGTTACCAGGGGTTGTGGGAATAGTATTTTGGAGACTAGAGAGATGTTTGTCAGTAGACAAAAAAAATCAGTTAGAAGGAATGTGTGTTCTTACCACAAAAAGTATGTAAAGCAATGCATGTGCTAAATACATTCATTTTGCCATTCCACAATATATGTTGTCTCTGTGTGTATATGTATATATATATGTATATAAAATGTTATATACCATAAGTATATATAATTTTACTTGTCAGCTAAAGATAAATTTTTTAAAAGAGTTAGAATATAGTGGTAATGAAGCTTTGTGAATGTAATTTTTAAAAAATTTTTTATTTTATTCATATGTGCATACAATGTTTGGGTCATTTCTCCCCCCTTCCCCCCACCCCCTCGCTACCCAGCAGAAACTATTTTGCCCTTATCTCTAATTTTGTTGAAGAGAGAGTATAAGCAATAATAGGAAGGAACAAGGGTTTTTGCTAGTTGAGATAAGGAAGCTATACAGGGAGTTGACTCACATTAATTTCCTGTACATGTGTGTTACCTTCTAAGTTAATTCTTCTCGAACTAACCTTTCTCTGGTTCCTGGTCCCCTTCTCCTATTGGCCTCAGTTGCTTTAAAGTATCTGCTTTAGTTTCTCTGTGTTGAGGGCAACAAATGCTATCTAGTTTTTTGGGTGTAATTAATATCACTGAATTGCATACTTAAAAATGGAAAATTTTTCATTATACATATTGTACCACAATTTAAAAACTATATGAATGGGGAGAAAAAGACAAGTTAGTGTATTTTGTGATTATGCATCTTTTATATAAAGTCAGTTTGATATTTTTGGTACACAGACAATTTACATTGTATAAGACTAAAATATATCATTCAAAGTCTTTACCTAGGGCTGGCAGAGTGGTTCAAGTGGTAGAATGCAAGGATGAGGCCCTGAGTTCAAACCCCAGTACTGCCAAAAAAAAACCTCTTCTCATAACAAAAAAGGGCTGGTGGAGTGGCTCAAGCAGTAAGAGTGCCTGCCTAGCAAGCGTGAGACCCTGAGTTCAACCCACAGTGTCACCAAAAAAAAAAGTATGAAAGTCTTTACATAAATTTCCATTTAAATGATTAGATGTAAAACAAAAATACTAAAATAAAAAGTTAAAAGGGAACTGGAGGTATGGCTCAAATGGTAGAGCACCTAACTCACAAGTGAAAAACCTTGAGTTCAAACCACCATACTGCAAAAAAAAGAAAAAGTTAAAAGAATTGTTGTATTCCAAATGTTTGGGGTAAAATATTTAAAAGCATTTTAAGATTAAATAGCCTCATATCTCTATAAGCATTACTCCTTGAAGTTTTTATTCAGTAAGAATAGAATATTTTAAAATCCAGATTATTTCTTAAAACAAAATGAAAAACCCAATTTATCTAATTAACATACATAATTCAGGCGTTCAAAAATCACTTGACATTTTTAAATGATCATAACCCAACTAACCTTTTTTTTCCTCTGTAATCTGTCTCTGAATTTATTAGTGATAAATCCCTTTGGACCAGCAAACCGTAAACGCTGATATTTAGCTTGAATGTACAAGCTTTTCTGTACCAGGTCTGATTTACAATGGGGTTGGAATCTGCCACTTCTAAAGTTGCTCTGTAAAAGAAAAAAAAGAATTAAATGTGAAAACTACAGTTTCCAAGTCTACCTTATTAGTATAACAGATGGACAAATGCCTAGTACTGTAGAGATGCCCTTGATTCTAGGCACTACAGATATTAAAAGGGACTAGGTTAATGGTGACAATAAAGTATATTTCCCTCAAACTAGCTGCTAATTTGTTTTATGTAGTAATTTAAAAAACTCTTTCTTTTAAATAAAAACCAATTTAAAAACTGTTAGTTAAAAGAATATGAAATGAATTCTTGAAATTCATCATGCTGAATGATACAATTTTCAATACCTTTAATGAGCTAAAATGATTCTTCTGATTCATAGTGATTGTATCAAATATTAATGTGGGGGAAAAGACATAAAATTATTAAAATCTAAGAATTGAAAACTGTTAACTTTACTCCTATCAATACCTTCAAATCAATCTTTCTTTTCTTACCACAAAAAAAAAAAACTATTATAGTGCCAGGCACCAGTGGCTCATGCCTGCAATCCTAGCTACTCAGGAGGCAGAGATCAGGAGGACTGTGGTTCGAGACCAGCCTGAGCAAAAAGTGAGACCCTATAGCAAAAATTCCCAACACCGAAAAGGGTTGGCAGAGTGGCTCAAGTGATAGAGCACCATCCTAGCAAGCATGAGGCCCTGAGTTCAGACCCCGGTAGTGAAAAAAAAAAACATTATAGCAAATATGAATTATAAAGACCAATTCCTGGCCTAAATACTGTCTAATATTATAGTAGACATAAGAGGACAGTGAATATTTGTGTGTTTTCCATGTGGTTATAAAAGAAATTGGTCCTGTAATTTCACGTTATGGATGGGAAGAGTCTTTAATTTTGTCAGTCATGAACCAATCTTTTCCAAACCTTTCCATATAATTCTCCAAACCTTCCCTCCCTCACTCCCTCTACCATACATTTCTGATGGCCACCTCCATTTTCATGCATCTTCCTAGAATAATCTAAAACAGAGGGGAAAAGTGGCCCAAGTATTCTCAGATGGGTTCTAGCCCTACTAAGTCTTAAAACCTTGGCTACTTGCTAACTCACTGGAACAGTCTATATTAAATTCTTGATTACAAAGAGATTTTGCCATAAAATCATTTAACTAAATCTTTTATAGAAAAATAAACATGTAGGGTTAGAGGTATAGCTCTGTGGCAGAGAAACATGCATGCATGAAGTTCTGAGTTCAATCCTCAGGACTGGAAAAAAATTTTAAAATGTGAAACCATATGAAGTAAAACTGTAGGCAAAATTAAACTTGTAACAGAATAAGTTCAGCACAAACTGAATACTGGAAATTCTAATTCCAGGAAGTCAGCAGATGATATGGTAGAAAAGATATGAACTTTGGTGACCCAACACACTTTCTCAGATGTGGTTAACTATAAAATTCTTCTGAACTTACTTCACCAAACCCTTACCTAATACTATGTACAAAGGAAAGACAAAACAGACCCTCCCCTTTTCCTGTAGGGGCTGACAATTTAGTAAAGATGCCAGTCTTAGCAACAGACAGGCAGCTAATCTTTCTGATTTCTGCCAACAGGATTCCCTACCAAGATCCAAGAAAAGGGTTCTCCAAGCCTGCAGAACATGAAACAGGATTTACCTTTACTGGCACAAACATAAGTCCTATTCTTCCATCTCTCTTTACCATTCAAGGTAAGGACTTGACCAGTGTTCATTTATTGGGTCAGAATAAAAGTTGCAAACTCTATGCCTTCAAAACAGCAGCCACTGTATACGAAATTTATTACCAAATATGTTTTCTTTTTAAATAAAATCATACTTATTCTTTGAAGATTAATATTTATGAAGGATAAACATTTTCTGCTAATATTTGATTTCATATTCTCAATTTCTCAAACAAATGCTCACAGTAAATAAGAAAATATGCACAGTGGCAGATGCTGCTTTGGAGGCTGAGGCAGTATTGCTTGAGCCCAGGAGTCAGAGGCCAGTCTGGGCAAGATAGTGTGACTCTGCCTTAAAATAAAACAAAACAAAAAAGAAAAGAAATCTAGTTATATGTAAATGTTTGATGACAAAGTCATGTGGAGAGGGTTTTGTCTTTAAATCAAATTCCTTTTTTGCTCTGAATTAAAAACACCCTGAGCCACATTCCAACTATTACATGACCAAGGTCCCAAATGAATGGGATGAAGTCAATTGTGGGCCCCTTTACAATGCCTACAGGGAAGAGTTTACTATTTGTAAACTAAGGCTAAAACTGAAGCTAAAATTATAAAACAAACAAGAACACATTTACTATATATAAAGTTAAAGGTCTAAATAAGCCTATGTAGCCCATTACAGATATCAATGAGATAAGAGTCCCTCAACATGAAGTGCTAAACAAGTAATAACTCCCAAATAAATTATTATAAGGTTAAACACACAAAGAGCCTTGAGGAAAGTCAATATAATTCTTCACAAACACTATAATTGCTACATTAAATAAAAGGCCTCTTCAAACACTACTTGTTTCCATTTGATAATAAAATTCAGATTAATCAGAAACTAAGGCAATGCCAGAAGGGTTTAGTTAAGTCAGTTGCCATTGCTGGAACTGCTGCTATTTTTTAAAAAGGAGAGAGACACTTGTGAGGCTGTGAAAAGGGAGAACTGGCTACAAGACGTGCAGCATTACCAATATTAAGCTACTAAGTTAATGAAAGCCATGATAAGTGTTATACTAAATTACACCTTTAAAATTATGGCCTGTTTATTATTTAGATACCTAGACAGAACATTTATAATGTTTAGGTTCTATAATAATTTTCAACTATTTGGACACTAGGAATGGATTTTAATCTTTCTGAAATTTAGTTTTTTGTTTATCTTATTTTACTTTATAAGTTCCATCCTCAGAGTACTTAATAACTGAAAATGGGCCATGGACAATTTGGCAAAACAAATGTACACATGGTATATTACAACAGAGTACTTAAAAGAACCAAGTAGATTATTCTTTTCACACTTATTTTAGAAATGGGGATGTCGTACATGTAGAAGCACCTAAGTTTAGAAAGTCTGGCATTGTGCTAAGCTTATTTTCCACTTATTTTCTTAAAGTTACAGAAAATTTAAGGTAAAGAGAATCATGAGACACTATAACTTCACTAAGATTATTGCACAAAGTTGTTGTACCAGAGCTAAACTTGAGATTGGTATAATCCGTTCTCATGTATTTAATAAGGTGATTACTACCTGGCTTTGAAATAGTCTAACTCATGTAAAAATAAATTTTAACAACATACTTCCTTTTTGTAGGAAGGATTATTTCTTCACACTATTTTACTATAAAAATTGAAAACTTCTAAGAAATCCTATAACATTACACAATTTTAACTGATGGTTAAGAGGAAAAATTATTGCATTTTTTTAAAATTTCTATGCGATAATGCTAAAGAATCTTACCTTAAGAAGGGTAATAGGCTATAGATCTTGTGATGAACTTAGAAAAATGCAACAATCAACTATATCTGACTAGTAAGAAGAGCAACACAGTAAAAGCACTTAGATCTGAAAGTTCTCTAGGTGAAAAAGACATCACATTTTCAGTTGATCTGATGCCTCATTGCTTGAGATGAAAAAATAGTATAAAACATGTTTATATATTCTATGACCATAGCTATTATTGAAAATCTAATGTCATGTATGTTTTTAGGTATATAAACCATTGAATAAAAATCTATGCAATTACTACAAATTATTTTACTCCTAGTAAAAGAATCTTTCAATAGCTAGAAATTTTGGCTGTTAACAATCCAGGTATTGCCAGGTACCAGTGGCTCATACCTCTAATCCTAGCTACTTGGGAGGCCAAAATCAGGAGTATTATGGTTCAAAGCCAGCCCAGGCAAAAAGTGAGACCCTATCTCAAAAACATCCAACACAAAGAGGACTAGCAGAGTGGCTCAAGTGGTAGAGCACCTGCCTAGCAAGTGTGAGGTCCCAAATTCAAATGCCTATAACACCAAAAATATAAAAATAAAACAATAAAAATAAAAATAAAAACAGCCCAGGTATTAACAGAAAATCACTCAACTACCTGCCTAGTCTATAGTTTTGAGATAGTTTATACTACCTTTCTGCCATACTAACTTCCTCTTAGTGAGCTAACTACTCTATCAAGCTTGCATAGTACCTTCATGAAAAAAGCTCAAATTTATTCCTTTTCTTTTTGGGGGGTGGAGGAGAAAGAGACAAAATAGAGTGGAAAATATGAAAACAGCACATGCCATAAAGAAAAAATTCAGTCAAAATGGATTTAAAAAGCACCCCAACTTTTGAGAGCCCGAAGATCAAAATATAGTACTTTTTACTATAATTTCCACTTCATCCATTTGTTTGGATAATGAGGTGTTCTGGATAAGCAAGCATATTGGTTGATTAAAACTATCATTTACATCACATATAAATGTACAAAAAAATAGAATATGATAAAATGATGATCCAGAAGGCCTCTGAGAGTTGTATGTCTATGGGCAGGGTTTGTAAGTCGTAGAGAAAGCACTATAGCATTGCATTTATACCTTACATGCTAAGGGGCAAGCTTAACAGGAGGTCTTAGGACCTTGCCCGCCTCCCCACATAGAATCACTCCACTTGTATCTGTTTTATGTATTTGTAAATGTATTTTTATATAAAAAATATGTATTATTATATAAAAAAAAGTATTATTATATGTATTAATACATATAAAATATGTATTATTATATGTATTAATACATATAAAATATGTATTATTATATGTATTAATACATATAAAATATGTATTATTATATAAAAATGTATTTTTATATAAAATATTTTATTTTATGTATTTGTTCCACTGGTTAAAAAATTTGAAAGACAAGTTCTGAGGAAATAGGACATCATTAAACTGATTACAATTAACTAGAAATACTCATAAGAAACAGAAAGATTAGTTTATAGCCACTATTTAAAAGAATACCACAAAAACAGCTTTTAGTTTACTAATACTTAGAACATTATATCCAAAGCATAAGCCCAAAGTTAGAATACCTTAAAAGGTCCTTTAAAGTCTCTTGTATTTTGATGGTTTTCCTCAAGTTCAAATTGTTTCAGAATAATGATATCTTTTCTTTGCATAGTATAATTCTGAACAAAAGAGTATTAGTATGAGTTAATATACTTTAAGGCTTATTTTGAAAACTAGTTTCACCATTAAAAAGATACATGCTTAGGGATTAAAGGATTAAGAACACAAAGCAGGGAGCAGGGAGATTAGCTGTAGGCATACACATACTTCTTCTTTCATATGACCCAGGCTAAGTTTGTGAGAAATGTAAAAAACAAACAAACAAAAAAACAAACACTGCTGTACAGCACAACAATTGACTGTTAGAAAACTAACTTCAAATCTCACATTTATTTATTCAGGCATCCAGAACAGAAAGAAACCTATTACTATCAGGAGTTGCTAAAGGGTTCTTACTGCCTAAAAAGAACACAAATCTTGAACACTGCAGGAGGCAGGTTTTGTTAACTCAGATTAATTGATTTGAGATGATGCTCCTACCATGGCATGGAAAGTATCACAAAATAACTCGCAGGAGAAGTAACTATAAAGAACCTGAATCCCATAGTGGGAATAGAAAAAAATGGAGAATCCATTCTTTACAGAATTTCCTATTTCTAAAATCAACAGTCTTACAATCTTCTTACTCCACTTTCTGTGGCGTCTGACCAGAGGAAGGACTGTATTAAGCAGCTGCTGACATGGCTGCTAACGAACCTTACCAATGATCCTTCCCTTTGAATGTGAGCAAGACCTACTAACTTGCTTCTTACAATACCAATATGTTTACTTCTGAAATTAGGCTAAAAACAGACTCTGGCTTCTATCTTTCTAGCCATTAATTATGGAAGAACAGTCAGCTGTATTTTGTGAGCCCTATAGGCAAATATTTAAAACAGAAAATAGATTAGTGGTTGGCTGAGGGTGTGAACAGGGAATACTTAAACTGGCATGAGGGCTCTTAGTGGGTAATAAACATATACTAAAAGTAGATTATGGTGATGCCTATATATCTTGGTAAATTTACTAAAAAAATCATTAAATTGTAGCCCTAAAACGGGTGAATTTGACAGTATGGAAATTATATCTTTTTTTTTTTTTGGCACTGGGGTTTGAACTCAGGGCCTCGTAGAGGCAGACATTCTACCACTTGAGCCACTCCACCAGACCTTTATTTTTTGTGTTGGGTATTTTCAAGATAGGATCTCACAAACTATTTGCCCAAGACGGCTTCAAACTGTGATTCTCCTGATCACTGCCTCCTGAGTAGCTAGGATTATAGGCGTGAACCACCAGCACCTGGCTGGAAATTATATATTAATAAAGTTGTTCTCAAAACATCGTAAGAAAGTTAGTACTGTTGAAACTATTCCAAGAATGAGGGGAGGAGGGATAAAAGAGAATGATGGATAGGGTGAATTCAAGTATTATATACATTTTAAGAACGTTTGTAAATGCCACAATGTACCCCCAGCACAATTAAAAAAAGAACTAATACAAAATTAAAATTATAAAAATCCTTTAAAAAGTTAGTACTATAATAAATCCAATAAAATTCTACCAAATCAAATATGAGATGAACATTTCTTCTGTCATAATAACTTTAAGCCTCAACAGAATTTTCAACACGTACTTAATGAACAGTTACAAACATTTTGAAAAATACAGATATACTTAAGGAGAACACACAAAAAAGTTCAAAACTCTAATCTTACTATGTAAGGTTTTTGAATAAATTTTCTAAAATTTGATTTTATAAAATGTGGAGGTTTTTGGAATCCATCAGCATGAATATTCTTCACCTTTGAAAAACTGGAACACTGATCATTCCTAATACAATGGAAAAGAGAAAATAAGAATCTTTTATTAGTTTACTGTTGTCCAACAAATAAACAAGAAAAAATTAAAAATCCCTTCAAAGACAAAGTAGCATGACAGTAAAACCTCAGTGATCTAAAAGTACAAATGGTAGTTATTAGGGCTAACAACCTCATCTTTCAACAAACATTATTTAGCTAAATTGGAATTTAACAACAGGAGAAAAACAATATTCCTTGTACCAGAGTTCTCAATCTGAGGCCCAAGGATAGGTTTCCTGGAGGCTGTAACTGATATGTGAAATGTGTATTTTCCGAGGCAAGATTGGCACTGGGATAAAATCCACACTGCTAATCATAATTTACAGAGTCCTTCTTGCTCTGGTCCTTGCTTCAGTCTCCTAAACACACATATCAAACTTCAGGTATATTTAACTATGTGTGGTTCTGAGCACATCCGAAAATCTCTTTTGCTTCCACATCTTTGCACCTGCAATTCCTTCTGTGATCATTTCCTTCCACTTGGATTAACTTCAAAGTTTAGCTCTATTTGTATCTCTTCCAAGGAAGGCTTTCTTAAACCCCTCTAGAGCAGACTAGGTACCCCCTGCTATGAGCAACTGCAGCATTTTGGGGTCTTGATACCTATCTCTCTATGTTTGTAACTGCTGGTATACTACTGTGTGTTTAATGGAACAGCTGATTCCTTTATAGGATGGTTCATTGTGACCCCAACTCAGATCCTGGAACCTGACCTGAAGTAGTTCTGAAATGTTAAAAAAACAAACAAACATGTCCTGTCAAAAAGTTCCTGATACGATAGAAGACAAACCAGCAGGGTGCAAAGCTACATATTGAGGATAATTTCAATTATTTAAATGATATATAAAAATTATATTTAAAATATTTTAAAATATATATGTTTATAAAAGTGACAGAAAATGTGCTAAATGTTAACAGTGGTCATTTCTAACTGATGAAATTAAGAGTTCCTTATATTTTATTCTTATACTTTATTATATTATCCCAAATGATTACTATTAGCATACATGACTACTTATAAACAAAACAATGGGATTTTATGAATCCTTTTTATGAAGCATATATCAGATAAGGAAATACAGGTTGAGCATCCCTAATATAAAAATTTGAAATCCTCCAAAATCTGAAACTTTTTGCACATTAACATGACATCACAAATGGAAAATTCCATACCTGACCTCATGTGACCATTCATACATAGTCAAATCATAGGTGCACAAAAATATTGTATAAAATTATCTTCAAGCTCTATGTATAAGGTGTATATGAAATGTAAATGAGTTTTATGTTTAGATTTGAGCTCATCTCCAAGATATCTCAGTATATATATGCAAATATTCCAGTATTCCAAAAACCTTGAAATCTGAACCATATCGGATCCCAGCCATTTTGGATAAGGAATATTCAGCCTCTGTACTATGTAGAATATATAAATAATTCTTTTTTTTAATTGTTCAATAAACTAAATAACTGTCTTTTTTTTTAATTCATATGTGCATACAATGCTTGGGTCATTTCTCCCTCCTGCCCCCCTAAAGAATTCTTATACCTCATCAATGAAAGGACAATAATCTGTTTTTAAAATGGGCAAAGGATTTGAACAGAAATGTCTCCACAGAAGACAGACAAGTGGCCAATAAGCATATGAAAAGATACTCTATCATTATTCATTAGGGAATTGCAAATTGAAACCAAAGTGAGACAGCAGTTTATACCCACTAGAATGGCTATAATCAAAATGATGATAGCATCAATATTCATAAGAGCACTACTAACAATAAGCAAAAGATAGAAACAACACAAATGTCCATGAACAGAAAATAAAGAAAATGTGATAAATCCATATAGAGAATATTATTCAGCCTTAAAAAGAAGAATTTTAAAAAGGAATGAAATCCTGACATATGATACAACATAGATGAACCCTGAAAACATTATGCTAAATGAAATAAGCCAAACACAAATACATACATATGATTCTACATATATGATGCACCTAAAATAAGCAAATTTATAGAGATAAAAAGAAAAGAGGTTAACATGGGGGTAAGGGAGGGAGGAATAGGGAGTTATTGTTTAATTGTATGTGAAGAAAAACAGTTATGGAAATGGATAATTGTGATAGTTACATGACATTATGAATATACTTAATGCTAATGAACTGTACACTTAAAACAACTAAAATGATAAATGCTATGTATACTTTACTACAATAAAATTTTTAAAAATATTTTCATACTTGACTTTTGACCAGGCAAATAAATAGCCACATTAAGGATTCTACTTGTCAGCCTCCCTATGGCCATAAGATGAAATTTTGGCCAATAAGTGTTAAAGTATCATGTGTAAATTTTAGGAAATCTTTTGAAGAAAAGACTAGAATGAGGACATGATGGCTAGAGCACAACCACACTGGAGCATGAAATAGACACCACGTGTAGAGGATATGGGAGGAGCAAGATCAAGGAGTCTGGTTCCCTGATGGGTCTACCCAACCATGCCATCTTATCATGTAAATTTCTTATCTCTAATCTTTTTTTAAACTTGAGAAAGGATTTTTTTTTCTAGATCTTACAGTCTGTTCTCTATCCAGCAACAGTAGGGATCCTTTTAAATTTTAAATGAGATTGAATCTCTTCTCTGGTTAGAACTCCAAATGTTTCCTAATTTTATTCAGAGTAAAATATAGTCTTCATGTCCTTAAATCATTCAAAGTCCTTCACAATTTGGTCTCATTTAATCACTTTCTTTTTTTTCCACTATTTTGTAACTCTACCAGCCTCCTTTTCTAGTCCTTAAACAAGAGCAACAATGCTCCTGCCTCAAGGTCTTTGCATTTACCATTCCCTCTTTTGAAATACTATCCCCTAAAGTAACCCTGTGACTAACTTAATTTGTGTTCCTGCTAAAATTTAAACTCATAATGCACATGTCACTCTTTCCTATTGTATTTTCTCTTCTGCCTTATTTTCATCTATCATTCCACTGACATGTATTTGTTTATTTTTCACTCTCCTATCATTAAGTTGCAAGTGCCAAGAAGACAAAGTTTTGTGTAGTTTTTCATTGTATCTTCAGTACTTAGAATAGTAACCTCAGAACAAAGAAATTAACATGTAAATATGTCATATATATGAAAAAAACCTTTATGAAGTTCACCCTTCATAAAGTACAGAATTATAGATTGTTATAATAAAAAAAAATAATGCTTTCCCACGGTAAAAAACTGACACCATTCATTCTAAAATCAGGAATGAGACAAGGATGCCCACTATCTCCACTCCTATTCAACACAGTACTGGAATTCCTAGCCAGAGCAATTAGGCAAGAAGAGGGAATAAAAGGAATACAAATAGGTAAAGAAACTGTCAAAATATCCCTATTTGCAGACGATATGATACTATACCTTAAAGACCCAAAAAACTCTACTCAAAAGCTCCTAGACACCATCAATAGCTACAGCAAGGTAGCAGGATATAAAATCAACATAGAAAAATCATTAGCATTTCTATACACTAATAATGAACAAACTGAGAAAGAATATATGAAAACAATTCCATTTACAATAGCCTCAAAAACAATCAAATACCTAGGAGTAAACTTAACAAAGGATGTGAATGACCTCTACAAGGAAAACTATAAACTCCCGAAGAAAGAGATTGAGGAAGACTATAGAAAGTGGAGAGATCTCCCATGCTCATGGATTGGTAGAATCAACATAGTAAAAATGTCTATACTCCCAAAAGCAATCTACATGTTTAATGCCATTCCCATCAAAATCCCAATAACATTCATTAAAGAGATCGAAAAATCTACCGTTAAATTTATTTGGAAACACAAGAGACCACGAATAGCCAAGGCAATACTCAGTCAAAAGAACAATGCTGGAGGTATCAATACCTGACTTCAAACCATATTACAAAGCAATAGCAATAAAAACAGCATGGTACTGGCACAAAAACAGACATGAAGACCAGTGGAACAGAATAGAGGATCCGGACATGAAGCCACACAACTATAACCAACTTATCTTTGACAAAGGTGCTAAAAGTATACAATGGAGAAAAGATAGCCTCTTCAACAAAAACTGCTTGGAAAACTGGTTAGCAGTCTGCAAAAACCTGAAACTAGATCCATGTATATCACCCTACACCAGTATTAACTCAAAATGGATCAAGGATCTTAATATCAGACCTCAAACTCTAAAGTTGATACAGGAAAGTGTAGGAAATACTCTGGAATTAGTAGGTATAGGTAAGAACTTTCTCAATGGAACCCCAGCAGCACAGCAACTAAGAGATAGCATAGATAAATGGGACTTCATAACACTAAAAAGCTTCTGCTCAACAAAAGAAATGGTCTCTAACCTGAAGAAACCACCCACAGAGTGGGAGAAAATATTTGCCAGCTACACATCAGACAAAGGACTGATAACCAGAATATACAAGGAACTTAAAAAACTAAACTCCAGAAATTAATGAACCAATGAAGAAATGGGCAACTGAACTAAACAGAACTGTCTCAAAAGAAATTCAAATGGCCAAAAAACACATGAAAAAATGCTCACCATCTCTAGCCATTAAGGAAATGCAAATCAAAACCACACTAAGATTCCACCTCACCCCTGTTAGAATAGCCATCATCAAAAACACCACCAACAACAGGTGTTGGCAAGGATGTGGAGTAAAAGGAACCCTTATACACTGCTGGTGGGAAAGCAAACTAGTACAACCACTGTGGAAAAAAATTTGGAGGCTTCTTAAAAATCTAAACATAGATCTGCCATATGATCCAGCAATACCACTCTTGGGGATATACCCAAAGGAATGCAACACAGGTTACTCCAAAGGCACGTGCACACCCATGTTTATTGCAGCACTATTCACAATAGCCAAGTTATGGAAACAGCCAAGATGCCCTACTATCAATGAATGGATTAAGAAAATGTGGTATTTATACATAATGGAATACTACTCAGCCATGAAGAAGAATGAAAGCTTATCATTTGCAGGTAAATGGATGGAACTGGAGAACATCATCCTCAGTGAGGTTAGCCAGGTCCAGAAGACCAAACATTGTATGTTCTCCCTCATATGCAGACATTAGATCAAGAGCAAACACAACAAGGGGATTGGACTTTGATCACCTGATAAAGCGAGAGCACACAAGGGAGGTATGAGGATAGGCAAGAAACCTCCCCAAAAAAACAAGATAGCATTTGATGTCCTCAATGAAAAGGAATTAATGCAGAAACTTTAAAGCGACAGAGGCCAATAGGAGAAGGGGACCAGGAACTAGAGAAAAGGTTAGTTTGAGAAGAATTAATTTAGAATGTAACACATATGTACAGAAAAGCAATGCGAGTAAACTCCCTGTATAACTATCCTTAGCTCAACTAGCAAAAACCCTTGGTCTTTCCTATTATTACATATACTCTCTCTTCAACAAAATTAGAGATAAGGGCAAAATAGTTTCTGCCAGGTAGCGAGGAGGTGGGAGGAAGAGGGAGGGGGTGGGGGGGAGAGGGAGGGGGTGGGGGAAAGGGAGGGGGTGAGGGGAAGGGGGGAGAAATGACCCAAACATTGTATGCACATATGAATAAAAGAAATAAATAATGCTTCACCATAAACTCCTAGTTAAAAAGAAAGTCCTGACAATTTAATGTCTTCTCAAAGTCCACTGATACTATTTTTAAGGTACTTAAGGGCACACAGCCTATACCTACATAACATCTCAATTACATTGTAGGGGACTGAGTACCACTGATTAGAAAAGTGAGAAATAGTGTGTCAGAAGACATGGAGACATCAGGGTAAGAGACTGATCGGAAGTGGGCACAAATAAAGAACAGCTGGCTGTTAGAGATTAGATGGACTCCCCAAGAATTAGCCTTGCTGGTGAAGGATCCTAAGGCATTGGGGGAATAGCAATCCAGATAGAGATGCATTATAATTTAAGTATCCTCTGCCCTGTCTGCTTCTTTGGAAAGTCTTCATTCATTCACTCATTCACTCAACAAATGTGAACTAAGCTCAAAGTATGGAGAAAACAATGGTCAGGAAATAGACACAGAGCCTACAGAGCTTGCATGTAACTTTTAAAGGGAAACCACATGGGTGGAAAATCACTATTATTATGATTTATATTTTCATTATGCTTCATTTCTATGGAACTTATACATTGTCTTTATTTAAAAGGTTTATATAAAAATGAGATTAATTTGGATAAACTGAATTACTAAGATAAAAGGATAAAATAAAATGAGTTTCTTACTTTTTCCTTGCTTTAAATTTTTTATGTCTTTTATTTTAATAAGGAAATCAAACTAGGACAATTAAGAAATCAAAGGTTCTGTATCATTAAAAAAACACAAACAATGACGAGTGTTGGTGAGGACATAGATAAACTGGACCCCTCACACATTGCTGGTGGGATGTGAAATGATGCAGTCACTTTGGAAAACAGTCGAGTAGCAGTTCCTCAAAAAGTTAAACACAGAGTTACCATCTAACTCATCAATTCTACTTGCAGGTATATACTGAAGAGAAATGAAAACATATCCACAAAAAACTTGCACATAAGCCGAGTGCTGGTAGCTTATACCTGTAATCCTAGCTACTTGGGAGGTTGAGATCAGGAGGCTCATGGTTCGAGGACAGTCCAAACAAATAGTGTGTGAGACCCTATCTCCAAAATAACCAGAACAAAATGTACTGGAGGCATGGCTCAAGCAGTAGATTACCTGCTTTGCAAGGTTGAAGCTCTGAGTTCAAATCCAAGTCGCACCAAAAAATAAAACTTGTTCAAATCCAAGTCGCACCAAAAAATAAAACTTGCACACAAATGTTCATAGCAACATTATTCACAGTAGCTAAAACACAGAAATAACTAAAATGTTCCTCAACTGATAAATGGATAAACACATGGCTTATCTATACAATGGAATATTATTCAGCCATAAAAGAAATCTTCATGATACAGAGATAAATGTTGAAAACATTATGCAACATGAAAGAACCAGTCACAGAAAGCCACATATCACATGACTGCATTTATATGAAATGTCAAGAATAGGCAAATCCAGGAATACAAAGTAAAACAGTGGTTGCTAGGGGTCAGGGGAAGGAGAAATGGGTACAGCTAATGGGTACAGTGTTTGCTTATGGGGTGATGAAATGTGTGGAATAGTGATGATGGTATACAACTCTATGAATGTACTAAAAAGTGTTTACTTTAAAAGATGAATTTTATGATAATTAAAATAGCAATTTTTAAAAAATTTTATTTTATTCATATGTGCATACAATGTTTGGGTCATTTCTCCCCCCTTCCCCCACCCCCTCCCTTATCCCCACCGCCCCCTCCCTCTTCCCCCCTACCCCCTCGCTACCCAGCAGAAACTATTTTGCCCTTATCTCTAATTTTGTTGAAGAGAGAGTATAAGCAATAATAGGAAGGAGCAAGGGTTTTTGCTGGTTGAGATAAGGATAGCTACACAGGGAGTTGACTCACATTAATTTCCTGTGTGTGTGTGTTGCCTTCTAGGTTAATTCTTCTTGATCTAACCTTTTCTCTAGTTCCTGGTCCCCTTTTCCTATTGGCCTCAGTTGCTTTTAAGGTATCTGCTTTAGTTTCTCTGCGTTAAGGGCAACAAATGCTAGCTAATTTTTTAGGTGTCTTACCTATCCTCACCCCTCCCTTGTGTGCTCTCGCTTTATCATGTGCTCATAGTCCAATCCCCTTGTTGTGTTTGCCCTTGATCTAATGTCTGCATATGAGGGAGAACATACGATTTTTGGTCTGTTGGGCCAGGCTAACCTCACTCAGAATGATACTCTCCAATTCCATCCATTTACCAGCGAATGATAACATTTCGTTCTTCTTCATGGCTGCATAAAATTCCATTGTGTATAGATACCACATTTTCTTAATCCATTCGTCAGTGCTGGGGCATCTTGGCTGTTTCCATAACTTGGCTATTGTGAATAGTGCTGCAGTAAACATGGGTGTGCAGGTGCCTCTGGAGTAACCTGTATCACAGTCTTTTGGGTATATCCCCAAGAGTGGTATTGCTGGATCAAATGGTAGATCAATGTCTAGCTTTTTAAGTAGCCTCCAAATTTTTTTCCAGAGTGGTTGTACTAGTTTACATTCCCACCAACAGTGTATGAGGGTTCCTTTTTCCCTGCATCCTCACCAACACCTGTTGCTAGTGGTGTTGCTAATGATGGCTATTCTAACAGGGGTGAGGTGGAATCTTAGTGTGGTTTTAATTTGCATAAAATAGCAATTTTTTAAAACTCATAACTCCATATGTCATACCAACTATTCAATACCAATAAAAAATCCAACAGCCCAAGCAAAAGACACCTTATAGGAAGACATCTTTACATGCTGAAACACTGCCCTCACAGCTAGCATTAATAAATTTAATGCTAATTAGCCACACTACTTTACATTCATCACTTTACTCAATCTTAACCACCAATATGAGATAAATGTCTTATTCCTATTTCACAGATAAAGAAACAGAGACTAAGTAACTTGCTCCAAATCAGTCACATAGCTAGGAGTCTAAAAGCTAAGCACTGAACTCAGGTGTAATTCAAGCTCTAATCATCTCAAAGAGTAAAGGTATATTCTGAAACATTATACAGTCTTTATGATATGCCGATAGGTTAAATTTATTTGAAAAGTCCTGTTTCATGGTACACTTGGTTTCTTAAAAAAAACAAGATAGTAAACTTGTGTCATTAAAGAGCACAGTTATACATGCATTAACCATATCACATTAAGAGACCTATGGTTTCCACTCAGCAAGGAGCAAGATTTTTACTATTTTATATGCAATCATTTCATATACCACAACACACAGTTTTACTATCTTTTAAACAGTCCCAAACTTATTGTCAGAATCAAGCCCAGTTTTAAATAAGCTCCATGTATTTTAACTAAGACCTAGTAAGGCAGACTTGACTCAAAAGTCTAGTAAAATATTTTAACAATTTGTTACTAAGGATAATGGAAAAACAATTAGCACTGACCCTTCCTGTTCACGTATTTCCATTTTCTGGGAGATTCAAATAGTGTGAGGACTCTTGGCCAAACTAGAAATTTGACCCACTCAATTATACTTCATAATCACATAGGGTCCCAGAGTTGCCACAAGTTCCACTAGAGAACTAGAGATAACTGGGGCCAATCTAGATGACTAAGAGCCCCTAAAAAGAGATATGAGTTTGGGAAAGAAAAATGAGGACTGAATGATGATCTATTTGCCATACATGGCATAAGTACTACAAATATGCCAGTTGTTTAATACATGTAACTACCCCATATAGTAAGTTTGTTTTTATCATCACTTTAGATGGACAATCTCTAGAGATTCAGCAAATTTGTTCAAGTTCAAACAGCGTTTAAATGGGAAGAGATGAGATTCAAACTTAGGTCTCCTCTGCATTCTCTACTCCTCTGTCTATTTCATGGACAGACACACATGAAGAACCCTGAAAGGAAATTGTACTGACCTCAGGAAACTTTGTACTAGTCAGACTAACTCAGAATCTAAAGGGCAAAATGTGTAAGTTTTAATCAGCTAGAGACAAACAGTCCATAAACTTGCTGGTCCTAGTTCCTGCTAATATTCAGAAAGCTGTTACACTCCTTTGTAGAATTATGAAGACCTCAAATATTCACCTACCCCATAATTTTTGTTGTTCAAATTAAGCTGCATAATGATCATAGAATAACTGTGAAACATTTTAATAGATTTCAGTTAAACATATAAAATTGGTTTAAAGGATCAAATCTCTACACTAAAATTATCACACAAAAATTGAAAAAAAATGCTAAAGCACAAAGCTTTCTGATAACAGGATGTTTTTCATATATTGATTACCTCTCTGCAGCACTAGCTATGTGAAAAATGTGCTCATCTTCATTCTGTAACCGTTCTTTTCTCCTTCTTTCAATGTCATGTCGTAGGTCATTTGGATCTATTATTTTGGCCAGAGTCTGAGGAATTTTGACAGAAAACAAACCATTCACATTACTGTTAGTTGCACAAAGACCATACCTAATAAGAACCTTAATTAAAAGTCCTAAATAAATTACTTTGTACTCATCTTGCTAATGGTAGTATAAAGTGATACAAATATTTTGAGACATAATTAACAATGCGGTCAGAAAAGTTCTTAACATTGAACCAGTAATTCCACTTTTGAGATTCTATACCAAAGAAAAGGCTGCCTAGGTGAGAATATTCAAAATAATGTATTTAAAAAAATGAAAAATGGAAATAATTTAAATGCAAAAAGAATTTAAACAGAAAGGGAAGAATGATTAAATGAATCTTGTTAAATAACTCAAAATAATAACGTACACCATTTAAATTAATAAATACTATGTGGAAGTCAATATAAAAAACTTTTTGAAAAAACTAATTTAAGGCTGGGTGCTGGTGGCTCACGCCTGCAATCCTAGCTACTCAAGAGGCAGAGATCAGGAGGATCACAATTCATAGCCAGCCAGGCAAACAGTTTGTGAGACCCTATCTCAAAAAACCCTTCACAAAAAAGGGCTGGTGGAGTGGCTCAAGGTGTAGGCCCTGAGTTCAAACCCCAGTACAGCAAAAACTTAAAAAGCTTCAATCATAGAAGGTCAGGGGAATTCAGAGCTTTGGCATGAAAGAACTGTTATTATGGATAAAGAAAAAGAAAAAAAGCATACAAAACTGCACATACTTCAATAGTGACTATGTTAAAATACAACACGTAAGACTGTAAAAAAAATGATCAAATGATATTTTGTATTAACTGGTTACATTATAGATGATTTTTTAAAGTCCTCAAATTTCCTGTAAGTTGAATGCAATACTCTAATGGTTAGAAATTTTCTGAAAATGTCACTTAATAAACTAACCTATCTCTACACGTATAATAAAACTTGTAATCATTTTTTTTTCATTTTTCTTTTATTATTCATATGTGCATACAAGGCTTGGTTCATTTCTCCCCCCTGCCCCCACCCCCTCCCTTACCACCCACTCCGCCCCCTCTCTCTCCCCCCCCAATACCCAGCAGAAACTATTTTGCCCTTATTTCTAATTTTGTTGTAGAGAGAGTATAAGCAATAATAGGAAGGAACAAGGGTTTTTGCTGGTTGAGATAAGGATAGCTATACAGGGCATTGACTCACATTGATTTCCTGCGCGTGGGTGTTACCTTCTAGGTTAATTCTTTTTGATCTAACCTTTTCTCTAGTACCTGTTCCCCTTTTCCTATTGGCCTCAGTTGCTTTAAGGTATCTGCTTTAGTTTCTCTGCGTTAAGGGCAACAAATGCTAGCTAGTTTTTTAGGTGTCTTACCTATCCTCACCCCTCCCTTGTGTGCTCTCGCTTTTATCATGTGCTCATAGTCCAATCCCCTTGTTTTGTTTGCCCTTGATCTAATGTCTGCATATGAGGGAGAACATACGATTTTTGGTTTTTTGAGCCAGGCTAACCTCACTCAGAATGATGTTCTCCAATTCCATCCATTTACCAGCGAATGATAACATTTCGTTCTTCTTCATGGCTGCATAAAATTCCATTGTGTATAGATACCACATTTTCTTAATTCATTCGTCAGTGGTGGGGCATCTTGGCTGTTTCCATAACTTGGCTATTGTGAATAGTGCCGCAATAAACATGGGTGTGCAGGTGCCTCTGGAGTAACCTGCATCACAGTCTTTTGGGTATATCCCCAAGAGTGGTATTGCTGGATCAAATGGTAGATCGATGTCCAGCTTTTTAAGTAGCCTCCAAATTTTTTTCCAGAGTGGTTGTACTAGTCTACATTCCCACCAACAGTGTAAGAGGGTTCCTTTTTCCCCGCATCCTCGCCAACACCTGTTGTTGGTGGTGTTGCTGATGATGGCTATTCTAACAGGGGTGAGGTGGAATCTTAGCGTGGTTTTAATTTGCATTTCCTTTATTGCTAGAGATGGTGAGCATTTTTTCATGTGTTTTCTGGCCATTTGAATTTCTTCTTTTGAGAAAGTTCTGTTTAGTTCACTTGCCCATTTCTTTATTGGTTCATTAGTTTTGGGAGAATTTAGTTTTTTAAGTTCCCTGTATATTCTGGTTATTAGTCCTTTGTCTGATGTATAGTTGGCAAATATTTTCTCCCACTCTGTGGGTGTTCTCTTCAGTTTAGAGACCATTTCTTTTGATGAACAGAAGCTTTTTAGTTTTATGAGGTCCCATTTATCTATGCTATCTCTTAGTTGCTGTGCTGCTGGGGTTTCATTGAGAAAGTTCTTACCTATACCTACTAACTCCAGAGTATTTCCTACTCTTTCTTGTATCAACTTAAGAGTTTGGGGTCTGATATTAAGATCCTTGATCCATTTTGAGTTAATCTTGGTATAGGGTGATATACATGGATTTAGTTTCAGTTTTTTGCAGACTGCTAACCAAAAACTTGTAATCATTTCACAAATAAAAATTATTCTATCAGAAATATATTAAAATATCCTCTCTATATTTTATTCTCAATGAATAAATCAGCAGTCACTTTAGAATTTGACATAATTTTAATACAAAGAACTAATTTTATTCCCTCTTGGCTAGTCAAGATATTCTAATTAGTAAAAAAAAATTGTAGGTGGGAAGAGAGCTGTTGGATGGGAACCACACACAAAATGTTGCTATAAAGAAATTTAGCATTTCTGCAAGGTGATGGTGGCTACTCAGGAGGCAGAGATCAGGAGAATCACGGTTCGAAGCCAGCCCAGGCAAATAGTTCTGCGAGACCCTATCTCGAAAGACCCTTTATGAAAATAGGACTGGTAGAGTGGCTCAAGGTGAAGGCCCTGAGTTCAAGCCTCAGTACCAACCCCCCCCCAAAAAAGAAATTTAGTATTTCTATTACTTTGCTAGCACATATTCCACAGAATCTTTCACACATTCTATAGTAAATAGAAGGGCTATATCAAATGAGACTTAGCTCCTTTGCATTCATTCCACATACAATTTAAAATACATTCCCACACAATTGCTTTGGAAAATAGGTAGGAACATCTGTTGCACAAGCTTCACACTGTGGAGTTTTGGAATGAATATTAAATGCAGAAATTTTGTGTCAGTTTTACAAAGCTGTTATCCTTAGGAATTGTCCCTCTTCAGGAATATTTTTGCCTTTGATCAGTATTTTCACTCCAATCTGGCCAATAATCAGAATAACTTGGAGAACTTTTTAAATTTCAAATTCCAGGGTCTCAACTATTCTTCTTTATGTATTTTAACACTTCTTTTGACTCTCAATAACCAACCCCTTTTCCCATTAGTATACCAACAATAAGATAATCTCTCATCAAAAATTGTATTCACTTACCTGATCTGATTCATATACCACAGTCTGTTTACTTTGAAGATCAGCCAAAGACATATCTATTCTCCTAAAATAATAAAGGGCATATTATAATTAAAATAATTACACTATGCACTGATTTCCTGATTCTACTACTACAGAATAGAATTTGAAATACAGCGGGTATGTCTTGGAGAAAGCAAAAGAAACCTGCTACCAGGTGGCTTTTCATCTATATGGCAGTCTCTCAGTATATTTATTATCCTGTGAACCACATTACAGTAAAGTTTTAGTGGTTCTCAAATCACTAGTCTGTGTAACCTCAAATTTGTTCTGGTGATATACTGCATTCTAACATTGATTCAACTCAGCTCACAAGACAGGGTGCACCAACTGCTCAGACAAGTGCCAGCAGAAGGACATGTTTTCATCCTCCTGCCCTCAGAACAGCCATTGGTGACCACATGAAGCAACCCATGATTTTCAATGGCTTGACAACTGTCTTTCATTCTTCCAGTGATAACTTCAGGAGGCAACTACTATAGACACAGCAGGAGCAAATTTAGGTAGGTAAATATATTTTCAAAGTCCTACACATTTCAGCAGTGCTAGTCAATGGTTTCAGTGTGACCTATTTCATCTATTTCATTGATGTACATTGGCCCAGTGCCTGTTTGGGTAGGTCCTTTATGTAAAAAATATACTCCTAGATTCTACAGCAAGCCCAGGTGAGCAAACTCAGGAAGCAGCATCTTTCCAAATCTATTCTGATGCTTAGTTCCATGAGCTAAGTGGGAACACACTAATCAATCTTTACCTGTGAATTTCTGGATCTGAATTCAATTTAGTTTCATTTACATCTGTATTATGTGTCTTTTGCATTTTTGAGAAACGCTCATGTAGAGTGATGTCAGGCGATGGAAAATAATTTGCTGAAAAAGGAAACAAACAGTTTTATCTCAGTGTAAAATTGATTCCACTTAAAAGATTATATACAAGCACATGAAGAGGGGACTGTTAAAAAAATCCCATTTGTTTTCTCTTGAAAAATAAGTGGGACCGAAATTTAACTTTGC
Source organism: Castor canadensis (assembly GCF_047511655.1). Taxonomy (NCBI): domain Eukaryota; kingdom Metazoa; phylum Chordata; class Mammalia; order Rodentia; family Castoridae; genus Castor; species Castor canadensis. The sequence continues at coordinate 125,413,659 of NC_133405.1, read as the reverse complement.
AGGCTAATTCGTAGTGTTCATCCAAACCTTTGCTTTTCCAAACCCAAGCAAGAGTTAGAAAACACTTGAGTTATGAATCCAAGAATTTTCTTCCTTTCTAACATGTCTGCTTACTTGTACAGGGGAAAAGACAGTGGCACGCTCAAAGTGAGAACTTTTCTTCTCCAAGGTAAGACCTTACTCTATCTGGGAAGCAAAGATGGCAGAGCTCTATAGTTCAACAACAGTGAATACTACCTCCACAAACAACCCTGAAACAGCAAAATGATTCTAAACAAAAGTTAAAAGTTATGTCTAAAAAAAAAAGTTATGTCTACATAGCACAGAAGACCTGCCTATGCCACTTTAGTTAATTAGCATTAACTGGAGTTCATGAAGACTCTTTGTTTTTTTTGCGGTACTGGGGTTTGAACTCAGAGTATCCCTCTTGAAAGACAAGAAGCCATGCCCCCCCGCCCTGCCCTTTTGCTTTAGTTATTTTTCAGATAGGGTCTTGTACTTTTTGCCTGAGTCAACTTTGGACTATGCTCCACCCACCTCTGCCACCCACATACCTGGGATCAGGCATGTACCACCTCACCTAGCTTATTGAGAGGGGAAGGGTCTTGTTAACTTTTTGCCCAGGCTGGCCTTGAGCTATAATCCTCCAGATCTTGACCTTCTGAGTAGGTGGGTTTACAGGTTTGAGCCATTGCACCTGGTTCCAGGTTATTCTATGTGATAAGCTGTCTTCCTATCTCTGCCTTCATGAAGACATTTTTTTTTTTGTGGTACTAGTATTGAACTCAGGGCATCATGCTTGCTAGGCTTGTTAGGCAAGTGCTCTACCACTTGAACCACTCCACCAGCCCTGTTTTTATTGGGTTTTTCTGAAATAGGGTCTTGTGAACTATTTGCCTTGGGCTGGCTTTGAACTGAGATCCTCTTGATCTCTGCCTTCTGAGTAGCTAGGATTTACAGGCGTCACTGGTGCCCAGCCTTCATGAAGACATTTTGATATCAGCTATGTTATAGGCTTTTAATAGGATAGACAGAAGGAGAATACATTTGATCTACCAGAATGCTACATAAGCAATTCTTTTTTTCCCAAACTTATTATTCTTGTTCTGGGATACTCTCCTGGAGTTTTCTGCAACAGTAGCTTACGTTCTGCAAATAATCATACTTCTTTTGGGTGAGAGGGGATGGTGCTGAGAGGGTGAATTGTTTCAGACAAACTGCATACTTTATTTTTTATTTATTTTTGCGGTGCCGAAGATCAAACCTAGAGCCTCACACATTCTGGGAAAGTATTTCATCACTGAACTACATGAGGGATGTAGAGAAAATTCCTCATTTTTGAAATATGTTTATGAAGATAAAACAGATTAATACAATTATGTAGGAAGAAATATAAAATTAAAAATTTGAAATTCTTGAAGACCTCCAGTTTCTAATACTCATAATTGCCTTATTTATGCAGTATTACTGGGGAAAGCTATTCTACACCACTGAATTTTCCAATTAAAGCAAACTTACCAGAAGCAAAACCAAAACAATTGAATGCAAATCTTTAAAGTATTTATTATGCAACTCTTTGATGTCATAAAGTATGCCAAAACAAACTAGGATCTTTCGTTAATCACTTAGCAGCATCTGTATACTACAAAGTCCCCAGTAATGCCCTCAGGAGGCTTAGAGAATATCACAAAATGACCTAGACTTCAAGATTGGTTGGGTTTCATATGTTTTTGTTCTTCTCTGTTAGGCTATCAGTTATTGTTTATCACTTCTCTCAGTTATGCCTGTTATGCAGCAGTCTCTCTCTCCCTTTCTAACTTATGATATTGAATAGCAGCTGAAGCACAAAGTTATTGAAAATATACATAAAGAACTAGGCTTGAATGAATGCCTGATACTCTCTCCAACAGATTTCCTAATTCGTTATTTACCTACAATGAAATATTAATTATTATTAAACTATATCACAGGTATTTACCTATAGCTCATGAAAAGTCAGTATATAGGTTCAGTATGGTGGCTCAGGCCTGTAATCCCAGCAACTTAGGAAGCAGAGATAGGAGGATAGAGATTTGAGGCCAGCCCTAGCAAAAAGTTAGTGAGATCCCATCTCAAAGAACAAGCCAGGTGTGGTGGTACACATCTGTAATCCCAGCTACGTGAGAGGCAAAGGTAGGAGGACTGAAGTCTAAGGCTAACCCAGGGCAAAAAGTGCAAGACCCTATCTGAAAAATAACTAAAACGAAAAAGGCTAGGGACATGGTGAGGCCTGGAGTTCAAATCCCAGTACCATCCCCTCCCAACCACAAAGAAAAAGAACAGTCAGTAAATTATTTTTGTGTTGCCCTTAATATATGTGTAAAATATACTAACCTTTAACTTGATGGATTATTGTTATGATTTCCTGAGCAAATTCTCGTATAGTTTTGTGTTCAGCATTCTGAGTTGAGTCAAGATGTTCAAACACTGGATGAAAGGTCTCAATTTTCCTGCCAACAGCAACCAAATCATGTGACATTTGTCTCTCTGTGAAATGGCTAGAAGCAACCCTAAAATAATTTGCAAATGTTTAACTAAATTTGAAACTATTTTTCTATGGAAAGAACTTATTTAAAATTAAGACAGTTATAAAACTAAAAGATGTTTATTTTATAATTAGGCACTAAGTTATATACTATAAAACATGTAAGTAATGAGTATGAGAAAACAGCATGGTTCTAAGTTCTTTTAAGTCAGAGATCAGTAAATATTTGCCACTTTATTAATAAAAGCTCCAAATTCTAAGTGAAAGAATTTTTACCTCCAAAAAGACAAGGCATTAAAGATATTTAAAATGCAAAAAATAATCAATTAGATTATTTTCTACTTCTAAATGGCCAATGGCAAATCAAGCAAGATTATACTATCTTGAAATACTATCACACTTTAAAAGCTGCTATCAAACATAGGAACCTCTCTGACTTCATAAAAGTCCTTATACCTCTATCAGTTATGAGAAGCTTGGAATAGTATGATAAAACTGATTCTATTAAGAAATCAATTTAATAACGAAGTTTCACTGGACTCTCAGAAAACAGTCTTAGTTGTTAGCTAACAATTATTGAGGACTTATGAACCATCAAACATGGTGACTTAAGAGTTTACTAACATCTCATTTAATCTTTACAATAGCTCTATGGGGAATGTGCAATGACACTGAGACAATAAATGTCATGGTTGTTTTGTTTTATATTCGAAAGACTGAATATTCAAAGGAACATCATTCTTCCAAGTTTCATAGTGGAAAACTACTCTAATCCCAAGAATACTGCTCTTGGTTTAAAACTACTATTAAATTCCTCATTTGGAGGCAGCTTATGTATTACAGAAAGAAATGTCTCATGATTTTATATTTATATCTCACATTGGACCCAAAGTGGTACTGATCAGCTTGCACCCATTTTTTGGGGGGGGTTGGCAGTACTGAGGTTTTATCTCAGGACTTTGCACTTGCTAGGCAGGTGCTCTACTGTTTGAGCCATGCCTCCAGCCCTTTTGTCCTCTGGTTATATTGGAGATACGGTCTCACTTTTTGCCTAGACCAGCCTGAATCGCAATCCTATTTTAAGCTTCCTGCCTTAGCTAGGATAACAGGCACACACCACCACATCCAGCTTTTTTTTTGGTTATGATGGGGGTCTCACAAACTGTTTTTTTTTTTGCCTGGGCTGGCCTGGAACCATGATCCTCCCAATCTCAGCCTCTGTCATAATTGGGATGACAGGCACATGACAACAAACCCAGCTACTAATTGAGATTCAGTCTGAAGAACTTTGTGACCCTCCTGACTTGAGTCTCCCAAATAGCTAAGATTATAGGCATGAGCCTATAATGGGTGCCTGGCTCTTGCACCCATCTTATTCCTCTGTATTTGGCTCTAAGTTCCTTTAGGCTCTTTCTAAAAATCAAGTTCATTGTCCAAAGACATGAGATTTATAACTGTTGGAGTTCTTTATGAGTATGTTACAGGCTCTGAAAATAAACCCAAAAGAGAGCCCTGAGTATGTTTTTAATAATAGCAGCACTGCTGGAATAAATACCTCATCATATAACAAAAAGCAATTGGATAGATATGTTTTGGGTTATAGGTACATACATGCACATATTTATTTACCTATTTAAGTCACTTAGCCAAATATTCAAAACTATTCTAGGGTTCTGGAAGGCCTACAGATACTATTTTAAAAATTTAACTCCTTAGCTGATTAAACTGAATTTAGTTGTCAGAACTTCTTACTGCAGATAAAACTGTTACCACATGTACATGATTTTTTAATAAATACCTAGAATTCTCCTTAAAAAAAAACTTAGCTCCTGCAGCTGGGCATGCCTGTAATCCTAGCTACTTGGGAGGCTGAAATCGGGAGGATCTCAGTTTGAAGCCAGCTCAGGCAAATAGTTCATGAGACCCCCATCTCCAAAATAACCAAAGCAAAATGTACTGAAGGCGTGGCTCAAGCGGTACCTGCTTTGCAAGCAGAAAGCCCTAAGTTCAAACCCTAGTCCCACCAAAATAAAATAATAATTTAACTCATAATAAAATGGTTGCAAGTGCCTTTTTATATCAGAGAGGAAAGGCTGCCATCTGACTTTCCACACTCCCTACTCTCAGACCAGCACAATCAGAGACAACTCACTACCAAGGCAGAATCATGGAAAAGTGATTATGCAGCAGGTTGATGCCACTGCTATGGTTTCTTGATTCATTAGGAGGACTTTCATTAAAAGGCCCATCTTTCCTCTTTCTTCCTAATTTATTCCAAGCTTCCCACTGTGTATGTGTTAACTAGCTAAGAGACACTTACTGATAAAAGCAAGAACAGTCCACATCAACCTCTCTAACAAAAAATTACAAATACGCTTTTGTTTAAAGGAGTTTAATGTTACAAAAAGCCTGTTCTATGCCAAAAAATATAGCTTTTTAAAAAACATTTTATAGGTCAAGACTAAGATATTTAAATAGAACTATAAAAATCATCTATCCACAGGGAGAAATAAGTTGGTAAGTTTGTTCTGAAGTCTTAATTTATCCCAGGAAGAAATCAGCTAATAAAGATTTCCAATTTTCACTGGGTAATTATTAAAACTTACTTATAATTTATAACAAACTAATTAGTGGCACAACTCTTGTCCCTAGTCCATGTCAACCCTCAATCCACAGGAGTGCTGTAGTATACCTTGAAGATATATTTAACTCCTGAGATTTTAGTGTTTAAACTTGTCATCAGTTAAAATTTATCTTAGAATTCCCTCACTATAACATTTTTATTTAAAATTTCTAAAATTATCATTTTTGAGAAAAATACTCTAAGCCTTTACATTTGTAAATCTAATCCTCTTGTTTTACATTTTTGCTTTTCATTATTTCTTACGACATGGATTAATAAGTTAATAACTTCAAGAAATACCCCCCAAAGCAAATAGTTAAGCTGAAAAACACCAAACGTTCTCATTTGAAATTCATTTTAAGCAGTTTTTAAAATTAAAATACAGACAAAAACCCTGAATTATAATACTATTTCTAATAATGGTACCATTAAATCTTCCAAGTCCCTTTGTTCCCTCTCCTCACTTTCCCTATTTTTTTTTCTGATGTTCTCCCTTAGTGTTGGACGTAATAACTAAGAAAACATAAAAAGTAACATCAAAACTTAATTTGCTATTGTACTTACTTAATACTCCTCAAAAAATAAAACAATGCATGGCAAAACAACAACAAAAAAAATCCAACGACAAAACCCCAAACCAACAGGTTCCCCTGTCCTTGGGAAGCTTATAACAAAAGCTATATGGCACATATAGTTTTTCTTTAATTTTTTTTGGATGAAGTCTTACTATGCTGTCTTGAACTCCTAGGCTCACATGATCCTCTTATCTCAGCCTCCTGAGTAGCTAGGACTATAGGTGCACACCACTGTGCCCACCTAAAGTTTTCCTTTCTGTTTCTTCCTACTAGTAACTAACATTTTGTATAGTACCTTACAATCCATAAAGCACTTTCCCAATTATTTGCTTCTGTCTTCCTAAGAATAAATTCAGAAACTTTGGGGTTGAGAGAAAAGGGTTACTATTCCCCTAATTTAGCAACTTATTACCTTTTTAACTGGGGCCTTGCCCGCCCCAATACCCATCTAATCCACCTCAGAGATGGCAATCCTCTAGCAGCCAAAACTAAGCTCTCCAGCCTCTCCTACTAGCTAATACAGGTTCAGCATCACTAATCAGAAAATCCAAAATCCACAATGCTCCAAAATTCGAAATGTTTTGAGTACCAAAATGATGTCACAAACAGAAAATCCACACCTGACCTTACATGGCCGGTCACAGCCAAAACATAGACACAAGCTGTGTACAGTGGCTCAAAACTACAGTCCTAACTACTTGGGAGGCAGAGATTGGGAGGATAGGAGTTCAATGGCAACCCCAGGCAAAAAGTTAGTGAGGTCCCATCTCAACTAATAAAAGCTGGATATGGGGGGACTTACCTACCATCCCAGCTACATGGGAAATGTAAATAGAAGGATCAAAGTCCAGGTTGGCCTGGGTATGTAACACCCTACCTCAAATATAACCAAAGTAAAAAGGGCTGGGGGCATGGCTCAAGTGGTAGAGCACTTGGCTAGCATGCTTGAAACCCTGAGATCAGACCCCAGTACCACCGAAAAAAAATGTACATGAGAAATATTAGGAATGGAAAAGCTTTACTTTTTTTAATGCTACGTAACAGCAAGGTAGCAGGTTTTGGCATCAAAAATATCCCTATCTACAGCTTAGTCTACTTCATAGGTGACCCTGAGGTAATTGGGTTAACTTCCTTTAATCTTAGCTATTGTTTTCCACATTGTTCCCTACCTTGCAGCATCCAGTTCCTCAGAGTGTCAGGACTTTGATGTCCTCTGGAGCCCATCACCCACCTCATCTCCTTTCAGAATGGAGAAAGACCTCATACAGGTAGGGATGTTCTCTTTGTATCTCTTCAATGGGAAATAAAGGACTAGATACAAATATGGCTGATGTACTCAGTCCACCATCAACTCTGATTGCCAATCTTTCCCATCCCAGGTGTCTTGTTTCTGCATCTCAGGAAATCAAAGGAGACTTGAGTCCATCAGCACCAACTTATTCTGCTCCTAAAACTAGTACTACCTCCTTTCCCAGACCTCCTCCTTCATTCCTCTTCCTGCTTAGTTTAGGATCAGTCTTTCACCTACTCAGCCCAACATTAAACCAGTAACTCCCCTCATGTACTTCAAGACTTCCAGATAAATGTATACAACAATTCATGTTTTGGGTACTTAACAACCTTAGTAGAAAGTTTTCAAATTGTGATTCTCCAACTCACACTCTGAAATATGCACAATTATGACTTAAATGTAACTTGTACCTCTGATAATGAAGTTTCTGACAGAGTGAATCAGTAGAAGATAGTCCTTGTTAACAGAAATACTACCTATGCAGCGAACATTCAAGTGTCTATCTACTGCTATTCTAGATACAAAGAAGAATCTAGAAAAAAAATCAATGGGTGATAGCCTTATGTTTTCAACCATACTGAAAAGTAGAAGAACAAATATCAATACTTGACCAAAGCTAAGCAAACAAATACATAAAACTAACCATCTTAGTCTTTCAAAAAAATAAATAAAAGTAGATAAGCCAGGCACTGGTGGCTCACACCTGTAATCCTAGCTACTTAGAAGGCAGCGATCAGGAGGATCATGGTTTTAAGCCAGCCCAGGCAAATAGTTTGATCCTATCTCAAAAAACCCAACAGAAAAAGGGGGATGGGGGGCAGGTGGAGTGGCTCAAGCGGTGGTAAGAACACCTGCCTCACAAGCATGAGGCCCTGAGGTCAAACCCCAGTGCTATCAAAAAAGGGGATAAACTCTAAATTTTAACCAACAAATAAACTTCTTTCTGTACTCTATGATTATTTTAATATTTTTTAGCAAAGAAAAAAATCTAATTTAAGGTTAATAGTTGAAAACATAATTCTATTGAGGGCATTAATTTACCTTTGTTTTATGGATTCTTTATCAGTCTATACATAATTACATCCAATACACAAAACTCTTCTAAAACTTATTTATCAATAATTATAATTGGAGAGAAAGTTTTGTTGACTGTGATTATCATACTGAAAAGATGCATATATTCATTTAGTTATTTAGTCTTTAGGTCTTTGAGTAGAGAGGACTTGCAGTCAGGGATCTTTATTATACAAGCCATCCTATGGGCCCTGCTCAAGTATTCAAATGTATGCTGCCAAACCTCACTGATAGATCATGAGATTTCACAAAATTACAATTTATAAATTCAAAATAAAAGTACAGCAACTTCAATTTTGGAAAGCTCATTTTTGTAACATATAAAGATCAAACTTCCGTTGTTCATATCAGATTTTCAAATTAACTGTAAAGTATCTGAATGGGATCTACTAAAATAAAGCCCTTCAAAATTGTTATTTCTAACTTAATTTAAAAGTGTTACAACTTATTAATTCTTCTTAAGCACATATAAATATACATATGTATATTTCAAAATATTTTCTGCAAGTGGAATGAATGTAAGGAAAGTATTAGGGAAGAAGACTGCTATGCCTAACTTTAAAAAAGGAACAAAAAATATTTTGTTTCAAAAAAAAAAGGACTTCAGGTTAATCTCCCTCCCCAACTCCCATTCTACCCTTTAGAGTTTGTTTTCTTGGTTTTGATTCAAATACAACTAAAAGCCAAGTGTAAATATGAGTGCACTAAATAAACATGGCCTATCACATTTTCAGTCACATACGAGTAGTGTATTAAGGTAATGAAAAGAATTAGCTGTCATATCCAAGTGCAGCACCTCATTATTTACAGAATCCAAAATGGGAGGTAATATTCATAATGTAACAAAGTATGGGAGCTTGCTGAGACTATAACCTATTGCAACAGTAGTCTGTTTAAAAAAAAAAAAGAATTAAGAGCTAAAGCAAAGCTGGGCACCAGTGGCTCATGCCTATAATCCTAGCTACTCAGGAGGCAGAGATCAGGAGGATCGCAGTTCGAAGCCAGCCCGGGCCAAAAAGAAAAGTTCACAAGACACTATCTCGGAAAAATGCTTCACAAAAATAGGGCTGGTGGAGTGGCTCAAGGCGAAGGCCCTGAGTTCAAGCCCGAATACCACCAAAAAAAAAAAAAAAAAGAACTAAAGCAAATGTATTATGAATAAGTGTCTTGCCAGAATATAGCCTAATTTCCTCTACCTGGAAGAATGTATTCAGTTAAGTCCAGTCATTTTGAGATAGCAACAGGGAGCCACCATAAGTCACCTGCCTCCTGGAGTCACAAGGGGACACATGATTTGAGCCCCAATCACACTGACATGGACAAGCTACTTCATCTCCAGGGTCTCAGTTTCATCTTCTACCAAATTAGGACCTGCTCAAAAACCCTATGAATGTCAGGCAACAGGGGACACAGACTCTGAGAAACTGCAAATAGGTCTTGAACTCCACACAGATGTTCCCTGAATAAGGAAAAACTAACAGCATAAAAACAGATGAGTTCCTGAAGAGAAACAACTCCATTGAATGTCCTGCACTAAAGAAGCATCTTGATATACCATGTGGAAACAAGCAGACAAGAAGTTATACTAATTTCAGGATTCATCCTCATTACTAGTATTTTGGGGAAAATCCAGGTGATTCTTCCACCCCTCAATGGACTCTATAAATAACACTACAAATTCCATTTCCAAAGTTAAAATAAAGGTGGCAGAAACATTATTAACCATCATAAAGAAAAAAACAAGTACCTGAATGTGTCTGTTTCCTTCATATCTATTTTAATTGTAAGCAATTTCTTCTTAAGATCAACAAATGAGGGTTTCACATCAGAAGGTTTTTGACTTGTACCAAGTTGGTTACCAGCAAAGTTGCTCTCTTTTCTGCAATCCTCTCCTTTCTTTATGTTTTTCTTCTGTTTGTCATTATAGGGCTTCAAATCAAATTCATTTTTATTTAAATTAGCATAAGCATCATAGTCTTTCTTAGATGGCTTAAAAGGTTCTTTGACTTGTTCATCTTCAGTTTCTCTCCCTCTTCCAGCATTAAAACAGTCAGACTCTCTATTTACAGAGCCTTTTTGAGAACTGTATTTTCTATCTTCTTCTTTTGAGTACTTCTGGATTCTTCCATCAGAAAAGTCTTGATCACTATCTGAAAGCTTATGATGTCTGTGGCGATAATCGAAGGATACTTTGGTTGCTGAACTGGTCTCTGGGTATTCCCTCTCAGCATATCGGTGAGTTTGAAGTCCAAAGTTCCACTGATCTGTCTTCTCTTGGTAAGGTGGAAGAGAATGCTCGGGCTTCCATTTTGGGATCCTGGCAGGCTCTCTGTTTTCATACCTCACCACATCGTTAGGTCTTTTTGATGTGTGTCCATATTTTCTGAAATCACGCTCCTCAGGATACCTGTGTTGACATAAAGCAGTTTACACTTGCTACAGAGAAGAAAGTGAGAATTTATATGTGTAGAATGTTGCACAGCATGGCTTTAAATTTAGAGTGCAGTGGCAAGATAACCTACAATCCCTCAAGACAATTCATAGAGCCACAAGGTAGCTAAAGAAAAAAAATGCCATCTTTTTAAAATATTCTAGCCATCAACATGATTTATTCTAAAAAGAAATATTTCACTACTACCAGTAGACCATAACTAAATTAAAATGCTTTTAATTTTTTGAGACAAAAGCTTTTCAAGGTGGTATCTTCAACCATAAAGTAAACAGACTTTTTCACTTGAGGCTTTATACCAAATTACCCAGGTTTAATGTTTTCCTATACCTCTTCTGAAAAGAGCTCCTTGTGTCAAAGTCTTCTGAGCCTCTTCTAGGTGACTGAGAATATCTTTCTTCTTGTATCCTCTGGTGTCTCAACTCATCTTCATGCCACTTTTCTTCAAATCTGAAGGAATCTGCTACTGACCTCTCAGGTGGTTTCCCTCCTCGCCCACTTCCCCTAACTCTGTGATCATCAGGAACATACCCTCCTTGCATTTTGTGGGGATAACAATTTCTCTCATGATCTATGTAGGGCACACTCTCTGAGTATGTGGGCATGTACTGAGATCTTCTGTTACCATCCCCTCTTCCAGGTGAATATACTCGGTGAGGCTTATATGTGTAAAAATTTTCTAAAGAGTTTCTTATGTTTGGGGAAGGTGATCTATGTTCATAAGATCGATAATACAGATTTCCACGAGGGAGAATCCTTGGTTTACTCTGTTCATGTTTCTCATTGTCCATTCTCCAAGCAATGGGTCTTTTCAGATCTTTTCTATAGTCACAGTCATAATGCTCATGAGAATTTCTTTGATTGTAGTATTCAAAATTTCTAGGTAGTGGTGATAAAGACCTATGTAAACAAACATGGAAAAATTTAGTCCATTTTAAAACAATACACTAAGTTTGTCTTAATATGACCTATGTAGAACATTTGCATTTCGTAGAATCTCACTGTTTCTCCCACTCAAACTAAATTAATCAAGTTGCTATATGTGGATTTCAAATTGTACATTTGGGGTCTGATTTTGGTATTGTCCTATGCAACAATCATACTCCTTCCTTTTCAATGGATGTATTCCATATGCATAACAAATTGAACAGAATATACCTGTCCTGTAAGAGGAGAACTAACTTAGGTATACAGTAGGATCTATTCAGGAAGACTACTGATAGCAAAGTTCTGGCAAAAGGGTATGCAGTAACTTCAATGGGCCAATGAACAAAAGCTTACATCAGGCTCAATAGCCAAGTAAGAAACAAGCACAAAAAAAAAAAAAAGAAAAAAAAGAGAAAAAAATAAACCGAAAAAAAAGAAGAGAAACAAAACAAACAAAAAAAACAATTTTAAAAAACCCAAAAAACAAAACAACAACAACAAAAAGAAACAAGCAGAAGGAGATTAACACAAATAAGCATGTAGAAGAATGTCAGGAAAACTGAATATGACCTCTGAAATTAAATTAGATTCTAAGATTCAGTGATGCTACAATGTAAATCAGACCCAAGACTACTTCCATAGTTTCTCCAATTGACTGTCTATTCTTTTCCCTAAGGCTGTATCAAGGAATAATAAACATATATGTAATAGGTAGCAGGGGGAGGGGAGAAAGTTATAAGACTTGAATCTTATGCCCAGTTCCTCCATAAATACTTCTAGCACAGGTAAGTTGTTTTTCTTTCCCATATCTCCTATCTTGCATATCAACTGAATGATGTGTTGTTTAAATAGAGCTTGTAACTGGTGAAACTATGCTTTAATGCAGCCGTAAAGCTCTCTAGTGACAGCACATGCCTTCTCTATCTACCTTCTCTGGTGGTACGTTAGCACTGCCAACATGGAACCTTGTATTCCTACTGTGGAGAAAGGCTCCTATATCAAGGGAAACTATTCTGGGTTGCCTGACTTTAAAGATAAAAGAGAGGAGTGCCACTATCTAGAACACAATAAAGTTTAGTTTTACACCTGAGGACCTTTCTCACATCTGACTAGTCCAATTCCTCAGTCTCTTCCCTGAGGGTTAATGTCTTCTAATCAATAAGGAAGCTATCCTTGCAGTTCTTCTTTTATCACCCCCTCTCAGAAGTTGCCATGGAGTTAGTAGCAAATCTGTGTTTTCCATACAAGAAAGGAGACAGATCTATCTTCCTCAGATACCTACTGGGACATATATTCTATACCTGGCAATACTGCCTCTTGGAATCACCAAGCTAGACATACTAGTAAGCATTATTTAGCTGAAGCAGAAACTCTGTCATCCACAAAGTACATTGTATGCATGTATGGAATATCACAATGAAACCCCTTTCTACAATTAATTTACACTAATAAAAAATAAAAAAGAGGGCTGGTGGAGTGGCTCAAGTGGTGGAGTACTGGTGGAGCAAGTGTGAAGCCCTGAGTTCAAACTCCAGTACCACAAAAACAACCCAAAAAATAAAAAAGAAATTCTGCCATCCAGCTGGCTACACCTTATCACAGAAAAAGAAGCAACTAGAGCCTCTGAGGACTTCCTGGAACAATTCATCTCTTTCACTACTAAGGAAAAAAGCTGACAATTAGAGGCAAAGGTCTCCCAGACTGGATGAAATATTTGAGGTCTAACTTTAATCCTTATCTCACATTAAAAACTCTTTTGATATTATATTTTATAGAATAAGTTTTATTGTATAGCAACCATTTCTTCTAGAGGAAGTTTCTGGAATGGTTGCTATCATTTCAGTTCTCCTAAAGAGACGAAAAAGATGGAAGGAGTCTGTTGGGAGACAATTCTCCACAGCCTCTTGAGTTCTACATGTCTTGTGAATGGAGGCACTGACAGCTTTTGTTCCAAGGCAAACAGCCTCTATCTCCTCAAGGATAGAGGACTGATTTGTTTGCTGCCAAAGGATAATAAGATAATGTCTCCTCCAATGTAAAGGTGCAACTCTTCATGGGGAACTCAGGTTCCTCAGTTGTGTCATAACATAACCCCACTGCTTTGTATCATCCACCCGGCCAGACCAGTCACTGAGCAATGATGACCCTCTGGGGACCTAGAGAACAGGGAGAATACAGGAATATGAAGCTCTAGTGCTATATTATGGTAAATGAAGGCCTTTGTCTCTGACCTAGGAATGCCTTGTAGCAGGCTAATGTGTTAGCTAGCAAGCAAGGTAAAATATCAGACCTTTTATAGTTCTTGACAAAGAAACCTGAGAAGGAATCTAGAAATCAGACCCTAAAGCTTGACAGGGTCCCTTGTGCCCTTCACCAGAGCCTAATACCAAAGAATGAAACAAAATGGCTTCTGAGATACCGTCAATGTTAAAATCATTTGCTTGTTTATATTCCCTTTTCTTTCTGAAGCTCCTTCTCCATTACAACTTGGTCTTGTGAATTATAAAATGAAAATGACTGAAGAACTTATTGATTAGCCACTGCACTATCGGAATGAATAAGCACAGTGGCCAAGTTATATTAACAAGAAAATCTTGTTCTGCCTTTTGTGTATATAATTACGGTCTTTTTTTTTTCAGTCCTAAAAGATACTAGTGGCATTTACACCTCTGTAGCTTTGTTCCTGTTCTCTTCTCCACTGTAACCAGAACACTTTCTTCACTCTTTCTGACTTTAGAAATTCTAATTTCTTAAATGTGCAGTGAAAATTTTCATTTCTTCTTTGAAGACTTTCTTAGTATCCTCTTTTCCTCTCCACAAAGCAGAATTATTCCCTCCCAAGAATGCTTTGTCCCAAAGCATGTATCATAGTTGGCTATTGGGTCAATCTCCCCAGCTAATCCGTGTGCTTGCTGAGACCACAGAAGATGGTATGTTTCCCTTTGTAGCTCCAGAACCTGGCTGTAGCACATGTATGATAAAGTGGTTGGACTGTTCCAATCTAATCATATATACTATCGATAGTACCTACCAGAAAAAAATGGAGAGTTGAACTACAATTGAGCTACTCAAAGCTATTATTCTGCAATGAAGAAGAAATACAAAACTCATTTTCTCTCTTAAATTCTTTAAGTATATTATGAAAAAACAAAATGAAATACGAGTTCTAAACCTCGTACTAAAAAAAAAACTCTCAAAGATGTTTCTACTCCCCCTTGCTAGGGTCACTGTGTTTCTTTTTATCATAAATTATTTTTAGCTGCCAGCTATGAAAAAGTAAAGCATCAGCTCCTGGAATCTAGAAATACTACCTTTAGCATGATAAAGCACTTAACAGTGAATAACCAAATACCATGAGCTTATTATAAGAGAATTTTTACCAGAAATGGTGAAGTTCAAAGTCATAGCACATCCCAAATCCTAGTTTACTCCTCTGCTAAGCTAAGAACTGCTCACCTGTGCTTCCACCTAGGAGATCTAGATCGTGACCGGGCCATCCTTTGGCACGTGCACCACTATCCACTTTTTATTCTGTAAAGAAACACAATATTAGCAAATTTATAGAAAGAACGTACAATGTGCTCTAAACTATGGTGAATGACAGCCAAAGAACGTAACTTAACTTCCTCTGTGCCTCTGTCTCCCAATCTGTAAACTGGGGATGTTAATAATTGCATCTATCTTACTAAAATGTTATCAGGATAAAATGAATTAAATCAGAGATCAGAAAATACTTTCTGTACAGGGCCACATGGTAACTATTTTAGGTTTTCCAGGCCATATAAGGTTTTTGTCAAATCTGTCCCTTCTGTTTTGTTTAAAAAATAACTCCCTTAAAATGTAAAGGGCTAGAGGTATGGTTTAAGTGGCAGATCAACTGTCTAGCAAGGTGGGGTGACTCAGCCTGTAATAATACTAGCTACTTGGGAGGTGGAGACCAGGAGGATTACAGTTTGAGTCCAGCTAGGCAAAAAGTCAGGGAAAACCCCGCCTCAAACAATAAAAGCTGGATGTGGTGGTATTTTCCTGTCATCCCACTAGGCGGGAAATATAAACAGACCAGAGGATCACAGTTCATGTCAGTCTGTGTATAAATAAGGCTCTAATTGAAAAATACCTAAAGCAGCTGGTGCTGGTGGCTCACGCCTGTAATCCTAGCTACTCATGGGTCAGAGATAGGAGGATCTCAGTTGAAGGCTAGCCTAAGCAAATAGTTCATGAGACCCTATCTTGAAAAAACCCAGCACAAAAAAGGGCTGGTAGAGTGACTCAAGGTGTAGGCCCTAAGTTCAAACCCCAGTACCACAAAAAAAAAGGAAAAATACCTAAAGCAAAGAGGGCAAGAGGAGTGGCTGAAGTGTAAAGTGCCTGCCTAATAAGGGTAAAATCCTAGTTAAAACCCCAGTACTGTCAAAAAAAAATGTAAAAACATGATTAGACCACTTTGAGATGTGATCTAAGTATGAAAAAACACGTAAGATTTTTAAAGTTTGGTACCAAAAAAGAATGTAAAATATTCTTCTATGAATATATTTTTAAGATTGATTTCATGTTAAAATAATTGTTGTGGGTACATTGGATTAAATATATTATATTTTCAAAAATTAGCCTAAAAATAAAAATTTTAAATCATTTTAGCTCAAGGGCCATAGAAAGATAGACCTGACAGGCCAAATGCACTATAGTTTGGTAACTCCTGAATTAAATCATAAAAAAACTTTGTAGTGTCTGGCACACAGCCAATTGCTAAGTAAGTATGCCAAAAAGAGGAAAAAATTGCCCAGAATTACTCTATCTCAATACAGTCATTACTACTCTCCCATCTTTTGCCACATACATCAATATTTCATGTCATCAGTGTCAAAATGTTTAGGAAAACATGATGGTATATCCTATTTTTTAAATTGCTTGATTATAAGAACTATAATTCCTAAGATTTTTTTTTTCTGGTGCTGAGGATTAAGCCCAGGGTCTCAAGCATGCTAGGCAAATGTTTTGCCATTGAATCCTATCCCTAACTCATATTTGAGAACTTACAGACTTTTAGCCAGTTTTCTATCTTCATGGATAATAAAAAGATGAATGGAAAAAAAAAGAATTATAATTCCTGTCAGGCACTAGGGGCTCACAACTGTAATCCTAGCTACTCAGGAGGCAGAGATCAGGAGGACTGGGGTTCGAAGCTAGCCCAGGCAAATAATTTGTGAGACCTTATCTTGAAAAATGCCTTCATAAAAAAGGACTGGTAGAATAGCTCAAGGTGTAGGCTTTGAGCTCAAACCCCAGAACCACCAAAACTTATAATTCCTAATTGTAATACTCAATTGCTGCCTAACTTTCCATCAGACTTTACAAAAGTTACAAACAGTATCAGACATTTAGTTTGTTTCCGATTTTTTACTAAAACAAATAATATCACATATATTTTTTATGGGAACTGAACCCAGGGCCTCATGCATGCAAAGCATATGCTCTACCACTGAGTAATACCACTAAACCAATTAAAATTTAAAAGATACTTCTAAACTTGACTTTTCAAGTATTCTTCAGTCTTGAAAAGAAACTGATACCTTCAGGAACTGAATTTTTAAAATATATAATTAGGGTATAATCTTCTGTTATTTACATCTTAATAGTCCTTCTCAGTTCTGATACTATAATTAAATAGTCTCCAATTTACTGGTTCCAAACCCCTGGTGGCTTTTCAAAATTGTTGCCATGGGTCTATGAATAATCATACAACCATCATGCATAGACTACAGAATGAATATGTTTAATATATTATATGCTTCTATATTATAAACTTCTGAAGATACTATAGTGATTATTAAAATATAAAATGCTGGAAAAAGCTTTCTTATTACTATGTAGTTTTTCCATTGATACAAAAAGTACAACTGTCATCATACAGATATTAGTTAAAATGGGAGTGGCTGCTGTAAACAGAAGATACTGCTGATGATGATGAAAAAGCAAAATTTTCTGGAAGGTAAAAAGAACTATTTCATTATTTAAATAAAACAATTTATTGAGATATAATTCACATGACATAAAATGAACCCATTTAAAATGTACAGTTCAGTATATCCACATGAATATATAACCATCACCACAGTCTAATCTCAAAACATTTTAATCCCCCAAAGAAACCCTATTAGCAGTTCCTCTCCACTCCTCCACTTAGCCCCTGGTAACCACTAATCTACTTTCCATTTCTATAGAGTTGTCCATTCTGGATATTTCATGTAAGTCAAAACATAATATTGTGGTCTTTTGTGAATGGCTTCTTTTACTTAGCATGATGCTTCCAAGGTTTATCCAAGTTATAGCATGTGTCACTACCTCATTTCTTTTTATCGTCGTCTAATATCCACTGTGTAGGTACACCACTTTTGTTCATTTATTTATCTCTTGATGAATACTTGGGGTGTTTCTACCATTTCACTATTATGAATAATGCTCCTATAAATACTCATGTATAAGATTTTCTGTGGACATATGTTCTTATTTCTCTTGGGTATATATCTAAAAGTAGAATTGTTTGATCATATGGTAACTTTATATTTAACCTAGGGGAAATGCCAACCTTTTCCAAAGAAGCTGTGCCATTTTACATTCTTACCAGCAGTGTATGAGGGTTCCAATTTTCTACATCCTCACCAACATTTGTTATTACCTGTCTTTTTTATTATAACCATCCATGTTAATTCACTTTTTATCACTGTAAGAAAATACCTGAGATAATTAACTTAGAAAAAGTTCATTTTGGCTCATAGTCTTGGAGGTTCCAGTCCAAGATTATGCAGACCCATTGCTTTGGGCTTCTGGTGGGCATGCTGGATGGCAATGAAGGAGCAAACTGCTCACCTCATGGTGACAAAGCAAAAGAGAGAGAGGAAAAGGACAGGGCTTACCTCCCAATGACCTAAGCCCCTCTCAATAGGCACCACCTCCAAAAGGTTCTACTACCTCCCAATAGTATCACCCTACATACCAATGTGATGTGGTATCTCATTGTGGTTTTGATTTGCATTTCTGTAGTGATTAATGGAGGGTAACCTTGAAACATATAAGAAATTATGAAAACAATCATACCTCCCTTCCTTTAATCTAGTAATTTCAGATAAATGTATTATTTTAAGAAAATAACATAAAGGAGGAAAAAAAGCAGCTATGTACATACTAAGATGTTTATTAATAGCTTTGTTTATGATTTAATACATTTTTTGGTGGTACTGAGGTTTGAACTCAGGGCCTCACACTTGCTAGGCTGTTACTCTACCACTTGAGCCACTCCGCCAGCCCTAACAGCTAGCTTTGCTTATAATAGAAAAGGGAAAAAAACAGCCAAACTGGTTGTAACTTAAATGCCCTACAATCAGCAAAAGATTAAACAAGCCAGCCACCAGTGGCTCATGCCTGTAATTCTAGCTACTTGGGAGGCTGAGATTGGGAAGGCCGCAGTTTGAGGCAAATAGTTTGTGAGACCCAATCTCCAAAATATTCAGAGCAAAATGGACTGGAGGACTGGCTCAAGTGGTAGAGCACCTGCTTTGCAGGCACAAAGACCTGAGTTTAAATCTCAGTCCCACCAAAAACAAAAAAGATTAAACAAATGTATAAAATATATACATCTAGTTGCTTTCTATCTTTTTCCTATCCTATGTGTCTCTTTTCCTCCACACATCCTACTAGTCCATCGCATCAAACTACTTGCTTTCCCTGATCAGTAAGTGGTGTTCCTACTATACAGATGGCCTTATCTCAGTCTATCTGACAAATTCCTGTTCTTTAGGGACTGTTTGATCATTATCTCCTCTGGGATTCTTCCCCTGACTTTCTTTTTGTCCCCTGTATTTCTTCTTGGGAATTCTGGGTTTGTTTTTCAGTTATTTCATCACATTGTATTCATTTATATAAGTGTATTTCTTTCAATAGGCAAAGGATTCAAAATAGCATATCACAGAACATGAAACTCAAATAACCTATGAATGCATGAAATGTTCAACATCATTAGTAACTGAGAAATGTAAATTAAAATCTAGCTGTTTCACATCCATCAGATTGACAAAAAAATTTAAGTTGTATATTTTGGAGTGTTAGCAAGGATATAGAACAATAGGAACTCTCATATACTGCTAGGTGACTATATACAAGTATAACCAGTTTGGAAGAAGTTTGGTAGTATCCAATAAATTTGAACATGGCCACATCCCACAGCTCAGCAATGCACACAGAAATATACCTTAGAGTAAGTGGTTCTCAAACTTTAGTGTGCATTAAAATTATGTGGAAGGTTAGCTGGTTAAAACACAGATTTATGGCCCCTACCAAGTTCCAAGATGATGTGGACAACATAAACTTTTTTTTCTTTTTGGCAGTACTGGGGTTTGAACTCAGGGACTCGTGCTTGCTAGGCAAGTCCTCTACCATTTGAGCCACACCCCCAGCCCTAGTTCCCAAGTAATGTGGATGCTGCTGGTTCAGGAACCATAGAACTACTAGGTAGAGTGGGTTGGGGGAGGGATAGAATTCACTTGGGAGAAAATGTTTACAAGTGAGATGTACTGCATGTGATAAAAAATGAATTCCTAAAAATATTTTCTTTTGACTAATATTAAGATTAGCCAGTACTTTTTGTTTCCTGCTGATGTGCACTAAGCAATTACTAAGTTAACTCTTTTGAAAAATAGCTTTATTGAGATATAATTTCCTGGCTTAAAGTGTGCAATTCAATGGTTTTTAGCATTTTTGCAGAGTTGTACAACTATTTCCATAATATCTAATCTAATTTTAGATCATTTACACATGAGCTAGAAACAAAAAGTACTGATTCAGGAGCTTAATGGATAAGAAAGGAGGGTTAATTCAAAAGTACAGTCTGAACTAAGAATGGTTTTTGAATTTTTAAAAGGAAGAGGAGGAGGAGGAAGAAAGGAGAAGGAAAACAGTGGGGGAGGGAGCAGCAGCAGCAGTGATTTTATTTAGCCCAAAAGTATAAATTATTTACTATCTGACCCTTTGCAAAAAAAAGTTTGCTGGCCCCTGATTTCAACTAACTTTCTTGTTATTAGCCAAATTAATCAAAGAGACCAGAGTTTTAAGAGAGATGGAAAGAAAACATTAAACCAGTAGGGTTTGTGACAGGAGATGTCAGTAACAGAAGATAAATTCTATTATATTGCTACTTGTGAGTGAACAGTAAAGGACCAGGAGCAGCGAGTGAATCTACCTGCCCTTGAACATAAAAAGGTGATGCCTAGACAGCAGGGTCATCCACTCCCAGGAGGATGCTGAAGAGGATGCTGGTGCTGGAAAACACCAACCTTACCAGGACAGCACTGGATACATACCTTCACCCAGCTGAAGGACTGAACTCCAGCAACTCCCTTTCTCCTACAACATCTCTCTCCCTTCTCCATTACAGCCTTCCCATCATCATATAACTTTGCATAATTCCCCTCTCTCTGGAACCATATCCCCCTGGGGCTACCACCTGACAAGCAAATTATTCAAAAGGGCTGCTTATATGCCACCGTCATTAACTCCAATTTTTCCTCCTTCCGTTTCTGGTAGACCCTTTACCAACCTGGCTTTCTACCACCACCCCTGCCACTGCACCATGCTCCTCTAGCCAAGATACTAATGAAATTTATGTTGTCAAATTCAATAGTGAATTCCCCCTTCCCCTCTTCATCCTCCTCCCAGTGGCATTTGATACACTTTCCTCCTGGAAACACTGTCTTCATTTGTATTCCAGAATACTACACTTTATTGGTATAGTATTCCATAAGAATTCCTCGTCTCTTTTGCCAATTCTACCTTATCTCCCTCTCTCATCACCCTGACTCTTTATAGTGAACCCAAGTTTCTTGTAGTGACTTCAAGTCCTTGTACTTCTCACTGCCTGCACTTTCATTCTGTCTAATGGCTTTAAAATACTCTCTATAAACTACCAACCTCCAAATTTGTATCTCTAGTCCTCATCTATTCTCTATACTCAAGTCTTGAATATACAACAGCCTACTGGATCCTATAAACACATCCAAGCACAAACTCCTAACCTCCTTCCAAAATCTGCTCCTCCTATACTCTGTACCATCTCAGTAAATGGTGGCGCCATCCTTCTGGTTTTCAACAAAGAGGAATCACAAATGTCCAATAAATATGAAAAGATACTTGA
This sequence comes from Castor canadensis, assembly GCF_047511655.1. Classification (NCBI taxonomy): domain Eukaryota; kingdom Metazoa; phylum Chordata; class Mammalia; order Rodentia; family Castoridae; genus Castor; species Castor canadensis. The sequence continues at coordinate 125,392,013 of NC_133405.1, read as the reverse complement.
CCCTACTAATAATTTAGGAAATAAAATTAGAATAATAAGATACTACTTTATTCTCATGAGATTTGCAAAAAAATTAAAGTTGGTTGGTTCCTATGACAAGAAAATGGAAAAAGAATTTCTCACCTGTGGAAAATTCCTCTCCAAAAAACCATGAAGCAGAAGACTGTAAGTTTGTAGTCAAAACGGAATTAAATACTGTACATTAAAAACCATTTAAGACAACCTTGGGCCAGGTGCAGGTGGCTCATGCCTATAATTCTAGCTACTCAGGAGGCACAGATCGGGGGATCATGGTTTGAAGCCAGCCCAGGCAAATAGTCCGTGAAATTCTATCTCCAAAATACCCAACACGCAAAAGAGTTGGCAGAGTGGCTCAGGTGGTAGAGCTCCACCTAGCAAGATTGAGGCCCTGAGGTCAAACTCCAGTATCACCCAAAACAAAAACAACCTTGGAGCTGGAGGTGTGGCTTAAGTGGAAGAGCACCTTCCTAGCAAGTGCAAAGCCCTGAGTTCTAACCCCAGTTCTGCCAAAAAAAAAAAACAAACCCAAAAAACCTTGAAGACATAGACCAAGCCTGGCATGGTAGTTCACACCTATAGTCTCAGCACTCTGGAGGCTGAGGTGGAAATATCACTTGAGCCCAGGAGTTCACAACCAGCCTGGTCAACGATAGACATAATGAGACCCCATCTCAAAAAAATGAAACAAAAGCTGGTACGGATGCCTCAGACCTATAATCCCAATGACTTGGGAGGCAGAGGTAGGATTACAAGTTTGAGACCAGCCTAGGCAAAGTCAGCAAGATCCAATCTCAAAACTGAAATAAAATCAAAAGTACTGGGGTATAGCTCAAGTGGCGGAAGTCCCTAGTATTAGAAAAAAAGAGGGAAAGGAGGGAAGGAGGGGGGAAAGAAGGAAGGAAGGAAGGAGGAAAATCAAATAAAGGAAGGCAAAAGTTAATTGAACTCATATGGAGAAAATGAGAGAAAAATACTAAACTCTAAATTTTCTCAAAAGTGAAAAATAAGTTACAAGGTATTCAAGAGGTATCCAAGAGAGAAACTCAAATTAAAGTTTAATAAAGTACCTCAAAAAAGTAAAAAATGACATTGGGAAAGGGTGGAGAGGGAGACAGGGTCAGAGAGAAAGTATCAGAAATAGAAGAAAGGTAAAGAAGGAATATGTGTATGATTATAGGTCCTGAAACAGAAAAATCAAACAATAAAATTGAACTAATATTTTAAATATTCAAGAAAACCAAGGGCTGTGGATGTAGCTCAGAGGTAGACCACTTGTCTAGCATGCACAAGGCCCTGGGTTCAAGCCCCAGCATCTTTTTAAAAAAAAGAAAACCTTTCAGAAATGGAAAAATACCTGAAATGACTGCATCCAGACATTTAAGAGCTTACCAACTCTGAAACAGCATAGTAAAAGCTATTTGATTTCAAAGATAAAGATAAAATCATCAAGACTTTCAGGCAAAAAAGAGTGACTAACTTGGTGGCTCATTCCTGTAATCCTAGTTACTAGGGAGGCAGAGATGAAGAGGATCATGGTTGGAGGCCAGCCTGGGCAAATAGCTTGCAAGACCCTATCTCAAAATACTCAAGATAAAAAAGGGTTGGTGGAATAGCTGAAATGGTAGAGCACCTGCCTAGCAAGCGTGAGACCTTGAGTTCAAACCCCTGTACCACAAAAAAAGGTTAAACAAATCAACACACAGTCCTGAGACAACTGGATATTCACAAGTAAAGAATAAATAGAACCATATAATACCTACCTATCTTATACCATAATAACTTAAATGTTATTATACCAAAATAACTCAAGCATTTGCCTAGCATGACAAGGCCCTGAATTCAATCCCCAGTACTGCCAAAAAAAAATTTTCAATGTTTGTGCTATAAAGGATTTCACTAAGAAGGTAAAAAGAAGTCAGGTGCTGGTGGCTGACACTTGTAATCCTAGCTACTTGGGAGGCTAAGATCAGGAGGACTCAGGAGGACTGCAGTTCAAGGCCAGCCCAAGCAAGGAGTTTGTAAGACCCCATTTCACCTAATACCTCATGGGACATGCCTGTCATCCCAAATTATGCAAGAAGCTGAGAACAACAGGATGATCGTGGTTCCAGGTCGGCCAGGTCAAAAAACTTTGTGAGGCACCAACTCAACAGAAAAAAGCTGGGCACGGTGGCAAATGTCTGTCATCCCCACAATGCCAGGAAGTGTAAAATAGGAGGATCATGGTCCAGGATGGCCTGGGCAAAAAGCAAGACCCTATCTCAAAAATAACCACAGCAAAGAGAGCTGGAGATCTGGCTCAAATGGTAGAGCACCTACCTCACAAGCAGAAAACTTGTTCAAATTCCAGTACAGACAAAGAGGGAAGGAGGGAGGGAGGGAGAGATGGAAGGAGCAAGGGAGGAAGGGAGGGGAAGAAAGGAAGGGAGGGGAAGAAAGGGAGGGAAGGGAAGGAAGGGAAAGAGAAGGGAAGGGACAACCCAAAGAATAAGAAAGAGTATTTTATAAATCATTTATCTTATAAAGGATTGTATCCAGAATACATAAACAATGTCTACAGCCAAACCACCTGAACACTCCCAATCTTATCAGAACACATAAAGAATACTTAGAACTCAATAATAAACCAATAAATAACCAAGTTTCAAAATGGGCAAATGGAATAAATAGACATCTCTCTCCAAAGATATAAAAATGGCTAGTAAGCATATAATATCACTAGTCATTAGGGAAATACAAAGCAAAACCATAATGGATTCCACTTTACACTAACAAAGACAGCTATGACCAAAAAGACATATAACAAGTGTTTCAAGGATGCAGAGATAACAGACCCCTCGTATACTGCTGATAGAAATGTAAAGTAGTATAGCCATTTCAGAAAACAGTTTAGCAGTTCCTCCAAAAGTTAAACATAGAGCTACCATATGACCCAACTATTCTACTCCCAAGTATATAACCAAGAGTCTACATAAAATCTTTAAAATTTCATAAAAGCATATTCACAATAGGCAAAAGGTAGAAACAACTCAAATGCACATGGAGAGATGAATGAATGAATGAACAAAGTGTGGTATACCCATACAATGGAATATTACTTGACTATAGAAGGAATGAAATACTCATACCTGCTACAACATACATGAACCTTCAAAACATTATACAAAGTGAAGGAAGCCACTCACAAAAGACCACAATATTGTATGATTGCATTTATGTGAAATATCCAGAACAGGCCAACCCATAGAAAGAGAAAGTAGACTGGTGGTTTCTTGGGTTTGGGAAGGGAAAGGAGGTATGGAGAGTGACGGCTATTGGGTAGTGGGTTTATTTTTGGATGAAGAAACTTCTAAAATTAGACTATAGTGATGATTGTACAACTCTATGAATATACTAAATAACTGAATGACTGAATAGTACACTTTAAATAGGTAAATTGTGTGATTCCACACTAAATGTAAACTCATCATTTACAAATACAAAAGTAAAAACTCCCCAGGAAAGGTTTTGAAACAAAGAAGCCATGCTCCAACTACAGAACTAAAGAAACTACACTCCAATCATAGAACTATACCTAATCAGAGTAAACAGAAGAAGAAGGTGACCAGTAGATCAGAAAAAGGGGGAAATCAGACCTAAGGAAGCCAGCATGGATTCTTCTCCTGGCCACAGAGGCTGTGTTATCACCAGATCTTCAGTAAGGAGGAGCTGGAAGTGGACACTGTCCCTTATCATTATCCTACTTTGATAACATGAGATATAATACATTTCTCTCTCATACACAAAGATAAACAGAAAAGTAAAGGCATTAATAAAGGGGTAAGTAGAAAGGTAAACCATTAGAACAAAAACACAAACCTTCCTAAATACCTATTCCCTGTCCAATTTTTCGAATAAAAGAGCAAAACATGTATCATTCAGAGAAAGAAACAGAAATTTTAACAAAATATATAGAATGAACAAAATATAACATGCAAATGTAAATGAAAAGAGGTAGGAGTGGCAATCCTGGAATCAGCAAAGCTGAATTCAAGCCCCAAAGTATTAACTATGACACAGAAACACACTTTTTGGATGCTGAAAGTTACACTGATCTTAAACAACCTCTGGGTATTCTACAGCTGAAATTATAGATTTTTCAAGGAAATAGTTGGCAATTAAAAACTATATTATCATATTCTATGGGATGCATTCAAAGCATTAATCAGTCAAAAATTCATTGCACTAAACATATCAGTAGAAAAATGATACATACATACATACATACATACATACATAATAAAGTAAGCCAAAATAACGCACATGGAAGGAAATAATAAAGATAAAAGTAGAGGAAGAGAATTGAGGAAGAAAATTTGAAAATATATCTAATTAACTTAAAATTCTGTAGGGTTTTTGTTTTGGGGCTCTATCAATAATGGGAATGAAACTCAGGGCCTCGTACTTACTAGGCAGGCACTCTACCACTTGAACCACACCACCAGCCCTTTTGGCTTTGGTTATTTTTGAGATAGGGTTTTGCTTTATGCCTAGGCAGCCCTGGACTATGATCCTCCTATTTGTGCTTCCCCATGTAGCTAGAATGACAGGCACACGCCACCGTGTCCAGCCATTGGTTGAAATGGGCTCTCAAGAACTTTTTGGGACGGCCTTGAACCATGATTCTCCTGATCTCCACCTCCCAAGTAGTTAGGATCACGGCTTGAGCCACCACACCCAGTCCTATAGTTTTCAAAAAACAACAAATAGTAGTTATACACTATATAACTACTATATACTACTTTTCTTTTTGGCCTTATCTGGTGTAACTATTTTTCTTGATTAAGAAAAATGGGAGAAAGCACAAATATACAAAATATGAAATGATATGGAGACAATAACCACTGAAATAGAATAAAACACTTAAAATCATGTGGGCACCGGTGGCTCACACCTGTAATCCTAGCTACTTAGGAGGCAGAGAGCAGGAGGATCATGGTTCGAAGCCAGCCCTGGGCAAACAGTTCCACAAGACCCTATCTCGAAAAAATTCTTTACACAAAAAAAGGGGCTGATGGAGTGGCTCAAGGTATAGGCCCTGAGTTCAACCCCCAGTAGCACAAAAAATACTTTTTTTTAAATCATGAAAGATTAATTTATAGGTATCTACCAAACAAACATGAAAATCCTGATAAAAGGTATACTGTGCTATAAAAGTACAGATCTTCAAATTTTATCCTATTAGAATGAGAATGTTTTAGGGCTGGCAGAGTAGCTCAAGCAGTAGAGTGCCTATCTAGTGAGGGTAAGGCCCTGAGTTCAAACTCCAGTACTGTCAAAAACAAAAGTTTTAACAGACCAATTTCCAGAGAAGAAAAAGGGAAGATAAGGAAATATCCCAGGAAAAGTGTCAGGCCCAGATGGTTTCACAGGGAACTCTACCAAACCTTCACACACCAGACAAGCCTCCATGCTCTACAAGTTACCCAGACGTGGTATAGCACAAGAAGGATCAAACCTGCAGGAACATCAATTTTTGGAGGAAGATGAACTAGCAAAGGAGAAACTGAGAAGGAAGTTTGTATGAGGAAAGAAGGAACCCTAAGACATAGAATCTTAGAAACTAAAGAAGGAGGTTTCATGCAACTGACCTGAAATGAAGAGAATACTAATGCTGATCACTTGGAAAACAGAAAAAGGAGGTTTCAAGAATAGAGACTTCCATGGCAAAATGCTGAATAGAGTCCAAATAAAAGGAATGAAAAGTGTTAGGGTATGGCCTGAGGACTAAGTGGGTCAGGAGACTAAGAAAACCAAGTACTAATAACTCCTTCAAACACTCAGGCTGGGCAGGGGAGAAAAACTGGGTGGCAGCAGGGTGGTTAGGGGGTCTAGGAAGGTTTTGAAATGGGAGCAACTTGGGTAGGTTCATTCTTGATAAGGGACTATTTGCCTGGTATTAGGGACCTAAAGTAGGATGACAGTCATAGTAGAGATGAGTCTATATCCAATTGTTTCCTTTTATTCCTTAATATTAATTCCAAATATCATAGTCAGTTTCTCCCAACAGTCCATATTTACATATTAACTCCTTCCCTGGTGCAAAATGAATTTTTATCAGTGGTCACATTCTATGTTAATTTAGCAAACATTACTAAGTGCCAGTGACTGCTAGGGACAAGGAATACAAAGTCAAAGAGACTTATTTTCTTTCCCTGAGAAGCTAAATCTTTAGTGGATAAGAATGGTCATATGAGTGCCGGTACTTGCTGAATTACTAAGTCTTATACAATACTATCTCATTTAATACAACAAGCACTTGAGGAAGTAGAATTACTCCTTTTACCAAGCCTCAGAAAAGTTAACTATCTGTCTTGTGTGAAGGACCTGAAAGTAAAATGACAAGATCTTTCTTACACCAATAATAACTCCTCCCTACCTTACAATTCCTACTTTCAGAAAAATGCCCCTGTGAAGACTGCCTGGTCATTTACTCACATGCTCAGTCAGCAAATTGGTCTTTAGCACACTCAACTGACATCATGTATCACATCTAAAATTGTCATGTTTGGAAAGGAACTTTTGCGCTATCTAGTTGCCTGGATAGTCTGTAGCCTGCAGGACACAAATGCTGTTTTATTTATCATGAACCCAAGGATTGTGTTTTATTTAGCTTTTTGTATCTGTCCCCTTAGCTTTTTATCATATCTTTAAATATTTGCTTTTAACACATATGCAGATTCATTCATTTGCCTGATTTCATAACTATAATACAGTTTTCCTCTCTCTTCTTTGTAGTGCTGGGGATTGAACCTCTGGAATGCTTAAACACACATCTTAAAACTGAGCTACACTACCAGCCCTGTGATACTGCTTTGAATATAATCTAGGGCAGCAGTGTAATACTTCAAACTTAAGGAGTAAGAGTGTGGGGGCAAAAGGTATCACAGAATATCTTTTTTTTGCTTTAAGACAGGGTCTCATTAAATTGCCCAAGCTGGCCTTGAACTTACAGTCCTCTACCTCAGTCTCCCAAGTGCTGGGATTCAAAACAGCTTTTGATGTAAGAAATTCACTTTAAGAAATTTATGAGGAGGGGAGGGAGGAGATGGCCCAAACAATGTATACATGTGAGTAAATGTAAAAACGATAAAAAAAAAAAAAGCAAAAGAAATTTATGAAGCCAGGCACCTGTGGCTCACACCTGTAATCCTAGCTACTCAGGAGGCAGAGATCAGAAGGATCATAGTTGAAAGTCAGCCCCGAGCAAATAGTTTGAGAGACCCCATCTCAGAAATACCCAACACAAAAAAGGGCTGGCGGAGTGGCTCAAGTGGTAGAGTTCCTGCCTGGCAAACATGAAGCCCTGAGTTCAAATTTCAATACCACCAAAAAGAAAAGAAAGAAATTTATGACCCTCAAGATGCTTCTGTGCTCTGAAATTTTTACAAGATGGCCACAATTGCAATAAGACAAAATATTTTTTCTTTCTTTCTTTTGGCAGTACTAGGGCTTAAACTCAGGGCCTATACCTTGAGCCACTCCACCAGCCCTTTTTTGTGAAGGGCTTTTTCGAGACAGGGTCTCATGGATCTATTTGCCTGGGGCTGGCCTCAAACCGTGATCCTCCTGATCTCTGCCTCCTGAGTAGCTAGGATTACAGGCATGAGCCACCAGTGCCCGGCAACAAAGTATGTTTAAATGTACTTTCCACAAATATCGAATTTGACCCTTAAAACCTCCCTGAAAGAAAGATGAGGCAAGCACATTATAATCCCTCATTCACAGTTGAGGAAACAGTACCTTAGAAAAGTTAAGCGTTTGTTCCAGGTAATAAGATATACTAGAGTTCAAAGAAGTGCTGACTTTAAATTCCTAGCTAACCTTTCTTTACTAAACTAGTAAAAGTGGAGTAAAAGATGAGAAACTGAACTGCTACCAATAAATAAGGGAAGGGCTGTCAGAGTGGCTCAAGCAGTAAAGTACCTGCCTAGCGAACATGAGGCCCTGAGTTCAAAACCCAGAGCTACAAATAAATAAATGAAAAAAAGCTGGGTATGGTGGCACATACCTGTAATTCTGGTACTCAGCAGGCTAAGGTAGGAGAACCACGAGTTTGAAGTGAGCCTGGGCTACATAGCAAGTTTTAGGCCAGTTTGAGATACTCTGTCTCAAAAAAATAAATAAATGAAGCAAAGAAAAGAAATGATAATTAGAAGGATACTTGTACTTAGATGGAGAGAACAAAATGGGCCAAAAATGTTCCCACAGGAATCCTTTAAATTTTGCCTTTTGTTAGGATGTGGGTATGGACACTCATAGATATTTGGTAGGAATGCAAAATAGCATATCTTTTCTAGAAAAAAACCAGCAATTCACATTTAAAAAAAAACTATTTATGCATATATACTCTGCGCAAGAATTCCATCATCTAGGAATATACACTAAGGAAATAAACACGGATGTATAGACTTTACATCTATTTAACAATGTGTTTAAGTAGTGAAAAACTGGATGCCAGGCACCAGTGGCTCATGCCTGTAATCCTAGCTACTCAGGAGGAAGAGATCAGGAGGATTGCCTTTCAAAGCCAGCCTAGGCAAACAGTTCTACAAGACCCTGTCTCGAAAAACTCTTCATAAAAACAGGGCTGGTGGAGTGGCTCAAGGTGAAGGCCCTGAGTCCAAGCCCCAGTATTGCAAAAAAAAAAAAAAAGTAGTGAAAAACTGGGAATAATCAGGTAAATAAACTATTAAAGCCATAGAACAGCATGCTATGTAGTTGGATAAAATGTGATTACAAAGGAGAATTCATGGGCTGGTAGAGTGGCTCAAGTGGTAAGACCACCTACCTAGCAAGCATAAGGCCCTGAGTTCAAATCTCAGTGCCACCAAAAAGAAATACTTCAGAAAAATTCATACATTCATCCCTGCACAAAAAAAAGAGGGTGTACAAGCACAGTCACAGTGCTTACCTGGAATGATGTAAGAGTGTACTTTCATTGTCAGTTTGTATATTTTAGAAATTTTGTATGTGAATGAGTTACTAAATGTTTCTAATAAGATGTTTTGGGCTGATGGAGTGGCTCAAGTTATAAAGCACCTGCCTAGCAATTGTGAGGCCCTGAGTTCAAACCCCAGTACCGCCAAAAAATAAATAAAAAGATGTTTAAAGGTTTCCTGAAGCCAGGCTCTGGGACTCACACTTGTAAACCTCGCTAGTCAGGAGGCCGAGATCAGGATATCTGTGGTTTGAGGCCAGTTCTGGCAAAAAATTCCTGAGGTCCCATCTCAATGAAAAGCTGGGCACCCTGGCCTGCACTCCTCACCCCAGCTACATGGAAAGCGTAAATATAGTAATGCAATGGTGCATACCAGTGCAGGCATGGATGTGAGACCCTATTTGAAAAACAACCAAAGCAAAAAGTGCTGGTGGAGTGGCTCAAGTGGTAGAGCACCTGCTTAGCATGCCAGAAAAAAAAAAATCGAAGAAGAAAAGGCTTCTTGAGGGACTTTGTGAAACTGGGGGGGGGGGTTCAAAAGAAAATTTCGTTGCCTTTGTGCTTTTTTGGCAGCACTGGAGTTTGTTTGAACTCAGGGCTTCACTCTTGCCAGGTAGGCACTCTACCACTTAGGCCATGCCCCTAGGCCTTTTTGCTTTAGGCATTTTTCAGGTAAGGTCCCACCTTCTGCCTTTTTGCCCAGGGCGGCCTCCTACTTCTAGCTTCCTCATCCAAGTTGAGACAGGCCAGAGATCGGGTGTCTAGCTGGGATTACAGGTGTGCACCAAGCACAAGGGGCAATGCCCCTAGCATCTCACCACTCTGGAAGCCACAGTAAGAGGATCACTTGAACCCAGGAGTTAGGGACCTGATTGGGCGACACAGCAAGATCCTCGATGTCAAAAAATCAATGAAAATAAAGCACTTATTATGAACCCACAGCAAAACCTTTTGAAATTGTAGTCTTTCGTTTGGACTTGTTCATATTTAGAAAAAATGCTGAAAAGGTTGTCTAGCCAGAAACCTGGGAGACCCTGATTTCTACCTGCAGTTTGTGATCTGTTCCAGAAAACAAAACCGGTCACCTAGGAGGTAGTTGAAAAGCACCTCAGGAGGAAAATATTTAGGAGGACAAGTTCCCATTTCTTTTCTTCCTGACTGACAGGGCGGTCCTGTCAGTGGTCCAGTTTCCTAAATACATCACAGAGAAACACATGAGATGCGCCAATTTTCAGTACACGTTTGGAAAAAAAAAGAAAGAAAGGCAAGTTTTCCTTGGGATAAAGGATAAAGAACAGCCTTCACTACTCCTCCTGCACACTATGAGGGGAAGAGGCCACTGCGCGGCACGAGCGTCTCACGAGGACAAAGCGGGGGCTCCTTGGGACGCGTCCGGGGCCGCCTTGGGAACAAGGGCACTGTCCCCGGACACCTCATCCCCCTCCGCCCCTATGACAGATGTTCTGAACCCTACGGGTCGCAGCCTGCCCGACAACAGGGGGAGATTGGAGTCGCAAGTGCCTGGGTCGCGGCGACTGAGGGAAGACACCGGTCGAACGGCCCGAGGGACGCAGAGGAGCCTGAGCTGGGCCGCCGCCTCAGAAGGAAGACGCTAGCCTAGCGACCGGAGGGGAGCTGGGGGACGATCCCCAGAGAACCCGAGCCAGAACGCCGCATCTTCCTCACAGCCCCACCCGTCACCCCGAGAACCGCCCCTCAGGGACGGCGGACACACCTTCCCTGAGGGCCCGGGCCTTCTCGCCCCGCCCGCTCCCCAGGGCCGCTCACCCGGCCGGGAAGTCCCCGCCACCGCCTCAATCGCCGGCCACTCAGGCCTCGCCCCGCGTTCTGCAGCCGCCTCCCACAGCAACTGCTCGGCTGCTACCTCAGCGGGACCGCGAGACCCGGAACCACTTCCTTCCGGAACGCTCTAGCCCCGCCCCCACCCTGGTCCTGCCCACTGTCTGGGCGGCTCCCTGAGCCTACTCTCCCATCCACCCAGCTACTCTCCCGGAGAGTATGCCCCGCCCAGTCTGCTCCGCCCAGCGCGCCTGCGCCCCCTGCCGGTCGTTCCCACCTCAGCTGCCCTTTGCCACCTGCCCGCCCAGATTTGCTAGAGCACCGGGGCCTGTTCTGGCCCTCAGGATGAGAAAAGGCAGGAAGGCATCCAATGTCCTGGACTCCTGGGAGTTGAGGAGCATGGATTGGAAGTTAGCACTCAGGGGCAGAAACTCGGTCCCCTTGGCCTTCCAGCGTTGTACAGATGGACACACCAGGAGGGACAGGTGGTAGTCTAGCACTTGGGTCTGGGCCTTCCAGCCTTTGGCTTGACCCTTAAAGCTTAAAGCCCTTTCAAACCAGCCCACCTGAACCTGTGTGGCCTCTCTCCTTGGCTACTCAATCTGCAACCATTCACCTAGCCTTTAAGCATTCCTCAGAGCCTAAAATGACGCTTATGCCTGGAAAACAAAACCTCTCCTCTGGACTTACTAACAAAAACATCAACTTCTCTCTCCTCTCTTTCTCTTCTTCTCTTCTCTTTTCTCCTCTCCTCTCTCTCCAGTCTGTTCTGGGCACAGAACAGAACCCAGGGCCATGCGCATGCTAAGAAAGAACTCTACCACTGAGCTACACCCCCAAAATGTGTACTCTATTGATTTCTTTCCTTCCATACTCTATCCACCAGCCCCAAAAGTAGTATGTCCTCTCCACTTGAGAACTTTGGGATGCTTTTCCCCCTTGCAAAATACCTTTCTCAGAATCACACCATCTGGTAATACCACCTGTTACCCTCACTTGTTACTGTCACCTACTGACTCCTATGTTTTCCTCTTTGCCTGGTTTACTACCATCATCCCAATGACACCAACGTGCATTACTGAACTATGTTTCCTTAACTTCCTCACCCAGATGACTTTGTTCATCCATTTCCAGGCTTATGCACTAGAAAATCTGCACATTAATCGCTCTTACACTGCTCCATCTGTAAAATCTTGCATTTTCAAACCCCACGTATTTGGATGCACAATCCTCATCCTTGTGCTATCTCTCCCTTAGTGTCAATATACTCGCTCTTCAAAGATAATGGGGATCTTGGGGCTGGAGCTGTGGCTCAACTGGTAGAACACCTGCCTCGTAAGTGCAAGGCTTGAGTTCAAACCCAAGTGCTGCCAAATAAAAAAAGAAAAAGAAAGTTCAAAAGACAATGGGGATCTCATGGTCCATGAACCTTCTATTCATCTTAAAACCATGGTCTTTAATTCCAACCAGTCTTGTGAGTAAAGCCCTCTCTGCCTTGCCTTTTGCCACATCCTAACATCAAACTACAACCTGACAACATTCCCATTATCTACATTGTTTCTCACCACATCTGGGTTTCCAAGGGCTGAGTGGGGAAAAAATCCCACACAACTATAAAACAATGATGTCATTACAAATTTATGGACACCTATAGCAGTGAAGAGCCTTGCTGCCTCTTAGTTATCCTTTTATATGACCATATTAGTTAACCTTCTCACCAGTGACAGAATATCTGACACAAACAACTTATGGGAGACCTTATTTTAGATCTTAATTTTCTTACAAATTTTTAAGTTTGCTGCTCCCCTTATTTAAATGTTCAGCACCTCGCAGAAGCTTTTTTCCCAAAACCTTAATAAATTTCAGTTCACATATCTGTTCTTATCATAAGCAGTGTCTGTTTTTGTGCCTTAGCACAACTCCAAAACCAATTTGAGTCATTAAGCTCTCAAAATGTTCATTTGCCTGATGAACTTGCTTTGTTCAATCTCATCTTTATCAGGTATCCTGTGGTCTCTAATTCCTACTGTCCCTTAGATTGGTAAAGAGAACGTAATGAACCCTATGATGAATTTTATAATAATGCAATCAAAATATTTAGCACTTCTCCCTTCCCAGGCCCTCTACTAGAAAACTGAAAATAACATAAGTGACTCACATTATATTCTTATTTGACAGCTCTGGTCTAAGTCAGTCATGGTCTGGCAGAGACAACTAACTATGCACGAAATTACATGTACTCACCTTTCCATAGTATTTTAGTATCTCTAGTAAGAAGCAAACCAGCCAACATCCTGTGAACCTAAGTAGGGCCAGAGGACTAATTCTTGCTGGTGAATGTATGTTGGCTTGATGCAGAAAACATGATAAAATAGGAAGATGAGGGTGCTACAAGATGGAAAGAGCCTGGCCCCTGAATTAGCACTCACAGGAAAGTTGTAACCAGGCACATTTGTTTTGGAATGCATATGAGAAAGGAAAAACTTCTTTTATATTTGGGGGTAATCTCATTCCCTTTGGTCAGTTATTAACCTCCCAGAAATCTGCTGGGAGTTTCTGGAATGAGCTTCCTCCTTGGCAACAGGAGGGAGCAATACAAGGAGCAGGCCCACAATGAACTTCTTCAAGCCTTTGACTATGATGATGTGAAGATGGGATGCTGGAACCATATCAATCTTCTCCAGAGACAAGACGCTCAAGGAGATGCTGCCTCAGACTCCTGACATCATTCAGCTTTAGGAGCTGCTTATATATTATGTGTGATAAATATCCTTAATATTGAAACCACTTTCTGTTTGTAACCACCCAAACTTGTGTATCTACTGTCAATAAAATCATTCTAGATGGGTGCCGGTGGCTCATACCTACAATCCTAGCTACTTAGGAGGCAGAGATCAGGAGGATCACGGTTTGAAGCCAGCCTGGGCAAAAAGTTCGCGAGACCCTATCTCAAAAAAACCCTTCACAAAAAAAAGGCTTGTGGAGTGGCTCAAGGTGTAGGCCCTGAGTTCAAACCCCAGTACCACAAAACAAACAAAAAAAACATTCCAACAAAGAATAAATTTCAACAAAGAACTGTCACAGGTGCTATGGTAGGTGCTGGAGATTCAATCACAAATACAAAAACCAGAGTCCCTGGGACTTTCATCTTATGATTGAATGTGGGTCTGGAAGAAAGATAAGAAGATCAGAGGCCACAGAGTTTAATTCATAGATTTCCTTTAGTAACAAATATTTACTGAATAGCTGTATAATCTGGCAGTCCTGCTATCCTGAGATATCCCTCACAGTGAGAGAGATAGATATTAATCAAAGAATTTCACAAATGTCTCATTGCCAACTGTAATAATCTGAAAGTAACAACAGACTTAACCTTCACAGCCATCACAATTGAATACTTTCTTAAATAATTTGTCTCCTGTCTCTCTTCCCTGCAAAACTATAAACTTCAGGAGGGTAGAACAATAAGCAGTCTTGTCCTCTGCTCCATCCCCATCCCTAGCAAAATGCTCAGAATGGAGAAGGTATTCATCCCTAGTTAATTAACAAATGAGCAGTTATGGAATGGGTTGCCTCCTGAATAAGGGGGAAAAAAATCTAATTACCAACTATGTACTCCCAAAATGGAGCTAAATTGAGTGATACATAGATGGATTAAATGCCCTCTGCAGAAGATTCTCAAGAATTTGCAGTTGGCCACACTTTTGGTGAGGGAATCTAGTTGAGATTGACTGGGAAATCTGCAGGTGTAACTGGGAGTTGTGTAGACTAGCCTTCAGGTTTGGGTTGGTTTGATTTCCCCACGCAGAGGCTTTAAGCTGGAGTGGGCCAGGGCAAGCTCAGGCTCCAAAGCAACCTTGATTTGGGAGCACAGGCCTACACTTCTTGGCTGTGCATACTTTGACAAGTAACTTAGTCTCTGGATGGTGAAGTGAGCACAGTAATAAACCTGCTTATCCCTAAATGTGGTTCTGAAGGGTAAGAAGGAATAATGATAAAAAGCCCTCAGCACAATACCTAGCTGACTCAAGGTGGGTTCTCCAGGAAAGACTTTGTGACCGATTAGTATGCAGGAAATGTGTGCAGAGTGCTGGGAAGAGCCCCACACTGATGACTCATGCCTGTAACCCTAGATACTTGTGAGGCTGACATCAGGAGGATTGTGGTACGAGGCCAGCCAGGGTCTCGTACCAGCCAGGGTTTGCAAGACACCACCTCCAAAAAAACCAGAGCAAAATGGACCGGAGGTGTAGCTCAAGTGGTACAATGCTGCTTTGCAAGCATGAAACCTGGTAGCGAGGAGGTGGGGGGTAGAGGGAGGGGGTGCGGGGAAGGGGGGAGAAATGACCCAAACATTGTATGCACATATGAATAAAAGAAATTAAAAAAAAGAATAATTTATGGCCAGTCAGAGTGCTTAGAGGGCATGAAGGAAGCAGGAGGAAGAACTTAGGCCTCATGTGACCCCACAAGGAGTTCTGAATTTGGGACAGCTCGTTTTGAGTTGTCCTGCTTAGAGGCAAGGGTCTTTGTACTGGCCCATGAGGAGGTTTAACCTTGGTGAGGCAGCTTCTTTAGCCAAAAGCAAATTCCTGGAGAGAAACTCCACCAGCAGGATTGTTACCTCCAGCATCTGGAAAGACAAATGCCTGAGGTTCTAAAGGGGAGAACTGTCTGGGTGGCACACCACAACATCTACTATACTAGTGGTGATTGTGAATGATCTTCACATTTAAAAATCCCCAAATCTTGCAGAGGACGTGTCTTCCTTATTGTCAAAGTATAACTTCCCAAAGGTTAAAAACATGAGTCTGGTGTAAATAGCGAGAATATATCAAAAACGTATTTACCTTAACAAGGAGCAGAATGATAAAGCTGGTTCAGAGAACGTGAGACTGATTATCAAGCACACGTGTTTGTTTTGTTTTTGTGGTCCTGGGGTTTGAATCAAGCACACGTATTTGTATACACACATATATGCAGATATTTAGTGGAAAAAAGAGAATGCTTGAATAAGATTACAAACTTAAGAGACAAATTCTTTAGTGTCCTACATGGACAAATAAATCTAACCTTTGGGTTATCTTTTCTCTAGGGCAAAAAATCATCTTCAGCTTTGTGTCTACAAGAGAATATCTAACTCCAGAGACTGGGCCCTAACTAACAGCATTTAGTCAGTCACCCAAGCCACATCCTCAGACTCGAGAGGACCCTTAGGTGGCCTTAAGACAATGTGCTGGCAGGGCTTTGAGAGGGCATGCGGTTATCCTGTTCTGCAGTTATCTTTTTTGTCTTATATTCTGAACATGGCATTTTTTAAAATTTATTTTTGCGGCACTGGGGTTTGGACTCACGGCCTCAGGCTTGCTATGTAGGTGCTCTACTACTTGAGTCACTCTGCCAGCCAAATGGCTGAACCTTGGTAAGAACATAGCATCTTTTAATTTTTGCATTGTCTTACATTCTGGATAATTTCTTAACATCAATGAACATTGAACACTTCATACCAGCCACACAGGGCTTAAAAGTTTTCTGAGAACCCTTAAGAAGGCAAGTCCACTGAGCAAATGGAATTTATTTCCTCCCAGAGGGACTAGTAGATTCACTGTGTCATTACTTATGATTTCTACTGTGGTGACTGAAATCAACCCAACAAGCTTTGTGCACATTTACTGTTTACTGGGCATGATATGAACTCTGTCATAGTTATCACTTCTGTGTGGATGACTTTCCTGTTGTTTCAGGGATGAGCCTGAACACACTACATGTGGAGTATCCCTTATTCAAAATGCTTGGGATCAGAAATGCTTCAGATTTCCAATTTTTTTTATTTGGAGGTATTTTTATTTACCTGATTTCACGGATGGGACCAAAATCTAAACATGAAACTCACTTATGCTTCATATTCAGCTTATATGCATAGCCTGAAGGTAATTTTATACAATATTTTAATAACTTTGTGCATGAAACAGTTTGCGTGCATGAAACCATGAGAAAGCAAAGGTGTATCTCAGTCACCCATGTGGATAATCTGTAGTTGTTTGACTTCATCATCATTCCTGACTTTGAATTTATATGCTACCAATAAGCAACAATTTTCTTAGCCAGGTGCCAGTAGCTCACACCTGTAATCCTAGCTACTCAGATGGCAGAGATCAGGAGGATTGTGGCTCAAAGCTAGCCCTGGTTTGTGAGGACCCGATCTCGAAAAAAAACCCATCACAAAAAAGGGCTGGTGGAGTGGCTCAAGGTGTAGGCACTGAGTTCAAGCCCCAGTCCCGGAAAAAAAAAGTAACCATTTTCTTACACTTAATTCACATATTAAGTACTTAACAATCAAAAATATGCCATACATTGATAGAGTGAAAAAGTGCTGTGTTGAGCATCTGTTCAACTAAGCAACACAGAATCAACTATTATCAGCTGTTAAACAACGATGATGACAAACAACATTATGACTGCAAGTCGTCCCATGAGGTTAGGTGTAGAATCCTCCATTTGTGGTGTCATGTTGGGGTTCAAAAAGTTTCAAATCTTTGAAGCATTTTGGATTTTCAGATTAGGGATGATGCTTAATCCATTATTAGGAGAATGTGATTAAAATCCAAATATGGTCAACAAAGATCTGCTAGCTCTAGTTCTATAAAGAAGTTACTTAATGTCAGGGAAAAGGATAAAGGAGAATGATGGAGAGGATGAATTCAACAATATTGTAACAACTTTTGTAATTGTTGCAATGTACCCTCAGTACAACAATATAATAAAAATAAAAGTTATTTTATGCAGCTTCAATGCTTTGGGACTCTATTCTTTGCACTCTGTATTTCCTGCGATAATGTGAGATGGAGATAGTTTACCTTAATAATTTCTTGGAAGTCCAGAAAGCTGGAAGCTTTAGACACTTCCCCTAACATCAACAATCCCTTGGTGAAGGACTGAATTTTGACATTTTCTAACTGTAGCATGGAAGCCTCAGCAGGAAGATCTTGTGAATTCTCCTTGTGCAATACCTGAAGCCTTTTGGGCTCCCACTGCCTTCTGCAAGGCAGCCTTCAGGCTCTAAGCAGAAGGTGATTTCTTTAGTTTGTCAAGTGACCTGAACCTTGGGGTGAGGGAAGAGGACACTGAAACACTTTCTGGTGGTTAACATGAGCCATCTGTCCAAGAAACATAAGGGCAAGTAGAATCACATTGTAGGTCACTCCACACTCAATGCCATTGTCACTGTTAAAGGCATATCTTCATTTTAAATCAATTTCACCTAATCCATGTCTTTTATCAATGTAGGAAGCCAATGCTGGGTGCCTGATAATTGAGCCCACTTAGCATTTGATCTCCTATTTATGTAGCAAATGTGGAATACCACAAAACAGCCCACATACATTAAGTTACATGAATATCACCCTAATTTGAAGTATTTGAAGGAGGAGAAAAGGAAGCAACTGCCTCAGAGGATACTATTTTCAAATGTATGTTCTTGCTTCCAGGTACATTGAGAACTTGAACTAATGGCTGATAAAGACAAACTCTGGTGCTTGGCTAACAAACCCTTGAAAAAGCGAACGCAAATGAAAATGTTCTAGAATTAGTTGCAATGGCTGCACAGTTTTGTGAATGTTCTAAAGGTCTTTATATATACTTTAAAAGGGTAAGTTTTATGGTATGTGAATTATAGCTCTTTTTTTCTGAAGGTCTCACAAAGGCAGAATTGTTTAAAAATTTTTATTAAGCACACTCAGAAGTAGAATACTCTACAGGGGTCCTGGCTCTTTGCCACGAGGAGCAGTAGCAAAATATTTTGGCCGTTCTCAGTGGCAGAATAGTCTGTCAACCTCCCCAGGGGGATGGAGTCAAAGCCAGCTCTGCCAAGTTCCAACTGTGTCCTTGGGGAAGTTCCTCTCTCGTACCTATTTCACAGCATGGAGAAGCCTTAGGAGCATTCCACATACAGCAGGAACTCAGAACATGTTGCCCATCATTATGGTGCACTCCAGCAGAAGCCTGAAGCTCAGTGAGCAGAGGCCCACTACTCTCTGTCACGCTCCACCTCCTAAGAGCAGGGCATATCCCAGGGCACAAAGCACTTCAAGATCCTTAGAATCAATCTCAAAGCCTTGCATCTCAATTTTGTTAAACTTAAACCTCAAACCATAATTGGTACTCACACTTTGGATTCTTGTGCTATCTTTATCATTTCCTCTGTGACTTCTGTGCCTTTAATTCTTCACTCAACACCCCTATCATAGATTGTAAACTCAGTTGCCCTCAGGAGACACTAAGCTTTTCTACAAGTACAAATAGCAAACCTCCATCCCCATCAGACATTAAATTCTTATGTATCTTGGGTATTTCTGATCTCTATTGCTATTCTAAACTCTATTGCTCTTTCAGTCTACACTTTTTTAATTCTAGGAGTCTTACACATTTTATTATTTGCTGGGGAAATATTCCCTTCTTAAAAACTCATGCTTCTTAGCTTTGTGTTTATTTTCTTATACAAACTGTACAATTCTGCCGGGTGCTGGTGGCTCACACCTGTAATCCTAGCTACTCAGGAGGCAGAGATCAGGAGGATCAAAGTTCCAAGCCAGCCTGGGCAAGCAGTTCACAAGACCTTATCTCGAAAAAACCTACCACAAAAAAGGGCTGGTGGAGTGGCTCAAGGTGTAGGCCCTGAGTTCAAACTCCAGTACCACACACACAAAAAAAACTGTACAATTCTATTTTCAAGTTGCCCAAATGAAATTTCACTGTTTGGGACAAATATGAGTGTACTATTAGCCACTTTCATATATTTAGGTCTTTCTATTTCTGTCTGCTCTAACAACCTTCAGTCAATTTTTAGATATAGTTTGTTATTTCTAGGAAATTTATGGAGTTTTTAGGGGTCTACTTCCTGTTTATTGATAATGTATAAGAAAACCATTGTTTTTTCTTTAGTAGTTGCCTCTCTACCGTGAAATTATTCCACCAGTTTTTCAGTTGTTTCTTTTGGATTTCCTGGGCGGGGGGAAGAATATCTGTAAAGGCTTCTGGTTTCTAATGTTTTGAAGAGTTCTCACTTTCTTTCATAATTGTGCTTCTTGAACAATGCTGAGGAGTGAGGATGTAAGTCAGCCTGTGCTGTGCCCCAATGTAGCAATTTGTTCTTTAGATTTTGTTTGCTTTCTAAATTTAGTTTATAAAAGCACTTGACTAATAGGAAACCTGTATAAAAGATTTAGAATGTTCCCAAACTAGCAATTATTCTTAGGAATGACTAACCACTACTGTAGACCCCATGGTTAGAACTCATATGACATAAGCTACTTCTAATGCTCTGTCAGAGGCTGTTGGCAGAGCTGGGGAGGGCTGTGCTGACTCAGCTTCAGAGATGGCAGCCCAGAAGTTAGATATAAACAAACTGGTCTGGGTTTCACCTTCCTTGAAAATAAGGGCCAACATTCCTACTATAATTTTGTTTAAATGCCAAATTGCTATGTGAAATAGTCTCATAGATTACATCAAGGCTAACTATGTCTTAGTGTATCTGTGGTCACTGGCATCAGTGTTTGTATGAAAGCCTAGCAACTTAACTGTGTTCAGAAGAGCATCATCATGTGCAAGGGATGGGCCATCACTTAAGCCTATATCCACAGCTGGTCCACTGACAAAAGAGGAATTTTTAGTGAGTCTCATAGGGAAAGGACACCCATGCAGGAACTGGAGGTTTTCCCCCACATGGTTTCACAGGCTTAAAAAAGCTACTTTGGTTTTAGCACATTTTTTCATTGAGCTACAGAAACAAACAAAATACTAGCAAGCCATCAGACTCTTCAATGAAAATGTATTTCACATTAAACAGAATGTATACATCATGCAAATGAGGCATCACCACAGTCACAATGGTGTTATGAGGTGTAACAGACCACAATGAAACACTCATCTAGCAAAATAAAGCTATAAGAAAGATGGCCAGGCATTTTTTGAAAGTCAGATCATGCTATCATTTTCTGTGTGCTTGTCATAAAAGGGATTTTCTCCTGGTATTCATCAAGATCAATGGCACTGCATTATTAGTCGCATGTATTTTATTTAGTATATACACATACACAAACATACACAGTTTCCTTAACTAATAAATTCTTAAGTTGTAGCTGGCTATAAAAGCACATGAACAAGAATATTATTGAGACTTCTTTATAGCTCCTGATTGTAAATCTCTCTCATAATTATGGATCTTTCCAAACCCTTTAAGTTGTAAGTCAAACAAAAGTGTCAAAGAAGAAAAAGTCATTTTAATTTGAAAGTCACATTTTACCACAAGAAATGAAATTAAGAAAAACAGTATGATATGGCATAAAATGTGTGAAATATACATTCTAGTGTCATTGTCCCCATTCAGATTTTTTTATGTTAAAGTCTATTAAAGAGACATACCGGGACCAATATGGGGCCCCTTTGTTTCACAGCACTATGACTTTTATTTGTGCATGGTTGGGCAAACATAGGAGTAAATGAAGGAAACTCCCAAAATGGAATAGAAAAACAATAGTAATAACTTGAAAACAACCACCTGCATGTGAGATACATGATTCATGCAGTTGGAAAGTCACTTGATGATATGGAGTGACTATAGTTTGGAAACTTAAGGTGTGACAAAAAAGGGTCCTTGCTTTAGATTTAAATTGTCCATATACACAAGAATATGCCTAACAAAACAGAAATCATTACTCATTGTTTAATTCTTCATTATTCAACCAAACTTACTACTTTAACCCCAAAGAGTAATGTGGGGTAATGGATTTGCAGACAGCAAAGCTTAATAACAAAAAGGCTTCTTGATATTACTTTCCAGAGAAACCTTAGAGGGAGAGAAAATTGCTGAATTTCTTCTGCATCTAAACAAAGAGGGAGATATGCAGCCCAAGTTGAGGACATGTTCAGCTAGAGTTTGAGTAAACATCTAAAATATTTTACAGGAAGAGACATACATCCAAATGTGTTCCAACTCAGGGAATGAGAGTGGTCATAAAGTGAATTTCCAAGCCAACATTACTCAGGTTACTGAGAGAATCACTATGATAATAGAGGATAGGAAGTGCTTTAGCAGCAGCTGAAGCTCATATGTAGAACTTTAAAATGAAACTTTGCTAAAGCCAAACAAGGCCAAAGTCTCAAGGTTTCTATCAAAAGAAGCCAGACTTTGACATACTACCTAGGAATAGTTGCATTCCAATCTAATAATTTGGAATCCAGCAGTTAAGGGCTACAGAAGCTTCTTCAGGTGGCCAGCAGCTCAGATTGGACTCCCAGCAACTTCATGGGTACTCCAAACACCACCTGTGTCAATTTAAAAACAAAATCTGTTGAGACCTATACAGAAACCAAGTATTTTGTGCTTGGTAATTACATTTTTATTGCCACATACAGCATTTCTCAACAGAAGTATTGCAGATTTTGTACAGGACTATTCCACTAGGTGGGTCAAATTTTCCTTGTGTGGTACTTTTCTGAAACCTGCAGATTTTTTTTCTACCCTTGACTGAAGAATGGTACTCTTTATCTGGGAAGAGTGAGCACATAGCTTCAGAAGGTACATATACTAGAACAGTGAGAGAGGAAGGGGATGCCCTCCTAGCCAGCCAGATTGCCCTTGTATCCAAACCTACACATGTTTAATATCTCAAAGTTTTGCCTTCTGAAGATCCTCAGCCTTGGTGACAACAAAGTCCACCAACACATTTCCAAATCAAATGCACTTAGTGGGGGTGGTTATCACCTTTAGTTGAGAAGGATTTGAGAACTAGTGTGTGTGTATATATACACTTTGGGGGGCAGGGGCTTTGCACTTCTTTTTGTTAAAGATGTAGGCAATAAATCTGAGGGCTCATAAATATTCTTCTAAGTTTTGTATATTTTTCTGGTCCTTACTGGACAATGAGGTAAGTAACTAAAGGGAAGCTAATTAAGTTAAGGTATTCTAACAACAAAAGTAACCTCTTAATAAATGCTAAGCCAGGCAACTATCAGGGACAGAATGCTCAGGTGAATTAGTGTTTTAAGTGTCCAAGAAAGCAGCTACTTTTCCAAACCAGGGATATAGTTTACTGTAAAAGCAACCTGTTATGCATTTCTTCCCACATGTCAAAGGACTGCAGGTGCTTTC
Organism: Castor canadensis; assembly: GCF_047511655.1. NCBI lineage: Eukaryota > Metazoa > Chordata > Mammalia > Rodentia > Castoridae > Castor > Castor canadensis. The sequence continues at coordinate 125,369,064 of NC_133405.1, read as the reverse complement.
CCAAGATCTGAGAGAAAGTGATTCTAAAATTCTTCTACATGCAAGAGCTGGAGGTCAGGTGGAAGTAAGTTTACAAAACACAGCAAGCTCAACCATGTGGTCTCTCCATCCCATTACCTCATTTGAGAAATAAAAAGTTTAGACTAAGTCATTTTAGGCATCAAATTTCTGTCAGAGGAGTGCAGCATCATAAAAAGTAAAGTGACAGAAAATGCTGAGAACATAAAAATGTTCTAAAGAGTCTAAAATTATAGGAGCAACAGGAATTATTAACCTATCAAAAGGATTTGTTGACAGATTGTAATTATGTTTTCATTATTCAATAACAAGTCCAAAATTGAAGTAAATCAAAATGTGAAATATGTGTATGTAAGCAAACATGACTGCAGAGTACCCATAGGTATAACTCATAGGTATTCTCACTCAAATGACAAGGGCTGGAGGTATAGTTCAGCCTTGGTTAGTATGCAAGGCCAATGGAGAGGGAGGGAAGGAAGGGGAGAGGAAGGCAGAAGCACTTTGGTAAAAAGAAAGGGTCAATAGTAGGGAAAAGACCTCCTTCAGGACATAAATCTCCCTCACTTTTTCAAACATGATCCAGAATGGGTCAACAGAACAGCAAAATCATGTGGCCCAACACTCATCAATGTATATGAATGATTCTAAACAGAATGTGTGTGGGATGTCACTGAGAAAAACAAAGGTAAGTTCATTTTACTAGCACCATCTTGCAGCATTCTGAAAAATGGTGCTACTTGAGATGGACTTGTCAAACCTTTAGTCAATGCTTGGTCAGCATTCCACCCACAACCTCAAAACAGCAGAGGTAACATAGGAGGGCATGGCACTGGGGGCTTGCATATGAAGGAATTACTTTAAATCCATCTGAATTCTTGGATCTGCTGCAGTATATACCATAATATATTTATGTCTACATTTTTTTTCAAATAAAATTGGCCACCCAGGAGTCTAAGTGATAGTCTATCTTTACACATCCCAGTTAAGGAGTTAATGGATTTAGAGTATCATCAAAAAACCGTACCTTTTGTTAAAGGGAGGTTCTTTTTGTCAACAGAAGGTATTCAGAGTAGTTTCTTGCCCAGGACTGTTAAATCCTTCAATAAGGTTTTGGTTACAGTCATCTAGGCTGAGATTTTCACTGGATCTCTTGGGGAACGTGGGGGGACCAGTGAAATCTAAGATATCTTGAAGTGCTCGGGCATTACCAGTTCCATTTTGGTCCAGAGATACCCCAGGAATCATTTCACTCACTGGTGAAAATTCTGGGATGGAGATAAGCTCTTCTTTGGAAACAGGACTAGAAAAGACAAGGAAGACAACGAGGAAGAGGAGAAAGAACATGAGAACTAAGCACAATATGTTAAAGTACTTCATTCTATTTGTAATATTTTTTTTACTACTCTTCTAGAGAAGATGGGTTTAGAGACAGAGTTTGTGTGTAACGCACTGTACAAAATACAAGTGAATTCAAATCAGGGAAGGTGTGGGCACAAGGCCACTGTAGTGAGAACAAAGGAAGGAGACTGGGCAGGGCTGTGAAGGCCCAGTTCACACTGCCCAAAAGAAACACCCGCAGGCATCAGCATTTTACTACAGAGAAGCAAGTCCCTCCCAGAGCTTTCAGGATGGGACATTAAAACCAGAAAGCAAATGCTAAAAGTTCAAAGCGGGTCAGCAAGGGCACTAATTAACTCTGGGGCTGTTGGGGCTGCCTTTATAGCAGTCTGCCCTGGGTAAGCTGTTTTTCCTGCCCCGGCCTCAGTTTCCTCTCCTGTAAAATTGGAAGAGCAGTGATTTCTTCCTCCTAGGGTTCCTGTGAGTATACAAATGTGCCCATGTTGCCAAGAGCTCATTTGGAGCCACCCTAAGTGCATGCTCAGTTAAGGCTGGGGGATGAGGGTATCATTAACAAGGACCCCACTGCCAACCTAGGTACCTACAAAGCAAATCTCACCCACTGCCTCCTCTGTAAAGCCAGGTTTCCAATTCACCCTGACTTATCCAGCTGTGCCCAACCAAGCCTTGTTTTCTCCTTTTCTCTCCTTTCCTTAGAGGTGGAAGGAATTTCACTGCTGTTGTCTGCTATGGGCCTAGCAAAAATGTGTAAACCCAGGCACAGAAGAAGGGTAGGCTGGAACTGAGGGACTGTCCCCAGGAGTCTCTTATAACCAGAGTAAAGCTATTTCCAGGCTCTTCTTTTCTTCCTTGAGGAAATCCAGAAGAATCTAGAAAAACCAGTTGAACTGCAGAAGCTCAGATGTTCCACCTCCCTCACACTTGAGCCCAGTTAAGGGGCAGCTGCTGACCTAACACCTCTTGTTGTGTGTGAAGCCCAGGCAAAATGCAGAAACACCCTGCTCCATCTGCATGGGAAGAGAATGTCACTACAAGCTTGGGTGCATCATGAATCACTCCTCTAAGGGAGAACTCAGTGTGCAAAAAAAAAAAACCCCTTCACTTTCTTGAACCATGGCCAATGGTGCTATGTCTTATTCTCTCCCATCCCCCACCCAAAGACATAAAATAAGCACAGCTGGCTTAACATAGGGGTGGGGATATATTGTGTTAACCCTTAAGACTGCTTCAGTTGTTTTCTGCTGGTGGCAGGGCGGTACCAGTTAGGGAAGGCTATCATGATGGTGGTTGTTGGGGTTAAGGGAGACCCAGGCAAGGACTGAGTGGCCCTGCTATCAATGTATACCAGACTTGCTCTATTGGAGATGGGGCTGTTGTAGGATGTTGGGTTTTCACATATCTGGCTCAAGCAGTGTGGGTGAGTGGGATATTTATAATCAGTGTGTAATAGGAACCCCACACGTCAACCTGCATCCCCAGAGAAAGTAGCAAACTCATAGATAAGGAGAGAATGGTAAGCTCTGGCAGGCTGGCGCTATGGTAGAGTATTATAAAATACTGTCATACTATCCTGACTCAGAGAGCCACTCCCTACTCCAACTGCCCTATTCAAGACTATGTGCTCTCTTCAATGCCTCTGCCTCAATCCCATGCCAATTAGTTGTTTTGTCTAGGATTAATTTGCCAAGCATATTAATTAATTAGCTAATTAATTAATTCCTTAGGTTTTTAGTATCTGGAAGCAAATTAGTTCCTTTATCAAGTCTCCAATGACAAACTTACTTAAATATGAGGCTCTGCACCCAAGTTTTTGTCTTTGTGTGTGGGTGTGGAGGGGAACAACTGCAATCTGAACTCAGGGCTTCTTCACACTTGCAAAACAGGAGCTCTACTGCTTAAGCCACACTTCCAGTCCTTATAAATATGAAACTCTAGAGACAGGGGACCCTGTTAGTGACCGGGCCAGATCCCCTTTACCAGCAAGTACACCCATCTGCCAACCTCAGGGAGCTGGCTGCTAAAGACTCACAGTTGTTACCCTTTCTCCAGGACAAATTTGTTAAGTTGATAGGAGCCTCTACAGCCACAATTAGTCCTGCATCCCCTATTCTGGGAGGGAGGGGTGATTCCACAGGGAATGACTAATGAATATAGTGGTATAAAAGCCGCCTGCCTTTATTTCAATAAGACAACTCTATGGTGAAAATTCATCCTCCAGATAGTTCTTGTGGGATTGTCTGAGAATACATCCTTGCTTGGTGCGTTCCCTCTCTCCCCTTCTTTCAGAAAAACTTCTCTGACAATCCTCCCCCAATAAATCCCATGCAAGAAACCCTGTCCTAGGCTCTGCTTCTAAGATGCCCAACCCAAAACTCTAGTGTTACACCACAGACAGCTTCTCTATGTCAATCAAACCTGTTTTAGGTAATTTGATTGATGAGGAAACAAACTAAAATACTGGCAGTGTTTGAAAAAGAGACAAAGATTAAATGCCAAAAAATTTAACATACCTCACATCCATAGACTGAACTTCTTCAGTTGAATCATCCAGACTGTTTGATTTCCCATCAAGGGCATCCAGATGAACAAGTCCCCCAACCGGTTTAAGCCCATTAGAGAAAATGTCTCGGGGAAAAGTTTCTGGGGCAGCATGTTCAACACCATTCACTTCTTGGCAGGTATTCAATCCATTGATTTCTAATCAAGAACACAAAGTCCTCAAGTAAATAAAAAAATATCCAAAACAATGAAATAATGGGAAACACAAAGCAAGGGAGTTAACTTAATCCTCTGTTCACCAGTAATGCACTATCTTTTGTGAATAGAACCAACAATAACCCCATCTAATCACCTTCATACAGAGAAGAAAGGACAAATCACATTATCAGTGTCTATAGGGCCTTGGTAGAAGAACAGAGTGAAGTCTGAATAACACTTGAAAGCATCCTGGGCCAGCAGAGAACATGGATTATTAGGGTAACCAAAGAAGTCAGTGGTTTACCAAATGGAGCTGACAGGCTCTGTGACGCAAAGATGCCCCAGGAAGTGAAACTGCTGACAGCCACATTGTTGGGACCCAGGTGTGCTTTCCCCTGTGGGAAGCTTTACTAGTTCTCACTGCTGAAAGAAAGAACTCAAGCACTAGACCTCACACTCACCTATTTTGTTGGGGCCAACTGGTTTTGTTTTATTTTCCACATATATGATAGGCTGAATCTCCACTTTAGGGTCTTCTTTCTGAAAACAAATAGAAGGTATATGAAAAGAGGTAAGGGTGATATTATATAGAAAAACAAGTGCTTTTTAAAAGCACCAGGGAGGGTTGGTACCAGGGAGGGTTGGTGGAGTGTCTCAAGCAGTAGAGTGCCTGCCTATCAAGTGTGAGGCCCTGAGTTCAAATCCCAGTAATATAAAATCAATAAATAAAAACATACAAACAAACAAATAAATAAGAGCACCAGGGAATAGTCAGAGCTCTGCTAAGCCATCTACAGGAACAGGATGAATCTATTTTTTTTCTGGCTATTTCTCTCTCTGAGATCTACAACTTCACTGAATGTATTCTGCTGCTCTTTTCTATTCAGCACATAATGGTCATCTGGATTATTACCTTGACTTCTAGAGACACATCACTCTTCCTTGTTCTCTTCATGATTTCATCTATTCTCTGCAAACCAAAATAAAAATAAAGTAATAGAAAAACATAACAAAGTAGTTGGGTCTATAATGCAAATTCATGGTTCTTCAGAAAACTTGTAAAAGATAAATATCAGTAGAGGATAACAAGTATAGAAAGGTTTTCCATATGTTCACATCTGGCCCTATAAACAAGGTCAGATGAAGTGTACTAGTATATATCTAGAAATACCATTCAATTTATATCCCATCTTTTTCCTTCCTTTCCATAAGTTCTCTATATATCAACAGATCACTGCCTGCCATTGGAGAGGATCACCCTATAGAAAGTTAAGTTGAGGTATAGCTTAGGAGGGAAGGCCACAGGCTGGACTCCTGGTTTGTAGACCTACAGCAATATAAGACCTATGTTGGGCCTAGGACACCATAAGAATAGACCTTTAAAATCAGCCACCTTAAACCCAACTTGATACATAGGTACATTAAGTTTAAAAGGACTAAACACTCCAATTAGAATACAAAGACTTGCTGGGCTTGGTGGCTCACATCTGTAATCCAAGCTAAAATGAGAGATCAGGAGAATCATAGTTTCAGACCAGCAGAGGCAAAAAGTTAGTGAGAGCACATCTCAAACAATAAAAGCTGGGCATGCTAGTGCATGCCTGTTATCCTAGCCACATGGAGGTAAAAATGAGAGAATTGCTGTCCAGGCCACTCAAGCATAAAATCAAGACCCTGTTCAAAAAATAATGAAAGCAAAAAGAGCTGAAGGCATAGCTCAAGTGGTAGAGTATCTGCCTAGCAAGTGTGAGGCCCTGAGTTCAAAACCCCAGTACCACCAGAGAGAAAGAGAGAGATAAAGAAAGACAAAGGTTGTTAAACTGAATTAAAATAGTAAGTCCTGATTTACTACTTTATATGCTGTTTACAAGAGATACTCTTACAAGGACACATACAAGTTCAACGTAAGAAGATTTACCATGCAGACACTAATCATAAAAAGGCTGCCAAAGCAGACTTTATGGACTGTTACTAGCATTAAGAAGGGCATTTCATGATAAAGGGGTCAATCCAACAGGAAAGTTTAACCATCTGAAATGTATATTCAACTAACAATAGGGCTTCAAAACACACAGAACAAGAACTGACAACTAGAAGGAAGGCTAGGGATGTGGCTCAAGTGGTAGACCACCTGCCTAGCAAGTGTGAGAGGCCCTGAGCTCAATCCTCAGTATGGTTTTTTTAAAAAAGAAGAAACAAAACTGAAAGGAGAATGAACAAATCAATAATCACAGATGGAGCTTTTTAACACTGCTTCAGTAACTGATAAAAAAAGATGAAAAACATCTAATAAAGATACAGAAGATTTAAACAGTACTATCAATGAACTTGACTTAATTGTTAAGTCTAAGAGCATTCATTGCAGAACCAAACTGGATCCACTTCTGTTCTTGCCTCACCTTAAGTCCTCCTGATCCCTCAGCCCTTACCTTCTTTCTCTCTAGTCGCTCCTGCTCAATCTGCAGCATGATCTGTTCTCTTTCTAGACGCATCTGTTTAGCTGCCTCCTGAGCCTTTGCTTCTGCTGCTTCTCTCTGAAAGAAACAAGTAAACCAAAGCATAAGATTTATTAAGCTAAGGAAACACTATTGTAATTCACTGGGCTTTGCACACGTTCCTTTCCTCTATCATGTGCCCCAAAGTGGATATTCAATGTGGATTTACACAACCTGCTTTATGACACAACATACATGGCTAGGCCTCATTCACATACCCTCAGTCCACTATGCAAATCACCTGCAAACAGTTCTCATACACGATACATGGCCAAGATTTCTCTATGTTTGCAAGCAGGCTCTGGCCAGAGAGTGTACATATAGTCCTAAATTTCCAGGAGTTAATTCTTTTTTTTTTCTATAATATTTTTCTTTATTCTGAGATAAGGAACATTTATTAAGAAACATTTTACAAATACAGGAAATTTCTAGACAATGTATAAAAATTACTTAGAATTTATCACCTAGACAGTAGTTAATTCTTAAAGGTGTAACCTTCCACAATGAGGGGAAGTGTTGGTAGGTAAACTGTCCAGTATCTTCATCCCTCAGAAGGACAATTCTAAAGCAAAATCCCCTCTCTCTGAGACTCCCAATGACACTGAGTTGCCCACAATATCTTGTTTATCAATACACTTATGCTGGCTTTCTGATCACCTCCCAAATAAACTACTGGCATTCAAATTCTTATCTCAGGGTATGCCTTTGGGGAAATCTAAACTCACAGACAGAAAACATTACTACTTTCATTTTGATTGTCTGAAGTAACTTATATTTAATAACTAGCACAATCAGTTTAAGAAAAAACTTTGAGTAAATATTATGAGTCACTGAAATTTAAAGAATTTTTACCTAATATTAAGTAAGGCCCTTGAAAAACAAGGAAAGTCTATTTGAGGATTCCGACTATACCTGCTTTTCAATCATGGCTTTTTCTTGCTTTTCTTTTTCTTGCTTTTCTTTCAACAACTCCTCCTTAGCCTTTCGCATGGACTCCTCTCCTGCTTTTCTTTTCTCTTCTTCTTCCAGCTGCTTCTTTTCTTCTTTTTGCTTGTAAACTTCTCCTTCTAGGCACAGCCTTTCTTCCTCTGCCTTTCTTTTCAATTCCTCTCTCTCCGGCCTTTTGAGAACATAATGACCGTTAGAAGAGAACATACTCAAAAGGCAAACCACCAAAGAATTGTGTGCTGATAGTAGTGGGCAATGCTTATCATGCTAACAAACATAGGTATCAGATTTTGTATCCACTTCATGACCCCTCCTTCCTAGAAAACCATTCTAGTCCATATGCTTACCAAAAACTATTAACCAGGCTTGACTTTAAATTCTGTACTACAGACTAGTGACATATTGATTTGTGACACCCACTACAGTGAAGACACAGATGCTCCCTCATCACTCTATAAATGATCATGATGACACAGGAAGCCAAGTCCCATCATTCTTATTTAATGCCAATTCTTAAAACAAAAGCAGAATAAATATTTAAAACCAACTGAAGCTAAGAAAAAAAAAACAATAAATGCTGCAATGGTCACAAATGTGTCCATCAGCAAATGAAGAGCAGTGACCATGAGCTCAAAAAAATTCACTTTGGGTTCTAATTGGTATGTGACTTCTGAAGCAGCCAATATAAGAAAATGCTACACAGGAACTTAGCATTTGATACAGAAATTAAAGCATCTATTTTCCATTCATTTTGGCAATCCTTATAATCTATTTTAACTTTTAGTCTTTCTTATATAAAAATTAAGTGGCATTTAGACATTTTCATCCACAGATGACTGGTTCATGCTATGATGATAGAGAGTTCTAAGCATGAGGGAAAATTCTATAAAGTCTAAAAGCTTGCTTTTGCATTTCTAATGTTCTTACTGCTCACTTGTGGATCACTTTCCCTTGGTTAGTCACTGGCAGCATAATATAAGGCCAAGACCCAAACTATATTCTGTGCTATTCACTGTGTGATACCTGGCAAGTCACTCAACATTTCTGATGTCCATCTTAAAAATGGGAATAGCTATATTACTGCTCCATGGCATTACTGTGAGAATTAAATGAAATAACGCATGGGAATGTCTGGCCTTGGGACATTCTCAAATGTCAGTTTTTAAATTTAAAATGAATCTTCTCTCCAGTCCTAGTGTCCTTTCAAGTGCATCTATAAATTTGTTATGTTTTTTTTTTTTAGAAATTACCTTCATTTGGAAGCATCTGTCATTGACTGAGGTGCTGTTACATTGTTAGAAAAAGACAAGGACTTAAAAAGAGCAGCCTTCCATCCTATGGTCAGCTTCAGGCAGGCTAATAATAGCTTATATCTCACCAAAAAAATATTTTAAAAGATGAAGAAATGCTTAAAGGCATTAGCTCAACACTGTAACAGTACACAATAATGTACTCTATACCAGCAGAGGCTGTAGTGCCTAAAAGTATTGTGGAACAATTGAAATTATTAACAGATATTCTGTAGAAGAACATTATGGGGACTACTCAGAAAGAAACTTCTGCTTAGATTCCTCAATGAAAGATTAAATATGTACAATAGATTCTAGAAACTAGACATATTGATAAGATTTATCAGACCAGTGCTTCATTCTTATCCCCTTTTTAAAAAGTCAGTTGTGATAATCCCCGAGAAGTTAAAACACAAAGGATACAGTGTATGAACTAATGCACAAGATACTTGACAAAGGACTTGTTATCTTCTTCAGGATCTGAAAATCCACTGTTCTTCTGTTTTTACCTTTAGGACTTCCAGGCACCCAGATGCACACACACATACATGTAGTTGTAGTAATATCCTTGTGATCCTAAATTTCCCTAATCCTCATTATCATTTAAAACATTAATTCTTCCCCACAGAACATCAGACTCTGCTCACCCTTTCCAGATGCCTCCATGGAAACCCCATCCTTTTACTGACAAAATTCCCTCCCTTAACCATACTTGCTTCCCCAAAAGTAGGTAAAAACTGGCACCAAAACTGAACGAACAAACACACAAACAAACAAAAACCTGGCTTCCCCTGTGTAAACCGGATCCTTCACATTCATCTCCAAGTATGAACATTCTTTCTCTCCCTGCTTAAGGAACCAGAGAGAGCATTATTTCATCCTTCCCATACCGGCCTCTTGCCATAGGCCACCCCCAGCTGACCACCTTTGCCATTGTTGTTAAGCTCCTTTCAGAATTTATCAGATCTGTGGGCAGTTCTGCCACCCTCTCCATTCTTCTTGTCATCCCCCCAAGCTCACCCCTCCTTCCCTACTCAGTAGCAAGTACCAGAAAACCATACAGTCATCATCACTATTCAGCATTTAATAGATGCATTCCTTGCCCCAGTCAATGGCCATTGGTGAGGTCTTCATATTCCATTGTCAATCCTAACATCTCATCCCCTCATTCTGTCCTACCCTGTCATAACTTGCTCACATCACTGACATGTACTCAGTCTTGAATTGCTTGATCTAGTAGGTGAGTATGTGGGCCTCACTGTTTTCTATTCTTATATGTTTAAAAGTTTTCAACCACTTTACAGAGAAGACTGGGACTAAGATCTGAGTTTCTTAGACTTGCTCCTTTATGGCGTTACTGTTGAGAAATTTTCCTGTTTCTTTCTCTGATTAAGATGAAAAGGATTATAAATGCCACCAGTTGTGATATGAATTCCATACCCTTCCACAACTCCATGTTCCTCCTGCTAGTCCTTTCTACATGTCTTCTACATGCCTACATGACCACGTTCCTTGGTCCTCTCCCACTTGTCTTTTACTTCTGACCATGCAACAGCTGACTACCTTATATTTAGGGCCTCTACTCTCTCACCTTTCTAGATGCTTCATGTCTCCACCCTTCTCAATAATTTCCCTCCCAAAATGTCTGTTCATCTCCTAAACCCCAAGAGTAGTATTCCTTAGCCTCAACATGTCTCATAGGTGCCAACAGCACTAAACCTTCCTCCAACATAGCCCTCTGTAGACTGTGCCACATGAGGCTGTGCTGTACTAGCTCCATCCTGCTTTGGCTGCCACTTCCACTCTGCTGCCCCACATCAGAGGACCCCTGCCTGCACTAGCTTGCACCACAACCACCTGCCATCTGGAGGTTCAGCCAGTAATAATCCAAGTCCGAGAGGCCCTGGGGACCTCTGCCTGCAGTTCCAGGCCTGGGGCTCTCACTCGCACACTGAGCTTCAGCCTGGCTATATGACCCTGCTCATGGGGGCTGCCTTACTTAAACATTCTTTGATGTGGGCCCCATCAGCTATTTCAGCTTCTTAATGTGATTTCATGGAATCGGTTTGGAATCCTCAGTAAGACGTCTGCTTACTAGTTTCTGTTGCTGCCTTCCCCACAGTGGAGCCAATGTCTTACGGTTGCTTGCCCCAACTCCCAAGAACACCACTGTACATCTTGGGCCATCCCCAAACATAGGAGATAGACCTATTCTTTGTGCTTCTGGGGAGAGCTCTGATGTCACTGATAGTTGGGCTTAAACCAGCTTTTTCTCTTCTTCTTAGGGCCTAGTTGTCTGAACTCCTGGTCGGCCCTTCCACTGAGAAGAGTCTCCCACATGGATTATAATGTTTCCCTCACCAGCTGGTGACAATAATTGGGCTTTCCACAGTTTGGCTCAATATCTTTATTTTTCTCTATATTTGCTCAACTGGCAATCACATTTCTGTGGTTTTTAACTATTAACTCTAATAAGCAAAAAACAGATGTGAGGATGATCTTATTCCAAGAGGTGTCCGCTGTGTTCCAGCCCCAGGCTGTCTGGTACTTTCCTTTCTCACCTCGCACGTGGGACTGTGCAAAGCTTCACATTCTGGCAAGAGACAGGAAAATTGATTTTGGGTCAAGTGTATTGGTCTCATTTTTACCTAGGCCTCAGGCTTCAATTCCATTTCCAATCACTGGCATATTCTGTAGGCACCTTAGTTTATCTAAAATCAAATGGCTATTTTTTATCCTTTAAAACTGACTCTTCTGTCCTTTCATTATCTGTTATTGGGTATACTATTCTCCTAAGTAAAACTTTAGTAGCTTCAAATCTGACACTTTCTTTTGAGTTGTGCAAGTCTACAGATTGCCTTTCCTTTGTCTGCCTTCATCATAAAACTTTAGCTCTTGTATCACCCATCCGACTACTGTGATGGTTTCTTCATTGGGCCTCTTCCTCTTTCTCTTCCATTCTTGTACATTAATGAGCACCAGGAGCAAGTGAACCAAGACTATACCCCCACCTTTTAAGATACTAACTAGGGAAGAGTGGCCTGTAAACAAATGAGGCTGTGTTGGTGAGCTGACAGCTCAGCTCAGAGGGTGAACAGTGGAAAGGTCAGTTCTCTCCACAGCACAGGTCCAGAAAGACCACAGAGGAGTGACTGTGACCCATACCTTGAGAAAGGAAAAAATTTCTAGCAAGAAGGAGTATGAGTCCATGTGGAGGTACAGAAAAAGTAAAGCTTTAGATGCATGGAATGTCAGGGGGTGTTGCAGGCTGGAGCCTAGAGGGAGACAAAGTAGAGGCAGGGATTGGCTAGTTCAGACCTGGCCCTGAAGGCCTGTTGGTGGGCTTGCGTGGATCCTGTGGGCAGGGGAGTTACTAGCTTGTTAAAAAACAGGATCAAGACAATCACAGTATTTAAGAAAGGTCACTGTGGACACAGCATGGACAGTGGACAACTTCTGGAGCACAAAGCTCAGTTGGGATGCCACACAGTCTAGGTCAGGGAACAGAGGCAGGGAGAGAACAGAGATGCTAACCTAACAACAAATGAGGGCTTAAGTGATAACTGATGAGATGTGGAGGAGGATGGAAAGTAAAGAGTTGAGAGTGGCTAGATTTCTAACTTGGGTGCTGGGGTAGATGCGGGTATAGAGCTCATAAAAGGAACAGAAAGTTTGGGTGAAAGATACCAACTGCTTTGGAAATGCTGAATTTGAGATGTATATAATATACACCCAAATGAAAACATAAGGCAGTTAGAAAACATGGTCTCTGGGTTCTAAACAAGTGCTATTCAACAGAACTTTCTGAGATGAGGAAAACATTCTACAGAATTATGCTGTCTATTCTGATAGCTACTAATCACATATAGCTACTGAGCATTGAAATATGGCTAAGGAAGTGAATTTTTCTTAACTGACATTTTAGAAGCCACATGTGTCGAGAGGCTGTAGTACTAGATAGCACAGCCATGGACGAAGCCCAGGCCACAGGCACAGATGCAGAAGTCTTTAGTATGCATGTGTTATCTAGTGCCACTGATATTCCACAAAGAATGGAAGGTTTATGAAACAAGCTACAATTAGATTCAGAAACATATGATAAAATCAGGCAAAGGGAAAATGAAGGCAGGAAGGGACCTGAGAGCAGAGTTTGTTTAGCATACCAAAGCCTCAATATGAAATTGTTGTATGAAATACCAGCCCTAAGTCTTTTGAAGCCAGAGGAAACTGGAAGTATGGCAGGGACAATGGCAGAGCAGGAGTGAGCAACACTGTTTAGGGAGAGCTTGTGAGGTGAGAAGCTGGTCAAGGACTTAGAGCTGGGAGTCCAAGAAACCATTTGAAAGAATTTAACAAACAACATTCAGAAGCCAGGGAAGCAAGGGTAAGCTTGACATGGTCAAAGTGAATCAAGAACCAATTAGGAGTCTGACAACTAACAGGAATGGTGTGTATGAGGTATGAAGAGTTTGAGGAGGAAATAAAGACAGGAAGTAAAATCAATTCTTTCAGAAGCTGGCTGTGAAAGAATTGTGAGAGAAAGCATAGTAGGTGGAAGGTAAAGAACTTCCTCTTCTTAAGCACACAGCAACAATCATTTCACTCACCTGTTCAGAGCATGCACAAAGCCTGCAATTACCAAGGCCTGCCATTTGAGGTTCCACAATTCATCACCTCCTGTTACTGTCCCTTCACATAGCCTATACAGCCCACGCAAACCAGTCTGAACTCACCACTCAACAACAAAACCTCTTGATATTGACCAAAAGGCTGGAGTGAGAAAAAAGAGAAGGGGTCACAAACCTATGTCCCTACCCCTTTTAGGAAACAGAGCAGCAAACCTGTAATCAGAGACCACAAAGATTTGCCAAGGTTAGCACTAAATGATCAAAAGTATTTTTTTATTATTTTAAATTTGGTGCTGGCCTTAATGTGCTACAGCACTGCTTGCTTCCTATCATGTTCATTGTCTAAATAGCACTGGATTATATTTTGTGCTTATCCTAAGACCTACCTTTATCAAATTAGTTATAAAATTGAACTTGTCCTTTAACTATTATACCCTCTGAATACAAAGATCAGAAAAAGCAGGACTCAATAATGAAGTGCCCTGGTACTATCACCACAGTGTTTTTTAAACATTTGGTGAGCTACTAAAAACAGGATGGGGAACGGACCAGGACATTTCCACTGTGTTTTCTGAATGATTAGGGATCACTACGATGACATCTTTTGTCTTGCTCCAAGTTAGGACTTCCCCTTATCTCATTGCTCATGGGCTATTAGATTGGTTCCCCCTTTCTCTTTCACCCAGGTGACTCTGCCCAACTCTTTCCCTCACTTTGGCATACCCCAAATTGAGGAGAGAAAACAATTTAAGAAACAGATCAACATTTCTATATCCAGAACTTTCTGTCTTCCAAGGGAGAGACTCTCATTCTATAAACAAAACTGAAACTCCCTGACAGCCCTACAAAGCCTTCCTGGTCTCCATTTCCAAGAGAAGAAAATGAAGTTGCCCGCAACATTTTGATACAGGAGCTACGAGTTTCCAGGTCCAGTAAAAAGAGCAAAGTTTCATCACTATTAATTATATCTAGTAGAAGATGTAGTCTCCTAAATACCTTCCACATAGTCCAGGCACTCTAGGTTCCTATACTTTTGCTCTGGTGTTGTCAACACCAAAACCATAAAAGGAAAGACAAACTAATCTTTCAACCCAGTCTTTACATACTGAAATTCTAAGGACTTCGTACCTCTCCTGTTCTTTCTTTTCCAGTCGTTCTTGCTCTTCTTGTTCCTTCTGCAGTCGAGCCTGGCGTCTCTTTTCAGCCAGAATCTTTGCAGCTTCTCCTGCATCAGTGGTGCCTGCTGTGGGCTTCCCCAAGGCTGTATCACAGAAGAAGCAGTAAGGGGAAAAGATCAAGGGAAATGAACATAATGATTCCAATCACAGAACAGCTGCCACTTGGATACAAAAATCTAATCCAGTGTAATGGGAAGCATGACCAGGACAGTATCACAATTAGCCACTGAGCAGGAGAAGCTGTGATGGGCTGGCATTGACCATGGACACATTCATCCCCCAGTGGATGGCATTTTGCAGCTTAGGAGAATAGACAGAGCCACAAGCAAGTCCCAATGCAGCCACCATCTGGGTGACCTCATTGCAGCACAGAGGCTTTAAGGACTAAAGGAAGAGCCGCTCTTGCAGGAAGTGCAGATGCTGGCTAGCTGCAGCCTTCTTACTCAGCACTCCAGTGAGCTTCCATAGCTATGAATAGGGTCTAGTTATCTTCCTCCAGGAGACCGAGGGCAAAGATTCAGGAGCCAATAAGCATGCCTGAGAAAGTAGTACCAAGGAGATGAATTTTCCCAGGGAAAAAATCCCTCTCTAACCCCTGAACAGGACAGAATGGCATGTAAATCAGGCCAGAGGGAGAACCATCTTGAGAAAGCTAAGGCCCAGTGGCAGCATTGACAAAGGTCTACCTGCACTGCTCTCAGCTTTCCCTCCTCCAGTGTGCTTCTCGGTGGAGTGCTTTTCAGTGGCATGCTTGTCAGCCTCTTGCTTCTCGGTGGTGCATTTGTCAGCCTCTTGCTTCTCGGTGGCGCGTTTGTCAGCCTCTTGCTTCTCGGTGGCGCGTTTGTCAGCCTCTTGCTTCTCGGTGGCACGTTTGTCAGCCTCTTGCTTCTCGGTGGCGCGTTTGTCAGCCTCTTGTTTCTCAGTGATGTGTTTGTTATCCGCATGCTTGTCAGTGGCTTGCTTCTCGGTGGCGTGTTTGTCAGCCACGTACTTGTCAGAGGCTTGCTTGTCAGCCATGTGCTTCTCTGGAATTTCCTCTTTACCCAGGCCAGTGATCCGCTGACCAGAGGCACCCTCCCTTTCTTTATTGCTCTTCTCTTTTTCTGCTTTCTTCTTGGGTGTTTCTTGACTGGGAATGGGGGGAAAGCGGTATTTCACAGGAGATCCTAAGTATGGTGGCTTTGCCATCTTTGGAGACTGAGGATATGCTTTTGAAGTTGTTCTGGAAAATAAAAAACAAGGGGAATTCCAAGATGGCGGCTAGAGGTAGGAAGCAGAAAGCGACCCTCCTATAGTGAAATCTTGGAGAGATGCTGGAGACACACTTTGCAGGCATAATCACCGAGAAGAGGCATAACTTTGACCCCTCCACATCTCCAGCCGGTGCAGAGAATCTCCACTTCACGTTAAATGGAGAACCGAGGAGGGCCCCCGGGGCCGCCAGTGGCTGGCGCCCATACGGCTTGGGAAGACGCGGACCAGGTGAGCTTCGCGGTACCGCGGTTCCCCCACAGACAACCCTGGGCCAGAGCAGCATAGCCCCCTGGACAGACTGACCTCCACCCGGGAAAAGAAGAGAAACTGAGTAATAAGCAATAAGAACAGTTAAGACACGCTGGAAAGAGGGTGGGGCGCCCTGAGCGCTGAAGATTGGGGAAGGGAATCCTTCCCGGGACTGTAAATGAACGAGCCGGGCTGGCCGGAGAGGCTCTGGCGGGAGCGGGGCGCGCTCAGCAACCAGGAGCGGGGACGCTTGTGACAGGAGGGAAGACCCACTTCCCACGTGAACTGTAAATAAACACGCAGGCCTGACAACGCCGGACAGTGGCACCTTTCCCAGTGCTTGGAAAGGGGAAAGCCTGTAGCAGAGGCCCCCGCACAGGAGAACTCTGAGCAAACAAAGCCTGTGGGACCAGGTGAGCGCTAGCTCACCCCAGAGATCTGCATAAATAACGCCGCCAGCTACAGGCTGAGAGCAGCAGGCAGGCAAGCCACAGTTGCAGATACCACTCTCAGAACTGCCTCCAGACGCTTTTTTTTCTTTTTCTCCCTACCTTTGATGAGAGAGCAACCGAATTACACCTGCAAGCCGAAAAACTTACTGAAACTGTATTGCATTTGAACTTGAGACACTTGGTGGGGCTTTTTTTTTTTTTTCTTCTGTGTGTGTGTGTGAGTGTAGTTTTGTTCTACTTTATGCATCCCCTTTGATGAGACAACTACAGAACAACATCTGAGGCACCAACTCCAGGACTGGAGATTGAGATGGACATCCAAATTATTAAGACTGAAATTGCATTGCATATAAACTTGGAAGTTTTTTGGTTTTTTGTTTTTTTTTAATTTTCTATTTTCCATTTTATTTTAATTCATTTTTATAAATAGATATTACTTTCATATACTTATTTTTTATTTTTTTTATCTTTGATTTTCAATCCTTTCTCTGTCACTCTATTGTCTGTTCAGCTTACTGTCGATTAGTACACTAACACTCCCTGTTTATACCTTTGAAACTTTCTAGTCTGATACCTTGTTCTGCTTTCTCCCTCTTGTCTGTATATTTGTTTTCCCCTTTTCTTTAACTTCTTGCTTTCCATCTCAGCTCACTCTTCCATTCTCAATATTACCATTGTTATTATTACAAGCTAGAAAATACTTAATTACACACAGTACAGGGACAGTAACAACACCAAGGACAATGACAGGAAGACAGAAAAAACAAGGAAACCAGTTTCCCCACAGCAAAAAATTAGTACAGGAACCAGAGGGGAATGAAGAGAACAGCAACTCAGATCCAGACTCCAACAAAATGAAGATAAACTATGCCAAAGGACCCAATGAAGCCCACAAGAATAATTTAAAAGAAGACATACTACAAGTACTCAATGAGAATTTTATAGAGATGATACTGGATAGGGTCAACCAAAATGTACAGGAGACACTCAAGAAATTCCAAGACAATAAAAATAGAGAATTTGAAAAAGCAAAAGAAGAAATAAAGGAAACCATAGAAGCACTGTATAAACACCAAAGTGAAAGAGAGAACACAATGAATAAATGGATAAATGAACTCAGGACAAAAATAGACAACAATAAAGAAGAAAACAGCCAGGATATGGAAAACCTCAGAAAAAAGAACGAAACAGAACTGCAAAACAAAACGGAAGGCCAATCCAGCAGAATAGAACAAACAGAAGACAGAATCTCAGAACTTGAAGATGAAATGGTAATTAAAGGAAAAACTGAAGAACTATTAATTAAAGAACTCAAGACCTGTGAAAAGAAAATGCAAGAACTCACTGACTCCATCAAAAGACCAAACTTGAGAATCATGGGCATCGAAGAAGAAGAAGAGGTGCAAGCGAAGGGAATGCGTAATATATTCAACAAAATAATAACGGAAAATTTCCCAAATCTAGAGAAAGATATTCCCATACAAATGCAAGAGGCCTCCAGGACACCAAACAGACCAGATCAAAATAGAACTACTCCACGACATATCATCATTAAAACAACAAGTTCAGAAACTAAGGAAAGAATATTGAAGGCTGCAAGAGAGAAAAAACAAGTAACATACAAAGGTAAACCCATCAAAATCACAGCAGACTTCTCAACAGAAACATTAAAAGCAAGAAGAGCGTGGGGTGAGATCTTCCGGGCACTGAATGAAAATAACTTCAACCCCAGGATACTCTACCCAGCAAAGCTATCATTCAAAATAGATGGAGCAATAAAAGTCTTCCATGATAAGCAGAAACTAAAACAATATGTGACCACAAAGCCACCATTACAAAAGATTCTGCAAGGGATCCTGCACACAGAAAGTGACACCCAACTTAACCATGAAAAGGCAGGCAGCACCAAACCACAGGATAAGAAAAAGCAAGACAGTAGAGAGTAACATCAAGTTAGGTACACACAACCAAACCTTCAAACAACTAGATAACTAAATGGCAGGAATCACCACATACCTATCAGTACTAACACTTAATGTTAATGGACTTAATTCACCCATCAAAAGACACCGTTTGACAAAATGGATTAAAAAAGAAGATCCAACAATTTGTTGCTTACAGGAGACTCATCTCACCGACAGAAATAAGCATATGCTTAGGATGAAAGGCTGGAAGAAGATTTACCAAGCCAATGGCCCCCGAAAACAAGCAGGAGTAGCAATACTTATCTCTGACAAAGTAGACTTCAAACCTACATTGATCAAACGAGATAAAGAAGGACATTCCATACTAATAAAAGGGGAAATAGACCAAAAGGAAATAATAATCATCAATCTGTACGCACCGAATTTCATCAAACATACCCTGAAAGACCTAAAAGCATATATAAACGCCAACACAGTGGTTGTGGGAGACTTTAATACTCCATTATCATCAATAGATAGGTCATCCAAACAAAAAATCAATAAAGAAATCATAGATCTAAAATATGCAATAGATCAAGTGGACCTAGTAGATGTCTACAGAACATTTCATCCAACCTCTACACAATATACATTCTTCTCAGCAGCCCATGGAACCTTCTCCAAAATAGATCATATCCTAGGGCACAAAGCAAGCCTCAGCAAATATAAGAAAATAGAAATAATACCATGCATACTATCTGACCACAATGCAATAAAACTAGAACTCACCAACAAAAGTAAAGACAAAAAACATGCAAACAGCTGGAAACTAAATAACTCATTACTTAATGAAGAATGGATCATCGATGCAATAAAAGAGGAAATTAAAAAGTTCCTAGAAGTCAATGAAAATGAAAACACAACCTACCGGAACCTATGGGACACAGCTAAGGCAGTCTTGAGAGGAAAGTTTATAGCCATGAGTGCATATATTAAAAAGATTGAAAGATCCCAAATCAATGACTTAATGATACATCTAAAACTCCTAGAAAAACAAGAACAAGCAAATCCCAAAACAAATAGAAGGAGAGAAATAATAAAAATAAGAGCTGAAATCAACGAAACAGAAACCATAAAAACCATACAAAGAATTAATGAAACAAAAAGTTGGTTCTTTGAAAAAATAAACAAGATCGACAGACCCCTGGCAAACCTGAATAAAATGAGGAGAGAAAAAACCCAAATTAGTAGAATCAGGAATGCAAAAGGGAGATAACAACAAACACCATGGAAGTCCAGGAAATCATCAGAGACTACTTTGAGAACCTATATTCAAATAAATTTGAAAATCTAAAAGAAATGGACAGATTTCTAGATACATATGATCATCCAAAACTGAACCAAGAGGAAATTAATCACCTGAATAGACCTATAACACAAAATGAAATTGAAGCAGCAATCAAGACTCTCCCCAAAAAGAAAAGTCCAGGACCTGATGGATTCTCTGCTGAATTCTATCAGACCTTTAAAGAAGAACTGATACCAACCCTCCTTAAACTGTTCCACGAAATAGAAAGGGAAGGAAAACTGCCAAACACATTTTATGAAGCCAGTATTACACTTATCCCAAAACCAGGCAAAGACACCTACAAAAAGGAGAACTATAGGCCAATCTCCTTAATGAACATTGATGCAAAAATCCTCAACAAAATAATGGCAAATCGAATTCAGCAACACATCAAAAAGATTATTCACCACGACCAGGTAGGCTTCATCCCAGGGATGCAGGGGTGGTTCAACATACAAAAATCAATAAACGTAATAAACCACATTAACAGAAGCAAAGACAAAAACCACTTGATCATCTCAATAGATGCAGAAAAAGCCTTTGATAAGATCCAACATGATTTTATGATAAAAGCTCTAAGAAAACTAGGAATAGAAGGAAAGTTCCTCAACATTATAAAAGCTATATATGACAAACCTACAGCCAGCATTATACTTAACGGAGAAAAATTAAAACCATTCCCTCTAAAATCAGGAACCAGACAAGGATGCCCACTATCTTCACTCCTATTCAACATAGTACTGGAATTCCTAGCCAGAGCAATTAGGCAAGAAGAAGGAATAAAAGGAATACAAATAGGTAAAGAAACTGTCAAAATATCCCTATTTGCAGACGACATGATCCTATACCTTAAAGACCCAAAAAACTCTACTCAGAAGCTTCTAGACATCATCAATAGCTATAGCAAAGTAGCAGGATATAAAACCAACATAGAAAAATCATTAGCATTTCTACACACTAACAATGAGCAAACGGAAAAAGAATGTATGAAAACAATTCCATTTACAATAGCCTCAAAAAAAATCAAATACCTAGGTGTAAACCTAACAAAAGATGTGAAAGACCTCTACAAGGAAAACTATACACTTCTGAAGAAAGAGATTGAGGAAGACTATAGAAAGTGGAGAGATCTCCCATGCTCATGGATTGGTAGAATCAACATAGTAAAAATGTCGATACTCCCTAAAGTAATCTACATGTTTAATGCAATTCCCATCAAAATTCCAATGACATTCATTAAAGAGATTGAAAAATCTACTGTGAAATTTATATGGAAACACAAGAGGCCAAGAATAGCCAAGGCAATACTCAGTCAAAAGAACAATGCAGGAGGTATCACAATACCTGACTTCAAACTATATTACAAAGCAATAACAATAAAAACAGCATGGTACTGGCACAAAAACAGACATGAAGACCAGTGGAACAGAATAGAGGATCCAGATATGAAGCCACACAACTATGAGCAACTTATCTTTGACAAAGGAGCTAAAAATATACGATGGAGAAATAGCAGCCTCTTCAACAAAAACTGCTGGGAAAACTGGTTAGCAGTCTGCAAAAAACTGAAACTAGATCCATGTATATCACCCTATACCAAGATTAACTCAAAATGGATCAAGGATCTTAATATCAGACCACAAACTCTTAAGCTGATACAAGAAAGAGTAGGAAATACTCTGGAGTTAGTAGGTATAGGTAAGAACTTTCTCAATGAAACCCCAGCAGCACAGCAACTAAGAGATAGCATAGATAAATGGGACCTCATAAAACTAAAAAGCTTCTGTTCATCAAAAGAAATGATCTCTAAACTGAAGAGAACACCCACAGAGTGGGAGAAAATATTTGCCAATTATACATCAGACAAAGGACTGATAACCAGAATATACAGGGAACTTAAAAAACTAAATTCTCCCAAAACTAATGAACCAATAAAGAAATGGGCATGTGAACTAAACAGAACTTTCTCAAAAGAAGAAATTCAAATGGCCAGAAAACACATGAAAAAATGCTCACCATCTCTAGCAATAAAGGAAATGCAAATTAAAACCACACTAAGATTCCACCTCACCCCTGTTAGAATAGCCATCATCAGCAACACCACCAACAACAGGTGTTGGCGAGGATGCGGGGAAAAAGGAACCCTCTTACACTGTTGGTGGGAATGTAGACTAGTACAACCACTCTGGAAAAAAATTTGGAGGCTACTTAAAAAGCTGGACATCGATCTACCATTTGATCCAGCAATACCACTCTTGGGGATATACCCAAAAGACTGTTACTCCAGAGGCACCTGCACATCCATGTTTATTGCGGCACTATTCACAATAGCCAAGTTATGGAAACAACCAAGATGCCCCAGCACTGACGAATGGATTAAGAAAATGTGGTATCTATACACAATGGAATTTTATGCAGCCATGAAGAAGAACGAAATGTTATCATTCGCTGGTAAATGGATGGAATTGGAGAACATCATTCTGAGTGAGGTTAGCCTGGCTCAAAAGACCAAAAATCGTATGTTCTCCCTCATATGTGGACATTAGATCAAGGGCAAACAAAACAAGGG
Source organism: Castor canadensis (assembly GCF_047511655.1). Taxonomy (NCBI): domain Eukaryota; kingdom Metazoa; phylum Chordata; class Mammalia; order Rodentia; family Castoridae; genus Castor; species Castor canadensis. Next base: position 125,346,676 of record NC_133405.1, on the reverse strand, counting down.
GATTGGACTATGAGCACATGATAAAAGCGAGAGCACACAAGGGAGGGGTAAGGATGGGTAAGACACCTAAAAAACTAGCTAGCATTTGTTGCCCTTAATGCAGAGAAACTAAAGCAGATACCTTAAAGCAACTGAGGCCAATAGGAAAAGGGGACCAGGAACTAGAGAAAAGGTTAGATCAAAAAGAATTAACCTAGAAGGTAACACCCACGCACAGGAAATTAATGTGAGTCAATGCCCTGTATAGCTATCCTTATCTCAACCAGCAAAACCCCTTGTTCCTTCCTATTATTGCTTGTACTCTCTCTACAACAAAATTAGAGATAAGGGCAAAATAGTTTCTGCTGGGTATTGAGGGGGGGAGCGGGAGGGGGTGGAGTGGGTGGTAAGGGAGGGGGTGGGGGCAGGGGGGAGAAATGAACCAAGCCTTGTATGCACATATGAATAATAAAAGAAAAATGAAAAAAAAAAACAAGGCACAAGATGATTACTGGGCTTGACCATAGAACTGTTTCTAAGACACCTGGTTCTAAAAAGTTGAATAATTTCATCCTTCCAGAGGGACAAACATAGGGCTTAGCACACAACCGAAAATCTCTAAGGTTATCTCACCTGAACAGGAATATAAGATGGCCCTAGTGGAAGGGGAAATATTTTAAGAAACACATCTGGTGATGCCATATTCTAATCTCACTTATGTTTGACAAAATAAGGATGGTGATATAGTTTTGATATGGTTTGTCTCCCAAAGGTTCATGTGCTAGAAGACTGCCCCCCAATATAAATGTATTAAGACATAGTGGGATGGTTAAGAGGTGAGACCTAGTGGGAAGTGATTAGGTCATGGGGACACCACTTCCATGAATGGATTAATGTCTTTCTCGAGAAACTGAGTTAGTTCTAAGACTGGATTAGGTCTCTTGGGACTAGATTATTTACCACAAGAAGAAGTTGTTATAATAAGAGTCAGCCTCAGCTGCACACTGGTGGCTCACGCCTATAATCCTAGCTACTCAGGAGGGAGAGATCAGGAGGATCGTGGCTCAAAGCCAGCCTGGGTGAATAGTTCAAGAGGACCCTATCTCAAAAAAACCCTTCACACATACACATACACACATACAACCTTCACAAAAAAGGCTGGCGGAGAGGCTCAAGGTTTAGGCCCTGAGTTCATACCCCAGAACTGCACAAAAACAAATAGTCAGCCTTCCTGCTCATTCTCACATATATGCTCTTCCGCACATGCCCACTTCCTTTCTGCTTTTCTACCATGAGAGGACGCAGCACGAGTTCCTTACCAGAAGCCCATCAGGTGCTGGCAACATGCTTTTGAATTCCCCTGCCTCCAAAACTGAGCCAGAACAAACCTCTTTTCTTTAGGAAGTACCCAGTCTCATGTATTTTGTTGTTGTAATAAAAAGTAGAGGAGATTCCAAGATGGCAGCTAGAGGGAGGAAGCAGAAAGCATGCCTCCTAAAGTAAAATCTTGGAGAGACACTGGAAATACACCTTACAGGAAAAACCACCGAGAAGAGGCAAAACTTTGACTCCTCCAAACCCCCAGCCCATGCATAGCATCTCCACTTCATGTTAAATGGAGAAACCAGGAGGACTCCTGCACTCTCAGATGCCAGACCCAGACCACTTGACCACAAGGTGAGCTAAGCGGCACGTAGTACTCCCAAAGACAACCCTGGGCCAGATCAGCATAGCCTCCTGGACAGACCGGCCCCCACTCAGGGAAAAAGAAAAAATCTGAATAATAAGCAATAACAACAAAATAGACACGTAGCAAAGAGGGCGGGGTGCAATGAGTACCGGAGGTGGGGAGGGGAACTCTCTCACGGAAATGTAAATAAACAAGCCAGCTGGAGAAGGCAGGAGCAGCGGCACACACCCAGCAACTAGGAGCGGGAAAGCTTGTAAAAGCAGTGGTGGGAGGAAAATGCCACAGGAGAGGAGAGAAGGCCCACTTCCCATGTGAACTGTAAATAAACACGCTGGCCTGAGAAAGCTGGTGCAGTGTCAATTCCCCCAGTGTGCTTGGAAAGGAGAAAGCATGCAGCAGGGGCAGTCGTGCCCAGGAGAACTCTAAGTAAACAAAGCCTGCAGGACTAAGTGAGTGCTAAGCTCACCACTGAGATCTGCATAAATAAATCCTCCAGCAACAGCAAGCTGACATCAGCAGGCAGGCAAGCCACAGCCGCATATAGCCATTCACAGAACTGTCTCCAGACTCTTTTTTAACTCTCCCTACCTTTGATGAGACAACAACCAAACTACACCTGCATGCTGAAAACTTACTGAAACTGTATTGCATTTGAACTTGGGACACTTTGTGGTATTGCTTTGTTTTACTTGGTTTTCTTCCCCTTTGATGAGACAATGACAGAACCACTTCTGAGACACCATCTCCAGGATCGGAGGCTGAGGGACTAATACCAAAATTATTAAGACTGAAACTTTATTACATTTGAACTTGGAGATTTTTTTTTATTTTAATTTTAATTTTGCAATCCTCTGTCTCTCTAATGCCTGTTTAGCTTACTGTTGATTAGTAAACTACCTCTCCCTGTTTATATCTTTGAAAGTATTGTTTGTTTGTTTTGTTATTTTTACTTGTTTGTTTTTCCCTTTTTCGTTAACTTCTTTGCTTTCCCTCTCCTCTCACCCTTCCATTCTAAATATCACCATTGTTATTATTACAAGCTAGAAAATACTTAATTGCACACAGTACAGGGACAATAACAACACCAAGGGCAATGACGGGGAGACAGAAAAAACAGGGAAACGAGTTCCCCCACAGCAAAAAATTAGTACAGGAACCAGATGGAAATGAAGAAAACAGATACTCAGATCCAGACTCCAACAAAACGAAGCTAAACTATGCCAAAGAATCCAGTGAAGCTCACAAGAATAATCTAAAAGAAGAAATCCTACAGGTAATCAATGAGAATTTTACAAGGATGATACTGGATATGGTTAACCAAGATGTACAGGAGACACTCAAGAAATTCCAAGACAACAAAAATAGAGAATGTGAAAAAAGCACAAGAAGAAATAAAAGAAACCATAGAAGCACAGTATAAACACCAAAGTGAAACAGAGAACACAATTAATAAACAGATAAATGAACTCAGGATGAAAATAGACAACATTAAAGAGGAAGAAACTCAGGATATGGAAAACCTCAGAAAAAAAAACGAAACAGAACTGCAAAACAAAATGGAAGGCCAATCCAGCAGAACAGAACAAACAGAAGAAAGAATCTCAGAACTCGAAGATGAAATGGTAATTAAAGGAAAAACCGAAAAACTATTAAACAACTCAAGACCTGTGAAAAGAAAATGCAAAAACTCACTGACTGCATCAAAAGAACAAACCTGAAAACCATGGGCATCAAAGAAGGAGAAGAGGTGCAAGCGAAGGAAATGCTTAATATATTCACAAAATAATTACAGAAAATTTCCCAAATCTAGAGAAATCTATTCCCATACAGATGCAAGAGGCATCCAGAACACCAAACAGACAAGACCAAAACAGAACTAACCCATGGTATATTATCATTAAAACAACAAATACAGGGACCCAAGAAAGAATACTGAAGGCTGTAAAAGAGAAAAAACAAGTAAAGTAGAAAGGTAAACCCATCAAAATCACAGCAGAATTCTCAACAGAAACATTAAAAGCAAGAAGAGCTTGGGGTGAGATCTTCTGGGCACTGAATGAAAATAACTTCAACCCCAGGATACTCTACCCAAAACTATCATTCAAAATAGATGGAGCAATAAAGGTCTCCCATGATACGCAGAAACTAAAACAATATGTGACCACAAAGCCACCGCTACAGAAGATTCTTCAAGGGATTCTGCACACAGAAAGTGAAACCCAACATAACCATGAAAGGGCAGGCAGCACCAAACTACAGGAAAAGAAAAAGCAAGAAAGTAGAGAGTAACCTCAACTTAGGTACACACAATCAAACCTTCAAACAACTAGGACAACTAAATGACAGGAATCACTACATATCTATCAGTACTAACACTTAATGTTAACGGACTTAATTCACCCATCAAAAGGCACCGCTTGACGAAATGGATTAAAAAGAAAGATCCAACAATTTGTTGCTTACAGGAGACCCATCTCACTGACAGAAATAGGCATAGGCTTAGGATGAAAGGCTGGAAGAAGATTTACCAAGCCAATGGCCCCCGAAAACAGGCAGGAGTAGCAATACTTGTCTCTGACAAAGTAGACTTCAAACCTACATTGATCAAATGAGATAAAGAAGGACATTCCATACTAATGAAAGGGGAAATAGACCAAAAGGGAATAACAATTATCAACCTATATGAACCAGATGTCAACACACCCAATTTCATCAAACATACCCTGAAGGACCTAAAAGCATATATTAACTCCAACACAGTGGTCGTGGGAGACTTTAACACCCCATTATCATCAATAGATAGGTCATCCAAACAAAAAATCAATAAAGAAATCATAGATCTAAAATATATCATAGATCAAATGGACCTAGTTGATGTCTACAGAACATTTCATCCAACTTTTACACAATATACATTCTTCTCAGCAGCCCATGGAACCTTCTCCAAAATAGATCATATCCTAGGGCACAAAGCAAGCTTCAGCAAATAAAAGAAAATAGAAATTATACCGTGCATTCTATCTGATCACAATGCAATAAAACTAGAACTCAACAACAAAAGTAAAGACAAAAAAACATGCAAACAGCTGGAAACTGAATAACTCATTGCTTAATGAACAATGGGTCATTGATGAAATAAAAGAGGAAATTAAAAAGTTCCTGGAAGTCAATGAAAATGAAAACACAATCTACCAGAACCTATGGGACACAGCAAAGGCAGTCCTGAGAGGAAAGTTTATAGCCATGAGTGCATATATTAAAAAGACTGAAGATCCCAAATCATGACCTAATGATACATCTCAAACTCCCAGAAAAACAAGAACAAGCAAATTCCAAAACAAATAGAAGGAGAGAAATAATAAAAATAGGAGCTGAAATCAATGAAATAGAAACAAAAAAACCATACAAAGAATTAATGAAACAAAAAGTTGATTCTTTGAAAAAATAAACAAGATCGACAGACCCCTGGCAAACCTGACTAAAATGAGGAGAGAAAAAACCCAAATTAGTAGAATCAGGAATGCAAAAGGGGAGATAACAACAAACACCATGGAAGTCCAGGAAATCATCAGAGACTACTTTGAGAACCTATATTCAAATAAATTTGAAAATCTAAAAGAAATGGACAGATTTCTAGATACATATGATCATCCAAAACTGAACCAAGAGGAAATTAATCACCTGAATAGACCTATAACACAAAATGAAATTGAAGCAGCAATCAAGTCTCCCCAAAAAGAAAAGTCCAGGACCTGATGGATTCTCTGCTGAATTCTATCAGACCTTTAAAGAAGAACTGATACCAACCCTCCTTAAACTGTTCCACGAAATAGAAAGGGAAGGAAAACTGCCTAACACATTTTATGAAGCCAGTATTACACTTAACCCAAAACCAGGCAAAGACACCTCCAAAAAGGAGAACTATAGGCCAATCTCCTTAATGAACATTGATGCAAAAATCCTCAACAAAATAATGGCAAACTGAATTCAACAACACATCAAAAAGACCACTCACCACAAACAAGTAGGCTTTATCCCAGGAATGCAGGGGTGGTGCAACATACAAAAATCAATCAACGTAATAAACCACATTAACAGAAGCAAATAAAAAAACACTTGATCATCTCAATAGATGCAGAAAAAGCCTTTGATAAGATCCAACACTATTTCATGATAAAAGCTCTAAGAAAACTAGGAATAGAAGGAAAGTACCTCAACATTATAAAAGCTATATATGACAAACCTACAGCCAGCATTATACTTAACAGAGAAAAACTGAAACCATTCCCTCCAAAATCAGGAACTAGACAAGGATACCCACTACCTCCACTCCTATTCAACATAGTACTGGAATTCCTAGCCAGAGCAGTAAGGCAAGAAGAAGGAATAAAAGGACTCTACTCAGAAGCTCCTAGACATTATCAATAGCTACAGCGAGGTAGCAGGATATAAAATCAACATAGAAAAATCATTAGCATTTCTATACACTAACAATGAGCAAACGGAAAAAGAATGTATGAAAACAATTCCATTTACAATAGCCTCAAAAAAAATCAAATACCTAGGTATAACCTAACAAAAGATGTGAAAGACCTCTACAAGGAAAACTATACACTTCTGAAGAAAGAGATTGAGGAAGACTATAGAAAGTGGAGAGATCTCCCATGCTCATGGATTGGTAGAATCAACATAGTAAAAATGTCGATACTCCCTAAAGTAATCTACATGTTTAATGCAATTCCCATCAAAATTCCAATGACATTCATTAAAGAGATTGAAAAATCTACTGTGAAATTTATATGGAAACACAAGAGGCCACGAATAGCCAAGGCAATACTCAGTCAAAAGAACAATGCTGGAGGTATCACGATACCTGACTTCAAACTATATTACAAAGCAATGGCAATAAAACAGCATGGTACTGGCACAAAAACAGACATGAAGACCAGTGGAACAGAATAGAGGACCCAGATAGGAAGCCACACAACTATAACCAACTTGTCTTTGACAAAGGAGCTAAAAATATATGATGGAGAAATAGCAGCCTCTGCAACAAAAACTGCTGGGAAAACTGGTTAGCAGTCTGCAAAAAACTGAAACTAGATCCATGTATATCATCCTATACCAATATTAACTCAAAATGGATCAAGGATCTTAATATCAGACCATAAACTCTAAAGTTGGTAGAGGAAAGAGTAGGAAATACTCTAAATTAATAGGTATAAGCAAGAACTTTCTCAATGGAACCCCAGCAGTACAACAACTAAGAGATAGCATAGATAAATGGGACCTCATAAAACTAAAAAGCTTCTGCTCAACAAAAGAAATGGTCTCTAAACTGAAGAGACCACCCACAGAGTGGGAAAAATATTTGCCAGCTACACATCAGACAAAGGACGGATAACCAGAATATATAGGGAACTTAAATATCTAAATTCTCCCAAAATTATTGAACCAATAAAGAAATGGGCAAGTGAACTAAACAGAACTTTCTCAAAAGAAGAAATTCAAATGGCCAAAAAACACATGAAAAAATGCTCACCATCTCTTGCAATAAAGGAAATGCAAATTAAAACCACACTAAGATTCCACCTCACCCCTGTTAGAATAGCCATCATTAGCAACACCACTAACAACAGGTGTTGGCGAGGAGGGGGATAAGGAACCCTCTTACACTGTTGGTGGTAATGTAAACTAGTACAACCACTCTGGAAAAAAATTTGGAGGCTACTTAAAAAGCTAAACATTGATCTACCATATGATCCAACAATAGCACTCTTGGGGATATACCCAAAAGAATGTGACACAGGTTACTCCAGAGGCACCTGCACACCCATGTTTATTGCAAAACTTAGCCAAGTTATGGAAACAGCCAAGATGCCGCACTACTGACGAATGGATTAAGAAAATGTGGTATTTATACACAATGGAATTTTATGTAGCCATGAAGAAGAACAAAATGTTATCATTTGCTGGTAAATGGATAGAATTGGAGAACATCATTCTGAGTGAGGTTAGTCTGGCCCAAAAAACCAAAAATCTTATGTTCTCCCTCATTTGTGGACATTAGATCAAGGGCAAACACAACAAGGGGATTGGACTTCGATCACATGATAAAGCGAGAGCACACAGGGAGGTATGAGGATAGGTAAGACACCTAAAAAACTAGATAGCATTTGTTGCCCTCAATGCAGAGAAACTAAAGCAGGTACTTTAAAGCGACTGAGGCCAATAGGAGAAGTGGACTAGGAACTAGAGAAAAGGTTAGTTCAAGAATAATTAACTTAGAAGGTAACACACATGCACAGGAAATCAATGCGAATCAACTCCCTGTATAGCTATCTTTATCTTAACTAGCAAAAACGCTTGTTCCTTCCTATTATTGCTTATACTCTCTCTTCAACAAAATTAGAGATAAGGGCAAAATAGTTTCTGCTGGGTAGCAAGGGGGCGGGGGGGGGGGAGGGGGCTGGCGGGTAAGGGAGGGGGTGGGGGAAGCAGGGAGAAATGACCCAAACATTATATGCACATATGAATAAAATAAAAATTTTAAAAATAATAAAAAGTAGACTAAGATGGAATAGTAGGCATTTTCTCACTAACTCTTTTTCGATAAACACCAGGGTTGGATTTGCCTTCAGCATATGGCAATGGAGAAGCTCGTTCCTTTTTTAAAAATTGTGATAAAATATATGTAACACAACATATGCCATCATAGCCGGAAGCCAGTGGCTTATACCTATAATCCTAGCTGCTGAGAAGGCAGAAATCAGGAGGATAATGTTTCGAGGCCAACCTGGGCAAATAGTTTACAAGACTTTAAATAAAATCATATTGTTGTGCAACCATTACCATCATTCATTTTCATGAGAGCAATTCTCCATTTGCTTTCCCCCCAAGCCCTTGGCAACTACTCACTGATGTACTTCAGCTAAGTGAAAGCATACAGTATTTGTTCTTTTGGCTTATTTCACTTAGCACAATGTTTTCAGTGTTCCTCATTGCTTTTTAAATTCTGATGAACAAAGTTAGCCAAGACCTGGTAGGGTTAGAGGGTGTGTGTTGTGTGTGTGTGTGTGTGTGTGTGTGTGTGTGTTTTGAGCTTCTTAGATCTAAACGAATCTTTCTCTCCTTTCCTAGTGAGCAGATGTAAAAGGTGAAAACAATCCAAGCAGGGAAACTCCACTTTGTTAAAATGTGGGAGCATGTCTTAGAACTGTTCATTTGTCAACCTAGGCTTGGCTCCTGGTGAGTGTTGGGTAGCAAAGACATGCACAACAGCTGAGCTTGAGATTCTGAGTTTACCCAGGTTTCCAGCCATCTGTACAGAGTTCTTCTAGGAAGGGTATGAAGTAATCTGTATAGGGGGCTGGCAGAGTGGCTCAAGCATTAGAGTGCATGGTTCGCAAGTATAAATAAAGCCCTGACTGAGTTCAATCTCCAGAACCATAAAAAAAAAGTAACCTGTACACAATTACAAATTGTCAGTTTCAATCCTGAAGCAGGTTGAAACATATGGAATTGCTAATATCCAAATGTTTTTAATCTATAAAAAAGGCAGCCGGGCGTCAGTGGCTCATGCCTGTAATCCTAGCTACTCAGCAGGCAGAGATGAGGCGGATGGTGGTTTGAAACCAGCCTGGGCAAATAGTTCACGAGACCTTATTTTGAAAAACCCTTCACAAAAATAGGGCTGGTGGAGTGGCTCAAGGTGAAGGTCCTGAGTTAAGCCCCAGGACTGAAAAAAAAAAAAAAAAAAAAAAGCAATAAATGGCAACTCGACCTAGTATTTCTCAGCAGAGGCTTAAAGAGTTACTTCATCAGATCCTAATAATAAGGGGGAAATCTGATCAGATCAGTATTAAACTTAATCTTTAGCTGGAAAACAACCCTCAAGTGGTATGTGGGTTGGACAAAATGCAAGCCAGTTTTCCAGTGAAGTTCTCATGTTAAAAGGGTAGCTTATGGTACCCAGGAGAGCACCTTCTTTTCTCCATCATTGCTAGGAGGAAGACCACACAGTGGTGGGGAACTTGATATAATGGATACTTGAGCATGATCTGAATTTCCATACTTTTTTTTTGTGGGACGGAGGCTTGAACTCAGGGCTTCAAGCTTGCAAACAGACACTTTACCACTTGAGCCATGCCTCCAGCCCTGATGTGAATTTCTAATATCCAGCTGTTTTAGTAGCAAACATTTTATTGATGTAAAATTAGTCTAGATTAAACTTCCATGGCAGGCCATCCATCCCTTCCCTCCTAAGAGTCTGTTTCCAGATAACTCTTAATCCTAGGAAGGATTTCTTTATATTGGCCAAACTGAATTCCCTGTGTCATCACCCTATTAGACCTAGAGTCACCCATAACCCAAGAAACTTCATCTATGTGGATGATGCTTGTACTCTTTGGAAATTTTACTCCTGTGTCCTTGAGCTCAGCTGGTTCAGGCCCCAGATGGGTTTTCCCACAATTCATAAAGGCTGAAATTGTTCAGAGAGCCTAGCAACCAGGTGGTTCTTTCTAGATGCACTATATAACTCCTGTTTTCTATTTTTTTCCCAAGACTTTTTTTTGGTGCAGTGCTGGAGATGGAATCCAGTGCCTTATACATAAGCATTCTACCACCGAGCTACATCCCCAGCCTCTAGACTCTTTTATCAAAGAAAAGTATACACAGAATTCCTCTGTCTCATGATTTGCATCTGAATGTGTATAGGCTTTTCAACCTGGCATTACCAACATTTGGGGCTGGACTGCTCTGTTTCATGGGGTGCCATTTTGTGTACGGCAGGATATTGAGCACCATCCTTGGCCTCCCCTAACTAAAGGCCAGTAGCAGACTGCCTCCTCTATGAATTGTGACAACTAAAAATGTTCCCAAACATTGGCAAATGTTGATTCTGGGACAAGATTTCCCTCAGCTGAGAAGTCCTAAAGGATACTGACTCTCTTTCTCTCTCCCTCCCAATCAATCTCTTTTTCTCTCTCTCCACACACACACAAGATATGAGTGGAGATGCTCTGGTCAGAGCAGTAGTAGTCTATCCTCAGTGATCCAAGGTACATCTATGGGCTCCTGAGAGCCTTGACTCAAGAGATAATGGATGAGTGCCTCTATGATTCAGCACACAAATATTTATATGTTCTAACAGAACTGTCAGACCAGAGTCCCTCTTTCAATAATCTGGATCCAGATCTCAGACATTCAGTAACACTGTCCATGTTTACTAAGTTCTGTCCACACGCCAAGTCACAGTAACTGCTGAGTATTTTTGTGTATGTATGTGTGTGTATTACTTGTCACAAAACAGTACCACACAGGTACTATTATGATCACTTTACAGATGAGGAAACCCAGCTTAGAAACGATAAAGGGCTTTAATGGTTAATTGAGCAATGAAGCTGGGGTTTGAGCCTACATTTACCTGACTGCTCCTTACAACTCTGCTCTACTCCTTGTGTTGCAATGGTGGCTAAGCCTGAGTTTGAGGTTACCAAAACTGCATTATATTCTTTTTTAAATTGGCATAGATAAGCATTCAATGGCTAGTAGATATTGGTAGCATTTCAAGATATGGTAAAATGAAAATTCAAATGATTCCCACAGATAAAAATAACCCAGGGGCTGGAGGTGTGGCTCAAGTGGTACAGTGCCTGACTAGCAAGCATGAGACCATGAGTTCAAACCCCAGTACCACAAAAAAAAAGAACACAAACCAAGAGGATGAACTGTAAACAGGGAAAACATCCCATTACATGTTCACTCTCTCATGCTGACAGTACTCCACTGTTTTCCAGGGGGCTGCAAAAACCTGTGTTTGAATTTAAAGAATATATACAAATATATGGCAAAACATCTTTTCTTGGCCACACCTTCCTTTCATTCTGTCACCTAGGCTGTAAGAACACTTAAGCAGGCAGATCTTATGATGTCTCTCCCCTATCCCCACAAGCCTCTCCCCACCCTCTCAAGCTGACAGTGACCTGTTGAGGAATACAGTGCTCACAGCTACTCATCACCAAAAGGGAGTCTGAGAAAGACTCCATTTAATGCTTTTCCTAAGATCAAAACATATTATCTGCTCCCTGGAACATTATGTGGGCCCTATATGCACCCTTGGCCCAACAACAGTAAGGGCAAGGGATGGATTTGGGATTTGGTGGGAGAAGCCATATGAAAGACTGCTAACTTTTGGTAGATGGTGTGAACAGAAACATTCCCTCCTCCTATAAGCACTCCTAACTCATTAAGGAGTCATTTCTAGCACTGGAGGGACTGACAAAAGCATCTGTTCTTCCTTGTCCTCCTTCCCTTTTTCCCCAAGAAGTAAGGTAATGAGTTTTCTCACTGGTGAGACAGAGCAAAGATGTCAAACATGAATAGCCCTGCTTGTTCTGGTTCTCTTGCTGGGACCTACCTATAGGGAGCCCATATTCTGGACTTTTCTAAGTAGGGCTGAAAGAGGTAGGCTCTACCCCAGGGGATAGGAGGGTCAGTGCACTGGTACATCCACCTGTGGATGGGTACATGGCTGAGGAGCTTTTCTGCAGACACTACTCCCACCATGAGGGTTCCTACAGCTAGAATGGAGAGAATGGGTTAAGAGGCCTGAATTGGCTGCAGCCTTAGCAGCCACAAAGCCATCATCTGATTTGCAACACAACCCCTGTGTCTGTTTTAAATGGCTAAAAGAAGGCAAAGGAGCATGATGAAGTTGCACCTTTAGTGAGTGTGGCAGGAGACTGATGGTTCTGTCAGATCCATTTAATGGATGGAACTAGGGGACAGGATTACAATTCTAAGGAAAAAAGGCCTGACTGGCCTGGTGAAGGAGGTTCTTACAGGCTCAAGTCTGCACAGCTGTGCACAGTCTTGCTTCAACTTGCTTCAACAGAATGGTCACGGGGAGGTTCACATCACACTAAGACTGTGAAGTCTTATTCTAAGTAAAACTGGGCCAACCACTCATTAGCACACATTTAAAAATAACTTCTACCTGAGCAGTAAGGGTGGGGTATTTGGGATAAAATTCAGTAAGTCTTTATATTCGTCTACCCCAGCCTGACCAATAAACAGAGTAAGTTAGAAAACACATATGCACACAAGCCCACACCCACATACAAACATGACTTTCAAATTAGGCAAGCCTAGGCCAGTCAGATTTTTTTCTAACAGTAAGCAACCAAAACACAGAATACAATCTTTGAAGTTTCCAATTTTATCTAGAGTTTCCAGCTCATCCTGCCTTGCCACTTGCTTATATGAACTTAGCACCCTACCAGGTGCCCTATAAAAGTAGAGCATGTTTTCTTTTATGGGTTTTGCAAACAGGGTCTTGCTGCTTCACCCAGGCTGGTCTCAAACTCAGGATCCTCCTGCCTCAGCTGACTAAGTGCTGGGATTTAGGCATGTACCACCACACCCAGCTTAGAGCTTTATTTTGAAGTACCTACTCATCTATTTAATCAAGGTCTATCTGATCACCATAATAACCCAGTGAGGTAGGTAGGAAATTGCTGTTAACCACAGTTTTGATAAGAAAACCAAAGATCTGAGAGCTTAAGTAACTTTTTCCAAAGAGATACAAGAGAGTATGAGGGCTGGCATCCAAGCAATTTGTTCATTTCTTTTGTTTTTTTAGCTCTTCCCCTTTTTCTTAGGCTCAATAAAAATATGTAACATAGGATTCACAAAGTTTGCTTGGGGTGAGAGGAGGCCTTCCTGGACCACAGGGCAGAATTATATAGCCTTTTAAGGTTCCATGACTGCCAGAAAATATGAACAAATACTCTGTAAGTAGAGTGGCAAGAATAATTCTCCAGAGAGAGTTGTCACACTTCTGAATGTGAGTTGACTGCAAAGTGGAACCCCAATGGACTATTTTTCTCCACATCCTAGAATCTAGTTCTATTTTCTCCAAAGCCATTTCACTGCAAGCACAGTGAGCAGAGCCTGCCCACTGGCTGGGAGGGAAGGGTTTGTGGCCTCATCAGCACAGCACAGCCAACATTCTCATGTTTATTACTTCTCAGAGAGAAAAAGAACAGTTTTATACCAGAAAATCCTGTAGACACTACCTTAATCCAGTGACCAAAGTTGGCACCACAAGTAGTGAAACAAACTGACATTGTGGCATGAGGCACTGAGAAGGACTCAATGTCCCTACCATAGGATTTCTGTCCTAAAGGCACAACCTGAATCTAACCACAAGGAATCTACATTAAAGGCCAGCCTTCAAAATGACTGGCCTGTATGCTTTAAATGTCAAGATCATGAAAAAGAAAGGTAGAAGAACTGTTCCACATTAAAGAAGACCAAAGAGATGAGACAGTCAAATGCATTGTGGGACTCTTTATAAGTTGGATCCTGGATTGGGGGGAAAACACTATAAGGATCTTCTTGAAACAACTGGCAAAAACTGCATATAGCCTATAAATTAAGTAACATCCTATCGAAGTTAAATTTTCTGATTTTCAAAATTATACTGCAGGCCTATAAAAGAGTATCTTTGTTTTTAGGGGTAAGGGGCATGATGCCTGCAACTTAACTCTCAATGATTCTGGGAGAAATATGTGTGTGATGGTGGTAGTATGGTGGTGTGTGTGTCTATAGAATGAATGTAAGATTGTGAATGAGACTGATGGGGAGATGGGAATCATGAAGCAAATGTGCATGAAAGGTAAGCAGGAACTCTTTGCTCTAGTATTGAAATTCTATAAGGCTGAAAGAGTCAAAATTAAGAGTCTTAAAAATTGGTATAAATTCAAGTGAGCCTTTGGTAACACTAAAAAATGTAAGACTATAGAGTGGGTGAATCATAAGTATGCCTACAAGGACTGCATATCACTTAATGTTTTTAATTATCCTTTTAAAGAAAATTTTCAATTAAGAATGTAAAAGCTTTAATAAGCCTTTAAGAACAATGGTGGTGGCAAAATACCAGTTAAATTGCCGGCACAGGGAGCCCTGATCCACTGTAGTTGTTTATCCATGGGAGGGATAAGCACACCACACATCTGCCAGAGAAGCCTATAGGAATGATGCCTGGTAAGGAGCAGTTAAATGTCCTAAGTCACCAAAGGAACCAGGCTGGCTTCATGGGCCTGTGATTTGAAGTAAAGTAGAAGACACTTATTTTGAGACATTCGGACCACCTTATCCTAATTTTTCCCATCATATGGAATATCTATTTATTTCCAGTGTATGATAAAGTGAAAAACCGGATCCCTGCTTGGAGCTATCTCTGGAAGGGATTATTTCTGGCATGATGTGTTTTCCAAAGATGGCCACAATTATATCTCCCATCCACATAATATTATGAATTTGTTTCTCCCATCCATTGAATCTGGATTGGTGTCAGAATGCTTTGGCCAACAGCAAAAGCAGAGAAGTAACGCTGGGCCAATTCGGGGCATAATCCTTAACTGGCCTGACAGCTTCCACATTCTGTACCTTGGGAGATGCTCACCCTCGGAGCCACCCATTCTTCAAACCTAGCCACCATGTTGTAAGACGCCTAAGCCATATGGAGAAGCTACATGTAGGCACTCTGGTTGACAGTCCCAACTGAACCCCCAGCCAACAGTCAACATCAACTTCTAGTCAGCTGAATGCCCATTTTGGGCCTCTAGTTGCAGAGCCCTAGGTAAGTACAGCCTGAGGTGACACTGAACCACAAATGCACAGAAGATCCTAGGTGAGAACCATCTAGTGAGAGTAAGTCAACCCACAGTACAACTGCAGAAAAGACACAGACGGAGACTCTCTCAGTAAGGTCAAGACACAGAACTAAGAATTAATAAATTATTGGTCTAGGCCACTAATTTTTTGGGGGGGTTATTATAGCAATAATAGGAAACTGACACATTACCCATCATAATGACCAAAGCAACTTAGAGTATATTTCTAAGAATGTAAAAATAATAGAGAATATTTCACACTAAAAAACTGGAAGTACATGCAACATCAATACTCAAGAGACAGAGATAGGCTTAGCCACACTGGATATTTTCTTTCTAGGTTACAGAAAGAAAGCTATGCTCCATCTATATTTTTCAAAGTGTTGCTGGAGCTAGTTTTCTAAACCCACACAAGCACTCTACAATACATGTGATGAAAACAATCTTGACCACTTAAAAAAGCAATGCTATTAATATGCACAGCCACCCAACTGTGGCTTACTTTATCTGAGATTAGGGAGAACAACAATGCACTGCCAGCACTCAGGAGGTCACAGGAAAATGGATCATTAATCACATGACTTGTCTAAGTTTCTGGATGGGAGTTCAAAGGGGCTAACTAAGCCTCCTTTCAAAACATCATTTTTAGTGTGCTTTAAGAATCACATTACTTGCTCTGCATGGAGAGTGTCAAAAATAAATGGGTTCCTTGTATAGATATCTTAAACAAACAAAATGCCTTTTTTAAAAAACAGAGAACAGGAAGGTAAAACAGGTCCTGTCTGGGGGTTGGTACCTGTGGTTGTGGGGGATATAAGGAAAGGTAGGAGGGTAGATGCATGAAAAAGGAAAAATGAGACGTGTTGAAACTATTCTAGGAATGGGGGAGATGGGACAAAGGAGAATGGTGGAGGGGGTGAATTCAACTATGATAATTGTAAGAACTTTTGTAAATGTCACAATGTACCCCCAATATAACAATAATACGATAATAAAAAAAAATTAAAATCACACCATACATGTTATACACATGTATGAAGATATAGTGAAACCCATTATTTTGTACAATTACATGTGCTAATAATCTATTAACGTTAAATCTAACTCTGAAATAAATAGTAGATTGTTTATAATTGCAATTCATTTTTTAAATAAATCCCTGAGCATTCTCTTAAAAATAATTAAATGGGATTTATTTGCTGTATGACACCATTTTAAATATCAAGTATCTTTTTGTCTTTCTTCAATATTGAGTATGCAAAAAGAACATTTATAAAATGTGTACTTATAAAATGTATAAGGTATAAAAGCGATATAACAAATGCCTACACACCCACCACCTACTCCAAAAGAAAGACATTATTATGCCAGCATCTCCTCTGTGGCCCTCCTTGACCCAATCCTCTCCCTATACCTCTCAAGAGGCAATTGTCACCATGAATTTTTTTAAAAAACAAATTTTACCACATTTATATTCTTTCTTGTGGTACTGAGATTTGAACTCAGGGCATTGCTCTTCCAAGGCAGGTGCTCTACCACTTGAGCCACATCTCCAGTCCATTTCGCTCTGGTTTTTTTTTTTTTTTTTTGAGATAGGGTCTCATTTTTTGCCTAGACCATGTTCCTCCTATTTTATGCTTCCTGCCATTCCTGGGATGACAGGTGTGCACCACCACACCCAGTTTTTTTTCCATTGAGATCCAGTCTCACAAACTTTGTTTTTCTTGGGCTGTCTGGAATCCTGGCCCCCCCAATATCAGGCTTCCATATAGCCAGGGATAAAAGGTGCCCAGCTCAGATTTATATTCTCATTTATTTATTCATTCATTCATTGGTGGTACTGGGGTTTGAACTCGAGTCCTCATGCTTGCTAGGCAGGCACTCTACCACTTGAACCACTCCACTACCTGACATTTGTATTCTTAAAAACACATTGTTTAGCTTTGCACATCTGAAAACTCAAAATAAATGGAATCGTACTGCTGACATTCTTCTACAATTTGTTTTATCTACTCAACAGTATGCTTTTGAGATCCAGCTCTATGCTTGTGGGCAGCTGCAACCCATTCTTTTCCACTACTGTATAGTTCGACTGGATTTTCATGAGTTCCCATGATTCTCAGGATAGTCCATACCCACTATAGTTTTGTCACTAATTTTCACCCAGCAGGAAACCATCTTTCTGAAAACTTTAAAATCAAGAAAGAAACAAGCTGGGCATGGTGGCATAAGTCTGTAATCTCAGCACTTGGGAGGTAGAGGGAGGAGGATCATGACTTTGAGGCCAATCTGAGCTCCATAGTGAGGCCCTGTCTCAACAAAACAAAAACACAAGAAACATTTGCTTCTCCTTACACCTATAAACTTATTCATACAAGTCTGAAAATCTGAAATGCTCCAAAATCTAAAGCTTTTTGAGCATCATGTCAATGCTCAAAAAGTTTCAGATTTTCAGATCTTTGGATCAGAGATACTCACTCGGTAGTCTATTCAAACATCCCCAAATCCAAACAACTCCAATGTGAAACACTTCTGGTCCCAAGCAACTCGAATGGACTGACACACACATACTGAGCACCTGCTGTGCAACAAGAAGTCAAGACAGTCCTCACCCTCAAGGCAGTCTAATAGGAGACCAGGAGACTGCTAGGTAAATATAAAATGCTGACATAATGCAGTGAAGCCCAGATCATGGCCTACTCATTTCCTGCAGGGCTCTGCATAAATGTCACCTCCCCAGAAAAGTCTTTCCTGACCACCTCATCTAGCTACTCCCCTCCACTACCCACTGTCATCTGACTCAGTTTATTTTTCTTCACAGCATTTATTACTACCGGATATTATATTGTCATGTAAGTTCGATGAAGACAGGACCTTTTGCCACATTCATCACTGAATCTTCAGCCCTTAAAACAGTGCTAGGTATAGAGCAGGCACTCTGTAGGTATTTGTGGGAGGAATGAATAATAGAGGTATGCATGTGATTCTATGTGAGCACAGAGAATTCAGTTTGAGTGGTTCTGGAGAGGGTGACAACTAAACTGAGTCCTGAGTTGGGTGGCCATTTTAAAGCCTGTACCATACTCCACTGAGGACATGGCTCCTTTCCACCTCTCTTGAGGTTTCCTAAAATAGACACTCTTCTCACTCACTTTGGGATTCTCTGAGGCATTTAGTACAGGAACTTGTACTTATTTATCTTGTAAATACTTAAAGTACCTACTATGTGCCTATTACTGCTTTAGACAGAGTAGAAAAAAATTTTTCTCTAAATTGAACTGCATAAAATCTAGGGTTTTACTCAAGTCTTTGGACAGAGAAAGTGTTTATAAAACTCAGATATTTTTGTTTTTATTTATTTTGCAGTACTGGGGTTTGAACTCAGGACCTCATACTTGCTAGGCAGGCCTCTACCACCTGAGACACTCAGCCAGCCCAGATGATGTGTTTTTTAATTATTTTATTTTTATTTTTTGGTGGTTCTAGAGTTTGAACTCAGGGCCTCATGATTGCTATGTAGGACCCACACTTGAGCCACACTCCCAGCCCTTCATGCTTTTTACTTATTTTTCAGGTAGGGTCTTATGATTTTTGCTTGAGATGTAGCCTTGGACAGTTACCCTCCTACTTACCCTTGCCATGTAACTGGGATTACAGTATGTACCACCATGACTGGCTTGTTTGTTGAGATAGGGTCTCACTAGCTTTTTGCCAGGGCTGGCTTCAAACCATAATCCTCTCAATCTCTGCCTCCCAAGTAGTTGGGATTATATACATGAGCCTCAAACACCAGGTTAATTAATTTTTTAAATATAAAATGGTTCTAGAAATACAATCCTCTTCAAGTTTTTCAACTTTAAAAAAATAGCACAGGAAGGTGCTATTATGACTTCCGGTGCGGTCATGGTGAATGCTGTTGGCCTGGCAAATGAAGCCCCAGAGATTCCAGACAACATGGGAGACTGCCTCCAGGACATCTACTACTTTGCCACTGATAACAATGATTTCCAGAGAAACTTCATCCTCAATTTGGAACTCTTTGCTATTGGAGTTTGGCTGACCAGGAACCTGAGTGACATTGATCAAATGCACTTCAGCCAGGGGTATAGCTAAGTAGACAAATGGAATTCCTGTACTATACCCACACCTTCCAAATACAGAGCCTACAATCTGTGACCACCACGAGATAATGCCCAGATGGCAGCTGAAGTTTCTCTTGCTCTATCTTCTTTCTCTGGTTAGCAGTCAGCTTTAGTGAAAGTGTTGCCTTTGTTCTATAAAGTTCTATATATAGTTTCCAAGTTTCTGCAGAGGGTAATCTTTGCTCATGTCTTAAGGAGTAATAATGGTGCTTTAAAAAAAATATTGGAAATGAAGACTACACACAAAGATAACAAAAAACATAATAAATTTAAAGAGGCTGCACCACCACAACCAAAGACAAGCAATACTAGCATGGAAAGGATGCAATGAACTAAAAAATAAATGAGTAAAAATTTAAAAATGCTACTGATTCAGTGATGCACTATGGAAGGATATTTGCTATGGGAAACAGCCCCATCAATAGAAGGTATCAAAACCACAGTGGTCTATCAAAACTATAGTGATCTCTGAAAAAAATAATAATAGTGAAAATTGTTAGAAATCAACACTTTAGAAATAAGAGGTGCTGGGTGCCAGTAGCCCAGGCCTAGAATCCTAGCTACTTGGGAGGCTGAGATCAAGGGGATCACAGTTCAAAGCCAGCTGGGGCAAATAGTCTGTGAGACCCCCATCTCCAAATTAGCCAGAGCAAAATGGACTGGCGGTGTGGCTCAGGTGGTAGAGCAGGAGCTTTGCAAGTGCAAAGCCCTGAGCTCAAAATCCAGCCCCTCCAAAAAATAAAGATGAGCTGATGTTACCTTGAGGTATTTTTAAACAAATTCCCAAGAGTATTCATTAAATTTGTATTTTATCCTATGTTCTCTAAACCAAACTGAAGCACTAAACTTCTATAATTCTCTGCATATAAAAAGCTCCCTGTGAGGGCTGGGGATGTGGCTCAGTGGTAGAGCACTTGTCTCTCATGCATGAAGCCACAGGTTCAATCTCCAGCACTGCCAAAACTTCCCTGTGAGCTGGAAGTGGTGACACACTCCTGCTATCCCAGTACTTGGGAGGCTGAAAGCAGAAGGACTGAGAGTTCAGGGTCAGTCTGCTCTACACAGCAAAAGCCTGTCTCAAAAAATACTTTTCTATTTTCCAAATTAAATCTTACTTCCTTCTCTTTTTAGTACTGCTATGGATGTTTCCACTGTACTGCTGGATTGAACTATTTATTGAGTCATTCTTGTCAGTTATTGTGAATTACTATTTTGATGACCTAAGACAATGGTCACAAGGAGTTACTGTCAATTTGTTTTTTAGTTATATTTTCATTGTTGAGTTTAACAAATTCTTAACAAAAACTTTTGTTTTGTTTAAAAACCAAAAGGGCTGGAGGCATGGCTCATGTGGCAGAGTGCCTGCCTAGCAAGTACAAGGCCCTGAGTTCAAACTCCAGTACTGCCCAACCCCCCAAAAAAAAGTCACAACATATTTTTATCATGTCTTGACCTTTTAGCTAAGATCAAATATAAACAAAGAAACAAACAAACCCAATGTATTTTTACTGGGTGTGGTGGCTCAAGCCTATAATCCTAGCTACTTGGGAATGGGAGATTGGAAGGATCATGGTTTGAGGCCAGTCATGGCAAAAAATTCCGAACATAGTGGCACATACCTGTCATCCTAGTCAAATAGGAAACATAAATAGGAAGACTGAGGTGCAAGCCAGCCCACAGCAAAATGGGCTGTGGGTGTGGAGCAAGTGGTAGAGCACCTGCTTGGCAAGTGCAAGGCCCTGAGTTCAAACCCCAGTACCATAAAAATAACTTATTTTTAATCACAGCTGACAAATTATTGTCTGTTTAAGACATAGACATTGAGATGGCAGAGGTGGGGGAGGATGAGGAGAACAGATGCTCAAGCACATTGAAATCTCTTCAATCCAGATGTAATCAAATGAGAAAGAGGAATGCCAGAAAAGCAGAATGAAATTCAAAGCCTAAAGGCAAAATGCTAAATGTATCATTTTGGCAAATAAGAGTCCTGTATTTACCAGGCAACAAACCTCTTACGGCCCATCATCTTTCCAGAAGATACACAGAGTTGAGAAAGATACCTTAAAGGTCAGTATTTCTCCCGCTCACCCCTTCTGCTTGGTCATGCCTAATGGGGGAAGCAAAAGCCCGGAAAATGGAAGGTGTCAAGCCCCACTAACTGTCAAGACTGGCAAAGGGAAGAGAAACACTTACTTGGATATCACAGGAGAAGACGACCTTTTAGAAATGCCTCCAGAAAATTCACATCTTCTCAGTGGGGACCCAAGGGCCCCAGTGGGAAGAGAAGCTGTTGCTCGCTGCCCCCTCTTCACCTTGTCCATCTGTAGCAGACACAGAGTAAGACTGGTATTACTTCGAAGTGATATACAGCTTTAAGAGGGATAAATATAAAGCTATAATGCTTCATGTGACAGGAATCTTTGCAGAGAGGCACCATGAGGTCATCACAGTTAGGTCATACAATAGAAACATTAACAGTTTTCAGCCTCAACATACAGATTCCCCTCCCCCTTGTTATCTTACCAACAGCTAACAACAGAAACATATTATGGTCCTAGATATACAGGAGCTGGAAAGAGTACAAAAACATACACTTACTATCAAACTTACAGGTAATTAAGAATATGGTTATGACATTTAAGACAGTGAGCTATAGACTCTAATGCCATACAAAGTGTAATGGGGACTGCAACCCATCCATTCTCCTGTATCTTTTTCTTTACCTCTCTGGGTAGAAAGCAGAGGAAATGGACACCAGTTCCTGGCCTACAGAAAGGGTTCCACAAGGATTAGTTTCCTCTTCTCCTTAGAGCATTCTTCTATAGCAATTCTTCACTTGGCCCCCACATTCACAAATATCAGCCTCCTTTCCACAATAATCCATCCTATAGCAAAATCTAAGAGTCAGAAACATTCGCTTCTTTCTTTTAAAGAATCTCAGGGCCACAGTGAATTTGATCAGAAAATATGGTATTATAAAATACCTAACAGGACTGGGATATCATGTAAGTTCTATGGTAGAATACTTGACCAGCATGTGTAAGGTCCTAGGTCTGATCCCTAGCAGCACTAAAATATTTAAAAAAAAAATACAAACTACACAAATAAATAAATTAAATTAAAAATATAATAGACTGGAGGTGTAGTTCAAGGGGTAGAGCGCCTGCTTTTTAAGCATGAAACCCTGAGTTCAAACCCCAGTCACACTAAAAAAAATAAGTAAAATAAAAATAAAATAGTGCAGTAATGTGGTACTTTTAGCATAAATCCACATTTGACACTCCCACCTTCAACAGGTGGAGCTTAAATCTCCTCCTCACGATTGTGGACTGATCTTAACTTGCTTTTAATGAAGAGCATATGGTAGAAGTGACAATTTGGCATTAAAAGGGCTCTCTTGTACTCTCTTTCTTGGATCACTTGCTCTGGGAGAAGCCAGCTGCCAAGTCATTTGGATATTCAAGAGGACCAGTCAAGATTTCAGATGATGCACTCCTAGCCAAAGTCTTGACTACACCCTCATGAAAGATCCTGTACTAGCAACACCCAGCTCTCAATTGAGTAACTGACAACTTCTGACCTGAAGAGCCCATGGGATAAGAAATATTTATTGTTTTAAGCTGTCAAGGTTTGGGGTACTTTGTTATGTAGTAAATGATAATGTAAGTAAATCATATTTAATTTCTAAATAAAACATACCAAATTGGAGGCAACTGCTTTACATTTATTTTACTGATGGTGTCAGTATGAAAGCAAAAGTATTTAAAGGCTACAGTTATGGGTGAACACTGACCTAGAATCTCAGTTCTAGTTACTATACAGGCAAGACTGACCCAGAACTAGATATCCTTAAAGAAGCGGAGAAGAAACTTGCAACACTCCTTCAGACTCTTATCCTTTGAAGAGCGGGCCATAACAGCAACATCTTTGGAAATAAGCCACAAGCACTAAGATTCAGGAAGGTGAAAAAAATTAAATAATTTTAAAAGGTTGGATAAAATTTTAAACAAAATCCATCTCTGGAGCAGCCCCTGGAAAGTGACGGGAACAGAGACCTCAGGTAAGGGCAGGAAGCAGTCATACTACCAGATAAACCATAGTGTGAAGGGGTGAGTGAGTGGGTTTAAACTTACCAGACAGGTCTCAGCTCCTGTCAGGGCTCCCTTCCCAGCATCTCCTACACCAGATGCAGATGTAGATGTAATCTTCTTCTTTTCAGTGGTTCGGGTAGGAGAAGACTTGTATGAAGATTTAAGAGGGCTAGCAGGAGCTACACGAGGGCAAACATGAAATACTAGAAAGTTACAGTACAATAGTCAGAAAAAGACAGGGAGTGCAGATGGAAAAAGAAGGGAGAGAAGAAGTTGAGAAGAACATTTTTACTATAATGTAACATAGGTAATCCACATTTTTGAAATACTATTCTTTTTCTATTGTACACAGAATGAATCCCATCTTAGAAAGGCTCCTAGACTCAAGTCAAGTTCATTTCAGAGGTTAATAGTCTGCACTTTGAAGCCAGACAGACTTTGCATTGCCATCTAATAGCTGGATCACCTTGGGTAAGTTACTTAACTTCTCTAAACCTCAATTTCCTTATGCAAAAAGAGTTAACACAGAAGAACTGACTGATGTCCTTGGAAAGGCCTGACGAAACATTGGTCCTTGGCTGGTATCTAGGAATCTGGATTTCAGTAAAGTTAGGTGAGTCCTAAACTGCTCATACAAATAATACATTCTGGGTTTCTGGAATTTGGGTGTGTGCTTGGGCAGTGGTGGAGTGGGGGAAGGGGAATACCCACACAACCAGTTCTTAATAAAAATCTTGAGCACCAGGTCTCTAGAGAGCTTCCTCAGTTGGAAACATTTCACATGTATTGTCATAACTGATTGCTGGGAAGATCAAGCACATCTTGTGTAACTCTACTAGGTGAGGACCCTAAATTTCTCCCCATGCACCTTTCCTTTGCTAATTTTGCTGTGTATCCTTCTACTGGAATAACTCATAACCATGAGTTATGAGTCCTCTTTTTAAAAAAATTTAACATTTTTATTAGTATATAATAGGTGTACAAGGGGTTTTGTTTTAACATCTCCATATATATGTACAATGTCTCTGAGTTTTCCTGGTGCATCACCAAACCTTGGAGTATTCTCAGAGAACCTAGACATAATTAGCATCAGAAATGGGAATTGGCCAGGTGTGGAGGCTCAGGTCTGTAATCCTAGCTATCTAGGAGGCTGAGATCAAGAGGATCATGGTTTGAGGCCAGCCTGGGTGAACAGTTTGCAAGATCCCATCTCCAAAATAACCAGAGCAAAATGGACTTAGAGGTGTGGCGCAAGCAGCAGAGCACCTGGAAAAAAAGGAAACGGGAATTGCTGGAATGACCCTGGTTCACTGAAATGTGGGAAAAGGCAAGATAAAGGAGTGAAGGATGATGAACTTGTGGCATCTGGCTGGCTAAGGAGTCATCCATGGTATGAAACAGCAGCCAAGCCGTGGCATATTGTGAGAATTTGAAGGTGATCATTCCAACTCCTAAGAGAGTTGACTTTTGCTCATGCTATCTAAAGTGAGGTAAAAAGTGAAACCCAGGTGATGCCTTTGATTTTAGTTTTCTCCTTCAAGTACAGGTGGAAAACAATTTTCCTGTTGTTTTGTTTTATTTTTGTCATCAGTGGGTAGGCTGGAACTTAACTTATGAGTACTGGAACCAGGACAAGTCCATATAACTAATGAATTTTTTTGCTATAGTTTTTGTCTAATGGATCCTCTAGAAAAAGGGAGCCATTAAAAGAGAGGCAGTTACAGATAGAGAAACACTGAGGAGTGTTAAACACTGATTAGGGACTGGTACAAATATAGACCATCCCTTCATGGGGCTCTAAGCTGTGAAAACATCCTGAATACTGCTGTACCATCTGGGTCACATACAAGTGTCCACAAGACAGAGTTTGTTTTCTGATGGGACCATCCAAAAATTAAACTGCTGCTTGGCTCTGTATGTTTGATGCACAGCCTAGGTACATTCCTAACCCATGACACTGCAAAAGCTGTAGGTTGGAAAAGGTTCACAATGTGATCCCTTCATCCATGACAAATCAAACTTCATTCCCTTTAGGAGAAGTGTCACTGATGTTTTCTTGTGTCTGATTTTCTAAAGTATCTGCAGTTTATAACAATGGACTGAGAGCCTGAGTCTACTTCCCTCACTTATCTCCTACTATACATACCTCAGTAAAATAATTTGTTAAATGTAGCTGTTTCAAGAAAGGGATCAGCCTTTTTTAGACTGCTCTCTGGGTAAATGACCAGGACAAAAAAGATGGGAGGGGATATAAATCTATCTTGAATTCTTTCTGAAAAATTAGGATTTTGTCCTGATTAATAACATAAACATGATGTATTTTTTTCTGATTAGGTTAAATAAAATGTCCTTTTTGTAAAAATGCTTCTGTCCTTTCTTTGAAATATTTGAGTGGATAATTAAGAAAACTTAAAAGTTTTGATTGCTGAATGGAACATGATGTAAAATAACAAAACCCAGCATCTAGGTGGCATAGTGGACATTTTCACAAAGACATTTGTGATCTTTATTTTCCACACTGCTCTTGGAAGCTCATCTCTTCCAGAAGGAAACTCCCCATACTGCCTTTGCAAGATGCTGTGAGCACCAACTGCTGAGTCTAAGTGGCATGTGACAATGCAATTCTGACAGAGCGGGGTGGCCCAGCACTTGCATGGTCCCTGCAAAACACCCCAGATGCCATCCACACTCACCAGGATGAACCAGTGATACTGACAGAACAGTTTAGGACTAACAGCTTCAGGCAGGCCCACTGGAACCACAGACTGAACTGAATTACTCCCACCCATCTGAGCACCATTGGGCAAAAGGCACCATGGTAGGAGGCCATATTGGGGGCCACCTGACCAATGCATGTCCTATTCTGAATACCCTACCAGCTGCAGCTCCTTGTCTCGAGGGGACCATATAAGCCTTTGGGTAATGTACTTCTTGTGACTATCACATCAATGACTAGGTCCTGGAAGTTGTTCAGGTCAGCCTTAACTACTGGGCAGAACTGTTCTGGGACCAGGAGAAGAAAATTCATAAGGAACTAATGAAAGAAGCCAGTTGGCTGCTTAGACAGACCTTCATGGTTAATGGGATGGGATATGCTTTCACTGCTAAGTCCAGGACTCAAAAAGGGCATAAATGAGATCAATACCACATGGTGGTCTCATTCTGCTGTGTGGTCCTACTGGGACAGTGGGGTGGACTATGCAAAAAAAGAATGAACACAGCAGACCTGACCATCTGGGAACTTAGACTTTGCCAAGGTTCCCACCTTTAACTGATAGGTGCTTCATTGTACCTAAACTGTTTGTAAAAACAGCATGGTATATGCTGAACACCTGCTTTCATCCTGGGAACGTGAAATGTTGGTGTGTGCTGGGCAAGGGGTGCATATGATCAATACCCAGTAAAAACCCTAAGCACAGAGTCTCTAACAAGCTTCCCTTTTATGGCAACTTTCCATAGGTGCCATCAGGGCTCACTTCTGGGGGAAATACATCCCGAGGAACTCCACTGGAGAGTAATCTAGAAGCTTGTGCCTGGTCTTTCCCTGGACTTTGTCCCATGTGGCTTTTCCTTTTGCTGATTTTATTGTGTATCCTTTTACCATAATAAATAGAGATGTACATGCCTACATAAAGAGTCCTCCTAACAAATCACTGATCTCAGGGTTAGTTAGAGGGACCCACGAAACAATCCTTATTCTCAAAGTGGGGAAACTTCTTACTTGTTAAGGTTTTTTTCTTTTTTGGTGGGATTGAGGTTTGAACTCAGAGCTTTGCATTTGCAAAGTGGGCACTCTACCATCTTGAACAACACCTCCAGTTCATTTTGTTCTGCTGGTTTTTTGGAGATGGAGTCTCCCAAACTATTTTCTCAGGATGGCCTCGAACCGTGATTCTCCCCATCTCAGCATTCCAACTAGCTAGGATTATAGGCATGAGCCACCGGTGCTGGACTAGGTTTTTTTTTTCTTGTTTGAGATAGAATTAATATACCATAAAATCCCCCTCTGAAAGTGTCCAACTTAGTGGTTTTTATTATATTTATAAGTTGGGGCAATCATAACCACAGTCTAATTTGAAAACATCTTCAGGACTCCCCAAAGTAACCCTTTATCCATTAAGCAGTCACTTTCCTTTCTTCCCTCCCTTACTCCCTGATAACTATTAATCTACTTTCTATCCATATGGATTTTCCTATTTCAGACATTTCACATAAGCTGAAACAATGTTATTTTGGCCTTTTGTGACTGCCTTGTTTTACTTTGAATGTTTTCAAAGTTCATCCATCTTGTAGCATCTATCGCTATTCCATTTCTTTTTATAGCTAAATAATATTCTACTTTACAGATATACCACATTTTGTTTATCGACTTACCAGTTGATGGACATCTGAGTTGTGTTCATTTTGTAGCTACTGTGAATAATGATGCTAACAATATTTGTGTACAAGTTTCTGTATGTTTTTAATTTCCTTGCCTCTATACCAAGAGTGAAATTGCTGAGTCATATGGGAATGCTATACTTAAAGAGGTTTTATGTCATTCATATGTTATTTCACTGAATATACTCTATATTTTGGAAATGGAGACCAGACATGACTTATATGGACATGACATTGCTCACCTGAAAACAAAGAATGCCAGCACTCATTAATCTTGATATGATGATCTGATAAAGGACAGGCTCTGGTGGCCTGTTTGAGCATTTGTCAGTCTAATGTGCAGGACTGGGAGGTTCAGAGAGTTGGCCTTCTTACAAAGCTCTCAGGTGATGCTACCATTTCTGGTCCATGGACCACATTTTGAGAAGTAAGGCTCTGGACATTTGGTAAGCTCATTCCATGCCAATCACTGTGCTATCTTATTTATACCATTATCTCATTTAATTCTCATGACAATTTAATATTAATTTTTTTTTGAGATTCGGGTCTCACTATGTGCCCTTGAACTTGCAATCCTCCTGCCTCAGCCTCCTGCATAGCTGAGATGGCAGCCATGTGCTAGTACACTCACCTCTCATGACAATTTTATAGATAAGCAAACTGAGGCTTAGAAAAGTTAATTAACTTACCCAAAATGGTAAGAGCTAGTAAGTGGTAGAGCTAGTTATGGGACTCCAGAGACTGTGGTCTACAGGCTACCTTGCCAAACCATCTCCTAAGAAAAGTCTACTAAATTCCATAGCTCATCGAGTACATTTTTTCCCTAATGCACATCCTCGATCATAAAATAATTAACTTACCTCTGTGACATTTAAAAGAAACAGCAACAGCAAAACACTGGTGGGTAGAAAATGTTATTAACCAATGAAAATATTTCACAAAGCCAGTAAATGGGAAGAAAAAATTTCAGAAATAAATTCAAGGCTGACCAACGCTGCCTTGAGCATTTTCCTTGGTGTCACCAGCTTGGCCTCTTTTACCTGAGTCACTGGCCTGCTCAGAAAGCATGAGTGCACTTCTGCTTCTGGCTAAAGAAGCCTGTGTGGGTGTCAACAGTCGCATAACAAGAAAGGTTTCCATGGGGCTAAGGTGAGTGCGATGAGCTGAGGGATGGAATCAAATGAAAATTGAAAAAGCAAAATTAAAATAAAACAAAAAATGTTTAAACAACACAGTGCATGAGGCAAATTAAATTTTGGATGGCAGAACAAATGTGGAAAATAAAAATAATTCCAACAAAGGATAGCTTTGGAGTTTGTCACAGGAAAATAAAACAAATGATGCATCAGAGTTTGGGAAAGTGCATTGCTTCTCTTGGGATGTCAGAGTTTATTTAATATACTATTACAGTATAGTGGTCTGTATCACTTGAAGAGATTTAGCCCATCTCCCAAGATGTTCATATGGACTCATTTACTCCCCAGGTAGACCTAACATTGAAAAACAGATTATGGCTACAAAACACTCATTTTAGGTCCTCTTTTAGGAAATATTTCATCACATATGATTTTTAAATGAAGTATATTATCCTATGAGAGTACAAAAACCGATCCATTCACACTTTTTCCATGTAAATAAGGCCAAAATTTAAATGAGAAGGCACAAAAATAGTAACAGCCAACTGATTATTAACTTTAACAGAAGACAATTGGACTCATAATCTAAAATTCAATGACCAAAATATTTTAATGCTTTTAGAACATGTTATACAACCACGGATACAAAGAATTACTTTGTATTTTTTGGATGTCTATTAACTAATAAGTGGTTTGGGGATTAAAAGTTTTTAATTTAGGACTGGAGGTATGGCTCAAGCGGTACAGTGCCTGCTTTACAAGCGGAAGACCCTTAGTTCAAACCTCAGTCCCACAAAAAATTTCATTTATAAACTATAAGCAGGTAATTCAGTTATCAATAACACATAATAACATATGCTTAATGTATGTTAATGCAAAAATGAATTTAACATCAATCTATAACCATGTGAATTACTGAAAATATACAGAATACACTCACTAATGAACAGCTATAGAGTTAACAGTGTGTAAGTATTTTCTCATCCAACTCTTACTTCCATGTCCCTGGGTCTTACCCATGAACAGCACCAGAAATCAGCAGCACTGTGACACTCACAGGAACACTGACACACACTCAAACACACACACATACACACACACCATGTCTCTGGGATGAAAGGGTGAGGTCAATGCCAGTGAACAACAACCAGATAGGCCCACAGGACTCTTCCAAGTCATACAACTCTTTTTGCTCACCCCTTGATGATGACTTGACATGTTCAATACTCCACTAGTAACTGATGCTCCTTCAGTGGTGCTCTAGGATATGCATATAATGCATAGAGAACTGAACACTCCCTTTCTTAGCCTACACACTGCAATGCATAAATTCAGGTTTTTAATGACTCATTTGAGTCTCTGTTAGAACACAGATACCCTATACATATCATCTCCCAACTCAAAACAATGCTGGAAAAGGCTCCTATCTTATTCTTCTTTTAGAGACTGTCTATTACTTTTGTGTTTCTGTTTTCATCTAGAAACTGGGCAGGCCTACAAACCATGGACAACTGCAGAGGCCCATTTTTTCACATATCAAGTCCCCCAGGTAATTCTGACTCATTAAGTCTGTTCTTTCTGGCTAATCAATTGTATCCTATGCCTGACTAGGTAGGTAATTTTAAAACTCCTCCATGCACTGTAGAAAGTGGAACAGTCTTGTAGAATATCAATTCCTGCCCCTATTCAACAATGATCTGATCCTAAGAAGCGATACCACTTTCCAAAGTCCTGTTAGCAAGGCCCTGGAGGTTAGGAACATGGCAGTATTTGCAAAAGGCTCAAGAGGCAGCTCTTACAAAGGCCAATGGTAAGATGCTCAAACCAGAAAAGCAAACTGGAGAGACCAAGTTTACACATTCACTTGCCTCGGTCTGGGGAACAGGATACTGCCACGGTAGATGAAGACAGGCGTTTACTCATGGGGGGCTCCGTCTGCTTTGGCAAATTCATGGTTGATGTTGAAAGTTTGTCACATGCTGCAGAGAAATGCATTAAAGACAATGATATTCAAACCACTGTAGACTGAGAAATACATATCCCACGGTGTTCTTCCTGTCCTCATCCATATACTTCTGCTTCCATTATATGGTATATCCTTATCCTAATCTGGAAATGCCCAGGCTACAGCAGCCATTGGTGTGCAATTTCTTCACCATGTTCCTTCAATTTCAAATGTTACTCACTCAAATGTTAAACTAAAGTCATGCTAACTCCATACATCATTTTCTTGGGTCCAGGGATTTTTATATACATTCATACCACAAAAAAACAAAACCAACCTGGACCCAAGGAAAAATCACTCCTGAAAACATTCTATGGTAACTGAGGCTGTGTATACTGAAATTGAAGGTAATCTGTGGCTCAAGGTGAACAAAGATGTAATTTGTAATGCAAGGAGCTGTATTTAACACAGAATGATCTTAAGGCAATTGGTTTTTTTCCTCTCATTAAGAGACGGGGTCACATGGCCCTTTCGTAAATGCTTTTAACAGCTGTGGTTAGGATTTTAACATGTGACTCTAAGTTTGGTATTCTCATATTGCAGTCATTATTTCAGACTAATTTCTAAATTAAATGATTATGGCCAGTAGAGAGGTGCTGACAGTACCCTGTTAAGCTATGCTGGAGCCTGAGGCCAAAATGAAAAATGTGTGCCCACTGCTGTAGAATGAGGAAACTCATCAGTAACATTTTCAAATCCAACTCCTCTCATCTTGTTTTCAAATGAAAGAATTGTCATGTCTGACAATTTCTGAACAATCTTAAATAGTTTTAGTTAAAGTCAAAGTATAAAACATTTGGATTGGGGATACATACAATATTTCAACTTCAATGATGTTTTGAGTTTTAACACTCCTACTTTTGAAGTACTTTAATTTTCTGGGAAAATAATCATTAGAAATGATATAAAACCACATATATAGGGATGCATATTTTCCCCATATGCCTCAGGCTCCAATATGGCTCAGCATAGAAATTTAGAAATTTAATATTTGGGCTAGGGATGTAGTTCAGTGGTAGAGTGCTTGCCTAGCCATGGGTAGGCCCTGGAGGGGGAGGGAGGAGGAAGGGAGGAAGGGAGGAAAGGAGGGGGAGGGAAGGAGAGATAAAAAGAAATAAAAAAGTTCAATGTTTTATTTATAATGGATTGTTTTGTATTGATTTTGATCTTTAAAAATACTGCATTGAAATATTATTTTTATCTTGATTACTAAGTTTTATGCTTCCTCCCTTGAACTGTGTGCCTAAGTCACTCACCTCACCCTGGACCTGGCCTTGCATACTAATTCTCAGTAGATGATTACTATACTTGTACTTCTCTGTGGGGAAAGGCCAGTACCTCAACTCATGCAGCAAAATCTGTGCTACCAAGCACCACCAATAAGGATGTTCTTTGTCAAAGGAATGCCAGAAACCAAGGATATTTATTCCTATTGGTAATATGACCTTCTGCATTGCTGATAAATATTGCATCCCCTTTATATATTGTTTTTTCTTTGCCAGTCAAAGATGGTTGAATTTCTAAAGTTATTAAATGGGAACAGTTTTGCTAGTTCTGTCCTTAATCTAGATCATAAGAGTTTGCCAGGTCTGTATCTAAAACAAAGAGCCTTTTAGAGAGAGATAAAAATCAAGCACAAAGCCAAGTTATTGAATTCTCTGGATTCCCAGCATTAGTAATGATAAACTCCTTGTCACTCCTCTTAAACACTTCTCCCAGAATCCATCACATTAATACCAAGCCCAAGTATCCCATTCTGGTTTTTCACTAGAAGCAACAGGAATGCCTCCCTACTTAATGCCTAAAATAGATGATTAATGAGACTGTCAAAGATCTAAATGTAAAAAAAAAAAGATTTTTAAGGCAAAAGTTAGTGAGCTGAGATGAAATGCCTCTAGGATACAAGTTATAAGACATGCACAGTTCCATGATGATAGAGGAACAAAGAAATATGGGCATGTCATTCACATCTTTAAAAAAGTTATAATAGGTCAGACTAAGAAATCAACTGTGAAAGTGCTTCACACACACACACACACACACACACACACACAGAGAGAGAGAGAGAGAGAGAAAGAGAGAGAGAGAGAGAGAGAGAGAGAGAGAGAGAGAGAGAGAGAGATGTAAGAGAGTGATCCGAACAATTATCACAAAATGCTATGGCATGGTGATGCTCGGATATACCATTGGTAGACTCCTCAGCGGTGGCAGTGGTCCCTGCATCCGGAGGGAGGGTGCTGGCTGCTAAACCTAGAGGAGGGGGTGGGGTATTTTCTGATTCACCTACACAGCAAAAAACCAGAGCAAAGAGAGGTAAAAGAAACAAGTCCCAATTTGTTGTTGTATTTTAGTTTCTATTTAGGGAAATAGAAAAGTAACAGACGAGTTGTTGACTTCTCAGAAAAAGAAAGGCTAAAGTATATTCACTGCCTAAAGGTTAAAAGCGTAATACAGCAAAATCAAGAAACAGTACTACAACATCTGCTCTCAGAATACTAGTACACAAGTCCTGCATAATAGAATGCCGAGATCACTGAAATGTAGTATGAAACTGAAGAGGGAAAGGTCACTCTGAGACTAGTAACAATCCATACACTAAAGTACACATATAAATTTTAAAGATGAGTATGAACTGGATAATGAAATAAGTCATCTTGAAACAAAATCAGAAGAGCAACAAAAATTCATAATGAGGAAGGAAAAAGCCTAGCCCTTTTTAGAGGGTAACTGCTGTGCCTTGCCCAGTCACATCTGGACCCACGACTGTGCCTCCTACATTTCCCTCCCCTAAAACCAGACTATTCCTGGACCTGTCTGCTAGATCTGGCTAACCAAGCTCTGCATTCATTTTTGTTTGCTCTCCCTCAAAGCCCAGTTATTACATCAACTGCTGCTTGCTAACAAGAATAATATACAGCTCTCCCTCATGAGAAATGTATACACAGGAAAGCTAGCAGTTTTAAACATCATACCTGAAAAGAGGGCCTTGTAAAGTTGTGCAGAGCATCCCCCAGATCCTGCAGACACCCATGATCTCCCACTGGGGCCCTGCAATGCGAGGACAGCTGTGCACTTACCATCACGTCCTCCAGGACCTGAGGCCATTGATCCTCCCCACGAACACTTCTTCTTTAGTTCCAGCTGCTGCGTGCGTTCCATGGACCGGCGCATCATTGCCTCCAGCCGCTCCTGCCCAGTTCAAAGCATCCAATATCAACAGAGAACTAGATCAATCACCCAGCCTCACTGCACTAGTTGAGTCACTAAATGGAGCTTTCTGTGCTCAGCATCCCAAACCCAGGCACATGTGCTTTCTCCACCATACCAGTGTGTTCTGGGTGGGTAGAGAGTAAACAATGCGGCTAGGCTAGCTCAGGCTCTCCAACTGAACACTGCGTCCTGTCCTGTCTCCTCCTCTTCCCTCCCATCCTGTCCCTAGGGAGAAGCTGCTGCTATGCCAGCCCTTGATTTGTTTAAGAATAGTGTCCAACAAGCATTAACTCTTTCAGGCCTGTTTCGAGCACCATTTTGCCCCACTTTATAAGAGAACTGAAATTTGGGTTCAGAACTAATCTTGCCATTTTTAATTGAAAGCACAAAACATTCAGATTTGAGAAACTTTAAATTAAAATATAATTTGAATTTTTGTAGCCTTAAATATAGCTTTTTGGGGTGATACATGACTTTGAGACCTACTTTACAAAGCCCTATTTTCACCTTAGAATTTCTTAAAGGAGAAACAATTGTTTTCTACATTGTAACATTCTTCTGCTAATAATATTCTAGGGATAATATTGCATAGTTTAAAATTTAAAAGACAAGAGTACAGAACCTTCTGGCCACAAAATAAAGCATCCATGCATTCTCAGAGTTAGGTAGGTTGGGGGGAGGGGGCACTAAATAATTTTTAACCAGAAAAGGAAAACCACCATCAGGCTTCTCTCCTGAGAGGATTTATCAAAAATGTTCTCTTGTATTAACCAAATTTTTACTTTCATAAAATTGTCCTTGACACTAAATCAAAGGCTTTCTAATTCTGCAACCTCCTCCACCTCAATGACACTGCAAATACTAGCTCCTCTCCCTGCCTCCACTGGAGCAAGGCTGGCCAGTACATAGAGGTAGCAGGGCTAATCTTATCTGACTCCAAAACACAAAGATAGTATTTTTCATGGCTTAATAAAAATGAGTAAGCAAAATTAATTCAAGACAGCAAAAACTGAGTAACCATGACTTAAACATCCTTATTTCACTTACTAGATACAGTTAAAGATCACTTAGGAGGTGTGTGACTTTATCCCTTTGTCTACACCAGAGGTATAAGATGAGCATTTGGCTTCCCTACATCTCAGCTTCTTCTGCGTAATTTTCTCTGAATGATACTTTGCTAAGAAACTTTTACCAAAAGTCTCTCCATGGACCTGTGAGAGGACAGGGGCCTATTTCTCTACCTCTTATAAGACTCAGGCTTGAATTGACAATTTATCATGCTCTAGTTTGGGACCAGGAACTCTACAATCATGAGTGTGTATTTCCTGGCTATCCCAACCTTATAAACCCTTGGCCTGAGTGATTAAATTATTTTTTTCCCCTTGGCAGTATTAGGGTTTGAACTCAGGGCCTCACACTTGCTAGGGCAGGTGCTTTACCACTTGAACCACTCCACCAGCCCTGTGTTGTATTGAATATTTTCCAGATAGGGTCTCACGAACTATTTGCCCAGGCTGGTTTGGAGCATCCATCCTCCTGATCTCTGCCTCCTGAGTAGCTAGGACTACAGGCATAAGCCACAAGCATCTGGCTAAATTGATTTTCTTTTTCTAGAGGGACTGAGATTTGAGCTTAGGGCTTGCAAAGCAGGCACTACTGCTTGAGTCACACCTCCCCTGGGCCATTAAATCCTGATGACCAACACTGGTGATCTGCCAGACAAAAGTTAGCTTGGAGGGAACAGAAATTCACCATTTGATGCCGAGACTGGGGATGAGTGGTATTTCATTATATGGATTTAACATAAAGTAGAGAGAGAGAGAGAGAGAGAGAGAGAGAGAGAGAGAGAGAGAGAGAGAGAGAGAGAGTGTGTGTGTGTGTGTGTGTGTGTGTGTGTGTGTGTGTGTGTGTGTGTCTGAGGGGGTGGGAGTAACTGTACCTTTTCCACTGCTTTTACTGTATGTGTTCAGGGATGACATTCCAGGGACAAGTCCTCAATGGTCATTATCAGGGATCCATAGGGGCCTTTCTCTCCACAGACATGGCCCAGAAGAGCAGGTGTTGAGCATTGCACCTTGCCAGCCAAGGTCCTCTGAGAGTGGCCGGCCTTCAGCTGAGTAAGTTTTCTGTTTAGGTGAGTTCAGAACTATCTTGTTTGACACCTAGCTTGGTGAGTATTTTTAGCTACCAAGAAGTGAGAATATAAGCAATTAGATGTGTTAAACTTATGTAAAGAGATGAAGGTACTCTTTGAAAGAGGCCTTTTCTGGTTTTATGTTTAGCACAAGAAATATAGAGTTGCTCCTTCTTCAAATCCTACTTTCCTGGGCCAACAGTCAGGAGAATGGGTGAACACACTGCATTGCCAGCACTAACTCAGTCAGGAGACAGGAACTTGTTCCAGAAGCTGAATTTTGTAGTTGTGTGGCAAGCAAATGTTGCTATAGGAACCCACATTAAAGAGAAGGTAGCCTCCAGTGAAAGAATGACTTCAAGGTAAGGTGCTCAGGTACACACTAAACCGAATCCTTGGTTCCCTAGGGCAGGCTTGAGTAACCTAACCGCTACCAATTCCTGAGACTCCTGGAAGCCAGGCTGTTGGTTCTGCCTTGCAGATGAAGGAGTGTCATGCCAGATGGTTGGTCCTGATACAGTTGACTCTTTAGTGGTTTCACTTCCAGATCATTTTGTAATTTGCTTCTGTCCTTTCTTATATACCTAATGTGGTGTGTGTGTGGGGGTATTGAGACATCATCTACTTCTGCCTTGGTACAGACATAAGGACTTTTTACTAAGAGCAACATCATGGCAACCATAGGAATATGAAGTGAGGGCAGGGCTGCATAGGGGAGAGGGGTAACAGGTCTCTTGTGATCTCCTAAATACTGGACCCAGACAGGTAGGACTTATTGGGCAACACACTTTCCAACAGGCTAAAGAAGAAAAATGGAGTTAAGCACTGGTGGCTCATGCCTATAATCCTAACTACTTGGGAGGCTAAGATTGGGAGGATTATGGTTCAAGGTCAGCCCAGGCAAATAGTTCACAAGATCCCATCTCCAAAATAACCACACCAAAATGGATTGGAGATGTGGCTCAAGTGGTAGAGCACCTGCTTTAAAAGCATGAAGCCCCGAGTTTGAACCCCAGTCCTACCAAAAAAGGCAGCAAAATGGCCTGCACAGGATGAGTAATCTTCCCATTGAGGTTTCTTCTTAGTTGACAAAGATACAGTGTGACCAAAAGAATTTAAATTCATCAAGAAGAAAAGCAAGTACTAAGCATGAAACAGTGTTCACAGAGCTCTCCAAGAATCATGGGGATGACTACAGAGGACTTCTTTTTGAGAGGGTCTTCCACAGTGCAGACTAATCCCACTTCCCTAAAGATCACCCACAAAAATAGTGAACAAAGTCATGTACTGGCAGTGCAGCAACACTGATGTGGTTAACTGGCCAGCCTGCATGTGGCAAGTCCTTATGCTACACCTAGGTCTCCTGGGAATCCTGGGGGTGGGAGCAGGTGGCAGAGGAAGGATTCTGCTTCCTTGGGTTGCTACATAACCTTGGGAAGCCCAGCTCTCAGTTCCGCCCTACCTCGCATTGCCCTGCCCTGCTGTGCCATACTGTGTCCAGGGAAAAGAGAAAAGCAAGCTCAACTTGTGTTTGTGCTGACAAGGGTCAGACTGCATCCTCCCTGCTCCCACCACATTAGGGGTGCAAAAATGCACAGAACCAAATAAAATTAACCAGAAATGAAACTACTAAAGATTCAGCTGTATTAGGGCCAACCATCTTGCATGATATTCCCTCATCTGTAAGGAGGAGTCATCTGACTACTTAATTTAATAAGCACCCAGCAATACCATTCTATAAAGGGAAATTATACATAGGAATTGCCTCCAAAGTGGACCCTTGTGACACTGTACGATGAGTGAGCATGACAAGCATTTAATGTGACACTTCCTAGTGCTCCTTCCTGCAAGCAGCAATGACAAGCTTTCTCTTGATTCAGCAATCCAGCAAAATGTCAGGAATCAAAATGGAGAGGCTAGAGAGGAAGGAGACAAGCTCTAAGTCATCAAGAATGGAGGAAGGAGCCGGGCACTGGTGGCTCACGTTGTAATCCTAGCTACTCAGGAGGCAGAGATCAAGAAGATCATGGTTCAAGGCTGGTCCAGGCAAATAGCTGGCAAGACCCTATCTCAAAAATACCCAACAAAAAAAAGGGCTGGCGGAGTGGCTCAAGTGGAAAAACACCTACCTAGCAAGTGTGAGGTCTTGAGTTCAAACTCTAGTACCACCAAAAATAATAGTAATAATAATAATAAAGGATGGGAAGGAAAAAACGAGAATCCAATGACTGGTGAGAAATATACAAGTTGAAAAAGGAGAAACCTGCCCTAAGTTACCAAAACAGCCTCTCATACTGTGGCTTTTTATGCGAACTGGCTTCTGCCAAGGTCAGCTGAACTAACTGGAGGGAATCTCACTTTTCCAAGTGATTATTCTTTTTTCCAAGTGATTATTCTGTGCTAGGTGCTTTGTTGGGCATTTTTGTAAAAGTCACCTTCTTTAATTCCTGTAACCATCTTTGGGGTTGAGGAGACAAAGTTAGAGGGGTTTTGTGACTTGCCCTTGGCTACCAGTTGCTTAGTGGTAAAGTTGAGATTTGAACTGAGAGCAGATAAAGTCACAGCAGTCAGACTGCAGTCATCAACAACAGCTAGGAGCCTTGCTTAGGCCATCATTTGCTAAAAAGAACAAAGAAATCACCATAAATGGATGCTTCATGGGTATAGATGGATCTCATTATATGTGCCTGTGTACATGTTCATATGTGTTTTTTTAATTAAAAAAGAGGAAGTG
This sequence comes from Castor canadensis, assembly GCF_047511655.1. Lineage (NCBI taxonomy): Eukaryota > Metazoa > Chordata > Mammalia > Rodentia > Castoridae > Castor > Castor canadensis. The sequence continues at coordinate 125,307,493 of NC_133405.1, read as the reverse complement.
GTAAATATATACAGTGATAAACAAGCATTCAGGATTTTAAGAAATACTAAATTTATACAAAAGTCTTTGTATACTATAGTGGAGTTTAACAAACTGCTATATTGTTCATACTAAAAGATGAGTCATTATACCTTATGAATAAAAAATGATCATCACCCAATATAAGGATATGATCACATCCTTAAAATATGCTTGTTAAAAAATCTATAAACCAAATACACATCTTCAAAGTTTAGTAATAAAGGACTCTGTAGGGAATAATTGCATTCCATTTCTTTTTGAAAAGGTAACTGGAAAAAAAAGGATGATTAAAGCAAGGAACTACATTAAAATTTAAAACACTAGCATCTTTTTATTTGAAGGTAGGCTAATTTTCCAGCACTGAGTAATAGGATCACATTATTCTTGACCCTCTTAGCTAGTGGTCTGGCTTCGTGTCTGCCCTGGAAACATGAACTCCAAACTGTACCTCTCAGATCTCTATTACCCATCCCTTATCCTGCAAGAATCCTTAAAAGACCACCAAATCCAGACACTCACTGTAGAGACAAGCAAATAAATCAAGGCCAAAGTTTGCCCAAGGTCATACAGCAAAGGAGCACCTGACTTGAGTGGTTAAGTTTCTTTGTTCCTATGCTATTGCTGCTTCCACTGGATCACTGTGTCATGGTGCTGTAAGAAGGGAATGTGAGCCACTAGGAGAAGGTTCAAGAGCAGACCTCTCTAATACCCTAGGGCTGGAAAAAGCATGCCCAGATGCCCTGAACACTAGGCTCTGTGTGAGCTGCCAAGCTGGCTGTGGTGGGAGGCTCTGGGGACCTCACCTCTTCTTCCCGGAGCTTCTGCTTTCTCTTCTCTTCCACAGCAGCCCTCTTCTGGTCCTCCCGTTGTCGTTGCTCTTCCATTTTTCGCCATCGCTCCTCAATTTGCTTTTCATACTGGAGTTTGGCTCTTTGTTGTTTCTCCAGGATCTGCTGCTCCCGGGCAGCTGAAGAAGGAAAGCAGAAGAGAGGTCTCATGCTTAGAGCGCCCTGCACAGGTTGGATAGAGATCAAGAACACAGAAGCAAGAATGTGGTGGAATCCTAGTATGCACTGATTGAGATATAGGGTTCTGGCACTTCTGTCACTAGTTGGGTGACCCTGGGGATGTTAACAATGTACTCTCTCTGCCTTGTCGTTTTTGCTACATTGTAATATAGTGAAGACTGAATGAGACAATGCATGGTAAATAACACAGTAAGTGCCCCTACACATGGGAACTATGACTATTACTGCTATCATTAACACAAACTTAGGCACAATGGCTAAACCATACACTGACTTGAGACATGATAAACCTAAGAGTATGTTAATTTAAAAGCAGTTAATTGTGCATGTACCAGGCACCAGACACTGAGCTGAAAAAATAAGACTGGCCTTCCTACGAAGTCATTATTTACTAAGGGGCTCTTAATTTCGCCTGGCCAAACCAGGGGAAAGTTCCTTGGAGGAGGCAGTACCTGAACTGCTCAAGAGGAGGCCAAGCAAGAATTACGTGAAAGCTCCTCCAGTTACTTCAAACCACCTATGTACCTCATAGCACCCTGTGGTGGTAAGTCCATAGCTTGCAAAAGGTAGGATAGCCTTTCTCACCTGGGTACCCTGTTCTATAGAAAATGACTTAAGTGCTGATTTTCTCAGTTCTCAGGATGGCCCTTCTACATGCCCAATAAAGAAACTGAGTTAAGTGCACACAGTGAACACCTGAAGGCATCAAGACTTCCCTCAGGTCAGGGGTAGCAACTGATTCTCTTTCTTCACCGTCATGTCCATATCCCCAAGTACAGTGCCTAGGACACAGGAGAGGTTTATTGTTTGCTAAGTGAATTAGTGAACTGTTCAGAGAACTATGCAATATTTGTGAATATGTCAGTTGCTATGTGGGCTCACCCTCAGTTCTTCACATTCATAAAGCAACTGTCCTAGCTCTCTTCCCATTTGTTGACAAACTTCAAAGGACCTTTAGAAAACACACTACCACATCTTCACTTCCTTGAACTTAAGCAGCCAAAGGTACAACTTACCCAGACATTTTTCTCTTTCTTCTCGTCTCTCTTTAGCTAATCTTTGTCTCTCATCTGATTTTAAAAATCCATCCATGCCTACAAGAGATAAAACATGACTTTCAGTTTTTTACTCTTTCTCTATCTGCTGAGTGCTAGAGACACATGGGCACACACCCTGGATCTGGCCACACACACTCATCATCCACCGTCATCTGAAAAAGATACAATCTATTACTCCACATACAGGCCCCAACAACCAAGGGGCAATAACCATAGCTTCTACATGTACCTGACAAGTTGTGCGATAGTGGCACCAATACCAGCCTGGGAGGACAGAGTCCTTTCTTCTCTAACCTTTTGTCCCTAGGCCTGACCCTGGAAGGGTCAGAAAGTGCAGTAAGTATCAGAGAGGCCTGGTGGTGTGCAGGGAAGTTAACCAGGCTTCTTCTAGCCTGGATCCCAGGCTTGAGGCAGGACCACCTGAGGGAAAGGAGAAGCCCAAAACTGACAAGATTTTTGGATATGTTGACAAATAGTGAACATTTTGCTTTCTGAGAGGAGCCAACCACTAAGGGATCCATATGAGTTCCTCAGGAGAGCCTGTGAAATGCAATGCCCAAGTTTGATTTTGGTTTTGCCCAGTTTGCTCTGATGTCAACCTTAGTATCTCAGAACAAACAAGAAAAGAATTTAATATACTTCTGTGTCCTTGTCATTCAAATATCTTTAACAAGTAAGATGGGACAAACGACAGCTTCTCCCCTCCCCCTAAAAAAGGTCCAGGAAATATCCTTAGAGCTCCACATTTCCACCCAATCCCTGCAGCACTCTTAAAGGCTTTCTAAATTAAAGATTAAATGTATCTTCGTGGTTGTTTTAAGATTGGAAATAATTTAACATGCTCTGTTACAATTGGTTGGTCATGAGAATTAGCTACATGTTTAAGCACATTCACATTCCCAGTGCCTGGGCCTTCTTCTCTGGGAGCATCACACTGACTTCATAGTATGTCTTGCTGCCATAGCAACCTGCACTACTTCTAGGGAGGCTCTTGCCACTTGATGTCCAGGAGAGAGGCCTAGAATTCTGGCCCTCAGGGTAGGCTGTGGGAATGAGGATATAGGTTAATGTGACAGACATTAGATTGTCAGAATTCCTTCACACATGCATTTGATTTTACAGGCTGGATTATGTATCAGGGATATTAATGTTCAAGAGAGAAATACTAGAAAAGCCAATCCTGGAATGCAAGTGCCATTCGCCATGTTTTCATTTGATCTTTAATTATTGAGGCTACCAACATATCAATGTCACCACTAATTTAAAAACTCGATTCCTCAGCTTATCCTAGGCCCTCCCATAGTGTGACTCTAAACTCTTCCTAATTTGATTTCAGCAGTGTCCTTTCTCCCACACACCTTCTGGCTTATTCTGCCCCTTTTTCTACTCCCAACTCCTATCCCATCACATATTTAAACCCCACTCACCTTCAAGACCCCCAGATCCAAGATGCTCTGTGTTCTCACAGTTTGTGAAGTCCTACTATCATTCTACTTTCCCAGGAGTTCCCTGTAACTCAGTCTCTCCTGGAGGGCTTCAGAGTCATGTGTGGCTGACATACCTCTAGGTCTTCCCAGGTCCAGCTTCTGCCCTTTACCCAATGGCTCCAAGGTGCACACACAATGCTCCAAAGGTGGGCATGAAATTAGTGGCAGGGAAGTAGAGGGAAAAACTCTGAACATTTTCAGTTTCTAATCTCTACTTCAGGAGTTTCATTAGTAAGAATCTAGTGAAACTAGGCACAGTGGCTCACTCCTGTAGTCCTAGCTATTTGGGAGATGGGAGATTGGGAGGACTGAGGTTCGAGGCCAGCCAGGGCAAAAAGTTAGTGAGACCCTATCTCAACACAGAAGCCAAGTATGGTGGCACTCACCTGTCATGCCAGCTACTTGGGAAGCAGAAATAGGAGGACTGCAATCCATTCTGGCCCAGGAATAAATGTGAGATCCTATTTGAAAAATAACTAAAGAGCTAGGACATGGCACAAGTGGTAGAGCTCCTACCCAGCAAGCACAAGGTCCTGAGTTCAAACCCAGGTACCACCTCCCCTCAAAAAAGAATTTGTTCTGTGTAAAAAGTTAAAAAGTCTAGGATGCCTGAGGTGCTTCCGTCAGCATCCACACCAACTGCCCACCTGAGCTGGTCCTGAGCCCTGGTTTGCACTGTGTCCATGCCAGACATTTTTTCCTTTAAATTAGTGACGCGGCACAGTGACTGTTTGGGTGCGCTAGGCCCTGTGTGGTGCAGCTCCCCATGCCACAGACTTGTTTTTAATGGGCCTGCTACCCTGTATCTAAAGCAAGCCTGAGAATTTCTTAAAGTGTTCTTCAATCAGTGCAAAATGGGAAAAAAATGAGAGTTGAAACAAAGGACCGATCACAGTTGAAACTGCCCACATCACCAGGAGGCATTACAGAAAGGCTGCTTGTTCCAGAGATGTGTGGTCTTAGGCTGCCCCCTTGAGGACACATGTAAGAGTCACACTTTCAAATCATTTCCAGAAAATCGTTATCATGCTTGTGGTCATCATTACCAGCATTATCATAATATCATCACAGGAAGTGACAATCAAGCAGTTACTATGGTCCAAGTGTACAGGTTGGATTTACTGTGCCCAACCACCCTATGATGACAGAAGTACTATTAATAAGCCTCATCTTTACTGGTGCAGAAACAGAGGCACAGAGAGGTTGATTAATTTGTCCCAGGTTGCATTGTCAGAAGTGGAGAGGCCAGTTTCTAACACAAGAACCTGACTCCAACACTCACACTCTCAATTAACCATTTTTTTTTCAAAGGGGAAAATGTAACACCTTGATTTTTGTGCTGTAACCCAGTGATGCACATAGGCTTATCCTGATTCCAAGAATTAATCTGCAAATCTGGAGAGCAGAAGTGCAAGTCTAACTCATTAAAGAAGTAAGAAAGACTGGGAGCCAAGCACTAGCCCATCTGGGCAAAGATGTGATGACTGCCTAGAGGATCCAGGAGATAACTATCTCTTCTTGCTTATGGCAAGCAATTCAGCTTTGCCCTACTGACTCAAACAGCCCAACATGGGAACATGGAATCTCTGGGCTGTCCATTTGGCAACCACAAACTATACATGGCTATTTAAATGCAAAATAACCAAGATTAAAATACACATTTAGTTCCTTAGTCACACTGGGCACATTTCAGGCACTCAAAATAGCCACATGTGCTGGTGGCTACCATACTATACAGTACTGAATGAGAAACCTGGCAGCTCACTTCTGCAATTCTTTCCCTTCAAGTATAGGTACTCTAGGGCAAATGTGGAAAAGGAAGAGCTGAGTTAAACCAGGGTTCACTTTTGCTGGATGAGTAAGGCTAAAATGGGGCCTCTTCCCTTCCTCCAAACAGCACCCATCACTCCTATTTAACTGTTCAGCAAATGTCCCAAGAACAACCATTTGAAAAAGAGCCAAATAATTAACTCCCATCTCCAGCCTCCACCTTCCAGAGGCTGACAAGAGGCCCCTGGGTTCATCCCAAAGGCAAGGAGGGGTTCAGCATAAACTAGATAGTCATACACTTGAACAGTTATACCACAACATGGCCAGATTTAAACCAGAGGAATCACGGTACACAATTTGAAAACTAACACTAGGAGACACCTTCCAAAGATCTAACATACTCAAAGGTTAATGCTGAATTCAACTGCAAAAGGAATCCTTTCATATTACCTGAAATCCTTCTGCATTTTTTGCAGGTACTAGGGTTTGAACTAAGGGCCTCATGCTTGCTAGGCAGGCACTCTACCTCTTGAGCCACTCTACCAGCTAAATATCCTAAAGTTTTAGTTTTCCTACCCAAACATCCTTCATCCCATATGCCTTATATGTATACAATTATTGCTTCTCTTTTTTAACTAGGGGGCCAGTTTTATCTTGGAACCCCATGAATACAGATGGAGAACAGAACTGTGCTCACCAGGGGTTGAGGGGGCAAGGATAAGAGGAAGTGGGCAGCTATAAAAGGCATCAGCAGGGGTTCTGTGATGATTAAAAGTTCTCTATCTTGATTGCAATACTGTACTATAGGGTATTTTTTTAAACAAGGTATTGGCACTGGGGGAAACTAGATATAGGGCACGCAGGATCTCTAATTATTTTTCATAACTGCATGTGAGTCAACAGTGACCTCAAAATAGAAAAGTTTAATTATAAAGAAAACAAACAAAGCAGCCCAAGGGGGAATCCCTGAGAGGGACCCAAACATAAAGAGTAAGCAAGGCACAGCCTAGTTGAGGTGCCCTACTCAGAAGAAGGATAAAAGTGCTCAGTCAGAGCCATCCCTGCTCCATTCTTGAGCTTCCCAGAGCAATTACATTCAGGTAAATGTGCACCTCTGAAATGGAGGCCTTTCTCTAGGCAAATTCATCACTATAGGAAATTAAAAACAGGGGTGCCAAGTAGGCAAGTCAACTATTTTATGTTAACAGAACAACATAAAATCTCATACTTCGCTGATGTGCTCTTGCTTGGAATAACTTCCTGTTATCCTTGGGCTGCAGCAACACATTTTCAAAAACTAATTTTAAAAGGAATTTTATTAGCCTGAAGCACTCTTCTACTAGAATATGAATGAGCTGAAATTAGTTAATTATTCATGGTACTGGTAAGAACCATTATTGAAATATAGAAGTTTTTAAGGGAAGGCAGCTGTGTTTGACTTTAAAAACTTAATTGAATGTGTGAACTTTAAAATAATCTTCTCAATCACACTCACATGTACATAACTGCAATGTCCATGAAAAAAAAAAAAAGAAAACCAGTAATGAAGAGCTAATCCAAGAGGAAGTCCACAATGATAACCACTCACCTCTGGGAAGCCCTCCCTGACCCCTTCAAGAGTGGCCAAGTACCCTCTGCTCTGTGACCCTGTGGATACTGACTCATTCCCACCCAAGCAGTCACTGGTTCAAACACATGGAGACCAGACCACAGCTTCTCAATCTTGTCTATACAGTGGAATTGCCTGTAGAGCTTTAAACATACAGATTGGTGCTGGGGTCTCCTTTCTCAGCCATGGCCTTGACTCTTGTGGCTTAAAAGCTCCTGATAGGATTCTCGTGTGCAGCCAGACCTGAGAGCTCTCTTAGCCAACTGCTACCCACACTGGATCATGCATCAGAACCACCTGGAGGACTTGTGAAAAGAAGACTGCTGGATGTCATCCCTGTGTCCTATTGTTTCTTGCATCCCCTAAAGGGCCTGGCACAGTATCTCGCACAGAGTAAGTGCTCAAAAAATGCTGAGGTCACACAGGTGGAATGGTAACATATGCTGAGTAATGCTCTTAAGACACCTTACCTTATTTCCTACTCTCCTGTGGCAGATAGCACCAGAACAAGGATGATCACTGTGGCCTCGATATGACCCAACTCCCTTATTCGAGCATTTGAAGCTTTAGTTTCCTATATTTAAAAGGGGGGTGGCAGCTCTTTCTTGGAACACTGGCTTTGGGGACTGACCCTCTTGAAATATATCACTGTGTTGTCATCATGCTGTGAGAAGGCCAAGCCACATGTCTTCTGGGAAGTGCAGGCCTGGGGAAAGTTGGAGCAGACAGCTATGGCCAACTGATCCAGCCTAGGCACCATTGATCCTCCAGGAAAGACCCCAAGCAAGAACCTCCAGCTAAGCCCAGGAAACACAAAAAAACCTAAAAAAAAGTCAGCACCGCTCACCACTGAGTTTTGGGGTAGTCTGTTACACAACAGCAGAACCAGAAAGTCAGTCAACTGACAACTGGAAGCAAATCAGTAGCACTTTCTGAGAGCTGCTACCCGAGAGCCAGTTTTCACACTACCCTGGAATGCTCAGTCTCACCTGCTCATGGACACTGGCCCTTGGTCACAAGCCTCACTTCTCAGCCAGAACTACCCTAGTGATGGTTCGTGCTGCCTTCTCAGTAACCATAGCTTGGAAGCTGATCCCACCACATTGCCCAACAAAGTGGCCCCCACAAATGACACCAACTGACAAGAAGTGACCACAGCACCTTGCCACTGACCAGCAGACCTACAGGGGCTCCCCATGGCAGTGACGAAACGCAACTCAGAGGACAAAGGTGTACTATGGTTTGTGTATGGCTTAAGTGTCCCAAGGTTTCACGTGTTGAAATGCAAGGTGTTAAGAAAGAGTGCAGAAACTAGCTGGGCATTAGTGGCTCACACCTGTGGATTGGGAGGATCACAGTTCAAGGCAGCCCAGGCAAATAGTTCACAAAACCCCATCTCAATGGAAAAAATGGGCATGGTGGTGCACTCCTGTCATCCCAGCAACTGCAGAAGTATAAAATAGGAAGATCACGGCCCAGACTGGCCTGGGCAAAAACTGAAGACACTATCCCCCAAATAACCAGAGCACAAAGGGCTGGAGGAATGGCTCAAGAGGTAGAGCATATGCGTAGCAAATATGAAGCCCTAAGTATGGGGGGGGGTGCTACATACAACTATGGTGTTTAGAAGTAGGGCCTTTAGGAAGTGACTGGGATTAGATAAGGTCATTATGGTTAAATCCCCATGATTAAATTATAGTGGTTTTATAAGAAGAGAGAAGAATTGGACTGGGAGTGTGACTTAAGTGGTAGAGTATCTGCCTATGTAAGTGTGAGGTCCTGAGTTCAAACCCCAGAACAACAACAAAAAAAGGAGAGTCACAGAGACAAAATATACACAAGCTCCCTGCCTCTTACCCCGCCCTGTGATGCTCTGTGCCACCTTGGGACTCTGACCACAAGAAGGCCATTATCAAGCCGGGCACTGCTGGCTCATGTCTGTAATCCTAACTACTCAGGAGGCAGAGATCAGGAGAATCACGTTTCGAAGCCAGCCTGAGCAAATAGTTCACAAGACCCTATCTCGAAAATTCCTAACACAAAAAGGGCTAGTGGAGTGGTTCAAGGTATAGGCCCTGAGTTCAAGCCCCAGTACTGAAAAAAAAAAAAAGACCACTACCAGATGTGGCTCCTTGGTCCTGTACCTTCAAAAGTATAAACCATAAATAACCTCTTTTCTTTTATAAAGTAGCCTGCCTCAGGTATCTCATTAAAGGAGTGAAAATGAACTAATAGAGTATATATACATAATAATACCAACAACAATCATCTTTTGGATTAAGTCCCAGAGGATGCATTTTGACTAATGAAAGGAAAGTGATAGGATGAACTGTTTGCCCTTCTTTCTACCAGTGAATTGCTGCAAACCACAAGCATCTCATACCCTCTCCGGACATGACCTGTGCTAAGGAACCAGTTTGATTTGGTTGCAAGGTTGTGATTAGTTCAATTGATACAACCACTTTTAACTTCTCTTTCCTCCTCTAGTTCACTTTCTTTTCCTCCGTGCTATTAGCTCCCTGGGTGCCTATCTTTCAATGAAGTGTTAGCATGTATAAAATGGAAGGGAACTTGACCATGAATGTTTATGATATCATCAGTCATAACAGCCACAAGTAGAAACAACCCAAATGGTCATGAACTGTTGACTAGATGAATAAAATCAGATATATTCATATCATGAAATACTATTTGTGAAGGGCAGACTGCAGGAGGTCCAGGTGTTCCCCAAAGTGGTGATTAGACAGGGAAGGAAATGCCCCATCTCCTTCCCAAGAGACACCTGTTCACACTAAAATCTTCATGCTGAAACATACTCCTCCCACCGGCAACAAAAAATCTATAAGGCCTGATGTCCAACCTGACTCCCGGTCCCACTGCACCCTCTCCATGCAGCCTTTTCTATCACTTCTCTACAAATAAAATTCCTTTGATCTTTACTTGCATTCCTGCCTTTGATTTCTATCCAAGTGCAGAACAAGGACCCTCACCACCCAAGAATTCCAGTGTATCATCTGGCAACCACAAAGGGACCCTTCTTCACCTGAGATTGGTATAGGCTGTGCCAAATTTTAGGGGACTACCTACGAAGTGGCCATGATCGTTCAGCACTCCAGTGGAGTCTGCCCTCCAGGACAGCCCCCCCCAACCCCTCACAGCTTAGCTATGGTGGAACTCTCAGGCCAACTTCTCTCTCTCTCTCTCTCTGTTAAGGAGAGCTTCTTCCTCAGGAATCTGGGGGAAAAGCTCTGAGCCCACTACAGCTATTAGGCAGGCAACCCGAGAGATTGGGGGCCGGCTGGGGGCTTATACTGGACTGCCAATGCTACCTGGGCAGAGCTGAAATCTCAGTGCAATGAGGCTTTTCTCTCAACATTCGGTTTCTTCCCTTTTTCTTTCCCAAGTAGATCAGAATAAGTGGCCGTCCCTTCCGCCTCAGGCAACAGTGGGCTGGCACCTGCCAGCCAGTTACATGTAAATAGCACAAACTGCCAGTCTAAAGGTGCTGAGTGTGAGGCTTTGCTGGGACGTGTCGGCTCACTCCCTAAGAATCCCTCACAACCCTCCTTCTTCTTGCTCCTCTATTTACATGTCATTGCAAAGGGAGGGAAATAAAAAAAAAGTATTAGGCATTTTTCAATTTTACTTCTTGGTGCAAGGGGCACATTTAATGGCCCTAACAAGAATACAAAAGCCGAGTCCAAGTGGAGCGGGCGAGCTGAGTGGTTGTGTGATCGCATCTCGGAAACTGGTAGCGCTTGCAGCATGGCTGACCAACTGACTGAAGAGCAGATTGCAGAATTCAAAGAAGCTTTTTCACTATTTGACAAGGAAGGTGATGGAACTATAACAAAGGAATTGGGAACTGTAATGAGGTCTCTTGGGCAGAATCCCACAGAAGCAGAGTTACAGGACATGATTAATGAAGTAGATGCTGATGGGAATGGCACAATTGACTTCCCTGAATTTCTGACAATGATGGCAAGAAAAATGAAAGACACAGACAGTGAAGAAGAAATTAGAGAAGCATTCCGTGTGTTTGATAAGGATGGAAATGGTTATATTAGTGCAGCAGAGCTTTGCCATGTGATGACAAACCTTGGAGAGAAGTTAACAGATGAAGAGGTTGATGAAATGAACAGGAAAGCAGATACTGATGGTGATGGTCAAGTAAACTATGAAGAGTTTGTACAAATGATGACAGCAAAGTGAAGACATTGTACAGAATGTGTTAAATTTCTTGTACAAAATTATTTATTTGCCTTTTCTTTGTTTGTAACTTATCTGTAAAAGGTTTCCCCTACTGTCAAAAAATATGCATGTATAGTAATTAGGACTTCATTCCTCCATGTTTTCTTCCCTTATCTTACTGTCATTGTCCTGAAACCTTATTTTAGAAAATTGATCAAGCAACATGTTGCATGTGGCTTACTCTGGATATATCTAAGCCCTTCTGCACATATAAACTTAGATGGAGTTGGTCAAATGAGGGAACATCTGGGTTATGCCTTTTTTAAAGTGGTTTTCTTTTAGGAACTGTCAGCATGTTGTTGTTGAAGTGTGGAGTTGTAACTCTGTGTGGGCTATGGACAGTCAACAATATGTACTTAAAAGTTGCACTGTTGCAAAATGGGTATATTATCCAGGTACTTGTACACTATTTTTTTGTAATACTGGTCTTGTACCAGAAACATTTTCTTTTATTGTTACTTGCTTTTTAAACTTTGTTTTAGCCACTTAAAATCTGCTTCTGGCACAATTTGCCTCAAATCCATTCCAAGTTGTATATTTGTTTTCCAATAAAAAAATTCCAATTAAAAAAAAAAGAATACAAAAGCCACCATCTTCTATAGATTAAATACCATACTCCAGGAGAAAAAAAATAATATTCTGCCCAACCCACAGCTTGACTTTTCAGGCAGACTCAAATGTTTTAGGACCCTCAGGGGCATGACTAATGACTCCCCACAGGAACAAAGGGGAGCAGGATTTCTTTCCCTTAGAGTTAAAATTCCAGCTTTCTGGCTAAGAGGAAGAGAAATGCAAAAGGACATAGTGACACAGTGGGCACTATATACAGCACTTGGCAGAACATGTTCCTGTGGTCTCCCCCTTAGGGAAGGAATTCTTTCCCTATCTATGCTAGCCCTCCTGGCCATCCTGGGACCCTTTTCAATAGAATCTTGTTGAACTAGAGCCTCTTAATAACTGGAAAATGGCTACATATACAAGGTTATAAAATCAATAAGTGAAGACTTGGTCAAGGTCATGCTGGTAAGGGTGATTGCAATCCTGGCAGACCCAAATGTCTTCCCCATGACCCTGGCCACGGGTGGCAATGGTGGAAGTAGACAGGAGAAAGGAATGCCTTCTCCCCAAAGAAGTATGGTTCCTGGTGGGGGAACTAGGTCTCTGGCCCTGGGGACACCTAGTCACATGAGACCCTCCTTAGAATGACCAGTCTCCTAACACCAAGAGCCTAAGAAAAATGATTGTCATTTTCTATTGTACCCAGGCTTGGCCTAAATATCCTTTGGGAGACCAGGAGTGCTGGCCAGAAGGGGAAAGCATTGACTATAACATCACCTTACAACTAGACTTATTCTACAGAAAGGAGAGAAAAAAATCTAAACTTTGTAGAAAATGTTATATAGATGTGGTGTCATTAGCTACTTTGCAGGCTTTAACTCCTGGGGAAAAAAACTTAAAGAAATGGGAAAGAGGAAATGGCAGTTATAAGGTAACAAAAAACCCAGAGTGTTTACGTTGGAGATCTCTATGGTAAACTGCTTTAGCTTTTTACATAAAAATATGTAAACATCTTGACATGGTTCTTATTGTAGAGTTAATGTAAAAAAGTTGTTATTTCTACTCCGTTCTACTGTTACTTTTAAGAAAACCAGTTTTCAAACTTATTTCAATCAGGTCTCACTAAGATGCAAGCATTCAGGGGTTAACACTCTAGCTCAGAGCAAAAAAAAAAAAAAAAAAAAAGTGCTGTTTTTAAATCCTGGCCATAAGCCTACAGGAGAAATCTTAGAATTTGGGTAAAGAAATAACCTTGACCTGTTTCATTCTGTTGTGGATAAAACCTGGGATTTAATCCTCTCTTATAATACATGGGTCTATCAACAACTGGGCTTTCTATAAATTGTTTTTATACAAAAAAATAATTTTAAGGTTGTGGTTTTTTCAGGCAAATACAAGGCTCTAAGTTAAAAGGCTTTAGGAGTTATTTTCAACAAATAACAAAAATATAAAAGGATATAGGAGGGTATTGAAAAAAAAAGGTTTGTCCTCAAAATTGTCTCAAAATGGGAAAAAAAGGGTAAGGACAAGGTCCCTCAGGGGGTGCAGAGTAAGTTGTGATAAAAAGATAGAGCTTATATATGCTTATAGAAGTGACTAAGTTGACTAAAATCTAAGAGTTACATTAAAGGTTTTGTAAGGTCAAAATTGAATGTATTAAGGTTAAACTAAAATTCTATAAGCTTATAACAACAGGCTGTCTTAAAAATATTGTTCTGTTCTTGAGAATATTTACCAAAAAAACTTTCATAAAGAAAAGGTTTTTGTTCTATCAAGATAACTGCCAAGAATCTTTGATGCTCCAAGAATTCACCAAGACAGTCAAGTAGGAAAACAAAAGTTTATTAGGACACAGAGAGACGACAGGCAGCTAAACACAGGGAGTGCTCCTGCACTAACATGTACATTGGTACAAATCTACTTATGTAAAGCAAAGTAAAAACAAAGCTGAAGTATACCCTCCAGATAGGATAAAAAAAGAATGTATAAAAGAGCACTACACTGGAGGTCTTGACACCTCAAGTCTTTATTAGAGTCAACAAAACAGGTAGTTAGTTCTAAAAATAACTGGATAGTGTGTCATTAACTTCAAACACTGGGCTATGCATTATCAACTCCTTCAACATGTCAGGTGGAGGAAATTTTTGGCCTGGGATGGTCAGATTGAGCCTGTTAATTATGGTGGGCTTCATTGGCTACAAGGCAGCAGAACCCTGCTGTATGTCATAGGCCGCCCGTTAATGTCAGCCATCAGGTTTCCTAACTCTATACTTAGTCCTCATGGATATTTACTTGTGTTCTCTGCTGATTTTTGTCAGGGTTTTGACTACTGAGATAACTGAGTCATAACTAAATATTAAATTCATTAAAGAGTTGGTTTATGTAAAATCTTCTAGATGACCTTATAACCGTGGTTAAACAACTGTTGTCATAGGTGATACTAATGCAGTTAGTACCTTATATGTGCCTGTGATTAGGCTATTTGGGGTCACTGACACTGCCTCCTCAACTATTGGGAGAGCTAAGGTTTTACTCCAAGGGTAACAACGAATATGTATGTATAACCTCTAGACAGCTGTGATGCTGTTGCTGGCTCCTGTATATTAAATATATTTGTGTCTTCCAAGTATATCAGGACTTCTAAAATATAAAATTTAGGTAAACACTGTAACAAAAAAGTTAATGGTAATAACATATTATGTTGTTCTTTAATTGCTAAATTGTCCATCAGAATTTTAACCATGGCTCCTTTACGTTTTTGTCATTGTAGTTCTGATCCTTCTGGGATATTTACAATCAAGTCCGTAAAAAAATGACTCTAACAAGTACCTGTCTTTCAACCAACTTAGCTTTAGATTTTGTTTTGTATTGTCATCATCTAGAAGGCCACTGCCTAAGAGCAACTCCTTTTAAACCTCTTTGTTGCTTAAATTTGGCTAAAGGGGTCTGTCTAGTTGGCACTGACTCCCATCTGACCTGGTTGTTGCTTCTCCCCTGACGTGGGACACTTAAAAACAAAGCTAATCCTCACAAGGAAGGATCAAAATGACCAATCGGAAAAATCTTCAGATGAGACTGCTCAGAGACAGTTTAGAGACAAGGGGGGAATGCCATCAAAGTTCAAATGAAGTCACTTGTGCCAGACCTCTCAAAAAAATTAATCAAAGCCGAGAGGGTTAAAGAAGTGGTTCTTTAACCACTTCAGATAGTGTGGCTATCTGACATGAAAGCTCTCCTAGGCACAAACTCATATTTTTGGCCAGGGCCTTCTACTGTAATAGAGACAAAGTGACTATTTCTATTGGCTCCAGACATGTCCTATGGTGTTTTTAGTTTTGGACTTAAACAATGGATTTTTCTTAGACTCACGGACCACTGCATAGTCTCAGATTTTCTTTTGCCTATACAGGGAAGAGTATGTACAACTGCCAATACTTCCTGTTACCCATATAAATACTTCACGCATTATAGAGAAATATACAAACTACATTCTCCAACAAGCTAAGTGTCTCCGGGAACAGTCCCTTGAAACTCAGGTATCCACACAGGTATGGGATCAAATAAAATCCCAGCTCCCTTGTACAACATGGTTCCTACCCTTTCTGGGTCCTATAGCTGCCATTATTCTCTTACTTGTGTTTGCACCTTGCATTCTAAACTTACCTATCAAGTTTGTTTCCTCTCTCCTAGAATCCATCAAACTACAGATGCTGATGGAAATGAAGATGACCTACTGCTGTGGTCTCCTCTATAACCCCTCTTGTGGTCAGCCCTGATGCCTCGGGCCCCTTCACTACCCCCTTTCAGCAGTGAGTACTCATCGAATAGACCTCATTGTCCATGTTCCTAATGGCAGTCAGGGTAATCATTGGGGGGCGAGACTTGAAGGGCAGACTGCAAGAGAGCCACGTGTTCCCCAAAAATGGTGATTGGCCAGAAAAGGAAATGCCCCCATCTCCTTCCCAAGAGACACCTGTTCACACCAAAATCTTTGTGCTGAAACATACTCCTCCCACCGGCAACAAAAAAACCTATAAAGCCTGACGTCCAACCCGACGCCAGGGACTACTGGATTCCAGGTCCCACTACAAGCCTCTCCATGCAGCTTTTTCTATTGCTTTTCTGCAAATAAAATTCCTTTGATCTTGCATGCATTCCTACGTTTGATTTCTATCCAAGTGCAGAGCAAGGACCCTCACCACCCAAGAGTTCTAGTATAACATTTTGTCATAAAAAGGAATGGAAATTGGAGACCTTGTGAAGGACTGTTAATGGGTTCACAGTTCCTTTTAGGAGTGATGAAAATGTGCTGATACTAGACAGTGGTGATGGCTGCACAACACTGTGAAATTACTAAAGGCCACTAAAGTTTATACTTGGAAATGGCATGTTATGTGCATTATACTGGAATAAGAATTTGCAAAAATAAAACTAAAAACCTTACAGAGCCCCACAACAGGGCTTAAAATAGTTTAGTTACTCTTACTTGTAGCCTTCTTTCAAATTTCCCAGGTGAGTTGTTTTTCTTTTTCTTCCCAAATATCCAGGTGATATATCTGGTTCCAAATGCAAATCAATGTGGTTCATTTGAGTATGCAAAAAGTCATATATTTCTACAGTATCTTGTAAAGAGCTTTGTTATATTTTGTAAAGCTGGGGAGCAAAAATGAACACGAACAAGTTATATGAAAAAATAAATAAGTCTGTTACTGTTTGTTTAAAAAAAGAGGGGAATGAGCCAGGTGCCAGTGGCTTACACCTATAATCATAGCTAATCAGGAGGCAGAGATCAGGACTGAGGTTCCAAATCAGCCCATGCAAATAGTTTGCGAGACCTTATCTCTAAAAAACCCATTACAAAAAAGTACCTCAAAAAAAAAAAAAAAGAAAGAAAAAGAGGGGAATGAAAAAAATTGCTGATGATGACAAATGTACTTTGATAAACAGTTGTGATGATTACATGAAATGATGCATAAGAACTTTCCATTAGTGGCCACTATTTGTGAAAGGGTTATATTTCCAGATTATGGAAATGGAGACTCCCCAAAAGTCAAGTGACCCTACCCAATGTCATTTGAAGTGGGAGTATTCTGTTTTATATTATAAAACATTTTATTAGCATATATCAGTTGTACAGAAGGTTTCATTGTGATATTTCCATATATGTTTACAATGTACCTTGGTTAGGTTCACCCCACCATCATTCTCCTTCATCTCCTCCCCCCATTCTTAAAATAACTTCAACATAGTTTATTGTGTTATTTTCATATAAGTATATAAAATACATCAACCATATTTGCCCTCCTTTACCTTCTCTGTTTACCCTCCCCTCTCCCACTATTACTCACCCCTGATCGGGACATATTTTACATTTCTGACCTTCATTCTCTAAAGTATATTCATTTCTGAAAAGGGTTTGCCAGTGGTAGGTAATTCTCACATGAATACATTGTACAATCAGATTAACCCCCTCTATTACTCTCCTTCAGTGAATCAGTTCTTGGGTTTTCCATATGCAGATGAGGAATGCACCTAGTAAGAGTTCCAGGGCTCTGTCTTCAAGCAAGAAGACAGCTTGGATGAATGGATATTGGAAATGTGGTGGGGGGGGACTGTTGCATATTAGTCAGGGTGGAGAGTAAAAGAGAGAAGTGAGAGATAAGGGACAAGAGAGTCAAAAGCCATGTTGGACTACCTCTGGGAAGAATTTTGGCTGGGAGTTGAGGGAGGAAAGGGTTTTAAGAGACTCTAGGAAGGTACAGGTGTATGTGTGAGTGCGTACAAATGGATGCACATGCACATATTGGGAACCAGAAGAATAGCCAGGGGTTGCAGGTTAAGAATTCATCTTGTGAGGTTGGAGGTGTGGCTCAAGTGATAGAGCACCTGTCTAGCAAGCACGAAGTCAAGTTCAAACCCCAGTAATGCCAAAACAGACTCAACTTCTGACACTTTTCTAAGACTCCAGTAAAAATATATAAATTGCTTTCAATCTCTTCTGACTACCGAATTCTATTTTTTTGAATATCATGTGGGATTCTGGTATTTACCTGGGATATTTATTTTAATCAAATTTACCAGGAGCTACACCCTCAGCCCCAGGATATGTAATTTTAGAAACAAAAGCCTAGGCAGGAACTAACCTTGGGAAATCAGGGTTACAAAGACCTGTCAGTTTATTCAATTTTCTCTCTGCTAAGAGCAGAAAAAGGTGGCTTCTACTTGAAATTTGCATCTTAGTAAGATACATTTCTTGTAACTGCTTAATAATTCTCCTGATAATTTTTTGGGAGGCAAGTTCTAATATAGTAAGTGCTCAAGTTTTAGCATGCATCGGAACTCCATGAAGAGCTAATTAAAAATGGATTGTAGGCCAGGTGTGGTGGTGCGTGTCTATAATCCCAGCTACTTGGAATAGAAGAATGAAGGTTTGACACCAGCCTCGGCAAAAGTTAGTGAGACCCTATTTCAACAAACAAGCTGGGTGTGGTGGTACAAGTCTGTAATACCAGGCACTAGGGAGGTAGACACAGGAAGATCAAAGTTGGAAGCCAGAGGATCCAGGTTGGAGGCTATCCTAGGCAAAAGCTTGAGACCCTATCTAAAAAACAAAAAGACTGGCAATGTGGTTCATTTGGTAGGGTGCTTGCCTAGTAAGTATAACGCCCTGAGTTCAATCCCCAGAACCACCAAAAATCAAATATAAAAACCACACAGATTGCAAACCAGGTGTGGTGGTTCATGCCTGTAATCCCAACACTTGGAGGCAGGAGCATCTGAGTTCAAGGTTAGTCTGCACCACATAGGAGACTATGTGTCAAAACAAAACAAAAAATGGAGGATACTAGGAATGTAGATCCATAGTACATTATTTGCCTAGCATACACAAGGCCATGGCTTGATCCCCAGAGCAGTAAACAAAGTAAAAACCAGTTTGCTGGGACCGTACCCAGAGTTTCTGACTTAGTAGTTCTGAGTTAGGAGGGCCTGAGAATTTGCACCTCTAATAAGTTCTCAAGTGATGCTCATGCTGGTCTGCAAACCGCATTTTGAGAACGAATGATCTGAATCCATTTCTAACCTGCTAGAATCTTCTTGAACTGGTTTAAACGTTTCCTTTGATGGTGAGAAATTCATTACTTCCAACGTTTCTTCCAATGATACTTTCATAAATTTATACTTTTGAGTAACACAGTCCTGGAAGTAGCATTTAAGTTCAAAAGCCACTTAATACTACAATGAAGGTGTATACACCCAGGTATCAAAACACATCTTTTAAAAAAGTTTATAAGTCAGGCACCAGTGGCTCACGCCTGTAATCCTAGTTACTCAGGAGGCAGAGATCAGAAGGATCAGAGTTCAAACTCAGCCCTGGCCAAAACCCTATCTCGAAAAAAACCTTCATTAAAAAAGGGCTTAGGAGTGGCTGAAGCAGTAAGAGTGCCTAATTAGCAAGTATGAGGCCCTAAGCTCAAACTCCAGTGCTGCCAAAAACAAGCAAGAGCAAGAAAGACAGAGAGAGAGAGAAAGACTGGCATTTTTTCCCAAATGTAGAACTAGGTGAAGTCCAAACAATGCCAAGAGCACAGCACTTTGACATTAATATCAAATAATGAGAATGAATCCCACTGGTCACCCCCAAACTGGTCATATAATCAATCACCACCAATCTGCCACAGAATCCTCTGCATTGGGATCTTGGAAGAGGGTACAACAATGAAGTCCTGCAGAAACTGCTGGAAGCGGGCTCTGCTTATCTGTATCCAGCACATAGCAGGAGCTCAACAAATCCAGCTATTTTTCCAGTGCATGTGTTTATTCTGGTTCCTCTCCCTCTTCCACTACTGACGTCTTCTACACATGCCTGAAAAATAATCAGGCTACCTTTCCCAGTAGACCTGATAAGGTAAAATGCATTGCCACATTGCCAGTGTAAAACCAGAGCAAACATTATTATTAGCAAACATTATTATTTGTGTGTGTATGTGTGGTACTGGGGTTTCAACTCAGGGCCTACCACTTGAGCCATGGCCCCATCCTTTTTGCTTTTTAGCTATTTTTCAGATAGGCTCTCCCATTTTATGCTTGGGCTGGTCACACAGTGATCCTCCTACCTATGCCTTTCGCATAGCTGGGGTAACAGGCTTGAACCATCATGCTTGTTATTGTTTATTAAGATGGGATCTAGCTAACTTTTTGCTGAGCTGGCCTTGAACTGCGATCCTTCTGAGTAGCTTGGATTACAGGCTTGAGCCCACTGTGCCCAGCCATAATCATTTTTTCTCCATAAAAATTATATTAGGAACAGATATATGTCCTTTTGATTTCTCATCTGCAAAGTTACCAATCATTCCTTGTTTTTGTCCACACATGTAAACACATGCCCCACCTTCTGGTAAATCAGTAGGAAAGATGCTTTCTTTAGCAGTAATTTCTCACTAAAAAAAGCAGAGGGATGATATTTCACCAACACTAATTATGAAGGCAGTATATGATGATGCTGTTCTTTCAACAGTAAACTGCCTAATTATATTCACACACACATTATCAGCCATCCCGATAATTCCTGTGCAAGTCAATATGGTAAATAAGTCCCCCAGAACCAAAAGAACCAAGTTATAAAATTCAACTGTGCCCAGATTCAAGAACTGTACACATATTCGTGAACTAGACTTTTTCTAAAGACATCATTATTTTACACCTACTTGCCAGGCACTAAGGTCTACAAATGTTAATTAATGCTCATAGTAATTCTAAGAGATGGGAGGCAGCTTCTTTTTACAGGTCAGGAAATGAGACTCAAAGAGAGGCTGGGTACAGTAGCTCACACTTGTAATTCCACCTACCTGGGAGGCAGAGATAGGAGGATCATGGTTCAAGACCAGTCCAGGCAAAAATTAGTGAGACCCTATCTCAAAGAACATGTTGGGTATAATCATACATACCTGCAATCCCAGCTATGTGGAAGGTAGAGGTTGGAAGACTGTGGTCAGAAGCTGGCCCCAACCATTAACTCAAGACCCTATCTGAAAAATAACTAAAGCAGAAAGAGCTGAGGAGCAAAGCTCAAATGGTAGAACACTTGCCTAGTCAAATCAGGGCCCAAAGTTCAACCCTCCAGTATCACCAAAAGAGAGGTTAAGAAATCTGTCCCTTGCCAGAGCCAGCATTGGAACAGAAGTCACCTTTGCAAAGGCTCAGGGATTTACTGGAGCTATAGCAAAAAAAAGTTCTAACTTCACTGTGGAATTCAAGAAATGGGAGGTCTGAGAAGTTGGTTCTTGACTGGCCCCGATGGCTCACAACTATAATCCTAGCTACTTGGGAGGCTCAGAGCAAGAGGATCGCAGTTCCAGGACAGCTCAAGAAAATAGTTTGTGAGATGGCATCTCAAAAATTACCAGAGCAAAATGGGCTGGGGGTGTGGCTCAAGTAGTAGAGCACCTGCTTTGCAAGCACAAAACCCTGAGTGCAAACCCCAGTGACTCCAAAAAAAAAAAAAAGTTGGTTCCTTAGTCCAGAACCCTCCTTGATGACCTCTATCTCCCAGAGTTACTGTTAATCTGCCTTTCTCTGTCTCCATGGCACATCAGATTCAATCTGCAAATGTTCAATGCTCTGACTCTCTCTGTAGTTGCCATTAAAACTGCTAGTGTTGGACTGTACTCCCATTCAAGTAAAAAACTCAGCCCCAGGACTGGGGGCAAGGGGGAAGAGTGGCTCAAGTGGTAGAACACCTGCCTAGCAGGCCTGAGGCCCTGAGTTCAAATCCCAGTATCACACACACACACACACACACACACACACACACACACAAAACCCATCTTGGCCCCTTCAGTGGCTTCTTGGCCCCATCCACATGGCCTGCACAATTGATTGTATCTCAAGTCAAAGGACCTTGGGTAAATCCCATAGTGTCTTATTGTTCAAGTTCCTGTTCTATGAAACAGGAACATACTATCTACTTCCCAGAGCTGGGAGGGGATTGTAAAAATGCTTGGCACTCAGGAGCATGCGGAGTTGGATCCCTTCCCCTAATGATAGATACATGGCAAACACAGCCCATAGGCCAAACAAGTTGTAGCAGATGCTCACTGGGCCCTGAGTCCCAGGCCATGGAATCACTTCAGTCTTCCAAAGAACACCAGGAAATTCCTCCAGGAAATCCTCCACAACTCCCTAAGAGGTCAGTTTCAGGGGTAAGGGGGAAGAGAGAGAACAACGGAGGAGGTAAATCTAACTAAGATATATTGTAAGCACGTATGTAAATATCATAATGTATCCCCACACAACTATTATATGCTAATAATAAAAAAATTTTAAAGAGGTCACTGTTCCCATTCTAAGTCTTGATCTGCCAAGTTGATAATTTACTTAGAAGGTGAAATGAAGAAACTCAAAGGTAGCTATAGGTGACAAAAGCTAAAACCATTAAACTCAACTGATTAGGTATCTACTGAGCATTTTGATGTGAAAGCTTAACTTCTGCCTCCTGGTTCAGGAGGCAGGATTCACCTGGATTCCTGTGTTTCTACAATAAATGAAATACAAATATGTATAATTTCTAAAGAAGCTAATATGCCCAGTGTACGCTACTCATGGCATGATTTGCTACTTGAGTGAAGTATACACAGCTAAGAGCGAGGCTCCCCAAGTAAATCAGTGACTAGCATTCAGAGATCTGCCCTCCCAGCATTCTTCCCTACGTGGTGGCCACAGATCATTTCTTCTCCACCTCCATGCTTCCCTGCCCTACATACTTCTAGTCATCACAGAATTGTTTCTGTGTGTCTGTTCTTCAGTCACAAAAATTTGAACTTGTGCTTGCTTCAGCAACACATATACTAAAGTTGAGATTAGCATGGCCCCTGCACAAGGATGACACGCAAATTCATGAAGCATTCCATATTTTTTAAAAATTGGGGATCTACCATCATTAGCAACACCACCACCAACAGATGTTGGCGAGGATGCGGGGAAAAAGGAACCCTCTTACACTGTTGGTGGGAATGTAGACTAGTACAACCACTCTGGAAAAAAATTTGGAGGCTACTTAAAAAGCTGGACATCGATCTACCATTTGATCCAGCAATACCACTCTTGGGGATATACCCAAAAGACTGTGACACAGGTTACTCCAGAGGCACCTGCACACCCATGTTTATTGCGGCACTATTCACAATAGCCAAGTTATGGAAACAGCCAAGATGCCCCACCACTGACGAATGGATTAAGAAAATGTGGTATCTATACACAATGGAATTTTATGCAGCCGTGAAGAAGAACGAAATGTTATCATTCGCTGGTAAATGGATGAAATTGGAGAACATCATTCTGAGTGAGGTTAACCCGGCCCAAAAGACCAAAAATTGTATGTTCTCCCTCATATGTGGACATTAGATCAAGGGCAAACACAACAATGGGATTGGACTTTGAGCACATGATAAAAGCGAGAGCAGACAAGGGAGGGGTGAGGATAGGTAAGACACCTAAAAAATTAGCTAGCATTTGTTGTCCTTAATGCAGAGAAACTAAAGCAGATACCTTAAAAGCAACTGAGGCCAATAGGAGAAGGGGACCAGGAACTAGAGAAAAGGTGAGATCAAAAAGAATTAACCTAGAAGGTAACACCCACGCACAGGAAATTAATGTGAGTCAATGCCCTGTATAGCTATCCTTATCTCAACTAGCAAAAACCCTTGTTCCTTCCTATTATTGCTTATACTCTCTCTACAACAAAATTAGAGATAAGGGCAAAATAGTTTCTGCTGGGTATTGAGGGAGTGGGGGGAGAGGGAGGGGGCAGAGTGGGTGGTAAGGGAGGGGGTGGAGGCAGGGGGGAGAAATGACCCAAGCCTTGTATGCACATATGAATAATAAAATAAAATAAATTGGGGCTCTACACACAAGGGAGGTGTGAGGATAGGTAAGACACCTAAAAAATTAGTTAGCATTTGTTGCCCTTAACGCAGAGAAACTAAAGCAGATACCTTAAAAGCAACTGAGGCCAATAGGAGAAGGGGACCAGGAACTAGAGAAAAGGTTAGATCAAGAAGAATTAACCTAGAAGGTAACACACATGCACAGGAAGTCAATGTGAGTCAACTCCCTGTATAGCTATCCTTATCTCAACCAGCAAAAACCCTTCTTCCTTCCTATTATTGCTTATACTCTCTCTTCAACAAAATTAGAGATAAGGGTAAAATAGTTTCTGCTGGGTATTGAGGGGGAGGAGAGGGAGGGGGCAGAGGGGGTGGTAAGGGAGGGGGTGGAGGCAGGGGGTAGAAATGACCCAAGCATTGTATGCACATATGAATAATAAAACAATAAAAAAAACTGTAGCTCTAACCCTCCCATCAGAGGTTACACATACAAATAGGCACTAGGACTAGCACCACATAAAAGAATGAACATGGACAGCAAAGCAAGTGTAGAGGTTTCTACCATAGGCACAATTTATAGGGCTGGGTGGCCAAATTTGGTCACAGGTCTTAGAAATGAAGGAGCTCTAACACAGAGCTTTAGTATGAGCATCTACAGTCTCACTTGATGTAGGACTCCAATCATGCAGATAGAATGACCACTGAAAAATCCTTCCATGCTCCAGTAAGTACAGCTCAGTACAGGGTCTAGGGGCAAGGACTCCAGAGCTAGAGGGCCTGGGTTCCAATCCCATGGAGATCACGTGCCACTCACAGAGAAGGAGGGTGGAGAGAAGGAGGGTGAAGAGAAGGAGGGTGGGACATTAATAGGTAAGGGAAATAAGAGAAGGAGGGAGAAAGGGAAAGGAAGAGAGAAAAATGACTACTCAGAACACCGCTTGCTACGCAGCACTGCTCAATAAATGCCAGGCATCATTGTTTCTAAACCTAACCCCTTGAGTATTCTTCTTCAGCAGTGGGACATAGGCTGGTTCTAGGCTCACATCCTAGAAACTACTTGCTCACAAAAAGGGTTGTTATCATGTGAAAATATCAGACCCCAATTCACCATCCAAGACTCAGAAAGGCCTTGGGATTTTGGAAAGAGTACAGATATAGGAGAGAAAGATGACTGTTACTATTTGCTTTTTTTTTCTTCTTTTCCAGAAAAAAAGCACAAGAACCTCTTTAAAAATTGTGAGTAGACTCCTACAGATCATAGCTGATAGAGAAATTATCTATGGTATCCCTAGTAATGGCCATTTGATTTCTCTTCAGGGTGGCATGTATGTATAATGACCATGTAAACAAAAAGATTGTCAAGGATCCCAGAGGGTCATTGGAAACCCTTCCAGCCAATCTCCATGCCACCCCTTACCCAGATGACCCTAAGATCCCAAGTCTCAACAGTGGGATGAGCTGAGAGCAACCAAAGAGCTCCTACCTCAAGTTTCTTATTTTATCCTTGTTCCTAGCATTTCTGCACACTGACATGCTCTTGGTTGCTTTGGTCTTTCCATTCTTATTCTTACAGAGTTGGCAGAAGTCTTCAGATCCCTTCCCTGAGGATAGTCTCTTGTTCCCAGGTAGACTGCTCCTCTTCTAAACTCTCTCTGGGCATGAGATCTGAATATCATCCACTGCTGAGCAACTCAAACCATCTAATGTGAACCACTTACCCTCTGGACCTGCCTCCTCTGTCTTAGCTCATAGCAATTTCAGCCCCACATCAGAGATGATCCCAGTAATTCTATGGAGTGAAGGGAGAGGCCTCTGACCAGGTTATAGAAATGCAATCCAAGTCAGTGTGGTGCTGAGGCCCACCAGCTGGCCTTAGTTCCAAGAGGCTTCCTTAGTTTTAAAACAAAATACATAGAGGAAATAAAAGAAGCTAAGAAAAAAATCACTCTTTGTACAAACAATTTGAAGACATATTCAGTATGATTTTGAGAGCTGCAAACCTGTTCCACTTCTTTCTGAAAAACACACCCGGCAGTATTAACTCCCTTTCCAGGCCTACAGACCTAGGTGCCTGGCATCCTCTGCTGAATCACAAAATAATTCTTAAACAAGGAAAATCTTCAAGGGCACTTTGAAGTCTCAAGGCATAAACAGCTTCTTGACACAGATTTATCTTAAACTGCAGAAGCAGAGCATAGTGTCATTCAGGGCAGTTTGGCTGGCGTTTTAAATAGCCTTGTAGGGATGGTGAAGTGGCTCAAGTGGTAAAGAACCTGCTTAGCAAGTGTGAAGCTCTGAGTTCAAATCCCCCAGTATGCAATAAATAAAAACACCAAACAGCCTGACAGCTTGTTGATTAAATTTACTTCCAACCCAATCCACTCCAGTTCCCCATACTTTCCTTGCTAAATTCCTCTTTGGAAAAACAGACAATCAGTTAATCTTAAATCTTAAAGTGCTACTTACTATTGCTGGCAACCAAAGTTTAATATGAAAATAGTAAGGCTACAGATTATGATACTGACAAGAGAAAAACAAAAAGTGAACCTTAATATTCATTTCTGAGAAAGATTTCTCAAAAATAAAACAATGAGGCTTTCAGAGGTGAGGTTTACAGACATGTACAGGCTCTCTTTTGGCTGTTCCACAGAAAAGGCCTGTCATTCAAAAACAACACATGAAAAAAATGCTTTTATACACTACAGATATGCATAAACATGGGTGCCCTGATGTTGTGGCTGTCACTATTTTTTCCTTGCTTTTTACTGTAGGAAGATTCAAGTTGATCATACATGCATTTTCTAATTCTGCATGCTATCTTTCAACTGCAAAAACTGTCAGCAAAAGACAACAATATAATGTTGTTATTTATGCATGCTGAGCCATCACAGTAATTCGGTTTTGGACTCACCAAATTATTTAAAATTAGCCAAACTACCACACTAAAAGGTTACTACATATATTTCTATTACAGCTGACTAAAAAGTAGTCCTTTAAATGACCAGTGCCTTTAAAACAAGCATATTTCGCAATACTTATACTCTAATACAGTGATTCTCAACCAAGGGTGGTTGTCCCTCCTTACTCAGAGTTTGACAATGTGTAGAAATGTTTTGGGTTGTCACACCTGGACATCTAGCGGTAGAGGCCAGGAATGCTGGCAAACATCCTACAATGACTAGATCAGTGCCCCAACACAGAATCATCCCGCCACAAAAGCCAGTGGTGCCAAAGGTGAGAAAACCTGCTGTTTGTGCTGAGTATATAGATCAGTGGTCGAACTTGCCTAGTATAAACAAGGCCCTAGGCTTGATAACCAGCACCTCAAAAAAGAAAAGTAAAACTCACAACCTCCTTCTCTCAAATAAAACAAAAGCCCGTCACTATTTCAAAACCAGGTGTAGTGGCATACGCCTAAGGCTCAGCTACTAAGGAAGCGGAGGCAGAAGGATTATTTGGGCCCAGGCGCTTAAGACCAGCCTGGGCAACATACTGAGACCCCGTCTCAAAAAGCAAAACAAAAACAAAATTAGAAGCTGGGGTGCTTCGAATTAATTAATTAATTAATTAGCTGGGGTGCTAATTACAGGCTCACATCTGTAATTCTAGCTACTCAGAATGCAAAGAGATCAGGAGGATCGCAGTTCAAAGCTGTCCCAGGCAAATAGTTTGTGAGCCCCTATCTCAAAAAAAAATCACAAAAAAAGGCTGGAGTGGCTCAAGTGGTAGAGCACCTGCCTAGCAAGCATGAGGCCCTGAGTTCAAACCCCAGCCCCTTCAAAAACAAAACAAAATAAAACAAAAAACCAGAAAGCCTACTATAGTAAGCTATAATGGATGTAACAGAAAAATCTCCTTTACAGTGTATATACCTTGGATCATGCCTCATTAATATACAAAAAAAGGGCTAGAAAATTATAAACAGAATAAACACAATTCTGATTTGGGCAGATTTTTAAAAAACTGGAGCAATTTGTAGCAATATCCATCCTTTTAAAACATTTTTTCAAAAGTAGAGACTCAATAAGTTTGTTATAGGTGTTCAATAGCATCAGTAGTTGTAATTGTTCCTCCTAGGAATGACTGTGGCTAATTCATTAATAATAGTGGTAAGGGTTTTATACTAATCATTATGGAACAAACTTCCCCAATTCCCCTTTCATGAGTGGCAGTGCAGTGAAACTATAGTGGGAATCTGCAATAGACCTGGAGTGAGAAGGCTTACTGGGGAAGCCATCCCCTCGGCAGGCTACCCTAGGGAGGTCAAAAACACTCATCAGCCTTCACAGGCCCTATCTGGCAAAGAAAACCCATCCTAAGGACATTAGTACAAATTGAAAACAATTCATATGGTATCTTATAACAAATACCCTGCCTACTTACTATGGGCACTGGGAAAGAAGGGGAGAAGAGAGATGGAGGTAAACAACTTTGATTCCTATAAAAACACTTGAAAATTTAATTTACTTGATCATCACTGAAAGGAACTCTTGTGTATTTGATTAAGATTATTAAAAATAATTTGATTATGTTTTTACCACAAAGAATTGGTAAAATGAAGGCTGCTTCACAACTGTAGCTACTATGTCCCTTTTTAAAGTAACAAGAAGGATGTCTATGTTCCCAAGTTAACTCAAGGTTTTGCTCATCAATTGCTTTCAGTAAGCACAGTATCCATTTTCTACTATTTCAAAATTGGAGTGCTTTGCTAAGGATAGGGAATGATGATTCTACACATACCATGTACAACCAAAATGGTCACCAAACGTAAGAAAGATAAGTAGCAGATATGGGGCAAAATATTTAAGGTAGTCAGTCATTCAAGCCGATAAGAAACTATTCAGTTCAATTCACTCTAAAACCCTGACTCTATGCAGAAAAGTGTCCATAGAGAACATGTAAAAGCTAAAGTCATTTCAAATACAGGGGCCCTGCAGTGTGGCCTACTCCTGCACAGAGCCCTCTCTCCACTGTCCTTTCCATGCCCTATCCCCTTCACACTGCTGAGGTCTACCCTGCAACCAATCCTGTCCTTCTGTGAAAACCTCATGGAAACCCTGGGCCCCCATTTCAGCTACACAATGAATGAATAAACCAGACAAGACCTTATGAAAATGGGAATGAAAAACAAAGGATGAATTCTGGCATGGAGAGGTAGATGTTACACAAACAGGTGACTGAAGAGAGATGGACAGGAGAGTCAAAGGAGAGCTGAGGTTTTAGGCCTCAGATCTGGAAGAACAGTAGTTGGCACTATTTGCTGAAATAAGGAAGTAGCCTCAGAAGACTTGGGGGGAAAAGATGATTAGATTTAATTGTTTGGAAAATCGTTTACTGAAAGATTTCACCAATGGCCCGTTAAAATAATGATGATAAAAACAATAATATGATAATAATGACTAACATCTATTGTGTCAGATGCAGTCTTTTTTTTTTTCCACATCCAAGAGCAAAGTTCAATGGCAGGCTCAAACCGCCAGGCTGGCCGGGGAAAGATGGCACAGTACAGATGCAGTCTTAAATGCTTCACATGTTTAACTCATTTTATTTTACCAAAAATGTAGGAGATAAGTACTATTATTGTCACCTCCATTTTCTAGGTGGGGAAACTGAGGGGTATAGACACTCGCCTTAGGTCACAGAACTGATAAATGGTAGAGGAAGGATGCAAGTTCAGGCAGTCTGACTCCAGAATAAGAGACTGGGTGTGGGAGCTGCCTAGAGGTGAAGGACAAGACCTTGCCTAAAAGTCATGGATTGCAGAGAAAAATATATTCTGTATTCACAACAGAAACCTACAACACCTACTAAACTCTGGGATTCTTACTTTCTCATTTAAGAAAAGCACTTTTTTTCTTTTATTCATATGTGCATACAATGTTTGGGTCATTTCTCCCCCTTTCCCCTTCCCCCTCCCTCCCCCCCCACCCCCTCACTCGCTACTAGGCAGAAACTATTTTGCCCTTATGTCTAATTTTGTTGCAGAGAGAGTATAAGCAATAATAGGAAGGAACAAGGGTTTTTGCTAGTTGAGATAAGGATAGCTATACAGGGAGTTGACTCGCATTGCTTTAAGGAAAGCACTTTTAAAACTAGTCTCAAACAACAGAACTTCACAAATCTAGACCTCTCTATTTTTTTTTTTTTTTTTTTTCATTTTTCTTTTATTATTCATATGTGCATACAAGGCTTGGTTCATTTCTCCCCCCTGCCCCCCACCCCCTCCCTTACCACCCACTCCACCCCCTCCCGCTCCCCCCCTCAATACCCAGCAGAAACTATTTTGCCCTTATCTCTAATTTTGTTGTAGAGAGAGTATAAGCAATAATAGGAAGGAACAAGGGGTTTTGCTGGTTGAGATAAGGATAGCTATACAGGGCATTGACTCACATTGATTTCCTGTGCGTGGGTGTTACCTTCTAGGTTAATTCTTTTTGATCTAACCTTTTCTCTAGTTCCTGGTCCCCTTTTCCTATTGGCCTCAGTTGCTTTAAGGTATCTGCTTTAGTTTCTCTGCGTTAAGGGCAACAAATGCTAGCTAGTTTTTTAGGTGTCTTACCTATCCTCACCCCTCCCTTGTGTGCTCTCGCTTTTATCATGTGCTCATAGTCCAATCCCCTTGTTGTGTTTGCCCTTGATCTAATGTCCACATATGAGGGAGAACATACGATTTTTGGTCTTTTGAGCCAGGCTAACCTCACTCAGAATGATGTTCTCCAATTCCATCCATTTACCAGCGAATGATAACATTTCGTTCTTCTTCATGGCTGCATAAAATTCCATTGTGTATAGATACCACATTTTCTTAATCCATTCGTCAGTGCTGGGACATCTTGGCTGTTTCCATAACTTGGCTATTGTGAATAGTGCCGCAATAAACATGGATGTGCAGGTGCCTCTGGAGTAACAGTCTTTTGGGTATATCCCCAAGAGTGGTATTGCTGGATCAAATGGTAGATCGATGTCCATCTTTTTAAGTAGCCTCCAAATTTTTTTCCAGAGTTAGACCTCTCTATTTTTTAAATTACAGTATTTCAGACATATGTAACTACTTCTGAGTAAAATATTTAAAATCATTTTACCTCTCTGCAAACTGTCACAGTCTAAGTCACAACCAAACAGCAAGTACAGGCTCAAAAATAAATAAACAATGTACTTATGTGTTTAAGGTTAAGAGTCTTTTCCCTTGTTTTACTTGTAGGGTTAAGAATCTGTAACTTATGAATTCAACAACTATTTTCTACATGTTAGAACCCCATAGTATATGAAACATTATGCAACTGAAATATACTAAAAGTAACTCCCCGTGTAAAAACACTCCTGTATTTGAAAGTCATGTCACAGGGCCCTTGCCCTAGCAAAGGAGCCAGTTTTAGCCAAGTCTAAAGATTGCCACTGCCAATTCACGTCTGGGACTCTTTGCAAACTGTAGGTATCTACCAGCATTGTAAACAGTGTAGGATTGGCCATAAAGGGGCAAAAGGTAATGTTTGGGGATAATGAAGCGTTCTGAAGCTTAACCAAGGAGGTAACTGAATGACTATATAAACTCTGTTTTCACTAAAAATGAGTAAACTACAGTATGTAAATTACACCTCAGGAAAGCTATAATAGGAAGTACAGAAAAGGAAGAATGGGGAGAGGAGAAGGAAAGGAATAAAAAAGCAAGCACAAATACACAAAGAATAGGTGCTATTTATAAAAAACAGCTTCAACTACATAGATATTTGTAATATGTATTTCTAACTGTGGAGATATTAATGGTTCAAAAGTTGGAAAGCTCATGCTTCAAAGGAATGACACCCAGGGCACTGCTTTGCAAACTTGATGAGACTCTCTTGAGGATCTTGTCATAATATTCTATTCATGACTCAAGTTATAAGCAGTCTGCCTAGCAAGTGTGAGGCCTTGAATTTAAATCCCAGTGCTGCCAAAAAAACCAAAAAAGACACAGAGTGGCTGAATGGGTTAAAAAACAATACCTAATAATTTTCTGCTTGCAAGAAACTCACCTTACTAGCAAAGACATACACAAACTGAAAGTGAAAGGATGGAAAATGAAGTGGAATCCAAAAGCAAACAGGAGTAGCCATACTCATATCTAATAAAGCAGCCATCAAGCCAAAATAAGTCAGAAGAGACAAAGTAGGTCACTTTACATTTATAAAGTGAATAAAAGAATAAAGATAGATAACCTACTCAGGAGGCAGAGATAGGAGGATTCCAACTTCCAGGCCAGCATGAGCAGTGTTAGTGAGACCCTAACTCAAAACCAAAATACAGCCAGGTACCAGTGGCTCACACTTGTAATCCTAGCTACTTGAGAGGGTGAGGGTCGGGAGGATCATGGTTCAAGGTCAGCTCAGAGAAAAAGTTCAGGAACCCTCCCTCCAGCTCCAAAACAACTCAAGAGCAAAATGGACTGGAGGTATGGCTCAAGTGGTAGTGTGCCTGCTTTGCAAGCACTAAACCCTTAGTTCTAAGCCCAGTTCCAGAAAAAAAATGGCTAGGGGCATAGATAAAGTGGTAGAGTGTTTGCCTAGCATGCAGGAGGCCCTGGGTTCAATCACCAGTAATACACAAAAAGAGAGGATAATAACAACTGCAACTATAAAACATCAAAGTACTTAGTTTTATAAAACAAACACTACATGATTATAAATGGAGAGATGGGCCCCAACAGAATATTTGGGTGACCTGAATACTCCACTCACACTAATACACAGATCATGTTAGACCAAAAGGAATCAACAAAGAAACACAGTTAAACAGATTTGAATCAAATGAACTTACAGAGTATTCCATCTAATCGCAGTTGCTTGCCATAAAGCAAGTCTTAACACATTAAAAAAATTGAAATAATTTCTTGCACCATATCAGATAAAATGAAAGTTGAAATTAAAAGCAAGAGAAATAACAGCAATTGTACAAATACATGGAAACTGAACACTATATAGTTTTGGATGAACAGTGGGTCACTGATGAAATCAGGGGGTTCTTAAGACAGGTAAGACTTAAACGAGGGAAATACTCTTAGTACACTTCACAGGAGCAGAAAAGGGAGGCCTCGTAAGGTAAGGTAGCTTGGGGAAGGTCCCAAATAAATTGTTAACAAGTGCCCCTGCTCACCGAATTGAGTATATATCAATATTTACTTAACAAAAAAATATACAGGGAACAAGGCAGGATAGGACCAGAGGATGAAAGTAGTGTTTATGAAAGGGCCTGTTTCGGACAAGCAGTATTTAGCAGATCATAATAAAAGGCAGTGAATAAATTATTTCCATTAGATATTAGACAGTAAAAGCCCAGTTCACATTAATAAATCATTTAAATATCCTCCTGTCTACATTGTGGGTTTTTTTTTGTTATTGTTTTGTTTTTATTTTTTGGTGGTACTGAGGCTTGAACTGAGGGCATCGAGCTTCTAGGCAGGCACTTTATCATTTAAGTCAGCCCCTCCTGTCTACATCCTCACTGCCTTTCAGTTGCATTCCTTCCTGGGTCTGAGCGCTTGAACAAGGCCACTTCCCAGGAGACACTACTCTCCTGCTATGTGGAGCACCTGTCTTCTGCTTGAAGGGGCCCAGGTCTGTCTCACCTACAGGTCTTTGCACAAGCTGTGCCTTCTACTGGGAGTACCCTCAACCTTGTACACACATATTTTGGATACAGATGGATGAGTGGCTACTTCTTCCAGGAAGTGATCCCTGTTCCATTCCAGTATCCCAGGAGGGGGCATTCTAAGCACCTCCACAGTCCCTCCTCCTCCTCCTCCTCCTCCTCCTCCTCCTCCTCCTCCTCCTCCTCCTCCTCCGTGTTGTAGCTGGGCTACTTCAGCTCCACTTTGTCCTTTTATCTTGTTTATCACTTTCTGTGAAGACGTCAACCCAAAGAAGACTCCCAGGAAGAATACTTCTGAGGTCAGAAGACCTCAGACATCTCGGCCTATTTGTGAGACCCTTCAGTCTGGTGTCTTCCTCTACTTAGTGGATAAAAGAATTCTTTTCCTCGGGGAAAACAATTCAATACCTACCCAGGCAGGTTTTGTAAGAGGTGCTTAAACTGCTTTTGTTGATAAGCACTGATTCCTTTCTTGGGCCCATGAATTAACTAAAAAACAGAAGAAAACCTTGACCTCTCTGGTTCCATTTTGTACCTGTTGTTCTTTGCTCTGAGCCATTCTCTCCTGCAGTCACATCAGAATCAAGGAAGGACAGGAATGACCGATAACACCTTTATGACAAGGGGCTGAAACTACCACTAAGAAACAACAGAGCCTTGCAGGACAGACTGCCCCTCCAAATGAGGAAAATTACCTATAATGATGAGGCTGCACCCTGGAGAATCATATCTTGGGAACCAGACTGCTCCCCTCAAGTGATTACAGTGATAACAACTCCTCTGGAATTCTCAAAGAACAAGGACTGAGATAATGGTTAACCAGACCTGGCTTGAACACTGGATCCCAGAACACACCTGTGACCGGGACTACGTACCTTTTGTCTCCTGCTCTAATTCTTTATCTATTTAAATCTTTAGCTCATTAATAAATCATTTCACATTAATAAATCATTTAAATATCCTCCTGTCTACATCATGGGTTTTTGTTGTTGTTGTTGTTTTGTTTTTGTTTTTTTGGTGGTACTGAGGCTTGAACTGAGGGCATTGAGCTTGCTAGGCAGGCACTTTACCATTTAAGTCAGTCCCTCCTGTCTACATCCTAACTGCCTTTCAGTTGCATTTGTACCCCAAAGATGGCTAAAGATGGGCTGAGTGCTTACTTTGTCTCTTCCCATAGCAAGTCCCGGGCCATGTAATAAATCTCCTTTCTCTGCCTTCACCATTACTATCTCTTTATTTGGCATACAGGGGTGAGTGGCTGAACCTGAGATGTGGAAGCCCAGGAGTTTGGGCCTGGGGTCCAAAATTCTGGTTTCAGCTTGACTGCCTCCCCCTTTCCCCAGGGAAGAGCATCATTAAACCCCATGAGTCACTGGAACTATGTGTCAGTCACTGTCATCTTTGGCTGCCAGCACAGATAAAATTGATCCTCACCCTGACATAGAGGACTAACTGGTAAATGGCAGCCTTCTTTCTATGGATCCTATTGGGATCAGTTTAGCAATGTTCTTGGCTGAACCACAATGGCTTAACCAATGGTTCTCAAACCTGAGTTTGCATCAGAATCACCTTCAGGGCTTCACCTTGAGGGTTTGTAAAAACAGTGCTAGGTTCCACATCCAAAGATCCCAATTCAAGGGCAGGAGTAGGCCCCATGAATTTGCATTTCTGAGAGGCTCCCAAGTAATGATATTACGTGTCCATGGAACACACTTTGAGAAGCCCAGGCTTACACAGCTTAAACCACAAAGACATTTCTGATCTCATTTATCAAGAGGTACTTAGGAAAAGTCTTGGTTCAATGGTTGGAAGGCAAAATACCCAAGTTCTTTTTGTTTTTCCACTTGGCCATCCTCAGTTTGTCTCCCTTCAGGATGGCAAGATGGCTGTCACAGCTTCAGCATCACATTCTCAAGAGAGCACACCAAACAGAATGAAGAAAGTAGGAGCTAAAATAGAGAGAATGAAGGCTTTCTCTTCAGGCTTCTCTTTGGTCCCAGAAAGACTTCCTTCCCACTGGTCTTCCTCTTAAGTCTTCTTGGGTAGTATTGGGTCATATGGTTGCAAGGAAGAACAGGAGAGCAAATGCATGGAAAAGGGGAATAGACTCACCAAGAATGACTCAGACTTGGAGTGACTCAGTCTAGGTCTACTGTTATGGGATAAGGGACTAGAACCCTTTCCTACAGTTTGTAAAAAGGAAAGAATGTTTTTTGGGTAAGCAGTCAATAGCCTGTCTTACCGTTCATCCTTTTGTGTGGATGTCCTACTGTCAGCCAATAAGGGGTGTCCTCAAATGAAAGGCTGTCATGCAACTAAAAAAACAGGCCAGCTCCACACTAGCTATGTAAGATAAACAGCTCTTTTGGCCTCTTTTCCTCTGTAAAACAAGGTTAGTTCTGCCTTTGCCACAAGCTGGAAGGAGAACTAAATGAAGGAAGGTGTTTGTCCATTTGTTATCTCTACCAGACTGAGTTCTTGGAGAGCCAGGGATGTGTCGGATCTATCACACATTACAGGCTTAGCCCATGTTAGGCACTCAATAAACATTTGCATAATGGACTGGGAGCTTCTTTTAAGCATCTGCCCTTAGCCTCTGTCAAGGTCATATAGACACACCTTTTGGAATTTTTACACAAGAAGACACACTGCTAAAACTGAAGCTAGAAGGAAATGCAGATAACAATTAGAACAAGCTACTGTAAAAGCAGAACACAATTGCTACCATGTTGCTATTCTGCCAAGCTTATGTCTAGACAGGACATTCAGAAAGCACTGGCAAGGAGGATAGGGTACACAGGGCAGAACATCTCTACCCACTGCAACCTCATGCATACAATCCCCCCTGCAGGGATGACAACCTAGCTCTATCTGACCACCTGGCAATACTGCCTTGAACATCATCTCCACAAGCTGTTGTAGCCACTTCCAGGTTGACTGGGAAAGAATACTTTGATGATGGAAGTCTGGCACAAGGTGGATGGGATAGGTAAGTGTCATCATTTATATCACAGTTCTTTCTCCCTGGATAAAATAACCCAGAGAATGTTGTAACCAAAGGAAACTCACTGGCCTGGTTTTTGTGCTTATTTGCAGCTGTCACAAAGTGAGTGCAGCAGATTTTTTTCCAGGCCTAAAATGACTACCCACCAGTGTGACCTATGAAAGACAGCATATTGTGTGCTTTCGATATATATTTTTTCTAATCCTTAATCACAACTCCCGAAAATAGGTTTTTAATTTTTTCCCATTATTTTGAGATGGGGTCTCCCTATGTTATCCAGGCCATTCTTGAACTCTTGGGCTCAAAGGATCCTCCTGACTCAGCCTCCGAAGACAGGACTATAGGTGCCACCACACCTGGTAATGTGTTTTAATTCCATTTTGCTGATTGAAAACTGAGATCCAGAAAAAAAATTTCCCTAGAAAATATTGAAGGGCTGAAGCAATATCTAAAGATGACTCTGTGAGGCATCTAAGGCATGATTTCTATTCTTGGCCCCTGAAGGCCTGCCAGCTGAGAAGGCAACCAACTCTAGACCTTCTGTGGCCCACACCAGGCAGCTCTGTGACAGTCTAGAGAACATGCCTGGCTGAAATAGACACAGAACTTGTGTCACCAGATGCTCACCATTTTTTTTTTTGTTTTAAGAAATAAAACAAAGCCTGGTGCCAGTGGCTCACACCTGTAATCCTAGCTACTCAGGAGGCAGAGATCAGGAGGAGGATCACAGTTCAAAGCCAGCCCAGGCAAATAGTTCGCAAAACCCTATCTCAAAAAACCCATTACATAAAAGGGTTAGTGGAGTGGCTTAAGGCGTGGGCCCTGAGCTCAAACCCAAGTACTGCAAAAAGAAAAGAAAGAAAGAAAGAAAGAGGAGGGAGGGAGGGAGAGGGAGAGGGTGAGGGAAGGAGGAGGAGAGATAAAGGGGGAGGGGAGGGAAGGGAAGGAAGGGAAGGGAAGGGAAGAAAGCCAGGCACAGGCATCTCACGCCTGTAATGGGAGCTGCTCAGGAAGCAGAGATCAGGAGGATCGCAGTTCAAAGCCAGACCAGGGCAAACAGTTAAGAGAGACCCTATCTCAAAAAAACCATCACAAAAAATGGCTGGTGGAGTGGCTCAAGTAGTAGAGCTCCTGCTTAGTAAGTGTGAGGCCCTGAGTTCAAACCCTAGTGCCACCAAAAAAATGAAAACAAAACTCCAAAGTTCCTCCCCAAACAACAGCTTATTCTATTTCTTCCAACCAAAGCATACTCTAGAACACAAGGAAAGGTAGGCCAGATCTTGTTCTAAGAGTACATTGTGCTTCTCTCACATGTGGCTTAGAGGGAAAGCTGATACATGTTCCATTCCCTACAATATAGAGATTTAACAGAATAGATGGATAGATAAGACACATAGATATAGATATATATCATGACCAGGAACAAATACTGTTGATGTCTTTTTAACACAAAAATAATTAGCAGACTTATAAAGTAGGTCCGAAATGGTCCTCTTTGGTCGCAAGGCTATTTGTTTTGAGCAAGATAGTTTGCCTTGATTAAAGCTATCAGGGCCAATATTACACGATAAATGTTTTAATTTATACATGAGATATTACAACATCTACAGTTCCTAGCAAGAAACTAAGCATAGCCAAATATTTCCTGTGCAGATATCTATAATCAATGTCGTATTTATGAGGATTTAATTAGTAAACTTATAGTTCTAAAGAGACACAGAAGACGTGGATGCTGTCAAGTCTGTTTCCTACTGTTAATATTACTGAGCTCCGGGAATGATTATATAATGTAAGCAAAGATCAAATTCCATTTAAGAGGCTTTAGTTTACCTCACAAAACCTAACTTGGTGCCTTGTATACAGCAGGCATACAATAAAATATGGCCTCTTATAACAACTAACATTCATCAAGCCCTTACTCTTTTCCAGGTACTCTATTAAATGCTTTCCACATATTATACCATGGCATTTCAATCTCACAAGAACCTTATGAGGTCAGATGTATTTCTCTCCCCTTCTAAAGAGAGGATTCCACAGGGGTGAATTAACTTGGGTCAAGGTCACATAAGTAGTAAAAGTAGCAGAGTCAGAGAGTCAGAACTCAAATCAAAGATATCTGGCTATAAAAGCAAGCAAAAATCTTTAATGAATCAATATTTTCTCATAGCTACTAACAGTGCTCCTCATGCCAAGTATTAGTATTTGGAGATTTTGAAACTGCACTTTGACTAATATTATTATTTTTGTTAGCAGAGGATAAAGTGCCTAAATTTATAATTCTGGAGATAGTTACATCTGGAAGGTGGGCATTTGTTTTCTGTCCCAGCACTTGCTCATGTGAGCCACATTCTGAAATCACAGTTTATCACTTCCCAGACCATGTCACAGATCAATTCCAGAGCAGCTTCTGGCCTAGCTGTTTACTGGCCTACCTCTGTCTGTAGTCCCTGCAGACCAGCCAGTATAAAGAAAGCCAGACTACAGTGACAGAATGAAAGCACATGACTTACAAGGGCATTCCAGGGCTCAACTGTTCTATGTGTCCATTCCTGCTTTTTTGCAATGAATTCTTACAACTGTGCCCCACCCACCAATACATCCAGTTTGGGAACTATTTAAGGAAGGCTGATAGTTAACCTGCTATAATAGAGGGAAAGGGTGGGCAGGGAGAAAAATGAATGGGACAGGAAGGAAAACAAGAGTGGTGGCTTATATTATAATTTAGAGGAGAAAAAAAATCAGTTATAAAAGTAGGCTTGGTGGTGCACACCTGTGATCCCAACTTTCGAGAGGCTGAGACAAGGAGGATCCCTATGAGTTCAAGGCCAGCCTGGGCTTCAGTGAAACCCTGCCTCAAAAAACAAACACACACCTGTAATCCTAGCTACTCAGAAGGCAGAAACCAGGAGGATCGTGGTTCAAAGTCAGCCAGGACAAATAGCACGTGATACCCTATCTTGAAAAAGCCCATCACAAAAAAGGGCTGGTGGAGTGGCTCAAGGTGTAGGCCAAGTTCAAACCCCAGTACTGAACCAAAAAAAAAAATTTAAACAAGGATGTTAGAAAACTGGCCAAAAATCTATCAAACAGTAGATTAGTGGTCAGGTGGCCTAGGGCCAGAGATTGAGGGGAAATAGGGAGTGGCTGCTAATGACTGTGGAGTTCCTTTTGGGGGGGTGTTAAAATGTTCTAGAACTGATTGTGTGATGGTTGTACAAATCTGAATATGCTAAACAAAAAGAAACCTATTGAACTGTACATTTTAAATGGGTGAACTGTGTGACATTAAAAAAAGAAAGAGGGCTGGCAATGTCACTCAGTGACAGTGAAAGGGCCTGGGTTCCACCCCTAGCATCACAAAATAAAAGTAAATAAAAAAGAAAAGAAAGCTGACCAACTATCAAATACCAAAATAGGCTACCCAAATAGCCGGGTGCCAGTGGCTTATGCCTATATTTCTAGCTACTCAGGAGGCAGAGACCAGGAGGATCATGTTTCGAGGACAGCCCACCCTATCTCAAAAATACCCTACACAAAACAGGGTTG
Source organism: Castor canadensis (assembly GCF_047511655.1). Taxonomy (NCBI): domain Eukaryota; kingdom Metazoa; phylum Chordata; class Mammalia; order Rodentia; family Castoridae; genus Castor; species Castor canadensis. The sequence continues at coordinate 125,267,655 of NC_133405.1, read as the reverse complement.
ATGGAGTGACTCAAGTAGTAGAGTGCCTGACTAGCAAGCATGAAGCCTGGAGTTCAAACCCCAGTACCGCAAAAAACAAACAAACAACAACAACAACAAAAAACACAACTACATGATAAAAACAAGGAAAAGCCAGAGCATCCTGGTATCTATGAACAGCAAGTAATAATAAAAGGAAATGAGTATTTTCTTTACTCAAAGCAGAGCAATATGAATCTTAAAATCCAATACTTAAGACATTCCATTGTAACAACCTGTTTGGAAATACAAGTAGCTGCAGAATTTGGGATCAGAACCAGAGAAGAAACAGAAGTTCCAAGCCAGAGAAGGCCATGTGGCAAAGTAAAAAGGACATAAGCCATGCTTTCAAAGCACTGCTGGGGAATCTGACCCATTTGTGAGGTTCTTCAACATCCTGTTCCATAAATGAAGGCCTCATGAGTAGCTGAAAATATGTCAGGTAGCAGGGGAGCCTTCTGAAGTTCAAGTCTGAAAGCCTCACAGTGGGCAGCATATTCTTGCTAGTGGCATTTCAAGGATTTGGTACAAATAACTTTTTTAAAAAAGAGTTTTGTCCTAATCCTGAAAGTTCCCCTCCTGACATCTAAACCACCTTCAAGATTCTCTACTTCTCTCTCTCTGGTTCCTAAGAACCAATAAAAATCTGTGACTAGTGAGAATGATTATATAATCTCATAAATATATCACAAACCACTGAACTAAATACTTTACAAGAGCAAAATTTATGTTATGTGAGTTATATCTCAATATTTCTAAAGTCTATTTTTAACATTCAGGTCCAAAGACAAAATTACCATGTGATCCAGCAATTCTACTTTTGGGTACATACACCAAATAGTTGAAAGCACAAACCCAAGTAGTTTCTGCACACCCATGTTCACAGCAGCATTGTTCATGATAGCGAAAATGGAGAAGGAACTCAAATGTCCAAGGTTAGATGAATAAACAAAACGTGCTATATCCCCACAATGAAATATTATTCAGCCTTAAAAAGGAGTGAAATTCCAACACATGCTACAACATAGATGAACTTGAAGACATTATGCTTTGTAAAATAAGTCAGCCACAAATGGGTGAATTTTGAATGACTCCACTTATATGAGTTATGTAGAATAGGCAAATGCACAGAGACAGAAAGTACAACAGTGGTTACAAGGGACTAGGGAGAGATGGGGTGGGGAGTTACTGTCTAATGGATACTGAGTTTCTGTTTGGGATGATGAAAAGTTTTGGAAGAAGCCAGGTGCTGGTGGCTCACACCTGTAATCCTGGCTACTCGGGAGGCAGAGATCAGGAAGATCACATTTGAAAGCCAGCCCTGGGCAAATAGTTCTCACAACCCTATCTTGGAAATACCCAACACAAAAAAGGGCTGGGGAAGTGGCTCAAGTGGCAGAGCACCTGCCTAGCAAGCATGAGGCCCTGAGTTCAACTCCAGTACCCTCTCCCCTCAAAAAAGTTCTGGAAATAGACAATAGTAATGGTTATACACATGGTGAATGTACTTAATACCCCTGAACTGTACACTTAAATGGGTAAAATGATAGTTTATTGCATATAGTCACAATAAAAGCAATTTTAAAAAATTGGGCTCTTGCCTCTAAGAATCCATATTTGATACTGTACCCCCAAATATATTTCTTTGATTTATTTTGAAGTGATTATTTAGAGAAACTTCAGACAGAAGCAGCTCTGAAAAATCTGTCCTTTTGTAAAATTTTTTTTCTTTTATCTACATTAGCAATTTAAGCAAGAGATGCACAGGTTTTCTTTCCTGAGTCCCCCTCTCCATCTGCCTAAGACTGACCTGGGAACATCTAGGAAGAATTACCTGAGAGAGTTCATCTGCATAAGACAACCTTTGCTCACCCTGCATTCTTCGCTTCAACCTCCCATAACTTGCTGCCACTTCTCAGAAACCCCAAGCCTCTAATCCTTCCTGTAACTCAGAATAATAAATATATAAACTTCAACCATCTGGTCCTTGTACTTTGTGTATGGCTCCCTATCTACACACATAATTAATTTTGTTTGTTTTTTCTCCTGTTAGTTTGTCTACTATCAGTTCATTTCATGGACTAAAATTATCAAATGTTGAGAGGGAAAAGATAAAATTTGAAACTCCTTTAAGTGAAATAAACTGTTCTTGTATAAAAAAAGGTAAACTTCCCTACAATATCTGTTTCAGGATAATAAAGCAGCATAAATACTTTTCTTGTTTTACAAATGTAAGGAGGCCGAAGCATTTTAAGATTCAATGGTTAAACATTCAACTTAGTGTTTATAAGGATCAAACCCACAGCAGTATGAATGCACACCTACATTTTTCTGTTAAGTAGCCTTCCACTGCACAACAATCCCCTTGACCATCACAGTCCTACAGAACTTTCTGCAATGATGGGAATGTTCTATATCTGCACTGTCCAATACAGCAGCCACTAGCCACATGGGCTATTAAACAACTGAAATGTAGCTAGCGCAACCAAGAAACTGAATTTTTAATGTTAATTAAGTGAAAACATGTGACATCCGTTATTATACTGGCCAATACAGGGTCTAAATTCCAGCATGCCATACAATTCTCTTCTTTTGCCAAAAGTCAGGTATAGTTTCTACAGTTCCAGAGAATCATATGATTTTTCTCTTAAGCGTTGGGCCAATGTGTGGGGCAAAGCATCTATCACTGTGTGTCATGTAGGCTCTTCCTCAGTGTCTGTAGAAAAAAACTAACTGCACAAAATGAGAAGAAAAAGCTCACTTAGGACTAAGATATAGGACCTAGACTCCAAAATACTTATAGGAAGAAGAAAAGGAATACTACTTACTACACAGCTTCCTGAACAGGACACAATTGTATATTTTAAGAACTTCAGGGCTGGTGGAACAGCTCAGGTGGTAAAGTGCCTGCTTCAGAAGCATGAATCCAAGTTCAAGCCCCAGTACAATAGAAAAAAAAAAAAAAAAACTTCAAGCCAGGAGCCGGTGGCTCACGCCTGTAATCCTAGCTACTCAGGAGGCAGAGATCAGGAAAATCATGGTTTGAGGCCGGCCAAGGCAAATAGTTCACAAGACCTCATCTCCAAAATATTCAACACAAAGAAGGGCTGGTGGGGTGGCTCAAGTGGTAGGGCACCTGCCTAACAAGTGTAAGGCCCTGAGTTCAAACCCCAGTACCACGAAAAACCATAAAATTAAATAAATAAATAACCAACATACAAAAGGGCTGGCAGAGTGGCTTAACTGGTAGTGTGTGCTTCACAAGAATGAGACCCTGAGTTCAAACCTCAGTACCACAAAAAAAAAAAAAGAAGAAGAAGAAGAAAAAGAAGAATTTCAGGTTCATTATGGAATGTGGTGGCTCATGCCTGTGATCCTAGCTACTTCGGAGGCTGAGATTGGGTGATCTGGTTTGAAGCCAGCCAGGGCAAATAGTTCATGAGACCAAGTCTCCAAAATAACCAGAGCAAAATGGACTAGAGGTGTGACTCAAGTGGTAGAGAGCCTGCTTTGCAAGTGCAAAGCCCTGAATTCAAACCCCAGTCCCACACACACACAAAAAAAAACCCAAACAAACATTGCAGACTAGTTGTGGTGGCTGACACTTGTAATCCCCACTACTAGGGAGGCAGAGATTGGAAAGAGCACACTGTGAGGCCAGCCAGGCCAAAAAGTTAGTGAGACTCCATCTCAACAAAAAAGTGAGGTGTCGTGCACACCTGTAATCCAAGATACTAGGGAGGCATAGGTAGGAGGATGGTAGTCAGAGGCTAGGCCCCAACAAAAACACAAGATTGTATATGGAAAACAACCTAAAGCAAAAAGGTCTGGGAACATGGCTCAAGTGGTAGAATGTAAGACCAAGACCCTGGGTTCAATTCACAGTCCCATGCCCCTCCCCAATTAGTCATTTCACTATATAAATTAAGCTGAGTAGTAGAGAAAGATATAGCATTCCTGTGCAGAAACCGAAATACATGGTCTAAGAAATGGGCCTACAGTAACTTATGATGAGTTCCCAGCAGTGCTGCACCACTAACCATGGAGCAATCAAGTGTAAATGGCTTTGACTCCCAAAGAAATTACCTGCTGGAGGGACTCATACAGGCACAAAATCCATTCTTCCGGCTAGAATGAACTGTTTGGTCATCTATGGCCTTATGGTCCATTTATTTTCTTTGGCAGTACTGGTACACAGTATCAGTTTGAGTCCTAGGCAGGTGCTCTACCACTTGAGCCCCTCCACCAGCCCTTTTTTGTGTAGGGTATTTTTGAGAGAGGGTCTCACCAAGTATTTGCTTGGGGTGGCCTCAAACTGCAATCCTCCTAATCTCTGCCTCCTGAGTAGTTAGGATTACAGGCTGGCACCCAGCTTTATGGTCCATTTTTATATTCCCATTTATGGTACTTTTCGGTGTTTATTTAGATTATGATAAATTAGGAGACAGACTCATTTCACTAGGTCACCAGTTACTTGGGAGGCAGACTATATATCAATATAAACATACTGATATAAAGGTATACTAACTATATCAAAAAAGAACTATTTTATGTCCATATAATCCAATTTGGAACCTTGTACTTGACACAGAGATAAGCACATCTCTTACTTCGTGAAGCACTATCTATGTATAAGGCACTGTGCTAAACACTTTCCATGCGTTATCTCATATACTCATGTCAACTTCATGAAGAGTTTCAATTTTATCCCCATTTTACAGGTAAAGAAACTGAGGCTAGAATAGGGCAAGAACCTAACCTTACTGGCCAAGCCAGTACCTGATCAGATTAAGGTGTTAAGTTATAAACTCTTAACCAAGGAGGAGGCGAAAGGGCTACATTATGAGCATTTGTGAAAATGGTTAGGGAAGGGAGACAGCCACATCACAGAAATAAGTATGTCTCAGGGGTAAATATCAAACAAAAAGTCACACTGGAGGGGTGGATAAGGAACTGGGAGTAGTAGAGCCCACAAAAAGTCTCAGTCAGTGTGTTTACGGAGACTGGGAGGTTTAAAAAAAAAAAAAGATGCTAAGTGGTTGTCCTACCTGCCCACAAGAGTGTTCCAAGAGGAGAGAAATATGTATCAACATAAAAACTCCTTGATTCGGAGGTGAGGGGCACCTCTGTAGCCTCAGAAAATGTCCAGCTAAGGTCTAATATCTGTTTTAGAAAAAGTAAAGACCCAACTTCTTTCAAGGGGCAGCTAATCCTACATTTTCTCTTGTGATCCCCTGCAGGCCTGAATTTCATAGAGCAGAACTCCAAAAGACCAGTCTCTCAGCCTCTCTGGTCTAAGATAATGGGGAGAGAAGAGGAAGCCAGTCCAAATCCCAGAGAGGCTGTTCTTGGCATAAATGCAGCCACCTGATTGTCCTAACTCAGATACAGTAGAAAGGAGTGGACATGTGAACTCCATAAACACACAGCCACATCCCTGTTGAGCTTGTCACAGCCCTTGTGGTATGGGTACCAGCCACATGTCTCAAGGCCCCCGTGTGCCCCCACTCTGACATGGTCAGCTTGTTTAAGATCAATCTTTGAAGCACATATGTAATTATTTAAACCACTAAAGCTGTGATAGTGTCAGTATGTCTTTAAACAGAAGCTAGTACACCTGGCACCAGCTTATTTTATTACCCTGATATAATATTTTTCTCCAAAGACTGACTCCCTTTTGCTCCAAATATTAACACACACACACACACACACACACACACACACACACACACACACACACACACACACACCACGCCCCAGAGGGTCAAAGTAACACCAAGCCACAGGAATATTGCCAATACCCAAGCAACCTGGAAAGATAAGACTAAGGCCCTGAAACCTTATAGTCCTCATAAAACCAGATCTGTGCCCACCAAGTAAACTAGGGAGTGAAACAGAATGCAGAAAGTGGCTACTCATATCAGGATGTTCCCAAAGGAAGCCCCAATCCTATCTGCCTTTTGTCTTCTAACTCCACCTTCTGGGTTTCTCTCTCTAGTGTCAAGACATCTGCACCCACCACCTTGTGACCAGGGTCATCTAAAATTCACTTCTGTTCTGTCTTCACCTTCCTCAAGCATTTTTTCAGGTTTAAGTCCACACACATGTCATTCCCTGAGATCCAGAAAGCACTACTTACTTACCTTCAAGTCTCTTTCCTTCTGCAACTAAGAAGTGTGTTGCTACATGAGCTGAGTCCTGGCAAAAGGAAAACTTGTGTCTCTGCAAAAGGTTCAAGATCAGACTCCCCAGAAGCCTGCCGGAACTGCATTTTCCCCTCATTTACATATATAGTGAAGTCATTTCCAACCAACGCCTTTAGGAGTTGAGGCCCAAATCTCCCTCTAGGGCATTACTCACTTATAGATTAACTATCTTGGGATAGACAAGTATGCAAAAGCTAACAGCCATATATTTTGCTCTGCTCCTATTTTTACTGGGGAGAAACCCTACCTACCTGAGGTCCAGGTGCTGAAGCAGAGACAGGACTGTAAGCATTGGCTCTTCATTTACATCCCTGTTCTGCTGAAGACTACCTTGTCACTCTTAGCATCCAAGGAGCATTTGTTAAATCAGCTACTACATACTCTGCCTCATGAAGCAGTGTTCAGTTTGTCCAAGACAAAGGCATGAAAACAAGTATTTATAGTGCAATGTGTAAGTTGCAATAAACAATCACAGGAGCAATGAAGACACACTGCCTGAGGTGGGAGCCATGGATGTGCCTTCACTTCCCCACCAGGAAAGACCTACAATTAAAAAGGCTTGGGCTGGTGGAGTGGCTCAAATGGTAGAGTGCCTGGCCACCAAGCATGAGGCCCTGAGATCAAATCCCAATACCATTAAAAAAAAGAAATGTACAATTAAAAAGGCTGACAATACCAGTGCTGACAAAGATGTGGAAGAATTAGACTTCTCTTGGAAATACAAAATGATTCAGCCATGTGATGACAAATCGATGCCCCCCACCCCAGATGTCTACCTTCTAATCTTAGGAAGCTGTGAATATGTTACATTATGTGAAAAAAGAGCTTTACGTATGTAATTGAGGCTCTTGAGATTGGGAGATGATCCTGGAAATTCTGGGTGGGTCCAAGGTAGTCATAAGGGAGGTAGAAGAGTTGCAGAGTCTGAATGAAGGTATGTGAAAATGGAAGCAGATCGGAAAGAGAGCGAATCAAAGATGTTAATGCTACTAGCCTGAAAAACAGAGGAAGGAAGGGATAATGAGCCAAAGAATGCAGGAAAGATTCTCCCTTAGAGCCTTCAGAAAGGCTCTGCTGACACCTTCATTTTAGGATTTCTGACCTCCAGAATTAAAAGATATTTATTCTGGTTTAAGCCACTAAGTTTGTGGTAATTTCTTGTAGCAACCATAGTAAATGAATATAAGCCACTTTGTAAATGGTTTGGCAATATCTGCTGAAGCTGAATAGATGCCTATCATATGACTCAGCAATTTCACTCCTAGGTATGTACCCAACTGAATGTGTCTGTATGGGAACTAAGATATATATACAAGCATCATATTCATAACAGTTTTACTCAAAAGAATAAGAACAGCAGGTGCTGGTGGCTCATGACAGTAATCCTAGCTACTCAGGAGGCATAGATCAGGAGGATCACAGTTTGAAGCCAGCCCTGGGCAAATAGTTTTCGAGACCCCATCTCAAAAATACCCAACACAAAACAGGGCTAGAGGAGTGGCTCAAGTGGTAAAGCACCTCCTAGGCAACTGGGAGGTCCTCAGTTCAAACCCCAGCACTGCCAAAAAATTTAAAAAACTGAAAATAATCCAACTTCCCACCAGAAAGACAATGGATAGAACAAATTGCAATATAGTCGCACAATATAATGCTAATCAGAAATAAAAAGAAATGAACCACTGGTGCCTATAACACCATAGGTTTACCTTACATACATAATACTGAATGGGAAAAAACACACTTGATGAAAAAGTTCTGAAGATGGATAGTGAATCCATATAAGCATATTTAATGCCACTGAAGTGCACTTAAAAATCATATAAAATGGTAGATTTTATGTTCTATATATTTTAGTATAATAAAAAAAGTATATACTATATGGATCTATTTTAATAAAGTTGAAAAGCAAGCAAAACTAATCTATAGTGAAAAGAGGTGAGAACAGTGATTACCTTTAGGGGGTACTGATTAGGAGGCATAAGGGAGCCTTCTAGGGAGGGGTAATGTTTAATTTCTTGATCTAGGTGTTGGTTACATGGGTGTATCATAAAAATTCATCAGATTGTGTATTTAAGATTTGTGTACGTTCAGCTGGGCACCGGTGGCTCACACCTGAAATCCTAGCTACTCAGGAGGCAGAGATCAAGAGGATCTAGGCCAGCTTGGGCAAACAGTTAATGAGACCCTATCTGAAAAAAACCCGTCACAAAAAAGGGCTGGTGGAATAGCTCAAGGTGTAGGCCCTGAGTTCAAATGGCAGTAATGCAAAAAAAAAAAAAAAAGATTTGTGCACTTTGACTTCCAAATGCTAACCTATTGGCACATGTTTACTCGTACTAGCATAATCAACGCTGCAATGGAAAATAAAGAAGGGAAAAAAAATACCAAAAGTGTGTATGATCATGGAAGGCTTCAGAGAAGAGTTGAAATGTGAGCCAAATACTGAAGGATGAACAAGGTAAACAAGGATGAAGACAGCAGACACAGAAAGGAAGGGAATTCTGAGCAAAGGGAACAGCATGCACATGGTCAGTCAGGTGTAAGTGAGTGCAAACTGTGCTAGACACTAATAGCCAGTGGTCCCAACATGCCTGGACACTTTGTCATCAGCAGTTTAGACTGTACTCTCTAGGAAGAGCTAAGCAGACATCTAACAAGTTAAAAGCAAGACATATGGTGGATCCATAACAGGGAAGGTGATTTAGACAAAAGGACAGAGACCCCTAAGGCTCTATCAATGCTGGTCAGGACCTAGATGACAGGATCTGACTCAAGCCACTGGCCAGGGATATAGTGTCATGAGATACAGGGAGCAGAACCTCTGGATTTGGCTATAATGTAGGAAGGGGGCCTCCAAGCCTATGTGGCTGGTGATCTCATCAACAAGAAGAGTGAAGACTAGACATATCTTTCTCTCTGCCTCCTGGGTTGGCCATGGAGAATCACAGCATCACAAAGCTGGAAAATAAGATCACTTAGTGCACTTCATTTACAGATAAGCAACTGAAGATGCGGTTTGTGAAGAGAAAGCTGGAACTACAACTGAGACTTACCTACTTTACTGAGCACATCCTAGAGAATAGGGAACATGACTAAGTTCTGGTGCCCAATATCCCCAAATGTCCACCAACCTCACGTACTGCTACCCCCAAATGTCTTCACCAACCTCACATACTGCCGTAAGATTCTCTGGCCTGTGGTTGTAGTCCAGGTCTCTGCCAATTATCCTTGCCAAACTTTTCCTGCTGAAGTTTTCCCTACACCACCCAAACTCTAAAGGTTTCATCTAATGGTTTGGTAATGCCTTGTAAGTCAATCTGATTTCTTTCTTATTTTGGGGAGACGAGTTTGAACTCAGGGCTTCATGTTTGCAAAGCAGGTGCTCTACCACTTGAACCACACCTCCAGTCCATTTTGTTCTGGTTATTTTGGAGATGGGGGTCTCTCGAACTATTTGTCTGTGCTGGCCTGGAACAGTGATCCTCTCAATCTCAGTTTCCCATGTAGCTTGGATTATAGGCATGAGCCACCAGCATCCAGCTAAGAATCCTTTAACTTTTAAAAAATAAAGACAAAATTAGGTACATATAAAACATTCAACACTCCTTGGTAAAAATACATTGAGTCCCCTTAGGCCCCTCAGTTGAAACTGAGTAAAACTAAAAGATAACTAAGAGAAATTAAAGCTGAACAGGGTATAAACAGTCCATTTATATCACATAATTGTTCTTCTATAAAAAGGGTTAATCGCATCCCAGAAGATTAGGGATATGTAGAAAGTAATGGACCATTAATAAGAAGCAATTATGCTTTAGAAAAACAACAACTCGTGACTGATGAAAATAAAATCAAGTGAAGTGGAAATTTAAGTGGGTGAGGAGGGGGGAAAAGAGCAGGAACATGTTTTGCAGTAAGAAAACTATAATTAGGATTAGCAAATTTAAAAGAGAGCTTTTGGTCTGAAGATGTATCTAAACCTGCTTAAATAATGTTTGTTATCTAGCTAGTGAAAATAAGCACTGTTAAATTCTGCTCCTAACACATATCGTCCATTGGGGGAAAATTGCCCAAGTGCAAGGAACACTTCCACTGAAAGTTGTCATAGTATTTTACAACCAATTGTCACCCCTGAATGGTGCTCAGGCAAACTGAATACATACAATCAATAAGGCAGAAAAAAGCAAAACCTGCCAAGAGGTGATACTCTCCCCATATACAATGCTATTTCCCTCTGTGGTCAGTGGAATACTGAAAATGCATGCCCAGGAGCTGAAGGAAGAGAACATCCAGGAATGCCATTGGGGCAGAGCTTGTTTTTAAAATAAGCACAGCAGGAAGAGTCTATTTTGCCAGTTTAAAATTCTGATGGTTTAGTTAATGGCACATATTAAGGTATTATTTTGAAACAGGAACACAGCACTGCTTTAAAAAGGGTTTCAGGTATCTAGAAAATGACTCCAGTTGCAAGGGCATTTTCCGATCTATATTTATTAATTTCAGGTATTCATTTATGTTGATATAAAATACAGCAAAAATAAACATGGAAAGAGGGTGAGAAAAAGAAAAACAAGGATAGAGACAGAAAAATGGAGCTGAGAAGCAAGTTAATTCAGTTTATTTACCACAGCAACTGGGATACCACACTGGTTGGCTAAACCAACAGTCAAGTCTTTTTTTTTTCTTTTCTGTCTTTATTGTGGGACTGGGGTTTGAACTCAAGACTTCATGCTTGCAAAGCAAGAGCTCTACTGCTTGAGACACATCTCCAGTCCATGTTTCTCTGGTTGTTTATTTTTTTTTAACTTTAAACAAATTTTTATTACATAAAGGTTGTCACATTCTCTGGAAATTGTGGAAATGGGGTCTTGCAAACTATTTGTCTACGCTGGCCTCAAACAGTGATCCTCCTGATCTCATCCTCCCAAGTAGCTAGGATTACAGACATGGAGCACTAGTGCCTGGCTTCCAACAGTCAAGTCTTAAGGACTCAGTATCCAAAGGAGAATACTAACTATTCCAGAGACAACTTGGTCTGACAGGGTCCTGTAGGCCTTGAAGTGGATGCTGGGTAACTAGCCTTACCCAGTAAGACCCCTCTATACCCAATGCCAGCTCTCTCACAAGGGAGGCAGAACCAGTCCAGAATCCTCTAGAACTCCCCAACAGTATGGTCCCCAAAATTAAGGCATCTGTTTTAACAGACTGGTCAGAATCAGCAGGTGGCTTTTGTAACAAGATACTAAAAATGCCCTGGAGGTAGATGATGAGATCCAACTTCACAGAGCCCATGGCATCCCAACCCAGCAGACCCTTGCCAGCAATGGGGAGGATTCCTCAACAAGACTCCAACACAGAACCTGGGAGATCCAGAACTGGCTAATACAGTTCTCATTTCTCACAGTCATAGGTTATAGTTTGGGGTTTTTTGTTTTTGTTTCTAATTTTATCACATTGTGATTTTTTTTTTGGCAGTTTGAACTCTGGGCCTCACACTTGCTAGGCAGGTGCTCTATCATTTGAACCACTCTGCCAGCCCTTTTTTGTGTTGGGCGTTTTTGAGATAGGGTCTCTCGAACTATTTGCCCAGGCTGGCCTAGAACCATGATTCTCCTGATCTCTGCCTTCTGAGTAGCTAGGTATGAGACACTGGTGCCTGGCCCATGAGGTTTTTTATTTTTTTGTTTTTAAATACCATGCTCTCTCAATTAACAGCTTAGCAACTGCCATGAAATCAAGTCAAACTCATTTCCACATTCTATCAGTCCCCAAGACAGCAATCTATGTGACAACCCCACTAGTTATACCCCAGTACACTCCCCTTGCCTATGCTGTGGGAAGTAAAAGCAGCTTTTTCCTTCAAGAGCCTGAGGATCAAGGCCTGTTCTGTCTTATTATAGAGCAAAGCATTTTATTGAAGTGCCTTTCCATTTCCACGAACCTCATTTATGCAGAAGAAATCCAAGCTGGACTCACCACCAGTTTTATACCATACTTGGCAAAACAGTAGTCACTCAATACCACAGTACAATTAGAGCCCATGAGGGTCAATCTACACCATAGAACTTTCTGCCATGATGGAGATGTCTTAGATCAGAGCAGTCACTGCTTAGATAAGTGTAGCCACTAGCCACAATCTGCTAGTAAGCATTTGAAGCATGACTAGTTTAAAAAGAGACACAGTAGAAGTGCAAAATACACACCGGATGTCAGACTTGATGTAAAGAATGTTAAGATACTGCATTAAAAACTTCTTATATTAATTACATGTTAAAATGATAGTATTTTAGATATATTGGGTTAAATAATATTTTGTGGTACTAGGGTCTGAACCTAGGGCCTTGCATTTGCTAGGCAGTTTCTACCACTTGAGTCATGTGGTTTCCAGCTCAAATCAATTATATTAATTCACCTGTTCCTTTCTTTTTCTCCTTTAATGAGCCTACTAGAAAATTTAAGGTTACATATGTGTATTTGCCAGCAATGACTTACACTAATATTTATTGTTTTCTTTGATTTTATCTTGACTTTTTACTCATTCTGACAATATTCTTGAGGCCTGGCAGTGGCTCAAGTGGTAGAGCGCCTGCTTAGCAAACATGAAGCCTTGAGTTCAAACTGCAATGCTGCAAATAAATAAATAAATAAAATTGGGACTTGTATTTTCCATGTCCTTTTTTTTGTGGTACTGGGATTTGAACTCAAGAATTTGTGCTTGTGATGTAGATACTCTATCACTTGAGCCATGTCTCCAGTCTTTTTCATTTTTTTAGAAAATTTTCTTTGTTGTGCTTTACTAAGATATTGGTCAAGTAAGTTGGAAATTAAAAAGAAAATCAAAAACTAGTTCTTTACCAAAGTTAGTTTGAGACACACTAGTTTAGAGCATTAGAACCTTCTGTGATCCTAAAGGTACAGCAAGAGCTCCAATGCTCATCACACCCAATATAGCTTCCTAAGTCAGGGAAGCCAATAAAGGTTGTCCTCAAAGATCGTCAACAATAAAGGCTGGTACAGAGGATGGGGGTTAATTCCTAAGCAGACCACAAAATTCTGTTAAATGGAATTTCTCTTCCTCTAAGCATTTTAGTTAATAATGTTTTACTTTGATTCTAAAAGATGAGGTCCTCATAATCTTTGGGGAGAAAACAATTCTGTACTAAGGGGAAAGCACATAAAATCCTTATCCTTATAAGATGTGGATAGATCTGAGCTAGATTTTGAGAGAGGTATAGAAGATGTGGGAGGCACAGCCTGTTTACAAAAAGAGTGGGCTATCATCTATCTGTGAAGGCACAGTGACATGAAAGTTAAAAATATTCAACTCTGAGCTCACGCCTGTAAATCCTAACTACTCAGGAGGCAGAGATCAGGAGGATCACAGTTCGAAGCCAACCCAGGCAAATAGTTTGTGAGACCCTATCTCGGAAAAAAAAAATCACAAAAAAGGGCTGGTGGAGTGGCTCAAGGTGAAGGCCCTGAGTTCAACCCCCAGTACTGAAAGAAAATTCAACTCTGGGCCAAGTATGGCGGCTCATACCTATAATCTCAACTATTGGGGAGGCAGATCAGAAAGATAGTGGGTCAAGGCAGGACCAGGCAAAAAGCTCACAAGACCCTATCTCAAACAAGTGGTGACAGACATCTGTTATCCCAGCTACATGGGGAAGCTTAAATAGGAGGATTGGAGTCTAGGCTGGCCTGGGCATCAACAAAACCTTATACCAAAAATAACTAAAGCAAAAAAGATTGGGAATGTAGCTCAAGTGGTGGAGGGCCTCAGTTCAACGCCCCCAGTACCACCCCTCAAAAAAAGTTCAACTCTGGAGTCAAATACACTTGGGTGTAAAGCCTGGTTTGCCATTTACTGTGTGCCCATGGACAAATTACTTGGTCATTCTTAATTTCCATTTATTTACCTGTAGCAGTAGATAATCTCAAAAAAGACCAGTAATAATTTCTTGCATCAGGAGGTGGGATCTATTTCCTCTCCCCTTGAATGTGGGCTGGCCTTATGACTTGCTTTGACCACTGAATGTAGCAAAAGTGACATTCTGGGACCTCTAAGCCCAGACCTTCTACTTCCTCACTTTTTTTTTCCCTTTCTTTGTCAGCAGTACTGGCTTTTGAATTCAGGGCCTCGCACTTGCTAGGCAGGTGCTCTACCACTTCAGCTATGCCTCCAGCCCAACTTCCTCACTTTTTTTTTTTGGTGGGACTGAATTTGCACTCAGAGCTTTGCACTTGTAAATCAGGCACTCTACCTCTTGAGTTATACCTCGAGTCCATTTTCCTCTAGTTTTGTGGAGATAGATCCTCGCAAACTATTTGCCCAGGCTGACCTTGAACCATGAGCCTCCCAATCTCAGCCTCCCAAGTAACTAGGATTACAAGTATGAGTCATTAGCATCCATCTGTCTTCTTCACTCTTTCTTTGTGGGGAGGGGAGTACTGGGGTTTGAAGCCAGGGCCTCACTCTTCCTAGACAGGCACTCTACCACTTGAGCCACTCTGACAGCCCACTTCCTCACTCTTAAAGTACAGCTGCCATGCTGTTAGGAAATCCAGACAATAAGAGGCCATCTTAGGGACTGGGGACATGACTCAAGTGGTATAGCACTGGCTTAACAAGTGTGAGGCCCTGAGTTTAAGCCCTAGTACCACTAACTAACTAACTAACTAACTAACTAACTAACTAACTAAATGGCTGGTAGAATGGCTCAAATGGTAGAGCATCTGCTTAGCAAGTTTGAGGCCCCAACTTCAAACCCCAGCACTGCAAAATTAAGTAGATGGATGGATGCCATCTTGGCCATTTCAAGCCCAACTGAGCTCCCAGTTAACTGCCATGGCAGCTGATCCAAATGCAGTACAACTTTTCAACGGAGCCAACCAATCCCTCAAAATTGTGAAAATAGTGAGCTCTAGAGTGGTTTGTAACAGAGTACTAGATATCTGAAACATCTCTAAAATGAACATAAAAACAGTAGTAAGGATAGCTGTAAGGAAGTACATAAAATATTAGAAATTAGATCATATAAATGACTTGGGAAAGGTCGAATATCATGTAAAAAAATAATGTATAGTAAGTGCTTGTAATGGTGCTTGGCACATAAGTACTCAACAATCATTACTATTTGGAGAGCTAAAATTAACATGTTTGCAGTATGTCCCTGCAGACTACTGTGGAAGGTTGCATTCAGGTTCAGTGCTTTGCAGGCCCTGAGGAATGAAGACAAAAAGGCAAGGCCTCAGAGCAAAAGTAAGTCTTGGACCTGAAGGATAGTAAGTACACAGAATGATGGCTTCTAAAACACTGGTACATGAAAACCCACCCATGGACTTCAAGGTGACCATAATATGTGTATGCACCAAAAGCTGTCACGGCAGAAGCCTCTAGAGGACACTATAGAGACAAAGTAAATTAGTGGATTTGAGAAGAGGACTAATGAGTATGATGTTTCTTTGAGGGGGTGATGAAAACATTCTAAAATTGATTTGTGCTGATGGCTACACTATTCTGTGAATACACTAAAAACCCCTGAATTGTGCATTTTATCTATTTTATTTATTTTTGAGAGTCTTGCTATTTAGCCCAGGCTGGCCTTGAACTCAAGATCCTTCTGCCTCAGCCTCCCAAGTGTATGTGCCACCATGCTCAGCACAGAAATATGCATTTTAAATGGATGAAGCATGTATGAATTTTATCTCAGTAAAGCTGTTATTACAGAAATAGAGGGAAGGTAAAAATGAAGAGGCTGAGATGACAAAGAAGCAATACTCATTCCGAAGGTTGTCTGGAGCTATGAGGCATAAGCCTATTTGGCACCCAGAAGAAAAGGAGGTATTTTTAGATTGTGAATCAATCCAGCACTAGGCAGAAGCTATGAACCTGGGGACAGACCATGACACTCCAAGGGATCTCAGGCATTTGGCATGACTATTGTTTCCTTACTTTGTATGTACACTGCTCACTCATACCTGGTTTTTGTTTTGTTTTGCTTAAATCACAACTTGAACTTTACTAATAACAAGGTTTTTAAAAAACAGGAAGTTCTGGCCTGGTGGAGTGGTAAGTCTGTCTAGCATACATGAGGCCCTGAGTTCAAACCACAGTGCCATCAAGAAGAAAAAAAGTGTGTGTGTGGGGAAGTTCCTAGGCAAGAAGGAAAAAAAATACTTCCCAACAGAAAACTAGGTAAGTGCTGACCTTAGAGGCCCAGTTCACCCAGGGCCTCAGATGATCAAAGGGTGGATACCACATGGAAAGGGGGCCACCTTAGGTGTGTGGTAGATAGTAAATAATCCCTCCCTAAACTACAACACCCCAAGGACAGTTACCCTCAATTACTTCCTCTTCCTTCTTCTGGTGTAATTCTTTTCCAAAGAGGCTGGAGGGGAAAATTTCAAACCCGAAGCTAACACAATACAGATGTCCTACCTTCCCTCCCCCCCAAAAAAAGCAGGCAACATTATCAAAGCACCAGACACTATATCTCATTAAATCCTCCTAACAAGGCCCACTAGGATATTTACCAACATCTCCCAAAAATCCATCTCAATCTTTCATCTACCCAAATCAACCCTGTGACCTGTGAATGCTTCTGTTTTGTTAGTCAATGTAATCACTACAGAAGATGTTCTTTAAAAAAACAAAAACACCTAACCAGGCGCTGGTGGCCTGTAATCCTAGCTACTCAGGAGGCAGAGAATCAGGAAGATTGTGGTTTGAAGTCAGTCTGGGCAAAACAGTTTTCAAGACCCTATCTGGAAAACACCCAACACAAAACAGGGCTAGCAAGTGGCTCAAGTGGTAAAGTGCCTGCCTAGCAAGCATAATGCCCTGAGTCCAAACCCCAGTGCCAATACCACCAAAAAGAAAATCTAACCATTGTAGAAGATGGAATACCTGAAAAAGACAAAGAAAGGTTAGAAACAGAAATGACTGGGGTGGGGGTGTAGCTCAGTAGTAGAGTATATATCTAGCATACAGGAGGCCCTGGGTTCAACTTCCAGCCCCCTCCTCCCAAACAGAAACAGAATTTTAATGGTGTTGGGGCTCAGGCATACTCCCAAAATATAAATTTAGGAGACTAGAATATGCCACTCCAAAATAGACTTCTTTGGCATATTTTGGGTTGGTTATTCTGAGAAACTGCTGAGGGACTGAAGACAGGAGTAGCTCTGAAAGCTGTTCTTTTGTAAAAGAAATTTATATCTATATGAAATCTATATTAATAAAATATAGATTACTCCAGATAATTTTTATTACCTGAGAGACTTTATCTGCATAACAAGCCAACCTTTATTCACCCTGTATTTTCTCCCCATATCCTCCCATAACTTGTGTCTTTACCACCACCTCCAGAAGCCCCAAGCCCCTCTTCCTGGGGCAGGCTAGGTTAGGGATAGTCTGGGACTGCCTCCCCACCTCACCTTGACTCAAGAGCTCCTCCCCCTAGCCCACAGGTGAGAGGAGTCAGGTGATGATGTATTCTCTCCCCACCTCCAAGATCAAGGTGGTATGAAAACGACCTACAAAAGACCCTGGCCTTCTTCTTTCCTTCCCTCACCTGCAGAACTGGTGACTCCCCTTCCCTCAATAAAGCTATTCTACCTCACCCTATCCTGCTGGGATTCTTCTATTTGGAACGCAAAAACCAAGAACTTCTGAAAATGCCATTTGCCGGTAACACTCCTTTCTGTATATTTCCTCCCATCATCCTCCCATAACTTGTGTCTCCACCACTACCCCCAGAAACCCCAAGCCCCTCCTCCTTTCTGTAGCTCAGGATGCTACAAAAGCTTCGATCATCTGGTCCTCCTTCAAGTCTCACATTTCATGCATACATAATTAAGTAGGATTTTTCTCCTGATAATCTGTTTTATGTCAACCTTATTCTATCCTAGCCAAAGAACCTAGTAGGGTGGGGGAAGCTATCTTTCCCTCCCCTACAACAGAATTTGACCTGTTGTGTCACCAGGGTCTGGACACCAGAAAAGAAACTGGTGATGTCAGAAACTTTCAGCAGTCTTGCCCGAACGTTCTATTAAGTCCAGGTCTTATACTGCCATCATTAAACAATCCCAGGTCCTATTAAGTCCAGGTCCTATACTGACATCATTAAACAATCCAAAAGCCACAAACCAAATGCAAGTTTATGTCTTTATGCACCCCATCACCACCACCCCGCCATCCAGTGGTCCTTCCCACTAACAAAGGGACACTAGGTGAACTAAACATGTGTTTTTTAGGTCCATGGCAGTGTAAAGAATGGTTTACACTTCACTCATCCAGACCCAAAAATCAACAAAGATATCCCAGAATTAAGCTGTGTGCCAGTGACTCATGCTTATTAGTCCTAGCTATTTGGGAGGCTGAGACTGGGAGGATCATTGTTTGAGGCCAAGGCAAATAATTCATAAGACCCCATCTCCAAAATAACCAGATCAAAATGGACTGGAGGTGTGGCTCAAGCACAAGAGTACCTACCTTGCAAATGAGAAGCCCTGAGTTCAAACCCCAGTCCCACCAAATGAGAGAAAGAGAGTGAGAGAGAGAGAGAGAGAGAGAGAGAGAGAGAGAGAGAGACTGATTCCAAAATTAAACAGCACTGTTGACCAAATGGACTTAACAGACATTTGTAGAGTATTCCATTCAAGAGCAGCAAAATATACATTCTTCTCAGCAGTCCACTGAACTTTCTTCAAAATAGATCACATTTTAGACCATAAAGGAAGTCTTAACAGACTAGTGGAGTGGCTCATGTGGTAAGAGCGCCTGCCTAGTAAGCGTGAGGCCCTGAGTTCAAGCCCCAGTACTGTAAAAAAACCCAAAAACAACAACAACAAAAAAAACCTCTTCATAAGCCTCAGAGATCAGGAGGATCACAGTTCAAAGCCAGTCCTAGGCAAATAGTTTTCAAGACCCTATCTTGAAAAACTCCATCACAAAAAAGGGCTGGCTGGCTGGTGGAGTGGCTCAAGCAGAAAGAGCTCCTGCCTAGCAAGTGTGAGGTCCTGAGTTCAAATCCCAGTACCGCCAAAAAGTCTTAACAAACAGAAAAAAGTCAGCACTATTTCCTGTATGCTAACAGACAACAGTGGAATAAAATTAGAAATCAATAGCAAGACAAACGCTGGGTGCAGGTGGCTCACGCCTGTAATCCCAGCTACTCAGGAGGCAGAGATCAGTAGGATCACGAAGTGGCTCATGGTACAGGCCCTGAGTTCAAGCCTCAGCACAGCTAAAAAAAAAAAAAAGCAGCTGGGCTGAACAATATACTTTGAATACTTTGAGTTTTCAATGATCAGTGGTTCTTTGAAGAAATCAGGAAAGAAGCTGGGTTTGAGATCAGCCCCAGTGAATAGTTCAAGAGACCCCCATCTCCAAAATAACCAGAGCAAAATGGACTGGAGATAGGGCTCAATAGTAGAGAGCCTGCAATTCTGGAGGTATCAGGATACCTGACTTCAAACTATACTATAGAGCCATTATAACAAAAATAGCATGGTACTGGCACAAAAACAGACATGTGGAATAGACCAATGGAATAAGGGGTTGGGGGTGTAGTTCACGCAGCAAAGTCTCTATCTAGCAAGCACAAGGCAGTGAGTTCAAACCCAGTACTGTCAAAAAACAAAATAAAACAAAAAAAACCCACACACACTAATGTAATAGGAGACCCAGAAATAAGTCTACACAGCTACAGAGCCATCTGATTTTTGATAAAGGCACCAAAAACATATGTTGGAGAAAATGACAGTCTCCTCAACAAATGGTGCTGGAAAAAGTGGATAACCACTGTAGAAAACTGAACGGTCTCTCACCCTGTACAAAAATGAATTCTAAATGGGTCAAAAACTTTAATGTGAGACCTGATTGGGGACAGATGGCCCTAGTATGTGAACAAACAATGTGTACACATATGAATAAGTGTATAAACAATTTAAATAAATAAATAAAAAGACCTGAAAGTTTGAAACTACTATGGGAGAACAATTGAAGAGATAAGCTTAGGTAATACCTTTCTGAATAGGACTCCATTAGCTCAGGAGATAAGAGCAAGAACTGGCAAATGGCACTGTACCTATGTATGGGATTATCACGATGAAATCCCCTCACACTGTTAATGTATGATAATTCAAAAATAAAACAAAGAATTGAAAAATGGCAATGCATCAGATTAAGAAGCTTCTGCATATCAAAGTCCTCCCTCATGCTAGCTTCGACATCACATGTACTAAAATTGATTGGAATGATGTAGAGAAAATTAGCATAGCCCCTGCACAAGGATGAAGCATTCCATATAAAAAATAAAAAAGAAAAAGAAAAAGCAAAGAATTCTTTTCCCAAATTTTCATTATAAAGTGTTCTGGATTTCAAACCCCAGTCCCATAAAAAAAATAATCTGGTATTTTAGATCAATCAAGACATTTTTTCCAACTGCCACCAAGCCTTGCTGGTGATGGCTGAGGGAACTTGCCCTGGGATAACTTTCTTTTTGGTTAGCGTCTGTAATGAGAAATAAATCCTTTTATTTCAGAGATCTCATGCTGAAGTTTTGACTTACCAGGAATGATGGATAAATAAGTACAATTCAGTAAAATATTTACCTTCAGAATGCACTGGAAAGCACAACAGACCTAAGAAAACATGACTTGTAGTTCCATTATCTCAAACTTCTCCACTAACACTCGTGAGTATTTACTGTGCACTCAACCCAGCATAGCTGCTCCCAGCATAATGCAATTGGGAAACATTGGTTACTGTGCACAAACACTGTTGAGGAAGGGTAGGTTGGCAGCCAACCTCTGTACCAAATAGCACTGAGAAAGGCACCTATAACCTAGACCCAGATATTGCCCTCAGGCCAACGATCTAATAAACAAGATGTACACACTTAATAATGGCTAATCCACTTGAGTACTTCTTGTGTCATGCATTGCTTTACAGATATTAACTGCTCCATCTCCCACTCTTGTCCTTGAGCCCATTTTATAGGTGAGAAAAGCTCAGAGATGTAAACAAAAAAACTTTTCTGAAGTGACACAGAAGAAGGATAAAACTGGCATTCACACCCAGGTATTATGGGCCTCAATCTTCTCAGCTTTGGTGGCAGTAATAGCCACCAAATAGTCCTGCATACAAGGAGGCACCCAGTGAACACCGGTTTACAGCAATGAGAAAGTTAAGGTAACACAGGCAGAATAGTGTTTTGCTGAGCCAAACACCTGTGGCTCACATGCCTAGCCACTCAGAGATCAAGAGGAACATGTTCAAGGCCAGCCCGGGCAAATAGTTAGCAAGGCTCTTGGTCAAAAAAAATCCATCATAAAAAATGGTCTGGTGGTGTGGTTCAAGGAATAGGCTCTGAGTTCAAACCACAGTACCACCAAAAATAAATAAATAAAAGAAAGAAAGAACCAACACGCAAAAGGGTTGGGTGGAGTGGCTCAAGTGGTAGAGTGTGTGCCTAGCAAGTGTGAGGCCCTGAGTTCAAGCCCCCGTATTGGCCAAAAAAAAAAAAAGCACAACAAAAACCCCAACCGCTCCCATCTGTGAATGATGCAACTGGAGATTCAATCAGAAATCAGTTTCTCCCTACCACAATGAAAAGCATGTTTCAATTAAGTCTCTAAAGAACACTTCCAAGCTGGATGGGATGGCAGGAGGTTCAAAGCTCAAGGCCAAACTGGGCTACACAGTGTGACCCTGGCCTTTTTTTTTTTTTTTTTTTTTTTTTTTTGCACGGTACTGGGGTTTGAACCCCAGGGCGTTGGGTTCTCTACCACTTGAGGCACGGCTCCCACACCAAAAAATAAAAATTATTTTGATTTCTTTCTTTTTCTTGGTCCACCTTCCATAAAAGTCATTACCTTCACTATGTGATAATTTCACAAACTGTACAAAGATTTGGGCGGGTTTTTTTTTTTTGTAAGCATGTTAAACTGCAGTAAAAAATGTTTTAAAATAGCTCATATTATTAACTTACAAAAAGGTGTTGCCAGGAAAAACAGCAAAAAATCGGTTTCCACGTTGCTTCCACCCCCACACTACTCGCAATAACTTACCAGGTTAGCATCATAGGAAGCAAGCATTGCTTATCAAATTCTGCCTAATGTCCCAATCTCCCCCTTGAGCAGCCAGCCCCCCAGGGCGCAGGGCGGCAGCCTCGCGGGCGAGAGGGAGCTGCTGTAGCCTCAGTCATCCAGGCAGCGAACTGTGGACCTGAGCGAGCGCATCTGGACGGCGGAGCTCTAGGTCCCGGCCCGGCCCCCGAGCGTGTGGAGACGCCGGTTTTGCTCCCCCCGCCCCCCGACGCCAAGTAGCGCAGACCTGGACCACCTTGGCCACGGGCTGTAGCTCCCGCGGGGGCGCGTTTGCCAGAACCAAGGGAGCGCAGACGCGCTAGGTAGGGCGACCCCCAGGAGTCAGCTCCATCCACCTCAGCGCCTCCCCGCCACACCGGCCGCTTCTCCTCAGGAACCGAACCTGCCAGAAGCTCCTCAGCCCCAAGCACGGGCCCCGCCACCTCCATCTCTAACACACTTGCTACCCACCCTACACCAACCCCCAAGCGCACCCACTCACTCAGGCCACCCTGGAAAGGGACCTAGTCACCCGCAGAGGGGCGCGGCCTCGGAACCCAGCGCTCGGTTGATCTCAAGACCCAGGAGAGGGCATTTATCCCAGCTCGGAGGCGCCGCCGCCCCCACCCCCACCTCTCTATAACCAATGCCAGGCGCGGCCCGCCCCGCTCCGCCGGGGGTCCGGAGCCCAGCCGCGCACTCCGAGCGCCCTACCTGCAGGCCGGTGGTTCGGTGTCGAAGTCCGCCCCACACCCGGCTCGGCTGTCTTCCCTTGGGACGAGGTGCCCCGTGCAGCCCACTCAGGCCGGGACCCCGCGCCGCCACCGCCGCTGCGTTCCATTGGGATGCACTGCCGGCACAGGCGCACTGCCCAGTCCGCCGCGCCGCACTGAACCCGCGCGCGTCCGCATGCGCACGCGTCCTCACACCGAGCGCGCGGTCCTTACACCAGCCCGCCGCGCAGTACAGGACCCTCGCGCATCCGCATGCGCATCAGTTCTCACAGAGCGCGCGCGCGAACGCGGGGGATGGGCAAGTGTAATGTGTGCAAAGGTTCACAAGGCCGTGTGCATAACGTGCACAGGTCTTCACATAGCGTGCACACGGGTCTTTACGCACTGTTGAACATACGCAGTGCACGCACACACGGAACCTGTGCACGCACTGGTTTTCATAGTGATTACATGCTGCAAGCACACGCTACAAGTACACCTAGCGGAAACAGGCTTCCCTAGACACTGCACGCACACAAATGCGGGTACATATATAGTGTGCAGGGTCTCACAGCGTATACACACGTCTTCATGGTGTGTGAACACGGTACACAACACACGTGCTTTACACACTGGGCATGCAAACTCAGCATTGCCATTCCGAATACATGCCTCGCTGGGTCCTCAGGTGGGCGCCGTTTGAGCCAGTGCCACGTGCATAGACGCCAGCTCTGGATACAGTATCATCTTAGGGCCCTTGGCGCCACTTGGGCAAGTGCCACATGTGCAGACGCCATAAAACTCATCCTCCAAGCACAATTAAGTTGCAATTGTTGAATATGAGTCTTTAGTGAGCACCTCTCCTCCACACTCATCCCAGGTAGGTATGTGATCATCCAGAGCAAGACTTCCGCATGGATAACAGGTTGGCATTCAAGGAAAGGCGGGGGTGCGCTACCTTTGCCTTCCAGCTACTCCCTAGCACTCAGCAAAATCACGCACTGTTCAGAAATCTAAACGAGGAAGAGCTTTAGGAAGATAGACACAACAAAATGCTAAACGTGTTGCTTTGGGAATGGGAGTCAGGGAAGGATAAGGTTGGGAGGTTTTTTCCCTTGGGTATCCTTTTATCCCCGCCACACACACATTTATGATCTTTTCAGAAACATACTGAATGCTGGCCGTGTCAGCTCACACCTGTAATCCTAGCTATGAGGGAGGCAGAGATATGGAGGATCGTCATCCAATCCGCCATGCCCTGCCCAAAAAAGATGAGACCCTGTCTGGCGCCGGTGGCTCACGGCTGTAATCCTAGCTACTCAGAAGGCAGAGATCAGGAGGATCGCGATTTGAAGCCAGCCTGGGCAAATAGTTTCCATGACGCTATCTTGAAAAAAACCCATCACAAAAAAAGGGCTGGTGGAGTGGTTCAAGGTGTAGGTCCTGAGTTCAAACTCCAGTACCGCAAAAAAAAAAGGGGGGTGGGCCTGAGACCTTATCTCAAAAATAACTAAGGCAAAAAAGGCTGAGGACCGGCATAATATGCCTGTCTAGCAAGCACAAAGCCCTCAGTTCAAATCCCAGTGCTGAAAAAAAAAAAAAAGGCCAGGTGCCAGCTCACACCTGGAATCCTAGCTAGAGAGGCAGAGTACCTCCAGACCCTATCTTAAAAATGCTCAACACAACAAAAAGGCTGGCAGAGTGGCTCAATTGTTATCAGTACCTGCCTAGTAAGCCTGAGGCTCTGAGTTCAAAATCCCAATACAGAAAAAAAAAAAACAACAACAAAACCTATAGCTTAATGGTACAGTGCTTGCCTAACATGTGTGAACCTACACATCATCTTTGCCATGCCTACTCAAGTCTCTACATGATAACCCTTCCCTTTGTAGCCCCAGGCTGCACATTTTTCTGTTAGAGGGTGACCAGCCTGGAGGTTTTTATTCCCATCATGGGGAAGACAGAGAATACGTGGTTAAGAATGAAGCTGAAACTGAAGCTGGGCGCCAGCAGCTTCTCTCTCTGCTCGGGAGGCAGAGATCAGGAGGATCTCAGTTCAAAGCCTGCCTGGGGCAAATAGTTCTCAGACTCTATCTCGAAAATACCCAACACAAAAAAGGGCTAGTGGAGTGGCTCAAGTGTTACAGCACCTGCTTAGCAAGTGTGAGACCCTGAGTTCAAACCCTAGAATCACCAGAAAAAAAAAAAAAAAAAAGAATGAAGCTGAAGCCTGTCGTGCTGGCTTCCACCTAGAATCCCAGCTATGAGGAGCATAGGTAGGAACATCATGGTCCCAAGTCAGCCCCGGACAATAACAGACTTGAAAAATAACTGAAGCAAAAAAGGGTTGGAGGTGTGGTTCAGGTGGTAGAACGAGGCAAATGCAAGGTGCTTTGTTCAAACCCTATTACCACCCAAAATAAAACAAAACAGCTGGGTGCCAGTGGCTCACTCCTGTAATCCCAGCTACTCAGGAGCAGAGATCGTGAGGATCACAGTTGGAAGCCAGCCCCAGGCAAATAGCTCACCAGACCCTATCTGGAAAACACCCAACACAAAAAAACAGGGCTAGTGGAGTGGCTCAAGTGATACAGTACTTGCCTAGCAACCACGAAGTCCTGAGTTCAAACCCCAATACCGCCAAAAAAAGAAAAAGAAACCTACCTAGATTGTACTCATAGATGTATGACACTATGTTATGCAATGTCCATTCTCTGCCTCTTGGGTAGCTAGGATTACAGGCATGAGCCACTGGCGCCTAGCTTTTTTCTTTTGGTGGTACTGGGTTTTGAACTCAGGGTCCCCTGCTTGCTAGGCAGGCACTCTACCACAGGCTGCTTGAGACACTCCACCAGCCCTTTTTTGTGTTGGGTATTTTCAAGATAGGGTCTTTCAAACTATTTGCCTGGGGCTGGCTTTGAACTGCAATCCTCCTGATCTCTGCCTCCTGAGTAGCTAGGGATTACAGGCGTAAGCCACTGGTGCCCAGCTACTTATGTTTGTTTTTTAAAAAATGGCATTCAATAGTTTCTTGAGTTTTTCTCATTACACTAAGTTCCTAAAAATCTATACTTATAGTTGAATGACATCTTAAAATCTGTTATGTTTAGCATAACAGTCCTCCAACTTTCTTGTTCCAGAATCCCTTCATAGAGGTCAGCAAGCTATGGCCAATGCATCAGTACAGCCCACTACCTATTTGTGTTAATAAAGTTTTATTGAAGCACAGCCACATTTACTTGTGTCTGTTTTGTGCTACAATGCCATAATCGAGTAGCTGTAACAGAGGCCATATGGCCTGCAAAGTCTAAAACATTTGTTATCTGGTCCTTTACAGAAAGTTTGCTAAGTCCTAACTTATACTTATTTTGTGGGACTGGTGTTTGAACTCAGGGCTTCATACTTACAAAGCAGGCACACTCTACTGCTTGAGCCACTCCCCCAATCCCTAATTTATACTTAAGAATTGAGAATCACAAAAAAGAGCTTTTATATCTGCTGATGGTGGTAGATTTGTTTCCAAGTTCTAATTTTACCTGAAAGTGCAAATGTGTTGTGGACAACAAATACTGTTTAATTTTCCTTGAAATGGCAAGCTTGCTTGTGAGTTATTTCTACTGACTGCATTAGAAATGTAAAACTATATTTTTTAATTTAATAAACTCAATGCATAAACATAAATTCTATACTTTTAATGAAAAGTGGACAGTTGGGAGGTGTAGCTCAAGTGATAGGGCATGTGCCTAGCACTCGCCCAGAGCTCAAACCCTAGTTCCACCAAAAAAAACTGTGGGATAGCATTGTTTCAAAGTTTTGCAAATCCCTTTCTCAGGTTTAATAGAAAACAGTCTCTTATCTGCTTGTGTTCAGTGTGTTGCAATACGTTTTTTTTGTGTTAAACATAGAAAATGTGGCCCTGGAAGTAGTCAGAAAGAGGTTTTTTTGGAGGGAGGGGGCAGCATTTGGGTTTGAATTCAGGGCCTCATGTTTGCTAGGCAGGTGCTGTACCACTTGAGCCACTCCACCAGGCCTCTTTTGTGAATAGTATTTTCAAGACAGGGTCTTGTGAACTTCTAGTCCTGGCTGACTTCAAACTACAATCCTCCTGATCTCTGCATCCTGAGTAGAGAGGATTACAGGTGTGAGCCACCGGGAGCCTGGGTTTTTTTTTTTTTTTTTTTGAGATGGGTTCTATGCTGCCCAGACTGGCCTTGAATGCCTTAGGCTCAAGTGATTTTCTTGCCTCAGTCTCCCAGTACAGAAAATTATGTACATTCTTTGATACTAGACCGAATCTTGACAAGTGGTAAATTCTTAAGTTACTTGCACTGGGGTTGTAGGTCAGTAGCAGGGCTCATGCCTAGCATGTACAAGGCCCTGGGTTCCCTCTTTGCACTGGAAAATAAAGTCCATTGGTCATAGCTTCAACTTTGGACTTTTAAAAGCTGTACACGTGGGAAATTTGAAAAATATTGAGCAGAGCTATGAAAATCTTCCAAATGTTGATACTTCATTCTATGTTAAAAATTTGCATTTAGGGTTGGCAGAGTGGCTTAAATGGTACAGTGCCTGCTTAGCAAGCGTGAAGGCCAGAGGTCAAAACCCCAGTGCTAACCCTGTAATCCTAGCTACTCAGGAAGCAGAGATCAGGAAGGTTGTGATTTGAAGCCAGCCTGGGGAAACAGTTTTGAAAACTCGAAAATACCCAACACAAAAAAGGGATGGCAGAGTGGCTCAAGTAGTAGAGTTCCTGCCTTGCATGTGTGAGGCCCTGATTTCAAGCCCCAATACTGCCAAAAAAAAATAGCAATAAAAACTTGCATTTATGCCAGGTGTGGTGGTGCATGCCTGGAATCCCAGCTATTAAGAAGGCAGATATTGGAAAGACAGAGGTTAAAAGCCAGTCAGGCAAATAGTGAGACCCCCATCTCAACCAACAATCCAGGTTTGGTGGGGCACATATATAATCTCAGCTACACAGGAGGTATAGGTAGGAGAATTGCCAGTCTGGGCAAAAGTGCAAGATCCTATCTGGAAAACAAACTAAAGCAAAAAGGACTGGGGCATGACACAAGTGGGAATGGTTGCCTGAGTTCCCACCCCAGTACAGCAGCCCCCCTCAAGTTTATTACTGATTTCTTCAGTCAAGTCTTTACTGCGAAGCTGTCAAGCTGACGGTAGTAGCTTCTGTTTTGTTTTTGGTACTGGAATTTGAACACAGGGCCTCACGCTTGTTAGGCAGATGTTCGACCACTTGAGCCATTCCACCAGCTGACATTAGTTTTTTAAAATGTAATTTTTGCTTGAAAGGTCAAATTTAACTTTTTTTTGGCAGCACTAGGGTTTGAACTCAGGACCTCTCATGCTTGCTAGGCAGGCACTCTATCACGTGAGTCACTCCTCCAGCCCTTTTTCATTATGGGTTGTTTTGAGATAGAATCTTGAAAACTATTTGCCTGGGGCTGGCTTCAAACCACCATCCTCCTGATCTCTGCTTTCTGAGTAGCTAGGATTACAGGCGTGAGCCACTAACACCCAGCTGAAAGCTCAAGTTTTATCATAGGCAAACCAACACAGTTGTTTTGATGTTCCAGACTTGACTCATTTTATTCATATTTGTCAAAAGGCCAAACACAAATCCAATTTTAATAACTACTTTGTCAGTTCTTTCAGTAAAAAAGATGTTTCATGAGAAAGTGTCTAGGTCATACAAATGCTTTTCATTTTCCTTGAGACAACTGCTGTACTGCAGAATGCAGAAGTGCTTTCTACCCTTCTCACTCCATCACATGAAATATTAAAGATGTACACTCAAAGGTAATGTTCCAAATCTGAAATAAATGTAGTCAATTTTTATTGCACTGACGGTCATCCTTTTGATTTTTTTTTATTTTTTGGACAATATGGGGGCTTGAATTCAGGGTTTCATGCTTGCTAAGCAGGCACTTTACCAGTTGAACCAGCCCTTTTAAAATTTGTTTTAAAGATAAGTGTCTCTTGAACTATTTGCTCCGACTGGCCTTGAACCACAATCCTCCCGCGTAGGTAGGATTACAGGTGAGACATGAGCGCCTGGCCTCGGTCATTCTTTAAGAAAAACTTTCAAAACTGGAGGTGTGGCTCAAGCAGCAGAGTGCCTGCTTTGCAAGCTCAAAGCCCTGAGTTCAAACATCAGTCCCACCAAAAAACAAAAAAAAAAAACCTTTAAAGAAAATTTGTTTGGTAAATACCTTTGTGATATTGTGAATCTATAATGGCCTTCATTCCTGTTTCCTAGCATGCAAATCCTAAAATCCTTACAATCTTCCAAAGATACGTGTTTTTGTATGCTGATTTGACTGATGGTTGGTATCTCCTAGATAGCTTCAGGATAAGTACTAGTTACTAGAAACACCAAAAGAGGACTAGGGAGAGAAGAGAGGAGAGAGGAGAGGGGTCATGGTTAAACTGACCACCAAAGGCCAATGACTTCATCAATTGTGCCTATGTAATGAAGTCCCCAAAACGATCCCAAAAGTACAGGGCTCAGAGAGCTTCATATACCCAAACACAAGGGGGTTCCTGGAGAACACAGAAGCCTGTCCTTTCTGTAACAGCCTTTTAAATAAACCACTAACATGTTTCCCTGAGTTCTGGGAGCTGCTGTAGCAAAATAATCCGACCCAACAGGGGGTTGTGGGGACGCTGACTTTAGGATAGAAGCACAGGTAAACAACTTGAAGCTTCAGATCCACATCTCTAGGAGATGGGGTGCAGCCTTGGGGAATTGGCTGACTCTCAGCAGGTCCCCACTGCGTAACTGCTTGCCTGCTTATCGCTAAAACATCTGTGTAGGGAAAATTTTTTTTTTTGCAGCACTAGGGATTGCACTCAGGGCCTACACCTTGAGCCACTCCACCATCCCTTTTTTGTGAAGGAGTTTTTCAAGATAGGGTCTCTCGAACTATTTGCCCAGGCTGGCTTTGAACTGTGATTCTCCTGATTTCTGCCTCCTGAGTAGCTAGGATTATAGGCATTGAGCCACCGGTACCTGGTGAGTTTAGTTCTTCCCTCTATCAAATTCAGAAAATTTCCAGGCTGGGTATTGGAAGAGTAAAGACTGGCCTTTTAAAAGTAAGCAAGTTGGGTTGGGGATGTGATTCAAGTAGTAGAGCCTCTACAAATCAAGCAAGGAAGCTGAGTTCAAACTCCAGAACAAAAAATTAAGTGAGCAAGTTGGCCAGAGTACATTTACTTCACATATGAACCTGTTAAATGAACATTTTTTTTTGGCAGTTTGAACTCAGGGCTTCACGCTTGCTAGGCAGATGCTCTACCACTTGAGCCGCTCCACCAGCCCTTTTTTGTGTTGGTATTTTCTTTTTTTTTGCGGGGGGGGGGGGAGGGCAATACCAGGGTAGGCACTCCACAGCTGCAAGCGCTTTTTTGTGTTATTTTCAAGATAGGGTCTTGTGATCTGTTTGCCAGGGCTGGCTTTCAACCTTAATCCTCTTATCAATGACTCTCAAGTAGCTAGGATTACAGGTGCGAGCCATCAGCGATGGCATAATTAGGTCTTTGTATAATATAAAAGGTCTGTTAAATATGACTTGGCAATTTGAGATCATTCTTAAAAAACTGATTATTAGAAAATATCTTCTTCAGGCAAGCATAAGTGGCTCACACCTGCAATCCTAACTACTTGGGAGGCTGAGATTAGGAGGATGGAGGTTGGATGCCAGTCAAGGCAAATAGTTTGTGAGATTTTGATCTCCAAAATAACCAGCGTAAAATGGACTGGAGGTGTGGCTTAAGTGGTAGAGTACCTGGTTTGAAAATGTTAAGCCCTGAGTTCAAACCCCAGTCCAACTGAGTGGGTCCAATGGGCCCACTCAGATCAACCAACCAAAATCTGGCAAAAATAAGAAATGTGTAACACTTTTCCTCATGTCACAATTAAGTTTCCAAAAGTCAAAGTTTCAAAAAAGAATCACCATGAACAAAAGTTTAAATAGTTAAAAATGTTCTTTGAAAAGAATCACTTGTATACATTGTTCACAGTTCTCGTTTTATTTTCTAATTGCAGTAGTTTGCATCTGATTTCTTTACATTATTCCACACAAAGGGAAAGGAAACCGTCAAACTAGTCAGTACAAATTAGTTGTCATGAATCTAGAGTAAAAGAATTCATTAAAGACTTAAGATGAAATATTACCATACCCATCAGTATTAGCAACTATAAACTTTCTCTAAAGAAATATAGAGCAGTTGGTATTCTATAAAATATCTTCAAGCAACTTTGAGACTTCCATCTGTGAGCCTTACGCTTAATTAAATAAGGTTGGTAGCAATTATTTTAGTGTCCATATATGAATACAAATATATATATGTGTATATATACACACACACACATATACATATATATATAAATGTTCTATCATAGGACTTAAACGACTGTAAGCAAAAGGGCAAATAGTGAATATAGAAGACATGCATCTTCTCACAGTCCTGGACAAAGTAAGAGGCAGACACTGTTCTAAATGTGTTACATATACAAACACCTACATTACTAATCCTCCCAACAATTCTGGGTAGAGGTACTGTTGTCATACCCACCTTTCAGGTGAGGGGCATGAAGCTGACACAGCTGGAGGTATGGGTGGCTACCTGGTAGAGGACAGTGTCCCTGCTCTCCCCTTCCTAGCACACTGACTCCTAACCTGGCCATAGAGGAGGGTGGTGGTGTATGTTCTATACACTCTTTGAATTGTTCAGTCTGCTGTCTTTTCACACTGTACTAAGACAAAATTCAGATTTTGCTCTTTTCTGAATAGGAAGAAAAAAGCAAAGGCAGAAAGAAGGATGGCTTAAGGTAAACCCAAACCACAAAAGTAGTACACAAAAATTCAGGGGAATCCTAACAGTCTAAGTGAAACTTACTCTTATAAGCAGGATAAATTTAAACATCTCATACCAACACAAATTCTTTTAATCTTTATGACAGGTAACATAACCTCAATCTCACCCATTACTTTAACTGTCAATACTGGAAGTCATTAAATCTGTATACAATACAAATGGAGTAGAAATCTAGCTAGGTATTTTGTTCAAAACATGCTTTTATCTATTTGATTACTTGGTTACCCCGCAGTCAAAATCGACAGGAGTTTATACCTATTAAAGGTATTAGCACGGTAATTTAATGTTTATGTATTATACAAAATTAAGTTAAATTACACATCAGCAACTACTTATAGCCACAATTCCATAGATGTGATCAGCAAATCAATGAGTAGTGTTCAATGTATATAAAAATGTCCATCAGGCATTTCCAAGCTCCTAAAATGGTCTCTTTAAAAGCTGGGCGTTTTGAAAAAAGATTCAACAAGCTAAATATTGGCAACTTTTTTTGTGGTACTGGGGTTTTAACTCAGGGTCTGATGCTTGCTAGGCAGGCGCTCTACCACTTGAGCCACTCCACCAGCCCCTGGCGAGTATTTTTTTTTTTTTCCGGGGGCACTGAGGTTTAAACTCAGGGCCTCACACTTGCTAGGCAGGCTCTATACCACTTGAGCCACTCTTCCAGTCCAGCAAATCTTTTAAAATGAATGCTTGGTTTGGTTATTTACCCACTTTAGTAACACAAATGTTTATACTCTAACTGGAATAAAAAGCATGAAAAATGCAATCCTATCAAGTTTGTTCTGTTTATGTGGTGCTGGGGATTGAACCTAGGGCTTTTTGTGATCCTGTCAAATATATTAGTAATAACTATAACACCATCTTAGCAGGAAGAAGCATTACTGTTAGATTCCAAACATTTTCTTTCTGGGCATTGTCTATAGCAATATATTATGGAAATCAAAGAGAATAACCAAAAAAATTTTTTCCCTTGAAGACCACTTATTTGAAATATAACCAAATTAATGAAACTACAATTTTCACATCAAATACAAGTTAATCAAAGAATTCTTCCATGTAACATTGTGTTATGTGCTACAACCTTACCTGAACTATTTTAATCACGATTCCAGATTTTCCAGGAAACACTAGCGCTAGATTAGACTGTCACTACCCAGACATGAAAGAATTGGGGTCACAGTTGTAATTTTTAGAAACTCTTTAAACAAACCACATTTGTTTGAGGAGCATAACTTGAAAAAAAAACCTAATTTGTGAGTAGCACTATCCTAACCAGATTTGTATCACATATGCAGAGTGCAAATATTCATAGTAAAATAACGTGGAAGGATCTCTACACAGTGCAAATTTAGCAACACTTTTAGGTATAGAAGCCTAACTTAGATTTAGATTCCTCATGAAGACAAGGGCTAGATGAACTCTTCAAGGCTGGCTTCTTTTGGTATTAAAACTCAGTCCTTGATCTCAGATGCCTTCCACCTGAAGGTACAAACTCCATAAAGAAATCCGAACCACAATGTTATACTCTATTTTAAGATTGCTTTATAGTACCTCAGATTTTGAATTCAGAATTTACAGTTAGAAAAGGAACTCAGTTAAGAATGAGATTAAAGATCTACTTTGTTTTTTGGAGCCATGTTCTCTAGAGAACAACAGAATACAAGTTCCATAGCTATATGATTGATTTCATTTTAAAACTGCATGATTTCAATGTGGCCAGTGACATCTGACTAGCCCAATCCTAATTTCATTTAGTAGGAGTTAATAACTAAAAACTAAATAAGGAAGGGTAAATCTAAACTCTCAATATAAGCAAAAACACTCCACTCCAAAAAAGCTGTCCACATAATAAAATACATCCTTAATATGAGGTCTGGTATAATATACTCTGCAGCATGACACTTTATTGTATTGCTCAGCTATAGGTTTTACATTTGGAACTAGGAGATCGTCTTTTCATTAAGTCTATTATTCCCTCCTCTGTCCCCAGCTTAGGTATAGACTGAAAAAGGCTTAATTTTTACAAGTTATTATGAATTTAAATCTTCATTTATATATACATTTTAAGTGTTTATAAAGCACTCAAAATTGTAGCTTACATGTACATGATTTCTGAAAACAAACTAACACTTTAAACATAATCTTTTTGTTCTGTAAAAACAATCTACACACACATGATCGAAATAATCTTTTCTTGTTTGGGAAATTTCCTATGCATGCCATTGGAGGGGAAAAAAAACCTCAGCAATTACTTCTGACAGGCTAACTGAGTGCCACCTAGTGTTCAATATCTAC
The DNA here is from genome assembly GCF_047511655.1 of Castor canadensis. Lineage (NCBI taxonomy): Eukaryota > Metazoa > Chordata > Mammalia > Rodentia > Castoridae > Castor > Castor canadensis. Next base: position 125,233,433 of record NC_133405.1, on the reverse strand, counting down.
AACTACTAATTCTACAAATTTAAAATTGATATTAAAACCCACATTTTGAAAACTGAATTTTGGAAAAGTCTTTTTCTCCCCAAACATGTCTATGATGGCAAAACAAGATCATGGAAAGAATGACATCATCAAAATTATTATAAAACTGCCACATGCTACTTAATATGAAAAACAGACCTACTGTGTTGGACTTCAAATACAGATTTCTGCCTCCTTCAAATTATATCGAAATCTCTAGGCGAGTATCTAAGTAACTGAAATATACAGAAAGACTCTATAATCAACAGGCCAGTTAAAAGCAGGCTTTAATCATAATCCACAATGAGTATGAGGCAAATGTTTTATTTGAGACATCCATTATTTACTGAAGTGGTCAAAGTAGAAAGGCAGTAATGCGCCTTTTTTCTTTTTAAAAAATTAAGTGTGGTCTTCTATCCATAAGCTCCTTTACATCAAAAGAACAAAGTGGGCTCAACATTTTACTTGAGATATTCAGCACTATCAGTTTTTAAAGAAACAACCTTAATAACAAGTCAGTCTGCCTTAAGAATTACAATCATGCTAATGAGAACTGATTCTTCTTTGAGGGTTATGTCCGGAATCCAAACTGTAGGACAATCTTCAGAAAAAGTGGAATGTAAAATGCTGATTTCAATTTAGATCTGAAAGGCAAAAGAACATCAGGTCAAAACAAAAAAGAATGCTTATATCACAACAGTTTACTACACTAAGGGAAACTTTCATTGCCTTACGCTATCTGGGAAATAAACCCAGTTTGAAGAGGAAATTCAACCTTCCAGGTTTTTCTTGGTTGTGGCCTGTCAGTAAATTTGGTCTCCTTTGTGCTGTGCTATGGCAGAACACTACTGGTAATAGTGTCTCCTTCCTTCCTTTTGTGCTAATGATTTTGGAAGTGGAAGCAGGCATGAAAGTGCATAATCTCTTTAAGAACTAGACAATGTGGCTTCATATTCGTGCATGTTCTGCAGTTAGGTTCCAACCTCAGCACAGCTGTCAAAATGTTTGGATCACACCTTTATCTGCAGACTATAACTTTTAACTATATTGTCAAAGTAATAAGTTCAGTAAGAAAAAACACCAAGAACAACAACAAAAAAATCCTTTTGGTTCAAAATCTCCAAAGGGTGGTATATTAAAACAAAACAAAACAAAACAAAAAACACAATTGTTTACTTCTCATTTCCTTTTTCATTTTCTATGTTTAAAAATGTATGTAACATTTAAATGTACACAACACATCAATGCACATGCACACTGGGCATGTACTCTGATTTATGGTATGAGTATTCTAAGTATTTTGAAGATGCATCAAAATGTAAGATGGACTGAAGGATAAATTTAGGAAGAGACATGTGATAAATCAAGTAACCACAGGATCCAGATCCAGAGATCCAACCAACCAGACAAAATAGTTTAAAAATTATGCCTTTACTCAACTTGCACACTTTTTCCCTCATTAGTAGTTCCTAAAACAATATAGGATGACAACTAATTAACATCTACATTGTATTAGGTATTAATAAGTAATTGAGATGTGATTTAAAATACATGGGAGGATGTACGTATGAGACTTGAGAATTTGCAGATTTTGATATTCGTGTGTGTGTATGTGCATGTGTGCCTTGTATCAATCCCTTGAGGTGACCATAAAAAGTGTTAAGGGCTGGAGGTATGGCTCAAGAGACAGAGCACTTATGGAGCAAACACAAGGTCCTCAGTTCAAACCCCAATACTGCCCCCCCAAAACAAAACAAAACAAGAAAAGTGTTAAGTGGTGGTATTAATTGTGGTACCTCAATCAAATTTCCTTAAGACTGGCCTTCAAAGCTCTGGTATTTCTATTCCATAATCTTGGTGAGGAACAAGTACTGTAAGTATTGTGAAATTATACCTTTGAATCAAATCAAACATTATTATTTTTGGATTTATAATACACAGGTGTTTTCTGAACATTTTAAGTAAGAATAGTTGAAAAAGTGAACCCAAACCAGATAAGAGTAAATTACAAAACCATTAATCAATGATAAATATATATATATATATATATATATATATATATATATATGTTTTTTTTGGTGGTACTGGGGGTTTGAACTACGGGCCTCATGCTTGCTCTGTTGGCTCTCTCCTACTTAAGCCACGATGCCAGCCACTTCACACTTGTTAGGCAGGTGTTCTACTGCTTGAGCCATACCTCCAGCCCCAATGCTGGTATTTTTGAGATAGGGTTTCACAAATTATTTGCCTGGGCTGGCCTCAAATTGTGATCCTCCTGATCTCTGCCTCCTGAGTAGCTAGGATTACAGGCATAAGCCATCGATGTCCAGCCACAAAACTATTCTTTAACATACCAATACTTCACTTAGAAGGCACATTTTCTACTAAATTTCTTTCTTTTTTTTTGTGGTGCAGAGGATGGAACCCAGGGCCCTTGCACATGCTAGGCAGGCACTCTACTACTGAATTACACTGCCAGTCAGTCCTACATTACTTTTTTTTTTTGGTGGGACTGGAGTTTGAACTCAGGGCTTCACACTTGCAAAGCATGCACTCTACTGTTTGAGCCACACCTACACCCCATTTTTGCTCTGGTTATTTTGGAGATGGGGTTTCTCAAACAATTATTTCCTCCTGCTGGCCTTGAACCTTGATCCTCCCAAGTGGACAGGATTATAAGAGTGAGCCACCAGTTTAGAATATTCCTAATTAAACAATTTATTGATTATAGTACCTAAAATCTATATTGCCAAAATAAAGTTGAGCATGATTGTGTATGCCTGTAATTCCAGCACTCAAGAGGGTTAGGCAGGAGGATCACTGAGCTCAAGGCCAGTCTGGGCCTAGAGTGCCTGCCTAGCAAGTGTGAATTCAATCCCCAGTACTGCCAAAACAAACACCACAAAATCATCTCCCCTTGCCCAGTATGTGAAGCAGATTCTAAGAATTCCCAAAGCATAAATAATAGCTTGACTGGTTGTCTTCTAAATCATGGCTAAAACTAAGAGATAGCATAGATAAATGGGACCTCATAAAACTAAAAAGCTTCTGTTCATCAAAAGAAATGGTCTCTAAACTGAAGAGAACACCCACGAGTGGGAGAAAATATTTGCCAATTATACATCAGACAAAGGACTGATAACCAGAATATACAGGGAACTTAAAAAACTAAATTCTCCCAAAACTAATGAACCAATAAAGAAATGGGCACGTGAACTAAACAGAACTTTCTCAAAAGAAGAAATTCAAATGGCCAGAAAACACATGAAAAAATGCTCACCATCTCTAGCAATAAAGGAAATGCAAATTAAAACCACACTAAGATTCCACCTCACCCCTGTTAGAATAGCCATCATCAGCAACACCACCAACAACAGGTGTTGGCGAGGATGCGGGGAAAAAGGAACCCTCTTACACTGTTGGTGGGAATGTAGACTAGTACAACCACTCTGGAAAAAAATTTGGAGGCTACTTAAAAAGCTGGACATCGATCTACCATTTGATCCAGCAATACCACTCTTGGGGATATACCCAAAAGACTGTTACTCCAGAGGCACCTGCACACCCATGTTTATTGCAGCACTATTCACAATAGCCAAGTTATGGAAACAGCCAAGATGCCCCACCACTGACGAATGGATTAAGAAAATGTGGTATCTATACACAATGGAATTTTATGCAGCCATGAAGAAGAACGAAATGTTATCATTCGCTGGTAAATGGATGGAATTGGAGAACATCATTCTGAGTGAGGTTAGCCTGGCTCAAAAGACCAAAAATCGTATGTTCTCCCTCATATGTGGACATTAGATCAAGGGCAAACACAACAAGGGGATTGGACTATGAGCACATGATAAAAGCGAGAGCACACAAGGGAGGGGTGAGGATAGGTAAGACACCTAAAAAACTAGCTAGCATTTGTTGCCCTTAATGCAGAGAAACTAAAGCAGATACCTTAAAGCAACTGAGGCCAATAGGAAAAGGGGACCAGGAACTAGAGAAAAGGTTAGATCAAAAAGAATCAACCTAGAAGGTAACACCCACGCACAGGAAATCAATGTGAGTCAATGCCCTGTATAGCTATCCTTATCTCAACCAGCAAAACCCCTTGTTCCTTCCTATTATTGCTTATACTCTCTCTACAACAAAATTAGAGATAAGGGCAAAATAGTTTCTGCGGGGTATTGAGGGGGGGAGCGGGAGGGGGTGGAGTGGGTGGTAAGGGAGGGGGTGGGGGCAGGGGGGAGAAATGAACCAAGCCTTGTATGCACATATGAATAATAAAAGAAAAATGAAAAAAAAAAGAACAGAGTGAGATCCATTGTAGTTCTAACTGGATTTATGGTATCTGAAAAGGAAATTCTAAGAAATAAAAGTCTATTTTGCACCACCAAAAAAAAAAAAATAAAAAAATAAATAAATCATGGCTAAACCTCAAAATATACTCTTAATTGCACAAAATAGTGGGTTTCATTGCAGTAATTTCATACGTGATTAACATATTTTGTTCATATTCATTCACCTATTATCCTTTCTCTCTCTTTTATTTGTTGGTACTGGAGTTTGAGCGCACAGCCTCATGCTTCCTAGGCAGGCAGCTCTATCACTTGATCTACTCCGCTCTTATTCCCCCTCCCACCTCTCCCTGATCCTCTTTCCAAAAAGTTACCCATTTTCTTTTTTCCCCCCTCCAAAAATATTTTTGTGGTACTTGAATTTGAGCTCAGGGCCTCCTACTTGCTAGGCAGGCGATCTACCACTTGAGCCCCTAAAATACCCTTAAGTGTTCCACATCCCTAGCATTAAAGGAACTTAGGACAAAGGACTGGCTTCTCTGTAACTCAAACAGCAATCAGAAAATGCAAGGATGCATCTACTTACATCATCAATGTCTTCATCATCATCTCCAATGTCATCAAACTGAATTTCATCATCATCTCCAGGACCAAATGTATCTGTTTCATTGATTTTAGCTAAAGACACAATAACAAATACACTCTTGATGTAGTGAAAATGTTAGTAAAAGAAGTAAGGGCCCACTAAAGTGGGTCTGATATAAAACTTTGAAGTATGAAAGGAGACTCTCACAAGCCAACCTTGAAATTTAATTAAATCAATGTTTTCATTATAAGCCTTCCAAACATCCACCTATCAACCCTGCTATACAGAGCAAAAGATTATACAAAATTCCCTGCAAGGTCACTGCTTTGTTAAGGTAAGAGTACTTGTTATAATTTTCTTTTGTTCACAAGGGTATTTTTAGCAAGGCATATTCTAATTCATTAATTCTTAAGTTTTTTATAATTTCCAGGTACAGTTCAAAGGAGGTTTGAGCACAGCATACACTAAGGACTTTATTTTCTTGAAATAAGAACAGGTGGTTAACTATCAGATAGACTTATCAATCAGAAAGATTTGGTAAATCATGTTTATCCTTAAACAATGAAAATGAACCTGGACACTCTATCCTATTTACAGCTAAATCAGCATTTCCTGGAGCACAAATGTCAAGTAAATAATTTTAGCAGGATTTTCATAATTACATGTCATGATATCATAATCAAATATAATGAAGCCAAAATAAAAATAACTGCCTAGTGAAAAATGTTGGCTTACAAAACAGCATATAAAGCATACTTTCTCTTTTGATTAGGTTATGAAAGATTTAGTTTTTAAGTCATCTGCATTTGTATTGGGGAGGGAGACAACAAATACTGGCTTTAAAAAATTCTACAGGACACTGATACAAGGATAGATACAAGGATAGAATGGATTAAAAACTGATGTTTTAATAAAAATCAACAGTACCTAATTATTGTCCTTACTTCATACTTATCAGATGAACACTTTCTGGAGTGCTGGGGATGGAACCCAGGGCCTTAGGCATGTTAGGCAAGTGTTCTAATATTGAACACTCTCTTTTTATTTTAAAAAGAAATTCTACAATAAATAAAATCATTCCTTTGACAGGACTACTAAAGTGTAACTCCTCCCTGAAAGCTTAATTTATCAAGAGCAGAATTCCAGCAAATTCTTTCTTATAATATGTAGTATTACGAAATATAGGCAGGCATACTTAAATCTAATCATGTAAACACAAAAGTGAACAGGAAAAATCCACAAAATTCTACAAAAGTTCCTCTACCTAAACACCAACAGATAACCTAAACACCGTAAGACAGTATAACTCAGTCATTACCATGTTCTGGAAGCTCGCCATACGCCTTTAGACTTCTCGCTTCATCTGCATTGTATTTTAAAATTACATCAGCTTTGTTATCCTGAAATAGAAACAAGTAGTAGCTTTTAGAAATGATTATATCAAAATACTTTTATTTCACAAATAACTTTCAAATTGAATGAAAATATTAAATCTCACTTTAAATTTTAAACTTTTCTCCTACCCTGGGAAAAACATACCTGAGTTTAACCCAGAAGGAAAAGGCTTACACGCATGATTGAATAAGGGTTAACAAGTTTAGGAAACAACTGTACAGATTTTACTTTAATAAGAACAGAATCTTTTAGATTATTTACTATCACCCTTCAGTAAGAAGTCTTTTTAAAGACACAAGTTCCCATGGACCAAAATTTGCAGAGTGATCAAACACTGCGATTCAAGACCCAAGGAAATTAAATATACCTTTTCTTATATCTGTGCTACTTAGGGCATGTATCAATCAGTCTCCTAGAGTTTTCCATTTCTTGAAGAGAGGGATTCATAGCTGTGAAGTCCATCAATTTGTATGTCTAAAAGAATTTTTGATGCTTCTGATGTAGTGTCTGGGAGAAATACTGCCTTAAAATATTTACACTTTCCCATATGAATAGAACTGGACTCAGTTAAGAGAGCGAGAGCATTGTCATTCAAACCAGCACTTTTCAGTTTCAGAAACCCATGGGGACCTTAAGATGCATAACAGATTGAGTAGGTCTGAGGCAGGGTTCAAGAACCTGGATTTCTACCATGCTCCCAGAAAACTGATGCTACTGATCTCTGCACCACCCTGTAGGTGGCAGATGGATAGAAGAAGGATCATGGGAGATTACAGTCAGAATGTTACTTCTTTTGGAACCCTAGTGTCCTTTCTGTTTAATAGGGAATTAATTATTTTTCCTACTCCTGGGGACACTATTAAGATCAAAAGGAGAAAATGGATATAAAAATGGTTTGTGAATTTAAAGCAGGTTTTTTCAACAAAAGCACTAATGATTATTTTCAGTTGGATACACACACACACACACACACACACACACACACACGTATTTTTTTTTTTGGTGGGACCAAAGTTTGAACTCAGGACTATATGTTTACAAATCAAGTGCTCTACCGCTTGAGCCACACCTCCAGTCCATTTTACTCTGGTTATTTTGGAGATGGAGTCTTGCCAACTATTTGCCCTAGCTGTCCTCAAACTGTGACCCTCAGTTTCTCAAGTAACTAGGATTACAGGCATGAGCCACTGGCACCTGGCTTCAGTCAGATAGTTTGTTGTGGTATGCATCACTGGTGGCCTCCACCTACTCTACATGCCAGCAAGCCCAATCCCCAGTTGTGACAAGTTTCCAGACACTGCCATTGCCCCCGATAAAGCAAGACTACCATGGCTGAGAACCTAATGATTGTAAGTTAAAATTTTGGGAGGCAGAGATCAAGAGGATTGAGATTCAAAGCCAGCCTAGGCAAATAACTCAAGAGACCCTGCCTTGAAAATACCCAACACAAAAAAGGGCTGGCAGTATGGCTCAAGTGTTATAGCACCTGCCTAGCAAGCATGAGCCCTCAAGTTCAAACTAAAGCACCACCAAAAAAAATTGAAGATTTTAACTTTTTATTCTGCATTACTATTTTTAAAAAATCAAAATATAATCAAAGCTACAAAAAGAGACATTAGCAAATGGGGATGGGTTCCAATAGTTAGAAATCAAATGGGTCCCCTAGACCCTTGATGGGTATATAGTCAAGGCTGTGATCACGAAGGGCAACTCCCATTCTGTTTCCCATGTGATCATCTAAATTTAGAGCACATACTTCTGTCACAGCGTGTACATCTCATAATAGCTCCTATGCCCATATTACTGTCTTCCATACCAGGCTATATGCCATTTGTGGGATGGAAGCTTGACTCATTCAGCTTTATCTCTTACAATAATGGTTCCCAGACTTTTAAAGACCCATAAATTTAAAAAAAGGGGGAGAAGGGGTCTAATATAAGGCTATATTTTTCTTTTGCCAGCTAAAAAAAGAGTAAAATCATTATATAATATCTCTCATTCGAAAAAAGGTAGGACTTTGAAAATACTTAAAGAGGGGTCATTTTGCTTTAGAAAAACTTTACATGCTGACTACATGGACTGGCATCTGGAAACCATAATCCCTTCAATACCTAGCACAATGCCTAAAACTGTCTCTTAAGAAATGGCTCATCACGCCGCCACGTCCACGCATATACAATGGATGGTCATGCGGAATTGCTCTAGCTTCCTCATCAAGAAGAATAAGCAAGTCAATAACCTGTTCTGCAACTCCTTCCACTACAAATGGCTGACCACAAGAACGTGGGTGTGCAGCCCGCCACCGGCAAAGGTGTCATGGTGGTCATGAAGCAGAGATCCAGCCAACCAAAGCCAGCCACCTCCTACATGCAGACCACCACAATGCTCGGGCCACCATCAGCAGCATCATGCACAAGATCCGCAAGGACAAGTATCACCTAGATCTGCGCATGACTGCCATCTGCAGAGCCAGCACCATCCTGTGAGCAGCTAAAAGCCAGTGGTGGTGAAGAGGGGCAGACCTGCCCTGCTAAGACCTCCAGAGCCTCAAGCTTCCAGAACAGTACTGACTTTTTCAACTGCCAAAAAACAGGCTCATCAAATTTAAGCAAGTAAATAACAAAAAATTCCCATGCAATTTTTACCTGATAGTCTCGGAGACCAACCAATATGATATCAGATGTATTTATCCAAACCTACAAAACAAAAGCCACTGCATATTGTATTTAAAATAAAAATGAAGAATCAAGAAATTCCAGAGAAATAATGATTTGTGTAGAAACTAAGAGATTTGAGGGCTGAGGACTTGGTTTAGGTGGTATCTGAGTTCAAGTACTGCCAAAATAAAAAAAATAAGTAATGTAGAAATTAAGAGATAGAGATGGCAAACCACTCTATGTGGTTATTATACAGGAATAGAAAATTATGGCTGTATCTCCTCTCTCTTCCTGTTTTGTACTCACTCACATATACACGGCTTCAAAGACCCCTTTATTTTGAGAACAGAAGGATTAACATTACAGAATTTAAAAAGGCATTATAAAATCAGAGTTGGGACATTTTATTTGTCTGCTTGTTTATTTACTTATTCATTTATGGACATGCTAAATAGGCTCTGTCATAGAGCTATACCTCCAGCCCCAGAGTTGAGACTTTTAACCAATTTGATTCATATTCAAATGTACTTAATACCTTTCCCTTTATAGATATCCTTCCAATCCCCAACCCAGAACCCAAACAAGGGTCACCTACCAGCCCCTTTAAGTTTCCTTAAGACTTAAAACAGGATATATTAGTTGTACAAAGGGGTTTCATTGTGGTATTTCCCATAACATATACACATACAACATACCCCAATTAAATTCACCCCCTCTCATTCCCCCTGCCCCCTTTAAAAACAATTTTAACAGGTTTCAATGTTATATTTTCATGTATATATAGTAATATAAACAATTCTATAACTGATGAAATCTATGTAAGTTTACTATTAAGGTCTTGCTGCTTCACTTCACAGGTAAATTCTTGGCCCCATAAAAACTGCACAGGAACCAAGTGCCAGTGGCTCACACCTACAATCCTACCTACTCAGGAGGCAGAGATCAGGAGGATGGCAGTTCAAGGCCAGCCTGGGCAAAAAGCTAGACCCTACCTCAAAAATGTCCAACACAAAAAGGGCTGGTGGAGTGGCTCAAGTGGTACAGTGCCTGCCTACCAAGCGTGAGGCCCTGAGTTCAAACCAAGGTACAGTGAAAAAACAAAACAAAACCTGTGGAGGGGGGCTGGGAATGACATAGTCCATGGTATGCTTACCACTGAGAGGCCATGAGCTTCACCCTAGCACCATATACACCCTCCTGTAGAGGCACCCGCCCTCCCAGCTCCAGCTAATTTTATACAGAATAAAATAAATACAAATCCCCACACTTACCTTTTTTCTCAATTTCCCTCTGATGTGACATAACCTCTTTACACCATCGAAACACATTGCTTCTAATCGGCCATTCCCCAACATTTTGATTACCTGAGCATATTCTGGAGGAGGGAGGGGGAAGAAGAGGGTATAAAATATTGCCCAATTTTTGATAAAAGCAACTTTAAAAGCCCACACAAAATTGATAAGAACAAAGTTGTACTGGCTGAGAATAAATACATGAAGTATAAATAAATACAAGGGAATTAAACACCAAGCTAGTTAATGGTCAAGGCAGAACCAAGACTCTGTAATGCCATTTCTATAACAACCTGTGTCTGCTATTAAACATGCTTTAATTATGTACTCATTTTGAGTAAGCAGACTGATTACTGTCTTCATGACTATCTGCTCCATTTTTGGAGATCAAAGGTGGCTTGTTCCAAAATGTACACTATACCTCATCAATCTCTCAAGTTCAAATCCTTACCAAATTTTGCTCTCCTCTCCCTCAGAACTTAAAGGCAAATCTTGTGGAATTTTTAGTACAAGTAATTTAAATGTTAATGATGTCTTTGTTAAGTTAGAATATCCTGATATTCTAGAGTTCTTAGAAAGCCAGAAAGATGTTCCCAAGTAAAATGTCAATTTTTTTTTGTGGAACTGGGACTTGAGTTTGGATTCTACACCTTGAGCCACAACACCGGACCTTTTTTTAATGGGTTTTTTATGAGATAGGGTCTCCCGGAACTATTTGCCTGGGCTGGCTTTGAACCGCCATCCTCCTGATCTCTGCCTCCTGAGTTGCTAGGATTGCAGGCATGACTTTTTAAAAATGGCAGGGAGGAAGCTACCCAATTTCACTGCCAATACTCTGAGAAGGAGATTTTGAGACCTGAGGGTGAAAGCAGTACTCAGGGGCACATACATCACTTAGACCCTTTAGTTTACTTATAAGAATGACCCCCAAAGAGGATCTCCATAACTTGTAAACACACAGACGTATTTTTGAAAGGCTTAACTGCACAGTTCACATGTAGAAAGACACGTTTCATTTTTAGCAGCTTACATATTTGCATAAGGGCTGGAGATGCTTACCTAGCATGCATGAGACCTTGGGTTTGATCCCTAGCATGGCAAAATGATAAAGGGGGAAGAAAAAGCAAAATTGTTCCTCACATGAATATATTCACCAAAAGTTCTATAAAAAGAGAATCAAAAATGACTGGGGCATGACTCAAGTGGTAGAGCACTTTCTTAGCAAGCTCAAGGCCCTGAGATCAATCCCCAGTACCATTAAAAAGAAAATAGTTCTTTGTCAAAAGTGCTAGATAGCTGGGTGCCAGTGGCTCACACCAGTAACCCTAGTTACTTAGGAGGCAGAGATCAGAAGGATCTCAGTTCGAAGCCAGCTTGGGCAAATATCTCAAAAAAAAAAAAATCACAAAAAAAGTGCTAGAAACTATTGGGACAACTAGAGAAATTTGAATATAGACTATCTGCTAGACAACAGCGTGTCTTCAACTAAATTTCAAATGGTTCAGAAAAATCAGGTTTCTATACACACGTGTGTGTGCATGAAGGAATTATCACACTGCAACTTTTCTGTATGTTTGAAATTACTCAAAATAAAAATATGGGAAGCTGGGCAGGGTGGCACCTACCTATAATTCTAGTACCCTGGAGGCATCATGAGGTAGGATGGCAAGTTCAAGGCCACCCTGAGCTACACAGTAGAACCCTGTCTCAAAAAAAAGGGGAAAATATCTACTCAGGAGGCAGAGGTCAGGAGGATTAAGGTTTGAGGCCAGCCCAAGCAAATAGTTTGCAAGAATCTATCTCGAATATACCCAACACCAAAAAGGGCTAGTGGAGTGGCTCAAGTGGTAGAGCACTTGCCTAGAAAGCATGAGGCCCTGAGTTGAAATCCCAGTACTGCCAAATAAATGGGGAAAAAAAGCAAGTGATTCAGTCAGAATTTGTTTTATTAGTGTTATGTATCTTGGTCTGGCATTAAAAATTGTTTAGGTCTAGAAAGGTCAGTCAATTGCTCAGTTCAGTTTTATTTTATGCGTTCTATGAAATCATATGCTAATGGTACTAGTGAATGAAAAAACCTGTAATAGTCTAGGGTTCATCTTTCAAATATCCATGGTCTACTGAACATACTATGTAGCACCATTTACTGTCAAAAAGGCCCATTAAATCATGAATTGTCAACCATAGCTTTCGCTTACATTCTTAGTGACAACACAAGCATTCATACGAAAGCAAGCCTGTATGTTTACAGAAATGTCTTGGATCCTCAATGCAGACTGCATAGTTCAGGAAATACACTGAAAAGAAAGCTGTAAAGTACTTGGGTGGCAGAGGAAACCTGGGCTACCAAGAATTCAAAACAAGCATGAACTACAGTGACAACCTGCCTCAAAAAAATCACAAGTGCTTGTGAAGTAGTTCAGCGCTGTCTGTGCTTGCTTAGCATACACAAAGCCCTGCGTTCCATCCCCAGTAACAAACAACAACCAAATTACTAAATACCCCAACTTATAAAATGGCTTACCTTGCCCATCCTCCTTGAACACCAGCTCTCTTTTCTCAGATTCATTTTCATTCTTACCTCTACGTCTATTTTTACCTCCTTTACCTAATGGTTTTTTAAAAAAGAAAGACTTCAGTTATCTGCAAAACACTACATGAAGAAACTACACTAAACTAAAGCTTATGAAGCTATTTTAAAAAAAAAATCACTGAAATTAAAAAAATCATCTAATTTAGTTAATCATATTACCATACCACCCTCCTCACATTGCCTGGAATTTCCTTGGAGGATTTTTCTAATAGTAGATATTTTGATTCTCTATCCAAAACTCAATTTACTTTCTTAGGGATCAATTCTGCATATGCTAGACAACTCTTTCTAAACTTTAAATAAAGTGAAATACAAAAAAAAAAAAATCCCTCAATTTACTTTCTTTTACAAAACTGGTCCTTAACTGACATCCTTATTTCTGTTCTATGACTACAATGATTGTGCTCTTTACTATGCAACAGTACTATCCATTTATTCCCAGTTTATCAATAAGTTCACTAAAGCTCAGAAAAGTTTAATAATTTGACTCATGTAAGATTGTATTCAATGAGTGAGGGTACCCAGATTCACCCTTAATCCTTTTTTGCTTCTAGTTTCCACATTGAGTACCTGTCCTGAGCATTTTGTTCCCATTCCAGAATGTAAACTACACTGGGTCTTGATGAGTTTTCTAAAAATGGCCTCTTACACCTGACCCCTCATGAAAGGAGTGCAAGTAGGAGATGGTAGGGGGACAGAGGGAAGTTATAACTACTGAGGAACGGAGTATGGATTTTGTGGTAGTATAGGGAAGCACAATTCTAGCAACACAAGAGTCTGAAATTTATATATACACTACATGTTTGAAGTTAAAAAAGCAAGGCTGGCTCACATCCATAATCCTAACATACTTTGGAGGCTGAAATCCTAAGATTGAGGTTCGAGGCCAGCCAGAGACCCCCTTCTCCAAAATAATCAAAGCAGCAGCACTCTCCTTCACAAGCATGAAGCTGAGTTCAAACCCTAATCCCACCAAAAAAAAAAAAAAAAGACCCAAACCAAAAAAATCAACTACCAGAGGTATAAAAAAGGAAGTATTGGTTTTTGTTACTATGTACATTATCTCAGGAGGACAGTTACAAAAGATTAACAGTGCCCACTTGTGAGAAGAACTAAGATTTCACCTCTTATACTCTTAAGTTTGATTCAGATGGATATATTTATTACCCAAAGTTTTGGTGGCTCACACCTGTAATCTCAGCTACTCAGGAGGCAGAGCTCAGGAGGATTGCAGTTCAAAGCCAGCAAGACCCAATCTTGATAATACTCACCACAAAAGTGGGCTGGTGGAACAGCTCAAGTGGTAGAGTGCCTGCCTAGCAAATGTGGGGTCCTGAGTTCAAGCCCCACTACTACCTAAATAAATGAGAAAAATTTCTTTAAAGGCTAAGGGTCTGGCTCAAGAGGTAGGGCACTTGCCTAGTAAGCTCAATGCCCCAAGTTCAAACTCCAGTACCACCAAATATTAGATAAATATTCTTCTTTTAAAAAAGGCAGAGATGTGACATAATTCTCTGAATGGAAAAACTGTTAACATGGACGGTCTTTACTGCAGGTGGAACAAAGCATGCCTAGCCAAGAGCACATGAACAAGAGACTAGTAAGAGGAAAACAAGAGAATTTGACAGATGTGAAGAGGAAGAGTAGAAGGATGCCTGGGTTTTTCCTACAAGCCCACCTGGATTATCAGTTCTAGCCTCTAAAATGAGGGTGTAAGAACAGAAGATCCAAATACCTCTATTTCTGCCATTTGGGCTGCACTGAGGTTTGAACTGAGAGGGCCTCTCACTAGATAAGTGCTTTACCACTTTTGAGTCACACACTCCAGTCCCTAGAATTCTTTCTCATTGGTGTCCTTTAAATCTGTATTTCTCTCCCTGCCCCCCGCCTTTGTTCTTCATACTTTAACCCACTTTCTGCTCACCATTTTGTGTTAATTTTTTTCCTATCACTTCCATGTTAGTAATTTTACATCTTCCTGCATGATTTCACTTAGTATTGGTCTCATATTTCTAATGGCTCAACGTCTCCAGTGAATGAGCATGTCATCAAGCTCAATTTTATTTAAAAGTCAATTTACCTGCTTTTACAAAAAACTGGTCCTTAGCATCCTTGTTTGTTATATGACTTTAGTAACCATACTCTTAACTCACTGTGCAATAATGCCACAAATTTACATGTTACAATTATCTTATGAAGTAGGTAACAAGCACTCACTTCCAGTTTACTAATAAATTCACTGAAGCTCAGAGAACTCACCTAAGATCATAATCAGTGAGCAGGGGCGTCCACAGTCATACTTAATACTAGCTCCCACATTAGATTACTTAACCACAGCATTTTCTTCCCATTCCAAAACCTAACCACATTGGCAGCCAAAAGGTAGGAGAAAGTCTCAAGTGGTAGTGATGCTAAGAAACTCATGGGAAGAACTTACAAGTAACAAAAAGTTCACAATTCAAATGGAATCACTCCCTGCAACGACAGACTCTTTGTTTTTGGCAGCACTGGAGTTTGAACTCAGGACCTCATGCCTGATAGGCAGACACTCTACTGCTTGAGCCACTCCATCAGCCAACTTCTTGAATCAGTTCACTTACTCTCCTGGGGCTGTCTCACTTTGCTCTGCTGCTGTTAGGTGGGCCTCTGTAAAATTTCCTGATCCACCTGAGTCCTTAGTATTTGACGCATTCTTACAGCATAAGAAAGTTAATTTCCTAGACAGAAAAGTACCTCTATCATTACACATGCCACTATCACATATATTTTTTGTATGCCTCACGTTATTTATAAAAAAAGATTCAATTCTTGTCAACTTGGCAAAATTAACCATACCTTGATTATTCCCTTTTCTATTTTATTGCTACAAAATGTCCTTTCAAAATTCTCTTTAAACAGAATGAGATCAGGCCTAAGTGTAGGACAAAGTAGAATAAACATAGTAACTTTTTAACCCCCTTTTCTTTCTGAAAGAATAGCCAGTCTCTAAACCAAATCAAAATTCTCAAATACCTTCTTTAAACCAAAGAGAGGTGTTTGGGAGAAATTTTTCAGACTGGCTCTTTCTTAACAAGACTAGTGAACTAGATAGGATTTAGTGCAGAAGTGCTGTATCCTTAGAACCACAGGGGAACCTATTATTCACCTAGGAGTGGAGTCAAGAGAAGGGAGGTGACTTAGGCCAACAGATATTTATTGAGCATCTTTTAAGTGCCAAGTGCTAGCAATCCATTGTGATTAAGACAGATACTATTCCTGTCCTTCAGAGTTTACAGCCCAGTCAGGGGATTGGAAATCTCATAACTAGAAATAAAGGTAAGAACAAGATACTTATTGAAGTGATCCAGCTCCATCTCAGAATAAAGGATTCTACAGCTAAAAAAAAATTTAAGACTGTTAAAATACTATGGCCCACCTTTCCCAAAATTAGCAAAAATCCTTGCAAGCTTCGTTTCTGAGGGCAGTAAAGTGGAGTGCCCTGGGAGGACTTCACCAAATTGTGTACCCTGGTACCAAATACCCTGTGAGTAGCGACAGCTACAACGAGTAAATACAGCCGAATATCAAGTAGTAAAGAGAACAGTAGTAAGTCTGGGTCTGGGAGAATGCCTTAAGGATGAATAATCAAAGGAGATTTCTTATAGGTGTGTAATATGCTCCTCTCTCCTGTACAAAAAATACAGAGTTCACCCGATTTCTACTTACCCAACTTTGAGAAATTCTAAGGCTAATAAAAATCACAGAAACACGAAGTCTATAAAAAAAAATTTCCTTGGGTGTGTTCTTTTACTTACATTATACCTTCCATTTTGGAAATCCTAAATAAACTTACCCTCAAGTTTGATAATTTGTGAACGTTTAGCCCTACAATTAAGAGAACATAAAGGTCTCTATTCCCATCACAATACAGACATGATCTCAAGAAAAAGTATCGAACTTGGCTAAATAAGGATCAAGTCTTCTGAGAAAAAAAAATAAATTAAACCCTGTAAAGAGATGGAGCAAAGTGAATCTCTAGAGATGAAATCCATCAAGGTATCACCCGCTGCTTTTAAGGGAGAGAGAGTAGTCTAAACAATACCCAACAACTGTCCAAGAAGAACCCCATGAGGGAGTGCCAGATGGGCACGAAAGCAGGCATCAATCAAGCTTTGCTTTTGAACTTCAGAGTCGCTCCCATGGTTTAACTCCCCAGGCTAGGAAAGGCCAAAGGGGCCACTAGGCCCCGAGGGAGGTCTCTCCATCTGTCCCTACCACACCGCGGTCAGTGTGGCGCGAAGCAGTAGCAAAAATTCACATTCTCCCACAGGAGGCCCCACAAAAATGGCGTCGGCTCCACCCCAACGTGACCAAACGGGAAAACCGGAGTAACTTCCTTGTACCTCTCCCGAGCTCAGACCCGCATGCTGAACCCCCCGCTACCCGCCTCCCGCCACAGGCAGGCGGGGATAGAAGGCAGGAAAGTCACTGTGGCCTGGGTGACCCAGAAGCCGCTGGTGGAGCATGGGAAACCGGGCAAGCAAAGGCTTGGTCCGGAGGTCCGGGCAGTACTACCTTTATTCTTGGGCATGGTGGTGACGGCGGCCTTGCGGTGTCTCCGACTTCTTCCCGGGTGGCTGCGGCGTGGGGGGAGATGATTCCTCTGAGGGACTACAGGGGCGACACTATGGGGCACGCGAGCTGAAGAGAGCGTCGAGGCCGAGCAGCGTGCACGATTATCTCGCGACCCGGTTCTTCCGAGATCCGCCCGCGCCCACGCTCCACAGCAGCAAATGGCGTCGCTGCTGCTTGCCTTGCTTTTCTCCTCCTCTCACCGCGGGCTGGGTCCGCCCTCCTCCGGCCCTGCGGCGTGATGGAACCTTATTGTTAGAGCCGAGGGAGAGGAGCAGGGAGGAGAGGGCGGGCGTTCCAGGTCGCGGGAAAGCGCCCAGAGGGCGGGGCCGAGAGCCCAGAGCTGGGAGGAGGAGTCGCGGAGGGAAGTGGGCGGAGTTCCGCGTCACAGTGGACGGCGGAGGAGCGGAGAGCGGAGGGCGGAGGGCAGTGTCAGCTGCTCAGTAGCCAATCCGTGAGGCTCCCGGTTTCACAAGTTGCTGACTCATTAACCCCGGAGTTAGCTGAGTTTAAACGTGGCCTTTTCACCCGCCCAGCCAGGCTGGGGGCCTGTAGGAAGGGGAAGGTCTTCCTGTCATCCATTACCAAAGCTGAATATTTAGACGATACTTTAAAAAACAATCTGTCTTCCCTACCTCACTGTAAATCTTAGCAGGCAGAGAGTACATCTGTTGCTTCTACCAGCACTTAGCAGAATGTCTGGCACATAATAGGTGGTCAATACATACAACCAAAAAAAAAAAAAAAGAAAAAGGAAGGGCAGAAAAAAGTTCGGTGTTAGGGCCTGAATTGTGTCCTCCTAAAAGTCTTAAGTTGAAGTTCTAACCCTCAGTAACTCAGCTTATGACCGTATTTGGACCGTGATTTTTGAAATGGGGTCCTTATGCCGGGCTCTAACCCAGTCTGACTGGTGTCCTTATAAAAAAAAGGTATTAGGACACAGACATAAAGGGAGAACACCATGTGAGCAGGAACTTGGTCATCTTCAAGCCACAGAGAGAGGCCAAAGAAGAAAATAACTCAGCCCACACCTTGAGCTCAGATTTCTGGCCTTCAGAGCTGACAGAAAGTTATTTAAGCCACCCAGTCCGTGGGATGAACTACCAAAAAAAATCCAGCTGGCTGTGGTGGAAAAAATACCTTTGCTACAAGATAAACTTATTTGAAATGTTACATTTCGTAAACATTAGATGTTTAACATTGTCTCCCTACGGAAATGGACATAAATGACGGAGAAATAAAAGTATAATCACCTAACACAGTTGTTCTCTATTGGGGGTATGAGGGAATGCCTGGAGACATTTCTGGTTGTCACAAGTTGGAGAGGAAGGCAGTGATGCTTGCATCTCATGGGTAGAGGCCAGAGGTGCTGTTAAAATCCTACAGACCACAATACAACCTAGACCCCAGCAAAGGATTATCTCTGCCCCCCCCCCAATTTCAATAGAGCTGAGTCTGAGAAACTTTAACAACAGATGCACTTCTCAGAAGGCAATAGAAAGGTGATGGGGACTCAAAGTTCTGGGTTTCTCTTTCCATCTGCGATAATTTGCAGATTATACTTTTTTTTTTTAAGACAGAGTTTCACTATGCTGGCTTGGAATCTCTGCTTTCTGAGTAGATAGGATTACAGGCATGAGCTACCAGCACCCAGCTCCTTGGTAGGTTTTAAACAGATCATTTTGACTTGTATGTTAATAGACTGTAGTGAGCAAAGGTAGACACAGAGATCACCAGTTGATTACAATTGTCTAAGCAAAAGACAATGGTGGCTTGGAATAGGATACAAGGTTTCTTTTGGAGATGATTATGTTTTAAAATTAGATTATGATAATGATCACAACTGTACATGTATGAAAAGCAGTGCACTATAGACTTTAAATAGATGGAGTTTATGGTATGTGAATTATATCTCAGTAAGAGTATTTAAAAAAATGGGATAGCCTGGGTAGACCAAATCTCATCATGAGAGTCCTTAAAGAAGCGGAAGAGACAAAAGAGAGGGGTCAGAGATACATGAGGAGGACTAGATCACTGTGGCTGTTTTGTTTTTCATTTTATTCTTGTAATACTGGGGATTAAACCCAGCACCTCCTGCATGCTAGTGAATTGCTCTACCACTGAGCTACATCCCCAGCCTTATTATTACTTTTGAAGATGGAGGAAAGGGGCTGTGAGTCAATTACTCTAGAAAACTGGAAAAGGCAAGAAAGACTTCTAACCTCCATCCTTCCCGTCCTCTGTTCCTCCCTTTGACAGGGTCTTGCGATGTAGCCCAGGCTAGCCAAAAACTCGTGATCCTCCTGCCTTGGCCTGCTGAATGCTGGGACTACAGGCATGCAGTACTAAGTTTTCAATGTTTTAAGCCAGGAAATTTAAAGTAATTTTGTTACAAAGATGATATAAAACAAATACATTCTTACATTGTTTCAGTATAATGCCAAGAAGACCTCAACACTTGCCATCCTATTCTTTTTTTCCTTTTGATGGTACTAGGTCTTGAACTCAAGGCCTCACACTTGCTAGGCAGGTAGTCTCCCACTTGAGCCACTCCACCAGCACTTTTTTCTTTATAGCATTTTTCAGGTAGGGTCTCACGTTTTTGCATTGGGCTAGCCTCATACTGAGGTAGGTTAGCAGGCAGGGAAAATAATTTACCAGGGGCTCTCTTCTCTTAAGCAAACAAAGCTAACAGGCACCCAGCACAGCCCCGAACCATCTCTAGAACAATAAATCCTCTTTAAGTTGAAAATATCCTGGTGGTTGTTAAGTATCATTGCAAGATAGTGTCCAGAAGAGGTGCCTTTGAGTCTTCCTTGCTTGTTAAAAAAGGCTTGACCCTAATTGAGCTTCCCAGGCCAAGTCCTCTTACTTAAGACCTCATGAATATTGGCCACATCTCATACATACAATTAAAGACCTAAAAATTAGCATAAGCACATGTGCAGAATACTCTTTGTTATGTGATAAGGCTGTGTTAAGTAAACCTGCTAGCCACCCCAGCCCCTCCCTAAGCTCTGCTCAGATTTTTCCCACTTTACAATTTGTAAATTGGGCTTAAAAAAATCAATGCTTCTGTGCCACCTGGCGAGGGCCCGCCACTTTTTCTTCTGTGGTGTTTTCTCTTACTCTTTCTTTCAATAAGGTTTTGCAATTTGTGTCTCTCTTCAGTTTTCTGTTCAGGTGACACAAGACCTTGGGATCTTTTAGGTTAGCGTCTTTTTAGACCACTTAGCCTGGTAACAAGACCATGGTCCTTCAACCTCCAGCCTCCCATGTAGCTGGGGACCACAGGTATGTACCACTGCACTCAGCTTTTTATTGAGATAGGATCCTGCCTGCTAACTTTTTGCCTGGGTTGACCTGGAACCATGATCCTTCCATTTCCAACTTCTAAGTAGCTGAGATTACAGATGTAAGCTATTGTGCTGGGCTTTCCTCATTGTTTTTTCTTTTGTGCCACTGGAATTTGAATTCAGGGCCTCACATTTGCTAGGAAGGTGCTGTACCACTTGAGCCACTCCATAGGTCCTCACCATTGTATTCAGAACACACCAACTAATCCAAGTAGACAGTCTCCAAACCAGCTCTTATTGCCTGTATTGTCTTTCCTAAACTCCTATGTTGAAGTCCTGACCTCCAGTTGGGTAATGCCAGTATTTGAAGGTAAGGTCTTTACGGTGAGCCAGATGGGCATGGTGGTGCATATAATTCCAGCTACTCAGGAAACAGGGATTAGGAGGATCCACGTTTGAGGAGGGCTAACTTCAATCCTATAATATATTCCTTCTCTAACAATGACTAGCAATCAATGACCTTAAATTTCCAGCATAGCTGCTGGAGAATAGAGCTCATCATTTAAATTGTGTAACTAATAAATAATAAAAGGGGGAAGATGCAAAACCAAATGACCCTCTTTATTTGAACAATATCTCTGCATACATAACACCTCAGAAGGAAACTTGCCCTTTAATTTGGAATCCAAAATACACTGTAATGAGGGAGAAGGGGGCATTTTGGTAGATGAGTCTGGTAGTTTCAGACTTCTCCAAGAAAAGAATGTTCCATCTGTGTCTGGTGATCAACTTGTAAATTTTCAATTATTAAACAAGTTTGAAACTGGGTAAGATTGTATAACTTATGTGAGTCTGATTAGACAAATCCTTTCTGCAAGATACACAGAAAAATATCTTACATTTCATATTAAGTCAGAAATATTCCTGTTTTAAATCCTATCAGTATGATTTCCACAAATATGCTTTGGATAGAATCATCACAGATCAAAATAATCTAATGAAAGGGACGCATATGCGTTTATTTGAAACTTTATTATATAAATTTTCATTTCTTTTAAAGATTACAAAACCTGTTCTATGACAGGAATACAAGCAATATTGTTCCAGGATTATTCATGGATACATCTGAAAGAGCTTAGATTACACATTAATAGTATGATTTGCAAACTTCCCAGATTAGACTCTTAAGTAAAACAATTTAAAGTATTCAGTGATAATTTGATCCTTTACAAGCATTTTCATAATTGTGGCGGCAGTGCCAAGCATCTGATGCGATTTAACCACCAATAAAAGGTACAATACATAAGAACTCGTGATATGGTACCTTGGGCTTCTGGCATGCCTTATTAGAGAAACTAATATAAAGTAAGATCATATATAATAGTAGAAAAATATTTGTGATTTTTAAAAAAAAAACTGCTTTAAGTAGATACCCACCCCATTCCCACTCATGGCCAAAATGCAAAATAATTACATCCCTTAGGTGTCTACCTTCCCTTTTATTTAGGGCAAGAATTAAGATAAACTAATACATGTATATAATTTTAAGTGTTACAAAGTCATCACCAATAATCATTAAGAATACTAACAAATGGCAATACCTTGAAGCCTTTTTTAAATTAAAAAACCCAAAGCTTTAGATGGTATACTACACTTACAGAAACACAAACCAAAATCTTTATCCTTATGCCCTTGCTTTGAATTTAAAAGTTCTATTTTAAATACTTGTTTGAAAACCCCAGTATACAGTTCATTCAGTACTATAGTGATAATAGGAGTAAAGGTGTTCACTTCCATTAGATATTGAACTAAGCTACTTAGAGATAACTATTATAGTGACCTCTCATGTACATTTACATATACTGTACTCGAATGGCATGTGCTCTAAAGACATTTTCTTGAGGTTTATACCTCTTAACTTAAGTCTCTAAATATTCCTTTCCACTAATCTCTATTCAAAATATCACATACTTTGCTAGTTGTTCTGGGATAAGTCATGGACATTTAAACAGCTTATCATGCAGTTCAAGGTTATATGGCAAAATAATGAGGAAAGTGCCTCAAGAGGTAGGAAGTAAGCTCTCATCCCAACCCTTGGTATGCCCTGTTATGAACAGTTAAAAGACTGGAATCAAAGTGGTAAATGTGAGACCAATAGTAGTAATACCAGGCTTAAGAAAATTAAGTTGACTTAGTTACTATAATTGAGAACACTCAGTCACATTGGAACCAGTTACAAATCACTTGATCACACAGAATACAGCAGTGTCAAAAATACACAAAACACACTGTAGATACAAACTCTTCTTGGCCATCCATACTTGGGTATTATCACTGTGTAGTTTCTTCACTGGAAAAAGTGGTTAAGTGTGGCTCTGTAGAATAACAGTCTCAAGAAAGTGAATTCATTCCTTCATTATTTGGTCTCCACCAATGGTCACTTGGGGGAGACCAGCAAAATGTAAGCAACCTGGGGTTGAAAAGAGGACTGCTTTCATTAATTGAAATAAAAATACTAAGTTAAGTCAACTTATCTGTGAATTAAATAAGGCTCAAAGCATATATCCAGTTTAGTCATAGGGAGTTGGACTTTTCAGAGGGACAGATCTCTAGCACTAGACTGGAGCCTCCTGGATTAAGCACCAAGATCAGCCATGAAATCCATCATATTTGTGAATCATAGAAAAGACTTTTTTTGACCTTACATTCCTGAGCTATCAGTCCTAAAACCCTTGTAAGTCTCAAATGCTTAATACCACCGTAAGATAATTTTATTCTACAAAATGAAGCAAGCTGAAAAAATTTAGGTCATATCTAAAGGGCAGAGAGTAGAGACTAAAAGTCATATTGGGATGTGTACTGCTGGACTCCATGGTGATTAAGCCCCCACATCTTGAATGCTTTTCTGCCATCTCTTGTCCTAGGCTGGGCCTACCCTAGTTTCTTTCCTACCAAACACATTTTGCCTTCTCTTGAAGCTTTTGCACTAACTAACCTCCTGTTCAATCTTTTCAATGTTGAGAGTTCAGGGCACAGTTAAGTGGACAGTGACATGTGCAAACTTTATCATGTACACACCACATCCTCCCTCCAAACATTCAAAGTGACTTCCCACACACCCGCCTCACATCATCTCCACTTTGGGCCTTGCCAAAAAATTATTACATCTTTAGACTTCTGGAGTTTCTTGTGAATAAATTCATCCATATCAAATCTGTTAAAAGTCAAGGGTCCATCTCATATTTTTTTTTGGCAGCAATGGGGTTTACACTTAGGGCCTCACGCTTGTTAGGCAGGTGCTCTAACACTTGAGCCACTCCTCCAGCCCTAAGTCAAGGGGCCAATGTACTTAGAGATATATCTATAAACGAGGAACTGAAATGATTCATAAAGAGCAAGGACAAAAAAAACTTACCTTAATTCAATATCATCACTTGAAAGGGAAGATACAAAAGCACATGGTAGTATATTCATACTTTCAAGTATGTACTTGCAATTGTTTAAAGGTAATTCTATTACTTTGGGTATTATTTTATATTATAAACTAAGAGAAAGTATGCAAGGAGTCCTGATACTTTAGTTCCTTCTTTCACTGTGAAAGACTGGACTATTTGTGGAAGAAGACCCAGCAATTGGCAGCAACTGGTGAAGGGCAGAAGACTTCAGGGACCTGGTACCACAACTATAGAGGCCTGGAATAATTGGACTTTGAGAAGTTGATGGAAAGGCTCACCCAGCACAACCATTACATTTAGACCACATTGGTAGTCAAGACTGCCCAAAGGCAATGGGAACACCAGAACCACAGATGAAATAATTTATGTTCATAAACTGCTTTTAATTTTTTAGGCAGAAAGTCTTCAGTTTTGTGAATATATAACTTGCTTTTTTCCAATAAAACTGGCAGTTTGACTAGATAAAGAAGGCAATTATCCTTGAAAGAAATAAACTTGGCATCATTTGATAGTAGAGGACTGACCCTTACGAATATATGGTTTTTGAATTCTGCTACTGGTCAGGTGTGATATGAAGGAAAAAGGCAGCCTGGTGTTATGAGGAAAAAGGAACTAAACAGAATTTAGGGATTCTAGTCTTTGATTTGGGTCTCAGGTTCTTTACGTACAATATACAAAAATTTGACTTGGTAATTTATAAGGAGTCATATGTTTACTTAACTTAGAACTATAAGTTCTAAGAGACTGTGATGGACAATACAGCAATTACGGAATAGCATTGTTGTCAAAAACCTGAAAATATATCCATTTTCTGCTCAAGAGTTACATTAACATTTAAAAAAGTGACAAGAATTTGGGAAGACCATGGTTTGAAATATTGAGGAGCAGAAAAACAGCAAGCTTTCCAGTCAATGGAAAGCAGCTTTTAATAGTATCCATATACTAAAGCGTTTAAAAAAAAACCTTATCTACATCTTCTGATACCCCTCCTTCTATATACTTTTCACTTAGAAGATAAATTTACATTTGATTTTTATGCAATTTTTATTACTTGGGAAAAGGGATGTTATAGATTTTTCTCTTTAATAGCACAGAGAGGAAATTAAAGAATGACAAGTGATTTCTATGACATTTGGACAAAGCACACTCTCTTGGCTTGGCTTAGTATTCTTAGGGGAAGATTTAAATATTCTGGCAGAGATTTCTGATATAAAATGGCTTAGTACATGACTTAGATCTATTTGGGGACATTATGAAGTAATGTTAAATCACTTTTCTTTGCTCATTTTTCACAATACATATTGATGTATGCTAGGTAGCCTGGCAAATTTACAGGTAATGATGTGTACCAATGTTTCTTTTGTCAAATAAAATTGTGGAAAATAGTAAATTAGATGTAAATCATGAATACAGCAAGTATAGCCAAGGGCTATTATGAAAACTAATCATTTCTGAATTTAAAGGAAACATGGCTATAAATCATCAGGAGAGATTCAGAAAACACTCAATGCCTACCTTAGCAATGTTTTCAGTTTAGAACAGATACTGTTTGATCAAGAATGTTTTATTCCCTAGAATAAGAAAGTTTAAATCCAGTTTCATATAGAGGCCCGTGGCCTTTATTACATTCAAATTAGTGTCTGGTATAGAATATCTATTTAAACATGAAATATCCAATAGGACTTCAATTACTGGTTGCTAAATTTTCCTTCACCCATGACTCTTAAAGACCTTTGATGTATCTTGGAAAATCCCAAACGATGTGCCAAATAATAAGTATGGATACTATGTAGGATTAAAAGTGCAAGGACTACTTCCTTAATTAAGGATAAAAGAGCCTTAAGGAGTTGCAAAGTATATGGACTAACTTCATAGGCGTATTCTTGATTTCATGCCACACAAGACAACTTTCTCTACCATAACAGCTCTCTAGGTTAGTCTGACAGAGCACCTGACTTTAAGAAACAAACCAGTGAAACAGAAACAGGGAAAGGTATGTACATTTTGAAAGTACTACATTCAATAGCTGTTCCACAATCTGGCCATTTTTATGGCTGTCCAACAATACTGTTAATCCAGGTGAACTATTTAACCAGATTTAATAGTCAATTGTTTAATAATAGATTCCAAGTTAAACAAGGCATGTATACATTAAAGAAAGCAGTACAGAAATGTACTGTATATGAACTGTTTACAAAAACATACAAAATGTTGGATGGCACAAGGGGTACAGTGCTAATATAAACGGATTGTTTAAGCTAAGTGCTTAACATAAACTGTCCATCCCTATAACTAACAAAGAATATTTAAGGGACATGAAATATTTCCTATAAAAATAATGCTATGTGGTGTAGAGTACTTTATTCAGTGTATTTTTAGGTGGTATTTGTATGTTCATTATTTTTCTTGTTGATTCAGTGAATATATCTTCGTCATGTTTCCATTTTCATTTCATCTGGAGCTCCAGGAAAAATCTACCTTGCTAACAATCATTTAAAGCGAGAAGAGACGGAAAGCAGGAGCAGCAGCAGGAGCAGCAGCATTATGGGTACCAGCTGGGACAGTGTGTGCTTGCAGGTGTCTCTCAGATATGTGCTACCTGTCGCCAGAACTTGTGCTATCAGCTTACATCATGGTACCAAATATCTCACTGAGGTCACTTCACAGGGCTGTTGAGGTGATTTTTTTAATACCTCTCCGCTGAGCAAGAGTAGAGCGGCCTACTGGTTCCAAAACTGGTGACTGATTACGGTTTAAAGCAGAGTATGTAGCTGCCATGGCACCCTAAAAAATGGAAAGAAAGGTAACAAAAATCACATGTACATGGATTACAAAATAAAGGTGTTTTTACATAATTTTTTGGTGATATGGGGTTTTGCACATAGTTTTTCATATGCAAATGTATACAGATTTTATTAGGTTCATAATGAAAATGACCATACTGGTCAAATCCTCACATTTAACTAAAACTGAAGCTACTGGTGGAGTGGCTCAAGGGGCAGAGTGCCTGCCTAGCAAGTGTGAGGCCCTGAGTTCAAACCACAGTACCACAAAAAAAACAAACTGAAGCCAATGTAGTACATTGAAATTATGTACAAGAGAGGACAGGGATGGGCTCAAAACAAGCCGTCCTCACTTTTCTTAGGGTATTTGTCTTTGCAATCCTAAAGGATTAAACTATGAGAGGCTGCAAGACATGTTCTTTCAGTTAGAAAATCCACAAGCTTATCTGTCCTTACTGGTAGTGAATGAGCAGGTTTTTAGTTTTTTTTGGTGGTAGTGCGGGTTGATCAGGGTTTTGAGCCTGCTAGGCAGGCACTCTACTGTTTGAGCCATGCCTTGCTGATGAATAACTACTTATGTAGACAGACATAAATTAAAAAATTTCCCTAAATTAATTTCATTACAGACATTTTGGTATGCTTGACTTTTTTTCTTTTCTATGTCACCCATATAAGAGAATTCCATACTAGAACTGGATGCAGACTGAAAGGGAAAGGCGCTGGGGGCATGGACAGGGGTTCTCGGAGTGTCAACTGGAAGACATAGAAAACAGAGACCATAAAGTGCTCACCTTTACTAGATGTGGTGCATCCTGTCTGTTTAGTTGATACTGTGGCAGTTGGTCCCAATGGACAATCCAAGGATGTCTGAGCACAAGAGCAGCAGTCAGTCTCTGATGAGGGTCTACATGAAGCATCTTTGACACCAGGTCCTGTCAGGTGAAGAAGAATAAATGAGTTTAATCCTTGTTTTTTGGCTTTTATTTCTATGGCACTTGATATTGGTAGGTGTTCTTCCTTAGCTTTTTTTTTTTTAAAAAACATTTACTTATCCATTGGGAGTACTGGGGTTTGAGCTCAGGACTTTGTGCTTGTGAGGCAGGTATTATACTGCTTGAGTCACATCTCTAACTCTTCCTTAGCTTTTATGCCACTATTCTTTCCTGACAGTACCCCTTTGGGCTCAAAGCAATTTAATATAATAATTTGGGGAAAAATATACTCCAATTTCTCCTTTCTAAAAAAAAAAAAAGCAACTCATGGGCATTATAGGTAAATCAGGAAATACAGAAAAATGAAAATATGAAAAATGCACACAATCCTACTCTTCCAAAGGTAGTCATTGTTATCACTGTCTATCTAAATAGCTTCCTATGTATAGAATATAGATTTGTTTCATAGGGCTGGAGGTGAGGCTCAAGTGGTAGAGCTTGGCTAGCATGTGTGGGGCCTTGAGTTCAAACTCCAGTTATATCATGAATGAATGAATAAAATAAAAACATAAAGACAGGGATAGATTCCTATCATAGCTACGTGGTTTTACACCTTTAAAATGATAATTTAATTGTCATTTATAAACCCAGAGAAGAACTCTTGTCTCATGAAGCTTAAATTGAGTAAGGGAGGAAAAATAAAGAATCAATTACAAAGCAAATAAGGTCTTTGTTGAGATGGACAAGTACAAAGTGTAGCTAGAGGAACATAAAGAAGACACCTGACTTACACTGGGCAGGATGGCTTAGAAGTGACTTAAAATTTTTTTTTTGTGGAACTGGGGTTTGAACTCAGGGCCTCACACTTGCAAGGCAGGAGCTCTACATCCTGAGCCAATCTCCCAGCACAGAAGTGACTTCCTAAGAGGAGGTGAGACCAGAAGAATAAGCGGGAGCTGGATTAGAGAAGGGAAGGGAGAAAAAGAACATTTCAGGTAGACAGAAAGGAGTGCATTTAGAGGAAAGGCCTCAGGTAAAAGAGAACACATCACAGTTAAGAAACTAACTGGAGGGCTGGTGGAGTGGCTCAAGTGGTAGAGCACCTTTCTAGTAAGCATGAGGCCCTGAGTTTGAACCCCAGAAATGCAAAAAAAAGAAAAAAGTGAGTCAGACACTGTGCTGTGTACATGGGTTCCAGTACACATGGAGGATTGCTTGAGGCCAGGCATTCAAGACCAGTCTAGGCAACATAGTGAAACTCTGTCTCTAAATAAATAAATAAACAAACTGGGTGCAGTGGCCCAAGCCTATAATCTTAGCTATTCAGGGGGTGGAGATTGAGGGGATCATGGTTCGAGGACAGCCTGGGCAAAAAGTATGAAAGACCCTCCATCTCAGCTAATGGCTGGGTGCAATGGCACGAGCTTGTTATTCCCAGCTATGCGGGGAAAGCATAAATAGGAGAAACATGGTCCAGGCCCATTTGGGCATAAAACAAGACCCTATCTCAAAAATAACCAACATGGTTGGGCACCAGTGGCTCACTGCCGTAATCCTAGCTACTAGGGAGGCTGAGATTAGAGGATTGTGGTTTGAGGCTATCTCAGGCAAATAGTTCTAGTTCAGGAGACCCCATCTCCAAAGTAACCAGAGCAAAATGGACAGGAGGTATGGCTCAAGCAGTAGAGTGACTGCTTTGTAAGTGTGAAGCTCTGAGTTCAAACCCCAGTTCCACAAAAAAAACAAAAAACAAACCAACATAACAAGTGCTGGAGGTATGGCTCAAATTGTAGAGTACCTGCCTACTATGAACGAGACCCTGAGTTCAATTCCCATTAATGCCAAAAAAATTTAAATAATTAAAAAGAAAAAAAGAGATGGGAAAAAATAAAAAGTGAAGAAAGAATAAAGGACCTCCCCTATCAAATTCTGAAAGTGAGTCAAAGTACTTAAAATAAATAAAATTGCAAAACTGCCAGGAACAAACAAAAACTGTTTTTTATTCTTTTTATGTTATTTGGTTTTTCGATTTTTTTTTCTTTTATAATTTTAATCAAATCTGTGTATATGATTTTTGGTCAAGTCATTTCAAACTTCTTTTTTTCCTCCTCCTACTCCTTCAATGACTACTTCTCTCTTCAGCTGGCCTTTTTCTTCCTTCCCTCTCTCCCTCCCTCCTTCCCTGTTTTGTGGTGCTGGGGTTAGAATCCAGGGCCTTATGCATGCTTGGCAAGCATTCTACCACTAATCTATACTTTCCGGTTTCAGCTTTCTCTTTAAATGGTGGCACTTTCCTAGAAGTCTTTCCTTGACTTTCTTACCACTCTGCACAGATAATCTCATTCAGTCACTGCTTTAGCTACTTCAAATGATGCCAACTCTTCACTTATGCTCCACCACAGACTTCTTTCCAAGACTTACACCACAAATATGGCCAGCTGCTAATTGTCATACATTTCTTTATTACATAAGCACTTCAAATTCATTATGTCCAAATCTGTAGCAGTTGCTCCTCTCAAAGCTTCTTAGGTGTCCCAAATCTTGGTATTACCTTGGAGACTCTCCTACATTCACCCACGGTAAAAATGTGAACTTCATGCTTGATACTTGCTTCTCCCTCATTTATGTCCAATAAACTACTAACTCTGTCTGTCTCTTAAATTTCTCTTCCATTTGGCTCAAATTCTACTACAACAGCTCAAGTTTAGGCCCTCATCATTCATGAACTGAAATATGCGAAACCTTTTAAGTGATGTCCCTGATATTAGGTCAGTGAGGACTGACTGTAACAATGTAGGTCAAGACTGAAGGAAGGGCTAAAGGTGTGGCTCAAGTGTCTAGCAAGTACGAAGCTGAGTTCAAACCCCACTACTGCCAAAAAAAGAGAACAACAACAACAACAAAAGACTGAATGAAACAACGTAAGATGGTAACACAGTCCTTTGAATGTAAACTCAGTAAAGAAATGCTAGGTTTCTGTTCTTCTCAAGTCCACATAGGACATGTATGGCCCAAAAGACAGACAATATTCACATATGCAACTTGCTCTTGAAGAGACACATCCAAATTGATAGAGCTCTTCCTTTCATTTTGTGGGTAATCGTGCTTGCAATGGCAAGTCTTAACTGTGCACTTCAGCAAAAATTACTGGTAATAGTATGGAATTTATAAGATAGGATGTTAGTTGGATGTAATTTTTTGTGTTCTATTTGTGTGAAACTGAATGAGGACAAAATTACAGAGATAATCTCAACTAGCTCAAAAAAAGGCAAGTAATGTTTAAGTTCTGATACTTCATTATTGGTAGTGTTACTTGATATTGTGGCAGACTCCATGGATAAGAACTACTGCTCAATGTAGCGCTAAAAGGAAAATCTGATCATTGTACTGATTAACATTTTTTAACATTTTCATAATACCCATAGTAAACCCATGATCCTGAGCATGAGCTACAAAGCTTTTCACAATCTGAATTCATCAGCCTCTCTCTCTTTCTCTCTCTCACATATAGTGGGGTTTGAACTCCAGCCTATACCCTCTCTTGTGTACACTGTAGTAGTAATATCAAATGATGAGACTGGTGGCAATTCTTCTAATCAAGCATCATCATCTGTGAATTTTTTTTTGTGGGACTGGAGATTGAACTCAGGGCTTTGCACTTACAAAGCAGGGGCTCTACTTACTGCTTGAGTCACACCTCCAGTCCATTTTTACTCTGGTTATTTTGGAGATGGGCTGGCCTTGAACTGCAATCCTCAGGATCTCGGCCTCCCAAGCTGCTATGATTATAAGCATGAGTCACCAGTGCTTGGCTTCTGTAAACTTCTTTTAGCACAAAAAGTGAACCACTGTGGCAGCACAAATGACATGGTACTGTGCATTTTTGGCTGTCTCTTAGATTGTAAGTTCCTTGAAGTCAGGAATTCTATCTCCAGGGCTTTTGTTTATTAAATATATTGTAGGTGCTCAATTAAGGGAATCAGAAAGGAAATAGGTACCCTGAAAAATGAAGTACCTGTTCCAAGAAACTGTCAGGAAAAAAAGGTAAAGATTAACTTTTTTTTTTTTTGGTGGGACTGGGGTTTGAACTCAGAGCTTTGCGTTTGCAAAGCAGGCACTCTATTGGTTGAGTCATACCTCCAGTCTACTTTATTCTGGTTATTTTGGAGATAAGGGTCTCGCGAATGTTTTTTGGTACTGGGGACTGGTCTCATGCATATTAAGTACATGCTCTGTCACTGAAGTATACCCTCAACCTAACATTTTATTTTAAATGCAGTTAAAAAAACCAAATATTATCTATACTGACATTAAACTAGTTAACCGAGGCTTCATGCTCTACACCAAAAGAACTTACATAAATTTTTGATGTGCTCTATTTACTTATACAAATCATCATCTAACTCAAGCTTCCATTTCTCGGAAAAATCAGTGAGCACCTTTGACAACATTTCTTCATCTACTCTGTTTTTCTTATTTTGAAGTGGAAAAGCATTTTTTTAAATATGAATTTTCTATGAATTAAGTCAAAGAAGAGAAAGTTAGAAAGCAAGTCAGTGCTATTCTAGGGATGACAGATCTAGGGGGTGCTTTTTCCAACAATTTCAAGCAGAGGCTAGAAAACTGTGCCACTGTTTATTGTGCAAAAGATGAGATCTATTTCTTCATAACATGAAACAAAACTAGAACATGGTGTAATTATTCTAGGAAATAAGGCATATGTAATGAGACAGCTGAAAGTGACCTCATGTACCTGGTGTGTAACCATAGACAACTTCACACTAAAACTCTAGTTCTTGGTTTCCTTCTGTAAATTGCAGATACCACTGTACGAGTTGTTATGAGGATTACATGAGATAATTTAGGTAAAATGCTGAGTGATGCATATAGTAGACAAACAAATCATGGACCACCACCATTATTATTCATCATATCCCAAGTTTTAGATGTACAGATAATAAGGCCAAATCAAGTTGAGCACCAGTGGCTCACACCTGTAATCCTAGCTACTCGGGAGGCTCAAGGCCAGGCCCAGGCAAATAGTTCTCAACACTCCATCTCCAAAATAACCAAAGCAAAATAGACTGGATGTGTAGCTCAAGTGGTAGAGCACCTGCTTTGCAAGTGTGAAGCCCTGAGTTCAAACCCCAGTCCCACAACAACAAAAAACAAATCAATATCTTCTGGGAAAAAATCAATATCTTCTGGGAAAGAAACAAAATAAATAGTCCATTTTGCAGTTCAACAAGTGTGAGGCCCTGAGTTCAACCCCTAGGACCTCCAAAAAGAAAGAAAGAAAGAAAAAGAAACCATTTTGCAGTTCAAGTTATTTGGTAACATCACTTCAACACACTACTTTGTAAGCAAAAGTTTCTAAATAATGGTATATCTTCTCGCTATGGATTATAATAAATTATTTTCTCACAAGTTTGTAATAGGGGCTGGGTAAAGTGCTTGCCTAGCATGTGAAAGGCCCTGGGTTCAATCCCCAGCACTACGAGAAAACAAAAATAAACAAAAGCTTATAATAGGGCTGGGGATGTAGCTCTGTGGTAGAGAGCAGGCTTAGCATGCTCCAAGCCCTGGATCAATCCCCAGCACTAAATACAAAACAAAATAAAAACAGCTTATAATAGGAAGCTACACTTACCTTTGCTGTATCTGAAACAGAATTCCAGTAACCACCGCTGAGTGAAAATTTTCCGCTACCTATTCGTGCCAATATTTCCTCAGGTGTATCATCAGGACCATTTGCAAAGGGAGTGTAACTAATTTATAATAAAATTAAAATATTATTGAATAAAATTTCGTTTTTTGGTTAGTAATCTTTATATTTAGTTGCAGTTTCCAAAATACTGAGTAATTAATACTTTACTGAAATCTACCAAAATGAAATAAAAATCAATAAAATGAAGCTCCATAGGCCAAAGTATAGACTATAAAATATTAGATTTACTATATTATAAATATCTTAAGCTATGACACATTTTAGAATAAAATACTAAAAATAGTGTTTGCTTATGACATAATAAGAGTATAAAAATGGTATGGAAACCCACATTAATTTAAGCAAAAATACTGATTAATAAATGCTTCTAACATATGGCACATACTCACCCAGTAAGCATTGTATAGAGGAGGACACCAAGACTCCATATATCACAAGCAGCATCATAGCCTTGTCGTTTTAAAACCTAAAAAAATTTAAAGATCAGTATTATCACACTACTGTTTTTTATATGTATGAAGATGCTTTGTGAACTTAAGGCAATATTTTAATCTTATTTTAGAACATTCTACTATTAATAATTCATATATATAAATTTATGTTTGGTATTTGAATGAATATTTAAAGCATATACATAGAAGAATATAGAACAAACTGAAGATATACAAATGAAATAGTGCAAAACACTACATATATAAAATTTGATTTACTCAAGCATTTAATATTCACCAACTGTTATTGGGCACAAGCTACAACAAATACAAAAGATCTATTTCATTAAAAATATCAAATCTGACAGGGGAAATAAACATATAAATTGTTAACAATTCAACATGATAAATATTATACCAAAGTCATGTCTGAAGTGATATGCGTATAAAGTTGAGGAAGCAATTTATTCATTTTTGTGGAACTGGGGATCAAACCCAGGGTTTCCTGCTAGCCAGGCAATTATTCCACCACTAAGCTATACCCCTCAGTGCCAATTTATTCTTTCTTTTTTTCTGTTTGTGTGGGGGGGTTTGAACTCAGGGCTTCGAATTTGCTAGGCAAGTGCTCTATCATTTGAGCCACACCCCAGCCCTCCAATTTATTCTTGATATGGGAAGACAGAAAAGGTTAGAGGGCAGATTGCTTCTATAGAATTCAATAGGCAAAGAGAAGAGGTAGGGGGGAGGGCAGAGCATAGAAATAAGCAGGCAGAGCAGCCTTAGTGATAGGCAAAGAGTTTAAAACAGTCAGAACTTCAGGTAGGCAATATTAGAGAGTGAAGAGCTTTTATAATATCTTATTAAGAATTTAGATTTTTCTCCCACAAGCAATCAGATGCTACTGAAGCATTAAACACGGAAATAAAGGACTGGCATTTTTATCTTAATTGTTTATTCAGTAAGTCTTCAATTAAACAATTATTAACTATTCCATAGTAAACACAGCAAGTAAGTTCTTATATATATCAAAATACTGCAAGTGAACCCTCTTGCAATTACCTCTGGTGCAACAAAATTTGCAGTATAACAAGGCGTCATGAGAAGACCGTTTTCTGCTCTCAGCTGTTTTGCAAAGCCAAAATCGCAAATTCGAATAGACTCTGGATTACCAGATTCATCGACATAAAGAATGTTGCTAGGTTTCAAGTCTCTGTGTACCACCTAATTGAAATACAAATTAAAGAGTTACATTAACAATACATTTCCTTACTGAAAGTTCTTTATTCACAACTGTCAAACAATGCACGTAACAAGGTGATTACTGACCTTTAAATTATCCCAACATTATAAAATGCTGATAATGTAAGCATAACTCTCTAACTTAGACCTGGGGCAAGGACAAGAAGGAAAAGTATTTACTGAGTGTCTACCATGTACCATGGCATTCTGTAAGGGGCTGCAAAAAATGTGGAGGATCATGAGATCCTGAACCTCTATGGTAGTGGGAAAGGCAGAGAACAGATCTCACAGATGGGGCATAGCTGCAGAGGTTACTTAAATAGGGACTCTAAAGAGGATGACATCTGACCTAAGACTTGCAGAACAGAATAACCATGCCATAAAAACAATGGGAAAACATCATCCTAAAACAGAGGGAATAATGTGTACGAGACAAATACATGTTGACAAATAAAATGGAACTTGTATGGCCTTCAGACGTACAAGGGAAAAAAAATCCCAAACCCAATTTTAAGTATTGTCTTTGATATACAAGTAAAGATATCAAGTATGCAAAAACACCTTTTCTTGAGAATTTTGTATTATTTTCCTTCTTTAACAACCTACTTGGATACTTTTATCATACACTTCTCTGACATGCCTTTTTAGACTTAAGTTGTTTCTTCCATTACCAAATTCTGAGTCTATATTTGAATTAATGAACCAATTTTTAGTTTCTAACATCTAGAACATTACTTCTTTTTACTATTTTACTAAATAATTACCAATAAGACACTAGGAAAAGAACATGGAATACCTAGATGACTGCAAAGTCAAATTCTTCAGGGAAAATATTGAGTTCTACTAAATTCAATGTACAATACTAGGGAAATCTTGACAAAATAACAGTTAAGAAGCTCTCAAATTAATATGTTCCACTTGTTAGTTTAAGGGCAAAGACAGACAAAATTAAGTAGAATGCATTGAAAATGAACTCCTTAAGAAGTAGTCTTTTAGCCAGTCATGGTGGTGCATTCCTGTAATCCCAGCACTTGGGAGGTAGAGGCAGGAGGACAATAAGATAAAAGGCCAGCTTACAATATATAGAAAGACCTTATCTCAAAAAAGTAGTTATCTTTTGTGTACATACACCAAAATATGTCACATACCATAAATATATACCATTTTTTGTCAACTAAAAATGTAAAAAAAAAAAGCGATGGTTTCTCCTTTTTTTTTTTTTTTAATTTTAGCAAAGATTTATTTTAGTATAACAGGATAAAGTATGGGAGGGGGAAAAGAGAGAAACATTTCCTTTCCCCATGCAGGAAATGGGAGCAAAGACTCCTTTTCCGTGCTGTCTATCCTTCTTCACTCCTCTGCTGTTCTCCTTTTATCCCTGCTCCCCTTACTTTCTCCCTTTTCCCTTGCCATTTACTAAAACTCTGTATACAGCCAGAAGTCAGGTGACTACTTGGCCTCACCAGTTTTAAGGATTTTCTTTTATATGTGAATATAAACTAGGATTTCCTGGTTCTGCTTCTAACTTGAAGTGAGCCTGTTTTTCAATGATACAGAGTTACACAGCAGAAATAGTACTGCTTTCCAAGTCAGAAGATCACACTCACTTTTTCTTAGAAAGCAAAAGAACGTAATATAAGCTAGTATTTCAAAGCAACACTTCAAACTCAATGGGAAGTTTATGTAGAGGAAGACCCACAGGAAAAGAAAGCTATTTGTAGTTATTGTCTATTACATGTAGAAGTAAATTCCATATTTGCACTTTTAGCTCAAGAAAGAAAAAAGGTGTGTATGTGTGTGCATGCACATATAAATACTCTTAAAAAGACTTACCCCTTGTGCATGAAGATATTCAACAGTTTTGGTTATAGTAAACAGGACAGCACTGGCTTCTCGTTCAGAGAAAAATTTCTGTCTAAGAATTTTATCCAGCAATTCACCTCCTTTCATAAGTTCTGTTACTACATACACATATTTTCCATCATCATACACCTACAAAATTCAACATCAAAACATAAAAATATTATCTGAAGCTTTATCTGTGCTCCTAAACAAAGTTTAACATATTAAAGAGAATTTAAAAGTCACTGTATATTCAAGAAAAGTTCCTTGTCACAACCAATGGAGGGTAAAAATTTGCAAACAATCTTATACATCTAAGAATATTAAAACAGGAATTGTTAGGACTGAATGTCAAAAAAGCATCCTGTAATTTCATTCATGAAAATTAAAACAACTACGAGCATCATATATGAAGGGATGTTGAAGTTATGTTGTTAGGGCTTCTCTTCTGGATCTCTCATCTACTGATGACAGCTAAGAATAGTACGACACACTCCAGTGGTTTTCCAAGAATTTCTGCAGAGGCAGAACTTTTGCTTTTATATATACAGAACAAATGAAATATTCTGATTTTGACTGAATGGAAAGAGAAGTTGTAGCCAAGAATTACATAGGAAGACTAAGTAGTAAAGATAAATTCCATACAACCACAGAGAAACATACCAGCAAACTCCTAATGTAAAAACAGAAAGCTCAGGAAATCCCTAACTGAAATAACCCCTTTATTAAACTTTACCATAGAGTAACTGGAAACCTTTATTTAGTTTCACAAGAGATACAAGGTACTATATAGGTGCTAGGGCCCCAAATATAGAGAAAATGAAGTACCTACTCTTAAATTTTTTACTTTAGTACAGACAGATATATACATAAAAGTGAAAGAAGTTTTGGAGATGCTATAATACAAATTTGAGAAAAATTTCAGAGACTTTGGAATTTGAAAGGAAGGAAGGAGCAAAGATGTATATTAAATATATATACATATGTATATATGTATTTATATAATGGCAGTTTAGAAAGCGTCCAAGGCTAGGCTGAGAGAAAGTGTTTTCTAGATTTCCTTTTTAATTTTCCTAGATGGATTCTTGGAGATTATATTAATGAAAGTCACTTAAGTTGAACAGCTTCACGTTATGAGAATTCACATAATGTGACTATGTTAATATTCTTCATCTAACAATGAGCACTGATAAAGCCACGGAAAACATAAGTAGCAGAGTATCTGACAGCCCAGGTAAAGGGATGACCCCTTGTCCTGGAAGTGGTGATGGGCAGGGTTGGTAGACTTCCTGGAGAAAGCAGTCCCTTAACAAAGTCTTAAATGTGTGGTACTTAGCCAGGTAAAGAATAAGGGAAATGGTGTTCCCAACTGAGGGAACCATAAATTCAAAGACAAGGCAATATAAGAAAATGAGGTGTGCTCAAAAAATTGTACATACTACAGCATGGCTAGTGCATAGGGTGTGTGAGGAAGTGTGAAAACTGCTACAGAGGGCGGCAGGGGTTTAAGGGGTTAGGGAGTTTTAACTGTAGGCAGGGAAGTAACATGGCTAGTTATGAGCATTAGCTGTCTCTGGTAGTAACTATCTTCTCTCTGGAAGATAGTTTGATGAGCTTGCAGAGGGACTGATCAAATTTGAGTATTAATTAATAATAGTATTAATGCTGGACATTTGTGTGTACGTTCAAGTAAATTGAGATATTAAAAGCAATAATGTTAAAATACTTTTAAACAAAAGTGAAAACTAATATATTTTTCTTTATAAATGGAATGATGCCATAAACATCATTCACAAATCTACTTTCTAAACTTACTATTACTGATGATCTTTGTCTATTACATATTTGAAAATATCCCAAATGTGAGTTAGACAACCTATTCAAATGAGCCTTGTTAAAGAATTTACTTACATCTTTTAGAGTAATAATATTTGGATGCTGTCCGTAACGAAGAAGAATTTCAATTTCTTCTGTTGGGTCTCGCTTGCTTTTATCAATAATCTAAAAGGCAAGTATTTATCACAAAAATCTCATGAACGTCAACTTTAAATGTTTATAGTCACAGACTTTAGGTATTATCTAATACGTGCATACATATACATATGTGTGTGTATGTATGCCATATACCAATCACATTTATTCAACTCCTTGGTCAGACTGCTTAATTAGAAAGCTAGTCTTGATGTAGATGGCAAGCCTGAAAATTCTAAACTATGAGTCACGTTCCCACCAGGTCTCTCCAATGTAAGTTTGCAGCAAGTGTAGGACTTAGAAAAGATAACTAAGAACACAGTTAACACATCTTTTCTTCCATTCTTGAACACCTTAAACATCTGGGAACTCAAATCAGCATCATAGCATCATTTCCCCTATCAATACAGACTGTTAAGAGCGAAATGTCCCTGTAACACCACTACTAGCATCTATTTATTGAATTAACTTTACTTAAAAGTACTTTAATGGAATATCCCATTAGTTGTAAGCTACTTATAAAAACGAATTAATTAAGTAAAACAAGTATATTTTTGAAATTAACCAGAAAGCTACATAAAAAACAATACCTAGAATTTTACTTCATTAAGTATTATTACAATAAAGCCTTTTAAAGTATTAACATAGCTTTCTAACCCTTTTATTAAAGTCATTTGCTTCCTAAAAATATTTCTCTTAATGTTTTAATCTGTTAAAGTAATATATTTAAAAAAATATAAATTTGACTTTCAATTCACTCAAAGTCTGAAACAAATTTTATGGCCTTTGTATTCTTTGTATATTTTAAATTTTAAAACAGGTTAGTACTTAATACATGAAATAAAAATCCAATTACTCCAACAACCTAAGAAAGAGCTTAACACTCAGTAGGAATCCAATTTTCTTTCTGAAATGGATTTAGTTGTAAAACAGTTCTGTATTTGGAGAACAGAGAAGACAGAGATTATAGATACTCAATGTAATCAACTGCAAATGATAGTGTGGAACTGGGCAAATGGATTATTAAAAAGAAAGGTGTATAGAAAGGGATACTTGTTCAAGAGAGATGACATGGTACTAGTTTCATGAAAACCAGAACAAGCTAAGAGATGTTATTTTAGCAACATTCTCTGTTCTTCTGAGCCCAACTTACATTGTATCTGTATTTGTGCACCTCAGATTTCAAAAGAATACAGATGTGTTAGAATTGAGTTTATTAATCTAATTTAAGTCACAAATAGCTAGGAGACATTCTCAAGGCTCTGGGCATACTGTTCCTCGTTTCTGTAATTCAAAGGGGGCCTCAGGACATTTCTACGTGTTTTTTTTTTTAATGTACTGGAGTTTGAACTCAGGGCCTCACACTAGCTAGGCAGGTGCTTTACCACTTGAGCCACTCTGCCAGCTCTGTTTTGTGTTGGGTATTTTTAAAATAGAGCCTCTTGAACTATTTGCCTGGGCTGGCTTCAAACTACAATCATCCTGGTCTCTGTTTCCCGAGCAGCTGGGATTACAGGAGTGAGCCTCTGACGCCCGGACATTTCTGCATTTTCTAACGTGTTAAGAGGCAAACAAAATACATCCTTAAAACCGCTTAACAAGTATATTATTCTTCTTCTCTTATGTTCAATTTAGAAATGTCTATATACTCCAGATTTCAGTAACAGCAACGAACAGGAGACTAGGAAGTTAAATGTATTTCTACGAGCCATCCATCCTTATATCCGACAGAAAGCCTTCTAGACACTGATTTTTTTGGTGTTGAGGTAGGGTTTTGGTATGTAGCCCAGGCTGGCCTCAAACTCACGATCTTCCTACTTCAGCCTCCTGAGAGCTAAGATTACAGGCATGTACAACCATGCTTAGGTAAAACGTTTTTTTGTGAGGGGTGGCAGTGCTAGTGATGAAAACCAGGACCTCATACAGGCTAGGCAAGCACTCTGCCACTGAGCTATACCCTAACCCCCTGACAACTCTTTAAGGGATCTAAGTTATGACTAGTAATAATAATAATGTTGATCTCTGGCTAACTAAAAAGTACCCATACTTACAAATAAGTACCAAGTTTTGAGACAAATTGGAAGCTGTAGACATTACTTGAATTTCTTGAGGTGGGACAGCAGAGATTATTATTCTAAGTGGTGAAAAGGCAAAGAATTAGCTGGGAGCAGTGGCTCGTGGCTCATACCTGTAACACCAGCTACTCAGGAGGTGGAGATCAGGAGGAGTGTAGTTTGAGAGCAATCTAGACAAAAAATTAGTGAGACCCCCCACCTCAGGTATGATAGCACATGCTTATAATCCCAGCTATTTGGGAGGTGTAAATAGGAGGACTAAGGTCTGAGTTCAGCCTGGACAAATATGTGAGACCCTACCTGAGAAATAACTAAAGCAAAAAAGGGCTGGGGGCATGGCTCAAGTGGTAGAGTACCTGCCTAGCAAGTGTGAGATCCTGAGTTCAAAACTCCAGTATTGACAAACAACAACAAATACAATAAAGAAGGCAGAGACTTTGAGTATAGTGTTTAATCATCTAGAGATAAGAGTTTGAAATTCAAAATTGATCACAGAAAAAAGGCTTAGAAAATTCTGTTTTAAGACACCTGGTGAAATTAAAATTACTAATAACTTTCATGATCATGGTTCTTATTCTTTTATTTGTTCACAGATCTCTTTAGATGTAAAGAACGATGTAGACATTTTTGTCAGAAAAATGTAAATACATAAAACTTGGAACAATTCTGAGGAATTCCCTGACAACCTGACCACAAAAATGGAGAGTTTTGAGAGTAAAAAGAGTGCTATTCAAAATCATGTGAGGTATAAACTGGTACTCCCTGGGCAAACTGGATGAATGACCACCTTACCTTTCACCTTGGGGTATCCATGGTTCCCAATTAAGATAACTGAAGATCACTAGCCCAGATATTTAAATTTATCTTAATTTTTATAACAAAAGGAAATTTTGCCAAAGAGAAAAGTGTATCTTTTTTTCTTGAGATAGGGTATCAGCATATTGCCGATGCCATCCTCGAACTCATGATCCTCCTGTCTCAGTCTCCCAAGTAGCTGGGATTACAGGCACATACCATTGCACATGCACCCGGTTTAGAAGAGAGTAATTTTTAACTAAAACTGACATATATGAATAAAACTGTTAGGGTTGCATTTTAAATCTAAAAATAATTACCTTCACTGCAAACTCCATGTTTGTGGCTTTATGTATACATCTCTTGCAAACAGAGTACGAGCCAACGCCAATATCTTCTTTTACTTCATATCCATCAGTAAACTGAATACTGTTTCTGTGCAACTGCTACAAAGTTATAAATTGATAAAAATATTAAAAAATATAACATGATAAAGAGTTCTCTAAGACCTTTAGTGCATTTCATAATATGGGAAGATATTACTCAGCATGCACTGCTGATGTTAATTATCAATGTAATGGCTATCAGCAAAACTAAAATAATGATTCTTAACAGCACCTATTCTACAAGTGGATATGTATAGCAAGATGTCTTTTAAAAAAGCTTATGTTAATAAGGAAAAACTGAATATGTATAAAAGAAAAAGCAGAGCTACTCAATAAGGAGACTATATTTTTGTCAGCCAGCTATAGGCGTTAGAAGCACCTCTGCAAATGAAGAGATTTGAAATGTCTGGTACAGAAGATTTAGGAGGATTCAGAAATAGAACATCAGCCTTGTATGCACATATGAATAATAAAATAATAATAAAAAAAAAGAAATAGAACATCTGATGTACCACTTAAGGACCATGTAACCTTGAACCTATGTTTTCTCAATGGGTAATGATGAGGATTAAATAAAAACAATGTATTTACAAGTGACACCTGTTATCATCTTGGTCTTTTAGTAGCCACGTCTTTCTTTCTTCACCCTGAAGTTGTAACTTTATACAACTTCTGCTAAAGCTGTTTATGAGTTAGGGACTAATAACATATGATAGATGATGAACAGCAAATTACTATTTGCATAAATAGGCAGAGGTAACTTTGTGCTGCCCTTGGCTATACTGATATGAGACTATGCCTATATAACCTTTGTAAAGGGCAAAACATGAATGCTATAAAATATATGTTTGTGGTTTCTATGTTAGGTACAGAAGTTAAAATTTAAAACTTGTCATAAATTCATGTGTTTGCATGGTAAACAGGATAGACTATTGCCAACATAACCTTTATTTAAAAACTAGTGTTTAAACTGGTTTTCTAGAAAACAGAAAATAAGATGACTGACTCATGCAAAAACTTTACAGCAGGGCTGGGGGTATAGATCAGTGGTAGAGAGCTTGATTAGCATTCCTGAGGACTTAGACCTGGGTTTGATCCCCAGCACTGCAAGAACAAAAACAACAAACAAATAGAAACAAAAAATACTTTACCAAAAAAGCAGCTCATCATCAAGCAAATTCAAGCATTAATGATACCCTAAAAACAATCTAATTCTTTAGAAGATAGATCTAGTCCCCTCGATGATTTTTTTAAAAAAGTAATTTTGTACATTTCTTTCATTTTTTGCAGTTCTGGAGATCAAACCCAGGATCTCATGCATGCTAGGCAAGGGCACTAGCACTTAAGTTACCACCACTGAGCTATACCACCAGGCCCTAAAATATTTTTAACTGACACATAGTAATTGTCTATATTTATGATGTACAATGTGACATTTCGACACATGTATACAATGTGCAGTGGTCACATCAGAGTGAAATAAATTTATCTATCTAGGTTTGGAAGAAAGAAATCTAATGGTTTGTACTAGTTGTGTTCCTTTTAGCAACATTTAGCCTACAGGCCCCTCGTCTTGCTAAACAAGTGCTCTACCACTTGAGCCATACCTCCAGCCCTTCTTTAAAAATTTTTTTTTCAAACAGGATCTTGCTACATAGCTCAGGCTGGCCAAAAACTCACAATTTTCCTGCCTCCACATCCCAAGTGCTGGAATTACAGATGTATACTACCATGCTCAGCATAATAGCTGCTTTTGTACCATGATAGCACAGACAAATAGTCACAGGACAAAACATATAGTGCATAAAGCCTCAAACATTTTTTTTCTGACCCTTTACAGAGAAAGTCTGCTGACCCCTGTTCTAAAGCATTAAGGAACCAGGAGACCTCAGTCCATCAGAGCTGATCTGACAAAGGCAGGGTATGGAAGAACACACTAGGCTTAACAAATATTTTGAGACAGTCCTTGGAGAGGGGACAGACAAGATGGTTATATTTGTCTCAGTTTCTTAGAATTCTGCTTTCAAGTCACATAGATATCTAAGATTTTGGTTCATGCAACCTTTTCAATGACATCTGAAAGGAATTTCTAAGAGTAATGTTGATGATATAAAATGTATACTAACCTGCTTGCTTAAAGTCAGCACATAAAATCAAATTTTATTATTCATGAGATATATCTAATAACATTTCAAAGTTGAAGTTTTTGAGACATCCACTCACCTGAACAATTGAATGCACACCAACTGTCTGCATAGCTTGGCTCTCATCATCTGAGGTAATAG
Source organism: Castor canadensis (assembly GCF_047511655.1). Lineage (NCBI taxonomy): Eukaryota > Metazoa > Chordata > Mammalia > Rodentia > Castoridae > Castor > Castor canadensis. The sequence goes on along the minus strand of NC_133405.1, from coordinate 125,188,768 downwards.
CAACAAAACTAAACCCCCGAAAAAGCTGATGTGCATTAGCACTAGGTGGAATGCCGGGTGAATCTGAAAAGAATAAAGAAATACTAAGAAGATTCCTTTAAAGGTTATTAGGGGGAAAAGTGGAGCTCTTCTCAGGCACCCAGTATGCACATCTTACTGTCCAGGATACCTCAGTGAGGCACGGTATCAGATCTGTCTTGATCACTTACTTTTTCACTATCACCACCCTAAGAACCTACTTTCTCAAAGCCTAGAAAACAGCTAATTTGCAGCATATAGTCAGTAAGTGAATTACTGAATTAATGGCATTTGAAATTAGTGCCAACCCATTGACCTTCCAGGAATGGTGGAAATTTTCTTTACCTGTGATGTCCAATGGTAGCCAGGAGCCACATGTAGCTACTGAGCATCTGAAATGTGCCTGGTGTGACTGAGAAACTAAATTTCAATTAATTTGAATTTAGCCACATGTGGCTACTGGTTACCATATGGTGCAGCTCTACATGAAGGCCTACCAATGCTTTACCTACTAATTAGAGAAGAGATACAAGGTTGATATATAGCAAATTTAGGAGATTCAAGGTTAGTATAACGAGTTACTCTGGAAAAGACTTTCTGATTGAACAAGAAAAAGTATTTTCTACTGTCTTATATTTCAGCTGCCATATTTTTTTCTTTACCTTTGGGAGTTTTTGCAGTAAACTCAGGATCAAAATAAAATGTATCTTCAGGCCTGCCTGTTGCAGGTTTAAAAGGTGGGTGAATTTCTCTTCTATACAGTTTCTGTAAGAAAACAGAAATGTATTAATTACTATATATCTATATCCATAGCTATTAAGCAAATTCTTTTTTGTGTTGCTGGAACTAGAACCCAGGACTTTATACATGCTAGGCAAATGCTCTACTACTAAGCTACAACCCTAGCCCTCAAGCAAGTTTTAAATCTATACTTACATTCCAGTCTATTGTTGAGAAAAATAAATGTCTTTTAATTTCTTCAACTCCATCTGGTCCTGCACCTATCAAAAATTTATTGGTAGTTTTATTTCAAGAATAAATAATATTGTTCCGTCTTTGCCTTTAATTAATGTGTCCAAAACCCACCATAAAAACAGATATAAACCTCCCCCTCCAAACTCCAACAAATAAATAAATAAAGAAATAAATTAAAATCTTTACCTAATCTGTTCGCAGGATTTCGTTTGAAAAGCATTCGTAAAAGACTCTGGGCTTCAGGACTCAAAAACTGTGGCATCCCAAGTTTGGCTCTAAGCAATAAATGCACATAATAACATTTTATTTTTTGAAGGCATCTTTATTTTGAATTTTTAAAAAGCTAACCCTTTTATTTTGAAGTACTTGTAGAATCTTATAGAATTATAGTATGATATCAACACATAGACCCCTGTATTCTTTACCCAAATTCCCTAATGATAACACCTTATAGAACAATAGTATAATATCACAACTGGGATACTGGCTTTGAAATAATCCACTGATCTCATCCAGTGGCTCCAGTTTTACTTGGACTTATATGTCTGTGTGTTTTCAGTTCTATCATGTGCGTAAATAAGCTCCTGTATGGATATGCCAGTTTACTTACTTCCTGAAGAACATGTGGATTGTGTCCAATTTGGGTTATTATAAATAAGGCTGCTATGAATGACATGAACAAATTTTCATGTGAACACATAATAGAATGTTAGTCCATAATCTTCTAAAGGGCTTTCCCATTTTTCATAATTTTACAAAGAGCACTACTTGAGAATAATATAATCTGAGTGTTAATTCTGGCCATTACTAAGAACTCTGTGAACCTGGAAAAAAAATCAACCCCTTTCTGCCTGTTACTACTTCTTTACAAGTGAATGGACTAGATTCTAGACCAGTGGCTCCCAAACTGTAGTCTTAGAATTCCTTTTCTTTTTTTTTTTTTATTGTTTTATTATTCATATGTGCATATAAGGCTTGGGTCATTTCTTCTTCATTCCCTTTGTTTTTTTTTTTCATTTTTCTTTTATTATTCATATGTGCATACAAGGCTTGGTTCATTTCTCCCCCCTGCCCCCACCCCCTCTGCCCCCTCCCTCAATACCCAGCAGAAACTATTTTGCCCTTATTTCTAATTTTGTTGTAGAGAGATTATAAGCAATAACAGGAAGGGACAAGGGTTTTTGCTGGTTGAGATAAGGATAGCTATACAGGGCATTGACTCACATTGATTTCCTGTGCGTGGGTTAGAATTCCTTTTCAAAGGAAATGTAAGAAGCCCAATATTAAAATTTATTAAGACAGTTTGTGCTTCATATGCCACTTTCCTCCTTCTCAATCCCTCTAATGGCCTCTGCAGGGAAGGAAAACTTATGGGAAAGAGGTTTGTAGAACACCAAGGTCTCTGTTGCACATAGTCTGAAATCCACTGGTCTGGATAAACTTAAGGTCTACTTCAACTATAGTGTATAATTTTATTCTTTTTTCTAACCTACAAATTAAAGAAACCAATGATCCTGTAAGCATGACAATAATAATAGAGCTGGAGAAAATGGCTAGCAGAGAAATTCTTATTTCAGAAATAGATCCACTTATTATTTAGTGAGTTGCTGCTGAGTTATTATGTGCTAGACACTGCTTAGTGTGGTGGGTGTAGAGCTATAGATAACCCCCGTGGTCAGGGGGAAGATGGATATAGATAACCCTAATACATTGAGACAAATCCAGAAGGACATTTGGAAAGAGTGTTAAGGGAACAGTAGTGGGTATCAAATTTAATATGGGACAATGTGAAAGGCCTTGAAAGCAATCTTAAGGCTGAATTTGGATTAAACTGACTCATTTGGCCAGTGGCTCTCAAAATGCTATTGAATAACGTTAAATCCCACTAGATACATAGTAGTAACAATAAAGACTACATGATGCAGTGAGTTTATAGAATATTATTAATTAACATCCTCCTGTTTGAGATACAGAATAAAATACACTGCATATAAAAGACTTAGAAATACAAAGAAATGTTTACTAAACATGTTTCTAGCATCTCTTTTTTCAGAGAATACCTTTTTTTGTGGTACTGGGGTTTAAACTCAGGATCTTGCACTTGTTATTCAGATATACCACTTGAGGCAATCCTCCAGCCCCAAAGAATACCTATTACCATGTTGTAAAATTAGGGCTCTGTTGAAGAAAACTGGGAAAGCACTGACGTATTCGGTAACAGGGATGTAGCAGAGGTAGATACTGAAATGGTGGATTAGCATAATAAGACTCATTTTCAAGATGATAACTCCAAGGGGAGTAACAGAACAATCTGGGGTAGAAAGAGCGATAGATTGTACGCATTTTACTTAGGAGTGTGGGCCATTAGTGTCGGTTAGTGTCAGTAAGATGCCCTTATGGCCTGAGCACTGTAAGCAATGTGATGTAGAGGAAGAGCTGGAAAATGAAGTAGTTCTGACATAAAATTAGGAGAATGCCAAGATATGTAAAAGGGAAGAAGGCATCCGGGGTTCAGGCATGGGAAAGAGGATGCATGGAAATGGGAATTGAGAATACAAGAACAGGAAAAAAGAACAAACAGTTTAAAGAAATGAAGTCATGTGTACTACATGTTTTGGGAAAATCATGCAGGTAAGTAAATGGAAATACAGGTCTGATGCCTGGTAAATTGATGTAAGAATGAATGATTTGGGGATAATTAAAATGTTGAGAGTCATGGACTGGAGGTATGGCTTAAGCAGTGGAGTGTCTGCTTTGCAAGTGTGAAGCCCTGAGTTTGAACCCCAGTCCCGCCAAAATAAATAAGTAAGTAAGTAAGTAAGTAAGTAAGTAAGTAAATGTTGAGACAGTTGTTATAGGAAAAACCAAGGTCAGTCAGGGAAGTGAGTACAGAGGGGAGAAAAAACCACATCAGTGATGGAACACTAGGGGGAGAAGAGCATTTAAAAGGTGGTCGGAGAAAGAACAATTTGGGCATTATAAATAATGAATATGGGGTTGGGGAGTATAGCTCAGTGGCAGAATTCATGGTTAGCATGAAAAAAATGCCTTGAGCTCAATCCCCAACATCAAGAAAAAAAAAGACTATTCTTTCAAGTAATGATTATCAATGGATTAACCCATCAGACAAAGCCTGACAGGGAACTTTACCATGGCAGCAACCAGGTATCATTAAGTTACCAGACTTAACACAACAGAGAACACACAGTATGACCTATGAAATAATCTTGTCAAAAAAGTTTAAACAGGACTGAAGGTGTGGCTCAAGCGGCAGAGTACCTGCTTTGCACGCTCAAAGTCCTGATTCAAACCCAAGTCCCAAACAAAAAAAATTTCAACAAAAACAGGACAGAAGAACAAGTTAATATCACAAGGAAAATAAAAGTTTGCAGAGTCCTAGGAAAAGACTAATTGTTATATAATTATAGTAACAAGAAAAACCACAGAACTAGTTTTAAATCCTTTCAGTAGGTTTTAAATCCATTTAATTATCAATGATGACTTCCCTGGTGAATACTTCCAAGCCAACTGATCATTAGATGTTCTTTGTCTCTGAAAATCAGCCAAACAGGAATAGCCTTACTCAAATAAACACACCTGAGTACCAACTTATCAACTGTCCACCCAAGTGATTGTACTCTTGCAAATGATATCAACCCACTAATGGATCTAAAAATCTGCTTCTTGAATTCCACCATTTCTTCAAAACCTATATAACATCAGTGTAGCCGGATGAGGTGGTATACAACTATAATCTCACCACTTAGGAGGCTGAGGCAGGAGGATTGAATGTTCAAGACTAGCTTGAGTCACAGGGCAAGATCCTGTTTCAAAAAACCAAAGAGGGCTGGAGATGTGGATTCAGCAGCAAAGCACCTGCCTAGCAGTGTGAAGCCCTGAGCTAAAATGCTAGTACTCCAAAAGAAATCAAAAACCAACTAAACGGCAGCCAGTGTTCTACTCTGTAGAGACTCTATCAGACCAGCATCACTCTCCTTTATGCAATATAATTATATCAATATAATCCTTCATATTTTTTTTTTGTGTTTGGGATTGGGGTTTGAATTCAGGGCTTTGCACTTGCAAAGCAGGCTCTTCACCATTTGAACCACACCTCCAGTCCATTTTTGCTCTGGTTATTTTGGAGATGAGTTCTCCTTGAACTATTTGCCCAGGGCGGCTTTGAACCATGATCCTCTCAATCTCAGCCTCCCATGTAGCTAGGATCACAGCCATGAGCCACTGCACTGACTTATGCTCTTTATTTCAGATACTGACAGGCAGTTTCTTCCACGAGTTGAATTCAGAAAGCAGAATTAACAATTAACTTGTTTTCTAACAAGTAAATGGCAGGAGAAAAATAGAGGTAGACTGTAAGATTAATAAAGTCTTAAGAAATACAACCAAGTGGAATGTGCAGACTTGTTTGAATCCAATTGTAAAGACAGAGAAAATCTGAAAAATTTAGTTAAGGATTGGTATTAGATAATACCTAGGTATTATTATTAGTTTTGTTTGATATAAGAAAATATCCATATTTTTGGCAAGGCAAACTGAATTAAGTAGGTAAGAAATGACATGTCTGACATGTTTAAAATGTTTCATTTAAGAAAAAAAGAGGGCTGGGGGCATGGCTCAAGTGGTAGAATGCCTGAGTGAGATAAATCCCCAGTACTGCCAAAATAAATAAATGAAAAAGATTTTATATTTGAAAATTTTTATAATTAAAAAAGAAAAACAGGCAGAAGAGCAATGAGCAAGCAAAAGAGACCATGGTGGGCATGTACCTGTAATCTTAACACTTGGGAAGTTGAGGCAGGAGGATTTTCAGTGGAGGCCAGCCTGGGCTATACTGAGACCCTGATTCAAAACAAACAGAACAGAAGAGGAATGGTTAGAGAGGTAGGAGAAGCAAGTGAAATTAGGAAAATTGAGTGGCGTGTGTGGTGGGGAGCAACCACCTGTGTCAAACATTCCTTATAGAGACCATCCTTAGCTGCCTCTTCTGAAATGGTTCCGGCCTCCTTTTTTCACACATTAAGGGGTCATTATCAAAGTAGAGTATCCTGGGCTATTATCCCTATAGCTTCACTACCTGAAATTATTATATTTATTTGTTTAAAAATTAATTCCTCATTTCTCCACTAGAATGCAAGTTCTGTGAGGTCACTAAAGATGTTCTTAGTCTTGTTTACACTGCATCCTCATTCTTCTTAGTAAAAATATAATTACCTGTTGAATGAACTGTGTGAATGAATGGCAGTGTCACCTTTCTGACAACCTGCCATAGGTTTTAGCCATAAGACCAATGACAACAATAGTGAAAGCAGTTTCAGTAGAGTGGTGGGGATAAATGTGGAATCAAAGAAGCAAAAAAAAAAAGTAAGAGAAAGTATAGACTACTCTTTAAAGGTGTTGTATTGAAAGGATGCAGTAAGGGGCAGTAACTGGAAAGGAAGGCAGGCCAAATTAAAGAAAGTTTTTTTTTTCCCAACACTAGAGTATCTTAGTTTAAAGAAGGACAAAGCAGCCAAGGGTCATTGCTGAAATTTCAGTGAACATTTAAACTTTTATGTAGTACACATTCTTTAACTTCAAAACAAAATAATCACCCAAAGTACACAGCTCAGTGATTCACCAGAAAGTGAATAGTTGCCTGGCCATGAAATACAACATTCCTAGAGCCCTTCAGCCAATGTAATCACTTTCCTTATTTTGCCTCTGGTTTTCACCATCTAAATATGTGCCCTAAAAATATGCTTTAGTTTTGCCTGTTTTGTAAACTTTATAAATAGAATCATATAATATTTATTCTTTTGTGCCTGAACTTTCTTTGCTCAACTTCTTTCAAGATTACCCAAGTTGTTGCATGTAATTGTGGTTTGTTTATTTTCTTTGCTCTATGGCACACTATTTCCATGGGCCAAAGCCTCGGATCTGTTTTTATATGGCTGTTAAGAACTGTTTTAGATGGGCATCAAGGTACATGCATGTAATTCTAGCACTTGAGAGGTTAACGCAGGAGGACTGTAACTTCGAGGCTAGCTTGGGCTACATAGTGAGATCCTGTCTTAAAAAAACAATAATGAGATTTTATGATTTTATAGTGTGGCCTGCAAAACCTAAAATATTTATAGGTTATAAATACAATTTGTACTGTATTCGTCTTTATTAATATACCATAAGTAATTAATATATTCTAATAATCCAGCTTTTATTGCTATCAATAATGCTATTATGAATGGCTTTGTAGTTTTTTTCTTGATGGGAGTATCTTGATACATATAAACTAAGCACATGCATAGGATAAATGTATGAAAGTAAACATGTATTTGTCATTAGACAATAAGGACAAAAACTACCTTCTGAAGTGGTTGTGTAAGTATTTATAGTAGGAAAGCTGTTCTGGTACATATCCCACCAGCAAAATTTGTATTTTTAGATGTCTTTATTTTTTGGAATGAGATTTAAAATATATTCTCACCAATTTGAAATAAAAACAATTTGCATTTTTTTCAGTACTGGGGTTTGAACTCAGGGCCTCATGCTTACTAGGCAGGCGCTCTACCACTTGTCCATGTCTCCAACCCTTTTTTTGTATTGGGTATTTTTGAGACATGGTCTTCTCGAACTATCTGCTTGGGCTGGTTTTGAACCGTTATCCTCCTGATCTCTGCCTCCTAAGTAGCTAGAATTACAGCTGTGAGCCACCAGAGTCTGGCCTTGTATTTTCTTATCTGAAGCTGCTGTGCATTAGGACTTAACTGCTTCCTGCTCCACATGTTGTCAATGCCACTGTTAATTTCCTAGTACTTGTGAGGCATGTCAGACATGTTCACTGTTGGAAGTCCTTGCAGCAACTTCAGAGGCTTGATTCTTATTAAATATTTAACCCCTTTCAATTACGCATTCACTGCAGGAATACTTTTGTGAATTTGAGAGGTATATGTTTTTCTTTTTAAATCTAAGCATCTTTATTGTGTCTTGCACTCAATGTGGACTTTTTTTCGTACTTTCTCTTCAGGCAACAATGTGCAGTTTGAGGATGCTGAAGATCTTCACTATATTTATCAGGACCTGCAGGTGAAGGCCGAAACACTTTATCTTCAACTCTTCAGCTGGTAAATTTGTGATGAATTAATCTTTACATGAGAGACCCCCACACCATTTGTGTCAGAGCCTGTAGTCTGCCTGAGGGGCAGACTAAGCTGAGTACAAAATCTGCCAAAAGCACAGTGATTATCATCTTTACAAGCAGTGTCTCCTAAATGTTCACTTTTTTTTCTCTACTTTGGCTATTCTAGTAGGTATGCAGTAGTAGTTAATTGGATTTTTAATTTGTATTTTTGTTTTTTTAAGAGATGGAATCTCACTATGTTGTCCAGACTGACCCCAACTTCTAGGCTCAAGGGATCTTCTTGCCTCAGCCTTCCAAGTAGGTGGGAGTACAGGTGTGTACCACCTCACCAGGCAATTTTCATTTTTTGAGTAATGGGGTTGAGTATGTTTGCAGTAAATTTATTGGCCATTGAATATCTTCTTTTGTGAGTTTCCTAAGTCTCCTGATCTTTTTTTTTTTTTGGTGGGACAGGTTTGAACTTAGGTCTTTGCACTTGCACAGCAGGTGCTTTATCGCTTGAGCCACATCTACATTCCACTTTGTTCTGCTTATTTTGGAGACGAGATTTTTGCAAACTATTTGCCTGGGCTGGCCTCGAACTGTGATACTCCTATTTCAGCCTCACAAATAGCTACGAGATTACAGGTGTGAGCCACCGCACCCAGCCTGAATGGAGTTTTTTGTTTTTGGTGGCACTGGGGTTTGAACTCAAGGCCTCACACTTTGTAGGCAGGTGCTCTTACTGCTTGAACCAATCTTTTAGCCCTAGGGTCTTAGGAACTGTTTGCCTGGGAATGGCACTGAACCTTGAGCCTCCTGATCTCTGTCTTCTGAGTAGCTAGGATTATAGGTGCAAGTTACTGCCCCCGCCCCCACCCCGGCTCTGAATGGAGTTCTTGATACAATCTGGATATGTATGGCCACTAAGCACTTAAAAACACATGCTGAATTCCAAATGAATCTGAAAAAAATAATTTACAGTATCTTCATTATTTTTAAATGATAGTTACCTTTTGAAATGTTAACATCTTGGACACTGACTTAAATAAAATGTATTATTGTAACTAATTATTTCTTTTTGCTTTTTCAAATGTACATACTAGAAAACATAAAATTATGTATATGGCTCACATTATATTCTATTGGATAACGCTGGTTTATAGAACCATATCTTTACAACAGTGGGTCGGTCATAATGTGGAAATTGTTTATCCTTTCAAGTTATTTTAGCTTTTAAAATTTTTCTTTAAATAAAATTTCTAGTTTTCCGCATAAAGGTCTTGCATAACTTTTGCTAGATTTATCCCTAGGAATTTGATAATTTTTATATTATTGTGAACAGTATTCACTTTTCAAATTTTCACTTTCTGTTGTTAGTATACAGTACGAAATAGATTTACATGAAACAGATCTGTATTTATTGACCTTGTGACCAGCAACTTTCCTGATGTCTTAACTCTAAGAATTTATATGCAGACTATATTTACTACTGACACATTTTATCTAAGAAATGGCTACTTTATTTCTTCTTTTTTAAGCTGTATACCTAACTTTGTTTGGTTGATTTACCAATGCAGACAGAAGTGGAATAATTGGCATACTTGTCATATCTCAAATCTCAAAGTTATAGCTTTTGATCTTGTACCAATCACATGAAGATGATATGAGCATTCTAAATCTGTGTAATTTATTTATAGTTAAACCATGTAATATTGATGAATTTCTCAGATATTTCTTTTATCTGGTACTCTAAAACCTCATTTATTAGTTTGAAGTATTTATTTTAAAATTTTACCAAGGCATCTTCATTGGGAAGTACTTACTTAAGAATCATAGTCATTGTTTCTTTTCGATCTTTTCCTTGGAAAGGTAGTGTACCAGTGAGCATTTCAAACTACAGAAAGGTAAAATAACCATAGGTATTAGCTAGTAAGTAGAAAATCTCAAGGCCAGAAGGTAAAAATAAGCATCATCTTAATTACAACCAGATCTTCTAAAGCTGCTACCTATAAAAAGTTATCCCTCAATTCTTATAAAAATAATTGAGTTATATAATAATTCTGCAGAAATTAATAACATTAATTTTATTTATTTTTCTTTTCTTTCTTTTTTTTGGCAGTACTGGGGATTGTGTTTGCTAGGCTCTACCATTTGAGCCATGCCTCCAGCTCTAAGTGAACCTTTTTTTTTAAAGGGCCACTTAATAATAGATTTGTGGACCAGGTTTTCACAAAGAATAAAAGTCATTAATGCTTTAGATTGTTAGTATTAACATGAAATCTAAGGAAATAAATTTCTGCCTTTTAAAATTAGGATGAGATGGAAGCAACTAATGGGTTCCACAGTCCTGCCATACTGGAGGCAATCATTTTTCTTGCCTATTTATTACGTATATTATGAAATACAGACGATAAAAAACACTAGTTTCTAATTCTCATTTAATAAGCAAAATAACAACTCCTACCCCCCTATAAAAACAAAAATCCAAACCTTACCATTAACACACCAAAAGACCACCAGTCAGCACTCTGAGTATGTCCTCTACGATTAACTACTTCTGGAGCCATATATTCCACAGTTCCACAAAAAGAATATGCCTTCTTTTCATGGTCAATAGACTCTTTACTCAGGCCAAAATCTGCCAAAATAAGTATGGATTTCCTAAATATCCCATAATAATTTGCACAAATTGTAAACTTTGAATTCCAATTTTACATTAGAAATTCTAACCCAAATTTTAACATAACGTGTTACTCATTATTTGCAGCATAATCAACCTTAAAGGAAATCTACAGAGGAGAGAATATTTTAAGAAAATGAAGATTTTTACCTGTCAACTTGATATGACCTTCTTCATCAAGAAGTATGCTGAAAGAAAGTAAAGTCAGAAAATCTTTTAAACCACTAAATAGAGATTTACAAAAGATACAACTGAAATTACTTTGTGGTGGGGGGAGGTAACTGGAGTTTGAACTCAGGACTTCCCACTTGAGCCACATCCTAGTCCCTTTTGGTTTTAGCTGTTTTTTGTTTTGCTTTGTTTTTGGCGGTACTGGATTTTGAACTCAGGGCCTCAGTGCTTGCTAGGCAGGCACTCTACCACTTGAATCATGTCCCCAGAGCTATTTTTCAAATATGGTCTTGTGTTTTTGACCAGAGTTAGCCTTGGACAGCGATCCTTGTACCTATGTCTCCTGCATAGCTGGGATTACAGAGACAGTCCACCATGCCCAGCTTGTTTATAAAGATGGGAGTCTTGTTAATTTTCTGCCCTGACTGGCCTTGAAACATTATACTCCCAATCTCTGTCTCCTGAGTGGCTGGGATTACAGTCGTGCACCACTATGGCTGGCCTCCTAAAATTACTTTCTTAAGCATCAGAATGATACATTTATTCTAAAGTGTTTCTTTAGACTGTGAATAAGAAGGTAAAGGTAAAGAGGAAAAATTATATTTTAATAAAATTTATAAAAGATCCCAAAGGCAAAGCCATCAACTTGTACAGAAGACCTAAAGAAAACTGAAAATTATTAGGAAAAGAATCAAACAAGCACCTTGGGCACCAGTGGCTCATGTCTGTTATCTTAGCCACTTGGGAGGCTGAGAGCAGGAGGATCACAATTTGCGGCTAGCCCAGGCAAATAGTTCTTGAGACTCCATCTCCAAAATAACCAGACCAAAACAGGCCGGAGGTATGGCTCAAGCAGTAGAGTGCCTGCTTTGCAAGTGGGAAGCCCTGAATGCAAATCCAAGTCTCCCCCACTGCCAAAAAAAGCAGTAAACAAGCAAGCTATATTTTTCCAAGTTACTCTGTTCCAGTTTGGCCTGACTAAATCTCCCAGTGCTTGCATAATAGACAGAGGGTCTACATATTTTAGTTAAAAGTCATCTTTTTGGTAATTTTAAGGTATCTAACTCAAACATTCTTTGAGTTAGTTTTTTTTTCCTGACACAACCTACACAATCCTCTTTTGAACCCACTACTTTCTGTACATTTCCTTGTTTTTCACTGACCTATCCCTTCACTGTACACATTCTCGAGTGCTTTTTCTGGGAGCCCCTAGAGGTTTTGACCTTATTCATTTTTGTTGCTCACTGTCTGCCGAGCAAAGACAAATAAGAAACGTTACTTGAATGATGAGACAAGTCTACAAAAGGCCTACAAGGCATTTCAAATAGTTTGTGCTTCTTCACAAGGACAATGGAAAACATAAAAGGTATACACCACAGAGAGTAGAGATAGTGGAGATAACAAGACCATGATTTGGGGAAAAAATTCAGAGAAAATGAAGGGCATTTGATGAGCTCTTTGGGTAAAAACAAAGAAGAATTGGAAAATGACACTTAGGTTTCTGGCTTGAGAAGGTACTTCAGTGGAGAGTAATACCATTAGGTATGGGGCTACAGAAAGAACTACATACCAAGCTATAAGCCCCTAACTATTTCTGGATAGGCATTTTAGTATGCTGACTAGAAAGGTCAAGTAATAAGTAGTTTCGCTTATATTTAAAGCTATCCCACAATATAGGCATTACTTTACTCTTAATTCTAACTGAAAGCATGCAAGTTAATTATGCATTAAAATTTTACTATGACAAAATATCACCAACCTTCTTATATATCAATTCAAACAACCTTCACCACTGCGAGTAACTTAGTGGGGGACATATTTTTCAAGTCTCTTTCATAACAAGATACTTGTTATGAAAAAGTTAATCTTGATTATGAAGCAGACCACTAACACATTTAGGGAATAAAACAATAACGGGGTGGTGGAAATCATCCTGGCTTCTAATATATAAGAAAGACAGTTCTAAAAACAAATCTCAAACCTCCAGTCATCTTAGTAAAACAAAAAAGAAAATATGGGGCTTTGACTCAGGGCTTTGTGGTCTCACAAAGCTTTGGTTTCTACTGCTTGTACCACATGTCCAGTCCTAATTATTTTAAACATATTATTATAATAGAGTTCTAGTTTAAAACAATCTAGACAGCCTCCATCAGCTCATAAAACATTTGGTTCAAAAATCTGAATTTCTCACAAGTTCTTTATGATGTTATTTTACTTGGAAACCTTAGCAATTAAGTGTTATTTCAATTCAGTTGCAACATCTAGACACCTATGTGAAAGATCTCACTATAAGCAATTTTATGTACATTTGATCTTATTCAAACCTTGAAACAGGGCCTATGTAATTATAAGACCAATGCTAATATAATGGTCTATAATAAATATATCCAACTGAATAGTAAAAAACACTAACTTCTATGACTGTATAATCTTATGTTGATAGACTATACACTTGAATATTTATTCCTAAGTAACTATATTTTGTGTTACAGTAGTTAGAAGTTGGGAAAATGACAAAACTCAGTAATTTATTTTAGAAATAGAACCATATGATTTCATATGGCTCAAAACCAAATGATATGAAAAAAGTAAAATATAAAAGCATAATAATTTCTAAATGATCACTTAAAAGGGTTCTAAAGGAGGATTTCCTCTATTTTCTGTCACAACATAAACATTTACATTTTGCACATAACTCTTGTTTCGTTATGTGGTGCTGAAGACTGAATCCAAAGCTTTGTACATGCTGGGTGTAAGCACTCTATCACTGACTTATATCCTCAGTCCTTGCACATACCATTTTAAAGTAACTTAACACTCAATATACTTGATAAAGATAATGGTTGCACAATTCTGTTAACAAATTAAAAACCAATGAATCGTATACTTTTTTTTTTTTTTTTGAGACAGGGTCGTGCTATGCTACCCAGGCTACTTTCAAATTCTAGGGTTCAAGTGATTCTCCTGCTTCAGCATCCTGGATGCTGGGGCTACAGGTGTGTACCACTGTGCCTGGCTGAACTGTATAGTTTAAATGAATAGATTTAAACTATGGTATGTGAATTATAACTCAATAAAACTGTCCCAAAATATTCTTGATAGAATAAGATTTTTGCTTATACCCTTGGAAAAAACAAAAACCCTTCCTTACACAGTGGTAGATGGTAAACATGGACAAATTAAAACACAAAACTATGCATTATTTAAGTAATATCAGCTTGTTGATGATTGCTACTGTAAGAGCTATGAAAAATGTGGTCAACTCACATTTGAAATGTGAAATTATAAGAACAAAACTTTCAAGAAATGGTGTTTGGGAGAAAAGGTTAGCTCTATACTATTCCTCATAAAGAAAAAATTTCTAGATAGAGTTCTAAGTAAAGAAAGAAACTATAAAATTTTAGGAAAAATAGCTGTTAATGGGATTGGGGAAAATCTTTTCTAAGAATAGGGCTGGGCACTGGTTGTTTACTAAACCTGTAATCCTAGCTATGTGGGAGGCTGAGATCAGAAGGATTGTGGTTTGAGACCAACCTCAGGCAAATAGTTCTCGAGACCCTATGTCCAAAATAACCAGAGCGAAATGGACTTGAGGTGTGGCTCAAGGAGTAGAGTACCTGCTTTGCAAGCAGGAAGTCCTAAGTTCAAACCCAGTCCAAAAAAAAGGAGTAAGTCAAGATTTCATAAAAGATTGGTTGATCTGAGAAAAATGTGTGTACATTAAAATAACAGAAATAGGGGTTAGAGGCATGGCTTAAGTGGTAGAGCACCTGCATAGCAAGTACAAGACCCTGAGTTCAAACCACAGTATCAACGACTGCCCCAAAAAACATAAATAAAATTTAAATTAAAAGATAGGGTCAAAAAACATATTTGTAACATGTCTAGTGGTTAAGATTCTTTTTTTTTTTTTGGCTGCACTGGGGTTTGAACTCAGGGCCCCATGCTTGCTATGCAGGTGCTCTTACTGTTTGAGCCATTCTATCAGCCCTCTCTTTTTCTTTTTGAGAGAGGGTCTTGCTATATTGCCAAGGTTGGTCTTGAACTTGAGCTTAAGTGATCATCTTGCCTTGGCCTCTCAAGTAGATAGGAGCATTGGCACATGAAATTGCACCTGGATAAAGGGTAAAAATTCTTAATTTGTAAAGTTCTCCTATAAATCAATGGGAAAAATGACATTCTAAAAGAAAAATGAACAAAGTCATGAACAGAATACTCACACAAAAAAAACAAATTATCAATTAACAAACAGACTTCAACCCTTATTAAAAAATAAAACAATGCAACAGGTTCTGCCTGGAAGTGGGGGTGGGGGGGTTGGGTGGAGGTGTCACAAACAATGTATACATATGTAAGTAAATGTAAAAACGATTAAAAAATAAAATAAAGTTCTTACAATGCTAAAAAAATTAAAGAATGCAAAGAAGAACAAGACAATATTGATTAACCAAGATTTAAAAAGTATACACAGGTTGGGTGTCCATGGCTCACACCTGCAATCCTAGCTACTCAGGAGGCAGAGAGAGAACAGGAAGATCCAGGTTCAAAGCCAGTCCTGGGCAAAGAGTACACAAGACCCTATCTCAAAAAAAAACCATCACAAAAAAGCACTGGTAGAGCAACTCAGGCGGTAAGAGTGCCTGCCTAGCAAGCATGAGGCCCTGACTTAAAATCCTAGGGCTGCCCCATACCCCCCCAAAAAAATTAAAAAATAAAAAGTAATATACAGTATTAGCAGAGATGTGAAGCACAAGTACTCTAATGTAATGCTTGGGAGTTCTATAAGGTCACTTTATTTTTTATGACCACCTTAATAATTATATCATATTTAACTTAGTAGCATTATTCCTTACTTTTCTGGTTTTAAGTCTCTATAGATTATTCCCAGGCTATGTAGATGGTCTAAAGCAAGTGCAAGTTCAGCCAAGTAGAATTTGACATCTTCTTCTGTGAACATCACCTAAAAGAAAAAAAAAAGTTTTCTGTATTTATTTTCTTATTGTATATACGATTTTTAGGTCTCACTTAAGACTTTAAATATTTAAAGAATTTTAAGTCTGCTAATTAGCTTTATTCACAACTTACTCATGAAAGAAATTTGCAAAATAATCTAATCAGTCAAGCACAATCACATATATTTTAAGTAATAACTATATTCAGGTTGTACCATTTTTGTTCTACCACAGCACCATTTTAGAAATGAAAAGTGATCTTTTAAAAAACATGCTAAATTGCCACTAATAATTGATTAAGGATACCTTTTTAATTTATTATTGCCTCTGAAAAGAAACTATAAAAACTTATAAAACTATAAAAAAACAAAGTTATCTTAAGACAAAGATACTTTGTCAATTGAAAGTCCTGCTTTCAGTTTTTTGGTATTTTTTTTTTCTTTTTGGTGGCACTAAAGTTTGGACTCAGGGCCTCACACTTGCTAGGTAGGTACTCTAGCATGTGAGTCACTCCATCAGCCAGCTCTCTGCTTTCACTGTAAATTCAAAAGGCAGAAAAAGAAAACGTTGGCTCAGTTTTTCAATGTTAAGAATCTTGTGCCATTAGATAAAGTATGATAAGCATAATTTTAAAATATAACAAAGCTTTAGTTTAACAAGATAAGTATAAATAGATTAAAAATAGACATTAGTTACATACCTCTTTGGATAAGCGTGTAAACAAATCTCCTCCCCTGAGAAAATCCAAAATAAGATACAACTTCCCTTCAGTTTGAAAAGCTGAATGAAGAAATGAAAATTCCTATTTAATCCACTATAGTTTATTTTTTAGGTTTAGATTAGTTTATTTCATTCACAAATGAATACTACTTTTAGAAAATTAACAATTATACCATGATCTAAACTTATTCAGTTATTTTTTTTTTTTGGTGGGACTGGGGTTTGAACTCAGGCTTTGCACTTGCAAAACAGGTGTTCTACCACTTGAGCCATACCTCCAGCTCATGTTTACTCTGGTTGTTTTAGAGATGGGGGTCTCGTGAACTATTTGCCCGGACTGACCTCAAACCTCGATCGTCCTGATCTCAGCCTCCCAAGTAGCTGGGATTACAGGCGTGAGGCACCAGTGCCCAGCTAGAAGTTATTTTAACTTAGAAGAAAACACTGATTTCTCTTAGTTTCCATGTGGAAATGTCAAATGCAGTGTTTCTTATTATAGAAGCAGTGGATTTTATATGGGCAAGGATCTTTTAGGAAAACGGTAGTTCTAATATGTTTTAAGAAAAACCCGCAACAGAAAAAGCCATATTTAACCATGAGATAAAATACAAAAAACCATGCCATGTGGGTGGGTTGGTTACATTTAATTATACGTAGTAAGAATCATTATGTCTTTACCCACTGAGAAAAAGCACATGGCTCTGAAGTGGTAAAAGTTTTAGGAATCTTTTTGACTTCAGGTTGGACTAACACATATGGACTCTAAAGTGCTTGTACGTTACTATAATAAAAGCAAAAATTAACCTATTTTCATGGCTACTACTCAGAAACTAACTTTATAACATTTAAACAAAACAAAAGCTTCTAACATTTAGGAAGTAACTTTAATTTCCTTGACTTTACTATATGTACCTATAAACACATACAAATATATAAAAATGTGTTCATATACATTAATACAGGTGAATATATTCAGGTGATGGAGGATCGAGGTAAGGGGATAAGGTGGGAAATGGTTTAAAACTTACCATAATGCAATTTTACAATAAAAGGATGATTAACTTCTACCAAGATATCACGTTCCATTTTTGTCCGGACACGGTCTCGAACTATAAAAGATTGCACATATGCTACATTGCAATTATCTCTCAAAGATAATGTTAAAAATTATTTTTAGTGCCTTCTTTAAATAAAATTTTGCTTATGTATTATAAAAACATTAATTTTATTACTCTTAAATTCACAAAATTTATAACATTTTACTGTATCATATAATCAAAAGAAATTGTGCCTATTTATAAAATCTGTGCTTAAAGTAAAAATTAAATACAGAAAACAAATTAGGTATTGGCTTTAGTGTCAAATTTACAAATACTTTAAACAAAGTTGTGGAAAATGGCAAAAATACCATAAAAAACAAGGTATCACAATGAAATATTAAAACACAAAAACTGGAATAGGTTTCAATAGTTCTACTATCACCTCAATTCAACATACATACATTAAAATGTGGCAGCACAGTGAAGGATGGATATATTCCCAAAAGGTCTATTTTGAGAGAAGGAGGGGGAGAAAAGAAACACTGCAGTACAGCTGAAAGAGCAAAGATTTTTGGAGCTAGACAGAAAGATTTGGATTCAGCTCTGTGCAATTTTAAGTAAGTTACTTATTTAAACTCTGAACCTCAGTTATAAGATGAGGGTAATACCATTATATCTTTGAAGAGTTGACATAAGGGTGTAACTAGAGCCTGGTATGGAAATATTCAACTAAACATTAGCTGTCATTATTATATCCAAAAGTACTACTATGAATATGATTAAGGGGTAAAGCAACTTATTACCAGCAATGAATAGTGCCGGAATTCAGAGAAGGTCAAGGCTGGTTTTACCTGCATAGGAAGGCTAATGTAAAGAGGCAAAGTTAGGGTCCAAGCTGTGTGAATTTTCCAGTAGAATTTAGGATCGGAAAGAGAGGGCCTAGAAGATACCAACGTATGGAGAATAAACACAAGTAAAGACAAGTAAAGAAGCATAAGTAATGAACAGGAAGGAGCCAAATCAGGTGGAAACTGAGGTTTACTACTGGAGAGGTGAAGTATGGAGGATCCAGATTCTTGACAAGTTGGAATGCCTGGATGAATTTATGTTTGACCTTGTGGGCAAAGTTCTCTACCAGCAGAGTCTACCTGCTAGGCACTATCAATACAAATACAAATAATATTCAAGAGGTTCATAATCTAGTGGGAATGAGACAATTATTAGAAAACATTCTGAAAAAATACTCTGGTTGTGTTAGTGGTGAGGACAGAAAGAGAAAGAATTTTTGGGGGGAGTGGGGAAAAAGAACAGATGAGTTGGTTTTATCTTCAATATAGAAATAAGGCCTCTGGGGAAAATAAACAAGCTGAAAAAGTATACTATGTTCCCTACTCTACCAGATTCTTATCCCCAACTAGATTTTGGTGCCAATTCACTGAAAATAGGGAAGTCAGGAATACAAATCAATTGCTGATGTCTGATTGAATTTTCCAGCTAGTATAGCAAATTCAGTATTACTATTTTATTTTATTATTTTGCCCTATCACAACTTTGGTGTCTTCCTTATTATATCTAGCAGATGAAAGAAATTCATCACCATATTTCCTTAAAAGTAACTTGGATAAGAAATGTTTAGCTGAAATCAATGAGTGCTCATTAAAGAATTCCTTTATTTTGTGTGAAATAGGACTATATAATAACTCTAATCAAGTTTCTTTTTTCTTATGTAAAAACCTAGTTAGTAATAAATATGAATCATCCTACAATCAGGAATTTTGATTAATATACACTAGCTCAGAAGAAGGCATGTTATATTTTTTCTTAGTGTATATTAATTGTACAAAATAATGTGTTATGACATTTCCACACATGTATACAAAAGTATGTTAATGAATTCATGCTCTATTACTCTCTCTTGTCTCCCTCCCCCCTCCTGCTGGTCCCCTTCCCCTTCCCAAATAGTCCCCAGAAGGCATGTTTTAGCAGTCAACTTCTAAACACTGAAATGGAATTTGTTAATGCTTATTCAAGCTGGCAACACAACTAGATTCCTTTGACATAGTTATTAGATTTAAGCCCTCCTTGACTTGATAGGCTGTTTATGTTTCCAGCTGTTTTAAGCAAATGGTTTACAAATTTTTTTTAGGCTGACAGACCAGTTTAATAGGACAAAATTACCCACTAACTTGACTAAATGCCATTGACTTCTATTTGACCCCACTTACACAGTAATAGGAACTTTAAAATTAAAAAATATTTCTGGGTAAACATGGACATCTTACTCTTTCTTCTTTTAAAATCTCATTGAAAAGACATTAACAGGAAAAAATTATAGCAGTACCATTTTATCTCCAAGGGATATGTTCTAAGAACCCGCTAGATGCCTGAAACCATGAATAATACCAAACCCTATATTTACCATGGTTCTTTCTATACTTACATACCTATCACAAAGTTTAATTTATAAATTAGGCAAAGTGATTAACAAAAATATTAAAATAGAACAATTATAACAATATGCTGTGATCAAAGTTATGTGAACATGTTCTCAGGGTCTTTCTCTCAATACCTTCTTTTACTTAAAGGAAGCACTTTATGACTTCTGTTTGACATGTCTGAATTAATAGAACTATTAATTTTGTGCTTTGGAGTCATTATTAAGTAAAATAATGGTTGCGTGAACACAATTGCTGCAGTAACCATCTATTATCCAAGGTGGCTACAACTGACTAATGGGCAGTGGGTACTGTATATGGGTATGTTGGACAAAGAGATGGTTCATGTCTAGGTGGGATAAAGTAAGATTTCATGATACTACCTAGAATGATGCGCAATTTAAAACTTTACAATTGTTTATTTCTGGAATTTTCTATTTAGTATTTTCAGGGAATTACTGACTATAAATGACTAAACTGTGAAAAGCAAATCTGGATAAGGGGGGATTACTATATGCATAAACTCACAAGAAGGACAAAGAACAGAAGAGAAAACAATAGCAGAAGATGGGTAAATGCTAATTAGCACAGCAGATTAGAGAAAGGAAGGATAGGTTTAGATTTTAAGCCTGGTACCCTTTCCAATCAGCTTTTAGTGTATCACTTTTTTTTGTTTTTTTTTTTTTTTTTTTTTGCGGTACTGAGGCTTGAGCTCAGGGTGTACACCTTGAGTCACTCCACCAGCCCTTTTTTGTAAATTTTTTTTTTTCGATAGGATCTTGAGAACTATTTGCCCAGGCTGGCTTCGAACTGAGACCCTTCTGATCTCTGTCTCCTGAGTAGCCAGGATTACACAAGTGAGCCACAGGCACCTGGCAGTACATCACTCTTAAGCAAGGAAAAGCTAGCAAAGGATCCCCAAGCATTAGAGGGAAGGCTATAAACATGAAACAACAAAAGAAATGGAAAAAACTAAAAGGAAACAGAGACAATAAACAACAGTTCAAAACTAGTGAGGATGATTTGACATCCATGAAACAAGAGAAAAAGGCATAAAACAGGGTAATTCTGGTCCAGGATGGCCTGCACACACAAAAAAAAGAGTCCCTATCTTCAAAATAACCAGAGCAAAAAGGCTGGAAGCATGGCTCAAGCAGTACAGCGCCTGCCTAGCAAGTATGAAGTCCTGAGTTCAAGTCCCATATGCTCCAAAAGAAAATCTTTAAAAGGGAATGGAAGGGAGAAGAAACAAGTATTTTCAACAAATAAACTACAAGGAAAAAATAAGAAATGGAGGCAGAGCTCACAGGTGAAAAACCTTAGAGATATCAATCGATTGCAAAGTATAGACCTTATATGAATGGATCCTGATTATAACAAATTGCTTAAAATAAAATGAATTATACGAGTAGGAACAACTAGAAAATTGACATTAGATATGTTAATTTATTAGGTATAATAACAGAGCTGTATCATTTCTTTAAGGGGGTATTATCTTTTAGAGATATATGCTAAAATATTTATAGAAGAAATTATACAATGTCTGGAATTTGATTCAAAATATCAAGAGAAGGGGAGAACATACATGAAAAAGATCAACCATGAGTTGACAAATGTGGAATCAGAGATAAGGGCATATGAGGGTTCACTATATTTTGTTATTATTGACAGTTTCATAATGAAAAGCTGTAAAAAATAGAATAATCAGAGAGCAAGGAAAATTGAGGAAATTAAAAATGATAGAAATAGGACTGGAGGTATGGCTCAAGTGGTAGAGTGTCTGCTATGCAAGCACAGAACCCTGAGTTCAAAACCCAGTCCTAAAACTGTGCCCCCCACCCACCCCCAAAAAAAGGAGAAAAAAAAGCTCAATAGAAGAGTTGAAAGATAGTTGATGAACAAGGGGATTGGACTTTGAGCACATGATAAAAGCGTGAGCACACAAGGGAGGAGTGAGGATAGGTAAGACACCTAAAAAATTAGCTAGCATTTGATGCCCTTAACGCAGAGAAACTAAAGCAGATACCTTAAAAGCAACTGAGGCCAATAGGAGAAGGGGACCAGGAACTAGAGAAAAGGTTAGATCAAAAAGAATTAACCTAGAAGGTAACACACATGCACAGGAAAGTAATGTGAGTCAACTCCCTGTATAGCTATCCTTATCTCAACTAGCAAAAACCTTGTTCCTTCCTATTATTGCTTATACTCTCTCTTCAACAAAATTAGAGATAAGGGCAAAATAGTTTCTGCCGGGTATCGAGGGGGTGGTGGGGAGAGGGAGGGGGCAGGGTGGGTGGAAAGGGAGGGGGTGGGGGCAGGGGGGAGAAATGACCCAAGCCTTGTATGCACATATGAATAATAAAACAATAAAAAAATTAAAAAAAAGAAAGTTGATGAAATTTCCTGGAAAATAGAAAAGAAACACAAATATGGAAAAATAGAAGAGGAACAAACTAAAAAGAATTAAGGAATAATGCAGGAGGTACAACATATATAAAGAGTAGCAGGCACAGAATGGAGAATGACAAAAATCTTCACAAAACTGAAGAAATGAGTTTCTATATTAAAAGAGAGCTCCCCATATTTGGTGTGATGAACTTTTACAATGCATACTAAAGAATCCTAGCATATAAATTTCAGGACACCAGAGATAAATAATAGATTCTAAAGACTTCCAAGGTAGAAAATCCATGTACAGACAAAGGACTGGTAAACAGAATGGCCAATAAACTTCATTGCACCAAAGTAAACTAGAAGACAATGGAAACAATGTCTTCAAATATATGAGGGAAAATTATTTGTGATCTAGCATTATAAGCCTGGCCAAACTACAAATTAGGTGAGGAGGTAGAATAAAGACATTTTCAGACATGCGAGGCCACAAAAATTTGACCCATGTATTTGCCCTTTTTTGAGGTAGCTACTAAAAGATGTCTTTGACTAAAACTAAAAAGTAAACTGAAAAAAGGGTAAAGAACTCAGGAAAAGAGAATATAGCAAAGATATGAAGGAAATGTGGCTCCAGTATACTATTTTGTTCAGCTAGGAACAATTTTTATTAAGCAATAATAATGAAAACATTATGGAGAAAATGTGAAAAGGGAAACTGCGGGTGAGTGGCAGTATGAAAGAACTAAATCCCAACCTTCTGTGTTAGGAAGTCAGCAGACTGTCTCCAAATGAAAACCATCAAAGAACTGCAATACAGGAGTGTGGAATATGAAGGTAAACTGCAGAAGCAACATTTAAACACATGAAAGTCATTGTCTCTGTGGGGTCCAGACTAGGATAGGCAGAAAGGTGGGTAAAGCACTGATGTCTTACATGATAAGGCTCTGTACAAATGTTACTTTGCTAAAAATAAAAACTGCATTTAAGAACACACTCATAGCTGGGTGTGTTGTCACATGCCTGTGATCCCAGCGCTAGGGAGGATTGCAGCAAGTTAAGAGGCCAGCCTGCACTATATATCAAGACCTTGTCTCAAAACACCCACATTCAAAATTATCTAATAGCCTACAATTTCAGTAAGTCAAATATATGTTTTATAGTTTATCTTCCCATTCATATTTTCAGAGCTTATATTTATAATTTTACCTACTTGTAGTAGCCAAATTTAATTTTTCAGCTACATATTTTCATTGAGGTAATTTTAAAATTATATTTAAAATACTTCATTTAATAATATCCTATTAAGTGGCACACCATAATTTTCTAAACATTCTTCGATTTTTAAAGCGTATATGTGATCTGTACATTTTTACTATTGTAAATAATGTTGCAATGAGAATTTTCAATCATATGAATTTTTTTTGAGGTTGTTTCCTCAGGCTTAAAATTAGTAGCATTAATAATGGCTTTTTGTCAGATACCTTAAAAGCAACTGAGGCCAATAGGAAAAGGGGAACAGGAACTAGAGAAAAGGTTAGATCAAAAAGAATTAACCTAGAAGGAAATCAATGTGAGTCAACTCCCTGTATAGCTATCCTTATCTCAACCAGAAAAAACCCTTGTTCCTTCCTATTATTGCTTATACTCTCTCTACAACAAAATTAGAAATAAGGGCAAAATAGTTTCTGCTGGGTATTGAGGGGGTGGGGGGGAGAGGGAGGGGGTGGAGTGGGTGGTAAGGGAGGGGGTGGGGGCAGGGGGGAGAAATGACCCAAGCCTTGTATGCACATATGAATAATAAAAGAAAAAAAATGGCTTTTTGTGCTTATTGCAAAACTGCTAATTTATGCTGCCACCATATGAAGTGATAACTCATTATTGTAATACACATTTGATTTTCAGCAAAATCAAACATTTCTTAAAGATTATTTTGTCTGCCTCCTTGTGTAAACTTTACACTGAAGTCCTTTACATGGAGGTTGTAATGGTATTTCTTATCAACTAACTCCATTATTCTTTTCACGTTTATTTGTTGGAATTCTGCTGTAAGGAAGAGCTTTTCCTTCTTCCTCAGCAATTCATTGGATTAACTCATAGGTTCATAGATTTAATGGGTTGTAAAATTACAAGTACTGGATTGATTCACAATCTAAAAATACCTCCTTTTTACCAGGTGCTGGTGGCTCATGCCTGTAATCCTAGCTACTCAGGAGTCAGAGATCAGGAGGATCACGGTTCAGAGCCAGCCTGGGCAAAATGAAAGTAAGACCCTATCTCAAAAATATCCAACACAAAAAGGGCTGGTGGAGAGGCTCAACTGGTAGAGTGCCTGCCTAGCAAGTGTGAGGCCCTGAGTAAATAATTCTTACAAATATTCCTTTATGAATATTTTAAAGCTTTATAAACAACATGAAAATTAAAGATTAAAAATGATACTAGGAATCAATATATAAAACATCTAGGGATTATGTGGCAAAACAATCAATACTACTAAATAAAAGGAAAATTTAAGTATTTTAAAACTTATGTATAATATCTTCTAAATGACTTTTTGCCTATAAGAGCCAAATTGTGTATTAGAGTTTTCAAAATTGCAGACTCATAATAAAATCCTTTAGGATAAAAGCTACCTTGCATCAGTAAAAATTTCAAAACGCTAAAATAATTATATTAATTCAAAATCAATTTGACTTTAAATTAGTTTAAATTTTGGTTTGAAATTAATGTAGATTTGACATTAATCAAATCCAGCTTTAATCTTCTCAACTTCTACTTGCCTAAAGTCCAAGATGGATTTGTACTTCTTGGTAATGTGGCAATTATTGATCTCACTAGTCATATGATTCTTGATGCAGTAGGAAAAATTCCCTAAAAATCAGCCTAAATTAAAAACCTGTAACAGGAACCAATTCAGAATGTAAGTAAGTGCCCTCAGAGTCACATAAACTCTATAGAGACCTCTCAGCTTTTTTAAAGTATGTGACCATTACCAATAGCAGCAGACTTACCTTTCAGCGTGGCCTTTTTCAATACCTTCATGGCGTAAAGCTGCCTAGCATCAGAGCCTGAGATTTTTTTAACTAAGAAAACCTGTATTTAAATAAGAGAAAAATAAATGTTACAAAGCATCACAAACTGTATTCTTTTGTTAAAATAAGACCCCTGTCATAACGAAGTTTATTGTTACATGTATATATACAGTATATCCTCATATGCTGTAGATCAATTTTATCTAAAATGTTTCCATCAGAAAGAGTAGTTATACACAGTAGTTATAACTTGGGGTGCTAATGTAAGCAAATACTGTTTCATTTTGTTGTCAGTTTCCAAGGAGCATATAATACAGTAAGAAAGAAAAGGCTTTAAATTATGTGTATAGTAGTTAGAACAAAGCCCTACATGTTCAAATGACATCATAGGTGGTGATAGCTCTGCTTTTAACATAACAAAAATTCTACTGCATCCATCATTTTTTTCTGTGCTGGGAATGGAACCTAAGGCCTCACTCAAGGTAGGCAACTGCTCTACCACTGAGCAATAGCCTTGGCCCACATCAAAATTCTTATTTTCTTCTTATGGTACTGGGATGCAAACTCAGGGCCTTGAAACTTTGCTAGGCAGGTGCTCTACCACATGAGTCATGCCCCCAGCCTTCCACATCAAAATTCGTATTGGGATTCTACTTGACAATTTTATGCTGACACAATTATTCACTGATGAAGGGACTTTTCTGTACATGAGAACCGCACATAAGTCTCATTGCTGGGCACAATAATTTAAAACACTTGCCAGGTGTGGTGGCTGAAGTATGTAATCCTAGCTACATGGGAGGTGAAGGTCAGGAGGATCATGGTTTAAGGTCAGCCTGGGGCAAAAAAAAAAAAAAAAAAGCTAGATGCAGTGGTATGTGCCTTTTGTCCCAACTACAAGGAAGCATAAATAGGGGGATTGCCATCCAGGCTGCCCAAATCATAAGTGATATGCTATGAAGAAAAATACCTAAAGCAAAAAGGGCTGTGGCGCAAATGGTAGAGCATTTGCCTAGCAAGCAAAAGGTCCTGAGCTCAATCTCCAGTAATGTCAAAACCTGAAACAAAACAAACCCACTTATATTGGAAAACCCAAGTCACAAATATTTAATGTGACTCCACCTCCCTACCTTTTTACAACCAAATCATCACATATACCTAAATACGAAGAACACTATTCCTAGGTTTATTATTGAACATCTTTATTTGTCAAATATTTTGGGCTGCTTTCAAAACACAGTGTGGGACTTACACACACACACACACAAAAGCCTGCTATAAATAATTCATAGTCATACTATAACATGGCTAACATAAAACTACCAATAAATCCTTCTACTCATTTTGGCTATTACATTCACAATCTTTTCCATCAAACCTTTAAACAGACCCGTTAAATGGACCTCAATTTCAACTCACCTTCCCTACCTGAGCTGCCACAGGTGGGAAGAGACTCAATTATAATCAAGAATTATTTTTAGAGTCAGTTCTCATTTATCTGACTTACCACAACAGGCTATTAGCATAAAATCACAGTATGATTTACTGAATTGATTCTAGGGCAAGAAAGAATTCCCTTGTTTTAAGAAGTGGTGCCAAGGTGATAGATCAAGTGAAAAGCACCAAAACTCAAACAGAAATGTTGAGGCAGCATGTATTGCTCTCCTATTTTGTCCTCCCCACCTTTACCAAGCCTCACCCTTTAGCTACTTTCAGCCAGTTATGGGGAGCTATAACCTAGGGAGAGAAAAGTATTCTGAATTTGATGGTTCTAAGGTAGATTTCTGTTCAAATATTAAAAGTAATCATAGATTATTAATATTTTTGAAGAGAAATAAACTTTAACAGGTGGAGATAACTAGGATTTATCTGATATTGATTCATCCTTTAAGATTCCCCAATCAAGCTTCTTTGTTCCATTCCATGAGAAAAATTCTTGTGGATTTCAAACTTTCTTCAGTAGTTCTTTGAAAGCACCTTCATAAATACTTTGCAGCACTTCTTAGCTGACACAATACTTTCACAAGCATCTGTAATACAGCATCAAGACAATTTCGGGAGGCAGATCTACTAAACAATGCTATTTTATAGCTGCTCAAATTAGGGCTTAGAGAAGTTAGAACAATTTTCCTGGTGTCACAATGGAGGTATTGGGACAAGATCTGGGTCAACCATCTAGTCCTGGGCTTTTGTTCATGGTGCTCTTTAATTGCTTACTTTGGGAACTAATGCTCAGTGGGAACAGCAGGAGTCCCAGCTGCCATCTGACCTTCCACCACCACAGCATTTCTGACCTTTCTCACTCCCCCATGAAGCTATTCTAGGCTCTGACAGGTCATCCCTGTTTCCGTGGCTTACATTGGCCTTTAAGGATGAGTAAGAAAGGAGACACCCTATTTTTAATGTTTGCTATTTATAGTAAGGTATTTAAATTAATTTTAAAGAAATAAAGAGACAAGCATGCTAATTCCTAGGAACTTAAATATTCTGTTCCCTGAAATCTAATGTGTAAAAATCTTTTTGGGTTTACCGACTGGCATAATAATACAATTTAATGCCAGTTGTTATGCATTTGGCCTTAATATAATTTAATTCTCACCACTACCCAATGAGGTTGGGATATTATTCACTCATTAATTCTTTTCAGAATTATCATGACCCCCGCACTAATGGAATATATAGTCTAGTGGGGGAGCAACAATAAATAATGTTACAGATGAAAAACTGCAATTTTCTTCATGGGAATTGTGGTAAGTGCCATGAAGCTGAGGCATATAATATATAATATAATTATAATATAATATATAATATAATTATAATATAATATATAATATATATAATATATAATGTTGAGAGAGTGTATCAGGGGACTATGACCTAGGCAGGATAGCAGGGAAGCCTTCTTTGAGATCACAGGCACAAGAGGAGCTAACCAACTGAGGAAAGGGTGGAGCTGGGCAGTATATTTTAGGCAGAGAACAGGAGGAGGAAAGACTTTCTAGTGGGATGGAATGTGGTATATTGAAGGTCCAAAACAGGCTAATGTGGCCAGAACACAGACAGTGAAAAGTACATAAAACTGATATTTCAAAGGTAGCTGGGTGTGAGATTTAGGGGCCCCTCAGCTATTTTAAGAATTTGTCCTTATTGTAAAAGCAAAGGGAAGCTACTGAAGGGTTAAGGGGATACAGTTTAAGATTAGTTCATGCTGGCTGACATGTAAATAATACATTGAGGCAAGAATAAACTTAGGAAGACCTAGTTAGGAGACTCCTTCAACACGCCAGGGAGAGACTGTGGTAGCGTATTCTGGAGAGATGGTAGTAGAGGAGAGGATTGGCATGATTTGAGAAATCTTTACTAAATCAACAGGACTTGGTGACAGACCAAATTAGCCACAGTGTGTGTATGTGTGCGTGTGAGTGTGTGCATGTGTGTGTGCGTGCGCCCGCATGTGCATGCAGAGGGGCTTCAAGAAATGTTAAGAATGCCTTTCAAGTTTTTGGCTTACTTAACTGGATGCCATTCATAGTGACACAGAAAAATGAAACAGGGTAAGTTTAGGAGTAGGAGAAGATCATGAATTTGGTCTTAGGCATAAGTAAGTTTTAAGTACCTTTGAGACATACAAATGGAAAAAAGTAACCAGCTGTACATAAATAAATTCAGAGATTAGAGAAACAATTTAAATGGGATCTGTTATATGCATTACAATTAAGATAGAGCACAGAAAAAGTCAATTATTAGGGGGTATAAGGAGATAGCAGCTTAGGATCAAACCTGAAGGAACTTCAATATTTAATCACTGGTTAGAAAAGGAAAATGGGGCTTCAAGGGGTTAAGTAACTTGTTCAAGAACACACAGTAAGTAGAAGAAAAAAAAGTGAATTCAAGTCTGGCTGACCTAGAGCTTAAACTTGCAACCATTATACTCTGTTGGCTACTTAGTCTATATTTGGATTAAAAGCATGCTTTGAGTTTTAAATAGGTTAATGAGTATAACAAATTACCTATGTTAGCCAAGAATTGCTAAATAGTCCCTCTAAAATACACAAGAGAACTAAATTGGTGCTTTTTGAAGCTTGCAAAGCATGACATTTTCAAATGTTTCCTTACGGAGAAGCACTAAGAAATTACTATAAAGTCAATTGCAATCTCAGAATTTTCCTCTTGCTAAGAACAGGTCTAGAAAGACCAAGTTGTAGTAATTATATTATATGTCTCAAAATGAAGTATAAAAAGTGCCCCTGATGGGGACAAGGGCTATTTGAAGAAAAGTCATGAAGATTTTTCATCTTCTGGAGCAATTACTTGGTGGCTTTAGGAAACATTTTTGATATTAAAAGACAAACACAGATAGCTAGGTATAGCGGCACACACTTGTAACACCAGCATTCAGGAGGCTGAAGCAAGAGGATCACAAGTTTCAGGCCAGTCTGGGCTACACAGTAAGACAAACAAATGAACGCACGCATCTAAAACAAGAAAACCAAAACCCATGGGTGTTATGGAATAGAATGCAAACTTTGCATTAGTTTTTATTTTTATTTTTTGGCAGTACTAGGGTTTGAATTCAGCCTCATGCATGCTCCTCAAGCACTCTACAACCTGACCATTCCACCAGTCCTGTGTTCAATAGTTTGGAGATAGGGACTAGTGAACTATTTGCCTGGGCTGGTCTCAAACTAATCCTCCTGATCTCTGCCTCCTGAGTGTCTAGGATTACAGGTGTGAGCCACCAGCATCTGGCCTCCTTTAGTTTTAAAATGTATCACTTTCCAAGCCACACAGACTGAAAAAGATGTCAGTATATGAAGGAAATATTTTTTGAATTTTAATAATTTAAGAAGCATGACTGTAAAGGTCTTGTGTAAAGATAAAATGAGTATGAAGTAAATACTGCCAATTTACTACAGTTTCCGATGTACTTTTGAATAACTTAATTCATTTTTCCACACTTAGTGATAGTGAGAAATGTAAAAACCACAGAAAACACTGCTGGTAGGGAGACTGGTAGCATCTCATAGAATATTTCTGTTTTGCCATGTGATGAAATATACATAAATTCCAAAAATCAATTTTTTTCATTACACGATCTTTTAAATTTTCATTCCTTATACCTTTGTAACCTAAACCTTACATCCTACCTCTTCTTAGTTTAATTGATACATTATAATTCTACATCTTTATGGTGTGCAGTGTGAAAAAAGATACATATATACAACGTTTAACAATGGAATTGCAATAATTAGCATTTCCTTCTCCTTAAATACTTATAGCTTGGTGTGGCAGTACATGCCTGTAATCCCAGCACTCTGGAGGCTGAGGTAGAAAGAGTGTGCGTTTGGGGCCACCCTGGGTCACATAGTGAGACAATGTCTTCAAAAACAATTATATTAGATCTTATTTATACTATATTGTATTTGGTACCCATTATTCAACCTCCTTGTATCCTTCCCTCCTTACCCTTCTTAGCCTTTAGTGACTACTATCTTACTTTCTACTTCTATGAAACATCTATGAACTTTTTCAAAAGCAAAAATCATGATTTACCTTTCCAAATGATCCTTGCCCTAATACTTTTAAAAGTTCAAACTGGGAAGGATCAGCCTTTTCATGTCCTTCCTTTACATGATGTGTGATTGCAATTTCTTTGATGCTGCCTTCTTCCTGTGGAAGTAAATGTAAGGGGAGAAAACAGTTAGAGCTACTTTCTTCCAATAGAAATCAAGTAATCTTAATTTGGTGTAAGATATTAGAAACCCTCAAATTAACATACAAAAACTACCCTTTACTGACCTCCCAAGTGAATAGAAAACAGATGCCAAACAACTACACTTTCAAGTTAAATATTACAGACAAGATTATACCAGCCCACTAGGTAGACCATATTAGCTTCTATATATTAGCTAAGCATTTCCATGTCTTCATTTTCTGTATTGGAGATAATTAGAATAGTTTCAAGGGGGGAGACAGAGGGTGTGATGAAGTCTGAAAAAAAGAACACCACAGTGACATACTGTACCTCTGGGCATGTGGCTACATTAGATGGAACAAATGCTATATACAAAACCCTTTTTTATTATTGAGAAGAAGGGTTGAAAAATATTCTATGGTAAACATGCAGAGTTCTGCCCTAATACAGCTATTTAAGAAAGTATGCAAATTTTGGCCAGCTGTGGTGGATCGATCATATCTGTAATCCCAGCTACATGGAAGATGAAAAACTGTGAGGAACAGATAGAGGACCGGGCAAAAGTTAGTGAGACCTTATCTCGAAAAAAAAAAAAAAGAAAGGCTGGGTATGCAATCCCAGCTGGCAGAAGTAGGACTGCTGACCGAGACTGGCTTGTGCAAAAGCATGTAACTCTATTTGAAAAACAAGCTAAAGCAAAAAGGGCTGGGGACAGGGTTAAAGTGGTACAGTGCTTTCCCAGCAAATGCTAGGTCCTGAGTTCAAACTCCAGGACCACAAAAAAAAAATACTCAAGTTTTTTGTTTGAAATACCTCAGTTACTTTCTGTTTCTAGAATAACCTGGGATCTGAGAGGAAAGAAAAGAAACAACTCTAAATCACAAATTCAGAAAGGTTAGCATTTGGATAGAGATTAGACCTGGGAAAAATGACTACCTTGCATAATGAAAGAGTGAAAAGTCTTCCTTCTAAGGAAGGATTTTTAAAGACAGCGAACACTTCAGTATATCTGAGGGAAGGTGTCAGAAGAGGAGAAAATATATATAAATATATATATAGGATTTAGACTACTTATTTGTGTTGAGATCAACAAATTGAGGATATCTGGTTTGATCAAGACAATACTGTATATTATAGCCCCAAATGACACATAAAACAAAACATAACAAAATCAGAAACATATGCACACCAAAGACCATTTCTGCTTTGTGGACTATAATGTTATTTTTTTCTAGGTACTATTAGAAAAATCTAAATGTGTTATACAAACATAAATAATTCTTTTTTTGAGATGGGGTCTTGCTATATATGGCTCAGGCTGTCCTTGAACTCACTATGCAGCTCAGGCTGTCCTCAGACTTGTGATCCTCCTGCCTCAGCCTCCTGAGTGCTGGGATTACAGATCTGTACCACCATGCCCATCCTCATTAGTTTTATTACTATAGTATTCCACACAAATGCTCAAGCTCAATGAACATTTTCTCAGATACCCTTAAAATATTGGCAATACAGGGCTTGTGGAATGACTTGAGTGGTAGAGAGCCTGCCTAGCAAGCACGAGGCCCTAAGTATTGACAATACAAAGAATTACAAATATTTCTCAAAAAGATATACCAGGATAGTCTAATGTGGCAGCATCTGAAAATGAGTAGCAAAAGGAAAAAGCTCCTTAAGAGGATAAAAAGGAATATTAATCCACCATTTTATTTTCTAAGACAAAGATCATAGTTTGTAGGTTATCCTACTACTTACACAGCTTAATCATTTCAGACTTTCTTGGAACTTAGGCAACAATAACAAAACAATCTCATAATACTGGTCCTTTATTCCTTTATTTTGTAATTTCACATGCATTATCCTCTTTAATTCTCACAACAACCCTGCATAGCAAGTATTAAAGTAGAACTAAGCATTATCTGATTCTAAAATGCTAACCCCTTCTATACCCTTCTGTTTAAATGAGATCAAGGGTTTAAGTAATACCTATTAGCATCTCCAGTAGGAAAGGCAGGAAGTAAATTACCAAACAGTATTTTAAAAACCTTTCAAAGAACAAAGTATATGTGGAATTAGGAAGGATTTAGATTAAAATCCAGCAAATACTTAAGTACCTCCATCATACCAAGCCTGTGTTAGGTGCTTTTTCACAACAAAACTTTGACCTCAGACTAATGTTTATGAAAGCTGATGGTAAAACGAAGGAGCAGATCCCAGGGCAGGCAAAAACATTTCAGAATTCTTATGTACTCTGCATATTTACCACTATGAATCTGACAGATCTTTAAAGGCAAAATGATTTGAATAGTACAGCCTGAACCTTAAAGAGATTAAGTGAAGGCTAAAGATCAAAAGTCAGAACTTGGCAGACTTGGGCCTCAATTCCATTCCTCTGACTTCTAAAACAAGGCCCATTATACCACTCTAAGGCTATTGGAGACTCTTGGTGGTTTCCTATCAAGATCAATGAGAGGAATCTATATACTCATGCCCCAGGTTTTTGTAACTAGTCTTTTATCTCTTAGTTTAGTTAGCTCGGTTGATTAGAGCAGTGGTGCTTGAACTTTTGATGGCAAATCCTTAACAGTAAAAATAATAATAATAATTAACCTAGTGGGCACAGTGGCTTCATGTCTGTAATTCCAGCTACTTAGGAGGCAGAAATAAGAGGATTACAGTCCAGGTCAGCATGGGTAGAAAGTGAGAGACCCTATATGAAAAATAAATAAAGCAAAAAGGGCTGGGGGTTGTGGCTCAAGTGGTAGAACATCTGCCTAGCAAGTGCAAGGCTCTGAGTTCAAGGTCCAGTATGCACTCCTCCCCAATTTAGCATATACCTAATGTTTGTATACTTAGTGTTTTATACATTATATACATATAAAGAAGTTCTCCTCTTTCTGTTCTATACCCAAAGTGTCATCACATTGCACTAATGGATTATAGACTTGACTCATGGGGCCAAGTTTATGGGTTAGATTCTAGCATATGCTTCCTTCCTATGGGAAAAAACTAACTGTTCAAAAGCTTAACCGAAATCTAGCAGCCATTTGTGCCCTTAAATCATGAGGCCATAGAGAACTATACTCTGTTATGTTTTATGTTTTAAAATTTTTCTTTCTTGGGTAAGTAGGATATGATTTCTCAGGTTACGATATTTTTCACCTTATATTTCATAGTAAATACCTCCTACAATCATCTGTCACAAATAGATGAAACATAAGCAACGAAGACCAGCCCCTGAATTATAAACATTTTGTACAATGTATCAGGCATACAGGATCAAGTCCTACTCTTACACAGTGCAAGGTACAATTAGGCCATAGATCTCAAAATAAATAACAGTGACTATTGTCAATTTTGATGACTACCCTTCTTTTCCTCCCATGTCAATTAAGTTACTAAAAAAATGCACTCTCCCTTTGATCCCTTCATTCAATAAGCACATACTAAAAACACCAATGATGTATCAAGCACGGTACTGGGAATACCTTTCATTCTTTTTCTGTTTCCAATGGTATCACTCAGCTATAAGCCTTCATTACCTTTTGTGTACAAACTGAAACTAGTTCCTCATACCACTTACTGCCTGTGTCTACTCCAGTTCATCTTCTCAACAAATTAATTTTCTAAAAGTATACATCTCCACTCATTTAACCAGTTCAAAAACTCCTCCAAATTTTCCCAAATTAAACATGCTGCTTCAGGCTGTGGAGCTAGGTGTGGTAGAGCACTTAGCTAGCTAAGTGTGAGGCACTGAGTTCAAACCCCAGTACCACCAAAAAAAAGCTTACCTCCAAACACACTGCTTCATATTGCCATTTGAGGCCCTCTACAATACAGTCTCAACCTACTTCTCAGGTTATTGTCTTCCAACATTCCTTACCCATGACCTTTTTTCAGCCTGGGTTACTTCTTGTTCTCTAAACTTTCTGTTTTTAAAGTTAAAGTAACACACAGACATGGGTAACAAAGAGTGGCAGAATAGCTTATACTGAAAAGCAAGTCTCTTTTTATCCATTGCCTAAATTTTTTTTGGTGGCACTAGGGTTTGAATTCAGGGCCTCATGCTTGCTAGGCAAGTGCTCTACTGTTCTGCCAGCCCCCCCCACCCTTTTGCAGTAGTGGGGCTTGAACTCAGGACCTTCACCTTGAGCCATTCCACCAGCCCTATTTTGGTGAAGGGTTTTTCGAATAGGGTCTCGTGGAACTATTTCCCTAGGCTGGCTTCAAATCGCCATCCTCCTGATCTCTGCCTCCTGAGTAGCTAGGATTACAGGCATAAGTCACCAGTGCCTGGCTTGCCAGCCCTTTTTTTGTGATGGGTTTTACCTAGATAGGAGTCTCTCAAACTGTTTTGCCCAGGGCTGGCTTCGAACCAGAATCTTCCTGATCTCTGCCTCCTAAGTAGCTAGGATTACAGGCATGAGCCACCAGCGAGCGCCCTGCCATTGCCTAGATTTTTAAAGGAATTAGTTTTGCATTTACTTTGATAACTTATTAACTTTAAAACAAAGTCTACTAACTTAAAAGTAAGAAATATGAAGGGCTTACTTTCCTCCCCACTGTTTGATAATTGTATTACTTTCACATAAACCCCTTATCTTTTCTCCTAGTTTTTGAACAAAATCCTAACTCCTCACTTTGAACAAGGAGGCTAATAGTACTCATACATTTTTTCTCAAATTTCCCCCCAACTGCTGCTAGCTACATTTTATATTTTTATTAATGTTAAGGCAATTAAAGAAACTAATGCTCTGAGCCAGGTGAGGTGACACAGGCTGGTAAGTCTAATACTTGGGAGGTTAGAGACCAGCCTGAACTGTATAGTGAGACCTTGTCTCAGCAACAACAAAAAGAAAAATCATGTTCTGTCCTTCAACCTCAACCAAGTCCTCCATGCTCTCTTCATAGCCTGATCTCAAAGATGAATGCCTATACAACAGAATTCACATTACCAGGACAATGCATTGTTCGAATGCAGGGTAGGTGATATACTAAATTTCCTTTTGTATGGGCCACAGCAATGATTCCCAGGCCAATCCTAGGGCACATTAAAAAACACCACCCTATGCAATGCTTAAATTCACAAAAAATTTTGATTCCTATTTGGACCATCTTTTCTTTCTTGGCAGTACTGAGATTTGAACTCAGGACTTTGTACCTGCAAGGCAGGGGATCTACTGCTTGAGCCATACCTCCAGCCTTGGACTATGAACTTCTTATATGCGGTTTTCTATTTTTCTTGTTTCTGACAGCCCTCCACCATTTTTGAGGGGGAAAGATAAGTGACCACTATTCTTAATCTTTTTAGCCCTTAAACCGTATTTCTCATGCTTCTGAGAGCCCTTTTCTACCCTTCCATCAGGATTGGTGGTTCTCTGGGCTTGCTGCACAGCTATTATCTTGAGATAGATTTTTAGTGCTTCTCTGACTAAATCTATTATTTTCCATTTCCTATTTTTCTGTTTTAGATTACCCCTTTATAACTTCCCAAGAAAGGTGATATTAAAGAAAACTTTCTGAATGTTGCATATCTATAAATGCCTTTGTTTTCACATTATAGTTTGGGTTGGTATCAAATTTTAGAATAAAAATAATCTTGCTTCATAACTTTGATGGCATTGGTTTATTGCCCTCTAGCATATAGTGTTGCCCATAAGATTGGCGATGCTAGCCTGATCACACTTTTTTGGTAGACAACTATTTTTTTAAGCTTGTTATTGTTATTGTTTATTCTGAAACTCCACACTAAGCAGATAAATAAGGGTCTTCTTTACATCAGAATGCTAGATGCTTGGTGAACTTTTATCATCTGAAGACTTGAATTCTTCAATCTCTGTGGGGAATTATAACATTTCTTGGATAATTTCCTTCCATGAATTTTTTCATTCTCTTTTTGCAACTTCTCTGTTAGTTGGATATTGTATGTCTAAAACTGAATCCTTTATGCCACTTATCTTTTTCCTCCTATTTTGTCTCTGCCCACCCTCATACTGAACTTTTTATTTTGGTAAATCTTATTTTAAAACAACTTTCAAGTTCTCTTTTCTTAGTGTACTTTTTAAGAGTTTTCATAACTCTTATCTACTTTATATATACGCAAAGGTGTGTGTGTGTGTGTGTGTGTGTGTGAGAGAGAGAGAGAGAGAGAGAGAGAGAGAGAGAGAGAGAGAGAGAGAGAGAGAATATGAATTAATGAATACAGGTAGAATATTCCTGGTTGGTATCTCAATGCCTAGATTGTGCTTAAGGCCACCAAGTTATGAGGTTATGAAGTGATCTATGATCTATGGTTCAACTAGGACAGAATACTAATGCTGGGGTGAATCATGAGCCAACAGGTAGAAAAGAAACAATGTGTTCTTCTAGCTCACCATCTGGAATCCAGTAAGATGGATACAGAGAGGATTATCAAATTTCTGAGACACCAGTAAACCAAGAACAGACATGTGCATGTGACAAACATTTTATGTCACTAATCATCTGTTACTGAAATAAATCTGTTACACAAAACTACAATTTGACAGTTGGTAAAAGTGTTTTGCATGTAAATACATGATGAAGCAGCTGTAATTTTATGAAAAAATTGTCAATATAATTGAGGACAGCTATATACATCATAATTGCTTTATGAAGCTCACATATCTATCTTTACATTTTTTGGCACAACTGTATTTTAAGGGATACATGGATACCTGTCTATTCAGTGGCTCATGCTTGTAATCCTAGCTACTAGGGAGACTGAGATCGGGAGGATTACATTTCAAGACCAGCCCAGGCAAAGAGTTCATGAAATACTATCTCCAAAATAACCACAGCAAAATGGACTGGAGGTGTGGCTCAAGCAGTAGAGCTGAAACTCCAATCTCACTGAAAAAACCAGAGCTGCCAAAAAACCAAACCAAAACAAAAAACCTTACTTAATGCATTTAAAACATAGTTACCAATTCAATACTGTTCTTTTTACAAAGCCTATGCTTATTTGATAAGCAAAGGTCTTATTACAAGTTGCGATGGGAAAATATAACTTTGATCCTAAACTGTAAAAAGGATTAAAAAAGGAACTGAAAGTAATGTGTCTGCTTGAGTTATAAAAAACTTAATAGTGTAATATGCTAACATTAAGAAAACAAACTGGGTGATATTAACTAATTTTAAAGAATGATTCAACATTTGGCATCATGCCCTGCCTTGTATACATAATTTCCTTTTCCTCCCCTCCCTTGAGTCAGGAAGTATGTTCTTGAGGCATTTGTATTTTCTAAATTGTTTTAAATGCCAGAAAACATTATTTAAGCTTGAAGTAAAATATTTAAATGTTTCTTGGTAAAGTCAATAAAAAACATTTTCTACTCATGGATATATAACCATTTTTTGGGCTAACATAAAGAAGACCTTACAGCAGAGCGCCAATGTCTCACACCTAGCTTCTCAGAGATCAGAAAGATCGGGGTTTGAAGCCAGCCCAGGTAAAATCCCATTACAAAAAAAAAGGTTGATGGAGTGGCTCAAGGTGTAGCCCCAGAACTACAAAAAAAAAAGAAAGAAAGAAAAAGAAAGAAACTGTTAACTAATTAAAGTATTACTTTCTACATGGATACCTGTAGTTCTTTAATAGACAGTTTCTAATCTGAAAAATATAGAGTTTTCATTTTTTTACATGGTCAAGATCCACAAAAATAACTTTGTTGTGACAAAATTAGGCTGGTTATTCATGCCATGTTGAGAAACTACATTTTCATTTATTCTAGACTACAATTTGGTTAAATTCAATTTACTTCATTTGCTAATGGAATGATAAATATGCTCAGCACTTTACATTTACCCAAATTCTTTAAGAGAATGTCATAAGCCTGTTCTTACATGTTTAAGAAAACAGCACTGCTGGTTCTCTAGGCTAACATTTTCAAACACTCTGCAGGGTAATTTTGTCCCAATTTGAGAATCCCAATCAGCAAATTTAATTCTCTCTAAAGAGCAGATAGCACAATTCTCAGGTTGACTTTGGCAGATTAAATAAAATGCAAAATATTATTTGCTAAAGTCCATTTTGACCAAATGATTCTTTGAAAATTGTGCCTAAAATTGATTGCTCAAGGTTACTTAAATGTAGACCTGCTTGAAAACTTTCAAGTTTTTACAGGAACTAATTTCAACAAAAATCTGATTTTAAGTTCTTGCCTGCTTAAAGTAACACTCTCCCACCTGCCAAAGTATTTCTTATGTAATAATCTTCAAAATGTTAGCAAGTTTGTGATTCTGTCCATTCCTAGTTTAATACTCAGTAATTTGTTTTATTATATAAAATTATAAACACTAGCACAAAGATCTAAATATGTTAGCAAAATAGCAGAGTTTAAATATATAATATACCTAAGTAGCTCACTTTTTAGCAAAAATATTTTTTGAAAGTTCTATCAAAACTGGTTTTGAATTTTGAAGAAAACTTTCTTAAAACAATCTATAAAATGAAACTATTTAATTAGGATAATTATAGTTAGCTTCAACTAAAATATATTCTTTAAAAGAAGTTGAACAAAGCTTACCTGTATAGAGCGAACACGAAAAGACAAAAATTTAAGCATGGTTACGAAACCATGTTGATGATAAACGAATCTCTGACAGTAAAACTTAAGTCAGAAAGGGAAGACCAAGCCCCCGAAAAGTTTTCTCCTACCAGCTGTTCCGGCAATTAGAAAATTTCCTGTCAGGCGGGTCCTGAGAATGCTAGGAAAAGAGGCCTGACAGTTTTCCTGTGGTAAAAGAAAGGAGAAACCTGCCGACAGTGGCAGTAGTGTAACTGATAGGTAGGGAAGCCAGAACAGGAAACCAAAACAGATTTGCTGATAACCAAATCCTGTTAAAAGGTTCTTTTCTCCTGGTTCCCAGAAGTCCAGACAATTTTCACAACCAGTAAAATGACTGTAATTATTTTAGAATCCTGAGAAATGCCAGTATTTCTTAACTATATGACACTTTAAGGCAACTGAAACTAGTCACCACTATTAAAATAATAAAAGTTGCTGATGCACATATGGAATTTTACCCCTTGTAATATTTATGTACATACTCAAGACATGGCCTTAAGACAATTTAAGGGTTATATAGACATGCCTTGAGTGTTCTCTGTCTACAGGGAAGTGGTTCTTAATCATGGATGGAAAATAAAGACCACATGCAAAAAGCCTTTTAAATTGTGATTTAAGGACAAATTCTTTCCATCTTAAAGTAAATTATATTTAAATTTATATTGGTTATAAATATCCATTATCAACCAAGTTGAAGACTTCAAGGCCCATAGCTAAAACTCAATTCTTAGTTGATATAATCTAAATTAGAAGCCAACCTCAAAAAGGGGTCAAACTAACATAGTTTCTTATCCCATTCATATCCCACTAATAACTTACAGAAGTTCTCTCCCTTTCCCCCACCCTCTCTCAGCAGTTTTGAACTCAAAACTTGAGCCATGTCCCCTTCCCTCAGTTCTTTTAAGGCACTTTTGCTTTGGAAAATATGTTTTTTATTTTATTTTGAATTACCATATAGTAATATGAGGGGATTCACTGTTAATAATTATTTTCTATTTCCTATAAAAGTATAAAGCTTCTATTTTATCCCTATATTAAAAAATTTACTTTTTAATTAGCATACATTGATAGTACGAGGGGTTTCGTTGTGATAAGTCCATAAATGGGTACAGTGTACTTTGAAGAAAATCACCCTCTCCCTTATATTTCCTTTCCTCTTCCTCCCTCCTCCCCCACTTTTCAAAGTGTTTGGTGGGTTTCATTATGTTGTCTTCACATGTATATGTGTAAAGTACTTCCATCCTCTTCACCCCTCAGTATCGTTTCCTTCCTCCGTCTTCTGATCTCCCCAGATGGCCCTTCTTTTACATTCATGCCCCATCATCATCATCATCATCATCATCATCATCATCATCTTAGGTCTAGATTATACAAATGAGGGAAAACAAGCAATTTTTGGCTCTTTGAGCTTGGTTTATCTCACTCAACATGATGATCTTTGGTTCCATCCATTCTCTTGCAAATGACATAATTTCACTTTTCCTTATGGCTGAGTAATATACCATGGTATGTATATGCATATGTGTATGTGTGTGTGTGTGTATATATATGGTATATAGGTATATATGTGTGTGACACACACACACACACACACATTTTCTTCATCTATCCATTGGTTGTTGGGTACTTCAGCTGTTTGACTATTGTGAACAAAGCCACAATAAACATGGGCATGCAGGTATCTCTCTTGTATATTGATTTACACTCCTTCCAATATATGCACCAAGAGTGGTGTGGCGGGGTAATAAGATAGGTCTATGAACATAGACCTTCCAAAACTCTGAACGTGATCATCATAATAGTGGCACTTAAGCAAAATATTCAAAGGAGCAGCAGCTTTAAGAGCTGTGAGAAAATGCTCTACTTAATGTAGACTTAATCTATGTAGAACCAACAAAAACCTCAAGTGTTAATCTACATAGCCTATAAGAAGTTAACAGTTTAATAAAATCACTGAAACTGTGAAATTCGAAGAGATTAGAAAACAACAAGAACATGAGGCTGAGAGTGTAGCTCAGTGGTAAAGTGCACATTTAGCATGTGTGAGGCCCTGGCTTCAATCTTCAGCACAAAGAAAGGAAAAGGAAAGGGGAACAGAAACACTAAGAACAATAAATTCATTTTCTGGAAGAAGAAACTGTGGTTAGGTGGACACATATTTGGTGACAGAGCTCAGTTCAGCAGTCATCAATTGATCAAACAGTAGTGCGTCCATTATATGCTATGGATACTATATGAAAAGCCAGGGCTCTTCTTGATATATCCATTTTTTAAAGTCAGTGACCTCAGGGAAGTGAATGACTAAAAAACTCTTTAATTAAAAATTATCCTATGCAAGTATATTAAAATCAACTTAAAAATATAAGATAGAACTCTGACAATTGCATACTTCTTTCAATTAAAAATGTATGCCTCAATTTTTCTTTCTTTTTTTTTTGTTTTTTGGAGATACTAGGGTTTGATCTCAGGGCCTCAAGCTTGCTAGGCAGGTGCTCTACCACTTGAGCCACTCTGCCAGCCCTCTGTTTGTGTTGGGTATTTGAGATCTTCACTTTTTGACCCAGCTGGCCATGAACTGTGATCCTCCTGATCTCTGCCTCCTTTAGTAGCTAGGATTACAAGAGTGAGCCACTGGAACCCTACCCTGTATACCTCAACTTTTCAACAATGAAAACACTTAGAAAGTTTTTCACCAGAACAGAACTTTCCAATCTCCCAAAATGAATTAACTCAGGCCTACTTACAGTACTCCAAAAGGGCAACAAGGTTAGGACAACTACCTAACATAGAACTGCAATCTGAACATGAGGTGGTTCTTCAGATTATGTTAAGCAGAAGCAAACATCTTTAATGCATAACTGATTAAAGGAGGAGTGCTTCTATACAGAGCAGTCATCAACTTTATTCAAGTAATACTTTTGAATAGGAATAACTAAATAACCTTTCTTAAAGAATTAGTTGAAATTGGATTGAATTACTCCTAGTCTTCAGGTTAATAATTCTCATTTGCTGTCTGTGATTTTTAATATTAGCACTAAGAAAATGAAAGCATTATTTCAGACAACATAATCTGAAATAAGTCTTCCTGAGTTGAAATGATACCTTAATTCAAACAGTGTGGTACTGCTACATCAAAGACAAAAACAAAAGAAAAGAAAATGCAGCACTTTATATCACAGAGTGACTTCAGGACATATTCCTACCTGTTTGGAAAATGTAGAGGCCATACAGGAAAATAGTGATGTAGATTTGATTGTAACATTAAAAAACTTGGTCTGGGGGTCTGGCTCAAATGTTAAAGCATCTGCCTACTAATCACAAGGTCCTGAATTTAAACCCCATTAACAGTCCCCCTGCCAAAAAAAACCCCCAACAACAAAAATCTTCGTTATGCTGGGCATGGTGGCTCACTCTTATAATCCTAGCTGAACAGGAGGATGGTGGTTTAAGGCTAGCCCAGGCAAACAGTGAGGCCCCCACTGTGGTGGTACACACCTGACATGCCAGTTATGCAGGAAGTGTTAACAGGAGGATAGCTGTCTAGGCCGGTCCAGGGAATAATAGCAACACCCTACCCAAAAAATAGCTAAAGTAAAAAGGGCTGGCAGCATGGCTGACATGGTAGAGTTCCTGCCTAGGCAAGTACTAGGCCCTTAGTTCAAACCCCAGCACCACCAAAAAAACTAAGACAAAATTTCTTTATATCAAAAGGCACCAAGAACAAAGTCAAAGTTACAAGACTAGCTCATGTGACTGGAATTACTTATAATTACATTACACGTCACTGAGCAATTGCTTATTGAGGTGATTACCTCCTAACCATGAGTTCTTAATGTGCTTTGGCGCATCCCTTATGGCATATGGCGTTTGTCCCAACCAGATCAATCTAGAGAATGGGCCTTATACTTACCTTAGTATCACCAAAGCAAATACTAAGAATTCAAATAATGGCTGCCTGAATAAGTATCATATGCTGAAATCTGAAATGGATGCTACTTTGTGTGGTTGTGACATGAAACCAGATATTCTTGTTCACACTTTATTCCACCTCTAATTTAAATTTCTTAAAATTTATTTTATTTTCAGCTAATTTTTCTTCATTTTTACCTTACTGGTTTATCATTTACCTTCTTATTTAAAAAGTAACATAAAAATAATGCTTGTCCATTATAGAAAGCTTAGATAACAGAGATAAACAGAAAGGATAAAATCACTATTTGGGAGATGGGGATGCACCTCAGAG
Source organism: Castor canadensis (assembly GCF_047511655.1). Lineage (NCBI taxonomy): Eukaryota > Metazoa > Chordata > Mammalia > Rodentia > Castoridae > Castor > Castor canadensis. The sequence continues at coordinate 125,144,714 of NC_133405.1, read as the reverse complement.
GAAGAGTGCTTGACTAGTATGCACAGTCCTTGGGTTCGAGCCCCAGCACTGCCAAAAAAAAAATCACTATTTGGAGATTTTCTCTCAAGTTTTTTCTATACATACATGTACACACTGGGACCAAACTACTCATAGTATCACTTTATCTGTAAAGAGCCAGATAATAAGTCTTTTCAGTTTTATAGGACATATGGTTTCTGTCAACTCGCCAATGCAGTAGGAAAAAAAACAGGTGAGAATGTGTTTCAATAAAACTTTGTTTACAAAAACAGGTGCAGGTGGGTGTAGTTTGCTGATCCCTAATCTATTATTAAATAATGTTCAATGTATTATTAATGACTTCTGAAAATTCTACTATACTAATTTGATCTTCTATACCACTGTGATGCCCCGTCTTTTGTGTGCATTCAAACTTACGTAGAAATAATTTCCAGATGGGAGCTGATGGCTCATGCCTATAAATCCCAGCTACTTGGGAGGCTGAGATAGGGAGGATCATGGTTGGAGGCAAGCTTAGGCAAAAAGTTTGTGAGACCCCCCCCCATCTCAACAAATAGCTGGGTTACAGTGGTGCATGCCTGTCATCCCAGTGACTACGGGAAGCCTAAAATAGGAGGCTCATAGTCCAGGCTGGCCTGGGTAAAATGCAAGACCCTATCTCCAAAACCAGAGCAAAAGGGGTTGGAAGCGTGGCTCAAACACTAGCAGGCCTGCCTACTAAGCATGAAGCCCTGAGTTCAAACCCCAGTCCATCAATTCTTTTTCTAAAAGATTGCATTGTCAAAAATATGGTTTTCCTGCTTCAAATTTCCCTGTGTGGTCCTTTCTCTTTGCAGCATACTGAATAATCCTAAAACAGAAATCAGAACCAGGCATGGCAGCTCACATCTGCAAGTCTCAGCACTTGGGAGGCAGAGCCAGGAGGATCAGGGGTTCTAGGCCAGTCTGGGCTGTATAGCAAGACCATCTCTCCAAAAAGAAGAAAAACACAAAATAAAACCCAAACTCCTCAGTCTGTGGAGCTTAAAGAAAGCCCTAACAAATGCTACTTTGATCCTGACTTGGGGTATAGACTCACTAAAGCACTCAGATAAAAATATTTGGTTAAAGACATACTATGTTAAGGGCAGAGTATTTTCTCCTTACTAAAAGAAGTTTTCATTATTAATATGGTCACCAAGTTTTTTCCTCCTTTGACCTACTGATTCGATAACTTGGATGAATACATTTCCTATGCTTGTATTTCTGGGAAAAAATCCATCATTTTAATAAAATTCTGCACTTGATATATAAATTTTTCTTTAGGATTTTTGCATTTATATTCATAAGTTAAATTAGCACTGTACCAACTTTCATTTTCAAGGTTATGCTAACTTTAAATCATTGGGGCCTGCACTGCAGTTAAGGTGGGGGAGGAGTGGTAGTGCTCATTTGCTAATGACTGAAATTTCTACCATGGCTATTAATATGCTGAGTTTTCTCTCCATTCTCAAATGATGTAATTAACATTTTCCTTTAAAACCATGTTATTTCAGCAAGACTATCATATTAGTATACCATTACACAGTATTCTATTAAGTTTTTGAAATTAAACTTAAGGAAAATTTCTACCATACTCAGAAACAGCTAGACTAGTACAGCAAACTCTCATGTGGCCATCAGCTTTAATAATTTTTAAATCATGATCAATCCTGTTTCATATATTCAATTTCCCCCTACTCCTGTAAACCCCAGACATTATATCATTTCATCTGTAAATATTTCAGTTGCTATGTTGTAATTTCTTTCCTATCTATGGCTATATTCTGTTTTGCTTTCCTAATGTGCATTTGCTTTCATTTTTCCCATTTTCTAATTCACTAATTTTGAATTTATATTGAATTCCTTCCTCTTGCTTTTTTTTAGGTTTTTTTCTTCTTTCACTGAACCTTTAGTTGCTTTCTTTGAATTCTCTCATTTGTCAATAAAGTTTACTTTCAGGTATAACTAACAATAATATTTAAAATACTATTATATTCTAAGCACAGTGCTTAACACATGAAGAAACTAAGGTTTGAAACTGGAAGTGGTGGGATACTGATGCAAGCATAATCATGCAATTCAATCTAGGGAAGAAGGGGGCGTGAGAATGGCCAGTGGCTGACCAAGAGGTGAAAAAAAGAATTAGGAGTGAAACTTTTTGTAGCACCTGGAAGAAAGAGGGCTCAGGAGAGGGTCCATGGCAGAATTTCAAAAAACTTTCTATACTTTTCATCAGAACTCTAAACAGTCAACTCCAATTATCAATCATCTTCATGATCCTATGATAGTTGAATCCTTCTGGGAAAAAAATCAACTCCTTATGATAAAAACTTAAAACCAACATGTTCTTGGGGCTGGTGGAATGGCTTAAGTGGTAGAGCGCCTACCCAGCAAGTGTGAGATCCTGAGTTCGAGGTCCAGTACCGCCAAAATTTTTAAAAAAAAATTAGTATGTTCTTAACTGATTCCTTTGATTATAACTTTTTTATTATGGATCACCCAAATTTTTTGGACACTAAAGAGTTCAATATCTAAGGATTTCCAAGTACAAGAGTTATTTTCTAGCACATGTGTATCAATAGCTAATGCCATAAAGTGCTAAGGGGCTAAGGTTTTAAATCAGGAATAGTAAATGAGTTTCATGAAGATGATTTGAACCAAATAGTAATGGCTTCCTCAAGCACTGAGAGGGCTTGCTTCTAAGGCCCTGTGTTGATGGGAAGCATACTATGTTTCACTCTCAGGCTTTCCCATGAGCATAAAGAAAGGGTGAAGGCAGCAGTAGCATTGCCCTGGGTTGGAATCTTTTAGTAGGTTGCAGAGTATCTCTTCTTTCCCTGTCCACACATTTTCTTCCTGCTTAGTCTGAAGTTCTTTTTACTTAGTCATGCTTGTCTAAAATAGTTAAAATATTCATTTAGGTAAATGGATTGCAACTTTATGTCAGTATTTCAGGTTGACTCAGCTAACCATTCATACTTGAACATAATTAAGTCACTTTGCTTTCCTTAAATATGGATGACATCACTCAAAATACAGGAATGAGTATTGTGATGAAACTAGAACAAAAGAGAAGTGATTTTGGATCAGAGATGTCATATAAGAGAGGCAAGTTCTTATGGGTGGAGGAAAGAAACAGTAGGAAGTGAAAAAACAGCCTTGAAAGAAAGTAAAAAATTAGCATAGGGGAGCCTGAAGTGTTTAGAAATTTTGCCTGGTATGCACTTATCCTATTAAATGCCCCCATGCAATGTTAATTATAATGCTCTGCATCAGAAATATTTTCCTGTGTGATATATATTTAAATCTATTAGATTATATTCCCCAAGTTGAGTGCTAAAATACATTTTCAGCCAATGAGAATTAGAACAATTGTTATTAATGAACCACACCATGTATTTTTCTTGTCAATGAGCATGTTACTGTATTTTCCTATGTTGAGTGGGTAATTCAGTGCCTATTGTTTACTCTGCTAGGGCTTCTTTTTTTTGTTATTTATTTTTTAATTCATATGTACATACAAGGCTTGGGTCATTTTTCCCTTTTCCCACCCCCTCCCTTACCTCCCCCTGCCCCCTCCCTCTCCCCCCACTCCCTCGATACCCGGCAGAAACTATTTTGTCCTTATCTCTAGTTTTGTTGAAGAGAGAGTATAAGCAATAATAGGAAGGAACAAGGGTTTTTGCTAGTTGAGATAAGGATGGCTATACAGGGAGTTGACTCGCATTGATTTCCTGTGCATGTGTGTTACCTTCTAGGTTAATTCTTCTTGAACTAACCTTTTCTCTAGTTCCTGGTCCCCTTTTCCTATTGGCCTCAGTTGCTTTTAAGGTATCTGCTTTAGTTTCTCTGCGTTAAGGGCAACAAATGCTAGCTAATTTTTTAGGTGTCTTACCTATCCTCATACCTTCCTTGTGTGCTCTCACTTTTATCATGTGATCAAAGTCCAATCCCCTTGTTGTGTTTGTAGGGCTTCTCTTTTTTGTAGTTTATTTCTGTTTGAACCACAATTACCAAAGGTGTGCAAGTGTGTCCTGAACTAATTCATGGTTATGAACATTATTTTGGATATGCAAATGCAAGTTTTGAAGCAGCCTGAGGGAACCTTTAAGTGAATGGAATAAAAACCAGCAGGTAAAATTCCCTGAATATTATGAAGGCTATCATACACATCACTGAAGTCTCATGGTTACTGAATGAAGAGTAGCAAGAATAATGATATGAGCGGAAGATAGAAGAAACTACTGCTAATGCCCTCAACATGACTTCAGAGGACTTGAAAAGAACAGGGCACTCACTCCTACTTGTGCCCGTCACATAGGTATCGTTTCTCAACCTGGTGTTTAAGGTCATCTACAATTAATTTTCACTTTATCTTTTAAACCATTTTTATCAATACAAGTTGAATATCACTTATCCAAAATGCTTGGGACCTTAAGTGTTTCAGATTTTGGATAAAAAAAATAGTGAAGAAATTTCAAATGCATAATGCAGTATCTTGGGGATGGGACCCACATCTAAACGTGAAATTCATTTATGTTTCATATACACCTTATACACATAGTGTGAAGGTAATTTTATACAGTATTTTTAGTAAGCCTGCACATTTTGGGGGAGGGAGAGTACTAGGGTTTGAACTCAGGGCTTTGAACTTGTTAGGCTCTCCACATGAGCCATACCCCTAAGCCCTTTTTGCTCTATTTTTCAAGTAGTTAGCTTGGACTATGATTCTCCTATTTATGCTTCCAGAGTAGCTAGGATGATAGATGTGTGTCACTACACCCAGCTTTTATTGATTGAGCTAGGTCTTGTGAACTTTTTACCCAGGCTTGCCTTGAACTGTGATCCTCTTGAGTAGCTAGGATTACAGGCCTGAGCCACAGTGCCCATTCCTATTTTGTTTTTGAGACAGGGTCTCACCACTACCTTTGCTCAGGCTGGCCTTGAACTTGTGATCCTCGTGCCTACACCTACTGAGTAGCTGGGATTATAGACATATACAACAACATACAACTTACTTTAGTCATTTTTTCAGATAGGGTCTCAAGATTTTTGCCCATGGTCAGCCTCAGATAGGGATCCTCTTACCTACACCTCTCCACAGCTGGGATTACCGGAGCTCACCACCATGCGGGGCTGTAAGCCTGTATTTTGACTGCAATCTGTCACATCAGATCAGGTGTGGAATTTTCTACTTGTCATTTTTTTTTTTGGTGGGACTGGGTTTGACTTTGGGTTTTGTGCTTGCAAAGCAGGCACTCTACCACTTGAGCCACAGCTCCAGTTCATTTTTCTCTGGTTACTTTGGAGATGGTGTCTCAAGAACTATTTGTCCTGGCTTACCCCAAGTCTCAATCCTCCCGAGCCAGCCTCCCAAGTAGCTAGTAGTTAGGATCATGGACATGAGCCACAAGTGCCCAGCTTGGAATATTCTACTATGGCATCATGTCAGCCATTAAAGCAGTTTCAGATTTTGGAGCATTTTGGATTTTGAATTTTCAAATTAGAGATGCTCAACCTACACTAACTACTTTTAATAGGCTTTTTCTAATTCTCAACAATTATGCACATGACTATAAGTTATGAAGACTGGGTTGATAATTGTTTTGTAGTAATATGATTTTTACAAAGTTGATGTTATGAGCAATTCATATATGCATGGTCATTAGAAATAAATGACAGTCATGTGTACCTACAGTCCCAGATAATCAGGAGGCTGAGACATGAGAATTGCTTGAGTCCAGGAATCCCAGGCTAGCATGGGGAATGTGTTAGACGCTGCCTCTTATATAAATGAATGACTGAATAGATAAATCAATGAATAAATGATAGATGTCAACTCATTTTACAATTTTGCCTGAGGTCAGGCCTATTATCAGTCAAAAAATTACTGGTTACCACCCTAATTCCTAAGAGGTATACTTTATCTCTGGTGTATAGTCTGAGAAAGTAGGACCAGCCTCTCTGGAAGGAAAAGGACAGGAAAATTAACACTTACTAGACTCTTACTTTGTGCTAGGTACTTATTTATTTCCTTTGATTCTTACTCCTCAGAAGGATCTTTTGATGGTATTGCAAGAACTATTAAGAGAATTATTTCCCTACTAAACATGAAACTGCTTTTATTCTTTGATGACTAAGGATGTCAAGAGTCAAGACAGTACCCTTTCAGCAATTTCCATCATTCCCTGTGATATTAAATAGTAACCCGATATTACTTTCTCATCAGATACTACCTTTAGGCATTCTCTTACTTAGCACTTCTATCTCCAAGTGCTAAGTAAGAGTCTTTACAACTATTTTGACTATGCAAACATTCAATATTCATTGCTTAGTACTCTAGCTACATTTCTTGGGCACAACTTTTTTTCCTTAAGTTTACATTACAGTTGCTTTGTTTTAAAATTTGTTTTCCATGTACTGATTTCAAATTCTTTCCATCCTGCACTAGCCTTTCAAGTGAATTTTCAATACTCAAAATACTGGACAATTCATTACTTCTGCCACCAGACTCCCTTCCTTCTCTGGAGACAGCATTTTTGGAACCATCTATCTGCCTGCTTCAGTCTGGATTAAGTACTCTTTAAGCCTACTGAATGAACTAGTCTGAGGCTTCCTTTATTGTCATAATGGGAAGGAATTTTCTTCATCAGGCTTGTAGTGCTGGATCCCTTGTTTCCTGAATACCATGACTCTTTCCTTACTTAACAATTCTAGTATTAACAGAGCTTATTTTCCAGCAACTTCCTAAAATAGGTAATGTCTGAAAATATCTTGGTTGAAAATCATTTCACTAAGCATTTTAAAGGCACTGATCTTTGTCTTGTAACTTCCAATGTTGAAAAATTCGATACTATTCTCATATTCAATCCTGTAATATGATTTTTAAAATCTCTAAAAAGACTTTTAGAAGCCCATCCTAGTGATCCATAGCTGTAATCCTAGCTACTCTGGAAGCTAAGGTAGGAGAATAATGAGTTTTACGTCCGCCTGGTTAGACAACATAGAGAGATTCCATTTGGAAAAAAAAACTTTTAGTATTTCCCTTTAGTCCTAGTGTTTTGATATTTCATAAAATTGAACCTTCTTGAGACTAAAGCTTTGCTTGATTCTCCAATGAATAGGCTTTCAGAGGAATGTTTTAATCCAGAGATTCATCCTCATTTGGGAAAAAATTTTGGTACACTATTCTACCTAATTAATCTAAGATCATGATTATGAAAGAAAAAATACTGTCAAAATGTATCACACCACAGACAATAACAAGCACCTGATATTAAAATATGGGAAAGTGTGTATCTTATGGCATTTCTTTCCTACTTTTTTCCCCTCCATTTCTCTTGTTGTCTAAATAAGGGTGAGACACTGTGCACCAATAGTTTCAGCTACTCAGGAGGCTGATGCAACCCAGAAGCCAGATGTGAGCATTTAAAATGAAAACTTCTGCATAAATATGTAATGCAAGATATAAAATCAATGTCTTAAAAATGGGATAAAATATTTCCAAGATAAAGAGACATGAAGTTATTATCCAGAATATATTCAGAAATTGTACAGATCAATAAGGAAACAAGAAGTAACTAAAAATTGAGCAATACATAAAATAAAAAGGCCAATAATATGTGGATACTTAACTTTACTACTAATCAAATGACATGTAAATTAAAATGACAAAGTATTATTTGTTTACAGTGGTTCAAATAAAAACATGTTCTCTGATAATATCCAGTGTTGAATAGGGAATGGTCAAACAGATACTCTCATAAGCTGAAATTTTTATAATCTCTTTGGAGGGCAAATTGGTAACTGCCCTTTTTTCCAAGTTCATATTGCAAGTTTATATTCTACTAGAACATAAGTTCACAAAAATAGGGGAAAATTACATTAAATGTAAGATATGCCTAAAATAGAATACTGTGTAACCATTTAAAAAAGTTAGATCTATACAAATTGTTAAAGAAAAGATGCTCACATTAGTGAAAGTAACGAAAGACTATACTTTCAGGGATCATTTCTATAGTTCGTGAAAGTAACGAGTTGTAGAACATATGTAGTTTGTAAACATAAATAATTGTCATGTATACATATAGAATAACAAAATTATAACTGAGCTGCTGACGATGGCTATCCTGGGAGAACTGAAAAAATTTACTAATTTATTTATGTAATATTTGATGAGCATCTATGGTATACCAGGTTCTAGGCACTGGGGATTCAGGAGTGAACAAAAAACAGATTAGGAAATGGTTAATGTCCCCTTTCTATGTTAAATATTTCTGGAAAGTATGACCTTTAAATATATACATGTATGTGTGTGCACGCACACACACACACACACACACACACACAATTTTTTGAGACAGGGTATAGGCATGTGCCACCATGACTAGCTGTGTCATTCTTTTAAAGTCAATCTTAGCAAACAGTTTTCAGAAAGGTCACAGGATATTTAAGAATACATTTTGGTAAAATTAATGTGAAAGAATTAACAAGTTTTTTTTTTGATGTTACTGGAGTTTGAACTCAGGGCTTCACACTTGCTAGGTAGATGCTCTACCACTTAAGCCCTACCTCCAGCCATTTTTGCTTTAGTTATTTTTTGGATAGTGTCCCATACTTTTTGATCTGGGGCCGGCCTTGGGCCATGATCTCCCCTACCTATGCCTCTCTCATAGCTGGAATAACAAACATGAACCACCATTCCTAGCTTGTTTGTTGAGATGTGGGTCATGCTAACCTTTTTTTTTGCCTGGGCTAGCTTCGAACTGCAATGATCCTGAGCTCTGCCTTCCTCATAGCTAGGATTACAGGTGTGAACCACCATGTATGGCAACAAGTTTCTAATATTATAAAATCACTACTTTGCTTGATTTAAAAATAGGGTAATTTAATGGTATCTGATTTGTCTCCATCCTCTGTGATACAGTATTTTACTTACAGTTTGTGGATTAATCTCCTCCTCTCCCATAGGTTCATCCATAATTTGCTGTCCATTCTGTGAAAAGCACAGCAAGTAGAAAGTTACCAAAACAGCTTTCATATTAAAAATTACATGAAGGCAGACAAAAAAGTCATTCAGGAATATTTTCACCCTTAAAGGGCTCTAGAGAAGTATAACCACCATCTAAGAATACAGTTGCGTATTTGCAACAGGTTGTGCTTCAAAAGTTCATATGCAAGTTCATTATTTGAAACTACTAAAACACTTTTCCAGGGAAATAATAAATGATTATCTTTCCAGGTGAGCTCAAGTTTATTTTAATAGTTAAATGCATTACAAATGGTTTTAGTTAAGCCTCACCAAACACCACTATGTAGTGCAAAACACATTCTAAAAGGCAACTCCATTAATAATTAATCGGGGGGGGGAACTGATTAATTATTTCAAGGAAAATTAAGCTTAATCACTATGTCAAAATAAATTCCAGATGGAATAAACATTTAGATGTCAAAATAAAATTATATAAATATTAGAATATTAGTGACTAATAATCATGAAGGAGGGTAAAATCATAGACAATAAATGACATTTGAATCCATAAAAGTTTAAAACTTCTTCTGCCAGACATAAAAAATATAAAAGACAAACTGATTACAAAAAAAAATAAAGCAACATATGACAAAGGGTTGGTATCCTTGATACATATAGAGCTTTGTTTTACAAACCTGTAAGAAAAAACGATGAACCTCAACAGAAATGAGCAATAAGGGAAAAAAGAGTTCAGCCTTAGTACCAATCACAGAAATGCATTTAACCTAAAGATACCTTTTGCCTTTCAAGTTGATAATGGTTTACAAAAATAAAGTAATTGTTAACATTAAGTGATAACATGGGCATGGGGAAAAAAGAGCACCCTAGATTTACTGCTGGAGAAAGTACAAATCAGCACAACCTTTCAGGAAGACAACCTGAGTCTGTATTTCCAACCCCCTCCCCCCAAAAAAACCCCCACCACAACACATAAAATTTTGAAATGTCCCATCAATTCTACTTCTGTTTTTAAAATGGACAAGCATACAAAGATGTATATACAAGAATGCTCACCATAATTTTTTCCCAAAAGAACTCCAAATCGGAAACCTAAATTCCTAACAATAGAGAACTAGTTAAATATATTATGGTACATCCATATGATGGAATACTATGTGGTCATTAAAAATGATGATAAAGATGTAAATTTATTGACATGGAAAGACAGTTACGTGTAGTAAGTGAAAAAGCAGTTTACAAAACAATGTGAATTGTAATGATCCCATTTTAAACAAATATATACATGTATTAATGTATATATTTGTATGGGAAAAACTTTGGAAGGATATACAGCAAAATGTTAACAGCAGCTCTCTATGAGTGGTAGAATTTTACACAACTTAAATTTTGTCTTTTTTTGCTTATTGCTTATTTGAATTTTATGATGTGTCTATAATATTTACAATCCATTTATATAACTAAAAAATGTCAGGCATGGCAGTGCACACCTGTAATTGTAGCAGATGGAAAGCTGAGACAAAAGGACTGCATGTTCAAGGCCATCCTGGGCTACACAGCAAGGCCCTATCTCAAAAAACACAAAAACAAAAACATAGGAACACATAGGGTCTTCTCTCATTCCCTCATTGTAAAAAATGAGTATCCCTCTAATAACTTGTTATTGCAACAAGTATACAAGGATCCAAGCTAACCATCTTTGGAACATTATAAACTGGAAGTAGAAGGCAGCCCCTTCATCACCACATTAAGCAAATAAAACATGGTCCTTTTATCTTTGCAGGTCTACTGAACGATAACAATGGACACCTTCCATTTTCACCCACTCATAGAAGATGTTCCTAGGTTAGGGACTGTCTATACAATACCACAAAGCACAGAAATGGTGCCAAATGCAGGATATGGGGGGGGGCAGGTTAAATCTTTATTTTCCTAAGACACTTTCAGGGGCTACAATATTGCCCACTCTATGGTAAGGACATCCAAACTACCTTTCTCCTAAAAGCTACAACCATTTATTCAACTGACTACTGATTGTTTTTATCCAAACACCCCAAAGATACCTTAAAGTAGCTCTTAGAAACACTGACTTTGCAGTCAAACAGATAGATTTTTTTTTTACCTTTATATTTCTTTGTTACTTGTTGAAAATAACTCATAAGACCTTTTAACTTAAAGCCTTATATTTGCATAAAAAACAGAAAGCAAGCAACCTTAAAACTATTTTTTTGTATAAAAAAATTTATAGAAAGCCCAGTTGTTGATAGACCCATGTATTATAAGAGAAGATTAAATCCCAGATTTTATTTACAACAGAATGAAACAGTCTAAGGTCATTTCTTTACCCAAATTCTAAGATTTCTGCTGCAGGCTTGTGGCCAGGGTTTTAAATGGCCTTCCTTCCTTCCTTCCTTCCTTCCTTCCTTCCTTCCTTCCTTCCTTCCTTCCTTCCTTCCTTCCTTTCTCTTCCTTCCTTCCTTCCTTTCTCTTCCTTCCTTCCTTCCTTCCTTTCTCTTCCTTCCTTCCTTTCTCTTCCTTCCTTCCTTCCTTCCTTTCTCTTCCTTCCTTCCTTCCTTCCTTCCTTAAAATCCTGTTCTTACACTACGAATTATGGAGACTCAGGTTGTTTAAACTACATTTTTAGTTTCTTTATATGGAGACTAAAGATTTAAAAAGTCTTATTTTCAGAGGGTTGTTGTGAAGACAAAATAAGATAAATGATATAAAACCCTAAGTGCAATACTTGACACTTAGTAAATGATCGATATTAATTATTTTTATGTCCAAAATTCAATCACTTCACCTGTGGCCCAACCTGCTACCTCTCCTGTATTTTCTATCTTAGTGAATGGCACCATCATTCATCTACTAGTTTAAATTAGATTTTCTCCTTAATTACATGCAGTTATACACACAGATCTGCTTAGTGGCTCAACATTATATGGTTTTCAGAAGTGCCAGTCTGACTTGAGCTACATGTACATTTTCCATGGGAATTGAAATTGAGGACTAGCTGCTCCTTGCAATTTTCAATGTATGTAAAACAAGCATCACAATTTATAATTTACTTTTAAAGCAAACTGGTACGGAAGAAATAGCACTGAACTTGGAACTGGTAGACCAGAGATGGAGCCATAGGCCTGCCACTTAGCTTTATAATTTGGGGCAATTCAGACTTTCTCTTAGCCTAATGCTCTACATGTTCTAAGTGGGGATATTTTCCCTGTTTAGTCAAACAGCTGTTATTTGGCTTAAGACTGGGATAACGCATAAGAAAGCATTTTAGAAACTGTAAAGAGCTGTAACAATGCAAATTACTATTATTAAGATGATATTCTATAAAGTTCTTTTGTTCTTAGAATTAGAAAAAAAAAATTAGGATCAGTAGGGGATCTCAAAAGTCTTCTGTTCCAACTACACATCATGTGTTTCAATTTTTCTACCCTGTCCTTACCTATACTAGAATACCATCAGGACAACAGTTTGGACTCACTAGTCCTAGCCTACTAGTATTACAGAAAAAGCACTGCTGCTAGATAAAATTCTTCATTACATAGTAACTTTCCTCAGCCACAAATTCCCTTTGAGAGGATTACTAATAAATGAAAACTAACTTGCCTGTTAGCTATCTACAAAGTCATAGAAAGTAAATCTACATCTATAACTTTAAATCACCCTGAGTCTCATCTTTTTTAGATAACTCAAATTTCTTCAAATGTTTAAGACAGATGAGTCTCATCAATCTTTTTTCTGAGCACACTCTGATTCATCTTAAAGAGTGGTATATGGAATTGCAGGCAATTAAACATTCCAACCCTTGTATGACCAGTACAAAGTAAAGGGCATTTCATTTCCCTTGTCCTAAATAATAAACTTATATCAATGCATTATTTTGGTATGCCCACAATACACTGTTGACTCTAAAATTTTCTGTTGATTTCATCCTTGTCTTCTGTACTTACACTACAACTAAGCCCTGCATTCTCTATCTTGTAGCTGCTGTTAATCTTAGTCCCATGAATAAAGTCTTATTACAAATTTTTGACTCATCTTTTCCCAGCTCTGATCCATTGCTAGTGTCTATAGATTGGATGTTGGCATCTGTCAGTCTGTTCTCTATTTTCAGCTTCATGCCATCCACAAATTTTACAGTATTTGTTTTCTTTTCTGATCTATTCAGCTAATAGCTTACATAAATAAAGTAATATAAGAAAGAGATTAAATAAAACATGATCTCAAAGGTATTTTATTCTCTATTGTTTAAAAAATTTCTACTTCCTGTGTTTAGCAAAGATTTAAAATCTTGAACTTAATTTGTAAAGTAGAAAAATATGAAATCCAATGTTATACTACGTACCAGAGAAACTTAAAAACTTTTCTTGTCAAAAAGGACCTTTATTTCAATGTGAACCTTTTTTATTATTTCACCAAAACAAGGAATCAAAAGTTATCTATTAGGAATGAATGAGCATAAAGTTATTTCTACAGTTAAGAAGTTTAAATTTTCCTTTTGAGAATGACCCCTGGTTTTTTCACTAGAGATCAGGTTAAAAGGATCAGCAGTTTGACTCTGTATGTACTTTCTATGGTTCATGAAGTTCAAGGAATAGTACCTATTAAACTAGAAAATCTATTTCTCTAATTTTAAGGAAAAAACAGAAAAAAAAAAACCCATGTATTCTGAAGCTGGCCAGTACTAGGTTTAAACTCCAGCTTTGTCACTTACTGGTAAAGTTATCTGAATTTGGGTAAGTTATTTAACATTTTAAGCCTCAGGTTCTCCATTCATAACGTGTAAAATTATTATCTTACAGAAATGTTGTAATTAGAAGTATCTACAAGGGACAGTAAATGCTCCTCTTTTGCTTCAATTGACTGTGTAATGTTTACATTTTTATAGATAAATTCTAAAGATGTAATGCAACAAAGAAGTATTAGAAAGATGTCCGTTTTATCTTACTGCAGTCAGTTTCCTGCCAAGCAGGGTAAAAGAATTCAATCATATGTGTTCTACATTTCTATACAATTTGGCTAAAGAATGAATATGGACAAAAAATTGTTAAAAGGTGAGGTAAATGCATTAATCTTCTCTCATCTTATGCCATCAGCCAGAAAACATGTTGAGCTTGGCAGACTGTACATAAGCAAATATGATGTGAAATACTGGAAAAGGTTAGGAAACACTAATCATGCTTTGTTTTGTTAGTCTGAAATGTATAAAAAGTTACAAACTGGAATAACCTACAATATGAGTCTCATCAGAAAAATCAGATAAACGAGACTGTTCACTTGGTTCCAGCAGGAATTGTTTTCAAAATAACTTTCAATGTTGTATAAAATTATCACTTAAACTTCTAAGTTTAGAGAAGAACAATTCAATCAGTAATTACGATCTGAGGACATTCCCAAGTGTGTTAAGGGAAATGCTGACATGTTTCAAATAAGAATATTTTCTTAATTAAAAAGTTCATTTAAAGCAACCCTATTATGCAGACTGCTTTGTTTATAAAGGCATGTTACAATGCAGATTCCCAAGCTGTTGTCTGATACCTCTGAAAAAATAAAAAATAAGTTAAAAATTCTTTGAGTCCAACAGGAGATCATATGTGCAAGTATATTAGGGCTAAGAAATGATCTGTGATTGATAAAATCTGATGTTTACCTTTATAGGACATACCAAGTACTGACATTCTGTTATCTAGAAATGAAATGTACATATGAACATTGGGATAAAAGGATTCCTCACAGAGAATAACAGTCTGAAATAACAGGAAGGGAGAAGGAAAAGAAAGGGTCCAGAGCCATAGTGTGTTAATATGGAGACCCAGGTTGTAGGAATGAGCAAGGATCACACTTCTTTTAAAACGCCCTCAAGTTTCCACAAGCATATCTGCCTTCCAAACTCCCTGATATATGGTTTTCCTGCCTAAGTATATGCCAATGGGAGTTCCATCATGAAGGTGCTGAGTATGAGGCATTAGAAACCTCTCTCTAACTTTGGTTAAGATACCATTGTCTTGTTTAGAATCCAAAAAATCTTCTATGCAATCACATTGAAACAGTAAGAAACAAGCATTTTATATTCTTAATAAGGAATGTATATAATCCTTACCAATGTGACAGGATTAAGAATCAGCTCCTCATTTATCCTAAGGAAATATCAGAGATGTGCATAAAGACTTATGTACAGTGATATTCATCATACTCATTATACTGAAAAATAGAAAACAATCTAAATGACCAACAGGGGACTGGTTAAATAAATCATAATACATCTATTCATATGTAGGAATACTATGCAATGGTTAAAATCAGGGCCTCAACAAAAAAATTAATGATGCTAAAATGCTTCCAATATAATAAATTAAAAAGGATATAAAACTGTAAGTATGACCCCAATTTTGCACCCTCCCTCCCAACATGGGTGCATGTAACTGGCAAAACATATAAAATCTTATCAGTAGTTACCTGAGCCATAGGATTTTCTTCTTTGTACTCTCTTTCCAAAATCTATGCATTTGTTATATATTATTTTTATAAAGAGAAAAAAACAATAAACGGAATTAGAAAAATCAGCTTATTTCTAGTTACAGTGCCCTTATGCCTGCTTTGTTAACTCTCTAGTTACTAAAGACCTAATAGTACCCAAGACTGTTCTATTTTCTAGACTAGGGTAGGAATGATCTCTGGTTCTATCTATATTTTTAAAGTTATAAGGACCCTTTCTGAAACTTCAGTTTTTTTTTTTTCTGGTCCTGTTGTGGTGGCCTCAGAAAATAAATTTTTGGCCTGAACCCACCTCCTGTTTTTTTTGACGTGTACCTCTAAGGGGATTTCTGTTTATGAAACAAGAAATGTTGAGATAAGAATAAATGAAAACACAGTAGCCAAAATTAAGTCTGTATTGTGAATAGCAAGTATTAGAACAAACACTGAAGAAAACAGAATCCATGCCACAGAGGACAAACTTGAGTAAATGAAAAAAAAAGATTAAAAATAAACTATGGAAGACACACACAGAAATAATCTATGAATAACAAATGTTCCTAAAGAAAAAAAATAGAGCAGTTTAATCAATCAAAAGCATAAGAAAACTTTCCAGTTCTGAAAAAAAAATACCTGAGACTGTAGACTGAGAAGGTTCAACAGAGATCATCAACACCAAGACATGTCCTGGCAAATGTTTTTAAATTTCAAGGATAAAGATATAATCCTACAAGCATACAAGCAGAAAAAAATAGGTTATTTCAAAGGAACTAAACCAGATTTGACCTCAGATTTCTCCTCTACAATAATAAAATGCCAGAAGACAATGAAGTAATGACCTACAGAGAGTCGAAAGGGAAAAAGTTAAGATCTAAGAATTTTATACCTCACCCTAGTTTTTCATATACAAAGGTCACAGGAAATTACTCTTAGATCTGCAAAGTCTTATGAAATATCACCATCCTGATAGTGTATCTTTTAAAAATGAATTGTCCAAAGGTACATTCTAGACCATCAGAAGAGAATTTAAAAAGCTCAAGAATATTGAAGTAGGAAAGAACTGGGAGTATACTGACGCCTACTTAGTATCTAGAAATAATTGAATAAGATATCCCACTAAAGGAAAAGGGTCAATAATGAAGAATAATCAATATAAGCATTTAAACAATGTAAAAGAAGAGGCACTTTACAAAGGTAAGATTTGTAACCTCAAGGCTAAATATGGACTCAAAACAAAAGAGGTGGTAGGAGAAGGAAAGATTCTAAATTCTCTATCTTTCCTAAAAGGTTATTTAGCAACCACTATTTTTAGTGATTATCTAATAAATTTTGGAATATTTTGAAAACCATATAATAATCAAGAATAGATGTTTATTACAGTCCAAATCACTAAAGATATTAAATTGCTGATACTATTGATAGTACTTTATGCAGGCATCATATTCAACCCTAAGAACATGAAGTAAGGACAATTACCCTTTACAGTGGAGGAAACCAAGGCTCAGCAAAGTTAGTGACCATCATAAGCAGAATTCAAACCCAGGTCTTTCCAGCTCCATAATTCTTTCTTCTATATTTCACAACCTCCTCAAACAAAATAATCCATACAACAGGAGAAAAAAACCCACAAGGAAAGAATACATAAAACGACAGAAACCACACTAAAAGTAATAAAGTAAGGAATGTAAAGTTCAGCTGGGTAAAGTGGCTTATATCTGTAATACCAGCTACAAAAAGTTAACAAGACCCTGTCTCAAAGAACAAGTTGGGTGTGGTGGTACATGCCTGCAATCCCAGTTTCAAGGGAGGCAGCGGTAGGAGAATCAAAAAAAAAAGTAAAGGGCTGGCGGAGTGGCTCGAGTGGTAGAGTGCCTACCTAGCAAGCATGAGGCCCTGAGTTCAAACCTTAGTGCTGCAAATAAATAAATAAATAAAAGTGAAGTTTAAAGTATCTAAGAATAATTTACAAGGTAGTTGATACCATTACAGAATTGTTTTTATGAATGACAGTTAATGTATTCTAAAAGGTCTTTCTCTTTTAAGAAATACAAATGTAAATATTTACATCTGGACTTATGTATCTACGATTAACTTCAAGATAACCTGCTGGAGCTGGGGAGAAAAAGGGAGTGGGTGGGAAGGGAAGAGGAAATAGGGATAAAATGGTTAGTTGTTCATAACCCTTGAAATTGGGTTATAGGAACATAGTAGTTCATTACACATTCTTACTGCTCTAGTATGTATTTGAAATGTTTCACAATAAAAACTTTAAAAATTGGGTTTTATTTTTAAAAAGTATAAAAAGCAATTATTTACTGCTATAAAAAGAAACCTAGGCGGGGTGTGTGTGTGTGTGCGTGTGTGATGACTCACACCTATAATCCCCACTACTGTCAGAGGTGACGATCAGAAGGATGGTAGTTGTAAGGAGACCTGATCTCAACATATAAACTGGGCATCTTGGCATGCCTGTGGTCCCAGCTATGTGAGAGGATGTAGGTAAGAAGGATTGTGGCCCAAGCCTGTTCCAGGCAAAAACATGAGACTCTATCTCGAAAATAGATTTCCGAAGCAAAAAGGGCTAGAGATGTGGGTCAAGTGGCAGAGTGCTTGCCTAGCAAGTGCAAGGTCTTGAGTTCAAACCCCCGTACCACCTAAAAAAAAATCCCAACAAAAGGGGTAAGTATAGAACAGTAAAAAGAAAATATAAAACTCATTGTTTTGTATAATTAGTATACACTAATTTTAAAAAAGAAAGCGTTTGCAACATTAATGCCAAAAAAAAAGGAAAAAACCTTAAGCTGATCAAAAAGGTCATTTTCTTTAAAGTTATAATTAGTATTTAATATGCACAGCAATAAAATTGGTATCATTTATTGAATTTTTACTCACCAGGCAAATACTAAGCACTATTAATTATCTTTGATGCTTTTAACAACTTTGTGAGGTATTATCACCAGTTTATAAATGAGGAAATTAAGCCAAGATGGGTATATCAATAGTTTTAAGTAGTTCATTCCCAGCCCCTGGCAAAATGCCTGGCATAAAGTAGGTGCTCAATAGTTATTGACTACATGGAAAAGTCTAATATTCTGCCCGAGGCTAACAAGTACAGTCCACATTTAAACTCAAATCTAAATCTAAAATCCCTACTTTTGATCATATAAAATCTTTTAATAATAATGCTTCATAGTTTTTTAGATCTTTTACAATTAGCATATGTTGTATTTTAAACATAGAAGTCATCAAAAATAGCAAATGCTTATATATAATAGTACCAAACATTTGGTCACAGACTAAACAAACCTCAAAACACAAAAGCAGATGCTTTAGGGCTATAACATGAAATAAATGGAAACAAAGTGGATGTGAAAATTTTAGCATACCAATATCAACTTGCATAATGAACAAAATAAGGACAAATCACTTTAAATAATTTATATTTATAGGCAAATATTGAATTTTATAATGTTAAGACTATGGGTTCTTTTCAGGCATCTATGAAAAAGTTATAAAACCTGACCAGCTATAAAGTAAATCTAAAATTCTTAAAAGCAGAAATAACACTTATTTTCTGGTCATGATAAAAAAAATTCAGTAAGGAAACAAAGCACTCACTAAGAAATTAATATTCTTCTAAATAATTACTGGGTCAAGGAAATCAGTAACAATTGTCATTTATTTACTATTTTTCAAATTATAGTGTGAGCCATGATACACATATTCTTTTAATCCTAAATAATTACTAATAAATCATGAGGTGTATAGTTATGCATGGCAGAGATAAAAAAAAAAAGTTAAGCGTTAACCATTTATCCAAGATCACTGAGCTATTTAGTTTGCAGAAAAAAAAATAACTGAACCAAAGTCCAAATCCAGCGTTCCTACTATTTGTACTTAGAAATGCTGTTACATCATCATTAGAGTTGACATGCAGGGATCTACCTATGCTCATTTATCTCTTCATAAAATTTCATAACAGAAGTGGGGAAAACCAGTTTTTCTTTAATACAACATGTTCTGAAAGTTATAGTTTATTTTTCTCACATATCACTGATTGTATACATTTTGAATCACATCAACTCCTCAAAAAAGTAAACATGTTTTGCTACTAAATTTCTAGAAACTGGTATGACCCTGGAAAAGTCACGTTTTTCTGGTATTTATAATCCATGAGTTCTATAGAACCTTAGCCAGCGTAGATTTGAAGACTGTGGGCAAGCCCCTAAGCCTCTTTGAGTTGTGGTTTCTTTATCCATAAAAAGACTAGTTGGAGAGAACCACCAGTATGGGGGGGCGGCAAAAAGAAAGGCTATGGGGGGATTATGATCGAAGTACTTTGTATGCATGTATGAAGACAGAATAGTGAAATCTATTATAATTGGCTAAAAGGGGTGAAAGGGAGACAAGAAAAGAGCAATTGGGGCAAATCAAAGTACACTGTATGCATGTACAGAAATGTCATAAACTAAAACCCCTTTGTACAACTAATATATCCTAATAGAAAAAAATGCATACCTTTTATTCCCTTTTCTTGCCTATTATGCTGGTAAGAACTTCCAGGCCTACGCTGAATAGCAGCTGTGAGAGTGGACATCTTTACCTTATTCCTGCTCTTAAGAGATAAGCATTGTTTTTCACCACTATGATATCTGTGGGATTTTTGTCACTCTTACATTTTTTTTTGGCAGCACTGGGGTTTGAAATCAGGACCTCATGCTTGCAAGGCAGGCACTCTACCACGTGAGCCATCCCACCAGCTGTTTTTGTCATTCTTACCAAGTTGCAAAAGTTCCTCTTTCTAGTTTGCTGAGTTTTTCAAATGTTTAATTTAGCCAAATGCATTTCTACACTAATATATGATTTTTCTTCTTCAACCTTTTATTATGCTGCACTACCCTGAATGATTCTTGAATACTGTCTCACTTTGGAATAAAACTTGCTTGATTGTGGTATATAATTCTTATATGTATGTTGCTGCAGCTTTTCTTTTTTTTTTGGCTAATATTTTGTTGGGGATTCTGTACTTATGTTCTTGAGGGATGCTGTTCTATACTTTCTGCACTGTCTTTGGGTTTTGGCATTTAACTGATCTCATAATTGTGAAGTAGTCTCCCTCCCCTTCTATCTTCTGGGAGAAATTGTAAATTCATGTCATTCTTTGTTCTTGGTGTTTTAAGCTTCCCTTTATCATTTCCTTTCAGTCTGAAGAACTACCTTTAGCCATTCTTTCAGGGTCTGCTACTGACAAATTCTTAGTTTTCATGAGACTGCTTTGATTTCACCCTCATGCCTGAAGGATATTTTCACTGGGTATAGAATTCTGGGTTAACAGTTCTTTTTTGGGGGAGAGCTTATAAAAGGTGTGCTTCCAGAGATTCATATGGGAAATCTGTTGTCATGTAAGTCACTCCCTATAGGTAGCTGCTCATTTCTCACTAGCTGCTTTAAAGATCATCTTTAATTTTCAAAAATTTGATTAAAAACTTAAATTGTAATATATAAATTTATCATCCTAATAATTTTAAGTGTACAGCTTAACATTAAGTATATTCACACTGTTGTGCAACCAATCATACAAAACTGAAATCCTATACCCACTAAACAATACCAAATCCTAGAAATTTGATTTTGTTGAGTCTGGGAGTGGATTACTTTGGAATTATCATGTTTGGAGTTCATTTAGCTTCTGTAATCTGTAGGATTGTGTCTTTTGCCACATTTGGGGACATTTTAGTCATTAAATTTCTTTAGGTCCATTTTCTTCTTTGAGACTTATGATGACATGAAATCTAAGCATTTTGTTAACCCCAGACCCCTTAAAGTTCTGTTCACTTTTTCCCTCAATGTATTTTTTTCTGTTGTTTGGGTCAGATATTTTCTATCGCTCTATCTTCAACATTATACAGTTTTCAGTCATCTCCGTTCTTCTATCGACTCAGCTTATTTCAGTCATTTTATTTTCAGTTCTAAATGTCCATTTGTTTCTTCTACTTTTCTGAGACACATTTCATTTGTTTTAAGTGTGTTTATGATGGTTCACTTAAGGTTTTTTTTTTTTTTTAACAATTGCTGCTTTAAAATCCTGGTCAGATAATTTCAACATTTGAATTATCAGTGTTGGTGTCTGCTAACTGTCTTTTCTCTCTCCTATTTTCCTGGTTTTTGGTATAAGTGACTTATGTCCATTAATCTTTTTTGGCAGGGTATCCTCCTGTTGAGGTGCAGTATGAGGACAGAGTGAGTGTGTATGTTCAGTACCTCTTTGGGTTCCATTAAGACCATCCAGGTAAAAGGGGCACAATGACTCAAATGCTTTGTTGTAGGGTGAGACAGAAGCTCAGCACTACTCCTGGTCCCAGAGAGTGGAGCGCCAACCTGTATTCCCTAGTTCTTTCTGAGTAGGATGCAAGTTCTGCTCCCCCTGGGCCCTACTCATGACAGGGAAGGAGAAAGATGAATGACTCATACTTCTTTGTTGGTGCACGACAGAATCAAAAGCCGGGCTTCCCAAAGGGCCCTGATTTTGGGGGACTAACAAAGGGAAGGAGAGAAGGGGGAGTGAAGTGCCAACTAGTTCCATCTCCTGACAGATGGGGGTGGAGGCTCAGCTGTCCCCTGGGCCCCACTGACTTCAGTGAAGGTAGGAAGCAGTGATTAGTATCCTACCTCCAACTTGATGTTGGGTGAGGGTAGAGGCTTAGTATGGAGTATCCCTGCTTCATACCACCTCATTAAGTCTCATTAGTGTGGGGGTTGGCTTGGAGGCTCAACTTGCTGCTGGATTCTGCAACAGTACCCTGGGGAGAGCACAACCTCTTTTGACAGGGGTCAGAGTATTAAGAGATCATCAGCTCCTTGCCCAGTCAGCCAAAACCAGCAGGGGGAACCAAAGAGCTGCCAGATTTTGCTAGGCAGGGAATGAATGATTAGGTTCCTTTCTCCAGCCGCCAACACCATTGGGTTGGGGAGTCAGAGCACTAACTTATTGAATGGGGTAGAGTGGGTGTTTGGCTAGAGTAGGGTGAATATTCTTTCCCCAGTTATTTGACTAAAATGAATGGGAATTTCTTGGAGCTCTTTCTGTTCCTGTTGTTTTTATAGCACCCTGTCTAGTATGTATAGGAAGCAACAAGAGAACCCAGGGAACTCAATACTTGTGTTATTTCTTGAGTCCCAAGGTCCACAGGCAGTCTCCCCTCTTCTTCATGGTTAAGTGCCTGTGCTTATCTGTTCTATTATGTCTGAGTCTTTTAAGGTGAGAGGGAGGATCTAGAGGAATAGGGTTCCTCCATCTTGGCAGACCTGAAGTTGTGATTTTTAAATTGAAAATGACACTTACATTCTTGTTTTCCACATTGTAGTTAAAATGCACTATGAAAAATTTGCAACATTATAGATCATTTCCCTCTCAAAATTCAATTATATGTTTTTTATTATTCCTAATTTACCTTGTTTCATGTTATTTGGCTCTCTGTCTGGACAACCTGGTATTTTCAGATTATAATATTCCAAAGGAAATAATTCTACTAATTATTGCCTAGTACTCTACATACTCAAAAGGGCCAGGAGGAGAAAGATCATTTTAAAACTAATTTGTAAGTTCCTCTTTATTAATTCAAGGCAAATCTTACTTTTAACTTGCTTATGACATTTCTCTCTTTAAGCAATGTCCTTCATTGATATCAAAATCCATTGTGAGTTATTCCTCTTGAGTTTTACCAGTAGCCACCAGGAACTTGAAGGAAAGAAGGCAAGTGGAATCTTGTTTGCACACTTACTTCTTCAAACAAAACACCTGTTTATCTATCCCACTTTGAGATGGATTCTTAAAAATAATTCAATTACATTGATTTACATTTAATTTCACAGACTTTAGATCTGTTGTTTCGATTTTCAATAAATTACTATTTTTTTATTTAATAAACTACAGAATAATAATAACAAGGCTGAGGAGACTCCATTACTACCTCCATCTTTGCTTCCTGCCTATAACTAATCTTTAACTCTATATTTTCCTCTGGGAACACTACTCTGGCTGAGAGAAGAGGTACCCCTCGTGATGAGGCATTCTAAGGCACATTCATAGAACCCAGGGCTCTATGTACCTGCTGAAAGACCACTGTTCTAGGAAAAGCTCTGTATCACATCTAAAAATGAAAAAATCTTTAAAAATACATATCAAACTTAAGTTTTCTGAGAAGAAATACACATATAAAGGAATTTCTAATATCACTATTAGAAGAAAACTCCATCTAAGTTCCCAAATCACTAACAAATTAAATACAAGAATTATGTATACGAATGGACAGTAAACACATGAAAAGATTCTTAACATCACAGTCATTAGGGAAATGCAAATCAAAACAACGAGATACCACTTCATACCCACTAGAATGACTACAGTAAAAAGAAAAAGCAACACATGTTGGGGATGAGGTGGAAAAACTGGGACTCGCATACACTGCTAGTAGGAATGGAAAATGCTACAGTTAAGTTGGAAAAATATGGCAGTTTCTCAAAATATTAAACATAACTAAGCAATTCCATTCCTAGGTACAAGAAAGAATTGAAAACATGAACATACAAAAACTTGTACTCAAATGTTCATGTTAGCATTATTCATAATAGTAAAAAAATAGAAACAACTCAAAATCAATCAACCAAGAAAAGGATAAACAAAAATGCAGCATATCCATAGAATGTATTATTAGCTATAAAAAGAATTAAGCATTAATACATGTTGATAGCACAGAAGAGCCTTAAATACATCATGGCAAAAGACACCAGAGACAAAGGCCACATATTGCAGGATTCCATTAGTATGAAATGTCCAGAATACGCAAATCTACAGAGGTAGAAAGAAGATTAGTGGTTGCCAGAGACTGGGAGAAGGGGGAAACAGGGAGTGACTGCTAAAAAGTACAGCATTTCTTCTTGGGGTAATGGAAATGTCCTAGAATTAGATAGCGGTGATGGTTGCACAATTCTCTGAATATATTAAATACCAATGAATTGTACACTTTATAAGGGTGAATTTTATAGTATATAAATTATATTTCAACTTAAAAATTAGAGCTATTTGACCTAACAGCTTAAAAGTCTAAAGAAAAAAATCCAATGACTATGTAACTTTTAAATTTCCTTTTCTTTTACTATAGCAAGACAATTGTTTTTGAGATGAGCTAGATCCTGTTTTCTGGCACTTTGAAGGAGTATATCAGATAAATTTTACTTTTGGTGGTACCGGCATTTGAACTCAGGGTTTCGAGCTTGGTAGGCGGGTGCTCTACCACTTGAATCACACCCACAGCTCCCCCCCACTTTTTGTGGTACTGAGGTTTGAACTCAGGACCTCACACTTGCTAGGGAACCACTCTACCACTTGAGTCACTCTGCCAGCCCCCTCAGCCCTTTTTGGTTTGCTTTTGAGATAAGGGCTCACACTTTTGCCTGGACTGTGATCCTTCTATTTATGTTTCCCACACAGCTGGGATTACAGGCACGCTACACCACTCCAAATATTGATTGAGATGGGGGCTAACTTTTTGCCCAGGTTGGCCTCAAACCACAATCCTC
The DNA here is from genome assembly GCF_047511655.1 of Castor canadensis. Classification (NCBI taxonomy): domain Eukaryota; kingdom Metazoa; phylum Chordata; class Mammalia; order Rodentia; family Castoridae; genus Castor; species Castor canadensis. Next base: position 125,119,639 of record NC_133405.1, on the reverse strand, counting down.
GTGATTTCTGCCTCCCTAATAGCTAGGATTATAGGTGTGAGCCACCATACCCAGCTTCAAATAGATTTTTGTGAAAAGGGGATGCAAGTACAAACAGGAAATATTTTAATAAGGTGCAAATAACAGAGCACATTTACTTAAACATACACCTAAGAGCTTGTGCAAGGAGCACTGTTAAGTAATGTCTATGCAGCCTCTCCTTTTTTCTTAAAATAAGACATTTTGTTTCACTTTTAAGACAGCTGTTTAGCAATAGCAGAGCATTTCTCTATATAATGTCAAATGGATTTTCTCAAGACACACTGTATTTGGAGAGTAATACTGATTTTACTAAATTTTCTGTCATCCCAACACTTCAGAGACTGAGGCAGGAGGATTGTGAGTTCAAGGGCAGCCCTGGCTACACAGCAAGCTCAAGGATATCCTGAGCTACATTAACAAGACCCTGTTCAAAAAAAAAAAAAGACCCTGTTTCAAAACCAACCAACCATGGGCTGAGGGCATAGCTCAAGTGAAGGAGTGTCTGCCTAGCAAGTGCAAGACCCTAAGTTCAAATCTAACACCACCAACACAATAAATAAATAAATAAATAAATAAATAAATAAATAGGGCTAAATTGTTCTTGGTTCTAAAACTGTATGCTAAAAAAATTTTTAAACACTTTCATATTCTAAGATATATAAACCTACTTTTACAGTTTTTAATTAGCATATTAGTGAACAGAATGCAACATTTAAAAAAATTATCTTGCAGTAATTTTTTAATCCAATAACATAGAAGAAAATTATGTATTTTTCTACCCTGAGACATTATTCTTGTTACTTTAGATCTCTATTCACAAGCTTAGACCACAAAAGGAAGCTTATAATTGCAAATTTAAAAATGTTTTGGGGATACGGGGGTTTGAACTCACGGGATCTAAGCACCATACCACTTGAATCAAACCCCCAGCTCTTTTTGTTTTTTATTTTTCAGATAAAGTCTTATGCTGTTTGAGGCCAGACTTGAAACACGATCCCCCTAGCTATGTCTCCTACATAGCTGAGATCATGGATGTGAAACACTATACCTGGCTTGTGTGTTGAGATGGAGTCTCCATAACTTTTTGTCCTGGCTGGCCTCAAACTGTGATCTTCCTGATCTCCATCTCTCAAGTAGCTGGTATTACAGGCATGAGCCACTATGCCTGACCCTATACTTGCAACAGTTTTTGATAACTAAATTCCCCCTATGCTTCAGGGTCATCAATTGAATAAGACATACCACTGGAAAACCAGTAAAGCAGAAAGAACAGGATGGTTATTTGTGGGGTGTGTACCACCATCTAAAAGGGTTTATCAAAAACTTCAGGGTAGGAAAGAGATAAGACACATTTGAAAAAGTGTATCAAGCTTTAGCCTATTCATTTCAAAATACAAATGTAAAGTAGAATTGAAAAAACACCAGTATAGGTTAAAAAAAAAAAAGCGGGGGGGCTTTCAACTTATACAAATTCTACAATCTAGGATTACCCTATTCAATATGACATCAAATAGCCACTGGTGACTATTTAAATTCAACTTAAACTAAAATTTCAGGGCTGGGAACTTGGTTGAGTGGTAAAGTACTTGCCTAGCATACTTGAGGTCCTGGATTCCACGCCCAGAATGAAAAAAATTTCAGTTCTTCAGTCACACTGGCCACATTTCAAATGCTCAAGAATCTACTACTAATTAATATTGTACTAAACATCACTCATCCAGCTTTTAAAAGTAAATTATTATTTTATATTGTTTTCAGGTAGCTGCCTCTCCTCCTAAATGTAAAGAACTGAAATAACATTTTAGGTAGCTGAGGATTTTACTATAGGTTTTACAAGATTTCTAGAAGATTTCTCTCCAACTACTGCACACGAGATGCAGTTCAATCTGTTAATGTCAAAATGATCTTTTGCTTCAGGCTATCATTTGACATCTGCTTCTAACACATATCAAATGACTGAACTAAGTTTTCTATAACAAGCTTTGTAGACCAAAGGATTAGAGCTAAGCTCACATAAATCCAGATGACCAGGTCAGATTTAAAGATAAATCATATGTAAGATGATATAAAAATCAATGTATATGGTGGACAAAACATAACTAGTTTTTAAAGTGTGTAAGAGAGTATGGGTATGTTAGTTCAAGTGGGGAAATTCCATTTAATGTACTATGGCTTTGATTCTATTTATACTATAGAATGACAAGAAATCTAAAGGTGCTTTTGGATTTATATCCACACATAGGATACCTAATAATTGAGGAAACTAGCACTATTTCATGAGAGCAACAACAACAACAAAAAACCAAGTCACAATGTAGAAAACTAACTCCAGGTGGGGCAGTAGGCTAGAATTCCATCTTGCAGCTCCCTGTTCTTTAGTTAATTCACATTCACTTTCTAGGTCATATTCAAGAGAGGAAGGTATATATGCAGAGCAGCTAATGCCAGTAATTGAGCCATTCTTTTATCATCTGTCAAAATATAAAATCACCAATTGTTAGGTGATGTGCCCAATAAATACTCCTGGCCCCAGAGGTGTGTATACATGATGAGCAGAGACTAATAAAAGGGTTAAGACACTATTTTATATTATTTGGTGAAATTTTTTTAAACATGAGGCCAAATATTCAGAAGATAAAAATGGCTGTATCAAATTATTATTAAGTCCTAGCTATCTGTTCTCTAGTACCTGTTAAGTAATAAACAATTAATTTAAAAAAAAAGAGAATGGTAAGAGGTAGGCAGACTGACAGAATAAAATGGTATAAGAGAATTTTTTTAAAACTATGAATATTAGACATAACACAGCAAGTCAATGTAGGGGCCATTTAGAAGTAATTAGCTTGTTATTAAAGAATATGGCCAATAAATATCAGAAAACTAAATTAAAAAGTTTAAATTATTTAAAATTCTTAAATTATATTTAAATTTTTAGTTCACTAATTAAGTTGGAAAGTATTGTACAATCGTATTTAGAAAGATTCCACTTCAAAATGAAATGAAAACTCTTGGTGGTTAAAGCAAGAAGCATCAACATAGTCAATTAAACATAATAGCTCATTTCCAGGTAATAGATCAAGTTATCTATTATTATAGTTATTGGAGTTCTCAAAGTTGTATTCTGTAAAGTACTTATGTCCTTTTGAGATTGTCAGTAAATGGTTCATGAAGAAGGGGTTCTGACACAGAAGTCTCAAATGCTGTGGGCTCCATTTTGCAGATTTGCTGTGTACAGTATCATCTTAAAAGTACTAAGAAGATATGCAGTAAGGACATTACTTAAATCTTGTTTAACTCCATATTTCCCAAACTTATTTGATTATGTCATGCTCTCTTGGTTTTTTTGGAGGGGAAGTAATTGTCAGGGCACAGATACATCTTTTAATATCACATCTCCAGAGACTTCTCTATTTGAAAAATATTATGTAGTATTTAATGTTTCTTAAGTACCAATACCAACAGACAAAATCAAAATTATCACATTTCTAGACCGATAACCCCAGTTATTCGTGGCATATTCAAATAACCAAAATAAATACGTATTTATAGCAACAGGGAGTTATATTAGTTTATTTCCTTAAAAATGAAATAAACAGAACTGACTGCCCCTAACATATAAAGGTGTGCATATTTTGTTTTGATTTTTGTTTTTTAGAAAAAATGAAAATTCTACCTATTGGTGCTGTATATTAACTTTAGCCATATCTTCACAGACACAGGTTGATATACAGGGTGTACCATATTTCATTGATTTAAGACACCATCATGTGTAAAATATCACTAAGGAAAAAAACAGTGCTAATTAAACTATGACATGCCACAGATTGCAAGACATCTTCCAATTTGAGCAATGTTAAAATGTGAACACACTTCTCCTTCTTCCTTAAATATTCTTCACAAGGAATATTTATTTTTCCCCTTTTAATGACAGTATTGGGAAAGGAACAACATATAAAGGGTAGATCAAGAAACTTCTGTTCACCTTACCCTTGCAAGTATATTCAGATTCTACAATGATTCTGATTAAACAGATCAACCAAATAAATCATTTTAATCACTCTGCTTGATTCTGGAAAAAAATATCCTAGAGAAAAAACAAAGAACTTTCTTAGATAGTTCTTTAAAAGAAGTGATTCATTGTAAGACTTATTTATTCAACATTTAGATCATGTGTACAAGTGTTCTATGTACATTATTGTTTCACTTAATTCTCACAACTCTATGAAATAGATATTATTTCATCTCTATTTTAAAGAGACAAGAAATAACTTGCATAAGGTTACAAAGTTAAGTGAACAGCCAGAACTCAAACACAGGTCTTTATGGCTTCAAAGCTTATAGTTCTTTAATACTTTGACATTAATCCAAATTATCCTACAAAGTTCTTTCTAATGTTAAGGAGATAAGTAAAACTGAAATACTTAAAAATAACTACTATATTCACTTAAAATAGGCCAAATGCAATAAATGATTATAGGGGTTTATTTTCTTCCGAACTTGTTTTCTAATATGTATATATTTGTTTCTTTTGTCAAATATTGGCACATTTTACTTAATGAGTAAGAGTTATGGTTTGCTTTTCCTTTGCATTTAATGTTTTTTAGTATTAAACAGATAAATCAGAGTATCTGTGGTCTATTATTTGTTCCAGATAAATGACACAGGTAACTAAGTTACCTGTGGAAACTTAGTTATGGGTGGAAAGAGGAGGACATCTAATGCTAGGTATTGAAATATAATTACTTGGGCTGAGTGTATGGCTCAAATGATAGGAAGCCCTGAGTTCAAACCCCAGTACTGCCAAAAAAAAAATGCAGTCACTCATTTTTTTTCTATTATGTGAATTAGGGAAATGGTGAGTGTGTGCCTGTGTGTACACAACTCTATTGCAATGCTTTAAAACTTGTTATCCACCAAAATACACAAACAGCTGAGCACTTATTATACTTATGCATTACTTAGGGAGACCACTAACCTTCATTATAATCTGAACTACTGGGTCTAAACCATTTAATCTGCACTGGGTGAACTGAATCACTCTGATCTCACCTATCATTTGCAGCCTGACAGATCACATGCCCCTAACCATGGAAGTATAGAGCAAATCTTGTTAACTGTGACAAAGGTATGATTTATTTTAGTGGATGATAAAATTAAAAAAAAATCTTAATTCTACAATTCAGACCTCTGGGTAAATGATTTGGTATGTATTTTTTTACTCTTTTCATAATTAATCAAATGTCAAGTCCTTCGTCAGGAGTGCACATCTTTATTATGCCATTCTTCTTATATGAAATAAAATATACTTAACGTGATTTCCAGAAACGTACTAAAGAAAAAAGAGGTCTGGTTATACTTGAGATAAAAATTTTTATCTTTTTCTTAAAATTTAAATGAGAACAGGAAGTTTAACATTTTGGTTTACCCCAGTAGTACAGGATCAAGCTGCCAAAATAATGCACTTTCCTAGATTTAAAAAAAAAAAAAAAAAGCAAAAACCCTGCCATATCACAATCACTGAAAACAATGAAGTGTTCAGCAATGTGTCACAGTTGACATGTAACAATACCTGTCCTCTCCTCAGATCTTCACTTGGGGGAAAGAAAAAAACCTGAAAAGTGGTAAAAATGAAACAGGAAAAGGAACTTAATAAAACATTTTTTCGAAATCAATAATTATAGTTTAATAGAACATTTTCCCTATAAAATATAAGAAACCTATATAATATTGATGCAGTAGAAACATTACAGAATTTCTGTACTGTATTATATATTATACTAAAGAATACTATGTAATCTTTTGAGACTAAAAATGGCTGCATACTCACTCAAAATGATTTCCAATACAAGGGTCTCATTTTTTACTTATGTAGTTTTTTATTTATAGAGTTAATAGTTTTTAATGCCTTTTAGATACTTGTTATTGGAAGTCAAGGTGATTATTTTTATGCAACACATTGTATAAAATACATAGTTTACATTATGTAAATACATTGTATTGTGACTATTTTTATTTAACATATTTCTATAGAGCAAAAATAACCTCCTTAAATTTATTATTTTTGAAGACTGTTTAGATTTACTATCATTTATACCCATTCCACTGCAACTGAGAAAAAGTATTACTCTCTGTCAGGCTTATGATCTAGTAAATGTTGTCCCTGAAAACAGTGGCAAGGAATTTGTAGAACAAAAAGAGGCACAATTCCTTGATACCCAGCACCTAAACAGTCAACTATTCAAAAAATGTACTTGCATCTTTAAACAATTCATTAGAGCGTTCTGAATTTACCTAGACCATGTAGGAAGTGATTTTGTTTTTTATCTTGCATCAACCCTTACTTTGCTTACATAGTACTTCCTTTATTATCCTAAATTTGCTTCTTTAAACATTTGGCCTAGTTCTAGCCCATCATGTTCTGACCCATGTTTCAGTTCAACCACAAGGGTTTTTTGTTGTTGTTGTTTCTTTTTCTTTTGAACACCCTGAAACTTGTGTGAGGTCTTAACGCAGGAAGGCTAGTGGTGTAAAAGAATGAAGATACTGCCTGTGTTTTTAGTGAGACACTCAGGTCTTTAAAATTGTTCATATTTCAATCTATGACTATAACGATAAGAACAGAGATAAGATTCGTATTCACCCTATTCCTAACCTTCGTGATTCATTCAGCAGACATTTATTGAGTCCATAATGCGTTTGTGCCAGGCATTGTGTTAAATGCTGCAGATTTGGAGAGAGAAAAAAAAATCTCTGCTTTCAAAAGTTCACAGTCTACTAAGGATGAAATCATAAATGTAAATGCCTATATAGATCAACCCTGAACTCTTTTAGTATGGAGAGAAAAAGTTTGGCATATTTGCTTAAGGAAATGCCCATTAAAAAACCCAGGATCTCACTCTGGTAATACACAGTTGTTCCCTGATCTGAATCTACTGGGGGAGGAGATGGCATAATAATGGTTATCAGTGTGGACCTATGAGTGAAAACTCTCAACCCCTCCCTCCCTGGCTTCAATACTTCCAACTTGTATCAGAAGTAACTTGAAACAGCTGAACAACCAAAGGAACTAAAACATCTAAAGGCGATTTGTTAAGTCTTAATTTTAATAAATTTAGGCAAAGGGCTGGCTCTGTTTGACAAACCTTATGACAGAATAGCAAGGAAATTCTTTGAAATGGCAAATTGTGGAATCCTATCTGCATGGTTTTGGAAAACATGAGCTACTCAAACAGCATGGCTTTACCAAATGTGATCACTTATAATACTTTGTTTCTGAAAAATACATGACTTCTAACTACTGGTATATTTATACCCTGAATTTATCCACAGAAGATTTGAAGCAGCTACCTTAACATAAAGTAAAACCACATGAGTTGTATTCATCTGGCTTTGAATTATGGCTTTGCCTTTAATTATTTATAATGTTTGTGCCCTTAACTACTAAATTGGGTTTCCTAATCTGTAACAACGGGGATCATAGGAAGGATAAAATCAAATAGCATGAGTAGCACTGTTATCTGGCATATAGTAGATGCTGAATAAGTAATAGTTTTGCACCTTCCTTATTCAAATGCATGTTGTATAGAAAAAAGATAAAGTGGAAATTTAAATGGCTTCCCCCTACACATTGATACACGCCAAGCAGAAATGTGAACTACTTTTGAGTTGCAATTGTTAATGTCTGTATCTAAAAATCAGGCTCAAAGCTAATTCAATTTCTTTCACAAGTTTAGCACCTCGAGAACATTTTATTAATCGTAAAAAGCTGTATTTTCGATGTAAAAATTCTTCTAAAGGAAAAAATGAAGAGAGGCCACTGGCACACCGTTTTTCATGCTGTTCAATGGATAATTAAACATTCTAAATTTGACTTTCTTGTAGTCTTATAGATTTACAGTATTAGTATTAGCTAACAATTTTAAATGAAATTCTTATAATTCTGCCAGTCTTTAAAAATACGATTTTTTTTCCTGCTTTTCCTTTTTCAAAAGTAGCACATCAATATCTTTCTTATTGAAGAACACCATTTAGTTTAGGTTTTAAAAAAGCATTATCCAAGTAGCAAAATATCAAGCACCAATCAATCCTAAGCACTATTCCAACTCTGCCTGCCTTAAGAAGAACAAGTTAATATTTTTATATAGCAGTAGAGGTGACTCGGAGAAACTGAAAAAGCGATTTGAACTGATCCCCCTCCCCCTCCATCATACCCGAGAACGCAAGTGTCCCGCATCTCAGGGCAAAGTGAGCTTTGGTTTTACTGACGTAACCAGTAACCCTATCCACCTCTCACACTGCGGAGGCTGGAGGCCGGCAGGGCAGAGCCTGCCCCATTCCACCCCCGCGTTTCAGTCATGCTTTCCAGAAATGGGGTCACTAACTCCGTAACTATTACACACACGCAGCCTATCAGCCTGTAATCCCCCGAAGTCCGCTGTGAGGATAGAAGGCAGCAAAAAGTCGACAAGGAAGAATCACAGACTTGCCACCATCAGGAATTGATTTTCACTCCGGAGAGGAGCGCCGATACCCTGGATTATTTTCGCAGACCCCAAGTTGGTTCTGGGACAGGGGCGGCTGCGAAAAGCGCAATGCTGTGATGTGTCCGGGGAAATTCTGTTTTGTCCCTTTTGGGTATACTGTTTGAGTTTTTGACACTCGGGTGGGTGTCTTGGGGACGGTCACCAGATCCCGGGCGAGGAAAACCAGAAAGCCCTTTACAGCGGCCGCTGATCTCCTTGAAAGATCACCCGCTCACCTCCACGGACAGGAAACTCAAGTTAAACTCGCAGGGACGGGGTTCTCGGATTCAGCGACCTCAGAAATGGGGAGTAGGGAGTGGAGAACCTGAGGCTTCCACTTTTTCCTTTGCAGCAGCAGAAAGCGCTGTGGCAGACTACTGGTGTGTGTGTGGGGGACCCTCGGCAGTCCTGCACCCCGTACTCGAAACCCCCATGGGTCTCCACCCCTATCCCTGCCCCCGCGCGCGCGTCTCACTTCGGCAACCTCCTCCCTCGGCCGCACTGGAGTCTCAGCTCCAGGTTGAACCCCTAACCCATATCCCGCTCTCATCCCCCAAAGTCTCCAAGGTCCTGGAAGCCCCCGACCCGGCAGGGCTAAACTTCCCAACTCCTTGCCGGCCCCCGCTCAGCCTCCTGCTTCCCCCACGCAACTTGATTAAAATCGGCTTCTTGCAAAGCCTCAGCGCCCACTCCAAACCCCACGCGCCACCACACCGGCAGACCCCAAAGCGAGGGAAGGAGGTGAGGGTGTGAGTGGGAGGAATAGATAGACGGGTAAACAGACCAACCCCAACAACCCAAACCGGAATCCTGAACCGGGGGGGAAAGACCCGAGCAGAGGAGAAGGGGCGGAATGGGCAGCTCCTCCGGGAGAGCGAGCCGGCAGGGACGCAGGGAGGGGGCGCGCCGGCCCTAGCCACCCGGCTGCACTCACCTCAGTGCTGTCGGACGGGCTCTCCACAGCCATCTTCTGCCACGGGTCCGCCAGCTGCGCCAGCGGCATCTTCCCCCCCGGCCCGCCGCCTTCACCACCTCCTCCCTCCCCGCCCGCCCCGCGGCCGGCCCCGCTCTGTCGCCGCCCGAGACCCACGGCAGCGGCACAAGCACCAGCAGAACAGCAGCAGCGGCAGCGGCCCCAGAGAGAGCTCGACGCCGACCCTGATCGCCCGAAAACCAAGCGCCTGGACACAGACGCTCGCGCACCGAGCGAGAGCCTCGCGCCGCCGCCGGCTGCCCGGGCTCGCCCCTTTCTTCCTCTCTTCCTTCCGCCGCCGGGACTACAGCTCCGCCTCCCTCCACCTCCCCCCTCCCGCGCCGGTTCCCGCGCCCTCTCCCAGCAGAACAGCCACCGCCGCCGCGCGCTCCCCTACTTCCGCTCACAACATGGCGCCTAAGCGATACCTGTCTCTCAGAGCGAGGCTGGGCCGCCGCCGCCACCGCCGCGCGCACCCGGGGGCGGGGCTAGCGGAAGACACGCCCCGGGCCGCCACGCTCCGCTCCTCCCTTTTCCCACCCCCTTCCTTGCTCGTCTCAGCTTCGCGGCCTCGCCTACTTTCAGGAAGGGCGAGCCCAAGAGATCTGGGGGCGTCGGTTGAAGATGGGGGAAAGAAATGGGAAACGCAGGAGGGGCGAGGAGGTGGGCTCCTTTTAGCTGCCAAGAGTCCAAGCAGGTCGGAGGCTCCTTGGGAATGAGAACAGTGGTCCCGCCCAGCTAGGGAGGAAGACAGGCAAGGCGCTGGGGACGCAGTCCCATGCCTGTGACCCAGGGCGGAGGCGTGAAGTGCCCTTTTCTCCTGCAGGGGTGCGTGTTTGCGCGCTTGGTCTGTGGGACACAAGACTCTCCCTCTCCACGGTCACAGACTGATCATTCGCCTGATCTCCCACCCCCTACTCCGACCGGGACTCCGGAGGCTTCGTGCAAGGGAGCCCTGTGAAGGTTGTGATCCCGGTTTGATTCAAGGCTCTCCAAGTTTATCCTCTTGTGTTAAATTTTTGATACTGGGATTTTTTTTTCCTGTCAGTCGCATCCCACCCTGCTCCAGTACCCCTCCTCAAGTGCGTAGAGCCCTCGAGTTTCAGCCCAGACTTCCAGTTCCCCCTCACACGTGCTACTTAAATCTTCAAGAAGGAGAAAACCGGGAGGTTCCTTAAGGTTACCCTTCTCGGCAGAGACTGGGGAAGTTAGCAAAAGATATCTTGTAGGCAGGAGCACGGGGTTCCTCCTCCTCTGTTGACTTTAAATAAAAGGTTTTTTTTTTTTTTAAATGGGCCTGATAGTGGGCGGAGGAGAAAGGGAAGGGAAGGGTTGTGACTCCTCCTCCTGCCCAAGATGGGGAAGCCCTGGGTTAAGGAAATCCAATCCTCAGAAGGCGACCGAGCCTCAGAATACTAGGAGAGCTTGGAGATAGAGGCCCGGGCGTCCGGAGTCGATCCTGGAAAGGTTCGACCCCCGCGTTCATCGAGCCAGGTATCCTGGCGCGTTGTGCGCGCCTGGGCAGAAATGTGTAAAAGTCGCCGGGCTGAGTGGAAAGCTACTGGAGCCCCTGGCTAATCGCCCTGCAAAGGGAAGTCTCCTGGCCAGCCTGTCTTCTCAGTCCCCGAGGCCTCGGCAGAGGCATCCCGAGCCTCCCACGCCTGGCTATCACAGCGCGTCCCCCCGCTGTGCTCCCTGTGCACGCCTTTTAACAATTTCCTTTCATCACACCGGGACCCAGACACCTGGAGAGCCCTCGCCTGCCTCCCTAACGCAGGTGTGAGAATGCGATTAGAGACCCACACCCAGCCGGCCAGGTCTGTGCTGACAGGCCTGGAGAGGCAGGTGTAGGGCTCTTTAGCTGCCTTTCTCAGTGCGCTCCAGGCCTGAAAACCCCGTGGCCATCCGTGGAGGATGCGACTGTTTACCTAGATGGCAGAAGGAAATCCTTGCTGCGGGCCCTCGCCCTCAGCCTTGGACTCGGGGGCAGCTCAGGTTGGGCAGTAACTAGGCAGGCTCAGCGTGGTGTGGGGCAGCAGGGCAAATGGGGCCACTTGGCTCATACTATTGTCACTTCCCTCAACATACTTGATTCAGGTGCTGCAAATCCAACCTGGGCCCAAACTCAACTAATTTGGCAGCACCTTCTCTGTTTAATTCCCGAAGATAAAACGAGCTTGCAGAAGTTTGAAGATAAGGAGTTGTGTATGTTTTCCACTTATGCACAGAACTTCTGATTTCTCTTTCACTTACATTTCCAAGCCACCTTACCACTCCTTGTGGCGAAAAGGAGTTTGTCGGTTTGGTTGGTTTAAAGTAAATTAGCTCCCCAGTGATCAATTACTCCAGTTAACATTCTTGCTTTAGTAAAAACATACATAGTTTGAAGAGACGTTTATTGTGTCTAATACTCTCCAGCGCTAATTACTCCACAAAAAGCATGAAATAACCTTTTTAAAATAAGGCATATTGTATGAAATTTTCAGTGTTAACTTTTATTCGTTTCTGTTTACCTTGAGAACCAAAAGGAATAACTTTAAAAACAAAGTTAACTAAGTCACAATTGGAATCAAGCCTTAAATAGACTGTCAGTAATCTGTTAAAGTATCAGATGTCTTGCATATAGGATCAACAGTTTCTGAACTGATTTACAGAAACAATAGTCTTCCTTTTGTCCCAAAAGGAAAGAAAGTGATTTTGGGAAGGGGTGATAAAAGGCTTTTTTTCTTTTATTTCTTCTATTAAGTACAAGAGTGGCACAACCACTCTCTTTGCTTGGGGAATGTGAGAAAAATCAAATGAGACTGGAAGATTTTTAAACATAGTAGTGATAAGCAGATTACTTCTGTTCCCTAGCAAAGAACTCTTTAAGTGTAGCTATTCAAAGGATAGTTGCCTTCTATCACGTCCTGCAGGGAAGGTCTTATGTGGCTACTGAGCATTAAGATGAGGTTGAGGGGTGAAACTGATGCGTGCTCTAAGTGTAAAGTTAATACATACTAGATCTCAAAGACTTAGTTAAAAAAGGAATCAGTAAAAAAAGGAATGTAAAGTATCTTATTAATAATTTTTATATTCACTACATGTTGAAATGATATTTTGAATCAGTTGGGTTAAATAAAATATTTCATTAAAATTAATTTCATTTTTTTTGTTTGGTTTTGGGAGGAGGGGCTTGCTATGTTGCCTAGGATGGCCTTGAACTTGGTATCCTCCTGCCTCTGCCTCCAGTTCTGGAATTACCAATGTGCACCACCACATCTGGCCTCCAATATCACTTTTTGGAAACCTTTTTCGTGTAGCTTCTATAAATGTATTCTTACATATGTGGCTCACTTGTTAAGATTCACACTATAGTTCCAAGACATCCCTGCTCTAGAACTTATCTTTTGACATTCTTTTATGTAGGCCTACAAATCCTATAAGTTTTAAATGACCTCTTCAGATTCCTACCCTTTTTTGGCCTCAGTGCAAAATCAGCAGAAAGAGCTGATTTTGTCATCTCCTGATCTCCCTATCCCAAGTCTCCAGAACCAAAATATTGAAAAGTTATTACTTGAAACTACAGCGGAGGAAACAGCAAACCTCAATAGAAAATCTGAGCTGGGTTTCCAAGAAATCATTCCTAATGTATGACAGAACAACTAGATTTAACCTCCTCTGCCCCCCAACAATTTCCTGCTATAATTATAACTTTTGTATTCCAGTTTAAATGGGCATTTATTTAACAAAATTACATTTGTTCAAAAATGGAGTTACCTCAGTCTGGAAAAGTTGCAAGATGACTAACTATGGCTCATGGTACAATCTCTACCTCAGATACATTCAAAATTCACAGCTCTATACATACAGATTTGTCACTGCTATAGAAAACCCATGAAGCACAATCATCATCACCTCCAGGAAAAGGCTTTTCCTTTTACATTTTAAGTAGATTTTTCATAAAAAGAAAAGTAATCACTAGAGGCTATTTAACTGTTTCTTTTCAGAAAGAAAGATAAGATTAAGGATTATTTTATCTCATGTAAGACAATAGTTTAACATTTCATGCATGTGAATTATTTTTCTTTGAAATGACTCTTATGTATGAAAATGGAAAAATGAGACCTGTTGAAACTATTCCAGGAATGGGTGGAGAGGGGAGAAAGAAGAATGGTGGAGGAGGTGAATTCAACTATGATATATTGTAAGAACTTTTTAAATATCACAAAGTACCCCCAGTACAACAATAATGTGATAATTTTTAAAAGTGAGAATATTTTTCCTGGGCTGAGATGTAGCCCAGCCTAGCAGGTAGCCTCATCCATGTGTGAGGCCCTGGCTTTGATCTTACACACACACACACACTCATGTACACACATGCATTCTGATTGACATGTGTCTTAAGGAAAAACATGAAAGATCTACTTGAAAATTTTATTTGAGAAAATTCAAAATTTTGAAAATGTAAGGGTCTTTTCTAGGGTCCCTTCCAGATATATAAGGTTCAATTATTTTAGTGTTTCATATAATGAAAGACAATAATAAAATCTATAAGGAACTAAGGTGAAGACATTTTGTGATACAAATACATGAAATGGTTTCTTTAATATTCTTCCCATTAAGGTAGGAGAGGGTTGTGATAAGAGCAGAAACAGGCCTGTGTTAAAGTTCTAGGTTATTTTATTTCTCTGAGCTTCAACTTTGCCTAGAACAGGAACTTGCATATAGTAGGCATCCAACAAATAATTTATAAAATAGGTTTTGTTTTCCTCATCTGAAAATAGGGATAATTGCACCTCATAGGATTGTTGGGAAAATTAAATGAAGATAACATCTGTAAAACATTAAACATAGGGTCTGCCACATAGAAAGCATTCAATAACTGAATTATTTTTGTCAGCGTCAGAAGGGGAGGATTCACACAAACATAATTGAAATACATTACTCTTGAAAGTTACCTCTTTCATTTGTTATGGGAGCACTTTATTGTAGTATTATCTATTTCTTTAGGGCACTCTTATATCATCCAAAAGATACTGTGAGTAACTTCTGTGGAATTCAAATTAAAAGAGCATGTAGGGTAACTGACTGTTCTGTTTTTCAAGCTACATGTGTTGAAATGCAAATGATTACAGGTCATTTGCCTCATAGGCTATGATCAAAACCTTGTTTATATAATGCTCAAAAGAAACTAACAAATGTCTGATTCAAAGTTAACATTACCTGACTCATACTTATGTAGGGAACATGGGAGGAAGAGGGAAATATGGAGCCTTTGTCAGACATACTTTAATGTTTTCTTCTTTTATTAGTTTCCAAAATGTTTAATCCTTAGAGGTGTCATTTTATTTCAGAGTCCTTTGAAGGGAAAGAATTATGGGACTCTGAGACTTGATGAGGAACGGAGAAGCCATTCTTAGAGTTTTAATAAGCGACTGTTTCCCTTCAGTTTTCATTTTACTACAACAGAAAAGTCCCTCTCAATGTTCTTGTTTATAAACACTAATTCATAAGAGGGAGATAATACATTAAAATTTCATGTTCACACTGATATTAAAAGCGCCTGCTTTAACATTAAGCAAAAATGGCAGTATAAAGTATTCCCTCAGAGGATAAACATTCCTATTTTGTAAGTATCAATTTGCTTTGGTTGGTTAGAACAGTGGTTCTCATTTTTTTTTCAGTCCACAAACCATTTTGAAGCAAAAATTCAAAGACCACCAGTCACCATGAAAAAAATATTTTATGAAACTAGTGCTTCAGAACATGGCTGTTGTGTGTTTTGCGCGTTTGAGTGCAGATTTGAGTCTGCAGCTAGAAAAGAGACTTTGAGAAAAATTCTGACTTTTTAAGTGACTTGAATTTAAGACCATCCCATAACTAGACCTCAAATGAAAGTGACACTTAGTAAATTAAATGGAACTCTGTTTCATGGCCACTAACCAAATCCCAAATCTCTATCTATGCTTGGGAAATCTGCAGCTTTACACAAAAACTGTGTAAGTGAAGCAGTAAAGTGTCAGATCAGGTCTGTTGCTGGAGAAACTGGTGATTATGCTAGATGGATAGATAGATAGATAGAGATAGATAAAGATAGATAGATAAAAATAGATAGATAAAGGTAGAGTGCATTTTCATTAAACAACACATTGATTATGATTTCAGTAGCTCATTTTTAAGTCATGATCCTAAGGGGCACAAACATTAAAGATTTTCTTTTTAAAATATCTAATTTTAACCTACAAAATAAGGGTTGAATTCTATAAATTAAATGGCTTTATTTGAAAATTTAAGAAACTCCACCTTAATAAAACCATATACAAATAGTGAGTTTATGTTTAAGTAAGAATAAGCCAATTGGAAGTAGCATTGGCAGTTTTGGACACTTTACCACTTTTTTATAGTGGTGATGATAGTAGCAGACATTTATTGAGTACTTACTATGTGTCAGACACTATCATAAGTGCTGCACAGGTATTAATCTCTTCTGTCATCATTGTAATCTTAAGAATAACATATTACTCCAGGTAAGAACTATTGAGTACAAACTGTTAAATAGTTACATGTTACTAGGTACTGCTAGCAAAAGTTACTGTATCATTTGATAAAGAATGTATTTTCATTGTTATTAATTCTTTCAAAAAAGTCAGGAAAATTCATGGAAAAATGTATTTTAAAATAAAATCAAATATTTAAAAGAATATATTTCTTAAGTATATCTGCATGCCATATCACTCTCATTCTTTATTTTATTTCACTCTGGTGAAATGAAAAATGAAATGTCATTTTGAAAAAAAAATTGAAAATAAATTTCACTTTTTCCAAAGTGAAGTATAGGGTTTTTTTGTTTGTTTGTTTGTGGTACTGGGGTTTGAACTCAGGGCTTTGCACTTGCTAGGCAGATGTTCTATGTTTGAGCCATGCCTCTAGCCATTTTTCTGTGGTTATTTTTAAAACAGGGTCTCACTATATTTGGCTGTGGCTGGCCTCCAACTGTGATCCTCCTCATCTCAGCCTCCCAAGTAGCTAGGATTGCAGGTGTGAGTCACCAGTGCTCAGCTAATATAAGGCTTTTGAGGGCTGGAGATTTAACTCAGTGGTAGAGTGCTTGCCTGATATACACAAGGCCCTGGGTTCAATCCCCAAAATCACAAAAAGTTTTGGAAAGGATGCTGATGAAAATCTTCTTTTCCATAGTTTAACCTAGGTCTTTGTTTTTCTTCTGGTACTAGGGATTGAACCCAGGGACTCTGCATGCTAAGAAAGTGCTTTATCACTCTTGCCATGCCCCTAGCACTTTCGTATTTTGTTTCTGAGATAGGGTCTTGTTAATTTTACCTGGACTGCCCTTGAACTTGTGATCCTCCTACCTCTGCTTCCTAAGTAGCTGGGGTTATAGGCATGAACCACCAAACCTGATTATCATAGGTCTTTACTTAACAGTATGGGTTGAGTTATGTCCCCCTCCAGAAAGACATATTGAAGTCCTAATCCCTAGTACTTTAGAATTTGATCTTACTGGGAAATAGTGTCTTTGCAGATGCAATTAGTTAAAATGAGGTAATACTTGAATAGGGTGGGCCCCTAGTCCAGTATCACTGGTGTCCTTATAAGAAGATGGCCATGTAACAGAGACAAGGGAGAATGCTATGCAATGATGGAAAGTTAGAGTGATCATCTACCAGCCAAGGGATGCCAAAGATTGCTAACAAACCACCAGATGCTAAAAAGTATAGGGGAACTAGGAAGAGGCAAGGAAGAATTTCCTACAGGTTTCAGAGGGAGCATAGTTCTTCTTTTTATTTTATTTTATCTCTTTTACATTTACTTACGTGTATATATTATTTGGGCCACCTCCCCTCCCCACACCCCAGCATAGTTCTGCTGCTGCCTTGATTTCGTACTTATAGCCTCTAGAACTGAGACAATACATTTCTGGGATTTAAAAATTTGAAATAGGGTCTTGCTATGTAGCCCAGGCTGTCCTCTAACTCACTGTTCTCCTGCCTCAGTCTCTTGAGTGCTGAGATTATACACATGTGCTGCCACACCTGGCAAAGTTCTGTTGTTTTAAGCCATCTAGTATGTGGTACTTTGTAATGGCAATCCTAGCAGATTAGTAAAACCACGGTGACAATTTTTTTCTTATGCACTTGCAAAGCATTTTTCACTTCTTTTTTTTTTTAATAAAATTAAATTTTATTTTCAATCCTTTTGATCATTATTGTTGATAGAACCTAATTACATGAAAATCTGTTTGTGGGGGGGCGGTTTGCTGGGGATAGAACCTGGCCTCACAATGCTAGGCAAGCTTTCTACCACCGAGCTACACCCCAGCCCCCATAAAAATCTTTTTTTTTTTCATTTTTCTTTTATTATTCATATGTGCATACAAAGCTTGGGTCATTTCTCCCCCCTGCCTCCACCCCCTCCCTTACCACCCACTCCGCCCCCTCCCTCTCCCCCCCCTCAATACCCAGCAGAAACTATTTTGCCCTTATTTCTAATTTTGTTGTAGAGAGAGTATAAGCAATAATAGGAAGGAACAAGGGTTTTTGCTGGTTGAGATAAGGATAGCTATACAGGGCATTGACTCACATTGATTTCCTGTGCGTGGGTGTTACCTTCTAGGTTAATTCTTTTTGATCTAACCTTTTCTCTAGTACCTGTTCCCCTTTTCCTATTGGCCTCAGTTGCTTTAAGGTATCTGCTTTAGTTTCTCTGCGTTAAGGGCAACAAATGCTAGCTAGTTTTTTAGGTGTCTTACCTATCCTCACCCCTCCCTTGTGTGCTCTCGCTTTTATCATGTGCTCATAGTCCAATCCCCTTGTTGTGTTTGCCCTTGATCTAATGTCCACATATGAGGGAGAACATACGATTTTTGGTTTTTTGAGCCAGGCTAACCTCACTCAGAATGATGTTCTCCAATTCCATCCATTACCAGCGAATGATAACATTTCGTTCTTCTTCATGGCTGCATAAAATTCCATTGTGTATAGATACCACATTTTCTTAATCCATTCGTCAGTGCTGGGGCATCTTGGCTGTTTCCATAACTTGGCTATTGTGAATAGTGCCGCAATAAACATGGGTGTGCAGGTGCCTCTGGAGTAACAGTCTTTTGGGTATCTCCCCAAGAGTGGTATTGCTGGATCAAATGGTAGATCGATGTCCAGCTTTTTAAGTAGCCTCCAAATTTTTTTCCAGAGTGGTTGTACTAGTCTACATTCCCACCAACAGTGTAAGAGGGTTCCTTTTCCCCCGCATCCTCGCCAACACGTGTTGTTGGTGGTGTTGCTGATGATGGCTATTCTAACAGGGGTGAGGTGGAATCTTAGCGGATTTTTCACTTCTTAAATGTACTACACCTACTATTAAGGATTTTCTAAAATAGTAGGTATATTTCTGTAAGCAATAGGGAAAATAACAATAGAGAAGAATTTGTAATATGTTTAAAAATGGATTAGGAATAGAGCCTAGATTTAATTTCTTCAGGTTAAACAATTAATGTCAACAAAATAATCCCTGTTTCTTCTTTTAGCGCTCTGGAATCAAACCACTCTATATGAGAAACTTTCTCCTCATATGGTATAGTACTGTCAGTATTAGATTGAAGTGAAAAAAATATACTATAGCTTGTGAAGTCTTTCCTTCTGTCTGAGAGGGAGGTCTGTATTTGGGCAGGTTTACTTTTTAGTTTAGAAATCAACTCTTCTCTATTTCTCTCCCTGAATTTTTCATGGGGGTTTATGTTATCAGCACCTACCTAGTTTACCAAATTAGAAATGCAGGGTTCAGGAGCTTGGAGGGGGTAATCTCAATAGTAGCATGTACACTTAGCTTGTGCAGTGTCCTGGGTTCAATCCCTAGCACCAAAAAACCCCCAAAACAAAAAACAAAGACAGGAAAGAAATGTAGTGTTATTCATATCATCCGACTCTCCTCCCTCTCCTCTCCTCTCACTGTCCACATTATTTGACAACTAGATTAAGTCTATTCTATTTTCTAATGTGAATTCTGTCAAACTCTCTCCTACTCTATCACTCCTGCCTGAAGTTAGGCCTGCACCATCTCAGACCTGTCCTTTGGAGTCTTTTTGACTTTCACCATTCTCCACACTATGGCCAAAGGGTGTGTTCTAAAATGACAATTTTATCTTGTTCATCCCTTGCTTAAAACCCATGACGGTTTTTCATAAACCAGAATAAAACTCTTAGCATCTTTGCATTGATGGGGCTGGTGAAAATGAGATAAGAACGTGGGTCTGGGGCTGGAATTTCCTCCAGGATATTATAAGTCTGGAAAATAAGATAAATGGTGTGAACCCTAGAATCTTGGAGAAATGAGAACCAGATGAGCTGATGGCTCTCTGGTTTCTTCCTCTGAGGAAAGACTAAATTTTTGGAACCCTTTGACAGTGATCCTCAAAGTCAGAAATGTAGGGAACCATTTTCAAATTTCACTTGCTAAATTGGTTTCCATTAGTTCCAGACTTGGCAAAATTTGTTTCCTTAGGTTCTTTTTCTTATCTCCCCAAAATATAGGTCATGTCTAAAGTTTTGTCTTTTTAAATATTTTATTTCTGTGGCAACAAATGCATCATATAAAATTTACCATCTTATTCATTTTTAAGTACACAGTTTAGTAGTGGTAAGTAATTCACATCGTTGGCAATCAATCTCCAGAACTTTTTCATCTTGCAAAACTGAAACTCTGCACCCATTAAACAACAACTCCTCATTTTCCCCTTGTCTCAGCCTCTGGTAACCACCATCCCACTTCCTGTCTCTATGAATTTGTCTACTTTAGATGCCTCATATAAGTAGAATCATACATTATTTGTCTTTTCATTATTGGTTTGTTTCACTTACCTAATGTCCTGAAGGTTCATCCATATTGTAGCATGTGACAGGATTTCCTTCCTTTTTAAGGCTGAATAATATTCCATTGCATGTTGTAACATAAAAATATATATCTGGTCTCTGCCTTCAGTTCCTGACACAGTTCCTAAAACCCTTGTAATTCCCTGAGTGATAGGAGTGTCATTTGTTCTAACGAGTTGACTCTTGGTGGGCTCCTGGAGGGAGCTGGTCACCAGAAAAACTGAGCATGATTAGAAGCTTGGAGCTTTCAGTTGACTGCCACCCTCCATGGAAGAGACAGGGACTGGAGATTCAGTTAATAATTGAGCATGATGAGGCCTCCATTAAAATTTTCTAAGCTATCAGGTTTGGAGAGCTTCCAGGTTGGTGAACATATCCATGTGTCTGGAGGATGGTGCACCCCAACTCCACAAAGACAGAAGCTCCTACACTCAGTAACCTTCTGGACATTTTCTATGGGCCTCTTTATCTGGCTATTCTTTTGTATCCTTTACGATATTCTTTCTAATAAGCAGGGTATGTAAATGACATTTTGTTGATTCATTCATTTGTCAATGGACAATTGGGTTGATTCCCCTTTTGGTTATTGTGAATAATACTGCTATGAACATGGGTGTGCAAATCCACAGTTCCATCCGTGGTTATATGATAAATTGAAAAATGGTCACAAATCATTTTCTTTCCTGTAGTCACACCCCTTTGCAATGTGACTCTGCAGTTTCTCCCATCAAAGTACAGAGTTTATTTTCCTATTACCTTGAACCTGAGATGGCCTGATGACTGGCTTTGGCCAACAGAATGTCATGGGAGCAGTGTGGTACTGGGTTCAAGTTTAGTCTAGATAGGTCTTGCACACTTCTGCTTGATCTCTTAAAACCCAAGTGAACATGCCCAGGTTAGAACTATTCAAGGATAAAAGAGCATATGAAATGGCAATGGACCATCTTAGATGAAACCTGAAAGAACTGAGAGTACCCAGCCAAAATCAGCAAAGCTGACCTGACAGCTAACTGCAGAGGCATGGAGTGAGCCCACAGAAGACCAATGCAAATAGCCAGCTGAATCCAGCCCAATTTTCCAATTCATATGACTATAAGCCAAATAAGTGGTTGCTGCTTTAAGCATTTGTGATTTGCTACACAGCAATAGATAATTAATACATACTTATCTTTTAAATTTACATATTCTCCTTTAGAAATCTAATGTAATTTCACAGGGACAATGATTTCTATTGAGTGACTCCAAATTACTCTCTTCAGCCTTGACTCTGAACTTTCACCCAGTTCCATCTTTAATTTGGAACTCCATCTGGATATCAGGTTAACAATTCAAATTCATTGTTTCCAAATATGAATTTGTCATCCTATATCCACGCATTATGTCCCCCATTGATGTTTCTATTTCTACAGGTGGCACTACCATTGTTTTACTCAACCATGCTCAAAACCCATGTCAGATGGTATCTTTCAAAGAATCTTTTTTGCCAACTTTCCTTTTTATACCTATAGAACCATTGACCTATTAATAGCTTCCTTACTGTTCTCTGGCCTTTACATCCTCAAGTTAATCTCATTTACAGATTTAAGATTCATTCTTCTAAAATATGGAATAATGAGTTTACATCTCAACTTTATTCATTGCTTTCCTTTTGTGTGCATATTCTGCATCTGGGTCATCTCCATTGATTCTTTCCATTGATTACCTTTTCTCCTGAGCATGGGGCATGTTTTCCTATTTCTTCATATGTCCAATAATTTTGGATTATATCCTGGATATTGCAAATGACATGTGTCAGGGATTCTGGATTCTGTTATGTTTCTCCAAAGTAGTTTTGGTCTTTTTGTTTGTTTTTTCAGGCAATAAACTTGACTGGACTCAAATTCCAAACTCTGTCCCCTTTGTGATGGGTAGCAGCTGAAGTCTTAGCCTGATTTTTTTTTAGCCTTAGCTGGATTTCTCAGAGTCAGCCCTGTACATAGGTTTCCAGGATCAGTCAGAGATTTAGGCAAAGTTTAAACACAGAATTTAAAGTACCCTATATCTTGCTCTCTCCTTTCAGAGACTTCTCCTTTCCTTCCTAAACTTTGCCTTCTGGTTCTTCAATCCAGTAAGACTGCTGTTTTTTAGCTACCCTACTTGGAGAAGACTGGAACTTGTCTTTAGGCCAAAAAGTTAATAAATATGGGAACCTCACAAACAGCTGGTGTTTTCCTTCAAGCACTGACCTCTTCAGCATCTGCCTGGTTTTGTGTATTCTCCAGTGCCTTTAGGTAGAATTTTAAAAAATGGATCTAATGTTTATAGTTGTTATATAGAGAAGGGTGGTCACACATGGGAGCTCCTAAGACATTATTAGAGGCAGAACCATTCCACAAATTAAAAACCTTCCATGATTCTCCTTAACTAGCATTTTCTCACACAGTTCTTTCCCAGTAGATGCCCTTTCCATCTTTGCCTATCAAAATATTATCCATCTTTCAAGTGCCCCAGGGCTTGGCTTTAGGTCTCTTGTTCTACACAACTATTTCTACCTATTGATCTCCCCCAGCTCCATGGCTTTAAATACTATGTATATATCAATGATTCACAAATCTATATCCCAGCCCTTATACCTGCATTGAACTACAGATTTGTGTATTTATCAACTTGATACTCCACTTGGTATCTAGTAGGCATCTCAAATTTAAGATGGCTAAATTAGAATTCTTGTTTATCTCTCCCCTCAACTCCATTCTCTTTGCAGGCCTTTTCAATTTCAACAAATGTCACCAACATGTGTAACCAAAATCTAGGAGTCATCTTAATTCTGTACTTTCCTTACACCTCACAGACTATCCATCGGGAAGTCCTTTTGGCTCCAGCTTCACAATAATAAGTCTAGTCTCTATCCACTTTTTCCTAGACCCTTGGCTATCATTGGAATTTAAGTCACTATGATCTTTCAGTAGTTACTAGAGTCTTTCAGAAGTTTCCTAAGAGGTGATTCTGCTCCCATTCTTACTTCCCTACATTCTATTCTCCATTCAGCAGCCACAGTGACCTTTTGAAAATGCAGACCAGGTAATGTTATCCTTCTTCTTTAGTACTTTCCAAAGCACTTAGTATAAAATCCAAACTCCTTCCAATGTCCCATGTGGTCTTACGTGATTTGAGCCCTACTGTCCCTTTGACTTCATCTCCTATCATTCTCTCCTTTTCTCCATAAAGTCTTCACACGTTGGCCTTATTTCTGTTTCCCTCTTTCTGGAATATTTCACTCTCAAATCTTTATTTGCTTATTGTCTTTCTTCTCTGTTGGGCTGTAATTTCTTTGAGGGCAAGGATATTTCCAAGACATTTTCCTTAAAAGAAGGAATGAATTCAAACCTTCACTATATCTCTGTGATGGAAGTAGACTCTCACTCTCCTTGAATTTTATGATCATGTCTTTTTTAGCATTTACCACTTTTTATCTCATGTTTTAGTCATTTGTGTGTGTTTTATCCTCCAAAATTGACTATGAAATCAGAAATGGGCAGAGTCCCTGCCTGATTCATTTGAGTATTTCCTACATGGCCTACTATAGGGCTCTGCACAGAACAATGCTGATATAGATGTTGAGTGAATGAATAAGTAACCAAGTGAATATTTGTTTCTATCAAAGGGGAGTATTATTATCATTAAAACAGTGCCAAACTAAGATACATTTTTAAGTACATACATAAATATCACAATGTAACCCTCTGTAGAACTATAAAATCATAAAAAATTTAAATTGGCAAAAAAATGATGTACTGAAACTACATTGTCATGTGCCAATCAAAAATATATTGAAAGCATGTATGTAAATGTCACAATGTACCCCCGTACAGTTATGATATGCTAATAATATAATAATCAAAAGATTATATAATAATAAAAAAACAGTGCCAACAATGGTCTTTGTTAAGTTATTGCTAAATTCTTTTGGAATTAATGCAACATATTTCACTCACTTAAATTTATTTATTTATTTATTTATTTTTATTCATTTATTCACATGTGCATACATTGTTTGGGTCATTTCTCCCTCCTCCCCACCCCCATCACCCCCACCCCCACCCCCCCTCGCTTCCAGGCAGAACCTGTTCCGCCCTTATCTCTAATTTTGTTTAAGAGAAGACATAAGCATAATAAGGAAGACAAAGTGTTTTTGCTAGTTGAGTTAAGGATAGCTATACAGAGAGATTCTTAGCATTGCTTCCATGTACAAATGTGTTACAACCCAAGTTGATTCATCTCTGACTGATCTTTATGTTGGTTCCTGATCCCCTTCCCACTTTAAGGTTTCTGTATTAGTTCCTCTGCAGTGGGGACATCAAATGCTTTCATGTTTTGGATTTTCTACCTATCCCCATACCTCCCGTATGTGTTCTCCCCTTGTCATGTGACCCAAGTCCAACAACATTGCTGTATTTGCCCTAGATCTAATGTCTGCATATGAGGGACAACATACGATTTTTGGTCTTCTGAGCCTAGCTAATCTCACTCAGAATGATGTTCTCCAGTTCCATCCATTTACTTGCAAATGATAAGATTTCATTCTTCTTCATGGCTGAGTAAAATTCCATTGTGTATAGATACCACATTTTCTTAATCCATTCGTCAGTAGTGGAGCATCTTGGCTGTTTCCATAACTTGGCTATTGTGAGTAGCGCTGCAATAAACATAGGTGTGCAGGTGCCTTTGGAGTAGCCTGTGTTGCATTCCTTTGACTCACTTAAATTTATGTTATGAAATGTTCTTTACCTGGTTCTTAATGTTTATTGTTTAATTAGAAGTGCTAGAAACTACTGAAGTATTCCAATTGAGGTAAATTTAAGTAACACTGCCTGAATGTTCATGCAACTAATATACCGAAATGTTATTGGAAACATACCAGTGAGTCACGACTAATTCAGCCAGCAGAATTCCAGAGATATATATTTTTTATTATGATTGATTTCTTACATTATAGTTCATTAAAAGCGTTCCATTGCCTTTAAAAAAACGATCAGTCATTAAAAAAGCTTTGCGAATACAGTTTCCAACATCATTGTAAGGGGTTCTTGACTGTTCTTTGTTTTTTAAAATTTTATTTCTTTATTTATTTGTGCTGTTGTTTACAAAAAATTTTTTTAGAATATATTTACTGTATGGGGGGATTCATGGTGACAATTACAAATAAGCTTATATTATACGTTGGTTAGATCACCCCCAGGTCTCTTCCTCTTGACCCCCTCCCCACCCCACTTAAAGCAATTACAAGAGGTTTCTTATTTCTAGTTCATGTAAGTATATGAAGTCCATCAGCAATATACCCTCACCTTAATCTCCATTCACCCCACCACCTGTGCCCCCCCATACCTATTTTACAGTTCTGCCTTTCATTTTTAATTCCAAAGTCAATGTCCAAAGGGGTTTCTCAATGTATCCCTGCTGTGAGTATATTTTACTTTGATTTGTTCAACCCCTTCCATTGTTCTCCCTTACCTCTTGACCTCCCACCCCCCATTTTTCAACAGCTTTCAATACATATCGTTATATCCTCTACCTTCACAGTTGTTGTTTTATGATATTTTTGATGCTGTATTATTCTCTTTTCCTTTCCCTCCTTCCTTGAGTTGCTACGGATTTATTCTGTATAATGGATAGGTAGCAATTATGTGCTCATACTTATAAAGTTTGAATGGTGAATTTTATCAAAATCCATTTAAACACAATTCCAGCCCTTTAAATGGAAAAGTTTCACTTTAATTACACAAATATCAGACCTGGACCTTAAATAGACTGCTTTTTATGAGCTCTTCTTCCTCGTTGGCTCCATTTTATTTATTCTTTCTAATTTTTCAGTCCTTGCTGATGAACAGTGCTTTTTTTTCTGGTACTATTTCAAGCTTCTACTCGGTATCTAAACTCACTCACCAAGCCCATTAATGTTACAACCACTTCACCTCGGAGAGAAATACTCTTTAAATACTTTTTTTAAATACTTTTTTTTCTGTGTAACAGAATATAGTTTGCTGGTCATTTTTAGTTCTTTCACATAGCTTTATTAACTCTTTATATCGCTAGGTTGATGTTTTAAATTGCAGATTATGTGGGATGACTGCTTACCTATTTCCATTTTCTCTGCTTTTTGCATTTTGCATGTATTCTATTGTGCTTTGCCCAGGTTCAAGTCAGAAGATTTCAATAAACTGAAAAGAGAAATTGAAGCACAGCCAACATGGAAAAATATATGATCAAAAAGTATGTGACCAAGGTAAATTAAATGCAAAGCTAAGATGCTTCTAATCTTGACCTGCAAAAGACATTGCTCATAAATGACAGTGTGGAACAAAGTATTAAATAATTCAAGACCATTGATGTCATTGTTATCTGCACAGTACATTTGACCAAAGATGAATAACTTTTTCTCTCTTCAAGTTATTTCATATAAAGAGTTTCCCTTTCTCATACAAAGTTTCAATTCTATTCATCTTTTTTATCTTGGCGGTTAAGCTTTTAGAGTCATGCACAAAGGCTAATGTGAAATGAGCTAAAGTATCATCCTTTTGTACCAGGGAAAAGACTTCTCCATTGGAATATTTTTGACTGCAAAGAACCGAATGCCCAACTAAAAGCAACTTAAGAAATAAGGGCACTTTTTTTTATATAGCAAGAGGACTAGGGATAGGATAATGGCAAGGTCAGTTAATTCAGTGGTTTGACAATGTCACTGGGAGCCCAGGATCATTCTATATTTTCTGTCCTGACATTCTCAGAGAATTTCTTTGGCCCTCCTTGCTATCCTCTCATGGTTGCAAAACATGCACAATAATTCAGCTACCTTAAGTAGTAGCTTGAGTAGCATTTCTCCTCATAGGTCTATTTTTTCTTAATTCAGTAGAAAAATTCCTCTTACAAGCCTCACAACCTACATATTTCCCCTCATGTCCCATTGGCCAGGACTGGGTTATATGTCCATACATTAGCTGCAAGGGAGGCTGGGAAAGCAAGTATAAACTTTGGGGGAATACTATTTAGCACTATTTGGGGTTTATTGCTTTCTAGACCTATGTGACCCTTGACAACTTCATCAGGAAGAAAGAGTTAAAGTAAACCCAATTGCCATCTGAAAGAAGTAATAGGAACATTGTAACAAACTTCTTTCATTATTAAAACATTACATTTCAGGCTAAGGGTTTAGCTTGGTTGTTAAAAGTCTTGCCTTGCATGCACAAGGATCTGTGTTTGAGCCTCAGCACCATGCAAAAAATTAAAATCCCATACATAAGTATTTAACACTTTCCAGTATATATACACTTTCCAATACATACAATTCTGTGAAACCTGTTTTGTTTTTGAAGATATTGCGAAACTCTACATAATGCTCGTGTACACATATGTATACATTTATGTGACACTGCGTGAATACTCTAAGTGGAAAACAACTTGCTTTATAGTGAATGAATAATGGAAAATATACATTTTATGAGGTCTCAAAAAACTATCGTGAGGGGCAGTAGGTATGGCTTAAGTGGTAGAAAGCCTGCCTAGCAAGTGAGATGCCTTGAGTTCAAATTCCAGTACTGCCAAAAAATTTACAATGAAAGAAAGCAAAAAACAGAAACAGCAACTCCTGATCAGATAGTATTTAACAAAGAAGAACTCAAAATATATTTTCCCAGTGTTCAATCAATTATAAATTCTGAATTCAATTATAAAGTTCTGAATTCAATCTTTTCCCAGGCTTGATTCCCTTCTATGACTATAAACTTGAGGAAACACATTCAGAAACTCCTCTGGTACTATTTCACACTAATTCTTAGATATTCATATGAGCATAGGCTAAAAACTTATAAGTTGCTGTGGAACTTATTTGAGTTCCACAGGAAATTTGTGAACTCAGAGCACTTCCCAGAATTGCTAGAAATAGGAGGAAGGAAGACAAGAGGAAAGGAGCTGATTGATGTACTAAAAAAAGTCCTTTTGATTCTTGTGATAAAATATGGGTAATAGATTTCATGTTCTTCAATCCATAGAATCTAAAGGAATTGGCAAATACATTGTCATAGATATGAGTAACCTGTTATTTTTCTTTTGCAACAATTTCATCACACTTATTATTACTTTTTTCTGATCTTTCCCATTTCTCATGGGACTAATGTAAGCGTCATGAGAAAAGGGACTAAGCTTGTCTTATTTTTGTGTCCCCAGAGCCTGGTTCAGTGATTGGCAAAGGGAAATAATCAAATATTTGTTGAAGTGAATTGAAATGAAAATGGTCTTAACTCCTTATGACTAAGGTAATTCCACTGCTATTTTTGTTTGTTTGCAAGCACTCTATCACTTGAGCCACACCCCCAATCTTCACTGCTAAATATTGAATGAGATTTCCCGGCACCCTGTTAGAAGTGTTGATTCTTTTAGATTGTGTATATATCATTGTTTAATAGGCACACACATCAAGATGCTCCTAATAGCCATTAATTCCATCGTTAGTTGGGAACATGGCCACTCAAAATGAAAACTACATTTCCCAGTTTCCACTGCAGCTCTGCAGGTCTAGGGGATATTGGCAGACATGATGCTTAGCAATTTCCAGGAATCATCTTTAAAAGACAGCTAGTGTGTGCCTTTTGCCTCTTGTCTTATTTTGCATTTTTCCATCATGTTGCCTAAAGCATAGATGTGATGAATGGTTCTCTAGTCATCATTTTAGAATGTGAGGATGAAGGCTATTCTGTAAGGATATAAGGGGCTTAGGTTCTTGAGGACTTAGGGAAGCAGGGCTAGCCCTGGATTGCTTACTTCGCAATTTTTATGTGAGAAAGAAATAAGTTTTTATCTTGTTTAAGCCACAGATAATTTGAGTCCATGTTATTTGCTACCCAATCTAATTCTAACTGATAGAAATAAGATTTTAGGGTGTTAGAGCTGGAAGATAGTTCAGTTGGAGCTTATGTAGTTAGCTTACTGCTCTCATTTGACAGCAGGTGACCAGAAAGGTCACATACTAAGGTCACAAAAATAGAATAGGGTAAAGTCAAGTCTAAAATTCAGTTCACTTCAGATCTCTTCTTTCCTACTCTGGTTGCCTGTTTAATGATATACCCATTAAAACAGTTCATAATCTGATTCCTATTTTTCCATTGACATTGCTTATAATATTACAGAAATCACCAGTTACAAGTAGATAATCTTTTAGTGAGTTGACTTAAATATTTGGTGAAAAGGGAGTTGTTTCTTCCATACTTGCTGATTCCTTAACTACATGTTTGAAAAGCTAAGAATTTGTGTTTATGAGAACTTTAAATCGGGTCAATATAGCATAGCCATATAAAAAATGACCTATCTCAACTTGAACATTTTTTAAGCATAAGTATAGGTCGATGTAAACAAAAATAGCTTCTTCCTATTAAGTCTATATGCCAAGTTCATTACTCACAAATACCTTTTCATAGCCTGCATAGCCTGCATAATAAGGGCTGGATAAGGAGGTCTTGAGAGTTTCTAGAAGTAATTACCTTATGAAGAAGTTTAGGAGAGGGTATTAGGAGAAATCCTTAATGATGAAATATATTGACAGCAATCATGGATAGGGATAGGTAATTCTCTTGTGAGTTTTCTTTCTCAGTCTGAAATAGTTTAGACTCCATTTCTTTTTCTTTTTTTCTGGTTGTTTTTTTAGGCAGGGTCTAGGTTAGCCTCGAACTTACTATGTTATGCTCCATTTCTTACTGGTATAAATCCTGGAACCATCATTGTCAGGCATTCATCACAGATCACACAGGTAATGATTATTCTTTTCTAACCAAAGACATTATTTGGTGACTCCCATTATAGTAAACTGAATGCTACCAATTATACATTGCTGAGAGACTGACTATGGAAAGTGTCTGAAATGATAAAGTTGTTAGTTTGGATTCTAATAATTACTTGTATGTATCTTGTACAATCCTTAAGAAAATTTAAGAATAGAAATATTGAAGAGTGGCTCAAGTAGAGTGCCTGCCTAGCAAGCATGAGGCCCTGAATTCAAACCCCAGTGCTCCAACAACAAAAAAGAAATATTGAGGAGACTATATCTTATCTGATCTGGGGTAGGAGAATGTTTAAGGACATAAACTGCACTAAGGCAGTAATTCCTAAGTATTTTGAATTCAAGATTCCATGGGAATTTGATGGAATTTATGGATCTATCCCAAGAAAATACCTATAAACAAGACAGCATACATATATTGGGATTATCTACTTAGTATTTCCATTCTGGAAACTGCCTTTCCATCGACTTGGTTATCATAGGAACCACAATATTGGTGTAACATGAGCCATACCTGGCTGCAACTGATTGGTCATCCGATGACCACTTGACCAAAGCCAAACCAATCAGAGTCTGTGCTTAAGACCTTTTAGAACTGGAAAGAAGAAAAATGGCCATTCTCCCTTCAAATGCTTGAAAAAGTAAGGTATAAAACTCAGCCAGGTGCTGGTGGCTCACGCCTGTAATTCTAGCTACTCAGTAGGCAGAGATCAGGAGGATCATGGTTCGAAGCCAACCTGGGCAAATAGTTCTCAAGACCCTATGTCGAAAAAGCCCATCACAAAAAAGAGCTGGTGGAGTGGCTCAAGTTGTAGGCCCTGAGTTCAAATCCCAGTACTGCAAAAAAAAAAAAAAGCTCAGAAGCAGTTGTTATTATAGGGGACCAAAAATATCTTTCCCTTACCCATTGCTAGGTTCATGACTGAGGCTCCTATAACAAAAGACAGATTGACAAGAGAAAAGCATAGGAAAAATGTTAATGTAAGTTTTGTAAGTTTTATGTGACATGGAAAAATTCATAAGGAAATAAATAAAACCCCAAAGAAACAGGTCAACCTTTATATTTTAATGCTAGGTTTGATGGAGAAGTGGATTGTCATGGAGAAATATGATCGGATAAAAAGTATGACCTAATGATAATAAATTGGAAAGCGAGACTTAGCAAGGCGTGTGTTCCCAGTCTTCTCTGTGTTCCTGTGTCTTTAGAGATAGAGTTCCTATAAGGAGGGCACCTCTTGAATGAAGTTTTTATGACTTGCTTCATGGGGGAGGCCAGAGATTTCTTTCTAGGTTTTATGACCTGCTTAAGGGGAGAGGGGCAGAAGAAGGTCAGAGAGTGTCCTTCCTGCTTCTGTGGTTTTCTCAAATGCCAAGGTACTATACATTGGAGTAGTGTATCCTGAATGCCATCATTATCCATGTTTTTCATCACATGAAGGGAGTCAATTTGCAGCAAAGAAGAATAAAGCCAGTGAGCAGAAAGAAGTATGAGAGAAGCCACCAAATGTATTAACTCTTATTCAGTATTTTTTTTCTTAAGACAGGGTCTTGCTATATTGCTCGGACTTGTCTTGAACTCATGAGCTTAAGTGATCCTCCTGCCTCAGTCTCCTGAGTAGTTGGGGCAGAAGGTATAAGCCACTGCACTCAGATATTCTAATAGTTTTTATGGCTCTACCAGTTACATATCTGATTTTTTTTGAGTAATCCTCATTTTCCTTTTTCTGCTTTAACAAGATTGATTCCAGTGTTTTTTACTTGTAACAGAAAAGATACTACTGAAATTACACAGGTATATTGGAAATTGCCCTTGCAATATCAAGGGGATTCACTAGTGGCCTAGAACTCCTCAGTGTATTAGTGTAATTACTCATGATCAAATGGAGTTTTACTAATTAGACATGAATTGTCCATTAAATGAAATAAATTCAACAGGTTCCCTATTTATAAAAGTCTGCTATCAGTTTGAATCATTGCATAGTTGTATTAAACGAACTTTTCATTAGCAGTGTTCTACAATTCAGACTTTCCCATCATATTTGTCAAGATTTTTAAAAAGGTTTTTTGTTTGCTATTTGTTTTTTGAAGTACTGTGGTTTGAAGTCAGGGCCTTCTACTTGCTAGGCAGGTTCTCTACCACTTGAGCCACACCCCCAGCCCTATTTTGGTTTAGTTAATTTTTAGGTAGTGTCTGATGTTTTTCCAGGCTGGCCTGGACCATGACCCTCCTACTCTCCTACTTAAGCTTCTTAAATAGCTGGGATGCCAAGCTTGCACCACCACAACCAACTTTGTCCTTGAGATGGAAGTTTTGTTAATTTTTTGCCTGGGGTGGCTTGAACTGTGATCTCCTGATTTCTGATTCCCGAGTAGCTGGGATTTTAGGCATGAGCCACCACTCTCAGCTACGATTTTTAAAAAAGTTTTAAGTGCTTTTATTTAACATTAGAGTATTGATTTTCCTTTTGAATATAAAATGAGAGCGAAAAGAAACAATAGCGAACTAGTTTATTTCCTCCTGCTCTGGGAAGCAATCAGGTCCCAGAAAACAATAAAATAAAATTTATAGATGTCCAGTTTGTGAAGCAAAATGAAACTTTTATTTATTTATAGTGGGGTGCAGACTTTTCTAGTGACTTAAACAATAAAGTCTTCTCTCCAAGGTACTTCCTTCCTGGTATACCAGAAACTCTCTTATTGATGAGAAGAGTATGCTGATAAGGATGGAATTACACAGAGAAGAAATGGGATGATGGACAAGTGATATAGTATCCAGGCTTTGGTAGATCCCAACAAACTATTCTTCTCAAAAATGAAATTGTAGGCAGTGGGAAGGTTGTAGATATTCTTCTCATAGAACTGACCATTTTTTTCTTGACAGTTTTTCTGCCAGATGGATCTTTGATTTTCTTGAATTTTATTAATTTTCACCAAAGATATTGCCTCCTTTCTGACTTTTGCCTCATTCACTATTCACCTACTTTCTGGCTTCTGCCTTTACCTCCGGGCTTGTAGCTCAGAAGTATTACTCAGATCTAGTAAGTTTGACCAAGAGAAGGTCCATGGGAAGCTGACCACTTCACTTCCTATAATAACAATAAATGTAATAAAGGCAAAAGAAAAAGTTGGAACAATAATGTATGGAAATTGTAGGGTCACAGCCTGAGAAGAGGCTTGTAACCCAACTTTGAAAGGAGAGACTGAGCTCTTGGAGGATGGAGTAATTCTCCCCAGCCAGTGTTTTCCCATTTCATTTCCATGAGGACTCCCCATTTATAAATAGGTATATGTAATAAAATCTCCATAATGAGAGCTATTACAATATTCTATTTGCAATAGAATATGAACTACAGACAGTATTTCTTCAAAGAAATCCCCTCAAAATCTGGAGGTTCCCCATATTTCCTGCTTTAAAATTTTATGTTTCTTTTCTTATCATCCTCTTGATCTTATGCTATTGTGTTTCCCAAAGAGAGTACTTATAGGCTTTAGAAATGGACATGGGTTGTGACATTTGTTGCCAAGTTTTGACATTTAGATGGGTTCATGTTCAAAACATGTCTTTCAAATTAGCATAGAAGCCAAAGAAATATAGTCAGAAAAAAGTGGCTATGCACGCACTTCAGGGTTTTCTTTCAGGCAGAAAGTAGGAATTGGCATTGGATGTGTGAAGTCACAGATATTTACAGCAGTTTCTGGTGAATAGGCAATTCTTAGAAGTGGGTCTTCCAGCCCCAGTCAAGCCTTCATATGACTTCAGCTCTGATTAACATCTTGACAGCAATCTCAAGAGAAAAATGAGGCAGAACTTCTCAACTAAACTAATAAAAAATTTTTAATCCAGAGACTGTGAGATAAGTGTTTATTGATCTTTTAAGTTATTTTTGACGTAATATGTATCCATATATAACTGATAAGGCCTGTGAGGCACTATATAATCTTTCCCAAGCCTACTTCTCAGGCTGCATTTTCTATCACTGTTCCTATTGCCCGCTGCCTCTAGCCATGGTGATAATATTGGAAAAACAAATAAACCATGAGATACTTAACAGAAGACAGCAAGGAAAGTTAAGAACATTCATGAAAAGGCTTCATATTTGATTTGAAGGTCATAAAACAAGATATGACCAAATGGAAAGGCTCTACAACTCTTGAAGGACACAATTAAAAGTTGATTCCTTCTAAATTACTATATTAATTCAATCAATTTTAGTTAGAATATTAATAGGTGATATTTTGGGGATATGTCTTTTTTGACCAACTGAATAAAATATTCTTTTTTCTTGGGTGAAAGAATGTCTGAGAAGAGTCAATGTTTCTTTTTTAAAATATTAGGACAGCAGAGACAATGTGTGTGTGTGTGTGTGTGTTTCATTTTGAGGCAGGGTTTGGATACATAGCCCTGGCTGGCCTGGAACTCACTATGTTGCCTGGGCTGGCCTTGAATTCTCAATCCTTCAACCTCAGCCTTCTGAGTGCTAGGATTACAGGCATGTGTAATCTCTGATTTAGAAGGGACAATGTGTTTTGTGAAATTAGTGAACATATTATAAGGCCCAATCATTATGATGATTAAATAAGAGTAGACAAATAGTTCAACATAACAAAATAGAGTCTGGAAAAAGTTTCTACCATATATAAGAATTTAATACATGACAAGCAATTGTGGGAGAGACAGGGAAGTGTGGGAAGGAATGGAAAATTGTGGAAGAGAACAGAATTGGAGGAAAAACAAGTAATTATGTGAGAGAAAGTGAATTTTGAGAAAAGAGAATTATGAGAGAGACAGGAAATTGTGGGAGATACAGGGAATTTTAGGAAACAATGGAATTGTGTGAGAGAGAAAAAATGGTGGGAGGAAACAAAAATTGTGGAAGAGAGTGGTGAATTGTAGAGAAGATATGGAATTGGATAAAATGGAGAATTGTATGAGAGAGAATTGTAGGGGTCAGAGGGAATTGTAGGAGAAAATGGAGACTTGTGGTGCAGAGTGGAGAACTGTAGAAGACAATAGAGAATTTTGGCAACAGAAAATTGTGAGCAAGATAAAATTGTGTGTGAGAGGACTAATGATAGAGTTCAGAGAATTGTAGGAAAACAATTGTGAAAAAATAGCAAATTGTGGGTGAGATGAAGGATTGTGGGAGAAAATGAAGAATTATGGGAGAGTCAGGGGGACAGACAAGGAATGGTTCTAGAGACAAGGAATTCTCGGAGAAACTGTAGAACTATGGGAAGATAGGGCATTATGGGAAAGACACAAAATTGTGAAAGAAAATGAAGAATTGTGGGAAAGACAAAGGATTATGGAAGAAGATGGACAATTGTTGGAGACAGCTAATTGTGGATGAGCATGGAAAATTGTGGGAATGGTAAGATATTGTAGGAAAATTGTGGGACAGAAAAGGAACTACTTGAGTGAAAAGGAACTGTAGGAATTGAGGAAGAAATAAGGAATTAGGGGAGAAAATAGAGAATTGTGAGAGAGACAAGGAATTAAGAGGAAAATGTAAGCACTATAAAAGAGAAGATAGAAGTGTGGAAGGAAGATGGACTATGATATACATGGGGCAGGCTTTAGTGGCATGTGCATCTGCAATAAGATAAAATTTGCTGCACAGCAAAAGAAACAATCAACAGAGTGAAGAGGTAACCTATTGAATGGGAGAAAAATCTGTTAGCTATTCATTTGACAGAGTTAATATCCAGAATATATATATAATATATATATATATTATATATGTATAAAACTCAAAAACTTATCAATAAAAATCAAATCATCCAATTAAAAATGGGCAAATGATCTGAATAGGCATTTTTCAAAAGAAGAAATACAGACTGCCGATGAATGTATGAAAAGACCTCAATGTCATTAGCCATCAGGTAAATGCAAAGGAAAACTACAATGAGATACCACATTACCCCAGTTAGACTAGCTATTGCCAAAAAAGCAAGAGAACAAATGCTGGAGAAAACCAGAAATCATCCACTGTTGGTGGGAATGTAAATTAGTATAGCTACTATGGAAAACAGTAGGGAGGCGCCTCAAAAAACTAAACATAGAACTGCTCATGATCCAATTGCACCACTTGGGTACATACTTGAAAGAATGTAAGTCAGCATACACTAGAGATACTTGCACACCCATGTTCATTGCAGCACTATTCCCAATAGCTAAGCTATGGAATCAGTCTAGGTGCCCATCAAAGATGAATGGATAAACAGATGAATGGAGCTGGGCGCCAGTGGCTCACGCCTATAATCCTAGCTACTCAGAAGGCAGCGATCAGGGGGATCGCAGTTTGAAGCCAGCCTGGGCAAATAGTTTGTGAGACCCTATCTCAAAAAAACTCATCACAAAAATAGGGCTGGTGGAGTGGCTCAAGGTGGAAGCCCTGAGTTCAAACCCCAGTACCATAACAAACAAACAAAAACAGATGAATGGTATATTTCACAAAGGAGCATTCATTCAGCCATAAAGAAGAATAAAATCATGTCATTTGCAGGAAAATGGATGGAACTGAGAATCGTCATGAAATGAACTAAGCCAGACACAGGAAAACAAGTATTGCATGTTCTCTCTCATGTGGAAACTAAAAAAAATAAAATAAAATAAAGCAACCTGAAAGTAGAATGATGACTAGGGATTGAGAAGGATGCCAGGGGTAAGTGGGAATGAGGGTAGAAGAAGGGTGGTGGATGTGACTGACACACACTGTACACATGTATGGAAAGAGCACACTGAGTTCCTTTGATATGTATTTATCATGTGGGAATTAAAACCTTCCAAAACTATCACCTCAGGGGAAAAAAAGATAAAACAAGAGCATCGCATGGTGGCTCACACCTGTAATCCCAGCTACTCACGAGGCAGAGACAGGAGTTTCAGTGTTTGAGGCCAGCCTGGGCAAAAGTTAGCAAGACCCTATCTCAAAAACAAGCTGGATGTGGTGGCTCACGTCTGTGGTCTCAGCTAATCAGGAGACGGAGGTAGGAAGGATTGTGGTTCAGTACCAGCCAGGGTAAAGTTAGCTCAAAGCACTATCTGAAAGACAAACTAAAAAGAAAAGGATTGGGGGCTTGACTCAAGTGGTAGAGTGCTTGACTAGCAAGCACAAGGCCCCGAGTTCAAACCTAATGACACAAAGAGAAAAACATCAGACCTTATCCATTGTAGACAATAAATAAATTTAAGACAGTTTAAATGCTTAAATATAAAAAACAAAAACAAAATATTCTGTTAGGAAGCTACATGTAGAAGCCAGGGAAGTTTAGACATTCTTAACCAAAACTGGGCTGACGTATATTTATTTACCAAAAATATAAAAAGTCCACAAACTTAATGGAGAAGCAATATATTTTGAAAAACATTAGCAACAGCAGACAAACATAATATTTTTTAAAATAACTTTTAATTCAATATGAAAATGGCAATGAGATAAAGAGGCGATTATTTCACAATTCACTCTTGAAAATAATTTATTAACTTGATTTTTTCCAAAGGACACATGTTTTTATGAGATAAATGAAAAACATTTAAAAATCTAGATCAGCTTACATTTTGTATGTTTCAGTAATGTTCTTTGTAGAACAGGTAATTGAAAGATAAATGTAAAAAGCATTGCAATTATATATCCTGGGCCTTCAACATTTCTATTTTATACACACAGTTTCTCTGCAAACAGAAAAATGGTCCAAAGGGCAAATCCAGACGCTAGACAACACAGGAAAAGATACTCTTAGCAAAAAGAGATGCAAAATAGAAAAAGATATTGGTCATGAAATAGGTACAAAATTGAAAAGGATCTATAACACTTATCGCTGGTTGGACGCAGGAAAAAGGGCACTCTCACTCATTGCTGCAGGAAATTTGATCTATATGGCTCTTTGCAAGACAATTTGGCAGCATCTATTAAAACTAAAAATATCCATGCCACTTGACAGTCATCCCTTTTAATTAACAGTTGTGAACACACACACACATATACACACACACACTGCTTGTATTGGTAGGAGCTGATTACCAAAAACACCCATAAGTAGAGGATGGAATGTCTGAATAAAGTATGATACATTTGCCAAGTGAAATATTGTTTAGTCAGCTACAAATGTGCACTTGAAAACTTCCAGATGATATATATACATATATAAGAACTCAGGGCCTACACTTGCTAGGCAGATTCTCCATAGCTTGAGCCACTCTGCCAGCCCTTTTTGCTCTGTTTTGAGATGATAGAGTCTTACATTTTGTCCAGGTGGGCCTGGACTACAGTCTTCCTATTTTATGCTTCCTGTCATAGCTGGGATAACAGGTGCACATCACCACGCTCAGCTTTTTCGATTGAGTTTTTAAGGGGTCTTACAAACGTTTTTTGGCCCGGGATGGCCTGGAACTGTGACTCTCCCCATCTCAGTCTCCCATGTAGTGAGAATTACAGGTGTGAGCCATTAGCATCTGGCTTCCAGGTGGTATTTTTGAATGAGAAAAGCAAGATGTGGAAAACACATATAATACCATCTCATCTTTCCAAAACAATGACCAAAATAACCCCTTCTGTATGTATGTGCAGATATGTGTATATATAAAATTCTTTGGGCTTGGAGAACAATATGTATGAATAAAGGACTAAATTGCTATCATGGGTTATTTGGAAGGAGGATATATGTGGGAGACGGAAGCAAGAGATAGGGAGAGGGAAGCCAAACTGAACAGGAAAAGAACAAAAGACTGTACCAAAAATCCAAATGTGTACTATATGATCACATTTATGCATTTTTATAAAGTTGTATGTGTGAGCAGAAATGTAAAAAGGAAAAAAATTAGATGTGAACACCAGATTTTTTTTTAAAAAGGAAACTGAGTATTCTGTGCCCAGGGCATAATTTGAAAACATTTTTATAAGGTGAATTCCTGCCATGAAATTCTTTTCATATTTTCTTCTTACCCTTTTCTCTTTTACTACAAGCCAAAGACCAGAAAAAGTAGTAATGCAGAAGTTCAGATTGAGTTATGGTGATCATAAATCTTCCCTAAGGAAAGAGAATTACATTTGCCAATGGGCTCTGAAATTTTCCACAGAGATGCCCTTTAGCAGAGAACAACACATATTTTGTATTCTACTCTTTAATATAACCATGTTTATGATAAAATAAACATATTTAAATCAATTAGTCATATTATTTAATGTCCTATTTATGTCAGTTAGGGTCAGTTAGAAACAGATGGCACATTCAGACTGAGTAGCTGGGAGGGTTTGATAGAGAGAGCACCTACAAAAGCATTAGAAGGGATTAGGGAAACTGGGAATAGTAACCATTGCCTGAAAGGGCAATGAGAGGGAGTGCTTTGGGGACCCAAGCCGCCTGGAGAGTGTTGTCTGCCAGTAGCTGTGGCCTTCTACCAAGGGACTCAGCCAACCTGCAGAGAGCCTATAGAGATAGAACTGCAGCAAGCACTACTCCAACCTCATGTTCCTTCTGCTGTCAGACCTCCTGTTTCTGTCCCTCATTCCTGGAACCCAACTGGAAGCCAGAAGACAAGGGAACCCATTGATGCAGTTGATACAGGTCAGCAGGAGCCCAGAACCAGGGACAGTGGGGTAGAGAGTGGATCTGAAAGGATAAAGATGCTTACCACTCTTCAACCAACTTCTTGGCTCAAATTATAGAACACCTGTTTTGTAAGAGTGAAGCCCTGAGTTCAAACTCTAGTTCCACCAAAAAACAAAAACAACAACAACAACAACAACCACCAATTTCTTGAGGAAATTTAATGGTTGATGAAGATGAATCATAGTATTTAATCCATGGCCTAAATTAACCCATGGAACTTGGCCTTATACTTATAATAATTTATGTTTGAAAAGTTTAGTGTGAAGCCACTTAGCACTCACTATCACATGACTTAAGGATATTACTAGATGCTACCCCAAATACAGAAGAGCATGTCCTGAGTTTAGGACCCAGGCCAAGTAAACTCTGAAGGGGTTGAGAAGGAAAATATGGGAAGAAAAACCTTAGTTTTTCTTAAGGAGAAAAGAAAAGATGAGCACAGGAGATGAGGTTCAGAAGATATGGTATAACAATCTTGCCTAAAGTTTGTATGTTCACATGTATGTACTCTACATGTATAGGAGTGTACCTGGTTTCTGGATTTCTTGCTACTATTTAGTTCTATGACTTTGGTAAATCATTTCTTCACTCTGGGCTTGTTTAATCCTCTGTATAAAGAAGAGTAGGACTAATGATTTCCAAGCTTCCATTCTACTATTATTCTACCCAATCAGAAAAAAATAATTTGAGGCCAGGTCTTGTTACGTTATCTGGGCTGGTTTTCAACTTGTGGGGCTCAAGTGATTCTCCTGCCTCAGTCTACCCACAAGCTGGGACTACAGATGTACACCATCAAGCCCAGCTAAAGAGGTTCTCTCTCTCTCTCCTTCTTCTTCTTCTTTTTTGGCGCTGGGGATGGATTCCAGGGCCGTATGTATGCTAGGCAAGTGCTCTATCACTGAGTCACACATCCAGCCCACCAAACAAAAGTCTTAAGAATGACTTAATGAAACCTTAAAGATGAATTAGAAAACCAGTTCAGTATATTTGGAATAAGAGTCCAATTAAACTTATGATTTCAGCCAGGCACCAATGGCTCATATTCATAACCCTATCTACTTGGAAGGCTGAGATCAGAAGGATAAGGTCCAAGGTCAGCTTGGGCAAAAAGTTCATGAGACCCCACCTAAACCAATAGCTGGGTGCAGTGGTGTGCGCCTATCATCCCAGCTGCACAGGAGGCTGGGATTGGGAAGATTACGGTTCCAAGCCACTCCGGGAAAAAGTTCAAGAGACCGCATCTCAATAGTAAAAGTTGAGCATGGTGGAGTGTGCCTGTCATCCTCATGACAAGCCAGAAGCATAAAATAGGAGGATGATCACAGTCCAAGCCAGTCTAGACAAAAAGTGAGAACCTATCTCAAAAATAACCAAAGCAAAAAGGGATGGAGGCATGACTCAAACAATAGTGCACCTATCCAGTTGAGCAGCTGCCTAGCAAGCCTGAAGTCCTAAGTTCAAACCCAAGTACTGCCAAAAAAATATAAAATTATGATTTCAATCAACTTCTAATTTTTCCCTTAGGATACTTTACCATAGAATTCATCAGGCTAGTTAGTGGCAGGCATGGCAGTGTCAGGCTGAGGCAGGAGGATCACGACTTTGAGGCTAGCCTGAGTTACATAGCAAGATCCTGTCTCAAAAAACCCAAAAATTGGATTGGCAGTGTTGCCCAAATGGTAGCACACCTGCTGCCTGACAAGCTCAAAGCCCTGAGTTAAAATCCCAGCTAAACATATTGCCCAAACAAACAACAACAGCAACAAAGAATTCAGCAGGCTACTAGGAGACAGTAAATCCCCATGTCCAATGAATGCCAAGTTGAAAGTATATCTATTATATCATTAAGGAGAACTATCATTGGATGATGACAGTGGAATATTTTCAGAAGAGGCAGTAAAAAGTAGGGATAATCTGTTCTCAGTATATCACATCTGAAAACCATTGACTAGTCTCCATCTTCCTTATTGTAGTACAAATCTCAGAAGAGCAAAACTTGGTGAGAAATGTAAAAGGAATTAAAAAAAAATCCTTCTCATTCTTCCTCACTCTCTTGCCCATTCATTCTTTTTCACCATCATGACTGGGAAAAAAAACCCCACAGAAATATTGTGGTGACACAATGAAACCCCCTTCTACTATTAACGTATGATAATAGAAAAGAAAAAACATAGAAATATTTTGGTGACATTACTTGCTACCCAAAGTGTTTCTTACTTTTAGAGCAACATTGATTTAAGCCTATTTTATCAACTCACATCAACAAATTGAAAAAAACACAGAGGGACCTCAAATGGAAGAAGCAACTTAAAATTATTCAAGATATGGAAATCCCTGGAATACAGAATAATATCTAAAATCACAGAAAGCTAATATTCTGTGATAAGCCAATACCGTATGGAGATGCTCCATGATAGAATATGGCATAGCCCATTACTCAACCTTTTTTTCTTTCTTGACTTATCTTTCATTGTGAGATTCCACACATTGTCTTCAATAATTCAGATGAACTCTGAAAAAGCACTTTAGGTTATTCTCCTTTAAACATCCCCCACCCTGCCAAATACAGAAACCTTAAAGTATCAAGAACCCAAAAGCTACCCTTCAGCCCACACTGAGCACTGGTGCCCTCAGGAATTCACCACAAATATAGAGGAATCACTGTCATTATCCCTCCAGAACTAGCTTCTCTCCCTGGAGTGTGAGCTACCTTTTATTTGAAAGTTATGTATATGTAAAAGTGCCAGTGAATTCCTGCATTGTTAGAAATGATTCTTTTTCTTTGGCTCTTATTTAAAAATGGGAATTACAAAGGAATCTCCCAGGACTTTTTATTGTTACTTAATAAAACACAGTTAATAGTATAGAGTTCCTTGACTTGAACTCAAACAACGCAAAGTGTAAGTGTGAGTGATTACATCATCCTCCACTCTGCTCATGCTGTATTATGGAATAATGCAGCCTTACAGGGAGTGTAGGCAGGCCACCTATGAAATGATTGCAGCCTCTTTTCCTTCCGCAAGGAAGATCCTGGTGTCGCCATGAGTCGCCGCCCCGCCCCATGTCACCGGTATTGTAAGAACAAGCCATACCCAAAATTTTGCTTTTGCCCAGGTGTACCTGATGCCAAGATCCACATTTTTGACGTGGGGCAGAAAAAGGCGAAAGTGGACGAACTCCCACTTTGTGGCCACATGGTGTCTGATGAAGATCAGCAGCTCTTCTAGGAAGCCCTGGAGGCTGCCCGTATTAGTTCCAACAAGTACATGGCAGAAGCTGTGACAAAGATGGCTTTCATATTCGAGTTCGACTGCACCCTTTCCACGTCATTCGCATCAACAAGATGTTGCCCGGTGCCGGGGCTGACAAGCTCCAGACAGGTATGTGGGGTGCCTTCGGGAAGCCCCAGGGCACAGTGGCCAGGGTTCGCATTGGTCAGGTAATCGTGTCCATCTGCACCAAGCTGTAGAATAAGGAACATGTTATTGAGGTCCCACCCAGGACCAAGTTCAAGTTCCCTGGCCGCCAGAAGATCCACATCTCAAAGAAGTAGGGCTTTACCAAGTTTAATGCAGATGAATTTGAAGATAGGGTAGCTGAGAAGCAGCTCATCCCTGATGGCTGTGGGGCTAAATAGATCCCTAATCATGGTCCCCTGCACTTGAGGGCTCCCC
This sequence comes from Castor canadensis, assembly GCF_047511655.1. Taxonomy (NCBI): domain Eukaryota; kingdom Metazoa; phylum Chordata; class Mammalia; order Rodentia; family Castoridae; genus Castor; species Castor canadensis. The sequence goes on along the minus strand of NC_133405.1, from coordinate 125,076,167 downwards.
ACTGTGCTGTCCCCTCCTTAATCACACGCAACAGTAAATCATCCTGTCCACTTAAAAGGAAAATGATTACTGTATCTTGCCAAAGAGGTTGTCATTTTCACTTGTTGCTGCTACAAATGTTTCTGTGCAATCTACGCACTTTATTTTTTTGTGGTACTGGGGTTTGAACTCTGGGCCTACACCTTGAGCCACTCCACCAGCTCTTTCTTTGTGCTGGGTTTTTTTCCAGATAGGGTCTTGAGCACTATTTGCCCAGGTTGGTTTCGAACCATGGTCCTCCTGATCTCTGCCTCCTGAATAGCTAGGATTACAGGTGTGGCCACCAGCACCAGCTGCACTTCATTTTTTATTTCAATCCCCTTTTGTTATTTCTGTAAACAAATTTTGGTAACAAATAAAGGAATGCATACATAAAGGAAATTTGCTCTTGGAGAAAATCGAATGCTAGCATAGATGGGTTCCTATCAATAATTCAACTAATGTTGAATTAATCCTTATTAGAAAGCTCAGGATGTTTAACTGTACCAATTTAGTCCTCCTGCCCTTCAAAGAATTCCTTAAGATAAATAACCATGTAAGTTTGAAAACAAAATTTAAATAGCAGTAAAAGCGGCTGGTGGGGGAGTGGCTAGCTAGTTCAGTGGTTTCAACAATCTTCAGTACCAAAATAAAATAAAGGTTAAGTGACAGTAGTAGACTCGTTAAGAAAGATCTACTGGGGTGGTGGAATATTCTTGATTTAATTTTGTTTGTTTATTTTTTTACTCTTTTTTCTATGCAAGAATGTGGAGTAATAATTAAGGCATTGCTAAGGAAATGAACATAATTATTGGTTTGTAGTTTTATTTGTGGAGAAGTACTAGCAAGATGCATTTATGTCTAGAGTTTATTTTTGTCTTGATTAGGAAGTAACCTCATGAAATCAATGCTATCACAAATGGATTATTTATCTCATTTGTTTGCTGAAGCTCTGGGATCTTTATGGACCTGCACCTAAAGGAAATGATATTTCTCTATGTGAGGAGATTTAATATCAGTTTTGCAGAGATCTTTTCCTCCCCACAAGAATTGAGCCTCTGGGCTCTGTGCTTCCGTTTTTATCCTTGGAAAAGCAATATGTATGTATTATGGGATAATTTTAGCAATCCATTTATTATTTATAATCTTTAAAATATTGTATTTTCATGAGTTTATAGTGATTTTTCCCTCGTGTTGTGATTCAGACTCTTGAGATTCATGCAAAAATGGTTCAAATTCTCTATGCTCTGAGATTTAAAAAAGAGGTTGATAAGGCATTTGTAATGAGTAGGGTGCAGCTACTGTGACCCCTTTGACTTATTTAGGACATTTGTTAAAGGTCAGAGAGATGCTGCTACAAGGTGTTAATGGAATGAATGCTGATTTGAACTTTGAAAGGACATCACATCCTTTCTGCAGTAAATTTGGCTTTCTTCTCTCCCTCTCCCCTGTCCTGACCTCACTTTTGATTGTAAAATACAACACTATAACACCTAAGAGTGTTAGTGAAAGGAAATAAAATTCCTAATACCCCTACTATCTTTTCTGTTTGTTGCCTCCTATTCTTTGCCCATACACATTAATATTTTTAAACATAGTAGCAATCATAGTATATATACAATATTGTATTCTTTTTAGTTTAAATTTATTTTTAACTGGTACATAAAAGCATAAAAATTGTACATATCTGTGAGGTACCATGTAATGTTTGATGCAGGCATAAATTATGTAATGTCTGGATGAGGGCAAACATGTCTTTCTTAAAGGTTTATTATTTCCTTTTGGTGCAAACATTTAGAACCCCTTCTTCTAGTTTTTGAAGAGGACAGCATATTTTCATTATCTATAATGACCCTACTGTGCAGTAGCACACTTGAGATGTCTTGCTCCTACCTAACTATAACTTACTACCTATTGGGGTAAGGTTTTTAATGCTTTGTTCTAATTTTAAAATGTGTAAATAAAATTGTATACATTTGTCATGCATAATATGATGTTTTGAAATATGTACATTGTTGAATGGGTAAATTGAGATAATTGAACAAGTATTGCCTCACCATTTTTGTGGTGAGAATATCTAAATCTATTCTCAGCATTTTTCAAGAATGTAATGTAGTGTTAACTATATTCACCATGCTGTGCAATAGAGCTCTTGAACTTACTCCTCTTATCTAACTGAAATTTGTATTCTGCTTTTTATTGCCAGCTCTGTTTTTGAAAAGAGATTTGGAATTTCTATAAAGAAATTACAAAATGGAACTAAGGAGGCTACATCACTGGAGAGGGAGAGAGAGAGAGAGAGAGAGAGAGAGAGAGAGAGAGAGAGAGAGAGAGAGAGAGAGAGAGATGTTAATGTGAGTTTCAGGGTTTTCAAAAGTGATGTAACACTTACCTTAGATTTTCTTAACCAGACATTTGAACCCAACCATCTTGGCTTGGAAAAGGGTATGGCATGTAATTAAACTAAAATTTGTGAATGAAAGTAGAGCAGCATTTTCTTTCTGCCAGATTGCTAATTAAATGCCATGGAAGACTTGCATATTTAATTTTAGCCATGTAAAGAATGTGCAATAGTTGGTAGGCAAGAGTTTTGGCCAGGAAAGAAATGACTATATTTTTAGATCATTTAGCTACCTCTGTTAATCTATTATCCTGTGATGTAGCTCAAGTGTAGAAATGGAAGCATTCCTTGATCCAGAATTGGAGGTTCACTAGGTGAAAGAGCAAGGTGAGGGGACTGACAAAAGAATGGTTGAAGTTATGGGCCTTGTGGTTTTAGGCCAAAGAGGGAAGGAGATGGAAGCAGGTCAAGGTTGATAGATGAAGATGAAGTAGGGGATGTCAAAGGGGTGGAGTTTTCCACAATAAGAACTGACATGGTGGTAAAAATAGAGCAAGAGAAATAGAAGAATGGAGGGTTGTTTTCAGCAGGTTTACTAAAAGTGAAATAAAATGTGAAATGCAAGTGAGTTGGCTTATTTAAAAAGTCTGAAAATTTTTTTTTCATGTTGTGAAGCATTAGGACCAGAACAGAGAAGGCATGGGAATTGAAATTCATTAAATCATTCATGCATTAATTGAAGAAATAATATACTTAGCACCTCCCATATAGCAGACACTATTTTGGATGCTGAGACTATACCAGTAAACAAGGCAGAAAATTTTCTGATAGTTCGCAATTTATACTCTAGTGGGTACACTATATTTGAATGTTAGAATTTATAAAACGTATTCTGTATCCTACTTTAACTAAAATACTTCAATATCAGCCTGGAAAGCCAGGTGCAGATTTAGAATTCTTGGCCTCCTTAGGGTCCTGACTGTACCGAATCTGGAGGCACAGGATAAACCAGCCCCTGGCTCCTAGGCTTAGTCTGAGATCAATCTTCCTTTCTCTTTTCACCCCAGGATTCTCACACTACCATGAGGGGTCTTGCACAGTGTGGATGGACACTCTGTCTGCCTTTCCAGGCTCTGTCCACCATAGATCCGTACACTTGCTCTTCGATGACCTTATGGGACTAGGGATGGACATGCTCACGACACAGTCTGCTCTTGGAAAGATGAATGGCAAGGAGCCCTGGCTGGCCCTGGAAGGGCTGGTCATTTGGGTAATGCATATAGTCTAATTGAGGCACAGATTCTGGATGGGCACAGCCCTTGATGCATTGACTCCTGTCCTGTGGGGAAGGGTGTGACTGGAGGGAGGACAGAGCAGGGATCCTTGAAATCATAGGGCTCAGAGCAGTAGTGCCTTTGCAGGGACCTAAGGGTGGCACTTTTCCTTGTTATGTTTGAGGAGGAGGCTATAGGCTATTCCTATATCTTCAGGATTTGAACTGTGATGATGGAAGAGATACCAAGCTTCCGTTCTGTGGCGGGTCTATAAAAAGTAAAGGAAGGAAGAAAAGGAAACCAGAATGTATGGAGCATCTGCGCTGAGCCCGGCTGTGTGAAACACACTTTTGCTTGTGTGATCTAATTTAATCTTCCAAATAACCCTGGGAAGTAGGCTTGTACTTTCCTGTGTAAGGTTAAGAAAATAAACTCGAGAAGGTCACTTCCTTGCCCAGAGTCACACAGCCAGTGATCCCGGGAGCAGCAGCTCAAACCCAGGACCTTAGCTATTTCTAAAGCCCATATTCTTTCTATTACATCACAGTGCCTTTGAAAGTTACCCTCAAAGAAAGACTTCATTTGTAATGAGAGTGAAAAGCAATGCACAGAGTAAACTCCTACGCTGTTAAGAGATGAAAAGGACTGCAGGATTCCTGTCCTGAGATCCCCAGATCTCTCGAGAATCCATGAAGATACTACATGAGATAAAATCTAGACACTATGGAATGCACAAATCTAAATCATGCATTTTGAAGACTGTTTTTTTACAAATATAAACACCTGTGTAACCAGCCATCCTGATCAAGATATTTCCTCAACATAAGTCGCTCACTCCAGAAATTTCCCTGGCCTCTTTCCACTCTGACCCCACAACAGGCAGCCGCTGTTCTGGTTTATATCACTATGGATTTGTTTTGCCTGGTTTATAGCTTAATGTAAATAGAATCACACAGTATATATTCTTTTGTAACTGGCTTCTTTGGCTTAGCATGGAGTTCTCTCTCTCTCTTTTTTTTTTAAAGATTTATCCATATTGTTTGATAAAAGGGATCCTTTCCCTTTTATGGCTGTCATGTTCTGTTGTACAAAAATATCATATTTTTTTATCCCTTCACCTATTGATTGGGTTTTTTCCTATTTGTGGTTATTATGAATAAAACTGATATAAACATTCTTATACACATCTTTTTTCTCTTTTTTATTAGTGTACATTAATTTTACAAAGAAGTTTCACTGTGGTAGTTCCATGCGGTGCATGTCTTTTTTTGTGAATTCAGGCATTCATTTGTCTTGGGTCTGTACCTAAGAAGAGAATTGCTAGGTCATATGGGAGGTGTAGGTTTGACTTTTCAAAAAACTTTCAAACTTTTCCAAAGTGGTTATGTCTTTTTACACTCCCATCAACAATATATAAGAGTTTCAGTTCATAAGCTTGTTTTAAATTTATTTAATTTTGAAATATTTTAACTATAAAAAGAAAGGGTAATATTAATAACTGACATCCACATATCAACCACTCAGAATTTACATGCTAACAATTTCCTGTGTTTGTGCCAGACCTTAGTAAGTGAAATATTACAGATACACTTGGAGAATGTCTCCCCCATCTCCTTCCTTTTCCCCTTCCTGGAAGTTTGCATCATTCTGAAGTTGGTGTGTATGCTTCCCACGTCTGTCTATTTTTAAATCTGCAGCATGGTATATGAACCATTTCAATATTTCACTAAGTCTAACAAAGATGGCATATTTTCCTGTGATAAGTCTGGGCACGGTATTTGAAACAGCAGTCATCTTGGTAAATAAATCTAATCCTTTAAGCATTTTCATTTCCTGCTTATTGTTGTTTATTAATTTAATGTACATTAATTAGATTGCTTCCACCTGCAATTAATAGAAAATGAGTGTTAATTTTTAATTTTAAAAGGCAATTTATGTGGCAAATGAAAATCCTTTAAAGCTTGGAATCCTTATAGGGAAAGCGATGAGGAAGTGCTCCACATTGCTGTGGTGGGAGCCATATGAGTGGCACACCAGTTGTGACTTGCTAGGTTTTTACAACTATAGAATCCCAGCCCAGTACCAGAACCACATCTTCTGATGACCAGTCTAGAATTCTGATCACACCATGCACCTTCTGTGCCACCAATGGTGGTCAAAAATGGAGAAGGAAAAAAGGAGAGAAGAAAATGTGATGTGGAGGCGGGAGGAAGGAAAAACTTCATAAAAACAAGACAAGAAATGTGATATTTTAAGGAAGAGGTTTGCCCTTCATATGAATGATTCTTGGGTTTTGGTGTATATTTTTGGTAGCAGTGTGCGGTGAGTCACTAACAAAGAGCTTAAGACAGATGAGTTAACATAAATGGACCAAAATAAGCTGTGGTCTCTAGGCTGAGCAGCTGTTGGACAAACCTGCCAATATTTTATTTCCCAGAGACACTTGCAGTGGATTAAAGTGAGCAGGCACCAAGTGCCTCATTAGAAAATTCCATACCTTTCAGTTTCCCTAGTGCCTGAGATGTGATTATCCAGGGGAAAAGGGAAAGCCCCTGGCTATTTACTGAAGCTCTACTTTGTGGAAGAGGGTAGGTGGGTGGGGTGTGTTGGTGGAGGCACAGAGAGGCACAGGAATCAGAGAGTTTTGGGTTTCAGCCCTAACTCGGCCACTAGCTGGGTAAACAGGGGTACATTTTAGCCTTCTTTGCTGCTTTGTTTCCCTTCTTCTAAATGAGAGGATTGCATTGGATGATATCCTATCTCCTTTACAGTTTAAAAAAAATTATAGTTCACATTGAGTGCTTAACTTCAAAGTGCTTATTAAATTATTGAAGTTGTTTCAACAGTAGTCCCATTTTTTAGATAAAGAAACTGAGGTTTACAGAGGAAACCTGCCTGACATCACATAGCCTAGAGTCAAACCTGAGACTGTTTGGATAACTTGGCTTTCTTTTGTTTGTCTGGTTTTTTGTGGTACTCAGGGCCTTGAACTTGCTAGGCAGTCACTCTACCATTTGAGTCATGTCCCCATTCTTGGGTAACCTGGCTTTTTAACTACCATTCTGTGTTGCTCTTTCTCCCTTAGCAGGAAATTAGGAACACATTGCCTTCCCATCCTTCTTCCTCTCCACATGAGTTCTATCTGTTTGAAATCGTTCTGCTTCCATTGCATTGTAGTGGATTTTCAGTTCCTAATTGAAGCCACTTGGTGCATCCACGCACCACACGGTGGGTGAATGGTGTTAAAGCTAGTGAATCAAATTCAGATCACACACCTCACGTAAGACAGAAATAGTGTTGAACAGGGCACAGCAGGACATTTGATTCATAGACTCTTCATCAGCTTGAATATTTTGTACATTTTCTCCAGTGGACATTCTGTACCTAATGTTCCTATTGATGTAACTGGCAGAGATTTCTTATGAGGAGACACCCTGTTTGAAGAGCTGCTTCAATAACCAACTCGATCCTAATTTAATATGACATGACCACGGCAACGGTGGTAATGGTGGTGGCCCCTTTGTTTCCTTTCATAAATGATGCACTGTTACTCTTCCAATGAAGACATCAGATAATAGGAAGAACATTCTTCTCTTCAATGTAAAATAAAGTAAATACACTTTAAGATTGTGGTTGATGTTATCTAACTTGTGTTCAAGATGGGTCTTGAGATGGTGACTGGCAATCATATTTTTAAAGTCTGCAGGGTATATTTATGAGTGATACTCTACTTTTCTACAGTCATTTCTTTACAGTCTACATATATAGAAATGGAGAACCAAAGCAATATCTAATAATTAAGACAAAAAAGCAGTACTTCTTATAATATATACTAGGGTATTTTAAAGTTCAGAAACTTTAAACTGAAAGGGGAAGGGAACATACACTCAATCTTCTTTTCTTTCTTTCTTTTTTAAACCACTATGTTGAGGGATAATATGTGAAATACACTCAACCTTCTAAGTTAAAAGACAAATATTAAAGTATGATAGATTGCATTAATGACCTTCGTGCACTTTTTTTTGTATCTACATCCTTTACCACGTGACCTTGGAATTTCAGTCACTAAATTGGCAGAGTCTCTTTTTCCTCCCCTTGAATCTGGCCTGGCCTTGTGACTTGTTTGGGGCAATAGAATATGGTGGGTTAGTTCTTAGTGTAGGCATCAAAGAGCCTTGAGCGTTTTCACTTGCTTGTCTTCTGTGTTTTGCTGAGAACCTTCTGGAAGATGCGACCCAAGGAGTAGAGTTGAGTCACCCTGGTCAATGCAGCTGAGATTATCCTAAATCAGCTGAGCTGCAGCTGACCCTAAGGCCTATGAGTGAGTACAGTTGCAATCAGAAGCACTGCCCATCTGAAACCAACCTAAGTTGCCAAACCACAGACTTATGAACTAAATAAATGCTTATCATTTAAAGGCATTGAGTCTTGTGGTGTCTTATTACACAAAATTATGTGACAACTAGTAAGATATATAAAGTGAAACTTCAGTTGTCAGCAAAACATCCAGGAAGTAGCTAAAGATTGGGAGGATTTCAGGAAGTAGTAAGAATCAAATTGTAATTTAAAAGCATTCTGAAGTCTTTCCAAATCAACATGGTTATGGATCCTTTACTAACAGTCATTTCTGCATGCATGTACTGAGTCTGTTAGTGGCAAGACACTGTGCAAGGTAGAATGCCTAGTGAATAGGAGCTCAAGAAAAGCCAAAACAAATGGTGACCCTAATCTAGAGAGGTTGGCCATGGGAATGAAAGTGAGTCAAATGGCTGATGGTATTTAGGACGGTAGAGAAGGGTGAATTCAAGGAGTTGGTTGTGGAGCTGAAGGTCAAGAAGACTACCAATGAAAACAGAATGAAGTTGAAAGTCTCTATAAAGAGGAAGATATTGAATTTTAGTGATAGAAGAAAATACTTACATTATTAGACGCAGAAATGCTAGGAAATCAACATCCCCACCCCCAATCTACCAGCAGCAATTTTAAACCAATGACTTTGATTGTTGGAACATAAATACCCCAGATTTCTCAGCTCTTGGGTGGAATAATTGGAAAGTATGGATCTTATACCTTCCCACAATTTTCCTACGGAATTTAGCTCCAGTCACCTATAATAGCGCCTGGCTCAGTAATATACTTTCTCTTTGCTATCTTCATTTCCACTTACTCCAAGGCCACTAGACTTCTTTCTGTTCCTTAAACAAGGTGAGGTACTTCCTGCCCAAGAGCCTTTGTGGTTTCACTAACGGCCTGAGATGCTCTTCTTCTGACAAGTGTATGGCCAGCTTCTTGTCATTCAAGTCTCAGCTTAAATTTCACCTTGTTAGAGAAGATTGCCTGACTACTAAATGTAAAGTAGCTTATCATCTCACCTTCATTTTCTATACCACATTTTTTTATTATCAGATATTTTTCTTATGTGCTTGTTTTCATATATTGTTGGTGAGAGTATAAATCGTCACCACCCTTCTGGGTAGGTTTTTGGGCAATATCTACTAAATACACTTATGACCCAGCAATTCCATTCCAAAGGTATATATATATATATATATATATATACAAGAATGAGTGCTTATATATGTCAAGAGTCATGCATAAAGCTGGGTGTTGTGGTGCATACCTGTAATCCCAGCTACTTGGTAGGCAAGCAGAAGAATTGCAAATTTAGGGTCATCCTAGGACTTGAATAAGTGAGACCCTATCTCAAAAACAAAATAAAAACAAAAGGGCTTGGGGCATAACTCAGGTGGTAGAGTGCTTGTTTAGCAAGTGTGAGGCTCTGGGTTCAACCTCCAGTGTTGCAAAAAAGATAAAAAGAGCCATGCATGAATGTTTATTGCAGCTTTATTCATAATAGTCAAAAAACTGGGCTGGCCATCAATGAGAATGGATACGTAAACTGTGGAATATTGGTCAGTATATTCTACAATAGAATACTAAATAGAAATAAAAGAACAAACTGCTGCTATATACAACCACAGAAATCATGATGAATAAAAGAATATATCATTCATATGATTCCATTTATATGGCACTGGAAAACAGGCAAAGCTAATCTATGGTGGTATGAGTTGGAATAGTGGTTACCTCTGGGCAGGGGGATATTGACTGGGGGGAGACATGTGAGGCTGGATATATTCTATGTCTTGATGTGGTTGGTCGTTACATGGGTATATACATATGTAAAAAGTCATTGCGGGACAGAGAAGTATTGTGCTCACTCTTTGTAGGTCCTACATGAATTAAAAAAAAAAAAGCAGGAAGTCCATGACAGCCAAGGAAATCTTCTGACTTGGACTTTGTCCGACACACAGTATGACATCATAGTTCTTGTCAACTGAGTCAATGAAGAAATGTGGATTTGCATTTTATTCTTAAAAAATTTAACCCCAAAATTAAAGTTTTATAGAATATCTATTCCATGTGCCATACATTTTTGAGGAATCAAAGGTGAATCAGCCCAATAAGAAAAACACAACTGACAATATAAATATTGCGTTAATGCTGTAAAAACATGCGAAACAAAGTGTTAGCAGAGCTAGAAAGAGATAGAGACATTTCAAGTTCAGCTTTGGGGAAGTGAGATTTGGTGTGGCCCTAGATATATTTCTGTAGGTAAGGTTGGATAGGAGAGACACAAAGAGAGGCTGTGAGTGGCAGAGAACAAATCCTCTGAAACAGGAAGCCCCGGGCACATTCAGGAAATGGAGAATTCTGAAGTGGCTGAAGTCAGGGATAATGGAGAAGCGAAAAGTGAGTGTTTGTCAAAGCAGGTTGAGGCCTGCTCAGAAAGGGCCTGGGTAACTTGGCGAGGGGTTTGGCTTTCACTCCATGAATAGGGGTGAACTTTTAAAGAAGAGTAGTTTGGGAGAATTTTTATCCCTCCTAAATTAATATAAAAATATGTTCATTCACAGAAAAATCTGAAAGTCAGTATACATAAAGGATACAGACCTGATAGAATCACTGCTATTACTTTCATGTCAATTCTGAGATAGTGATTCACATATTCTCAGATTTACCATTTTAGGATTTACAATTCAGTGGGTTTTAGTATATTCACAAGGCTGTATAATCCTCACCACCAATTCCAGAACACATTTGTCATCTCCAAAAGAAACTCCATACCCATTAGCAGTCACTCTCCATCCACTTCCCCAACAACCTGGTCATCAATCTACTTTATGTCTCTATGGGCTTTTCTGGATATATAGGTGCACACACATTCAGAGAAAATGAGAGAGAGAGAGAGAGAGAGAGAGAGAGAGAGAGAGAGAGAGAGAGAGAGAGAGATGGGAAGAATGGCAGAGTTTTAAGAGAGGAACAAAATACACATACAATTTATACATTAAATTACATATGTGTCAATATCTCCTCAGGCGTTTAAACAGAGTCTAACTTTGTGCCAGAAACAGTTCTAGTAGCTGAAGATGCAAGATGAATTATATCTGGTTCTTTTATTCAAAGAATCCACATTATTTTAGGGCAAAGGAGAGAACAACTAATTCTAATACAATTTGCTAAGTTCTATGACAAGTGATAGGGAGAAGTGATGAGAAGATATTAATTGAAGTGAATATAATGCCAAGACCTTAAGCTGGGGTATCACTCCAAAGATGCTAAAGCTATCATGTGACATGGAGAATGCTCTGAAAGAGTACAATTAGAAAATAAATATCAAGGTTAACATGCCCCCCAAAGGGTCAGAAAAAATGGGTTTGGAACACCTGAGAAAGGTCTTGAATAGAAGTATATATTTAGGTGTTATCTATACAGAGATGATAGTTAACTCCTTTGGAGTGGATGAGATGGTCAAAGGAAATCATGGAAGATGGAAATGAGTAAGATGTACATCAGAGGCTGGGCGCCCATAGCTTTTGCTTGTAATCCTAGGTACTCAGGAGGCAGAGATGAGGAGGATATCCGTTCGAAGCCAGTCTGGGCAAACAGTTAGCTAGATCCTATCTTGCAAATACCCAATACAAAAAAGGGTTGGTGGTGGCCATAAAGGAAATGCAAATCAAAACCACACTAAGATTCCACCTCACTCCTATTAGAATAGCCATCATCAAAAACACCACCACCAACAGGTGTTGGTGAGGATGTGGGGAAAAAGGAATGCTCATCCACTGCTGGTGGGAATGCAAGTTGGTACAACCACTTTGGAAAACAATATGGAGGCTTCTTAAAAATCTAAACATAGATCTGCCATATGATCCAGCAATCCCACTCTTGGGGATATACCCAAAGGAATGCAACACAGGTTACTCCAGAGGCACTTGCACACCCTTGTTTATTGCAGCACTATTCACAATAGCCAAGTTATGGAAACAGCCAAGATGTCCCACTACTGACGAATGGATCAAGAAAATGTGGTATCTATACACAATGGAATTTTACTTAGCCATAAAGAAGAATGAAATTTTGTCATTCACAAGTAAATGGATGGAACTGGAGAACATCATCTTAAGCTAAGTCAGCCAGGCTCAGAAGGCCAAAAATCGCATGTTCTCCCTCATATGCGGACTTTAGACCTAAAACAAATGCAGTAATATCATTGGACATGGGTTACACGCTAAGGGGAGAATGTACATGGGAGAAATAGGGAAAGGTAGGAAACCCAAAATTTGAAAGTGTTTAATGTGCCCACTGTAGAGGAGTGAATAAAGTAATCTTAAGCTGAGAGAAGCCACTATGGGAAGGTGACTGGGAAGTAGTGAAGAGGTCAGGTAGATGTGAATCAATTCGGGTTGTAATACACATGTGCATGGAAGCAATGATAGGAATCTCTTTGTATAGCTATCTTTAACTCAAGCTAGCAAAAACACTATGTCTTATTATTTCTTATGTTTTTTCTTCAACAAAATTGGAGAAGAGGGCAGAACAGGTTCTGCCTGGAAGCAAGGGGAGTGTATGTGTGGGGGAAAGAGATGGCCCAAACAATGCATGCACATATGAATAAATGAATAAACAATAAAAATTAAAAAAAAATCCATCAAAAAAAAAAAAAAGGCTTGGTGGAGCTGATTAATGTCTGAACCCGGCCTACCTGCATTAGTTACTTTTACTCACTCATGGCCAAAATACCTGGCATAAACAATTTAAGGGAGGAAGGATTTATTTTGACTCATGGTTTCGGATGTTTCAGTCCATGGTTGCTTAGCCCCGTTCTGCTTGGGCAGAACATTATGGCAGTGGGAGAATGTGGCAGAGGAGCTTCTTCACCTCATTGGGGACTGGAAGTAGAGAAGAGGGCACAGGAAGGGGCCAGGGCAAAATATAGCACCCAAAGGACACACCCTTGCTGACCTATATCCTCCAATTAGGCCCCACTTCCTACCTTTAACCACCTCCCAATAATGCCATCAGATTAAGAATCCATCAAGGGATTAACCCATTGGTTAAGTCAGAGAACCTCATGATCTAATTATCTCTGGAAATGCCCTCAAAATACCCAGAGCTGTGCTTTACTAATCTCCTAGGTGTTTCTTGATCCAATCAAGTTGACAATCAATATTAACCATCATACCACTGTATGCCAATATCCATGGCAGACATGTCTAATTGACCATACAGCCTCTGAATCCTTCTCAATGCATGACTTCAGGTAGCTATCCATTTCTGGTTTCTTCACAAAATCTAGGTGTGGTGCCCAGGAACAATTGTGGGCCTCCAAGAAAGAGTGAGCTTCATGGTTATAGGCACAGAAAGAGCACCCAAGAAATCAGGGAAAGTACAAAGAGAGAAGGGGATCCTAGAAGGAAGAAGAGTATTTCAAGAAGGAAATATAATATTTGGCAAATGACTGAGCTGAGAATTTGGGAAGTTCATGAGATCTGAACTTGGAAGCCTTCTGGAGAAAGGTTTCCTTAGAATGGTTTTGAAGTGAAATGATGGTGGTTTGAGTAAAGAAGGGGTGGTATTTCCAAATTCTCATCTATAAGCTGCCTTGAATCCATCTGGGGAGCTTCCAGGACATACCCCAGAGCTAAGACCTCAGGCTGCATTCTGGCTTGCAAGGAGCATTTTGATCAGGGTTATCTGCAAGGCTGAGAGAGGCTAGAAGCTACTGGTAGGTGCTTACGATAGCAGATGCTGCTGATGTCTCTTTCACAGACCTTTAGCACTTACCATTTGGTACATACCACTTGCTTTACCTGGAAGCACATGTGACTCTACCTGAGGACTTTCTCTGGCCACCAGAGCATGCTTGACCTGCTTGTCAGAAATGTCAGAGAGTGAATTTCCTGGGGATCAGCCCTCAGCCAATGAAGGACAGAAGTTCGTAGACAGATAGCTCAGTTTCTTCATTTTTCAGGGGGAATAACTTAAGGCTTGTTTTATATAGAATCCCAGAAGTTCCCTCTAGGGTTGAGTATGAGATGCCCAATGTACACTCACTAATGCACTCTCTATTGGCTTTGCTCCCTTCTCTGTCTCATTTTCTTGCTCTCTTAGTATTCCCTGAGATCATGGCTCACCTAAGGTATTAGTATTCATATCCTTGTTTCAAGTTGGTTCTTGGAGGAACCCAGAAGCCATGATACTTACAATTCCATTCTTTCTTTCTGGGCACACAGAACAATTATCTAGTCCAGTACCTCTTGAAGTCTGGTTGAGCCCATGTGACTGGGCTGTGACACTTTGGTAGAAGTGATAAATGTCACCTCTGAATCTGGTCACAAAACTCCTGGTGTGATCACCTCTCAATCTTTCTATTCTATGGTGATTTCAAATGCCATGCATTTAATAGTAACATCAGGACATAGAAGTTGCTAATTGGAACAGACCTACTCAGGAGAGCTGCTCCTTCTGTACCAGATTGTGACTTGAATGAATAAGAAATAAACCTTTACTAAGTTAAATCATTGAATTTTTTTATTACAATAGCCAGTATTAATTACCTTGACTATTTCACTTCACCTCTTTGTCGTCCCTCTTCCAACTCCCCCAAGTTAGGGCTCTCCATCCTTTTTTAAAAAAACATTTTATTTGTATGTATTAGTTATATGAATATATTAGTTGTTTCATTGTGATGTCCATCAATTGATGAATGGATAAAGACATTGTGGTACATATAGATACAATGTAGCATTATTCATCCATAAAAAAGAATGAAACTATATTGTTTGCAGGAAAATTGATGAAATGTAGGATCATCACTTTAATCGACATGCGCCAGTCTGAGAAAGAGAGATACAGTGGGTTTTTTCTCACACGCAATCTAATGGTTAAAAACGAATGACAGGAACGTTAAACAGGTTCTGTTTGGCATTGGTACCAGTGGAAGGGTGAAAGGAGAGAGTGAAGGGGGAACAAATATGGTTGAAATATTTTATACACATGTATGAAAATAGAACAATGAAACTTGTTGAAATTGCTTTAAGAAGGGAGGAGGGGAGATGAATGGGAAGGATAGAAGGGGTGAGTTTGATCTTCATTTTTTTTTTAAAGACAGCTTTTATTTGCTCAGTGTGGCTGATAGATAACATAGCTGAAAATGGCTATGTGTTAAAGGCAAGGCATATGATTAACTGACTAAGGTGCTCTAAATTGTGAGCAATAAGTACCGAATTAGCTTCTAAAAGATAGTTCTGTTTTCAAATGGATTCCTGAATGGCGACATCTATGAAAGGAGAGATTGTCAAACATTGGAGACTTCTTGCTCTCGCATAATCATTGACACAACTTATTCCAGCTTTATCTGTGTTGTCTAGAAGCAGAAGAAAGAGGGATCAACACTTCCAAGAGGTTGCCGACCTCTGGCATTTAGAATAAAGTCCAAACTCCTTTTCCCCTCCAGCTCCTTAATTTCACATTTCCGGGTGTCTCCCGTTGACCCCAACCAACATTCCTACTCTGAACTTTGACACCCTACCCCCATGAAACCTCTGGAATCATACTGCTCGCCACAGGGTGTGCCTTCCCACCTTGCCACTTGGCTCTCACTGTGCCCTTTGCTTGTAGTGCCCTTTCCTCTCTTCTGCTTCTTTTAGACTAAAGGGCTCAATCAAATTCTGCCTCTTCTGTGAAACCCTGAAACTCCATTTTGCCTTCTCTTTTGCTACTACTTCTTGTATGACATTCAGCATTTATCATTTTTTCTGTCTTTTTATGTGCTTGTGTCCTCTCTTCTGAACTAACTATAGACTATTTAGACAAAAAAAAAAAACCCCAAAACCCCCCTATGCCTATTTGTCTTTTTAGTCCCTTTAGATTTCAGTATAGTGTCAGGGACATGATTATTTAAGGTAGAACTAGAAGATAGATAGAGACATAGCAATTTAACTTGTTAAATATCACAGATGTAAAGTCTTGTTCAGATGTGCTTTAAACATACTTTCATTTGGAAATACATTAAAACTTTCAGAAAGGTTGTAAGAATAAAAGTAGTGCAAATAACAGCTGTATACATTTTACCTAGATTCACTTATTGCAAACATTTTATTTCATTTCTATCTCTCTGTCTATCTATCTATCATCTATCTATCTATCTTCTCTATGCCCATGTATTATTAGTGCTTTGCTGAGTCATTTGAAGGATAAACACTTACATTATGGGCCTGTATCCTGAAATACTTCAGAATACATTTCCTAAGAATAAGGATAGTTTCTTACCTAATCACAATAGAATTATTAACTTCGAACAACTTAATATTGCTAGCACACATTTGTTTAGTCTTTTGTTCTCATTCCAATTTTGTCGATCTACCTAATAATGTCTTTTAGGCATCTTTTCTCTCCAATGTCAGATCCAAGACTGGGTCAGTTATTGCATTTGAATGTCAGCCTCCTTAAATCTGGAATATTTCCACAGCCTTTCTTTGTCTTTTATGACATTGTTGTCTTTCATTTTAACCCTCAATGCCCTCCCTTTTAAAGAATGTCAGACTTAAAAGTTGGCAGGCTATTTTATATATGTGGAGTTTCTGAGTAGTGTCATAATTATTTCCAGTGCAAGACTCCAAATTTAACCTCCTTTTATTCTCTTTCTAAACTTGCAACCATCAATGACCATTTTATTTTTAATGCTGCTGTACAGGAACCTTTGTTTTTATTCACAATACCTTTCTCAGTTAAGTGGAGCTGGAGTAGAAAAGGAAATCACAAATCTCTTTCTCCTCCAGCTTCTGCTGGGTTGCAGGCTGCAGGGGAGGAAAAGTCAATAGAGGAAGTGAGAGAGTAAACTGAGAAGTTGAAATCAAAGTGGTGGGCTGCTGAGTCTCAGCTGTGGTGTATCTCTTGAAGTCAAAGCATTTTTACAGACAGCATTCAACCGTAGTTAAATAAAATCCCTATGCTGTAGAAAGGGAAGGCATTGGTAATTTCCGTTGTCTATGAGTAGAAACAGAGATACTGAGAAGCTCAATGGCTTTTATACTTTGAGTTCGAGAGGCAATGAGAAATCATGGAACGAGAACTGATAAAGGATTGAATCTACAAGGAGATTTGGATCTATTTATTATCATCGCTGCCAAGTTATTGTGTAGTTTCAGCAAATCACATCATCCTTGAGCCTCAGTATTATTATCTGTAAAATTAGGGTTTAGGTGGACTAGATTTGCTCTGTTTCCTTCAGCAAGTCTAATATTCATTGGTAATGAATTCCAGTATACATCCACATACATTTATGAACACTGAACGTACGTTTATGAACACTGGGCTATGTGCTGCAGATCTAATTATTGGTAGAGCCTAATCTTTGTTCTCAAGGATCTCTAAGCATGTTGCTGGGGGACAGGCATGTGAGTAAAGAATTGTAATTCAAGGTGATAACGGGCAAGTTCAAGTATAAGGGTCTTGCAAAGTAGACAGTAAGCAACTTTCCGTGGGGGAGTAGAATGGTTCATAGAGGAAGGGACAGTGGTTGTTGAACTGAGACTTGAAGTGGGGACAGGGCATTCAGGTGGCTGTGGACTGTACATACTTTGGATTTGCTGGAACACAATGTGTTAGAGATAAACTGAGGGTAATGAGGCTGGAATGATAGCTAGGCAGGGGCCAACTCTAGGAGGATCACTTTGTCAGGAAGAAAGGAATTTGTGCCTGGGCAGAAAAGATGGGACTGACACTTGTAGGAAAGAGTTCAATGGGGACTCTATTGCAGAAGATAAAGGATTGTGAGTCATTGGGGGACAGAAGCAACAGAGGGATTGGAGACTGTTTAGTAGAAAGACAAGAGAAAGCTCAACATTTGGCCGTGGGCTGGACAGGGGATTGTCACAGGAATTCCTTGTTATTTACTAAAATAACAAGGAATTTGCCTTGCTATTTACTACAATTGGGAGTGCCCAAGGGGAAGTTGGTTTGGAGAATGGGTAATGAGTTCAGTCAGTGCAGACTATGTTGGTCGTGAGGTATGTATGGGACACCCAAGTGCAGATTTCCTTGCATAACAAGGCAGTTATGCATATGTTCTGGTATTCAGGAAAGAAGTCTGGGCTAGAGACAGATCTAATGGTTAACATGTTGTAGGTGTGAACAATGGCACCCAGGGACAGTGTAACTCTAGAACGGATGGTGACAAGGGGAAGAACATAAATTCTGTTGTTGTATTAGATCTGGATTATTGCTTGCTGAAATCATACTAGCCATATGGTATCAGGCAAGTAACTTTGAATCTGTTTCTTCATTCTTTTAAATAATGACTCCAGGGTTGGGGGCATGGCTCAAGTGGTAGAGTGCCTGCTTGGCAAGCACAAGGCCCTGAGTTCAAACCTGAGTACTGCCAATAAAGAAAAAGAAGAAAGAAATTTGCTGTTTAAATGATGACTTCACTTTGTAGATTTGTCAGAATTTGAGATAAAAAACAATCCAACTGATGGAATTTATAAGAGGAGCAGAAAGGGCACCCTGAAAAACACCATTAATTGAATTTTATTCTTCTGCTTCCTAAAGGTGTCAGAAGACAATTGCTAAATTCCCTGTCCCCTACTGCCTTTCTTGCTCTGTTAGTTACAAGTTGCTTAATTTCTCTGAGCCTTAGCCTCCTCCTCTGTAAATCAGAGATAATAACAACTCTTCTGGTTATTTCGGAGACTTCTTTTGAAAATCAGTGAGATAAGGTTTGTGTGAACACTGCAAACTGCAATATAAATGCTAGTTTTTATAAATATATGTACAATCCATCAGCATTTTCTATGCTGTTACAGCTATGGAGTGTCTTTCAGTATGAACACTAAAGAGTTTTTTAATTAGTCAGAGATAGAACTGGAACAAAACTGAGGGTTTCTGTCTCTCAGCCATAGTTATGCTAACCACTGTGTGAGGATTTCACTGGCCTGGCATTTACCTTCCAACAGATTGGTAATCATGGGTCAGCAGTAGATGTAGGTAGGAAGGAGGAAGTACAACTGTGGATTAGAGAATTTGTGAGACCACCAGGTACCTGGGATTTGCTTTGATCATTTGGGGTTTGCTCTACTCTGCCTATAATGGGGACAAATCTGCTCTTAATGGTATGACCTCAACTCCTACTCCAAGTGGAAAGATAATCCACCTGCATAAATAGTAGCTCTAACACAAAGCATGCTAGCATCCAGAAGACCCTCAACAGATGTTAGTTCACTGGACATGGGAAGATAGCAAGGCAAGGCAAGCCCAGGCCCAAACTAGCTCTTTGTTAGAGAGAGACCAGGCCAGGTTCTAGTCTGGAGGTAATGATGGGTGGGATCAACTGTTCAACTCTCAGTAAGGTTACTTTTATTTTTGTTTTCTCCCAAAGTGGCTAATAAGGCATGCAGATGATACAGATAAAAATTCAGGGATGTAGACAGATGCAGCATCTATCACCTGTCTCACTTTTCTTAGTGATCTTGGCAGCCTGAAGACAGTGAGATATTCCCTAGAAAAGAGGAACCCACAGTCATGGGCCCATTGCCTTTTTTTTGTCTTGAGACAGGGTCTTACTATACTATGTAGTTCAGGCTGGCCTAGAATTCATGATCCTTCTGCCTCAGCCTCTGGAATGCTGAGATTATGGGTATGTACCACAATTTTCAATTCCCATTGCCTTTTAAACTCCAGAAACAACTCATAACAACCAAATAAGGCAGTGGTCTGCAACACAACTCATCCTTTCACTCAGGGCTAAAGCCCAGATCTGGTCAATGAAATTTTTGCTAGGACATCATGGGGAAATTGCTTCCTATCTGTGCCCGGACAGTGGGCCTTAAGAATTTTCCATTAATGTTTTCTTATAGGTATTCCATAGCAGGCCTAGCCATGACCTATGGCATAGAGTTAACCCTATGTTTCCTTTTCCTCCTTCCCTCCCTCCCTCCTTCCTTCCGTTTTGAAATAGACTTTATTTTTCAGAATTGATTCATACTTACAGAATTGATTCATACTATAGAAAAATTGAGCCAAAAGTACATATAGTTTCCATATCCCTCATTCACTACTCCCCACCCAGCACACAACTTCCCCTATTATTATGGTCTTACATTAGTATGGCACATTTGTTACAATTAATGAACCTATTTTGACATATGATTAGTTTGTGAAGATTTCCTTTGTTTTTCCTCTGTCTTTTTTTGTATTTCAGGATCCCATCTAGGATACATTGTTACATTTACTTATCGTGTCTCCTTAGGCTCCATTTAGCTGTGACAGTTTCTCACATTTTTCTTAGTTTCGATGACCTTGACAGGTTTGAGGAGTACTAGTCATGTACTCCTCAACTGGAATTAGTCTGATGTTTTGTTCATGACTGGATTAAGGTTATAAGTTTGGGGGAAGAAGACCACAGAACCAAAGCGCTATTTTCACCACAACACATCAAGGGCACACACTGTCAAGATGATTTATGACTTTAGATGTTAACCTTGAGCACTTGGCTGAGGCAGAGCTTGTCAGTTTTCTCCACCGTGAAGCTACTTTCTTTTATCCCTTTCCATTCTGTATTCTTTGGAGATCACTATGTGTGGCCCATATTTAAGGAGTAGGGAGTTATGGTCCACCTCCTTTAGAATGGAGTAGCTACAAGATTTATTTGGAATTCTTCACATGGGAGATTTGTTTCTTCTTCCTGGTTTGTAATTTATTTTATTGTTTGTTTATACCAGTATTGACCCATTGATATTTATTTTATAGTGTGAGTTATAATCCAATCCTACTTTAATTATATTGCTGCTCAAACTGTTCCCCCATTGGCCACTGTGAGCTCCCCCAGCTGGCTCTTGTGCATTTTGACATGTGTGTATCATGTGTGTGTGTGTGTTGAGCACTTTCCTACACTATAAGTCTCTTTTAAAAAATAAAATTATTAATTTATTTACTCAACTCAAATGCACTGGTACTGTATACCAGGTAGAGAGAATTTAAGAGTGAAGAGTGAGCAAAACCTAGCCTGTGTCATCGAGGCATCCTTGGGAGGCAATGGAAGGGAGGAGAGACAAGCAAGAAAAGAGATAAAAAAAAATGTTGGCAGAGGGCGGAGCTCAGGCTGCCTGACTCAGTTCTAGGTATGCACCTTCTCTGTTTTCTCCAAGCATGTCTGACCGGTTCTCCTAGGAGAAGCTCCAATTCCACGTCCTGGATTAGCTTCTCTTCTTTCTCTTGGTCTCTGTTCAGTCCCTAGGCTGGGTAGTATTGCAGAAAGAGCACGGCATCCACCATGGATAAGCATTCATTAGCATCAATGTTGATATGGCTCTTGACTGTAGCAAAGAAGGATGAGAGCAGCCTTTTCATAGCCCTTGGCAGCATTTTTTGGCAGAGGGCATGGGATGGTTATGGAGACTAGGAAGGGAAAGTGAGTGAGAACTGCAATAGCATGAATTTGATTTTATTCCTTTCCAACCTGCAGCCTTATTGAAACTCAGGGTCCCAGGAACCTGTGCTCTCAGACGGTGGCTTTACATTCCGAAGCCCAGCTCATGGCCAACTTTTGGTTAATCGCCATCTGAGCAGGGATTATTTTTAGATCACCCACTATACGTTCTGCTACTCAGTGTTATATGATCGTGTCATGAAATCCATGCCCTAGTACATTAACTAACCTTTTGAAAGAACCTTTCAATAGCGTCTCCCCTGGCTTCCCCCTTCACAAAGAGCTGGCAAAAAGCTCCCGGACTTGAGTGCTAAATGTTGAACCATTAAGAACACTGGCAAAAGCTATGAAGTCATCAAGTATTGACCTGAGAGAACATTTAGCACCATCTGATTTCTCCATCCCGACATCAACATGAAACACCTTACATGCCAATGAGTCACTTTCCCTATTTAAGTTCACAGGGTTTGTCTAAAATAGCTCCCTTGGTACAAAATGGAAATAAAGCCCAGGGATTATAATGGTGAGTTAGTTGAGTGGTAGATTCAAGTTTTATATTTTCATCATAAAAAAAGAGGCTTTACCAAAATTAGATTTTTTGGGGGGTGGGAGAGGGATGATAGGGTGGAGGTGCCTTCTTAGTCACAGAAGCCCTTAGGAAATTAGAAATCCAACCTACTTATAATTCATTTTCTCAATATTATATGCTCTCTAGCTGTAGTGTGAAAAGTTTGTTCAAATGTAGATTTCAGTTCCACTCTGACATGTTGATTTAGTTGGTATAGTAGATGATATGTGCCCCCCTCCCATTTCTACAGCCCTTATCCCAGCCTCATCTCCAACTTCCAGTACCTGATTTTTTTTTTCCCCTGAGGTTCTTATTTTGCAGGCCAGAAGTGTCAGGGAATTAATGCCATCCAGTGCAACTTCAACCAATAACTGAGAAGTGCTATCCAAGCCAATCTAAGAACTGGTATCCCTCTCCTCTTCAGTGGCACGATTCTGAGATGTGTGTACTATATTGTTTTCAAAGTTTCCAGTGGGACACGACTTAATTTACCCTAACTGGCTTGAGAGTGCACCTTCTATTGGCTGGTTTCTCTTTCCTGTCTCATTTTCTGGGACTATCTCTTATATCAACGTTCTGCAATCAAATCCTTGTCCGTTTCTGGAGGATCCCAAACTTAGACAATTGGTCTGAGGCTGAACCCAGTAATTAGCACTTTTAACAAACCCCTAGGATGATTCAATACACCTAACATGACATTTTTGAGAAGCTGTGCTCTGAGACTTTTATAAGAATATTAGCATTCTTTTTATTGGTTTATCATTTTTCTAGTACATTTGGATTTCATTTAAGTACTCCAGCTATTTTTTACAGTGTCCAAGTTGGGATGGGGTACAAAACCAGATCCTGCCCAGCTAGGTCTTCCCAGGAAGTCAGAGTATATGAAGGGGACAGGTAGAAAAATTGAAGGGAACCATCTCTGAAAGAGCTGCTTCAAAGAAGTACTGTGGGAGAAGAAAGAAAAGTCCAGGAATGAAATAGGACTGACAAGTGTTTAAGCTGTAGGGTGTTTGGGTCACAAACTCGAAGTGCTGAGCCAAAATAAAGAGGCAAAAAGGCAAAGGAATGGACTGAGAATATAGTAAGATTGAAGGCCTGTTCAGGATTAATCAGTTGAATACCAGTGGTCACTCTGTGCGTTTTTGATGTTCTTCTCTGGGCTGAGGGTAGACCAGTATAGAGAACCCTTAAAACAGACTAAATGAGATAATGGCACACACACAGTATAGTGTATTCGTATGTGTGCACACACACCCCTAAATTGAAAGAGCTGGATATTAAGAGACAATTTTGAAGAAGACCTCGTGGGAAAACAGAATAGTGCGGGACATTCTTAGAGTTATTTTTCTGGTTTAGTGTTATTTTTATTCTTTATTACTTGTCTTTTCAGGGTTTAGAGCCTGACGTAGTCCTAATCTGGCCCTGGAACACACCCTCAAAATGCTCAGCAGGCAGCAGCCACCTACCCATCAAACTATCCTTTGTCTTGAATCCAATCTGGAGTGTCCATTCCAGCCTGTGAGCTGATTTTTATTTCTGTTAATAAAGTTCCTAAATGAACACCAACTCATGTGACTAAGGTCCTCCCAGGCCTCCTCTTTGAAGGATCTGGACTATCCCTTGCTGCCATTCTTATTGCTCTTGCCCTGAGCCTTCTGCTCTTGGACAACTGCCCAGTAGATTATCAGATAACTTTGACTGTTGGAGCCAGCTGGACAGGTCCTGGAACATTGTGACATGGGTTACTAGTTGTGTTTTTTGGGACTAGCCTATGGACCACTCATAGTGTTATCTAAGCCCCACTGAACTATACTGTGTTGCTCCAAGATCCCAGTATACTTTACAGCCGAGCTTGTATGGCTAACTGAGAAAAAAGCTTTAGAAAGTAACAATTACAAATATAAGCTCTACCAATTTATCTCCATGTATTTTCCATTGGTGTTTCCCATGACCTTTGAAGAGTCCCTGGCGCAGTAGGCATTCAATCAAACTTTGTTGAATAGGGGAATGATATGATGTTGACAAGGAAGGAAAGAAACATGGCATGTCACATAGGGAGCTTTTCAATTAGCTCAGATATGTATGCATTATAAATGGAAAGGGGCCTAGACATAACTGTTTAATGAAGAGTCTCAACTCAGTGGGAATACAAACATGAAAGTGTTTTATTTAGCTTTAATCCTGCTTCCAACTGTGCTCTTATTACTCTCCCTGTTTTCTTAATAACATTTTGGGTAGATTTTATAACTTTTTGGTCACTTGTGGTTATTAGAAGTCCAGTTCACTTAAAAAATTTCAATCTTAACTTTGATCTCAATCTCATTTCCTCTCCTTGCCCAAGCTCAAGGTTGAGCTTGGTTGGAGTGGCTTGGTCTAGCTCTAAAGGATATCCAACTGCTCTGCCAGGATCTGGCTCAGTAAGCATGATGGCTGTGGGGAAGTGAGAGAAGAAACGGGATAAGTGTCTCTGCATTTGATGGACTGCTGTTGTCACTCTTTCCCTTAGTGATTGTGGTTTCTTTGTTGCACACTGATGGGCCTCTGTGCCCTCTGGTGGCAGCCTTCCAAATGTGGGCTTTCTTGTGGGGCACATAGCAAGTTCCTTAAGGCAGTGGTTTTCAGAACCCTTGTCTTTGGTCTGTGAGATCAAAACTCCTTTTATGTTAATACTAAAATGTCATTTAGCTTATTTGTAGTGATGGTGCAAAGGCACTGAAGGATAAACTGTTGGTGTCTTAGCACAAATAAGGCAGTGGCACCAAACTATATACCAGTACAGTTATGATGTTCTTCATTGCTGTGCACTCTCAGCAACAAATCAAACCACAACAGACTCCAATTCTGATTAAGAATGTTTTTGATGAAACAGCAAAAATTACTAATTGTATTAAATCTCAACCTTTGAGAATATGCCTTTTTTACTTTTTGTGAAAAAAATGAGAAGAATGAATAAAGTACTTCTGCTGCATACCAAAGTATAATGGGCATCTTGCAAAAGATGGTGTGTATGATTGAGTTGAGAGCTGAACTGACCACTTATTTTCATGGAACGTCATAATGCTTGATTTAAAAACTCTGGTTATTTAGACTTGGGTATTTGGCAACCATTTTCTTTTTTTATTATTCATATGTGCATACAATGCTTGGGTCATTTCTCCCCCCTGCCCCCACCCCCTCCCTTACCACCCACTCCAACTCCTTCCTCTCCTCCCAACCCCCTCCATACCCGGCAGAAACTATTTTGCCCTTATTTCTAATTTTGTTGAAGAGATAGTAAAAGCAATAATAGGAAGGACTAAGGCTTTTTGCTAGTTGAGATAAGGATAGCTATACAGGGAGTTGACTCACATTAATTTCCTGTGCATGTGTGTTACCTTCTAGGTTAATTCTTCTTGATCTAACCTTTTCTCTAGTTCCTGGTCCCCTTCTCCTATTGGCCTCAGTTGCTTTTAAGGTATCTGCTTTAGTTTCTCTGCGTTGAGGGCAACAAATGCTAGCTAATTTTTTAGGTGTCTTACCTATCCTCACACCTCCCTTGTGTGCTCTTGCTTTTATCATGTGCTCAAAGTCCAATCCCCTTGTTGTGTTTGCCCTTGGTCCGCATATGAGGGAGAACATACGATTTTTGGTCTTTTGGGCCAGGATAACCTCACTCAGAATGATGTTCTCCAGTTCCATCCATTTACCAGCAAATGATAACATTTCGGTCTTCTTCATGGCTGCATAAAATTCCATTGTGTATAGATACCACATTTTCTTAATCCATTCGTCAGTGCTGGGGCATCTTGGCTGTTTCCATAATTTGGCTATTGTGAATAGTGCCGCAATAAACATGGGTGTGCAGGTGCCTCTGGAGTAACCTGTGTCACAGTCTTTTGGGTATATCCCCAAGAGTGGTATTGCTGGATCAAATGGTAGATCAATGTTTAGATTTTTAAGTAGCCTCCAAATTTTTTTCCAGGGTGATTGGCAACCATTTTCTTGCAAATGAGTGAAGTAAGGCCTATCACTTCAAGAAAAACAGTTGACAATACTTGTTGTTAATGTTAAAATTTGAGCTTTCAAGCAAACACTAACCTTTGGGGAGACTGGTCTCCACCCTGAGCTTAGCAGCTTTGCAGAACTTAGCAACTTTTCAGGGGAGCTGACTGGTGAGATCAATGTGGTATTAACAAATGGGACTTTTTTGAAATTGTATAATGAAATGTGTCAACATGTGGAGCATCTGCATAACTCAGTGAACTCATATTTTTAAATTACCAAGGTTACAAAACCATTTAAAAGATTCATTCAAGGTGCAGGACCAACCAAATGATTTTAATGTAAGAGAGCATGAAAAGTTCACTGTTATGGTTTCAGATTCCACATGAACAATTAGCCTTTAACAAAATTATCTCAAGTTTTGGTGTATCAAAGAAGAATCTTTACAAATTAAAAGAAAAGGTTATCAAAATACTCCTCCTTTTTGCAACTACTTATCTGCATGAGATCTGCTATTCTTCACATTCTTTGATAAAGCCAATATATTGCAACAGATTGAATACAGTCAGAGGTTTGTAAAATGTAAAACAATGTTCCTTTGTCTAGTGGGCAACCCTCTCGAGTGAGGTGTCACCATGCTTGCTCAAGCCCAGAGACCTTCTTCTTCAGTGTCTCCTTGGTCTGTAGGAAATATGTCCACTGTTACCTTGCCAAACTGTGGTGTGCAAGCATGCCCCTGTCACCCCTCTTCACTGTCATGCCACGGTGGGCTGTTGCAGCATATCTTGCCCTGCCCTGCTCTATACCTCTAGGCTAGAAGCAGACACTGGCTTCCTGGTTACATAAACCTCCAAAGTGCCTAGAACTTGCTCATAGGCTCTAATATTTGCACTGGGACAGGCCTGTAGATCCTGACCCTCAGTGAGCAGCCAGCTGGAGAAGGGGGCCATGTTAGTTTTCCTTATTTCCCTTTTTCTTTTTCTCCCTCGTCCTTCCCCACTTCTCCTCTTCTTATTTTGCGACGAGTTTATTGAGACATAAGTAACACACCACACAGTTCACCTGTTTAAAGTGGCTTTTAATTCACTGGTTTTTAATCCATTTATGGATTTTTGTAACTATCACCACAATCACTTCTAGTAACATTTTCATCACTTTTAGAGTGATGAAACCCTGACATGGCCTATGCTTATAATCCTGGCACTCAGGAGCCTGAGGCAGGAGGGTCATGAGTTGGAGTCTAGCCTGAACTACATAGCAAGACTCTGTCTCAAAAAATTAAAAAGCACAACACAAAGCAACAAAAAAGCCATTGTCCTCCACCTTCTACTCCACCCAGCCCTAGACAACCGCTAATCTAACCTTTTGTCTCAATGGATTTGCCTATTTTGGATAGTTTGTCTAAATAAAATCATGTACGCTTGGCTTGTTTCACTTAGCATAATGTTTTTAAGATTCATCTTACTTCATTCCTTTTTGTGGCTGGATCATATTCCATTGTATGGGTAGAACACATTTTATCTATTCATTTGTCTGCTAATGAACATTTGAGTTGTTCCTGGTTTTTTTTTTTTTTTTTGCATGATTGAATCCAGGACCTTGAGCATGCTAGGCAAGCACTTGACCACTGAGCTATGTCCCGCAAGCCTTTGCTTCTACATTTTTGCTATTATGAATGTAGTGTGCATGTTTTTGTGTAAATATATGTTTTTAATTCTCTTGGGTATATGCCTAGGAGTAGACTTGCTGAACCACATGGTAACTTTCTGTTTAACCTTTTGAGGAGCTGTGGACTGTTTTCCATTTGATTTTCTACCAACAGTGTGGAAGGGCTCCAATTTCTTCACATTCTCACCAACATGTGTATTAGTTTGTCTTCCTGACCTTAGTCACACTGTGTGGAGCCCTTATATACTGCTGCTTCACTGTGCCAAGGGTATGGAAGGGGAGGCGCAATCATCCTTTTTTCATGAGGAGGGGATGGAGTCTCCCACTCCTCTTACTGTGCTCTTCCCTGTGACTTCTGCGCCTCCTTCCCCAGAATTCAGTTTATAGGGATTGGAGGGAATCCTGCTCCCCCCTTTCCCTGAGCGTGAGCAGTGACAGAAGTGGGTCCATTTTGTGGGGTATCTGGTTCCAGTTGATCATAGCTGTCTTTGGACAGCTCCGTTCTCAACTTTAGGCCCAAAGTCCTATTTAACATCTCCAATTTATAAAAGAACAAATGAAAACCTGTAAAACTATCATCAGAGCTACTTTAATCTAAAATGAATTAAGGTTTGACCAAAAAAAAAAATCAAAGCAAAACAAAACTAACTTTTTTGGAGGTAGGTTTTTCAATTTATCCTTTGCTCCCCTCAAATAAGGCTGGGATTAGCCTGACTGCTTGGTTCCAATAGTGTCCTGTCAGTAGGCAGTAGAGACAGTACAGAAAGGTCAGAATGCATTTTGCTAAGAGGAATTGAACTTAGAGGTAGGTGAGGTCGTCATAAGAGAGTCACAAGTTGCTATGAATGGATTTACATTTTATGACACAGAGAAATGACAAGCTGAGAGAATTTAGACAAATGCAGATAAAATTGCTAAGCCACTGCTGGTAATTCTGAGAAACTGTGGGGAAGAGGAGAGCTCAAAGGCTGGAAAGGGAAAATGTCCTAATTTTCCCCAAAACTCTAACCTCAAACTGGAAATTGAATTCACTCAAAATTCTAGAATGAATTATTAAATTGAGTGGTTTATGGGTACTTAGAAAGGGAAGAGGGTTTGGCTGTGCAATGTGGAGGCACTAAGTCATGCTGGGTGAGTACCATTTCCACGTGAATAGAGTTAGTGTCCTGGCAAATTAGAGGCGTGTTCTGGCATCAAGATTCTACAACTCGATTTAAGTTTGGTTTGTCACCGTGTCTTTATAAAGATCCACTGCCTGATAATATGGAGAATTACAGACTGGAGGTAAACGGTGGGGGATGTGCATATGGAATGGTTGAATCACCCTTCCCAAAGAGTGCTAGTTTATTGTTAAACCAGAAATTAATAATAATAATAGCAGTGCTAATGATTGTAATTGCAGCTGTTACTTGAGTTCTTACTTATATGCCAGCATTGCTAGAAATACTTTATATTTCCCTTGCTATTCCTTCATGAGGCAGGAACTATGATTATGGGCAGTCTACAAGATGAGGAAAGTGAGCAATTAAGGTATTTATCTCAGGCCACACAGTAAGTAATGGATCTGGGACTTGAACTCAGAACTTGTCCTCTTAGCCAGCATGTTCAGTCCTTCTATGTTGGCGAAGAGATTCAAAATCTGGCTATAAAAACTAGGAAGTAGCAGGGCCCTGGTGGCTCATACCTATAATCCTAGCTACTTGGGAGATTGAGAACGAGAGAACTGAGGTTCGAGACCAGCCCCAGCAAATACTTCATGAGACTCCATCTCCAAAATAACCAGAGTAAAATGGGCTGGAGGCGTGACTCAAGTGGTAGAGTGACTGCTTTGCTAGCACAAAGTCCTGGGTTCAAACCCCAGCCCCACCAAAACAACTCCCTCCCACAAAAAAGCCCAATGAAACAAAAAAGCCTAGGAAGTGGAATGTTATTTCTTCCACAGTAGGCCACTTCTTTTGGGTTTGCAATTCAACAGAGAAGGGTTGTGGATGGGCGGAGTGATACGCAGCCACAGAGGAGCATTGCTCTTTGCTCCTCTACCCAGCATAAGTCATTCTTACCTTCTAAGGGAAGCCAAGGCGAGGTGGTGGGAAAATCCAAGCGTGGGGTGAGAGCAGGAAAATTCGGCTGAGAACTGTGTCAGTGCCCTTCTTCTCTCAGGAGCCTTTTTTTCTTAAAACTTATCTCTGATTGTGGAGTGGAATGTTATTAGTCCTATTGAGAGATGTGAGGTATTTGCCTACAAATGAGCATTTTTTGGGGACTTTTTTGAGCTACTGAATCCCCTCCAGAAAGACCCCATTGCACCGGTGTCTTTGTGGGAACTTTTTCCTCAGTTGCTCTCTCTCTTTTTTTAAAATCAGAGTATTTCAGACTTTATTATGCATTGAACCTCCCGGGGATATTGTTAAAATGCAGATTCTGATCCAGTTGGTCTGAGAACGGAACAGAGAGTCTGCATTTTTAATAAGCTCCCAGGGGATACTGGTACCTGTGGTCCGTGGACCACTTTAAGTAGTGAAATTCCATATCACCCTTCAGAGCTGCTGAGACTACCATTAACTGAAAGATGCTTAGCAACCCATAAACTGATCCTGACATGTCTCGTTTTTAAGACTAGACATAGCCTGTATAGACAAAGACTATTGAAAGCACTATAAAATATAACTCATATTTAGGTGGGCTTGGGAAAGGGTACTTTATTTACAGTTCAAACCAAGATTTAATTACTTTCTGACTCCAGTTGTTTGAGGATTCAAAGATGACTGGGCACATTTGAAGAATCAAAACATTGCTATTTCATAGATGGTCAACATAGGGCTTAACTCTCATGATAAAGATGGAAAAAGAAGCATGGCAGAAATTCGCTATTTACATGGTGACTCAGTGGTGGGAAAACCCCACATAGACATGTCATCAACACTGCTACAAACACTGCAGTTTCTTTATCGCTAATACCATTGTCATAAGCTGCATTTTGAGAAAGTTAAAGAAAGAAACTTTTACCAAGACAGTTCTGTCTTTTTTTGCCCCTATGGACAGACTCTGTTATTCTTTCTTTTTAGCTAAACATATTTACAATGTAATATCTAAGTCTGGTTTTCCAGATTTCTTTCTTCAGAAATGTTGTAAATATTTTCACTTCTTACATTGTGCAGAAGCGTCTTCTTATCTCTTCTAAAATGAGCCAGTATACCTCATTACTTCCCAAGAGCAAGAAGGGCTGAATAGGACTTGGGAGCATTCTAAAGCTGATGGAAACACACCAGAAGAGAAGGCTTGTGAAGATTGATGGAGGAGAAAAGTATATAGAATCAACACAAACACAAATCCATTCATTCTCCATTTCTATTTCTAAGCAAACCCATTTCATTTATTTTATTATTATTCTAACTTTGCAGTGCTGGGGATTGAACCCAGGCCCTTGTGTGTGCCAGGCAAGGACTCTACCATTCAGCTATGTATTCCTAGCCCCAAGTAAACCCATTTTAGGGTGAGGGTAGGAAGGAAATTCAGAGTATATGGCCAAAGATTGAGTTTGAAGCTCTGTCTTGTTGAGTTTTGTTTTTGAAAATTTATGATTAGTGTGCCATGCTTGTTGACATGTGTCTAGGTTTCCATTGACCTAGCTGACTTGTGTTTCCTATCAGTTGTCTTAATGAGTTCACATTTGAGCATCAATTAGCAAAAAAGTTAGCCAAAGCAGCAAAATGTGACACCTGGATGCAATAATCCACCCTGAAGAGTTGTGTTTTTTAATATCCCTTTTGCTTTATGAGGACAATTTCTACTCTGGAGTAAAGATTTCTGTAAAAGGTCAGTTCTGATACTGGAAGGGAACATTTAATAAAAAACAGTATGTAAAAAGATAAGGCAGAGATTGCATCAAATAATAACCTTTATTCTCATTGACATAAACCAACCATTCCCAAGAACAGTGAAATGCAAAGCTATTGTGTGTTTAGTCATATTTAGAGAATTGATGTTAGCTATAAAGCAGCTCTTACACAGAATATTACAATGCAAAACACTGTGTTTTATTTAGAGAATTCATATCATCAACACGAAAAATTATTTTTTATATTATTAAAGTTAGCAAATGCTCTTGTTTCATTCAAGGCAATGCATCATTTAGCTATTATTCATACAGGTAAAATTGCCACTGAATTTAAAATAGATCTCATTTAGGTTCAGCTGCATTATGTTTTATTTTAGAAGAAAAAGGGAAGCACAGTGTAATAAAAAATTTTGTTTGTAATGCTTAAAAACCTCAAGTATTGTTAAGGTAAAACCACAGAAAAATCATTTGTATGTGTCCACTTTTCAAAAAGTTATTAGGAAATATAGAATTAATCATCTAGGAAGTAATTGAAAATTGAAGGAACAGTAATGCTTTCAGCAAGAACTAATAGGAACCAGTGCTGTGTGTTGGGTCTTAGGAATATTGGTGTTTTGCAGGACGACAGTTGAATAATTCATATCTGAGTATGTTGTCATCTTCATGCAAAAGGTAGTCTATGACAGTGCATGACCCCAGGCTTCTTCTCTGGAGTCAACTTTTCCAAGATCCCTACTGCCTCAGCTTTTCCCATCAGCCATTCTTTCTTCATACATTCATGTCTGCTACTTCCCTTCCAGCTTCAGAGCCCTGTCTGAATCTCTCATTAGCTATAGTGGTTAACAGCATGCACTTCGTGGTAGACTATTCTGGGTTCAAATCTCAGCTCTGCTACTTCCTTTATGTGTGCTTTATGCCTAAGATCACACTACTTCATTATCATGGTGGTTGTATGAATCAAATAAGACAAGATGTGTGGCGTGCTTGTGGGTGTGCAGTAGACCTCCATTCAGCCATACCTCTTCCTCTGTTTTTCCTTTCTCCATTTCTTCTCACTTGTCAGAATCGAGTATATTCTCCCAATGTAGTAGTGGCCCCATCTTCCACCTCCCTCTTGGTCTCATACCAACGTTTCCATCAGTGGGTATAGTGTAATCAGAGCCTTGAAATGGCTACTCCAAAATCCTGCACTTAGGCCTGTGGTAGGACATGTGGGTGGCTCCAGGGGCAGTGGTTCCAGAAACTGCATAATGAATGTACAATTCATGCCCAACACAATCCCAGTACCTGAATGAAACAAATTCCACTGCTGCCATCAACGGTTCCAGACTGGGCTGGAGGAGAGACTAGGGGAGGGCACTAAATTGTAAAAATAACAACTTTTAGGATAATTTATGTCACGACTTAAAATACTTCACTTGTGAAGTTTAGAGCCTTCACATCCTCTATTTGATTTAAGGTAAGATTCTACTTTAGTCTGTTCTCTTCAGAGCCTTCAGAGTGATTTTTCTTAATATGAATATAATCTTTTAGGGTAGACCAGCTGTCTTCAGGATAAAATTTAATCTTCTTTAAGGGTGTGCCTTTCGAGATGTAATCTCTCCTCTCCTCTTCTTTGTCATCACCTTCCCTCTCTTCTCCTTAGATACACAGACCCCTCTAGACTTACAGACTACCTGCCAGTGCCACACTCACCAATGCATCTCTGCCTACTGTCCTGTTGCTCCCTCTGCCTAGAAGTCACCTCATCTATCTACTTTATGGTTCCTGTCCATCCTTAGGCATTAGCTAAAGGGTTACCCTCTCATGAAGTCATTTGCTGGCTTTCTTAAATTGGGTTCTCTCACAAGCAAGCTGTCTGTGGGTAGGTTGTTAAAAGTGATCTGTGATCAGTCATACCTCCCTGTGCCCATGGCCCTTTGCAATATGACTTTGCCAATCTTTCCACCAAGAGGTGGAACCTATTTCTGCATCCCTTAAATCTGGGATAGCCTTAGAACTGCTTTGACCTTAGAATGTGATGGAAATTGTATTCTGGTCCTGCAAAACCTAGATATTAAGAGTCCTGGCAGCCGGGTGTGGTGGCATACACCTGTAATCCCAGCACTAGGGAGGGATGGCAAGTTTGAGGCTAGCCTGGCTTACATAGTGACACACTGTCTCAAAAAACAAAATAAAAACCAAAAACCAAACCAAAACAAAACAGACACACAAAAATGGACTCTGGTGGCTCATGGTTGTAATCCTAGCTACTCAGGAGCCTGATATCAGGAGACTGGCCCTCCCAAAGACCCCATCTTCAAAAGATCCAGAGAAAAATGAACTTCAGGTGTGGCTCAAGTGATGGAGCACCTGCTTTGCAAGCATGAAGCCCTGAATTCAAACCCCAGATCCACAAACAACAACAACAACAACAACAAAAGCCTTGCACGTTCTGTTTTTGCTCCAAACCCAAATGCCAAAGAAGTCCAGGCTATCTTGCTAGAGAGAGAGGTCACATAGAGTAGAGAAAGATGACATGGAAGAGAACTGAGATGCCCCAGTCAACAGTCAGTGCCAAGGCCTCAGAGACACCCGTGAAGCCAACTTGGATCCCCCAGCTCCAGGTAGGACACCTCAGCTGACATCATTTGAAGCAGCGACAAACTGTCTGTTATGGTCTGAGCATTTGTATTCCTCTACATTCATATGTTGAAGTCATAACCCCTAATATGATAGTGTTAGGTTATGGAGCTTTGGGGAGGTGTTAGGTCATACCCTCATGAACGGCATTAGTGCCCTTATCAGAGGCTACCACAGAGCTTACTAGCTCTTTCCATGGTGTGAGAACATCAAATAAACACAAAAGAGGGCCACACCAAGAACCTGACACTGCTGGCACCCTGATCTCAGATATTCAACTTCCAAAACTGCAAAAAATAGGTGTTTGTGGTGTAAGATACTAAATCTATGGTAATTTGTTATGAGAGTCTCAACTGAACCCTATCCAAATTCCTGACACCCAGAATCATAAGCAATATAATAACTGTCCTTTCGATTTAAAATGTTTTATTTTTGGAGAATGTCAACCATACACAAAGGTAGGGCATAGCATAATGAATCCTTATGTACCCCTCATTCAGCTTAATAGTCATTAATTCATGGTTATCCTTCAAATATACCTACATCCACTTCTTTGCTCCTCCCATAATACTTTAAATGGCTGTGAACCACTAGATTTGGGGTGATTTTTTACTCAGCATTAGCTAACCATAATACCTTGAGACAAAGATTTGAGTACAAATAGTTTATTTGGGAAGGGGTTCCAGAAAGTATTAGTTGGGGAGTGGGAAAATGAGACCATTACAGGGTGTTTAGTAAGCAGGTTGTCATTGTGTGCAACTGGGATGCAGGCCTGCTGAGGACCTATGGGGACTATGTAGAACTGGCCTTGTCCCATGGACATTTCCCCTTATCTTGGGTGAAGATTGTTTCTGGGGCATCGGTTCTCTGGCTTTTCTGGCCCATGTGTAGGTCGAGATAGAGAATCAGAGATGCATACTTTTTTTTCCCTTGGTGATCCTGGGGACTGAACCAGGGCCTTGTGTGTGCAAGTGTTCTACCACTGAGCTACACCCCAGCAAGGATTAGAGTTGATAGCAGTAAGAAGCTGCCATTGAATAAGGAGGTTGAGATCTGTCTACACCAATTAACATCTGTCTACACTGGTTGAGATCTGTCTACATTAGTTAAAATCCAGTGACCTACTCTTCTTCTGAGATCCTCCTTTGTTTGCTAATGTAACTCCCATGCTGGTCTGTTATAGTACTTGTTATACCAACTGTATTCACTAGTTTTCCCTACTGAGTGCTCCAGACTGTGAGCTCCTGTATTACAAGGGTTGTATTTTATTATCTCTGATCCACCAGAGCTCAGCATAATACATTGTACAAATTACACGGCAACAGAGATTACTGGAATGTATATCTTTGTCTCTTCATAGCAACCTTGGATATAGGCAGGTCAAAGCACCTAGGCAACATAACGCCTTAGCTATAATTCCAGGATTGAAAATATTCTAAAACAGTTTTTTTCCCCTGAAACTTGTGACAAAAATCATTTGATACCAAAACCTACTGTGGACTATTATGACATTCATTTTGGATTTACATAGTGTGAATATTCATGTTTGTGACAGAAACATTGTGGTGTTTGATTATTGGGTGCTGACCAGACTCTCTCAAGGGTGTGTAGAGACTGTATGTACAACATGGCACCTTCCTAGAATCTATGAAATTTGGAATTCTGAAACAGACTCTGCTTCAGGGAACTGAAGCCTGCATTTCTTTTTCCATTTTACAAGGGCAGAAACTTGTTGAAGATTATGGGTAGAAGGAGAACTATTTTGAGGTTTCTCTGACTTCTGGGAAACGCTTATTTCATTCTACAATTCTGAAAGTGGTGAGAAAACTGGATGGAATAAAGTTTCCTCATTGTTGGCCACAGCATCAACACCAAAGTCCTAATTTTGAATAGTTTAGAGCAGTTCTCCAACACGGGTAGCCAACAGAAGCCCTGTCTTTGAGAGCCACCCCATCATCTCCAACCTCAATTCCTGCTGATAGGTGCTTCTAACTTTCATGTTAGTGCCACAGGAGTAACTTCTGCGTCACAGGACCAGGAACTGACCAACCTGACTATCCTTTGGGGAATCTGAACTGAGATACAAGAGACCTTAGTTGGTCAGTACTGGACACTGAAGCTGGGAGCTCATATCATCTACATATGGATTGGCAGCATTCATTTACACAGACAAATTCCAATTACTTTATGGGACTATGATATTGGTGATGGAAGTGTGAGACACTGTTGGCTGAGGGTGCAGGGAAAAGAGCATCTGTATGTATGATATTAGGAATGTTTAAGATTGATCTAGAAGTTAGTAGACAAAGTGGTCAAAGCAGAAGCAGTTGTTTGAGGCCAACCTAGAAGTCAAATTGGGAGGAGGGTACAACATATGCATAGTGTCTTAGTTGGGGAATAGTTTATGTGAAAGATGACCAGGAAGCAATGATAGGGAAGTAGGAGGTAATACACAGAAGGAATGGAAGATAACAGAGGCACCGTTATAGAGCAAAACACTGCTTTGGGCAACTGGGGCTCAATCCATCTGGAGAACAATGGGAGACAGTATAGAATATGCCTCACAGTCTGCCAAAGAGGTAAGGGAGCTGGGGAGTGAATTCCCCAGCTTCCATTGATCATTGCTTGAGGGCTGTGTCTGGGGAAAGAGGAGTTAGCTAGCTATAAACACATTGAGATGACACTAGCAGTCAAAGAAAACCCCAAACAAACTGTCATAGAAGCTTATAGTTGAGAGTCATTGGGCCTTCAGGTACAGGACTAGTAAGTTCTAAGGGGGACATAGGTAAGGCTCTGATAGCGTCCACTGCATACTTATACATGGTGATCAGAAGTGATACAGGTAGAACCAAGGAGACATCAATCTCAAATGATCAGGAGTCACAAGGGTACTTTTCATATAGAATATCACAGCCAAGCCAACATGGGAATATTTGTCAGAGCACTGGGTTAGGTGATAAGAGTTCTGAGTAGTAATTCCTTCTCTATTACCTATTCATGTGTCCCTGTCCAAATTACTGGACCTCTCCATATGTTTCCTCACAAGTAAAATGGAAATAACATTTGCTTCACCTGCTTAAAGATCATAGAGAGAAGCAAATGAAACAATTTATAGAATTTTCTTAGAACCTCTGTAACACCATAGAATTGTCAAAAAGAATGAGATGATGAGGAACAAATTAGGACAAAGTTGAATTCTAAAATGATTTTTCTGAGGCTGGAGGTGTAGCTCAAGTGGCAAAGTGCTGGCCTAGCAAGCACAAAGTCCTGAGTTCAAACCCCAGTACCATCAATAAAATAAATAAAATAAAATAAAGTAATTGACTTTTTTGTGTCCAGCTAGGGGGCTTCAGAGAACTTTTAGGAAGGCAAATACCAATGTCAGGTGAACACTGAGTTGTAAACACCTGATTGGAGTAGAGAGTGTGTGGACAGGACCCAGAAACTGCTTTTGGCAGGAAAGCATGGGGTAGTTGGTGCTGTCACCGAGACCAGCAATGCCCTTCGTGTAAAACACCTAGGGAAGGGAGCTAGAGTGAAATGGGAGTTAAGGATTTCAGATTTTTAAAAAATGCAGATTTGAACCTTAAAAGCAGTGACTACAATCCACCCATGAATACTTTTCACTTAAATTCTCCAAATTAATCATCCTAATTACATTTCTTAAACAAGGCATCAACTAGATATGAGCTTTTCCATGAACTATAGGTCAGACTTTTGGCTGCCAAGACAAAATATGAGGGTAGGGTTAATCAGTCACACTTCCACATGAAATAATCCTTGAAGTGGCTCTTGGGATTTAATTGATCCTGGTGCAAGTGTGAACTGTCACAAAGGGAAAATAATAGGGTTGTCTCAGCAGCTTGAAGATGGCTGCCATTTTCATCAGGACATCTAATATCCTTTGCCTCAAGGGGATCCTAGTAATGGTATAATTTTCAGCGAGCACTGTTTAATGGGAGGCGTTTTGTGAGGGTTTCACAGAATAAAAAGGCTTGACTTGCTGGTTCAACCCATATGCTGAGATTTTCCAAATGTGTTGTCATAGTACAATTAAGAAAGCCAGTGAATGAACTGAGAGGGGAAGATGCCTGTGATAACAGAGAGAAGGCAATGGCAGCTTTATTACTCAAGTAAGATAAAATATTACAGTGGGTCCATCTGGGAAGACCCTCATGGGAAGAGGAAGGGCAGAGCTAGGAGTTTACAAATACTTTCTTTTTTTGTTTTACAAATAATTTTTTGGTTTATTTATTCATTTATTCATATGTGTATACATTGTTTGGGCCCCTGACCCTCCACCCCGCTTCCAGGCAGAACCTGTTCTGCCCTCTTCTCCAATTTTGTTGAAAAGAAGACATAAATAGTAATAAGAAAGTCATAGCGTTTTTGCTAGTTTGAGATAAGGATAGCTATACAGACAGATTCCTAGCATTTCTTCCATGCACTTGTGTATTGCAACCCACATTGGTTCATCTCTACCAGACCTCTTCACTACTTCCTACTCCCCTTCCCATAGTGGCCTTTGTCAGTTTAAGATTACTTTATTAGTTCCTCTACAGTGAGCACATCAAACATTTTCAAGTTTTGGGTTTCCTACCTTTCCCTATTCCTCCTGTATGTGCTCTCCCCTTAGCGTGTGACCCATGTCCAATAATATTACTGCATACAAATAATTTTTTATAAATAATTTCTTCTTCCTTCCTTCCTTCCTTGCTTCCTTCTTTCCTTCTTTCCTTCCTTCCTTCCTCCCTCCCTCCCTTCCTTCCTTCCTTTCTTTTTTTCAAATTATTTCTTTAAATAGAATTTCCTCCACTGTGGCAGAACCTTCCCTTGCCTTATGCAAAAGTTCTGTACGTCTTCCTTTCTACTTGCCTATTATTTTTCTACAGTTTACTAGTTTCCTCCATTTCATTCCCAATTGTTAAATTCCCATTGACAACTTGGCTTATGTTCAAACAGACAAGAAGAAGGTACTGGAGTTTGCCAAACGATGATGCAGTAACTCACTGTAATCAAAAACCGGAACTCTGGGCATCTATGCTGAGCTTATGAGAGATAAGAGCTTCCAAACAACACGATTTTATTTGGCTCAAACCCAGCCTTTTCTGTTCTTTAGCACTGCCTATGTGTCTCCCAGAGCACGGAGAAATAAGACTGTGTCGATTTACATAGATTTCCTGAGTTCCTGTCAACTTTCACAATTGGGTACCTATTGGAATGCCTGGTGTAGCAAACAAACTTAGTGCCTCTTAGTCTTCTATAAACACGAGAAGGAACCCCATGACATCCTTTTATAACTGCTAGCTTAGTCATTGCCTCACAACACCAGAGAACTTTCCTTGGAGGTTTCTTTTCCTTTGCATTAAATAACTTATTCTTTCTCCAAAGATCTTATCTATTTTTTGAAAAAATTTCTAAGTCTTCCTTTTAAAAATATATCAACTTCTCCAAGACCCTGTTATTAATTTATTTGGCCAAGCAATATAATCAGAAGTTTAGGAGAAAGCAATGTGAATATTATGTACCTCATGGGTACATTTTCTGGAGGTTTGATGCTGGAATTTGTAGTCACTAAAACTCCATGAGGCTTTGTTTCTTCATCTGACCGCTGCGTCCCTCTCCAGCCTGATCTAATGCTACAGTCCCATTTGCCCTGTATTCTCCAGCTTACTGAAATATCTTCAGTGTCCTGAATTTGCCATGCAGCATCTGCATTGGTCCTGTTGTAAGTATGAGAATCCACTTGTATCAGTTAGGGTACATCTAACTGCTATTACACATAAAACACCAATGTCTCCATGGCTTAAACATAGTACAAACTTATATCTTACCCCCATGAAGCCTGCCTTACTCTGTGCTGCTATAACAGAACACTGGAGAATGGATAAGTTATAAAGAAGAGAAAGTTATTTTCTCACAGATATAGAGGCTGGGAAGCCAAAGATCAAGTCACCAGCATCTGGCGAGGGGTTGCTTTCTGAATTTTTTTTTTGGCGGTACTGGGACTTGAACTCAGGGCCTCATGCTTGCTTGAGCCACTCCACGAGCCCAAGGGGCTACTTTCTGAATGTTTTCTGAGCCATCAACTGCTCTATAATAAATTATCATGGGCCTAAATTACTCCTTGTGACAAAGTAGAGCTTGGCTAGTTACTTCTTCCTGGCAGAGGCTGAACTACATTTCCCGACCTCCCTTGCAGCTGGATGTCACATGGAAGAGCAGAACAGAGTGAACCCACTGTGCAAGCTCTTCCATTTATGAGGTACCTCATAACCTAGGCACCTCCCCAAAGGCCCCACCTCCCAACCCCGTCAAATTGGAGATTGAATTTTCAACACACGAATTCTGTGGACACATTCATACCAAAACAAAGCTCAAATTGGATGTTTGGGACCCACATTCCTTTTCTCTTGAGGCTGTGTGTCTGCATTTAGCAGGCAAAGGTGAAAGAGGCTATAGGATTTTGCGTGGCAGGTTTTTATGGGCTGGATTTGGAAGTGGTGCATCACTTCCACTTTTGTGTAATTGCCCAAACTCAGCATACATGGTGATAATCAGCTGCAAGGGAGGCTGGGAAATGTAGTTCAGCCTCTGCCAGGAAGAAGAGGTTTGAGGAGTAACTAGTCAAGATCTACTCTGTCATAAGGGGTAGTTTAGGCCTATGATAGTTTATTATAGAGCAGTTGATGGCTCAGAAAACATTATAAAAGCTAGAGAATCTGGCTTGGAGGCTATATGACTAGGAACAACACCCAAGTAATACCTCTGAATTGTTCCAGTGGAGGTCTAACCGCTTAAAATTTCTTTTGGTGATACTGAGGTTTGAACTCAGGGCCTTGTGCTTGCTAGGCGGGAGCTTTACCACTTAGCCATGCCCTCAGTCCTTCTTTGATTTATTTGTTTTTTAGGATAGGGTCTTGTGTTTTTGACTGTGGACCAGCTTTGGACTATGATCCTCCTACTTTTATCCCTGTATCTGGAATTTCAGACAGGTGCCATCATGCCTGGCTTGTTGGTTGAGATGGGGCCTCACTAACTTTTTGCCTGGACTGGTCTTGAATTGCAGTCCTCCTGATTTCCACTTCTTGAGTATCTGGGATTGCAGGTATGTACCACCATGCCCAGCCCCACCCAGTGGAGGTCTAAATATTTTATTGCCTCATGTCTTACTCACTGTAGCATCAAATTGTGGCTGTACTGCCTGGCACTGCTCAATGCCTTTCTGTTACCTGAATAATGATTCTGTGTAATATTTGCTTTCTCTGGGACCCTTTGAGGAGCTATGTAGGATGCACCTCAGAAATGTCTCTCCCGTATGGTGTGCATAGCTGCATTTTCATTATCTATTTGTTGAGTGTTTTCTCTGAGATGGTTACTATGTCTCTCACCCCATCTGTGCTTCTTGATGGGTCTACATGAGTCAACAGCCTGAGGTATAAGCCTTGGAACAAGTCCTGAGGCAAAAAAGCAGAAAGACATGGAAGGTCATGAGGTACGACACTGGGGTGCTTGTAGTACCGTGGTAGCTGTCCACACAACTGAAGTGTAATTCCAGGCGGACTGAGAGGATTCCTCCAACTTTCTGTTAATTCTACACCTCATTAGGTGACCAAAACACAATTGTCATCATACTATCCTCAAAACCTTTCAAAGCCCATGCCTGACACCCAAAGTCCTCTCAGGCCTGGCCGCACAGACCTTTCTAGCGTTCTCTCTTGTGGACAGAATATGAAAGTGCAGCAGGGTGTTTCTAGAATTTGGTCATTTGTCTTTTTTTTTTTTTTTGGCGGCACTGGGGCTTGAACTCAAAGCCTCATGCTTGCTAGGCAGTCTTTCTACCACCTGAGCCACTCTACCAGTCAGTATTTGGTCATGCTCCTTTTGGTGGGGGAAATACTGGGTTTCAACTAAGGGGCCGTGCTTGCAAGACAAGCACCGTACCACTTGAGCCATGCCCTCATCCTTTTTGCTTTAGTTTGTTTTCCAGACAGGCTCTCACACTTTCCCCTGGGCCATCCTTGGACCACAATTCTCCTACCTCTGCCTCCTGTGTAGCTGGGATGACAAGCATACACCACCATGTCTGGCTTGTTTTAGGATTGAGGGTCTCAGTACTGTTTTCCCAGGCTGTCATCCAACCATGATCCTCTTATAGCCACCTCCGAGATAGGTGGGATTACAGGTGTAAGCCACTATACCTCACCAAATTTGGTGATATTTCTAAAGCAACCCAGAAAGTCAAAAGTATTGTTAAAATCTAATGAGGGGGCTTGTGTCAAGAACGGATACCTGCCGTGGACTCATCAGTTCAGTACACCTCAAAGAGATCACCCATAGGACCATCTCACAAACCCCCTTTCTCTGAAGGGTGAACTGAACCCTGGATGACCTTAAGTGGGAAAGAGTTTAAGGACAACTTTATGTAGCTCACAGTGTCTCCAGGATGGTTGGAACCTAGCTCAGACAAAACTTCACTAAAAGTCATACCTCACTGTGACACTCCTGCTACTAGTGAACACTGGACGCCCCAAGCTTGTGCCATCACATCAGTGGAATTGGGCAGTGGGTATGGCCACCTTTGCCCTGGAATCCCATGTGGCTGTCATTGCTACAATGCTGTTGCCAACATGAAGATGGAGCCTCCCTTCTACGTGTTCCTCTGTTTTGTGAGCTCCGAATTCCGGTCTGGGAAGAGTACATGCAACTGTTGGAGTAGCTTCAGACTGGCAAGAAATGTGAAACACTAAGTATAATAAGACATTATCCACCTTGGGGCATCTTTCTCCAATTGCCAAACTTCTCAGTCTCAAAAATAAATT
Organism: Castor canadensis; assembly: GCF_047511655.1. Classification (NCBI taxonomy): domain Eukaryota; kingdom Metazoa; phylum Chordata; class Mammalia; order Rodentia; family Castoridae; genus Castor; species Castor canadensis. The sequence goes on along the minus strand of NC_133405.1, from coordinate 125,033,262 downwards.
ACACAACTTGGTCTGCATAATACCAAATGATCTCTAAGTCTGTGATTTGCTCATTTTCTGTAGCTAAGTACATTTTCAGTGGGGGATTTATTCTCCAGGGCAAGGCTATTACGAAAAATATGGACATCTTTCTTGGCTCATTTACTTCTCAATTTTATGCTACCAATTTTTGTTTCAGGCTAAAAGGACAGAATCCACATTTCTTCAGAGCAACAGACTGTATTAACTTAATGTCATAGTATTTCAAGATGGCCAAAGGGCTACGTCAAAGATATTTAGTTGTTTTTACTCTCGTAATTATTCTGGTTTTAGCAAAGTGGGTGTGATCTCTCAGGCACTCTATTATAGTTGGGAATATGAAACTGCCTTGAAAATTGCTAAAAGCACTTCGGTGTATCTGCAGTATGATAATACTAATCCTAGCTTGACATAAATGCTAGCTTTACGGCTTCACACTATGTAAAAAGTATATTTTAGCCTGAAGAAAATGCCAGTGTTTAGCTAGCTTTGACTTTATTTTGTCTCTTTTGGTCCCTAGTAATCATGTTTAATTTTGACACAGTTAGTTAGATATTTTGAAACCCTAAATTCTCTGTCACAGTAAAATAACTCAGAGTTGAACTAAAATTTTAGTAATTGGATTAGGAATTATATAATCGATGAAAAATTTAGTCTTGTACGCATTGTCAATTATAACAAAGTGAAACATCTCTGGTTAGATTTCCCTTAGGTCTTCAGCGGAGAAATCTTGATTTGGTAAGGACTGTTAATGTTCAGTTTATTGTGTTTTGTTGAATTATTAATAGGTATTCTTTGAAAAAAGGGTGGTTCTGAGGTCAAGGAAGTAAGCAGAATGCCACATTCTGTATATCTCTCAGGTATTCATAATGTATGTTAATGTTTTAAAGGCACTGAAAAGTACTGCAGTAAAGAAACTCTCCTCTTTTTTTATTATATTATTGTTATACTGGGGGTACATTGTGACATTTAAGAAAGTTCTTACAATATGTCATAGTTGAATTCATCCCCCCCATCATTCTCCTTTATCCCCCTTTCTTCCATTTCTGGAATAGAAGGAACTTCTTTACCTTTGTAGCATACTTCTTAAATTTAAGTATGAAACCTGTCTTTTGATTTTTTTTCCTTTTTTTTTTTTTTGGTTTTACAAAATCTGTTGACATAATGAGATAAGGTTTCTGTGAAGTTTGGGGTAATTCACCCATCATGGCCTCTATCCCATTCAAAACATCCTTGCTAGACATACAGTCACCCAGGCTTTGTTTGATGGTTACCTTGGCAAAGTCAAAGACAGCATTAAAAAAATAAAGAGCTTGATATGGGGTGAGCAACACAGTGACTGTCATTGTTCCATTGGGACCTTCGAAGATCAAACTGACCTAAAGTATTAAGTTACAAAGGAATAATCTGACAAGTCAAAACATAAAGTTAGCAGTTTATCAATATAACTTTTGTCAAACTATCTTACAGTCAAAAGTTAGTAGACTGTCTAGAGAAATTCTCAATTATTGGGCACTGCCTTCAAGGTGTTGTCCCACCTTCACTGGTTTTAACTTTTCCTGGGTATTGCTGTTCTCAGTTTTGGTCACTACGTATCAATCTTGTGGTTCATATGCCAAAACAGAAGCTTGCCATCTGAATTGGGGAAAGTTTTCACAGATTTGTATCCATAGAGTGATATTCACCTCTCTCTTTACATTTGGAAATGGAAGGTGTTAATGTGCTGTTTGTGCCCTGAGGCCAGCCCTTCTCTCTGTTTCTGGGATATGGCTTAGGCCTGGCCTAACCACATGACTCAGGGGTTAGCATGGGAGAGGTAAGCCAATGGAACTGGATTCTGGAATTCTCTATTAGGACACAGTTCCTCATGGTCTTTGGCATTTCTGCATGTCATACAAATAAGTAGCTGAATGCCTGTTGTTCTGAACTAACCTTTCAAGAAGGCTTATATATTCCACAACCTTGAAAGGATAACCTGTCTTCCTTCAGAGTAAAAGATAGGCCTGCTTACTGTCCAGTGTGATAAAGATAGCATCTCTCTCTGGGCCAACAGGCAGGCATGCTTTCTGCCTGTTATAAAAGATTCAGGTTCATTAAGCTCAGGCTTCCTTTCCTGAATGTTATCCATTGTGTGTACAGGTGTCACCTGTTCCTCTCTGTATTTTCCTATGGGAGCTGGGTTTGGGGTACTTACACAATCCTGATTAGCAAACACTCCAGCTATTGCTATTGCCAAGAGTAAGAGAGTGTCAAAAACATGACCTAGGAAGGGCTGGCAGAGTGGCTCAAGTGGTAGAGCGCCTGCCTAGCAAGTGTGAGGCCCTGAGTTCAAGCCCCAGTGCCACAAAAAAAAGTCAAAACATGACCTACGTGTCTCATGTCTTCTACTAGCACTCATGAAACAGTGGCAAATGTCACTTGACACTTTGACTGTCACTCTTAATCGCCTATCTGCTGAAGTTTCAGAGATGGGTGGAAATTTGAATCTGCCTGTAGCCATCTTGCCACCACAGAGGGGAACCTGTCTGTCTGCCTTGGAATGGAAGCAACCCAGAGGAAGTAAAGCATGCAGAAGGTGCATTTGTTAGGTTTTTTTTTTTTTGTCATTGTGACAAAACACCTAAGACAAGGAACTTAAGGGAGGGGAGACTCATTTGAGCTGGTGGTTTCAGAGGCTTCAGTTCATGGTCTGCTGGCTCCACTGCTGTGGGCCTGGCTCGAGGCTGAAATGTTATGGTGGAAGGTGTGGTGTGGTGGAGCAGAGAACTCACCTCATGTGGGCTGGGAAGCAGAGAGGAAGAGAGGAGGATCTGAGGACAAGACACACTTCAAAGGTACACCCTCAGTGACCTACTTCCTCCACCAGGCCCCACCTTCTTTTTTCTATATGGCTTATGATTCTTTCTTTTAAATTTCCCTTATTCATATGTGCATACAATGTTTGGGTCATTTCTCCCCCTTCCCCCCACCCCCTCCCTTCGGCCCCACCTTCTAACGATCCGTTTAGCCAGGAACTCATCAGTGAGTTTTAACCCATCCAATGATGTTAGTACCCTCAGGACCCAGTCGCTTTTCAAGGCCCGGCCTCGGAACACTGCTGCACCAGGGACCAAGCCCTTCAACACATGAGACTTTTGGGGGGACGCTTCATATTAAACCACAACAGAGAAGTAGGGGTGGAGAATCCTTACTGCAACTGCTATTTATTAGCACCTATTATGTGCTAGGCAGTGTTAGGCACTGTTTCTACTTTTTTTTCAGCAGTACTGGGGTTTGAACTCAGAGCCTGTGCTTTCTAGGCTGGCACTCTTACCACCTGATCCACTCTGCCAGCCCTTTTTTGTGTGTTGGATATTTTCAAGATAGGGTCTCGAATCACGATCCTCCTGATCTCTGCCTCTCAATTAGCTAGAATTACGGGCGTGAGCCACCGGTGCCTGGCTTGTTTCTGTTTTTGTCCTTGAATCCTTTGTGGCCTTGAGAAACTGGTATTTTTGTCCCCATTTTATGGAAGAGGCAACTGAGCAATCAGCAGTTAGGCTCTTTTTACATGTGGCACAAAGCAAAATGACAAATACCATTTCCTTTTTTATTTGGGCCTTTTCTATTAAAACATGAAATAGTAATTATTTTAAAATATACTAAGAATAATTTAAAAAGAAACACAAAGCATTAGGCTCAAGTGGCACAGTTTTTCTTGTAGTAAACTGCCAGTATTATCTACCCTGCCTAACCTATGTGTTTTTTTCCATGCCTTAGAACTCTTAGGCTTGGAAACGCAGACCTTAGACAATTACCTTTGTGTATTTTGGTTGCCTTATTTATAGAGTGAGGATAAGGGTGGCACCTCTTGGGCTTGTGGTGATTATACGACTCGCTACATCTAAAGAGTTTAGAACAATGCCATGCGCGCTGTAAGGCCCCAGTACACGGGAGCTAGTGTTGTTACTACTGCTGCATCTTTATTTGAGAGGGTGAGAGAGGGTGCAGAGATGAAGGAAGGGAGAGCAGAAGCATAGTTGAGGCTTCAGAGAACCTTCTTTTCTGGGAGAGGCTCTCTCACCTCCCAGCTCCCCTTTGTTCATTTTCTTCCTCTCATACAAAACAGAAACCAGGCAGAAAAGAGTTTAAAATTAAAATGAGGCTTAGTGACAGTCACCTGTGATCCCATATTGGAAGGCTAAGGCAGGAGGATGCTTGAACCCAGAGTTTGGGGTCAGCTCAGGCAAAATAGAGAAACCCAGACTCGAAAGGAAGGAAGGAAGGAAGGAAGGAAAAAAAGAAAGAAAGGAAAGGAAGGAAAGAAAGAAAGAAAAATAAATTTATTCAACCTTGGCCAATCTCCCTCGGATCAGCATGCTAGGTTCTGGGTCCTAGGTTTCCCTTTATTAATATTCATAACTTCGTTCTGCTCTTCAGGTGTATAATCTGTTCAGATGTCAACTGTTTTTAAAAGAGGCCTTACCTTTTCTCCATTTCTGATTTCCAAAACTCACTGGCACCAAGCAGTTTCAGATATATGTACACATGGCTTCCTCCTGTGCAATGCTGATTCTTCAGCAAAAAAGTAGATCCTGCTAGGCTTGAACAACTTGGAAAGCTCTTTAGACCTGTTGTTCGCAGGAGGTAAGAACTAACCCCTAAAACGTGTAACTCCTTCATTTATTTCTTAATGGTTTATTTCAATACCAATTAGCAGGCACTGATGGAACAAACCTTGCTCACTCCAGTCACACTTGGGTTTGGCTTTTGTTCTCTCTCAACTTTGGACTTTTCTTCAGTTTCTGTCTTAGGAACAGAGGACAGGGGTGAATTGGGATAGAGTAGGACCAGGGGGTGGGAGGGACATTCTTGCTGTTCATTCACTCTCATTGCCTGCTTCTCTGCTTCCTGGAAAGAGGCTCATTTTGCTAATTTTATAAATGAGACAATGGAACTCCTAATCTCCTATTCATGCCAGTTTCATTCTACAGGGACTTGAGCTGTGCGACTCATTTAATGTTGCAGGACAAAAACCGGAAACAACAGGAGAATCGGGGCTGGGGCTAGTCTTTCTTAGCTAGTTATGGCTGTATGTCAAAAACAAGAATAAAAACAAAGACAATCAACGATAACATTAACACTAGCAACAGCTCAGCAGTGTTGACAGCTTCTTATCTCACAACGCCGGTACACTCTTAAAAATGGATGACCCCAGAGAGCCATTATTTTGTGGGTTATATAAATAAAAACAATAGTTTTGACCTCACAGAACCTGCTCAAAAGGGTCTTGGGACCTTTAGTGATCCCTGGACTCGCCTTTGAGAACCACACTCATGATGAATTTTACATTATTTAACAAGTGGACTTGATCTGGCGTCCTTCTTGGGTCTAGTCACTGAAATTTCCTGTTCCTTGTCTTTGGTCAGTCTGTGACCTGACAAATTTTATTAGCTGTCGAACTTCAGCAGTGTCTCCCTTCATCAAGTGCTCCTCTGGTTACTGTGTCTGATCACTTTCCAGAGTCCTCAAATTGTTTTCTGATACCCCACCCCCACCCTGAGTTTAATGGAGAGACTGAACCTTGGAGCTTCTCACTGTGCCATTTTCTGTTGCAAACATTATTGTTAAAGATATCCAAATTTCAGAGGTTGTTCCCTGCTCCGTGACAGCACCTCCAGTCTCTAGTCCAGGAGTTCTGAGGAGCTGTCTCAATGTATTACGCAGCTTAATGATACTGAAATGAACCCTTGCTCTGCCCAAAGTGGACATGTGTTTCCATAAGCATGTCTGACAAGGGTGGCTGGCTCTTCCTACTTTTCTGTAGGCAAAAAAGTTTGCAAGACCCCATCTCAAAGGAGAAAAGTTGGGCATGGTGCCCAGTCCAGGCTGGCCTGGGCATAAAATGAGATCCTTTTTCCAAAATAACCAGAGCAAAAAGGTCTGGAGGCATGGCTCAAGTGGTAGAGCACTTGCTTAGCCAGCACGAAGCCCTGAGTTCAAACCCCAGTACCACCAAGAAAAGAAAAGAAAGAAAAAGAAAAAAAGGAAAAAAGTGTTGAATGTGAGCTTTGTCCCTAAGCAAACTAGTTCCACCAAGCTATGTAACTAAAAGATCACGATACATTATCTTGAACATACTCATGGTTCAATAAACATCAGTTTCTTCATTTCTTGGGGGCAAGGAGCCTAGAAAGCTAGAGTTGGTGAACTGCCCACTGCGATGCTCTGGGGCTATGAAAAGCCCAAATCTGAGGTCTTCATTCTGGATCTCATGCCAGGACACTCCCAGGACAAGGAAGGCTGTGCCTTACTCTATGGCTTATGCCTGTGGTAAGGCCTCATTCAGTCTCCTCACCTATAAAATGCAAGGCTTGGAGGACATCAGTGATTCACCCTCGCTGGGTTCTGTACCCCATGAGAGTTACTGAGCAAGGTGATCTCTACGAGTTCTAGAAAGGGATAAAGTTAGTATTCGGATCATTGGCTAGACCAGCAGCATTTCTTTTACTGTTTTACCATGTGTCAAGCCCTCCACGAAGCAATTTCAGACAATTAAAGTGAGTTGAACAACTACCCTGTCTTGTGTGTGTGTGTGTGTGTGTGTGTGTGTGATGCTGGGGATAGAACCCAAGCACTCTATTACTGAGCTACATTCCTAGTTCCTGCTGTGTGGTTTTAATCAATGTACACAGCCAATAAAGGCAATTCACAAATGGTCCTGCTCTTTTTAATTGAGGTCTCATGGAATAATGACCTGAACTGGAGTGTTAGAAATAGGAACAGAAAGGAAGTAGTACATTGAGGAGAGAATTCGAGGAAGTTAAGAGGGTACTGGAATTAGCTGGAGGTGTGGCTCAAGTGCTTGGCCGGCAAGCTTGAGACCCTGAGTTCAATCCCCAGAACCACCACCAAAAAGGGAGGGGAAGGGTACTGAGATTGACTGCAGAGGAAGAGGAGAGGCACAACTGTAGGGAAGTGACTCTCGAAGTGTGGTCCTGGGACCAGCAGCCTAACGTTACATGAAAGCTAATTAGAAATACAAGTTATTGTATTTCTCAACCACTTACTGACCCAGAAACTGGGACTGGGGCACAGTGATCCTGCATAAGAAGCACTCCATGTGATTCTGATGTACACTCAAGGTTGTGCATTCTTCCCCCAGCCCAGCTGCTATATAATTCAGGGTTCTACAGACAAACAGATACACACACACCCCGTTCACACACACAGAGTTAGATTTAGTATAAGGAACTGGCTGAGGGCTGCCTTCTGCAAGCTGGAGACCCAGGAAAGACAGTATTGTTCAAAGGCCTAAGATTCTCGTCTGAGTCAAAAGGTTTGAGGAACCAGGAATCCTGAAGGCAGAAGATTGATGTCCCAGCTCAAACAGTTGGGTAGAGAATGAATTCAACCTTTGCCCACATTTCCTTCTATTCAGGTCCTCGATGGATTGAATGATGCCCGGATGACAAGGCCATCTGCTTTGCTCAGTCCACTGATTGAAATACTAATCTCTTCTGGAAACACCCTCATAGACACACCCAGAAATAATGTTTAACCAGCTATCTATCTGGGCCTTTCTGGCTCAGTCAAATTAACACATAAAATTAATCATAGTTTCTAACTGCTCACAGCTGCCCCTCATCTGGAGACTTGACCTTGGTTGAACAAGAACTAATATTGTCTAAGAGGTGATAGGCAGTTGGCCCTTTACTCTTTAAAATTTTAAAAAATTATAATTATGACACATATTGATTTTACAAATTAATGGGATTCGCTGCTATTTCCATACAGGCGTACACCATCCATTAATCATGTCTATTCACTCTTCTACTCTCTACCCCTTCTCCTTCCCCTCACCCCAGCATCCTTGCCAGTCCCTAAAAGTCTCAATTTCTTTCTACTCCCTCCCTTGCCCTTTTCTGTCTCTAGTGACCACTGTTCCCTTTCATACTTCTGCAAGGTTGACTTATAGGTTTCCTTAAATTAGTGAGAACATGGGCATTTGTCTTTCTGTGTCTGGCTTGTTTCACTCAAGATAACATTAGTTATCTTTATCTAAGTTACATTCTAAGTTATATCTTTAGTTACATTCACTTTGCTTAAAATTACGGATTTTATTCTTTTTAAAAAGTATTATTCCATCGTGTACCCGTATGTGGTATGATGTATGCTCCCGAGCCCAAGGCTGTACTTTCCTGAGATCACATTCTTGCCCAACTTCCTGCCTCATCCTGCTCCTTCCACTCCATAACACCAGAATGGGTTTCTCCTGAGAGCATTCCTTCTGTCAGTCATGAGCATCCAAGTCCCTCTCTCAGGCTCTGTTTTTGGGCAAAGGAGACGGCTCTACAACAGGAAGCTGAAAAAAAGACTGCTAAGGATGGAACAGATATATTGAAAATATACGCCTTAGGATCACTCGATCTGACCTGAGTTTTAACAATTTATATATTTTTCAAATATTAATACACTTATATGGTCCAAAAAATAAAAAAGCATAAAATGACATGTGTTAATGTGATTCAGTATTTCCATGCATGCAATCTATCGTGCATTTAGCATGTCTACCCACCCTGCCACTGTCTATCCTTTCTCCCTCCCTTCTCTATCCATTTCCCTCTCTTCATGGGTCACTGCAGTTGTTAATTGTATGAGTTTTAAAAATGCATATACAAAGGGTTTGGGTGTAGCTCAGGTGGTAGAGCACCTGTTTCACATGTGCAAAGCCCCGAGTTGAAACCCCAGTACTCCCCAGAAATGCATATACAAGTAGATACAGATTTATATATTCATTCTCCTATTCCCTGTATACAAATAATAGATTTCTATACCCAGTGTTCTGCATCTCCCCCCCACTATATTTGAAGACTTTCCATACATGTACACAGAAAAAAGCATCTTTATTCATTTTTCTACAGCTCCCATTGTAGGAAGAGATCACAGATTTTGTAACAAGTCTCTTATTTATGGCCATTTAGATTATTGTCATTCAAGCCATTTAGCTTGAATATAACTTTTGATAATTATTGGACTACATAAAGTTGTCTATATCAGTGTGATTTTTTTCCCAAGGTGGATGTCTCACATTTTTAGTGGTCAGGTGTTTGGAGGGGGCATTAATTTTTTCATAGGTGGTAATGTTAGAGGTCTGAGGGGTTTAGTACAAGGAAAACCTGATGTCTGAAATGATAAATAAAAAAGCACACAAATTAGGCGGTGATGCTTCATTTGATGAGTTTGCCAGAGTGCTCCTTTGGCGGTGTGTGTGAGGGTAGTTGCTATGATTTAATCTTACAAAAATCTAAATTACCTTCACGTTTGCAAGAACACATCTATTGTATCCAAGCAAGCTGCTCTCACATTGTTTTGTAGTTATCACATACTACAGATGGGTTTTGCAAGGCTCATTTAAGCAGTAATATTGTTGTGCTGAAATTTTGTTATAGTAAATGGACATTGGTTGGTGTTTGGCAATCTTATTGTTGAATAAACATTTTTATGAAAATGGCACTTATTTTGTACAGAATTTAATCAGAAATAATCCTTTAGAGCCTTGAAATATGTAATTCACTTCTTAGAACCTGGTTTTGGAAAATATTTTGGCTTGGTATTGTAGATAATTTGCTTTTAATCTGAACAAACCTTTTCGACTCCCTTCATAGTTTTCTCTTTGCTAGAATCCTTTAATTAAAAGAGCAATATTTTCTCCAAAGAGGTGTTCTGAATATTTAAAAAACAATTTCATGGAAATGAAAATGTGTTTTTCCTATGGCTGAAGATAGCCCAATTAAATTAGAGACATTGTTGTAATATTGAGTGGTTTTGTGAATACTGCTTTCCCTTTTTGATGTATCAGACCTATCTTGCATAAATTACAAATTCAGGTTCAAAATTTGTTGTTTTTGTTCACTTAAAGTAACACTTTGCTGTTAATTTCTACTGATGTTACACCTAAACAGACTGCAAATTCAGAGAAGTGTTACCAGTACTGTTTCTACAGAGCAGGGAAGTTGTAAAATGTTAATTGAAGGGAATTTTTTTTTTTATAGATTGGTGGGTTTTCAGCTACCTCAGAAATTGGGATCTAAAAAATCCTCAGCCTGATATATTATCCCCTGAAAATCCAAAATAAAAATAGTAGCTGTTGCTACTTCAGTATACACAGGTAAACATTAGTTCAGGTAAGAAAGGAAGGTGCTGTCTAATATCTAAGGGTATCTCAGGTCCTTACAAGAGGAGGAATTTTAACCAAAAGAGCCTTTTCCAAATTTCAGATGAGCCCACAGAAATGACAGACATTGAAGAGTCACAGACTTTTATGAGCAGAATTTTGTGGCAAAACATGGAAAACAGAGAAAGCATGTCATGTTTTATCCATGTGTTCGGTTGTGCCAATATTGGCGAAATGTTGCACAACAGCACGGTAGCTGCACTTACCGCAGCTGTCGTTTAAGGAATGTGGCAGATTTGCTCGGCTTGAAAATTGTTCCAGCAAAAATTCCGTTTTTACTTTAGGAATTTTACTTAGGAAGTGGGGGAAAAGCTCAGAAAAATGCAGAGTTGGCTGCTGCCTGCTATTGACTCGTTCTGTCCCTCTTCCCTGAGATTTGGGTTAGGTGTAGGCACAGCTGGGTGGTCCAAGGGGCTGGACAGGGTTGGGGAGTGGGGAAGGCTACATTTTACCAAGGGTGGGCAGTGTGTGGAGCTGCTGGGAAAATAACCCGGATTAATTTGGTTTCACTTGGGCAGGGGGTTGCTCACCCCTAAACAAGGGGAAGTCCAGAAAAGAGTGTCTTGTGAGGACTTCTGAAGCCAGTGCTAAGAAAATGAGCCTGCAACAAATTTAGAGCTCAGTGGCCTTTGAATGCAGTTCCTCTGCAGGCTGTCTGGACACCGTACATCCAACTCTTTTTTCTGTCCTGTTCTTTCCAGCTTCCTTTCACCAGTTGACCTGGTGCAGAACTCTGAAAATCTAAGAGCTCACCCATCTGGAATGTTAAGAGGGCAGCATCTAGATAACAGGGGTTGGATTACATGACAGAAACACGGCTGCTTTTTCCTCATCACTTACCCCCTTCTGTCGACTTGGTTTTTAAAAAAAATTGTTATAAAGTATACATGACACAAAATTTACCATTTTAACCATTTATAATTGTACATTCAGTGGCGTTAAATACACTCACATTGATGCGTGACCATCACCACCATCCATCTCGAGAACTTTTTATCTTCCCAAACAGAAACTGTGTACCCATCATACACCAGTTCCCCATCCCCCTTCCCCCAGCTCCTGGCAATCACCCTTCTATTTTCTGTCCTTAGGATTTTTTTTTTGTATGTGTGTGGTACTGGGGTTTGAACTCAGGGCTTCATACTTGCTAGGCAGGTGTTCTATCATTGAGCTATTCTGCTAGTCTTATTCTGCTAGTCTTTTTTTTTTTGGCTCTGGAGATTGAACCCAGGGCCTTCTGCCTGTTAGACACATGCTCTACCACTGAGCCACACCCCCAGCCCTATTTTCATGAATTTGGTTACTTTAGGTGTATGTGGCCTTATCATTTTTTTTTGTGAGCATAAAAATCCTTCGTAGCTTTGTTTGTTATGTACTTGCTGGCTGAGGACTTGCATTCAGATGTAGACGCCACTGATGGAGACAGATACCAGGGTGTCTGTTCAGCTGGGCAAACTCTGATCTGCTGACACACACAGCACATTAACAATCTGCACACCCACGTGCGTGCTGCCAGGGAGCGAGTGAAGAGGAAGCTACCATATTAGCCTGGTGTTTGGGACGGAGTGTCTCTGTATTTCACTTACTCACTGGTAGACAGAGGAAGCTGAATTCTAAAAGCTGTTTAATGAGGGAATGGGGAGGGCTAGGCAAACATGATTAGTCACAGAGCTCAGGCCTAGGTTATTTATTCTCTGGAGAAACCCAGGGCTTGTGAGTGGGATGGATTGCTGACTTCCAAGCTGAGTAAATTTGACCAAGAGGCCTAAACTGAGGGGCAAACTGGTCTCCTTATGAGCTCTATTGACACTGCGTAGAAATGTGGGCTTAATTCCAATTTGTTTCCTAGCAAAATAAATACATAAATATCAAAGGAACTTCCTTGTTTTCACAAAGAGGAGAGAGTCAAAGTTACTGCAAGTAGAAAAGGCAAATGAAAAGGAGATGAGTGGGTTTGAGGATACGATAAAAATATCTTGGTAGGCAGTTACACATACGTGTAAAAGGATACTCTGAAATCTCTCCTGGCTGCAAGGGTGAGAGGAGTGAATTACAGTACCCAGCAAGGTTGTGGGTGTGATTATATTCGCGGGTATGCTAGGCTTGGACACCAGACCAAGTGACAACATAAACCTGAGAAACAGTGCATTTATTTTTGCCCAAATCACGACAGACTCATCTTTCTTAAAGTGCCAACATATATGCACATAAAAATTCATTGAATGGATTAATGAACATATATAATTTAGAACTATGAAGAACTGTCCATGTAAAGAAGCCGTATGTATTTTAAAATACCTGGACAGATCCCTGGTTCCTGACGTTGTTCAGCTTTCAGATCTTACTGCTACATTGCTTTTGTTAGAGATGTTTAGACAATGAAGTGAGCCCTTCTCATTTGGAGCTAAATTGTCACAACCAACACTTTTGACTTTTCAATCAGAGAACAGTGCATCTGCAACAAGGTCTATCCATTCCTCCACATAACAAAACAAACATTTAACAGCGAACAGAGAACTCAAGGTGCATCCTTTCATACTTATAGATTCTTATAGCAGTTTAGATCATTTATTATTTATTTAACATTTTCATGTCCTGATCATACATGCTTCTTATAGAAAATACAGAAGACTATAACGAAAAATAAAAATTGCTGGTAATCCACTATCCAGAGATAAATTTGGTTATGTGGCTAAATTATAATGTATATTCTGTAGTCTAAATATATATTTTTGTATATGTGAGTTGTATTGCTTTGCATCCTCCTTTTAACATCTGTCCATGAACACTTTTCTCAGCCATGTAAGAATTTCTAACCATGGTTATGATGATGGCTATATAATTTCATTATGTAGCTATACTATACTTTATTTACCTCTTCCCCTCACGTCAGACATTTAGAATCTTCCAAGTATTTGCTATCAGGAATGACTCTTTAGCCAGGCATGAGTGGCTCACGCCTGTAACCCTAGCTACTTAGGAGGCAGAGATCAAGAGGATCAAGGTTTGAAGCCAGCCCAGGCAAATAGTTTGCAAGACTGTCTCAAAAATACCCAACACACACAGGAAAAAAGGGCTGGTAGAGTGGCTTAAGTGGTAGAGCCTAGCATATGTGAGGCCCTGAGTTTAAACCCCAGTACCACCCAACCCCCAAAATGACTCTTTGACGAGTATTTTTTAGAACAACTTTTGACTTTTTTCTTAGTTAACCTTAAGACAGGTCATGAACAGTTCTCTAAATTACTAATATTTTTCTTACATTCCTTTGCCTCCAAGTTGTACCAATTACACTTTCATCAAGGGATATGGTATTATTCTCAAAACAAAGTAAGAACAAGAATTTTAAACAAGCTTTTCTTCTCTGGCAGGTGTAAAATGATTATTTTAGAGTTGTTTGCATTTTTTGATTGCTAATTAGACTAAAAACTTCAATATGCTAATTAGTTATTTGTGTTTCTCCTGAAAACTGTCTGTTCATATCCTTTGTCCACTTAAAAAATTTCTTTTGCCTTTTTAATGCTCAATAAGAGTTTAAAAAAAATATTTGGACATTAAGAATACCATCCATTGTCACCAACATCATCCATTGTAATTAATATACAACCCATGGAAGGACCATTTGGAGAAAAATTTAAACTTTATGGAGGGATTTGATGAATAGAAAGCTTGCTCCGATAACACTTAGGAAGATTTAATGTTCTAAGATATCAAGACACATTACAAAATTACAGCAGTTTGAAAAGAATGGTATTGACACAAATGAATTCATTAAACAGAATAAAGAGTCCCTCCACCCAGAAGAGCCATTGATACATAACATGGCTTGTTTCACAAATCAATAGGAAAAGACTAACTCTGCTATATAAGTAGTGTTGGGACAAGTGACTTTCCATAAGGAAAAAAAAGTTAAAGATTAGATCCTTGCATCATACCTCCAAATAAGTTCTGCTGAAGTCTTAAACATTAAAACAACATCAGTAGCAATAATGAAACAATTCTCTGAAAAAGAAGGAAATATACAATGGTGATCTAGTACATGCAGCTATTGTTTTTTCTCTGGCCACCACAGTCACCTTGCCAACTGGCTCCTGTTTCCTCTCATGCCCTGCAAAACACACTGAGCCTTCTAAATTTTAAGTAGGATAAGATGTCTTTTTCTGCTTTTCTGCAGTGGCTCACAGAAGTCTCCTGCCCTGCCTACCTCTCTCACTTGGCTGCCTACTACTTGCTCCTGCTCACTGACTTCAGTTCCACCGGCCTCCTTGCTGGTTATTCCTCAAACATGTTAGACATTTTATTTTTATCTTTTGCTAACTCAGGGCCTCTTCCCTGGCTTGCCCCTCCACCTGGAATGTTCTTGCCCCTAATATGTGCAAGGCTTACTCCCTGACTCTGTCCTTGACTCTGTTCAGAGTAACATCTGACTACCCTAGATAAAGTATCTGTCTTGTCTCTCTCTATCGGCTAACTCTTGCTTACTTTTCTTCATAGCACCTTCACTCCCTGAAAGTAAATTGTATATTTGTGTAAGTTCCATCAGGGCTAGAGCTTTGTCTGCCTTTTTTAGTATTATAAGTAATAGTAGAACAAAGAATACAGTAAACAATGAACATCTGTTCAATGAATAAATGGATGAATGATCTTGGGTTTCCTTCCTGCCTCCTTCTCTTCCCCCTCCCTTCTTTCTTTGTTTTTATTGTTTCTCTTTTTTTTTCTCTCTCTCCTCCCTCTCTTTCTTTCAATAAGATATAAAAACCTCAAACCATAAAGGAAAATTGAGAAGTTTATGTATCAAAATATGAAATGTCTTTTTGACAAACAATATCACAAAAATGTTGAAAGTCATATGATGAGTGGAAAGCATTCAGAATATTGAGGTTGAAGGCGTGGCTTAAGTGGTAGAGTGCCTGTCTAGCCAGTGCAAGGCCTTGAGTTCAAACTCAGGACTACAAAAAATGTATATAACTGACAAAGATTATACCTTGGGCTGGCAGAGTGGCTCAAGTAGTATGGCTCAACTGGTAGAGCACCTGCCTAGTAAGCATGAGGCCCTGAGTTTAAACCCCAGCACCACCAAAAGAAAAGTCATTAAAAATTAATATCTACAACAAACAACTCTTACAAATCAATAAGAAAGATATAAATAATACAATATTATTGAATAAAATATGTGGCTAGGCAAATCACAGAGGAGGAATCTAAATGGCAAATAAACATGTGAAAAGATATTTAATGGCATTACTTATCAGGAAGGTACAAATTAAAACAGTGAGATACCAAAAAACCAAAAATCGTATGTTCTCCCTCATAGGTGGACATTAGATCAAGGGCAAACACAACAAGGGGATTGGACTATGAGCACATGATAAAAGCGAGAGCACACAAGGGAGGGGTGAGGATAGGTAAGACACCTAAAAAACTAGCTAGCATTTGTTGCCCTTAACGCAGAGAAACTAAAGCAGATACCTTAAAAGCAACTGAGGCCAATAGGAAAAGGGGAACAGGTACTAGAGAAAAGGTTAGATCAAAAAGAATTAACCTAGAAGGTAACACCCACGCACAGGAAATCAATGTGAGTCAATGCCCTGTATAGCTATCCTTATCTCAACCAGCAAAAACCCTTGTTCCTTCCTATTATTGCTTATACTCTCTCTACAACAAAATTAGAAATAAGGGCAAAATAGTTTCTGCTGGGTATTGAGGTGGGGGGAGAGGGAGGGGGCGGAGTGGGTGGTAAGGGAGGGGGTGGGGGCAGGGGGGAGAAATGAACCAAGCCTTGTATGCACATATGAATAATAAAAGAAAAATGAAAAAAAATTGTTTCTAAATTTTGGCTGCTATGAATAATGATGCTATGAACATTGGTGTACAAGTCTTGATATGGACATCTATAGGTAATCTTCTTTGGGAAATACCCAGGAGTGAAATTTCTAGGTTATGAATAGTGTATGTTCAAACTCTTCAAGAAACTGCAAAACTGTAACCCAAAGTGATTGTAACAGTTTTCATTTCATTTCAAAACTCAAGTGGTCTATTTCTGAATTCTTTATTCTGTTACATCGATTTATGTTTCTATCCTTTTCCTAATACCATTATGTCTTGATTGCTATAGCTTTCTATTAAGTTCTGAAATTAGGTAGTACAAGTTCTTCTTTTGCAAGATTGTTTAGCTGTACTGCCTTTTTTCATTTCCACATGAAGTTTAGAATCAGCTTGCCAATTTCTAAGAAGAAGCTTGCTAGGATTTTGCCTGAAATTGCATTGATTACATAGACTGATATGGGGAGAATTGCATCTTAACAATACCGAGTCTTCCAATCCATGAGTATGGTATATTTTCACATTTATATAGGTCATCTTTAATTTTAGTCATCAGTGTTTTATAGTTTTCAATGTGCATCCATTGCACGAGTTTGTTAAATTTATTCTTAAGCATTTCATACTCTTAGGATATTGTAAATGGTAATAATGATTTTTAATTTAAATTTCCAATTATTCATTGCTAGCATATAGAAGTATAATTAATTTTTGTATATTGTCCATGTAGTCTATGAACTTATTTAAACTAATTTATTCGCTCTAACAGCTTTTTCTGCGGATTCCTTAGGATTTTCCATACCTGTGATCATGTCATCTGTAAATGAAGATAGCTTTGATTTTTTTCTTGCTAATCTGTTTGTGTTTTCTTTCTTTATTTCTCTGGCTACAGCCTTCAGTACAATGTTGAGTGGAAGAGGTGAGAATAGGTGTCCTCGTCTCACTCCAAATCCTACTAAGCATGACAGGAACTGTGGGTTTTTTAGAGATCGCCTTTATTTGGTTAGGGAAGTTCCTTTCTATGCCTATATTGCTAAGAGATTTTTATCATTAGTGGCTATTGAATTTTGTCAAATGCATTTTCTGCAACTATTGAGATTAACATAAACGTTTTCTCCTTCATCTCTTAATTGCAGTATTGCTTTTAACGGTGAAACTATATAAACGTACCACAATAACCAAATTATGTTCATGCAATGAAATAGTATGCAGCAGTTAAAATAATCAAACACTATATATATGTCAATATGGATAGATTTCAAATATTCAATGTATAATGAAAGAAACAGGATTAATAGCTGTAACACTAATCATTTGTGGGGATCTTTTTTGGGGGGGAACTCAGCTTCCAAATGCTGTTTCTATTTTTAGGGGAATCACTAAATAGCCAAGGAACAGAAAGCACACAAACAATTTTGAGAGATTTAACTTAAAGATTGTTAGGCTCACACTTGTAATCCTAGCTACTCAGGAGGCTGAGATCAGGAGGATCACAGTTCAAAGCCAGCTTGGGCAAATAGTTCATGAGACCCTATCTTGAAAAACCTGTCACAAAAAAGGGCTGGTGGAGTGGCTCAAGGTGTAGGCCCTGAGTTCAAATCCTGGTACTGCAAAAAAAGACTGTCAGTTACTAGAGAACTGAAAACAAAAAGATGCACTAAGGACAACCGCCCCTATGGATGGAAAAACAAAGGGAAAAGGTTGGAATTTTTAAAAGTTAAATGCTTGGGAGAGAGGTGTCATGGGTCATGGACTTGAACCTCTGAGGAAGGAAAGGGCTGACTGGTGGTACTGGTGTCTTTGAGCTCAAAGAGAGCATGATGAGCTGGTTCTAAGAGTATTGGAAAGGTTGCAGTTTGGAATTTACTGTTACTACTGGCGTGAATCACCAGTACTGGAGTGAAGAAGTATTACTAAAGTAATGCTGCCAAACACAAAAGTAAATAGAAGAATTGACCTTTCTTCCCCAGACTACCAGTTTGCTTCTAGAATCTTCTATTGGCAGAGTTAATACAAGGACCAGTTGGTAAAGGAGGAATGTGGTTTACAGTCTCAGCTTCAGCATCACAAAGTGGTATATAGGAGACTTGACTTGAGGTTGAGGAAAAAGAGTTTCATATTGGGCATTCCCCTATTTTGTAAGTCTTTTGCGGGAGGCAGTGTATTGTTTCTACAAGAGAATAAGCTATCCCCTCTCACTAGGCTTGGCAGCTTGAGTGTTACTTAGGCTGTTTGAATGGACTTTGAATCTTGAGAGAGTGATATCAAGATTCAGGAAGAGTTGAAAAATTACTCATGGCTAAAACATCGTGTAGAGAGCCCAGAGTTGGGAGTGTCTAAGGTACAGGGGATTTTGGATCAGTGGTGGCACCCAATAAGATTGTTCCTGTGTTTTAACTTGGGAATGTTTCCTGTTTTCCAGCTGCCCTTGCACTTGCCTGTCTTATGAGACCATCTCCAGACTTTCATTTTAAATGCTAATGATCCAATAACCCATAAATCCTTCTTCTGCTTACTTGCATGCAAGTACTCAAGCTGGTAAAATATCATGCATGTGAATTTTAACAAATGGCTAGAAGCAAATATTATAAAACATTAATTTTGTTAATATTGAAGTGGCTAATTCTGGGTTGATGCGGTTAGAAGAGTTTGTTTTTCTTTGTATTTTCATAATTTAAAATCTTTTCAAAAATATCAAAAATTGAGATTTAACACCTATATGAAAATTATTTTAAAAATCTCACATGGCAGAAATTAGCTAAATGCCCTTATTTCCTTCTTACTTTCCCCATATTTAAAAAGGATGCATTTAACTCTCAAATATATCTGAAAATTAATTGGTAGATATAGGAAGTAAAGCTTATATCTGGATTTTTTTTTGTTCCAAACAACCAGTTTTCCCAACATCTAATTTCTTAATTTCATTTTCCAAGTAGTACTAACTTGAGTTAGTTTTTGAAAGTTTCTCTAAATTTCTGGTGCCTTATAAAGTTTTTAGTGATAGGTTTGAATGAGTTGTATTAATTCCAGCTAGAGCTACAAATGATTTTAAACCTCAAATTGCAGCTATTTATTTGTTTCCACATTCTCCTTTTGCAGGTTGGATTCCCTGAGAAGCAGGCTCAGAGACAAAGTTTAGAGAGCAGGATGTTTATTAAGTGTGCCCTTGGGGCCAACACCTGTGGAAGGGAGGAGACGGTAGCAGGAGTGGCCCCTGAAAAGGGGGGCTAGTGAAAGTTTAGGCCAACCTCACAGGGAGCTATTGGATTAAAATGACCCATTAAAATTGTCCCTTGTTGATATGAAGTGCCAAGGTGAAACCCCCTTGGACTATCAATATACATTTAATTTTTTAAAAATGCAGGGCAGGAAGGAAAAATAAATCTTTTCCAGGGGGGGCACCAGTGGGAGGGGGCGGGCACAAGGAAAGGGGGAATGAGGGTGAATATGGTGATGTATTTCGTATCCATATATGAAAATAGAACCATGAAACCCATTGAAATTTTTCTAAGAAGGGATAGGGGAAAGAGAAATGATGGAGGGGGTAAATCTAACCAAAAAAATTGTCCTGTGTTGAGCCTAAATAAATGGTTACGCTTTGTAGCCCTGCCTTTCCATGGTGTGGGTGGTCCTGGAATGGATGTGCTTTGGAGCCCAGGAGTCTCTCTGAGCTGAGGGTATCCTGGAGGGGCTGACAGCACTCCAGAAGTTGGGACAATGAACTTTACACTGAAAGGGGCTTGGGTGGTGAGCTCTGTGTCCACCACATGCCCTAACATTCCAGAAGCACACTCCGTGTACCAGGCCTGGGCTGGGGCATGCTTACATTTATTCTATCACACAATGCTGACAGCACTCAGAGGTAGTATTGTGTTTTACATTTTACACATGAGGAAACTTGGCTGTGTTTATTTTTCCTGATGAAAACCCAGCATGGGGCAATAGTTCACAGGTGGCCAACTACTTGGAGCCCTGTGACTGCTTTAGACAGAGGAACAGAGCCAATTCTTTATCAGGGAGGGTTGAAAAATTGAACTGGATGTTCCACTTTGAACTTCCTCTTTTACCTTAAGTTACTCACTCTTCTCTCCTTGCTCTCATTCCCTCTTTCATTTCAGTATATAACTTTAAAAAGATGTACCAGTCAAAAGAATACTAATGAGAGCTATAGCCAATTCTTACCTGTCTTTTCCTACTAAGGTTTTGCAGTGGGTGGGAAGTCTTGACTTGATAGGTATAAGCAGAATTGTACCGAAAGAATCAATATCTACTCCTCTGACTTGCTCCCTGGCTCCCTGAATTGCTCCCTGGCTTTCATAGAATTTCTCATTAGTCAGCAACTGGATATCCCAGTCATATGAACATAGAAGTGACTCAATTTGTTATCTGATGATCCAGAAAGTCAACACCAGCAGGGCGGTGCTTAGGTATCATAAAGGAGAAGCAAATGGGAACCTCTTAGAACTTTGGAAGATGTTTCTGCTAGAGAAGTGGTAGACATAGTTTTCTCTTTGAGCAGTTAGACAGGGAGACAGAAGAAAGTCACGTATAAGGAGAAAACAAATGGGAATGAGGCCAGCCCATGGCCGCATGTAGCATGAGCAAGAGGACTGGAGGGGAAGCTCACTTTCCCATCCACTGAGGAGGCTGAGGCCAGCCTCTGGGCCTGTTTCTTGGTCTGTAAAGGTTCCTTAAAACTCCACCTTTCTGTGGTCACTTGGAAAAAGAGGCACGCATCTCTTTTTAAAGAAATGATATAAAAAGGATAAAAGGATAAAAGGATGAAGCAAAGGGATTGTATTAAATGTTCCTATTACTTTGGTTTTTTTATTCATATAAAACAGCCAAATTTATTTTCGTATTAAGATTTTATACAGTTGAGCATGACAGTGCACCCCTGTGATCCCAGCACTCAGAAGGCAGAGGCAGGAGGATCAAGAGTTCAAGGCTAGCCTGAGCTACATAGTGAGACCCTATCTCAACTAGGCATATGCAAGACCCTGGGTTCTAGCACCACAGGGAAAAAAAGATTTGATAATTATTTTGACTGATGTGTGTGTGTGTGTGTGTGTGTGTGTGTGTGTGTGTGTGTAGGAGGCATGAGTCAATTTTCTTTTGGCATGACTTACAAAGTCGAGAAGCTTGAGGTGGCCATCTTTATACTTGGAAAGGGTAAAACTGACATTTTCATGATGGAAAGAAAGTTCTGAAGAGCTTGGCACGTTATAGAGAGAATTACAAATTCCTAGAAACAGTGGTTTGTGGCCCTTGTTTACTAAAAATACGTTGTTGGCCAAAATCAAATGATGAGAGAATAATAATTTAGTTGAGCAGAGACATAAGAGGGAGAATTAATTAAAACATATACAAGGATAAAGACTTAGTGGACTCTCTGCTATAATAATTAAAAGGAAATTGAGGACTCTACTTTTTATTTAGTAAAAGTAATGTTGGTAAGCTCAAGGGCTTTAGTGGGAAGCCCTAACTCCACATTTACTACCTCCCAGTTTACTAGGGTTGTATATTTGGGAAATCTCCTGAAACCTTTTGAGCCTTAGTTTTTGCAGTTTTAAAATGGTGAAAATATTAGTACCTAACCTTTTGAAGATTAAAAATGCTTCAACAGTGCCTGACACAAAATAGAAACTCAAAAATAGAAGAAAATAAATCTGCAATGAATACCTTCCTTTTTACAAAGCCTTTCTGAAAATGACAGCAATTACCAGGCAGAGAGCGATGCAGAATGAGGACATCTGACGAATGTAACTAATGTCATCTACAAACTCAATCACACAGATTTTAGCAGAGAGCCAAGACTCCAAATTCCATATTCTAGTCATAATGCCATTTAGTGCTGGAACTCTGAAGCTTCACTACCATTTCCTATTACTTTAAATATTTCATTTATTACTATGGCCTCTGCAAATGAATTAACAAAATTTCATCTAGACTTGTGAGTATAGAAATCATCTTGTTTTTATGAAGTTTTTAAATGGTTATAGTGTGAGCAGATACACATATGACAAGATATTCATGTAATTGATTCTCTTATCTTAGAAAAAAGGTTAATCAAACACCTTGTTTAATAAAGAAATAGAAAATAGCCCTTTCTGTTTGTGTTTCCTTAAAATGCTTTCTTGGCATTATCAGTTGGTTGACTCAAATATGACCTTATCCTGTAGGCAGTGAACCCAAATCCTCTCAGACTAACTTAAGAAGTATGTGTGTGTGTGTGTGTGTGTGTGTGTGTGTGTGTGTGTTCCCCCTTTAAGGTCACTAGACTATTAAATTCTATAATATTCTGTACTGTACTTACCCTGAATTATTCAGAATGGAAGGTTTCTTTTGGCCCCTTCTTTTATCCTTGTTGCTTAAGCAGGGTTTTTGTTTTGGTGCGTAGATATATATGGATAACTGTGTGCATGAAAAAATATTATAATAACACTCATCTCAAGTGAATGCAGTGATGTAGCCACCTGACCTTTTGGGAACCTAGTGGAAGACTAATAAATAAGTAAAACAGAACTCTGAGTGGCCAAACTAGATATCACTTAATTTTTATACAAAAGCAGATGTATTTTATTATAGGAATGCTTGCTAGACTCTTATTCAGAGCTTATTTATTTGTACTTAACAACACAGGATTCTTATCGACATGGTTGGTTATCTGCCCCCACTCCTACCCCCAACAGTTTACAAAAGATTAGAAGCAGCCAGTTAGTTATAAGTGTCCTTTTGCCAAAGTATATTCACAAGGGAGTCACTGCTGACAGCTTATAGGAGGGAGGGAGGTGAAGGGAAAATGATGAAGCAGACACAAAAACTACAAAAGCCCAGTGATCTTGGACCATTTTATGTATGGGCGAATGCATCGGTTCTGTGCAGAAGAGAATAATTTTTAGAACTCATGGTCTTTTCAAATTCCAAATCAACAAACGTAAGACTATGTTTACATGTAGATGATTCAAGGTAGTATATAATAAAATTTCTTTCAATCTGGCTGGGCACTGGTGGCTCACGCCTATAATCCTAGCTACTTGGGAGGCAGAGACTGGGAGGATTGTGGTTCGAGGCCAGCCTGGCAAGTTTGTGAGATTCCATCTCAATCAATATCTGGGCATGGTAGTGCACACCTATCATTCCAGCTATGCCAGAAGCTGAGATTGGGAGACTCACAGTTCCAGACCAACCCCAGACAAAATGTTCACCAGATCCCATCTCAAAAGCAAAAGCTGGCATGCACCTGTTATCCCAACTACTGGCGGGAAGCATAAGTGGGAGGATCACAGCCCAGGCCAGCCAGGGGAAAAAGCAAGACCTTATCTCTAAAGTAACCAGAGTAAAAAGGTTGAGGGCATGGCTCAAGTGACAGAACGCCTGGCTCACAAGCATGAAAACCTGGGTCCAAAATCCCACTACCACACACACAAAAAGGTTTCAACCTGAACTGATGGAAAAAAAATTTAAGACATGTTTTTTGAGGCATAACTTGCAGTACAACTCACCCTTTCATGCATATAGTTTTATGCGTTACGAGAGGCATGTAGATTGTGTAAGCACAGCCTGTTGCCCTTTAAGTCTGGCTTCTTTCACTAAGCATAGTGCTTGAGACTCATCCATGTGAACTGATTAAAATTAAAAAAAAAGTTTTGTGATGAGAACTGGAAGAACTTGCTTATCACCTAAGGTTTCCTGATAACTGAGATCGCTCTAAAGATAATATCAAGATAGTGAGTTCTTTTCAAATAAATCCACACTGGAGGAAAACGGGCAGCACCTTTTACCATTGGGGAGAGTAAATTGGTATTACCTTTCTTATTTTCTCCTTGGTTTTCCTTCTCCCCTCTTGTCCTTGTCAAGCAAACATACCAGAAAACCTGTATAAGTGCCCGGTGTATTTTTTGGCTTTCAGTGGGTGTTCAAGAAATAGTTGCTCCTTTACTCTTTCATTTTCTATTTTTCTCTGCTTATATCTCATTTCTCCCCATAATTTTTGGCACTCTACCTTCAGGCTGCTTTATAGGTTAGTTAAGGTGAGTAATTACGGTAAGAGTTGCTTGTCATTGCCCCAATTTCTTGGCTTCTAAGGGGTGCCTTGCAAATATTAATCCTTTCCCAAGCCTCAGAGACTCAGTCACCTGTTGAAAAGTTATTGAAAGAGGCGTATAGTCTTGCTCTTACATACTGTATTTATTCACACATATGTGTCAGACCCACCCAGAGATGGCAACTAAACTCATTCTTCTTTGAAATTGCCCTTCCTGAAGGGGAGGGCTCAGGCAGCCATGTTTATATTGTGTAATTAACCCTTGGCCTCAGCTGATTGGGCTGGGAATGAACCCAAGTTTCAGGGCAACCAGTTATAAACTGGTTTGGTTTAACTTAATTATCTTTCTTGAGAACTGAAACAGAAGAATGCAGAAAGAGCCTCCATAATGGATTCTTTTTTTTTTTTTTGTGGTACTGAGGTTTGAACGCAGAGCTTCATGTTTACTAGACAGGTGATCTACCACTTCAGCCACTTTGCCAGCCCTTTTTTCTGTTAGATACTTTTGAGATAGGGTGTCACAATCTGTTTACCCGGGCTGGCTTTGAACAGTGATTGTCCTGAGCTCTGCCTCCTCCTGGTAGCTAGGATTAAAGGTGTGAGCCACCAGCGCCCGGCTACTATGGATTCTTGAATTATCTGACAAGGGATTAATAACCAGAATATACAGGGAGCTCAAAAAACTAAACTCCTCCAAAATCAATGACCCAAAGAAGAAATGGGCAAATGAACTGAATAGAGCTTTTTCAAAGGAAGAAGTCCAAATGGCTAAAAAACATGAAGAAATGCTCACCATCCCTGGCCATAAAGGAAATGCAAATCAAAACCATATTAAGATTCCACCTCACTCCTGTTGCAATGTCTGTCATCAAGAACACAAACAACAGCAAATGTTGGAGAAGATGTGGGGAAAAAGGAACGCTTGTACACTGCTGGTGGGAATGCATAACCACTATAGAAAACAAAATGGAGATTCCTCAAAAAATCAAAAATAGATCTGCTATATGATCCAGCAATACCACTCCTAGGGATGTACCTGAAGGAATGTAAATCAGGATACAAGGCACCTGCACACTTATGTTTATTGCAGCACTATTTACAATAGCCAAACTATGGAATCAGCCAAAATGTCCCACTACTGATTAAGAAAATGTATTTATACACAATGGAATTTTATTCAACCACAAAGAAGAATAAAATTTTGTCATTTGCAGGTAAATGGATGGAACTGGAGAACATCATCTTACGTGAAGTTAGCTAGGTTTAGAAGGTTTTCTGTCATACGTGGAATATAGACCTAATACAAATACAGCAATTTGAAAAACAGGTCATGCTAAGACCTGTCACATACAAGAGGGGAAGGGTAAAAAATGAAGTTAAGAAGGTAACTATGCTTGATGTACTCTCTATACAAGAATGCATATAGAAATTTTAAATCTGTTCAAACCATAAGAAGGGGACTAAGGTAGAAAAAAGAAAAAAGAGGTGAACCAATTTGGGTTGTAATACATATATACTGGAAATGTCACAAGGAAACTCCCTCTGTAGCTGTCTTAAACAAACAAAAATGTCATTTTTCTTTTCTTTTACAAAATCTGGAACAGGAGGGTAGAACAGGTCCTGTCTGGGGGGTGGGTGGTACCTGTGCGAAGGGGGAGGATTGTGAGAAAGGGCATGGGAGGGTGGATATGGTGCAAGTACTGTGTACACATGTATGTAATGGAAAAATGAAATCTATTGAAACTATTCCAGTAATGGTATGTGTGTGTGTCGGGGAGGGATAAAGGAGAGTGGTGGAGGGGGTAAATTCAGGTATGATATATTTGATATATTGTAAGAACTTTTGTAAATGCCACAATGTACCCTTACACAGAACAACAATTTTAAAAATTCAAAAAAGAAACAAACAAAAAAACTTATCTAGACCTGTCTCTCCAAAGTGGTGCTGAGAGAAAATGGAGCTGAACTAGACTTGCTGAGTGAACTTTGGGACTCGTAAGTGGCTCTAGAATTAATCTCTTTTCCTAACTTGACAGTTTCTGCTTCTGCATGGTCGAGCAAAGGGATATGTAGATGTTTCAAAATTACAATTTAATGAGTGCATTAGTTTCTAATTGATGTTGTAGCAAATAACCACAAATTTAGTAGTGTAAAACAGGACTAATTTTCTTACCACTGTAGAGGCCAGAAATCTAGAATCAGTCTCACTGGTCTAGTCAAGATGTTGGCAGGATTGCATTCCTTCTGGATGCTTCTCAGGAGATCTGTTTCCTTGCCTCCTTCAAATCTAGAGGTCATCTGAATTCCTTGGCTCAAGGTCCCTTCTTACATCACTCTAATCTCTTCCTGTTGCTTCAACCTCTTGTTTTTGTTGTCAGAGTTCCTACTGTTTCCTTTAACTTTCTTGCCTTCTTCCTAAAGGACCCTTGTGATTACATTTAGGATAATCCAAAATAATCTCACCATTTCAAGATCCTTAATTTAGCTACATCCGCAAAGATCTCTTTGCTATATAAGGTAACATTTCCAGGTTCTGGGAATTAGGATGTGGACATGTTTAGGGTTCATTAGTCAGCTTACCATGGGTAATTTTTTTTTTTTTAGTCTTATGAGGTCAGAGTAGGAAAACTGGGGTGGGTGAAGTTGAGTGAAAAATAAAGAAAGAATGAAGAAATAAGCAGTCAGAAGGCATATATGAATTCTTATAGATTCTGAGACCCAAAGGCTAGGAGAGGGGAAATGGAAATACAGTGTTATCTGAAGGTGTACTATCAAACCCTAAAGCAAACACTAGAATAACAAAAATAGTTTCAGCTAATAAGCTGAACAAAAGAGGTAAAAGGGAATCATTAGAAAATCAATCCAAAAGAGGAGAATAAAAGAGGAAAAAAAGCAGATGAGATAAATAGAAAACAAATATTGAGAGGGTAGATTTATATATCTGTATCAATAATAAGATTATATGTAAATGGTCTAAATACCTCCAATTGAAATGCAGACATTTTCAGATTAGATTAAAAAAAGAAAACTATGACCCTAACCAGGTGTGGTGGCCCATGCCTGTAATCCAGGACTTGGGAGGCTGAGTCAAGGATTGTGAATTTGAGGCCAGCCTGGGCTACCTAGTGAGACCCTGTCTCAAAAAAAAAAAAAAGCAAGATCCAACTATATCAGAAATAAGAAGATGGAACATTAATCATGTTTTTATTTGACTATTATTTGATTGTTTTCTTTCAAATGTGGTTAAGCATTCTAGATATAACTTGAAGTGAACATTTTGTGCATGTATTTTGTATTGAAAGTTTACTCACCTGGGAAAGTATAAATGTATACTTGTTATTGTAAGGTTGTAAGATATATTAACTTTAAGTACTATAATTATTAAGTACTCTAAAGTAGATGAAGAAATGAATTACAGATGGTAGGATTATTAAGAGACTGTTAGCATTGCATCTGTGTATGAAGATAATATGACACAATGCACTTAGGCTGTTGAATACTAGGGGATTCGGGCGATAGAGAAAGAGTAAGTAATGGGGGGGGTCAATCTGATTAAAGCATGATATATACTTGTCTGAAATACCAAGAAGAAACCCTCTTGCACTTTCAATATGCACTTAAAAAAATGAAGGACAGAAAGGTAAAACAAGTCCTTTCCAGGGGTGGAGGCCGGTGGGAGGGGGAGGGCATAAGGAGTGAAGGAGAGTGAATATGGTGTATGTATTTTGTATTTGTGTGTGAAAATAGAATAATGAAATCTGTTGAAATTTTTCTAAGAAGAGGAAGGGAAAATGATGGAGGGAGTGAATTTAATTAAGATATATTGTAAGCACATATGTAAATGTCACAAGGTACCCCTCCTGTACAATTATTATATGCTACTAATGAACAAAAAAGAGAGTGTGTTAATACAATAACTTTAGGGATGTCAGTATATCTTTTTTTAGTCAATAAAAGTTTAAAAATCTGAAATAAAAATATAAGAAAATACTGCAAACTCATGTGATGTGTCATCCTCAATCCTTACATAATGAAAGTACAAAGAACATGAAGATAAGAGGAAATTTTATTAGAAAAAAAATGAGTTACATGAAATATCTCCTTCATCAACCTCAGCTGAAAGTTGGCATTGCTTGAATATCCCTAGTGACTGTCACTATACCATAATGGTGACTTTAAATTTTTGACCACTATAATTTTTATAATAAAAATTTTATTGCAGTTAAATTTGGGTAAATGTTCTGATTTATTATTGTGTTTCAGAAATTCATTTTGTGATTGTGAGATTCAGTTTCAGGAAAATATCAATTTTAACAATCATTTAACATTCACCCAAAACATTTAGTATGACTCTATTCTGTGTGTATGACTAAATCCTATTTTTATACTAAACATTAAAATATGAGTATGAGGTATCCCTAAATTCCTAATATTCTTTTATAATGTAATTTTAAATGACTATATAAAATTGAATCATTACACTGTATCATGGCCGAAATTCCTTTTATTAGCCATTCAGTTGTTTTCCAGATTCCTGAGTGATTATAAGTGTGCTGAATGGTTTGTACAATTATCTTTGACTTCATCTCTGAAATTTTTCCTCTCTAGAAGCCTTGTGCTAATTTCCACTCCTACATCTAATATATGAGTGCCATTTTCCTAAACTCTTGCCAACGCTGACTATTATTAGTTTTGTAATTTCTGACAATTTGATAGGCAAAATTGGCGTCTCGTTATTAATTTATTTTGCAGTCTTTTGGTAACTTGGTCCAATGTTTTCTTTTGTGAAATTCCCATTTCTGTTCTTTCCCTGTGGTCCAGTTGGTGTTAATATTTTTCATGTTTATTTCTAAGACTTCTCTGTTTATATAGTAAGGATATTAACACTTATTTGTTAAAAATGGAAAAGTGTTGACTTAGAAATACCTTCCACATTGTCGTGTGCTAGGACTTGAATAGGCTTGGGTAGAGTGGGTGGAGAGAGAATGTGAGGGTGTTTACTGGGAACATTATTGATGGGGAGCATGTTAGAGTGAGCGGAAATTCAGTTCATCCTCTAGACACCTCCAGACTGTTTTTCCTAAAATACTACTGTCAACATGTCTTTTGCTCAAAATCTCCCCATTTATCTTTATCAGCCATCTATCTACAAAAGCACAATTTCATCAGCAGGCACAAACTTTTCTCCATACTTGGGCTCCCAGTGTGTCCAACCCAGCCCAACCTATCCCCACTCCATCTAGAACAGTCTAATGTGTTCAGTGTTGAGAATATAGATGACAAGTAAACAAGATTGCAACTCATGATATAAACCTGTCAGGGACATGCAAAAGGCATTATTGGGGAATAGGGGTCAGACAGCCTGATTGGAAGAGAGGAAAGAGGATGGCTACAATGCATCTTGATGACAGTTGTCTGTCAGCCAAAGAGAGGTCCTTGAGGAAAAAGAATATTCTAAGAAGATGGAGAACCAGGTGGGAATTATTTCAGATCAAATGGAGGGGTGTGAGAGAAGTGGCCAAAGATGAGGCGGGCAAGGGTCCAGATAGCTGATTGCAGCAAGGTGCATGGATCTTACCTTTAGTGTTGCGGAGAGTAATTGTAAACAGGACTTCTAGGGGTTATGCCTTAGAAAAATCACCCTGGCTGTATCCTGGAGAATGAATCAGAACGGGAGTATTTCGAGGGGCAATAGATCACTGTTGGCCTGAGATAGTATTGATTTACACCTGTTGTCCTGAAATTCTGCCCAGTTTAGTATTTGTCCTAGGTTTGTCATTCTTAAATCAAGTATTATTATTATGAAGCATTAAAATAAGGCAGAACAAGTTTGGTGGACATCCATTTGGTGCTTCCAGCTTCTGCCATGGTCTTGCCTAGTAATGAGATGAAGAGGCCTTTTTTTTTTTTGTGCCAACTTTTAACATTTTATTTTATTTATTTATTTATTTTTTATTCATATGTGCATACAAGGCTTGGGTCATTTCTTCCCCCTGCCCCCACCCCTTCCCTTACCACCCACTCCGCCCCCTCCCTCTCCCCCCCACCCCCTCAATACCCGGCAGAAACTATTTTGCCCTTATTTCTAATTTTGTTGTAGAGAGAGTATAAGCCATAATAGGAAGGAACAAGGGTTTTTGCTGGTTGAGATAAGGATAGCTATACAGGGCATTGACTCACATTGATTTCCTGTGCGTGGGTGTTACCTTCTAGGTTAATTCTTTTTGATCTAACCTTTTCTCTAGTTCCTGGTCCCCTTTTCCTATTGGCCTGAGTTGCTTTTAAGGTATCTGCTTTAGTTTCTCTGCGTTAAGGGCAACAAATGCTAGCTAATTTTTTAGGTGTCTTACCTATCCTCACCCCTCCCTTGTGTGCTCTCGCTTTTATCATGTGATCAAAGTCCAATCCCCGTGTTGTGTTTGCCCTTGATTAATGTCCACATATGAGGGAGAACATATGATTTTTGGTCTTTTGGGCCAGGCTAACCTCACTCAGAATGATGTTCTTCAATTCCATCCATTTACCAGCGAATGATAACATTTTGTTCTTCTTCATGGCTGCATAAAATTCCATTGTGTATAGATACCACATTTTCTTAATCCATTCGTCAGCGGTGGGGCATCTTGGCTGTTTCCATAACTTGGCTATTGTGAATAGTGCCACAATAAACATGGGTGTGCAGGTGTCTGATGAAGAGGCCTTTACTTTGTCGTGTGGTTAAATCTGCAGTACAAGCAGTGAGACTGCCTCTCTTTTCCTGACTTTCTAGTGGCAGGGTGGCAGTGACCTACCTTTCATTAGAGGAGAGCACTCAGGCTGCTCCCTCATGAAACTAAGCAGTTGAGGGATCTAGGTCCTTCGGGTGTCAGGTGGTGGTGGGAGAAATATTTGATGTTACTGTCCCCGCCAGCCTCTTTGAGTTCCGGTCAGGTGTGCCCACACTACAGCCTGAGACATATGCGAAGCTGCATGGGCCAGCTCTTGGCTGTGGCAGTGGGAAGTGTGGGACGTGATAGGCTAGATGTATGTGAAGTATGTACAGCCAATAAAGGCCGAATAGTGTTGCTGTGGAGGGTAGAAAGGGTCATGCCAATGTTTTTGCTACAGGGGTTTTGTCATTTATGGTACGCTACAAATCTACACCTATTATTTATTGTATTGGTAGCTAGTGCTTATTATTATTTTTTGCAATAAACCTTTTTGGCACCAATGTGCCCAAGGTAATGGTCAATGAAAAATTAAGTAGTGAATTTCACCTGTCAAGAACCATGATGTTGAGTGTATAACTTGCACAAGTGTTCATGGGCATTTATCAGCTGCCACAGAAACGATAGACGTGTCACTAGCCACGTGGAAAACAGAAGACAAAAAGTGGCTGAAGAATTGTCATCTGTTCCAAAAGGGAGTTGCCACAGTGAGAAGACTGCCTGGAGACAGTGATTTGCCACATGAAGCTGTGGACGGTGCATTTTGGCTGCCCTTGACATTTGTGGGTCTGGGGCAAGAGAACAAATGAAAGTCTACATTCCATTAGGTTTAAATATTTAAAGTTATGAATCAAGATAGCAAGCTGTTAAATAAAATATGTCCTAGGCTCCTACCTTAACAAAAATACCTTTATTGTGACAAAATAAAAAATAATGTATAAAGCTGTGGGCTTTATATAGAGTTGGCAAAAACTGAAAGATGCTTGAACTTAAACATGTCTGAATGCTGTCTAGATGGGCTGACAAAGTTTAGATGAGTAATACAAGTAAAATAATACTCGTTTCATCAGTTATTATGTGTTTATCCCATAAAATTTTGTGTTCTTGGGGTTAGAGATGTAGCTCAGTGGTAAAGTGTGTACTTAGCATGCATGAGACCCTGAGTTCAATTCCAAAAAAAAAAAAAAAGTTTCTTTCCTTCATTTCAGTGGAATCGCTGATTTTATTTTTATATTCAAGATTTTTATGAGCAGGGAATGGTTGTACATATCTGTAATGATAGCTACTCAGAAGACTGAAGCCAAACTGGGCAACTTAGCAAGACCTTGTCGCAAAAATAAAATAAAAGGTCTGAGGATGTAGCTCAGTGGTGAGTGCTTGACTAGCCTGTATGAGGTCTTGTATTCAATCCACAGTAACACCACCACCAGAAAAAAAAAAGATTTTCATGTAATTTGCATTCTATTCATGGTAAAGTTCTAAAGGATTAAAAATAAAATGTAATTATATTTGAAATGTATAAAATTTGAATATATGTTCATCCAAATATGTAAATTAGAGCAAATTTAAAATATAAAAAATTAAGTTACTTTTCATGATTTCAGAAATACTTTTCTTCTAAAATATTCAAATTAATCAGTTAAAATTACAAGGTAAAATATTAACATATTAATATTTAATTAATGAATATCATGAAAATTTTAAGTCAAAATTAAATACAGATGAAAATTGTATTAAGGAATTTTATAAAAGTAGAACTATTCACAATTCAATGTCTATTAGTTGCCAGTTTAAAGAACCTGAAGCTAATTTGGATGCAGGTAGCTTACACCTGTAATCCTGTCTACTTGGGAGGCTGAAATCAGGGGGATTATGGTACCAGGCCAGCTCAGGCAAGTAGTTTGTGAGACCTCCCATCTCCAAAATGGACTGGAGGTATGGCTCAAGCAGTAGAGTGCCTGCTTTGCAAGCTGGAAGCTCTGAGTTCAAACCCCAGTCCCAATAAAACCAAAAAGAACCTGAAGCTAAAAGACTAATATTGCACGTTTTTGCTCATATGTGAAATGTAGTCCTAGAAAAAGCAATATATTATTGTAAAAGAAGGACTGTTTAAAAGGGGGAACCAGTGGGAGGGGCGGGAAGGAAAGGTGAAGGGAGTTAATGTGATTGAAGTACAACATATATGTATGAAATAGCATAATGAAACCCACTAAAAACTTAAAAAGTAGGGGATGTGGGGGGGAGCTAGGAAAGAGTAATACAGATGGGATGAGTTTGATCAAAGTACATTATATGCATGTATGTAAGTACCACAATTTGTATAATTAATTTATGCTAATACAAATGAAAAAAAATAAAGAACTTGAAGCAAGCTTCACCCATATTATAGCTAGAATGGTATATATATGAAATAAATAAGTAAATATATGTATATATGGACAGGTATATAGACACACATGAATTTAAGATTAATTTGAAATATTTAATATTAGAAAATATTACAAATACATACTAAGTCATTAATACCTTTGGAACTGAGGAGTGGAACAAGGAGAAAAGCAGTGCGCTTAGCACTAATGAGAAATGCTTGTTTATACACAAATCGACTGCATTCTTGCTATCTGTGGGGAAATATTCCACACGTTAATTAACCTTCCTGTTCTCTTATGCAACTCCCTCCCCTGCTAAGCTCCTGCCTGCCCTCTAAAAGTGTTTCTGCCTCTGATTTGGAAAACAGCATTTGGATGCAGTTACTCTTTTTTCTGGGACACTGGGAAAAAGTTGTGGGAAGTTGTTGCTGTTGAATGTGGACATTTAGGTGTTGGCTCACTGTCTACTAGCAGTGAGTTTTGGATCTTGAGTGACAGAGCTGCCTGTGAGTGATTAGATGTACTTACTTATTGGGTGTGTTGGTGATACACAGTGTCCCAGGGCGAGGGTCCTCCTTGTGCATGTCTAAGGTATTTACATAATACTGTGTGCAGCAAAGATTTTCATTTGGCTGTAATAGCTTAACTGCATTTCAAATTTTTCTTGTCCTCATACACAAAGTGATTCAGCAGCTGTCAATGGATTGGCACCATCAGAAGATGAAGGTCACAAAGTTACATGACACCAGATTTATATGAGTATTTCTACATACTTTGAATAAAATATCAGTTCATTTCAATTACAGTTTGACATTTGTATCCAATTCATAGATCTGAGGTGGAGGTTTATTCTGTTAAAGGTGTTAACGTGATATGATTGTGAATGCTACAGTAAATTCATTTAAAAATGAATTTGAAGAAAAAATTATTTGTTTCAGGGGTAAGGTTAAAATATAAATTTTGGTGTAGCATGACATCATGGTGAAGACAATGTTCTTAGTAAAATTAAGAAGTCTATGGAACTGAGTTATGTTTGGAATTAGTCAAGATGTATATCATTTATAGTTGATTGTGTAAAAACTGGCCATAATATTATACCAATCAAATAGAAGCAATAGTTGTCACAATTTACAAGTGTTTCTACTTACAATGTTAGAGAAATTGAAATACAAAATTTCTATGACAAAACTGATGGTGAAGCTGGGTGTGGTGGCTCACGCCACTGACATCCTAGCTACTTGGGAGGATCACAGGTTCCAGATCACCTTGGGCTACATAACAAGACCCTGTCTCAAAAATCAAAACAAAACAAAACAAAAAAACTGATGATGAATAAAAAAAATACTTAGCACGGCAGTATGTGCACTACCGAATGGAGTTTAGACATGTTCTCGTGTATAAATAAATACTTCATAAATCAAAGTGTCCTAGATGGACAGGACAGCAAACATTTTTGGAAGTCCTTTAAATTTTATTTCTTGATTTCTCAAAACCATTTGGAAATCTTTAATCACAGTACTCAAAGAATGTTCACGTTTGAAGATTTCAGAAAAGTAAAATCATTGAAAACAAAGTTTGTGAACTGAAAGGCATTGAGATTTATTTCTTCAAACAAGAGGGGAACTGAACAAATGAAATGAGGAGAGTTCAAATGATTTATAAGAACCAATTTTGCAATTATATAATTGACTATTGGAAGATGTTGACTTTGAAATGCCTTTTGATGACGCTCCTATTTTTAATTGAATAAATTTATAACTTGTACCCAAATAGAATGAAATTGAGAAGCCCTCCAATTTTACAGCATCTGAGTTGTACAAAGCATTAAAAAAGATCAAAAATGAAGTCAACTTATTTCAACAGTCTTGTCACATAAAAATATTTGTCAAAGAAAAGTACTCCAAATGGAGGCAAGAAGTCACTACCTGAGAAAATATTTGGGCTTATGTATTTAAACAGAATATAATTTGAGAAAATCTTCCAGGTACAAAATGTGTACCTCAGAAGCTAAAGATGTGTTTTTCTCAATCAAAATATTATGCCTGGCCATCTAGCAATGGCTAATTATTTTTCAACAACGGTGCCAAGACCTTTCAGTGGAGGAAAAGAGAGCTGATGAGTAGCTCAAGTGGTAGACCGTCTGCCTAGCAAGCATGAGACCTTGAGTTCAAATCCCATACCACTAAAAAAAAAAATTGTCCCAGGACAACTGAATATCCCAATGCAAAAGAATGAATTTAGCCTCAGACCTCATATCACATGCAAAAATTATTTCAAAATGAACCAAAGACCTAAATATAAGAGCTAAAACTATTAAATTCTCAGAAGGCAATATTGGTGTAAATATTCATGGCCTTGACTTGGCAGCATTTTCTTAGATATGACATCAAAAGCAACTAAGGGACGAAATAGATAAAATGAGGCTTCATGAAAATTAAAAAAACTTTTGCACATCAAAAGATGCCATCAAGAAGTGAAAAGTGAAGGACTGGCAGAATGGCTCAAGTGGTAAAGCACCTGCCTAGTAAGTGTGAGGCCCTGAGTTTAGACCCCAGTACCATCAAAAAAAAAAAAAAGTGGAAAGTATCTCAGTAGTACAGTGCTTGCCGAGCATGCCTGAGACCCTAGGTTCCATGCCCTGCACCACGCACACACACAAAAATGAAAAGCTAACCTGCAGAATAAGAGAAAATATTTGCAAATCATATATATAATGAGGGGCTGATATCCAGAAGAACTCTTAGAACTCAATAATAAAAAGTCAACCCAATTTAAAAATGGGCAAAGGATTTGAACAGACATTTTCCAAAGATGGGCAAATGGTCCAATAAGCACATTGAAAAGCTATTCAACATCATAACTCATCAGGGAAATAAAGATCAAAACCAAGAGATACCACTTCACATTCACTAGGATAGCCATAACAAAACCCAAAATGGGAATTACGTGTTGGTGAGGATGTGGAGAAACTGAACCCCTCACACATTATTGGTGGGAATGTAAAGTGGTGTAGCCCCTTTGAAAAATACTTCTACAGCTCCTGAAAAAGTTAAACACACAGTTACCACTCGGCCTAGCAATTCCATTCCTAGGAATATACCTGAGAGAATTGAAAACATGTCCAGGCAAAAACTTGTACATAAATGCTCATAGCATCATTATTTGGGATAAAACAAAAGTGAAAATAATCTATATGCCCATAAACTGTTGAATGGATAAACAAAATGTGATATATCTGAACAGTGAATATTAGTCAGACATAAAGAGGAATAAGTACTGACTTGTGCTGCAACATGGATGAACCTTGAAAACTTTATGCTAAGTGAAAGCAGTAAAAGCCCACATAATTTATGATTCAGTATATAAGAAATACCCAGAATAGGCAAACCTGTAAAGTCAGAAATAGATTGATAGTTAGTGGGGTCTGGGAGGAGCAGGAAATGAGATTGAATACTAACAGGTATAGGGTTTATTTGGGAGGGGTAATGAAAATATTCTGGAGCTAGATAGTGGTGATGACTGCACCCCATTATAAATACACTGAAAACCACTAAATTGTAACATTTAAAATGATGAATTTTATGTTAGTGAATTTTATCTCAATTCAAAAGCATTATGGCCTGCAGAGAAGTCAAAGGAATGTGTCAATAATCTGCAATTTATAACCAAAAGATCATAGGAAATTAAAGGAGATTACAGGAAATTTTATAAAATAATAAAAAATCATCAGATCATGTTGAAAGACACAGTGATGTGGTATTAGAGTTGGATACGATGAAGAAACTAAAGTGTATTATTATGTAATTATGAATATACAGAGAATGACTTATTATGTGTATTTGATGGTCACATAATATAGTTTGAGTTTTTGCTCTAATGTGTACAGATATGCTGCATAATTTTTATTATTCAAAGAAAAATTTTATAGTTTTTGAATAGAACTATCTTACTGGTCTAGCAATTTAATAAAGCCAATTTATCAGTGGATAAGTAATCATACCAAAAATTATGTAACTTTACTTCCTTTTACTAAACTGTCCCAATAAGTTATATGATCCTGTTATGGATGGTGGAAGTGGTAAGGTCAGTTAGGAGGCTATTGCCTCAAGGTAAGAGATGAGGAACGCTTGAACTTAAGCAGAGGCTGGGGGAGTCCATAGAATTGGATAGTTTTGGAGATATTTAGGAAGAAAGAGTGATAGTTGGCAGTTAGTTGGACATTGAAAGGACAGGAAAGGGTGTAGGATCAGTCACATTTTTGGTCTGAATAGGTGATGTATCATTCACTTCAACGATATAAAAGGCAGGGCAGCTTCAGTAGGAGAGGGTGATCAGTTCAGTTTGGGACAAATGCAATTTAAGACATCTACTTAAAACTCTTCAATACCTTCCCATTTGCTTTCTATTATCCTAAGAATTAACACTGAAATCCATCCAATTCCAAACAACTGACACAAAAACACACTTTGAAGCAACTCACTTTCCAGTTAGGGAGAAGAATTGGGAACAAGGCAGTAGTCAGTTAGGAGATCAAGGTCCAAAGCTGAGAGGTGGTCCTAGAGGAGGCAAAAGATTGTACTGTGGGTCCTGGGATTGGCAGGGGATGCAGGACTGGCAGTGAGAGTTCTTTCCAGGTTGTCAAATGAGAAACCTACTATTTATTGGGGTGGTTTGGAGACCAAACCTGGGAGTGAGGTGGGTCAGGGAATCAGGCAGAGCAAGGAATCCTGCCTATACTGGCACTTTTTTCTCAGTGCTGAAAACCAGGGCTGGCATAGGGTGAGGAAGAGAGCTGCTAAGGGCACACAATTTGAGATAGCACTCACTCTTGGGTGTGGGCAAGCACACCTGAGACCCTGTGAGTGCGGGGGAGGTGAGCACTTCTTCACATTTTGCTTCTCTTCCTGAGTTTTTTCTTTCCCTCACTATAATCCAAGATGATGCTGAAAACACTTCTCCACACCCCAATCTGAGTTATTAAATCTGAACATTAGAGTCACTTAGGGAGTTATTCTTGGTATTATTTACATTTTTATTTTTTATGCCACTGGGTTTGAACTCTGGGCCTCATGCTTGCTAGGTAGGTGCTCTACCACTTCAGCCTTTCCACCAGCCCTGTTTTTGTTTTTGGTACTGGGGATTGGACCTAAGGCCTCACATGTGCTAGACAAGTGCTCTACCACTCGAACTATGTTCCCAGCCTCTTGTTATTTTTTAAAATGCAGATTTTGGAATTCAGATTCCAATAACTCCACTTCAAATATACTGAATTAGAATCTCTGAGGTAGAATTCAGAAACCTATATATTAAGAAACAACAGCAAAACAACTTAAGCGATCCTGATGCACGAGGTCTACAGGATCTGCCGGTCTTTAGCACTTAGAGCTGCTCCGTCATGCATTTGACCTCACAGCTGGATGGTAAGATCCTGGTATATATAACTCAGTTGAGGATACTAATGAAACACCCCTTTGTCATATGCATTGTGAACCAACTGAGAAGTAGATGCAGGAGCCAAGTGGCAATTAATGAATAGCATCATTGCTCAAAGAAGAAAGCACAAGAAAGTTAGAAAAACACGTGGAATTGAATGTATCAAAAATTGTGGATGCAGGACTGGTGGAGTGGCTCAGGCAGTAAGAGCGTTTGCCTAGCAAGCGTGAGGCCCTCAGTTCAAATCCCGTACTGCCACAAAAAAAATGTGGGATGCAGATAATGCAGTATCCTGAGGAAAGTGTATAGCTTGAATCCTTATATTTGAATTAAAAAACATTCTCACACCAATGGGCCAAGCTTCTGCCTTAAGAATCTAGTAAAAGAAGAGTAAGTTAAACCCAAAGCAAGCAGAGAGAGTGTAAAAATAACATAAAACAGAAAAATTTAAAGAAAATTCAATGAAACTAAAAAGTGATTATTTGAAAAGATCAGCCTCTAACCAGACTGATCAGGAAAGAAACGAGAAGATATAAATTAGTGTTGGGAATGAGAAGGGGGCATCGCCACAGAGCATATAAATATGAAGAGGTTAATAAGGGATTATGGTGGATAAGTTTATGCCAGTATTTATTTTAAAGGCACAAATGACCGAAAAAGCTCACTAAAGAAGATCAGGATTGCCTTATAGCTGTTGAAGAAATTGTTTTTGCAAAAACCTCCCTCATCCCCCAAACTTTATCGGTGAATTCTACCAAGTACTGAAGGAAGCTACAGTACTATTACTAGACAAAATCATAACCAAACAGAAGAGGAGCAAAAATTTTAAACTTATTTTATAAGGCCAGCATTATACTGATACTAAAACTACAAAAAAACCTAACAAGATAAGTATAGACTAATATCCTTAATGAATAGAGATACAAAAATCCTTAGCAAAGTGTTAACAAATCAGACTCAGTAAGATGTGAAAATGCTATTACATAATGAAGAAGTGGTTCAACATTTGAAAACTATTCAGTGTGATTTACCTTATTAACAAATTAAAAGCAAAAAATTGTCACTTCATTAGATGCAATAATTATTTTGACAAAATTAAACAATCATTTTTAGTAAAAACTCTCAGAAACCTAGGATTAGAAGGGAATTTCCTTAACCTGATAAGAGTTATCTATGAAAAACCTATATCCACCATAAATGGTGACACACTAGGCTTTCCTTCTTGGATCAAAAACAATGCAAATGTATTTGTTCTGATCATTTCTATTTGACATTGTACTGAATGTCCTAGCCAGAGCAAAAAAGAAAGAAAAAGCATAGAGATGGGAAAAGAAGATATAAAATTGTTTTAAAGATCAGATGAAATGATCAACTATGTAGAAAATGCAAAAGAATCTACCAAAAAACTACTAAAACTAATAAGTTAGCTTAGCAAGATTGCACAATACAAGATCAAAATATAATACCCTAGTAACGAATATTTGGAAACTGAAATAGGCAATATCATTTATAATATCATAATAGGCTAAGAAATACTTACATATAAATCTAACAAAATATGTGTTTGATTTTAACACAAAAATATAAAGTACTGCTGAAAGAAATGAAAGATTTGAATAAATGGAGAGATATGTTTATGGATTAGAAGACTCAATATTAAGATGCCATTTCCCTCTGATTTGATGTAGAGATTTAATGCAATCTGAATCAAAATCCCTGCTGGAATTTTTGGTTTGCAAGTTGATTCTAAAATTTGTATTCATGTGCAAAAATATAATATCAACTTTATTGTTAGATCAAATAATGCTAGAAAATGTTTATTGAATTTCATTGTGTGCCAGGTATTTCTTCATGTACTTTGAGTTTATTGAGAAATCTAATCTTCACAACAGCCCTCTGAGGAAGGAGAAATGTTATCCTCAGTTTATGGATATGCAAACAAAAGCCCAAAGAATATGAATAACTTATTGGAGTTTATCAGCTTTTGGTTTGGAGAGTTTGCAATTGAACCCAAGTGAAAGGAATCCAGATGTCTGTCTTTTAGTTGCTGTTAATCACCAGTTTCAGTATCAATCAGCAATTGCTGTAAACAAACACAAAATCTCAGTGGTAAATGATAATAAGGACTTAGCTTCCATAGGTCCACAGGTTGGTTGGAGTGGCTTTCATGAACTCAGCTGGGCAGCTCCAACTGAGGTTGAGTTTAGATATTCTTCACACTCTCATCCTCCTTGAGTTATTGGGTAAGTTGTGGCCTGGTGTCATGGTACTGACAGAAGCAAGAAAGAGGGCCCTTCATTAGAACTAAGGCCTACATCAATCTATTATTTATACCTTTAATTGTTTAAGTAAAAGGGGAACAAGTAGAAAACTGCAGGTTTCTTTTGTAGGTCAAGGAAGCCCCACTCTGGTGTGTTCATAATGAGGAAGTGACAGTAAGAAAGTCAAGAGCAAGAAGAGGGTCATTCTGTTCAGTGATGGAAGATTAGGGAATGTTAGACTTTGATCTGTATTCTTTGTCTTTTGGAGAAGGGAATGAAGAGTGAGAACTTCTGTCTACTACTTCTCTGAGGTTGGAGAAATGTCAGGATAAGAGAGAAACTAAGGCCTGGGTTCTGTACTTCACG
Organism: Castor canadensis; assembly: GCF_047511655.1. NCBI lineage: Eukaryota > Metazoa > Chordata > Mammalia > Rodentia > Castoridae > Castor > Castor canadensis. Next base: position 124,992,028 of record NC_133405.1, on the reverse strand, counting down.
ACATCCCTTTTCTAGGACGTAGCATGAAACTATTGACATAGAAGGTGCTCAAGAGTTATTTGTAGTTGAACAATGAAAGAAATGGTTGCACTTTCCCTAAAGAAGAACCTCTGAAATTTCCTTCTGTCAAACCTCTCTTCCTGGGGGTTCTGCTTGCCTTGGCAACAGATGCATGTGTTTGCATTTTAAGGAGTATTTTGGCCATTTGTTTTGGTTGCCCTGAGTTACACTGATATAGTCCAGAAGAAGTTCGTTGTGCTGGGATTTATCACTGATTACAAAACTAGCTCTGGCTAGTAAAACTGCTAAATTCCACTTAGTGCATGTGTGTGTCTGTTGTGTTTGTGGGGTGTGTGTGTGTGTGTCTGTGGGTGCATGCGTATATGTACACGTACCACTTTGGGCAGTTTCCACAGGAAAAAGAAAAGGAAGATGTTGCCCAGCTGTATTTTTCTGGCAGGATGTCTTCATATAATTCTTTTGGAAGTTTCTGCAATGCTCTTCTTCCTTTCTGTCTTCCTATTTCTATAGAACCTCAAAGATTCACTGAGTGTCCCCAGCTGTCATCTACAGTCATCACTGAGACAGTTTCAGACTACCTGTTTTGGGGTGGGAGAGTGCAGGATGAGAGGTAAAGAGGCTTGTGCCCTTGTTATAAAGCAAGCATTATTAGAAGGAAGAAAGTTAAAGTTATCAGAAATGTTACGATGTATGCTTTCACATTGTTGCTCTGGGTCACAGGCAATAGCATTTATTGTAAACCAGTTTTAATATCTTCTGAGCCCTCAGTCCTGTGGAATTTCAGGGCCTGACTATGGTGGATTGTATCTGAAGTGACCTTTAAGAATTGTCTCAGACAGGGGCTAACAGAGTGGCTCAAGTGGTAGAGTGCCTGCCTAGCAAGCATTAGGCCCTGAGTACCGCCAAGCAAAACAAAAGAAAAGAAAAGAAAACAAAACAAAACAAAACAAAAAACTCACAAGAATTGTCCCAGAGAAATACATGGATGGAAATAGGCAATTCTTTTCTCAAAATTGGAGAGGGAAAATTTCACTCTCATATGACTCTTAAAAAAGAATAGTTGAGAAATATGTAATTAAATTTAACCCACTTAGTTACATTTCTACTATTCTGGGAGTCTCTTAAATTTCCTCCTTGTAATCTAGCACGTAACAGGTGCTTGGAAGAGATGATGTGAGCTAAATGAATGCATGAAATAATGAAATATCACTTCCTCAACAAAGCTAGCCCTCTTAAACCACTAGTATTTCTGGAAATTTTGCCATTTTGTATTTATTTATCTAAATTACCATATATAATTGTGTATATTTCAATACATGTATCCATTGTATAATATCCAAATCAGGAAAACATATCTATCTCTTCAAACATTTAGCATTTTTTTGTGGTGAAAATTATTTATTGCAGCACTATTCACAGAAACCAAGAAATGGAAACAGCGTAAGTGTCCATCAACCAATGAATGAAGAACACGTGGTACATTGGTACATATACACAATGGAATATTATTCATTAAAAGGATAAAATTCTGTCATTTGTGACAACATAGATGGAACTGGAGATCACGATAGTAAGTAATATAAGCCAGGCACAGAAAGACAAATACTGCATGATCTCACTCAAATCCATCTTGGGGATTTGAATTGGGATTTGAACTCAGGGTCTCTATCACTTGAGCCATGCCCCTAGCCATATGTGAAATCTGAAAGAGCTGATGTCATAGAAGTTGAGAATAGATAGAATGTCGATTACCAGAGGGATAGGGAGGGATGGCAATGTTGTCTTTTTTTTTGTGTGTGTGATACAGGGGTTTGAAGTTAGGGTCTCATGCTTGCTAGACAAGGGCTCTACCACTTGAGCCATGCCTCCAGCCTTTTTTGCTTTAGTTATTTTTCAAATTGGTTGTTGCATTTCTGCCGGGGCTGGCCTTGCCTGCAATCCTCCTATTTGTGCTTCCCATGAAGCTGGGATGACATGTGCAGAAATGCTACCACGCCCATTTTATTGGTTGAGATGGGGGTCTCACTAACTTTTTGCCCATGCAGGCCTTGAACTGTGATCCTCCTAATCTCTGCCTCCGAAGCACCTGGCATTACAGGCATGAGTCATGGCACCTAGCAATTTTCTCATTTTTAAAAAACGTCCAGTTGACTTGCCAACAACTATATCATTTGTAAAACCAGTATCACTCATCTTTATTATTTCTGTAAGAACCTTAATGTAATATCCATTTGATTCTTTGCTCTGGTTTTCTGGGTTGACTGGGGTCAGCTGGGCAATTCTGCTTTCCACAGTATTGACTTGACTGTAGTTGTCTGCCACCTTGGCTGGGTGAGCATCAGGGTGGTTCACTCACATGGTGGGCTGGCACTTGATGTTGGCTTTTGGCTGGGTGCTTGGGGTTATTAGGTGGACACCTATCCATGACTTCTCTATGTGACTTGAGTTTCTCTTGGAATGGCAAGTGGCTTCCAAAGGGAACTGTCTGAAGTGAGAGTGTTTGAAGACAGGAAACATGAAGTGGAGCTGCCCGTCAGTCTACTTATAGGACAGGCGAAGAATTGGCTCAGTGCCTTTCTGGCTGCATACTATTAGATAAGCCACCCCTGATTCAAGGGGGAGAGAACATAAAACCTACCTTTTGATGGGAGAAAGGCAAAGAATTCGTGATCATTTTTAATTCACCATTTTCCTAGGCATTAATGGAAAAATGCCTAGGAAACAGAGGGCAAAACAATGGTGAGAGGCAACAGTAATCTAGGATGGGTAAAAAGAAATTACAGTAAGGAAGCTAGCTAATTTATATAGATTGGTTGCTGGAAAACAATCTGAGTTATCTCAGAGTCAATCCTGAGATTAATATTGTGAAAGAGACCACTAAGGCGTCTTTAAAAATCTTTGAGGAATTATGTATGGAAAGAAGGGACATCCTAGAAACATAGAGGGCAGTGGGAAGGTCATTCTCTGGGGAAATCTGGAGAGAGGGACAAGGAGAAGAGATCATCTCATGTCTTTCTTTGAAATGGTTACTAGATCTACAAAAATAAGAGATAATGTTAGAAACACACACACACACACACACACACACACACACACACACTGTAACATAGTGGAATGCTTCCAGACCCTTGAAGTGCTACCACAGGGCTCTTGCTGTAACTTCAGGGTGTTGTCAGAGGGACAGAAACACAGATAATATTGGCTGCATGATGAATCAAAGATACCAAGAGAACAGCACATGTCATGTTTTTCTTCAATTGTTTTATAGTAAAATATACATAGCATAAAATTTACTGTCTTTTTTTAAAACAGGGTCTAGCTATGTATCCTAGGCTGGCCTCTTATCTCAGTCTCCCAGTGCTGGGATTATAGGCATGTACCACTGTGCCTGGCCAACATTTACTATCTTACTATTTACTAGAAATTTACTATTTCTATTTACAATGAAAATTTACTATTTTCATTGTATAATTCAGTGATATTCAATACATTCATATTGTTGGGCAGCCATCATTACCATCTAGTTCCAGAAATCTTTTCATCTTGCAAAAGCAAAACTCTTATAAGCATTAATAATGTCCTCAGTGTCCTCGTCAGGCTTTGGCATCCCCCATTCTACTTTTTCTATTTCTCCTTACTCTAGGTACCTCGTATAAGTGGGACTATACAGTCATTGTCCTTTGGTGACTGGCATTTCATTTAGAATAATGGTCCTCAGGGTTCATCTATGCTGTAGCATATGTCAGAATTTCTTTCCTTTCTACAACTCAATAATATTCTATTGTATGTATGTACCATATTTTGCTTATCAATTTATCTGCTGATGGACACCAGTTGCTTCCACGTTTTAGCTACTGGGAATAGTGTTGCTACGAACATAGGTGTATAAATACCTCTTTGAGGACCCCACTTTCAAGTTTTTTGAATATGTACTCAGAGGCGGAATTACTAGATCATATGGTAATTTTAGCAAATGACAAGTTTTAAGCCTTGCTCAAAGGCATTCATTTTGACAAAAGTTTATACAGGTAAAACAAACAAATCTCAAAACCCATCTTCTATTATAGTCATTGCTGTAACATTATATCTCATAGCATGTGGTTGCTGTGATGTAACTTACTTTAAAGTATTCCAGTAAAGATAATATGATATTTTCGTGCATGCTTGTTTTAATCTATACCCTAGGGGTGGCTAGTTAACATTCGAAGTTCTCTAATTGAGGGTGTTCATTCCAGGATTATTAGCGCTCCAAAGACTCTAATCAGAAAATCAACATTCCCAAAGCAATTACTATAAGCCTTCAAATATCTTAATCTCAAATCAATATCACAGGCTTTGTTAACTAGCCTAATGGATGTTAGAAATGACTTTTCACTGGTGAGATGAAGGATATCCAAGAATTGTGCATTAGTTAGAAATATTGTCTAGGATGGTCCTACTCTTGCATAATAGGGGATAAAAATCCAGTGAGGCTGACAGCCCATTACCCTTTAGAGTGGAGCTTTAGACAGGATTCCAGACTCATCTCTGGTTTAGCTATTTATTGGAAGGCTTGGTTCCCTGATTCTGACTAGAAGTTTTGGTGAATTCAACAGTTGTAGTATTGCACATGTATCTCACGTGGACCATTTTTGCAAGGTGTAGTAGGAGCAGCTAAAGGGTCACGAAAATAGGACTTCATTGAATTTCCAGGACTTATTAGATGGCCATCAAGGTATTTCCTTGTATGGCTCTATGAGTGTTAGAATTTGGTCTGATACTTGCTTCTAACATACTACCTGGTAGTGAGATTGTTGGACACAATTATGGCCCTTACCTATTTCTAACTATTGAAAGGTGGTTCCTATCCAGCCAAAAAAATCCCCAAGTGCAGGAATCACCAGTTTGCTTAAGTCAAGTTGCACCAGGTGCCTTATTGGAAGCAAATGGAAGGGTAAACCTTCCCATGCAATCTTTATCTCAATTTGGAGATGCTTGCCTGCTTGTGGAGGAGAGTTTTCTCAATAATCCTTCCATAATTTGACCCTTAGCATCTTGCAACACATGGCCTCTGCCCAAAAGAACTGGAACAAAATCATCCCAGTGGAGCTGGCTACTGCAAGACCTTCACACCTAGGTACACTTGCTCCCATATATTGCATTTCCATGTCCAGCAATAGAGCACAGATAAATTTTTAAAATTACATATATATGAAAGATGAAGATGGAAGTCCAATCACATTTTCCTTTTCTGACCTCAGCTCTGGGAAATTCGAGGTGTTGGATGTACCTAAGTGTGACTGAAGAGTAACATTGTACATAAAAGTGTATCTGGCAGAAAACAACCCCAGCTCTTTCACGATGCCACAGTCAAGGATCATTGACTTTTTAAAATAGAAAATCATAGAATTTTTGATAAACAATTAGAGAAAACAAACACTGTGATTTGAGTAATAGTCAACATTTTCTTTCATTGTTTAAGCCATGACTATATTTTATGAACAGCAAATTACAGACTGCAAATTCATGATATAATTATAAAATGAGAAGATTGATTTTGAACATAGTGCTCGTAGAGTAAGTCTCATGGATAACTGTCTCAATCAAACATAGCTTAAAACCTCCTCAAGAGGATGCATTTTAATGATATATAAATAATCGCCATAGTGCTGATTGATGATTTAGCTTAAATGGTAAACAGATCACTTAAATAATGTAATTAATATTACACTTACAGATTTAAAACATTTTTTATGCTTTTCTCTTCTCATTCTGATGCAAATTATAGACTTGGGAGAATTACGACTGACTATTCCCCCTCATCTTTAAATTGTTTCACATGTGTACACAAAATGGCACCCACTTAAAACTGAGGCTAGGTTGAAACCCATCAGTATGTAGGCCTCCACCTTCCCTCGTTCGCCATTCTTCCAGGCCTGAGGTGGAAGTTGTTGAATCTTCCAAAGGACGTCCTTTTGGAGTTTCAGGTTGTGTTGTAGCATCCAGGAGGTTTTAAGGCTGTGGGATCCAGGAGGTTTTAAGATTGTGGGCATGAGCTTGGTGGTGTCATTAGGATCAGAAATATACCCCTGGGTACAAGGAACTTGACATGTGAGGAGCATATACCCAAGCATGACTCAAATAGGCCCTCTCTTCTCCTTTATTTTGTTTCTTCCCAAACCGTTTTAGTGCTCAGAGCAGGAAAAACAGGAAATGAAATTGAACATTCAGTGCACTGGCTACACACCAGCTTGCTGTGAAAAGCTGTCAAATTTTTATGTCAATATGTTTTAATAGTTATTTGTGGATAGATTAAATCTCTGGTAAATTTTCTTGGGATTTCAGTTCATTTTAAAAGAATCCCTTCCCTGGGGGCTCTCTTGGGACTCATGGATCCCTGACTCTGTACCCTGAGGTTTCCTTCCTCTTTCTGAGACTGCCAGTCTAGGTGTATCACCTTCAGCTCAATGATCTTGAGTCTACAGTCTCAAGACTTCCTGATGCTCCCCCCTTGGCTGAAGCTGTATTCAGCTTCAGTATAGTAGTCCAGCATAGTAGTCCCTTTGAAGAATGTTGGGAATCTTAACCTTAGGTCATGGAGGATTAGGGAATCAGGGACAAAAGAAATCCAAGGGTAGGTGTGTTTAGGCCCAAGGGTAGGCGTGTTAGCTATTAAGTAGGTACCATTTTGTGTGTAGAAGTGAGCATCATTAATTTTGTGCCTGGAGAAAACCAGATGGGATTACCTTTGAAATCTGAGTGGCTAGAAGTCCTGGTGTAGAGGATGCTAATTTTGGGATAGAAGCCAAAGGGGGAAGAAAGGAAGATGAAAGGGTGTCTTTGTTTTGCAATTCTACTAAGGAACACCCAATGGGAACACCTAATGAATACATTCCCAGGAACTGAACTTAATTGCATGTTCTGAAGCCAGTATGACATCCTGTGGTTAGGGAATTGAGCACTGCCTTTGGATTCAAATCTGACTGAATGACTTTGGAATAGCTTCTTATCCTCTGTAAACCTCACTGTAATCATCCATAAAATGGGGATCAATCTGGATTTATTTAGTGAAAGAATATACTAAGTCACCTAGTGCTATACTATAGTGGAGTTGTGGTAGTCTCTTAGATCTGTAATCCCCCAGGAACCATGTTTCTCTACGTTCCTGTCCTTGTGTCATAGCTGTCCTTGAATCAGGTTGGCCTTGTGACTCACTTTAATGAATAAAGTGTGTTCAGGGCCTAAGCATTAAGAAGAGCTGGCAGTTTCTGTTTTTGAAGCTCTGAGCTGCCGTATTAGAAGTTTGGTTATTCTGCTGAAGAGAATATGTGGAGAGAGAAAAAAACAGAGAGGCCTTGAGACAACATAGAGAGAAAGATTTGGAAGACCTTTGTATCCTAGTGTTCCAGCTGAGCTCAGCTCCCAACTGACCTGCTAGCTGAATGCAGACCCATGAGTGAGTGCTAGAACACCCATAGATCTGTGTAGTTGAGTCCAGTCTAGGTTGTGGAATTGTGAGCAAATAAAATATTGTTTGCTTTAAGACACTGAGTTTTGGAGGCTGGGCATGGTGATTCATGCTTATAATCCAAACTACTTGGGAGGTAGAGATTGGGAGGATCACAGTTTGAGGCCAGCCCAGGCAAAAAGTTAGTAAGATCCCCATTTCACCAAACAAGCTAGGAAGGCAGTGGTGGTGGATGCCTATGATCCCAGCTATGCAGGATGCATAGGTAAGAGGATCTCATTCTGAGGGCCACTCTAGGCCAAACTGTGAGCCTGTATCTGAAAAATAATTAAAGCAAAGAAGGTCTGGGAGCCTGGCTGAAGGAGTAGAGCACCTGCTTAGCAAGAGCGAGGCCAGGGGTTCAACCCTCCATACCACCAAGGGAAAAAAAAAAGAATCTGAGTTTAAGAATATTGTCTTTTCTAAGACTAAGCAAAACAGGGATCATGAATGTTGTGCAGATGTTTATAGCCATGTCATTTTTGAGGTCCATGTTCAAGGACCTGCTTGAATACATTATGGCATATAAACTCATGATATACAGTCAGGTAAGATGAAATGATTGAGTAGCCCTTTTAGACTTAGGATGATTTTCTAAAATAGTTTATTATGATTCATTTGTAAAAAGCCTTGTTATTTCTTCGCTTCCAGCACCAATATCAACAGTTGCTGCTGTACAAGGGAAGCTTTCACTAGGGAGCAAAGTTGGCCTCTTATTTTCCTCTTTTTGTAGCTGCAGGAGCGATCAAAGCCACTGTGAGATGTGGTTGACAGGTGATCGGCTAGGTTCATTCATTAGTGAAGCACTTCTCATGGCTTTCTGGCTTTGTAGCCTGGGCAATGCGATTTCATGCCTTAGCAAAATTACAAATTACGAATGTCACGGATGTTTCGGGTGACTCAGGAGTAGCTGGAACCATGAACCTTAAATCCACAAATGAAAGTGAGTAAACTGAGGTAGCTGATATTGCTGTCTGTGTAATGTATTGTCCTCTCCCCAACCTTTGGATAGAATTTGTTTTGCTTGTGGAAACATTCCAGATGGACCGATTGGCGATGACCCTTTCTTCCTGCCACAGAGTTGGACATATGACCAGAGCTGGCCAGTCAGCAAATGTTGGCTTCTCTTGTTCAGTGTTGGTAGCTTGTGGTGATTAGCAGCTGGTGGATGTCATGTGTTTCTTCCTCATTCCCAGATAGCATAATATGTTACGAGAAAAATCTTAGAAAATATCCCCAAATGTACAAATATTTATTTATTTATTAGCAAGCAGACCCCAAACATACTATCGAGTCTGTTCTATAGTGCAGAAAAGTTCTATTCCTGCCTAAACACTTGAAAGAACACCTTGCCCGGGAGTCTGTGATGGATACCACAATATTCTGATAGTCAGATGTGCCAGTCCTATGCTTGGACCAGGTGGTGGGCTCCACAGGAAGTGGAACCATAGGGCTCCAGACCACAAGTGCCGCCTGGACCATTTGACTGCTAGACTTGCCAGGTCTTCTACATTTTTCCAAACTATTTGCTAATTTGAAATATTATTCATTTCATCTGTAACATTTTTTCCAATGTTCTTTATGTTAAGAAACACCCTGGAGATTCTGATAATAGATTTCCAGTGTTACAACCTCACATCTGCCTGTCTAGATGCACTGCCAGCCTTCTTCCCCTTCCGCTGGCCGGGGAGGCCCCCGTGTATGGACTGGCTCTCTACCCCTCTGGGCTTCCTTATTCTCTGGCTGCCAGTTGGGTTTGGCTAATGGTGAGCCCCACAGGTGGCTGGGAAGAGAGAGGAGCATGGGGTTAGAGTACAGCTTACCCCAATCCCATCCCTGCAGGGCTGCCTTGGCTGACTGTGACCATCATGAAGGTCATGGCTCTTGTCAAGATGGGACTCTTTACATGCCCTTCTCCTGCCTGGTTCTGGAAACTTCTCTTTTCCTTCATCCTCATTCTGGAAACTGCTGTTCCTTGTGGTAACAACTCTGTTGTTCTTAGCTTTTGAGTGTTACATATTCTTTGAGGCTCCTGTCCACCTTATCCACATTCTTCCTTGAATTATGTTACTTTAAGTGGGCTACCATTTTTTTGTAGAGACCCTGTGAAGGTGCTGATTTCTAATATAATCACATCTAGAGGGGAGATCAAACTTTATACATGCATCTTACATTGTTCATACAGAAACATTTAAAAAGTAAATTGCCATATAGACAATTTAACACAAATTTCCTGGCAACAGTGATTGGCTCAAATATGGAGCTCTAATTCTAGACAGATCAATTGGAGCTTTCCCAAGAATTGTTCCTGGTACAATTTAATTGTAATTGTTAGATGTAAGGGTAAGTATGCATCTAAACTTCTAGTGGATATTTCAGCTACCCAGAGAGGAAATCAAGAAGAGAAAGACAGATGAGAGATTGATAGAAAGGGACAGGTTCCCAGTTATATTATTGGATTCCTGGATCCAGTCATGCCTGAAGTTGAAGCTTTTTCCTTTGAAACTCCAAGTTATAAAAGGAGTACATGTCTTTTTGGTTTGTGTATCTAGGCTAATTTGAGTTGAAGTTTTTCTCATTTGAAACTGAGTCTTGACAAATACACCAAGGGTCTGTTTTCATAATGTTCTCACATGTTTGGGAGCAAAGGCTGCACCTATACAGGCAGCTGAAATGAGTTCAACTAAGTGAGAACGTCTACATTTTGGCACAGAAGGCAGAGATGTTTTCAAGGAAGGATGGAGGCTGAGATCATATGAAAGTGCACGTTGACACTTCAACATTGCAGGTCCATAAAATTGATTCTGTTAGTGTGACTGAGGCTAGCCAAGTCTGAGGGGTTGGCTTTTGCCAGTTAGTTTATCAGAACAGAGACTATTGCATAAATCCAAAATGAATTTACAAGAGAAAACACAACTGATGAGTTTGGAATAGCTTCTTAGCCTCTGTAAGCTTCACTTTAATCATCTGTAAAATGGGAATCAATCTGGTTTTATTTAGTGAAAGAATATACTAAAGCACCCAGGACTATACTATAATGGAGTTGTGGTAGTCTCTTAGATCTATAAATTATCGTGTTTTACTTAATGTCATCGCTTCCTGGATGTGCATAGATGGTACAATTGCTTTCCCCATTTGTTGACCGCAACAAACAGTCTGGAATGTCCATGTGCCCAAACCTCTTCCCATCCATTCTGCCTTCCCTTGCTCCCCCACCTTGATGTACATGTGTGCACGCACACATGTACACACAAAGGATCTTGTATTTCTGGAAGCTTCTGAATAATCAACTTGCTTCTGTAATTCTTTTGGCATGTTTAGATTTGGGCAGAATTGAATTTTCACCTCATATTAAATGTCAATACAAATAAGCTTTAGCTTGCTTAGTGCTCCCAACCAGCTTTGAATGAGTCAAGACTACAAGTGTGTGAAACAGGCACACTTGTTATGTTCTGTTTTTCCTCTTACTTAGCAGAGAATATTTCAGATACCTATGATGCTGGGCAGCTTTCAGAAAATACAAACCATTCCTTCCACTTTGGCAGGCACAACAGCTGTGAGGAAACTGTCAGCATCTGTTTGACAATGTAAAGGGAAGAGAATGAAACTCATAAATGTGACAAGCTCTTTGTGTTTTGTGCATAAGGGTTGATAATAAACAGATCTTGATTAAACACTTCTTTGTGCTGTTACTGGCTTTTAGAAGAAGAAAATATTTAATCCTACTCTGTAGCTTATGCTTCTTGGGACCCATACCTCTCCTTATCAACACAGGGCAGATTTGATTAAATATTAGAAATGTAAACACATGGCTCTGTTGTACGGGTGACCACTTCTGGTCGACAGGCCCCAGCTGAGTATAGCATCCCCACATTATGGAAGTCTTTGTATTAGTTTAAAATGGTTGAGAGACTTGTGAAAATTGTTTTCTGTCTTTTACTACATACTATTTCCTTTTTAAATGACAAATTGTATTCAATGTACCTTGGAATACATAGTATAATCGTGTTTTCACCTGTTGACAAAAAAAAAATCAATTTCCTGAGGAAAGATTACCTGCTACTACCTTATTGCTTAAAATATTAATCTGTGGCAGAATAAAGGGAAAACTTATTTTCCTACATTTGTCTTTCCACTACCTGCTCCTAGGACATCTCTTCAATCTTATCAGCACCAACCATTTGCTAGTATGAAATGATCCCAAATGTGCTTCATTAATTTCTGCCTTCTTTTCTTCCTTTTGTCCTTCCTCCTTCCCTGTTTCCTCTCCATCTTTCCCTCTTTCCCCCTTTCCCCCTTCCATCACTTTTCTTTTTCTCTCCCTCTATCCCTCCTTCCTTCTATTCTTCATTCCTTTCTCTTACCCTTCTTTTTCCTTTCCCTCCCTCACCCCTTCCTTCTTCCCTGTTTCTTTCCAGTGTATCTTTATTAAGCACCTCCAGTGTGATGAAGTCTGCTTGGCACTGTGGGAAAGATGAAATCACCGATGCTTCTCCCAGCACTATGGATGCATCTTTGCTTGAGGAGGTCAGAGAAGTCTCCAGGGAAATTAAAACTTTGAGGAGTAGTTGGGGCTCACCATGTAGACAAAGCTGAGGCATTTATTGTTAGCAGAGGCAACAGCACAAATACAAGAGCAGTGGCAAGAAAGACCACATCCATCGTCTCTCCCTCTTCCCCTTTCCTCCCTGCTTTCTTTACACACATACTTATTGAGTCCTGTGATGTGGCAAACACTGCTGTAGGTCTTGAGACCCAGCACTAGAGAAGAAAGACAATATCCCTGTCTTTGGACAACTTATGTGCTAGCAGTAGGGCGGCACATGACTTTCTGGGACTGACATGGCCCGTGATGTGTTCAGAGTCACTCTAGTTCCAAGAGACCCTTCTAACAATATTTGGGAAATGTTGCATTCCAAATTCCTTCTCTTGGAGATACACAATGCACAGTTTCACAGACAATGCCCTGGGAAGGCCTCCCTCAGGAAATCTACTATTTCCATATACTCAGCATTTCTCTAATGTGCTTAACCAGGGGAGACTTGTCTTAAGTAGTAGTTATTAATGTCACATAAAGCTAGATTTCTAAAGGAGTCTCTGCAGAAAATGTTCAAGTGTTCCATTCTTCTAATCTCTTTGCTATTATATCAGTTACCTGTTTTCACAACAATGGTCACAAAACCTCCATGGTTTACAACAATAAGCACTCAGCGGACCTTGGCTGAGCTTGGTCATATGTTGGTCTGGCTAGCTCTCGGTGTGGTCACCTGGGGTGAATTGGTTGTGCCCTGCTTATCTCAGCCTCCAGCAGAGTACCCTTGGCCTATTTCCTTGGTAGTTGGCTGAAGTATAAAAGGCAAGTAGGATCATGTAGGTAATTTTTCAGTCTAAAATCCTGCTTTTTCAAGTCTAATATTCCAACATTTAGAGCAAGCCACGTCTAGAATAAGGCACATGATTGAGTCCAGAATAAAAACTGTAGCAGGGCTGGGGAGCATTATGAAGTTACAGGGGGATACCCTCCATTCAGAGGGTAGAGAATTAAGAACACTTTAGTATTCACTCACACTTTTCTAAGGCCCCAACTCAGATACCACCTCTCTCATTAAAGCCTTTTCTGACTTCCTCAGATCCATACCAATTTTCCCTTCTGAGATTCCCTATGAATACCCAGTCCTTCCTGTTAGGTTCAGGAGCTCCCTGAATACTCAGCTTGCTTCACATTGACTCCCCCAGTTAGATGACAAATTCCTTGCCAGTAGAGAACACGTTTTTTACTTTATTCATATCTCCTAGAGCACCTGGCACCCAGTGCTAAGCACACAGTGGGCAATGGACACTTACTAAAGTCTAATTAATTGAGGTCAGATGTCTCTAGACACATGAGAATGAGGGCTTCAGGTCAGGCTGGCTCCTGGGGCCTGCCCCTGAGTCTTGGCTCCTGTTCTTTCATTCCACCTGGGTTTTCACGGGCCCTGGATCAGTTCCAGGGAGGCAGGTTCTCTTGTCAGAAACATAGTAGAAAAGCCCTGCAGCAAAGCCGGAAGTTGGGTCTGTGTTTAAGACTTCTTTGCTCTTGTGTTCTCAGCCCTCACAGGGACTTTGACCACTTCCTCTGAACTTCAGGCCATGTGAGAACCTCACCTCTTTTGTGGTAGCTGTCTTAAATTCAGGCCACTCGGCTCATTCCTTCCTGTCTCATGTGGACTTCCTGTCTGTTCTGGCCACGGGGGCCATTTCTGACCTCACAGTGTCATGAGCAAAGCACTCTGGATCTGTGCTCCTCCATGTGCAGCCCTCAGCTGGCAGTGGGGGCTTCAGCTGAGAGCTCGTCAGACATGGTGCCTCCCCAGGCCTCCTGAAGCAGCGTCTGCATTTTAACCAGGTCCTCACAAGCACAACCGAGTCTGAGAAGCACCAGCAGTTGCACTGGCAGCACCCCAGTCCCCGAGCTCCGCAACCCAGCTCTGTTTCGTCACACTCAAAGTGAAGTACTTGGACACCCCTCTTCCTCCTAGTGTCAAATTAGATGCATTTAATTATGCCTAATTATTCAGATGCTTTTGTTGCTTGCTTAGAAAAGTACAAAGGTATGGGAAGTGGCAGAAAATCATGTTCTGCACAACCTCAAGAACTTTTACAACCAGAAGGAATTTATTGAACGTCTTCTCTGGCTCCCTCTTGTTTTATAACTGCTAAATTTCAGGCCTGGTTGAGGACAATGTCCATCTGCTGTCAGCAACCTCCCTGTGCAAAGAGTGGTCCCTAGGCTGGCAGAATCACAGTCACCTGCAGGCACATGAGAAACACAGACTCTCGGACCCTGGCCCACATGTACTGGGTTAAAATCTGCATTTATCAAGACCCCAGGTGATCTGTCCCGACATGTTTAGGGAGCACTGGGCTGAATGACACAGATACTGGGGATGCTGGAAGACGAAAGAGGCCCAGGATAGAAGCGTCATTTCGCAAGAAGTAAGAGCATTGGCCTCAGAAACAAAGAAAGCTGGATTTGAATCTCAACTCGCCACTTTTTGGCTTGTGGTTTTGAGAAGGGTACTTAACCTTCCCTGAGCCTCAGTTTCCTCATGTGTAAAATGTGTAAAGCCCTTAGCATGATGTCTGGCACTCAGGAAGTGCTTAGTAAATGTTATCACAACGTTATGGTTAGAAGCACAGATTCTAGAGCTGGACTGCCTGATTTATAATCCTAGCTCTGTGTGACAGTCAGAAAGTCACTTAACTTCTCTGTGCTCCAGCTTCCTCATCTGCAAAATGGGAACGACAGCAGGATTGTATGATGAAGCAGTTAAACCCTGTGTGCCACATAGTAAGAACTAAATGTCTGTTAAAATTTACAATGCTGTTACTTTATAGACTTGATGAAAGGAGGAGATCCAAACATACAGAAGCTTTTTAAAGCTTCAGTAGGAGAGGGGGCTTTTTCTCCCTCACATACAGAAAGTTAGGAAGTATGGTAGCCCTTAGCAGGTTTTCTGGTATCACCGGGACCCAGATGCCTATCTTTCTGCTTTGCCATCCTCGTTGGGTGGCCTCTGTCCTCATGGTGGAGGATGGCTGTTACAGCTCTACTTTGTATTCCCGTGCATCAGGCCAGCAGAAGGAAGAAAGGGAGGAGTCAAGGGGCTCTGTATCGGTTATGACTGCTGTGTAATAAATTACCCCGATACCTGAGGGTTGGAAGTGCCAAATGTTTATCATGTCATTATTTCTGTGGGCCCTCGGGAGGGGTGCTTAGTTGAGTGGCTGTGGCTCAAGATGCCACAGGCGGCAATCAGCTGAAGCTACTGTCATCTCAAGACTCAACTGGGGAAGGATCCACTTCTAAGCTCACTCTCTGCCTTTGGTGGCAGGGCTTAGAAGGTCCCCTTCCAAGCTCATCCAGGTGGGCCTCTCTACAGGTTGCCTATGACATGGAAGTTGTCTTCTTCCATTATGAGTCCAGCCCACAGGAGGTGGGCATCATGAAGCTGCGTAGCACAGGCTCCTTCCCAGTGACTCCCCTTCCTCTAAGGGTGGTCCCAGGACCAGCAGCATCAGCCTCATCTGGAAATGGGGCTCCACCACCAGACCCACTGAGTCAGGAAGTATTGGGGGTGGGGCCCAGTGATCTGTTTTCACAAACCCTCCAAATTGTTCTGATACATGCTTTAGTGTGAGAGCCACTGCTATGGAGGACAAGTCCACTGACCTTCTGTTAATAAAACATGCAGTGTGTCTACAAGAACCAGCAACTTGGTATTGTCTTCAGTCAACACCAGCATGAACAGAGAGGCTTTTAGGATGAGCTGTGCACTACCTAACAGATAGCTACATTCCACTTTGTTGTTCCATCCCAAGGTTGCATGGCATTTTATCAGGTGTTAAGCTCCAATTGTACAGATAAAGCTTGAGGGCATACTATGCAAAGGAGATCATAAATGAGGTTTCCTTTATGATGAGCAAACAGCTATAGATTCTTAGTGGCTGGAAATTCCCATACTCAAATACTAGAACCAGAGTAGGGTTATGTAATGTACCACTTACATAATTGAATCCAGCGAAGCTGGTTTTAATCAAAACTCAGGAAATGATAAATGAAGGCAGGCTGTTGAAAATGGGGGCTTCAACAATCTACAAGTAGATTGTTAGGAGGCGGCTGTGTGGCGTGGAGGACCGATTATGGAGTCTGCAGCCCGAATGCATTTGTCCGTGTGCCCAAATTTCAGTAAGACTCAAGACCACTGAGCTTCATTTTCCTCTTCGGATGGGGATGGTAATAACTACAGGTTTATTTCACAGATGAGAGAAAAATCACTGATGTCAAACATGTAAAGCACTGACCTCAATCTCTGATGCATTGTAGGGGCCAACATTGTGATGCTCTCTCTTCTTTCCCTGTCTGAATAATGTGGAGAGATGATTTGTAGTAATGATACTTTTAAGTGGTTTCAGAACTTACAAGGAAATAAAATATTCTAAATTTGGTTCTGATTTTCTTGAAAATCTGTTTTTCCTTTTGTTTTATTTCATTTTCTCTTCATTATGCTAGTTTACATCAGCTTACATAATTCTTGTTTCATTTGGAGTTTTGTTGTCAATCTTTGTTTTTTCTTTATTGTCATTACACCCTGTTTTGAAAATGGGTTTTGCAATTTAAACACTCGGGTTCTGTTTTTGTTTTGGTTATTTGCCTTTCCTTTTAATTAAATATTCCTAACAACTTCTGAAGAGCTGAGAAGAGCAGTTAGAGCTTACCATTTCTGCTGTGCCTCTGCCTTAGAAGGCAACTGTGACCTCATGCCCAGGTAGCATATCATTGACAACCATCCTGTGTCTACTCCTGCATGTCTGTATGTCTGTGTCTCTGTATGTGGAAGGGGGTGGGGCTTTTGTGTGCTAAGATTCTGGCTCCTTCTCTTTTCACCACCCATCCCTTCTCTAGAACAATGTGCAGTGGTCTTCTTTTGGCTCCTTGTTGGAAAGGCTTACTGCTGGGGAGCGGGGCATGGGGAAGCTCTCTAACTTGCTCCATCCCAAGAGGAGAGCTAATGCTTTGCTGAATGCCAATCCCCTTTTCTCGGAGTGGGACTAGATAGTGGCCCAGTTGCTGGGGGAAGAAGGTCAGTGAAAACTGGCAGGACTTCTGAGGCCTGGGGGCCATGCGTGGGCCTCTTTCTTTGGCCCTCTTCTCTGTGCCCGCTTCCTTTTTGACTTTTATTCTGGTTCTTAAGCAGAGTTGCCACATCCTCTGGATGGGAAAAGCCTTTCCTTGGGGGCTGTGCAGGGTGCTATACTACTTAGGCTTTCCTTGTGAGGAGGGTGGAGTAGATAGTCTTTGGGTTGCCACATGGGAACTGTCCATGGACTAGTTCCAGTATATTACTTTGGGGTCCAGTCAGGGGACAAAAGCCCTACCAGTTATTTGAACAGGGAAGTTTCCATATGAAGACATTGTAAATGAGGTATAAAGTTGTTCACTAGATAAAAAAAAGGACAAAGAGAGAACTTAAGGTGTCATGGGGGAGCAGCTGCAGGAAGCAACTCCCACCCCCGAGATTGAGAGAACAAAGGATGAAACTGGAAATGTCAAAAGCTGGAAATTTAGAGGATGGGCCCCCTCTTGCAGACCTCAGACCTCTGAGAGCAGGCACCACATGGCTGGTTCTAAGCTCAGAGTAGAGGCTTATGGAGCTGGACACAGACCCCTGGGGAGGAGGTTGTATTAATTTTATCGAGCTGTGACCAAATACCTGATAGAAACAACTTAAGGTAGGAAAGATTTATTTTGGCTCCTGGTTTCTGAGGGTTCAGTGCATGGTTGCTTGGCCCCATGCCTTTAGGCAGAACATCATGGTGGTGGGAGCTTGTAGTAAGGAAGCTTCTTCACTTGATGGTGGACAGGAAGCTGAGAAAAGGGACAAAGACCAGGAGGCAGGTAAAACCTTCAAAGTCATACCACCCCCCCAGTCATGTACTTCCTCAAGTAGGCCCCACATCCTCAAGTTTCTAGTACCTCCCAAAAAAGTACCATCAACTGGGAACCAAACCTCAAATACATGAGCCTGTGGGGAAATTTTCATAGTCAGACCAGAGCAGAGGAATCTGGTTGGCAGAGCTGAAGAGGGTACAGGTGTTTTGTAGAGCCCCAACAACATTACAGAAGAGAGTATAGAAAGGCAGGCTTGGTGCCAAGACAGAACAAATTAGTAACTAAACAACAGCTTAATAACTGGCACAAGTCTCCCCCGCATTTCTTTTACTATTGGGCATGTCCTAGGACTATGCTTCTCAACTTGAACGTGGATACGAATCACCTGGGGATCTGGTTAAAGCACAACTGGTCTGGGGGGGGGATCAGAGATTCTGCATCTCTAACAATCTCCCAGATGATATGAATGTCTTGAACAGCAAGAGACTAGGAAGCCTTGAAGAATCCTGTGCACCCAAAGTTTACGCCTTCCTGTTAGGTGTGGCGGACAGCCTACTACAAGACTCCTCACAGGGAGAACTGTATCATAATGACACCTCAAAGAAGGCATGTGTCATGCTCTCCTTATTTTGATACCTTCTCATTTTTCCCCTCCATGTCAGATTTACCAGGGCATGGCTAGCTGATGGGAATCGTGAATGGTCTTAGGTTAAAGCCTGGCCTCTTCTAAGTGACACTAACATTTTAACCTGAGGCTTTTCAAGCCTTTAGTAAAACAGGAATAAAAGAAAGGGACCCACCTGGGCTTATCTTAGGTCGTTCCTCCAATGGTCCTGAAAATGATCACTATTTTGTGATAACTCTAGAGGGTGTTTATTGTATAGTTTTCTGCTTAAGAGCTGAGAAAGAATCCCACATGGACGTGTGGTCTCCATACATGCTTTCAGGACCATATTTGTGTTTTCCCAAGGAGATTATCTTACCAGATCAGAGTGAGGAGAAATTATATTGTCCTCAAACAGCTTGGATGACAAGAGTCTGCTTCATAAATTGAAGGTAAAACAAGCAGGGTGGAAGCCTCAGCCAAAAAAAGTACAAAGCTGGGAACATCTGAGAGAACAGCAGCCAAAGAATAAACTGAAAGCAGCCCTGGCCACCATCAGTCTTTGGCAGCTTGCTATGAGATGTCACGTTGGTGCTGAGCCCAGGAGCTCTGTAAGTGGACTCAGCCACCGAAATCCTTCTGCTGGGGGAGGAAGTTGGGGAATGTAAAGCTGGCCCTATGCCTCCTCTTCCCAAGTGAGCGCTCCCATCTGGTGACAAAGGGTGCAAAGGTGAGTGGACAGTTAAAAATAAGTACCCCAATTCTGATACTGCAAGTTGCAAAATGGAAGACATATTTCTTTTGAGTTTATTTGTGTGATGGTGTCCGTAGGAAAAACCCCCTCCTAAAATCTGAAGTTATAGTATTTCAACACCTTTTCCCACCCATATTTTTTTATTATTATTATTATTTTATTTTATCACTATTGTTTATTTACATGTGTATACATTATTTGGGCCACCTCTCTCCCCACTCCCCCCCTTTCTCCCCCCAAGCAGCTTCCAGGCTGGGTTCTCCGATTTTGTAGAAGAAAAAAACAGAAAAAATAATAAGAGAAACATGGCATTTTTGCTAGTTTGAGATAACGATAGCTATACAGACAGATTCCTAGCATCGCCTCCATGCACTTGTGTATTGCAACCCACATTGGTTCATTTCTACCAGACCTCTTCACTACTTCTTAGTCCCCTTCCCATAGTGGCCTCTGCCAGTTTAAGATTACTATATTCACTCTTCTATGGTGGGCACATGAACCGTATTCAAGTTTTAAGTTTCCATCCCTTTCCCTATTTCTCCCGTGCGCGTTCTCCCCTTAGTGTGACCCATGCCCAATAATATTACTGCATTTGTTTTAGGTCTATAATCTGCATATGAGGGAGAACCTGTGATTTTTGGCCTTCTGGGCCTGACCAACTTTGCTTAGGATGATGTTCTCCAGTTCCATCCATTTACTTGCGAATGACAAAATTTCATTCTTCTTTGTGGCTGAGTAAAATTCCATTGTGTATAGATACCACATTTTCTTAATCCATTCATCAGTGGTGGGGCATCTTGGCTGTTTCCATAACTTGGCTATTGTGAATAGTGCCGCAATAAACATGGGTGTGCAGGTGCCTCTGGAGTAACCTCAGTCACATTCCTTCGGGTATATCCCTAGGAGTGGTATTGCTGGATCATATGGCAGATCTATTTTTTAGTTTCTTAAGAAGCCTCCATATTGTTTTCCAAAGTGGTTGTACTAGCTTACATCCCCACAAGCAGTGTATGACCGTTCCTTTTTTCTGCATCCTCACAAACACTTGTTGTTGTTGATGTTCTTGATGGTAGCTATTCTAACAGGAGTGAGATGGAATCTTAGTGTGGTTTTGACTTGCATTTCTTTTATGGCCAGGGATGATGAGCATTTTTTCATGGGTTTTTTGGCCATTTGGACTTCTTCCTTTGAAAAAGTTCTGCTCAGTTCAGTTGCCCCTTTCTTCATTGGGTAATTGATTTTTGGGAGTTTAGTTTTTTGAGCTCCCTGTATATTCTGGTTATCAGTCCCTTGTCTGATGTATAGCTAGCAAAGATTTTCTCCCACTCTGTGAGTGGTCTCTTCACTTTAGAGACCATTTCTTTTGTTTTGCAGAAGCTTTTTAATTTCATGTAGTCCCATTTGTCAATTTTTTTCTCTTAGTTGCTGAGCTGCTTGTGATCTACTGAGGAAGTCCTTGCCTACACCGATTGCTTAAAGTGTATACCCTGATTTTTCCTGTGCTAGCTTCAAGGTTTCAGGTCTGATATTAAGGTCCTTAATCCACTTTGAGTTGCTACTAGTACAGGGTGATAGGCATGGATCTAGTTTCAGTTTTCTACAGGCAGATTACCACTTTCCCCAGCAACATTTGTTGAAGAGGCTGTCTTTTCTCCATTGTATGTTTTTGGCACCTTTGTTGAACATTAAGTGGGCATAGCTGCATGGATTCATATCTGTATCTTTTATTCTTTTCCACTGGTATAATGTCTATTTTTGTGCCGGTACCATGCTGTTTTTATTGCTATGGCTCTGTAGTATAGTTTGAAGTTGGGTATTGTGATATCTCCAGTGTTACTCTATTTTTGCTCAGGATTGCCTTTTGTGTTTTGTGTTTCCAAGTGAACTTTAGGGTAGATTTTTCAACTTAAGGGTGACATCATTGGGATTTTGATGGGAATTGCATCGAACATGTAGACTGCTTTTGGAAGTATAGCCATTTTTACTATGTTGATTCTGCCAATCCATGAGCATGGGAGATCTTTCCACCTTCTGTAGTCCTCTTCAATCTCTTTTTTCAGTAGTTTGTAGTTCTCCTTGTAGAGGTCATTTACATCCTTTGTTAAGTTTATTCCTAGGTGTTTGATTTTTTATGAGGCTATTGTAAATGGAATTGTTTCCCTATGTTCTTTCTCAATCTGTTCATTGTTGGTGTATAGAAAGGATATTGATTTTTGTAAGTTGATTTTGTATCCTGCTATTTTGCTGAAGCTATTTATGGTGTCTAGGAGTTTTTGGGTGGAGTTTTTTGGGTCTTTCAGGCATAAGATCATGTCGTCTGTTAATAGTGATAGTTTGACTAATTCTTTACCTATTTACATTCATTTTATTTCTACTTCTTGCCTTATTAATCTCGCTAGGAATTCCAGGACTATGTTGAAAATGAGTGGGGGAGAGTGGGCAGCCTTATCTTATTCCCGACTTTAGGGGAAATGGTTTCAGTTTTTCCCCATTAAGTATGATGTTGGCTGTAGGTTTGTCATATATAGCCTTTATTATGTTGAGGTTCTTTCCTTCTGTTCTTAGCTTCCTCAGAACTTTTATCATGAAGTGGTGTTGAATCTTATTGAAGGCTTTTTCTGCATCTATTGAGATGATCAAGTGGTTTTTGTCTCTGCTTCTGTTAATGTGCCGTATTGAATTTAATGATTTGCATATGTTGAACCATCCCTGCATCCCTGGGATGAGGCTGACTTGGTCATGGTGAATGATCTTTCTTATATGTTGTTGAATTTGGTTTGCCATTATTTTATTGAGGATTTTTGCCTCAATGTTCATTATGGGGGTTGGCCTGTAGTTCTCCATTTTGGAGGTGTCCTTGTCTGGTTTTGGGGTGGGTGTAATACTGACTTCATAAAGTGAGTTAGGCAGTGTTACTTCCCATTCTATTTTGTGGAAAATTTAAGGAGAGTTGGTACTAGATCTTCTTTAAAGGTCTGGTAGAATTCAGCAGAGAATCCATAGGTCCTGGACTTTTCTTTTTGGGGAGACTCATTATTGCTGCTTCAATTTCATTGCATGCTATAGATCTGTTTAGGTGATCCCCTTGGTTCAGTTTTGGATGCTCATAATTATCTAGAAATTTGTCAATTTCCTCAAGATTTTCCAATTTATTTGAATATAGGTTCTCAAAGTAGTCCTCATGATTCCCTGGATTTCATTTGTGTTTGTTGTTATCTCCCCTTTTTCATTTCTGATTTTATTAATTTGGTCTTTTCCCTCCTCATTTTAGTCAGATTTGCCAGGGGCTTGTCAATCCTGTTTAGTTTTTCAAAGGACCAGCTTTTTGTTTCGTTGATTCTTTGTATGGCTTTTTTGGTCTCTATTTCATTAATTTGGGCCCCTATTTTTATTATTTCTCTCCTTCTGCTTGTGTTGGGTTTCACTTTTTCTTGTTTTTCTAGGAGTTTGAGATGTAGCATTAGGTTGTTTATTTGAGATCTTTCTGTCCTTCTAATATATGCACTCATGGCTATAAACTTTCCTCTTATGACTTCCTTTGCTGTGTCCCATAGGTTCTGATAGGTTGTGTTTTAATTTTCATTAAATTCCAGGAACTTTTTTATTTTCTCTCTTATTTATTCTATGACCCACTGATCATTGGCAATGTGTTCAACCTCCAATTATTTGTGTATTTTCTGCTGTTGCTTTTGTTGTTGCATTCTAGTTTTATTGTGCTGTGATCAGGTAGAATGCAGGGGGTTATTTCAATTTTCTTGTATTTGTTGAGACTTGCTTTGTGCCCTAAGATATGGTCTATTTTGGAGAAAGTTTTATCGGCTGCTGAGAAGAATGTGTATTGTGCTGTTGTTGGATGAAATATTCTGTAGACATCAGTTAGGTCCATTTGATCTATGTTGTCAATTAGTTCTAGGATTTCTTTGTTGATTTTTTTCTATATGACTTATCTATTGGTGATAGAAGGGTATTAAAGTTTCCCACTACCACTGTGTTGGAGTCCATATGTACTTTTAAGTCCTTTAGTGTATGTTTCATGAAGTAGTGTGCACTGACATACATTGGGTGCACATAGGTTGATAATTGTTATTTCCTTTTGAAGTATTGTCCCTTTTATTAGTATGAAGTGACCTTCTTGGTCTTGTTTGACTAATGTAAGTTTGAAGTCTACTTTTTCTGATATAAGTATTGCTACTTCTGCCTGTTTTGGAGGGCTATTAACTTGGTAAATCTTCTTCCAGTCTTTCACCCTAAGCCAATGTTTATTTTTGTTAATAAGGTGGGTCTCTTGTAAACATCAGATTGTCGTATCTTCCTTTTTAATCCAGCTTACCAAATGGTGTCTTTTGATGTGGGTGTTGAGTCCATTGACATTCAATGTTAATATTGATAAGTACAGGGTGACTCCTGCCATGTAGTTGTTTTTGTTGTTTAAGGATTTTAATGTGTGCAACTGAGTCAATGCTACTCTCTGATTACTTGTCTTTTCTTCTCTTGTGGTTTGATATTTCCCGTCCTCTCATGGTTTTGTTTGCTTTCATCTTCTGTATGCAGAATTCCTTGCAGAATCTTCTGTAGTTGTGGCTTGGTGGTCATATATTGTTTTAGTTTCTGTTTATCTTAGAAGGTTTTTATTCCTCCATCAATTTTGAATGATAGTTTTTGCTGGGTAGAGTATCCAGGGCTGAAATTATTCTCTTTCAGTGCTCAAAATGCCTCACTCCATGCCCTTTTTGCTTTTAAGATTTCTGTTGATAAATATGCTGTTATTTTGATGGGTTTACCTTTATAAGTTATTTGCTTTTTCTCTCTTGCAGCCTTCAATATTCTTTCTGTTCTCTGTGCTAGCTGTTTTAATGATAATATGCCGTGGAGAGGTTTTATTTTAGTCAAGTCTGTTTGGTGTCCTGGCTGCTTCCTCTACTCAAATAGGCAATTCTTTCTCAAGATTTGGAAAATTTTCTGTTATTATTTTGTTGAGTATATTACATATCCTTTTGGCTTGCATCTCTTTTCCTTCTTCAATGCCCATGCTTCTCAGGTTTGGTCTTTTGATGGAGTCACTGAGTTCTTGTATATTCCTTTCACAGCTCTTGAGTTGTTTGACTAAGAGTTCTTCTGTTTTTTCTTTAATATCTATTTTATATTTGAACTCTGAGATTCTGTCTTCCACTTGTTCTAGTCTGCTGGAGTGGCCTTCCACTGTGTTTTTTATTTGACTAAATGGACTCTTTATTTCCAGAATTTCTGTTTGATTCTTTTTTTCTGAGGTTTTCTATCTTTGTTCAACTCCTATTTCATATCTTGTATTGTCGTCTTTATTTCATATATCTCTTTTTTTATAGTCTCCTTTGTTTCACGCTGGTGTTTGTCAAAGTCCTCTCTGAGTTCATTTAGTTGTTTCTGTGTCTTCTCAAGTTTTTTATTCCTGGTGTCTTGAAATTTCTTGAGTGCATCTTGTACTTTCTGGTTAACTGTGTTTTGTAGCTTCTCCATGTGCTTCTCAGTGATGTCTCTATGATTTCCTCTTTGAGAGATTTTTTGTGGGAATCACTGAGCTCATTTATCATTGTTTTGTTGGGGTCAGGAACTGGGTATACATTTTCTTCATTCCCACTAAATCCTCTATTGAAATATTTTTTGTGGCACTGGGTCTTGAACTCAGGGCCTTCACTTTGAGCCATGCCACCAGCCCTATTTTTGTGAAGGGTTTTTCGAGTTATGGTCTCGCAGACTGGACTGCCTGGGCTGGCTTTGGACTGTGATCTTCCTATTCTCTGCCTCCTGAGTAGTTAGGATTACAGGCATGAGCCACCAGTGCCTGGCTGAATTTTTTTCTTTTGAGGAATGTTGTTTCCTTGCCTTCTTCTTCTCCCCATCATTCTAATTGGTGCTGTGAAATTATGTTTTTGATTGACTGGTTGGCAGTTTTAATTGTTTTCTTTCCCTGATTTAATTTTTGTGTTGTGACTGACTTGGTTGTTAGCTAGGTTGATGTACTCTTTCTGTCCTTGGCCTGGAGGTATAAATTAGCAGTAACAAATTCACAGATTCAATGCCAGACCAGTTGTTTACATAGTATTTAGAAAACCCTGTGGTGATAATATCTATAAACAATTGGAGTTGGGGGGGGTATGGTTTTTTGGCTAGAGATAGAAACTTGGGTAATTGGTAACAGTGGCACTGGGGGGGATGGGTGGTGGAAGAAGTTTAGGGGCTGCTAGGTTTTCTGGCCCTTGTATATGTTTGGGTGTATTTCTGTTGTAGTGGAGGGTGCTTATGTCAGGGACTATAGGGGGCTGGGGTTGTGTACAGTTGGTACGGTAAGCTAGTCAACAAGTGGTGAATGTATAGAAAAGAAGGGTAATGTGGTGACAGGTTGAAGAAGGATAGGAGGGGGTGAAGACAGGAGGACAGATTTGATGACAAGGGGCAGAAAGAGTAGTTGGGTGGAAGAACAATGGATTATAGAATAAGAAAAGGAGAGAAAGTGAAGGGGGTAAGAATTAAGAAAATAATAATGGTAAAGTCAATAATCTAAAAAAAAAAAAACAGGTACAACAACAACAAAAATTTCAGTCTGCTCAGCAAAAGTTCTGGACTATTTACTTTGTTGTCTAATCCTGGATTGGTGCTTGGTATTCTGGGCTTTGTGGGGAAGAATGCTGCCCCTCTTGTTGGACAGCTTGGCAGGGAAATGGCTGGATGTTTTTTTTCCCCCTTGCTTTCTTTGGTCTTATGGGCCATCCATTACAAGCAGGAGATCTGAAGTGGTCTTACCAGATGACTGGCTTGTGAACAATATTTGTTTCCTTCTGTCTACAGGGTGGGTTGCAATTGGGATCTGAGTTAACTCACTACCAGTTTGTGCACGGTGGTCCAATCTGTTGTTTTTGTCAGGTGGCAGCTGCGTTGCCCTACCACTGTTGGGTCTACAGATTTATGCAGACAGCTTTGAAACCGGCCAGCAGGGAGAAATGGCATGCCACTTTTCTCAAGGCAGACACTTACTGGGACTGGGTTCAGCATTGTGGGGCATAGGTAGGCTTTCCACGGGTTTGGGGATCAGGATGTTGCAGGGTTCAATTATATTTGATGCTCTATCTTCTGCTTTTTGAAAAAAAAATACAAAAAGAAAGAAAAGGGAGAAACAGCCAGGTGACTTTTTTCCCAGGGCATTGCCTGTGCCATGCTGGGATTTTCCCAGCTGTTAGCTGCAATTAAAAGATGTTTTAAGGGTCATTCCTTGAATTTTATGTGCATTTAATGTGTTGGTGGTTATTATTTTAGCTACAAACAATCAGAATTACCTAAGTGTAGCTCCCATGTCTTGAAGTGGTTTCTGGAGTCATGGAGCTCAGAAATTCTGATTCCCTACCTTACCTGCCATCTTGGATCTCCTTTATTTTTTATGTTATGTGTGATCACTATGGCCTTCTGAAATAGGGACAAGAATGACTCTGGTGTACTGATTTTTCAAATGAGAGAACTGGAGTAGAGAAATGTTAAGTGACTTCCCAGGGTCACAAGGTGATAAAATTTTGATGTAAGCCTTTGGCTTAGAGAGGTAAGTGCTCCAAAGACCCTGGAAATGTGGCTGCTAAATTTTGAGGCCTACATTTTTTTCTGTAA
Source organism: Castor canadensis (assembly GCF_047511655.1). NCBI lineage: Eukaryota > Metazoa > Chordata > Mammalia > Rodentia > Castoridae > Castor > Castor canadensis. The sequence goes on along the minus strand of NC_133405.1, from coordinate 124,965,102 downwards.
AGGGCCAGATAGTAAATATTTTTGGCTGTGAGAGCCATGTGTTCTCAATCGCCACTACTCATTTCTGCTGTTGTACCATGAATGTAACCATAGACAATACATAAACAAATAGGTTTGTCTGTGTCCCAAAAAAACCCACTATTTATAGAAACAGGCAGAGGGCTGGGTTTGGCCAGCAGACTATATTTTGCCAATTCCTGCTTTATACTCATGGCAAAAGTTGAAAACATGATATATGTTCCTGACTTAATTCCTAGAGGAATTGAGAAGGAAAGAGAAAATGAGATGGAAAGGAAGATGACAGGTGAGAATAGGAGAGTTGGGTGAGAAGGATGAGTGGGAGATAAGATGGATAAGATAGATGGAAAGAAATAATAGATGAAAAGAAAAACAGAAAAAGAAGAAATAGGTATTAAAAAATTTTAAACTTTTTGAGGCCAAAGAAAAGTGAGTTTTGAGCCTTACCCAGGGCTGTATGCAAGCCAAAGAAATTTTATTGTAGCTTTTTTTTCTGTATGAGATGAATTCAATTTCCTCAAACCATTTTATTTTCAAATGACAAACTTAATCAGAGCAAGCCAATAAAGTTTGTGATATTAAATCACTGTCAAGTTATGTCTTTGTAAAAATAATTGTCCAACTGACTCTGTCAGCTGAGTAACAACAACTTAGAAATACATAATTTATGACCAGGAATGATGAAATTTAGAAAATATTTCCTAGGAAAAAATGATGCTTTAGTTTCCTGATAGCAAATTACATTCTTTGTTATTAACACACAGATGCCTATGACGTCTTACCATCTCAGAGATAAAAGGGTTTCTTGGAGATGTCAAGTGGCTGGTATTGCCAAAGCTCTTAGAAAGTTCTGGAGACAGTTCTGATTGTTTTGCAAATATTTCCCCTTTCTATATACTTTGAAAGATGATTTCATATCTCTTTAAAGAAGCTTTCTTAGTTTCTTTATTGGCTTTACTGCTCTCCTGTGCCAGCAAGAAACTACCTGAACCAGCAGCACAAAGACTTAAAAACAGTTGAAAAGGCAATTCATGCTGCAACTTTAGGAAATTAAAAAAAAAAAAAAGAAAGCTGGGGGCTGGAAAATTGCATTTGTAATGAATCAAATTGGACCACTTGAAATTTCTGGAGTAACTTGTGTCCAGAAGTTCTTGGTGTTGGGACCTCCTTTTGTGGGTGGCACTGGCTGTGGACACAGACCTCCTTAGCTTGACTCACAATTCTGCTGCTGACTGGCTACTCTTAGACCAGTTTGCTGTGGCTCACCCTCTTCATCTGTAAAATGGACATGATAATAACAGTTTCCATTTCAAAGAATCTTTTCAAATATTAAATGGATTAAAATCCATGTGAGCACTTAGGAGAAAGCCTGGCATATAGAAAGCACTTAGTAAATGTTACCAGTACAACTGATGAGTAGACAAAAGCCATGACAAATCAGAATTTCTTTTGAAAGTTTGTCACCTATGGAATGGCTGTTAAGTACTGGCAATGTGTAGCTTTATAATGTACACATGTAATAAAAAATTATCACAATGGTTTTTGGGCACAGACAATATTGTAGCAATTGACATTGAATCAAAGTGCAAATGTTGCTGATTAAAGGTTGTCATGACTGTTTTAAAAAATTTTTTATTAGCATATATTAATTGTACAAAGGGGTTTCATTGAGATATTCATATGCAAGTATATAATGTACCTTGATCAAATTCACCCTGACTATACTACACTTTCTTAACCCCTTTCCCTCCTCCCCATTTCCTTCAACAGTTTTAGTGGGTTACGTTATGCTATTTTCATACACATACATAATGTAACTTTGATCATATTCACTCCCCTTCACCCTTCCCTTTCCCATGACTGTTAATGTATCGTTACAATGTGAGCCTGATTATATTTTAAAGTTAAACTTTAGCCCTGATATCGCCTCTAGATCCTTTCTGGATATCAAAGATATTTCAAAATCAACACATCCAAACTCCTGTCAAACTTGGTCCAATTCCAGCTTAGCTTAACCCGAGAAACATATAATTATTTATCCAGTTTTGCAAACTGGAAACTTGGAGGCATCTTTGAAACTTCCCTATCTCTCATCAGATTCAACCCACCAACTCCCTAATTTTACTTCCTTCTATGGTCTGAATGTTTGTGTGCCCCCTGCTCCCATTTATATGTTGAAACCTAATCTCCAGTATGATAGTATTAAAAAGGTGGGACCTTTTGGAGGTGATTAGACTATACTCTTATAGAAGACACCTGAGGGGCTTATTAGCCCCTTCTACCATGTAAGGATGCAGCGAGAAGGTGAAGAATCCAGCCAGACACTGAATCAGCTGATGCCTTGATCCTGGTCTTCCCAGTCTCCAGAACTGTGAGCAATAAGTGTTTTTAGAAGCTCCCCCATCTATAGTAACTTGTCTTTTTTTGGGAGGGTGGGGAGGTACTGAGTTTGAACTCAGGGCTTCAGGCTTGCTAGACAGGCACTGTACCTCTTGAGCCAAGAAGCCGCTAGTCCTTATAAGTAAAGAAACTTGTTATATTAGCCTGAATAAACTAAGACACCTCCTAAATATCTCTTAAATTTAGGTGTATCTTTCTATTCCTATAATACATAAACACTGCAATTCAAGCTACCATTATCTTACATATGTTACCAGGTTAGCCTCCTACTTGGTATACAACTATCCATTCTTTTCCCCATTAAATTCATAATCCCTGGGCCAGTGGAATGGCTTAAGAGGTAGAGGTGCCTGCCTAGTGAGTGTGAGGCCCTGAGTTCAAACTCCAGTACCACCCCCCAAAAATTCATAGTCCTTAAAACCAATATTTAGTTTTGCTTTCTTAAATGACATCCACTTAACCTGCTGGTTGTCATAGTGCTTTCCACCAAGTCCCTCTGTATAATGCATAATCCATATCCATGGTGCACTGACTGTTGACTGCTAGCATATCTGCTCTTACCTGTGAAGCTGTATGTTTACAAAGAGTCCTTAACCTGTTTTTGTCAGTTTTTTGAAATAATTATGTAATTTAATGAAGTATTATGTAAGTTGATGAAACATGAACACATTCATAATTCAAAGAGTTATTTTTTCTATGAAAATTAGGTTGAGTGTTTTGGAAAGACTCATTAAAGGCAAGTTGCTATAAAGAAAATCGTTGTTCAATTAGGTATGAGTGAGAAATCTGCAAAAGATCTCAGAAAATAGAACTCTGAGAGGATTCTACATTTTAAATGGTTGCAAATGTATTTTAGCTCTTTCTTAAAAGAAATTAAATGCAAAATTGTAGCTAACTTATGGATAAGAAAGAGGTGAAAGAAAGGCATTCATCTAACCCACATGAAAGACAAAGTCTTGAATCTGCATGGAAAGATTGATGAATGAATGGACATTGCTAATAAAATGATAAAGGTATGCATGTATCATTTTCAATAATTCTTATTTTATAGAGCTTTTCAACCGTTTAATCACTTATATGGATTACATATGAGTACACGATACCTGGAACTTAATATATTTCAATTCCTTCTTTGTCTTAAATTATAATCCAAAATCCTTACAATGGGTGACAACGTCTGGTCTTGGTAAGTTGACCCAACCTCATCTTGAAACCTCAAGTTCATCTTGGAAGTTGCCTCTCCTGACCGACCCCCCCCCCCACTGCCTTCTTTCAGTCCCTGGTGCTGGTCATGCAGTCTTCTTTCACAGGGACTTTTGATGCACTGTTCCCTCATCCCAGAGTACTTACCGCTTCCCTTTTAGCCCTTAGATCATCCTGAGGTCAAATCCCTGTGGTGTACATTTTCTGGTTACTTGACTAGTGTTTGCTATATGAGTTTCCTAGGGCCATCATAACAAATTACCACAAATTTGGTGGTTTAAAACAACAGGAATGCTGAGCATTGTGGTACATGTCTGTAATCCTACCATTTGGGAGACTGAGGCAGGAATATCAGCCTGGGATACACAGTGAGACCCTGTCACAAAACACACAAGTAAAACAATACCACTCCCCTCCTCAAAAAAATCCCAACCAGGAATTTATCCTCTCGTCATCCTGAAGGCCAGAAGTCTGAAATCAAGGTATCATCAGTGCCATGCTCCCTCTGAAGTAATCTAGAGAAGAATCCTTCCTTGCCTTTTCCAGCTTGTAGTGGCTCCTGGCATTCCTTGGCTTCTGGCAGCATCACTCCAATATCTGTCTTTATCTTCATATGGTCTTCTTTGTGTCTCTGAGTCTTCTTTTTCTGTTTCCTATAATGTCACTCATTGGATTTATGGCCCATCCTTATTCAGGATGATATCATCTCAAGAATCTTACCTTGACTACATCTGCAAAGGTCCTTTTTCCAAATAAGGTTATATTCCCAAATACTGGGTGTATATATATTTTGGGGGCTAATAGTCAACTCACTAGAGCTACTTACTCCACTAGACTCCAGGTTCTGCAATGGCAAGAATTTTATTAGTCTTTGCTTATAATATCTGACATATGTTAAGTGCCCAACAAATAATTATGCCTTGAATGAATAAATGGATCTTCTTGTGTAGACTCTAAACTGACTTAAATTATTAATTAAATGGAAATCTTGCACTACTGAAACATTGATACAGGTATTCTGATCATATTTTACAGTAAACAGAATTCATTCATTTTCATAAAAGTATATTGTTTTGTAAACTAAGTACTTGCTATTTTTTACATGTACAAAGTTCTCCATTCCCTCCTCCAATGGACTGTTATTTCACAATCCTTTAAAAATAAAGCAATAAGATCCAATATCTGAGTCCTTTGAGTTTATTGTCATTCATTTAACATTTAAAAGAGGGTCTAATGACACTCTCCCAGTGGGCACTTCATGATGAAACGATACTATGGAGATAATAGGAGAATGACAGGAAGCAATGCAAACAGCTGGGAACTATACTGTCTATCTCACAAATGGCAACACAGATGGTCCCTGACTTAGGATGGTTCAACTTAGGATTTTTCAACTTTATGTTGGTGCAAAAGTGACACACATTCAGTAGAAATCATATTTCAAGTTTTGAAGTATGATTGTGATGCCAGGTTACCAGTGAGCCATGAGATCAGAAGGGGAAACCACCAATACTGTACTGTGTTGCCAAGCTATGATATTTGATAGGTTAAATGGATGAAATGCATGTTAGACGTATGATATTTTCAACTTATGAGGAGTTTATCAAGACAAAACCCTTTCTATTTTTTTTTCAGTACTGGGGTTTGAACTCAGGGACTCATGCTTGCTAGGTAGGCGCTGTATCACTCAAGCCACACCACCAGCAACAACCCCATTGTAAGTCATGGAATATTTGTACTCCTAAGCAAATGTTCTTTAAATATAGTATCTTGGAGTGATATACATTTCTTGACAGTGTTATTATTTATTATGACTTTTACTGCTTCTAACAATAACAGAAATTTTACCTTGGGACAAAGGAAAAAATTCTCAACAGTCTCAAAGTACACCCCCTCCCAAATGTCTGAAGTTCAGGTTGACCATCTTATTAAGGTTTTTCCCTTCAGTCAAATGTGCCACAGCCAGGTGGTTTCAACATCAGATTTTCACATACTACAAATATAGAAAAGTATATTCTTACCATAGCCTCCTGGATAGAAGCCATGCCTAGGTTTCCAGACATTATTGGGCATTCTGAAAGTTAAGAAAGCACCAGGAGAGGTACACAAATCATAACGGTTTTACCGGTGCTACTGTTGGTCCTCTCCATAAAACAGACTCCTGTCAGGTAGATTAAGGCTGACTACTCTCTGGATCAAGGGGTCTTCAACTCTTCCCAATGAGAAGCAGCTATCGATTGCTGATGGCTATGGGAGTGGGCTGTTGGCTTCATTTTCATTCTCAAAGCTACAGAAAAGATGACGTTGGAAACCAATCAGGAAAGCCTGTAATGTACATTAGCAGATGACTGCAGCAGCAATTTACCTTTTATTAAGCATCTAGAAAGCTGTAAGCACTTCATCTCTATCATGACAAGTCCTCCCATCAAGCTGGTAAGGTAGAGATTCCTAGCATCAATTTATAGACAGGCAAACCAAGGCTCAGAGAGGTTAACAAATTGGTCTCAAGTCACATAGCTAATAAATACCTCAGAATTGGAACCCAGTCTGTCAGGCTCCAAAGCCTAGTATTTTCCACTTTGCCAAGCTCCTTCCTCAAATTTGCTCTCTAAGGAGAAAGCTATTCTTTTGGTAACTTATTGCTGAGATAGTCTCAAATGACACTTGGAGTTCCCGCTTTTCAAACTCACATGCTTGCACATTGTCACAGTATGTAAAACCACATAATCAACGATGCATCTTTCATGGCAAGTCATTGATGAGGCGTATTTTTATGAAAATGAAGATTTTAAAGCTGAGTGCTGGTGGCTCACATCTGTAATCCTAGTTTCTTGGGGGCTGAGATTAGACGGATCACAGTTCCAAGCCAGCCTGTGCAAAAAAGTTTGTGATATCTCATTTCAATGGAAAAAAGCTGGGCATGGTGGTGCATGCCTATCATCTCAGTAACAGTAAGAAGGGTAAAATAAGAGAATCATGGTCCAGGCAAGACGGGGAAAAAGCCAGATCCTATCTTCAAAATAACTACAGCAAAAAAGGGCTGAAAGGTGTGGCTCAAGCAGCAGAGTCCTGTCTCACAAGTGTGAAGCCCTGAGTTCAAACCCCAGTACCACCAAAAAATTTTTTTTAGTTGAAACAAGAGCTTGAGAAGGTATTTCCTGCTTTTTGGAAGCTTTTTTGGGCTAAACAATCAGATGCCAGGTATAGGTCAAAGGGAGCACACGTTCATTCTTCTCTACCTTGAGAAGGGCTTTGATAAGAGCATTTGAGACATATTGCAATAGCATAGGCAACTACTTGTGAGAGCGTATCAGTCAGTGATCAGTCAGGAACAGAACCCATTCTAGGTATTTCAGAGAGAATTGAATACTGGAAATTGGTTATAAAAGTATTGGCAAGACACAAGGAGCAGAAAGGGGAGTGATGAGGAACTGCAGATAGTTGTCACTGTAGGAAGTCCCCCTAGAGACTGGAGGAACCATTGCTAGGAGTGGAGGGGCAAAAAGGAAGAGGCGATGTTACCACAGCTCAGTAGCATATTCCCCGAAATCATTCACAGCTGCTGCTTTTGGAATCCTGTCCCTCCTCAAAACACCAAAGGCCACTGAAGCCTGTAGCTGCCCATGATGTCACATCTACTAATATCACTGCAGTACTCAGTTGCTGGCAGCCACAAGCAATTGCCCATGGTCACAGCTGCTGGAAAAATAGAAAGCCATCTGCTGAGTCAGAGATACCACCAGCACCAGGAGAAAAATGTCCTCTTCTTTTCTTCCACCTTCCAATATCCTGTCACTCTCTTTCAGGGGCAGAACCTATCCAGAGGCCCACAGGCAAGGGAATCTGGCCAATTTTTGCAGTAAAGAAGGGTGGGAATGTGCAGTTAGGTAATTGGCCAGCAATGGTCTGTTAGGTGGTTAGAAATATAACATATTTCTATGGAGGTCTATCTTATATTTCGTCCCAAGAAACTTAAGGAGTATTACCACATTTGAGAGCTGTATATACAAGTATCCCTTGATTCCCCAAATTTATCTGGTTTCTGAGTTCCCCTAGTGAGTTTGTATAAGAAGTCATGCTGGTGAGGGATGTGTGGCCTGCATGTGCATGTCTTTGTGTTTACGTGAGATCAGCCTTTATTCTATGCTCCAGTGTACGGGGCTGGCAGAGAATTATGCAGTGCTGAAAACATTCAATAAATACATTTCTCCATCCAGCAATGAGAATTACTTCCTTGGGGAAGGGTTTCACACACCATACCTGATGGCTAAAATATGTATTCTGCAGAGAACAAAGATTCTTTGTGCCAATATTTTCTTTTTGGTAAATGATACATTCCGCAATCCCCCCACCCCTTATAGCTTTGCCACACATACATACATTGCAGACTTTGTCTTCAGGTGACAACCCAATTTAACCTTATCTTATTTGATCCTGGAAGCCCCTTTTTAAAAACAGCTGGCAGAGCCCTACGACCTGCTGCCACCATCAGTGCTGCCTCAGTCAAATTGTGAAATGTGTCCACATTTTCTTTCAGAGAAGTGTAAGCTCTGAACTTTGTTCCTTGCCTCTAGATTTCCTTGCTTTGTTATCTTGGAAAATCTTTTTTTTCACCCTCTGAGCCTTCATTTCTTCATCTACAAAATGGGATAGGTAATAACTACCTCACAGGTTTAATATAAGATGAAATGAGGTGATACAAACACTTTATGGCAAATGGTAACATATCACTCAATTGTAAGGATTCCTGGCTTCCTTATTTGAGATACCCATCTAAGGTCTATTTGAGGTACCCAACTCTTAAGACTGCTCATGTTGCCCCTCCACAGCAGGCCTTCTTGGGCAGAGGATCAATTCTGGGGCCCTTTCTCCACCTTCCTGGGACTCAGTACTTACCTGGTACCTATCAACTTGTTTGGCTCCAGATCTAAGGTGAATCCTGGTAACCATAACTGATTTACTTAGCCTTCTTCTCTGCCCCTCTTTAAATCCATCCTAGACACTGTTCCCAGAGATATCATTCTAAAATAGGTCTCTGATCATGTCCCTCTCATACTTATAACAAAAACCAGAAACTTTAATTAACTCCCCTTTGCTTACCATATCAAGCGCAACTTTTCTTTTTTAAAAATGTTTTTATTAGTATATGGTGGTTATACAAGGAGTTTCGTTGAGACATTTCCACATATACATAAATTATATCCAGGAATGGTTCATTCCCTCCATTTTTCTCCCTCTTCCCTCTCCCCCTTCTTAAAATGACTTGGACAGGTTTTGATGTTCCATATTCATACATGTGTAGAAAGTACGTCAACCATATCCACCCTTCTTTACCCTCTTCATTTACTCTCCCTCTCTTGCTAGTACCTTCCCCTTCACACAACCTGTTCTTTTTTTTTTTTTTTTTCATTTTTCTTTTATTATTCATATGTGCATACAAGGCTTGGTTTATTTCTCCCCCCTGCCCCCACCCCCTCCCTTACCACCCACTCCACCCCCTCCCGCTCCCCCCCTCAATACCCAGCAGAAACTATTTTGCCCTTATCTCTAATTTTGTTGTAGAGAGAGTATAAGCAATAATAGGAAGGAACAAGGGGTTTTGCTGGTTGAGATAAGGATAGCTATACAGGGCATTGACTCACATTGATTTCCTGTGCGTGGGTGTTACCTTCTAGGTTAATTCTTTTTAATCTAACCTTTTCTCTAGTTCCTGGTCCCCTTTTCCTATTGGCCTCAGTTGCTTTAAGGTATCTGCTTTAGTTTCTCTGCATTAAGGGCAACAAATGCTAGCTAGTTTTTTAGGTGTCTTACCTATCCTCACCCCTCCCTTGTGTGCTCTCGCTTTTATCATGTCCTCATAGTCCAATCCCCTTGTTGTGTTTGCCCTTGATCTAATGTCCACATATGAGGGAGAACATACGATTTTTGGTCTTTTGAGCCAGGCTAACCTCACTCAGAATGATGTTCTCCAATTCCATCCATTTACCAGCGAATGATAACATTTCGTTCTTCTTCATGGCTGCATAAAATTCCATTGTGTATAGATACCACATTTTCTTAATCCATTCGTCAGTGCTGGGGCATCTTGGCTGTTTCCATAACTTGGCTATTGTGAATAGTGCCGCAATAAACATGGATGTGCAGGTGCCTCTGGAGTAACAGTCTTTTGGGTATATCCCCAAGAGTGGTATTGCTGGATCAAATGGTAGATCGATGTCCAGCTTTTTAAGTAGCCTCCAAATTTTTTTCCAGAGAGGTTGTACTAGTCTACATTCCCACCAACAGTGTAAGAGGGTTCCTTTTTCCCCGCATCCTCGCCAACACCTGTTGTTGGTGGTGTTGCTGATGATGGCTATTCTAACAGGGGTGAGGTGGAATCTTAGTGTGGTTTTAATTTGCATTTCCTTTATTGCTAGAGATGGTGAGCATTTTTTCATGTGTTTTCTGGCCATTTGAATTTCTTCTTTTGAGAAAGTTCTGTTTAGTTCACCTGCCCATTTCTTTATTGGTTCATTAGTTTTGGGAGAATTTAGTTTTTTAAGTTCCCTGTATATTCTGGTTATCAGTCCTTTGTCTGATGTATAGTTGGCAAATATTTTCTCCCACTCTGTGGGTGTTCTCTTCAGTTTAGAGACCATTTCTTTTGATGAACAGAAGCTTTTTAGTTTTATGAGGTCCCATTTATCTATGCTATCTTTTAGTTGCTGTGCTGCTGGGGTTTCATTGAGAAAGTTCTTACCTATACCTACTAACTCCAGAGTATTTCCTACTCTTTCTTGTATCAACTTAAGAGTTTGGGGTCTGATATTAAGATCCTTGATCCATTTTGAGTTAATCTTGGTATAGGGTGATATACATGGATCTAGTTTCAGTTTTTTGCAGACTGCTAACCAGTTTTCCCAGCAGTTTTTGTTGAAGAGGCTGCTATTTCTCCATCGTATATTTTTAGCTCCTTTGTCAAAGGTAAGTTGCTTATAGTTGTGTGGCTTCATATCTGGATCCTCTATTCTGTTCCACTGGTCTTCATGTCTGTTTTTGTGCCAGTACCATGCTGTTTTTATTATTATTGCTTTGTAATACACAACCTGTTCTATATACCTGTCTTTCTTTGTTTAAATGTCTGGTCATTGTTCAGTGGTGTTTAACTTTTCTTAAATAGATATTCAAGACCCTTTTTGACTTCATCTGTCTCTCACCTCCAGCACCAAAGTTCTAGTCATAGCCCTTTTGCTCGCTGCTCAAATTCAACGAAACCTATGCTTAGCCTTGCTATGTGACCTGGAACCTGTTACTTAACTTCTCTGTGTCTCAGTTTTTTTCCTATGTAAAAGGAATAATAATTATACTTATTTCATGGGATTACCTTTAGAATTATAAGAATATATATGAATTTCTTAGTGCAGCACCTAGCATAATTAAGTGGTCAAGAAATGTCACATTTACTACTCATATTTTCATTAGCATCAAAAACTTTATAATTTCCTTTCTCTTTTCTTGCTGTTTCTTCATCTGGGGATGCCCTTCCTTGTAGCCTCACCATTTAAAATCTTGTTTATTCATTTGTAACTTTGGCAAATCATTTTAGCTCTCTCAGCCTTTATTTCTTAGTCTATAACATGGAGAAAGTCACATCTAAAGTCGGGTGCTGGCAGCTCACAACTGTAATCCTAGCTTCTCAGGAGGCAGAAATCAGAAGGATCGCAGTTTAAAGCCAACCCCCAGCAAATAGTTCAGGAGACCCTATCTCCAAAGTACCCAACACAAAAAAGGGCTGTCAGAGTGACTCAAGTGCTAGAGCACCCGTCTAGCAAGTGTGAGGCCCTGAGTTCAAATCCCAGTTCCATCAAAAGAAAGAAAGAAAAAAAAGAAAAGAAAGAAGGTCACATCTATAGTACTTCATAGGCTTGTCCTAGGGATGCATGAGATTATATGAAATCTCTGGTGAACTGTAAAGTATTTTGCAAACCTCCTCTATGAGCTTTCTTTGACCATTCCTTGGCTACTCATCTCCACTTTGATACACCATGCAGGTATGATTCTCACAGGACTTTGCATTTCACTTTTGGTATTTGTTATAATTTGCCTTGTGATTTATGTCCGTGTCTAGATTGGATGCTTCTTAAAGGTAAGGGCCTCATGCTTGCTAGGCAGGTGCTCTTACCACTTAAGCCACAACACCAGCCCCCTTTTTGTGATGAGTTTTCTCGAGATGCCCAGGGCTGCTTTTGAACCTCGATCTTCCTGATCGCTGCCTTCTGATTAGCTAGGATTATAGGTGTGAGTCATTGGTGCCCAGTTTATAAGTTGGTATTTTTATTTGCCCCATTCTTTATCTGGGAAAGGAATCACCCAAGGTGGCATTTCAGCCTTCACTGACTAGGCTACTGTTACAGACCAGTGCTATTCCAAAAGTGGTTTACAGATTAGTTGCAGTAGCACTGGGTACTTGTTAGACCTGCAGATCCTTTGGACTCCACTGCACACCTATTAGATCAGACTCACTGGGGCTGGATAGAAACCTGCATTTTAGTAAGGTGCTAAAGTCTTATCCATGCAAACGTCTGAAAAGCACTGGTGTAAATAGTTTGCAGGAGGAAAAATCTTTCATTTTCTTCATTTGACATTTTACAAAGGACTGCCTATTTGTAATGCCTGTTTAATAAAAGGCAATTTATTTCTAGAAGAATTGTGCTTTCAAATATGTACAATTTCTTAGAATCCAACAGGCCTTTCTCCAGTCCCCCAAAGTATAAGAAGAGGTAATTTTATTGGTTAATTATATGTATGGCAAATTTTAAGTTAAAAAAGAAAAAGAAAAAAAAGGGGTAAGGGAGAAAAGGGAAGCCCCTGGTACTTTGTTGATCAAGTCTATAAAACCATGACTTGTTTTTGCAAGAATACGAGACTGTGACCATGTCTTCCTTAAAAGCATTATCACAAGCTGTTAAATGGAAGAAAACATCTTACAGTCTGTTTTTATGCTTTGAAGGCTTCATCCTTCCATATTGAAAATAGGGGCTGAATATTGCAAGCTGTAATGGTTCTTGGCTGGAACCTGTTATAAATGTCGTCTTCTCGGCTGTGGAAATAAACACTTCAGAGCTTAGATTCTAATTACTGCCACATGAAAAGCAAGGAGGCATATTATGACTTCTTGGCTGTCAGAAAGCCTATCTCGCAAATGGCAGCACTTCACAGGGACTTTTACACAGTACAGTTTATAATTTTCATGGGTGACCTGTTATTTAAAATACCAACAGGAAGATTAAGAATGTTGACACAAAAGCAACACCAACCAATGCCCTTTGGTCCTCCTAAACTTGGAGCAAAAAGCTCCCTGCCTTTTAAGGAAGATTATAATCTACCACAATAGAAAAAGGTTTACAAAAGGATTGTGCTCTATAATAAATTTAGGGCAGTCCAGAATTTTCCTCCAGCAATTGTAGACTGCAGTGTGATTTGTTTACATATAGATACCCTGGCTACATAATTTGGCATAGGTCATTACTAAGAAAAGAGTAGGACAGAAGGTGGCTAACTCTGGAACAGATTTGTGCCTGAAAGTTTGATCTGCCCCTGGATTCTGGACTGTTTTGGTGAGTTGCCAATGGAATAAGTCATACGAGGCTTTTGTGAAGCATGTATAACCTCAGGACATTGGGACTTCTCTAAGCAGATAGAGCTGAAATGGAATGAAGTGAATTATTATTTGTGAAACACATTGCATAATGCCTGCCACATGGCCACTGCTGTATGTGTTTGCTAAATACATAAGAAGTTCTACTTTGAACCGAGGAAGGTTTCTTCTGTGCTTCTAGAAAGATTTTGGATTGGAAAATCTTGAAAGAATGGGGATCTGGGGTTTGGGCAATAGAACCCCCACAACTCAGTTGGTACTAATTACATTTTTGCTCACGACTGCCATATATACAAAATTTCTACCCAGGATTCCTTGTGGTAATGAGACTAGCAGAAAACACATTGCATATGGGGTCTTTGGACATAGCACTGCCACTTATTAGCTGAGGACTTTGGACAAGTCGCTTCAACTCTCTCTTATGCTCATTTTTCTTAAATGTAGAGGCTCACTTGAGATATGTTCAAGAGCTTAGTAAACTTGAAAGCATGATTCACATGGATAGTTTTATCAGACAAAAATCTTAGAGCCAAAAAAGAACCTCAGTTCTGCCCTGCCCTCCCAGGACGACTGGGGGGCAGCCTACATGTTTGGTGAGTCATCCAGGATGAATAGCTAAGAGTTGACAAGTTTCCCAAAGGGGTGGGGACATGCTACAGCAAGAATATTAGGAAACTCCCTTTGGGTAAAACGCATGGGACAGGGAGGAGAACCCCTAAGTTACTGCTATTAAAATTTCAACAGAAGGTTTATCTAAGACACTTCAGAAGTGTTTTCTTGACTCACAATAGAAGAAGTTTGTGGAAGACATTTATTATAACTGTCACTGTGTCTTGACCACCCAGAATCCATTCTGCCTTTGTTTCTAACAGAAGCATGTTTTCTGACACGTGCTCAGGGATAGCCTTGTTGGTTGAATGTTGTACCCAGGCTCTCTAAATGGGCAGAGGTCCCAACTGTGGCCCAGGAGACCCGAGAAGAGCTTGCTGGAGGGCTGATGGGAAACATTTCCTCATTTCTGAGAGAGAGCTACAAAAAGAGATAGTCTCTCCTCTACTCTTGTCTGGAGAGAGCCTGAAATAGCCACAGCCATCTTGCTGCTGGCTGAAGGCTGAAGGCTAGAGAAGTCAGAACAGAAAGACACTAAGGGGCAGGTCAGGTGGGATTAAGACATTGTGATCTGAAACCACCCCAAGGACACAGAACCTCCCATAAGTTATCTTATCAACCATTACAGCAGTGTTTGAGGTAGGTGATGTTATCCCTGCTGGAGGAGATGAGGAAAGCAAGAGGTTAAGCTGTTCAGGTCACTGACACGTAGGTGGAAGATTTAGAATTCAAGCCAAAGTCTGTTCAACCTCAAAGGCTGTGCTCAAGTCATTGCTGTGGTCTCCTAACCTTCTGTCAGATGAAAAATGGTCAAGAGGCAGTATATTTGCTGTGGCCATGAAACTAGCAAGCAGAGCCCAGGAGCTCGATGACCTGTTTTCTGTATTTTCTTTTTTTTTTTTGGTTGTTGTTGTTTTTTTCTTTCTTTCTTTTTTGATGTTGGCTTTGCTGCCCAGCATTTGACCTTTCTTGACCTCCATTTCATCATGTATAAGACAGTTGGACCAGATGTTTACTGAGGTTCTTTTTGGCTCTCAGACCTTTCGAAATGTTTGGTGAACCACAGGGAGGGATGAGAGAAAATAAATAACATACATTTGGTATCTTGAGAAAGGGCGCTGGGCAGGATTTCCCCTTTCAGCCTGAGATTCAGGGAACCTGAAGAAGAACAGAAGGTTCCATGTAGCATTCAGGGGGACAAGCCAAAACCAGCAGGAGGAGCAGAGCTAAAAAGAGACCAATGAGGGATATTTTCTGTAGGGTCCTCTTCGAGCAATCCAACCAGCTTGATCACTGAGTTCCTGCAGAGGGAGTTAGGTTCTAAAAGGCATTTGTGTTGTCTTTCATTTTCCCCTCCATTTCTACAATGCTTAAAACAGAGCAGGCGTGGGCACTTTAAAATACTTGACTTTTTTTTTTTTTTGCAATAGCTATGTAATCCAGGCTGGCCTCCTGCCTCTACCTCCCCAGTGCTGGGATTATAGACATGCACCACCACACCCAGCTCATAAATACTTGACTTCTAGTCCTCTTTTTTGTTCATTTGTTTTTCTTTTTTAAAAGATTTGATTTTAGATAGATGCTTATGGGGTACAACGTGATGTTTTGGTACATGCATCCATTGTGTAATTCATTAACTTAAATGTTTATCATTTCTTTTTTTTCCACTGTACTGGGAACTTAGAGCCTCATACTTGCTAGGCAGGCACTCTACCACTTGGGTACCAGTCCTATCAGTTCTTTATTGGGAGAACATTCAAAAATCTCTCAGCTCTTTTGAAATATATACTATATATTGCTAAAAAAGTTGTTCCTGTGATGTTATCACCAGGGATCAGATTAGTGCTCAGAGAGGCTTCAGCCATGAATTCCCAGGGAAGGGACACCTTGCAGGAGACACTCTAGCTCTCCTTTGGGACTAAGAACGAGCTGATACGGCTACAGACAACATGAGTCCTTTAAATCCCTTCCCTTTCTGTATTAGTTTTCTAGAGCTGCTGTAACAAAGTGTCACAAACAGGGTGGCTTAAAACAACAGAAATCTATTGTCTCACAGTTTTGGGGGCTAGAAGTTCAAAATGAAGGCATTGGCTGGGTTGTGCTCCCTGTGAAACCCTAAGGGACAATCTGTCATTGCTTCTTCTAGCTTCTGGAAGTTTGCTGGTGATCCGGGGATCCGGGGCATTCCCTGGCTTGTATCACATGACACAGCACTCCAGTCTCATGGCCACCTTCTCCCTGTGTGTCCCTTCTCCTCATCTTATAAGGACACCAGTCATATTGGATTAAGGGTCCAACCTACTCCAGAATGACTTCCTCTTACTTACATCCTCAATGACCCTATTTGTACATAAGGTTACATTCTGAGGTACTAAGGGTTAAGCATTCAACACGGTTTTTGGGGGACACAATTCAATGCATAACATCACCTTTCTAAGCAAAGTACCCACACCATCTCAATTCTTGCTGTATGAAGCAGCATGTTTTATTTTCTTTGAGGCTGCTTTCCTTTCTTTTCTTTTCTTTCTTTCCTTTTTTTTTTTTGAGACAGGTCTCAGTGTGTAGCCCACCCTGGCCTTGAACTCACCATTTAGTCCAGGCTAGCCTGGAATTCACACATAAATGCCCTGAGGATCTTGTTAAAAGGCAGGTTTGAATGCAGTAAGTCTGGGTGCAGCCTGAGATATGGCCTTCCTAACAAGCTGACACTTCTGGTCCACAGTAACAAAACTCTAGATCTACAGTAGCTGGTGGGCACTTCTGTTTGCACTGAACAACTAAGTTTATCATTCTTGGGAGGTCTTAAAATTTCAGCTGTGTATTAGCCAGAAAAAAAGTCCCAGTAAACTATTTGTTGAAATAACCTAAAATGGGAAAGAACAATTCAATTATTTTATTTTCATATGAGAATGAAGTCAAAAACATCTGTGCACATTCATCTGGATGGATACAGTGTTTTCTAATTTCTAGACTATGGTGAACAGTTGAGAATGCATGGCAAAAGCTGTGATTCTTAGGAACAGACAACTTCAAGGTTGAGGGCAACCAAGAAACTTCCTGTCCAAGTGTGGCAGAAAATTTTCATTTGGTGAAGTTTCAGGCCAATTTTGACAGGGACTGTCAAATTGGGTTCCAATTCTGTTGGAGGTTCTGTCCCCGGGCCCACCCAGATGATCCCTGAAGATCACATCTGTGGCTGTGCTCACTCCCGCACCTATAACCCTACTCACTTGTTGCTTCCCTCAGCCCTTCAATGACTCCCAGATGCTCTCCATCCATGCTAGCCAGGGGCTAGACCAGCATGCAGAAGGATCAGGTGGAAGGGCATCTAGTCCTTGGAGGGCTCAGCCTTTGGACAAACTTCTGCAGAATAGGTTACAGAGAAGTACAATCCTTTTGTGATGAAATTCAATAATGACCCAATTATTTCCAGCTCAAAAACACCCAGGCACTATTGGCTCTCTTACAAAACATAGTTGGAAGTTTCTAGGAAGATAACTGAATGTTTGGCTGGGTACATCCTTTGGGTCAGAATGTTAGTTTATTTCCATGGTTAGTACTGTGACTGTAGGATTTGTCATAAAAAACCAAATGTATCTGACTATAAATCCCCGTAACATCTTGTTATAGTTGAAAGAATGAGGGAAAAAAAAGAAAAACACAGAGTTTTTTGGTTCTCTCTTGCTGTGGAACAAACTCCCCCAAAATGTAGTGGTTTAAAACAATGACTGTTTTACTTGCTAATGATTTTGTAGCTTAGGGATTTGGAGAGGCACAATGGGGATGACTTGGTTGTGATCTACAATGTCTAGTTTGAATGGCTAGGAATTGGTTGACATGGCTTAGATGGGGTCATACACCTGGGGCCTCAGTTCTTTACTATATGGCTTTCCCTCATGTCTAGCTGGGTCTTCCCACAGTGGTTTCAGGAGAGTGAGACTGCTTATAATCAGATAGTGGAAATTTCCAGGTTTTTCTCAAAGGTTCAGTTCTTAAAGGCTTGGTTCAGAACAAGCACACTGTCATTTCTGCACGTTCTCCTGGTCAAAGCACGTCACAGAGAATGCTTACATTTAAGGTGAGGGAAAATAGACTCTTATCTTTTGATAGGCGATGTGACAAAGACTTTGTGGACATCTTTAAGCTACTCCAGAGAGAGAAGTGGAAAGAAACATTTTTCTTTGTGCTCTATCCAGGCTCTGATCAGATTAAGTCAAGGCCAGCAGTCAACAGAATTCCATGTGACCCTGAGCTCATTTCTCCAGTGGCCAATCTTTAACTTTAGTGTGGAGAGTTAGCAACTGTTCTTTGAACCTTCAGCCACACTCTCTCGGACTTCATTGCTATTTTTCAAAAATTTCCATTTGCTTTTTTGCCTTCTAATAGCTAGTCTTTTCTAGATGGATGATTTTTTTTAAATATCATGTTTTTTGTTGTTTTATAAAAATCATGTAAGCACTACATAAATACCCTTTCACTTGCAAAATAATGATGATGGTATAGTACATACAGTAAGAAGCAAAAATGCCTCCTGACTTCTACACTCCATCTACTTACTTTCATCAAAGGAGCAACTGAAAATACTTGATTGTGTCTTCTTTTACAACTTTTTGTGTACATATCTATTCTAGTATATGTGCATATGCTCACATGTAGATTTTTCTTAAATAAGATCTTACACTATCTATTATTTAGCATGTTGCTTTTTTCCACTTAATATATCATGATGATTGTTCCATATTAATTTATTTCCATAGTGCTTTCTTTTAAACAAGTGCATATTGTCCCATTGTATTGATGTGACAAAGCATGGTGTACCAAATTACATTTCTTCATATCCTTGTTATATGAAAATAACATCTTACCATTGTATTTCTTTCCTATCATTATTGGTTACTTATATTTCTTTCTTAGAATATCCTCTATTATCATTTGTCAAGAAAAGGAGTATGTTTTTTATATTTTTGACTAAATATTTATTTATGGGAGCTCTTCATATATTAATTCTTTGTTATTTCCTAAAGAAAAATTTCCAGATGTTGAATTGCTGAGCCAAAGGGAAGGCTTCCGACATTTCCTAGATAAGGTTCAGGGGGACTTTCTCAAGTCTTCCTTCAGATTCTACTTTTAGAAGGGAGTCATCTTACCCCATTGATGAGTTGAACCTCAGTTCTTGTCAGTGTATAAGTCTTCTATATAAAAGAGATAAAACTGTGAATTATACACTAATATATTCTAAGGCTGTTGAGGCCCAGCTGTGCTTAGCTACTTTGCAAATAATTAGGAAACTTCTTCCTGAATGTAGATGAACTGCTAGGTGGCTCATTAGCCATCATAACAGCCAAGGGAGATCTTTCATTCAATGATTGTATGCTGTTTCTTATTGCCCTGAAGAAGGGGAATCTAGTTTCTGAGCTATTTGCTGAGTACCTATTATGAACCAGGCACTATTTTAGGTACTTGTGATCTGGAATCTCGAAGGATGAGGTCAGTTTCTGAATACGGCAGTACAGTTGAGGAGGTCACTTGCAGTTCCAGATCCTTCTTTTTTTTGTGATTTGAACGTTATGAGGTTGTGTCACACAAATGTATCATTAAACTACTGAGTTTAGCTGGCCACTTAGCCTTTGAACCTCAATGTGGCTCTTGTGTTCTCTACTCACATCAGGTATAAAGCAGTTAAAAGGTTTTTTGTTTTTTGGTTAGACATAGCTGTAAGTGAAAGAGAAAACATCGGTAAAAGTTGAAAAGCAGATAACGTGTGGTATGTGAACATGCACAGGAAATAAGCTGCTCTTAAAGGAAGTATGATTTAGGAGATAGCCAGGACTTGCACAAACATTTCTGTCATTTGAGAATCTAGACATTTGCAAAGATCTCAGGGTATACCTCAGCAGTCTGCTTCATATAATATATTTTAGAAGCATTTCATAAACATGGATGCTATGGTTAAATGATTTGCAATTCAGTCATTTCAAGTCTTTAAAATCCAGAACACCTCATTTGTACCATGAGTGACTGAAGAGTTGTTACTATTGGAGGTGGTTTTTATGATTGTTTGTTGGGTAGACTACTTGTTCCACTGAAACCTTTGAAGCAGATGTGGGTACCGTGCACTTGCAGAGCATGGGTGAGTTTGCTGTCAATGCTCTCAATGGTTTGGGGGACTTAATTAAACTTAATGTGATATAGGCACATGGGATTTCAGGTGTGAAGGTTTTGTTTGAGTCTTAGCTCTCTTCCTAGTTCAATCACCTCATTTCAGTGGCTTAATTTTTGTTTGTAAAACCATAGATGCTGCCCCCAGAATTTTGCAAATCTATCTATCTATATCTATATCTATACCTATATCTATATCTATATCTATATCTATATCTATATCTATATCTATATCTATATCTATATCTATATCTATTATCTATCTATCTATCTATCTATCTATCTATCTATCTATCTATCTATCTATATAGAGAGAGATTGGAACCAAACAACCTTTAAATAGGAATTTACCTTTATAAGCATAAAAAATGCTCATCCAATGTGAGTTAACTATTTTGCCATAATAGTAAAAAGAGGGGTATTGTTTTTATTCCTTCATTTATCCATTACCATTTTCTGATTACCTGCTATCAGCCAGGCATTGCACTAAGTGCTAGGACAATGACATCAACAAAAACTGTTTTCTGCTTTGTAGGAGTTTATGGGCCAGTGGAGATGGTGGGTAGGATGGCCTACTCTAGCCAATGCTGTGCTGGTGCTGGGTCATATGGGCTCACAAGAACTGACTTAAATTTTCAGGAATTCTCCAAGTGGGTTGTTAAATATAGCCAGTATTAAAAATAAAGTTATATGTTGACTCTCATTGTTCACAGATTCCATATTTATGGATTTGCCTACTCAATAAAATTTATTTCTAACCCCTAAATCAATACTGTGGTCATTTGTGAAAACGTGCATGTGTGGAGGTGAAAAATTGGAGTTGTCCCCATGTGCACATTCCCAGCTATGTTGAACAAGGCCTTCTTGTCTCAGCTCTCACACTACAAACAAATGTCCTTTTTGTGGTATATTTAGTCCCAGGTTTTTCACATTTTTTGTGCTTTTTGTGGATGATTTTGCTGTTTAAAATGGCCCCCAAGCACGGAATTGCTGTCTAGTTCCTAAGTACATAACGGCTGTGATGTGCTTTGTGGAGAGCTTCATTCAGGCATGAGTTATAGCACTATTGACTGTGAGTTCAATGTTAATGAACCAGCAATACATCTATATTAAATAATATGTCTTTAAATAGAAATACATACAAAACAAGGCTATTCATTGATCAGTTGATTAGAAGCTCCTAGGAGCTAACCTTGCATTTCCTCTAGAAATATTGATTCAGTATTTGCTAATTCAGTGTTTGGAACAACTTTCTGGAACTGTGTGTAATGAGAATTGACTGTATAAACTTACAATAAAATAAATCATCTTACTCAAAAGATAATAAATACCCCAAACTCTCCATTCCCTAGTTATTTTGCTACACACTACTATCATCTATGATCTTGAAGTTACTTATGTCCATTGTATTTGTATAGCAAGAATACTTTATAATGAGGGGTGCTGCTGTTGTCCCCCACCCATGTTCAGAGATACCAAGTCAGTAGTTTGACATCAGTCAAGGTGGAAGTATTTACACCAGGGAAGTGAACAAATGCTACAAATCAAGGTTTTTCCCCTGTTGTCCCCACCCAATTGCCAAACATTTATCAGTATATAATAACTGCTTTCAACTTTCTTCAGAGGCCTTTCTTTGGAGCTACTGGAGCCAACTTTCAGGCACTAGGAGAGAGTCCAAAGTTATAGGGAGTTTATCTCGGGCTTCCACTACAGATCCATTAGACAGTGAGGTTAGTGTTCTCATGCTTTAAGGTGGATTTATACGCCTGAGCTTTCCATGGGATCTAGATGTTCCAAGAGCCCCAGATTCCTGAAATCATGCTTTTGTTTGGTTCCCTCTCTCTTACCCTTGCCATTTTCCCCTGGGAGCTCTTTTGTGATAGATCACTTTCATATAAATCCAAGTCTCAGGGTTTGCTCTTAGTTACCCCATCTAAAACAGTAATTCAGCAAACCTGGGAAGAAAGTCTTGGGTTCAGCAACCAGTATATATGGATCTGTCAGGTTGTCCTTAAAGAACTACTGGTAGATCTTAATTTTCTAGTTCTAATTCCTCCTTAAAGAAATACTGCTTTGAAAGTCTACCATTTGACTTAAATTTTCTAATGACCTGTAAACGGTGTGAATTAAAAGTTCTTCATGTTTTGTAATTGCAACTTCTGTGCTTAATGCATTCATATTTTGATAAAATATGAAAGGTTACTGGAACACCCGTTATCCAGCTTGGCTTCTTGGTGGGTTTGCCTCTGTTGAGCTCAGCTAGTGGCCTTGAACTCTGACATGCAATAATAAATCAAGCTTTCATCAAGTTCTTCTTAGCCTGTTGAGAAACAAAAACCCATATAAGCAAGGCTGAAGTAACTTCCTTTGAAATTCTAATTTGTTTTACTGTGATAAAAATGCAAGAAGTAGTCAAGAAGCCTACTGTGCTGTCGTATAAAACTGGAATATGATTATCTAAATAGTTTCTTCATTTTCAAATTATTGTTGTTATAGACTTAGCAAGTGCCAGTTCAGATGCATGGTCTGGGTAATTGTGCAGTAATTAAATGCTTGCTTGGGAAAACAATTTTAGATCATTAAATTGCTTTATTGCATTTTGAAAGGTTGAGAGGGGCATTCAGTCAGGTAGAGGCTATGTGTTTGTCTTCAAAGCAAGACTATCATAAATTATTCACACGGGCAAAGACGGAATTTGAGAAGGAAGAGACCTGGGGCATAGGGTAATTATTACTCCAACAGTCATTGTAGACTTAGAGGCCTATTTCAGATTCTTGGCAAGGTTTTGAGGATAAGGAAGAAGTGCCTCCTTAGCTAATCTGATTTTTTAAAATTGAGACCATTTACCACTGGGGGATTTTGTTTACTCTCGTGATACTGCCATGGATCAAGCATCTCTACAGAAGAAAAAGTTCCTGTTAACTTTTACTAAATTATGCAAGTCAGAGGAAAGCATAAAATATGATTTCACAAAGTATGACATGGGTAAGAGAAATATTAGTAAGAACATTGGGAATCACATGTTTACTGCACACGAGATAAATTCTTCACGAGGCTTCTAACTATGTTTATGATTTTGTATTTATCCTGGATTTTTTATTGAGCAATAATTTACCTACCATAAATGCACAAATTTGAAGTATACAGCTTCAAAAAAGGCACAGTTAAGGAAATTAATAAGCAAGTCACATATTAGGAGGAAATGTTTGCAATACATATATCTGATAGCAGACTTTTATCCAGAAAATATAAAGAACTTCTGCAATTAAGAAATAAGATAAACAATCCAACAAATAATGGACAGGTATTTGAGAAGAGACTTTATTAGTGACCAATAAGCACAAGAAAATATCTTCAACATTATCAGCCACCCAGAAGAAGCAAATTAAAAGGAGAACTCAGTGGTATGCCACTTCTTATCCATTAAAATGGCTACAATGGAAAACATTAAGAAAATCTATACACTCATGTAATGACCTTCAAAATAACGATATAGAACAAGTTCATCCCCCTGGAAAGTTCTCTGATGCTCCCTCCCAAATAATATCCCCTCCAAGAGGTAAATACTACTGAGTTTTCAGATACAGATAAGTGAAACTTATCTAGCTAGATGCACTCTTCTTTCATCTGGCTTCCTTCACTTATCAAAATCCATACTATGACAGCGATTGAAAATCAAGTGTATCAATAATTTCTTTTTATTGCTAGGTAGTATTTGGTTGGATGAGTGTATCATAGTTTGTTTATCCAATCTCCTGCTGATGGATTTCCCCCAGTTTTCGTTTACTACAAGTAAAGCTTCTATGAATGTTCTTTTTTATTTCAGTTTTTCTATGAATATTCTTGAATAGGTACTTTTGTAGACAATGTACAAACTAGGGCTGTTTGAGCACTTATTTCTTTTTGGCTATATACTCAACTGGCATTACTGGATCTGTCTTTGAAATTTACCAAAAAAAAAAAAAAAAGATACTAATTGTAAAGGTGCAGAAAAAGTGACTGTCTTCCCTAAAATCTGTTCTTGACAAGGCAAGGACAAAACTGTACTACCTGATGACATTGCTCTAGCATTCAAAGTTGGAATATCTCAAGTTATTGCTTAGCCATGGAGAATTAGAAGAACGGTATTCAGATTCTTGGTGAGATGAATGTAGACTCTGTGTACCTGAATGGATAGGAGCATTCAAGAGCTCTTGCAAAGGAATGCTTGGTACTTGGGGGAATTGGGTTAACTTGAGACTTATAGTCTAGAAACAGGACTGTTTGGGTTCACCTTGGAATCGCCTAATCAAACTATGTTAGGGAAAGGGTGGACTGAGACTTTAGTGCAGCCAAAGGGCCATGGGGCCACCAGAACTGGCCTGTTTGGTCTTCAAGAGGCTGCATTTGAGATTCATTCTTTGCTAACAAAAACTCTGATAATGGAACTCTGCTGTGGACCAGCCTAACCACACGCAGGATGGGCTGGTAGACTTGTGAAGGAGTTATGGCGCCCCCTGGGGGATACTGAAATGTTCCACCTATAGACATAACTTCCCCGTCCGAGGTCAAGTTCAAGTGTATTGAGTAACTTCTCAGAGAAATCATTATTTCAGTAACCCTCTCCAAAGGGTTCAAAAAAATTTAAACACTATTCTGAATTCTATTGGGAACAACTTAATTCAGGGAAAGTTTGAGAGGAATATTTGTGATGTTTAAGCTCTCACAAGAGAGGAAGGGAATCTTTTCTGGTTTATTGTTTCGATAGAAAAGTTTCATGTAATTGGATAATGTCAAATATTTGCTTTGTTAATGAAGGTGGCAGGATAAGATGGCAACTTCATCTGTAAAGTTGTGCAGGCAAAATGCCTGTACAAGACGGCTGTGAGCCTTTTGTGTCTTGTTTGCTCAGGGTGTAAAATAAGAGGTTCTCAGCCCACACCAATACCACTCTTCTAGTGAGCATTTGGGAGTGTGTGGGAGTGTTTCTGATTGTCACATTGACTGAGGAGTGCACCACTCCATTTGATGAGGTGGAGGAGGGAGTGAAAATGTCTAGCGTGGAGAGTTGTCCCATCCAGAGTGCCAATAGGACCCCTGTTGAGAAATACATTTTCCCCTCTCAGGAGATCTGGAGACATTTATACACAATTCATATTCATAAGGTTTAACTATATAAACAAAATATGTCAAGCAAGTGAAAGCTAGCAGACTTTTGGAGCTTTTTGAGACAGGACTGGAGTTAAACCTGGTTTTTGAACATGATATGATTACTTTCCCCAAGGCAGAAATGGATAAACCTTAAGAGGGAGAAGGAGGTGGGAAAATTTGTTTTCCAGGCCAGTCAGAATTTCTTTCTACATCCTCTTCCAAACGTTCATTGATCCTGCCATCCTTCTCCCAAGTTTCTAGGAATAAGGAAGCAGCTGATAAATTCATTAAGTCACAAGAAGGTTCTCTTACTCCTTTTACCAGGATATCAGGAAGGGAAAAAAATCTCAAATGCTGGAATTTCAGATGTGGAGGAGGAAGGTAGGTGTTTTGGCAGTTAGCTCTTTCTAGAACTTAAATTATTCCCAAAGCAAGTAAAAACTTGTATTCTTATGAGGCTGGGGTTAGATGTGGAATCCAAAGTGTTAACATTTGCTGTAACCATAACAAAGACAGGGAAGGAAGACTGGATTATCTTTGTAAATTTATTGGTGTATGAACACATTGAACAAGACTCTTTAGAAAAATTGAGTTTAGAGAGTGCCATGTGTGTGAAATTCTGTAAACTTTAAAGTACTATGCAGTTTTGATGTGTTTTCATTATACCAAATCTTCCTTATATTTCTCATAACACCACTTCAGAATCTTATACAAAAATCCACTCAGTAAGTGTGTCTCAGGTGACACAAATGATTAGGCACAAGACCTGGGGGCTATGGAACAAAGACTCTTATTGCCATATTTATCCATGGACTGATGTGCCTCAGCTTGGATGGGGTTATTCCCTGAGAGAGAAATCTTGCTGCAGCATTTTTATGCTTCCATTAAACATTTCCTGGGAGTTCTCAATTCTTTTTTGTGGAAAGGATTGACAGCACATCTCCCTCGGGCTTCCAAAAGGCCTAGAATAATTTTCTATATATTTCTGTGAAGGAAGGATTAGGAGACTATCATTAGTGTAACATTATCCAGTGCCTGGACAATCAGTGACTATGAGAATCTAATTAATAAGACTCCTGGGATGGTTGAACTCAAGTGTCCAGGATCGAAATGTTAGGGATATCTCTATTACTTCCTTCCTTGGTTGGGAAAGAATAAGAAATGACAGAAGCTTGAATTTCTTTCTACGTTTATTGAGCAACCATTGAACCAGACACTGTACTATATGCTAGGGTATAAGAATGAATATGACATAGGGCTTTGGGGGCATAGCTCAAGTGGTTCAAACTCCAGTACCAAAAAAGTGAATGTGACACTGTCAGTTCACTGCCTTCATGGTGCTCACAGTCTAGGGAGGGTGTAGGTCAGGGAGTCACAACCTTGGTCATAGTTTATAATCACTTTGAAAATCCCCATGTCCAGCCAGGCATGGTGGTTCATGGCCCGTAGTTCTAGCACTCAGGAGGCTGAGGCAGGAGGATCTCAAGTTCCAGGCAAGACTGTGTCTCAAAACAAAAACAAAACCAAAACCAAAAAACAAGCAAACAAACAAAAAACCTTCCATGTCCAAGCCACACTTTCAGTGTAATAAAATCAGTATCTCTGGAGGTAGAACCCAAACTTCATTATTTTTTAAGCTGTTCAAGTAATTACAAAGTGCAACTGAGGTTGAGAAACACTGGGGAAGGAAAAAAATACAAATCTCTAAAGGAAAATTTTATATTAAAGCATGACAAGGGCTCTGTGCAGCAGGAGAAGCATAGGAGAGAAGAAACCAACTCTGACACCTAAGAAGAGAGACATCTACGGATGTCATCAAAAGCATTGGAAGAGCACTGGAAAATGGCCGACTGTACAAGTAAGAACAAGAGGGCATCCAAATCATTTTCTGGTGGAACAAATTCTCCTTTGCATGTTAATGTTTAATGATTCTGGGGGTTGAAAATAAGAATCGGTAATTCAGGTACTCTTTTCTTCTCGCGTCCCTTCCCTTTCTTTATTGCAACCTTGGGCACACACATTGTTCACAGAATTCTAGGCAGATGTTTGTGGCTGCTAATATATTAGAATATAAGGGGAGCTGGATTCTGGTGGCTCATGACTGTGATCTTAGCTACTCAGGGGGCAGAGGTCAGGCAGATCACCGTTTGAGGCCAGCTCGGGCAAATGGTTTGTGAGACCCTATCTCAAAAAAAAAGTCATCATACAAAAAAAAGGGCTGGTGGAGTGGCTCAAGGTGATAGAGCACCTGCCTAGCAAATGTGAGGCCCTGAGTTCAAATCCCAGTACTGACAAAAAAAAATAAAAAGGGAAAATGAGCCCTTAATGTTTTTCTTTGCTTGTGAGAAAAGCACATGATTACACTAGTAGTGTGGTGTGGTCACTATGTGGTGTAGACCTGAAAACAATAACTTAAAAAGCCTTATTAAACATATTAAATTTCTAGCTCTAAATATACTAACTGTAATCCTTGCAATAGCCCTCCATGAGCAGTATTATGGCCTCTGGTTAATGAATGAGAATACAGAGGATCAGAGAGGTTAAATAACTTGCCAAAGTCCTGTGTCTGTTTGGTGGCACTATTGGGATTCTAATCCATGTCAGTTTGACTTGAAAGGACTGCTTCCCATTTTGGAGTTGAGCTGGTTACAGCTCCCGTGTCACTTAGTAGAGGTAGTGCACATGTATTTCTGAGGTATAGCTCAGTTTCACACTGAAACAATGGAGCTGGTGACTAATTGAGTGTTTTTACCAACACCACAATTACCACCACCATCACTGAGCATATGGATCCGTTGGATAAACTCTTTTTTTGCTACTGGGTTTTGAACTCAGGGCCTCTTAGTTGCTAGGCAGTTGCTCTACCACTCGAGCCACACCTATGCTCCTAGCTCCTTTTGCTTTAGTTATTTTTTTGAATAGGGTCTTGTACTTATTGCCCCAGGTGGCCTGGACTGAGATTCTCCTATTTATGCCTCCTGCATAAAGTAGCTGGGATGACAAGTTTGTGTCACCACCCCCACCTTTTGATTAGTTGAGATGGGGCTGGCTTAGAACCACAGTCCTCCTGATGTCTGCCTCCCAAGTAGCTAGGATTACAGGTGTGAGCCACTGTGGCAGGCTTGAATGAGCTCTTAAATAAATCTCGATGTAGGAAATATTTTGTAGGGAGACATAATTTGAGAGTTTGCTGGGCTGAAAGATTATAAAATTTATGAGAGTTAGTGTCCAGCTGAATTTTTGCTTTAAAAAAACCCAAAACCACAGGACAAGATTTAATTGTGCATATTAGAAGAATATGCTTCCAGGCTGAGAAAACCAATTGGCTGCCAAACAGAGATTCAGTGTCACAAGATGGTTAGTTTTCTGAGCTTCTGAAAAATAAAAACAGGATGAAAAGCAACCTGAACTTAAAGCCCAGAGATGATTCTGTTTCCCCTTCGTCTTGAAGAAAATTAGAGAATGTGGTTTTGAAATCTTGATTTAAAATTATTTCTTTTCATTTTGGGGGAGGGGGCTGTACTAGGGTTTGAGCTCAGGGCCTCACACTTGCTAGGCAGGTGCTCTACCACTTGAGCCACTCCACCAGCCTCACAATTCTTATGGTGGAGAAATATGTATGTAGTAAGCCCTGTGTTGTCCATCCACAGGAATTCACATTCTTACATCACTGAGGCAGCCATGACTCCTTTCTATACAGATAGTCTGCAAGATAGTGTAGTTACACCAGGAGAAAAGAGTAAGAAATTACATTCCACAGTTCAGAGTCTCTAAATAGATTCACAGGGATGACTTTGAGTTTTACCAGTGTAGTTTTTAAGACCAGTAGAGCCAAAAATGATTCTATAAGTCGCTCCTTGCATCAGAATCACCTGGGGGTGTTTCACAACCTATCAAGGCCTGGCTTTCACCTGCAAAGCCTCTGTATTCACTGACTTTTGGTGGCCATTTATTTAGGTATTTTAAAAATGGCAAGGTAAAGCTAATGTGGATTCAGGGTGAAGAGACAATATCTTAAAACACTTACTCCCAAATTTTGTCACACATTCAAACTACTGGGGAGCTTTAAAAATCTCCAGTGGCAAGAGTACACCCACATCAAAACCCTAATGCCAAGGTTGCCTCCATACCAATTAAATTAGAATGTGTGGAGGTGGGAGCTAGGTGCCTTAAACAGTAGATCTGGGAGGTATTACCAATGAAGGTTCTCTTGCATGCTATTTACAAGTTTCCAGACTCTGGCAAGTGAGAGGAAGGTAGAAAAGCGGGTAACTTAGACATCGGTGTGTCTTCCCTTCCCTGCCAAATCGTCATGTTGGTATGGGCAGTGATGTGCTGGTAAATGCTTAACAGATGGTTCTCCAAGAGAAAAAAAGAACCCAGCCCTGATTTGTAGTGTTTGCCAATTTCTGCCTTGTAAATACTCCCACCATTGCCAGTTTCAGGTTCCCAATATGATATCATTGATGGCGAAGTTGCAAAGCGATTCACACAATGGCTGCAGGGAGCTTGTGCGAGCTGGCTCCAGCATGCCACTGGGTATGAACATGATAAATTGCTCAGATAAGTTTAGAAATTAAGGGCACAGTCTTGTCTTTATTTCCAGGTATGAATCAGAAAAGAGATGAAAGAGCCTAAGGTTTCCCGTGATGTGTCATCTAGTCTGGAAATGAGGGCACACTGAGGTGGATCTAGGGAGGAAAGGCATGAGACCACCTCCTGCAAGTCTCTTGTCACTTCCCAGTAGCTTCAGGGAAGAACCAGGTGTTCCTGTACCCCTGAAAACATTGCGGAAGTGGCTGAGCATGTGCTTGAAGCGTTCAAAGGGCTCTGAGGTTAGGATGACAAAATCACAGAGGATGGTCCATGGGTATCAGCTACAGATGCAGATGTTGAAGTGGGCCAGTGAGCCTACAGGTGAGAATCAGATGCCTCCTCTTGATGCCACCATGCTACTAACTTCCATGACCCCTTAGTCAGAGAGGTAACAGAAAGGCCTGAGGAAACAGAAACGGTGGCAGACGTTATGTATCGCAGTAATTAGCTGTTGTTACAGGGAATGCAGCCAGAATCTCTCCCTCTTTTATTTCTTGGTAGAAGCTCAAAAGGAAACAAAACCTGATTTTTAGGTTCATCTTATTAGAGCTGTTGAAACAATGCGGGATATTTTTTTTATCCTTTCTTGCTTTTGGAAGAAGTAACTGGCAATATTTTGCAAATTCTGACAAAGAACATCATGCTCCAAGTTCATGGAGGCAAACTACTGTGTTGTTTTTCTTTTTTTCTCTTGGTGGTATTGGGGTTTAAATTCAAGGATTTATCTGTTTTGTTTTTTTTTTTGTGGTACTGGGGTTTGAACTCAGGGCCTACACCTTGAGCCATTCCACCAGCCCTGGTGTGTGTGTGTGTGTGTGTGTGTGTGTGTGTGTGTGTGTGTGTTGGGTGTTTTCTACATAGGGTCTTGCAAACTATTTGGTCGGGCTGACTTTGAACCTTGATCCTCCTGATCTCTGCCTCCTGAGTTGCTAGGATTGCTGGCATGAGCCACCAGTGCCCAGCTTTTAAGGCTTTATCTGTTGAGATGGGGGTCTTGTGAACTTTTTGCCTCAGCTGGCCTCCTACTCTCAGTCTCTGAAGTAGTTAGAATTACAGACGTTAACCACTGAGTCTAGCTGAGGCAACCTTCTTGAAGGCTGATGTAAACAGGTCAAGGTGGTACACCTTATAACAATGCACCTACAGACACACTGGGAATGTACATCACTGAACCTTTTCTCTGCCATTTGTGGATGCCCAATGCATAGTGCGAGATGGGTGCTTGGTTGCGTTTAAGCTAGTGATGGCATTGTGCTCTGTGAGTCTCATGCACTGTCAGGGGCAAGAAAAATTTTATTAGGAGAGATTGAAATTTTATTAAGAGGAGAAAAAACACCAGAGTGGGGATCAGATCCCAGTTCTCATCCTGGCTCCATACCGGCTGTGTGATCATGCAAACTCAACCTCTTTGAGCTACTCACTACATTGTCACTGATCCTTCATTGCTATGTATGTGCTTACTGAAACAGCATGTACACAACCCTGCTAGTTTATTTCCTATTTAAGACTCATCTTGAGATGGGCCCGATGCTGCATGCCTGCAATCCCAGCACTTGGGAGGCTGAGGCAAGAAGGTCGTGAGTTTGAGGCCAGCCTAGGCTACTTAATGAGACCCTGCTTCAATCTCCCCTCCCCAAAAAGAGTCTTCTTTTGACTCTTCCAGCTACTTCTCCACTTCTCTCCTCATCTTTGCAGCAAAAGAAAGAGTATCATCTATACTTGTCTTCCCTTTTTCACTTGACAGTATCTCCTTAAACTTCTTGGTTTGTTCTTGCTCCCCTGCACTCCTCTGAAACCACTCTTGCAGAGGCCATTGATGACTTTGACACTGCCAAATCCATTGGTTAATAGGACATCACCTCTCTTTTCCCACCATCATCTCTTGCCTGGATCACTATGCTACTTTTACTCTTGTCCTATTTACCACCCTTTCTCAACACACCAGGTAAGTGATCCTTTAAAAATGCCATGTTATGTTACTGCCTTGTCCAAAACCTATAGTGGTTTCCTCTCACATGTGGGAAATCAAGAATTCATATCAAGGCCTCTGAGGTCCTAAGTTATCTCTGCCTCCAGCTTGTGCCTGCCATGTGACTGACCTTATCATGTGCTCCCACTCTTTCCTTTCATCTCTGCCTCGGCCACACTGGCCTCCCTCCTGCAAACTCTCCAGGTGTGTTCTCACCTCAGAGCCCTTGAACTTGCCTTTGCCTCTGCCTGGAATACACTTGTCTTACATATCCATGGGCTGACTGCCTCACTGCCTTCAGTGACATTTCAGAAAAGACTCCATTGATGACTCTGCCCAAAGCGGCACCCCTGCTAGGCGCTACTCAGGAGGCAGAGATCAGGAGGATAGCAGCTCAAAGCCAGCCTGGGCAAATAGTTCCACGAGACCCTGTCTTGAAAAACCCTTCACAAAAAAGGGCTGGTGGAGTGGCTCAAGGTGAAGGTCCTGAGTTCAAGCCTCAGTATTGCAAAACAAAACAAAACAAAACAAAAACAGCACCTCTAGACCTCTCTTTCCCCTTACCCTGCTTTTTCTTCAGTGCGATTATCTATTCTGCTATTTTTACTTCCCTGTTTAGAATGCAAATGTAGATATTGTATCCCAAGCACACTGTTCAATAAGTATTCATCTGGTAAATCTGTTGAGTGAATGGGACTCAGTTTCCTCATGTGTAAAATGAATGAGAGGGCCATCTGGTCAGAGCATCTGTCACTGAATTGGTTGCCAGGATTGTCTCCCCTGATCTGACTGGCTAAGTGGGCGTCCTTTTCCTCATTATGCCAGTCCCTCCCAAAGCCAGAACAGGATCTTCTGTTACTTTGATGAAGGGTATCTGAGTTCCAATGTTGCTTGATAGAACTTCAAAGTTCTCTTCTCACAAGGGGCCACCACAGTAACACCTTTTCTGCCTATCTCTTACAAGTATTGTGAAAATCAAATGTAATCATAGATTTGAAACTCTAAAGCTTTATTTATTTAAGTGGAAAGAAATAAAAAGTAGCATAGATGAAGGGTGACTCCAGTATCACTCAGAATTTTCTCTCCTCTCTAGTGCTCCCTACTACCCTGACCTAGGGACTAATTTAACAGTGTACATAAGACACAAAACAGAAGTTGAAAACAAAATAGAGGAACTGGAAGTCAAGAAGATATTTATTAAATTAGCAAAGAAAAAAATAGAGAAAGGAAAGCACAAATGCTTCTAGCTTCAGGTTATGACTAATTTCCCTAACTTAATTGGACTCTAGCACTGAAAACAAAAACAAACCTCCCCAAGTGAAATGAAACAAAATGAAACCAAAACCACTTTCATCATTTTAGGGTTCTTATAAAATAAGTTAATTTGCTATTTAGACACTTGAATAGTAGCAACTCAAAGGCTCTGAATTCTCGTAAGCTATTTAGATGATTGGAACACCAAATGGCTCTCTGAGTGGTTAATCACTCAAAGGTCTCTTAGCAAACCCTTTGTCTATATGCAGCTCATGATAACGATGAAGGTTTGTATCTGGGTTTTGCAGGAGAGCCAAAGAGGCAGTTGAATCAAAATATTGGTGCATTTTCAGCTGAGCTTTCTGGTTCAGCTAATGAGCATTTAACTCAGGCATTTTTCACCCAGGCAACAGTAATGTATGTTTTGGATCATATTTTTTTGGCTTTATCTCTGTCCTAATGAGAATAAAAGACTGAGTATTTTGAGTATCTAATGGGACAGAGCTGACTGAAAGCTATTTTAGGTTCACTTCCCACATGAGCTGTATCCAGAAACAATGAAGAGACACCAGTAAGTGGGAATAAAAATGCCATTTGTTTGATAGATAGGGTAACTGTGAAAAGACCAAGTTGTGGCCTTCTGTGTACCCGTAGGTCCCCAGTTTTTTCAGGGCCTTGGCTTTTTCTGCCTTCTGGCTTGGAAATGATACAAATGCTTATGAGGAATGATCATAGGGTAAACAACATTAAAAAAATCCTGGTCAAACTATGGCTCTATCTTCATCTTGACCTTTATAGCTCAGTGATTAAGTACATGGGCTATTGAATCAGACAGGCACTTTAAATCCAGCTCTGCTACTTCCTGACTTTGTGAATTTATGCAAGGTACCAAATTTCCCTTAGCTTTAGCTTTCTAGTCCATAGAATGGAAACTAGAGTTAGCTAATTTATAGGATTGGTTTTGAGACTAAATTAGATAAATCCATGTAAAATACTTAGTTCAGTGCCTTGCACATGGCAAGCCTTTGATCATGTAAGCTAATAACCATAATGATATTACTCCATTTGAACTCAGAATATGAGGATTGCTCAGTGCATTAGTTTCCTATAGCCACTGTAACAAAGAGACAGAATTGCTGGCTTAAAATGATCCTGTATAGCTATCCTTATCTCAACTAGCAAAAACCCTTTGTCCTCCTTCTTAATGTTTATACTGTCTCTTCAACAAAATTAGAGATAAGGGCAAAACAGTTCCTGCTCAGAAGCGAGGGGGTAGGGGGGGAGAGGGAGGGGGTGGGGGGAAAGGTAGGGGGTGGGAGAAGGGGGGAGAAATGACCCAAACATTGTATGAACATATGAATAAAAAAAACAAAAAACAACAGAAATTTATTCTCACAGTTCTGGAGGCCAGAAGTTGGAAATCAAGGTGTTGGCAAGGTTCCAAAAAGCTCTATAGGACGATCCTTCCTTGTTTCTTCCTAGCTTCTGATGGTTGCTGGCAATCCTTAGTGTTCCTGGGCTTGCAGAAGCATCATCTCAACCCTGTCTCCATTGTTATGTGACATTCACTGTGTGTATGTCTTGTGTCCAAATTTCCCTCTTTTTCTAAGGATCCCGCTCATTGTATTAGGGCCTACCCTAATGCAGCAGAATGTTATCTTAACTTGATTACAAACAAGGTCACATTCTGAGGTGCTGGGTTGCCATGAATTTTAGGGGGGCACTATTTAAGCCAGCACATTCAGCATGGGAAGATATTAAGTGCTGGAAAAGATTAAGTGGACTTGCAGAGCTCACTCTGAACTAAGTAGATCCTGGGCAGGAAGGGAGAAAATGTGACAGAAATGAGTCACAGAGGGCACCGCCTCTCCTCCACCCCCAGGAGAATTATGCATATTTAGTGGGTGACTGCTACACCCCACAGAGTACAATACCACCTTTTCTGACCAGACTCCCCTGCTCAGCTGCAGAGTTGAAATTTGGGAGCAGCTATGAGCAGTTACAAGACAGGGGAAGGAGAGGACGTAGGTGGATAAATTGGAGGCTGAGACTTGTATGCACAGGGGCTAGGTCCCAATTCATTTGTGGATGGAGTGGGTCACACCAGTGCATCAGAGCCTGGGGACAGAAATGATTGTCACTCCATCACAACATTCTTCAGTGGTTTTCTAGATAGCAAGATGTAAGCACTACCACAGCACTTCTCACACTGCAGCGTGCAAAGCAATCACCAGGGCGGGTTGATTGAAGTGCACATTCTGATTCAGGGGGTATGGGGTGGGGGTCGAAACTCTGCATTTCTAACAAGCTCTTAGATGATGCTAACGTTGCTGGCCCAAGGACCACACTCAGTTTTAGGCTTGGCTTGTGCCGCACACCACTTTAAGCCATCTTTAAAAAATATCCCAGGCGCATAGAAGAAGTGGTGGCCTATACCTATAATCCCAGAACTTGGGAGGTGGAGGCAGGAAGATCTTGAATTTGAGGCAAGCTTGGGCTACATAGTTAAGACTCTTTGCATTGGTTATTTCGCTTTCATCTCTTTCATTTTGAAACAGTCTCATTTTCATGGGACGAATTGTCCATAAAAATACTTCACCTTCTGGATTCTTGTGGTTGCTTCCTGTGGTGTTACTTTGCTGTATTTAGCTGCATTTCTTGTAAACTGGGAGTTGGCTGTAAAAGCTTGATGGGTACATGTTAAATGTTTGTGGCTAAAATTCACTACAGATGATGGGTACATTATAATGCATCACATCAGGTGACACGTGATATCTGCTCGTCCCACTATTAGTGGTACAAAGACTGAGCCCTGGATTAGAGTGATGACAGCTTGGTATCTCTGCCTTACCCTTATATTTTACTCTTTGAGATGAGAGAGTAATTTGCTTGGTTTTTCCTTGGCACACTATACGAACACTTGGCTCCTCATCAACCATTCTTCTAACATTTTTTTTAATACTCAATTGATAATCCTTGCCCAAATCAATTATTTCTTTGGGAGTTGCAAAATGATGCTTGCATAATTCAGGTATTCACTTTACATGTATTAGTTGATATAGTTCTGGCCTACAGGGTGTCTCAGACTCTGATTGTAGCTTCTCCAACAGAGCCCTGGAATCAGCCATTTCTCCAAAGAGCCCTGGTTTCTTTGAGTGAGAAGTGGGTATTAGAAGGGAAAAAAGGATCTCAAGGGTATATATGATTGGGCTAACATTGCTTCTAGGGAATTTTAATGCAGAACCAGAAAACATACCCACAATGCACTCACATGCACATATGCAGATGTGTATGTTTTTTAAAAAAGACTTCATAATGACATCCCAATTCACTCTACCATCACTGTTTTTACTTAATTTCTTTAATTTTATAACTTCTTCTTTTATTCTGAAATCTTGTTTCTTAACATAATTGTTTTATTTATCTTATATTAAAATAGTTTCTGAATAAGATGCCACTATTATGTATAACAATAACATTACTGAATGATTTAAAATTTCTTTATGATTCTTTGACCTGAGATAAAATTTCCCTTACACTGAGTTTTAAGAACTGACTGTTGATTAGATAGTAGAGACTCTGCAAATGTTACTTAAACGAATATTTTGTTAGTAAACAGGGCGAATATAGGGCGAGTTATCAACTGGATTCTTTAAAGTGAAGTTCATCTGGGAATACTCTTTAGCTGTTTGAAATCCTTAAGCCTGTTTTCATAAAATTTTCATTTCCCTCTTCAACTCTGTTTATGCAATTTAAGCAGATAGCTTATAGGGATTCCTGAATTTGGACTGAATCTTCCTCAATAAGACTATGAACTGAAACTTTTTTGTTTCTCTTTTCTGTTCCCATTTAAAGGCACAAGGAAAAGAGCAAGGAATCGTGGAGCGTGAACTACTGGGGCAGGTCTCATCCCATCAGCCCCTGCGGCATTGTCCATTTCTAACTTCATACATGAGTTAATTCTTATCTAGCTTCTCCTTTAAATGGAGATCCAAACATTCAACATTGATTTATTTGACATAGAAATATTGTGTCTCATGAGAGAGGAGGAGATATGGTCCCAAGGGAAGATGATCTGCAGTTTTCTAGGATCGTTGGGGTTGTGGGGGATTTTTCTTCTTATCTTACAAAGGGCCAGTACTCGAGAAATTGCTTTTTATTTTACTCTTCTTTAGTCAGGAAGGACTTTCTTTTTTTTTTTTAATTATTGTTGTGCTGGGTGGGGGTACATTGTAGCATTTACAAAAGTTCTGACAATATATCAAATACATCATACTTGAATTCACCCCCTCCACCACTCTCCTTTATTCCTCCTTCCCCCCATTCCTGGGATAGTTTCAACAGGTATCTTTTTTTTTTCATTTACATACATGTGTACATATTTGCATCACATTACTCTCCTACACCCTTTCCTCACCTCCTCCTCCTCCTTCCCACTGGTAACAACCCCCTCAGGCAGGCCCTGTTCCAACCTCCTGTTCCCTGATTTTGTAAATTTAAAAAATGACATTTTGTTTGTTTAAGATAGCTACATGGGGAGTTTCCTTGTGACATTTGCTTGTATATATGCATTATAACCAGAATTGATTCATCTCCTCTATTTTTCTTTTCTTCCTTAGTCCCCTTTTCATGGCAGAGGAAGGAGTTTCATAGCCATACCATGTATACTTCATTTAGCAATAGGTTCGAGAAAGGCGTGCTAGCCAGTTAAAACATGTAATTTAATTCTCTGTTCCTGACAATATCCAATGAGTGCAATTTCTGCATCACACATCGATACTCCTAACAACAGGAAGGTCACAGAAGATAGTCATCTGAGAATTAGAGGAGTCTATACATGCTGACAGAACAAGTGGTTTGAAGCAGTTTCTGTCAATTTGTCATTGACCCAGTGGTTCTTTTGGAAATTGCCCACTCAGCAAGAGAAAATAGATGTGAAAACGAAATCGTTTGTGGAGATGACACAGAAGCTCTTTCACATCAGTAGGTTTTGGGTGGATTTCCTGGGCTGCAGGCATCTACACTTCACTTCCTGCATTTAGCATAACCTGCAGTGCACGAGCTGTGCTGCTAACTGGAGAGGAAGAATTCATATTATGTATTCCAGTATAAATGTCAGAGCCTGACCAGGATAAAAATAACCTCTATTTTTTTTCTTTCTTTGAAAAATAATGTCTTCATTGTGTTTCTGGGTTGTTGCTATTTGATTTTCATTGTTCGCAAAAGGCAGCAACTCCACCTGCTTCTCACACTTTCAGATTCCTCAGCATAATGAGAGGTTATGCAGTTGATGCTCAGGCACCAAAAGGTCCAAAAGTGAGAAGCACGTGTCAAAATGTAAGGATAGGTAGTTGGGTGCTGGTGTCTCATGCCTGTAAACCTAGCTACTCAGGAGGCAGAGATCAGGAGGATCGTGGTTCAAAGCTAGCCCGGGAGAAGAGTTCATGAGACCCTATCTCAAAAATACCCAACACAAAAATCAGGCTGGTGGAGTGGCTCAAGTGGTGGAGGGCCTACCTAGCAAGCGTGAGGTCCTGAGTTCAAACCCCAGTACTGCCAAAAAAAATGTAAGGACAGGTAGAGCAAGTGATACTTTCTTTTCTTCAGACAAGCATCCATTCAAGGTGCGATTCTTTATCTCAAGAAGTCTTTCCCTAGGAAACTCCAACAGTGTAATTTGGAGCTAGCATCCTGATGAGAATCTGTGAACTAAAACTCAGCACTGGATCTGGCAAGATGATAAAACATTTGAAACCGGGACTACTCTAGAAATTATCCACATATGGCTGCCAAACTTTGATGTCTTGAGAAAACCCACATTTAATTTGTGTTTGATGTCATCTGGGTATCATATGATATCATAGTCTTTGAATTTACCAAGAGGAAATTTGTCTTTTTTTTTAATTTGAAGGTTAACCACCCTCATATAGAATTTGCAATAAGTGGAGCAAATAAGTGGATGCTGTACATCTGCAGCATCCTGAAATGGTATAGTTTAGACTTTTTGTGTATTTTTCTTATGCTTTCAATTATACTTTAAACTCCATTCGGACATTCTGTAGAACCTAGAATTGGACACTTCTTGTGTGCTAATTTAACACGTGTAATTTCAGTACTTACCCTATATCCTCAAATCCTCAGTGACCAGCATTTCCAGCCAGAACTGTGTTTTAGGCCATCGGCCTCTTCTGATATAACTTCACTATGAAAGAAATGCTAGGAGCTTATAGAGCTCCTAATAGCAAGGTGTCTTTTAAGATCAGGTTAAAATGTCACTCCTTTCATAGGAAAGAGTCTCTGTGCAGAAGATTAGGCCTTTGGGACAGGTGGCTGTCCTGTCATCCCCAACGAATGTATTGCCCTTAGAATAATATGTAGATGGAAGAAATGGGCTCGAGCTGTTAGTCATCCAGTGCTTCGGGTGTTAAGCAGTGGCAACTGTTAATGTAAGATTTTTCTATTAGGTGTTTGGAAATGTCAGCCACAGATACACAGAAAGATGTGGCACATTTGCCTCCATTTATGCTTGACACCATTCATTGCTTTCTTTCTTTACAAGAAACTGAACAAGGAACAAAGAGAGTGGCATACTGTGCCTTCTTGTGGATGCTTTGAGCTTGGATGGAACAGGAGATAAAAGAGAGATGGAAGTCAAGTGTTTGAAAAGCCCTAGTGTCTGTGATGCCAGAAAAGGGTTCAGGATGTATCAGGAGAATTTATATGAGTGAATGGCAAATTAATGTTTCCATTAAACTGTTACTGAAAGAAACGTGACTTTACTTTCTCTACCCCAGGTCTTGGATTATGCAGAGAACTTTCTAGAATATACATTCAGGTTACTAAGAATTTATCATTGCCCAATCGAGGACAGCTTCAGTTTTGTAAGAGGGAGCTAATCAGGACAAAAATGGGGGTACAAAAATGCTGTCACTGGTGCTGTTCAGATTCTGTTGTACAGCAAAAAAACAAAGTGAAAATTGATAGATTTTTCTGGATGTTACGTTGGAAAAATTTAAAAATCCGTGTTTTTTAAACTTTCAGGAGCCATGAAAACACTTCCCATCTTATCTGCCATTGGTGTTTGAATGGACTCCTAAACCTCCACACTCAGGAGCATTTTCTTTGCTTTGTCCTGAGCTGGGTGATGTTTCCATGGAGAACACTGATTGATCTTTGAGTGATCTTGAGAAAGCAGCGTGGGTTTTATTTGCCCTATAAAAAGTACCAAATGTGGAAAATGTACTTAGCATGTGTGGATGAGCGTGCAGTCTTGCAGCGACTTGGTTTCCGAGTCACAGCAACTGTATTTAGCTTGCAGCTTCCTGTGGCTCATCGGTAGCTTCATCTGTGAAGTCAAGAAATCTGAGCAGACCCCCAGACATATCACACATGTGTTAGCAAAACCTCTAATGATGAAAAGTTATTTCAGGAAAAGATGGTATGTAAATGAGGTAGTGGAAAATTTTCATGTATATTAGAATACTTACGACATGGTTTCTCAACCTCGGCAACCCCAGGGCTGGCTCATTCTTTGTCATGGGACTGTCCTGTGTATTGGAGGACAATTGTCTGCCTCCCTAGCCTCTGCCCACCAGACAACAGTAGCATCTCTACTCCTGCAGCTGATAAAAGAAGTCTGTACACTTTGCCAAATGTATCTTGCAGTGTGAGGAGAAGGGGGGTCAAATCCTAACTGATTTAGGATTACATGTGGAATAAAGGCACGCTCCCAAGGGCAAATGACTCACCTAAGAGACTTTAAGTTCAGAAGGTTTGTTTAATTGATGACTACTATTTGTGCCAAAACCAGCCTCTTGCCAAGCATAAATAAATAGATGGATAATTTTCTTTCAAGAGCTGAGAGTTGACATGAGGCTGTTTGTTCAGCAAGGGCAAAACATTATTTGTTTAGGCAGATGATCTTGACACCACCTTGGAAGGAGAGCAAACCCGCCTCTCCTCTGTTTCAGGTGAGAAGCAATCAATACTCACCACGGAAGTGCTTAGGGAAACAGATCCTCTGCTGAGTTTGCTTATGCGCCCTCCCTTTTTGATTCAGCTCTTTTCTTACCAGCCTCTATGTCTTGTACAAAAATTGAGGGCTGTGTCATTTGCTTTAAAGAGTTTCACCTCATCTGCTCACTTTTTGGAATCAATGCCGTTATGGTTCTGACTCTTAGTTGTTTCTTGGGCAAATTTGTGATGTCAGAAATCTCCATGGTTTCCTAGACTTCATTTTCTTTGCACTTTACCCTCCCCTCACCTGTGCCTTTCCTTCACCATGAGTTACCTCCTCTGCAAATCCACCTCCAGGTGCTTCAAATGCCTTCTTAATCTTTCTTCCCCCTCACTTCACATAAATCATTCTCTCTCTCTCTGATCTGATTATCCCTCCACATTTTAGCTTAATACACAACTTTTTTTCCCTAATTTTTAAAATTTCTTTTATTCATATGTGCATACAATGTTTGGGTCATTTCTCCCCCCTTCCCCCCTCCCCTCCCTTTCCCTCACCTCCGCCCTCTCCCCCTCAGCCCCTCGCTACCAGGCAGAAACTATTTTGCCCTTATCTCTAATTTTGTTGAAGAGAGAGTATAAACAATAATAGGAGCGACCAAGGGTTTTTGCTGGTTGAGATAAGGATAGCTATACAGGGAGTTGACTTGCATTGATTTCCTGTGCATGTGTGTTAACTTCTAAGTTAATTCTTCTCGAACTAACCTTTTCTCTAGTTCCTGGTCCCCTTCTCCTCTTGGCCTCTGTTGCTTTAATATTTCCGCATTAGTTCCTTTGCTTTGAGGACATCAAATGCTATCTTGTTTTTTTTGGGTTTCTTGCCTATCCACATACCTCCCTTGTGTTCTCTCGCTTCATCATGTGATCAAAGTCCAATCCCCTTGTTGTGTTTGCCCTTGATCTAATGTCCGCATGTGAGGGAGAACACACGGTTTTTGGTCTTCTGGGTCTGGCTAACCTCGCTCAGGATGATGTTCTCCAGTTCCATCCATTTACCTGCAAATGATAAGATTTCATTCTTCTTCATGGCTGAGTAGTATTCCATTGTGTATAAATACCACATTTTCTTAATCAATAGTGGGGCATCTTGGCTTTTTCCATAACTTGGCTATTGTGAACAGTGCTGCAATAAACATGGGTGTGCAGGTGCCTCTGGAGTAACCTGTGTCACATTCTTTTTGGTATATCCCCAAGAGTGGTATTGCTGGATCATATGGCAGATCTATGTTTAGATTTTTAAGTAGCCTCCAAATTTTTTTCCAGAGTGGTTGCACTAGCTTGCATTCCCACCAGCAGTGTAAGAGGGTTTCTTTTTCCCCACATCCTTGCCAACACCTGTTGGTGGCAGTGTTTCTAATGATGGCTATTCTAACAGGGGTGAGGTGGAATCTTAGTGTGGTTTTAATTTGCATTTCCTTTATTGCTAGAGATGGTGAGCATTTTTTCATGTGTTTTTTGGCCATTTGAATTTCTTCTTTTGAGAAAGTTCTGTTTAGTTCACTTGCCCATTTCTTTATTGGTTCATTAATTTTGGGAGAGTTTAGTTTTTTAAGTTCCCTGTATATTCTGGTTATCAGTCCTTTGTCTGATTAGTAGCTGGCAAATATTTTCTCCCACTCTGTGGGTGTTCTCTTCAGTTTAGAGACCATTTCTTTTGATGAACAGAAGCTTTTTAGTTTTATGAGGTCCCATTTATCTATGCTATCTCTTAGTTGCTGAGCTGCTGGGGTTCCATTGAGAAAGTTCTTGCCTATACCTACTAACTCCAGAGTATTTCCTACTCTTTCCTGTACCAACTTTAGAGTTTGTGGTTTGATATTAAGATCCTTGATCTATTTTGAGTTAATCTTGGTATAGGGTGATATACATGGATCTAGCTTCAGTTTTTTGAAGACTGCTAACCAGTTTTCCCAGCAGTTTTTGTTGAAGAGGCTGTCTTTTCTCCATTGTATATTTTTAGTGCCTTTGTCAAAGACAAGTTGGTTATAGTTGTGTGGCTTTATATCTGGGTCCTCTATTCTGTTCCACTGGTCTTCATGTCTGTTTTTGTGCCAGTACCGTGCTGTTTTTATTGCTATTGCTTTATAATATAGTTTGAAGTCAGGTACCGTGATACCTCCAGCGTTGTTCTTTTTACTGAGTATTGCCTTGGCTATTCGTGGTCTCTTGTGTTTCCAAATAAATTTAACAGTAGATTTTTTCAATGTCTTTAATGAATGTCATTGGGATTTTGATGGGAATTGCATTAAATATGTAGATTGCTTTTGGGAGTATAGACATTTTTACTATGTTGATTCTACCAATCCATGAGCATGGGAGATCTCTCCACTTTCTATAGTCTTCCTCAATCTCTTTCTTCAGGAGTTTATAGTTTTCCTTGTAGAAGTCATTCACATCCTTTGTTAAGTTTACTCCTAGGTATTTGATTTTTTTTGAGGCTAGTGTAAATTGAATTGTTTTCATATATTCTTTTTCAGTTTGTTCATTATTAGTGTATAGAAATGCTAATGATTTTTCTATGTTGATTTTATATCCTACTACCTTGCTATAACTGTTGATGGTGTCTAGAAGCTTTTGAGTAGAGTTTTTTTGGGTCTTTAAAGTATAGAATCATATTGTCTGCAAATAGGGATAATTTGACAGTTTCTTTACCTATTTGTATTCCTTTTATTCCTTCTTCTTGCCTAATTGCTCTGGCTAGGAATTCCAGTACTATGTTGAATAGGAGTGGGGATGGAATGGTTTCAGTTTTTCTCCGTTAAGTATAATGCTGGCTGTAGGTTTGTCATATATAGCTTTTATAATGTTGAGGTACTTTCCTTCTATTCCTAGTTTTCTTAGAGCTTTTATCATGAAATGATGTTGAATCTCGTCAAAGGCTTTTTCTGCATCTATTGAGATGATCAAATGGTTGATTTGCATATGTTAAACCACCCCTGCATTCCTGGGATGAAGCCTATTTGGTTGTGGTGAATGATCTTTTGATGTGTTGTTGAATTCGGTTTACCATTATTTTATTGAGGATTTTTGCATCAATGTTCATTAAGGAGATTGGCCTATAGTTCTCCTTTTTGGAGGTGTCTTTGGCTGGTTTTGGGATAAGTGTAATACTGGCTTCATAAAATGAATCCACAACTTTTTTTTTTTTGAGACTGGTGTGTATTGCCTTTCAAAAATTAAAAAAATTTACATATTGCAAAATCATTTCCTTTGGTACCCAATTGTATAAGTTTCAATACAGGTATAGATTGGTTTAACAATTGCCACAATCAGGATACTGAACAATCCCATCACTTCAAAAAAAGTCCTCAAGGTGCCCCTT
The DNA here is from genome assembly GCF_047511655.1 of Castor canadensis. NCBI lineage: Eukaryota > Metazoa > Chordata > Mammalia > Rodentia > Castoridae > Castor > Castor canadensis. The sequence continues at coordinate 124,920,789 of NC_133405.1, read as the reverse complement.
TACAAAACTCTCCACTCCCGCCAGAACAGTAGCAACTGCCAATCGGTTCCCCATCCCTATGGTTTCTCAACCTTAGAGAGTGATCTCTTCACTCAGTGTGATGCCTTTGGAATGCATCTATGGGGTTGTTTGCAGATTTCATTCCTTTTCTTGCTGGGTAGTATTTCATGATATCCATAGTCCGAGTGTATTTATGTAGTCACCCATTAAAGGACATTTGGTAGTTTTTAGCTTTTGGCCATTATGAGTAGAGCTGCTGTGCAGGTCTTTGTGAGAGTGTAACTTTTCATTCTCTAGGACTGGAATTGCTGGCTCATATGGTCTTTTTGCTTTCCAGAAGAATTTTTCTTTAATTGGGCCCAGAAACAAATTCAACATTTAAACCATAATGATTTTGTAAGTGTGGGATTTCATGCTTTACTTTTGAGATGTGGAGTAAGATGGTGTGTATGTGTGTTATGTTTGTGTGTGTGTGTGTGTGTGTGTGTGTTGGGGACATTGAGAGTTGGAAGCTCTGAAATCACTTCAGCTCAGATGGGTGGCCTAGTATTGTCCACCTCATGCGTGTGGGTCGACATGCCAATTTATCTCCCAATGCTTTAATCCTGGCCTATGGTACCAGTACAGGAAGAGCTATTTAAATTGGATGAGTGTTTGACAAACAACCGTCTGTTTCTGATGGTTCTGACGAGTGGATTTCCTTCTATCTTTAAATCCCATGACTATGACTGTGACTTTGATGCTTGAATCGTTCTCTAGCTTCATCAATTTCATGGTTGTCAGCAATGCCTAATCCATCTTCCACAGTCTGGAACCACTCAGGCGGCAGACTCCCTTGAGGTGGGAGTGCTCCTTGTACCTTGAGGATGGTCCTCCATCTTTGCATTGCCTACTGTGTGTCCAGAATTCTCTCATTTTAATTTTGGCTATAGGAAAAGCCTTTGGTGAAGGAGAATATGGACAATATATCAAGCAATAATATTGATTCAATTTCTTTTTTAAAAATAGCTATTTTCATTGTCTGAGGCTTTGTTCTGAAGTTCCAAAATTCGGATTTTGTGCACAAAACTCTTTTCCTCATCTCAAATAGCATTGCCATGCACGGCTAACATTAACTGTTGAACTGAATGCATGAAAAAATTTTTGGTGGAAAACAAAGATATATATATATATATGTGTATATATAATTCTCTTCTTTTTTCACTATTTATGCTGTATCAAACCATCTCATTTTTTTCCCTGAGCACTTGGCTTTAAAAAGAAAGACTTGGCTTTAGATGGTAAAGTGTTTGTTACCTATGATTTTTGAATTAAGATTTATATTGGAAACTTCAGAACTCACTTGTTTGGAAAAATAGTGACCCCTCTGAATTTTAAAAACCAGATTCATTGATTATTCTGTACATTGATATTAAATTATTTGACTATCCTAGATTACCAGAAAATGCACACTCATTTTCTTAAAGTCCAGATAAAATGACACCTCAATGAGATTTTCTTAAACCACTCCATGAAACATCGTTCTACATTTCATACACCACGGCTCTATTATAATGTACTTGAACTCGGGTCCATCTCTCCTAGGGACCTGTGAGTAATCTGAGGGTAGGACACATATTCATTATCCATTGCAAGTTTAGCATTTATCACAGTGTCTGGCACATTTGTGCTAAATAAACATTTGTATGCAAATGCACACATTTGTGTGCATATATATGTGACACACACATATATTATTTTTTAAAGAAACTGATAGGTGGTAGAATTGAATGAAAGCAGAGCCCTTTCCTGGAGTTATACAGACAGGATGGGCAGATAAATCATTAGCAAGAGAAAAGTGAGTTTTAGAATAGCTTGTTTTTATAGAAGAAAAGTAGGTCTTCTTTGATCAATTTGAAAAGACAAGGGCCCCAATTCATGCCATCAATACAGTTTCAAGAGTTCTCTGAGCAGGCCTTGAGCCAAAGTTTCTTCACAAAATGACTTTTTAAGTTGCAAAAATAATTCTGCTGCCCTCACTGGAAAACAGTCTAGAAGGTGATGGACAAGCTTATTATCTGGTAAACTCTGCATAAAAAATTGTAGCCCTCAGTGTGGTTAGCAGTACAAATTATTATTCCTTCAGCTTTATTTCACAGATCAAGTTAACCAAATTCCTAATGAGATAATAGATCTAAGGGCTACATGAAATTACTTAACTGAGATGAGGCAGGGGCATAACAATTTACTGCATGTTATTGTCTTTTGCTCTAGATGGAGATTGAGCTTTTAGTACTAGCTTTTCCCAGGTGCCTTGCTGTATGACGCAGACATCTCTCTGATATGACCTTGGATCAACAGTGAGGCTGACTGGGTAGCTATGCCAGGCAGCCAGCCAAAATGACTGAGAGAGAAGTAGTCTGGTTAGATTCCTTCAGAAGGAGAAGGTCACATTTAGAAAGGCAGATTCTTTCTTAAAGGAGAATGATTCTTGGTAATATGTTGTAGAAGGTTGTAGGTGAGCCGCTCGGATTCCCTCTGCTGGGCTGGCTGCTCATGGCTTGTAGTGGTACTATTTTCTGGAGAATTATCCTCAGTCACTTGGGACTACTTTCCTTTCCTTGGAAATTATGCTTTTCCCCTGGGGGCTTCCTACAGCCAATGGCTGATTCAAGGTGGAATAACCATGGTGCTATTTATACTTCAGAGCTTCTTGTGGGCTGGACTTTAGTGGAAACTGCATCTTTGTTTAGTTTCTGCTGTCCTATCTTGCTTTCCTTCCATACTTGTTCCCCAGTGCTTCTGAGAACACTGTATAAATTCTTATACAAGAATTTCCATTTTAGATTCTGTTTCTAGATAAACTGACCCAAGACACATGCCTCTGCTTAAATGAGCTGGAGCAACAGGGTGCTAGAATTATACTGAAAATTTCGAGAATTATGACAGGAGTACATGTAGAAATAGTGATCTTGGTAGTAAAAGGTATTGAGGATGAGGCAAAGAAACTTGGGGGGGGTCACATCAGGATTCTGCTTATTTCCCATCTGCACTGAGAATATTGACCACATAATGATTTATGTCTCCCGTGTATTTGACACAACCCTGGGGAAGGGGTGGTGCTGAGTTGACTGGAATTAATTTTCTACTAGTGAATGAGTGGAGAGTTAAAACAGGAAATTAAGTTTAGCTGTAGAAAGAAAGTACAGAGTCTTGGCAACCTGGATTTGTGGCCTGAGATTCATATACATACTGTGTGTGTTTGAAATGTTACTGGAGAGGGTGATTTTGGGGTAGAAGACAATAGCTGAAGTAGACTGCATGGAATTGAAGAACCTGATGAGAAACTTTAATTGTTTCTGTGTAGTAGCATCTGAATCCTTTCCTGGTGAGTGTCAAACATGGCTTCACTAACCTGTGCAGTGCTCCTGCCAGGATTTTGAGATTTGGAATGCGGGCTGCATTCCAGCTCCTGCCACCTCTTTTTGCAGGTGTTGCTGTGGAGGATACACTTGCACATCCATATTGTGATCTTAAATGCCTGCCTCTGCTCCTCACCTGTTGTAGATTGAATTATTGTTTTCAATACTAATTTTTGACTCCATTGGGTATCCACACCCTTTTCTGTATAACTTTGCAGATCTACCCACCAATTAGGTGGACTGTATTTCTGTGATGCTTGACTTTGAGTTTGACCATGTAATGAGCTTTGGCAATGAAATGTTAACAAGTATGACATGACCAAAATTAGAAGCATGTGCATGATTAGGCTTGCCCTCTTATTCTCCTGACAACACCTTGAAAACATGTGTGCAAGGTAGCCTATTGGTTTCAGAAAGACATTAAGAAATGTGATGAAGAGTCAAATCACTCAAGTCATATCCAGACCTTATAGCTGCTGATCTTCAGACAACCTTATAGCTGCTTCAGTAAAACCAGCCGAGATTAGCAGAGTTACTTAGCCAAAGCCCATCCCGGATCACTTCAACCTGTTGACTCTCAGTGCTGCACCAAATGAAAGCTTACTAATTGTTTGCCGCTGTGATCTTGTGGCTGCTCATTACATGGGATTATTGTAACCACGGGCATCTGGTACCTCCTCTTTCTTCTCAGATGCCATAGGAGTCTGGAGCATGTAGATGTTTCTTCTGCCATGATAGCTCTTTTTCACTAGAAACTTGCATTTCTTTTTAGAATCTATACTTTCCCACCTGTCTATCAGCATTGTTTAAAAAGACCCAGAAAAGATTTAGGGAAGCTCAATTTGATGGTTCTGAAGAGAAATCGTTAAAGCTAGTACTAGGTTCTAGGCCTAGAGGAGGATTCTGGTCAGATGATTCTTATAAAAGAGGTGTGGGTGGTGGAGGGTAGGCAGAGGGGGGAAAGGTTAATTTTTCTTCTTGGTGATGAAAAATTCTCAGTGCAACAGCTCATGAATCGACATACCTGTCAGTTTATAACTTTTCTGTTTGTAATTCTTTTCATGTACATTGTGGGTAAATAGTATAATTTTAGCTGGCCATAATTTTCTAACCACAGATAGGAGAGATGCCATTTTTCACCTTGATATACTATGGAAAATGGATATATTTGAAATTTCTATACATAATGAAGAAAAGTAAAGGAACTCGGTAATACTTGACATGTGATGCATTAAGATTCTCTGATGCCTCTCCTTGCAAATAAACAGTTGATGACATTTTTCTTGTCACTATCCACGTTAAAATACATCTTTATCTATCATTCTATCTAGTGACATTGACTAATTTATTAGCTAAATAAACACTTGAATCATCAGTGAAACTCATCCAGCACCAGATCAGCTAGATTACAGTGTTAAATCAAAAGAATGCCAGCTGTAATAGCTGTCATCACTATAGGAAAATTTAAATAATGACTATTTTTTCTTTTTTAATCTTGAATGCCTTGGGGACCAAGTAGCAAGTCCACCCACAGCTATTGTCAAGTGTATTTCTTTTTTCATCAGTAATGAGGAGTGATCCGTCCTCTGCCTAAATTTAGTTACCTCACAAAAAGATGTAGAGAGTCATGCTGCAATGTTGAATTCCTGGTCTTTTTCTTTTTGAAGTCTGATGGTTTTTAATCTAAACAAAACTTCTAATCCTAATATTAAATGGCCATGTTTAAGTCTTCTAAACCTAAGTATGTTTACTACATTGAACTTCCTTTCCTATAAGATTTGTTTAAGATATGTGTCTTTAAAAATTCCAGTTTTTCATATGTTGGTGAGGATGTGGGGAAAAAGGAACCTTCGTACACTGCTGGTGGGAATGCAGGGTGGTGCAACCACTCTGGAAAAAATTTTGAGGCTTCTTAAAAATCTAAACATAGATTTGCCATATGATCCAGCAATCCCACTCCTGGGTGTATACCCAAAGGAATGCAACACAGGTTACTCCAAAAGCACCTGCACACCCATGTTTATTGCAGCACTATTCACAAAAGCCAAGTTATGGAAACAGTCAAGATGCCCCACTACTGATGAATGGATTAAGAAAATGTGGTATTTATACACAACAGAATTTTATGCAGCCATGAAGAAGAATGAAATGTTATCATTTGCCAGTAAATGGATGGAACTGGAGAACATCATCTTAAGCGAAGTTAGTCAGGCTCAGAAGACCAAAAATCGCATGTTCTCCCTCATATGCAGACTTTAGATCTAGGGCAAATACAGCAGTGTTGTAGGACTTGGGTCACATGACAAGGGGAGAGCACATATGGGAGGTACGAGGTTAGAGAGAAAACCCAAAACATGAAAGCATTTGATGTCCCCACTCCAGAGGAACTAATACAGAAACCTTAAAGCTACAGAGGTCAACATGAGAAGGGGATCAGGAACCAGTGTAAAGATCAGTTAGAGATGAATCAACCTGGGTTGTAACACATTCGTACATGAAAGCAATGCTAGGAATCTCTCTGTATAGCTGTCCTTATCTCAACTAGCAAAAATGCTATGTCTTTCTTATTATTGCTTGCTTCTACTCTTCAACGGAACTGGAGAAAAGCGCAGAACAGGTTCTGCCTGGAAGGGGGTGGAGAGGGCTGGGGTGGGGGCAGGAGGGAGAAATGACCCAAACAATGTGTGCACATGTGAATAAATGAATAATAAAAAAAGGGAAAAAAATTCCAGTTTTCCATCGTTTCTAGTTATCAGCCAGTGCCATGAGAAGTGATGGCTATGCCATGAACGGCATTGTGCTCTTCCAGGCTAGGAGGTACCTGCATTAAATCTCCCTGAGCCTGAAGTCTCACTGCACTCTGGTAGACTCATACTTAAAGCAAATGGACATACACCTTTTTATTTCACCACACTGCTTGTTATAATGCATAGCAACACTGTTGCAGGTTAGGTTTCCTGGGAAGCAGCCTTGCGATGGAGGTTAGCAGGCAAGGTATTTATTAAGTAGCGTCTTTGGGAGCTTCACATTATCACTGCATTTATTCCTGTGCCCAAATTCAGCTTCTTTCCTCCCTAGCAAGCATATTTCATTAGCTTACATAATATTTAAGGTAAAATAACATAAGCTACAATTATAACAGGAATAAACAAATTTGAGAATAAAAATCCAACTGATCTTTTTGTTTTCTTTTGGTGAGACTGAGGTTTGAACTCAGTGCTTCACGCTTGCAAAGCAGGTACTCTATCGCTTGAGCCATACCTTCAGTCCATTTTGCTCTGATTATTTCAGAGATGAAGTCTTGTAAACTATTTGCCTGGGCTGGCCTCAAACCACTATCCTCCTGATTTCAACCTTTCAAGTAGCTAGGATTACAGGTGTGAGCCTCTGGTGCTCAGCTCCAACTGATTCTTTTTAAGCATCCAATCTAAAAGATGGAAGGTGAGCTGCGTGGGTGGACTAGAAAGGAGCCTGTTAGCTGTGAGCATTCTGTCATGAACTTAGGTCACATGTTTTTACAGAGGGAATGATTGGGTTAGTCAGTCGGTTAAGCAAAAGACCTTTTTAGGGGACTTTTGCTGTACTGCCCTTCTGAGGCAAACTATATCATGTGTTCAGTTCAGCTTAGGTTTAAGTACAACATAAACTGTTGTACATAACAGCACTCATTATACATCCCTTCCAATTTCAAACGTGTTAGTAATTAATTTTTGTTACAGCGAGGTGGAATTCTGATTCAAGAGGGTTCTAGTATTTGAGGGGCCATGGAGTAGAAGCAAAAGAGAAGGAGCAAAACCTTTTATGAAAAAGCAGAATGGGTAGGATGATGAATGGGTGATACCCAAAATTTCAGGTTGAGTCGAATAGCGAGGCAGAAGTGTGCAGGAGCTTAGGGCTTGAAGGAACCTGGTGGGGATGTGGGAGGCTGTTATGTCTGTGGGTGTGTGAGTGGGGAGGTGGGTTGTGGTGATAGAGTGGAGACTTTAATTTCATTTACTTCTAAATTGTTTGAGACTTTTAGGAATGATCTGCATTAATTTTATAAGTGAAGTTATTTAAACAGTAGTCATGTTTATACCAACTGAACAACAGATTGACTTGTACTAAATAAAAAAATATGGGGTAGAATCAATGGCACTGGGTTTAGCCTGACCATGTCAGCTTAGGCAATTGACCAGAAAGCACAAATAGTGTCTTATAACAGACTATATTGATGTATGTGATCTGATTTGTTAAATGCATATGCTCAAGCTCACACTAAAATTCAACGATGAATGCAATCATCCTAGTATTGAACCATTATCTTAGAGAAACAAAAAGCCTGAGAAAACAAAATTCAACTGAAAGAATTTTCTAAAATCATGGACATCTTCCTAGTTCATGGTCAAGCAAATACTTTCCTAATTTAGCATCAGCAATAACTTGGGGGTCAAATGCTGTCCTGAAAGTGAGGCACTGAGCAGGCAAGGTTGCTTGTCAGCCAGACAGAGAGGGAAGAGGGCAAGTTGGCACGGTTAGATGGGTGAACCCTCACTGCTTTTTTTTGTGTGTGCATTCTTTATATTTGGAGAGAAGCTTAGCGCCCTCTTTGAGTCATCTTTCCTCCAGGTGTTGCAGTTGTATTAGCACAGCGTTTCCTGCCTAGTGAGGGTGTATTTTGGATGAATTCATTTATCATCCTCGTCAGCAGACAGAAGCAGTAAACCCAGGGGAGGCAAAACTGGCAAGGGAGCAGAAAGCAGGGTTAGAGGTGAGGTAGGGAAAATAGGGCCTGGTGTTGGTACACCTGGACGGGAAGTAACATTATTGGGTGCTCAGCTACATGGGCCAGGCATGGCATTTCTTTGCCCCATTTAATCTGACCATGAATCCCATAATCTAAGCATCATCTCCAGTTTACAAATGAGGAAAATGACCCCAGAGTGTTTAAGAACTTGCCTAGGGGCACGGGAAGCATACTGATCTGTGATGGACACAAAATTGTAACTCAGCATGTCCTCACGCTATAGCAGGATGTTCTGAGAATGACATTGAAGGGGGACCACCAGATAATCCATATGCATCTGGGGCTGATGTTGAAAGTTTAATGTTTTAAAAACACCCTTGGAAGGGTAAGGAAAGGATACGGAGGGGTGAAGAGGATGGAAAAACGCTACATATGTACATATGAAAACAGCATGATGGAACCCACTCAACACTGAAAGAGAGGGAATGGGAATATAATGGAGAGGGTGAACTTGTTCAAGGTACACTCAACATATGCACGTACAGAATTATCACAATGAAATACCCTCATATTATTAATGTATGATAATTAAAATAAAATAAAATAATTAAAAAATAAATAAAAACACCCTACAGATTAAACTGAGCACATCTTCAGAGCTGAAATGCACCAAGAGATATCATGTAACATCTGTAAATAAGATTTGAGGGCTGGAAGTATGGCTCAAGCAGTAAAACGCCTGCCTTGCAAGTGTGAAGCCCTGAGTTCAAACCCCAGTCCCACTGCACACACAAAAAACCCCAACAAATATTTGAAATACAACAGACACAGGGAAATGCCACATTCAGTACTTCTTACCATAAATGATTTAAGAAATAAGATTGGGGGGGGATAAATAAATACCCAGGCAAATGAGAGAACATAGTTTTCACATTACAGAAGTTATTTAGTGCATAATGACTTGTCACATTTTGAACATACATTAAGTGCTATTGTACAGGCTAATGGAAAAGGGATAGTGATTTCCAAGTCACTGTCCATTGCTCTTTTATTTTAAGGGAGCATTTGATATAAGAAAAATTTAAATAACCAGTTTTGACTTATGGAACTTGTTGTATAGTTCTAAAGTTACGCCAACCAGGGTATTCAAAGTGTAGTCCCTTGCCCAGCCCCGGATGCAGACTGTCAGTGGTCAGTGATAAGTACAAGGATTGAGAATAAACATGTAAAAACTGTTATAATAATTTGACATTATCGCCTTGTTGTGTGATCAGTGGGCTTGATAGATTTTGTGTATCTATCTATTTCTACTTATCTGTCTACCTACCTACCTATCTATCATCTATCTATCTATCGATCTACATCATCATCAACTATCTATAAGGGTTTTTGAACTAGGCAGACACTCTACCATTGGAGCCATGCCCCAGCCCTTTTTTGCTTTAGTAGTTTTTTCAATAGTTTTTGCCCAGGGCTGGCCTCGGACTGTGATCCTCTTATTTATGTCTCTTGTGTAGCTGGGATTGCAAACATGTTCCATCACGCCCAGCTTATTTGTTGAGATGGGGAGGGTCTTGCTAACTTTTCCCCCGGTTGGTCGCAAACTATGATCCTCCCAGTGTCTACCTCCTGAGTAGCTAGGACTACAGTGTGTGCCACCACTCCCAACCTCAATATTTTTCTAATAATTTATTTTCATTGTATTTTATAAAATTATTGGTCTTTGACAATAATAGTTTGAGAAGAACTGATGTATGTGAAATGTGAAGAGGTTATTAAGTTCTATTCAAGTACATACGAAACTATGAAACTATACAAAGATGCACGGTTTATGCCTCTGAATGCCATATCATTTTACTTTTATTCTTTGAAGAAAAATGAGTACTGCTAGAAACCAGTCTTCTTTTTATTGACCGATCAGTCTAATGTGATAATACAGCGTGCAGCCATGCTGGCATGCTACAGGCAAATAGGGTACGCAAATTGGTTCTCTGTGGGAGGCTTAGTATATCTCAGAACAGGGAAACAGCAGCTATCTGTGTACCCTAACAAATATAATCACAGTAGCCTGCATTTAAAAAATCATTATGACAATTGAATATTCTAACTCTTAAACAGCTCTTTGTTAAATGCCTTGAGTGGTTATTGCATTTCCCTTATGTTTTTAAAAAGGAGTTTTATTATCATCTTGAGTATGTCTGGAAAAAATGCTTTGTATTTACTTCTGTAATTCATTATATTCCAATGAATGATTTCAATATCCATAAGGAAAACCCTCTGATGTTCAAGTGTAACATGGAATTAGGTGATCTCAAATGATTATTTTAGCCCATATCTAAGTGGTCCCTAATTATGTTGAATATATGTATGTATATATACCTTAAATATATACAATAAAATGCATTTAAAATCCCAGAAGTTGTTTTAAATTATGCTCACATCACTGAAGGGCCTAGCACCAACCATTTCTCTTCCCATAAAATTCTAGAGCCACTAGGAGGGACAGGAGGAACCCAGGACAGGGGCTGAGGAAGATGGCTCACCAAGAGACCACTGGGTCATAGCAAGTTCTTTGGTGGTTCTTCTCCAGTTACAAACACGTCCAGCAAGACTGTGGATCAGCCACTAGTCCTACCTCTGGTCTACTTTTAAAGAGCACCATGTATCACCCCTTTTCTTTTCTCCCTCTTTAATACACTTCTTTCTATTCTAAAGGTAGCACATTCAGGAAGGGTCTCTCTCAAACTGGTTGAGGGTTTGGGTTGGTTCTCCTCAGCTTCCCACTTCCTTGTTATCCTTGAACATAAGCAGTTTGGTTCTTCATGCTTTAAGAGTCTCACTTGCCACAGAACTCATTGCAGAGTACTTCTCAGAATGCACAGGTTAAGTCCCTGCTCACCACCTTCTAGTCTGAGAGGACTCCATCCTCTGTGAACCTGCCATTAGTGCCATCAATTGTGTTTTTTCTAGCTAACAGTAATTAGATGTTTGATTGATGGTAAATCAGTTTGGATCAGTGATAATAGCATCATTTCAATACACACTCGTATTTTTCTAAAAGCAGTCCACTGTTTATTTTATGCTTCTTGTAAGCAATAACAGTATATTTTCATTTCATTTCATTTTTCATGGCGAATGTTTTCCTAGTAATCCTTCCTAATCAGTTTTCTAGTCTTTATTAACCTTTTAATGATGTAATCATGATACATTTACAATATCTGAACAAATAAACAAATACTGTGGTGCTTGGCAATATTTTAAAATAATTTTAACTGCTAGGAAAAAATGGGAATATTTAAAAACATTCTCCGGAAGGGAACTTATGAAATCTGATTATACACTGAACTCTGTTAACTCATCAGAGTAAAGAACACATTTGTACAGAAGATGTGTATTAATCATGGGATCTACTTTTAGCGGTCAGAATACCCTGGTAAAACAGCTTCTGACCTTCAGATCGTCATGTTTTATTTACAAGATCAGAGTGTGGCATACTTAGCTGATATTGCTTCAGGGACTCTGGGACCAGGACACATGAAGACATAACACAAAGGACCTTTTCTTTAAACCAATGATCTTTGTACTCTCAGTAAGTATCAGTGCTCAAAGCCATTGCAATTTCTCTGGAATCTGTAAAACAAATCAATTTCATAATGTAATGCATCGAAGAGGAAAAATGTGTTTAACACGTACAGATTCATCTTTGGGGAAGAGTTCAGTTATGGCTTTATCCCCTTCACATTGAAAGGCCCAGCATTTAAAAATCTAAATTCCTGAGTTTCCTTGAACAGTATATATAGCATAAATAATTTATTTCAAGGATTTACAAGCCAGTTAGATTACATATTCTGTGAGTTGAGCTAATGCACATTTTCTAAAATTTCAGAGGTCTTATAAAACCTCAACACATGACATGAAAATAAAACACTAGTTTTTTAGAACAGAAAATATCAAGGTTGTCACCAGAAGTAATTGATTGCAGGGCGATTTTGTGATCATTCTTGAAAGCTTCTACTGTGAGCATTGTCACTTTAAGTGACCTGCTTGCTGTGTTTAGCTACAAGACGCTTGACAAAGAACAGTGCACATGCTTGATAAACTCTTCATAAATTTATTATAAGGTAATATCTATCTGTCAGTTGAATCATTACTTTTGACATCAAGCTAAGATACAAATGGAAGGTGAACAGAAAGCCCCTGCAATTATTTTAAATGACTAATATAGACCATACGAGGGGTTGTTAATGAGAGTAAATGAAATAACATTTTCTGGCAATACGATGATTGCTTTCATAAACCCAAGAAGAGGTGGTTACAATTTAAAGTTGATTAGAGTCTGCTAAACCACAGGTGATGGAATTAGGTCAAAATAAATCTAGATTAAAAACTCTTCTCACTGTGATCTTTTTCTAAATATCATTAGGTATCTCATAAAAATTTAATCAGATTTCTCATTTGTAGTTGCTGTTAAAACTACACTCAAATAACACTCATTGACTCCCCTTGTACTAGGCATCACTAAGAATATGAACTAATGCTCAGCAAACAGAATTTTAAGTATATGATTATGATCACATATTTCGTGATCTAGGGAAGGGACTGAATTCCTATTAAAATTCAACTCCTGTTAAGATGAGATTTGGTGGTTTTCAATAAATCATTGTACAGATTATGGTGCTAATGTGGTCATATATTATCCACCTCCATTGGTCTCTGTCCTTCAGGATCTTAAAATATAATTGGAAAGACAAGATATATAGACATGAAAAGTTAAACAATCATCCTAGACAGTGATATAAGAATGATCACAAGGCAATACACAATTGAGTACCAAATAATGCCTCCTGTCTCTGAACTAGTGACATTTATTGTTATACACAGCAGACAAGATCAAGCCAAGAAATGCTGCAAATGTTTAGAAGCAGGAGAGAGGTGAATGTGGCATGAGGAGGCAGGGCTGGGGATGGCCCTTTAGGGTTGTTGGACTTTTGCCAGGAGAAGGGTCACGCATACCCAGTAGCTCTATACTGCAACCCTAGATTCTCAATCTTTGCCCGATTTTTCTTATCTTGTTAAGATTCTGTATGCTCCTGTGGAAGAGGACTGCTAAGCAAATTCCATGTTCTCTTCTTCTTTCTGGGCTAGACATTTTCCAGCTTCTTTTGAGATTATGTGTGGCCATATGGCTGATTTCTAGGTAATGAGATGGGTGGAAATGTATTAATGATCTATTGCCACATAACACACTACCCCGAAACTTAGTAGCTTAAGAGAAAAATACCTACTATCTCAGAATCTGGGGGTCAGGCAGGCATTCAGGAGCTTACTAGTTAGGTAGTTTGGATCAGGGTCTCTTGAGGGCAAGGTGTGGGCTGGGGACACAGTCCTCTGCAGAATTGTCCGTGGCTGGCCAATCCACATCTAAGATGTCTCACTCACATGCCTATTGGCAGGAGGCCTCATGGGGCCTCTCTGTGGGGCTGCTTAGCAGCCTTTCTGATACAGAAACTGGCTTTCCTCAGAGCAAGTGATTCAAGAGAGTAAGACTTAGCCTTGGAAATGATACACCATTTCAAGCCTAAGTCTTGGGGCTCCTTTCTGTCATATATTACTTGTTACACAGGCCAGCCTGGTTAAGTTTGGGGGCAGACCATGCATGATTGTGAATATCAGCAGGCAGGGCTCATCTCAAGGACTGGATACTACAGGCAGTGCCATCTGCTACCTTCATGCTTGGTCCATGAAAATCTCCCATGTGCTCTTTCAACCTACTTTTCCCTTCCAGCTTGCTGAAATGAAATGACACACAGAGTCCCCAATGACTGCACTGAGGAGGGTACTCTGTCAGTTCATTCATCTGCAAGTGAGCAAGACTGCATTTGAGCCATTGTACAGCTTCAGGTCTATTTGGTTCAGCAGTTAGTCTACTCTAAATAGTTATCTTCCACTAAGCAAATCTTTACAATGTCCTCTATTGAAGCAAAGACAAGAATTATAGAATGTTGTGGTAGTGAATGACCATGTATATTGTATCCATTTTTCCTTGTGAGTTCTTCTTCTTCTTTTTTTTTTGTAGGACTGGGTTTTGAACTCAGGGTTTCACACTTGCAAAGCAGGTGCCCTACCGCTTGAGCCACACCTCCAGTCCATTTTCTTCTGATTATTTTGGAGATGGGGTCTTACAAACTATTTGTCCAGGCTGGCTTCTAACCACGATCCTCCTGATCTCAGCCTCCCAAGTAGGTAAGATTGCAGGTATGAGTCACTGGTGACTGGCTTCTTTCAGCAAGAATTGATTGAGTTCCTGCCATGGCTCAGAGCTTATTCTAGCTGCCAGGGGCACAACTGTAACAACATAGAGGCCTTGCTTCCTGGAGCTCACATTCTGATGGAATAATTAGTGATGCTTCTTGATCAATGCACCAAACAAGTATGCTAATGTTCTTATTCAGAGTTCTTTTTCAGCTGAAGCTCCTGATTTGCTGGGGGCCTGATAGATTAGTGTTTCCTGTAATTGTGCTCTAATAGCGCTTCTCAGACCTTAATGGGAGTACAAATCAACTGGAGAGGTGTAAAGTCTGATGCAGCAGGTCTTGGGAGCTGCCTGAGACTGCATTTGCAATGAACTCCAAAGTGGTGCTAATGATGTTGGTCCACCCCACTTTTTACAGCAAGGCTGTAAGAAACACTGGTTGCTGGATATTAAAGATATCCTATGTAAAAAAGACTTCAGGGTCAAATAAATGAAAACACGTAGCTAAAGGGAGAGGCCAGACCAAGTTGCCCTGGTTCCTGCCAGCTTGCTCCTGCCTGGGCCAGTCCTATCAGAAGCCTACCATGACTTTCTACCATGAGATGTACGAGATAACGCTCTATTTTCATAATAAATTTCTATATTAAAGTTTGAGCCAGTTCAAGAGAATTCTGCAATGTGTGGTTCCAAAAATCTCCTGAGTAAAGACCAAGAGACCGAGGCACAAGGAATGAAGGAGAAACTGGGGACAAGTTCAAGATCAATCCAGCTGTGAGGATAACATGGGGCAATGTCTCAAGATCCTGGAATGTTCTACATTCTAGGTCCGCTTCTAAGCAGCCTCACTTTCTTCATTGATACCATAACATTTTATATGAGAATCAAATGGGGATAATTTTCTCACATTACATGGCAGCGATATTTTAAGAATGTGGCCATTATATTATTTTTCTAAAATATTGCTGGCATGCCAGGGGTTTGTGAGAATAAAGTGAGATAGCGATCATAAAGCAATTAAACAATTAGTCGGGCACTCAACAAATGTTAGCTACTGGGAACCCAGCTGGATTGGATTTAAAAGACAAAAATTAAATGAATTTTCCCTCTAGATAGAAGAGACCTGGCATGTTTGAAAACAGAAATGGAGCTATCCCTGGAGAGTTAGTGAAGGTCATTGATGGAAGCTGCAGGAGACACTGGAGATAATGGAAGGAATGAGGTTATCCACACATCTTAAACTCTGAGCCTCTTCAAATGCAATGTAACAGAGAAGATTTCCAAAGAAATATTCTGCCTCGACTAAGTAGTACTTTCTCAATAAGAAGCAGCAGCTCAACTATTCTTAAAACATATCTTCAGTGTATATTACCGTATAATATAATTTGCCTATCTTCTACAGTTCAAACCTCCAGGTAAAGGTTATAATTCTCAAATATTAACTATTTTCCATCTAGGTATATAGAAGAAATAGCTCAAATAATGTAAAGTGTATGCTTAGTGAATGTTATCAGATTATAGTCTGTCTGTCCACTATTGCTCAGATAGTGGCAAAGATTCAGCTTCAGTTTTTAAGCATTAACATTATTTTTCACATCTGTGTATCCTAGCATCCCCATCTCTTAAGCAAAGAAAGGAAAATAAGAGGAGATGGAGGATAGTGGATAACGTCACACGCTGGTCTCTAACATGACCAGGGAATAGACTAGGAAGAACCAGAGAGCAGTTGCTTTTCAAGGTGGGTGGTGGTAGGAAGACACTGAAGCTTCAGTAGTGAACAGACAGAACCATATTGAAAAAACCAGAAACTTTTGGAAAGCAGGACAGAGGGAAAAAAAAGTCCGCTCCAGTGGGCAGAGTGCCCAGAATGGAGTGTGGAGCACGTGCAGCTGCAGAGGGCAGGACCTGAGGCGAAAGAAAAAGAACCTCAGAAAACATGCACTGCAGCTTCAGTTGTGAACTGAGAGGACTTGTTTTTTAAAAAATAAACAGAAAATTTAGAGGCACCCTCTAAATGTTCCATGAACAGGGAAAGAGAGAATGAGCACCTCAGTGAGTGAACTGGGCAGAAGCAACTGGGCAGAAGCATCATGGGGGGTGGAGATGCAAGAAAGAAAGAGAGAGAGAGAGAGCAAGAAACTCAGAAAACAGTAAACACTGGACTTAAAACCAAGAAGATTTGCAGGCTAACCTGACAGTGGTCCTAGAGTCTACATGGCGTGAAAGCCCTGGGAGTTTTTTCTTTTTTCCTGGTGGGAAGCCTCTTTGAAAGGATCCTATCTGAGCCTGAGGTTTTAGGAGTCAAAAGGTCCCTGGATTACAGTCTCCAGGAAACCACAGCAACCTCAGGTGCTTGTGCATGGAGCGCTGGCCTGGAGAGCTGGCCTAGCTACAGGGGAAAGACTTTGAGTCAGAACCGTGGAGAGCTCCACACAGTGGAAACTGGTCAGAGTCACAGTGGAGTGGAAATCTCTTCCTATATGGGCCATTTAGTAGGGAAGTTGGCCACCAGAGCTCCAGGAGAGGGAAGAAGTGGTGGAAAGTGATCATGAGTAGGAGTTAAGTTCAGAATGTTGGAGACCTGGAGGGCAGAGCTTGGACACAGCATTCTGCCATAGTGCTGGTCACTGCATCCCCACAGGGTTTGCAGGCTAACCAGATAGGGGTCTTGGAGTCCACATACCATACAGGCACTAGGAAAGTTTTCTTCCTGGCATTTGGTTGCTGTGCAGTGATGGGAAGCCATTTGGAGGCACCAGAGACTAGCACCTGCCAGCAGAAAGCTTGCAGTCTGCCCCATCCAGCCAGTCCTGAGAAACAGGATGACAGCTGAGAGAAATTACTGCCTGCTGTGCCCACAAACCACACCCTTTGGTTGCTAGGTGAATAACACAAAGGAAAACAAAGGAAGCCAAATAACACACAGATTGCTCTTACCGGGTGGCATGCAGTCAAAGTGACCAGGAAAGAAAAATTAAGTTGCATAGATCCGAATTTTGCACTGTTGCCTGGTTGATATCCACAGAAAACCGGAAACCTGGTTCTCTTTTTTATTAAAACATGTTAAATTTTAATTACCCCATTTTCCCTTTTCTTTGATTATTTGCTTTCTATAGAGAAATTTTATTTTTATTTATTTAAAAAGTTATTAACATTATAGCTATACAAGGGAATACCTTGTGACATTTACATATGTGCTTACAATATATCTTAATTAGATTCACCCCTCCCATCATTCTCCCTCATCCCCCTCCTCCCCTTCATAGAGTGATTTTAACAGGTTTTATTGTTCTATTTTCATAGACTAACACAAAATATATCTACCCTTTCCTTATACCATCCCCCTCCCATTATAGAGACTTAAAATCAGACTGATCAGTTTAAATATTTACATATAAATTTTAATTCCATTTTTTTCGACAGTACTGGCGATTGAACTCAGGGTCTTATACTTGCTAGACAAGTGCTCTACCACTTGAGCCATACCTCCAGCTTTTAATTCTATTTTCTTCTCTTTGCTTTGCTTTTATACTTACTTTGTATTACTTCTCTATTTATTACCTAATTTCTTTGATTTTTTAATCCTGTATTTTCCTTTTCTTTTCTATTCTTTTTCTTTCTTTCTTTTTTGAGATGCACTCTCACTATAGGGCCCAGGATGGCCAGGGCCTTGTGGTCTTCCTGCCTCAACCTCCTGAGTGCTGGGATTGTAACATGAGCCACCACATCCAATTTTTTAATATTTAATTTTTAATCCTGTCTTCTTCCTCCTTCTTCCATTTTTAAATGGTTTATTCTCTTTCTGTTTTCAATTAGATCACTTTTCTCTCTTACTTCTTCCTTTCTTTCATAGTTCCCCTTCTAAAATTCTTTTTTCTTTTCATTGTTGTTGGTTGTTTGCTGGATTTCTTTTCTTTTTTACTTTACTTTTGGCAGGATCTGGTCTATCTTTTCCCTTCTCTTTTTCATTTCCTCTTCTATTTACTTTTCCCTCTTCTATTTTTCTCTACTTTCTAACACTATTTGCTAGTATTAGTCTTATTTTCTTTCCATTTCTACCCTAATTAATTAAGTAATATCTTCTTAGTCTGTGCAGTATTATCTTTGCTCCTTTATTCCTCTAAGGTTATTGCAGTTGTGGTGAAGATTGTTTTTAATTTATCATTACTGAATTTTCATAGTGGTCTATCAGTTGTGGTTGCCTCTGTAATTAGTTTCATTCTCTCTTTGTGGTGCTGGGGATTGGGCCCAGTGTCCTGAGCATATTGGATGAGTGTTTGACTACTAAGTTATACCCCTAGTCCAGTGGTGAGTAACCACCCCTCAACAGTGCCACAACCTAGTCCCAACTGAAATGCCTCCAAATACTTCAACTGAAAGAATAAGGAAGATTAAAATATTCAACTAATGACTTGGCCTTTGATGCACAAACCCCAATGCAGAAACACAAATAATATGGAAAAACAAGGCAACATGACTTTTTCCAAAATTTAACAATTCCTCAATGTCAGACTCTTAATAATAGTGAAAGTGGATGAAATTCCAGACAAAGAATTCAAAAGAGTGATTATAAGAATGATTAACTAAATCAAAGAGACCATTAATAAACACCCAAATGATTGCAAAGAGAATACAAATAAATAGCTGAATGAAATAAGGAAGACAACACAGGATATGAAAGAAGGAATCAATACAGAGATGGACATTCTAGAAACAAAAACAACCAAATAGAAGTTCTGGAAATGGAAAGCCCAATGAACCAAATAAAAAGCTCAGTTTAAAGCCTCACCAATAGATGGAATCAAGTGGAAGACAGACTATCAGGGTTTAAAGACAAGGAAGACAAATTATAACATTTAGAAAATAATAAAGGAAAAAGAAGAAAGCATGGGCAAAATGTACAAGACCTCTGTGACACAATTCAAAGACTGAACTTATGAATTACAGGCATAGGAGAAGAAGAAGAGGTACAAGTTACAGGCATAGAAAAACATTGAATAAAATAACAGCAGAAAAGGAATACACATAGGAAAGGAAGAAGTCAAATTCCTATTTGCAGATCCTGTACTTAAGAGACCATAAAGACTCCGCCAGAAGACTCTTGTCTTATAAACACTTTTGCAAAGCAGCAGAATTCAAAATCAACATACAAAAACCAGTGTTTTTTCTTTATACCAAGAATAAATTCACCAAAAAATAAGCCAGGAAAACAATCCAATTCATAGTAGCCTCAAAAAATTAAAACACCTAGGCATAAACCCAACTAGAGATGTTAAATACCTCTATAACGAAAGCTATAAATTGCTGAAGAAAGAAATTGTAGAAGACAATAGAAGATGGAAATACCTCTCATGTTCATGGACCAGCAGAAAAAATATTTTGAAAATAACCATATTACCAAAAACAATATACAAATTAAACGAAACCCTGATCAAAATTCCTATGACATTCTTCACAGAAATAGAAAAAAAAATCCTAAAATTTATACGGAAATACCAAACAGCCAAAGTAATCCTGAGCAAAAAAAAAAAAAAAAAAAAAAAAGCACTGATGGAGGCATCATAATACCCAATTTCAAATTATACTACAGAGTCATATGAACAAAAACAGCATGGTATTGACACAAAACCAGACATAGAGACCAGTAGAATAGAAGATCCAGAAATAAGCCCAAGAATCTATAGCTGTCTGATTGTTGACAAACGTGACAAAAACCTACACTGGAAAAAGACAGATTCTTCAACAAATGGTGTTGGGAAAACTGGATATCCATATGTAGAAATTAGATCCCTGTCTTTCACCCTGTACAAAAATCACTTTGATATGGATCAAGGACTTAACATAAGACCTAAAAGTTTGAAACTTTTAGCTAGAGGAAAAACATAGGGGAAAAGTTTTAAATATAGGCCCCAATAGCTCAGGAAATAAGAGCAAGAATTGACAAATGAAACTGCATCAAATTCAAAAGCTTTTGCACAGCAAAAGAAATAATGAACAGAGTGAAGGGAGAGCCTACAGAATGGGAGAAAATGAATGTTTTCCAATATTCATCAGACAAGGGATTAATATCTAGAATATATAAATATCTTCTCTAAATATTAAACACACAAAGAGCAAATGATCCAATCATAAATGAGCATTCTCTCTCTTTCTCTCTCTCTCTGATGGGACTTGAGAGGTTTGAACTCAGGGCTTCACACTTGCAAAGCAGTCACTCTACCACTTGAGCCTCACTTCCAGTCCAACAGACACTTTTCAGATGAAGAAGTACAATTTATCAATAAATGCATGAAAAAATTCTCAATATCCTTAGACATCAGATAAATGCAAATCAAAACTGCATTGAGATTTCATTTCACCCCAGTCAGAATGGCCATCATCAAGGAAACAAACAACAAATGTTGGTGAGGATGTAGGGCAAAAGGCACCCTTATATACTGTTGGTGGAAATGTGTGTTAGTCAAGCCACTATGGAAATCAATGTAGAAGACCTTCAAAAATTAAAAATAGAACTTCCATATGCTCAAGCTATACCACTTCTGAGTCAGATTACTATAATGACACTTGCATATCTATGTTTGTTGCAGTACTATTCACAATAGACAAATTATGGAATCAGCTTAGGTGCCCATCAGTGGAAAACTGGAAAGAGAAAATGAAGTATATATACTCAATGTAGTTTTACTCAGCCATAAAGAAGAATGAAATCATGTCATTTTCAGGAAATTGTATGGAACTGGAGGTTATGTTAAATGAAGTAAGACAGTCCTACAAAGAGAACTACCACATTTTGTCTTATATGTGGAATCTAAGAATAAAAAATAAGGAGATGAAAGTAAAAGGGATATGGAAGGGAAAAAGGGGAGGGACAGAAGGGATAAGAGAGAGTAATAGAGAGGGTGAATATGACCAAAGTATATTATATATATGTATAGAAATGTCATAATGAAACCCCTTAGTTTGCAGATGTATGATAGTAAAATGATTAAAAAGAAAAAAAGAGAGGAAAATAAAAGGATATAATGTTTCCTTAAGAATACAAGCCTTGGGGTGATAGGAATTTCTGTGTCTTAATTGTAGTGGGGGTTATACAACTGTATCATTTGAAGAGGGTGAATTTTACTCTATACATATGATATACCTGATTTAAACAAAACCCAAAAGAAAACAAGGACAAAGAACATATCCTGGAACACAAAGTTTGATGTTGTAGGAGGGCACCATAAACAGATTTAAGAAACTTATTTTATGATTGAAATAGGAAAGAAAAGTTAATAACTATAGAGGGAAATCTCCCAGACCACTATGTTTCAGTTGTGTCATATCAGCAGCTGCCCTTTGTACCCCCTAACTTGATCAGTTAGACAAAGTACAAAAGCAGGGCCTTAGCTCTTACCCTTCTTGGGAAGACCAGACAGAGAAGGAAACTTCCCTTAGCCATTGGAGCAACAGGAGGGCTGCTCAAATACAATCCCAGGAAACATGAGATTTTTCAAAAGGATCATTGTGGTTTTGCAGTTTCTTGTGGTTGTGCTGGACAGAAAACTCCAGTGTGACACCCTCACTTCAGCCTGGTCTTTGCTTAAATGTCCCTTTGTAGAAATACTTCTTTTGTCAGCCCTATTGGAAATGAGCATATTTGTGAATTGGCTGTCTCCCCTGCTAGACTGTAAGCTTCATGAGAGCAAGGGCTCTGTCTTTTCACTTCCCTAGCTCAAGCACTAGAGCAGTGCTAGGCATAGTAAATGCTCATGAGCCTGCAGAAGTAAGTGGAGACTCAATTGACATCTGAATCCAAACCAGAGTAAATGAGAAGAATAATGACAACTAGGGTTTCAAATGTACTCAGGACTCACTTTGATAATTCATCTGTCATTCTTTGAGGTGTCACTTACCTTCTCTAGTAATCGTGAGGATCAATCTTGACTGCCAACTTGATTGGATTGAGAAATGCGTAGGTGATTAGTAAAGCACATCTGTGTGTGTGTGTGTGTGTGTGTGTGTGTGTGTGTGTGTGTGTGTGTCTGTGAAGGCATTTCTGGATGATGGCTCTGACCTAATAGATGGTTTAATTCATTAAAAATTCCACCTCCCGTTCGGAGCTGGTAGAACTGTGGAAGGTAAGACATGCTTGGAGAAGGTAGGTCACTGGGAGTATATCCTTGGGGACTCTATCTGTCCTTAGCCCCTTCCTGTTACTGCACCTTGTCTGCCATAGTGTGAACTGTTCTGCCTTGCCTTCCCCACCATGATGGACTGAACCCTCTGAAACTGTGAGCTAAATAAATCTTTCCTCTCTTAAGTTGTTTATGTCAGCTATTTGGTTACAGTGACGAAAACTTTGACTAATATAGTGATCCACATAGTGGCTGTCTTGGAAGCTCTAGGCTTATCTTATCACAACTCCACAATCAGAAGGCAGAGGGGAAAGACTCAGTCTGTCTCCTCCAGGTTGCAAAATCTGAGGAAGTATTCTGATTGGTTTGCCGCCCAGTGAGATATACTGGTATGGTTTGGATCTTATATATCCCCCAAAGGCTCGTGAGATGGAAGCTTGATCTCCAGCTTATGGTACTATTGGGAAGAGATGGAACTTTTAGGAGGTGGGACTTCATGGAAAGAAGGTAAATAACTATAGGAATTCCTTGAAAGGGGCTCCTCTTCTCTCTTCCTGATTTCTTTTCTCCATTGTGTGCTCCCTACCATGATGTTCTGCCTTGCCTGCCTCCAAAACTATGGAGCCAAGTGACCATGAACTTGGATCTGAAACCACGATCCAAAATAAATCTTCCCTCTTTTTAAGCTGATTTTCTCAGGTATTTTGTCCAGTGATGAAAAGCTGACTAACACAACTACTAAGGGGGCCAGAACAGAGTTACAGTGTATCTGCCCTTTTCGGCATTTCTTGCTGTCCAATTTTGCTTGCTCCATTTATTTTGGTGATGTTACCCCAGTTTTAGTAATGATGCTTGAGTGCTCTTCCATTTAGCCCCTTGTCACCCCTCTAGCATTTTTTGTCCAACAGCAGCTCCTTGCCGGAGGGATATACTGGGCTGATGACACTTGCATTGCCTATGCAAAGAGAAGTGTCCTGAGGGGTAGCCCTTGAGCAATGGGTGACATCTCAGGAGTAGAAACACTCTCAGTCCCTGTGCTCCTGATGGGGACAACTCTGAGACATGGCTTTCATATGTCTCCTGAACTCCCTCAAGACTGAGCTCAAAGTTACCCTCAATGGGACTTTGCTGGGTGCAGCACCCTTGCTTGGCCTCCTTCACTTCCCAGTCCAACTTCCCACTCTCTACCTAGGAATAGTTCCCAATAAATCACTTGCAAAGAAGTTTCATCTCAATGTCTACATCTGAGGAATCAACCTATACAAGCTCCTCTGGGCCTCCTTTGCTCTCCACCTATTTATCATAGTTTTCTGAGAACACAGATGCTAGTCCCTCCTCCGCACATGTATGCTACAAAAATGTTTACTTATTTGCTTTTATTTTGAGGCAAAGTCTAATTATGTAGCCCAGGCTGGTTTTGAACTCCTGCTTGCTCAGCCTCGCTAGTACTTGGATTACAGGCATGTATCACTACACCCAGTCATTGCTTACTTGCTTTTAGTATGCTCCTACCCTTGGAGTTTTTTCCTGTTCCCCCTACTTAACTTAGATCCTTTCATTGCTTCTCAGGTATGCTACTAATTTTCCCACTTTGGTTATTACTGATGACTTGTCTAGCCAACCTCTGTAATTCAACACATTAAAGAAATACTCCTTGTATTTTCTCTCTTATTTTCCATACCTTTCTTCTACATCTTGTGTTAGGTGCTTGTTTAAGATATCTCAAGGTCATGCTTGATTCCACCTCAATTTAATGGTGAAATCATAATTAATCATACTACCTTTTCCTCATTCACATATCCAAAATATGGAAATGTAAAAGAAAGAATGTAATGAAGTCATCAGAACACTTAAGTGATGTCTTACTTCTCTATCATTTTCTAAAGTTCCATTTAATTCTGTTCAATTCCATGAAACTTTTAGTAATCTTTATCAGATGAATTTATATATACACCATTGTGAAAAATAAAAAGGAATAAGTCCTGAATATCTTTGATTTGCCCTCAATTAAGATAGGCATTGAAACCAGAGGCTGTAAGTTTCAAATAGCAGAATATGAGAGAACTTGGACAGAAAATTTAAGATGTTAACATGTGCACTTTTGACAATGTAAAACACTGGATTTGCCATTGCTCTTTTCTTAGACAGGTAAGGAGAAAGTTTAGCAAATATTTACATACCCGTGTTCACAACATTTAAGCTAAATCTTTATGTCTTCTATATATTGTCATTATAAAGTTGAATTTCTAAGATTGTTAACTCAAAAAAGGGCAAAGAGCATTTCTACAGGATTCCAAGGTTTGTTTTAATAACTGCAAACTGTTCACTTGTAACCCTGAGACTATGAATGTTTATTACAGGAAACTGCATATTAGAATGTCTGGGGAAGAAAATTGTGCTTATTTCCTTCAACTTGTAAACTGTGTTTGTCATAGGAGGTTGATTTTACTCACCAACTCTTTGATAATTGATCTGCCATTTTTGACCTCACTGATCCAGCTCTAATTAACCCAACAAGTGAAAGAGAATGTACAGATTAGCCTGGAATTAAAAACATAGCTGAAGGCATTCCTTGGGCAAAGTGGTTTTCCTAACAAAATAAATAAGTGACTTTAACAAAAGAATGTTAAAATACAGATCACAGCACTCTTCAAAAAAGTCCTGAACTGGAAACTTTCCAAATACTGTCTGACAATAGTAAATTGAATAAATAAACTGTGGCCTATTTACACAATGGAATACTATACAGAAATGAGAATGGTTGCAACCAGACACAACAACATAGATGGATCTCATAAACAAAATGTTGAGTGAAAGAATCCAGACACAAAAGAGAACATACCATATGCTTGTCTTCAATTAAAGTTCAAAATCAGGCAAAAGAATTTCATGGTGTAGGAATAGTGCTTATTTTGAAGCAGTAATGCTTGAAAAAGAATACAGTAGGGGATTCTGGGAGCTAATACTGCTCTATTTCTTGAGTTATATGTTTATTTATGTAGTTGTCTATATCACCTTTCACTTAATGTTTTTTAAAACCCTCATGCAATACAGAATCTCTATTTTCAATGGCATTAACTGTTTCCCAAAAGAAGCTGAATAGTCTTTCAGACCCAGGAAGGGTGCTAGACACTGGGAACACTGAGGGGGAAAAACAGACTCTACCTTCAAAACCCAGTGGTGATGATGGAGTGGCTTCCATATAGGGTAAAGTGACAGAAGGAGAAGATGGTGCAGAGGTGGGTACCTTCCAGCCTGGTGCTGGGAGGGCTCCTGCAAGGCTTTCAGGGAGAGATGATGGCTTGATTTGTGTTTTAAAGGTTGGGTAAATATTAGCCAGGCAGAGAAGGAAACAGAGGGAGTTCAGTGGCAGGAGAACATGCTCAGAATTGGATATGGTGTCAGTGTAGCATGCAAACAAGGAAGTAAAGGCAAGGGCTGATCTAGAATACCACTGTGATAATAAATTAAGGGGGTTTAGACTTAGGGATCAACAGAAAGTCATTGAATGATTTTAAGCAGGTTTTTTTTCCAATACTTCAAATTAAGCTCCGGGCTTTGCATTTGGTAGGCAAGCGCTTTACAACTTGATTCATGCCCCCGCCCTTTTTGCTTTAGCTACTTTTTGGACAGAGTCTCACACTTTTTGCCTGGCCTGGCCTTGGACCGTGTTCCTCCTACCTCTGCCTTCTGAGTAGCTGGGATTACAGGCATGAGCCAGTGTTACTGGCCCTTTTGGGATTTTTAAATGGTCTTTCTGGTTAATGGTTTCTCATAGGTGGGTGGGTAAACTTGAGCTGATGCAACAACAAATAAGCAAGAATAAAAATGAAAATTATGGGATATAACAGGGTGGGTGGGATGAGGTAGGGAAAGATTGGAAGCAATTATGGAGAAAAGCACTGTGCTAAGTCCCCATCAAAACTATTAGTAGTTCAGAAAAGCCTGTTGGTGGCTACCCGATACCACAGTGTTGCAATGGTCTTTTATTCTAGTTCATCTTAAATCCATAATCATTGACACAATGACATCAGTGGAAGCTCTCATTGCACAGTTCTCCCATAGATTTAGCCCAAGTTGTGTCCATTAGAGCTGTGAATAATTTCAGCCATCTCTAGCCTTCAGTTGTTCCAAGTCCCCAGCCAATGAACCTGTGATTCAGTCGAGAAAGGCCTTAAGCACCTCAGGCACCCACAGAGGCATTATCATCAAGTACTTGACTCTCTCAAGTTCAGTAGGAGAAATGTCAACTCATTAAGCTTGGGTGGTGAGTCTAGGAGGCTTATTTGAACAGTATTTAGCAAGTTACTTGTCAAAAAAACAAAACGAACATGGTTCCTGTTTAAATGTGAAGGGAGGGAGGCATTGAGAGCAACTGTTTATCTGAAGTCAATGTTAGAATTTACAGTCTGGTGCACTGATCATAACATTTAGCAAAGGTTATATATTTTGTGCATCAAAACAGACTAGCCCACAGGGTTTTAGCTAGGCAAACTAAAGCAAAACAGACATTTTGGTTTTGAAATCCAGGGCAAATGATGTTTTGATTTTAATGCTTTAGGCTTACTTCCTCAGACAAAATAGTTTGCTGAGAAATTAGAGGGAAAGAGGCATTTCCTAGGTGTTAGGTAGGAACGATAGAGATCGTCTACGGTGCTTTGTTCCTCTCAAACCCAGACACTCCATCAACTTCATACAGTAAGAACCCCTGCCCATTCTGAACACACCAAAGCAAAATCAGCAGAGAAGTATGGCATGAATCAATATCTTTTGGTAAGGAGACTCCACCCCTTGAAGTCGTTTTAAGTAGGCCTCCAATGTGGTCTGTGTGTACAATGAGGAGTAATCTACAACTTGGAAAAGTTGGTTCACAGCATGGAATTTTTGACCTTGTAAGTGATTTAGAGACAATTGAGCCAATTTTCTCCTTTCTGGTTGAGAACACTGAGGTCCAAAGAGGTTGTCACGTGCGTCCAAGTTCATAACAACCTTGGGGAACCTGGACCCTGGTGAAGTGGCTGCTGGGCCCTGGATTATCAGGTATGCAAGAGTGTTACAAAGCTTTAAGTCGGCAAGATAGACTTTCCCATGCTTCGCTCCTCCTCTCCTCTCCTGTCCTCTCCTGTCTTCTTCTCTCCTGTCCTCCCCTCCCAGACCCTCCCCTCGAATAGCATTATTTTGACATATAATTTGCATACCATGTGATTTACCCATTTAAAGTATATAATTCAATGATTTTCAATATTTTCATACAACTGTAAATAAAAGCACCACTGTGATCAATTCCAGAACCTTTTCATCACCCAAAAGGAGACCCCATTCACATTGGCATTTGCTCCCCATTTCTCCATCTCCCTAGCCCCTGGAAAGCACTAATTTCTTTTCTGTCTCTGTATAGATTTACCTAGTCTAGACGTTTCATATAAATGGAATCATATAATATGTGGCTCTTCATGGCTACATTCTTTCCCTTGACGTAATATTTTCAGAGTTCATCCATGCTGTAGTATTTATCAGAACTTCATCCTTTTGATGGAGGAATACTATTCCATTGTATGGATAGGTCTCATTTGGTTTATTCACTTATAAATTGAGGACAATTTGGGTTGTTTCCACTTTTGGGCTATTATAAACAATGATGATATGAACATTCATGTACAAGTTTTTGTGTGTACGTGGGTTTTTAATTCTCTTGAGTATATCCTAGTAGGAGAATGTCTGGGCCAAATGACAATTTTATACTTAAATTTTTGAGGAATTACTAGACTGTCTTTTTGGTGGTTGTGAAGTGGTCTTTCATTGTAGTTTTGACTGCATTTATCTGAATGTTAATGATGTTGAACGTCTTTTCATATGATTACTGGCCATTTATGTATCTTTTTAGGAGAAATGTTTAATGGATTCTTCATATCTATTTAAAATGGCATTGTCTTTTTATTTCTTAGTTGTAGGACTTTATATATCTTACGTACAAGTTCATTATCAGATACTATATATGATTTACAGAAATGTTCTCCCACTTTTTGGATTGACTTTTCACTTTCTTGATGGATCCTCTGAAGCACAAACATTTTCAATTTTGTTAAAGTCCAATTTATCTATTTTCCTTTTGTGGCTTGTGCTTTTATGTCATATTTAAGAATTCATCAGCAAGTCCAAGGTTATGAAGATTTGCTCCTAGGTTTTCTTTTAAAAGTTTTATAGATTTAGCCCTTTGATCCATTTTTAGTGAATTTTTCATGTGAGGTAGAGGTCTGACTAGTTATATCTCAGGGCTACTTATTAAAAATACTTTTTTTTTTTGGTACTGGGGTTTGAACTAAGGGCCTTGTGTTTGCTAGGCAGGCGCTCTACCACTTGAGCCACTCCACCAGCCCTTTTTTATGTTGAGTATTTTCAAGATAGGGTCTTGCAAACCATTTGGCCTGGCTGGCTTCAAACCATGATCTGCCTGATCTCTGCCTCCTGAGTAGCTAGGATTACAGGCCTGAGCCACCAGCTCCGGATGAAAAGACTAATTTTTTTTTCTCTGTAGAACTGGCTTTCTAAGAACTCTCTCTCCTGCTCAGTCTATTCTTCACACTTCAGCAAGAATTTTACTGATACAGTTATATTGCAATAGCTCATTTATGGACCACTTTTTCTATGCTAAGAACATTGTCTGTGGGGTTTTTTTTTCTTTTTCTTTTTTTTTTTTTGAGACAGGTTCCTACTATTTAGCCCAGGTTAGCCGATAACTTACTGTACAGCCCAAGCTAGCCTCAAACTCTTGATCCTCCCGAGTGCTGGAATTACAGGCATGTACCACTATACCTAGCTTAAGAACACTATGCATAATCCCTACTGCAACCCTGTGAGTTAGGTATTATCATTCTTATCCTATAGACAAGGAAACTAAAATTCAGAAAGGTTCAATACTCTGTCTGAGGATATATAAGAAGTATCTAAAGATACTTTATCTGCAACAAGTTGGAGTTACTCAAAAAGACCTCTTTATTTGGGCCATTTTGTTAAAAGAGAAAATAGACTGATGAATTTAAAGTTATGTTTTTGGGGTTTTCTTTGACTTCTTGGGACGCCAAAGGAACCCATCGCTCTGGACTGGAATCCTTCACTTTGCTGGATATCAGGCCAGTTGAGGTGATGCTCATCAAAGTCCACCACATGGCATGGACAGAGATTCTACCCAGGTCTGAGATCTACACAAGGATGACTTTACCTCTGAACCACAATTGATCAGGTACTTTCTACTCAGGGTTAATTTTAAGAGCTAAGATAACCAAGAATGAAACTAAAGGAGTTCAGGGTGGTGACTGCTTTCTTTTTTAAAAAAAATTTATTTTATTTTATGGGTTTTACACTTACTTACATGTATATACACTATTTGGGCCACCTCCTCCCTGCTTTTTTTGAACCAGTTTGAATGATAATTCTCCTGATTCCTCTCTTAAAGCTCAGAAACATTATAACTTTTGTTTAACAAAAACAAATTGTGGCTGGGCACAGTGGCTCAAGCCTGTAATCCTAGGTTCTTGGGAGGTAGAGATCAGGAAGATCATGGTTGGAGGCCAGCCTGGGCAAAAAGTTCACGAGAATCCATGTCAACCAATGGCTGGGTGTGGTGGTGAGCATCTGTCATCTCAGCTACTCAGGGAAGCACAAATAGGAGGATTGTGGTCCAGGCCAATGTGACATAAAGTGAGACCCTATCTAAAAAAACAACCATCACAAAAAGGTGCTGGAGTCATGGTTCAAGTGGTACAGTGCCTGTCTGGCAAGCACAAGGCACTGAGTTCAACCCCAGTACCACCAAAAAACCAAATTGTAATTGGGACAAAATGAACCTAGGAATCGAATCAATGGGAATCAATGGTCTTTGTGGAGATAGGATTAAAGGTGAAAGTGGCAGTAGAGTCACCAGTATTTGGCTTTCCCTCTATGACAGCCAAGAAGGAATGGAAGGCAGACATTGGCCCTCAGTCAGCTCACCTTTTGCTTAAACAACCTTTAGAGCAGACCTGTTGAATTTAGGGGATGGAGTCCAGGAATCTGCAACTAACAAGCTGCCCAGGTAATTCTTTGCCCCATCAAAATTTAAGAACCATGACTCCGGAGCCCCCAAACCCTTACAAGAGCAGCAGAACAGGTGGAAGGGGAAACTGGTCATCAATGGGCTGATGCTACTGCTTGGTATTAGGGTGTGACTTTCTCTCACCCACGTCCCTGTATTGTTCCCAACCTAGCTGTATCATGCCAAAACTGAGGTTAGAACTTAAGTGAGTAATCCTATTTGGTAAGGTGTTAACTAAACTGGAATTTTGAAATCTGTGCAGCTGTTTTAACTTTAACAAAGTCATTTTATCAGTTACTTGTTTGTTTGCTTATTTATTTAGACAGAGTCTCACTGTGGTGCTCAGGCTGGCCTCAAAGCTGTGATCTTACTGCCTCAGCCTCCTGAGTGCTGGGATTATAGGCATGAACCACCACATCCAGCTCCAAAATGGCACATTTAGTTTCTAAAGTCTTCAGAAGATGATGCTGAAGACTACAAGTGGATTCTTTCTACAGTTCTTTGGTTGCAATACATTTTCATGTTGATCATTGAAAGTAAAGGTGTCCCTGTGGTGCACATGGGCTGGCATGCAGAACTGTGCTACCTGGTACATTGTAGGTACAAAAAAATGTAAACTATCCGGCAATACCACTCTTGGGGATATACCCAAAAGACTGTGACACAGGTTACTCCAGAGGCACCTGCACACCCATGTTTATTGTGGCACTATTCACAATAGCCAAGTTATGGAAACAGCCAAGATGCCCCACCACTGACGAATGGATTAAGAAAATGTGGTATCTATACACAATGGAATTTTATGCAGCCATGAAGAAGAACGAAATGTTATCATTCGCTGGTAAATGGATGAAATTGGAGAACATCATTCTGAGTGAGGTTAGCCTGGCCCAAAAGACCAAAAATCGTATGTTCTCCCTCATATGTGGACATTAGATCAAGGGCAAACACAACAATGGGATTGGACTTTGAGCACATGATAAAAGCGAGAGCACAAAAGGGAGGGGTGAGGATAGGTAAGACACCTAAAAAATTAGCTAGCATTTGTTGCCCTTAATGCAAAAAAACCAAAGCAGATACCTTAAAAGCAACTGAGGCCAATAGAAGGGGACCAGGAACTAGAGAAAAGGTGAGATCAAAAAGAATTAACCTAGAAGGTAACACCCACGCACAGGAAATCAATGTGAGTCAATGCCCTGTATAGCTATCCTTATCTCAACCAGCAAAACCCCTTGTTCCTTCCTATTATCGCTTATACTCTCTCTACAACAAAGTTAGAAATAAGGGAAAATAGTTTCTGCCGGGTATTGAGGGGGTGGGGGGGAGAGGGAGGGGGTGGGGTGAGTGGTAAGGGAGGGGGTGAGGGCAGGGGGGAGAGAAATGACCCAAGCCTTGTATGCACATATGAATAATAAAATAAAAAAAATGTAAAGTATCCCAGCTTCTTCCATACCCAAATAAGCACAGTGATTCTTCATGAAAACAGCCTAGGCTTTTGGTTTCATAGATCTGTGCAAGGCAGTGATGATAATATCTCTTGCTGGGTGGTTTGGCACGTACCTGTGCATAAGTTAGGCCTGCCTCAGTAAGGGTTGGGGTGGGGAAATTTTGCTTCCTTCTTCTGGTAGCAAGCCATGGTTTATTGTTCTGTCTTCAAAAAATGGAGTTAAAAAGTGGAAGCAATCTCAGATTTTGTAAGTAACAGAAAACTTTTCCCCACTAGGATGAAGGGTGTGCAGAGGGCAATAAACAGCTATTTTCTGGTCACTTAAAGGAACTGAGAGAACTGCGAAAGCTTGGAATCATACCTGGGGGTCAAAGGTGATGCTAACTCAGGGCAAAACCGGAGGCCATAAACAAGGGTTGATGGGGAAACTAGAAAGTGGGGGAATTTACAAGACTAGGGGTGTGTGGATCTATTTCCTCAAACAACCTGCAGATTTAATATTTATGATATTACTGTCTGATAATCTCGCTGTACCTTTGAGCTAAAGGGCATTTGCTAGGAGCTAGATACTTATCTGCTTGAAGAAAATTAAGCATAAGCTAGACTCCTTCTCCAACAAAAATAACTCAGCTCTTTGGTGCCAGAGGATTGCTGAAACCTAGGGTTATGCTGGTAAGCAGTTTCAGTCCTTGAGTTCCGAATTTCAATTCTTTTCTCGAAACAGATGCATGATTTCTACAAGTCACTTGTTCCAGCCTTACTATTTGACCTAAATCAATCTTTTAGCTTTTGAAGATCTTGGCCATTCTCGGAGTCTATATGACAGACATACTGGCTCATCTTGAAGAGATTTAGACTGGATGAATAATTGCCTTGAAAAAACCAGAAGCGGTGACTCATCATTCTAAAAATCCATACTGCTTGGCATTTACAGCACTCCTCCTCTGTATCACAGGAGGTGAAAAAAGAATTTGCTGTTTATCCCCTCTGAAAAATGACTTCTTCCCATCCCCGGGACAGGAGACTCATTGTCAGTGGGGCAGGTCATTTTGGTAAAAGGCAAAAGATTTATGCGATCTGAAGAGAAACCAGAGTATAAGGGGCAGGTCATTTTGGACAGATGCTCCAATCCTTTCAAGGACATCAGGAGCAGTAAGTTGATATCACTACAGGCTTGAGGTCTTGAGCTGACAAGAATCCTGAATCTCTGTTTTTGGCTATGATGCCACAGATCCAGCAATGGCTCTGGTGGCAGTGCTGCGAATCAGATCTACATCTTTTGCCTTCTGTTTCTCCTCATTGACCTGTCCTCGGGCTTTTCTCAGAAACCAGAGGAATTAGCAGAACTTAAAAAGCAAGAAAAATGCGTAGTGGTTAGACTCTGGGCTGTCATGGGGTTCACTGGGTACCACAACGTGTCATCATAAAAGTCTTTTCTACACCTCGGTCATGGTGAAGAAAGGTCAGTGGGGAAGAAGAGAAGAGATGGCTCTCAAATGGCATTTGTGGCAGAAAGTAGCCATGTAACAAACCTTTTTCTTCTAGGCACCTGACTTTTCTGGCCTCCTCTGCAGTTGGATATATCATGTGATTGAGTTCTGTCCGATGGAGTGTGAGTGTATGGGGTAGAGGGAACCACAGATGCCACTTCTGGGCCTGGCCACTTCAAAACCTTCCATGCAAGCAATCTCTCTTGGTCTCTCCCTCTATCTCATTCCTCCCTGCCATCTGTTGACTGAATTCATGTCAGAGTCCTCTTGGAAGCCGCATGTTAAAGATTTCAGAGCTTCCGTTTGCTCAAAGTTCTGAAGGACTGTGGGAACAGAAGCCCTAGAACCATTTTCCTGAACTAACTGGACTTTGTGTGATTGAGAATTATACCACTTTGTTAAGTCACCAAGTTTATGATATCCAACTACTATCACAGCTAGCTTTACCTTAACTAATACAGAATTAATACAAGTAGTATGAATGTATGTCTACGTAGTCCCCAAATGCATACATTGAAACCTAATCACCAACAAATGATAATAGGATGTGGGGTCTTTAGGAGGTGATTATATTGTAGGGACAGAACCCTCATGAATGGGACTAGTGCCCTTTCAAAAAAAGACCCTGGAGAGCTGCTTTGACCTTTTCTTATGTAAAGACATAGCAAGAAGTTGTCATTTATGAACCAGGAAGTGCTCCTCACCAGACATGGAATCTGCCAGTGCCTTGATTTTGGACTTCCAAGTCTCCAGAAATAAATATATGTTTTTAAATAAGCTACCCAGTCCATGTTTGTTTGTTATAGTAGCTTAAATGCCTTTTGTGTTGCTATTAAAAGTATTATTTGCATCTACTTGAAGATATGTTTAGATGGTTCTTTTTAGTTTTCCACTGTGATAACACAGTTCAAAAGACTTATGACTGCACTGAAGAAGGGGATTTCAAATACAGGGGTAGGCCCAAACCTTAGCACCTGGAGGATAGGCAGAGTCCCTTTGAATACAGTTGCATGGTAGAAAGAAAGAAGACATGAAGTGATCTTATTTCTGTTGTTTACAAGCATGCAAGAAGAGAGGGTGGCAATTCTTGATATGTCTTAAAACAGATTTTTCCCAACTGAAAACACTTATATTTAGAAAGTTTGAAAAGTGTGTATTTTAAAAGGTTTAAAATAGCATAATTAGAAACATATGATCCTAACTGATCTCCATTGAAATAAAGCTGATATTTAGCACTGAGGTTTTGCATGGAATTTCCAGAAACTTTTTGATGTACAGTATATTTCAGACTCACTTGTCTATCCTATTTCAGAGTGCCAGTAGGTAAAGACTGCCCATAAGAATGACATCAGAAGCTCCCTGAGATGTATGCAGCCCATTTGGAGCTTCTCCTGGTCACCTAGCTTGAGCTATCGATTCTCATCATTTTTGCTAGTTTTTTGGCCACTTTTAAATTTGATTTCTCAGTTCCCACTTTTTTTTGGTGGTATTGGGGTCTGAACTTAGGGCCTCACACTTGCTAGGCAGGTGCACTTTCTTCCTCTCTCTCTTGGATCAGTCATCTAATAGCATCCTTGCTTGGCTTCTGATGCAATCCAGAAACAAAGAACATGGAGTGGGCTGGTAGAGAGTGGTATGTTTCTCTGTAGCCATGGCAGGACATGTGGTAGCAATGCTGGTCAAAATGCACATAGTCAGGTGGAGATACCTCAGTCACATCTCAATGTAAAAGATACCAGGCATTCATAGAGATGCCCAAGCCTCAGTTTTGGCCACCAACTTTATCCAATAGCCATCATTAGCCTTTTTTAAAAATCAGTGCTATTATATAGGGAAAGAGCAGTAACCTGAGTTTCTTGTGTTATGCCTTTCAACACCTTACTGTGACAGATGCTATTGGTGCCCTTCCCATATCTCCTTGGCATTACTGCTGTTTACTGTGGGCTGCCTACTGTGAACACCTGTGATTGTCTGCCCGAGGGGCTTTTCTATGGCTGCAGGGTATACTCAGTCTGAAGTGCTAAAGGGTTATTATCTCCAGGGGAGCCTTCAACCGACAACTATTGAGGAGTTGGTGCATAAGCACCCCTTCTTCCTCCACCCTCAGGTGGAATAACTCAGAGGTAGATTCTACACAGTCTCCTAGAGTTCTCCAGTAGGACTGAGCTCTAGTTGCCTATAGTGGTGAGTGGCTTTCCCCTTTTCTCCATCTAACTTCCCCACTACTGTATAATGCTTTCTGGGATCAAATTCCAAATAAATCCTTGCATCCAAATCTTTGTCTCTGGTCTTTTATAAGCAGGATTATCATTAAGGTGCCCAATAATCCAATGTAGATTGTGACACCAGCAAACAAAGTATCAAATGAACTGCTTATTCTAAACTGCTTGAATAAACCTTTGGGGACAAAAAGATTTATTCAGAGTGTGGATTACTCTCCACTGAAGTTGGCAAGGAGAAATTTTTCTCTGAGTTTATGAGATCTCTCCTGTGCTGGCCATGGAGAACCATTGGAGCTCCTCTTGAGAAAATCAGTGGGGCCCAGGATGTTCCTGCAGCCCTACCCTCACTCACTTTGCACCTCACAGCAGTATTTTCCTCACCCAGAGAGACCAAGGGGCATTCTTTAACTTCTTCATTCCTGTTTGCTTTGCCTGCTATGTTCCTTTCTCCACCTCCTTCCGTGGCTACAAAGATCAATACTTAGGCCTGGCAAGAGATTCACTCAACACTTTCAAATGGCTCTCAGCATGATAAAAGGTTGGTTTTCAAAAACACAGTGTTCTCAGAACACAAGGCCATCAAAATAGCTAATTTAATCTCGAGACACCAGGAATTAAAGAAGTATTATCTATGCAACACAGACAATTCTTTTTTCAAGATCTGTTTCAGAGCCAGCTCAAAGTAAAATGGGGATGGGATGGTGAGTGGAACTGGGAATGCTTCCAGCTGGACGATTCAACATAACAGATCTCCACTGCAGCTCCACAGAAAAATGGCCACATGAAGCTACAGGATCAAAAATGAGGTACCTGGCAGGGATCAATAAAGCAGTAGGGGAGAGTCATTTCTGGAAAAGACTGAGCTATCTGCTCAGTCAGTTCTCAAGTGCTCCCAAAAGAAATGATGGGCACTGATATTTTGTGGGCTCTGCCAACAGAGCCCAGAGACCCAGCTGGTACCTCTAATGCTAGCTCTTGTAGCAGTCAAAGGTCTGGAGGCAGTAGAGAAGCAGACTTTTTTGCTTCCTTTTAAAAAGTGATTCACGGTGTTGTAGCAAAAAAAAAAATTATAAAGGTAATATCCTCTTTAGCTGGGGTTTAAAATAGCCACTGAAAGCTCTTTGTAATCAATAATATAGATTTCATCATGAGGCCTGCATTAAAGAGGTAGGAGCTATGTTAACTTTACAACTTCCTTGTGGGAAGAACAAGCAGAGATTCACCATGTGTGTTTTTATACTGCTCAAACTGAATGCACAGATCACAGCAGAAACAGCACATAGTACCTTCCCCTTACCCTTTATTGAGTTCTCATTTAATTCTCACAAGGACACTGTACTTGCTTCTTTTAGAGGTGGGGAAACAGGGGCTCAGTGAGGTGGATTTGATCAAGTTTCTTCATGAATAGATTATGGAGTCTGGATGCCATCAAAGCCTTAGAAATGATTCTAAAGCCAGTGCCCAGTCTACTCTTTCATACCAGGTGAGAGATTCTGTCGAAGGCAACAGCTGCAGAACAAGCCTAACTTGGGTGCAGGTGTGGTGGAAGGATCTAGAAAGCCTGGCCTGGATGTTCCTCAGCTAATCCTCTTAAATGTCACAAAGAAACAATAAACAACCGAAATTGTTTTCTTTGAAACCCTTACCAAGGCCAGATGCCCAGAATGAATGCTGCTGCCAGTCAATCAGATTACTCCAGAGCCCAGACTGTCCGCATTGTCCTGCCTTCTCTTCCCAATCTCTTACAAATCCTACTTGGCCTTGACTTAATCCAACAACTGATTGCCTCACATGCAAGGAAACAATGTGCTAATTATTAAAACCTCTGAGTTATTCTTTATTACAGCCAAGCTATGTCGGGATGGCAGGATCACACATGCTCTAGAACTAGGGACAGATTCAATTTTTTTCTCATCAAGCACATATTTCCTTTTTCTAAAAAAGTTAAAATTGGAATTTTGAGATAATTGTGGATTCCCAGGTAGTTGTAAGAAGTAATAGGGAGCTCCCTTAATGTCCTTTACCTAGGTTCCCCTATGGTATCATCTTGCAAGACTCTAGCTTATTTGTATTACTTGGGTAAACAAGTGAACATTGTTTGACTGCTAAACAGAAGGAAGAAATCAGAGGGCAGCTGTGCATGAATGGGAAGTCATGGTTATGGGCCTGTGTATTAATTTAAAGATGAGAGAGAGAGACTTTAAATGATAACAACAGTAAAGAGAGGAGAGAGAGGAGACCGAGTCTCCTAGGCCAGCTTGCTATGCTCTGCCAGAGAATTTTCTATCACTTAGGTATTCCATTCTGCACACACTCTACTCAAACAGCAGAGAGGAGTGGAGTACAGTTAACCTTCCATATCCTTCATAGCCAGTCCAACCAAGCATGGATTGAAAACATTCAAAATATTCCAGGAAGTTCCCAAGAGCACAACATGCATTTGTCATGCACTAAGTACTATGTTGAATCCACATGAGTGATGTGTACACATTAGGTATTGTAAGTAACGTAGAGATGTTCTAAGGTATACAGGTGGATGTGTATAAGTTATATGCAAATACTACACCATCCATAGATTTTGATATCCATGTGGGTAGAAGGTTCTAAAACCAATCCCCCATGGACAGCAAGGAAGGACTATATTTTACTTCATTCATTTTTGGGAAAAGAGAGACTTCGTGATCAGGGACATGTAAATAGATCCCCCATTCTGAAAGAAACATGGCTGGGGTAATGCTTCCAGTGAACTACCTTTAACATCACTCTTTCCTGTCCCCCTACCTTGACATATCAGCTCATGGGTGAATTCATTTAGCGACATCATGCCTCAACGAGTGACACCTGGTGGACCAGCATTGTGCCACTGAGTGGTTTACTACCTCAGCTGTCTTTAAAATTATAACAGAAAAACCCCCAGGCTCACTTTCTAGAATTTCCTTTTCTTCATCTTCATATAGCATATTTCACTAACTTCTCTTATGATTGTGATATAAGAACAAAATATTTTCAGAGGAGACATATTTGTGTGTTTCATTTGTTCATCGTTAGTCCTAAAGCAAGAAAACATTTTAAAAGGCTATAATGAACAACTTTTTACTTTCAGATGCTACTTTAAGGATTACTCATCTCTGGTAGTATTTTCTTGTTTACAAGGAATGTAAATATTCCCTCTGGGTATATATAAATATTCCCTCTCACAGGAGGGTCAGACTGGAGAGTCACTCAGGAAGCTTTATTCTGCTCTGTTTTGTGGATATTCTATATTCATTTTATGTGACAAGTCCTCTGCGGTTTAAAATAGGATATGCTTATTCTTCCTGGAATTGAGGGACACTAAAATAAATTGGATTTAGATAGTTCTACCTGAAAAAAATGCCCCAAGATATCCAGGGATAACTCTATGGGAACAAGATTTTGAAACAAATCATACTTCATACAGTTTTCTTCTACAATTCAATACACATGACAGCCAGGTGAGATCCAGGGCACTCCACTCTTGGTCTGGAAACATCACCCTCTGCTTGACAATTACGAGTACAAGAGCTCACTTCTGTTTCTTCACCCCTGTCCTATTTTACCTTTCCTTCACTAAGACAATATGGCACTGGGGTGGTGGGAGGCACAATTGGATTTTGGGATGAGGAGATAGAGGAGAAACTCAGGACACAGAACAAGGATCTTAATCTTTAGTATCCTATTAAGAACTTTGATGTGAGGGGCTGGTGGAGTGGCTCATATGGTAGAGTGCCTGCCTAGCAAGCGTGAAGCCCTGAGTTCAAATCCCAGTACTGCCAATAAAATAAAATAAAAAGAACTCTGATGTGAATTTCCAAAGAAAAACTTCAAATAAATTCTTCTTGACCATGTTCTGAAGCTTACTGAGCAAATTAGAGGGAAGCAAGGAGAAAACAGCTGTTATCCCTTAGGATTACATTGGTCTGCACGTAGTAGCAACTTCTTATGCGAAAACTAGGAAGTCTAGAGGTTGAAGTGCCACTAGGGACGCAGGTTTTTTTCACCTCTCCATCTTGCCATCCTTGGGCTGTGGCTTTCGTCCTGAAGGTTGTAAGGTGACTATTCTACCTTCCGGAATTATGCCCACATTCCAGGGAGGAAGAAGGCGAAGGATGAAGAGAATAGCAGTTTCCCTCTTTCTAGTTTGCTTCTCTTCATCAGGAGGGCAAGAGCTTTTTGGAAGCCTTACCTAACAGACACCTGTTTACTTTCCACTGAACAAAACTGGTCACATGGTTAGCCAGATGTGGTGGCACACACTTATGACCTCAGCACTCAGGCTGAGGCAGGAGGATCTTGAGTTTGAGGCCAGCCTGGGTTACACTGTGAGTTTGAGATCTCAAAAATAAACAAGAAAGCAAACACAAAAAAACCTAGTCACATGGACACTAGCTATAAAGGAGTCTGGGGAGGTGTGTTTTTATTTTTTTTAAACTTGTTTACTTTTTAAGTTAAATAAATATAAGCAAGTACAAATATCTTAAAAATTGTACATACTTATCATGTACTACATGACGTTTTGAAATACGTATACATTGTGGAATGTCTAAATCGAGCTACTTAACATAGGCACTATTTCACATTCTTTTTTTTTTTTGTGGTGAGAAGACCTAAAAATCTACTCTTTCAGCATTTGTCAAGAGTACATTATTTGAAACCAACCAAGCACTGTTTGAAAGAGGGGGGCAGAAGGAAGAGCAATGGAAATCTAACAGAGGGGTGAACTTGTACACGTGTATGGAACTGCCACAGTGAAATCACCTCATGTTATTAATGTATGCTAATTCCAAAATTAAATTAAATTTAAAAGTAAATATTCTCACCCCAAAGAAACAAAAAGAGTGCCTTAGTAACTAGTGACCGTGTTATACAATCAATGATCTCTTGAATTTATTCCTTCTAACTGAAATTTTGTATCTTTTGACCCTCATCCCTAGTCCTTCCCCTCCAATCCCAGTCCCTGGTAGCTACCCTTTACTCTGTTTCTCCATTTTTAGATTACACTTATAAACGAGATCACACAGCATTTGGCTTTTTGTGCCTGGATTATTTCACTTCACATAATGTCCTCCAGATTCATCCACATTGTAGAGAATGACAGGATTTCCTTCTTTTAAAAGTCTGAATAGTATTTCATTGTATATATACCACATTTTATTTATTCACTCATCTATCAGTAGACACAGATTGATTACCTATCATGGCGATTGCATATAATGCTGCAATGAACATGGGGTGCAGATGTTTCTTCAACACACTGATTTCCTCTCCTTTCCACATATATTTAGAAGAGGGATTGCTGGATCACATGGTAGTTGTTTTTAATTTTGTTGAGGAACCTCTGGGAGGTATTTTTAATGGGATACATTGTAGCCCTGAATAGACAGGCTCCTGTCAGCAAAAAGGAAGGGAGAATGGGTAGGCAACCATCATTATGAGGTAAAACAGGAAAGACATACATCTGTCTTTATATGTGCAAAACTGTAGGGTCAGAAGAGCTCTTGGACTCATTCTTTACAACTTTTGGGAGACATGCACGGTGGTGTAATGCATAACTCTTGTCTAGAACTAAGGCTGTAGGCTCTAGGACATGGCTATTCGAATCTTAGCTGTTTTCAGCTGTGACCTCGAATGGATCATGTTGCTTGTTCTCACAAGGATATTTCTTTTCTTTTTTTGGGTGGAGGTCTTGCGAACTGTGCCTGGGCTGGCCTCCTAAGTAGCTAGGATTATAGTCGTGAGCCCTGGCACTAAGCTTATTTTGTACTTTTTCAGTGTGCAAGACCCACTTATATCTTTTGTCAGACTTATCCCTAAATATTTTCTACTTTTGACGTTCTTATAAAATGGAATCTTCATATTTATTTCTGGGCTGATGCTTTACCAGTTGAGCTACTCTCCCACCCCTTGTATTTATTTCTGATGGTAGCTAACAGATGGAAAATGTTTTATGTTTAGCTTATATTCTGCAATCTTGCTAAATAGTCTATTAGACTAACAGAGAATTATGTTGTCTGCAAATATAGATTTTTTTAACAAAAAAAAAAAGAACTCAGTGCCTCTTGCTTGGTAAGTAGGCACTCTACCACTTCAGCCATGCCCTAGAGTTGATTTTTTTAATAGAAATACAAATTAATTAATTAATTGATGGCAGTGCTGTATTTGTTAGGCAGGTGCTTTACCACTTGAGCCATGCCTCCATTCCATCCCACAGTTGATTTTTTTATTCATTTATTTACATGTGCATACATTGTTTGGGTCATTTCTCCCCCCTGCCCCCTTCCCCCACCCCCTCAGTTCCAGGCAGGTCCTGTTCTGCCCTTATCACTAATTTTGTTGAAGAAAAGACATAAGCATAATAAGGAAGACAGAGCATTTTTGCTAGTTGAGGTAAGGATAGCTATACAGAGAGATTCCTAGCATTGCTTTCGTGTACCCATGTGTTACGAGTTGATTCATCTCTAACTGATCTTTACACTGATTCCTGATCCCCTTCTCATGATAACCTCTGTCGCTTTAAGGTTTCTGTATTAGTTCCTCTGGAGTGGGGACATCAAATGCTTTCATGTTTTGGGTTTTCTACCTATCCTCATATCACAAGGACATTTCTAATAGCTATATTAGAGAGCTATTTAAGGATGAAATGAAATCACATTTTCAAAATGCCCTTCCCTCCTCTCACCTACATTAAAAATTCCAACACACAGATTCCAGTGAGTCTACTGTCATGAGTTCAAACAGGAGAACAAAGCTATTGCCAGCCCATCAACAAGAGAAGAGTTAGCCAAAGCAAAGCAACTTAGCTCTTAGGCTACACTCTCACGTAGTGTGAAGTCTCCTTTAGTGGGACATCAGGAAATGACACTAGCATCTATTCTACAAGGTCTGGTCTCTGTGTTCTGATGACATGCAGAAAATGGTCAGCTGAACATGATATATGTGCTGACTCCTAAACAGGCCCAGAACTTTCCAGAGAATGATATATACCCTATTTTCTAACAAAACTGTTTCTAACAAATCTTATGTCACAATATAGTGCCCAGCTTAAGGGAACAAAAAATAAATCCATCAGCTCCATGTGGTTTTTAAGAATGATATTGAATGAGACGACAGAGGAACACTTGGCAAGGAAACCAAAAACCTGACATGAGCTCTTGAAATTGGCATTAATCCTCGGTAACATGTCTGTGCTCCAATACACATGGAGCCTTAATAAGCCTACTTCTAGAATTCCATTTTTGATTTCCTATACATTCCTTTTTACATTTCTATTAAAGTACTCATTCTATATTACAGCTTACGACATGGTTTTCTCTGCATTTCAAGGACTAGATGTGCTTTCATGGTATTTTCATTAAATGATTAAAATAGTTTGTAATTTTGAATAATCTCGACAAAGTTTCTCATGGCTAAAGATTGTGAAGTTTACAATCCTTCTGCAAGCAATAAGTGATTATGCGGGAGCAGCTATTTTTGGTCAGCCATAAGCTAAACACTCTTACATTGCTCTAATTGAAGAGTCAGATATCTGTGTATATTCTGTTCATTGGCCTCACCAAGAAGTAACACCGTGTTTTGTTGGTCACTTGAATTCATCCAGAGCAGATGCTAAGAACTGAATCAGGGAGCAATGATTGAAAAAACTAGGAATAGTTAAACTAGGAAAAAGAAACAAATGGGGAATACGAACACTGTCTTCAAATATTTAAAGGACTGTCAGACTCAGATGGGTATGGTTTTATTCTGTATTCACTTAAAAGTCAGATGCGAGTCCAATG
The DNA here is from genome assembly GCF_047511655.1 of Castor canadensis. Taxonomy (NCBI): domain Eukaryota; kingdom Metazoa; phylum Chordata; class Mammalia; order Rodentia; family Castoridae; genus Castor; species Castor canadensis. Next base: position 124,877,272 of record NC_133405.1, on the reverse strand, counting down.
AATACAAGTTAAATAAGGAGAGCATTCAGTTCAGGCTGAGAAAGAACTGTTCTAACAAGGAAATAAGCAGCCTTCTAAGAGTTAGTTACTCTTAGATGAAATACCCATCCAGAGGGGTAGTGATCAGTCACTGGGGACATGGCATTAGGTGGGAGGACAGATTCGATTTCTGTAAACATCTCTGCCAGCCCTGAGTTGACTCATACCCACGGTGCTTGGGAAATTCTAGTTTCTAGATTCAGAAAGAAAACATCTGGAAACCCGAGATAGGAGCCACAAAAATCTTTATTCCTTTTTAGTACACTTTGGGCTTCGAGGATGCCACAAGATCATTGTTGGGGTTTTGTGTCTCCTAGTGGTGTAAATAAGTTCTCTAACAGAAGTACCCAGGGCCCTTTCAGAAGGGTTGTTGTGTTTTGATGAGATTTTGTTACATGTTCTCCTCTTTATCATGTGATCCAAAGATGTGCTTACCAAAGAACAAAGGATTTCTTTTATCTCCTGCTTACATTTCTGCCCCTGACTTGCTACACTGTGCTCTGAAGAGGGAGGGCAGAGGATGCCTCACTTGCCAGGGCCCCCAAATCCTACTCCTGAACCCGCAGCTTTCTGCCACTGACATACGCTATTTCCTCTGATCTCTAGCTTGATCTGCAGTGGGCCAGGAAGGACTGGATGAAGCAGAGAGAGGAGGTTGTCAGCTGGGAACTTAAGCTGTTGCCTCACTCTCTCTTCTCCAAGCTTAAAATGTGTTTGCCAAAACAGAGAGGATAAACCAGGCATGGTGGCTCACACCTGTAATCCTAGCTATTTGGGAGGCCAAGATCTGTAGAACTGAGGTTCCAGACTAGCCTGAGCAAATAGTTCACGAGACCTCATCTCAACTAAGGGCTGGCCTTGGTGGTACATGCTTGTCATCCCAGTGACAGCAGGAAGCATAAAATAGGAGGATCATAGACCAGGGTAATGTGAGCCAAAAGCAAGACCCTATCTTCAAAATAACCAGAGGATAAAGGACTGGAGGCATGGCTCAAGCGCCAGAGCACATGCCTAGCAAGAGAGAAACTCTAAGTTCAAACCCCAGTATTGCAAAAAACAAAACAAAAACAAAAATAAAACAACAACAAAAGGCCCAGAGAGGGTACGTATTCTTGGCAACATTGACACAGAATAGCACATAGAATGGCAAGCATGACATGCATTGTACATATATGTGTTGCATGTGAGTAGATGAAATGAACACAATAAGGCTTAAGTAACCTTGTCTCATGCCACCAGAGAAGTGAAGGAGAGTAAAAATCCTTTAGTGGTCTGTGCCAGATCAATATTGAACTCTCAGGGAGGAAATTGTGGTGCTCTCACACAGAAAGCTACTCAGACATTGTCCGCGTCAGACTCGGAGCCAGACATCCTGACAGAAGCTCACATAATAGCTCATAAGTAGAGAACGGCTCCTTAAATTGCAGCCTAAACCCTGCCACAATATCCCCAACTCAGAAGCCCCTTTACAAAGGAAGTCCAAGATAAAAGAGCAGTAAATATCTGTAAACAAGCTTGAAGTCTCCTAATTTGGATGAATTATAGCCCAGGGAACTAAGAGATCAGGCAGATGAGATGACGACAGAGCCATTGCTCATTTCTTTTTTGGGGGGAGGGGGGAAATTGACGATAGAAAAAGTCACAGAAAACTGAGACACCAAAGTAGAATCCCCATTTTCCAAGGGTGGAAGGAGATAGCTTTCATATACTATGGCTGGGTGAACTCATACTGAATTTCAGAAATGTTCTAGAACACATTAAGAAAATAATTTATGCATACTTTGAAAATGATGTTGGAGTCGTTTAAGACCCAGCAGGGATTCATGAAGAAGAATTCAAGTGAGACTAATTCAATTTTTCTTTAACCAGGTTATTAGATTATTATGATAAAGCAGGGAATACAATAGGCAGTATTCATTCAGTATCATTTTTAGAAATAAACATGCAGAGGTGTAATTTATATATAATAAACTGTATCCACTTAAAGTGCACACTCTGATGAGTTTTGAAAACTGTGTACACCCATGTAACTACCACCATGGTTAGAACAGAAAACATTTTCATCTCTCCGGAAGATTTTTTTGTGCTGCTTTACACTTAAGCTTCCCTCAACTTCTGGCCCCAGACAAGCATTAATCCACTTTTTGACACTGTATTTGTTTCAGTGTTCTAAGATTTCATATGGATGGAGTTGGACAGCATGTACATTTTCTAGCTTCTATGATCCACCATATTGTTTCTGAAATTCATTCATGCTCTTGGGTGTTACTTTTATTGTGACGTCCATTGTGTGGCAGTACCACATTGTGTTTATTGGCTTATCTTTTGGCAGACATTTGAGGTGGCTTTCCATTTGGGGGGCATTGTGAACAAAGCTGCTGTGGACATTTATGTACAAGTTTTGTGTGGATATACATTTTAATTTCTCTTGGAAGGCAATGATCTGAATGTCAAAGGCATTTAGCAGGGGCTCATACGCATGTGTGAACAAGATAGAGATATGTAAGTCAATAGCAAAAATTATATTTATTTGCAATTATATACAATAACAACTATAAAGTAATATATACATAATATAGCAAAACAACTCTGACTGTATTCAGAGTGCTAATTAATGGATCAAGGCCACTATGACAGCAGTTTCTGGTGATAGGATGCAGGGCTATATCTTCAGTATTCTTTTTTTTTTAATTAATTTTCTAATTTGACAGATAAAATTATATATGTTTATTGGGTATGATTTGATCTTTTAAAATAAATGCATACAAACATTGTGGAATGGCTACAGAAAGCTAATTAACATATGCATTACTTCACATAGTTATTATTTTTGTGATGAGTAGACAAAATCTATTTTCAACATTTTTCAAGTATATGATACATTGCCTATAGTCACCATGTCAAACAATAGATCTCTTCAACTTATTTCTCATATTTAATTGGAATGTTCTAAACTTTGACCATTGCTCTAGCACCTGGAAACCATCGCTCTCTGCTTCTATGAGTTCAACTTCTTTAGATTTCATGTGAGATCCTGTGGTATTTGCCTGGCTTATTTTACTTAACATAATGCCCTCCAGGTTTATCTAGGTTGTTCAGAATGATAAGATTTCTTTCTTTTTAAAGGCTGAATATATATATTCAGTGTGTGTGTGTGTGTGTGTATTTTATTTATCCATTCATCGTGATGGACACTTAGGTTAATTCCATATCCTGGCTGTCGTGAATAATGCTACAAGAAACATGGGAGCGCAGAGGTGTCCTGGACATACAGTTTTCATTTCCTTTGGGTACATACCCAGAAGTAGGATTGCTAGATCATACGATAGTTCTGTTTTTAATTTTTTGAGGAACTACCATACTGTTTTGCATAATGGCTGTACTAATTTACATTCCTACCAATAACATGAGATATACATCTTCATCAATACTTGTTATCTAACAGATGTGAGGTGACATCTCCTTGTGGTTTCAATTTGCACTTCCCTGATAATTAGTGATGTTGAGCATTTTTCATATATCTGTTGGCCATATGCATGTCTTCTTTTGAGAAATGTCGATCCCATTTTGTCATTATTTGTTTTGCTATTGATTAAAGTTTCTTGTATATTTTGAATAGTAACTACTTATCAGATGTATAGTTTGCAAACATTTTTCTCCCATTCCCCAGGCTGTCTCTTTCCTGTTGATTATTTCCTTTGCTGTGCAGAAGCCTTTTAGTTTGGTGTAATCCCATTCGTCTATTTGTGCTCTTAGTGTCTTATATAAAAATGATTGACCACACCAATGTCATGGAGCTCTCCCTTATGTTTTCTCTTAACAGTGTTATAGTTCATGTATTACACTTAAATCTTTAATTCATTTTGAGTTGATTTTTGTATACGGTGAGAGATAGAGGTCTTCTACATGTGGATATGCAGTTTCAAGTTTTCCTAGTGCCGTTTATTGAAGGAACTTCTTTCACCAGTGTGTTTTCTTGGCATCTTTGTTGAAAATGAGTTGGCTTCTCAATATACTTAGATTTGGTATTCTTATCACGACATGGGGCCAAGATCATAAAACTTTCACATTCTGTGGAACTATAAGGATTAGGTAATTAATAGCAAATTCAGGACCCAGGAAACTCAAGATGATTGAGTGATACTTTACACCTTTACACTATTAAAATTAATCCAACAGGAGTAAGTGAAAGGTACTGAGTAAAAGCACCAACCCCCCCCCCAAAAAACCAACTAAGTTCAGGATGAAGGAAGTATGATCTAGGAGCATATTTATAAAAAACTAAGGTTTTTAGTGAAAAATAGCTTCATTATCAGTTGCTAGTCATCACACCAAAGAAACTACCACCAAAGGAACCAAGATGACTTGTGCTGCATTAATAAATGTAGTATCTGAATGAAAAAATGTTTCTTCTCTACTCTGTTTTTATCAGAGACTATGTAGTATCTTTAATGTAATTCTGAAACAACATAAACTGAAGTACGTACAAAGAAAAAAGCCAAGGTGGTAGTTATTTGGGACTGTGTTGTATGAAGACAGGTCAAAAGAACTGAAGATATCTGTTCTGGTAAAAAGAACATATGGTGGGGGCATGTATGTGGTAATAATTAGCTACAAAATTCTGAAGGAGTATCTCGTGTAAAAGGAATTATCATATGCTCTAAGGACTAGGATCATGGTTTGGGAGACGGTTCTAGAAAACATAAGAAATATCCATCCCTCCAGCTATTAGATTGGTTCAAAGATAAATTAGTTTTCCTCAGGAGGTATTGAATTACTGGTGACTGGAGGTATTCAAATAGATTCAGTGACCTCATTTGTGTAATGGGCACAAAGATACTAGTAAGAGTGGACCAAGGGTAGTATAACTGAACACATCCCTATTAAAATAAGTGCCACATTTTATTAGACTTATTGGTTAATCTTTCTTTCTCAACTAGCTAAAGAGTTATTCAAAACAAAGACCACATCTATTCATGTTTTTATGTATAATATCAACCAAATGCCTGCCAAAGGCCTTCAATAAATGTTTTGAATTAGTGAATGAATGACTGGAGGTAACTCACATTAATGACATATTGTACTTCTAACTTGTAACATTAACAAGTCCTTCCTCAATAGCCTTTCCATTCAGATTACCTGTTTTCATACATAACAAAAATTTATACTTACCACATGGATTTACTGGTGAATTCTTCTCTAGTAAGAAACTGAATTTTTCTGTTCAAGAGCAGAAAAAAAAGGACAAAAACTTTGCCTATTCATTTTTATTACCTAATTTATCTTAGGAAGTTAGCATTAAATTGATACTAAAACCTGCCAAAAACTCAAAAGCAAAAATTATGGCCTAATCTCAGTATGAATGTAATGCAATAAAAATATAGTACCAAATCAAATTTAATAAGCATATTAAAAGAATAACTCACCAACTAGCATTTACCCAGAGATATAAGGATAATATAATATTAGCAAATATATTAATATAATGCATGCATCATATTAGAATAGCAAATAAAAAAAATCACATGATTACTGTAACACCCTAAAGAGAGAGTTGGCAATTCTGAGTTTAAAAAGGAAAGAAAAATTAGCATAGTATTAATAACAGAATTAATCTTAGAATAGCAGTAAATGGCCAATGGTGATACATCATTGTAAAATTGAGAACAACAAATACCATGGGAACCAGTAGAAAAATTGGTAACTGGCATGAATAATTTCTAAATAGGAAGGGTAAATGAATGGTTAATAGGCGAAGAAATTAACCTCGCTAGAACTCAAAATAAGAAAAATCGGGACAAACTGGTGAAATTTTCTGTTAGAGATTTAGCAAGTTTCTAAAAAACATGTATATGCTCATTGCTGACAAGGCAAGGTGGGAGGCACTCTCACATTCTCCAGGGGTGAGTATGACTTGGTACAGTCTTTCTGGAAAGTGACTGCTGTTATGGAAGCAATTCAGAAAGAAGACAAAGTCTTGGGTGTAGACAGATTGATTTCAGTATCTGTTCAGGGAGTAAAGAAAGGAAGTGATAGAAATGTTCCATAATCAGGAAAGAGTTAAGCAAATTTTAGAGCATCCGAACATCAGACATTATGTAGCCTTTACAATGCATTTCTAAAGATTTTATAATGGTGAGGAGAAGTGCCAATAATGTAAAAAACAAGAAGAAAAATTACACACACCTGCAGGCACATGCAATATTCTTAAATGTCTTAAAATCTAGAAACAGTTGGTCGAAAGGAGATGCATATATGTTATGTGCTAGAATTATCGAGAATGTTGCTGTAATCTTCACATTTCCCCATGTTTTCCAACATCTCTATAAGAAGTCTGTAGTATTCCTGTTATCAGAAAAAAATCTATTTCAAGATAAAAATTATTCTTAAAGCCAAGCTCCAAAAAGCTGTCAAAAGGAAAAGAGGGGAAGAAGAATCATAATGTATCAAGGTTTCCTGATAGACCTTCTGATAGGTTCTGAACAGGTGACGGTTCAGATGCCCCTCGACTCCTGGTGAGGACGCCTAGCTGGAAGATGGAAATGGAGGTGGAGGAGCAATGTGGGTTGTGAGTGAGTGTAGAAACGTCGACACATGCGTGCTAGCTAAAGTCAGCCGGCACTGGTGGCTCACGCCTGTAATCCTAGTTACTCAGGAAGCAGAGAGATCAGGAGAGCCAAGGTTCAAAGCCAGCCCAGGCAAATAGTTCTTGAGACCCTATTTCGAAAAAACCCACCATAAGGTCAATAGTGGCAGAACCTTGGGCAATCTAGTTCCTTTGGTTCTGATTTCTCCTTCATCGAATGGTAGCTTGAGGGCTGTGGTAAGATTAAATGTAGGCAAAGCACCTGACCTAGCACATAAACATCAGCTACGTTGATCTCGTTCCCACTGCCGAGAGTGGCCCAGGGATAACAGCTAAGTTGAGGAGGAAAAAAGACAGAGGCTACGGGTCCACATTCCTCAGCCCTTAAGCACCGTGCATCTTTGCTTATGGCAGGCTAGAAATGCCAAGGAATTGATACAGGTCTACCGCACTTCCTGACTGGTGGAATTGGTGCATAAATACTTTACTCTCTTACTCCAGAAGCCAGGTAATCCCGTGTTCTGCAGTGAGGTTATATCTGGTTGCCCACAGTGGTAGCTAGTCTGATACCACATCCTTCATTTGCTGCCTGCCTTTCCCTGTCTTACTCCCTCACTCTCCTCTTGGAATCATTTCCCTAACAAATGATTGGAATGTAAGTCCTTGTTTCAGGGTCTGCTTCTGGGAGAACCAAAATTAACACTGTCAAACGTGAAACTTGGTTTGTAACAACAGTGTAAGGATGGTTGGCAGAAGAGAAACCTGTGGCTGAACTAGGCAAAGAATCCATAGAGGGAGCTAGCAGAAAACTGTGGTCTAAGAACTCAGTGTAAAGGAGATTTGCTGAACAAGATAGGAGGAAACAGCGTCAAATGCTATGGAGGTGAGCAAAACGCTGTAGCGATGAGGTGTAAAAGTAACTGGAAAGGCCCATCTGAGTTGGCACCTATGAGGTGCAAGGTGACCTCTGCCAGCAGATTTTTGGTGTAATGGTGGAAGAAGCCAGACAGTAGTGGTTTGAGGAAGTGAATGGGAGGTGAAAATGGAGGAAGCAATATTCATTTAGGAAGTCTGGCTGTGAAGGGAGAGAGGGAGTAATTAAAGGTTGACTACGATTGGGCTACTTCTCAGTACATTGGCCAAGAGTCTCCAAAATGATTCCAGTAGTGACCTTTCCAACTCCAGAGGTTAGCCAGAGGCCTCATTTACATCTCATTACATCTGCAACTGTAATGCACGCACCTCCGCTCAAATCGCCATCTAGGCTCCGAGGACACCATTCTCTGGTTCCCATTTCTTGGAAAACTTCACAATTATATATATATATCCTTAGCATAATCATTAAACCCTATCCATAAAAGTGCCTAAGACCTGGGGCTCAGGGGCGCTTGACTGCTAGGCCAAGCTGCCTGCCTCCAGTTTCCTTTGGGGACGACTATCACTTTGTGATCAATTCTGCCTTAATAAAGTCTAACTTTTACTTAAATAAATCTGCCCTGTTAAAGACTCATCTGTGTGTCTACCCCCGAATTCTTCCTTGGGTGAGGAATAAGAACTTGCCATCCATCTCCCCTGACACAGCCACTATGGACATCAGTATGGAAATTCCTCAAAAAACTAAAAATAGACTTCCCTTACCATCCATTGCTATCAATGCCCAAAGGAGCATGAGTCTGCATGCAATAAAGCCCCCTGCCCCCACACTTATTGCAGACTATTCACAATCGCCAAGCTACGGAACCAATCTAGGTGCCCATCAACCAATGAGCGGATGGGGAAAATGTGATATATACATAAATATATATATTAATGCGATGGAATTTTATTCAGCCACAAAGAAGGAAATTTTGTTGTTTGCAGGTAAATGGATGGAGCTGGAGAACATCATGTTAAGCGAGGTAAGCCAGGATCAGAAGGACAAAGGTCACATGTTCTCTCTTATATGCAGAATCTAGACCTAAAAAATGAATGACAAGAGTATAAAATGGGGACTATTTAGGGGATGGGGTCCAGTGGGATTGGAGAGGGCAAAAGGAGAGTGTGAAGGGGAAGTGAATATGATCAAAGTATTTTGTACACATATATGAAAATAGAATAACAAAGTCAGATGTGGTGGTACACAGCTGTATTGCCAGCTACATGGGAGGAAGAGATTAGGAGGATCATGGTTCAAGACCAGCCTGGGCAAAAAGTTAGTGAGACCTCATCTCAATAAACAAGCCAGGTGTGGTGATTCACACCTGTAGTCCCAGCTCTGTGGGAGGATTGCAGTCTGAGGCTAGACCCCAGACAAAGAGTACAAGATCCTATTCAAAATATAGCTAAAGCAAAAAAGGGTAGAGCACTTGCCTAGCAAGGGTGAGGCCCTGAGTTCAAATCCCAGTACTGCAAAAAAAAAAAAGCTGTTAAAATGTGTTTTAAAGTGGGAGGGGGATAAGAAAGAGTAATAGAGGGGATAATTTGATCAAAGTACATTATATGCATGTATGGAAACATCGTAAGGAAATCCCTTTGTACAATTGATATATGCTAATAAAGAATAAGTACTTTAGAGGTTCAAAGAAAGGATGAGACAAGTGGGTTTGGAGTGGTTCATAAACATAGACTTCTTTTCAGCTCCAGCTCAAGGAGTTGGGGGGATGGAGAAGTCATGAGTCTAGAATATTTGGCAGAAAATATCACTGGAGAGAAGGGCCCAAAAGCGAATTTAAGAGACAGGAAGGAGGTGACAAGCAGATCTGACTACATAATGTTCAAACTTGGATTTCCCTTAGCAGGCAAGAAAGGAGCCATTTAGAGTTTGTGAACCCAATGAAAAGCAGCGTTTTGGAGAAGGTCATTTGAAAAGGATGGTAGTGTGTTTTGGAAAAGGTGAAACAAAGGCAGGAGGGGGAGTGAATAAAGAGGAGAATCAAGCTGGGTGGGGAAGGGGGATGGAAGGACAGGACAGGAGGAGGCACCTTTTAGACTATGGGTACCAGGTCTGCCTTGTTCTTTTCCAGAGTATATGCTATTTGCACTCTGCTCTGGACATCCCCGGAGCTCAGATCATGCCCCCCCAAACAGGTCCACTACACACTGTTCCTGAACAATCCAGTGAACAAAGGAGCAGATGAAGAAATGAATGCACAGCAAATAATGAGCATCACCAGGATGAGCTACCACGTGGATCGTGGAGGATAAAGAAATGAAAGTTTCCAGGTGTGGTTGACTACATTGTCAACTGACTTGCCTGATGCCAAGATGTGCCCAACAAATATAGTCTCATATATTTTTGATATTGAAAAGAGACAAATCTGAAAGGAACCAGAAGACCACGGCACCCTTTCGGTGGTCTAAGATAACTGAGCAGACGTTAGCCATTTCTTAGACCATCAGGCTTTCATTGCTACCCAGTTCCCAGGATCCCTTGCTCCTCTTCATTCTCTACAAATACATAGGGCTTACTGTAACAGGAGATGGGACATCACTCCTGGAACCCTGTGTGTCTAGCTTAGCCAGGATGCCCAGCCTAAATGAGAACTCCAGGGATTGTGTGCACTTTCTACTTCTCTGGTGTAGGTTTTCTTCTAGAAAAGCTTATCATGGGTTACTGTGATTCTGCTTAGCTGCTGGGTGAGACTTCCTGGCAGAGTTCCAACTTGTTCCTCCCTTTCTCTGAGGTGGATTTATTTTCTGAAATATATACACATGTTAGTAATAAATAAGTGTGGTTTTGATTAAAAAAAGCTTATCACATATTTATATCACACGATCTTAGTGTGTGGAGGAGCCTGAAATACCCAAACATATTATGAATGCAGCTGCCATCTTAGAAGGGGAGAGCTTTTGAGGGAAATTTAAATTTTTGACACGATCCAGACAGCTATCATCTGTGAAAATAAATCTAACAGAGATCATAAAATCCTGTTAAGTCAATTTGTAAATACTGAAATATTTTAATAGAGAAATTCCACAAAACTTTTTTGGCCATTAAACACAAACATCAGATCAAATCAATTAATAACGTTTATACTGAGTGCAAGCTTATTTAAGCTTTCCACACATAATAACTGCAGGAAGAGCAATATAATTACAAAACTACCAATTTACAAATTCTAATGAGATAATAGATCTAAGGAAAATGATAACCGATGAGTGGTAGATACATCATTAGGTCTGAGGTTATCAATTTTGGTTGCTCAGTGGAATCATTTTAGGTGATTTTTTAAAAAAAATCTGCACAGGTGATTGTGAGGTAGAGTCAAGGTTAAGTGAAAGGTTCATGGAAATCCGTAATGGAAGAAGTAAACTGAGCTCAGTCCCACAATCTCCTAAGGGGAACAACCAGACATTAGGTGCCACGGGAAGTGCTAGAACTGGGTATTCTAGCAGCACCCAGGAAATCTTCTTACCTAAAAGTATTAAACCTAAATCCAACCAAATCTGTAGATATAGGCATTACTTTGTAAGACACAGCAGTCAGATAGAAATCACATTCAGGTGCAAAACATGAATCATTAAATAGAAGTTATATAAGAGGCAAAGGAACAATTGAAACAGCATCAAAAGGAAGCTGAGATCAACCAAATCTCAAATGTGAGACAGTGAAAAGGTCAAAACTCCAGTTTCTCCATTAATAGCATATCAAAATAAGTAAAAGAAAGGAATATCAAAGCATATCAAAATAAGTAAAAGAAAACAGAAGAGCTGTAAGAAACATAACAACTAAATCTAACGTGTGAGTCTTCCTCGCGGGATCTCAGGCCAGATCACTTCTGTTTTCTCATCTAGGTTCTCTCTGTCCTGGGAAGCTGAACTGTACCTTCAGGCTCCCCACCCCCTGACTTCTGGCTGGCTTTGGTGATGGGAAGTCCCTGCAGGAGATCAGAGGGCAGGAAAAGCAAATGTCCCCAGTAGTCCCCTGGCCTCCTCCTGTGAGGTTACCTTGGATCTTTCCATGGAAGGACATGGCTCCACTGGAGGAGACCTTCTCTGTGGACTCTTTCCTTCTAGGTTTAATTCCCTTGATCTGGTCCTCCTGACTCCTTCCCACCTAGGGGTGGTAAAGGCTCTTGCTGTTATTAGCCAAGGCTCGTTGCACTATCTTTTGTAGTCTCTTTATGAGCAAATCTCCCTTCATTTATCCTAATTCGAGAGTCCCAGTTCTTGCTGGGACTGACATAGGTCATTGGGCCAAATAAATTCTCATTTGAGACCAAGGAGAAGTTGTGAATAGGAGATAAAAGATCTACTAAGGAATTATTGTTGATTTCATCAGGTGTGACAATGGCACAGTGGTATGTCAAAAAATGCTTCCCAGGTACAGATACATGCTTATGTATTTACTGCCGAATCGTTTAAAAATACTGCATTGGAGGGCAAGGTAGTGGGGTGGGAAGAGAAAAGTCGGAGGATAGATGAAGCAAAATGGTAGAACCGTTAATAATTAGAGAAGGGCAGTTGGGTATATGAGGTATACCACACCACTCTCTTGACTGTGCGCACAAATGGAAACTTCCACAATCAAATGTTGGCCTAACCAACATGTCTTATTTCTTCTTACATGAGGTCTCATTTGTGACATTTCTTTAGAGAGAGGTGTACAGAAATCTGCATTTAAAGCACAGCCACATAGATCTTTTTCCACATGTAATTCTTGCAAAGAAAAGTTGGTGATGAGTGCATGAATAAACAGAGGCAAGTTTTCTTCTCTTTAAATCTTCCATTGGTCTCCCTGCGAGCATCTGCCAAGGGAGGGAGAGTGAGGAGAGGGTCCCGGAGTCCTCTTTTCTGCATCTTTTGTGCTATTCTGAGTCAGTCTGTGACCCTAAGGACCAAATCTATTACAGCTTTGAGCTTCATTTTTTTGGGGGGAGGTAATAAATACCAGTAACAGAGCAAATTTATGCATGAAAATTGTCCATTATTTATAATCCTTTAAGGAGATTCACTTGTTCCTGGGCAGCTCAGGAAACAAACATTACAATTTCTTCTACAACAAATGTTACCATAACCAAAAGAAGCAAGGTGCTGGATTGGTTCTGCTCCAGTAACATGTTCTGCTTCTCTTATAGATAAGAGAATTTTGTAGATAGTTCAGAAGAATGGATGGATATAGATGGAAAGGCATACATATCTTGCCACTAAAATAATCTTCCTTTTATTCAAAGCAAGTAGCAGGCAAAAATAAGCAAAATCTGAGTGCAAAGAATCCTATTGCATGCTCAAAAAGGAAACAAAACAAAAGCCAAAGTATAATGTCTATTGGGTTAAGAAGGTTGCATTGTTTTCTTATAATAATAAAAGTTGGCAGGGTTCCGCCTACATTAAAGTATTTCCTGGCATAACATTTTGGTTTTTCTTCCCTTTAGTAGGTCTGTTTTATTGATGTTACCATTAATTGATGGCTAGTAGTTATAAACCACAAGGCGGACAGATTGGGAAGGAAAAATTGAAGCTTGCTTATGGAATGGGAAAATACTGCTTTTTAAATTGTAGTTTTAATACAGGAACCCTAACTCATCAAGATGAATGCAGTGTAACTCAAAAATCTCTTTTCCCCAAGATACAAGGTACAGTTATCCCAAGTACACATCATGTTGCAAATGGTGCAAAGAGGACCAATGTTGGGGAAAACGCTTGAGTTGACTGAGGACATTTAAAAACATTTTCCCCCTCCTAGAATGAGTCGAAAGAAAGCCTCTGTCTTCACATTACTTCTCTATTAAGGATCATTTGCAAATGTTGACTAGGATGTGTGACTGGGCAACTTTGACTTTTGCTTTTGGTGAAGTCAGTGGCCTAAAAGTTAAAAGCAGAAATTCTGAAGTCAGCCTGTCTGGGTTCAAACTCCAGCTGCATGACTCGGTAACTGTATTGCTGGAGCTCTCGGAAAGGCTGACTCAACTTCCTCATTTGAAAAACAGGAATAATAATAGGGTTGTTGGGAGAATTAAATAAAATAAGTTAGAACATCACTTGACACATGGTAAGGGTTCAAAAAATACCAGCGAATAGGTGATGATGATGTTACTTCTGTCATGAAGGGGCACCATATAGAAAGGAAAGAACTAGAACAAATTGCCCTAAAGAAATGCCTACTTAGTTATTCGCAGGAGAGAACTAGCGTTTTGTCATCTGAAATAATTTATGGAACAATCTGAGGAACAGTAGGTACGTAGCTAACAAGCCAGCAGGACAAGATACACCAATCAGAGCTATCAATATATCAAAACCAACAACCACTCTGGAAGCCGACCTCAAGAGAAGGTCTGCTTCTTTCTCCAAAAGAAAATGGTCAATAGCACTGATTTGGAAGGTTTTTGGCATCAAGAATTATGGAATCTTACCAATTCAGTTAGTCATTACTTGGGACCAGCAGCTAATTTGAAATTAAAGTTCAATATGAGTCACGATGGACATTCCAGCTGAATCTGAATCAGGAATGAAGTCATCAATCAGAGTGACTTTGAATGTCCTGCTGTCATTATTTTATTAAGCTTAAAGGAGGGTTAACACTGAATCAATTACGCTAGGATGTAAATACAAGTCCCAAATGCATCCGGATTCACAGTAATTTTCAAGAGCTGCACTTGCTCTGGATTTCCACATTAGGACCAAGCCTCGATTCGGAGGCAGCCCACTGATGAATCACACCCTGCTGCTGTTTGGAAGGGTCAGAAGGCCCTGTGTGGGTTGAGGAGGAGGCCTCTGTGATGTAGCAGAACCCTAGGAGCTAGGATGTAAGTCTCAGGACTCAGGTAAAGGACCTGACAAACAATGCACCTGGTGCTCAAAGCACCCAGCTTCCCATCATCCCATAAACAAGGTTTCTATGTGCCCCCAAAGAGGTTTCAGAGTCCTTTGATAAATGCAGACCTTACATGGGCAGAGAGAGATACCATTACCAACCTAGAGGAATAGTCTTGGTCCCAGTCCGTGATGTGATTCAAGGGAACTACAGAACAAAGGACAACCAAGACACTGAGGCTCAAAGTCCTCATAGGAGATAAATCCCATTTGGTGCTGAAAACCATCCAAACAAGCTCATGAAAAAACAGTTTCTCTGGGAATGATTCCCATTGTCTTAGATGCCATCTTGGAATTCCATCTTTCATTGTCCTTTCCCTTTAATTTCTTTGTCACATTCTAGCCTATCCTACTCTGCTTAGTGGCCCTGGTCTCTGGGATTGTACCCTTTTCTGTCTATTCTGATGGTGAGCACATTCAAGTTCTACTCTCAGCTCACCATCTGACTACTCACCAGGCCATTTTTCTTCTAACATCTGTACTTACCGAGAGACTCTGTGCTCAGGGAATTTTCCATTCCTCTACTGGTTCAACATCTATGTTAAATCAATCACCTCCATAGAAAATCAAGACAAGGAAATTCCTGAACCTCTACTGAGTCAGGCAAGAGAGCCTGTTTGCTATATTCAAGGCAGCAGATCAGGAACTAGAGAAAAGGTCAGTTAGAGATGAATCAACTTAGAATGTAACACATTTATACATGGGAGCAATGCAGGGAATCTCCCTGTATCTATCCTTATCTCAACTAGCAAAAATGCTTTGTCTTCCTTATTTTTGTTTATACTCTCTCTTCAACAAAAGTAGAGATAAGGGCAGAACAGATTCTGCTTGAAAGCAAGGGGGGCAGGGGGTGGGGGGAAGGGGGAAGAAATGGCCCACACAATGTATGCACATATGAATAAACGAGAAAGAAGAAAATCCCAAAAAACAAATAAAGACCAAGATATCACAATACCTTGCTTTAGAAAACTGAACTTGAAAAGAGTTTTATAGCCTCCTGGTCGAATAGCTTTGCAGTTGTGATTGCAATGTCTTGGTTATTAGAGGTCATATACTAGCGAATGGGACTTGGGAGACTAACTTTGTATTCCACCCTCCATACCTGCACTCCGAAGAACAGCAAGTCCATAACAGATAGTTGCTAATTTTTTGTGGCTGTTCTGGAGTTTGAACTCAGGGCTTTGTGCTTGCTAGGCAGGTGTTCTACTGCTTGAGCTGCACCTCCAGCTCTTTTCCTCTTCTTATTTTTGACATAGGATCTCACTTTTTGCTCAGCCTGGTCTTGACTGTGAGCCTTCTCTTTTACACTTCCTGCTGTAGCTGGGATAGCAGGTGCATGGCACCCACACCCAGCTTTTACTGTTGAGTTGGAGTCTTGTGAACTTTTTGCTTAGACTGGCCTAGAAATGCAATCCTCCCAATCTCAGCCGCTTGTGTAGCTGGGATGACAGGTGTGTGCCATCACGTCCAGCCATTGGTTAAGATGGAGTCTTACGAAGTTTTTGCTCAGAGTGGCCTCAAACTATGATCCTCCTGATCTCCACCTCCTGAGTAGTTAGGATTACAGGTGTAAGATACTGGTGCCCAGCCCTATTTCTTATGCATCATGGTAATAGTTGGATTATCTCTTCTCCATTATAGAAGATAATTCTTGTGTTATAGAATACTAGCCTGGAGAAAGTCAGACCAGAAACTTATTATGGTTTTCTGTGAAATAGCTACTGCTGCATCATCAGAAACTAAATATTGGTAGTTTAAGACAACAGTGATGTATTATTGCTTGCAAGTCTGTGGTTGGCTGGGGCTGGCATGATCTAGGTGGGGCTGTGCGTGAGAGGCTCAGCTCCATGTGTCACCAGGCATATCCTTCTTATGGGATAACAGGGCCATAGGAGGGCAAGCAGAGACATGAAAATTTCAAACTAGTGCCTAGACGCTTCTGCCCACATTCCTTTGACCAAAGGAAGTGACACAGCTTAGTTCAAAGACAAAGGTTGGCAAAAACACTGTTTTTATGAAGAAACTCAAAGCCACATAACAACGGGAGGAGTGAACAGCTGGAGGTGATCCTGCACCTCATTCACAACTACAGTGTCTAAGAATGAGGGTAACTTGAGGGTAGAGGAGGGTTTCATTGGTGTTAAAATAAGAATGAATTTTGGATGATACGGGTTGCAAGGAACTCACTTCCTTCAAATGCTTACTCACTTGCTTCTTACTACTTCCAAGAGGGTTATAATAATTGAAACTAAAATTTGCTGTGTTCAAGTAAATGTGACTCGTAAGGGAGGTACCTGGTTTTATATGGCACTCCTATCCCCATGGCCTAGATATTACGAAAGAAATTAGCTTACTTGTCTAGAGAGGTACATTTATCTTGAAACCCCAAACCTCTCTAACTGATAAATTAACTACACTGACTTTTCTATAAATGCCAAAATTTGATTAATCAGAATCCACTGATAGCCAGAACCTTTAAAGTGTTTTACTGATCTTTTTCTAGTTTAAGTCAACTTCCCGTATTGTCATCCAAATTGACACTATGAGTTTGTTTCTGGGTAGTGAATCTACAATGACGAGAATGTTTGCTGAGCACACAACAAAATGCAAGGAAAGCTTATCCACAGAGAGTTTTCATGGTTGGTATTTTCAATTTCACATGAAGATGCGATATGAAGCAAACTAATTAAAGTACCTTCAGAATATCTTGTTTTGGCTTCAGCAATTATATGGTTACCTTGCTTCTGGCGGCAATTAGAATTTTATATATCCTAAAGAAAATGATTTTCCCCCCAGTGCTCAAATTTGAAAGCCCTGTACTCTGTATGAGACAAGAAAAGATGGCCTGTGGTGATTAATTGGGGGTTAGGATATTCAGAAATACTACAAAGCTAATTACCAGGGCGATTTTTTCATAAGAAGTAAGTTTATAAACCGCTTGTCTCATTATTACACACGCACACAAAAAAGCACTTCTGCTCTTACTCTACTCATGCATGGTCTTCCCTGGAGAAAGACGCTTCTCGAAATAGCCCACGAATTTCAGGGAATAGCAAAATAACATGAGGGTTGTCCTCTAACAGAAAGCAAGCTGAAATGCCCACCCACTTAGCTCTTGCCAGCATGCTTTCCTTTAGGAAGACGCATGTGACTGCAAGAAGAAATTGATGTTACATTTACAGCCGAACCCAGGGAGACAGCTAATGGCACTCTAAAAACGGTCATTTTGTCAGAGCTTTGGTGTCAATTACTGATTACACCCTGGAAATATTGACATAAAAAACCCAGTGACAGCACAAACAGCCCCTGGCCGGGGCCCATGCATCAACACAGACTTTTGATACTCAGATATATTTGGTTCATTTGGTTAAAACTCTCGGTGTCATCAGCCAGCAGGAAGAATCAGAACTAGTTGGCTCTTTCTTTTTTCAGCTCAATATCTAAAAATCTATTCCCATGAGTAGCCATAGGGATGAGGCAAACTGATTAAAATTCCTGAGTGAATTTCACAGATACAGAAAGAATGCTGGCCTGAGAGTCAGGGCATCGCTAGCCCCTGACCACCGCTTCTGATGGGGCCTGTGCTGTGTTGAGTGCTGTGTGCACATTAATCTATTTCAGCTTCCAACGACACAATAATGCAGGGGCTGTTGCCATCCCATCTTATAGGTGAGGGACTTGTGCAGCTTGTCGATGGCACCTCCAGAGCCACAGGGTCAGAGTGTGCTGGACTCACGTCCCCATAGTTTTATCAACTCGAAGTGTGTCCTTGAACGATCTTCATAGAGGCTTCTATGGGCCTCTGAGATTTCATGCAGAGAAGAAGCAGCTGAATGGCATTGGTGGTTCATAACAACCTTGACTGCAAATAAGGTTGGCTTGGAGCACTTTTATAGGGCAATTTGTTAGGTGCTTGTTGTATACTCGATAGTACTCAGAGCTCATGAGGAAATGGGGAACACCCAATTTCATGGAGGAAAAATTGAGGCTTGAGAAGTTTGGTAACGCTCCTAATTATAAGATTCACAGGCTTTAATTCAGGCACATGGGCCAATTCCACGGGGCAGGGCTCAGATGTTTCTCATTGCCACTCACTGCCACTCCCGGGCTTTGAGTCCTGGGAAGAAAGACTCTTGTCCTTTTTTGACTGGAGACTGCTCTCCCTGACTGACTCAGCCCCTTATCTACGCTCCCATTCTTTGCTAAGTGGTTTAAAGTGCGCATCTTACTCCCTACGTTGAAATCTAATGTAGCATCTTCAGAGCTCTCTGGATATCTCCATCTCTCTCTTTAGTGCAGCGCACCAAGCACCATATGTTCCAGTTAGCTCTCTAGCCTCTTTCTTTCTTTCTCTCTCTCTCTTTCTCCCTCCCCCCTCCTCCCTCCCTCCCTTCCTCCTCCTTCCTTCCTCCCTTCCCTCCCTCCCACCTCTCTCCTTCCTTCCCTTGTTATTGTTGTGCTGGGGGTACATTGTGACATTCCCAAAAGTTCTTACAATACATCATAGTTGAATTCACCCCTCCATCATTCTCCTTTATCCCCCCTCCCCCCATTCCTGGAATAGCTTCAGCAGGTCTCATTGTTCCATTTTCATACACGAGTATATAATATTCCACCATATTCACCCTCCCACACCCTTTCCTTATATCCTCCCCCCTTCCACCGATGCCAACCCTCAGAAAAGACTTGTTTTACCTTCCTGTCCTCCGTTTTTGAAAAAAGACATTTTTGGTTAAGATACAGGCAGTTTCCTTGTCACATTTCCATGTATGGAATGTTCACATTGGTCTGTATGATAATCAGAATTGGTTTATCCCCCCTATTTTTCTCCTTTCTACCTTAGTCTCCTTCTTATGGTGACTTCAACAGGTTTAAATATTGCTAGTGCCTCTCTCCCAACCAGTTTGTTCAGGCAAAGTATGTCATATGGCTTTTCACATATGTGTCTTCACATATGGTGCCATCTTTTTTCCAGAATTCCCTCTTTCCCCACCCCCAGCTTAAGTGCTCTGCCTCCTGAGCTCAGCGCGAATATCTCCTCTTTCTTGAAGCCTCATCTGGCCATGATAGGACTGTGTTAAGCCACCCTCGTTTGTTCCTCTGGCATTCAGTGCCCTTCTTTAAGATAGCTGGTTTCAAGGGTCACTTCCTTCTATTCTAACTCTACGATGTATAACTGACCTGTTTGTTAGAACCGAAATGGAAAGGAGAAGATGGACTGGAGAGGGAGCACTCTGGCTCAAGCCCCATCATGTCACCCCTAGGTTACAGTAACTGCCTTCTGATGCTTCCACCCTATAGGCTCTTCCCAGTCCACAGGCCACAGTGCTCATTTTAAATACAAGGCAGACCATGCGACTCCTCTGCTCCAAACCTGGCAGTGATGTCCACTCCAATCCCAGTCGAAATCCAGGTGCTAACAGGGGACTCTAAGAGTTTCTCAGACTTTTCACGTGCACCAAATCACTTGAGGAGCTTGTTAAAATGCAGGCTATGACCCAGTAGGTCTGTGGAGGGTGGAAGAACCTGCAGGTTGATGCTGCTGGCCCTTGGACCCCACTCTGAGTAGTAAGGCTCTCCATGACCTGATTGCCTGCTACCTCTCTGATCTTCTGCTCTCATCCTCTCTGTTCTCCTCCTCGTTCTCGCTGCTTCAGCCATCCTGGACTCCCTACTGTTCAGAGAACACACTAGAAATGCTGTTGTTTTCACTATTGTTTCCCAAGCGTCTAAGACATTTGATAACACACACTATTTGAATTTTGAACTAGAATGTGGTGATTGAGGAGAAATTAAGACATTGTGGCAGGACTGTGTATATCCCAGTGAGTAGAACCTCCCCCATGCACTCAGCTTGGTGCTTGGTTTTTTTCTTGGTCAAGGTGCAATGAAGCACGTCATGCTTGAGTCATTTCACGTTTCCCTTTCTTTATCTTCAGATGACTCAAATGAGAACGTTATTTTCTTCTAATAACTTGCATTATCTTCAGAGATAAATTGCAGGCGAGAAATAAAAAATACTATTTGTAATTATTGCCTTCCACCCTACTGATGACTCAGATGGGTAAATGCCTCTTGTGTACTTCATTGTCTTTAAATTTAGTAAAGCAATCAGAATTTGATTCTCTTTAATTCTACCAGTCATTTTATCCTCCTTCTCCCTTCATTTTTCTCACCCTCCTACATTAGGAAGCTTTAACTAGGCATTGTCTGACTGACATTGCACTCAGGATTTTTATATAACTCAGAAGATTATTTCATGGAATAATGGAACAAGTCAACTTGACCGATTTAGCTCTTAAATTGATCTCAGGCACCATGTGCAAAGATCAATAAATTGCCTAGATTTTTAAATTAGATTTTTTGCCTGTCTATTCCGAAAAGGAAATCTATTAAATCATAAGTTAAACCATATGAAATTGCTATTTTTGTGAGTCAAAATGGTTGAATATTGACAATTTGACCTGGTTCAACCTAAATATAACCAGGAGAGTTTTTTACCCACCTCCTATTAGAAAACGGGTTCCTTAAAAAAGAAGCAAGCCTAGTGGGTTGCAGAACAGAAACAAAACTTGTTAGAAAAGAGAGCACTTATCCTTGGTGATAGGAGATCACTGTTGCCATTCTAACCTAGTCTCCATTCCTGACTGCCGGGCCCTCTGAGCTAGCTGGAGGCTGAGAAAGAAGAGTGGCTAACAGCACTGGATAAGTAAGGCCATGGGAGCCTGCCAGTGGCCATTTATTTTTAAATGTTTTCACTGTCTTAGCACACTCAGAGAAATGTATCCTTCCATTTTGTCCTCATATCTTGTCACCAGTCTTCCGATTTTGCTTCCGTCAGGCCCTGTTGACCTGCTCTAATCTTTAGCTACTGTCGAGAAATTTGTGTAGGCGCTGGCCTCAGGCTACCTTCCTTTGCAACAAAGCAGACAGCGATGTGCTGCTTGAAATTCCATTCTGACAGCATTTCCTTTCTTCACCATCCATTTGGGCCATACTTGAATGGCACTTGGTTCTGGTTATGTATCAATGTGTAACAAAGCACTCCGAATATAGTGATGGAAAACAACTATTTTATTATGCTCGTGGATTCTGTGGGTCAGTAGTTCAGGTGGGGCAAAGCAGAGATGGCGCCATGATGGTATCTGGGGCTTTGGCTGGAACATTTAAAGGTTAGGGTTGACTCCATGGCTGGGGTCTGGCATCTTTGTGGCGTCTTCAAGTATGTGTCTGGTGGTTGCTGCTGGTTCTCAGTGGGACCTCATCTACAGGCTGTCAGCTGGAACCCATGGCCTCTGTGGGGGGGGTCTCTGTCAGTGAGCTAGTCTGGGTTTCTTCACAGCATGGTGGTTGGGTCTCAACAGTGAGCAATTTAAGACAACTAGGTGGAAGTTGTATGACCTTCTATGGCCTAGCATCAGACGTCCTATAGTGTCATATCTGCTGTAGTAACAGGCCTGCCCATGTTCAAGGGGAGTGACAAAGGCCCATCATGAGAGGATTATGTGTATTGCAGCTCATAAATTTTAGCCATCATTGACACTCTCAGGCCATTTTGTTGAATATGAATTGTTGAAATTATTTTCAAGGCTTCATCTTTTACTTGTTAAGCATTTTAATAAACACCACAGGGCAATTTTATAATCTCTCATGCACTTTAAAGCATTTTACACATTGTTTCAGAATTGGAGCAATTCTTTCTCCTTTATTTTTAAAATTTCTAACTAACTGAGAGCCTGTGTATAGAGATATCAGCTGTCAGCTGGAAAACTAGCCTTCCATAGAAGAAAACTGAGATTTTAATTTTTTTTTAGAGTGAACTCAAACTACAACTGGTTGCATTGATTACTGATGGTCCAAAGCCCATTACAGTTAAACGAAGATCAACATTTAGATCTAGTTTTTTTTCTTTCTCATTAAATCCAGGAAGAGATTTCTGTCTCCCATTTAGCAGCAAGGCAAGCAGCAGCTTGACCTGCCTTGAGGCCGGCGACATAGGCATCCTACGCTGGTCCTTGCAGTCACACTGTGGTAGCATGTGCTTTGTATTACAATTTCAACCACACCCAAGCTGGCCATGCAATTCCAAACACCACTAAAAAAACTTTAAATATAAATGTTTATGCAAAGACAGTAAAAACACAGTAAGTAAATGAAATGGACACTGATAGTGAGAAATCAACTTTTAAAAAGATGAAAAGCAAAGTGGGAGGGTAGACAAAGTTACTATTCTGAGTATTTTTAAAATGTATGCAGTTATACTCGGTTGCACACAACTGACAGAAATGTGGACTGGATAAGTTCATTCTTTTGCTAATTTGCTGTTAGACAATTCATTTAGAGGTACGGACAAATGTGACAATTCACTGAGGCATTTGAAAACCAGCATAGCAGGGATAAGTGGATGAGAATGAACCATAAATAAAAGAAAGTAGTGTGTGCATGAGAAGACTCAAACTTTTGGAGAAGAAATAGATAAATATTTTTTAAAACGCTTAAAGGATTGTCATCCTGGCCCATGTTGTACTCTCTAGGAAGGAAGACACCGTTGAATCTCATTCAACTTTTTATTTCCCTTTTATAAATATTTCTTTAATTCTTTGATGATATATCAAATTATCAATATTTGGAAAAACGAACTTGGAATAATGAGTTTAACTTTTAATCAATTTGTTGCTTTGACTAATTGTGTTCAGCCCAAACATTTCCAACCTATTTATTTTCTATCAATTACTCTGCAGCTGTGCTAAGTAAAGCATTATTACAAATCAAAAGTCTTTACTTTTTTGGGTTCCTGGCTTCATTTTTTGGGTACTTTGAGGACAGAATATGTGAAAAAATTCTTAAGATTTGAATAATGGGTCAAGATAACAATAGAAGATATGTGACAAGGGTCTTTTTTATAATTATAAATGTCTACTTCTTAATAATGTAGCATATTGGGTCATGATACTCATCCTAACAGAAAACACCTAGAACTAATGGATTAAACATAACAAATATTCTTTTTAATACAAACTGAGACAACAAGATGCAAAGGGAATTTCCTCCAAGAATGAAATCTGTCTGCTTCCAGGAAGACAATCTGTTTGTTCTCCTGGTCCCTCACCTGAAAAGTTGGGACACTAGTTCTGTTTTCAGTTGAATTTGTGGTTCAAATATATACTCCCTTTATGGCCCACTAAACTCCAACTCATGAAATGAACATTAAAAAGTGATCCCCATCCAATGACTACCCTAGAAAAAGCAAATACCAATTTTTTAGAAAGTCACATCTTGGACTCAAGCCCAAAGGGAATCACCATAAAAAAAGCATAAGGATACATACCACCATTAGAGAAAGGGAGCCAACAGGTGGAGGAGATTATTAAATATGTACTATGAAATATGTCTACACATATTTTTCTCTAAATCATATATCTCCTAAGGAAAATACAGCACTACTGAGTGACATCTTTGGTCATAGCATTAAGAGCCCTTGAGTTCATAGCCTCACAAGCCCCCATTGAAATAGAAAAAAAAAAGAAAAATATGATAAAATATCAAGGTGTTACCAAAAAACACCAATATTGATAAAGCACCAACTGATTGATTTCCCTTGAAATGAAAAAAAATAGTCATTAAAATACAAACTCAGTGGATAGATCAAACTGGATTAGACACAGCTGAAGAATGAATTAGTGAAATGGAAGAAAAAGCTGAAGAATTTGCCCAGGATGCAGCACAATGCCAGTATGGGGGCAATCACTTCAGATTGGCACAATCAGAGGAGGGAGTCTTGAGAAACAGGTGAAATTTTAGCTGAATCTTAAATGCTGTTAAGAATGGGCAAAACAAGGAATTTCAGAGGAAGGACATATAAAGATCAAGAGTTTCCTATGAACTGGGTGAAAAAGAGAACAGTTGATATCTAACACTCAAATTCAAGTATAAAGAAAACTTTTAGGCAATTAAAACAATCATAAAAAGTTTCAGAAAATCTCCTGGGCTGATGCTTATTTAATTTTATTGACTTGGCTCTGTCACAAGCCCATACCTGACTCAATTATTGTCACCATGGAAATGGGCTATTACATTTATTATCTAAACTGTGTCACCTGGAGCCTGGGGTGGGGTCAGCCTCAGATAAATTACTGAGGGTGGAGGAAGAGTGGGTCCCCAAAGAAATTCAGGGTCCTGTAACCAAAAGAAGGGGAATGGATTCTGAGTAGACCAGAAGAGCATCTGGTTTGTATGCAATATTGTCACCTAAAGTATAATGATATAAAGTATAAACTAAAGTATATACTTCTTGAGAACAAGAACTCAAGAACTCTGTATTACACTTTTTCTTGTGGTACTAGGGTTTGAATTCAAGGCCTTGGACTTGTTAGGCAGGTGCTGTACCATTTGAGACACCCCAGCCCGTTATTATGCTTTAGTTATTTTTCAGGTAGAGTCTCAGACTTTTGCCAGGGCCAGCCCCAGACTGTGATCCTCCTACATATTCCTCTTGCATATCTTGGATTGCACTTGACTTGTTTGGGGGTCTTGATAACTTGTTTATGCCCAGGCTGGCCTTGAACTGCAATCCTCCTAGCTCTTCCTCTTGAGTAGCTGGATTACAGGCATGTGCTTCCATGCCTAGTTCTATACTTCTCAAAAAAAAATCTGGCACATTGGCTATTTTGGTTCCTTGTCATAGGTTAGTACCCAGTATTTTTTTATTCTGGGAATTCAATGTTGTTTTAGCATATAAAAATAGCATAATTTACCATATTAATGGCAGTGAGGAGAGGGAAGCCTATAATAATCTTGATAATTGCAGACATCATTCAATAAAATCTGACATCCAGTTTTGACTTAAAAAATAAATCCCAGGGCTGGGACTAGTCTTTCACAGCTCTAATGCCAGCACGTGGGGGACTGAAGAGCACAGTATTTAATTTGATTTGACACAACTTCCTTTATTTGTGAAATGAGGAAGTTGGAATACTTGAACTGCATGGTCCCTTCAACTTTAATAAAATACTTTGAAAGATTCCCTAAGAAACCTGGGTGTGGTACATGCTTGTAATCCCAACTACTCAGGAGGTAAAGATTGGAAGGATTGTGGTTTGAGGCCAGCCAGGGCAAAAAGTTAGCAAGACCCCATCTTAACCAATGAGCTGGGAATGGTGGTTTATGTCTGTAATCCCAGATATGTGGCAGGCATAGGTAGGAGAATCGTGATCCTAGGCCAGCCTTGGGCAAAAAGTATGAAAGTCTATTCAGAAAATAATTAAAGCCTAAAGAGGCGGGGATGTGGTTCAATTGGTACAGCGCCTGCCTAGCAAGCATGAGGCTCAGAGTTCAAACCCAAGTACCACCCCAAAAAGATGCCTGAGAACATGTTATAAGGTACCCCACATTCAGCACCTTTCATATACTCTATAGAAAAACATTAGAACATTTATTTGTAGGTATAGCCCAAGTTTTACAAAGTGATGTTGGAAGTTTTCTTCAAGTCAATGACCCACAAAATGAAGGAACGGCTTTGCAGGCCTTTTCTCAGTATTCAAATTTTTATTGAAATGTTTACTTTTTGTTGCTTCTAAGTGTCTAAACAAGAAATGAGAGATTTATCTTCATTTATTCTTTCCTACTTGTGTCTACTTTAAAATTCACTCCTGGTTAATCACCTCCTATTTCTCTTCACCAGAAACTCCTCCATCTTTCTTCCTTCTCTCTCCCTATTATTCCCAGCCCAAGTGTACTTTAGACCTCTCTCGTCTCAATTCTTGCTCCAATGCTCATTGCTGTGCTTCGTGTGAGTGTACAGAGGTGGGAGAAGAGACTTGAGTCAGGCTGCCTGGTTCCAATGCTGGCGACACACTTACCTCTGGGACTCTGGGCTCTCAGCTCGCTCTTCTCAGATGAGACTCACGTCGCACCTCGCAGGGTCACTGAGAGCACAGATGAGCTGAAACATGGAGTGTACTCAGGTCAATGGCACAGAGCAGGCATTAATTACATAAATATTAACTGTTTTTCTTGTCAATGGTTTTGCTGTAAATGTTTAAGCAGATGATTCCTGAAGGTCAGGGTTAGATTATTATTACTAGAATTCTAAAATAGCAGCATTAGTGTTTAAAGCACTAGCTCTCTAAACAGTGCAAGGGCATTTTAAATTTTAATGGAATTTTAGTCAGAATAACACAGTTCTACAAAATGACCACTAGATGGCAGAAAAGCCTTTAATAAAGCAATTCTACCCCAAAACTGCTGCAGTGCACAGAAGAGCTATCCTTTTGTCTCCTTTATTTGTACAACTTCGTTGTCACCAACAAAATTTCACCATCAATGGCAGCAGCCACAACAAAGGCAGCTCCCGAAGACGTCCAGGACTTGGAAAATTGAACACAATTCAGAATTCAGTTTTAGAAAGTCTTTGGTACAGATTTTTACAAATCATTAGTCAAAAAATGCTGAAAATATTGTCATTGAATCAAAAGCCAGCTGTCACCCACCCACCCACACTTACATAACAATCATCTCCATCACAGGAAAGATGTAGACCCTTGGCTCTGTGATGCGTGACTGCCACATAACGTGCCTGAGAGTGACAGCTCTTCGTTATTCATAAAGAATTGTGTTCCTATACTATTTGGGAGGGGGTGAGTTTGCAGGTATTTATAGGTAATGATTTAATTTCTGCATTCACTCTCCTCTTTGGGGAGTTTCTACATCATCATCAAATAAGTATTTGGCCTCTTTCATTTGTAGTGAGTGGGTTCGTTTCTTTTTCCTTTGACAGAAAACGATTGGTTTCTCTCCCAGGGTCCTAAGCCTTTTGTTTCTGCACGTGTCAGCAAAGATTCCCACTGAGGAGGGGGCCCCAGAGAGCCAGAATATCCCTAACTCTAGATTCTGTTGAGCCCTCTAATTAGTCCTTTCAGACTGAGTCTTAGAGTAGGATTTACTGCCCCCGATCCCTTTAAATATTCCTGGAGTCTTTCACTTTTGTCCCCTGCCTTCCTTTCTCCTTCTCCTCTTTGCTCTCGTCTTAAAATTCTTCTTACTTCCCTTCTACAGTGCAGTGCTGTCTTAACCTTATAACAAGATCTGTATAATATAAATTCGATCTCAGGAAGGGGAAGAGTTTTCTTGCATACTAAATATAAGCACGTGCTGTCTTGGTAGGAAAAAATATTTTTCCCTTAAAAGCAACTCTGGATCTTTGCTATCACCACCCAAAGCTGAATAAGATCCAGCTGAGTGTACAGCAGAGCCCAAGGGCAACGACCTACTTAATGTCACCCCAAGTCATGTGGGACAAAAAGTGATTTGCATTCCAGTCTTTCTTTTTCCTATCATAATTTCTTCCCAGGTGGAGACAGGTTTTTCTTGCCCACTCATTGTTCAAACCAAATCTCCACCTGACGGTTCAATGAACTTGGGCTCTTGGGCAATCTGGAGTCAGATTTTGGCAGCTGAATTCACTATCGCTGATGGCCTCTTTTCTTCCTCAAAGCAGCCAAGAGAGAAAGCTCCCGCAAGGAGAAGGAAGGACGAATTTGGGTTCCCCTCTTGTGATCATGGCTGCTCTTTCGCCTTAGTCACCCAACACGTGCAGCCCTGGCAGTAAAACAGATGAGCTAAAGCCACACACACACACACACTCTGCTAGCCCTAAGAAAGAGTGGAAGGAATTTCAAAGAAGTAAAGCGTGTTTCTGTCTTCCCCTGGGGATGAATTGTGCTAACGATTTCGATTTCAGAGCACACAAAAGTAACAAGAGATTCGATTCTGTGCCTGTGTGCTCACCGGCTGGCACAAAATGTACTCCTGACTACAGACGTCTGGGTTTGCTTATCACAAGGGGCTGATGGAGGATTCTCCAGCACGTGGGTGAGGCTGCTGTCTCCCCGGCCTCCTAGCGCCTCCCCGGCTGCCTTATGCAATGCGATCCATTTACTGATGGGCTCCTGCTCGGTTGGTTCCTGGGTGGGAATTGCAAAAACCTGTGCACAGTCCCCGTGAGTGCTAGACTCAGCCAGCTGATTTGCTTCTGTCTTTTTTTATGCACTAAGAGGTTAAACTTCGACTCCTCGGAGGAAATAAACGTGAGTGCAGAGCGAGCTAAGGAGCGATCTGGCTGGATGGAGGCAATTGAGGTGGTCTGGGTTAGAGGGGTGTGTGGGTGGGGGAGAGGGCGAAGGGAAGGCAGGGCAAATGGTCTTGCAGGCAGCTAACCACACGAGTGGAATGCATTCCTGACCCAGCGTTCAGGAAGCACGGATGGGGTTAGCGTTGGCTGCAATGCCCAAATAAGTGACTTTCTTTTTCTGCCCTTCAGTCCAAACACATAAGTCAACAAGGGCCACCCATGGCGGGGCTTTCACCAGGAGGCACAGAGTGGAAAGACAAGGCTCAGCAATGGAGGATTTGCCCCGGAAGGCACAGCTTATTGTACTGCATCAAAAAAAACCCCAAACCCTCCTCATTTGTTTTTAGTCAAAACACTTAAAAGTATTTCTACTTGCTGTGGAACTTTCATCCATCTTCCCAAACTGAGGGGACTGCACACTTGCTTTTGACTATTTAAGTAAGAGTTTTAACATAAATAGCCCAAAATATGTACACTGCTACTGGTTGGAGTTGCTTTATTTTTACTTTTCTATAAATATGCCCAAGAAGGAGGTTATTTTGAAAGAATCAACACAAGTCTCTGTGGGTCATCCATAACCGCCAACTTAGGACTACAAAGTTGAACATTAATAAGTTCTCTATAGATCTTCTACCGGCCTATAAAAAATTCTTTCTGGTATGGTAATTTTGTTTACTTGTCTCGAGAGCCGGTCGTTACTGAACTTGACCACCAGAGAGCGCACATTCACAGAAAATGCGCTTCCCCTCCTAGTTGCAGGATGGAAGAAACAGGTTTTTTATTCGGAGGTATTTTCAGTTCAAATTCAAGTTCTAGAACTTTGATTTATTATTAGCCTGTTCTCTTACTTGGATGGAATGGAAGAGAGAAAAACAGGTCTGTCTGCTACCCGTGAGTTCTACCCCCATTCAGGGACGGCCTCAGAAACCGCAAGTTTTCAAGATAACCTGAAAGCAATCTGGTCGCCTATGGATCTGATAGCATACACTCCAGCTTTTCTAAAATGACAAATCGCCTCACGTTACTCAAGAAATCACAAAAGATTCCCACCCACCTCTTCCTCCCCCGGGCTTTGTCCTTCTGCAAGTGATTTGCAATCCCAGACAAGTATTATATAACGATGAAGCAGAAGCCTTGATGTTTGGCTTTTTATTTCTTTAGGAGAAAAGGCATTTAAAAAACTGTTATTATAGCACCATCCTAAATGCCTGTGAGAAAAACATTTCTGGCAATTGTTAGAATCGTGGGGCAATGGAATGGAAATTTGCATCAATGCTTGGGATAGTGACCATCTGCAATGGTCCCAGGAGGTAGTTTGAATGAAAAGACACAACTGGTGGGTGAATGGCAGAGCTACCCACCTGAAGCAGGGATTAGACGCTGCTGCTAACCAGCTAGCTGAGTATTCTTGAGTTGGTTACTTCTCTGGCCTCATTCTGCAAGCTGGGGATTGGATGGTCTCCAAATTGCTTCCATTCTAACAACTTATCTTTCTCTCAAGAATAAATGGACATGGCATTATTAAGTTGATTTCTTGCCCTGAATACAGCAGCATCCAACAACAAAGCCACCATTTTGCAGGACCGTGTAGTATTTCAAACAGCTCTGAAGGACTCCATAGTTCATGAAAATAGCCCCATAAAATATTTAGCCATAATTTATTTAATGCTTTTTATGGCAATTAGCCCTAGAGAAATCCTCTTCAGGGAATGCTAGATAGGTACTATGGAATGGTAAAAAACCCAAACCAAAGTAACAACAACCACAAAACCAGGCTTAGGTTGGTACTCTTTAGTACTATTGTACTCTTTAGTACTATTTGTTAAAGTTTGTCATTACTGCTAAAACAGTCAGTCTGTACAATTGATTAAGGAACAACCTCAAACAGCTATGCAATATTTAATCTCTCTTGGTTACATGTTTACTAATTTAGGACCTTCAGAATTGCAAAATCTTGAATAAATGTAAGGTTTCTCAGAGACACTATCCTGTTTTGGGAAACAATCTCATTTTGGTCCTTAAAACATGACATTTGGGAGCTGTTGGAGTATTTGAAACGCACAGGGACAGCATGAGAAACCTTTCATTGTCTGATGGTAATGGTAACAACAGTGACAAAATGAAACAGTAACAATAATAGAACAGGCTTAGGTTTGGATCCTGGATTTCCCTTTTGTTTGATGTATGACCTTGGACATATTACTTCCTCTGTCATTCCTGTGTCTCCTTCAAAGTTCGTATTGCTCAGCTGGAGAAAGAAAAGAGAGCGTTACTGAAAAAAAGATGGTGAAAGTCAATAGCAATACCATGCCTGTTTGTTAAGCTGAGCCCACAGGGTGGTGTGTAGGCAGCCTGACTGAACATGTGTGCTCAAGGGCTGGGAATGTCCTTTTCTTAGTTCTCCTGCATATGCACGTGTAAAGATGGGCTTCGTGCTCCACTTGCAGCCCTCAGTACTCACCTCACCTCACTGCAGGCTGCTTTCTGTGAATATCTGTGACTCTCTGCCTGAGGTCTTTTTCTGACTGAGGCGCATGCTCAGTCCACACTAGGAGCAAGCTATGTGTGCCACATTTAATGCCCTCCCTTGCCACAAAGCAGTTCTCAAGAACAGACTGGCATGGGAGTGGGTGGAGACATATCTTAGTTTCTTCTGTACCAGTTGGATGACTGTCTCCTAGAGTTTCTCAGAGGATGTGTTCCCTTTATTGTCTTCCTTTCATTCCCTGGACCACTTCTCTCCTCTCCTGGTATATTCACAGAACTGCCATTCTAATCCTTGTTTCTGGGTCTTCTGGGAGAAGCTGGTGTAAGATACGAGGATTATGTTTCTATTTCAAAATCAACATGTGATGTTCTGCGTACAGAACATGATTTATGGTGCCATGCAGCTCTTGGTGTGAAATTAGGCACTGCCACTTACCAGCTTTATAAATTTGGGTCAAGTTCTTTAACCTTTCCAAGTCTCAATTTGTGTATCCCCAAAGTGAGGTCTGTATTTACACCTAGTCATTGCAGTAATGTGATAACTGAATGTGGTTTATGTGTAAAGTGCCTGGCACAGTGTCTGACTTACAGTGTCAGCTTTTGAGTAAATATTGGCAATCACTGATTATTCTTGTTCTTTTCTTGTCCTCCCAAATGCACATACCAGAACTCTTTTATTGACCCTTAAAGATGTCTCCTGGGGTTATTATGGAAATCAGAAGAGAAAAATGATCAACTTTTGTCTTTTCATACCTGCAGAAGAACAGAATTTCTTCAGGAACATGAAGCTTCAGTTTTTTAAAAAAATGCTATATGAGCAGGACGAAATGGAGACACAGAAAAGAAATGCCAGTGAAAGTGATCTGTCCCGGTTGGGCTGTGAACATGATAGGTGTGCAGGTGGGATGGGAACAGTGAACAAAGCCAGCATCTGAGGTGTTATTTTTAGAAGCTGGAGAAATTGGCTGCATTTATGTAACACATTTCCAAGTAGCTCTGAAAGGAAGTTTTCTATTTAATGGGGTTAGCAATTGGGATTGAAAGCCTAAAATAGAAGCAAGAACACTTAGCCATCTTGGGAGCATTTTGTTGGGTGTCTGTAGAATATTAGGTTTGGAGAAGCTGTATGCAGGGATAGGTAATGTACATGGAAATGAACATAGCCCTGTTATTAAATTCATGTTTGATCTTGTCTCAAGATTTACTAGTGACTTTTCTCCATCCTATTGACTGAGCCACATCTCTCCCTACATGACCCTAGCCTTCTGTTATCATTACCTTAGCTCTTCCTTCTTTTTCCTTAATATAATTGTGTTTTCAATTTCAGTGCTTTTGCTCCTATTGTTTCCTGACATGGGCAGCCTTTCTGCTTACTCTCTTGGCTCAGAAGTTCTACCCTTCCAATTTCTTCTATGACTTACAGCCTCAGAGGCTTTACTTTGACTTCTGGGACTAGAAAGGGGAAATTAGTTTCCTGTTGCAAAGGGTTTTGGGTGCTGGTGTCTTCAGCCTGTAGAAATTGAAGCCACTGGAAGTACTTCAGGAGGACAGTGGGGACATGTTACCCACTATATGTGTTTGGAGGATGTAGAACTAAGTCCAGTAGCAGTGCAAGTGACAGCTTTGAAGAGGAAGATATTGGTGTTGGGTCAGGACGTATTGTGGGGGCTCTGGGGTGAGGAGGTCAGGACACAAACTAGATAAGAACAGAGCAGAAGGGATGACTTTGAGAGATCTCTGGAGTACTAATTTGGAAGAATTTTATGACCAATTGGGTGGAAGGGATGGGTGGAAGAGAGGAAAGGGTAACTGGGGGAGTAAAATTTGAGTGGTCATTCATTCACAGCTATCTGTTTGCAAATGTGGGTGTGAGACTGAACCCCAGACAAGGTCAGAGGAAGTGAGGTAGATTTGGTAGTCTTCTCCCAAAACTTCATAATGAAATTTGGGAAAGAAAGTGAGCAAGAAAAGAAGAGGTCACCGAGAAAAGCCACAGGAAAATCTGATATTTGAAAAGCTGATGAGAGAAAGGAGCAAGTGAGAAGGAAGCGTCTGGGAGGTGGAAGGAGATTCAGAGTCTGTAGCCCTCGATATTGGGAGAGGGGTTTCGAAGGCAAAGGGCAGCTGAGCAGCAAGGAAACACCGGAACAATCGGGTGAGGTGATAAGTGAGGGAAGCCTATTTGGTTTGACATATTGGTGACGCCAGCCGTTTGTGGATAGCAGGAGGTATGGAAACAGGGTTGCAGGAGGCCAAGGAGGTTATGAGATGGGAGAAGGGGAGGAAGTGGGGCTAAAAGACTTACCACAGGCCTTTGACAGTGAAGGGTCACAGCTCAAGGAAAGATAGACAGCATGAACCGGGACCATTTGTCTGTCTAGAACCGGCTTCTTTGTTGACCCCTGATGGAGGCAATTTGGGCGCTATTGTCTTAATCTGTCAAGATCAAGAGAAAGTTTAGTGTGGCAAAACAGATCAAGAACTCCCAGGGCAATGAGTCCTGTGAGACACTGTTACAATAAATTGTTTCCAAAGCAGACCAGGACTATCTAAGGTGTCTCCTATGCTATGTGAGCCAAATTTCTTTTTTCCTTCTTCACAGAGAGGAATAAAGTAGAATCACGCTCTAACTGCTCAGTTGGGTAAGCAGGGACGTAATTTGCATATACTGTCTAGGTAATGCCAATTGGAAAGTTGTACCTGAAAACTTAATGAGGAAATTGAAGCAGATGTGATGGAAGTATTAAAACTAATGTTAGCTTTTGCAGCCATCCAACTGCAGGCATGGCAATTTCTTCTTTTATGAATGTGAGGAGAATTTGATGACTAAATTAAAAAGAGTCAGGGTAGTGATGAAGCCCTTGACATTGTAAGAGCTAATGATGAAGAATAGAAAAGTACATACTTTTTTGGGTAAATTACATTTTAGAGAAAATGCTAGTTTTCTAATATAATTTGACCAACAGTCTTGGAGTGCCGGTGTCATAGGCACCATGCTTTCAGCAAGGGGACATAAAGAAGCATGAGGTATAATCGCTTTCCTAAAGTGGCTAGATCCCTGTCCTAGATGTCCAGTTTCCAATCAAGTAAAAGCTAGTTTTCCAAAAAATATTCAGCTGAACCATAGTAAAATTTTGTATTAAAATTTGAATGTAGACAATGACTGCCAATGGCTACCATCTTAAAAAGAGGCAAGCATGTATTATTTGCCTCCTAACAGAAGTACAAAACATGATCTATGAAGTTGTCAAAAAGCAAACCAGACTTGGATCAATCCTGCAGACAGGGGAATGTGTTAAACAATATTATAGGGATGAAATTAGCAAAATTCAGACTATTGAAAGTCTAAAGACAGCATCAATAAAATTGAACTGAAGAGAGGGAGGGAGGAAAGGAGGCAGGGAGAGAAAGAGAGAGAGAGAGATTAAAAGCTGAAGATTATAGGGTATGAACCCTATTTTGATTCTAAGTCAAACACATTACAGAACTATCAGGTTAGGGACTGACAGCATGGCTCCAGTGGTAGAGCATTTGCCTAGAAATACCAGATTAGGAGATTTGAAATGGTGACTAAATAATTAATGATATTAAGGAATAATTGCTATTTTTAGTAGGGATAATGATGTTATGTTTTAGCAAAAGACTCATTGTTAGAGTTGCATGGTGAAATACTTATGTATAAAATGACATGATGTCTGGGATTTGTTTAAAATAATCTAGAAGGAAGGGGAAATAGGTAAGAGTGTATAAGAAACACATTTGGTTGAGTAGATAGCTTTTAAAACTGGGTGATGGGTATATGGGAATCCTTTTTATTTTTTTGTTTCAAATTTTCCATAATAAACATTTTTAAAGCTGGCTAAAATAGGTCTAGCATATTTCAACATGATTAAATATTAAATTGAGACAGTCTCCCATCAGCATGCTGGTTGCAGTAGTGCTATGTGGCAGGTATGAGGCACTTGTGTTCACAAGGGATGGGAAGGATAACAAATTTAGCTACATTTCCCATGGCTTGAATTGAGACATCACTGGCATCCTTTTATCTGTTTTTCCTTTCATCTTGAAGATGTTATTTCAGATGTTGATGTGAATTTTGGCATTGAGTGGGCTGAGCACAGTGTTACTGTGTGGCAAAACAAACTCAGAAACAAGGAGTCTGGGGAAAAGAGGGGCATACTGGGCTCTCACATTGCCTACGCATTTCCCCCTCATTTTCCTGGGAGACCGTCAGATTCTTTCACTTCCATGGGGAGCAACCACTCCAGTCACTTAATCTTGGGCTGAAGAGGCTTATAACATAGAATGAAATAGTCATAATAACAATAAAATAAAAACGATTATCCATTTATTAAGTGATTCCCATATGCTAGCATGTACTAAATATTTTACAGGAATAGTCTAGTGTATTCTTTATGACAACCTTATGAATTAGAAATTATTATGGTTGTTATTATTATTCCTATCTTGCAGATTTGAAGAACTATCCCGTTCAATGCCATTGTCATGGTATACCCCAAAGCCTGTGCTATTTACTGCAACACCAAGTGTCTCTTAACCTTTTTTTTCTATATCTTGGGAATTCTGATGAGGACAACTGAACAGATTTAGAGGATCACTACTGCTCTAATTTTTCACTTTTGCATTATTGATAAATTCTCCAGGGACCCTGGCTTTTTGAACAGAACCCCCCCAGAAACTCTGGGTGCTTCTCAGTCATTTTGGACACATGGCTTCCATTTTGGATATTAAGCTATGCATTTTTTTAAACGTATCTTTGGCCCAGCATGAGACTCACTGTTGAGAAAACGGTTAGTTGTAGTGTGCTCAGGTATCTGGGCCTTAGAAATCTGGCT
The DNA here is from genome assembly GCF_047511655.1 of Castor canadensis. Lineage (NCBI taxonomy): Eukaryota > Metazoa > Chordata > Mammalia > Rodentia > Castoridae > Castor > Castor canadensis. Next base: position 124,841,385 of record NC_133405.1, on the reverse strand, counting down.
GTATCTAATTGGTGTCAGAATTACCAAGGCACTGAGGACTTCCTTTGTGGAAAATTATCCCCCATCACTTGCATTTGAATCTGTGATATGTTTTGCACACTTATATAATTAATCTAATATGTTATCATTAGAGTTTTACAGTCTAAGAGTGTGACAGAAGGACATGATATGGTACAGAATGTGAGCTTTGGAATCCAACAGGTCGGGTTAATACATACAGCTTAATAGCTCCATGGCCTTGGGTGAATTATTTAACTTCTCTGAGCTTTAATCTTTTTTATATGCAAGATGAATGTAATAACCTAGTGCATAGTTGTTGTGAGGACCAGCGGGCAGGGCCTGGTGCCTAACACAAAGTTCGAACTCAAGTGGTGGCTGCCCTGAGTGATTGTAGTATTACTCTTTACTATTATGTTTGTTATTTCCTCGACTTACAGCCAATGACTTTAAAACTGAGAATGTGCTCTACACAAAGAGCCAGACACTCAGGTGGCAGGTCTGGGGATGGAAGAAGGTTGGGGTAAGTGGAGGGGGGAGGATGAAGACGAATTTCAGTATGGGTCCATAAACATTGTGAATTCTGCTTTAGCCAGGGAGAGCAAATTCAGGGCACACCAAGAAAGCATCAAGGAAAGTTCCTTCCCTCCCTCCGTAATTATTCTTTAGGAAAGGATGAATTGCTGTCCTCCATTTGAGTTTTTATAAAGTTGGAACTACTTTAGTTTGAATGATAAAAGCACTATTTGAGGAAGTACATTATAAAAACTAAATCAATATTCATTTGAACATTTATACAGGTCTCTTGACAGATTAGATAAAATGAAAGCAAAGAAATATAACACAAATTTAGTAATTATAACTGGGATCATGACTCTGTAACAATTATTTAATATTGTAGTAAACAAATCTTTTAGCCATTGCTTTATAGAGCAATATATTAAGATGCTTCATTGAAGAAGTGATTATAAATACAGGCAGGATAAATCAATTTTTAAAAGGTGTGCAAAGGGACACTTTTAATTTGGGATAAACTCCCAACGATCTCATTATATATATGAAATCAAAAGATGCTATGGATCAATTAGCTCAGAATGAATTGATGACCATCTTGTCAAAAATAACTATAGTGACAATGTAGACACTGATGCTTAGTTATATAAACCTGTTCAAGATGAATAAATTATTTCTAGACCTCTGAGTTTGGAAAAAAGCCATATTTAACCACATTACATAACTTGTGTATTATACATGTATATGAGATTTTAAAAGTAAAATATTATAAATAACATTTGCTTACCTAGTCTACGGCTCTAAAAGTTAATATATTTAAGTTGGCTCCAATTTAGGGGGATTTTTTTCTTTGGATAACTAGGAAGTTGCTTTGGATTTGGCCTATGAAGCAAACAGACTTCTTGGTATATCAAAGGAAAAATAAATAGAAACCCAATAGATTGGTTGAGATGGGCAGTTTTTCAGGGCCTGAATATCCCAGAAAAATAAAGACAGCTTCATGTGAGGTAAGAACATGGATTATGGAGCCAGCTGGCCTGGCTTGGAATTCCTGCCTTTGTTACTTACCAGCTCTGTGCCTCAGTTTCTTCACCTGTAAAATTAGGATGATAATAATAATTCTTATCTCATATGTTGTTATAAGAATTAAGTGAGTAAATATTTGTAAGGGCTTTAGAACAGGGGTTGGCACATAGTAAGAATCTATGTGTTTCTTAGATAGATAGGTAGATAGATAGATAGACAGACAGACAAACCCTGTGTCTTTCCTTACCCAGGAAGAGTTCATGTGTCTGCTACTTGGTCTCTTCTTATGTCAAAGGTATATACTCATTTGTTGGCTTATTTATTTGACTGCTTTAGGAGATCTGAAGTGACTCTTTTTTTTTGCCAGTGAGATTTCATATGTGTGTGTGTGTGGCTGGTCTGATGACTTAATGAAAGATAAGATGGGGGCTGTGCATCTGGGGTCAGGCTGGAGATCCTACAGTCCCTGTTAGCCTCTGTTCAGTGCTATGCTCTTTTTCATCACTGTGTTATCAAAATATCTGTGGAAAATTCTGAATACTTGACAGGGATGTGGGGTAGCAAGAATGCTCATATAGGGCTGGTGGCAGGGTCAAGTAGCACAATCACTTTGGAAATCAGTTTGGCAGTTATCTGTTAAACCTGAGCTTATGTCTACCTATGACCCAGTAATCCTACCTGTGGGGTTGTTCCCAAGAGAGATGTACACACATGTTCATCACGAATCATGAACCTGAATGTTCACGGCCATGCTACTCACCACACCCAGGTGCCCATCAATCCTGAAATGGAGAAATGCATTTTGTGACATTACACACAGTTGTGAGAATTGGAACTACAGCTCTGCCCAACAATGGAGAAATCTCTCAAATAGAACATTGAGCCAAAGAAACCAGACACAAGAAAAACACATACTGCACAATTCCACTTCCTAAGAGTACAAAAACAGGCACGATGAATCTATGATGATAGAAGTCTGGAGAAGGGATGCCCTCGAACAGACTAGTGACTGGAAGGGCTAAAAGGGGGGTGCTATGGGATGCTGTTGATGCTCTTTCTTTTGCTCTGGATGTTGGTTACCTGGGTGCATTCAGTTTGTTGAGCTGTACCCTTAGGATATGCACAATTTTCAGTGTGTATATAAGACTTCAAAAATGTTTTTTTAAGGGAACGCAGGTAACTTCCCCACATTCTGCAAACTGGGCATTGAACATATTGGAGTTATTAATGCTGCTGCAATCTAAAGCTTGCATTCTAATTTTGTAAATGGTTTTGTTGTTATGTGTTTGTCTTTTTCTCTAATTAAATTTGAAGCTCTTCAACGGGGATGACTGTGTCTTGTTTTTCTTTGTATTCCCGCAGCGGAAGAACAGTGTGCACGTTTATTAAATATTTGTTCATTAATCAGGAGGAAGAGCAGCCTTGCCTCGCTGCTGCATGGAAGCGTATATAGTTTTCATGTCCAATTGGAGCAGAATCTTTTAATGATCATGTTTCTTAATTTAAGACAGTCTTGGAATAGGGTGGCTATTTTGAGATCTTAACCTTGTGTTTTAGACACTCTGATGTGCCAACTGCTCTGACTAAATTCTCCTGAGGGAAAGTGCCAGCTTTAGAATAGATTTCTTGAGAAGCCAACTTTGAGTGTCGGTAGAATGGAGTGGCCGGCTGCCAACTGGGGGCAGGGAAACTTTGCTTGACTGCCTAGTTAACTTACTGTTCTATGGATGAATTCGCTCTTGATCTCTAGGGCTTGGGGGGTGGGAGGAGGGAAGAGGGAGAGAGAGAGAGAGAGAGAGAGAGAGAGATGAGAATGACAATGGGCAGTTTATTTGAGCAACAACTCCAGGGCCTAAGCCACAGTGGGAAATGGTGTTGGTTTAAGGCACTGTTGGTTGGTGGAATGAGTCAGCATGTCAGCTCAGCCACAGGACAGTCTTCACAAGTTAGCTATAATGGAGAAAAAAATCGACATTAAATTGAGAGCAAGCACTCACCCTCCTTGTTTAAAGTCAAAACAGGACTTGGTGGAAAAATTTTATGCCATAAATAATGCACAGGAAGTTATACTTATAGACCAGGGGATCTGTAGGTAGGATTTAAAATTTTTTTTTTCCTTTTTCCTTTTTTTGAGACTTTGCCCTGGAAATAAAATGGTTAATCCTTTTCAAAGTGACATATAAAAGAACCTTTCCAGAACCTAGTTTACACATATTTATGCTGAAGAAAATTGTAAACAAATACATATATTTTCTACAACCTATAATTCTTTTAACTTATTCCAATTTGAGATGATATTATAAATCTCATTATGCTCTTTCACTTGGAACCTTGGAGCTAAGTCTGCCTCCTTTTACATTCAGCTTATAGGAGCAGCAGAGGGAAGAATAGGTTCTGAGTGATTCTGTACTGATTTCCCACTTTTATGGCCGTCACTTCTGTGCATTGAGCCTCTCACAATTTATTATTCCTTTTCCCTTTCTTGAACACACACACACACACACACACACACACACACACACACACACACATACACACCTTGAAAGCAAAAATTCAAAGTTGGACTTCTGGTACCTGTGGTCTGGGGGAATTTAGAGTACCAAAATCTAGAACAAACCTCTGGGAATCTGGAAAACTTTGGAAGCTATTAGAGAGCTCAGAAGAGCCCTGCAAGGGTGGTGAGAGTTCACTTTAAGTGTGCACGGTAATTGACACTGTGTTCCCTCCCGTTCTGTTCTTCCACACCTAGATGTAAATGGAAGGCAACTGCTCCTGCATTCAGATAAAGGGAAGCTTTAGCTGATTAGGAAACACTTATGAACTCATCTTGACTTATTCTTTTTAGGTAAAGTAAGACAGATTTTAATGGATTTTTTTTTTTTTTGGTGCTACTGGGGTTTGAACTCAGGGCCTTGTGGTTGCCAGGCAAATGCTCTACTCACTTAAGCTATGCTCTCAGCCCTTTTTGCTTAGATATTTTTCCAATAGGGCCTTATATTTATACCCAGCTGGTCTGGACCATGATCCTCCTATTTATGCTTCCTCATGTAGCTAGGATGATGGGCTTGTACCACCGTACCCAACCTTATTGGTTGAGGTTGGGGTCTCGTGAACTTATTTTTGCTCTGGCTGGCCTCCAACACTGATCCTTCTGATCTCTAATTCCCTGGTAGCTAGGGTTATAGGCACAGGCCATTGTATCTGGTACATTTTAATTGATTCTTGAACATCTATTTTCTGAAACTTCTAAATCTTCCCAGACTTGTTCCCTAACACATAGCTTTTGGTTTTGTTGTTATCCACAACCATGTGTTTAAGGAGATATAATTTTGAAAACCATCTTTCAGTATAGTCTATTGTCACCTCTGTGCTTCCAAATGTTAATGAATGGGGTAGTTGTGTGTTTTGATGTATATTTGGAAAGCATTGTATAAATAAAGCAAAAATACTACAAATTCACCAAATTACCAATTTAGGCAGCATGAATGTTTAATAATTAGCAAAGAACTTTAGGGTTCGTGGATTTTATAGTAGATGAAAAACAGAGATGAAAGGATAAATTTCAATGTGGGAGTAGTAGCAGGTTTTCGTTTTTGTTCAGGAATATTTCATATAGAGAATGGGGAGGGAGCCATTCCTATACTGATTTATTGGGATAGGGAACTTGGAGCAAGATATCTGATGTACTTTGCATGGAAGGATGGAACAGTTCAGAGTATTTATTGGTGCCAAGTTTGCTTTAAACTCCCCAGCCCCACCTCAGTTCCCTCATTCTCTCTCTCTCTCTTAGTTTCCTACATACAACCTCCTCTCTTGTTTCTCCTCATTTTCATCCCTCCTCAAAGTTACCTACTGTATTAGTCCATTTTTCATTACTATAATGAAATACCAGAGGCAGGCTACTTTATGAAGAAAAGAGTTTAGCTCAAAGTTCAGGAAGTTTGAGGGCATGTGGCTGGCATCAGCTCAGCTCTGGTGAGGGCCTCATTGCTGATGGCATCACAATGATGGGAGCGCATGTGTGCATGAGAGAAATCATATGATGAGGCAGGAAGCCAGAGAGTGATTCAGTGGTCAGGTTTAGGCTTTTAGAACAACTTGATCTTCCAAGAACTAACCCAGAGTCCAAGGAATACTGTTTTAATTTTTTCTGAGGGCAGGACCCCCAATGACTATGGACCTCCCACTAGACTTTGCCTCTTAAAAGTCCTGCACCTCTCACATAGCCACACTGAGGACCAAGCCTTGAACATATGAAACCTGGGAGAACAAGCTATATCAAAACCATAGTGCCTCCCTCACCTGCATTATCCTAACAGAATATTCAACATGAAGAGGCTCCAGAGGTATTTACATAGCTTCACGATCTAGTTTCTTTGGTTATGGAGTGAAACACCACAGAAACGTTTCCTAAATTAACTGTTGATGAAGGTGGATGAGATTTTCATGCTTCTTCAAGATGAGATTTACACTGTGCCTTCTGGATATCCAGGGTAGGTGACTGTAATGGCCCTATGGGTTTCAGGATTGCTATGGACCAAGGAATGCCACAAATTTTCCATTCTTCCTCTTTCCAAATGGGAATGTTGATTATGGTTCTCTTGTCTCCTTCCATCCATCTATGGTGCTGATTCCTGGGTATATTAAAGTACTTCTTTTATAAAAGGCAAGGTAGTATTTTAGGCTTGGTGGGTTATATTATCTCTGTCAAAACCACTCAATTTGCCATTGTAGAATGAAAGTAGCCTGGGCAACAAATGATGGTGTGACTGTATTTTAATAAAATTTTATTCACAGAACCAGGTGGGAAGCTGGATTTGTCCTGCAGGCTACAGTTGTCTTCTTTATGGCCGAATAATACTCCAGTCTATATATGTACCACATTTTCTTTATCCAATCACTAGTTCCATACCTTGGCTCTTGTGAATTGTGCTACAATACATCCGAGTGTGTGGGTGCCTGTTTTGTATGTTGTTTTGCATTCCTCACATGTATGTCCAAGCATTATACCTATTTTTTTTAAATCAAGTTCTTATTGCAAGGTTGTTTTGTGCTATTCTGACATGGGCCCTCTAGACTGTTGCCAGATTTTCTGTGTGGGGGTGGTGAGAGTATAGAGAGCATGTGGGGAAGGGTAAGAGAGGACTGAAAGTGTCTCACCCAATCTATCAAATCCCTGCTGTGTTTCCCTGTCCACTGTCCTTTGCTGCCACCATTCCCAGATGTATAAATTCATTACTGCCTCTGGCCTCCCAAGGCAGTTTGCAGAGTTTTTTGTTAATTCCTTTGTTCCATCTTTTCCTCTCACTTTGTGAGATTTCTCCAGTGTTAGTTCTCCACCTTGTCAAGAGCCAAAAGCTCTCTGAAGCTATTTTATATTTACTTCAAGACATCTCTTCGGGCTTGACATGGTGGCACCTACCTGTAATCCCAGCTATCCAGGAGGTGGAGCTAGGAGGATCATGGTCCAAGCCCAAACTACTCAAAAGTGTGAGACCCTATCTGAAAACCAAACTAAAAGCGAAAAGACTGGAGGTGTGGCTCAAATGGTAGAGTGCCTGCCTAGCAAGTGCAAGGCCCTGAGTTCAATCCCAAGTACCACCACACACACACACACACAAAGACCTATCTTGGCCAAGTAATTAATTAACTGATGTGAAATCACTATATCAGCCTCTCTTCCAAAAGAAACCTGAATTATCATAGGTAAGCAGGGAAGAAAAAAACAGGAAAGATAGATCATATGAAACATGATAGCAGGAGTAACTGCAATAATTGTAAGTGTTCTAAATTCACTATCAAAATGAAAATGAAGTAAAAATATGACAAAAATTTAATTAAAATTGCATTACAATTAAATAAAACATAAGGGTAAAGAAACAAAAAAACAAAAAGGATGAAAAGATATATGAAGTATATATGAACCAACAGAATTTGGGACAGTGATTTTAATATCTGACAAACTAGCATTAAAGCAAAATGTAGCGTAAGGGCTAAAAATGATTTTGTATACAAGCAAAAGTTAACAATAGAAGAAAATAGCAATCATGAATATGTATGTATCTAACAATATAGCCTCATAATGTATAAAGCATCTACTCACAGCATTGTGGGGGAAAATAAATTACCGAATAACAATTAATTTAATCAATCTATTTTATTGTTTATTTATGTATTTTTATTTAATTTTAATGCATTTAACTTTACTAATCATTCAACAATAATTTATGTGCACTTAAGCACTCCTTTCTAAAAGTGACAAATCAAGCATTAAAAATCATATTATTAATAAATGAATTAATTAATAATCTCCAGCTATTGGATAACAATTAAACACAACACATTCCTTCTGAGCATATTTTCAAAAATTGACAATGTAACAGGCTACAAAGGAAGCCTCAATAAATTCCAAAGAATCAATATTGAGCACCTATATTGTCCTACCATAATGTTATAAAACTAAAACATAAAATAAAAAGAATTGCTACAATTTCCTGTGGGACTGGAAATTGAATAACAACAATACTAAATACTAAAAATCTCTTTGGGGCACAGAGCAATTTCCTCACTTGTAAGTTCATAGCTGTTAGTGCTATCAAGAAACATGAATTGTTGAAATGCAATGTATTGCACTTTAAAAACGTTTAAAACTGCATATAAAATAGAGACTAAAATGATAAAAGAACATAATGAAAAACTCAAAAAAGCTGGTGTCAAAGTTTGGGCTCTTTTTGGGGGGCAGTACTGGGATTTGAACTCAGGGCTTCACACTTGCTAGGCAGGCACTGTACTACTTGAGCCATGCCTCAGGGTATTTTGGACATAGGGTCTCACTTTATGCCTAAGCCAACTTGGACTGTGATCCTCTTATTGACACTTCTCACTATAACTGGGATGACAGGCATACACTACCACACCCAGCTTTTTTCCATTGAGATGGGGTCTCTCAAACTTTTTTGCCTGGGTTGGCCTGGAACCACTATCCTCCTGATCTCAGCCTCCCATGTAAATTGGGATGATAGGCACACATCACTGCTCCCAGCTATTGGTTGAAATAGGGGTCTCCCTAACTTTTTGCCCAGGCTAGCCTCAAACCACAATCCTCCTAGTCTCAGCCTCCCAAGTAGCCAGAATTAAAAGCATGAGCCACTAGCACCCAGCCAAAATTTTGATTAACATCTCCCCATTTCTATTGCTTTCAGCTCCTTGCAATCAATATCTTATTCTCTGTTTCTATGAGTTCAACTTTCTAAGATTCCACACATAAATGAGCTCATACACTATTTGTATTTCTGTGCCCGGCTTATTTCACTTAGTATCATGTCCTCAGGGTTCATTCACATTGTTGCCAATGCCACAAAATTTTTAATGCAGGGTGAATGAATTCTGGAACTCTAATATATAGCATGGTGACTATATTTAAAATACTGTGTTGTGTACTTGAAATTTGCTGAGATTGTATGATCGGTGTTCTCACTAATAATGAAGTAAATATATGAGGTTATGGATAGTTTAGTTTGATGGGGAATCATTTCACAACATACAGGTATATCAAAGAATGATGTTGTACACTTTGAACACGTACAATGTTTGTCAGTTTTACCTCAATAAAAAAGAAGTTGGTTAAAAAGAACAGGAGGCATTAAAATTTATAGCAATTAAAAACTCCTTTTCCTTTTCTAGTACTATATATTTTTATAGGTACTTTTCATCAAACCTCGAAGTAATAGTTAATTTGTATCTTAGAGGAGTTATTCTGGAAGGTACACCATATGTCCATTTCATATTATGAGACTAGTGAACTCTGGTTTCCAAAATGACATGGGCAATACAGAAAAAGAAAAATTATTCACAGGTCTATCTTATTTATTTATGTAGACGCTAAATTCCTAATGGAGGAAAAGAATATTTTCTCTCAGTTGGTGCAGAAGACAAATTTAATAATTCAAAAGCTCTTATATGTTGTAAATCTTCACAAACTGAGGATAAAAAGAATTTTCCTTACTGTGGGAAAGGTTTTATAACATATCCCTGCAGCAAACATCATATTTAATTGCACAACCTTGGAGAAACTTTGAAGACCAGGCAGGAGGCAAGATGCCCTCATCACAGCTACTGTTGAACATGGTATGGGGACTTCCAGATGAAGTCAGAAGAAAGACAAAAACCTAAGACGATAGAAACAATGTAAATGATGACGTTATCATTATACATAGATAGTATTAATATCGCTCTGGAAAAACCAACAAAATCAAAACACAAGATTATCGAACACAAGATAAACTTATGAAATCAATAGCATTCATTTCTTTACACTAGCAACAACAACCTGCAAATTATTATCTTTTAATTTTTATGTTTATTTTATTTTAGTTAAACAATTATATGTATTATTATTATTATTTTTGTGCTGGGGGTAAATTGTGACATTTATAAAAGTTCTTACAATATATCATAGTTGAAATCACCTCCTGTATTATTCTCCTTTATCCCCCTTCCCCATTCCTGGAATAGTTTCAACAGGTATCATTTTTCCATTTACATACATGTGTACACAGTATTTGTACCATATTCACCCTCCCATACCCTTTTTCCCACTTCCTCCCCCCTCCCACTGACAGGACCTGTTCTGCCCTCCTGTTCTCCACTTTGTAAAAGAAAAAAAATGACATTTTTGTTTGTTTAAGATAGCCATATGGGGAGTTTCCCTGTGACATTTCCATGTATATATGTATTATAACCCAAATTGGTCCATCTCCTCTATTTTTCTCCTTTCTACCTTACTCCCTTTCTTATGGTGATTTCAGCAGGTTTAAAAATTCTATATTCATTCTTGTATAGGAAATGCATCAACCATATTCACCTTCTTAACTTCCTTCTTTTACCCTCCTTCTCTCATATGTGACCTTCCCTTAGCATGACCTGTTTTTCATAACATTGCTGTATTTGTATTAGGTCTATATTCCACATATGAGAGAAAGCGTGCAGCCTTTGGCTTTCTAAGCTTAACTTTACTTAAAATGATGTTCTCCAGTTCCATTCATTTACTTGCGAATGATAAGATTTGGGGAGAGGTTTTTTTTTTGTCTTTTCTTTTTTGGTGCTGGGATCCAACCCAGGGCCTCACGCATGCTAGGCAAGTGCTGTACCACCGAGCTACATCCCAGCCCTCGAATGGTAAGATTTCATTCCTCTTCATGACTGAGTAAAACTCCATTGTGTATAAATACCACATTTTCTTAATCCATTCATCAGTAGTGGGACATCTTGGCTGTTTCCATAACTTGGCTATTGTGAATAGTGCTGCAATAAACATGGGTGTGCAGGTGTCTTTATTATATACTGACTTACATTTCTTTGGGTATATCCCCAGGAGTGGAAATGCTGGATCATATGGCAGTTCTAGTTTTAGTTTTTTGAGGCATCTCCATACTGTTTTCCTTAGTGGTTGTACTAGCTTGCATTCTCACCAGCAGTGTATGAGGTTCCTTTTTTCCCACACCCTTGCCAACATTTGTTGTTGTTTGTGTTCTTGATGATAGCCATTCTAACAGGAGTGAAGTAGAATCTTAATGTGGTTTTGATCTGCATTTCCTTTATGGTCAGGGATCAGAATTTTTTTTAAAAGATACCAGTTATAATAGAAAAACCAAAAACTAAAAGTAAAAAATCAAGAAAATACAACCAACCAACAATCAAACCAAAAAAATCCCTGTAAAGCTGAGATTGACAAATTATAGCCTGTAAATGAAATCTAGCCAACCATCTGCTTTTGTAAATAAGGCTATTTGGGAGCACAGACATACTGGTTATATATTGTCTATGGTTGCTTTCATGCAACAATGGCAGAACTGAGTAGTTTTAGCAGAAACTGTATGGCCCATAAAGCCTGAAATATTTGCTTATCTGGTCATTTGCAGAAAAAGTTTGCTGATCTGCTCTAATATACAATGAACAATACCTCTATGGAAAATTTAAAGCTTTATTAAAGAACAGAAAAGACGATCCAAATAAGTGGGTAGACATTCCTTCCTCTTAAAATTTTTTCTTACCTATTATCTATGACTGCTTTTGTGGACCATGTTGGAGTTGAGTAGTTTTAATGGAAACTTTATGGTTTCTATATGATATGAAATAATTGTCTATATTTATTATTCACAAAACCTAAGAAAGCCCCAAATAAATCTGTAATTTTTGGGGACACTCAATAACTTTGCTTAAAATTAATATGGAACTGGGTGCAGTGGTGTGTGCCTGTATTTCCAAGTATTAAGGAGCCCGAGGCAGGAGGATTGCTTGGGTCCAGGCATTAGAGCAAGACCATCTCTTTAAAAATAAATGAAAATAAAACAAATTAATGTGGAAGAATAAAATTCTGAAAACAGCTAAATCAATTTTGAAAAGGAAGAACAAAGGGGAGGGTTACCCATTCAGATATTAAGGCTTACTACAAAGCCACAGTGAGAAAAATGTGCTACTTGTCCAGGAAGAAACAGACCAATGGAATGGAGCAGAGAACTCAGGGATAGACCTTGTATAACATGGGAATTTAATTTGATGAACATGGCACCAGAAGTCAATGGGGGCAAAGGCTGGACTGTGTAGCAGATAATATTGGGAACACTAGTTCACTATACAAAGAAAAATGAAACTGGAACCCTTCTTAATATCATGTTCAAATGTGGACTTTAGATGAACAAAAGAGGTAAATGTAAAGGGTAAAGCTATACAGTTAATAGAAGACAATGCCACGTGCCAAGGGTTTCTTTGCAACCAAAGAGGATCAGACATACTAAATAAAGCTCCAAAACAAAGAAATCCAAATTTGATTATGTAAAAATTAATGATTTTAGTTCAATGAAGAAAATACAAAATACACAGATGATAGAACTGGGAGAAAATAGCACTTCCTGCAAATAAATAAGAAAAAGGACACCCTGGTGCAAATACAGGCAAAAGAAAATGAAGTAACAATTCATGGTAGAGGAAAGAAAATGACTGTATCAGGTATATGAAGACATGCTTTAAATCATAAATAATCGAGCAATTCAAATTAAACCAAGGAACCATTTTTTCACCTATTATGTTTGCAAACATTAGAAAAGTGAGTAACACCAAACCCATGGGGGAAGAGGAACCATTAAATCACTGGAGAAAGTATAGGGTGTAGACTATTGTGGCCATTCTAGTGAACTATATGGCTGGTTTTAGCTAAATTGACAATCTGTATACAATATGACCCAACAATTCCACTTCTGGTGAGGTAGTTTTGAGAAATTCTCCAAGAGGTCTATAAGGTGGCCATGCTAAAAAATGCTCAGTACACTATTATTTGTGGCAGTGGGAGTAGGTGGAATCCAGGTGTGAAGCACTGGAGATGGGGTACAGAAAGGTAACAACTCTAGTATACTGTTCAGTGATTATAAGCCACACCACTATCTTGAAAACATAGTATTGAGTGGGGAAAATTGAGGAAGGGGTGAGAATGGAAGCAGGTAATGAGACTAAAGGAATAAATAAAATAAAATACTGTAAGAACTGAGCCTTGCATAGACCAACAATGACCATATACCATGTAGAGAGGAATATAATTCACTCAATCCCTACCCCCAATGTCCTTAATTGAATGTTCACTGACAGATCATGTCAGCCCCAGTGCTGCAGACTTTGTGACTATCTTGAGCTTCTACTGGGGAAAATCTCAAATGTCCTTTACTTTTGCTGGTATTGGAAAGGGTTAGGATTTCCTAGGCTGCTCAATTGTTCTGGGTGTTACTGTCAGCCTGATCTGATTGAATTTATAGCTACCAGATATTCTTTCTTTTTGAGTCTATTGATGACACCCATCACATCCTCTCAGCAGACTGTGGAATGATTGTCTTGCTATTTCTTCTTCAATAGTGTTTGTAAGAAAGAGAGGTAAATGTCTGTGTTCACTCAATTATCTTCAGTCAGAAATCTGAAAGATTTATTATTTACTTTTTAATTTTGTGCTTGAACGCTCCTCATCTAAATTTCAAACTTATGGTTGGCGATATACTTTTCTTAAATACTTTATGCTTGGCTTCTGAAAAAATGCTTTAAACTCAGAACTCTAACAAGTTTAGACAGATCTACTACTTCTGGGTTTTTAATATGCCTTTACGCTTAACAGCCTGGGTGCAAATTAGGGAACGCCAAGCTATCTTTAAATTGCTTTAGTACTTGAACTGAAATTAAATTCATAAATCAATAAAAGAAAGCAAAAATTCATAAAAGCAATGATTTATTTATGCATTAAATGATAATATTGACATACCTTACAAGTTTATTTAAATTCTAAGAACTTTCTGAAGTTGATTATTTTAATCTTATTGCTACTGTGCTTGTGAATGTAGTTTTTAAAATTAACTTCTTAATTTTAATATAACATTTTAAGAAGTACACAGCTGTATGAATTTTCAGAGTAAACACATACGCAAACACCAATTAGATCAAGAAGTCAAACTTTAATCAATACTCAAGATGAGACCCTCGTGATGACTCCCAGTCACTTCTCTTGCCAAAGTAACCAGTATCCTGAGTTTTGAAATCACAGATTAATTTTCCATGGTTTTTAACTTTACATAAATGGAATCAAATAATACATATTCCTTGGTGCCTGGTTTCTTTTAGTTAATGTATTTATGAGAGTCATTCTTGTCACTCTGTGTACATGTAGTTCATTATTTTTTATTGCTGCCTAGAAATCCGTTGTAAAGTATATGCTACCGTTTACTAACACGTATAATATTGATGAACATTTGGGTTATTTCTAATGTTTTGTTATTAAAAATTGTACTACTCCAATTGTACCCATATACAAACCACATGCTATTAAATATTATTAATATTATTTTCAAAATTTTAAATTATGTTTAATTGCAAATCTTAATTGTATACATTTATGGGTACAATGTGATCCTTTGCTATATGTATACATTTTGTAATGATTAAGACAAGTTAACATGTCTATCATCTCACTATTTTTTGTGGTAAGACGTTTGAAATTTATTTTTCAGTGTACATAATTATTGACTATAGTTACCCTGCTGTGCAATAGGTTTCAAAAACTCTTCATCTCCTGCATCTTTCTCCTTTATCCTCCCTTTCCCCTTCTTAGAATAGCCTCATTTTTCCATTTAAATACATGAGTACACAATATTTCTACCATATCCGCACCCTTTCCTTGTATTCCTCCCACTGGTGCCAACCTCCAGACAGGAGCTGTTATACTTTTCTGTCCCCTTTTTTTGAAAAAAAGACATTTTTGTTTGTTTAAGGGAGCTGTTCAGGAAGTTTCATTATGACATTTCCATGTATACATAATTCATTTTAAATTATATTTTCCTGGTGACCAATCCAATTGAGTACATTTTATGCTCATTAATTACTTGTCCATCTATTTTTTGAAAAGTCTTATTCAAGTCTTTGTCCCACTTTCCATTGTGTTGTCTTTTTAAAATGGATTTGTAGAAATATCTTTCATTCATTGTTTTCTTCTCTCTTTCCTTTTAAAATTTATTTTAAAGTTTTACTTTGAGTATTAAACTTTAACCATTTATGTGTGTTAAAAATATCCTCTCCTCATGTGGGAATTTCTTTTTACTCTTTTAATGATGTAGAATTTGTTAATTTTAATGTAGTCTAATTTGTGGTTAATGTTGTTTAGGTTCTGTTTAAGAAAATTTTGCCTACTCCGATGGCATAAAGTTATTTTGTATGTTCCCTTCTGGAAAGTTTATTGTTTTGCCTTTGGCTGTTAAAACGATAAACCACCTGAAACTGACTTGTGCTATAGTTTGTCTCCTCCACAACTTGTGCTGAACTGTAATTATAATTGCTGGGTAAATTGGGGGGTAGGGCCTTTGGGAGATGTTTGGGTCATTAGTGATGCTCTCCTGGGAATGGGTTAATTCTCCTAGGAATGAGTGAGTTCTTCTATTCATAGTACTTGTTATAAAGCAAGGCTGTTTCTTGTGTCTTGTCTCTTCTTCATGTGCCTCTTGCCTTTCTGCTTTTTTCCTTCCATTTCATAACACAGCATGGGACCTTCACCAGATAAGGCTCTATCTTGGACTTCCATCTTCTAGAACCATGAGCAAAAAATAAACCTCTGTTCTTTATAAATCAACCAATTTCAGGCATTCTATTATGGCAACAGAAAATGAACTAAGACAGCTAGTTTTGTCTGAAATAAGGGTCAAATTACTTTCTTCCTGCCTCCCTTTCTTAATTTGGCATTCTATTTACCCAGAATCATTTATAGAAGACTTTTCTGTCCCTACTGCTCTGTACATAATTTTGTCATAAATGAACATATGTGACTCTATTATATCCATTGGTTTTTGTCAATACTATGCAAATAGCACAGTTTCATTATTACTATAACTTTATTGACATCTGTTAGCATATGTTTTCCACTTTCTTCTCCTTCAACAATGTCTTGGATATTCTTAGCCCTTTGCATTTCTTTAAAATTTTGTAATTACCTTGTAAATTTATACACAAAGTCTTGATGGAAATTTGATTTGGAATTGTGTTGAACTATATTTTAATTTGGACAGAAATTAATATTTTTATAGCACCAAATTTTCTAATACTTGAGTATGATTTATTCCTCCTCTAATTTATATCTCCTTTCATTTCTCTGAGAAAAGTTATAATCCACATAGAAGTCTTACACATCTATTAAATTTATTTCTAGTCATTGGATTGACTGTGAATAATATCTCTAAAAATATTGTCTTATTGCTTGATGTTGACTGGAAAATGGCAATTATTGTATACTGGCCTTATATGTAGTGACTTGCTAAATTTAGTTATTAAATCTAATGTTTAAGCCAGGTATGGTGGTCCATACCTATAATCTTAGCAATCATATATGCTGTTTAGTTGAAATTCTCATGCAGCCTTGTAATTATTTGTTAATATACCTATTTTCCTTACTGCAATGTGAACTTTTTTGTGGCTCAAATCATGTATTACTTATCTTTTTTTCCCCAGGGGCCTGGTTTAGTATTTAGCACTAAAGAGATATCAAATAAATGTTTCTTGAACTGAAATGAGTTGAGCTACAAAAATATATACAACTTTAAGCAAAGACAGATCTCCAAGTTTGTCTTTTAAGAGCTGTAAAGGTCTTACCTAGAGATGACCAATTGAAATGTCTCAGGTTTCTCATCTTCGTTGTCTAGATAGTCATCTTATTTTTTGGTATTGCTTAATAACTATCCCTTGCTGTCTGCTGTGTAATGCTATCATGGGTCAATGCCTAAAACCAGGTCTGATACTAACTTTATTGACCTGTCAGCCTCTGTCTGAATTGTTCAAAGTTCAAACTCTTACAGTATAGCAGCCTTAATTTTATTTCTCTGCTTCAAGACATTTGTTCTTATTAGATTGTCACAGTTCTTCACAAATATTTTTAGCCTATCCTGGTTTTCAGCAGGAAATGGAGATCTTCTAGGTTGAGTGTTACCTGAAAAAGTCTTTCCTACTGTGTCGGTGTCATTTTCTCTGCCCTTATCCTCAGGATCTTGTTATTAAATGTGTGCCCTCTTCACCTCTCCAGCCTGCAACTGTCTGGGGGATTTGTTGTTCCATTGTTTCATGGCAGATCAACAGCACTGCGCTTGAAAAACTTAGATGTTCAAGAAAGTCATAAATAATAAAATAAGAATGTGGTTCAATATCTTATTTATTGACTCATTTATAGTCTTCCACACTTCACGAATGGTTTGAGGAAGGCTAGATAATATAAAATAAGAACTAAAAAGTAAAAATAAAGGGATTTTCAAAATAACAAAAGGAGAAAAAGTTTAGCAAGAATTCCTTGCTGTAAGAAAATATACATTTCACTTGCTAAATTTAGCTTGTGCCTCCTGGTGGCTAGGGAAAAAAAAAGAAAGAAACTCAGTAGGTTTTATAAGTCACATTTTCTCTAATCAAAGCCACTTTGGTTTCTCTAGAGAAACTACCAATATCTTTATGAGTAGACCTGAAAGAAACTTATTGTTGGATTCCATATGTGAAGATAATTTTTGGCAAAAGTAGAAAAATTTGTTTACATGTTTTATGAAAAAAAAGCTAGGATTTCTTGATTTAGTTCTTCTTTGGTCCCAGCCATTGTGTATTGTTAAAGTACTATTCTTGAAAGTCAGTTCCAGAGTTAGGGGAAGGTAAGCCAAGCATGTAGGTTTCTGATGATTTCACTTGACTCAAGATTGGAACCTGAAGAATTTTGAGAAAAGCCTGTTAATATCTTTCAGGCTTTCAGTTTCTAATCCTTGTGAAGTCATCTGATTTTTTTAAATTAAAGATGTGATAAATTTCCAATATTGCAAAAACTGGTAGAAAGATTTACATAGGTGATTAAAGAAAGCAACTGATTTTATACAAATCATAATAAATAATTTTTGTTCCTTTCCCATGAAAATGAGTGATGTCAGATTTGGTTTGGATTGCTGTGATTTCTGTAGAGTTTGTCTTATCTTTAACAGCTGTCATCATAATCAGTCAGGAAGATGTACGTGTGATAGACACTGAAGATGTGGAAGTGAACAGGACACTTGTTGCCCATAGCTTTTTAGTTAAAAACAAGAATGGCTGTGGATGTCAAAAGCATGTACAGTATGCAAATTCATTACTGATGCTATAACAAATTACCACAAACTTGGTGGCTTCAAACAACATAAATTTATCGTATCATAGTTCTGGGCATCAGAAACCCAAAATGGGTCTCAGTGATCTAAAATCAAGGTGTTGCCAGGGCTACATTCCTTCTAGAGGCTCTAGCAGAGACCCTACCTCCTCACCTTTTTCACTTCTAGATGCTTCCTGCATTTCTTTGCTTTGTGTCATTCCTTCCAGTATTGTATTGTTTCAACCTCTACTTCTGTCATCACATCTCTTCTGACTCTTTTGTCTATCTTTCACATTAGGACCCTTATAATGACATTGTGGTCACCTGGATAATCCAGGATAATCCTTAATTAGTCACACATCTGTAAAATCACTTTTAGCATTAAGGTAACACATGCACAGGTTCTGGGGATTAAGACATAGACATTTTGGGGAGGAGCATTATTCTGCCTGTATCGCCCATAAGCACATAGAAACGGCCATGGCCTTTATAAAACATAGTTGTTATTTAAATTTTAATTTAAAAATTTTCATCTCTAACATCGTTCAATAATATCTTGCTCATAGGATGGTTGCAAATATTAAATAAGGTAAATGTGAAAACGTGCCACTATAGCTGGCACCCAGTAGGTCCTCAGTAAATGTTAGCTGAATGGGAATATAAATCTAATATGTACAACTTGTATATTGCAGAAAGTTTGAATCCTGCTTGTTAGACTCTTTGGATAGGGAAAAATGTTTTATTCTTCTTTTAGTTGGGGTATATTTTCATAAGTAAACAGAAATTGTGGCTCTGGATAATACTAGCGTTGTGTCCTTTATTTGAGAACTATTCATATGGTGAACTATCACATGTTTGGCATTATCTTCTGCAAAACATAAGGATGAAAACTTAAAAATAGAAAAATAAAAAATCTCAACAATAGTTCTGGTAGAAATCACTTGTAACTATTTAACACCTTAATTTTATTTCTGGAGCACTTTCTGCTTGAAGAGCTCAAATTACTTAGGACATGTTAGCTAATTCTTATGGTACCAGATGTGTCTGGTGCCACGAGGGGGTAGGTAGTGACAAAGAAGGGAAAAGGGGGAAATAGGGCAGGTGTGACAAGCTAGGGGTTGTGTTTAGAAGCAGTTCTTGGCAAAGGTGAAAATATTTTTAAGTAATCTTTTCTGTTTCCTGTGAAAGTCTGTAATACTCTAAAATTTGCTCCATTCTTACAACCTAGAAATAGAACCCTGGAAATAGAATGACTGCACTTTGGTGGTTATTGTGGGCTGGAAAGTGAAAGCCAAGTGTGGTGGTTCAAAAACTTTTGCTTTGTGATTCCCTCCCTTACCCTCTCTGAGCCCCAATGGCATTTATCAATAATTTTCTGCTTCTTTCCACTTTTCCCTGACTCTCCCTCTTCTATACTCAAATAGCCCTATTTGGACTTCCATTTGGGCCACCATTGTCTGGCAACAGTTCACAGTTCTCTTTAATGAGCTCTAAGCAGATTTCAAATCCTGACCAGAAGACAATACCAGTGGAAGATTTTGGTGGCAAAGGAGACTCATTTATTGCATTCTTATTGTCTACAAATTGCTACTTTTAAAGAATCATTCATTCAACAAATATTTATTGAGGATCATCTCAATAAGCTGTTAGTGTTAGACACTGAAGATTCAGCACTGAACAACCTACATACAGCTTCTGCCTTCATGTACTTTGTAATTTAGTGGAAAGCAGAAGTAATGAATAAGGAGACTAATAAGCGAGTGGGGTAACTAAGCTTTCTATATGTACTAAGAGCCAAATAAACAGAACAATAAGATAGAATGCAACAGGAGCTAGTTTGGAAGACGTGGGGACTTTGTTTGACTGAAGAATGAAAGAAGGCTAGTGTGACTGGAGCATGTTAAGGTAGCGTAGGGTTTTATGAGCTGAGCAAAGAGAGGTAGATACTACAGTGATGCTTAAGAGGTTGGATTTAAGAACAGTGGGAAGTCATGAGAGGGTTTTAAATGAGGTAATAACATTAACTTATGGTCTAATGATTTCTCTGATTCTCTGAATGAAAAAATACTTTGGGAAGAGTAAACAGTGGAAACAGAGATGCTGATGGTGAGAGGTGACAATTGCAGTGAGAGGTGATGATGTTGCGGGTCAGGTAGAATCAGTACCAATGGGGACATGTATCCAGTTTGGGGATGTTTTTGAGGTAGAGTTATAAGGATTTGTTGTCAGATTGGTTGTGGGATGATGGAGAGAAAGGAAATTTGAGTGATCCTAGGGTGTGGCTTGACCCAACTGGCTGACTAATAGTGTCATCTACTAAGATGAGGAAGACTGATCGAGAAACAGGTTTAGTGGAGGGAGAGAAATATGAGATTTGTTTCCATTTACATCAGTAATTTAGAGGACCTTTTAGACAGCAGACTACTAAGAGGAGATGTCACATCAGCAAAAGATATAGTTTAGGAGTCATTAGAATATCAGTGGTACCAAAAACTAAGGACTTCATGAGCTAGTCAAAGTAAGACAGAGTAGAGGACTCTGGGGCTTACAGACATTTGGAGATTGGTTGGAGGAGGAACAAGCTAGGGAAAGCAGATTGAAAGTTGGTTTCAATGTCACTGAAACCAACAGAGAAAGTATTTCAAGGAGAGGGTGATCAGCTGTGTTGAGTGCAGTTGAGGGGACAAGTTTGAAGACAGAGAGATGGCCAATGTCTGTCAAGATAGAGGTTACTGGTGGTGTTGACCAGAATGTTTTCAGTGGTGTGGTGTGGTATGGAGAGAAGGCACATTGTGGAGCAGTGAATGGGAGGGGAATAAATGAGGTCAACAGATACAGAAATCAATTTTGCCCTCCTTAGCTTTAGTGCTGTTATCTTTTACAGTTTATTGGAGCACCTTAGAACATTCCTGAAAGATGGGTGATGTATAGAAGGGCAGGAAAAGTTTTTATTCCCTATTTGAGCAATATTTTTCATAAAACACTAATTTCAGTGCCCCTGTCAATCATACTTGTGTTAGGGGGCTTATTGCCTTATTTTTAAGGTTATGGTTATACCTTGCTGCTAGCCCTCTGTCATCCCCTTCTTTCCTAAGTGATAACACTTATCCATTGAATAAAATATTTTTGGGGGGGAGGCTGGGAATATAGCTCAGTGGTAGAGCATTTGCCTAGCATGTACAAGACCCTGGGTTTGATCCCCAGCACCATGAAAACAAAAGCACAGTTTTTGCATGTGTGCTCTTCTGTGCTCTATACTTATTATAAACACCTTTACAGAATTTTAATGATTTCATTTTCCTTTCCTGTCATAAATCTAAATGAAACGTTCTTTCTTGTGGTTGAGTTTCCATGTGCACATTCCCTTTCTTTTTTCTGACATTTTTCCTCTTCAGTTTCTTGTAGGGTTCCTTTGGCTAGGTAATTTTCGAATGTCTATTATATTGTTTAAGAAGTTACATTTTCCCAAATAAGAATTCAATACTGGAGGAAGGCAGACATTCATAGCACAGACTGTAGGTGGATGCTAACTCGAGGGTGAATATTATGTTTGATTACTATCTTTCCGTCAACTCTTGCCATCATGGTCAATGATAAATGTTACCTTGAGATCAAATTGTAAGAGGAGAATAACAGCTTGTTATGACATGTGGAAGCAGCTCTGGTTTGCATGCTGTAATCGAGGCAGCCATGTTTCCTTTTTCTCCCAGGCACACTGCTGGGTTACAGTTCCAAGCATTCTTTACATCATGGCTCCATAGCCATGATGTTGAGGCAAGTGGATAAAGGGTAAATCTGAAGTGATCAATGTGTTACTTATAATAACTTCTAGAATGCTTCTCCAGGATCCTTCTCTTGTCTCCCAGCAAATTGCATAGCATCCAGCAGCGTACCCCAAGACATTGTAGCTGGTAAAATTACAAGATGGTAGGCGTCTGTGTATTTATTTTATTTTATTTTTTGTTTTTTTTCTAAGTATTTGAAGGTGACCTTTTACCCAGGAACTTATGTTTTGGACTTCACATACACAAGAAATGGACTTGCTAAGGCATTAAGATTTTGCAGTCTGTTAGTTACAGTTGCTGGTGTTACTGACCTTAACTAATACACATTCCTTGTGTGATTCTCTCTGTGCTTTGTGTCATTTTCCCACACTTTCCTGCAGTGCCCTCTTCTCATTTTTTCAAAATCGACAGCTGCTTTACTGACCTGTTTTCTATTTTTTTCTAGCATGAAATATTTTCCGAGTATGCCAGCCTTAGGTGATCTCTCCCTCCACATTTCTAAAGTAACCATTAGTTTTATGGCTTACTGGGTGAATAATGAAAAGATCACAAGCTGTTAATATCTGAGTTACTTTAAGTTTACTCAACCTTTCTGAAGTTCAGTTTACTTTTTTTTTTGAAAAGTAGGCAAAATAATAGTATATACCTCCAAAAATTGACATGAGGTTTAGATGTGGACATATCTGTACAGGGCTTAGAACAATTCAGGGCATGTAACAGCTATGCTATTATTATGGTCTGCCTCCTGCTAGTTAAATCTATATATTGAACTCCTTACTGTGTCAAACATTGGGCTAGTTGATATCACACTAATAAACTGCTCTTATGGTTTCTTCGTCTGGAACATTTATTAATACATTAATGTAACTTGCCTTCGGTGGTACTTGTTGAGTATCTACTATGAACTAAAAATTGGGCAATGAATATGTCCCTAAGGATGTCAATTTTCATATCCCTGTATGTCAACAGATCCAATATATTTATACCATTTGAAGCAGAACTTAGGAATATTTTGTTTGCTTCTCCAATACTCATTTGTTAAATAAAACCCCTTACCTAAAAGGGCTACTGTGTGGATCAAATGGCAGAACATGTATTAAATGAAGTGTGGAGTAAATGCTTTTGAAGATGTCAATTTTTAACCCTTTAAAGTTCTTAAATGAAGATTTCAACTTTGTGTGATTTTATCTTTTCTCCACATTGAGTACAAGCTTGTTGAGGGTGAGGTGTGCATTATTTCACTTTTGTAAATCTTTAGTATCTACCTCAGAGCTAAGTAAAGAGCAGGTACTTAATACAATTCTATGGTTTAATTTTTTTGCACAATGTTTATTATGAAAACCCTTGACCCCTTCCCTTATCTGGTGGTGTGCTGCAAGGAGTACCCATATATGCAATATATGGTTTCAAGAGAAGTCTGTTTTAGGCATGTTGCTAAGTGGAAAATATACTTTAAAAACATATACTTAGTTCTCTGAGCAAAATTATCTTGAGTTTTAAGCACCAATTTTCAATGATGCTGACAGGCAAGGAATGATTATTGAGCTTTTGGTCTGCTCTGTGCATCTGTACACACAGTGTTGAATAAGCTGTTAATCCTTCCATATTTACAGGATATTTTGGGGATGCTCATGGTGAGGTCATGCATATCCATTTCTGTAGTGTTCTCCCACTCTACCCACTCACCATGTGTTCTACTGCTGTGATATTTTTGTTCACTCTCATAGTACTCTCTCCTTCTTACCTTATTTCCCTCCCCCAAACCCAGGCAAAAGAAAGTTGATTCTTCAATTTTTTTCCCCAAAGTGAAAATGAGACTGAGATTAGGAAGGAAGGTACTGCTATTTTTTCTTTCCCACTTCAGGTTGGTGTTGAAGTGACTCAGAGTAAACAGCTTGATATTCAGTAAAAACAATGCTTCAATTGAAGAAAAAGATTATATCAATGATAAAAAACAATGTTTTCTGGAAGAGTTTTTCTTATATTCCCAAATTTTGCTCCTAAATTCTGCTGTAATTGCCTTTCATGCAACTTAAGGTCTTCAGAAGAACTTTCTACAGGCAAAAAATGATCAAGTCATGCTTTATTCAATCATCCAAGCTGTAATTTTAAATGAAGATATTTTGTATTGGATTTAAGTGAAATCTTGTCATCGGTGCAGCACTCTGGAGACAGAAATGGTTTCTGGTCCACGTTTCTCTTCCTGCCTCCTCAGTGAGCTAGCAGTAATGCAACTTGCCTATAAAGAATTGTTTGCTGTCTGCAATAAACTGAAACTAGATCCATGTATATCACGCTATACCAAGATTAACTCAAAATGGATCAAGGATCTTAATATCAGACCACAAACTCTAAAGTTGATACAGGAAAGAGTAGGAAATACTCTGGAATTAGTAGGTATAGGTAAGAACTTTCTCAACGAAACCCCAGCAGCACAGCAACTAAGAGATAACATAGATAAGTGGGACCTCATAAAACTAAAAAGCTTCTGTTCATCAAAAGAAATGGTCTCTAGACTGAAGAGAACACCCACAGAGTGGGAGAAAATATTTGCCAGCTACACATCAGACAAAGGACTGATAACCAGAATATGTAGGGAACTTAAAAAACTAAACTCTCCCAAAACTAATGAACCAATAAAGAAATGGGCACGTGAACTAAACAGAACTTTCTCAAAAGAAGAAATTCAAATGGCCAAAAAACACATGAAAAAATGCTCACCATCTCTAGCAATAAAGGAAATGCAAATTAAAACCACACTAAGATTCCACCTCACCCCTGTTAGAATAGCCATCATCAAAAACACCACCACCAACAGGTGTTGGCGAGGATGCGGGGAAAAAGGAACCCTCTTACACTGTTGGTGGGAATGTAGACTAGTACAACCACTCTGGAAAAAAATTTGGAGGCTACTTAAAAAGCTAGACATTGATCTACCATTTGATCCAGCAATACCACTCTTGGAGATATACCCAAAAGACTGTGACACAGGTTACTCCAGAGGCACCTGCACACCCATGTTTATTGCGGCACTATTCACAATAGCCAAGTTATGGAAACAGCCAAGATGCCCCACCACTGACGAATGGATTAAGAAAATGTGGTATCTATACACAATGGAATTTTACGCAGCCATGAAGAAGAACGAAATGTTATCAATTCGCTGGTAAATGGATGGAATTGGAGAACATCATTCTGAGTGAGGTTAGCCTGGCCCAAAAGACCAAAAATCGTATGTTCTCCCTCATATGTGGACATTAGATCAAGAGCAAACACAACAAGGGGATTGGACTATGAGCACATGATAAAAGCGAGAGCACACAAGGGAGGGGTGAGGATAGGTAAGACACCTAAAAAACTAGCTAGCATTTGTTGCCCTTAACGCAGAGAAACTAAAGCAGATACCTTAAAAGCAACTGAGGCCAATAGGAAAAGGGGACCAGGAACTAGAGAAAAGGTTAGATCAGAAAGAATTAACCTAGAAGGTAACACACACTCACAGGAAATCAATGTGAGTCAATGCCCTGTATAGCTATCCTTATCTCAACCAGCAAAAACCCTTATAGCTTATACTCTCTCTACAACAAAATTAGAAATAAGGGCAAAATAGTTTCTGCTGGGTATTGAGGGGGTGGAGGGAGAGGGAGGGGGTGGAGTGGGTGGTAAGGGAGGGGGTGGGGGCAGGGGGGAGAAATGACCCAAGCCTTGTATGCACATATGAATAATAAAAGAAAAAAAAAAAGAATTGTTAGCTGTATGCACATAATAAAAAATAAAAAAATTTAAAAACAGAATTGTTTGCTAAGTCTTCAACTCATCTTGTTTTTGAATTAAATACTTTTATGCTACATCTTACCCCAGGGTTACTGCCTCTTTGTATTTGCTAGTCTTTAAAAAATATTTTATACCATTTTTCGCCCTTAGCTGTAAGTTGAGATGCCAGGGACTCCAAAAAACTATTTTGAAATGATTATACATTACTGGGAAATTGCAAAAAATGGTACAGAAAAGTCTGTGCATGCTTCACCCAGGTTCCCCCACTTATAGGCTCAGCAGGTAAAAATTAGAACAGCCAATAAAACTGGAAACTGAAAAATGGCTACTTTTTAGAATAAGTATGTCTAATACACTGTTTGGAACATACTTATCCTAAAAAGTGATTTGTTGTTTATCTGAAATTCAAATTTACCTAGGATTTTTTTTGGTATTAGGACATAGCCCAGTAGGGAGGTAGAGTCAAATTATTGTCATAAAGTCACTTGGAAGAATTCCCCTTTGTCCAGTTAGGACACCAACTGTATATGTGGTTATGTTTCTTTGTGTCATTTTACTTTAAATATTTTAGGAATTATTAAATTTGGTTTTGTGTTATAGAATATTTACATGGTTCTAAAATCAAACTTACATAAATATTTTAATGCATTTGTTCTCTAAACAAACTGAAATTAGTTTGCTCACTTTAATTTTTAAAAACAGATACAATATTTTCTCTAGGTACCACTCTTTTATGATTATTTTTCTGCAACAGAGTAATTCCAGAAAGACAGACTGTATAACACAGATGACCTTCTTTTGGGTTGCTTTAAAACAAGTCACCTTATGTTCAACCTAGAGAGAAACTAGAATTTCATGCTAATTAACTTCCTAGTTCCTTTCATTTTGTACATGACTAAAAATATTTTCACAAAGTCTTTGAATAGAAAATCAACAAGGGAGTTTTGCAAATGTGATCCTAATTAAGGTGCTTGGGTTTTATTTTTAACAACTCTATATGTAGATTTTATGTTTTGGAATTGTGAAAACAAGCAATGAACTAATACATTACTCTTACAAGCTATTTTGGGGGGGGTTAGGAACAAGTCATTATTAAATGTTAATTCAATTAAAGAAATTAAACATGAACTGTTAGTATAGTCTTTTGAATACTTATGGCTATCTGTTTTTTGTGGTACTGGGGTTGGCAAGCGCTCTACCACTTGAGCTACTCTGCCAGTTCACTCATGAATATCTCAATTTTGATAAGGGAAAGTGGACAGTTTGGGCCTAACTGATACTTGTTACTTTCATTTTGGTATTAGCTTTGTGTTTGTTTATATTCTTGACTTCTATCTTTGCTTTTCTATCTTTTCTGTCATTCTGAAAAGGTAAATCTTAAGTTTGAAAATGAAAGTATATTTTACCTTCCTGTTTACTAAAGTAATACATGCTTTTTTTTTGTTTCTGGTGCTAGGGAACAAACCCAGAGTCTGGCATATGATAGCTCTATCACTGAGCTCTGTCCCCAGTCCACAACATGTTTATTGTACAAAAGTTTGAAGGTCAGAAAAAAGGAAAACAAAACCTCTTTCAACAACTCCTTTACTCAAAAGATAATCTCAGTTATTGTAGATGTAATTCTATTTTTCTATGCTTATTTTACATAGTTGGGATTAAATTTGGCCCATATTCAATTTTACCTTCTTTTTCTAAGAAAAAAGGCACTTTTGCATATTATTAAAACTTCGTAAATGATTTATTGGTTATTTAGTATTCTACCATAAACTTGGAATGAGGATTTTAAATCATTCATTTTTTGATCCAATTACTATAAACCATATGTAAAAAATTTAAAGGCACTTTAAAATGTGATTATGCTCTTCCCAAGAAAAATATCTTTACTTATTATTCCCATCTATGAATTTTATAAGTTGTGAGAAATTTGTAGCAATTGTTAGGTCATTTTACATTTTGTATTCCATGCATATGCTTCCTACATGAAGTGGTTTTCAGTTCAGTCCTTGGATCAGAAGTGTCAGCATCACCTAGCAGCTTGTTACAAATGCAAATTTGGGGGCACTGTGGCCCACCTGCTGAATTAGAAACAAATCCTCCTGGTGATGGCTGATGCATGCTCAAGTTTGAGAACCACCTCTATAAACTTCAGAGTAACTTGTAATAAAAGGGCTCTCTTTTATCACTTCTTTAAGCAGTATTAATTAATTACTAATCAGTTAACTAATTCACCAAACCAAAATTTATGGAATATCTGTAACAACAAACATTGCTCTAAGAGATATAGCAGCAAATAAAACAGAAAGAGTCCCTGATTATAGATCTAACACTTCAGTAGTTGGGGGGGGTCAGAAGATAACTAAGCATGTAAAATATATATTTTAGTTAGATAGGATATATATTTCAGTTATATATTGTGGTAAGAAGTGCAACAGAGAAAAATAAATGGAGAAAAGGGGATGGAGAGTGCTGGAGGTGGTTTATAATTTAAGTGAATGGTCTTGATAGGCTTTACTGAGAAGGTGATGTGACGAAACCAACCATGCCAAGGTTAGGGGAAAATATTCCCAGCAAATGGAGCAGAAAGTGGAAAGCCTCCTAAGTGTGACAATGCTAGACTGTTTGAAGAATAGCAAGGAGATCAGTGCAGGCACAGGTAAGTAGGGTAATTACGGATAGGCTCAGAGGTGAGGAATGACTGGGGAAGATTATGCAGGGGTTGTCAGAGTATGGTGCTCAAAACTGTGATTATGGAGGGGTTGTTGTCAGGATGCTCTGGGTGCCCCACATAGACCTCTCTTGCCAGTGGAGCTGCAGAGAGTGCTGCCTGCTGACAGCTCACAGTTGCTACTTTCTGCAGTGAATTGAGCTTGGCTGAGCAGAGGCCACCTTTCTAGGGAATTTATTCTCCTCATCTCCTCCTGGGGTACAAAGACTCACAGATACATGGGCACAAAGAACTGCCTCCCTTGCTTCAAAGTGGGACTGACTCTATGGGTGCTTCTTTTGCTCCAGAACACACTATAGGATCAAGTTTCCAACTCAGATTACATTCTTTTTAAAAAATAAGTGTTTTGTTTTGCAATCATTAAAAATTTTTTAAATTTGCAGTGTTGGAGTTTTGAACGCAGGGCCACATGCTGGCTATGCAAATGCTCTATCACTTGAGCCACACACTTAAGCCTACATTCTCTTTTTTTCTGGTGGTACAGTGTGTGCGTGCGTGTGTGCGTGAGTGTGTGTGTGCCTGCTGAATTCAGGGCTTTGTGCTTGCCAAGCAGCACCTCCAGCCAGCCTACATTCTTGAGTATTTGTTTTCCCCCATTCTAGCCTGTTTCCCTTACTTCCTTTTTCTTGATAGTACTTCTTCAATAAATTCAGTGAACAGAAATCCTTGTCACAACTTCTGATTATGAGAATACCAACCTAAGAAAGTTGGTCCCAGGGGTGATCCTAGAAAGTAGACACTAAGGGTTGGATTGTGGCACTAGATAGCCCATGGGCTCAACAGTAATGAAGATCTCTTCTCTTGTTTAAGGTGAAGTATTGACAGTCCCTGGTGTGTTGGAGCCCTGTGGTTGCTAAGCCTTTAATCCAAAGTGAGGTGAAACAGTACACAGGTAGAGGAGATGCCCTTGCTTGTATAATGTCTCTGGCACTTAAGGGGTAAGAGAAAATAGAAACTATGAGAACTGTAGAGTTGCTAAGCACCATTGATGCATTACAGAGAGAACATGACAAGCTCAGATCCTATTAATCAACACTTTAAAGTAAAGGGTGAGAGTTGGAGGACCTCCTTGACTGCATTTAAGAAGACTCATACTTAGAGCTGGAGGGAAGATAGTCTTAAAATCAGGCATAGGACTTAATTGTAAGAGTGGCAGAACCTCAAAGAATGCTGAACATCAGCCTAGGCAAATCTCTTATGCCAAAGTCAGGGCCTTGATAGGAAAGGGTGAAACCCTGAGTGTTAGGATGGGGATAAACAACCTGAATGTTCAGAGCCTGCAGAAATGGTGCACTGCCTCCTGCTGGAAGATAGAGTTCCTCTTTGCTGGATGACTATGCAAAGGCCTTAAGTGAAGCAGGTGCCTTACAAGTCAAAGTTTTTCCCTCTTATGATGTGTTTGTTTCTACCAACCCTAATCATCACTAGACCAAGAACTAGGAGTCAAATTTCAGCACGACCTGATGGGAAGAGCTGAGTGTATTTAACTCGTACGTCAGAGGAGTTGTAATATTAACTAACCTGTGCCTGCAGTTACTGAGAGAGCATGCTTGGAAGTGATTCTTAAGGTGCCGGTCCAAGGAGGTGGGGTAAAAAGCTGTCAATTATATTAGTTTTTTATTGCTGGGTAAAAAGCTGTCAATTATATTAGTTTTTTATTGCTGTGTAACAATGGTGAGAAACTAACAACTCAAAATAATACCTATTATTCATTTATCATCTCTTTATTCAGAGGTCCAAGTGTGGCTCAACTGAGTTCCCTCTTCAATGGTACCTCACAAGACTGAAATCTAGGTGTCATCTGGCACTACAATTCCACCTGAGGTTCAGGGTCCTCGTCTTAGCTTACTATTATTGGCAGGATTAAGTCCCTTGCATATGTAGGATTGAGAACCTCAGTTCTTAGAGGCTGCCTACTGTTCCCTGATACTATCTCCATGGTGCCCCTCTCCACAACATAGCAGTTTGCTTCTGTAAGACCTATAAGAAAGTGTCTACTGCTTCTTTTTTTTTCATTTATTATTCATATGTGCATACAAGGCTTGGGTCATTTCTCCCCCCTGCCCCCACCCCCTCCCTTACCACCTACTCTGCCCCCTCCCTCTCCCCCCCCTCAATACCCAGCAGAAACTATTTTGCCCTTATCTCTAATTTTGTTGTAGAGAGAGTATAAGCAATAATAGGAAGGAACAAGGGGTTTTGCTGGTTGAGATAAGGATAGCTATACAGGGAGTTGACTCACATTAATTTCCTGTGCGTGTGTGTTGACTTCTAGGTTAATTCTTTCTGATCTAACCTTTTCTCTAGTTCCTGGTCCCCTTTTCCTATTGGCCTCAGTTGCTTTTATGGTATCTGCTTTAGTTTCTCTGCGTTAAGGGCAACAAATGCTAGCTAATTTTTTAGGTGTCTTACCTATCCTCACCCCTCCCTTGTGTGCTCTCGCTTTTATCATGTGCTCATAGTCCAATCCCCTTGTTGTGTTTGCCCTTGATCTAATGTCCACATATGAGGGAGAACATACAATTTTTGGTCTTTTGGGCCAGGCTAACCTCACTCAGAATGATGTTCTCCAATTCCATCCATTTACCAGCGAATTGATAACATTTTGTTCTTCTTCATGGCTGCGTAAAATTCCATTGTGTATAGATACCACATTTTCTTAATCCATTCGTCAGTGGTGGGGCATATTGGCTGTTTCCATAACTTGGCTATTGTGAATAGTGCCACAATAAACATGGGTGTGCAGGTGCCTCTGGAGTAACCTGTGTCACAGTCTTTTGGGTATATCCCCAAGAGTGGTATTGCTGGATCAAATGGTAGATCAATGTCTAGCTTTTTAAGTAGCCTCCAAATTTTTTTCCAGAGTGGTTGTACTAGTCTACATTCCCACCAATAGTGTAAGAGGGTTCCTTTTTCCCCGCATCCTCGCCAACACCTGTTGTTGGTGGTGTTGCTGATGATGGCTATTCTAACAGGGGTGAGGTGGAATCTTAGTGTGGTTTTAATTTGCATTTCCTTTATTGCTAGAGATGGTGAGCATTTTTTCATGTGTTTTTTGGCCATTTGAATTTCTTCTTTTGAGAAAGTTCTGTTTAGTTCACTTGCCCATTTCTTTATTGGTTCATTAGTTTTGGGAGAGTTTAGTTTTTTAAGTTCCCTACATATTCTGGTTATCAGTCCTTTGTCTGATGTATAGCTGGCAAATATTTTCTCCCACTCTGTGGGTGTTCTCTTCAGTCTAGAGACCATTTCTTTTGATGAACAGAAGCTTTTTAGTTTTATGAGGTCCCACTTATCTATGTTATCTCTTAGTTGCTGTGCTGCTGGGGTTTCGTTGAGAAAGTTCTTACCTATACCTACTAATTCCAGAGTATTTCCTACTCTTTCCTGTATCAATTTTAGAGTTTGTGGTCTGATATTAAGATCCTTGATCCATTTTGAGTTAATCTTGGTATAGCGTGATATACATGGATCTAGTTTCAGTTTTTTGCAGACTGCTAACCAGTTTTCCCAGCATCTACTGCTTCTTTTTATGGCTTACTTCTTTTAAGTGGCTTGCCTTATTTTGTCAGGCCCACCCAATATTTTGATTACTGCAAGGTCAATTGATTAGAGACCTTAGTTACATCTTCAAAAGCTTTTCACCTTGGTCATATAATATAACCTTATCAGAGGAGTGAAATCCATCATATTCACAAATCCTGCCTTCATTCAGGTCGAGGGATTATACAGGACATGTACATAAAGGTACAGGGGTCTTGGGAGCCATCTTTGAATTCTGGTCACATCATCAATATTGTAGCATTTTTTTGAGACACATTTGATGTAGTTCCTGGAGAAATTTTTTAATGGTTCCTGGGATAGTTCTTAGAAACTTGGAAAAAATAATGGTTTATATTCAAATGAAGTAGAGATGTCAGGATCACCAACACAGATGACAGAGGAAGGGTAAAAAGAATGATGCATGCTGGAATTGCTACATTGCATAAGATAAGAAAAAACAACCAATTGACTATCTTCCTTGGGAGGGACTTCTTTATCAAGGAAATAAAGAATGTACTGGCAAAGGGGGGTACCAACCTCATCAAAAAGTTTAATATTGGCTATTCTCTGTAGGATAGAGCTGATAGTGAGGAATGCTGTTAAAGAACTAGTTCCCTGGTAGCAATGGGATCACAGAATATTAGAGGTTAGATGGCCATACTAGACCATTGGAAGTAAGGTGAGCATAATGATCACAATGGGCACCAAGTTTAGAATGGCAGGCAGAGGACCTTGACTTGCAAGGATCAGTGGAATGGTTAACAGAACATAGTGTTTTTAGAGGTAATATAGATAGCTTACCTGAGCATTGCTTACCTTATATAATCAAAAGCAATAAAGAATGGAGGTCAGAAGGCTGAGGTCAATAATCCAATGGAAAGTCACATACTTATTGCCAGTTTTGAAATCCAAGCTCAGGGGGAGTGAGTGTAGCTCAGTGGTAGAGCACTTGCCTAGTATGCATAAGGCCCTGGGTTTGATCCCCAGCACCACACACACACCCACAATATTCA
This sequence comes from Castor canadensis, assembly GCF_047511655.1. Classification (NCBI taxonomy): domain Eukaryota; kingdom Metazoa; phylum Chordata; class Mammalia; order Rodentia; family Castoridae; genus Castor; species Castor canadensis. The sequence continues at coordinate 124,808,346 of NC_133405.1, read as the reverse complement.
AGCTAGTTTTTAGATCCAGAAAAAAATGTCTGAAGACTAAGTTCCCATGAGGAAGGGCCCTATCATATCATAGTAAGTGAATACAGTAGTAATCCCCCCATAGTTCTTCCCTTTAGGGACTTGGTGGCATTCCTTTGCATAGCCATGCATGGGGGAAAAGGGAAATACTCAGATCTTTCTAAAGTTGTTGGGTCCTAGTTGGCATGATACCCTAGGACCACAAGGGCCATCATGGCTTCCACCTGTTAGTGTAGAGAGATAAGGGTCCAAGTAACCAATGGAGTCCTCCCTTGGGAGTGGCTCATCATGGGTCTACTGGATCCACAGACCTACCCAAAATTGTAACCATTACAGACATACCCAGCAGTTAGAAACCTTTGCACTGGGTCCTTGACCTGTAGCAAAGCCCTAACACTCATTTTCCTTCCAAGATAACCAATCACAGACAATATCACACACTAGATAGAGTGGATAAGGAAAAAGGGATACAGTCTTTTTTGGGATACTGAGAGGTGAAGAGGATGGAAGTATATTACATATATACATATTAAGACAGCAGAATGGAGCCAACCAAACACTGTATGAAGGGGGGAAGTGGGAGAGCAGCAATGGGAATACAATGGAGGGGGGGAATTTGTTCAAGGTACATTGTACACATGTATGGAATTATCACAATGGAATCTACTCATATTATTAATGAGGGATAAGTAAAAAATAAAATAAAATAAATTCAGGGTCTTTTTTGATCTTTCTGGCAGGTGAAATTATTTTATTTTATGAGAAAAGCACAAATACAGCACCATTTGCATTTCTTTTTTCTCTACAATCCATCTGCTTTGTACTTACTGCAACACTAAGGGTTCTGCCAATTTTAGTTTTCTGTGGTGTGTGTGTGTGTGTGTGTGTGTATGTGTGTATTTTGTGTCTTCATAGATATTTTCATGTGGATCTGGAAGATGCTACCACCAGACAGCATTAATAGCCAGATGTTATTTTAAAATAAGTGACTTAAATAGCTTTAAAAATAATTTTATTATTAAATTACATAAAAGAATGGATTCTGGCAGGTAGGTATAAATGGCTGTAAAATCAAATTGTTTTGACATGCCACAAACGAATCTTCAAGGGCCTTACTTCACCATAGAATAGTTTCAGTTGAATTCCTTGGGCCTAGATTCACCTGAAGTATTTGTTGAACTGTAACAGAATCTCTTAAAAAGTTATCTAAAAGTCTTTGATTATGTGACAACACCAAAAGGTGGGGAATAGAGGGTTATTATTTTGCTCTGCTCTTTTCGGACTTCTACTTGACAGCAGGATAGTCTTTGATTCATTCTCATATGGCCTCCTAACCTGGGCTGGGGATTTTCAGTCTTTCACAGTTAGTGTGGGCATAATCATGGCTGGAAGCCTGTAAGCATTTATTGAAATCTTAGGGCATAGTTAATATTGAGCATAGCTGGTGACCAAACTAGGAAGTTTATCCCCTTTTCAATGTGGTTATTTAACAGAATTAGAACCCCACAATTCCTGTGTGGACATGTAATAAAATATTTCCAGATTGGCTACTTCCTGTTGACTCTATTCTTGTTATTTAGTAACATCAAGAAGTTAATGTAACATAGTGGTTAGGTGTGAGGCCACCAAAATGATTGTAAATCTGTATAAGTTTTGTAGGGCTGCTATAACAAAGTACCACAAACCAGGTAGTTAAAATAACAGAAATGTATTGTTTTACAGTTTTGGAAGCTAGAAGTCTGAGACTGAGGTGTCAGCAGGGCCATGCTCCCTAGGAAGGCACTAGGGAAGGATATATTCTAGGCTTTTCTTCTAGCTTCTCTTAGTTCTTGGATTGTGGTAGTGTGACTTCAGTCTTTATATGGTGTTCTTTCTGTGTGCACGTCTGTGTTCAAATTTCCTTTTCTTAAAAGGACAGCAGTCCTATTGCAGTAGCCTTACTACAATATGACTTACTACAATATGTACCTTACTACAATATGACTTCATCCCGATCAATTACACCAGCAGCAATGTTGTTTACAAATAAGGTCACATTGTGTGGTACTGGGAGTTAGGACTTCAGTGTATAAATTTGGGGCAGGGGACACAATTCAACCCGTAAGATTCCCTTCCTTTGCATTTGGACCAGTGGTTCTGCTTCTTGATTGTACATCAGGATCTATTTGGGAGGTTTAAAAATCCTGATTCCCACACTGACCCACAGATGGAATACATAAGAATACCTGTTTGAAAATATTTTCGGTCCAGGTATTTACCATATTTTTAATCCCCTCAAGTGATTCCAATGTATAGCAGAGTGAAGAACCATTCTAGCTGGACATTCCTCATGTAGAACAGAAATTCACCCAATCCTACAGACAAAATGTTAGAAAAATAAGATTCCAGTAGCACATTCACATTTTCTCTTTATTGTTAGCAGTAGAATGATTAATTTTAGAATCAGGACAAACTTTTTAGAAGAAGTGTGATTATAGGTAGGACTTTTTTCCTTTTTCTTGCACCTATAATTAACATGAAATTCTTGCTTAAAAATTAACAAACTTTAAAAAAGTAAAAAAGTAAAAAAGCATTTCCTTTGGATTTTGTGTGATAAAGGACCTTGATAGAGTCTTGGCCCTCCTAATTATTGACAAGCTCAAGAGCAACAAGTAATTCTTTTTTAAAACTAAGTGATCATTTATAGTAACAATTCACCAATATTTAACTGATTTATGGGTAATAAAACTACATGACAAATCAGTTACCTTGGCATACACTTTTTTTTTTTGGTGATGGTACTGGAGTTTGAACTCAGGGCCTCATGCTTACTAGGCAGGTGCTCTATCACTTCAGCCACTCCACCAGCCCTAGGCATACATTTCTTCAAGGTTATGGTGGGGTTTAGTGTTGCTCATTCTTTAACATTGTAGGTTTCTCCATGGTTTGGGATTTTTGTTAAAACCAAAGTAGGATGTAGTTACATGGTTTAAAATTTTTCAGGATTTTTTTATTGTGGAACCTTTTTGTCAGTTCTTTCTACATTAGTGGTGACACAATATTATTTCTGAAGAAGAATGTTGGCCCTTTCTGTGGGTGGCCTGCTAAAGTGATCTGCTTGGACTTTTATTCATTCCTTAGCTTTCATAAAATTTCATGAATCCCTACTATCTGCTCAGACATTTCCCTACACTCAACGGCAACAAAGGATACACACTAACACCAAGAACATGTCTGGAAGAAGAATCTCAAGCTTGTTGTCATTTAGTAATTATCTGAAAGTTGTTTGGCATTCTGGGCATTCAGCCTTTACATGCAATTGCACACATGCAGAATGGCATATGTTTAGGGTTATGCACTGCAGGAATTTTTAAAAAAAGAATTACAAATTGGAAACCAATTTGTCATTTTTTCTTTTGTGGATCATATTTTTGATGTTGCATCTAAGAAATCTGCCTAAGTCACAAGGATTTTCTTCAGTTTTTCTTTTAGAAGTTTTAGATTTTACAGTTAGATCTATGATCTATCTTGAGTTAATTTTTGCATATAGGGCATATTGTGGGTTGACATTCATTGCTGTTTCATTTGGATATACAATCATTCCAGAAGTTCACAGCAGCTTTATTTTAATAGCCAGAAAACGGGAAACAAATCAAATGTCCATCAATAGGTGAATAGATCAATAAACATCAATAAACTGTGGCAGACAATGGAATGCTATTTATCAATCAAAAGAAATAACCCTCTGATAAACAGAACAGCATGGATAAATTTTGAAGTGATTATTCTGACTGCAAGAAACCATACAAAAAAGACTCCTCACTGTTTGATTACACATATGTAAAATATCTAGAAATTATGAACTTTTAGTGACAGAAAACAGATCAGTGGTTATCTGGGAATGTTGGGAGAAGAGAGGAGGGGTTACAAAGAAGGATAAAATGTTTTTACATTTTAGATGGTTGAAAACCAAAGAGAATAATATTTTGTGATATGTGAAATTTATATGAAATTCAAATTTTGATGTCCATAAATAAAGTTTTTTTAGAACACAACCCACTTGTTTATGTGTTGTCTATGGCTGCTTTTGCACTATAATCACAGAATGAAATAGTTGCCATAGAGACTGGCCTGAAAAAGTGAAACTATTTTACTATTTGGCCCTTACAAAGAAAAGGTTGGTCAACTCCAGCTCTAGATAATGCACAGTTTTCCATTGGAACACATTTTTCCCTATAAAAGAAAAAAACATTAGTATCTCTAGCTTTTCTTTTTTGTCCCTTTTTCTCTTCTCTCTTCTCTTTCACCTTTCCTTGCACAAACATTTCTGGAGTGCCCACTGTATGTCAATATTGTGAGCCCTGGCAGTACAGAAGTGAGAGAAAACATCACTTCTGTGCTAATGTAGTTTGCAGTTTGTGGGAAGACAATCAAATATTCATGTACAGATGTGTAACTACAACCTGTGAAACTCCTGGAAGGAAAAGAATGGGTGTGTTACAAGAATTTGTAAGAGAGGTCAGTCTTGGTGGAGTGGAGGTGGGTCAGGGAGAACTTTCTCCCAAACACCAGAAGATAGCACTGACTGATTAATATGTAGGGACTAAGTAAGTGAAGCGGGGAGCGGTGGCCCATGGGGAGGATGTATTTTTAGTGGGGGAGAGATCTTCAGCATTTGCTTCAAGGACTTGCTAGTAGGTCAAGAGCAAGAAGCATGAAACTAATGTAAAAAACAAAGTTCTGTGTCTGTCTGGCCATGGTGAGTGAGGTAAGAGATGAAGCTGGGGAGGACAGTAAGGATAGTTCGCACTCTTGGTCTTCATCTTGAGGACAATAGATGGCTACAGAAAGGCTTTTAGCAAAACAGTGACAGAGCAAACAAAAGATTAAAGAGGGCAGAAGTGGATGCAGGAGACCAGTTAGGAGGCATCTGCAATAATTCAAGATAGGTTAAGATTTATGTTTAAAAAAATCAAGGCAAGCTTCCTGGGATGTAACAAAAAGCTATGCTCCTAGCAGTGCCATTGGACCATGAGAATTTTTTAGAGCTAACTTGGAGAGATTTTTTTTCACAGTTTTTAGTGGGAATTCATAAGGAGGTTCTTTGTGCTAATGGTTCACCTGAAGATCTTTTGAGTTGAAAGTTTCCACTCTGTCCTATACACATTCTCCACCACCTCCTTGAGAGCTCAGGAAGTAAGCAGTACCTTTCAGATCATGATTTCATGCCAGCTCAGAGGCTTATGACTTCTTTTTCTGCAAAACTAGAAAATTTCTATATAGCTCTTTTATGCTTTACAATTTCCTAATGGTGGTGCTTCAGGCTACAGGGGATACTTTATATTGTTAACATTCTTACCTGCTAGGAATTTATAGTTTTTGAAATCTGGTGTTTGCCTTGTAGGCTGGGTCTGTGTCTGTAAAAACTAATATGGCTGATCGAATTTCTACAAGACTCCCTAACACAGCTTCCTCTTTCTAAGGGGATCTCCTGGTTTAGGAGTAAATAGAGTCTCCATTTGTACTCTTTGGATCTCAAATCATCCTGGCCATTTGGAACTCTCCTTAGGAAGACCTGCCTTGGCAACCAGGAACAATCTTATATTAGAAAAGCCCTCTTAAAAAAGTAAGAAAGAAAAGCACTCTAGGTATGTCTTAGAAATTTACATTGGTTGCTTCCTGTTTTGTCTGTTGACTGAGAGGTGCCCTGGGACTTTGAGGGCTAAAACTGAAACAGTTGGTTACCTTATTTTCTTTTGTTGTATAGTTACTTTGAGAGGCAAAAATGGTTTGTAAGATTATGTTTGAGAGAAGGCAAAGCCAAGGCTCAGAGAGGTGACTCATTCAAGGTCACACAGAGCATTTTGGATAGATCCAATAGGACACGATTTTTTGACTCCGTCAACGAGGAACAAAGGTCTATGTTACACTCATGTGGCTGTTTAAGGAAAAGCACCTTAATTTTTACCTGTGTATTTAATTAACATATTTATGATGTCCATGGTTTTCAGAGGGAAGAAGGGAAGAGGAGGAGGAGGAGGAGGAAGAGGAAGAGAGTGGGAGAGAGAGAGAGAGAGAGAGAGAGAGAGAGAGAGAGAGAGAGAGAGAGAATGGTACCCTGAAAAACAACAAAGCAGCCCTTATTTTTATCATATATATCCTTAGTCGGTAGCTTTCAAACTGTATGGCTAGCATCTGCCTAGCAAGTGTAAGGCTTTGAGTTCAAACCCCAGCACCACAATAAAGAAACATCTGGGGAGTTTTAAAACACAAGGGTGCCTAAGTCCCACACCAAAGAATGGTTTAATTAGCTTGAGGTAGTCCCGGGTATCAGTAAGGTTGAAAACCTCCCCAGGTAATTCAAATGTGTAGTCAGGATTGATGAATACTGGTCTGGATCAGCGTTTTCTTAAACTTCCATGAGCGTTTGTGTCATCCTGGTATTTTGTTAAAATGCAGATTCTGACTCAGCAGGTCTGGTGTGCCTAACAAGAGTCTGCATTGCTGACAAGTTCTCCAGTGATGAACATGCTAATATAAAATGATTGCATTATTGTTGCCTAAATATAGCAACAAAATGGGACAGGGCCCATTTTGCTTAAACATATCTTTTAAAAAACAACGATTCCACATAGTTTTGATAGCAGTTCCAGTTCCTGAACTCTGCCAGCCATTTCCAGGAAGCACAAACACCAGCAACAACCCTCCACAGTGCCTGTTTTCTCCTTGGCTGATTCATAGCCAGATGTATATCTGAAGTTGACATTTAATAATACCAGAATGTTCTTATGAGTAGGAGGAGTAGGTGACTGCTTCTGGGGACATGACTCAGAGTTCTGGGGAAACCCTCCTTTTACCAAAATGCCTCCTACCTTCTGTCCGATGCCTAAAATTCTCTGAGATAACACTATTCTTCTGGCTAAGCTTCTAGTTTTTGTTACATGCACTTGGAAGGGTAAAACTGTAAACCAGAGCTTCTCAAATTTTGATGTGCATATGAATCACCTAGGGCATCTTATTAAACTGCAGATTTCAGTAGGTCTAGGGTAGGGCCTATGAATCAATCTTGCAGGGGGTGCTGGGGTAGCTAGTGGGTAGTGCATACTTTGAGCAGCGAGGCCAGATCAGTGATTCTCAAAATGGCTGTGCATTAGGATCTCCTAGGGAGTTTTTAAACCAATCCAGAAGGGCAGGCTGTGCCCCAGGCCAGTTAAATGAGATTCTCTGGTGGTGGGTGGGGTGGGAGGAACCCAGACATAAGTAGTTTTTAAAGTTTTCTTCGTAATTCCAGTGTGTGGCCACATTTGAGAACAAGTGCTCCTAACCAGTGGTTCTTGCTTGTAGCTGCTGATCAAAATTGTCCAGGGAGCTTTTAAAAAAAATACCAAACTCTGGCTCTCCTGCAGATCAATGAAATCTTATCCCATGAGGTTCAGACATTCAGACTTTTAAAAAAGCAGCCTGAATATTTCTAACATGCAACCAGGTTTAAGAACTACAGCTTTGTGCATCAGTGTTTCTCACATCATGTAGATAAAATCTTCTCTGGGCAAGGTTTGATGGGAAGAGTTGGAGGGGAAAGAAAGGGAAGGCTCTGGGAACTGGGGGTCATAGAAAGGGCAGAGATGTAAAGAAAGCTGTAAAATGGGGAAAGCGAGGGAACTGACCACATTGTATACTGTGCAATCTTGACCAGGGCTGCCCTGGAAAGGTCTGATTACGGTAGTGTCTCATGGGCTGGTTGGCCCAAGTGGTGGGTAGCATGCAGTGTGGAAGCTGAGCCTATTAACTCTTTTTCATTATTCTCTGAATTAGGTGCCATAGTGAAGGTGACCAACTGCTCCAATTTTCCCAAGACCGTTCTGGTTTTAGCATTAAAAGTCTGGCATCCTGGGAAGCTCCTGAGTCCTGGGCAAACTGGAACAGTTGGTCACACTAGCCTCTTCTCTTCTCTGTAGCAGTGACCCAGATCTCAGCATGTGACCACCACAGAGGAGCATGCTTGTTCTTCTAGTTGCCCAGTTGGAAGAAAATGGGCTTCAGTGACATCTTAAGTGTATCTTATTCATTGTTGATGGTAAAGCCAGGTATTGTGAAGATGATCGGGAAGTTACAGAAACCTGATTCTGAATGCATGGCTTAAGGACAATTTGAATGGTTTCTCTTAATTTTTTCTTTTTCTTTCTTTTTTCTTTTTAAAGATTTTTGGTGCCAAGATTCTGCCCCACCCCAGCTCATGCCTGCACAAATATATGTGTACCATTGTTTGGTGGGCATAAGCCTTGACCTATATAGACATAGAGGCCAAATAAAACCAAGATGAGAAAAAATCATGCTCTATATTGAGCTCTGGTCTGACAGATGGATGTAACCTACTCAGAGTATTTTCAAAGCATGTGGCTTGAATGCAGATTAATGTCATGCAAAATGAATATGCAAATGTTAAGACATCAAGTCACAGAGTAAAATGCCACATCAGAGAGAGATAGGGTTAATCAGGAAACTGTTTTTGAAGACATGAATATCACTTTATGAAATGAGGATAATGTCATCTAAGGAACAAAATAGTCAAAACACTAAAACCACTCAAAATGCACATTAAAGAGATGATTCAATGGGCCATGCTCTAGTGCACAGTCTTCAAGATATAATCTCTGAGGTAGTCCACCATTAGCACAACTGAACCCTGTTTTGGAAGCCACTTCAGTTTGTATTATCAGGTTCTTGGTAGCTGGTTTCCTTGACTTAGAAGCTGTCAGGCAGTCCTCACTCAAAATGAGGACTTTGGGTTAGACTCTTGCACAGTGGTTCTCACATTGAAACATATGTAAGAATCATCTGGAAGTCTTGTTAAAGACAGACTGAGCCCCACTTAGAGTTTTTGACTCAGCAGTTCTTCAGTGGGGCCAATAATTCCCACTTTTGATAAGTTCTCAGGAGATACTGATGTTGCTAGTGCAGAGATAACATTTTGAGGAAGCTGGACTTAAGCAGTTTTATAGACACACTAATGGACCTCCTTCTAGAACAGACCTTGCCATTTAGAATATCAGTACTCAAAATGAAGGATATACAGAGATGAACATTGGAAACTGAGAAAGCTAGAAGTCATCTGGGGGAAACAAACTGAAAATATACTTATTTTGTTTGTGGCTAGGACTATAGCTATCCATTAAAACATGGTCTTTCTGGATTTTTATGTATGTGCAATCAAAGTGAATCCTCACCATTGTCACTCAAAAATAAAGAACATCTCATTCTGTGAAATGAGAAATTTTTGTTTTCTTATGAGCAATAACAGGGTCACCAAATTCTACTCTGGATGTATGTATCAGGAGGTATCATAAAGTCCATTTACTTCCATGAAAGGGTAATCTTTTGGTAAATCATTGGGACCAATGGGTTTCTTAGTAGATGAGCTATGTCAATGATGTAATTCAATGAGTTGTCCAGAAAATATTACCAAAGGTATTTCAATTAAAACTGTATTTTGAATTAGTGCAAAATAGATATCTTTATTTACTTTCTTAGATAGCTGAACCTCAATACCTAAAGCAACTGCTTCTAACTCCTACAGGAGAAATGTAAGTAAGTTGTAGTGGACTTTATCACTTGATTCATCATCCATTTTCTTGTTTCTTCCTTCCCAATGGTATCCTAGTTTTGTTCAGGTATCTATAAGTCATTTATTTGCTAGGTGATCTTAAGGAAACACTGTTTGGGACTGGAGGAATAAGTCAGAGAATGGAAGGAAGGCAGTAAAAGATACACTACCAAGGAACATACTACTGTGGGTCACTGGAGCTCAGTCTGCTTGGGAAGTGTCATGATGTCGGGCACACCGTGTGAGACAATTATCCATGGTGTTCCTATACACCTCTTCTGTCCTCTTCTGTGTTTTCAAGGGTATCTGCATTGCAAAAAGCTTTGAAATACAGAGATAGTGTTTCCATCCAGGGGTAGAGAGATGATTTGTTTCTTACCAAGATAATAATGTCTTTCTCTGGGAAAACATTAGGCAGGTTTGCTAGTAGCCCTTGTAAGATGGAAGGTCTCTAATCTTGGAGTCCTTCAGCCATGACACAGAACTACAGTGTGTATAGCATCCGCCTGAACCTCTCCACATCACGTCCATGGGACTTGGGTGTCAAGGGTAGTAAACAGAAACATGAAGTTCATGTTTTCTAGTATGCCATGTCTCTAACTCAGGCATCTCATGTCTTCTGCCACCATCCAGGAGACAGGCTAACCTGCTAGCTTGCAGGCAGCATAAAATCTCAGACCCTTCACAGTCGTTGACAGAGACTTCTTTTTCTTAGGGGATGATGAATCTAACATAGTTAACAACCTCAAGTCATTGGCTGAAGGCTACTCCCAGGAGGCATTGAACTTCAACATTTCCAGCTTTCTGCATGAACAGGCTGAGTGAACTTCTGAAGCTTTGGAGATAGCCCCCAGATAAAAGAGGTGCATATGCTGCCATTTAGAATTGTCTGGTGCATTCAGAAACTAAGGCCTGAATGATCAAGACAGGGCATCAGAAGGTTCTGCAATAACTCTGTGTGTACACATGCCTCACTTTGGAAACTACCAGGAAGAGCATGCAGAGGACATGTTGTAAGAGGAAGCCATCAGAAGTAATTTGAAGGTAATGGGAGTCTTTGAGTTTTTTAAGCAGGGTAGTTCCGGCTTATTGAACATCTATGTTTTAGTCATCATGCCAAGGACTTTAAATATATTAACAGAAATTTTAATTTTCATAGCATTATTTTCATGATTTTAGGTATAAGAAAACCATTTTAAAGAAAATTTAAGAAGCTGGTTAAAAAAAATTAAACACTAATATTAATTTCACCATTGACTTGAAAAGTGATGGACTCTTAAGCCCAATTGTGCTCGCTCTGAAGCCTGTGATGTTTCCATTATGTCATAGTTACTGCTTTTTAACATTTCCTTCAAGTGAAGAAATAAAATGTAATTCTCATGAAATGATTCATATTAGGTATTAGATTGGTTTGCATCTTTTCATTTTATTTTGATCAAGAGAAATTTTATATCTTGATTGAGCTGGTGTATAGAATGTGGTTATGAAATAGCAATTTATTTTTTAATATAAACATTATTAAGCTAATACAAAAACATTTTGTCATTGATCAATAATTTCTCTTAATTCAAATATTCAACAATCATTTTTGAGAATCATTCTAAGTTATCTTCTTACATTAGAAAAGTCTTAATGTAATATTAGAGTAGAAAAACTCCACACATATTTAAGTTTTCATGTTTAAGTGAATTCTGTGTTTTTATTGCCATACAGCCATATCCTATTTATTTAAAGTGGATGATTATGTCCTTTGAGAAATCTCCGTTTATGTTGCTAATGGTTCATAAATAAATCTCTTCTATACTCCTAAGCTCTAAAAGAACCCTTTGAGATTAAATCTTCCATGATTTATTTTAGCTCCTCTGTGAGAGTATTGAGAAATGTTGGCAAAAACTTATCTAGTTATTCTGAGCTAAGTATAGAGATGAAAGTAAAGAATGTCTACGTTTTGAAAGCTAGCTAGGTGTTGAATATTTTTTTCCTCTAAACATTTTCCCAAGATGTTTAAAAACAATGTGGAAATTCAAATGGAAAAATTCTCTACATAAATATGCTTAGTGCAGGGATTTGGGAGTTTTAAATGAAAGCCTTTCTGGATTACAAAGCATTTCTTGGAATATTTTCCCACTATGCTTTTCTTAGACTGACTAAATGTCAGTGTTACATTGAAAAGAAACATTAAGGATAAAATACAAGCTTTGCAATTAAGCAATAGCTGAAGTTATCTATTTGGTCACCTATAAACTTTTGCAAACTCACAGGTTTAACATTATATCTGACAAATGATAATATGCATGGAGTCTATTAAAGAAAACTGATTTAGTTCATACTTAAATATAATAACACACACTCTGGTAGGTTCCAGGTTTTCTTTGATGATCCCATTTACACTAGGCAGGCATTAAAGTTTGTCTTAAAAATTCATTCTCAAAATGTGTGCACTTGGTTTGCCTTTTCTAACTCTGTTGAGGAGGGGCCTGGAGGTGATAAAGCTGTAAGAATTAAGCAACTCTGCTACCTCACTTTATTTAAAGGTTACTTAGAAATGCCTATAGAATTTTGTTGATGTCTACATCTCAAGCAAAGATTAGTAATTCATGTTGTGAAGGAATGCAGGGAAAATCAGAGCTTCTTCATGCAGCTAAGAGGTCATAGTCTGTCTCTAACAATATCATTTTCCTTAGATTCCCTAGGTTCTGGAAAGGAAATAGGATGGGTAATTGGGATCCTGAGGTTAATCCTACAGACATTGGGATTATTACCTCCCTCACTGAAGGAAGGAAGCTAAAGCTGCCCTTCTCCTTATTAGGCTAGCTGTTCTGGATGGCTGGGAAGTCACCTGAGGGAAGGGAGATTTAAAGGATAAATGTGTGATTTTGTGGCTCAGAGTCATGTTCAGGGAAGGAGGACCATTAACTAACGATACAAAGTGTGACCTCATGAAGAACATTCTAGGTGATATTCTGGGACTCTTAGCTTAAATACCTGAGAGAAAACTAAATCCAGGAGAAGTAGAATTACTTGCAGCCTGGGCCTGCTAAGGCTGGCCAGAGTAGCCCTGCCTTCAGAGGAGGTATCCTCCTACTGGAGGCCTACAGAGCTATGAGTACAAGCAGAATCTGCTAGAATAGGTGGTCAACCACAAAGACTCCCACATCATGGAGGAGAGAATGGGTTTGACCAGCAGTGCTTGGCTAGGACTCACCCTGTTTCTTCTCTTAAGTGACGGGAGCTATGGTGATTGCCATCCTTACATACAACTGCTCAGTCCCTTGGAATTCTGAAATCCAATGTTTCCTAAGGTACACTTGTCACTCAAATTGACTTCTCCTTTTGTATTTTCATTTGTGCTTTTTTTCTTTTGTATTTTCAGCTCTGTTGATGGCTGGCTAAGCCATTATCTTATTGATATGTCCATCAAGCCTACATCCAATCAGACAGACTCCTCAATTTTCTACCCCCTACCTCCCATGTCTGCTTTGGTTGTCTTGGTTCAGGCTCCTACCTTTCTCCACATAGCTATCAAGTAGTTGGATATAAAATACAAATCTGGCTATATAACTCCACTGCTATAAGCAGTCAATGGCCTCCCATTGTTGCCTATGGGGTGAAAAGCAAACTTCTTTGCATTGTAAATGGTGTGCTGGTAAATGAGTTCTAGATACAGAAAGGTTTTATTTTTAATGTTGGCAATTCCCATGATGGGAAAACACCCACCATTGTTAATTGCAAGCTACCACAGCTTAACAATCAGCTCACACAATTTCTGAATAATTGACACTTGGCTTCTAGCTGGTTGCACACCAAGTATACCAAACTCTAGAATAGGTGTTGTCTGCTTACTTCTGTTATCATTAGACAACCCTTTCCTCATTGTTTATGCTCTGGAATATGATTGAAGATCCCTTTGTGTTCCAGATTTGTCACCAGTATGCTTTTGTTCATGCTGTCTGAAATGTCTGTCCAGGGGGCCCTCTTTTCACTCTCCCCCCTTGGGATAAAACTCTTATCTCCTCTAGTGTGCTAGATGTTTCTGTTCTCTCAAGATCTGGCTTAGACAACTCTTAGGGAAGATTTCTTTACTCTCCCTGTCTTAATTTTGGTAGCCCAGAAGCTGGCCTTAAAATGAGGATTCATGTACAAGTGATTTGTTAGTAGATGTTTTAGGTGCGTGAGGAAGAGAGACTGGAAAGGAAGGTAAGAAAGGATATAGTATTATCATGGAGTGTAACTTTAGTTCCAAGCATAGGAGACTTTGGGAGATAGTGTAGATTACATATCAGTTTTGTTGATCAGGGGTAAAGAGGCTGAACACCTTTCAGTCATAAGAGCTTCCTTCCCCTGGGGAAGCAAATTCTCATGTATTTCTGCTCTCTGTAATAAGTGCACAAAATGAGCCCCTGCCTCCTGAGAGCTATTCTCCTACAAAGGGACCAAGTGCTGGATGCATGGAATGAAAGCAACCTGAAAATGATGTGAATGAAGTTACAAAGAGATTCCAGGAGATTAGGGTTGGGAGCCAATAGTGCCTGCCATATCTCCTGCTCTCAAAAACATACATGCATGTGTGTATGTGTGTGTGTGTATGTGTGTATGTGCCTGTGCAAGCATGTACCAAGCCCTCAGGCTGCCTTGGGTTCCCCTCCTCAGTACTTCTGTGGTATACATCATTGCAGTTACCTCATGGTTTAGAATAATTTCCCCCTGCATTGGTGTTCTCCATCTTACTGAGACTGCCTTGAAGACAGGAATGATCCATCTTTTCAGTACAGTGTCAGGTTCACAATAGATGTTCAATAAAGTTGTAATGATTAAATACATACATGGTGTCAGTACAAATAGCCAGGGTTAGAGAACGAGCATGTGTGGAGCAGAGTCTCAGAAAGACTGGATGGGAAGTTGAGGCATATGAATCTTTGAGGACAGCCCCAGTCTCAGCTTTCGTGTTTGGTGTGGTTTGGAAGGATAACATAAATACAACATAAAAACTGGTAAAACTGGAACATAGCTCTCCAGGACCCTGGAATTATCTTTCTGCTATTTTTCTTTTGAAGAAGACTTCTGAATTATAAGGGGTCACTTAGAAATTAAGTGACAAAAGACAAAAGAACCTATGCCTGGCCTCCAAACCAGCGGTGCTCGGAGGCTGGAGTGCTTTGCTCATAGGGATTTTCCCGAAGTCTGATTAGCATCTAGTATACTTCACACTGTAGCTCCCCTGCTTGCAACATGTAATTACAGATATCACTAGCATGTCTAATTTGACAAGCAATGTAGAGGGCGAACATTAAATGAGACTGTAACATTCAGCAATATATGCTGCAGAGCTCAATTTTGCATTGCCACCAGGATTATCTGCGTGTGCCAAACAAATGTTATGAGAATGACAGACATTAGGAAAGCAGTGCGAGAGAAGTGTTTCTACCTCCCTCCCCCTTCTCCAAATTAATGATTCAGTGCCATTGGTTACACCATACAATTCACCAGGAAAATCCAATTCTAATTACCATTGATAAAAACTCATTTGCGCTCTGCACTTGAGTATTGGAACATTTGTTTCTTGCCAGTTCTGTTCTTTGGAATTTAAGGCATTTGACTCAATTGGGGATAATCTTTAGGGATTTGAATGGCATGAAATCCAAGGAGAACAAAAAGAATTGTGATAATTATCTAGGAAAGTTCTAAGTATTCTAAACAAGAATAGATTAAAAACATGAAGGCAAAATTTGAGATTAGGCCTAAAACAAATTAATCTCCTAAAGAAATTTTGTTATAATAAAAACCCTGCATTTAGTAAAAATCCATTATCTCCCTTCTCCCTGTCTGTTAGTGGCCTTATTAATATCTCAAGAGTTCTGGTTTGAAAATTTGAGGTCATCTACATTTTAAAAGCCCTTCTATATAGATACAAATGTCCTCTTTCTTATACCTTCAGAACGTCATGTATATAAATCTGACCTTGGGATAGATGGGGCTGCATCTATTCATACGAATTTGAGTGGTTTCAGGGGCATCATTATTTTGGGTGAGGAAAGTGGTTTGATTTTTAAAGAGTACACAGTCAAAGTCAATCTACTTCAAATAGGGTGACCAGTTGGCTGCTACCTATAGGTTTAAAGAAAGTGGTTGTAGACCAGGGATTTGAATATGGATTGGACGAGGAGGTAGAAAGAAGGAAAGAAAGGCAGGGTACCGATAGGGTACTAGCAGAAAAATATCTATTTCGCTGTTTAGATGAGGTCTGGTTCTAGTGTAGCACCCTGCCCTGGATTATGCTCTTCAAGACTGGGCTTTTAACCTTTAAGACCCACCAGAGACACTGGAGTCATTTATCTCTATACTTTTTTAATTGCTTTCATCATTTTGTTCTCATATTGAATTTACTGACTCTTTCTGTGGTTCTTTAGCTGGGCCCACTCACCAGGCACTGGCTACTAAAAAAATAAAAATGGTGGCTTTAATCTAGAGTGGCCACTCACTCTACCGCAAGACCATTCCATAGTCTCACCCTTAGTTGCTTATTGAGACTCCATTCCGGGACAGCCTTTATGAAAATTACTATGGAGGTTTCTCAAAAGCTTAAAAATAGAACCACCATATGATCCAGCCATTCCACTTCTGGGTATGCATATAAAATAATGAAATTAGTATGTCAAAGAGACATCCTTCACTTCCATGTTCTTTTCAACAACATTCACAATAGCTAAGATATGGAAACAGCTTAACCTTCCATTACTAGATGAATAAAAATGTATTATCACACACACATAGAATACTATTCAGTCTTAAAAAAGAGGGAAATCCCGTCATCTGAAACAAATATGGATAAACCTGGAGGACATTAGACATTATGTTAAGTAATATAAGCTAGGCACAGAAAGACAAATACTAAAGATGTCAATTATAGGTAGAATCTAAAAAAGTCATATTACAGGTGGAATCTGAGAAAGTCATACTCCTGGAGGCTGTGAGTGAAATGGTGGTTGCCAGGGACTTGGGAAGGAATGAGGGAGATGCCAGAACATACAATTACACACCATGATGAGTATAGTTAATAACAATGTACTATATATTTGAAAACTGCTAAGACAGTTGATTTTAAATTTTTCACCATAAAAATCATAAGAATATGAGGCAATGCATTTGTTAATTGGCTTGATTTAGCCATTCCATAATGTATAACAATTTCAGAAAATCATATTGTACACCATAAATATATACAATTTTTATTTGTCAATTAGAAATAAATTTAAAAACTACCCTACTGCTTTGTGCCTGTCTGGTGCCAGGCACCTGGCAGTGCCTCACCCTTCTGTCCCTCCTCCTTGTAGTTTTGTGCCCTTATGTTCCCTTTGGCATTCATATTTTGGCACCTCTTTTCTGATTTGTTTTGCTTACTCCTGGCCTCAGAAGTGCTCCCTGCTGCTTGCTCCAGCCCCCATCCATGCATCTAGAAAGAAAGGAAGGAGAAGATGTTCTTGTCTAATTCCCACTGCAAATCTGGGAGCTAATTCTGCCAAAAGAGCCATGTGGCATTTTAGGGAAATAGTGTTCGGTGAGTTGTGTTGAAATACCCAACTTCATAGCGCCGCTCTCTTTGTAGTGCCTGCCTTTGGACCTTAGTAGAGGGCATACGCTTCTAAACAGTTGTTTTTAATATTCACTAAAAGTTCACAGTTTTGGGTTAGTATTTGTTGAACTTCTTCCTTTGCAGCCTGTTTCTTGACATAAATGATCTTGAGAGAGGATATAGAGTAGTACTTCTCAAACTCAGATGCACACTCCCATCACCTGTGGTTCTTGTTCAAGTGAGATTCTGGTCTGGGCTGGAGCCTGAGATTCTGGATTTCCAACAAGTCCTTAGATGCTGCTGGACCAGGAACCACACTTTGAGTAGCTAGGATCTCACTGCCTCCTGATGTGAGACTTTTCAGCCATGATTAAAGAACAATAATTGGGTATTGGGTAGTGGAGGTTGGTTTTAAGACCATAAGCATGTATACTATATGCATTGCATTCTGGTAGAACTTCGAACCTTCAGAAAGGAAATAGGCAACTTACCAATTGTCTTGTGCATCTTCTCAGAGATCTCATCTGATGGGTCCAAAAAAGAGAGAAAGATCAGAATCTTGATCCAGAATGATTTCTGTTCATAGCAATATTTTAGGTTGATGGTGCCGGCACAGTTAGCTGAAACTTCGCACTGAGAGAGGTTCAGGTGTTTTAGATCTGAGATCCTGAGAGATGCAGAAGAAATAATTAGTACCAGTCAAAGCTTCCTAATTGTAGTATCCATTCAAACCAAAATGGCACTCATGTGTAATTAACATTGGAACCAAATAAGTCAGTGACTATTTCTCATCTCTTATTTTTTGATCACTCATCTCCTCCCTTGAGATGCTTCTTTTGATTTCAGCTGTTGATGCTTTATCAAACAGTTTCAAAGTCACTACAAAGGATCTAGCATATCCTAACTTTTTTTAGTATGGTAACTCCTCTGCCCGCTGAATATCAAGGTGAAGACAATGGAAATACCAGGAGGAGACAGGGCATGATCTGGCCACAGGACCACTTGCCATGACATTATATTACAATGACTTGTCTCCACTCACTCTCCCCTTCTCTTTTCTCCCTCTTTCTCAGTCTCATTCCCATCTTTCAGATACATTTCTCTTTTTATCTCCTTTTTCAGTAGATAGCACAGTCTTACTGAATGTGCCTGAGATTGCCTGAGGTCAAGGTGTATTCTGAATCTCCAAAGCAGAGATTTCTCCCTTTTTTTCTGCTCTTTATCTGTCACTATTAAGGAGAGTCCTTATAATGTTCTAAGCACTTGTGTTTTGGTGTTTAGGTTCATATTTGTCATGTAATGAAGTAGTGTTCCCTGCTGAAGCTTGAGATATAGAAAGGGGTAAATATAGGAAATTAAAAAAATCTCCATGTTGTGGGTGGCAGAAGTACACATTTGGAAACTTAGAGTTTACAGAAGTTTTGCTGACCTGGCTTATGCACCTCCTTCCCTCCAGGTGGCTTTATTTGGGTTTCTCTACCCACGACATGCTTTAAGCAGGAGACTGATGCATATGTTTGTGGAAACATTTAGTTTATTATTTTGCATGACCACAGCTAAAGTCAGCTGGAGATACCACATGTCTGCAGAATCCAAGACATTCCTAACTAAGCACGCTTGACTCCAGGTTCTTCTTCTGAGCTCTTTGTACATCTTATGTACAAAGCCCTTCAAAACTTCTACAGAGATCATTGTGACATTACCATTTAATTCATTTGTAGGTAGCAATTCTGTTATAGTTTCTGTACCATGAGGAGCGAGTCCCCAGGGCAACCAGGAGTGGGTCCACCTTTGGTGAGGTCTCAGCTTTACTTGCCCAATCTCCTGACAAGTTATGATTCATCTCATTGCTATAGCTGCAAGAATTCTGTTTTTGTAGCATTACAGTTGTTTTTTCTAGATACCTCTGTCCCATATATTTCTCTCCAAATCCACTTTATTCATTCTAATTAATCTTGAGAAGTTTCCCTCCTTCAGTACACTAAACTCTTCAAATCTACACTCAGTAGCATAGATTTGGATCCTTCTTGGACTTTTGGACCAAATACCACTCCCTGCAGGTGAGCCCAGCCTGGACATCTGTTGCAGGGCCACCTAGCTGCATATCTCTGCAATTCAAAAATCATCCATGATTCTGACTACCAAGTTTGTGAACTCCTGGAAGGAAGGGGTTGTATCTTTCCTAATCTGTCTCCTATAGGATTTTAGCACTGTGGCTTCTTGTCTTGGTTTTCCCAAATATAATATATAATATATAAAAATAGCCTTATGACTTAATTTCTGATTATAAAACCAGTTTATGCCTGGTGTGAAACTTCCCAACAATACAGACTAGTCTAAAGTAAAGGAAAGCATTGCCTTAAATTCCACCACTTGGGGATTAAGACAATTCACAGCTTTTCGGACCCTTTTGTCCACATAGATGCAATTTTATTCAATTGGAATGCACTCATTTGGCTGAATAATATATTGTTATCTCAGCAAGTACAGAGACTAAAATAGGCATTTATTTCCATTGGATTGAACTACGATATAGACAGAAGCCTATGACTGTTCACGATTCCATTAGGTTCAGTTTATTTTTCTTCCTCCCTCAATTTCTTTCTTTTTGCCTCTTTCTTTGACTAAGGGCCCTAACAGCCCCTGAAGGGCAGCTTTGGCTGCCACAGTTGCTAGGGAGAGGAAGGAAGGAAGGAGGTACAGGTGGTCAGGCAGAGGGAGGCACACTCCATGCTGTCACTTCCAGGAGAATTGGCCCTCTCTATTTCTGCCAGGTGGGAGTTAAAGTGACGTCAGTCTCCCATTTTATTCTGTCTTCTTTTTTCTAGTCTCTCCAGGCAGTAGAAGGCAAGTGTCTGCAGAGAGGTATCTGCATGGTCATTGGGGTCCTCAGGCGATTCTGAGTTAGGGGGTGAACAGCTATTTTCTGAGACATGCTGCTCTACTCATTGCAGACAGGTGCATCTCATGGCTGAACAGGAATTGCCTGGGGAGATGGTTAATAATACAAATTCCTGCATCTCATTCCTGGAGATTCTGATTCTGTAGGGCTGGGATACTGCCCAAGACTTAAAAAAAAAAACCCTAAATGATCCCGATGAACAGCCCAGTTGGCCCATGCTCCACTCTCTGGCTACTCAAAGTGTGGCTCATAGACCACCTTCACCACCATCACCAGGAAACTTATTAGAAATGCAAGACTTCAGGTGTCTCCCGCTAAATCAATCCTGTTGTTTAATAAGATGTCCAGATGATTTTTCATGCACATTAAAGTTTGAGAAGCTTTGTTCTACCCAAGTTGCATTGAGTAGATAAATTCTTCTTTATGGTATTTAAGGAAAACATTGTGGCTAATCTGACCCCACCTACTTTTTCGTTGGTGAGATTTTACAAAGTATATATTTGACTTATGGCAACATTTTCCTTAAAGAGAGGTGACAAGTAGTACAGATCATTCTAGTTGACCTACCCTTGATTTCATGCATGAACTTTTCATGAAAGAAATTAAGATTTATATAAATATTTTAAATTAAAAGTTAAAATTGGACCATATTTTTCTCTTAGAGTGATTTGACATCTCAGCTCTTTGATAAAAAAGCTCTTGATAAAAAACATTCAAGTGGTTCTAGATAAAGTTTGTGTCAACTTATTACTGCAGATGTCCAGCAGATAACAACTGCATTTTGAGACAATAAAAACATCAATTCAGTGTTCATTTTAATCAGTGAACTCATGCCCCCCACCAGGTTCTGTGGAGCCATTATTCAGGGAAGCCTTTGGCCTTCTTTGCTGTTTATAAAAGTTTCTTGACTAGAATCGTGACTCACCCAGATTTGTCCCAGAAAAATCATCCTTAAGCACCAGCACGTTGAACATTCAAGTTATTATTTCATAAAGATACTGTAAAGAAATACTTTATTTTCTCCCATTTAAGGGAAGTCTCCTCTGTGTTTATTTAGTTTGGATACAGGGTAAAATCTAAGAAAAGTTGTTTATGATAAGTTGGTGTCCAGGGGGCCATACCTTTCACTTCTATGATATTTATCTTTCAGGGACTCTCTTCTTTTGTATAGTTCTTAGAGCCCATAACTTCTTTGTGCCCTTTGCTCATTTCAAAATTCAGTCCTTGGATTATTTCCCAAACTTTTGTAATACTGCATCCAATATATTTCTTTTGGTCCCCCTTAGCAGACACTTCTAAATGGTTTGGCATAACCCAATAGGGCGTCTGTCCCCCATCTGGAAGAAGGATGACTGACTATAGCCCCAGCGTAGTGGCTTTGTGAGAAATTTGGCTACTTGTATCTTCTTGATCTGTTATTCATGGTACAGAGTTCTTGACCTTGGATTTGCAAGATAGCTGCTGTGCCTCCACAAATTGAGTCCATCTTCCACAAAGTAACAATGGAAAAGTGAAAAAGTCATTGTTTTTAGAAGTCTGTGCCATTTAAAAGCTTTCTGGGCAGCCTTCCCAGTGATTTCCAGTTGTATATCCTAAGCTGGAGCTGAGTCACATGACCACCCTTAGATGAAATGGAATCTGGGCATATTGCTATCCCCATCCCCTAAACTTGGGTTCTATAATCAGAAAGCAAAGGGAAAATGGGGGGTAGGTATGACATGTATGTAATTAATTATAGTAAGGACTTAACAAAACCAAATTCTTACAAAAGCTTCAGTTTTTGTTGAGGATACTCTGCTTTTCCTGTCTGGACAGGCCCTTGATCTGGCACTTTCACTGTCTCTGGGCTACAGGACTCTAGAGCAGAGAAGGATGGCTGCCTTCCTGGTGTCACACTTAGTGTTGAGAGAGTGGAAGTCAACTCCCTGTGTTGGGTGAGCTCAGACATTGTGGAAAATAGTGACTTCAGCTGGAAAAGGGTTGGTGGTCAGGTCTAGAGACTGGGAGAAAGAGGACCTTAGTTCTTTCCTGCTTTCCCAGAATAGAGGGAGAAGGATGAAAAATGAAAGTGCCGAATTTTAACCACCAAAGCACTAGGGAACTTAGCACTGGGCACAATGATCACAGAAACTTCAGCGGTTCTCAGAAGAGCCAGAGGGACCAAGACAAAGTACTGCATTGCCTTTTATGACCAAACCTCAGAAAGCCGAGCCAGGCATGGTGGTGTGTGCCTATAATCCAAGCACTCAGGAGGCAGGAGGAGCTCCAGTTCAAGGCCAGCCTGAGATAGATAGTGAAACCTTAAAGAAGGAAAGTCCATAGTATGATTTTTACCTTTCTTTTATGGTCAAAGCAGCTAGAAGCTTGCCTAGATTTAAAGAGAGGAGTAATAGAGCAGCCCCTTCTTGATGGGAGGAATTGTCAAAGAATTTGAGGCGTTTAAACACATGAACAAGCAGATACCTTAAACTTGTGATTGGAATCTTGGCTGTGCCATCTTGGACAAAAGTCCTAACTTCACTGACATGTACTTACTTCATTCTCTTAACAGTAGGTGCCCATCTCATAGGATTTGGGTGAGGACTAAATGAGATAAGCACACGTTGAAGTATCTAGCACATTGCCTGACACATAATTAAGTGTTCAATGCTGCTTTAAGCTAAATCTGAAGAATGTTTGGAGGACATTAAACCTCAGTTGGCAGTTATTTTCTCAGGTGCAGAATCAGGGATTAAGTTGAAAGAGGTATTGTGCTTTTAACAAATATACAACTATTGGAGATATACTGTAGCCCATGTTCTCTTGCCTAGAGACATTCTTAATTCAAGACAGACTTATTTCTCATGTTAGTTATGACAAAATACCTGACACAAACAACTTAAGAGGAGCAGGGATATATTTTGGCTTGTGTTTCCAGGGGTTTCACTCCATTTTGCCTTGGCCCTATGTACTTGGGCAGAACATTGTGGTGGTTGAAGTGCTTGGTGGAGGAGGTCCTTGACCTCGTCAAAGCCAGAAAGCAGACAGCAAGCAAGGGACTGGGGACCAAGTATAGTCTTCAGAGGTGCACCCCCAGTGACCTACTTCCTCCAATTATGCACACCTCCTAAAGCTTCTGGAACCTCCTAAAAGAGCACTACCAGTAGGGACCAAGCATTCAGCACACGAACCTGCAGGGAACATTTCATATCCACACATTAGCACATCCTAAACTATTAGGCATGCTATTTCAGATAGTTATGGACACAAGTATTTTCTAAGTGTCTTCTCTTTCTCCCACTATAACTAATGTCCAGAACTGAACCTCTGAAAATCCCTTTGTACATGTTTGGGTTCTTCATCTTTCTAAAGGTTTTACAGGTATTTTATTTTTCCATTTTTGAATCTATTAAGCTTCTTGCATCCTTAAAATATGGGATTGGTTTAGTTGTGATTTTTCTGGATAAAGTATGAGTACTTCCAATATTTCCTTAGAGCAATCCTCATTTGGAGATGTTTTTCTTTGAATAAATCTTTGTGGTTACTGGATACTGTATCATTTTAGCCAACTTGGTATGACAGTTTTTTTAATCAATCAGTGAGAAGGATGAACCTTCTGAGGAGGCTCTCAGGGGAGTCTGATATGACAGACAGTAGTTCTTGCTGAAATATCACGCCCATCTTACCCCAAAGAGGAGCAGTGATTATGGCTAATATTTTACCTACACACTAAAAATTGTTGGAAAGGGAGAAAGAGCTACAGTAGATAAGGGTGAATTCTCACAATCCAACGAGTGACCTTGCTGATGAAAGTAATGCTGAATTAAGAACTGTAAGTTAGACCTGGAGGTGTGGGTCAAGTGGTAGAGCACCTGCCTAGCAAGCTCAGGGCCCTGAGTTCAAACCCCAGTACCTCCACAAAACAAAACCAAAAACGAAAAAGAACTGTTAAGCTAACTTTCTGCCCATGGAGTGGTTATTTTCAGTTTGAGGGTTTAGCATGCCATATTATAGATCATATCCTTTTAGCAAAATCCATTTAAATACACAAAAAATGAAGGTTTAGTAAATAGGATATGGAAATACTTTGATCATGAGATTCTAAAGTGATTCTTGAAATGTAATTTGTAGTAACCGAACATAGCTGATGTTTTTGTGCCCCAAGCTGCATTCCTCCACCTTCCTGTGATTTCACCCATAGCTGTTGTGGCCATTTCCTGTGCTGAAGGAACTGAAGGGTTTTCTCAAGTTCCTGCTGCATCTTGCCCAGCCTGTGTACACAATAGCCTGGGAGCAAAGGTGAGGAGTGGGGTGTGAGAATTAACACCTCTGCAGGAGAGGACCCGTCAATGTTTCCTCTTCTATGGAGGAATAATTCTAAGGCATATTCTTCACCATTTTACAGTAAGCCCTCAGCAGGACTGCTCTCCAGTTGGTCACAGCAGTAATCAGTTCAAGACATACCTTCCCTTGACTTTCTTCCTTCTCTGCCTACTCCTTCACGCCTGATCCCTGGCACCACCTGCACCCACATCTTTGCTTCATGCTCTGATTTGAGAAAAGCCCCAATTAAAACATCAAATATCCTGGACAAACTGGACTTGACATTCAGATATGCCTAGGGAAAGAAGTCCCTCATTTCCACTTTACTATCTGCTGCATTGCACAGCTAGTTACAGGAGCTGAGGATCTAGTTGAACAAAGGACTCAAATAGTGTCCTCAAGGATGGACAGGCTTATGAAGATGTCATCTGGTAGACTGGAGCCAGGAACAGAGCTGCCAATAGAGAATTCCCTAAAGAAAGAAGGAGCTGGCTGTGGTTCATTCGTGTAGTCCATATATATTTCTTGAGAATCTGCTGTTCTAGGTACAGTTCTATATGCTGGAGTCAATGAATGCAACAGGAATACTTGCACTTGTGGAGCTAATATTTTAGTCGACAAAGACAGACAATACAAAGTAAAATGACAAAAAGTAAATTTTGTATTTTTAGAAGAGCTTAAGGGTAAGGACAAAATAAAGTAAGGTTGATTGGAAGTATAGGCAGAGACGGGAATGGTGGTAACCTATGGACGGGGTGGCATGTTAATCTGTTCAGGCTGCCATAGCAAAATGTCACAGACTGGATGGTTAAACAACAGGCTTCTATTTTCTCACATATCTGGAGGCTAAAAGTCCATGATTAAAGTTCCAGCAAACTTAGTTTCCAGGGAAGGCTCTCTTCCTGGTTTGAAGATGACTGCCTTTTCCCTGTGACCTCTGGTGAAATCTGTAGTGTATATTCCTGTTCTTACAAGCATACCAGTCCTATTGGATTAAGGCCCCACACTTACAACCTCACGTAGCCTTCTTTTTCCTCCTTATGACCTTGTGTCCAAATACACATTGGCTGGCATCGGGGTTTAGAGTTTGTGTATATGCATTTTTTGGGGCGGGGCATAATTCAATCCACAGCAAATTGTTTGGATAGCCATCTCCACAAAGTGACATTTCAGCAAGAACATAAAGGAAGTAAGCAAGTTATCTATGTGGATATCTGAGGGAAGAGACTTGTAGGAAGAGAGAATGGTCAGTACAAATGCCTTTGAAGAGAAACCTGTCTGCCATACCAGGATATTCAAGAAAGAGTGAGAATGTCACTGTGGCTGAAGTGGAGGTTGTCAAGAGAGTGGCAGGGAATGGGACTAAGCAGGTAAAGGTGGGCAAGCACATATCAGGCCTTCACAGCATTGTGAGAACTTTGCCTTCTACAATGGGAGACACGGAAGCCTGGCTTGGTAAGAAGGTCTAAAAGTGAGACGAAGGGCAGTGATTGTAGGTTTAGATGGCATGGTGACCCTTACTTGACAAGGTTCTGATCCAGTCGCCCTTGTGGCCTGCTGTTGAGTAAATGAATGATGTACATGCTAGGAAGAATAAAGGATTATGATTATCGGTTAAAAGGAGAGTCATTACATTATGTAACCTGTTAGGATCAAAGTCACCTGTCTGGGAGTCCATGTAGCGGCACAAACCAGAGGAAGACAGAAAGTGACAGCCAGGACTATAGTCATCACTTAGACTGCTCATAAGGCCAGGACCCAGTGGATCCAGATGACCAGTCCAGTGAATAAGAAGGGCATTCTTGAAGAAAGAATGGGACAGACCAGGGGAGAAAGATAGGGAGTTGAGAGACAGACCCTCATGCATATTAAGAGTTAAAATCTCAGGACAGTGGCGTCTCAAATTAGTAAAGAAGAAATGATTTGTCAAGTGATGCTGAGACACTTGGCTAGCAATGTGGCAGAAATTAATTTGGAGCTCTATTTAAATCCACATGGATTAAATAGTTGAAGTAAAAAAAGTTGTTGGAGAAACTATGTGAAAGTATATGTCTTGGGAAGGGCTTTCTAAGCATTACCTCAGTGGCAAAAATCAGGATAAGACTGAAATTTTTTGTAGGGATACTTTTTCCGTTTGGTTATTTGGGAAGTTCTATCCAAAGTTTTACTAATTTTATAGTACACACATTGAAGTTCTTGTATAGAAAACAAGGTCAGCTGTAAAACCTACTTTAAAATAGCTTAAGCTAATTCTAATCAATTCTACTTCCAAGATATGATTTAACTAAGGACTTACATTAGCAATTTAATAGATTTACTGCTGTATTTTAGCATGTATTAATTGTATGTGGCTAATTGTTCATGATGGATAAATAATGGACTTTGTCATATATATATATAAAACACATTTTGATCACATTCACCCTCTGTTAACCTCTCTTGTCCCCCCACTTTCCTCTACTGGTTCCTGCCCTCTTCTAAGATAGTCTCCCTTCTAATTTCATGTCTTTTAACATGATTCTGCATGTGAGAGAAAATGTGAATTTGTCTGTGTGACTCTGGCTTATTTTGCTTAGCATCCATCCATTTCACTGAAAATGACATGGTTTTGTTCTTCTTTTTGGTTGAATAATACTCCATTGTGTACACATGCTACATTTTCTTTTTCCATTCATCTGTTGATGGACACCTAGGCTAATTTTATAACTTGACTATTGTGGATAGTGCCACAATAAACATGGTTATGCAGGTATTTCTATTATATTCTGTCTTTGATTCTTTTGAGGTATATGGCCAGGAGTGGTATAGGAAGATTGTATGGTAGTTATATTTTTAGTTTTTTGAGGAATTTCTATGCTGATTTCTATAGAGGTTGCACTAATTTATATTCCGACCAGCAGTGTATAAGGGTTCTTTTTTTTCTCCCCCAACCTTGCCAGCATTTGTTGTGTTTTTTGGATGATAGCCATTTAGACTGGGATGAGATGCAATCTCAATGTCACTTTAATTTGCACTTTCCTGATGGCTAAATATATTGAACATTTTTTCATGTATTTATTGTCTACTTAAGATAGAAATATATGGTGAGAAAGATGTAAGGGATCAGCTAGGTGTGGTGGTGCATGCCTATAATCCTAGCACTAGGGAAGCTAAGGCAGGTGGATCATTTGTTCATGGCCAGACTGGGCTACACAGTGAGACCATGTCTCAAAAAACTAAACAAAATAAAGCAAACAAATATGTGAGGTTTCATATGGCAAAAGCACCACTTCTATAAAACTGGAAAATATATTTGTGATGTTCACAACAGAGATGAGATTGATGCCCTTAACATTTAAAGGGCCAATATAAATCAATAAGAAAAAGAAAAGCTAATAAAAATGGATTAAGTCTGTGAATGGAAACTTACAAATGAAGAGACACATGAAACATTAAAAATGTGAAACAAATGCACAGTAATGAGATACCTTCTTTCAGAATAGCAAGTTTGAAGATATTGCTGAGGCATGGTTTTGACTAAGCTGCAAGAAAGCAGGCTCTTCTTCATATATTCCTGGCTGTTACTCACCAATTACTCTGCTGAAAAAGATGGCAATATACATCATATCAAGGCATATATTATTTAGCTAAATATTCCACTTCTAATCATTTATTTCAAAGCAATAATTCAATGTATGTGTAATGAGGCCTAAACAAGAATGTTTATTTTTATGCTATTTATGAAAAATAAAAAGAATAATCTAAATGTCAAAATAAGAGATGGTTTAAATTATTAAGATGTGTCTAAAATGAATATGATATAGCACTTAAGATTAATGGGAAGTCTGTGTGTTTGTTAATATGAAAAATTTTCTTTATATAATGGTGAGTAGAAAACATAATGAACAAACCTGGGGTTACTCTGCAATTTCTTGTGCTTGTGTGTACACACTAGCATAGAGAAAGTGACAAAACAATAGAACTGTTATCTCTGGGTGGTATTATTAAGTGTGAATAAAAATATTTTCTTTTTGCTTATCTATATTAACTATTTAATATACGATGAAGTTATATGATTTGAATAATAATTTTTTAAATTTGAAGGAATATAAAGTCAGGAAACAATAAAGGCACCTGCACAGCCATGTTTATTGCCACATTATTCACAAAAGCCAAGCTATGGAAATACCCAAGATGCCCCACTACTGACCAATGCATTAAGAAAATGTGATATATATCTATATCTATATATCTATATCTATCTAGCTATATATATATATATATGAATATTACTCAGTCATAAAGAAGAATGAAATTTTATCATTCACAGGTAAATGAATGAAACTGGAGAACATCATCTTAAGTGAAGTAAGCTAGGTTCAGAAAAACAAAAGTCACATGTTTTCTCTCATATGTGGAAGACAGATCCAAATACAAATACAAGCATTATCAGATGTAGATATAAATATATACAGAACATGTTTCCAAAAGTAGGACTGTTGGAGGAGATTAAGGGAGGAGGAAAAGAAGGAAAGAATTCTACAGAGTGAATAATATTGAGATACATCACATCTGTGTAGGAATGAGACACAATGAAACACACTGAAAACTGTTGACAATACAGGGGAGGGGGAAGAGGTGAGGAAGAGTAATAGAGGGGGTTAGATGGATTAAAGTACAATATACATACAGGTAAAATACCAAGGCAAAATCTCACTGAACAAAGAACATACACTTAAACAATGAAGGACAGGAATAGAAAACAGGTCATGTTAAGGGGGAAGTAATAGTGGGAAGAGCGGGAAAATGAAGAGGTAAAGGAGGGTGAGTAGGGGTGATGTACTTTTTATACTTGTATAAATATGGAACATTGAAATCTGTTGAAGCCATTTTAGAAGGGGGAGGGGTGAACCAAACCTGCATACATTGTAAGCGTATATGGAAATGTCACAATGAAATCCCCTGTACAACTACTATATACTAATAAAAATGTTAAAAAGGAAGTATAAAAATAAAAAATATTTAGTTTGTATATGTAAATTGCTAATTATTATATATCTGATAGTGAAAGGTTTCTGATATTCCTCAAATTAAGGTTTCTCAAACCTAGCTGATTTAATTTTAAAACAATATCTATCTCAAGGAAGTCTTGTGGTTTACAGAAATTTAGGGTTTTTTTTGGCTGTCACTTTCATCATGTATATAGTTTTGTATATGCATGATGATGAGGTGGATTACTCTATTAGTGTGCTTTGATTCCTTAGTAAAGTTTGGTTTGTCTATTACAGATTTTTGCTTTGTGATTGCCATAAGGCTTGCAAAAACATCTTTTGATATTATACAAAGATATTTTGAAATGATAGCAACTTAACATGATCATAAACTTAACATGATCATAAGGATAAGAATAGAAACAAATGAACAAAAGAAGAGAAAATATACTCCTAAGAAAAGTCTCCAGCTGTGTTCAATTCCTCCCCAAATTTTGAATTTCTTCTTCATTTCTTTTTTCTTTTTTGAGATAGGGTCTCCCTGTGCAGCCCAGGCTGGCCTTGAACTCATGATTCTCCTGCTTCTGCCTTCAGAGTGCTGGAATTATAGGTGTGTGCCACCACACCTGGCCATTTTGGATTTTTGAAAACTCATTACATCTTTCTATATTGCTTGTTGCTTAACATACTAATGTAGCTATTACTATTTTTAGTTATTTTGTTTTTTAGTCCTCGTACTAATGATATGGATAGTTTATTCAGGATGCTTGCAATATTAGCGCATTATAAATTTGTTTATATAATTCTTTTTATCAGTAAGATTTTTACCTTCCTGTGCTTTCTTTTTACTTACCAATGTCTTTGTCTTTCAATTTTAGCATTTCTTATACAGCATGTCTGGTGGAGATATATTCTTTCAGCTTTCCTTTGTCTTGGAAAGTCTCCCTTCCTCTTATATTTCTAAAGGATAGCTTCTCTGGATATGGTATTTTTGATTGACAGTTTTTTCCCTTCAGTGCTGTGAAAGTCTCATGTCACTCTCACCTGACCTGTGGAGTATCTGCTGAGAAATCAGAATCAGGTGAATTGGGGCACCCTATGTGTTATTTGCTTCTTCTCTTGTACCATCGAGAGTCTTTTCTTTATCTTTAACCTATGAGGGCTAATTACAAGATGTTATATATTTGGTTGTCTTAAATTTGGATGGTGACCTTTGAACTTCCTGTACCTGGACATTTATATCATCCTATTGGTTTGGGAAGTTTTCTGTTATGTCTTTGAGTAAACTTTCTATGCCTTTAGCATTCTCAAGTTCTCAAACCTCAAAGGCCTGAATATTTGTTCTTTTAATATTGTTCCAAAGTTTCCATAAGTTTTCTTCATTCTGTGTGCGTGTGTGTGTGTGTGTGTGTGTGTGTGTGTGTGTGAGTGATTGAGCTTAGGGCCTCCTGCTCGCAAGGCAAGTGCTCTACCACTTGAGTAATATCCCCATCCTTCCTCTTTATTATTGTTCTCCTCCAACCATATATTTTCAAATAGACTGGTTTTGAACTCGGTAATCCTTTCTTCTGTTTGATCTATCCTGCTGTTGATGCTTTCTATCACATTTTTAACTTCTCTGAGTATATTTTTTAGCTCAATCTTTTCTGTTTGATTCTTTAATTGCTTCCCTCTCTTTGTTAAACTTCTGCTTGAATATTTCCCTATGTTTTCTTCAAGATCACTGATTTTCCTTAAAACATCTGTTTTAGATTCTCTAAAATTCTCCCATACTGACTACTACCTAGTCAGTTTCTAGCACAAAATTTTGAGTATTAGGTGAGTTCATGGTTTCCTGAAAGTTCTTGATCCTTATTGGCTTTTGACATCATCTGGGTATTGAAGAATCAGATATTTATTCCAGACTTCCTAATGTGGCTGTTTTTGTGCTTATTTTTCCAGATTTGGCCTGCATATGGGTCCTTCACTTTCTACTAAGGCAGGCCTGGCACTGCTCAGGGCCAAAGCCCTGCGCTAGCTTTGTGTGTCCTGCCCCTTCCAGAGGGTGGAATCCTTCTCCCCACTTTGCTGTGTGACTTTGAATTCGGGGTGGTGAAGAAGTCCGTTTGCCCAACAGGCGTAGTGTGCTCCTTCAGCTCAGTCTATGGGTATTAGCATGGTAGTAGGAGTCTTGGGGCTTTGCCCACGACTGGGTTTTACCTTCCTGGGCTTGGTAATGGGACTCAAGTCTAAGGCCTGGACTTCATTCTCTCTACCTCTCCCAAGCAGGAGTCTCCTCTAGGTGCTGAGCTGGTTGAGGTTGGGGGAGGGTGATGCTTGCAACTCTTTCCTTCCTTCTTTAATGCTCCCTTTTTATTTATTTATGTATTTATTTTTGTTTCTTTTTCTTTTTATTTATTTATTTTTATTCACACATGCATGCATTGTTTGGGTCATTTCTCCCCCCTGCCCCCGTCCCCCACCTTCTTCCCCCGTCTCCCCCTCAGTTCCAGGCAGGTCCTGTTCTGCCTTTATCACTAGTTTTGTTGAAGAAAAGAGACAAGCATAATAAGGAAGACAAAGCGTTTTTGCTAGTTGAGTTGAGGACAGCTATACAGAGAGTTTCCTAACATTGCTTTCGTGTACACGTGTTATGACCCATGTTGATTCGTCTCTAACTGATTTTTACCCTGGTTACTGATCCCCTTCTCATGATAACCTCTGTTGCTTTAAGGTTTCTGTATTAGTTCCTCTGGAGTGGGGACATCAAATGCTTTCATGTTTTGGGTTTTCTGCCTATTTCTATATCACCCAAATGTGCTCTCCCCTTGTCATGTGATCCAAGTCCAATCTGCCACCTGATTTGCTTAGCTCTTGTGCTGGTAGTTTGGTGTGTGAAAAGCTCTTCATCTTGGTGTATCTGTGAGGAGAGGATATTATTCCACCCTCATCTTGCTCTGTCTCTTTCATTCGGAGTGATTATTATTATTCACCACACTTGTTACTTAATGTGATGTTTTTCAGTTCTAAGTGTGGTTGTTTTCTAGTCAGTTGTATTTCTTTTGAAAATTCTCCTTTGACTATTTTTCCATCATGTCTTAAGTTATCTTACCAATTTTTAAAAACACAATATATTGTGGATATTAGCTTTTATCTATCATTTATGTTGCAAATATTTTTCTCATTTTGTCAATTTCCTTTTTACATTGTATCTTTTTCTTTGTTGTTTAAAAATTGCTTTTAAACTTGAGAAATCTTTCTCCAATTACAAATCAGATACCTGTTCTAACTTTTATATGGTTTGACTAGGTTTAATTTTTTAATCTAATAGAAATTTATTTTGCTATAGGATCTGATGATAATTTAATATAATTTTTATATAGCTGTCTATTTCTACTGTTACTCCTTATAGGAAAATCCATCCTTTCACAACTTTCTCCATATCTATGTGATCATTTGGTGTCTAGTTGTGCATTCCACTTTCTTTCTACATCTTTTCTTCTGTTTTATCTCTCTATATAAATCTTTTACCACTGTCTTGTTATTTCAATTATTTGAGATTTATAAATTGTTTTAATATCTGGCAGAGCAAGCCCACTCTTATTTCTCTTCAACAGTTTTTTGGTTATTTTTGTGTATTTATTTTCTGATGAACTTCAGAAATATATCATTAAATTAAATGATGACATTATGATTGGGACTTCTTTACCTCTCATTTGGTTTTTCTAATTAAGAGTTATATTTATTTCATTTGCTTAAGTTTCCCATTGCTTCTTTTTCTTTTTTTTTTAAATTATCATATTATTGTTGAACTGGGGGTACATTTGTGGCATTTACAAAAGTTCCTACAATATATCATAGTTGAATTTACTCCCTCCATCATTCTCCTTTATCCCCTCCCTCCCCCATTCCTGGAATAGTTTCATCAGGTCTCATTTTTCCATTTTCATACATGTGTACATAATATTCTACCATATTCACCCTCCTACCTCCTTTTCTTATATCCTTCCCCTCCCACTGATATCCAGCCCTCCAGACAGGACCTGTTCTGCCCTCCTGTTCTTCATTTTTGTTTGTTTAAGAGAGCTATACAGGGAGTTTCCTTGTGACATTTTCGTGTATATATATATATTATAACCAAAATTGGTTCATCCCCTCTGTTTTTCTTCTTTCTACCTAGTTCCTTTCTTATTTTACTTCTCATTTGGGAAGAATGGATATCTTAACAAGATTAGTCTGTCCAGACAGGAGCATGGTATTCATGTCTTCTTTTATTCCTCTTAATAAAAGAATATATATATATGTATATGTATGTATATATCCCCAAATTTTCTTGTTGTAAATTGTTTCTAGGAATTTTGAAGGCATGCTATTCTGTTTTCATTATTTTTCTAGCTACTATTGATTTCTTGATAATTACCTTGCATCTATCCATTTTTTGAATGTGCTTATTTTTTATGTATTTGTTCAATACCAGTAAACATATACAGCAGTTTCAGAATTGTCAAACCATACTCAGTAGAAATAACTTTATTGATTTGAATACAGTGTTTATGTTCAACTCCTTACATCTTTTGTCTTACAGCTTCCAGTTAAAGCACCATTTTGAAAAGGTACTTAGGACAGCATCTTTTCTCCCACACCTTTTCGTGAAGTTGTGTCATACATTTGTAACACCATCATTTGAATGTGCTTATTAATTGTAATGGTTTGCCTATGATTTTCTTGCCTTAACTACAATGCATAATCTTAATGTATACAAATAATGAAAAAATCTTTTTTCTCCCTACTAATTATCATACCTCTTATTTTGGTTTAATGTCTTATTGTATTGACAAGACATTCCAGAACAATATTAAATAGAAGTTGTCTGGTTTTTCAGGTAACAGCAAAGAGGTTTTGTAACCAAAAACCCATTCCAATGGTCCAAATTTCATGCCATAATATGTACTACATATGCATAGGCTCTGTTTGGTCTTTCTTAAAACTGTGTTGCTGTTTGTGCCATTTTACTAGACTTTTATTACTCTACTGAGTATATGGTGAATAATTTACACAAATTCTCTGTGGAAAAGCCCTGTGGTCACATGAAAAGAATTGTTAAATATTTCCTTAGTTTTTTTTCTTTCTCCTTTCATTTGTCTATATTTTTTATATTTTGATTTTTAATGGACACTCAGCAATTTATATGGTTACTGGGGTACAGTGTGATATTTCAGTACACTTATATCATGTCTAATAGTCAGATCATGGTAATTGACATATACATCACAAAGGGTTTTTATATTTGTGATTTTCCCTGAGTCATTTTCAAATTTTCCAACTGTCTGTTTAACTATGGAATGAGGAAATGGGCCTGTCTTTTGGAAAGAGTTTGAATACTGTGACTAATTTGAAGAACTAGTTCACAGTGTTTATATTATTTCATTGTTTGATTTGCTCAGCTTTTTATTTGTTGTGGACATTAGGTCTCTATTTGACATAAAATCACATCTCTTAGTTCAACTGGAATTTACTTCTCAAAGGCAGACAGACACTTTACCCAAAAGCCCTCTCAGAGCTACCTTCCCACCATCTCATTTCTCTAATACTCTTTATAGCAAAACTTCAAAAGGTTAGTTTATATTTCTTGTCTCCACTTCCTCAGCAAATATTCTCTCTTAACCCATTTCAGTCTGGGTTAAATCCTTAGTCCCCACCACGTCACCCAAACTGCTCTTATCCAGGATGCCTCCATATTGCTCAATCTCCGATTCCCAGCCTTCATCTTACCCACTATTTCAGTAGCACTTACAGCTGTGGTCATTCTTTCTTTCTTAATTGTTTCAGGGGCTCTGTACTCCTTGATTTTGTCCTTCCCTGGCTCCTGAACTTCCTGAGTAAAAAAGAAAAATGAAACAAAAGAAAACATGGCAAATGATACCTATACTTAAGAATGTCTATTTTAACTACTGTTGAGTGTACAATTCAGTGGCAGTAAGTATATTTGTGGTGTTGTCCAGCTATCACCACTATCAGTTTCCAGAATAAATTCATCACCCCAAATTGAAACTTTGTAGCTACAAAACACTGACTATTCTTCCTCTCCAGTCACTGGCAACCACCATTCTACTTTCTCTATGAATTTGCCTATTCTTGGTATTCTGTGTAAGTATAACCATATAACATTTGCCCTTTTGTGTCTGCCTTATTTCACTTAGCATAATGTTTTGATGGTTCATTGATGTGTAACATGTATCAGGATTCCATTCCTTTTTATGGGTGAATAATATTTCTTATTTTATTTTTACACATCTATCTATCTACCTATCTATCTGTATTTATCTGTCTATGTATATATCATCTATCATCTACCTATCTAATGTGTGTTTATCACATTTTGTGAACATTTTGGTCATTTTTACCTTTTGGGCATTGTGAAAAATGCTGCTATGAATATCAGTGTGCAAGTATTTCTTTGAGTCTTTGCTTTCAATTCATTTGAGTATATGTGTAGGAGTTGAATTTCTGGATAGTGTAGTCACTCTAAGTTTAACTTTTTAAGAAATCATCAAACTGTCTGGCTTTTTGGAAGGCTGGGCTCAGCTGGAACCTTGACTAGAGCACCTACATGTGAACTCTCCAGCATGGCAGCATCAAGGTAGTTGCATTCTTCATATTGCAGCTGGCTTCCTTTAGAGTAAGCACTCCCCCAAACGGAAGGGAGCTGCATGGACTTTTATGATCTTGATGAAAAGACACCTATTGTTACTTTCACAGTACTTCGATCTGAAGGTCACCAGATCCAAAGAGGGGGAAACTAGGCTCCACTTTTTGAGGGCAGGAGTATCAAAAAATTTGTGTCCATTTAAGAAAAAAAATTCTAGCACGGTTGTGCATGGCTCCTGTGGTCCCTACTTTCTCCTGCAGTTTCTCTCCGCCTTGTTTACCCTGAGCCACACTGGAACACCCCCGGGTATCTCATGCCTCAGGGCCTTTGCTCTTGCTTTGCTACCTTGAATGCTTTTCCTTCAGATCCCTGCATAGCTCACTTCAATTTATTCCAGTCTCTGCTCAAATTTTCCCTCTTACAGAGCATTACCTGAGCACCCTGTCTGAAATAATGCCCTCCCCTCAATAGCTTTATCTCTTTATCTCCCATTATTCTGTTTATATTTCTCCATTTCTTTCTTTACATTATTTTCTTTATATCCTTTATTATATTTGTTTATTTTTAGTTGCCTTTTAGTGTGTCACTCACCAGTACATAGGCTCTGTGAGGACAAGGATGTAGACTGATATGTTCCCTTGTGTCCCTGGCATCCTGAGCAGCACAGACTTGCTCCGTCATATTTGTTAAGTGAATGATTGAATTGACTCGCATGCTTTTCATCTTATCATTTCATTCTGAGGACAAAATGGATTTTTCATTCCCTTTTGTTTGAGGGCAGTTTTCTACCACTGACCACTCTTTATAAACTGCTCAGAAATAGATTCTGAAAGACATTTAATGCATCCATTTAACATTTAGACATATACTAGATTTGAATTGCAGACTCTGTTTCTTTGGTCTTTGATTTGCTCTTTAGTTTTGCTTTTGTTTGGTTTTATTTGTGATTCTTTATATTAGATTCAGACTAGATAATGGTTTCATGTTTTCTATGTACCAAAGTGAAAAACTGAAGGTGATTTCAAATTTTCCACTAGAAATATATTTACAAAAATAAAACCTTACAGAAATTGCTTACAGAAGACTGTGTTAATCTTAGCTATGTTGCTTCCAGTCATGGCAGAATATGTGCCTTTTTTTTTTAACCTGAAAAATAAAGCAAAGAATTTGTATATTCGCAGCTTACCTCATTCCAGAAAGGAATTTGAGGCAGGGTATACACACAGTAGGAGAAAATAAGTAAATTGGGGCTAGATGAAAATAGTTTCGAAAAGTGAAGTAAATATTATTTTCCAGTATAAATATGCCAGCTCTTACATTAATATGTGAAAAAAGGGAGGCTTACAATAGAATGTTGCTTTTTTTTTTTGTCGGTACTGGAGTTTGAACTCAAACCCCTTAAGCTTGCTAGGCAGGTTCTCTTACTGCTTGAGCCACTTTGCCAGCCTTGAAATAGAATTTTGGGGGAAATTACAGAAGTGAAATGCTCAAGCGTTTCATTCACAGAAGAGGGACAATAAAGATGAGTCTCTCTTGGCTGGTGGAGCAGCTCAAATGGTAAGAGTGCCTGCCCAGCAAGCAGGAGGCCCTGAGTTCAAACTCCAGTGTCACCAAAACAAAACAAAATAAAAAAATCATGAGTCTCTCTACCTGTACCTTTTTTATATTAGGCCAGGATTTGGAATCAACTGATTTAAATCAACACTGGAGAAAGTGGGCTTTTCAATGGATTTTTTGGTTATTTTTAAGTACTTATTTGATGCAGATTGATGGACAACTTTTAAATTAGGCTTCTGAGAATTAGCCTTCTGAATATTCTGAGTGCTATCTCTGGATGTAATATTATTTTATTTTCCTGTACCAACATTTGAAATTATGTTTTATATGTCTTCATGAAGTGTTTGCTTTATACCTAATGTTTTTCTGTTTCTCTCTTTCTGGATTGAGGTATCAGAAATCAAATGAAAATTTAGTGACTAAAGCAGACCTTCAGGAGTGTTTGCAATGCATTCAGCTCAACCACCAAACGTTGGATTTTTACGGTATGAGTCATAAGCTCAAGTGCAGCCACAGACCAAGCAGATAAATTAGTGAAGCAGGGCAGGTATATGGATAATCAATTTCCAGAAAAGAAATCAGGTTTTCTTCGTTTTTACTGAATTATGAGGTAAATAGATAACATGACAACACAGTTATGCTAATGAGGATTATATTTTACCCTACATATGAAGGCATGCAAATTGAAAATAGGTATAGTTAATTCTTAATTACTTTATTTTATATTTCGTTTGGTTTGGAACTGGAAAACAGATACTTTAGCTTCTGCAAAAAACATGAAGTGTCATGTTTTATATTTTACACTGTGAGGTAGAGGGTAAATTCAGCCTTGAATCTTCTAACCAATTTTGATATTAACTTAATTTTAGTTTCATAATAGAAAGAAGCTCTTCATAAATTGATAGTTCTTTTTGAACATGGATAGGATTGTTGCACAGTTTTTTTTATACTTAGAAAAGTCTATTTTATTTAAGAAATGAGCTTCTTTTTTATAAAAAGTGTCATTATTTCACTTTTAATATCATATTGCTCTACAGTTCAGTAACTTCTATTTGGAGCTCCCAATCCACACTGTCAGGAGTACTGGAGGAAGATGAACTGTCAGATGCCACCTGGTTTTCCTAATGCTTCAGATCAAGAAAACATAGTTGGAATTTGGGATTTAATTTCACACTTTTTGGGAATGTAAATACAGCTATGGCTTTCACTTTTTTTTTTTTTTTACTCGTGGGACTGGGGTTTGAATTCTGGGCTTTGAGCTTGCAAAGCAGGAGCTCTACTGCTTGAGGCACACCTCCAGTCCATTTGCTCTGGTAATTTCTGGGGAAGGGGTTCTCGCGAACTATTAGCCTGAACTGCAGTCCTTCCAATCAGCTAGGATTACAGGTGTGAGCCACCAGCACAGTAAAGCTTTTACTTCTTTTTTTTTTTTTAAATATATGTTCTTTTATTATCGTTGTGCTGGGGGTACATTGTGACATTTACAAAAGTTCTTACAATATATCATAGTTGAATTCACCCCCTAGACCATTCTCCTTTATCTCTCCTTCCCCCATGCCTGGAGTAGTTTCAACAGGCCTCATTTTTCCATTTACATACATGTATGTACAATATTTGCACTGTATTCACTCTCTTACGCCCTTTTCCTGCATCCTCCCCCCCACTTCCACTGGTACCAACCTTCCAGACAGGAAAGAAAGTAGCTGAGATTATTTTCTGAAAAAATGAAAATTTTTTGGCGGAGGTGGGGGGGAAGCGATTAATTATAAAAAGATTTCTCTGTTTGTTTGAAGTCCCAATGAGAAATCAAATATTTAGAAGGGTCATAATGTCAAGCCTTCCGTCCAATATATTCTGCTAAGTTGAGATGAGAAAATTTCCTTGGGCAGCACAAATCAACAGATACCATCAGTTAAAATAAAAACATTCAATAACTATTAATGATTTAAAAATACTACCTCTCATCATTCTAGGACACTGTACTAAAGCAATACAGGTCTTCTTGCCCCTGCGGTTCCCTAATAAAATGTGTATAATGCTGGTGATATCATTACATATTAGCATCTCACTTTTGGGTTTTTCTTTCACTTTTGGGTTTTTCTTTCTTCTCTCCTTTTTTCTTCTCCTTCCCCTTCTCCTTCTCCTTTACTTCTTCTCTTTTGGTGGTACTCGGGTTTGAACTCAGGGTCTCGTGCTTGCTAGGCAGACACTCTATCACCTGAGCCATAACTGTGCTTTGTTGATGAACTCAAATGTAAGATCCTATTCAGAGTATGCAGGAACATGTGAATAAGTCATTTTTTGGTTTTCTTAAATGTACTACCCAGATTTTTATAGTACAAAGGTAGACCATCAACCAAGTGCATCTTCTCTTGAGCTTAGTAGGCCATCATATTCCATTCTTAGAACACGGTATCTCTTAATGTTGGGTAAGTTCCTCCTGTGCACACCACCAGCATCACAGAAAAGTTTGGAGGCTAGGCTTGGGGTGTATGTACTGAGTGAGAAGAGCCACCCACTTACATAGGGAGAGTCTATTCTTCTTTCCACATGACTTGAGACTGACGTGGGAGCACACAATGTTATTACATTGATCACAGCAAGGGAAGACATGACTGCTGTCATAGACTGATGGCTCATAGAGACACAGACAAGGTCTCTTTTTGATTACCACTGACATATTGGCCTTTAGAGCCTGTGACAGAAGGATACTGAGGTACCACCTTGGGTCACAGCAGGAGGACACACAGGTAAGGAATGAATGTGGCAACCATCTGTTCTCAGGCATTGTAGGCTGAAAATAGCACTGCTCAAAGGTCAGTAGTGGGTCTTTAGTAGCTCAGAGCTTCTTGTCCTGTGTCTGATATGAGTCAGAGCTACCTCAAATCAGCAAGTCTGCACCAGTCTTGTGCAATTTGATGAAAGAAATACCACTGTCTCTGGGGAGAAATGCACTTCCCATACTACCTCCTTGCAACTGGGCCTTCCAGACCTAGTATGATTCCTGGAGTCCTAGCCTCATGAAAAGGGTAGGACTTTTGAGGGAAAAATGGCAACTAGTGACCAAGTCGCCACCTGAGAAGCAGTGCCTGTTGGGCCAGTACTGACACCTGAGAGGAATTTAGAAAACCTTCAGGAGTGCAGCCCTGAAGCCAGGGCCTCTTATCCTAAATACACATTCTTTTATAAAATTCTTTTCTAAAACTCCCAAATGTAAATAGTTTAGTGTCAGATAATTAAATCAATATGTAATTTTATCTCATAGCAGCATTGCTGATTTTATTCACTTTCAAAATAAGCCTATGGAAATTATACTCATTTTCTGGTTCCCTAAATGGTTCTTCACGCAGAATGTTAAGAGCTCAGATTCTGAAACTAGAATGCCAGCTCTTCTGTCTACTGGCTCTGTGACTTTGAGGAAGTTACTTAACCTCTCTGTGCTCCAACTACCTCATCTACTCAATAAGGAAAATACTAGTACTTGCCTTCTAAGGTTGTACTAAGGATTAAATGTGCAAACATGGATAAGTACCTAGATCCCTGTGAGTGCACGATAATCGTTCTCTATGTGTACTGTTATTGTAGCCAGTGATTCTCAATGGGAATAAGTCTGCAACAGGATTAATGTCCCAAGAGGCAGTTGGCCACCTCTGGAGTGGTTGTTACAACTTGTGGCTCTGGAAGGTGTGGGGAGCATTCCTGGCATCTAGTTGGTAGTGCCCAGGACAAAGAATTACTCAGCCACAAAGGTTAATAGTGTCAAGTTTGAGAAATCTTTTTGTTTTGACAGTTCTTACTATAGTCTGTTTCATGGTGGTGTCTTCA
This sequence comes from Castor canadensis, assembly GCF_047511655.1. Lineage (NCBI taxonomy): Eukaryota > Metazoa > Chordata > Mammalia > Rodentia > Castoridae > Castor > Castor canadensis. Next base: position 124,766,991 of record NC_133405.1, on the reverse strand, counting down.
GTGCTATACTTTTGACATAGGTACACTTTCTTTGCAAAATAAACAAGTCTTTATTTCCACGTGGAAATATTCTCTTTCCTATTTATCTTGAAATTGGCTACCCTTTTAACCAATTGTAGACAGAGCGGGCATAAGAAATATTTCCTGATCCTCCTTACTTTATTGTAAGTGCAACAGTAACAACCAAAAGCCAACAACTGGCTTCAATGAGAGGGAAAAACAGAGAATGATAGAGAGATACAGTGGTAGAGAACTGGCCTGTGGTCTTTGAAACCCTGAAATCTAGAAAAAAGCCACTCTTTCTGTCCCCTCCCTCTGATGTGCCAAAGAGCACAGCATCAGTTATTGTTTGAATAAGGGTTAGTGGAGGAAGGAAAAGGTAAACTAATGGACAGTACTTCCACCAGTTGACATTTCAAATATACTGACTGTGTTTCACGCAATTGAAAAAAATCTTGAGAGTGGATCACAAACAACCAAAAAATTGTATGTGAGTCAAAAAGTCAGGCAAATTTCCAGTAGGAGCCTCCTTATAGGATTGAGGGTTCTTGACATTCTCTACATAGAGTGCACAGACCACAAGCCTCATCTGGAGCTTGTTAGAAAAGCAGAATTGCAGGCGCCACCCTTGACTTGCTGAGGCAGAATCTGCATTTTAACTAAATTTCTAGGTGATTTACATGCATGATGAAATTCGAGAAGTGCTGGAATGTTCTTTCAGGTGTGCTGGTCAGATTTTAATTCAGGAATGGGCCTGTTAATAGGCTAAAGGCAATGGAAGAAAGCATTTTTAATCAATGAGAAAACAATTTCTCCCTTCCATTAAGTAATTTATATGTCATTCAGTTTATTGGTACATTCACGAACGATCTGATTTTATAAGATATGATTGTTTTGTTAAGCTGATGTAATGGTTAATGATTTGTGTTATATTTGCAAATTACAAGTGAAGAATGAAGAGTACCATTGCTTTGAAAAGGTAAGAAAGTGTATTTTGCTATCTTTATAATTTACAAACAAAGAACCACATATGCTATCCAATGATGGCATTTTATATTTCTTATCTCTATAGGGTATATTTATTTGCATAAATCTAAATATGGTAACTCTAATCTCCTACATACTTAGCTGACTGCCACAGGCTGAGACGGAAAGAGGAAATTACAGTAAAATTGAACAGTGTTAGAAGAGAAGGACATATTACTTTAATTAAGTACATTTCCCTATTAAATAAATTGGACTGGAAGACTGGGATACTGAAACACAAGTGAGAGCAGCCATGGGGGTGCTGCTTCTACATGTCTCAGGAGAGTTGCTGCCTGCCTTCGACTTTGCCTTCACTTTTTTATTCTGACCCCAGCCCAAGGAATGAGGAAAGGGTGAGTACCTCATTCTCTGACAAGGGGATCAAAGAGAGTGTCCTGTGTAAATGATGCAAAGCTACACGAGATGCATATTCCCAGTTCCCTGCCAAGTATACCCTCACTGTTGATTTCTGTCCCCAAACCCTTGCTAACTCCCCCTCCCCCACTCCCCGGCTCTTTTTCAGTGTCGTCTACTGAAACTGCAGTTGATACCATGGAGATTGATCCAATTGGAAGACTTCAGGCAGATATAGAACTTTGGTTTTCTAACCAGAAAACAAAAACATTCTTGTGCCCTTCTGAATTGGGTGATTTCCAAAGCACTGTAATCTGTGTGCCCTGGAAATGGTCGGGTGTTTTGGACCATAAGCCACCAGTAGGAATAAATTTTAACTTTATCTGCTGCTGGTGAAGGGTAATGAGCATTTTCTTATGAAATTTGGGGCCTCTCTCTCCCCAGCAGCTTATGAACTTCCATTGTGCCAGCTTCCATATATTGTCATTATCATTATTAGACACAACAACATCTAAAATGCCATCGAAATAAATCTCATCTCAAATTGCCTTCCTGAAGTGAATTGAGGAGATTCTGGCATCCATAAGTGCCGAAATGCACACTGCAATGGGCTGTGTGTTGTATCAGACCAAAAAATGAAATGAGGAACATATCAAGCTTGAAGGTTCATCAGGAGCTTGTAGATAATTCTGTCACTGTTTCAATGTAAGTAGTCTCTTATGAAACATTGGATCTCATTAGGCTTTCAGCTTTTGAGCCCCAGGATGCATTGGATTTAATTAACTCTTCCTGGCATAAAACTTCTCAGAAGCTCTAAGCACTGGTAGCCAAATAAAGTACTCTCAAAGGTAATCTCAGAAATCCATATATATATATATATATATATACATATACACACATACATATATATAAAATCCTTATATATATATGCATATATATATATGTATACATATATGCATATATATGTATACATATATATACATAATGCATATATGTCATTTTTCTTTCACTATGCAAACAGACTTTGGGAGGCAGTGTGGGTGCAGGTATCTAAGAGCCAGTATGAAATTTGGCTTAGAGCAAAATTTGTTTTGTTGCTGTTTAAGTGGCTGTGAGTAAGGTGCATGCTCACCTTTTGATCAGATTGATGGCATGGGTATACCTTATAGAAACATAAGTCTGCGATGAATATGCCCAAGTTGTGGTCATGACTATCCCTATAATTTAACATTGCCTCTGTGCAATGGTGATTGCAATTCTTTCTTGATTTGTCCATTTGACATTGTCCCAGACTGAGCTATCATTTCAATATGGGCTTTTATAAGTAATATTCATAAACACTAACAATAAATAGTAAAAATAAGCAGTGGTCATTTCCAACTGCTTCTGGACCTAGTTCACAGGATGCAAGAGATGAGAAAACACTCCCTTTTCAATCAGAGTTTCAAAAGTAGAAGGTTCAAAGAATAGTTTAAAACTCTCTCCGAATCCTCTTGGCTGACCATTTTAATCATTAGGAGATTAAAGAGAAGACAGGGAGGGAGAATGAAGGTGCTGGTGACTTTGAGGGTTAGTGATGGAGAAGAGCAAGTCAACAGCTTTCAGATGTTGGTAATGTTCCTTTTCTTGGTCTAGTTGCAGACATGGGTGTGGTCGGTTTGTGAAAACTGATCATGCTTATACACTTATCATCAGTAATTGTTTCTTTCTGTGTGCTTCAATAAAAAGTTAAAACAAGCAAACACACAGTTCACCCCTCTCCAAGTGCAGTTTGGGAGCATTGTCCAGGTCAAACAAGGTATCCAAAAGGGAAAGTCATGGTGAAGGCCAGGATGGGATAATGTCATTTGACATGGAGAGAAGATATACTAAAAGGGCCTGGCTAGGTCAGTAGTCAGAATCGCGGCATGAAATTTCAAGAGGGATGGAGGGGAGATGGTGATGGTAGCTGATGGTGAGAAGAGGAATAATGAACCAGGGTGCTAGAATTAAAAAAAAATCAAAACAGGAAGTTGACCTGGGAGGAAAGTGTGTGGATCACAGAACATTGCTAAACAGGAGTTCAGCAGGAATTAGAATAGCTCTGGGGAGAAGAGAAAATAGGCGTGGGACCCTTTTCCCCAGTTCCTAAAGTGGCAAAGATCACAGGCAGGCTATTTAGATGGGACCTAATACTTAGGGAGTGGAATTGTCAATTACACAGAAAACATTGGTTCTCTAGATAGTGTGTCTTCTGAGGCTTGGTTTTATGTTGGTATTTTACCAAACACTTTGGGTACTATTTGAGTCACCATCCAGTCAAGGGTTGGATTTTTTGGCCATCCTAGGCACCCAGATGGTTGGATGAATCCACCAAGTGTTCATTCAACAAACACTTGTTGAACACCTACTATGTGCCTGGAGCAGTTCTATATTAGGAAAGCAATGAACAAGCAGAGAAAATCTATGCCCCTTAAAGCTCACACCATATTGCTTATGTTTAATATACCAGAAGGGCTTTTTAAATTTAAAGTTTTATAAGCAAAGAAAAAATCCACTGAGAACCAACAAAAATTACAACGGCTAAATATATACATATTCAATGGTTAACCTAGGCAGATAGACACATGAAAAGGATATTGGACATGATTCTTTGTTAACTCCCAGCCCAAGCATGGTACACTTCATGGAGCCCAAAAGACCCAGGTTTAAGGTGTAAGGTATCTTTTTCTTGCTGGCTGAGTGTGAGCAGTTTGCTCCATTGAAGTCCTTGATCCCCATTCATTAAGCCACAATCAGGCCTCCTGCAGCTGGGCCCAAGCCCAGGCACACAAGAAATGTCTAGCAGTACAGCTCCCATATGATCCAGCAATCCCACTCCTAGGGACATACCTGAAGGAATGCGACTCAGGTTACTCCAGAGGGACCTGCACACCCATGTTTATTGCAGCGCTATTCACAAGAGCCAAGTTATGGAAACAGCCAAGATGCCCCACTATTGATGAATGGATTAAGAAAATGTGGTACTTGTACACAACGGAGTTTTACTCAGTCACAAAAAAGAATGAAATTTTGTCATTCGCAGGTAAATAGATGGAACTGGAGAACATCATCTTAAGTGAAGTTAGTCTGGCTTGGAAGGTCAAAAATCACATGTTCTCCCACATATATGGATTATAGACCTAAAACAAATGCAGTAATGTTATGGGACACGTGTCACACTAAGGGGAGGCCATACATGCGAGGAGTAGGGCAAGGGAAGAAACCAAAAACTTGAATGTGGTTGATGTGCTTACAGTACAGGAATGAATATAGAAATCTTAAACTGGCCTGGGCCACCATGGGAAGGGGACTAGGGAGGAGTGAAGAGGACTGGAAGAGATGAACCAGTTGGGGTTGTAATACATATATGCATGGAAACAACACAAGGAAACTTCCTGTGTAGCTATCTTTATCTCAAACTAGCAAAAAGACCATGTTTCTCATTTAGCTTTTATGTTTTATCTTCTACAAAATCAGAGAACAGAGGGCGGAACAGGATCTGCAGGGTGGGAGGAAGGAGGTGGTGGGGAAAGGGGTAAGAGGATGAATACAGTGCAAATAACATATAAACATGTATGTAAATGCAAAAATGATACCTATTGAAACTGTTCCAGGAATCGGGGGGAGGGGGGATGAAAGAGAGCAGAGGAGAGGATGAATTCAAGTATGATGTATTTGATACATTGTAAGAACCTTTGTAAATGCTACAATGTACGCCCACCCAGCACACTTAGTAAGTTTTACTACAGGTATTTCATTGTGTATCTCCAATAGATAAGGAACTTCAAAAACAAATCACAACTTTATTACTGTATCCAATAATAACAACAATTCCTCATTAGTATCTAATTTTCTGTAATTATCTCAAATATTTTGATTCATTTTAAGCAGTTGGTCCAAATCACTATCCAAAGTCTACATATTATAATTAATAGATACATCTTTTAAGACAAATATTTAAGAGCATCCACCACTTCCACCCTTATAAATGATGTTATTTATTAAAAAAATTGGATTGTTTGGCAAATTCAGGAATATTATGGGACACGGTCACACTAAGGGGAGGCCATGCACGGGAGGGCTAGGGCAATGGAAGGAAACCAAAAACTTGAATGTGGTTGATGTGCTTACATACAGGAATGAATATAGAAATTTTAAACTGGCCTGGGCCACCACTGGAAGGGGACTAGGGAGAAGTGAAGAGGACTGGAAGAGGTGAATAAACTGGAGCTGTAATACACATGTACATGGAAATAACATAAGGAAACTCCCTGTGTAGCTATCTTTATCTCAAACTAGCAAAAATGCCATGTTTCTTTTTTTCTCTTTCATGTTTTTTCTTTTACAAAATCGGAGAACAGGAGGGCAGAGGAACAGGTTCTGTGGGGGTGGGAGGTTGGCACCGGTGTGTGTGGGGAGGTTGGGGAAAGGGGTAGGAGGATGAATACAGTGCAAATAATGTATACAAACGTATGTAGATGCAAAAATGATACTTGTTGAAACTGTTCCAGGAATGGGGAAGGCAGGATGAAGAAGAGCAGCGGAGGGGGTGAATTCAAGTATGATGTATTTGATACATTATAAGAACCTTTGCAAATGCTACAATGCACCCCCACCCAGCACAATAAAAACAATTATTTTTGAGTAAGTGAATGAAAATGTGGTCATAACAGTCCCTGTCATGTATAAAGAGCATAAAAATTTATACTTTTATTAATATGATTCTTCATGATCTCTAATCTAGCTTTTCAAGTGGTTATTGTAAGGAGTAAATTTTTTTCTGTTCACAACAGTGCACTAGCCAGATCTTGCTTCCCCAGGACTGATTGTCTTGAGAGTTTGGTAAAATCAGTTTCAAATTTCAAAACCTGCAGGGGAGAAAGTAAGCCCTGAATAACAGCAGGTCATTGTGAGGATCAGCTTGAAACTGGGTAAAAGGTTTCTTTTCTTTTTTTTTTTTTTCAGTACTTGGGCTTGAACTCAGGGCCTGATGCTTGCTAGGCAGGTGCTCTATTCCCTAAATCATGTTCTCAGCCCTTTTTGCTTTAGTTATTTGTTGGATAGGGTCTCACATTTTTGCCTGGGCCAGCCTGGATGGTGATTCTCCTACCTATAGCTTCCTGCTTAGGAGGGACCACAGACATATGCCACTATGCCCAGCTTATTGATTGAGATGGGGTCTCACTAAGTTTTTGCCCAGCCTGACATTGAACTACAATTGTCCTGATCTCCATTTCCTGGGTAGCTAGGATAACAGGCATGAGCCTCGGAGCTTGGCTTTGAAAAGCCTTCTTTTTAAAAAATTTCTTTTGGTGGGACTGGGTTTTTTTCCCCCTTTGGTGTTTTTTTTGTTTGTCTGTTTGTTTTGGTGGCACTGGGGTTTGAACTCAGGATCTCATGCTTACTGGGCAGGTGCTTGAGCCACTCCACCAGCCCAAAAAGCCTCTTTCTTAACCATGAACGTCATGCTACTATATTTAAACAGCATCAGGTTGATTGTGGAAAGGAAACCATCTGAACTGTCAGGTGTTTGCAATTAAAAATAAAATTGCAACAGCCAAGAAGCCATTATCACAAGTCCTGCACGTGTTAGACATTTCAGTTTCTACCAAGTACACAGCAAAGGATATCAAGAACATAAGAAATGCGCACATTTGAATTTTAGTTCAGTGAGACATCTTTTCTTATTGCTGCCTCAATGAAAAGACAGCTTTCAGACACATATTAGCAGATCTCTTATGATTCCTCATAAAATATATGAAACAAGCTCGCTTAATCTAACACTCTGGATGCCATTTCCATTACAGAGGTGGAAAACAGTTTGCTCACGAGACCCCCAGCTGTATTTTTAGTCCTTCCAGCCCCTCCATTAGGAGGATGAGTCTGAATTTTGTGTCAGTGTTCTCCACCGAGCATTCCAACCAGTTGTTACTGATTAATTCTTTGCCTTCCTGTAGGCTACTCTTATTGTTGTAGGCAGAATGAGCCTTTAACATGAAAAGCAGATTACTGTCCTCCTCTGTCCAATCCTTCACCCCACGAAAGGATCTGGCTCCCCTGCCCTCTGACTTTATTTATCAGCTGGTACTTTTCCTGATTCAGTATGCCCACCATGCTGATTTCCCTGTTTCTTAAACACTAGGAACCCTTCAGTCTCAGGGCCTTTGTACTGGCTGTCATTTATTTCCAGAACATTCTTCATAAGTGTATTTTCATAGGTCACTGCTTAAATTCTTGCTCAAATTATACATTTTTTAAAAAACGAGGCTTACCATAATTTCCAGTTCAAAATTGCAACCTACCCGTAGTAGATAAAATAATGATCACCCAAAGATGTCCATGTCCTAATTCCTAGAGCCTGTGAATATGTTCCCTTACATGTCAAAAGAGACTTGAAATGTGTGGTTCAGCTAAGGATCTCGTGATGGGGACATTATATGAGACTAAGTGGGCCTCATATAATGACAAAGGTTTTGTAAGAGGGAAGCAGGTGGGTCGGAGTCAGAAGAGATGTGTCAGAGAAGAGAGAGGTTTGAAGACGCTACCTTACTAGTTTTGAAGATGGAGAGAAGGCCCTGAGCAAAGGAATGCAGGAATTCTCTAGATGCTGGGAAAGGCAAGAACCTCTAGAAGAAATGTAGTCCTCTTGATATATTAATTTCAGGACCTCTGTCCTCCAAACTGTAAGGAAACAAATTTGGCTTGCTTTAAGTCACTGTGTGTGGTGATTTGTTTTAGAAAAGAAGAAACCAATATACCCTCAGTCTACTTTTTTCTTCTTCCATTTCATTTACCAATCTTTGTCCATATGTTTATCATGTCTACTATTTATTGTCTTTTTCCTGCCTTCTCTCTGCCCCTCACTAAAATATAGCCCCACAAGGGAAGACACCTTTGTCTATTTAGCTCACTGCTTATAAGCTTGCACTTAGAACCTGTACATTAGAGGCAATTAATGAATATTTGTTGAATTAAGTAACTAGTTACTTTTAATTTATTTTTATCCACTAAAATTACCTCCCACCATTTCAAGAACAAATCATTCAATCTGTCTCATCTCCAGCTCCCTTTTTTCTGTCTTTCTGAATCTCTGTGTGTGTATGTCTCTTTCTGTCTCTATCCCTGTGTCTCTCCCACATACAAAGACATGTACACCCTGAACTCTGAATTTAGAATTTAGAATTCTCTTCCCCCATCAGAGTGGGTCTAGTTCAGCTTATAGCTCTTCCATGCAGCCCTGTCTTGACTCAACAGTTCATACAGAACTCACATTTTCTGACTTCCTAAAGCATCTTTTATCATTATCCTCTGGTTTTACACTTAATGTTCTTTTACTTTTTATATCAGTCAGGCTTTAGTCAAGGGACAGAGCTACACAGTAATGAGAACAGAGAGAGTTTAATATAAAGAATTATTAACCAATAATTGGGAATTAACTACTAATGGGTAAAGGGTAATTCTAAAGAATTTAAGGCTAGATGATGCCTGTAGGGCTGAAGCAGAGTACCTGAAGTACTGGAAGAGCTTCCCTCAGCCCCCACCAGGCTGACTTCTCACCTCAGTGGAAAGGTGTGACCCTGGCCCACTGGAAAGTGGAAAACCTCACAGAGGTGTTGCAGATGGGCTGGCCAACAAACAGTTGCTGGCTGGGGTGCCAATTAAACTCACTAGGAAGCTCCCTGCTGGGGTGCTGGTGAAACTCATCAAGAAGTTGAACTCAAGTGGTGCTAAAACACTCTGGGAAGCTGTCCTGTGGGCAGCTAATGAAGCTTGTAGAGAATCTGCCTAGGAAGATGTTGCTGAAACAAGGAGGGGAGCTGTCTGGTGCTGCCAAAACTCAGTGAGGGGTGAGCACCTCTGAATGATCGCATGCCACTGGCCACCAGGTGCTGCAGAAGCAAGCAAGAAACAACAAAACACATTAGGAAGAGGAGTCCCTTTGCCCTGCCATGTACTGCCAATGCCTTCTATTGCCAAATCCTAGATCTGAACCAGCTGGCAAGGGAGAAATGTTTACAGGGTCCCGCTCTCTTTTCACAAAGCAAGGCGAAAAAAGATGGATTTGGAACTGAAAGGCAATACACTGAGAGCTGACACACCTTTGTAATTTCTCTTGAATGCTATCAGTACTGTAAGCCCCTTGAGGGCAAGGACAATGGTACACTTTTCCCTTCCTGTCACTCCACCACGGTATATATGGCATTTAACATAATGCTGACCACATGTAATAAATACTTAGTTGACTGTAAATAAGATTTCCCTGAGCTCTTACTTGCTCAATAGCCTAGGAAGCTGATGGCATCATCTTCTGCCCTTGTGTTATCGTATTCTGAAATCTAATGACAGAGCAGTTCAACCATGAGTGAACAACAGCTGCCACCAACCTAGCAACTTCCAACTGCAAACCAGGCTGTGATTTTCTCCTCAGTGATTATGCCATCTTGGATGTCATTCTCAGAAACAGTGAAGCCAAGCTGGGGCCAATTGTGATTTTGTTTATTAAACTCTCACTTGGTGGGAAACAGCCTTGTCAGCTGCTGGTTCTCCCAAAGTCAATTTTCACTCAGGCTTCCAAGGCCAATCCATCAAGGAAGTACGTCCCAGTGTGTTCCACCTTCCCCTTTTCTCATTAAGATTTAGACGCTACACAGACTAATCCTTTCAGAATCAGAATGATATAAGCTGTATAACCCTGCTTTGTGACCAAAAGGCCTCCAAAAAATTGAAATCCTCTATTCTAGAGGCTCTCACTATTAAGTAGCCCATTCTAAAAATAAGATTGCTTACTCCTAATTTGAATACTACTCCTAGTCCTTTATACTCCTCCTTGCCTGTGATTAACATATGATATTCTTTTCTTACCCCGAATATAATGACTTTGCCTCAAATATTAGCCAAACACCAGTTATTATGGCCCACATATTTTCTTGGGAAAATAAATGGCAAAATGGTTCTGAGTCTTGAGTTAGATAATTTGTATGAGCTCAGGGTCGGTTATTTGTTACTTGTATGACCATATGCTACTTACCCCCTTTAAATTTCAGATTTGTCCTCACTAAATAGGGGTGATATGATTTGGCTAAGTAGTGTCCTCCCCAAAATGCTCATGTATTGAAAGTTTGGTCCCCAGGTGGTGACACTATTTTGGGAGGTGCTGGAAAAATTAGGAAAAATTAGCTGGAGGAAGTAGGTGACTGGGAGTGTGTCCTTGGGTTCTGTATCTTGTTTCAGAGCTCTTTTTCTCTCTCTTTCTGCTTCCTGTTCATCATGAGATGAACCACTTTGCTCTACCGGGCTCTTAGAACCATGGTATTCTGCCTTGCTTCAAGCATCCAAAGTAATAGAGCCAGATGATCACGGACTGAAACCTCTGAAATCATGAGACAAAATAAATCTTCCCTCCTTTTAAGTTGTTTATTTCAGGTATTTGTCACATTGATGAAAGTCGACTAATACAAGGGGACAATAATGATGACTACTTCACAGCGTGGTTATGAATAAAATGTGAAATTTTTAGCCAGCAAGTGTTCAATAAAATGTCAACTGTTATTATATTATAAACCAGACAATGTCAACCTTTCTAGTTTAAGCCACCATCATTTCTTTTCTGAACGTTTGTGGTAGCCTCCTAACTGGTGTTTCTGCATGTACTCTTACCTAGGTAGAGTCTGTTCACCACATGGCACCATGAAAAATCTTTTCTAAAATCAGAGCCTGACACTCTATTTTATTCAAAGTCCTACATTGGCTTCCCATTATATTTTGAACCAAATCCAATGCCCCTATTTACCATGGCCTATATGGCCCTGTGTCATTTCGTTTTAGCCTATGTCTTTGATCTCTTTTACTGATTTCTTCCATAGCTCACTTCCATCTAGTTATGATTTTCTTGTGAATACTTGCCCACACAGCATGTTCTAGCTCAGGGACTTCTTATACGCTGATCTTTCTGACTCCAGTGCTCCTTACCCCAGATATTCGTGCTGCACATGAGTTACACCCACATTTTGTTTGGCCTACCCTCAAATAATTTCTCCTCAGAAAGAGCCTTCTTCAACTACTCTAAATTGGCTCCTATCTCTCACCCATTGGTCTCTAGTACCTTAATTTATCTTATTTTATTTGCTTTTGTGTTATTAAAATGTTAGTTTTGTGAAGGCAGGTGTCTCGTTTTGTTTAGCATGGTCCAGTCTTGGCATCTGTTAGGTACTCAATAAATGTTGGTTGCAATAATCAGTATTATTTTATTGTCATCCGTGATTTTGAGTCTAGTGGGACTTTGAGTTTTTTGTGAAGCTCTTGTTAGAATGCTAATGCTTCTAACAGTGACCAACTTAGCTCATTCCTGGTGACTGGTATAAATTTTAGCTGTGATTCCCAGAAATGAGATTCCTAGCTTAATTCCAAGTCATTAGAAAAAACATAAAGTGAAAAAAGAGGAAGGAAGGGAAAGAGAAGCCTATAGGAGATATGGGAATATTTCAAAGAAAAATCATCACCCAACTTATTCTTTTATCTGTGGCTATCCCTGGATACTTGTTCAAACTAGGATTTTATATGAGAGGAAAAACTCCTTTTTTTTTCTGGCTCCCTTTTCTAAATCTACTTATATTCTGCCTACATAACATAAATGCAATGTCAATTGCTGAAGATAAGCCAGGTCTAACATTTTTCACACTATGTGAAAACCAAATGGAAGCATTCAGTTTTTGTTGTTGCTTTAGCAATGGAAACTGTGCCTATTTTATTGTCAGATAAAACAAACACTAAGTCGTAATGAAAGTATACACTGCATGTCCACTCCTAGGAATACTATGGTTGCAAATCAAAAACACTTTGGCTTTACACCTGCTAAGACCTTTGGAGCTTCTATTTCAATGTTTAATAGTGACTATTTGTACTAAGTTGGTTCTAGGGCTACTAAGGACTATTGAAGTCTACGGCCATACCACCCTGAAGGCCCCCCCATCTTGTCTAATAACTACTGAAAATGACTGGGAATAAAATAACAGTAAACTTCATGATATTAAGACTTATAATTACTCACCTTTGATTAGTGACTGACATTTGGTCTTCTCACAGTCTTGTTTCTCCCCCAGGAGTGAATTAAATTCTTGTTCTCTTGAGAGTGAGAATGGATGGACAGTATTATTGAAAGGAAGGATGGGTACTGGTGGAGAAATGGTAGGATATGGTAGGATACCATGTTTGGGGCAACTATGAGATGGGAGGCCTGTCTGGATTCCTACTATTCTCCTAGCCCCATGTATGCGTATTGGGTTGACAAGAATTTATTCGAAATGGACAGAGAAATGATTAGGAATGCCATTGTCCTATGTACTCATAGGATCCAGAATCACTCCCATGAGTTATTAAGTCTACAATGAAATTAGGAGAAGCCAAAATACCTGAATAGGATGAATTCAGATCATACACCCTGTACCTTTGGAACTTCTGGCAGGCCAGTGGTATAATCTCACTCCAAAGTTTTCACTAATCTTGAAACAATATGGATCTTTCTTTTACATAATGGACATAATTATCCTATTTGTTTATTTTGTTACTTATTTAATGCCAGTTTCCACTCACTTAAGAATGCAAATTCTGTTGTGGTAGAAACTGTTTTTCTTATAACTTGAATACAGTGGGCACTCAATCTATATTTGTTGAGTGAAAAAATGAATGAATATGGGTAAATGAATATCAGATAATACTGTGGGGTATGAAGGCAAGTGGAACAGTCTTTCTCTGCACAAAAGGAGTACACAGACCAGAATGAGGTACATATTAGGTAGTAAATAACCTTAAGTATTGACATTCTGGGACTGAAAGAAACCAGTAGGGCTAAGGAGGGGCTGTCTTTTTTTATATGGTGTCTGAATTCTCTAGGTTGTCACAGTCTATTGCATAGATGCCTGCCTGGAGTTTGGGACCATTTAAGATTGTAACTGTTGCTCTTGTAAAATAAGATTAAGTTTCAGAGTTAGTCTGGTGCTCTCAAGCATTGTCCAAGAGTGGTGGAGATAGTGGTAGATGGCTAAGGTCTTAGCTATGACCCATATGGAACATTACCAAGGACAAAATGGCATGATGAGTGTCTTAGACAAGCAGATTGTTAGTCCCTCTGCCTTGGAGTGTGTCATTTTGACTTGCTGGAAGAGTCATCAAAACATTGATATAATCTTGAAGAAAGGGAAGGGAACCCAAATTACATAAGATTAAGGTTTTAGTGTAAGGGAGACTCAAGATAGAAATTAATTTGAATTAGAGAAGAATAAAGTTCCATTTCTGACATGCCTGAGTTTGGGGTCTGACACTCAAATTTACTACATTTGTATGAAACATGCACTACAAGACTGAAGAACAAGACACATTTTGGTAACAGTTGACCGTATTTCAACTAACTATTGAAAACAGCAAATCCACTGACAAAAATAACAGTCAATCTTTTGGCTAATATTTATTTTTCTATTTATTTCCATTATATTTTATTTTTAGGAATCTTTGTGTTATGTATCACTTCTTCATCTTAATGGAGTCACTTTTATTTCTTTAGATGATATCTAACGTCTAAGAGGTTGACAAGTTATTTACTCTCTCTGGATCTCAATGGCTTCATGTGCAAAATAAAGGAAGTCAACCTGACTAGCACTTTTTATACCTCCGTGTACATTATCTGAGGGATCTTATTAAAATGAATATTGGTCAGTGGAATTAGAGTGGGCCTGATAACAAGCTTCCAGGTGACGTCAGTTCTGCTGGTCTAGGGACCACACTTTGAGTAGGAAGGGCCTAGTTGACCTCCAATGTTCTTTTTCTTTGCACCTCTAGGTAATTTATGGACTATCATTCAACTGGCTATTATATGTATCTACGTGTACATATTCACACATATTCATGTATTAAACTGAATTTTTGTGTCAAGAGTTAAGCCAACTTGAAGGCACCACTTTAGTTTGTGGCACTTGAACTTAATCATATAATGCCTTATTTTAACATTCTGTGGGGATAGCCTTGTACAAAATAAAGTCATTAAAATATATTAGAACCTTTTAATATTTTTTACCATCCTATGCAAAAGAAAGGACTATGTTTGTAGTGTTGAGGTTAACTGGATAAAAGGGTGAGCAGTTGCAATTTAGACACTAAGTGAACAATGTAAGGTTGAGATAAAGAATGATGCACGTATTATTGCTGTGACTACCTGAGTTTTGGTGCCCCAGGGAAAAAAGGCCAAGTCATGTCACATTATCCATTGGCAAATGAGGTCATGGCCTTTGGGAATCATTTTTGTACAGCACAGGTTTTTATTGCTTTTGGACTAGGATACAGATGAAAGCCTATGTCAGCAAGATTAAGCAGCTATACCTGCATGTATACATACTTTATAGTCCACAGATAAGATTAATGCCACCTTTATAGTTCTCATATTTTCTTGGTTCCTGCTAAGGCTATTCAGATTTATCCTAAAGTTCTCTGGGAGTCCTCCGAGTGTCTCAAGGTTGTACTGAGCACTAAACCTCTAGAGGTATTTTTTGTTTCACTTTCTTATCATTAAGCTTCTTCCTAAATATCTCTAAAGCTGATTTCTTTCTTTTTTTCTTTTTTTTTTTTTACTGGTTTAGAAAATGTGGAGGCACTTGCCTTTTCAAATGATCAATGATAAAATTCTTCTGGACCTCAGTTTCTTCACCTCTAAACCAAGAGTAGGATTGGCTGGTCTTTCAAAGGCTCTTTCTACCTCTGTATATATTTCACTTAAGCATAACCAAAATTTTTTGATACTTTTGTAAAGATACTTTCAGGCTCATAATGTTTGAAAAATATAGAGTATATTCATTGTTTAATCAGAATGTGTTGTCCGTTGCTGGGAAATTCAAAGAATTCTGTCACCTTTGAGAAGTAAATCACAGTCATTAGAAACTTCTGTAATTAAGCTTATTACAGAGAGTACAATATAATTTACATCAGCAAACTCTAAATGAACTAAAGTAATGGGATGTCAATGTTCACAAAGTGCCCAGCAAAATTACTTTCGTTGAGACAGCAATAATACAAATGAGGGCTTGTAAGGAATGCATGTCAGACTAAAAGAGTTGTAGAGAAGCTACCAACATCATAGAGCTAGATAATCAAGGATGCAAAGCTAGCCAACCAAGTCAGTATTCTCAATTCAAGAAATGGTTGAGGAATCCAACTTGAAATGAGCCAAGCAAATTTCTGGACGATAGAGCATTTATTCTTACTCTACCCTTATACCTGCCACCTCTCAACTAATGCCATAGTGAAGAAAATTCAGATATGCCTCTAGGTTTTCTTATTGTACTATGGAGGTACAATAAAGTTAAAAAATAAAGGATTTCTGAAAATTATTTTCATTATATCAACTAAGAACTCAAATAATCTATAGCCTTCCTTCGTTATCTGCAGAATCGTTCCAGTACTTCCAATGGTACTAAAATTCGTGGGTGCTTAACTCCCTTAAATGAAATGTGTAGTATTTACACATAACTTGTGTACATCCTCTTTCATGCTTTAAATTACAACTATATTACTTACAATACCTAATACAATGTAAATGCTATGCAAATATTTGTTATACTGTATCATATAGGGAATGACAAGAAAAAAAATCTGTAAATACATTTTCCCAAATAGTTGCAATGCATGGTTGGTTGAATGGTTGGATACATAATCCACAAATAAGAAAAATTGATGCTATCTTCACATTTCATTTTTTTACTGTTACTTTCGATATCTGTTAGGAATGCTTTTAGCTGTAGGTAGTAGAACATTTGTTTAATTTTATTAATATCTAATATCATAAAGACTTCCATTGGCTAGCTAACCAGAAGCCCAGAACCAGGCCAGTTATGTGGCTCTATGATGTTGTTGAGGATTTACATCTTCCTTGGATTTATTTGCTCTGTCACCTTCAATGCACTCAGTGATGTCTGCTGTTATGGTTACAACCTACTTGCCTTAGCTTTGTATGACATTATCTTAAGTAAGAAACACAGAGGACAGTAGAAAAAAGGGCTTTCTTTTCATCATCTTTCAGCAAAAACTGGTTTTTCCTAGAAGTCCTCAGTAGACTTTTCATTGTTTTATTGATCATCACTGGTCCATATGCTTACTTCTAAGATAATTACTGACTGAGGGAATAGAAGAATGCCATAAATGTCTGAGATTAATCAGAATTCATTCTCTGGGACTGAATACTGTCAAAGTCTAAATTTCAAGCGGTTAAAAACATGACTCTCATAAATGTGTAGAGTGAGCACATGTCAAAGGTAATTCCTTAATGAGAGAGCCACCACCAACACAGTAAAGCTAGTCCTAGGTGGTTACAAGAGAATGACAGATTGATAGGATTAAGGAAAGAAAGAATGTTGAAATGCAATTGCCAAATTGGTTACAAAACTGATTAATAACCTGTGAGACTATAAAACTGTATTCATGCTCTGGAAGTTACTACCTATCTTTATGGAATAAAGACTAAATTATAAATCAAAAAGACACATTTCCTAAATAATTAGATACTCTCGGTCAGGCTCATTAGACACTGAAAGACAGGCAGTCATTATTTTGCCTTATTTCCAAGTTTGAGATACTAATTTTTTAACAGCACCTAGCTAAGGAATCTGAGATTTTCTTAGCAACGACAAGGAGGAAATGTGGAAATGTTTGTAGAAAATCAATAATGTCTGCCACAAACCTCTATTTAAAATGACAAAAAATCATCAGGTGCTTAAATATTTTTTCTGGCGTATCATCTTAAACATGGAGAACAATGTCAAGCCTTTTCAAATTGTGCACAAATCTTATATATTTTTTAAATATTTTTAATTATTATTAAAATGTGTACTTTAAGCAGTGTTTAAGTATCATCAGGAGTAATTTTTATTGATATTTCCATCTAGGTTCTAATTTTGGATGGACATAAGGATTTCTTCTTTCAACTTCCTTGAATGTGAAGCATTGTCACTGATGAAATGATTATGCCAATAGGAGGCATTTTCTTGATTTTCTTCGGTACATGTTTTCTATTTGTGATTTATTTTCTTGAAGATAACCCATGAAATTTATCTTCAAGAAGAAATTACTTCTTTCTTTCCACAAGCTCATCTTTAGGTAATAAATCCCAATGACACTAAAAGTTCCATGTAGCCTGCTCTGTGCAGACTTGTTTTGTTTTTCTATAGTTATTATTATTTTCCTATTAACTGACTAAAGCCAAATCTAGAGCTGTGTATCCTAAGTATCTGTGAGTTCCACAGAGAACATTTTGATCTTAGGGAAAAGCAAAACTTGCCTTCAATTCCAAATGTTCCAAGCAGAACTGGGATACCACCTATAAGAACATAACACTATAATGCACTCAATTTGGAATAAAATTCACTGCTAAAAATTTGTCTTATAATTTCTCTTATGGCAAAGCATGGAAAGAGCAGTTATAGTTAAACAGGTGACACCCTCTCTAGTAATTACACTTGCATGTGAGTCATACCACAAAGGTACATGGAGTAACTCTGTGCTCAAGGTTCACTCTATGGCACTTCTTGGATCTGTCATTCTCTTTTGATGGCTTACACATTTGTAATGAGCCGAAATTTCAATCTCGTTTTAAATGTCAAAAACTAGTTAAATAGCACTTTTGGATGGGGAACAGGGACAGAGACTCTATCCTAAAGTCACATTTCTATAGGGCATTCCACCTTCCCAGTAATAGGAAGAGCTGGAAAAAAATTCATTTAATTAATTAAAATTTTCCTAAGGCTGTTTACTGTGTCATTTATGGTTGAGACTTTCTTATTAGATCAAGTGACTACATGGTTGAGGAGAAATTTAAAGAACAAAATTGTAAAGGATTTAGGTTTATCTCACTAAGGAAGCAGTTAACCTGGAGAAAGAGTTTCTCAATTAGTGAACTGAAGAACAACGAATGTTTAATTTGTCAGATTCCAATTTTTTTATTATGTTTGACTATGTTAGCACAGATATTATGAGCTTTACTTTAACTCTTCTATTTTGGTTTTTTAATTTTTGCATTAAGAAATATGTTATTTAAAGGAAAGTATTAATTTGATATGTAGGAGAAAAGTATCAATTTTAATAAAATTAAAATTTTATCAAAAATTTTATAAAAGAATAAACAGTATCATAAAACAATAAGGTCTTCACTGACTTCTTATTCTGTAATTTATCAAAACACTGGTTTAACTTTTTTCCAGGTATCTTTATAGTCCTGTATGTGTAGGTACTCTGCTTTAGATAATATGTCAAGGAAGATACAGTTTGTAGTCTGGTTTCTCCATTTTATAGTACACTATAAGTATCACAATTATTTTACTTGGCAGCCTCACTATCTATTAAGTTGCATGATGGTTTATTAGGCTATTTTTCTGTTAGAGATTTATGATCTTAACTCTTTATTTTTTGATAGTACTGGGACATTTCGCTTGCTAGGCAAGTTCTCTACCACTTGAACCACGTCCCCAGAGTGGTCTTTTAAATGTAGTAATAAAGATTCTTTATACATAAAGGTGGGTTTTTTCTTTCAAAATTGTTTGTTATTGGCAGGTGAAGGTTAGCTTATGTTTCAGTAATAAATTGACCTCCAAAATATTAGTGGCAAAATGCAATAATGCTTTGTTGCTCATTCATGTTATGTGTTTATCCTAAGTTAATGGGGGACGTGCATTCACAATATTGCAATTGTCATCTGCAACATTTGTCTAGGCCAACTATGACAAAAGAAGGGGGACTGGAAAACTATGCACAAGCATTCTTTTGCAGAGTATTTTATAAAAGGCTGTGCCTTCCTCTTGGTGGTATAGTGTAGCAGCAAAGAATTATGGACTTGGGTCACAGGCATATTTGTATTTATATCCTGACACTTACTGGCTACATGCTCATGGGAAAGCTACCAAGTCTTTTTAAACCTCACTTTCCTAATTTGCAATATGGGCACATCTGCTGTGTTTGAGTAAGATTAAGTTAAAGAGTATGTGTAAAGTAATTGCTCAGGAAATGGCAAATATTATTGCTTACCACATTTCCTTATGCTTTTCACTATGAACACATCCTTTCTAATTTCACAGACAGCAAATATTAAATAATTTAATTTTGAGTATCTAGTGGGTTTTAGCAGTGTGAAGGTTTCTTAAAAATTAAAAATGGAAATACCATACAATCTGGTAATCTCACTTCTGGTTATATAAACAAGGGAAAGAAAACCAATATCTTTTTTAAGATATATATTTTAAAATTTTTGTTGGCATATAATACATGTACAGGGGGATGCATTATGATATTTACATATGTGCTTACAATATATCTTATAAAACCAGAACCTTGAAGAATAATGGACATCCTTATGTGCAGTACCGCTGTGTTACTTAGCTTTCTCCTTGCTCTGATAAATACCTGAGAGAGAAAAATTTAAGAGGAGGAAAGATTTATCTTAGTTCATGGTTGCAGAGGTCTTAGTTCATAATTTTATGAACATGGTGAGGCATAACATCATGGTGGTGGGAACATGTGGCAGAAATATTCACCTCATGGTGGACAGGAAGCATAGAGGATGAGAATGGGGACCAGGTACAATCTTCAAAGGTACAATCCCTGGGACTTACTTCCTCCAGAGAGACCCCACCTCCTAAAGTTTCCACCACCTCCCAAAATAGCACCACCAGCTGAGGACCAAATGTTCAACACATGAACCTGAGGGGGCATTTCATATTCAAACCATAACAACAGCTTTATTCACAATAGCTAAAATGTAGAGACAAACTAAGTGTTCATCAATTGATGAATGAGTAAAGAATTGGTGTATGCAATGGAATATTATTCAGGCTTTCAAAAGAAGGAAATCCTGCTGTTTGCAACAACCTGAACCTGGGTGAAGCTGGTGGAAGTTGTGACAAGTGAAAAAAATCAGGCACAGAAAGAAGTAGTCATAGAAGCACAGAATAGAAACATTGTTTCCAGGGGCTGAGGATGGGGAGCAAAAAGCAGATGCTAGTCAAAGAGCTCAAACTTTCAGTTATAAGAAACATTGGTTTGGGGAATATAATGTACAGCATGGCAATTTTAATTAATAATATTGTAATATATACTTGGAATTTGCTAAGAGAACAGATATCTTAAGTGTTCTTGCCATACAGATAACACACACACAAAAGGTAATCATATGAGGTAATGGATTTGTTAATCAACTTGATTACAGCAATCATTTCACAATTATATACATATCAAATCATCTTGGGCACCTTAAATGTATACAGTTTTTATTGATTGATTATTTCTCAATAAGCCTGGAAAAAGCAATGTGTTTTATGTGGTAATTACCTGCTTCTCAAAAAAATCAAACAAGGGATTGTATTCATTCTCTAATCGTATGGGATCTGACTAGGAGGTTCTCTTGATTTCCCACCACCAAACTCCAAATCGTCTCTTTTATCTCGTTTAGAATTGCAATTTCAGAGTGTAAAGTGCTCAAGTACCTTTGGAGGCCAATTTAATAAGTATGTATTGAAATTTACCCAGTGCATTCAATTTGATGCTGAAGTTCTTCTCTGAATTTGTCATGTAGACATGATTCCACATATGTGCAGAAATGATTGTGTGAGGTTATTCAGTGAAGAATTGTTTAAAACAAAAACCAAATTGGAAATAATGTAAATGCCTATCCAATAGGCAATTAGTTGAAAATTTGCAGTATGTTCGCACAATAGGATCTTATTTAAATGGAGGTCTGGCTTAGATGGTGGTGTAGATATGTATTGATGTGAAGTTGTAAAGTACAAAGATTAAGTTGGAGAATAATGTGCATGAAATGTCTTTTTGAAAAAAAGGATCAATTACCAAAACTGTGTGCTTATGTGGGTGTATTTATGGTTTTAAAGATTTTTATCTGTGTAGGATGTGTTTGTCTTCTGAGAATTGGTCTGGTATCATCAGCTGGTCCTTGGTGAGCTATGAGCTGGCCAGGCACTCACAGGTGAGGCTGTCCTATTGCACATAATGGATCAAAACAAAAACAAGACCGCCTTATAACCACATCTGAGCACAGACAAAATATAAACAGTGTGTAAACCACAAACAGGATCGAACATATCTCTCTTCCAACTAATATTAATAGCTTTTGCTATTAATTAATAGCAATCACAGATTTAGTTTTATTCCAGTCTTCTCTTCTTCTAGATAAGACTTACTAAAAGTTCCAATCACTGAATTACCCCTGCTTCCTGACAGCATTCAATCTAGACAAAACCTGCTTTATTAAACTCTCCCCAAAGCATCTAGAACAACCCACATTCTAAGATAAGTCTGCTAGCATCCTCTTTACTGCGATGACTCATGGTTCATTAGGGGTGTGCATTTTCTCTCCTTATGATGAGACAGAAACTCAGCATGTTCAACTGCAAGTGTGTTTCTGGTGTTCTTTGGAATTTTAAACACACCCCCGGCCCACTTCATTCTGATCTTGGTGTTTCGACTACAGTTCTCACGTGTACCTCAGCACTGATAACCTTGGGCTGCCTTGAGGAAACACTGCTCTGAATTATAGGCCTAAATTTATCCTGTCACTCTGCTTGCCAGGACCCCAGGAATGCATTAATCAAATAGAAAGCCAAGTAAAGCCAGGACACATTAAACAAAATGGAAACATGGGGAGAGCCAAGAGCATAGGAGTCTTCTTTTTTTTTTTGTCTGTGGTACCCAGGGCCTTATGCTTGCTAGGCAAAAACTCTACCACTTGAGCCACATTCCCAGCCCTTTTGTTTTTATTTTGGTTTTGAAATAGGGTCACGGTAACATTGCAGAGGCCTTGAACACTCTGTCTTCCTGCCTCTGCCTCTGAAGTAGCCTGGCTAGGAGCATGAAATTCTTGAATTAATACAGATAATGACTTAGAATGGTGTCTAGCACATAGTAAGCGCTCAATTGACCATATTCTTTATTATTATACTTATTATTACCACTATGGTGATAATAGCAAAATGCTGATTGAGTTTTCTTTAAGGAGTGTGAGAAATTGAAAGACAGATGGTTATGGCCACAAATGGAGGTTTATAGATGTAGTAGGTATCCCAGTTCCAGGTGATGAAATAAGGGTGTTTTCTATGCCTGTGGGGTTGCTAAACTGGAGTTGAATAATGGATCAAGAAACCACTTGAGTGTCTAGGTTTGGTTTCCCTCAGAAGCAGACCCTGAAAAGAATATTAGCAGCTAGAGGCATGCTTCAGCAGTAGAGCACCTGCCTAGCAAGCATGAAGCCCTGAGTTCAAACTCCAATACTGCCAAAAAAAAAAAAAAAAGGAAATGGGATCTATTTAAAACAAAATACTGGCTAGGGGTGTGGTTCAAGTGGTAGAGTACCTGTCTAGCAAGCACAAGACCTTGAGTTCAAACCCCAGTACCACCATGCAAAAAAAAAAAGAATATTAGTTCATTTGTTCATGTGGGAGATAATCTCAGGAAACAGTGATAAGGAAATGAGAGAGAAAACGAAGTCAATAAATGATGCACTAATAAACAGGTTACTGCTATGAGAAATCTGACTCAATCCTACTGGGGACCTCTGGGAGACTGCACAGAACATGCCTTAAAATTATTCCACCCAAGGGAAAGGAAAGCTGAGATATTTACCTACTAGCTTTCATTTTCCCTTGGTTGGGAATTGTCCCCCACTCTTCTAAATGTAGGCATGCTTGTGAATCCAGAAAATCTCTGCAGACAGAATCACATACTTGGTGCTTACAGTAGGGGTTGGTGGAGTATGAGTAGATGACTGACAATCTCTACTCCAGCATCTCTGTAACTGCATGAGTCATTACTAGCTTTTGAAGTGGCCCACGATTATAGAAGAGAATAGTTTCTGCTTATCTTACTATTGAGAGGCACTGCATTTTAAATAATGACCCTAAAGGGGTCCTGATGAGTTCCTTCAGTAACTCATTTACATATTTTTGAGGGTCAATTATGTGCCAGAGATTGTGCTAGGCACTACAGATAGAATGATGAATAAAACATAGTACTTAATCTCATTAAGTCTATGGTGTAGTAGAGATGTTGGTAAGATAGTAGTTAGATTACTGGGTGAGAGTTGCTAGGATATGGTAAGTACAGGTTTTTTGAGGAAACATGAAAGATGGTCAAGAAAGGCTTTCTGGAAGAAGAAACAACTGAGATAAAAAAAATGATGGTTATCCAGGTGAAGAGAGAAAAGGAAAGAGAAAGTATGTAAGGCAGATGGAGCAACAGAGAGAGAGAGAGAGAGAGAGAGAGACAGACAGACACAGAGACAGAGGCAGAGACAGAGAGAATATATCCATAGTTTCTTGTGGTTTAACCTGGCAGCTGATCATATGTTCAGTGGGGAGAAGGTGGTTAGACAGGAAAAGATAGGAACTGGGAGGACTGCATATTTGGTGGGCTCCTGGACTCTGAGGTGATATCAGACAGACAGAAAAACCCTGACCAGGAGATGAGGCCTAAAAGAAATGAGGAATGGGTTCAAAGAATTGAGCAAGTTAGTAGGTAAATGCAACAGAGGAGTAAGAAAGTGTTCTAGACAGGTAGATTGGGACATGCCACTCGTGATTTCTGCCATTTTTTATAAGAAGGTGGAGGAAGAGCAGTGCCAAGGGAAGAGCAGTAGGGGTGGGGAGGCTTCTGTGCACAGAATGAAGGAGATGGTCAGTCTCCAATGATGTGGGCGTGTCCTGTGGGACAAGGTCTGAGCAGAGAAGATGGAGGATGAAGGGGAATTCATTTACTATGGGAAAGATGGTTCTAGAAGACACAAGGAAGATTTGGGAAGGGAAGGAGCAGTGGGTGGCAGTACTAGAGATGGGAGCACCCAGAATAGGGGGTTGAAAATGCTGAGTTTAAATGATCAGAAGAGCTCAGTTGGGTGGAGCTTTGGATAGCAGGATTATGAAGCAAGCAGAGCAGTATTCTCAAAATGGGGGTGGCTAAGGACATTGAACTTGTCCCTAGGAGCCACAGGCCTGGATGGGGTCCTTCTCAGAGAGGCCTGGTGCAAGTGAGCATCTTGCAACCTTGTACATTGCACATTAATTACTTCATTGATTCAGTCAATGTCATTCAACATTTTGAGACTGTGGGTTGTGTGCAAAACTGGGTTAAGGACTACTATTTTGTCAGCAATAAGTGTGTGACCTGCCTCAAGGAAAGCAAGTGCTAGCGGAAGGAAAAGAAATTTGACATTGTGTCACCAATAGAATTCTTTATTTGGGAAATGGATTCAAAATTTTCAACTTGAACTGTGTGTTTAATATGGTTTGATTTACCATGAACATGTTTTGGGTAGCTTTTTTTTTTTATTGTGAAGAGATACCTTTACATGAAAAAAGCTCAACATTGTCCCCTTTTTCCTCACAATCCTGTTATGGACACTTATCACACAACAAAATTGGTAAGGAAGCATCATATGGCAGTTGATAGCACAAAGTGGAGCAGGGGCAGTCAGAATCTGGCTTTACCATTGCTAAGCTGTTTGCCTTGGGCAGGTTACTTTACGTTTCTTTGCCTTAGTTTCTTCATCTGTAAAATTAACATAACAACGTTGCCTGTATCTCAAAAATTAGTTGATTTTTGTAAAATATTGAGAGTAGTATGTGATGAATATATGTTAAACAAAAGTAGGGCTTACTATTTGTAAGCAAGGGTAGAAATTATGCCTTCTGTTCTAATTTGTTCTGACAAATTAAGAAAGGAGGTTTTTACATTTATTTATTTGTCAACTGTTCATACACTCCTCTGTGGTAGATAGTGAGTAGTTAGTGGTGAGTGCAATAAGAATGGAGGCAAGGAAACTGAATATGGTGGTGAGGAGGGGATGGTGGGAGAGGTAATGGCTACTCTGCTTTTGGTAGTAGGGCGGGTCCCCTACAGCCTCAGTGCTGTTTAAGAGCAAGAGCAGGCACTGTGCTGTGGGGAGGCACACAGGAGTGTTTTGATTTCAGGGGTGATGTGAGACAGCAGGCAGGTCTGAGTGCGTTCAGCGGGAGCTTTCCCTGGGGCCTGCTGTGTCTCCATTCCCTGACACTGATGTATAGTGATTGCTCTCCCTTCTTCTCCCTAACCACTGGTAACTGTTTTGGGCTGAGTGTTTTTGGAACCTGTGAAGGCCTTGATGTCCACATATCTTCACAATGAATTCAAGTATCACAAGAAAAAGGAAAGAAAAAGCAACTCAACAATAAAAAGACAAATAACCCAATGTAGAAATGATGTCTCTCCAGAGAAAAATATACGAATGGCCAATACGTACATGACAAAATGCTCAACACCACTAGTCATCAGGGAAATGAAAACTGAAGACACGAGAAAACATTTCATACCCACTGGGATGGCTGCATTCAAAAAGATAGACAGGAGCAAGTGTTGGTGAGGATGTGGGGAAATTGGAACCCTCATGCACTTTTGGTAGGGATGTGAAATGGTGCAGCCACTTTAGAAAGGAGTTTGACATTTCTTCAAAATTTCAGTCATAGTTACCATATGACTCAGCAATTCCACGTCTAGTTATATTTCCAAAAGAAATGAAAACATCTTTTTACACAAAAACTTGTGAATCAATGTTCATGACAGTGTTATTCATAGTAGTCAAAAAGTGGAAACACTCCAAATGTCCGTCAATGGAGAATGGGATTAATACAGTGTGCCATATAAGTACAATGGAATACCATGTGGAATGAAGTACTGATACGTGCTACAGTGTGGATGAACTTTGAACACATTATGCTAAGGGCAGGAAGCTAGACACAGAGGACCACATATTGTATGGTTCCATCTATATGAAGTTTACAAATTAGGCAGTTCACCTGAGATAGAAAATAGACTGGCAGTTGTTTGGCTGGGAGGTTATTGAGGAGAAATACAGAGTGACTGGCTAATGGGTCCAGGGTTCCTTTTTGAGGTGATGAATATTCTGAAGTTGATTGTGGTGACAGTGGCACAACTCTGTAAATATACTAAAATCCACTGAATTGTATACAATAAAAGGGGGAGTTTTATAGAATGTTAATGATATCACTAGATCTAAACAAGAAAATTATTAATAAAAGAGGAAACATTGCATCTGAGTAGAGTCATGTCAAGCTACCATCCATAAATTTCATAAATCAAATCTCCTACCATTTTCCTTCCTTGTTTTCTAATCTGGGGGACTATTAGAGACTAGAAGAAATCTAGAAAAGTCCTGCACTCTATTCCTCTGCTTCCAGACAGAGGCAAACCTCCAGGGATGTGGATTTTAAAACAAAGCCCTCTACATTTTAATATTCCCACATGATAAGATAATGAAATTCTCCCAAATCAGTGGGATATGAGGACAAGGTACTAAGGGTATGAGGTGCACGTAAGGTAGTGAGTTTCTCAGGAGACTCAAGAGACAGAGATACTTCATAGGTTGCTGCTACTGGGGATTTCACTGCAGAAAAGTTAGCCTGTTGCTAGGCAACACTGCAGCTTGAATTGAATTCATGGTGATCAGAATGCTTCACATCAACTCACGATTCATATTCCTATCTCCAATAAGAACAGTGAAGACTAAAATATTCTGTAAATTAAAAAAGGATAGAATGGCAGCATTAAGAAAAAAACTCCCACAGACTTACTCATATTCCCCTCTTTTAAACAGCATTAATTACAATTTCTATATATTTTATTAGATTCCAATTGTTTACATGCATACATTTTATAGGATTATAATTACAATGCATATGCCACCTAACAACCTTCTTTTTTTAAAAATATATTACAAGATGATCCTACATGTTCCTAAAGGCTTCATAATGATTATTTTAAGTAACCATATAACATTCCTTTTGGTTGATGTCTCATAGTTTCCTAAACCTTTGTTTCATCTCTGGACACTTACACTCTTTTTTCATTTCCACCCTTTGGAGAAAATTCCAGAGCACATGGCTTCTTTGAGAAGAATGCATAATATAGGAGCTTGACGAGTTAAGTACTGCTCTTCAATGGCTATATTTAATTAGCCTCTGTTTTTTTTTTTTTATAGCTGCTTGGAAATCACTTCGGAAGCACATTTAATCCATCCAATCAGTCATTTCTCCAAAGTGGGAACAGTGTCTCAATGCTTGGTTGAATCTTAAAGCTGCCTGTGTGCCTGGCAAAGGTTCTGATGGAAGCTTTGCATTTTTGAGATTGCCAATTGCTTGGAACGTGGCTAGGGGAATTAGCAAAATTATTTGAAAGGCATTCCATAGGAGTGAAAGGGGAATTCTCTCTACTAAAAGAAATGGGGCTCCCTTAATGCACGAATTAACATGCAAAAAACTAGTCAAATGCAGATCCTATGTATTTTTAAGAGATCAAAAAAAGGATTAAGGAAGTAATAGGAATTTTGTCTTTTCAAGATTTTATAGTTGCTAACTAGAGGGTTCAAGGGTCTAAGATTGGGGATTTCCTTTTAAATATTATAAGATCTAACTGCATCATTTCCTTGCTACATTGAAAAACAGGCATAGATTAGAATGTGATGGTAGAGGATTTCAAATTAATGGATTCAATTATTGCCATTGTCAAGACTTTAAAAAAGTAAATATTTGCAAACCACATAGAAAAAATTAAAATAGTTTTCCCAAGTTCAAAAAACAGTAGCAAAGAATGGAAACCCTCAATCAGAATGTGTGAGTTCGTTTTCTTTTTATAAATCTACTTTAGATCAGAAAGGTAACGTAGCTCTGTTGTGAAAAAAACCAAGCTCTTATCCCTTCGGCCTTTACCTTTCAAAACTGAAATGGTGCAAATTGATTTTGAGATGGGAAGCCCTGTTAATGTCAGTCGAATGCTTACCCTGGATTTTTTTTTTTACCATTTCAAATAGAAAAGCCTCTATAGGCTTTCTTCTGATTCAGCACCAGCCTGCTTAGCATTAGGAAAGGGCAAGCCAGACTCCAGAGTCGGTAATTATGGCTGAGCTCTTGGATATACTTTTTGCGAGATAACAAGGTCGGGTCTTCCTGTATTATAAGGAGCCAGGAGGTGCTGGAAGGCTGACTGCATCCTGCATTTAGAAAGTGGTTCAGCTCGGAACACTTTCGAAGCGTCAAGTAAAGGTACAACCCTTGCCAAACGGAGATTGCTTTAAAAGGAAGCTGACCGGGAATATCGCTTTCAGCAATGCATCTGCAGAGATCTTGGAGCAGGAGGCCATATTAATCATTCATGACGGCGAAGACGCTGTCTAACCTAGAGCAAACATTTGTTCCAAAAGAACTAAAACATCTTGGGTATCAGGATGCAAATGGCTCCTCAAAGTGATAGAATAGAATCAGAATTTCATAACTAGTTAGAATTAAGTGTCTGACACCCATTTTTTATTCTTGTTTTCCTTCTGGTTGATTGAGGTTTGAGTCACCTGTTTTAAGAGTACAATTCTGTGTATTTTGACAAACACATTTAGTCATGTAACCACAACTGCAATTGAGACAGAGAATATTTCTATCATTCCCCCAAATTCCCTCATGCCTCTTTATATTCAACTGTTTCCCTACCTCCTTGTCCCTGGCAACCACTGGTCTGTGTTCTGTCTTGACAGTTTTGTTTTTTCCAGAATGTCATGTAAATGGAACCATACAGGATGTAGCCTTTTGAGTTTAGCTTCTTTCACTTAGCACAACGCATTTGGATTCATCCTTACTGTTTAGGCGTCAGTAGTTTGTCCCTGTAGTTGTTTGACACCATCATTGTGCGGCTATATCACAGTCTCTTTATACACTCGCCAGCTGATGGACACTTGGGTTGTTGCCCTTCATTTACTTTCACTATTACTTTCCTTTTGGATGATAGTGTGTACATTTTGCAAAGTTCTTTACCTTCACTTGTGTCCTCTTGTGAAAATATTGTTATTTTAATTTTTCTGATATTAGTCAAAGACACAGAATGCTTCAGTGACTTTTGAGATTTACCAGCTGAGGCCACAGCTTTGAATTTCCCTCTCCCAGGCTAACCTTGTTTCTACCATACGATGCCACTTCTCTGGTGTGAAATGAGTATTATTAATTAAATAGCTTTATTGGAACTAAGTAATGTATTGTATTTTAACAGAGTTCTGGGAAAACAGGGAGTCTAAGTTTTTTTAAATGAGGCTCTTCATGGTGTCAGTGCGTTAAGGTAGGAAGAAAATCCGTTTTGGAGTTTGATAGTCTTGGCTAGATATTCTAGCTCTGCCAATGATTAGTTCTGGGACTTGGGGGAAGTTCTTAACCTCTCATAGCTTCATCTAGACAGTATTTTCCAGCACGCTGACCTCTGAGCCATGTGATGATGAAGTTATCCCTGGCACATGTACTTCACACACACACACACACACACACTCACACGTACATCACTTGTCCACTAGTATAAAAACAAAGTGCTGGCAGAGTGGAGCAAAGAGGATAAAGACTAGGGGAGGGACCAAGCCTACTGTTACAAAGAAGGAAGGAATGAGCTCAGGAAATCAGACATACCAGTCTTAGAGCTGCAGTACTGATTGACATGAAAGCCTTCTCCACCAGGGACAGCTTCAGTCTCCTCTTACTGGTTGAACCCTCCTGTGAGGAAGCCTGTATGGCTGCCATTTTTGGCTCCTTCCCATTATCTCTTACCCATGGTCTTTGTTTTCTGCTGAATGAGACTCGGGGCTGATCTTAGGTGAAAGGCTCACTTACTGTCTCTGTTTCCATTCTTACCATGACTTCTCCTCCTCCATCTGGGAAAGCATTTAGAATTCCCTGATTCAGGTCTGGAGGTGTAGGTCAATGGTTGAGCACTTGCCTAGAATGTAGGAGGACCAGGGTTCAATCTTCAGTACTGCCTCACCAGGGTTGTTTTCTTCTTTGAGTCTTAACCTTGGGGGATCTCTAGTTCTGTTCCTAGACTTACTATCAAAACTGCCCAATTCATTCACTAGAAAAAGCTTGATAATGTAATTTACAGAAAATTTCTTAACATTCTGTCTATGACTTCATACAATAAATAATACTCAGATTAAGTTACATCCTTTTCAGTAATGCCTGTATTTTGCTAGCAGACACTTTTGCAGAATGCTAATGATAGGATTTTTTGCAGCATGTTGTAGTGCTAAGAGTGCTGGAATAGAGATCAGGAGATCTGGGCTCTTTGTGTTTTGACCAACTCATTCATTCTAGGACCTGAGACAAGTGCCACTTCCTATCTAAAATGGTCACATAGTATCTGTCTTGCCTTTTTTTTTCCTGACTCTTTCTGGAGCATTTGACATCATTCCATGTGTCAGTCACTGTTCAATTCATTCTCAAGACCAACTCCATATATTCCAGTACCCAAATACTTATAGACTCTGCTATTTTTATTCATGATTGCCCATTTCTATTGTTTTCTTTTCTTTTTTCTTAGTGGTACTGGGGATTGAATTCAGGGCCTCACACTAGTTAGGCAAGCGCTCTGCCACTTAAACAATGTCCTCCCAGTCCTTTTGGGTTTTCAGATGGGGTTTTCTGCTTTTTTTCCCTGGCTCAGCCTTGGGCCAGGATGCCTCTGTTTCTACTTCCCGAGTAGCTAGAATGCTGGCACTCACTTCAGCTTCTTTGTTCTGTATGGGCAGCTTGATGATAAGGACCACATTTATCAGAGATTTTAGCCTCTCTTCTGTGGAGCAATTATGGTGGCTACTCTACAATGCCATTGGGCTACTATGAGGGAACACTGGTCTTTCTGTTGTGATTTTTCAGCTGGGACCAAATGTCCCAAATATCATCTTAATGGGGCTTGAGGCATTTCTACCCCTCACCCTGCCAAAGAAGTGCCACAAAGAGTAGTGACTCATTGAAAAGAGAAAATAAAAATTAAAAGTTGACATACTGGAGGAACTTTGATTTTTTATAAATGGAGGATTAGAGGAGTAATTTTTTTCATAAATCTTTGATAATAGTTTTAAGATTCATGTTAGAAAAATAAAGACTTTGGGAAGAAAGATTAGTGTGCTTTTAGTACATTTCTCTGTATAATAAATCCTGTCCTTTTGAATAGAATATAATCTAATACACTGAAAAAGTCCTGAGGCTTTTATTTTAAAGGCAGTGATATTGCTACAGGCAAAGTAATTGTAACCATTAACTACTCAAAATGTCAGTGAAGCTTTGGCATCAAAATCCCAGAGGAATCCCAAATTGCCTAACCAGTTTGAAAATTTTAAGAAATGTATTCTTGGAGGGGGGAAAATACTTAAAAGAGAAAGAACTCAGAAGTCTATATTATGCAAAAGGTCACAATAATTCATACTTCCTTTTCAAAATTCATTCTTGTGTTGTGTTGGGGCTTTGTCTTTACAATATGCTTTTAAATAGCTTGCAAACAATTAACATAATCTTTGAATTTCAGGAGCAAACCAGCATTTGAGCTGTATGATTGAGAGAACCACTTTTTGTTAACCATCTGTCATCACAAAGATTGCCCTTTGAGCAACATAAAGCATAAACATATCTATGTTATGAAAAAACTGTCTCTTTAACAGGAAATAGCTATAATTTGATTATTAATATTACTAATTACTGTTTCCTTTGATTTGTTGCCCGATTTAAGTAATGATAAATTGCAATGAAGCCAGTGATTAAAATTGAGGTGAGGAATAAAAATTTATTCATTCACTTTACATTTACTAGGCATTTAATTAAATATAAAGGAAGACATGAAGGTAGGGTGAATAAAATATTTAGCTTAGCCAGACTTTACTGGTCTTAGCATTGAAAGTCCCACAGTTCAATGCCCCAGGCAAACTGAGATGGTTGGTTACCCTAAATAAAGTAAATATGCCTCATAAAATCTTACTCTCAAGGAATCTAGTCTACTAGGGGAGATGAGATAGATATGTACAATGAAAAGTTTAATAAGAAAATAAGAATTAAGTAGTACTACTGGATAACATACTGTCAAATTTAGTGCAAATAATTGTTCTATAAAGTAGTAGTTTTTAAGAATATTGAATCTTGGGGAGGCAGTTCAAGAAGTGGACACAAGCCATGTACTAAGGTAGTTATTATCTTCCCAGAAAACTGTACTTCAGAGGAGCTTAGTAACTTGTATAAGGTTACAGTATCAGGAGAGGGTTAATCTGGAATTTGAACTCAAATCTTTTGAATTTTGAAATTTCTGGGACAGTCTTCTCACTGTCCCAGAAGAATTTGGAAATCACAATCTGAATTCCTCTTTTCAGATAGGAATCAGCTGGAGCTTGGACAAGAGGCCTGCACAGCATCCAAGAGTTCTGTACTGGTAGAGTTTTGATGAACAGCCACATTTTTGGGCTTCCAGTCCAGGGTGGATGACACAATGGCATGACAGATCATATGGTCTGGAGCAGGTGGTGAAGTCTTGAGTAAAAGAGTAACACTTGTGCTGTGGTTCCTTGTTTTTCTTTTTACTCTAAGCCTCTTGATTGATATCCTCATCCATGTAGTGTGCAGCACCATTAGAGGGCTGGGTTTGCCCACCTGCTGGGTATGTTGAGGCTGCTCTTAGGATATGCCAGTTTGGGCTTCTTTGGTTCTAACTTGTCATCTTGTTTAGTAGTCTGTTCCTGTCTTTAGGCTATTGTTCACCAAATATAAAATCTGTGACATCCTGAATCAGTATCACCTGTATACATTAAAAATACCGATTCTCAGACCCTCATCCTAGACTCTGTAAATAGGCTAGGAATCTATATTGTGATCATTTTTCACTCTGAAGCTTAAGGTACTCTGCTCTTTGGCCAAATACCCTTTGTTTGATTCATGTCCTAAATTCTAGAAACATAGTTGCTTTATTGAAGTCCCTAATCTTACCCTGACTCAACAGCTGGGAGCCTGCCATGTATGACCAGGTTCATTCATTCATTCATTTAGCCATTCAGCCATTCATACTTGTTTGAAGTCTCCTGTGAGACAGTCACTGTGCTCCTCAGATATGTGTATTAGTCTCTTGATTATAGCTTTAACCATTGCTTTCTGTTTGGATTCCTTGATACAGTGCCTCTCTCACCTGATTCAACTTGTAAGGTTTCCTGTTCCTACATCCTGAACTTGAACTTGAATGAATGGCACCTGTGGACCTTGATTTGCTTATCTGGACATAAAGTCAGCTCTTAATGAAGTTCTGGTCATAAAATGAGTGGATTTGTCTCAGGTGCTTTCTTGCACTTCCTCTCCAAAAACTGTATTTTCAGAAGTTAAGGGACCTAAGTTGTTTTTAAAATAACTATGGTACTATAGTGGGACAGATGTGTGTGTGTGTGGAAGGGGTGTGTGTGTGTGTGTGTGTGACAGAGAGAGACAGAGAGAGAGAGAGAGCAAATAACTCCTTAGAGCCAGAGAGTCAGTCCCTAAAATTAATACTGACAAAACATGTAATCATAATGAAGGTATATTATAATAGTTACAAACCTTAATGCACTGAAATATAGCCCCAACACACCAAAAAAAAAAAAAAAACTACTGTAAAAATCAAGGTAATTTGGCAGGAGCACAATCAATACTCTATTATCAGTATATGGTAAAGTACTCCAAAATGATATAAAATTTCAATAACATAACTAAGAAGAAGGCATTATTAAAGACTTTTAAATTTTATATCTTATAAAAATAACAGATATTGTCTATCAAGATGCCTTCCCCCTTATTAAATTTCCATGGGACATTTACAAAAATTGACTAGATGATTGTCACAAAATAAATTTCCACAAAGTAGAAATTGCATAGGTGACATTCCCTAAGTATGGTCCCATAGAAGTATAACACCCCTGGTAAATATAATGGAGGAAAAGCTGTGAAGAAAATTAAAAATGAGAACTCGAAGAGCAGGTATGAAAAACATTATCTGAATTAAAGTCAGAATACGTGTATATAGTCAATAGTATATGAGAAAATTCGGAAACACTGGCGAATGACATTACTAGTATCAGACCCCATTCCTCCAGTAGCTGGGCCTTCTTTGCTTCAGAAGCAGTCTGAATGTTTTGTCTTGAAAAGTCGTCAAAATTTTACAGGCCACATCATGGCCACCAGAGTTAGCTCATGCCGGGTCTAAAGCTGCCTCGGAAAGTGGATATAAATTTTATTCACAAAAGGACATCATATTCAATCTTCTTTCAATTCCTCTCCATCCCATCACCTTGACAATCCTCCTAGTGAAAGTGGCCAAAAAAGAAAAATGTTAACATTGTAGCCATCTCCATAGCCTCTAGTCATCTGCCAGCTTCCACTCCTCTAGGAGCCCCTACTCTCTTGTTGCTGCGGTTATCCAGCAGTACTTCACAAGGCCTCAGTTGTTCAGAGTCACATGCAGTCACCTGCTGCTGCGATTGCCATCCTGGGAACCCAACATGCTATTGCAGGAATCAATGACTGCTTGTTGTCTGCTGCTGCTGCTGCTGGACACTCCCCTAGCAGCACCATGGTTTTCACCTTCTTCCTATTTTCTAATCTGGTATGAGTGCCTCCTATTGTCAGCATCTAAACAGAGCGCAAATGTCAAGCATGCTTATGGTCCTTTCCCTTTCTATTTTGTTTTTCTTTTCCTAACTTCCTCCCTCTCTCCCTCCCTCCCTTCCTCTGTCCTTCCCTTCCTCCCTTCCTGCCTTTCTTCCTCCCTTCCTTCCTTCTCTGCCTAATAAATACTGGCATAGGTTTATTATATTTATTAATCTTTACAAAGGATCAGTTTTTGACTTTATCAATCTCTCTTCTTTTTTCATTGATTTTATCTCTTTTTAATGTGTTATTTAACTTTTAAATTGAATTCTTCATTTCTAATTTTCCTTGTATATATTCTATAATCCACATCTATAATTCTCTTTAGCTGTATATCACATATTTTGTTGTGTAGTGACTTTAATGTTGCCACATCTTGGTATTTCTGAATTTTGAGAGAAATAATTTCTGATTACATGGGGTTACCATAACATCTAATAAGCACAATATCTTTAATATAAATTTGGTATATAATTTGAATTTATATTTAATTTGTTCCCATTAAAATATAGGTCAGATACTGGCATTAAGTTGGAAGAAAAAAATCTCCTTATGCATTTTATATAGTAAAAATTCTAACGGTTGAGATACAATTTTATATTTATTAGTGAGAAACTCAATGCTGTGACAATAATGGATAATTGTGAAATCTATTAATTTTATGTACAAAATTTTTGGAAGTAGTTAATACAAATATAAGAGGGAGAATTAATAAGAATGTTAGGAAAAACATTATATCCTTTTGAGTTAAACTTTATAAAATTTAAATAAAAATATAAGGCAGAATAAAAGTTAAAAAATAGGACAATTCTTTGTCTAATTCAGTTGCTCTTATAGAGGAAGGAAATCTTAAGACCTTGGGGTGACATCACCAACAATGTTCTCTACACGATAAGCTAGCTAAAAATCATCTTGCCTCTCTACCAGAATTATAACTAAATCTAGAAAGCTCAATTATGCTCTCCTAAGATTCATATCCATCTGGAACCTCAAAATGTACTTTATTTGGAAATAGGGTTTTTGCAGATGCAATTTGTTAAGAGAAGGTCATATTGTGTTAGTGTGGCCTAACAACTTGTGCGCTTATAAGACCGCAATGTGAAAACATGCAAACACCCATGGAGGGAAGATGGCCACACGGAGATGGAGGCAGAAGTTGTAGTGACACAGCCAGAAGCAAAGGAATGACAAGGATTGCTGGCAACTGCCAGAAGCCGAGAAGCAAGAAAGGATCTTTCCCAGAGGCCTTCAGAAGGAGCATGGCTCTCTAGACACCTTGATTTCAGACTTCCAGCCTCCCAGCACTGGGAAAGAATAAACTTCTGTTGCTTTTAAGTCACGCAGTCTGTAATACTTTGTTACAGCAGCTCTAGGGAACCAGTACATAGAGTATGTATTTCATCTCACAGATGTGCGTAGTGTGACTAAAGGAGAGCTCAAGCCATTAATAAGGTTAAGAAATTATTATTTCAAACATTCAATATTAGATTATGATTTTTTAATAATAAAAGTAGAATGCCAATTACATTTTATTTAAAACATTTACAATATAATTATTGTGTTTCAGAAGTTCACTCTATAATAACTGATTTCAGGTTTTGGCAAAATTTTGGTTTAAATTCTAGGTCATGTAGCCTTGTCACACTGTGTGTATATGCACGCATGTGTAGTCTTTGAGTTTATATATTGGATTATCCATTCACTCACTTTTTAGTTGCTTTAGCTATGGGTTTTAGAGGGAGATTTGTTAAAATTTTTAAGTACAGGGCTGGGGACATGGATGATTTGTTTAGTATACAGGAGACCCTGGCTTTCTATACAGAAAACATTCTGAGTAGAATTATTGATTTAATTCTGCTAGTTATTGACATATAAGAGTCTATGTTTAGGTGTATATATATATATATATATAGAGAGAGAGAGATGATAATTTAATCTTCTTGATATCTTTTCTTTTGGGGGGGCATATGTGCTTTATGGCATTTTTCTGATAATTTTATTTTGCATGATATTTGCATATCTGCTGCCAACCATACCACCACTGCTACCATGACCTTCTGGAAGTTCCTTATTAGGAGGTAAATACCATTGGGGCAAACTTTAAATGATTCCAGACATTTATCTGAAAAGGATGATGGAAATTGGGGAGGTAGATGGAGACCAGAAAGAAAGGAAGAAGTAAATAAGTAGAATGGAAATGGTTTGGCATCTTTTGTTATTTTTGCCTACTGGTTTTATGGGATGCTTGTGCATATTTTTCTATCCCTGTGTTTTAGGACTGGCTTTGGTCTTGAGTCTAGAATGATTGGCTGTGATATGAGCAATGAGTGTGTATAGCGCTACTGAGGAGAGATGGCAGTTGCAATGGCTATGGAAGGAATGCTGAAGCAAGGCATCTCCATGGTGTTTGCTGTCTGCAGCAGTGGCTGCTGGTAAGGATGACAAAGGGTTATAGGTTGTAGTTATTTAAGCCTCAGAAGTCCAGTGGTGTAGAAGTAATGGTTTTCGATGGGTGAAGTTTATTTACTCTTTCCCCCATACTTTTAAACAGAAACAAAGAAAAAAAACTAAGGCTGAAAACTAGTGGCTGGGGAAATGTTGAAAGGACTTCAAGACTGATATTTATTTTGTTTTTTTATCCTTGAGTAACTCAAACACAAGCTCCTTTTCTTAAAAAAAATGTGCCAATGAGAATTCTATCATTGAATCCAGGCATGGTGGTTCATGTCTTTAATCCCAGCACTTGGGAGGCAAAGGCATGAGGATCACGTGTTTAAGACCAGCCTGGGCTACATAATGAGACCCTGTCTCAAACCTCTTCCCCTCACAAAAAGAATTTTACCACTGTCTGTGAGAAGTGAATCAAGCTATATCTTTCTATTCTTCTTATTGACATTTATTGATTTACCACCCCAACGGCTAAATCTTAGTGTTCACTAATTAGTATATGTGCTCTATTTTATAGCCTCCCTTGCAGTTAAGTTGGGATCATGCAACTATTTCTGACCAGTTATCTGTGAATGTAATTTCCATTCTGAAGCATTTAAAAATCAGTGTGTCACCGTCAGATTCACTCTTCTCTCATTTTAGGGTCCACAGAGTCTGTGTGTTAAAATGCCAGAATCTTCAGATGGAGGAAGCCTTGGCCTCAAAGGCACATGGAGGAATTGCCCTCGAAAGTCTTTGACCTGCATCAGACTATGTGACAGTGAGAACTGAACCTTTGCTCTATTAAGTCACTGAAATTTGGGGATTTATTTTACACTACAGCACAACTTGTGTTACCCTGACTAAACCAGGTACTTTGGTAAGTAATGGGAATAGGTTAATAAAACATAATCCTTCCTGTAAAGCATTCAGTCTGTTGTAACAGAAAATTACCTAGATTTGCAATTGCCATACAATGAAATAAACACTACGATACAGATAAATAAAGAGTTCATTGGGTTCTTTCACCTAACCCTGACTGGCTTGGGGATTGGAAAGCCACCCAGGCAGTGTAACATCTGAGCTAGGTAAAAAAGCAAGGGAAGGGTTCCTAAGGCAGAAGCAGTATGTGAAGTGAGAAAACAAGGCACATTTGAAGAACTATAAGCAATTCTGCCAATTGTAGATAAAGTTGCTGAGTGTGGGGTGTGGAGTGATGAGAGATGATGCTGGAGAGATAAGTGGGGCTGCATGATAAACACCCTTGAACTCCATGCTAAGTTGTTTGGAATTCATCCTACTGAAAGACTGAAGGATTTTAAGTAAAGAAGGGATATGGTGAGATCTCTGATTGCGAAATATCTCTCCAGCACAAAGAAAGCCATGGGCCATGTGGTTTCTAGAAACCACACGGAATATCAATATTTGAGGCTCCAGCAGCAGAAGAGAAATCTGTGCTGGAGATTATGAAACAGAAATCAAAGGCAGGGACAAAAATCCAGAAAGAATATGGGCATGGTATGCAAAGGAGTGGAAGTGACAAAAGAGCTTTCAAAAGAATGAAATGCTTCTATAATTGAAAACAAGTTGAGGACAGAAAAGTGTTCACTGGATTAGGAATTAAAGCCCTTTGATGGCTTAGAGAAATTACAGTGAAATGGAGAGGGGTGGTTAAAGTTAAATTCAATATGTTGAGGAGTGAATTGTAGGAGAGAGAATGAAGTCAATAAATACTAAAAGTCCTGGATGAAAAGAAGGAAAGCCCCGAGGCTATCACTTGAGGGAGACATAGGGAAGAGGAGTTTATTTTTATGCTTTAGTGTCCTTCAACTCGTCTGCCATAGGGAATTGTGTACTCTTCTATACACACACCCACAAGCACCAATAAAGAAGAGAAAAACCCTTGTCATAGCACTGTGGCAGCACAAACACTTTAAAATAAGTATTAGTTCTCCCTGCTCCTAAGAGCTCTTCAGCTAGCCACCACCAGGGACTTTGACCACAGGCATGGAAAGAAATAGTTGAATGGCTAACTTAGCCCAACTGAGTTGGAGACTGTAAGTCTTTACTGATATGGGCACGTGATTTCTATGACATTCTTAATAAACATTCAAGTCCCTAAATAAAAGAATAGCCAAAGAGGGAGAATTGGAATCCAGGTTCATACTTTTCTGGAGCAGCAAAGGTAAAGAATAAAAAATCAGTTGAGAGATTGAAGTGTGTGTGTGTGTGTGTGTGTGTGTGTGTGTGTGTGTGAGAGAGAGAGAGAGAGAGAGAGAGAGAGAAACAGAGACAGAGACAGAGACAGAGAGGGAGAGAACAATTTTCTTATGGAGGA
Organism: Castor canadensis; assembly: GCF_047511655.1. Lineage (NCBI taxonomy): Eukaryota > Metazoa > Chordata > Mammalia > Rodentia > Castoridae > Castor > Castor canadensis. The sequence goes on along the minus strand of NC_133405.1, from coordinate 124,727,292 downwards.
TTGGTTGAAGGACATTAAAACAAGAATAAAAATAAACTCTACTCACACATGTGAGTACCCTTCTGCTTATTATGTTCCTTGGATGCTAAAGCTTATTATGTTTTATCTATACCATCATGCTTCCTAAATTACTCTTCCAGTCTCAATTTCCTCATCTGAAAAAAGAAACACTACGGAAACTCCAAAGAGGCTCCTTTCATTTCGAACATTCAGTGTCTCCATATGCCAGCAAATTTCTCTGACTGCCCTTTGCTGAAGGAGCTGATTACTCTCTCTATTGGATAGAAAGCTTCAAATGAACCCTTATTTTGATATCTCATTTCTTTTGACATTCTTTCCTTTTCACCTTTAGACAAAATTAATGAAAGTATAATTGTAATCACCAAAACTTTACCTCTTTAAGACTTGCTTAGATATTCACTGCATTAGGCTATGAACTAGCAGAATCATTTTAAATTCTGGTTGCTTGAAATCCCAGGAAAGTGCCAGATACAGAATCCACTTCCATCATTCCTTGGAACAGAAACTGTGCTACTGCTTGTTTCAAAAAGTCTGGTTCTCAGGCCACTGCTTTGGTTCCAGAGTGTACCTTGGTAGGGTCACAAGGTTGTTGCTGCTTCTGGGGTAAAGCAATCATCAGAGAAAGCCTGGGAGACGGCTCACATAGCAGCACCTACACTTTCTTGCCTCGCCTGAGAAGTGATGGTGTCTACATTGTTTCCCTAATTTCTCAGTTCACAATGCATTTAGCTTCTCAGTGACTTTTTACAGACTCAAATATATACCCAACAGTTCAATTTATTAAGTAGTTAGGTTCAAATTACTTCATTTTTATTCTGATAACTTCATGCTTTTTGGGTACTGAACAGCTTCTCCACCTTCACCTTTGAAATCAGACTGGACATCTGGGGGTGGAGGGAGGGAGAGAGAGAGAGAGAGAGAGAGAGAGAGAGAGAGAGAGAGAGAGAGAGATTATTTATTTTAAGGAATTGGCTCATGTGGCTGTGGAGGATGACAGATCCAAAATCAGCAGGGCAAACTGCAAACTGACAGGTTAGACAGACAGGTTGGTGACATGGAGGAATTGATGTTGCAGCAGAATTTCCTCTTCCATGGGGGAACATTAGGTGGGTAATACACTTTGCACAATGTTTACTGATTTAAATGTTACTCTCAGCTAAGAAATATCTCTGTGACAGTATCCTGAGTAGTGTTTGACCAAATAGCTGGATACCATGACCTAGCCGAGTTGACACATAAAATTAGCCACCACACAGGGCAACCTTACCTGTTGATTAAGGACAGCTCTTTTAGAACATAGATTTTTGAAAATGATTTCTATAGCATTTGAGCAAATATACTTATTCTTGTCACCAACAGCTAGCATTTCCTTAATGAACAGACTACAAAAAATGTACCAATTACTTTTTGTAATCGTAATTTATTTATTTGTAAATGCTTTCAGCTTTGCACTGGCTCCCTGATGTGGAGGGCTAGGAGAGGGACAATTTTATAAATTTAATAAATAACAATGATGATGATTTGTTGGATCCTACCCTGAAAATGTACTAAACACTTCAGGGATGGCATTATCTCCTGTGGATCACCAGTAAGCACAAAGAGGCAATCTGTAACTAATTGGTAGCCTAGTGGTTCAAAGAAGTTAATGCATCTTCTAAAGTGATTTACTCCTATAGAGTAATTGATTTATTGGCATTCCATGTGTGCACATTTGTGAAGCCCTTGGTGCTAATCAGAATTAATGAGCTGAAATAATCTTTACTAAAGTGCCAACGACATTTTACATGCCCCTCTTTTACATGGAAGGTCTCTAAATTCAGTAATTTACAGCATGTTTTACTATGGATTAAAGCATTTAGTTTTCTGATGTAGGCTGTTGTAAAAGGGTGATATTTTCCACAGGAAGGTGATGAGATACATAACAAAAAATCAGTCATCAAATGGTTCGTTATTTAAGGAGAACTGCGGGAGCATAAGAGTAGGGCTAAGGGCTAAGATGGGGATATTTGTAAGGTTGTGATGTTTTCTATTGTCTGCTTTGTGCAGGCTGACATGATTACATCATTTAAATTAAGATGTCAAATTAACTCAGACATAGGCTTCCTCAGTGCACTGTTAAGATTGTCTGGGGATTTCCATTGTGACATGGTAACCACTACTTGCCCACCATTGAACTTGTGTGAACTCACGTTAATCTTGAGATAATTTCTTTCTTTCTTTTTTTTCTTGGTCTGTTGGGTAAAGGCCTATTCCTGGGCCTAGCAGTTGCATGGGTTTTATAAGGAGCAATGAAGAAATCAATGGCAATTGGAGATAGAGCCCTTTTTCCTAGGTGAAAATCACTTAAGTCATAGGTTGATTCAAAAGAACTTCTGTTCACTGGTGTTCATAGAGGCAGAAATAGGAAAGCCAAATCCACATTCTTTTTCTAGCCAAAAAAGACAATAGCCAAAGCACTTTGATTAAAACTCATGATGCATTAAAATTTTGTTTTATTTCCCCAAATTGTTGACCTCAAAAATAGGAATTATAGGGTAGGACGTGGTTCTCAAAGTGTGGTTCCTGAACCAGCAGCATTACCGTTGCTTCAGAACTGATTTGAAATGCAAGTTCTTGGGCCCATCCTGGATCTACCGAATTTGATTCTCTGGGTGTGGAAGTCAGAAATCTGTGTTTTAACAAGCTGAAAAGGGATTCTGATACATATTCACATTTGAGAACCCGAATTTGCACTTAGATGAATCTGAGTTGGAATGAGGCTCTATCACTTACTGTATCTATGATCTTAAGCAAGTTACTCCCTCTTTCCACCCATTTCATCTTTATCTTTCGTATGTTATTTAAGATATTAACTGCACACAGTAAAAATAAACCACCTGAAGGATCTTCAAATGAAAAATAAAACTCTCCTTTTTCTCTGCTCCAATTTCCAGCCCTTCTCCTCAGAGGTAACACTTGGAATCAATTTCTTTTTAAAAATGTTTTTCTGGTGTTTAATAGAATTATTTTAGATAATAAGCATATAATTGCATTCCTTGGTTTATTGGCCTTATATATAATTTGTTGATGATTTAGTCTGAAAGATGAGGAATTTGGCTCATTTATACCACCTGATATCACTTGATTTTGTTATATTATTGTTTGCACATAATCTAGATTTATATGGTTTTATTTTGTAACTATAATTATCTTTGGATTTGCCTTCATATTGATTCTAAAATATTAAAATTAAATAGCACTTGCCATGTTAGATTTATGGAAATAAATTTTACTTCAGGAGCTTCCTCCAATAGAAACTTGAGAGAGAGGATTTTACAAGCATCAAATTTTAATGCTTCTTTCAGATTGTAGTCAATCACCATTGTTTCTTCTATCTCAGGCTTTCCTGTATAATATTCTTTTTTGGGGACTAGAATAAATTTTGTAAGGCATTTTTCATACATTTGTATGAAAATTATCTGCATTTGTGCATGTCTAAAAATATATTTTATTCTTACACTTGTAGTATGGTTAAGCATAAATTATAGGTTCCTAGTCACTTTCCCTCAAGTTTTAAAAGCATCAATCCACTGTTTTTCAAAGTTATTTTCTTTTTTATACTTGAAATTCTGAAGTTAGGATAATTCGCCTCTCTCATCACTGTTTCTGCCACCCAATTCTTCTCCCAGGAGCAATGGTTATCTCTGTCATATATATCCTTCCCTTCCAAAATTATTTTATGAATATATTAAATACACATGTACTAGCAAACACTATCTTCTATATTCTTCCCCCTTTTTATTTTTAAAAATGGTAGTATTTTTTTCTATTTAACATTACATCTTGACAATCTTTCTAGATCATTCCCCGAAAGATTGCCACATTTTATAAAATAAATGTGTATGGTAGTGCTTTGTATGGATACCTCAATTTATTTAATCCATGCCTCTTTGAACATTTCAAGTGTTTACCATCTTGTATAATCACAAACAATGTCACAATAAATCAGCATATACATGTCTTTAGGATAAATTCCCCAACATCACACTGTTGGTTTAGCAGGCATGCAAATTTGTAATTTTGATAAATATTTTCAGATTATCTCCATGAAAGTTTACCAGTTCATACTCTCAGTTGCCACTTATAGGAGAGTGTCTTTCTTTCCATCAGTTCAACAGAGCATGTTACCAAACTATCTTCAATCTGATAGAATAGTTGTATATTAGCATAGCAATTTGAATATGCTCTACTTTTTTCATTATAAGTAAAGCTGAGTCTTTAAAATATGTTTAAGAACCATTTGCATTTTCTTTTCTGTGAACTGTGTGTTCATACTCATTCTACTTTCTATTAGTTTACTAGTGCTTTTCTTGTTTTGTAGGAGCTGTTTACATATTAGGGAAATTAGCACTTTGTGGTATGAATTGTAAATAGTTTTCCAAGTTGGTGTTTGTCTTTTGGTTTTGCTTGTGATGGTTTGACAAGCAAAGTTTAAAACAAAATTTTAGGTTATAATTTTTCAGTATTTCCTTTTTGTGGTACTGGGGTTGAACTCAGGGCCTCATCTAGGCAGGTGCTCTACCACTTGAGCCACTCTACCAGCCCTGCTTCTGTGTTTTTTTTTCAAGATAGAGTCTCCTGAACTATTTTCCTGGGCTGGCTTCAAGCCACAGTCCTCATGATCTTTGCCTCCTGAGTGGCTAGGATTACAGGTGTGAGCCACTGGTGCTGGGCAGAATTTCCTTGTATGCCTTCAGAATTTTTATGGCAAGGCTGTCCTTTTTCTAAGATTGTGAAAGTATTTTTTCTATATATGTTCAGTTTTATTTAATTTTAAGATAAAACTAATTTTAAAGTTGGAATTGATCTTGGAATAAGATGTGACATGTGGAACAAATTTTGTTTTAGTTTTTAGATGGCTACCCAACTGTCTAATTAAAATTTAGAACAACCCATGTCTTCCCCATGGAAATAAACTATTACCTTTATCCCAAAGAAATTTCCACATGTAGTTTGCACACTTCAATTATACTCCATTGATCTTTGAAGTCATTTTATCTCTATATTTTATAACTGCTAGTGCTAGCTCCTTCCGATTTGTATCTATTTTCTAAATTTATATATACATATATAATCTTTTTCCTTTACTGTTGTGCTGGGTGGGAGTACCGTGTGGCATTTGTTCTTATAATATATCAAATATATCATACTTGAATTCACCACCTCCATCCATTCTCCTTTATCCCCTCTCTCCCATTCCTGGGATAGTTTCAACAGGTATCATTTTTCCACTTACATACATGTGTACACAGTATTTGTACCATATTCATCCTCCCACACCCTTTCCCCACTACCTCCTCCTCCCCCAGGCAGGACCTGTTTTGCCCTCTTGTTCTCTGACTTTGTAGAAGAAAAAAGATAAAGGAAAGAAAGAAAAAATGATATTTTTGCTTGTTTGAGATAAAGATAGCTACCCAGGGAGTTTCCCATAATCTTGCTTTATTTTTTCCAAGTGAAGTTTATAAACTACTTGTGAGATACAAACAAAATTCTATCATTATTTTTAATGAGATTGCATTACTGAAACATTTTTATAACTGACTAATCATAGGATGTGATGTTTTTCAATTTTTCACACTCTTTAGAAATTAATTTTAGATTGACACATGTTTGTATTATGATGTTTACAGGTAAATGGATGGAACTGGAGAACATGTTAATTGAAGTAAGTCAGCCTCAAAGAGTCAAAGGTCACATGTATTTATGTGTACATTTAACTTATAGGTCTAGCTTCTGCATATGAGGAAAAACATATACATATATATATAGTGAGAGTGAGAACAAAATTGTATTGGTGGGTCTGTCTGAGGGGTTTACAGAAGGTGGGAGAGGGAAAGAAAATGTTAGAGAATGAAAAACATTGAAACAACCCATCTGTATAAGAATATAATGTAATGCATCATAAGCTGATGAGTAATAGGGGAGCATGGTGATAGAGAATGAGTAAGTAATGGGGGCTTAATCTGATTAAAGCACGATATGTCCATGCCTGAAGTGCCAAGGTAAAACTCCTTGGACTATCAATATACACTTTTTAAAAAATGAAGGACAGGAGGGTAAAACAGGTCTTTTTCGATAGTGAGCATCAGTGGGAGGAGGGAGGGCATAAGGAAAAGGTGAATGAGTGTGGATATGGTGATGTATTTGTTGAAATTTTTGTAAGAAGGGAGCAGGGAAATGAGAGAGGATGATAGAGGGGTAAATCTAACTAAGATATATTGTAAGCACTTATGTAAAAATCACAATGTATCCCCTTGTACAACTACTATATGCTAATAACAAAAAATAAATAAAATATAAAAAAAATCTTAAAAAATAATTTTAGTCTTTTGATTGACACATTTGTATATTTTTAAGTAAAATGTGATGCTTTGATTCATGTACACATTGGGTAATGGCCATCTCAGGTTAATTAGCATATCTATTACCCTAACCTTTCATCATTTCTTTATGTTGAGTGTATTAAAAATATTCTCTTCTAGGGTTGGTGCAGTGACTCAGTGGTAGAGCACCTGCCTAGCAAGTATAAGGTTCTGAGTTCAAACTCCAGTATTGTCAAAAAATATTCTCCTCTAACTACTTATGGTATAAATGTATTATTGTTAACTATATTCATGGTACTTTGTCATACAGCACTAGAACTTATTCCTCCCATCTAATTGCAACATTGTACCCATTGGCTGACTCTGACCTTTTCCTGATCTTTTATTATCCCCATTCTCTGGTAACCAATATTCTACTCTCAACTTCTATGATCAATTTTTTTTTTAGATTTCACATGAGTGAGTTCACACAGTGTTTGTCTTTCTGTGTCTAGACTTATTTCCTTTACATTTTCTACATTTGAATGTTTTCTATTTCATCTCTTGGTATGTTTTAGGTATTTTGCATATAAATTGAAATGTTTTCTTCCATTTCTTATAATTGGTTATGGTTTATAAATGTGATGATTATTTGTGTACATTACCTTTATACCCAGGCACATTATTATATTGTATTATTATTCATGAGCATTTTTTCAGTTGACTCTTTTATAGTTCACAAGTATATCCTGAAACCAACTATAAGTAAGTAATAATATAAGGCACTTTATATTTTTTGTGCTTTTAACTCTGTTGTCTATGTTTAAGTTGCCAGTGCTTCCAGAGCAGTGGTTAATATTTGTGGCAATAGTGGACACACTTGCTTTGTTTCTGACATTAATGACAATTCTTCTAGTGTTCTTCATTGATTGTGTCTTTCAAATATCCTTATGAAAACTCTGGAAATGGATGGTGGTGATGACTGCACAACAATGTGAAGGTACTTTTGTCACTGAACTATACACTTAAAATGGCAAATCTTATTTTATCTTTTCTTTTTTTTTCTTTTATTTATATGTGCATACAATGTTTGGGTCATTTCTCCCCCCTTCCTCCTGCCCCCTCCCTTACCCCCCAAAATGGCAAATTTTATATTATGTATATTTTACCACGACAAAAGGAGCCAAAAATTAAAAATTAGCACAAATTAATTATACAAAATTAATTGTACATTGTGATATTTATACACATGCATGTAATTTACTTTGACCAAATGAACCCTGTCTATATTACTCTTTTTTAATCCCCTCTACCTCCTCCCCACCCTTTTTAAACAGTTTTAGTGGGTTTCATTATACTATTTTCACACAATATATATGATATACTTCAATCATATGCACTCCCATCACCCTCTCTTTTCTATATCCTCTATCCCCTAACTATCTTTATCTGCATGTACCTTCTCTCCAAGCCCTGATATTCTGTTTCAGTTTGATACATTCTATTGAAGAGACTTTCAACTTGAGTTGTTTATTTGACTCATTGAGCTTTTCATTTCCAGAACTTTAATTTGATTTTTTTTCAGAATTACTATATCTTTGTTTAATTCCTCTTTCATGTCCTGCATTGTCTTATTTATTTTATTCAGCTTTTTATTTGAATTTTCTTAAAATTCATTCAGATATTTATTCATGTCCTCCTTATTTCACTGAACATTCTTATAATCATTTTTTAAAAATTCTTTTCTGACTGTCATTGGAGTCTGTTAGTGTAGAATTGTTGACTTCTGGAGGAGTCATGTTACCTTGTTTTTTTCATATTTCTTGTGTTTCTATGTTGGGGTTTGCACATATGAGACCAAGTCATTGGTTGCATATTTAGACCACCTGTGGTCCTCATGTTGAAGTATTCTCAATGTTAAGGCAGGACTAGATAGTGGCAGGATTATTGTACAATTTCTCAGCACTAGACTTGGGGTACAGCTTAATATCCAAACATTTCACTCATGCTCAGGCCACTAGGCCTGATCCCCAGTACCACTCAGATGGAAGAAAACTAGCTGGAGTCTCTTATAGTTCCTAGTGTACAGGTTGGCACTGTATGTGGGCTGAGGGCAGAGTCAGTTTGTCCAGGTTCAGTTGTCCACTTCAGGGCTGCTTTCACTTTAGAACCTTCCCTTATTTGTGTACTGGAAGCAGCTGCTGGCCACAAGGAGCTTTATAGCTTGTTGTCTGGGCAGGTTCCCTTTTGCTCTATGTGCCCCTCAGTTTGTGTCTCCAGGGCAGCAAGTGTCCAAACCTTCCAGTGGTCCATGAATGCGTCAGAGTGTGTGTGTGGGGGGGGGGGTGGCAGGAAGCACAGCACTGAGTGCTGTACTTTCTGGGAGAGAGCTAAGGGACTTAGCTGTTCTGCCTGATATTCTCAATGCACAGCAACAGTTTACCTCCTAGTGGGGAGGAGGCTGTGCAAATCTCATGATGCACACAGTTTGGACTTGGGACCCTCAGTCCTGCCTGGCAGTAAACATATGCTGGGATACAGTTCCCAGAGGCACATCTCAGTGCTTTCAGGCTTCACCCAGCAACTCACTTCCCTGTGTGGTGGGGGCAGGTTCTAGAAGTCATGTGATTCAGATATCCTGGTCTCATGCTCAGATCAGTCTGGGAGGTAATACACTGTACTGCAGTTCCCAGAGGCAGGCCTCAGCTATTTACCTTCCCATGGAAGGAAGAAGACTGCTGAAATCATGAAATTTAGAGTCTGGGCTTGGAATCATCAGAGAGGCCTGACAGCTAACACAGCTGGGGTGCAGTTCCTGGCAGCAGGCTTCAGTATTTTCAGACCCTGCCTAGCAGTTCACCTTCCTGGTGTGGGGAGGAAACTGAGTAAATTATATGATTTGGCAGACCCACTTGGAAGCAAACATACACAGCCAAGAGGCAATATAGTATTGGCTATAGAGGCCAATACTACACAAGTCACAGGCTCTATGCTTTGTAACTGCCATGAGCCTCATGTGATGGGATGTCACCAGAGGCAGGGTCTCTGAGCACTACACCCATTGCTGCTGGAGCTCACTGTTGTTTAAACTTTTATGCAGAACCATGTCAGGCCCTCTCCCTCTCCATGACCACCTCTCATGGCCATCTGCCACCCAGAATCTGTGGAAGGGCGTCCTAAGACTCCCTGAGCCATGATCATTCCTTGTTTTCAACCCCCTAGAGTATCTCAGTCTCAAAACAATAGGCCCTCTCTCAAGATGACATCTTGCTATAACCCTCTGAGAAAAGAGGAGAAATAGAATATCTTTCTTCATTAAGGCTAGCCTTCTACACTGGAGCACTCACTGCCTCACCCAATCCCCACACCAGGGATAAAGCTTGTGGAAGGTGTGGACTTATCTTGCATTTAGAATTGCCAATCTTTTACCGGGGCCATCTGGCTTACCTTGTGATTGCATCTTCAGCTTCCCCTCACATTCCCTGGATGCCCAAGGATGGGGGCTTGGAACTACTTGCTGTTTTTCTCTGCTGTCTCAGTTTTTCTGTGTTCTTCTGCTGTCGTCCATCTCTTTTGTAGTTCCCAGTGCTCTTCCTTTCTTTCTCTCTTCAGAATATAGTCTCTCCTCTGTTACCTGGCTTTTCTTATTCATTGACTCATTGTCTCCCCTCCTTTTCTTTAAGTCAGGAAGAAACCTTTCTGGATTAAATATCTTAATTTAAAACTTGAAACTTTGAAACTACTATGGGAAAACATGTGAAGATATAGGCATGGGCCATAACTTTCTGAACAGGACTCCAATTTCTCAGGAAATAAGAGCAAGAATTGACAAATGGGATTGCATCAAATTTAAAAGTTTCTGTACATCAAAGGAAACAATTAAAAGAATGAAGAGACAACCTACAGAATAGAAAGAAATCTTTGCAAGCTATTTATTTAAAAAGGATTAATATCCAGGATATATAAAGAACTCAAAAATTAAACACCAAAAGAACACATTATCCAATTAATAAATGGGTAAATGAATTGAACAATCACTTCTAAAATGAAGAATTGCAAAAGATTGTTAAATACCTGAAGAAGTGTTCAATATGCTTAGCCATAAAAGAAATGCAAATCAAAACAACATTGAGATTCCATCTCACCACAGTCAGAATGGCTATCATCAAGAAAACTAACAACAACAAATGCTGGTGAGGATATGGGGAGAAAGGAACCTTTATACCCTGTTGGTGGTAATGTAAATTAGTGTAGCCACTATGGAGGTTCCTCAAGAAACTAAAACTAAACCTATTATATGATGCTACTGCAACACTCCTGGGCATATATCTAAAGGAATATAAATCAGCCTACAATAGAGATAACTATCATATGTTACAGCAGCACTTTTCACAATAACAAAGCTATGGAATCACCCTAGGTGCCCAAAAACAGGTGGATAGAAAAAGAAAATTTATGCATATAGACAAATGGAGTATTATTAAGTAATAAAGAAGAATGAAATTATGTCATTTGCAGTAAAGTGGATGGAACTGGAGATCATCATGTTGAATGACACAAGTGAAGTTCAGAAAGACAAATGTTACATGTTTTTACTCATATGCAGAATTTAGACAATAATAATAATATGACATGATTGTAAAAGGGAGACTGTTTTAGGGGAACTATTTGTTGCCCACAAGAAACAAAGGCAAACATAAGCTTGAAGTGAAAGAATATAAAAAGATTTTCTGAGCAAATTGATCCTGAAAACAAGTAGAAATAATCATATTTGACAAAGCAGATTTCAAAACTAGTCAGAAGAGATGAGGAAGGCAACTTGATAAAGGGAATAATTTAGTAGGAGGAGATAACAATTATAAACATATATGTACAGAGCATTGGTGCATAAAAACACAGACTCCAACACAATAATCGTAGGTGATTTTAATATCCCACTCTTACCAGTAGACAGGTCATCCAGACAAAAAAAATCAGTAAGGAACCTTCAGAATTAAGCAACAGTTTAGAGCAAATGAACTTAAACAGACATCTACATAATATTCCTTCTAACAGACATAGAATACACATTCTTCTCAGCAGCCCACAAAATTTTCTTCAACATGATCATGTCTTAGGACATAAAGCAAGTCTTAACAAATATAAGAAAATTGAAATAATTTCCTGTATTTTACCAAAACACAATGTAATAAAACTAGAAATCAATAAGAGAAACCATAAGAAATATTCAAACACATGGAGACAGAAAATTACCCTTCCAAATTATCAATGATCATTGAAGAAACAAGCAGGTGAGGACCAAAACAAGTCCTAGGATCAAATGAAAATGAAAAGACAACTTACAGAAACATTTGGGATACAGAAAAGCAGTGATAAGAGGAAAGTTTATGGCTGTGAGTGCCTGAATTAAAAAGCAGAGAGACTGCAAAAAATAACCTGACAATGCACCTCAAAACAAAACAGCAACAAGCCAAACCCAAATACAGTAGATGGAAAGAAATAATGAAGGTCAGGGCAGAGATTAATGAACTGGAAAGCAAAAGAACAATAGAAAGAATCAATTAAACAGAAAGTTGGTTCTTTGAAAAGATAAGTAAGATTGACAATTTCAGCCAAATTAACCAAAAGAGGGAGAAGACCCAAATAAAATTAGAGATAATAATAAAATAATAAAATTAGATATGAGAAAGTGGATGTCACAACAAACAGTAATGAAAGTCACAGGATCATTAAGGAATACTTCACAAAGTAATATTCCATTAAAATCTAGAAGAAATGGATAAATTCCTAGATGCTTATAACCTGCCAAAATTGAACTGATAGTATACAAACCTCCTAAACCTCTGAGCCATCTTGCTCATGTTCAGATCCAAGCTCTCTTCTCTCTAGCTAGCTGCGCCATATTGAGGAAGTCACTTAAGTCCCTATGCTTCTGTTTTTTTCTCTGCAATTTTCAATAATAATAATAACCTACCTCATATGACTTCATTAAGGATTAAATGAATTGATATATGTAATACATTTAAAACAATAACTAGCACAGAAAGTATTACACAAATTAATAGGGTAGATTGTTTTCTATATTCCAAGGGTAAAAACCTAATTAGTGATAGAGAATTGTTCTGCTGAAATCCATATACTAATTTTTCATTTAGAATTTCTCATTACTACATCACTTATGACACTGGTCTCTAATTTTTTTGTGCAATCTTTGTGGGGTTATGATAGTAATATTGGCTTAGTTTATAAAGAGGATATAGGAAATTTTCTTGTTTTTCTGTGTCGTGTGGCATTTATATAGCATTTGAATGATTCATTCTTTGAACCTGTTATTCCTCTGTAAAACCAACTAAGCCTAGTGTTTAGTTTACAATTTTCTCAATTCCTTCTACTTACATTTTTTTATAACTTCTAGTGTCAGTTTGTGGTGAATGATATTTTCTTTGAAAACCATCCCCAACAACCAGTTTTCACACGTATTTATGGGCATTGGTCAGTGGGGAACCCTCCCTCTTTTCAAATGAAGGAGTATTTACTTGGGCAGTGGATTGATATAGTTACTTCCCTTCTGGGAGGCAATGCTTTGGATCACTTTATTGACTTCTGTTTGGGAAATCCAGACTTTCCTCACATTCTGTTTTGCTTTTCTCTCAGGCTGTCTCCCATTCAAGTGCTAACCAGGCCTGACTCTGCTTAGTTTCTGAGATCAGATGAAATCAGACACATTCAGGTCATAGATTATTTTGTTTTTCTCTTGGCCCTTGGATCCAGACTAGGGTCCCAGGACAGATAGAGAGTACCACCATTGACCAGCCATATTCTTATTTCAGTCCCATGCCTGCTCTTTGTAGATGCACTTGGCTTTGAGTTCCTCTGATTTTGCAAAGAGCTGGTCCTATCGTTGGTGTTTTAGGCTATTGGCTACTGCTGCTTGTTTTTTTCCATTGGTCTGGTTTTAGCTTATTTCAATTTTCTAGCATTTTCTCAGTTTCCAGGTCACTGTTTGTTTTGTTTTGAGACAGGGTCTATATAGCCTGAAACTCACTATGCAACCTAGGCTAGCCTTGAACTTGCAATGCCTCAACTTCCCTAGTATTGCCATTACAGGTCTACACCACCATGCCTGGCTCTGGTTCACTCTTCATACATTTCGTGTTTATAGCATATCTCTGCCTCTCTCCTGGAGAAATATTCATTTCCCTGCTATCTTCAGTACAAAAGGACATAATAATTATAGCTAATGCTTATAATATGCTGCTCCCCTTTCTAAGCCTTAACTTTCTAACTGGTTCACACACATTAATTAATTTATTCCTCACAAAACTCTATGAAGGAGAAACTATTGTGGGAAAGAATAAGCAAATAGCTGAGAAACTGAACTTTGAACTTGTACATTTCTACTCTCAAATCCCTACTTTTACCCGAATTCTATACTGTGTCTCAGTATCAAAAAGCAACAAGTTTTGGTCCCTTTACTTAAATTCATAGGACCTCAGTTTACTTATCTGCAACACTGGATTAGTAATATCCACTTCCTAGTTCTGCTGTAGGAATAAAATATTTTGCACAGTGCTTTGCACACATAGTACACTATAAATTTTAGTTCTTATACTTTGATTTGGCTTTGGCTCAAAGTCACTCTAGCCTTAGAATTTCAGGGTTATTTATCCCCATAATGAATCCTTCTCATCACTAATATCATGCGGTCGCTTGCATCATCTCTCAATTTCACCACTCTTGCTGATTTCAAGACTATATATAGCTCCAACATTCTCACTTTGTCATAATGTGGTTACATATTTCCTTATTCAATTTTAGTACTTTACCTTTATGTATGCTATCATTACATTGTATCGTCAATGATTTTTTTCTTCCAAAAGTCAATGAAGTAATTTCAAGACAAAGCAACTCACTTTATTAGACTTATAATGTGTAGTAAGAAGAACACTGAGATCTCTTCTGGTGTTTGGAAATGTGTCCATTTCACTTCCTATTTGGAGAAAATTACACATGCTGTGTCTGTCACTTTAATTTATATCTAGGGCACCCATGGAGCTTGGAAGAAGGTCATATGGATAAATTGAAGTGATTCAGAGATAATTCCAGTCTTCTTGCTATTTGACTTTGCAAAAGGTGGGAACTGCCCTCCACTTAAGGCTCTATAGGATTTGGGGGGAATGGAAAAGAGGATATTTACTGCTGTTTTCAACTCCAGAGCCATTTTGGTCCATGTTTCACTCTGCAATTCACAACTTCAGCTACACAGCAAAATCACCCAGGAATTTAAAAAAACCTTGATGTTTAAAGCCCTAGATCAAATCAATCTGAATCTCTGGGGTTGAGCAACAGGCATCAAGGTTTTATTTTTTCTTTTCTTTCCTCTTTCCTCCTTCCCTCCCCCATTCTTCCCTTCTTTCCTTCTTTCTTTTCTCCCTCCCTTCTTCTTTCCTTCCTCCCTTCCTCCTCCTCCTACTCCTTCTTCTTCTTCATTTTTTTAGCTATCAGTGATTCTTCTATGTAGTAAAGATTGAGAATTGCTGCTCTTACTCCTTTAGTCCTGTCAAATTTAGTATGATGTTGAGATGCTACTGGAAAATATTAGTGCTGATGACTAATATGTGGCGGGAAATCGATTTACAAATCTCCTGCAGAATGTTGCTCAGTACCCACCTGCTAAGGATGAAGGGAGAGGAAATGAGGTCTCATCATGATGCCTGCTAGTTAGAGGGCAATCTAGCAGCTGTAAAAAAAAAACTCTTCATTTTAAATAAGGTCATTCAGCGTGCAAATGAATTAGCAGTAATCTTGGGAAAAAATAATCTTTTATTTCAACACATCATTTTCTGATTTTCTTGACACTTGTTCACTTCCTATTATTTCAGCTCTTTTGACCTTATTTCTTGTTTGCTGTGCCTTATTCTAGACCTCTTTTCTATCACTAGGGAGTAGGAGCCTGCTCACAAAGCTGGCTCTAGATGTCTCTTATGCTCTAAGACCTGCTTTGGGCTGTTCTTCTAGGATCATCTACCAATGCAAGTCTAGAAGACTTTCTAAGTCTTGAAAAAATTCCATGTAGGACTTCTATCATTTAGGATGAGAGCTCAGTGCCAATGTTTATGGACCATTGTGAATGCTAATGTTTCCCATATATCACATATGTAGAGGCAAATCATACTTCTTTTCAGATGTAATGGCTTACTTTCTAAAGATTTCTCAAATCTTCCTGATCTCCAAGGCAGGACTTTATGATCTCAAATCCAGATCGGTATCAGTCTCCTGACTGGTATCTCTTAAATTCAGTCATGTACACTGTTGGCAGGGAGTTTGGTCTCAGGGTCCCTTTGTCTACATTTCTACCCTCATTTCTTCCCACTCCTTACCATGTGCTTCATGCTTGGATCACAGGGAAATTTACCTCATTTGGCCTTTCTTTTATCCATTTTGTCTGTAGTGCTTTTACCTGGCAAACACCTACAGATTCACTCAAGCATTGCTACTGCTTTCTGACACTCTCAGAGGAGAAACCAATTCTCTGTGTTCATAAAATACACTGGAAAGATTTTGACAACTGCATTCACCACATTGTTTTTTTTTTTTTATTCATATGTGCATACAAGTCTTGGGTCATTTCTCTCCCCTGCCCCCACCCCCTCCCCACCACATTGTTTTAAACTAATTTCTTATGGATCTGACTTTTCCTCTCTTAGTGAGTTATCTCCAGGATTGTGTCTTATTCATTTCCACAATGCCGGAAGGTAGGTACTCTAAGAAACTATTGTTAATGACTAAAAGTATGAATTTTTAAAAATTGCATCTATCTATATACTGTTTTCTGTTTGAAGCCCTAGGGAAGCCATTTTCTTGGGTCTTAATAGGAAGAAGAATTGAGCATCTCCTGTGAAAAGTATTTGTCTTTATATTGTTAATAATAATGTCATATAATTGGGTATAGCCACCATTCGACTTTAAAGTTTCTCTGCTCAGATGTGAGTTCCTCGAGGACAGGGACCATATCTGTCCTGATCACTCTATTTCTACCCCTAGTTCTGTGTCTAGTACAGAGAGGGTATTCAATAAATACAGAGAAATGATAAATTATAAACCACAGTATACCACAGTAGAGGCTAATAAAGTGACTGTCTTAGGTTGCATCCTTCAGAAGCACAGCCTCAGAAAAGGATCCAGGTGACAGTGATATAGTAGATATTGTTCCTTGGAAAAGCCACCATGGAAAGTGGAACAGAGAAGGGAAGGAGATCAAGCAAGTCAAGGCTATTAAATAATGTACCATGGGGAGAGTTCTGGAAACAATATAGGTATACTTCAGAGTTGTCTTATCAGTGGCCAAAGGAGCTGGAATCTGTTCTCTTCACCAGTCAGGGGCTGTAGATGGGGATATAAATTCTCGGATACTTCTAGCTTTCTATATACATACAGACCAAGCAAGTTCTAACAGATGAAGGCAGTTGGCCAACAAGGACTCAAAGGTGCTTTTTGATGAAAAGGAAAGCACACCTACCGGGAGCAGGTGGGAATAAAAATGGTATGGGAACAGCACTGTGAACACATGCAATAATGACTATTGTCTAAATCTAGACATGGAAATTTCTTCTAAGACTCTAGATTATTTGTGTTATCCAGCCATCGCTCCTAGACCATTCCTGCAAAATCAAATGTCCTTGAATCAACCTGAAGTAGGAAAAGTAGAAGGGACAGGGCCAAAATTCAGTCAAGGGTAAGTTGCCACATTTCTCTCAGTTATGAAGCCAGGCACCTTTAGTTGGGTCATGGGATCATGAGTTCTCCAAGATGATTAAATTTGTTTTAAGGCAAAGGATTCACCTCTTCTCCTACAGAGTAAAACTGCCTGGCTTAGAGCAAGGAGATCATGTGGCATAAATAGTCTCTTAGGAAGCCCTTGGGTATATGGAAATCCAATACCTTCACTTATTGTAGTCAATTTAACTTCCTAGGGGTTTATGGATCACTTAGTCATCATGCTAAAATGTAGATTTTGATTTAACAGGTCTGGGGTGGGCACTGAGACTATGTATTGCTACATGCTTCCAGGTGATAATTGATATTTCTGATCAAGGACCATACTTAAAGTAGCAAGGTCCCATAGCACACTTAAATACAAAAACACAGCACAACAAAAATCAACACAAAAAGAAACCTAAATATGTGACTTGAGGTTTAGAAGGCAAGGACTCAAAGTCAGGCTGCTATTACCTCTTAGCTTTATTCAATGTCCCAGGCAAATCTGATAGTCTTGTTTCCCAGAAGAGGACTTTAAGAAAGGATGTTCTCAGAGAACCACTAATATATGAAGTTAAAAGCCACTTAGTGGACCATCTGCTAATCTGTCCCTTACCAGAATGGGCAAACTGAGTTATGAAAGGTATAATTCAGCAAATTATGTTTTGTAGTCTCCATGTTACCCATCTGCAAGGTCTCAAAGATGGAAGTGATGCAAAAGAAGCCTTGGGGTTTGTGTTCTTCTACATGGGTAAAAGGTCATGTGAATGAAGGCTCGTCTGGATTGGACTGCAGGCTATTTTCATAGGACCTACTTTGCTTTCTGACTCTGGTTTAAGAGAATAAATTCTGCATTATGACTGTGACATTTGTATACTGTGACTGGGTTAATAAGTGTTCATTATCTTGAGAAACTAAGACTGAAGGAAGGAAAGGAGACCATATGCTGCATAGTATTCCCGTTTCCTCTAAATTCTCCCAACTCCTAAGCCCTCATGGTTTCTGTTTCTTTTTCAGCAAAATTGATCAAAGTGATAGAGTCAAATCTATCCTACTAAGAAACAATGACTTATGGAGAAAACAAAAGGGCATTGAAGCCACATGAGGTGGGGAGAGATAAAAGGACAGGCCATGACTCATGGATTTGGGAGGATGAACTTAAGTATTTGGTTGGGGAATTTTCTGGATTGTCTCTGTCAACTGGCCACATCAGTACTTGTAAGGCTGAGAGCTGTATTTTCTAGAATCTTCTTTCTTTTTTTTTCCTATTAGAGTTTTCCAGTGAGAAGTATTCCCATGAAATTTGGAAGGTGGAAATAAAACGGAAGCTATAACTCTTGGGATGTGGTAGAGCTCTGATACATCAGCTTTTTAAAAATGCAGTGGGTTTTTTCACCCAATACCTTCACAAATCTCCCTAAGCTTCTACTTTGGCTAGAATAGTGGCTTCTTGGATTTTCTCATGACTCCTGCTTTTCTGCCTACCTCAATGTTTTTGGTGAAGTCCATAAACTATTCATCCTCTGGTGATAGCCTTTTCCGTAACTTCACTCTCCAACTCCTCCCACATTCACATAAATCCTGATTTCTAAGTTAAATTCCTTATTGTTGCAATAAACGTGGTTCTTCTGCTTCCCTGACTAAACCAAGATGGGCACAGTAGTTTTTGCATTCATTGACTTTCTAGTGGATTACATAGCTATTTAAATGTCTTGATGGATGTGTGAGTGCTGTCCTCTTCAGTTTTGTCACTTCCTCTCTTTTCTGCTGGGCTGAAGTGTTACAGATTGGGGTCCTGAGAAAGCAGACCCTGAGATAGCATTTATTGGGCAGAATGCTTATTAAAGAGTGACTGTGGGACCAACACCTGTGGAAGGGATGAGATGAAAGCAAGCCCAAGGGAAGCTGAAGCCAACTCCATGGGAGGATGGGAGGGTTGGAGGATATAGACTCCTTCATAGTTATCCCAATTTGAACCAATATGGTTAGGCCTTAGTATCCTGGTTTTGATCAGTCACTGGATATAGGCCATGGTGGAAAAGAGCATGTACCCAGTCAAAGAGTTTTTTTTTATGCAAACAGGCCCTAAAGGGCTTGCCATCCAGAGGACGGTATGACAACACCCATATATGCTGGGCCAATGAATATTTCTTGAAGGGGACCTGGGAGTTCATCCCAGGAAGTAAGTTGGGTTGCATTCTAAATCGTGTTATTGCTGGAGTTGGGAGTGAGGAAAAGAGAATGAGATTTATGATATAGGCTTTAAAGGTTTGACGTTTCCAGAAAGATAGCCCTGTCTGAATAAAGCATGAGGTGAAAGAGATTTGTTCACATTCTAGAAAGGCAAGAAATGATTCTTGGAAACATGGTCTAGATCTAGATGTCTGTGGTCAATTTCTTCCTGGGGATACTGAACTAGAAGTTAAGTCTTTCTGGAGACCAGCTCAGACCATCATGCCAATTTTTGTCAACTTCATATTTCCAAGTTCTCTCTGCCAAGGAATGCAGTAGGCACAGGACCACTATACTTGGTGAATTCCTCCAAATTCAACTTGTTTCTTTAGCTAATTGATTGGCTGCCTGTCTCTTATCTGTGTTTCTCAATGGATACCAAAATGGGATGTGGTTCTGCTGAGTCACCCATTGTTTTTTGTTGTGTGTGTGTGTCATAGACAAACTCCTTTTCTCTCTCACAAACTTCTCTTCAGCTTTTGTTGACAACTGCCTTTACTTTGAATTAAGGATGTGTTTCTTTGATAAAATGCAAGGGCTCTTGCCCTCTTGCTTGCTCTGAGCCTTTTCTTTTACTTTATCTCACTTCCTTAGACACAAAGATTATGTAATGTGATAGCAAGAACATGGGTTTTGGATTCAGTCTGACATAGACCAGAATCCCAAGGGTTCTCACTTTTTATTGATATGAGCTTGAATACTTCCCTAACTTCTTTAAGTCTTAGCTTACTTATTTGTAAAATAGAGAGGGATGTTAAAAGATGGAATAAAATAAGATAGGTTAATCTCTATTTCCTTTTTCAATACAGAGTTTTAGAAACTTGAGGTAGGTGAAGAGGGGCTCTTCTTTTTTGAGTGTTATTGGCCATGCTGCTTTTGTCTTGTTTATTTTCTTTTTCCCAATGGCTTTTGCCAGAGCTCAGTTCTTTTTCCCCCTGGAGTTCATATTACCACTTCTCTGACATTAATCCTAGCTGCATCATTGAGCTGGCTTTATTTCCCAGTCTAGTTCTGCTAACAGGATTACTTTAGGCATTTCCTAATCCTGATGTGTGATCAGTACCTCTATACACAAGCAGAGATAACCCTCCAAATGAGATAGGCACTACCCAAGTAGCACTTCAAGTCTTGTGGAAGGAGAGAGAACATGTTTGTATTTCATGGCCAGATAGGCCATGATGGTTCTAATTGGCCCTCCTGAGTGTTCTTGCAAGCTAATGTTCTCCAGAGTACTGCAGAATTACAGTCTAATTTAATTTCCCCTCTGATCGGTTTACAGATCTTTATAAATGCAGTCTGGACAGATCAATGTTAATAGCCGCTGGTGTTTTAAAGCTAGACAAGTGGGAAAAAGAAACTGGAGCTTTACTTTTTGTGGGCATGATTTGGATTTTCTGAGTGCCTTTCAGAGGCTGCTGAAGCTGTAAATGAACCTTATCCCTTGCCACTTGTATGAGTCAGGGATCTCCAGAGAAAAAGAAGCAATAGATGATTGATGGGTTGTTTATTAGGAATTGACTCATGTAATTATGGAGATGGACATGTACCAAGATCTGTAGTCGGCAAGCTGAAGATCCGAGAGAGCTAATGGTATAAATTGTTAGTCTAAAAGGTGGCAGGATCAAGACCCAAGAAGAGCTTTTTTTTTCAGTTTGAGTTCAAAGGCAGAAAAGACCAATGTTCCATCTCAAATAGTCAAAGAGGAGGGGTTTCCTGTTATTCCACCTTTTTGTTCAATTCAGTTCTTCAATTGATTGAATGAGGCTCACCCACATTGTCAGAACAACCCGCTTTACCAAGTCTAGTGATTCAGACATTAATCTCATCTAGAAACATTCTCATAGACATACTCAGAATAATATTTGATCAAATGCCTGGGCACTTTTTGGCCCAGTTTAATTGACATAAAATTAATCATCACACTCTATCATCTCCATCCCAGTAGAGGCAATTGCTTATGGAAACTTTGGTTTCATGAGAGAAAGCTTTTCCTTTAAGTTGTGGGTGGTTAAAAGTAAGCCTGCATTTCAAATGTCCTTTTCTAATTAGGATTGAACAAGCAACATCATTTATATTAGCAGGAATGACTAATGCTTGCCAATAGATAGGCAGCTTTGACTCCGCACCAGTCAATGTTGTTTTCCTGTTTGCATGTCTGCTGTGGTGACTGCACATTGGGGGTGATTAGATGTAAATTAATTCATTCTCATCAGAAATATAGGCATCAATGCTTACTTTGAGATAATATCTGTTGGCATAGCTTCACTTGGAATTAAGACACCTGATAGATTATATTGATGGCCCCATTCTTTACTTATTTTTTATCCATGCCCTTTTGCTATTTTTCCCATTAAAAATGCAGACTCTATTTACCCACTACTAGAATCTCAGCTTATGCAGGATGAGTTGCTTTGGCCTATGGAATAAGGTGCCAGTACACTAGTTCAGAGCCTGAGTCTCAAGAGGCTTTGTGTCTCTTGCACTTCTGCCATCACTGTCAAAATGACATACTCAGGCCATCTCACTGGTCCCAGGAGGTGGGACAGAGGCATGTAGAATAGGGCTGCCTCCTATGGTGCTTAGCCTAGTGTATCGTAGAGCAGAATCATTAATGGTCTGCAGACCTATAAGCAAATCATCCAACCTGCAGATGCATGAGCAAGCCTAGCTGAAGTCACATGATGCTTGGGCTACCCAGTATCATGTGAGCTGTAATAATAAATGAATGTTGTGTTAAGCCAACTTTGAGGTAATATGTTGGATAGCAATAGTTAGCTAATAGAGGAATGCTATATTAGACTCTGTACTTTAGAAGTAGAGATTTTCAATCAGTGTGCCATGGTTCATTTTCTTTCCATGGGGCTTTCCTGGACCAGATACATGTCTATCATCCTACAATGTTTTGGCAGTTGTGATACTAACTACTGCTTAGTTGATAGCTTTGTTTTCTTCTTTCTTTTTTCTCTCTCTCCTTCCTCCCTCTATTCTGTTTCTCCCTTTTCTTTGTTTTTATTTTTGTTCACAAAGGCTAATTTCCTATCCTCCTTTGGAGTTTGGTGTTGCCATGTAATGATTTTAAGCTAATAGAATGTATGTTTCTCTACCAGACCTGACTGTTGGCGGGATGCTGATGTTAAAAGCCATATGTAAAATATATCAGGGTCTATGTTAGCTTAACTGCTGAATGACTGCAAGGAGTAGTTCCCCCTATGCCTGTGAGAAGCAACCATGTTGAACTTCTACGTCAGTGTGAGCCAAATTTTAGAATGTTAACCAATTAAAATGTTAGGATTCATTTGTGAGGTTATTATCTTTACTAATAAGCCGGTTAAATAAGTACACTCTGGAGATTTTAGATTTTTGCTTTTGTTTCCTTCCATTACTTCCTTGTTAATATATGTAAAATTTGGATATTAATCAATATATTGATATCCAATATACTGATGGAAAAGGATGGGTACGAAATCTTTAGTGTCAAAATCCTGAATTTACTCAGATCCTACCCACTTATGTGTTTGATATGTTTGAGGCCCTAAATATTGTAGGATGCCTACGAACTCATGAGCAGAAGATAAGAAGCTGAATTGTGGGATGGTCAGTAAGCTGACACTTCTGATAATTCTGTTGCTTTGTGGTTGGAAAGAGGATGAGGATAAGGGATTTTGGAACATGGCACTATAAGAAATGATTTCTGTAATTTATATACATTTTGTTGAAGCTATACTCCTAATTTCGATCCCATGATAAGTCCAATTAAGGCCATATCAATACACTTTCCAAAATTAATGCAAACCAGCCTGGATTCTCCTTTTTTCTACACTTACGCAAGATCTCAAAGTGCTTCTTAAAGAGGATTCTGTTTCTAGTTCAGTAACAGCAGACATTAACTAGATTGTCACAAGCAGGTGCATTTGGAAGATAAGCCCAGTACTAGTTCATTTTTCTCTCTCCTGTTTAGATGTTTCCCTTCAATGAAAATGGAAAACTTCCTCTGTCTTTATTAACAAAAGGCCTGTTTTCCTTGCATCCCCCGGTCTTAGAAAACACTAGACTTTTGTGAGGCAGTGGGAGGACTAATTCAGTTTTAGGCTGGCTAGCCATTGGAAAACAGTGAAAAGGAGTTTGAAAACCCAGCTTCCCAGAGAATCCCAAACAAAGCCTTTGTTTTCTTAACTACAAAGCTGGGTTAATTTCTTAGGAAATATAGTAGCAGTGATTTCCAATAAGAATGAGCTTTCTTGGGCCCTCAAAGCCAGGTTTTGTGTATATATGCTGGAGATGGTAGTGGTGGGTCTACCATGACTTTGTAATTAAAATTCTACCCCACTGGAAATGAAAGAATGCACTGTGGTATGTGAACTAGGAATAGTGCACAGAAAATTTTCATATCATTAATAAAAACTCACATTTTTCCTACCAGAATAATTACTTTCATTTTCTTATGTCATCTACAGGAAAGATGCAGCTCAGTCAAGTTGTAGTTGTGTTTCCCCAGCACTGTTTGATTTTCAAAGTGCATTTGTACATCATTCCCCAACCCTCAAAAGTTTTTGTCCTCTTTTACATAAGAGAGATCTGAGGCTTGTGGGACCAGAGGCTCTTGGTTAGTGTTGTTACTGAGATTTGAAATTCACTTGTCCTTAGTTTAGATCTTGGGTTCAAAGTACCACAGTTCTCATCAAGTGATCATGAGTGTTGCAATTAAGGTCTCTCTCTCTCTCTCTCTCTCTCTCTCTCTGTTTTTGTGCACATGTGTGTGTGTCTACAAAAATATTTAATCTTTATTAAGTCAACCTATGTTTAGGAATTACTGAGTTATTACTATCATCGTGATCTTTTCATTGTCACCCTTACTTGCCATCACTGTCATATTGAATGATCCGCAGTTTGGATGGGAAAGAACTGTCACACAGGCGCTTCAAGCCCAGGTTCTGAAGCCAACTTACTAGCTACTGCTTCTTTATTTACCTCATCTATAAGCTAGGGATAATGTAGTGTGTTAGTTTAATAGCGCTTCCATAACAAAGTACCACAAACTGAGTATCTTAAACAACAAATACTTCACAGTTGTGCAGGCTAGAAATCCAAGATTAAGGTGTTGACAGGGCCATGCCTCCTTCAAAGACATTAAGGACAGATCTGTTCCAGCCATTTTTCCTAACTTCAGATATTTCCTTGGCCTGTGGCAGCATAACTCTGATCTTTACATGGTGTTCTGCCCATAAGTCTGTCTCTATGCACAGTGTTCGTTTTCTAAGGACACAAGTCATATTGGATTTAGGTGCTTATCTTACTTCATTGTGACTCATCTTAACTAATTATGTCTGCAGCAATTCTATTTTCAAATACGGTCACATTTTGAGGTACTGGGGATTAGGACTTCAACCAATGAATTTGGAGTGTGTGGGAGGGACCCAAATCAACTCATATAGTAGATGTTCTCTACCTCATTATGCTACTGTGCAGATTAAATGAAATGATGCCTGAAAACCCTTATGAGTGGCACACTTCAGAAATGTTTGCTCTTACTATTATTAATGTGAAGGATTTGCATTTTGTTAACTGGAAATATTAGAAAGTACCAAAAGTTTAGTCATATTGAGAAAAGTAAGCTGTTTAGTGTCTCTTCTCAGTCTTAATTGCCCATCATTTCTGCTGCTCCAAGTCAGTGAGTAGTCAGGGAAGTCCAAGGACAGTTTTACATAGGACATTATAGGAGGAAGCGCCAGACAGCTGAGAGGATGCACTCCTTCAATTGATTATTTCTTTGAAGGAAATAGATATGACATGAAACCCACTTCAGACTTGGTAAAGTGATTTGTATTTGGCCTCCATAGTATGTGACCTTTAGTGAATTAACCAACCACTAAAAGTTCTTCTAGGAAATCATAAGACTGAAAAGAAGCTCAAACAATACATTTTATTCTGATAAGTTTATGCAGGTCCATACACCATCCAAGTCACATAAGAATCAATTTTATTTCTAAGGAAGTCTAGAGAAGGCAATTTTGTAATCTCTCTTATTGTCAGCAAAAATTGAATTTAAATCTTAAATCCTTCAAACTTTAGTTTAAAACTATTTGCTTGGTTGTTCCAAGATTACAAATAGAATAATTGGTCATTGTAAATTGTATAAGAGTCTTTCAAGTAGATGAATGATTTGTTCTTCCTTTGGGGTCCCCTCTCTTTTTTTCATGGACTATCCACTCACTCAGTTGAAATTTATATGTATATTTGGGATGCACATCTTCATTTTCGAGTCTGAAATTTTCTCCTTTCTTTTAGTATCATTTTCCTAACTTGGCCACAGGCAATCTCCATTTGTATATTATACCAACATATTAATTTAAACAGTGAATGCATAACTCCCATTAGTTCTCAAAATCTTAAGCAGGTTTTCCTCCCTTTTCAGATTCATAAGGCTGGAGTGATGACCTTTCCTCTTCTCCTTTGAGCTTATATTGATCTCTAGGTTCTGCGGATTTTCCCCTTCTTCCATTTCCACAGTGAGTGCTGAAATCCAGAGGCGGTTTCTGCACTCAGGCAACCACTCCTAGCTGTCTTCAAACTTTCCATCTTCCTAGTATTCTTCTAACAGCAGGAAGAATGTGACTTCTCCCAGCATCCTGCTCCTATTGTTATGAACTTGCTTTGATTCTTAATTGCCGTGATCAAGTAAGATTTCCAAGGGCAAGATAAACCAATCTCTCCACACCAACAAAACAAACCAACTCAGTCTTTGAGTTCAATAATTAGGCAAATATTTACTGATCATCTCTAGTATTTCAGTCTTTGCACTAAGTGCTGGGGAGGAGGTTGATGATGAAGAAGGCATTGTTCTAGTGTCCCTGTACATGTGACTCATTGTCCTCCCATTCAAGCTTATGCAAGTGTCCTTGCCCACAACAGAAATGAACTTCTTCTTCCTCTCTGAGACATTGTATCACTCATCTCTAAAATTTCATTTCTTTCTTAAAATTTTCTTGAACTAACTGCATGGCTTAGATTTCTCTAGCCACAGCTAGCCCCTATTCTTAAAGTGCCTGTCTATCTGCCCTTTTGTTTCATCTCTTTGATTAGCCCAGCTGTTAGAACAGAAGTCAGTTGCCTGGATTAGAGGTGTGGCTCAAGTACTAGAGTGACTGGTTTGCAAGCATAAAACCCTGATTTCAAACCTCAGTCCTACCAAAAAAGAAGTAACTTGCTAAATAGATCCTATTAATAATATGCCCTTTGCCTTTTTTGAGACTGAATTGTCTAGTTAGGAGACACAAACCACATTAGCTATTTCAACAGACAAAACCATGTGAAACGAATTATTAGCCTGGAGATTCAGAGCAGCAAAATGGGGACACTGAGTTAATTCAGAGATTGTAACTGTCAGAAGTCACTGGTAGCTCTAGGATATGGGGCAGCCCACAGGGAAGAGTTTGGGATGATTAAAAGTAACTTGGAGGAGAAGGCATTGCTAGAAGGTGGTGATATGTCTGAAGGAGCAAATGTTATGATAGCAACAGAAGTTGTGAGCCAATGGAGGATGAGCAATACTTATTCTTTCTTCATTCTCACATTCTGCCCCCCACTTCCCCTGGTGCCAGCTATTGGCAGGGTCTAACAGGGAGCACTTAGCCAAGCAGAGATGTATTGGGCCAAGTCCCAGCTCTTGCTGCCTCAGAGATCAGACCAGAGAAGAGTGAGTTTGGATCTCAGAGAGAACTAAGAGGATCACTTGGTCAAAGTTTTCAGTCTGTGGTTAGCCATGCAAATCTATTTTTTTTGAGATAAGGTCTTACTATGTGGCCCAGGCTGGCCTAGAACTCACTATGTAGCTCAGGCTGAACTTGTACTCACAATTTCCCTGTCTCAGCCTCCCGAGTGACAATTATAGGCAAATGATGCCATGCCAGGGTTGGAAACTAAATTTTACAGATGCTTAGACTGAATCTCACATGTTACTCCATGACCTTAAAGAATTTTCTGTGCATTTTACTTCTCCAGAGAAATCCATTCTGTTTGCATTTTTACAGAATGAACCCAACACACAAAATCAGCACCCATCAGAAGATTTTCAGAATGTGTTAGTGAGGTTTTCATGAGTTTTAAGCTGAAGCAGTGTGTGTGTGTGGGAGAGGTGTGGGGGTGTCCCTCAAAGCTTAGCCTTACCTGCTATATTATTCTGCCCAGATAACCATATCCTAGGTGAGGGTGGAAGAGTCTGGAATCACCTTGCTTCAGAGAGCTAGGAAACTAAACACCTTCAGCCAAGCAACAAAGAGAAAATATACACTTTTCTGTTGAGTCAAAATTGGCTGCTGGAGAATCTCACCGAGACTTAATTTGTCAGAAGACCTTTTCATTTTTATGCTGTGTGTTGAGAGGAGGTGATGATTGTTTATTCTTTGTAATTTCTTCCATTTCTGATTATGCTCTGTTCAGAAGATTGCAGCTTCCAATTACATAGGTAAGAAGTCTTCAGATCACTGTTTGAAAGACTTTTCTCTTAGCACAAAAGGGATACATGCTCATTGTAGATAATTTACAAAACATAGTTAAGTGAAAAGAAAAGAATAAAAATCACCTGTGATTCTGTCTCCCAGAGATAACCACTGTTAATATCGTGAATGTTGTAATATATTATTCAATGTGTATACATGTATATACATGTGTATGCTTTTATATATGCATCTACACTTTAAAATATATACATTATAAAAAGTGGATAATTATTTGCTGGCTATTTTCTAGTGTTCCATTTAATAATCAGACTGCTTTTGTACCAAAATTTCAAAATTATTCTCTGTAGTAAGTGTTATTCTCAGTCTTCCTAGTAACATCCTGTGGCTGCAAGGTAAATAATTATGTGTTTCCTTAGTTACTTACAAAAATTTGCTTCACTAGTTGTCTTCACATCTCAACCATGACCTGACATCCTAGAGAATCAAGAAATATGTAGATGACTGAGCATTTTTCAAAAGCACCAAAACATGGCAACTTTAATTGGTCTCAAATCCTCTTCAGTGAATCAGTAGATAAGATCCAGTTTTGATAAGGTATCTTCGTGATAATAGGCCTGCCCTCCTGTTCAGGGTTCATTGTAGTTCTTGGTACATGGAATTTTGTTTCCAGTATCTCCCTTAGCTACATAGAACAAACATTCAAACTAATCACTGAAAAAGAGGAAGAGGAAACAGGTCAAATTATTTAAAATAATATTAATATTTTTGACCTAATATATTATCATTTTGACCTAAATATTATCATTTCAATTTGTCATCCAAATGAAAAATATATCATTGAGATATTTTACATTCTCTTTTTCATGCTGAGCCTTTGAAAACTGGGCTTAGTTTTCATTGCACATACTTGATCTGAATTTAGATTTCACATAATTTGCAGTTGAAAAAGTTGACTCACATATCCAACTTGTACCAACCATACTTAAAAGTTTTCCAATAACTGAGTCAACTACCCAAAAAACATGTTTGTGTTATATTTGCATACACGTTGACAAAATGGGTTTATTGTTTTTAGGGTTTATTTGACTTTGAATCAAAAGAATATGAGTTTCAAAACTACATCTAAGTTAAGTAAATTCATGAAATCTTGTGTCAACTCAGTATGATCAATCAGTTCAAAAGAATATTACAGAAATTGAAAAACAGCTCTTATCAAAATAAAAGTGAATTCTTCAAAACTTTTGCAGTAGTTATATTTTGCAGATGATAACAGTTTTGGCAAGGATGTGAAGAAAATGGTGCCCTCAAACACTATTGTAAGAATGTAAAATGGTAAACTTTGGGAAAAATTTTACAGCTCTTTACAAAGTTAAGTGTAGAATTATCATATAACTCAATAATTCTCTTAGATTACACATGAGAAATGAAAACGTGTACACAAAAACTTGTACATGGATGTTCATAGCAGTATTATTTATAATAACCACAAAGTAGAAACAAAGCAAATATCATCAACTAATCAACAGATAAAAGAACATATGGTCTATCCATATAATGGAATATTACTCAGCAATAAAACATAAATACTGGTAAATGCTACAACATGGGTGAACTTTAAGAACATTAAGATAATCAGAAGAAATCTGTAACAAAGAACCACATATGGAATGGGAAAATCACTAGGAATAGAAACTAATTTTGTGGCTGCCAGAAGCAGGGGTGGGGGCAAAGAGAAAATGTGCAGTGAACATTAATAGGTATTGTATCTCTTTTGTGATAACGAAAATGTTCTAAAGTTATGTTGTGGGAATGGTTACAAAATTTTGTAGCTATGCTAAAAATCTACTGAATTGTACCCTTTAAATGAGTGAATTGTGCACTATGTGAATCATATCTCTATAAAGCTGGTATGAAAAGTTTAGTTTATTTAAGTATAGCGTGCCATCAGTGAAAAATGTAAGTGCCACTACCATTTTTTTGGTTTTGATTATTGGATATTTGGCAAGTATTCCTTTTGCTTTAAGAATATCTTGAATTTGATTTAAAAGTACAGTACAATAAATCTTTGGAAAGCTTTTCCTCAGCTCAGCCAATAAGCATTGGCAAAGAACAGAAGATCATTGTCTTCTATTTCTGTCAACAGTTCCATAAACTGGCGATGATTCATAGCATTTGCATGTGTACAGAACAATTTTAATAACTGTATCCATGACACTTTTTCTGGGGTTGCTTCAGAAAACTGAGCACAAATATTTTCAATATGTATTATACAGTGGAACAAAGCCATAATGGAAACATCAGTCTTTTGTTTAAAAATCAATAAATCTGTACCATAGCTGGAGCATCATCTTTTGTGATAGAAACTAATTTTGTTCACATCTAGCTGAAATTCTTCTTTGACATATATGAAAAATCAAAAATATATATGCCACAAATTTGATTTTGAGGCCACTAATTGACACTGTTTCTTTGTAAATTTATAAGTTATTTCAGACAAAATGTACCAAAAGCATTAATTGGGCCATAGTACTTGTATGGATGACTCATATAAAGCTACAAGAAAGTACATGCAGTTTTTCAATTTTTGAGTCAGTTGATTTTTGAAATTATTAGAAAGGTCTTGATATTCCATAGGCAATTTATTCAGTGGCATAATTGATTTTTTGCAAGATATTGTTTTTATTCTTTTCCTTCTAATTTTCTAGCATAACTTCTCCAACCGAAATAATAAATATTTTACCATTTCTGTATCTAAAATAGTTTTCTTTTTAATGCAAGAATCCAAGCTGACCAAACTTACAAGTAAGATAAAAAAATTGTGGAATGTTTCTTTCTGATTTTAGGTGTCAATTTCATTGATTCCTTTTTTGACTATTGGTGACAAAACAATAATCAAATTTATTATGTTCTCAATCTCTCTCTCTCTCTCTCTCTCTCTCTTCTTCTCTCTCTCTTCTCTCATGTGTGTCTCTCTCCAGGGTCTTATGTAGCTCAGGCTGTCGTTGAACTCATGATCTTCCTGCCTCAACCTCCTGAGTGCTGAGATTACAGGCATGCACCATCACAATGGACAGGAAAATGTCTCTTCTTATTATCTACTTTGCTATCTTCTAAATTTTATTTAAACACAAACAGCTTTTATATCTTGTTCTCCTGCATCAATTTGCAATGGCCATTCATTATGAAATTTGTGACATACTTTTTTCAATTTCTTTCTTTACTGTTCTGGTTGTAGTGTCAGTTTCTGTATCTTCTCTCAATTTGGTATCAGTTGTATGCCTTCACTTTAAACCTAAAAATTCATCCATACTTTTTTCTGAAACTATGAAAATTTATATTATAATTTTAAAAAGTATTTCAATTCCATTAGCAATTATGATTTACATGGATATCACTGTAACTTGTTCTGTCTGCATAAAATATTCAGATAAGCGTCACGACTTGTACATTCAAACTGAATCACTCCATTGACACTGATTATATTGGTGCTGTGTTAATGGGTAATACTAGCTACAAATGCGACACATCTCCACCAATGCGTACCACATGACAATAATGGTTTATATGATTCAATGGTTAAAGTGAAATGTCATAATTTGCCTCATTGCTGGCATTATCATTTCATATCTTTACTTGGAAATTTCTTGATTCATCCTTTAGCTCTCAGCCTGGGTGTGACTTCCTGTAGGAACCTTTCTCTGCTTCTACTATGTTGTACCATTCAAACTATTTAAATATTGTAAGAGTAGCAAGGGTCTCCGTTTGAGTCTTAGAACTTTGCTGATTGCCTGATCTTGACTTCTAAGTGGTGGGGAGGTCCAGTTTTGACCTAGATAATGTTGAAGGAAGGAGAAAGAATGCCCAATAACAGTGTCTCAATAAGTAATAGATTAAGTATTATAAGAACAAGAGGATTTTGAGATTAGCCTGGTGTTCGTCGTTTGGATTTATCCCTTGTACTAATATAAGTCCCATAGAGAATAGAGAGTTTGGATAATAACTAGAAATGGAATCTCCAAATACCTGTAAGGTATTGGAGAACCCAGGGTCCTACCCACCAGTGTTAGGATGTACTACTGAACAGTTTGTATGGGAACTCCAGCCCATTGGGCAGCTCAATGGTTCTTGGGCAGAATGCATATTTTTGCAAGTATATATGAGAAATTCCATGGGGACTTTCAGAGATCCTAAAGGCATACTTTCTAAAGTATGAGTCTGAGGTATTCAATGAGTACATGGCATTAAGATCCAGTGGAATTTGTACTGCTCTTTATGTGTCTCTCTTTGAACTGTCATTTTACTCTTTAATGATAGATTTTCAATGTATGTATCTTATGAAATGTGGGGACTCTAAGTTTGAACCATTTATATCTATTTTTCCCTTCTGACTTTTCACTCTTTTAAGGATAGGGATTTGGAAACATCAGTATTGGTATCTTTAGTGTCCTACACTGTAGGGACACAGAAGATATATAATAACTGGCTGTTAATTGAATGAATGAATGAGTACGAACTTTTTCTTAGAATATATTAGTTGTACAAAGGGGATTCGTTGTGATATGACCATACATGCATATAATGTGAGCATACAATTTAATTGGAGCCATTTGAAGCAATGCTTATCATATTGTTTAATCCAGAGAAGTCACTGTAATCATGGACATCTAGGGCTATGCAGGAAGGTAGAATATTATTATTTGTAAAATTACTTTCAAATAATTCATAACTGTACATACTTATGGGGTAAACTGTGATAATTTGATGCATATATACAGTGTATAAAATGATCAAATCAGGGTAATTAGCATTTGCATCTCTTTAAACATTTATCATTTCTTTGTACTTGGAGCTTATGAAATTCTTTCTTCTAGTTCTTTTTAAAATGCATAAGTTGTAAACTATGGTCACTGTACTGTGTGGTGAAACACGAAGTGTATTTTAGTACCTATTATCTAATCTGTTTCTAATCCGTCTCCCCATTACCTCATCACCCTTCCTAGCCTCTAGTAATTACTATTCTCTGTTCTTCCTATGTGAGATCAATTTTTAGCTTTCACATATGAATGAGAACATGTAATATTTGCATTTCTATGCCTGGCTTACTTTACATAGTGTCCTTCAGTTCTACCCATTATGCTGCAAATGACAGAATTTCATCCCTTTATGGCTGAGTGATATTCCACTGTGTCTATATATCACATTTTGTTTATTCATTCATTCGTTGATGGGCACCTTAGTTGTTTTCATATCTTGGATGCCATACAGAGTGCTGCAATAATCATGAGAATGCAGCTATCTTTTTGATATGCTGGTTTATTTTCTCTGGATGTATTCTCCAAAGTGAATTATATGGTAGTCCTATTTTTAGCTTTTTTCAGGATCTTTTATATGTTTTCCATAATGGCTATATTAATTTACACTCCCACCAACACTGCATAAGAGTTCCAAGAAAGGAGATTATTGACATGGCAGACCAAGGGAGAGATATGGTTTTGCACAGGACTGATTTGCCTCACTCCAGAAAGAATGTTCTAGATCTGTAAGCTTTATACCTACATATACAAAACTATCCCTGACTCCTTTTTTTTTTTTTGGTGGGACTGGGGTTTGAACTCAGGGCTTGGCACTTGCAAAGCAGATGCTCTACCACTTCATCCATGCCTCCAGTCCTACCCCTGACTCAATGAAGGAAAGGAAGATGGAATTTATGTATATTTTATGCACCAAAGCTGTACTATCCATCCCAAAGATGCTTTGTTTGAGAGAAAGAAACGACTGTATCTGTATTTTTTGGTAGAACTCTTTACTACTACTATACAAGATCTTTTAAAAGGCCAAACGCAATAGAAATGAAAATCTTACTTTTCATTTCATAAACATCACAACAGGGGATAGCCACAATGCTGGTGTACTTTCTTATCCTACCCATGAATGTACCTGAGTCACAAACTGTAAAAAATTGAGTTAGCAATGATCTCAATTCTAAACAGATTCCCTCTCTGTGCTTTGCATTGAGATTGGAAGACAGCTTCATTCACAGGGATGAGTTTGATGATAGGATTGAAAAAGGTATTTTCCATAGAAAACTAGCCTGGTTCTACCAATTTGAATTCCCAGGTCTTGACAGCTGCCGGGTGGTAACAGCTGTAGCTTCCTCTTGACAATAAAAATGGAGAATTTCTGCTACGGATTATGAAGCAGCTTCATTTTCCACTGCTGTAGTCATTGATGGCTTCCAAATTTTCTGTGGGTGTCAGAGCTTCTGTTTTCTAATGGTGGAGAAAAGAATGTTTTGTTTTTTTTCAGAATTAGCTTTTGTGGGGGCTTTCAAATACTCAGTTCTGAATAGGTTAGGAAGAGAAAACTTCTCACCCACTATGCATGCTCAAAAACTCTTGCATTTCACTGGGATTGGGCTACTGGTTCCCTGGTAATTCCTTGGCCTATTTCATTTAGATGACTTTGTTCAGCCAGAATATCATCTAATTAAGCCTAGTTAACTTTTTTATCCTTTTATGTGTCTCATTCATTCATACATTCATTCATTCATTTATTCAAAATACTTCAGAATCTCAAGATGTGTTATGTTGAGTCCTTACCTCCTGAGTACCTTAAAAGTCCAGTGAGCAAGAAAGACATACACTCAATAAGTATTACAGAAAAATGAATGAAAAAATCTACTCACAAGGAGGTGTCATGAAAATGCCAGGACGGAGAATTTCCTTCTTGTTAGAAAAGCAAGGAAACTTTGCGTAAAGGGTAGCATTGGAAAGAGGGAGGAATTTCAATTGGAAAGAATAGCATGAGAGCTGGCACTGGCAGAACTGTTCGGGGCAGAACACATAATAACTGGTTTGAGTGATGTGTAGATACAATGCTGTGAGGGAGCTGGATGGCACTGGCCACCAGAGCCCATTGTGTGTATCTCTTCCCAGCTTTGGTTCATTGATGTCATATTGGTAGCTTAAAACCAACCATGGAAGAAGTAATTCTACCACAGAAATCAGAAATCAGTGTTCTTTTTGTTTTGCTCTTGTTTGTTTATTTACTGAAAGCTCATTTAACATCACATCACTGGATAGATTACATTATTATTTCCATTTCTTTAAACCTCAATGAATCTATGCCCTTTGCCCTGAGAAGTTCTTCCCACTGGAGGCAGGAGACATTTAACTGCCCCTTTGATCTAGGGTTTGTCCCAGTGAATTGCTTTTATTAATGGGATTCCAGCACATGTGATGTAGGCAAAGGCTTGGACACATATACTAGGCTAATATAGCTTGTGCTTTGGCAACTCTTTCTTTTACTATGAGAGAGTTATTTTCTGGGCAACTTGCTAGTTCCAGAAGAATGAGAGATACATAAAGTAGAGGTGGACTGAATTGATAGCAGAGAGTGAAGTCTACTGGAAATCATCCAAGATCAGCAGAGCCCAGAGAACATGTAGACATGTTTATGCTTATATTCAATTGAGATTTTGTAGTTATCATTTATGTAGCTAATGAATTGTGTTAGACTCTTATTACTGCTATAACAAATTACAGCAAACTTACTGGCTTACAATAATACAAGCATTCTTTTCTAGTTCTGAATATCAGAAGTTCTAGATGAATCCTCCAGTTCCATCCAACATCAAGATGTTGGCAGGGTTCATTTCTTCTGGAGGCTCTAGGGAAGAATCTTACTTGCCTCTTCCAGTTCCTAGAATCTGCTGTCATTCCTTGATTTGTGCCTGCTTTCTTCCAGTCTCTACCTGTGCCATCACATCATCTTCTCTTGTATCTGGCTTCCTGTCTTCTTCTTATAAGACCTTTGTGATTATATTAAACATACGTGGATAATCCATGGTAATCTTCTCATCTCAAGATTCTTAACTGTATCTGCAAAGTCCCTTTAACTATTTAACATGACATAATCAGATTTTGGGAATTTGGACATAGATATGTTTGGATGCTTTTATTCATTCTATCACACTAATATAATCGTAGAACAAAGTATGCATTTGGAATGGTGGAAATATGCTAGAAACATAAGTTGAGGTCAGTTGGTAGATGCTTTGAATATCTATTTTGTGGAGTGCATGATGGTTTTGACTAGGAGATTGGGGAAAATTAATTTTGTGCCCTTAAGCAGGATGAATTGAACTAGAAGCAAGGAGGCTAGTAAGAGCACTAGTCTAATAAAAAAAATTAATGAGCACCTGAACCAAGGACATGACAATGGAAAGGAAGACAGGGATGGTTATTTTAGAAAACAAGTAATAAATCTAGAATTTCAAGCTGAGGTGAATGTCAGATACCCGTAATAGAAATAGAGAAATCAGAAAGAGGGACTTGGATGGTAGATGATGGGGACTGAAAGATATGAATTTGGGTTTTTAAATGTTGAGTTTTTAAGGTGCTGGTAATAGACACACTCTTCCTTTAGATAATAAAAAACTTGAGTTTGGTTACCAGTCTTATTTATTTTATACCCTCAGTGTCTAATGGAGTAATTGGCATATATTAGGTTTTCAGTAAATGTTTATTTAAGGATGGAAGGAGGGTAGAAGGGCAGGAGGAAGGTGGATGGCTGCCTGATTTTCTTCCTTTCCCCACTCTGGCTGCACCAATCCAGATGGGTGGTTTATAGTGTAAATAGAACAGTCTGGGTCTAGGTCCTCCAGTTGCTCTGATCCCAGGCTGGAAAAGTGCTGTTTTTTTTTTTTTAACCAGACCAAGATTCCCTAAAGGCAGAAAGGCTAATGAGTGGAACAGAAGAATATGCAACCACATGATAATTTACTGACCTTGACTTTACCAGCACAGAGGGAGAAACAGCTGTGTTGTTCCAAGACAGTATTACAACTCTGCAGGTCCAAGGTAATCCTTATGCACTTAACCCAGATTTTTTTTTCTCTTGTGATCTCATTATTTGTTTGATCCAGAACCCTTCCTAAACTCCTTCCAGACTACTAATTTCTTGACCTCTAATTATTTTACTATCTGCATTTAATAAATCAGCCTAATGACATTACTGAAAGGTGAAGTGCTAGGAGGGATCTGGGATTGTTACATCTACAGTT
This sequence comes from Castor canadensis, assembly GCF_047511655.1. NCBI lineage: Eukaryota > Metazoa > Chordata > Mammalia > Rodentia > Castoridae > Castor > Castor canadensis. Next base: position 124,690,420 of record NC_133405.1, on the reverse strand, counting down.
TCAGTTTCTGTTGAGACCTTAACTCTTTTTCTTCCTCTGGTTTGTCTGTCCTCAATGACTCATTCACTCAAGTACATTCCCCTCTTAAATATACTGCATTATCTCATTTTATTTCTAACTAACATTGATGGTTTGCCTTCTTCAAAAGGAGAGGGCTCTATGGTTCCCTACTGTGACCAGCAGTGCTGTTGACTCAACTGAATGGAAGAACAATGTTAAATGTTGCAGGTAAATGTCAGAATGGCCATTGAAAAGAGACCACAAGATTTGGTTAGTGGCAGGGGAAAGCCAGTCATTCATTAGTGACCTTTAAGAGTGCAGTTTCAATTGAGGTAGGAGTTAAAAAAATGACTGTAAAGAAGTAGAAGCCAAAGGGGAAAGTCAGAGAGTCTTCTGAGATGTTTGATATTCAAAAATTAATGAGACAAAATGGTGGTTTAAGTTTGTAGTAAGATAACTGAAAGATTTTTAAAAGACAGCTGAGATCATGTTTTATGGATACTAGTCAGTTAACCAATTAGTAACTGAAAAATTTTAACTCATTTAACAAGCAATGAATAAGGGGAACAGATTGAGAATGACAGGTCTTAAAATAAAATGATTTCTGTTACCAATAATTTGTGTGTTGTTTCTTTTAAAATAGAAATATCAGAACATTTGAAACCATATGTAGCTATTGCTTTTTTCCTATATGAAAGAAATATTGAATTTAAACATTTCCATCTATTAACCTTTATTGAACTTTGTCTATTTTTTAGCAATGAAGAACTGAGGTGACACAGATTTTTATTTGAACACACATGATGGCTGTAATTTCTCTTAAAAGCTTTAAACAAAATCAAAGATACGTTAATTTTGCCATTTGTTTGGCTGAATTTATACTTAAAGATAACAAATAAACACCCTGGTCATTACTTTCTAGTGACTCAGGGAAAGTTGAACCATCTGATTTAAATTTGAGTGAAGGTTAAAGGAGAATGCAACCTCAGATTGAATTTGTCAAGTTTTAATCAAATTAGCTCCATTCTACCACAGAAAAGTCTCAGAACAATATAATTGCCAAAAGAAGTTAAAGTTGGCTTCCTGTTAAAAGTCATGAACATTGATTGAATGTTGATGTTAGAAGAAATTGAACACTGAAATTAAAAGAGATGAACACTTTCCTTCTGGAAAACACTAATTAAATAAGCCATTATTTTTTTCTCATTCCACAAGGCTTCTTAGAAACTTCATGAGACTCGATACCCAAAAAACTCTTAGGATTATGAAATGTGATGTGAAGAGCAGGGTCTGGGGATCAGGAAGTTGAGTTTATTCTGACCCTGCCATACAATGTTAAGTAGTTGATTTCTGAGCTGTACTCTCTAAGGATTCAAAATAAGGAGATAGGAATAGACTAATTAATCTTTAGCACCCAACATTAAAAAATTCTTAACTTTGAATTATTTATTTGTTACTCAGTAAAGACAAACTTATGAAGGATCACCGTATATTTTTAACCTTTCAGAACTCTTTGTAGAAAGAGTGAAATATCAGCCTGACCCAATGCAGTTGAATATGAGAATCAAGATATTATAGAAATATGAATAATAATTAGTATTTCTGTTTATGCTTGCACTCTTTTGTCCACATAAAACAAGAATGAGGATTATAATTTTGGAAAGGATAACATACTATATGTTATTTCCATTGTGGTTGAAGTCAATAGTATAAGAGGAACTTAAGTTTGCTTGAGAGCTGTTTTAAACACAGTTTGCTTGATCAGCCTCAGATGTAAGTAAAATTAACAAGAAAAAAGAGAGATGCTTGATAAGAAAACTTTCTGCTCAACTTTACTTACCTATACGGAAAATAAGAGAACTTCATAAAACTCCCTCGAGGCATTTTCCCCAATATAGTTGTTTCAGATAGGACAGAATCAGATAGCAACTAACAATAGTTTGGAAAACAGACTAATATAATTTGGAAGAGAAACTACTTTGGGGTCATTCCCTATTTATTTAACTAAAACCAAGAACCTCCTTAAATACTGAATGATAAGAATTTTGGAAACCCATTAACATACTATTAACAAAACACACATCCCAACTGAATTTATTCACTTATATCATGACTTATATTTAGCATATCTGTTTCTTGTATGGACCTGTTTCCTCCTCTTCTAAAACTTTTCATGGGTGTATTTCTTTTCTGATGTTTCTCCCTTGCTTCTGCTCTCGCCACTCAATTTAGTTCTAGGTCTTTCAGATATATCTGCACTCTTTAATTATGTACATGGGTTTAGATAGCAAGAAATGGTTGGTATTCATGAGCCATGGTGGAGAATGCAAAAAGTAGCCCCTCCAAACTGGGATAGCAGGTTGCTTAGACATCTTCAAATTCTTGGCAAGAAGTTAAGTGGCCATAACAGTCATTTTGTTTAATCATTTCTTTCATTCTTTATTCTTTGGCTATTTCTTTTTCACTTCGAACCTCATTAAGCAGTTTCCAGGTTGCTCCTGTGTTGTCTTCTATTACTCAAATTCAATCAGTCTCCAAGTGTGTTTACCTCAGCACTCATTCTCACTCGGCTCTGTCTGCTTCTTTCCATCTCTATTATTTTCACCCTGGTCCAAGGCACTATCTCGTCACATCTGGATTATTGTCATAATATCCTACTGGTCTCCCTGCATTCACTATTGCTGCCTTTTATCTATTCTCATATCACTACTTAAAGTGTTATTAAAATAAGCATAACAAAATACAGTTATACAGTCCCTTTCTTAACATTTTAAAACACTCAATGGCCTCTTACTATTCTCAGGCTAGGGAATGAAACCTTTAAAAGGCCAAAATTGGAGTCACTGCCTGTCTCAGTTAATGCAGTTGAATACCTGTTTATGCTTATTGTTCTCACTTAACTATCAGCACCCCTTTCACTTTGATAGCTGATAAGTCATGTTACCCTGGCAGACTTCCTTTCTCCCCCAACCCTGCCCCTGCTACCTCCCTGCATAATTTCTTACTCACTGGGCTCCAGCCTCATCACCCTCGTCTCACTGTTACAGATTTTCTTTCTTTTTTTCCCTCAGAGCCTTGGCACATGCCTCCCTAAAATGTGTTTTCTGCTTCTCTTCACCAAGGTAACTGTTACTCATCCTTCAGATCTCATCTGATCTCATTTTAAATGTCAAGTCCTTCTATTATATGCTCTTATAACTCTCAGTACTTTCTTTCAAAGCATTTACCATCTTTGTAATCACATGTAAATGTGTGTCATTATTCAAATAATGTCTGACACCCCTCTCCTACAGCAGAGGTGGTATCTGTTTTGCTTTCATTAAATTCCTAACATCCCCCCAGAACCTGGCACAGAGTATGCAATCAACATGTACTTGTGGAGTGAATAAGCTGGTGAACATGCTCAGGGCACCCTGTACATAGCACCTCCTACAAGGTCTAGTTGAAGATTGAAATTAAATGATTACAAATATGACTAATGTCTTATGTAAGGTCTGTTTTGCTCACCAGAATGTAAACTCTAAAACAATAGTGCAATGGAAGCTATGACTGTGAGGCAGAAGACATAGGGTTCAAACTCCAGCTGTGCCACTAACTAGTTGTGTGGCTTTACCTCTGTGGTCCATGCCCAATAGGGGAATGACAGAGATATCAATCTCATAGGCACATGTGTTCACCTTATAAAGTAGAACAGAGGAGAGTAGTGTATTGTAGGAACTATGTGAGGGCTTATTCTCATTATTGAAGCACTATGTCTTTGGGATTTAGCACAGTATTGTGCTATTATGTACATATGCTCAATAGATATGTATAGAATTATTTGAGGAAGTAAGTTCTCTGCCATCTGATATTGCTGTAGACACTCCTGCATTACCCAAACTTTGAGGTGAAGTAGGAGCAAGTGTTATTTCCCCACCTACAAACATTTTATTATGATTTAAGATATTAGGATAGGTCTGAGTTGTTTTCCCGAGGGTTGTAGGACCACATAAAAGAATCAACACTCCTGTCTCATTCACTCTTCTTAATGGCATCTTTTCTGTGGGATCCTTACCTGTTTCCCAATGTAGGATCCAATCAAGAAATGTATTTTGAGGGTTAGTCTGGTATGAGACTATAACCACTGCCCTTGAGCCAAATATACACCTAAACTCTCTTTCACTGGGGTGAGATTGTTCTCATTCTGGAAATCCCTCACTCTGAGGGCTTAAGGCATTGTTTTAGGTCTCTAGAACCTTTGCAGTAAGGGTAAGAACTATTCACCAGGATCTACTTTCAAGTATTGTCCTACCATGAGGGTCTTTAAGCCCTGGAACAAAGATTTACAAGTAGCCCCCTCCATGGTAGTGACTAAATACCATATAACATAGGTCCAGTGTTAGTCCTGTAATCGCTCTCTTCATATATAATATGGTCAGTACCATACCTTGGGTGGAATGCAGCATATTGTTCCAAACTGTGTGGGCGGAATGTAATTTTAAATTCAAAATGAATTGTCATTACACCTTTCAGCCTGAGACTCTACCTTGGATGTAACATCATGTCCAGACATCCTTTTCATTGAATTAATTTTTCTCAGTGTTTACTATGTGCTGATTGGCCCTATGAGATACAAAGAAAATTCTTTTGATAGCAAAGGTACAGCTCGGGAAGGAGTTGCAGCTACTAGTTATCTTTGTTAACAGAGCTGTCCTTGAACTCAGTTAGCAGGCATAACACACAACAGCTCTACCTTTGATGCTGGCCATGTGTAAAAGTGAATAGAAATTTGTATTTGTTGGGTTCTGCCAGCAAGACCCTGACACAAGAATTGAACTATGTAGCCTATTATGGAAGTATAGAAACATAGGCTTGGAGTGGGGAGGTAATAGAGAAAAGGAAAGGCTACCTTGTAAAGGCTGATTACATTCAAATTCCTCTATTCTAACTATGCATAAATATTATGTGTCAGCCAAAAATCCCCAAAAACCCCAGTTACCATTTGGGCAACTAAAATTTATTCCCATTGGGAAGCTGTGGAGATGGGGTAAAACACACATCTCAACACAACCCATCCAAGCATCTAGGTTTCCGAAGTATTTATATCTTCCATATCCATCAGCCATTGATTCAAGTCAGCAGCTGGAGGAGGAGAGTTTGCAGACACCACTGTGTCAGAGAGTAAAACTGGTTCTGGTAGCCCAACGTCCGGCCTCTGGCAAAGATTTATGTACTTGCTACTGGAAGTCTGACTGGTATGTGCAGACATGCTAAGGAGCTCAGAGAGGATGGGGGGAGGAGCATGGACAGCATCTGTAGCATAACTCAAATTCTTCTCAATGACCTATCTGCCATTGTCACATTGGGGGTGGAGATACTATGACTATGGCAGAAAGACTCATCTCTCACTTTTAACACTACTCTGAAACCAGTGTCTTTATTTCTATCTCTTTTCATATAAGCTATGCCACTTTCCTTGCTGCCACTTCTCTTGTGTTCCTTTATCCCACTTTTCACTTCACATGCTTTGTTTTTCATCTCCTATTGGCATACCTGGTCTGCTTTCTCCCCTTGGTTTTTCCCAAATAGAAATCCTTAGCCTTCTGAGTCTTCTCTCAGAATAAACAGTATTATGATGGATGATAACATGATTGCTATTGCAGTGATGATAACATTTGTTGACTGAATGCTCCACTGGTCACTGCTCCCGGCTGTCACAAAGATGGCTGAGGAGCCACTAAGTCAGGATAATGAGTGATCAAAACTGAAGGGCTCTTTTCAGCCTGGCTTCCCTTAAGCCCAAGTGGCTGTTGGCCCTGTTTGGCTTTGCTCTGGATCTGTGCCACTCGGCCTCATCTGTCTGGCACTACTTGAAGGAAGATTGCCTCTCATGTCAAATGAAACTGATGATGATTCTTGGCTAGGAAAGCAAGGTTCCTGAATGATTACGACACTGATGCCCAAGTTCAAATCTGAGGTTCCTTTATCCTGGCCTTCTGATTGTCATTCTACTTTCAAGCCCAGGATTCCTGTTAAAATGCCCTAGGGTTTGATTTTCATCATTTAAGCATGCTGTCATATCTGTTTTCTCACAAATGCTGACCCTGTTTAGAAATTTCAGTTGCAATGTTACCAAATGTACATAGGAATAGTTCACTAGGGCCAGTCCTCATGTAAGTGGAATGCTGTGATGTTATCACAGAGGTAATGTGCTCACCACAAGTATATAGTGCTTGCTTGCTTCTGAAAGTCTGAAATTTCTTAACAAGAAACAATTCATTTCATGCTACAATTAGAGACAGAAAGCAAAAGAGGGACAGAATCCAAAAGGTAGTATAATTCTGAGAGAAGCAATTTGTTGACTTGCATGCATTTTTATTTTAATTTTTACCAAATCAATAAATGGGCATAATTTACAAAGTACAATTAGCACTACAAAGCTTATAAGCAAAACTAACTTTTCCTCTACCTACAGCTATACCCAAGAACCACCCTTTTGTAAAAACTTTCAATCTTTTTTGCTATTTCTTATATATACCTACATAATTATACATGAAAATTTTATAGTGTGACTTCGTTATGCATTTATTTTTATACATTATAGATTGACTTCTGCAATAGGAGATCAGAATTTAGTACTTTTATATACAGCCATACTGTTCTCCTCCTCATTTTTCCAGTATAGTTATATCACAGTTTTTGATTAAATGAATGTCTTACATTAAACATCATGACTATGTAAGATTGTTCACAGCCAAGGCATATAATATGCAACAATTCCATTTCTTTTATGGTAAATTTTTCCTTCTTTTTACTTAGCTTTCTGGGAACCAGTCACTAATTCTTTCTGTAATCCCACAAAGCTGTCGGTGCTTCTGTATACTGTCAAACACATCAGATAATCCATCAGTTGTTTCTTCCCTCTGCTCTCCCATGAGACATCTGTCCTGGAGTCTCCTGTTAATCTGATTCAATCTGTGTTGGTTGCTCTATAGACCAACTGCATAGCTGTTCTACCATACAGAACAAATTTCCTCTGTTCATTAGGGACATCTCTATTCTCTCTTGTGTCAAATTCCCTATTTCCTGTCTTGGACTTTGTACGTATATCACCTTGTGTTAGTGAGGCATCTCCTAGAGTAGCTTCTTAGAAATATGTTTTAGAATTCTTTCATGCCTGAAAATGCTCTTTTCTTACTCATGAGTGTTGGTTCAGTTGGGACTAAAATTCCAGAATGGACATAATCTTCCATCAAATATTGTGGGCATTGCTCCAGCTTTCAATATTGCTGCTGAGAAGTCTGATTGCAAATTGATTCCTGATTCTTTATGTGCAATCCTTTTTCCCTGGGAGGTTAGGGTTCATCTATTTATTCTGGTTAATCTAGCATTGAAAATGATAAGCTTTATTGCTGCTTAGCTCATGTGTTCTGTATTTTACTTAGAATTCCATGAGCTCTTGCACTCTGTAAACTCATTTACTTAATTTTGAGGAATTGTTCTGATATTATCTCTTTGTAATTTCTTCACCTCCTTTTGATTTTGAAATTCATATGAGTCAGATGTTGGATGTTCCAAGCTAATCACTTAACTTTATCCTCCCCTCCTTCTTTCTAGGTCTTTTTTGTTTTTTCTTTGTGAAATATTATCTCATGTTTACCTTTGAACCCATCTATTGAATACTTTTTGTTTACCATACTTCAACTTGCAAAAGCTTTTAAATATGTTCTGATTATTCTTTTGTTATAAGATCTTATTATTGATTCACGGGTGCTGGCTTTTCTCTTACCTTGGTCTACTTTTTTAAAATTGCAATTGCTTTTATTTAAATTTTTCTTTTGTTCTACTCTTTGTTGGTGTGTTTGGTTTTGCCTCTGATAGTCATGTTGGAGGCGATCCAGAATGCTGATTTTCTTAGGCTGTTTATTAATATTTAAGAATACAGAAAAGCTGATTAAAAGCTCTGTGTGATGAATGGGGCCCAGTTATTTTGCTAGGGAAACTTTAAATATGAGAATCTATAGATCTTTTCCCTTGGGATCATTTCTTCAGAAGGAATCTTCCAATGCCTTGCCAGGAGGAGTAGAAGTCTGTTTGCAAGAGTTCTAGAAGCCAAGAAAGGGAAGGAATTTTTGAAATGTCAGTCAGCCCTACCTCTCTTCCCTACACTATATTCTACCAGGCTTTGGAGACTCTTGGAATAGGCCCCCTGGCTCCTATTGAGCAGTAGAGTGGTGGAAGCTGGCTAGATAGGGTTGCAGAGAGAATCTGGGGTGTCTGTGGAGGGTCTACCTCATATACACTTTCCATATGAGTGTTCCTATATTTCACTCTGTCTTCTGAGGCATTTGTGCCTCTGATTTTTCATCTATTCTGGGGTTCTGCATGGCAGATCAGCTTGTTTTGCATTTCTTTTTGTAGACTCCTGGTTTCGGCTTTCCACTATGGGTGAATCTAGGCTATTTTCCCAGCACCACACCTGCCTTTCTGCCCTCAAGAAAGGTATAAGGGAATCAGGTAGGGCAAACAATTTCCTTTTGAGGATGTGGTAAGGAGGTGTATGCAAACATTCTATGGGGATAATTTAGTATCATGGCCACAATTACCTGCATTACATGATGCAAAAATGCAGTCTCTAGCTAGACTAGAGACTAGTCTGAATAAAACTCCATATGTGGAACATTATTAAAAAGAATAAGGGGAGAATGAATACTGCAGGGTACAGATTGTAAGTATGAGCAGTCTTTTCTACAGATAGTGGCATTTCCTTTAACATCACAGCAGTTTCTCTATATTCTAAAGACAAACACTTGCCCTGGGCTTTTGGTTGGGCTATTCTGACCATCCTTATCCATGATTTGCAACCCTCTTAGCTTCCCTGTAAGCAATTAATTTTGTCCTTTTGAGAGAAACATGAACAAAGAGATAAGTCTCTCAATCATGTAGGGAATTTTTTTTTGTGGTTCTGAGGATTGAATCCAGGGATTTAAGCATGTTAGGCAAGTGCTCTACCACTGAACTACACGCCAGCCCTCACGTAAGGAATTTTAATAGGTTGACTCTACTCATAAGCTTGTAGAGGAGCTTCTCCCCTCTATAATTGGACAGGGTTAGAGCACAAGCTCCAAATTGGTACCAATTTTGCATGCTATGAGAAAGAATATGCTATGTTTAATACAAAATTAAAAAAATTCGTTGTCTACTTCTCCGAAAAGACAGTGTTTTCTGTATCAACAAAAATTCATTAGGAAAGAATTTAAGACAAAAAGGGGAGACATGATTTCAGCAAGCAGTTTTGAGGAGTTGCAGATTTTGGTACAAAAGAGAAGTGTACTTGGTTAGGCATAGTGGCTCATGCCTCAATTAATGACATCCCATCTCAATCAATAAGCTGGTTATGGTGTTGTGTGTCTATAATTCCAGCTACACAGGAGACTATAAGTAGGAGAACCATGGTCTGAGGCTGACCCTGGGCAAAAACTTGCAACCCTACCTGAAAAATAACTAAAGCAAAAAAAAGCCAGAGGCATGACTTAAGTGGTAGAGCGCCTGTGTCCAAGCCCAGGGCTTTGAGTTGAAACCCCAGTAGTGCAAATGGCTACCAGACTCCATTTTGAATTTAAGCCTAATTAGCGACTTGGAACCCTTCTTGGAGACCCAGCTTTTCTTAAAGTTCATACCCATCTACTCTACAGTGGTGCTTCTCAAACATGAGTGTATTTAGGTGTCATGTAGAGATACTGAGTCTAATTCAGTAGGTGCAAGCAGGGCCAAGAAGGCATTTCACACCCCACTTTGGTTAGCCAGACACTAAGTATTTCATTAACATCCATTACTCTCTGCTTTGAGATCAGACACCTCAAATTATACATAGTATTTATACCCGTCTAAAGGAAAAACAATAAATATATTCTTCTGATAAGGATAAGTGAAGGAATTTCCTAGATGTTTTACAGTTTTTGCTGGACCCAGTAACATTCAGCGGATAACAAAATGATTGATAAACAGCGATAGGTAGGGGACAATCCCACACAACCATTTTGTCAAGTAAGTCAGAGAAATAATGGTTGTCCAAAGCGTATAAAGAAAAAAACTTCAGCTGGCTATGCTCTTATTATTTTAGTTATTTAATTAATAAGAACAGCATACACACAGACCAACACATTTCAATTTATTTTAACCAGCTGCTCTCTGGTGTCAATGTCTCTTCATTTATGAGCAGTTGATAAACGGGGTGGCTGCTGGTTTGGCAAGGCTGCGGTTCAATATGGGGGGCCATTATTTAGGCTAAGGTCAAATTTTTTTCTTAGCAAACTGAAATATAAAACATTGTTAATATCTGTGTCATTTGCTGCTTTGCTTTATGTTGACAGTGGGATTTGCTGAGTGATTCATTCTCTGAGACTGCTGCCCTTTTAGGATTAACTTGCCAGAGGTGTTCATCTCTACCTAAAGTCACTGTCACATGTAAGTCTCGCATTTTTATTTTCAATTTTTATGTTCTCTTCTTGCATGAGGCAACAGGAAGGAAGGGACCTACACATTTGTTATAGGAGAGTAAATTTTGTTAAATTATGATTGTTGGAAAAACTTGGCTGTATTCCAGTTTCTCACAAAATAATCTTGGAGTGGATGCTTGAGAGAAGGGTCAATGTAAGCTGGCAATATTATCAGCAGTCTTGCAAAGGGTTTGTATTTGATGAGGAAACAAAGTGAGGGGTTAATTTCTTTTTAATTTTTTATTTGACGCATAACACAGGAAATGTAAGAATAAATTATGCAACTTGACGAATTTTCACAAATTGAACACCAAGGTAACCAACATCCATTTAAACAGAACACGACCAGTGCACCCAGAGGCCTTCCTTAGGTCCTCCCATTACTTACTGCCCCCTCTCAGAAGGGTAACCATCCATCTGAGTTTAAGTACCATGGACTATTTTTGCCTGGTTTTCAACCTTATGTAAACGAAACTGTGCTGTGTACACTCTTGGGTCTGGCTTCTTTTGTTCAATATACATTTATGTGATATTTGCACATATCTGTTGTGTGTTTTTACACATAGCTGTGATTTGTTCATTTTCATGGCTATGCATTTTTTTTGCATGGTTAAAAACACAATCTTCTTATATACTGTTGATAGTCATTTGGTATTCCCTCCATTTTGGACGATTACAAGTAATGCTGGACCAGGCACCAGTGGCTCACACCTGTTAGACTAGCTACTTGAGAGACTGAGATCAGAATCTCAGGTTAAAGCTAGGCCCAGCTGGGAGTTTGTAAAACCCTGCCTTAACCAATAGCTGGGTGCCATGGTGCATACCTGTCATCACAAGCTAGGAGGCAGGCTGAAATCAGGAGAATTGTGGTTCCGGGCCAGCTCAGCAGGCCATCTCAACAGAAAAAAGGTGGACATAGTGGTGTGTCATCCCAGGGACACCAAGAAGCTTAAATAGGAGGATCATGGTCCAGGTTGGCCTGAGCAAAAAGTGAGAAACTATCTCCAAATAACCAGCTGGAAGTATGGTCAAGCAGTAGAGCACCTCTTTTGCAAGTGTGAAGTCCTGAGTTCAAATCCCAGTACTGCCGAAAAGAAAAAAAAAAGCAAGTAATGCTGGTATGAATATTCTAATACTTTTTTGGTAAACATATGGATTCATTCTGCTAGGCAAATATCTGGAAGTGGTATTGCTAAGTCATTAGAGTAGTGTTTTGTTCATCATTAGATATTGTTAGACAGTTTTCTAATTTGATAGGTACCTATCTCTGAGAGCAGAATGTTTGGTAGAAAGCTATTACATAGAAAACTTAGCTGCTAGGATGGCATAATCAACTGGCGAGGTAAGATGTTGAGCTTATGAAGGTATTTTTCTTTATAATTTATATTCGTATGCTACTACTTTACGGGACAGAATGAAGGTGAAGCACAAAGCCAAAGGGAAGCATCCTATCTGTTGACTGACTTAACAAACAGCAAGTAGTAGTATAGTACTGTAACAAGTTGGTTGGATTGATGATAACAGTGCACTAATATTCATTCTTACCCTTGTTAGAATGTGAGACCAGCAAACATAACTTTAAATGCTTGAGGTTTATAATTATATTGCTTGGATTCTAATTCCAGATCATCATTCATTGGCTGAGTGATTTTTTGACGAAGTCATTTAGCCTCTTTGAGTCATAGTCTCTCCATCCACAAAGTATATAAAATGAGTGTGCTTCTATGTCAAGGTTGCTGGGCAGATTAAATAAGATGACAAATGTAAAACTCTCAGCAAATCCATGACGTGCAGCCTTAATAATATATAGATAATAATAACAGACAACATTTAATGAGCTTTTGTTGTGTGATAACATCTTTATATTCATATCTCATTTGAACATTAAAGCACTCAGAAGAAGGTTCATTCTTATTCTTATTTTTTAGATGCAGAAACAGACACAGAGAGAATAAATGAAGTGCCCAGTGCCAAATGTTATCATGTATTCACTATGGAGTAATTTACTCTTTATTAATTCTTCAAGTAAATAAAATGTATGCAAATAAATGTCCCCATGACTGGAACTCTCATACATTGCTGGTGAGAATGTAAAACAGTACAACCACTTTGAAAAATGACCTGCCAGTATCATATTAAGTTAAACATACACCTACTACATGAGTCACTCATTCTACCCTAAGTATTTACCCAAGAGAAATGAAAACAAAATGAACTGTATACAAATGCTTATAAATAAATGCTTTATTTTTAACAGGAAAAAATGCAAATGTTCATCAACGGGTGAACAGATAAACAATATATATATGTATATATACAATTCCTCTATAATGGAATATAATTCATCATTAAAAAGTGATGAATGACTTGTATATATGACTTAATGTGATGAACCTCAAATATATTTATGGTGAGTGACAGAAGCTAGATAAGAGAAAAAGAGACTTATACTTTACAATTACATTTGCATAAAATTGTCAAAATGCAAAATAATATAGAGATGTTAATTGACCTACAGTGGCAGAAAGAAATCAATGAGTGCCTGAGACTAGAGGTGGAAAGAGAGACAAACTACAAAGGGGCAAAGGAAATCTCTGGATGGAGAGGGAGGGGTTCTGTAGCTGTACTATTGTGGTAGTTTTATGTGCATAAACAAAATTAATGAAAATGTACACTTTCAAGGGGTGCCATTTATTGTATGTAACTTATAACTCAATAAAGATGTCAAAAAAGGCATTTGCTTTTTATCCCAATCTATACTCGGAAAATTGTGGCAAGAGCATTGCTACTCTTATGCAGACTGAGTTGCCAATCTTATTGGCAGTAAGGAGGAAAGTATGTTGCATTGTGTCATTTCATTTTTATTTTATTTATTTAGTTTTTGGCAGCACTGGGGTTTGAACACAGGGCTTCAAGCTTCTGATGGGGGAGAGAGGTGTAACTTTTGAAGTAAACAAGATGACAGATATTCTCTGTGGTGTAACCCATGGCTCTGTCAAGAAGTGCCCAGTATTTGCATGTTTATACCTTTGCTCTGCATGTGGGGGATAAGAACTGATGTGTCCCTCAGCCCACTTGTGTCCTTTGCCCTCTGATAATATTGATGCATGTGCTACACATTTTTATTTTTCAAGGATAAGCAAAATGCTAGATTTTTTCCTCATATGAAATTCAAATTAGCTCATAAATATTGCATTCTGAATTAGGTAATTTACCTCTAAATAACTTGTGCTTTTTTATAGCTTATTTTGAAAAAAAGAAGATGAACTGTGATGCTGGATTCCACATACAAGATAGGCATAAGGTACTTGAGTTTCAGCTGCTGGGAAAAGGCAGAATAATGCTTGTCTTCCTTTCAAATCCTGTCTAGATCAACTGCCATATGGCTGTCATCACAGTTTTGCTTTGAACATTTTGAGAGGAAGGATAGATACACAAAAGATGGGAGGAAAATGACATGTTTGGAGGTGCTATTTAAGTACCAAACATTTCATCATTTGCTTTACAAAAATTAATTTCATTTAAGTGCCCCAACAGCACTGCAAGAGTTATAATTGCCCCATCCTACAGGTAGGGAAACTGTGGCTTAGGAAGGTTATGGGATTTATTAAAAGCCTTGAGGCATTTACTGATTTGAAGGCAGCAGTTGAGAGGCTGAGAAATTGGACTGTGGATTTTGGAATCTCGTACTTTGAAGGTCAAAAACTGGAGTTCAGGGATCTTCAAGGAGTTTCAATTTAACTCCTGAAAGACTACACCTAAGGGAAAATAGTGAACTGGCAATGGGCCCGTTTTCACAAAGAATGAAGCCACAATTATATCAGCCCAATCTCAGACAAAATTAAGACAATATGCACCTTCCGTAACTTCCTGCAAGAAACAAAAATAGATCATCACTGAAGAAAGACAATACCATTTAAAGACTCAAATTATTTTCTACCCTTTTTTTCAAGCAGTGTCCAGTGTCACATTACAAAACTTTAACCAAACATGACGAAAGACAACTGATTTTTTTTAAGAAAAGAAAAAAAAAACACCAGGAAATGGAAACAGACCTATCAGAGATGCAAATGATGAATTATTAGCCATACACTTTAAAGTAACTTTGATTAATATGTGTAATAAATTTTGACAAAACTAGCAATTTCAGCAAAAAATTGGAAGTCTTCAGAATCAGTTGGAAATTCTAAAATTGAAAAATATATATACCAAAATGATGAACTCAATAGTAGGGATTTATGCAATGGATTTAGAATTTGTCAAAATTTATAGATTCCTTTCAGCTCCAAAATGCTAATATACACAGAGGTTAAAACATCTTTTTATTGTTTTAGTTCAACTGAGTGAATCCCACTTTATAGTGAAGCCTCTGCATGCTAATTTTCCATCTTTTGAGCACTAGAGTTAATTGCCTTAATGCAGCTATACTTGAGTGGGAAATAAAATGTGTAGTCATAAACATGTTTAGAAATGACTATTTTCTGTATCAAGACTTCATAGATTTGTCATCTTTGTTTGGTGTTTTGCAATTGGTTTCAGCCCAGAAGTGTGAATTACTTCACACAATGCTGCTGCAATGATAATACCTCATGGTTACTGGATTCATTTCATTATCTTGCTAAAACTAATTGATAAAGAAGGTACATATGAGCTCCGAACCTTGAAATAAGATTAAAACGTAATAATTTAGCTTTACAAAGCTTGGAGATAGGCACTTTTCCACAATTATTTTTAAATCCAGTCAACTGTCCTATTAATCTCTTTCCTAATTTAAAAACACCTGAAATCCATGAATGATTTAAAATCGAAATTGGTAGACTCTTTAGGCTCTGAAATAGTGGTGTATATTAAACCACTCTTGATGACATGGTCTCAAAATCCTGTCATTCTTCCATTTTCCCTAGTATAACGGTTCTAGTTCAGTGTCTTTTTTTTTTCATTTTTATTCAAATACTTAACTTTAGGGAGTCACAAAGAAGCAATACCATTGCTAATATTTTTAAGAAATAAAAACTTATCTTAGAACAAAAATTCAAAATCATGTATCTTTAATTACTTTTGCTTACACAATTATTAAGGGTGTAAGGTGGGATAAACATCATTACTTTAAAAAAACCTTCTTAGCATTTTATAGTTGTTCCGGGGCTACTTTGTGACATTTACATATGTGTTTATGATATATCTTAGATTCATCCCCCTCCATCTTTCTCCCTCATTGCCCCTACCCCTGCATAGAGCAGTTTCAACAGGTTGCATTGTTCTATTTTCATACATGTATACAAAGTACATCCATCACATTTTCCTTCCTTCACCCTCCCCCCTTTTTTCATATTCACTCCCTGTCAGGAACAATTTTACTTTCCTGTCCATTCTTTCAAAAAACACTTTTGTGGTTTATGATAGTTATACAGGGGATTTCATTGCAACATTTCTATATGTACATGTTTTATACCCCAAATTGGTTCATCCCCTTCATTAGTCTCCCTCTTTACCCCATTCTCCTTCTTAAGATGACTTCAACAGGTTTTAAGGTTCCACATTCACACTTGTATAGAAAATGCATCAATCATATTCACCCTCCTTTGTTCTCTTCTTTTACCCTCCCCCTCCCACTGGTGCTCTCCCTTTAACATGACCTGTTTTACATTCCTGTCCTTCATTGTTTAGGTGTTTGTTCATTTTTCACTGGGGATTTTGTCTTGGTATTTTACCTGGCAATATATTGTGCTCTACGTCACTTTCTAATGCCAGTTAGCAGAATCATGTGATTGCAGATGAGGCACTCTATTAAAAGCCCATGATCTGATTGGAGGTTATGTACACTTGGGGCACATTAAGTTTTTAATCCTCAAAACAAACTTGAAAGTTAAGTGTGCTTGTCCTCATTTTGAAGATAGGTAAAAAGAGATGTTCTAGACATTGTTATCATTGCTATGGACACTTAACCAGTAAGTCATGATTCTGGAATTTAAGCACAGATGGGAGTAGTGAAAGCCTATCCCTGTATTTGGATGCCTATTTCTACTACACTGTCAGATAATCACTAGAAACATATTTTTGCTTCTCAGGTCTGTATTTCTGAGAGAACTTTAGCTTCCCTTTTATAACAATGGTGATTTAATGGCAGCAAAAAAATGCTATCTTAAAGAATCTAGTTCTGCAGGCCATGTTTTCATTATCAAAACCATTTTTGGTTTAGAAATCCAATTTGAATGATGTGTTGCTTTTCTGATGGTTTACAGTAATTGTACAGAACTCATTCACTTCAGAGCCGGAGAAGTTACATTGCCTCAGGTATATAACTTTACATCAGGAGCCTAGAGGGCTGACAGGGAGAAGAGGTATCTGTTAGTTAAAGAATGAACTCAATTGCTGCCCTCAAGGAAATTGCAACCTAGTAGAGGGAATGGGATTTTCAAAATTCATAAGCAAAACCATTGAAACACAGATGTAAACACGTAAACTAGGATCATTATCAAGCTCAGATTATATCTTTACCTTGGGGAATCCTGGGATTCTTGAGGCAGAGCACAGGGGTTTGATTTGCATGAAGTTTCCTAAGCATAAAAATCATGAGGATGGGAGAAATGGCCCAAAGAATATATGCACATATGAATAAATGAATTAAAAAAGTCATGAAGGGATTTTGTTTTCCATCTCTCTCCCCACACCAGCACACTTAGATCAAGAAACTCTCCAGCAGGCAAAACCAGCCATATTGTTGTTTCTACAGAGAGACTCTTGGGAATGTCTGAACGTGCTCTACTCACAACACAGAGACATTTGCTGTTCAGGGTCACTTCAGTATTCTTACTGAGCAGGGCCATTGCTTAAAGCTTCCTCAACACTGAACCATGTGTCCTTTAATTTACTCAAAATAAGAGGCTACAAAAATAAAAGTATAACTTGAACATGGAGGTTTTTTTTTTAAAGAATATTAACAGACCTTGACAGAATTTCTCAAGGGCAATGGCCCAGAGTGAATTCCAAGATAGGTCATCTTTCCAGTGTGAGGCAAGATAGTATTATAAACAAAAAGCTGGGATAATGGTGGACGCTACCTTGTGTGTTATCCTTCTCTTAAGGATCACAGTGCTGCCCTGTCTGCTGCTCATTGCCTGAAAATACTTACTGCATATATTTATTAAAATACAAAGAGTCAGAAGAAACACCTATGGAGGAGGCATGTGGGACTTGAAAAAAGTGTAGGAGTAGATGGCCTGACAGAATCAGGTTCCCACTACATCTGACAGGAGGATTAAATGTAAGAAAAATGTTTATTATTTGAGTCTTAGATTTTTCAGCAGTCAAGGCCATGGGGAGAGGACATAAACAGACTTCTTGGGAAATGAGCAGAATTGTTCAGGAAATAAACTTTTATGGAGCAGCAAAGTTGTGCAAAAAAGAAGGAAGTTTGGCTTGTAAACAGCTATCCTATGCAGAAGTTCACAGAGAGAGGAGAACTAGAGGCCATGAGCAGGAAGAAAGAAGGCATCATTGCAGCAAAGAGCAGTCAGCTGATGAGGTAATTCCATGGGGGCAAACTGGATGTAACCACCTGACATTTGTAGTTATTCTGACAGTCTCAAAGAATTATTGGCAGTTTTAAGGCATAAATGGTGATAATTCCAGGTGTTGGGAGACAAAGAAAGAAGGATCGCAATTCAAGGATAACCTGAGCAAAAAAGGTGGTAAGACCCTATCTCAAATAACAAGCTGGGCATGGTGGTTCACATCTGTAATCCCAGCTATGTGGGAGGTGTAGTTTGGAGGAACATGGTCTGAGGTTGGCTTGAGAAAAAAGTATGAGACCTATCTGAAAACTAAGTAAAGGAAAAAGGGCTGAGAGCATGACTTGAGTGGTAGAGTACTTGCCTAGCAAGCACAAGGTCCTGGGTTCAAATTTCAATATTGCCAAAAAAATTCTTGCAAACCAAATTCAACAACACATTAAAAAGATACACTGTGATCAAGTTGCTTTCATTCCAGGATATGAGGATGACTCAACACATGCAAATCAACAAATGTAATAGATCATATGAACAGAATAAAGTATAAAAATAATATGATCAGCTGGGCGCCGGTGGCTCATGCCTGCAATCCTAGCTACTCAGGAGGCAGATCAGGAGGATTTAGGTTCGAAGCCAGCCCTGGGCAAATATTTTGTGAGACCCTATCTCGAAAAACCCTTCAGAAAAATAGGGCTGGTGGGGTGGCTCAAGGTGAAAGCCTTGAGTTCAAACCTCAGTACTGCAAAAACAAAAAAAATCATTTCAATAGATGCAGAAAAAGGTTTTGACAAAATTCAACATCCCTAGTTGGGCACTGGTAACTTATGCCTGTAATACTAGCTATTTGAGAGGCTGAGATATGGAAGATTGCAGTTTGAGGCCAGCCTGGGTAAAAATGAGAATGATTCAACATATGCAAATCAACAAATGTAATAGATCACATGAACAAGATAAAGTATAAAAATAATATGATAATTTCATTGAGATTCCATCTCAACCAAAAGCTGGGTGTGGTGGTGAGTATCTACATCCCCAGTGATGGCAGGAAGCATAAAATAGGAGGATTGCTTCTTGCCAGCCTGGGTAAAAATCAAGACTCTGTCTCCAAAATAACTAGAGCAAAAAGGGTTGGTGGTGTGGCTCAAGTGGTAGAGCATCCGCCTAGCAAGTGCACACCCCTTAGTTCAAACCCCAATACCAATCACCAAAAAAGAATGAAATCAGTAAATGACTGGAGACCGAGCAGTATTCAACATCCTTAGCCATGAGGAAATGCAAATGAAAACAACATTGAGACTCCATCCCATCCCAGTGAGACTATTGGCAAGGAGGCAGGGAAGACGTTGGCAAGGATGTCTATCTCTTAGACATAGTTGGTTGGCATGTGTATTAGTGTAGCCACCATGAAAATCAGTATGGAAGGTGCTCAAAGAAACTAAAAATACAAGTGCCATATGATCCTACTATTCCACTCACTTCTGGACATATATCTGAAAGAATGTACGTCTGCAAACAAGAGACACCTGCACACCCCTGTTTATTGCAGCACTATTCACAATAGCCAAGTGCTGGAATCAGCCCAGGTGCCAAACAACTGATGAGTGAATAAAGAAAATGTAGTATATATGTACAATGGAGTGTTACTCAGTCACAAAGAAAAGTGAAATTATGGTCTTTGCAAGAAAACGTGTGGAACCGGAGAACATCGTGTTGAGCATAACAAGGCAGACTCAGAAAAACAGATACTGCATGTTTTCTCTCTTATGCACAATCTAGACATGAAAAAAGGACATGCTCATAAAAGGGGGCAATTGTTTTGTAGGAAACTAGTGGGAGGTGGGAGGAGGATAGGGAGGATGGGAAGGAGAATGTGATTGAAACTTACTGTATGTCCATGTGAAAAGTCACAATACAACTCATTTAAAATTTTGCAAGAAAGTTAAAGAAAGAGGGGTTGGCGAGGGTAGATAATAAAGTATAAAAGAAGTAGTTAATATGATCAAAGTACATTATAAGCTTGCATGGAAATATCAACATGAAATCCCCACTTTGTACAGTTAATATTGAAAAAGAAGACCCCCAAAATGCCATGAAAAGACTATTAGAACTAATAAGGAATTCAGCAAAGTTGCAAGATACAAAATCGATTTACAAAAACCAATAACATTGTTCTTGGCGATAACAAATTATCTGAAACAGAAATCAAGGAAGCGGTCCCATTTACAAAAGCTACAAAAACAAATAACCTGGGAAAAAAATCATCATAAGTAAAAATCTCTACAACGAAAACTTTAAAACTTTGATTTGAACAGGACACTACAAAGTACAAAGATATTCCTTTTTCATGGATTGGAAGAATCAATATAAGTGATTTTCAGATTGAGTGCAATCTCTATCAAAGTACCAATGGCATTCTTCGTAGTACAGGAAAATTAACACTGAAATTTCTATGGAATCACACACCCCACAAAACCCAAATACCCAAAGCTGTTTTGAACAAAAAGAACAAAACAGGAGGCATTATGCTGCCTGACTTTGAAACATACTACAAAGCTGGAATAGTCAAAACTACTCCAGGCATAAGAACAGATGCATAGACCCTTGCAAAAAATGGAGAAACGGGAAGTAAGGCCATGCACCTACAGTTTACTGATTTGACAAAGGTACTAAAAAAATGCATTGGGGAAAGGAAAATCTTCAATAAATGGTGGTTGGAAAATTGGATATCCACATGCAAAAGAATGAACCCAGACCCCTAAGACAAAAATAATAACATAGGTTGTGGGGTTTTTATATTTCTATAAATGTAAAATACAGGACAATGATGATGTAAAAGATGAGGAAGATGGAAGTTTGCTATTGTAAGGTTCTTGCAGTTTACATCAAGTACTTCAACATTATTGTGAGTATTCTTAAATCAGTGGCTGTCGTGGGAATGACTATACTTTCTAGGGGATATTGGATCGTGTCTGGAGGTGTGTTTCATTGCCAGAACTAGAAGAGAGATACTACTGGTACATAGTCAGTCAAGGTCAGAGATATTGTTAAATACCCTACAATGAAAAGACAACCCCTATAATAAACAATTACCAGTCTAAATAAAACCTCTAAATCAAATATTAAAAATGCAAATATGTTTTATAGGAATTAAAATGGAGTAATAAAAATATTTGATTAATCCAAAAGAAGTCAGGAAAGAAGAAACAGAGGAACAAAAAAGGGGATAGAATAATTAGAAAACAAATAGCAAGATGGTAGTCTTAAGCCAAGTCTTATCAATATTTATATTAAATGTAAATGAATTCAACATTGTAAATAAAAGGCAGAGAATAGCATCCTATACAAAAGCAAGACCTAAGTATAGGAACTTTAAAGAAGCACACTTTATATACAAAGATAGGTAGAAAATAAGAGCAGAAAAAGATATGTCATACAAATAGTAAGCATCATAAAGCCAATGTGGCTACATTAATATCAGACAGAACAAACTTCAGTACAGGGAGTATTATTGGTAATAATGAAGGTCATTTCAGAACCAGAATGACAATACATCAGAAGAAAATACAATCTTCAACAACAGATCATTAAAATACATGAGGCTAGAATTAACAAAATAGAGAGAGAAATTCACAGCCATTAGGTGAACAACTTAATATTCTCTTTTCAGCAATTAATAGAAAAAAGAAGGCAAAAAATACAGATAGGCATATAGAGGATTTGGACAAGGCTATTAACCAACTTGATATGATTGACTCTTACGGAAGACTACACCTTGAAACTACAGAATAAACATACTTTTCAAGTGTCTGTAAAATATCCACCAAGATAGGCCATTTGCCAGGTCATGAAACAAGTCTTAAATTTACTTCAAAGCACTGAAATTCTGCACTGTATAAAGTTTTATCATAATGAAAATAAATTAGAAATCAATAACAATACAGCATCAAAAGAAATCCAAAGGGTAATTAGAAAATATTTCAAACTGAATGAAAATTTAAATACACTGTACAAAATTTTGGGAATGCAAGCAAAAGCAGTGGTCAATGGGAAGCTTATGCTTTAAGCACTTACATTTGAAATGAGAAAAGTTTAGGACCAAGGGTGAGTTTCCTCTTTAAAAAGCTGAGCAACAAAAGGAAATAAAGCTCAAAATAAATAGAAGGAAGTGATAAAGATAAGAAAAAATAACTAAATAAAAAACAAAGAGTAGAAAAATTAGCAAAGGCAAATGTGAATATTTGCATAAATAAAGTTGAAAAACTCTATGAATATCATGAATAACAAAAAGGAGATCATTAAAATACCACGGGCATTAAGAGAATTCTAAGGCAATGTTTTGTACAAATTTATTTAATAAATTCAATATATTTGATCAAATGGACACATTTCTTTTTTTTTCTTTCCTCTTTTAAATTGTTTATTCATATGTGCATACATTGTTTAGGCCATCTCTCCCCTCCTGCCACCTGCCCCTGCCCTCGTCCCCTCCCCCTCCCCCTCCCCCATCTCCCTTGCTTCCTGGCAGAACCTGTTCTGCCCTCTTCTCCAATTTTGTTGAAGAAAAGACATAAGTGGTAATATGAAAGACATAACATTTTTCTAGCTTGAGATAAGGATAGCTATACAGAGAGATTCCTAGCATTGCTTCCATGCACAAGTGTATTACAACCCGAATTGATTCATCTGTACCAGACCTCTTCACTACTTCCTGGTCACCTTCCCATAGTGGCCTCTGTCAGTTTAAGAGTTTTTTATAAGTTTATTTAATAAATGCAACATTTTTGATAAAATAGACACATTTCTTGAAAAATGCAAATCACCAAAATTGACAAGAAATAAAAAAAGCAGGGTTGTACTATATCTATTGAAAATGGAACTAAAAATTTCTTCACACAAAAATTCTAGATCCATATGGCTTGCCTGCAAATCTATCAAAAATTTAAGAATGAAATAATGCCAGTACTTTGCAAACTTGATTATAAAATACAAGTGGAGAAAACACTTCTCAACTTGGTGAAAGCACAGCCAGCAAAAAAATAATTATCAAAACTTCAGGAATACATTAAAAGAAAGGAAACTTATAGGTCAATAAGTCTCAGGAACTTAGATGCAAAATTCCTTAACAAAACAAGAGTAAAATTCAATCCAACAACATGTTAGACCCTTGGTTTCAGTGGGTATATAGTTCCAAGGAGAGCACCATGAGGAAAGGCCATTAGTGTGCAGGATGCATGGAGTTCAGTGTTGGACTGGGATACTTGACTCATTTTCCCCACATAACTGCCTAACTTCTGAAAAAGACACACCACCTTTCAACAAATCTAAATATTTCACCTTATCACTTTAATTAAGCACATTAACTTTTACCCTGCTTTGGGGGAGGCATATTTTCACGGAATTAAGGGCAGGGAAGCACTCAGCAGATCATACAAGGATGTAATCACAACTGACAATTATGCAGGACTGACTGAGAGCTTCTTCACATCAACTGAGTGCATAATATGCACTCAGGAATTTAAAATGTTTATTTTAGAATTTTCTCTTCATTTAAAAACTTTATTATTATTTTTTGACTGAGCTTTGTCAAAACTGCATGTAACAAGCCCTTGAATAAGGCAATTTTACTGTATATATAAAAAAAGAATATGGTCTAAGTGGGATTTGGCTCAGGAATGTAAGATTGCTTTAATATTTAAATTAAATGTAATTAACTACTAGCATTATAAGGGACCAAAGTCATTATATTATTTCAATAGATGAGGAAAAACATTTCACCAAAACTGTACCTCTATTTATCATGAAAACTCTCCAAGAACTATGAATAAAAGGGAGATTCCTCAATCTGACTAAGGGAATCCACAAAAAAAAATCTGTAGGTAACATCATACCTCATTATGAAATACTGAGCATGTTCTCCTATGCTTGGGAACAAACCAAGATGTTCTTTCTTTTACCACTTCCATGCAACAATGTATTAGGCAGAAGTCTTGCCTAGTGTAAGGTAAGGCGGAAAAAGCATACACATTAGAAGGAAGAAACAAAACAATGGTATTTGCAGACAATATGATTTTTTACATTAAAAATCCTTAGTAAGCTAAAAAAAGTACTAGCACTAATTAGTGATGCTCTCATGCATATGGCCAATATGAGCACAAGGTCAATATAAAAATCAATTTCATTTCTAAATATTTGCAGCAAGTAACTGGATAATGAAATATAAGAACTCCATTTGTGACACTGCCAAGAAAGCATAAATATTTATTTCCAAATACCAGTTAGACCTCTATACTGAAAGCAACAAAATATTTCTGGAAGAAATTCTAAAAAGCCTAAATAAGTGGAGCAATGTACCGTGTTCAATGGGTTGTAAAGTTGATATTGTTAAGGTGCCATTTCTCCCCAACATGATCTATAAATCTGGTATAACTCCAATCATAATTCTAGCAAACTTTTAAAAATAGAATTTGACAAAAGTGAGTTAAAAATTTATATGGAAATGTAGAGGGCTGAAAATATTCTAAACAATCTAGAAAAGGACATGAAATTTGGCCCACTCGTACCACCTGACTTCAAGACTTACTATAAAGCTACATTAATCAAAATGGTGTTATCCTGGCAAAAAACAGGCAAATAGACTGATGGAAGAAAATGAAGAATATAGAAACAGATCCACACTTAACCCATTTTTTAAAATTATATGCACCAAAGCTATTCAATGGGGTTAAACCAAACCTCAGCATATGATTCTCCATGAAGTGGATATACATATGGAAAACAATGAATACTGATAGCATATATAAACATCAACTCAAGTTTTCTCAGACTTGACCACAAAAGCTAAAATCATAAAGCTTCTAGAAGAAAACTATTAGAAGGCCAGCTGTATGTCAGTGGCAAGCTGTATGCTTGCTTAGCATGCACAACGCTCTGAGTTTGATTCTGGTCACAGGAAAAAATAAAGAAAAGAAAACTACTAGAGAATATCTTTGCTATTGAGAGGAAGCAAACATTTTTTATATAGGGTATAGAAATGAATAAATGTAAAGAAATGATAAATTATACTTCATCAAAATGTAAAACTTTTGCTTATTAAAATAGAAACTTGAGAAAGGCAAAGGCAAGCAATAGCTTGATAGAAAATACTCATGACACAGATATCTGACAAATGACTTGTAATAAGAGCATACAAAAATATTTTAATGCATATATATAAAGCCTGTATAAAGGTGATTAGCCTAATAAAAGTAGAAAATGATAAAATTACTCTAAAAAACAATTTAACAATATTTTCTACAGTTAACTAAACATCTATTATGTGACCCAGCAATTATGATCTCAAAATCTTTATGTTGAGTGAGGTAGTTTATGCTTGGCCGTTGAGACCAGACAAATGTAATCAATGATGATAAGAACAGTGGCTGTGTATGGGAATGTGGGAATTTATTGAAAGGGGGGAATTAGACAATTTTCTAATGTGATGGAAATATTCTGTATTTTTACTGAGGCATTAGTTAAATGGGCATATGTATCTGTCATAAATGAATTAAATTGTATCATTGTATCCTTAATAATCACACACTTCACTATATGTAAAATTTACCCCAATTAAAAAATCTCTGAGGGAAAGTTATTTGGGGGACCATACAGCAATCTCAGACTGGATAGCAAGCCGGGTGAATGAATTTGGACTTTATTTTGTAGGCAATAGACCTTCAATAGAGATTTTTTAGCAAGAGACTAGATATATTTATTTTTAAGGAACATATTTCTGAAAAAAAGTGTAAAAGACAGATTGGAGAGGGGAGTATCTGTAGGCTATTGCAAGTCCAGGCAAGGAATGGTGAGGTATAAAACTAGGGCAGTGGAAGTGGGTGCGAGGGAGTTGACAGATGGGAGAAATATCACAGAGTTAATATTGGTGGGAATTTATGGTGGGGTTGGAGAGAGACAAGGAAGAGTTGAGGATGGCTTGCCATTAGCCAATGTAAAAATCACAGGTGTGTTTTTGTTGTATGGGATGAGGGATGAATTATTGAAAGGGAGGGAAATAGGTTAGTACAGAGAGAGTCAGACTGCCTGTGAGACATTCACGTGGTTTTCCAACCAGCACTTGGAGGATTGGATATGGAACACAGGAGAGTGGATAGGACTGGAATCATAGCTAGAGATAAAGATTAGGTGGTCTGAGGAAGTAAAGAGAATAGACGAGGAAAAGAGTGCCAAAGGCATAAATCACATAAAGGATCTCAGACCAGGTAGCTTGTGCTAAGCTTGAGAGTTCAGAGAAAATGTGGAAAGCTTCTAAGCATTAAAAATTTGACCTTCTATTCACAAAGCCCTAAGTGCCCTCAGGTCTTAATCTTACAAATTGCTATCATTTTGCCTCCTCTGTACTACTGATAGCACATAAGAGGGACAGAGGAGAGTAGGTTTGAATCTACTTTGGACTTGAGGGACTGTAACAGAGGTCATAATTCAGGGCAGCGTAAGTGCTATGTTTAGCCAGTTTGGGGAGCTTGAAGCTCAGAGCTGCAGAATCCTAGGTAGTAGATAGCATTCTGTACTTCTACAATTTAGAGACATCTTGTTAGTTGTCTGAATATTAGATGAAACCCTACATAAAAACTTTGTTTCTCTCATTCTGCTAATGGTTATGGCAACAAGTAATGGTGGTGAGACTTTCAAGTGATATTGTTGGTGGCAATGAATGAATGTGCCCTGAGTTTCATGAGTTTTTCAAGTAGTCTCCCTCCCCATAGTTTTGGATCAGAGGAACTTCCAACATACAGAAACTAAAGAACAGCTAACTTAAAGTAAAACTAGGGAAGAGGACCATGTGAAGCTTAGAGAGAAGGGGTGGAGGGAAATGAGGAAGGAAAAACACCCAGAAGCTAGGAGAGAGCTTTGGTGAAGAGTGTTCGCAACAATATTGAATGCTGCCAAGAGGTCAGTTGGATGAATATTTAGCATTGTCAATTTGATTTGGAAATTAGAATTCTGTTAAAGAGAATTAAGGACCATTTTCCACAGAGTTATGAAAGCCATAATGCAAGAAGTTGAATAGGTATCAACTGTATCTCTTATTTTGAAAAGGTCATAGGAAAGAAAAATGCGTGTGTGTAGGGGATGGTAGAGTAGCTTGCAGAAGAACCAGCATTGGGGAAAATTGATTTAGGAAACAGAAGTTTAAGCATGTGTAATGGATAAGGGAAAGGATCAAGTGAGGAAAAAAAGCATGAACTGCAGAAAGGAATAAAATAAAAACAGTGGAGGAGAAAGAGCCCAAGAAAGAATATGAGCACCAACATACAGCCTGTCATCAACATTTAGCTATACCGTGAATCAGGATAGGAGCAAGAGCCTAGGCAAGCTTCTCAGATTCCCTACCCTCATCTTTTCACTCTAGGCTAATTTACAACTGCCTACTGTTCAGTTATACCTGAGTGGTTCTCCCCTGTCTCTAAACTCAATATACTCAGAAATTAACAACTCATTTTCCCCCAGAACTTACTCTCTCTCCTGCTTTTTATATTTCAGCTAATCATACCTTCTTCCCTTCACTGGTAAATAAGGTCCTACATCTGTATGTTGCACAGCAAGAG
This sequence comes from Castor canadensis, assembly GCF_047511655.1. NCBI lineage: Eukaryota > Metazoa > Chordata > Mammalia > Rodentia > Castoridae > Castor > Castor canadensis. The sequence goes on along the minus strand of NC_133405.1, from coordinate 124,662,829 downwards.
TAAACAAGTTTAGTAAGAATTTAGAAAAATTTGCTTATATTTATATTTATATTATAAGCTTCCCATAGCTTCTAGGTCCATTGATTCACCCAGTTGGTCTCTATTCACTTTCTAACTGCCTGGTTACAAGAGCCTGGGGCCTAGATCTTCTCCCATGGAGCATCACACCAACACAAACCCTGGCTTACCCCTTCTCCAGAAGCTGAAATCTTCCTTATTGACTTGAACTGTCTTGAAAGGCTAATATGGAAGACCCCAAGTGCCTACCTCATCCACCAGTGGAATTAGCATGGTAGAATTATGGATCAGTAAATCCATATACTTCTGAACTCTATTACCCTTGCTCAACTACTCATCTGTAGGCCTAAGTCTTTTGACTGTGCTCTGCCAAACTCACATTTCCAAAATACTCTGTTCCTTCTTTCTTCCATTCCAAACTCCCACTGATTCCTATCCTCTAAAAACTTTCCCCTTAAGCCTCAAGAAAGTACTGTTACAACTTTCTAATATTCACATTTTGGAGTTTTCCTCCATATCCTTATCAAAACTGACATCCAGAGCTCTCCTCAAAGGCTCAACTTCACCTAAAACTTTCTCAAATAGGGCAACTCTTTTCCCCACACCTTTTCAGCTTCTCCTTCTGCTTTCAGGGCATTTTTACTCCATTTTCTCTGAGAAGACACTCCGTTGATGTTCATGCCAGTAACTTATTATGGATTATTGAAATTTATCCTTGTTTTCATTTATTCTATATGCTCACTTATTTATTTTACATGGAGAATAACTTTTCCACCAGGATCCTTTACACCTGCCTCTAGTTCTAAGAGAATTTGTGGGGTCTTTTATACAAGTTAAGTAATTAAAGCTAGATCAGTCTGGTCATAATAAGAAGGTTAATTATTTCAAGGATGATGAGTAAATTCAACCCCTGGTGGTTATTCAATGTTAAATACTGACTTCAGAGTTCATAGTAATTCAGCCTCCATAGTTCAAAATTTTAAGTGAAAAAATCTTAGTTTCTACACAAACATCTCAACAAATGTAGTTTATAACATTTATAATCTCAAAGCTACAAGTCAACAGTTCTTAGAACTAGTTTTATAAATCTTTCAATGTTATAGGAACAGCTCTTCCATGTTTCATAATTAGAATTAGACAGAAATTTGACTTCTTTATGAGAATATATTGTATAAATATAGATTTAACTCAAGTTTTATACTTGTTAGTCTATAACTCTTTCCTAACCTTTATTCTTCTCTATTTAAACAAAAGCTAATGGCTAATCTAGTGCATTGTCTGTACCAGCTACTTTTGTCAATAAATTCGTGAAGTTTTCCATTAAGAACTTCTGAAGACTTAGAGCCATTTTAATACAGGCTGAATAAGTTAATATGCATGTATTATATAAAATGTTATTAAATATATAATGTAAACAATTTAATATATATTTGTTGGCAATAATGGAGCCAATAGGTTTTGGTTCTTACTGCACACTTAAGCTTCTGTTTCCCAGGGTCACAGTCCTGCCTCAAGTCTAGCTTGAATCCTCCTTCTGCCCCAACCTCCAATCAGCATGAACCATAAGATCCTAACCAATCATATCATGCTGAGTCTCACTGAGGGGTATTTAAGCCCCTGCTCCTCTCTCTCTCTCTCTCTCTCTCTCAATCTTGGCTTTCTACCTCTCCCACCCAGCAATAAAGAATCTCTTGGCCAGATCAGGAGAGTGATCTCTCTGCGTGGTCACTTTGGGGCCTACATTTGGTGCTGTGACTCGGATTGGGTCTCCCCACTAATCCTGGTGGGACCCTGATTCTGACTCACCCCACGACCACTCTGAGGACATGACTGGACAGGACTCATCCTCCCAATCACTCTTGCTCGCATCCAACACTGAACATTCTTTGGTGAGTCCACATACCCTTCTTGGGCTCTCCTTCAGTGTCTCTGGGGTTTAGAGTATTTCCCCTGTTTGGCTATCTCTGGGGCTCAGAAGGTAGAGGGGGTTCCCTTCCCTCTGTTTGGCTTGGATCTATTTTGTTGTGGGTCTCAGAGACCCCTTGTCGAAAAGCCTGGTGCAGGGTGACCCACAGCCTCTGGGCCCCAGGGGCCCTACAAGCCACTTTAATGCAGTGACGACTGCTTCTCGTGTGCCTTGTACCATTCTCAGGATATTTGAGTCGTGTGGGGATGCCCCGCGATTCCATATATCCTTCCAAACGGCTCCCACTATGGGGGTCACCTCCTCTTTGCTGTCTGACTCTCCACTGAGATGCCTCCTCAATAATTTGGACACCTTGGGTTTGACCCCAGATATAAAACCAAAAAATTTGATCCGCTTTTGCACTCAAATCTAGTCCACTTATCCTTTAGACAACCAAAGTCGGTGGCTCCTTTTCGGGTCTTTACATCCCAACCTCCTGTGGGACCTATATAACTACTGTGGGTGATCAGGACGATGGGGAGAGATTCCATATATACAAGCTTTTTCATACCTCCATCTAAATCCGGCTCTCTGCACCACTTGCAAACCAAAACATGTACTTCTTGCCCTCAAACCCTCCCTCTGTACTTTCTGATCTCCTGTGCAGATTCTATTAGCCTGTGAACCAGTTTCTAAATCAGCCAATTCCTCTCCCAAACCTTCTCCTTCCCCATGTAAACAGACTTCTTGCACTGCTTACCATACCTATCTCCTCCTATCTTCCTGAAAAACTTTCCCCATCATGGAGTTAAGCAAGCCACTCCTTGCCAATTCTGGCCTCGAGGTGGTTCCAGCTCTGGGAGAGCACATACTCCCTTCCTGTGGGCTGAGACAAAGCCCCGGATTTATTGGGTGACTGGAGAGTGGAGGTTTCATTTTGCTGAAAGCCTGCCAGTACCAATCAATGGGAGCAACCTAGAGACACAGGTGATGGCTAATCCCATAGGCGTGTGTCATGCCTCCAGGCTCTGCCTTCCCCTCCCTTACCTAAGATGTCAGCACACCTTTCTGCCTCTTCCATGGTCTCACCACGTGTCCTTTGTCTCTGTCTGCCTTCCCCTCCCTGGGCTTACTGGGACCCTGCCTCCCATGAAAAACCTGTAGCATGGAAACTTATGACTTAAGTTATTCCAACTAGTTTGACAGGCCTCTCAGTCTAAAGTAATTTTAAGTCAGCTGCTTTACAAAAGCACTTACAAAAAACTGCAGCTGCCATGCTCATGCTGTAACTCTGCCCCCACAAGGGGAGGAAGGAAAGCAAACAGGCGCACCTGTGCACAGGATGCCAGCTTCTGGACACAGCAAAAACACCTGCCATAGCTAAGAAAATCCATACAGAGGACCCAGTACATCCTGGGTTGCCAGCCACATGTGGTGAAGGCTGTGGCCTGCCTCCACTTCCCCTAGAATAAGCATGCACAGGGTACATGGGAAAGGGGTAGGGGTGACAGGCCGCAGGATCAGGCCTAGGCAGTCAGCGTCATTTGTCCCAGGTGTGTGTGGAGGGAGTGGCGCCTTGTACAACTCCTGCTCCTAGCCCCACCTCACACCTCAGGGCATCAGACCCAGTCCTTGTAGGCCAATTGTTAGCTTAAGGTTATAGTTCCAGAAATAAAATAGGCATTACTGTGGTCTCTAAACTTCTCATTTAGAATTTTCTATACCTTTGGCCTCAGCATAAATTTTTCCCTCCAAATATTAACCCTAGTTGTCCCGTATGGCACTGTTACTGGCCTGAAATGCCCTCTGAATGCCCTTCTCTAACTTTACAAATGATTTATTTGTTAAAAAGGTAGCCTTTATTAAAGAGGCTGCCTGCTGTTAGCTAAAAGACAGGATCCTAACGTTTTGTTCTTTCTAGATGGGACCTGCATCTTCCAGTCTTCTGGCTGGTAGATGTTGGAAGCTTTGTACTGAGGCCTGGCCTCAGTATGCCTTGGGTGACCAAGAGAAGTGGCCTTCACAGGGTTCCTTAAATTACAATACCATACTCCAATTAGACCTTTTTTATAAAAGTAAAAAAAAGTAAACTGAGGTCCCCATACAAATTTCTCTCATTAGAAAAGCAATGGGTTCTGGCCCAGGCCACTCAGGTTGGAAATGATTATATGGCTCAAGTAGTAGAGTGCAGCTTTACAGGCATAAAGTCCTGAGTTCAAGCCCAGTACAGCAAAAGTAAAAAAAAAATAATAATAATATTTGGGGCTGAGGAAGTAGCTCAATGGGAGAATGTCTGCCCAGCATGTGCAAAGCCCTGAGTTCAATTCCTCAGTATTACTAAAAAAAATAAAAAATGGTAAAGAAGATAAGTGACATTAATGTCACTTCAGCCATCTCATAGTGGAAAAACATAGTTTAATTTAGACCAGATCCCTCATTCTTCAAGTGAGGAAACTGAGGCCCAGAACAGTTCAGAGACCTGCTCTCCAGACTGTCAGGTGTCAATGTAAAATAAAAACTTTACTTTACAGCAACAACCTAAAAAAAAATCCTCTTACCTTTCTACAGCATCTTAAGGACGCTCTCAGAAAGCATACCACGGAAGATGGTGGCTAGAGGAGGAAGCAGAAAGCATGCCTCATATAATGAAATCTTGGAGAGATGCTGGAAACACCACTTGCAGGCAAAACCACCAAGAAGAGGCAAAACTTTGACCCTCCACACCTCCAGCCGGTGCAGAGAATCTCCACTTCACATTAAATGGAGAAACCAGGAGGGCCCCAGGGCTGCCAGTTGCCCGTGCCCGGATGGCTTGGGAAGACGTGGACAAGGTGAGCTTAGCGGTATGTGATACTCCCAAAGACAACCCAGGGCCAGAACAGCAGAGCCCCCTGGACAGACTGATCTCCACACGGGAAAAAAGAGAAACCGAGTAATAAGCAATAAGAACAATAAAGACACGTTGCAAAGAGGGTGGGGCGCCCTGAGGTCCGAAGAGCGGTGGAGGGGAATCCTTCCTGGAACTGTAAATAAACAAGCCAGGCCTGGCCAGAGAGGCTCTGGCGGGAGCAGGGGTGCGCACCCAGTAACCAGGAGCAGGAAAGCTTGTGAGAGTGGCGGAGGGAGGAAAACTACACAGGAGAGGGGGGAAGATCCACCTCCCATGTGAGCTGTAAACAAACATGGGGCAGCTGGCAAGAGCAGCAGCACCGCCCAGCAAACAGGAGCAGGAAAGCTTGTAAAAGTGGCGGTGGGAGGAAAACTCTACAGGAGAGGGAGGAAGACCCACTTCCCACATGAGCTGTAAATAAACATATAGGCCAGAGAAAGCAGGTGCAGTGTCACCTCCCCAGGGGAAAGCTTGTAGCAGAGGCTCACACACAGGAGAACTCTGAGTAAACAAAGCCTGCAGGGCCAGGTGAGTGTTAAGTTCACCCCTGAGATCTGCATAAATAAAGCCTCCAGCAACAGCAGGCTGACAGCAGCAGGCAGGCAAGCCAAAGCCACAGATAGCCATTCACAGAACTGTCTCCAGACTCTTTTTTTTCTCTTTCCCTACCTTTGATGAGAAAAGAACTGAACTACACCTGCATGCTGAAAAACTTACTGACACTATTGCATTTGAACTTGGGACACTTTGTGGGGTTTTTTTTTTTTTGCGTGTGTGTGCAGTTTTCTTCTACTTTATGCATCACCTTAGATGAGACAACTACAGAACAATATCTGAGGCACCATCTCCAGGATTGGAGGCTGAGACAGACACCAAAATTATGAAGACTGAAACTTCATTGCATTTGAACTTGGAGGTTTTTTTTTTTCTATTTTTATTTTGTTTTATTTTATTTATATATACATATATTTCTTTCATTTACTTATTTTTTATTTTTATTCTTATCTTTATTCTTTTTATTTTTTATTTTCAATCCTCTCTCTGTCTCTCTAATGCCTGTTCAGCTTACTGTCGATTAGTACACAAATGCTCCCTGTTTATATCTTTGAAACTTTTTTGTTTGATTCTTTGTTTTGTTTTTCCCTACTTGTCTGTTTATTTGTTTTTCCCTTTTTCTTTAACTTCTTTGCTTTCCATGTCCTCTTACCCTTCCATTCTAAATATCACCATTGTTATTATACTCAATGTTAAAATATTCAATGAGAATTTTATAGAGATGATACTGGATAGGATCAACCAAAATGTACAGGAGACACTTAAGAAATTTCAAGGTGCAAAAATAGACAACATTAAATAGGAAACCACTCAGGATATGGAAAACCTCAGAAAAAAGAATGAAACAGAACTGCAAAACAAAACAGAAAGCCAATCCAGCAGAATAGAGCAAACAGAAGACAGAATCTCAGAACTTCAAGATGAAATTGTAATTAAATGAAAAACCGAAGAATTATTAATTAAACAACTCAAGACCTGTGAAAAGAAAATGCAAGAACTCACTGACTCCATCAAAAGACCAACCTTGAGAATCATGGACATCGAAGAAGGAGAAGAGGTGCAAGTGAAGGGAATGCATAATATATTCAACAAAATAATAACAGAAAATTTCCCAAATCTAGAGAAAGTTATTCCCATACAGATGAAAGAGGCCTCCAGGACACCAAACAGACCAGATCAAAATAGAACTACTCCATGACATATCACCATTAAAACAACAAGTTCAGAAACTACAGAAAGAATATTGAAGGCTGTAAGAGAGAAAAAACAAGTAACATACAAAGGTAAACCCATCAAAATCACAGCAGACTTCTCAACAGAAACATTAAAAGCAAGAAGAGCTTGGGGTGAGATCTTCCGGGCACTGAATGAAAATAACTTCAACCCCAGGATACTCTACCCAGCAAAACTATCATTCAAAATAGATGGAGCAATAAAAGTCTTCCATGATAAGCAGAAACTAAAACAATATGTGACCACAAAGCCACCACTACAAAAGATTCTTCAAGGGATTCTGCACAGAGAAAGTGAAACCCAACATAACCCTGAAAAGACAGGCAGCAACAAACCACAGGAAAAGAAAAAGCAAGACAGTAGAGAGTAACCTCAACTTAGGTACACATAATCAAAACTTCAAACAACTAGGACAACTAAATGACAGGAATCACTACATACCTATCAGTAATAACACTTAATGTTAATGGACTTAATTCACCCATCAAAAGGCACCGCGTGATGAAATGGATTAAAAGGGAAGATCCAACAATTTGTTGCTTACAGGAGACCCATCTCACCAACAGAAATAAGCATAGGCTTAGGATGAAAGGCTGGAAGAAGATTTACCAAGACAATGGCCCCTGGAAACAGGCAGGAGTGGCAATACTTATGTCTGACAAAGTAGACTTCAAACCTACATTGACCAAATGAGATAAAGAAGGACATTCCATACTAATAAGAGAGGAAATAGACCAAAAGGAAACAACAATTATCAACCTATATGCACACAATGTCAATGCACCCAATTTCATCAAATAAACCCTGAAAGACTTAAAAGCATATATAAATGCCAACACAGTGGTTGTGGGAGACTTTAACACCCTATTATCATCAATAGATAGGTCATCCAAACAAAAACTCAATAAAGAAATTCAAGATCTAAAATATACCATAGATCAAATGGACCTACGTGATGTCTACAGAACATTTCATCCAACTTCTACACAATATATATTCTTCTCAGCAGCCCATGGAACCTTCTCCAAAATAGATCATATCCTAGGGCACAAAGCAAGCCTCAGCAAATATAACAAAATAGAAATAATACCGTGCATACTATCTGATCACAATGCAATAAAACTAGAACTCAACAACAAAAGTAAAGACAAAAAACATGCAAACAGCTGGAAACTAAATAACTCATTACTTAATGAAGAATGGATCATCGATGCAATAAAAGAGGAAATTAAAAAGTTCCTGGAAGTCAATGAAAATGAAAACACAACCTACCGGAACCTATGGGACACAGCTAAGGCAGTCTTGAGAGGAAAGTTTATAGCCATGAGTGCATATATTAAAAAGATTGAAAGATCCCAAATCAATAACCTAATGATACATCTCAAACTCCAAGAAAAACAAGAACAAGCAAACCCCAAAACAAATACAAGGAGAGAAATAATAAAAATAAGAGCTGAAATCAACAAAATAGAAACCAACAAAACCATACAAAGAAATAATGAAACAAATAGTTGGTTCTTTGAAAAAATAAACAAGATTGATAGACCCCTGGCAAACCTGACTAAAATGAGGAGAGAAAAAACCCAAATTAGTAGAATTAGAAATGCAAAAGGGGAGATAACAACAAACACCATGGAAGTCCAGGAAATCATCAGAGACTACTTTGAGAACCTATATTCAAATAAATTTGAAAATCTAAAAGAAATGGACAGATTTCTAGATACATATGATCATCCAAAACTGAACCAAGAGGAAATTAATCACCTGAATAGACCTATAACACAAAATGAAATTGAAGCAGCAATCAAGAGTCTCCCCAAAAAGAAAAGTCCAGGACCTGATGGATTCTCTGCTGAATTCTATCAGACCTTTAAAGACGAACTGATACCAACACTCTTTAAACTGTTCCACGAAATAGAAAGGGAAGGAAAACTGCCAAGCACATTTTATGAAGCCAGTATTACACTTATCCCAAAACCAGGCAAAGACACCTCCAAAAAGGAGAACTATAGGCCAATCTCCTTAATGAACATTGATGCAAAAATCCTCAACAAAATAATGGCAAACCGAATTCAGCAACACATCAAAAAGATTATTCACCACGACCAAGTAGGCTTCATCCCAGGGATGCAGGGGTGGTTCAACATACGAAAATCAATAAACGTAATAAACCACATTAACAGAAGCAAAGACAAAAACAACTTGATCATCTCAATAGATGCAGAAAAAGCCTTTGATAAGATCCAACATCATTTCATGATAAAAGCTCTAAGAAAACTAGGAATAGAAGGAAAGTTCCTCAACATTATAAAAGCTATATATGACAAACCTACAGCCAGCATTATACTTAACGGAGAAAAACTAAAACCATTCCCTCTAAAATTAGGAACCAGACAAGGATGCCCACTATCTCCACTCCTATTCAACATAGTACTGGAATTCCTAGCCAGAGCAATTAGGCAAGAAGAAGGAATAAAAGGAATACAAATAGGTAAAGAAACTGTCAAAATATCCCTATTTGCAGATGACATGATCCTATACCTTAAAGACCCAAAAAACTCTACTCAGTAGCTTCTAGACATCATCAGTAGCTATAGCAAGGTAGCAGGATATAAAATCAACATAGAAAAATCATTAGCATTTCTATACACTAACAATGAGCAAACTGAAAAAGAATATATGAAAACAATTCCATTTACAATAGCCTCAAACAAAATCAAATACCTAGGTGTAAACCTAACAAAAGATGTGAAAGACCTCTACAAGGAAAACTATACACTTCTGAAGAAAGAGATTGAGGAAGACTATAGAAAGTGGAGAGATCTCCCATGCTCATGGATTGGTAGAATCAACATAGTAAAAATGTCAATACTCCCAAAAGTAATCTACATGTTTAATGCAATTCCCATCAAATTCCAATGACATTCATTAAAGAGATTGAAAAATCTACTGTTAAATTTATATGGAAACACAAGAGGCCACGAATAGCCAAGGCAATACTCAGTCAAAAGAACAATGCAGGAGGTATCACAATACCTGACTTCAAACTATATTACAAAGCAATAACAATAAAAACAGAATGGTACTGGCACAAAAACAGACATGAAGACCAGTGGAACAGAATAGAGGACCCAGATATGAAGCCACACAACTATAAGCAACTTATCTTTGACAAAGGAGCTAAAAATATACAATGGAGAAATAGCAGCCTCTTCAACAAAAACTGCTGGGAAAACTGGTTAGCAGTCTGCAAAAAACTGAAACTAGATCCATGTATATCACCCTATACCAAGATTAACTCAAAATGGATCAAGGATCTTAATATCAGACCACAAACTCTTAAGTTGATACAAGAAAGAGTAGGAAATACTCTGGAGTTAGTAGGTATAGGTAAGAAACTTTCTCAGTGAAACCCCAGCAGCACAGCAACTAAGAGATAGCATAGATAAATGGGACCTCATAAAACTAAAAAGCTTCTGTTCATCAAAAGAAATGGTCTCTAAACTGAAGAGAACACCCACAGAGTGGGAGAAAATATTTGCCAACTATACATCAGACAAAGGACTGATAACCAAAATATACAGGGAATTTAAAAAACTAAATTCTCCCAAAACTAATGAACCAATAAAGAAATGGGCAAGTGAACTAAACAGAATTTTCTCAAAAGAAGAAATTCAAATGGCCAAAAACACATGAAAAAATGCTCACCATCTCTAGCAATAAAGGAAATGCAAATTAAAACCACACTAAGATTCCACCTCACCCCTGGTAGAATAGCCATCATCAGCAACACCACCAACAACAGGTGTTGGCAAGGATGTGGGGAAAAAGGAACCCTCTTACACTGTTGGTGGGAATGTAGACTAGTACAACCACTCTGGAAAAAAATTTGGAGGCTACTTAAAAAGCTGGACATCGATCTACCATTTGATCCAGCAATACCACTCTTGGGGATATACCCAAAAGACTGTTACTCCAGAGGCACCTGCACATCCATGTTTATTGCGGCACTATTCACAATAGCCAAGTTATGGAAACAGCCAAGATGCCCCAGCACTGACGAATGGATTAAGAAAATGTGGTATCTATACACAATGGAATTTTATGCAGCCATGAAGAAGAACGAAATGTTATCATTTGCTGGTAAATGGATGGAATTGGAGAACATCATTCTGAGTGAGGTTAGCCTGGCTCAAAAAACCAAAAATCGTATGTTCTCCCTCATATGTGGACATTAGATCAAGGGCAAACACAACAAGGGGATTGGACTATGAGCACATGATAAAAGCGAGAGCACACAAGGGAGGGGTGAGGATAGATAAGACACCTAAAAAACTAGCTAGCATTTGTTGCCCTTAATGCAGAGAAAGTAAAGCAGATACCTTAAAGCAACTGAGGCCAATAGGAAAAGGGAACAGGTACTAGAGAAAAGGTGAGATCAAAAAGAATTAACCTAGAAGGTAACACCCACGCACAGGAAATCAATGTGAGTCAATGCCCTGTATAGCTATCCTTATCTCAACCAGCAAAATCCCTTGTTCCTTCCTATTATTGCTTATACTCTCTCTACAACAAAATTAGAGATAAGGGCAAAATAGTTTCTGCTGGGTATTGAGGGGGGGGAGCGGGAGGGGGCAGAGTGGGTGGTAAGGGAGGGGGTGGGGGCAGGGGGGAGAAATGAACCAAGCCTTGTATGCACATATGAATAATAAAAGAAAAATGAAAAAAAAAAAAAAAAAGGCCACACCAAGGTAGGTGACCTGTGGGAGGCAGGGGCTGTCAGGATTTAAATGTAACACTCTTGGATAAAAGAGAGCTTTACCTCATTATTTTATATAAATTGACACTTTTAATTTTTTAAATGTTTGTACCATATTTAGATAAAGTGTAACATAACACTGTTACAAGGTGGTCATTTAAGGCACATAAGCAAATATGTAAATGAACTCTGATTTAGTATACTTAAAGCTTGACAAGATCAGCAGAAAACAAATAATTTCTTTGATAAATTCTTTCTCTGTAATGGTTTTTTGTAGATGTTACTCAGAGCAGAACAATATTAAGATAACCTTGTTATTTCATAGACATAGAGGATTTGATTTTAGTTTGACATGACCCTAAAAATCTTTTAGGCAACTCTTAGATTACATTCAACTTTAACTTTATCACACACTGAAGCTTTTATTATACACTTTTCAAACTTACTCAGACCATACAACATACTAAACCCTTTTGATGGTTTGTCCTTATCCTTCCTATTTGAAACACTCTTTAGGACAAACCCTTCTTTCCAAAATCCCTTCTCATCCAAAAAACCATTCCTTTTTCCTTTAACTTCTCAAAAAGTACATTTACTACCTATCTATATCCTTTCCAGTTGTTTACTTTGTAACTTGCATTTTAAAATTAACTTTTATAAGAATTTTTAATTTATTATAGTGGCTGGAGCAACTAATTAGTAGCCCTTATTGTTTTTAGGAATAGACATAAGGCCTCATTGTCCCTCAGGCTTGAGGGGATATTGTTTTAGGTGTGGAAACTGTGAGGGATTTTTAAGTTTTATTTCAATAGGGAGGGCAGTTCTGGCTCACCCTACACTCATCTCATCAGTCCACACTGTGGAATCTCTTTGTTCCTGAAGGAGGGGGCAGCAGAGATAGCTGCCTGGGGGTAGGAGAATTTGAGCTTTTAATTGAGACAGTAAATCCTGTCCCAGCAGGGACACTGGAGTTTTATGTACTATGAGGAAAGAGTGACAGAAGAGGAGGTCTCCCCAAGAGCAGACCAGAGGCCAAGTAAAATAAGCCCTATAGGGGCTGGCCAGATTTGCCCCAAATGATAACTTTTGTCATTGGACCGGGGACAAGGAGAAAAAGGTAAAACAGAGAAAAGGGCTCCACTGTCTAGGAGGAAAATGACCTTTTGTTTTTCTGCCATTATGGCTCCTCAACATTGATTCCAAGAAGTGGAGTGTGGACAGGAGGTTTGGACCCATCAATCCATAGGAGGTGGCACCTCGCCTTCCATCTGGTGACTGGGGCACTTAGACCTCCAGTGGTTACCCTTGCAGAGGGCAGGGTCCCAGTTGGGGGCAGGGCTGTCTCCTGGGCTGTCCCCCCTTAAGCATTCTCTGCAAAAGTGCCCCTCCTGTCCACCACTGTAGCAAGTTCAGGATACAGGCCCCAGTCAGGTGGGGCCCTCTCTGAGAGCAGCAATGAGGCCATGGTGTCTCTTATCTTTTTCTCTCCTGTTAGTAAGGTCCCAGAAATACAGACATAGCCGTACATACAGACATGGCTAGCTGTGTTACTTGGTTCAATGACTTTTCCCTTCAGCCACAGTCTGAGTTTTTTATGAATATCTGCGACTGACTGTTAAATTTATCTTTGAGGAGAACCTCTCTCACCTGTGACTCTGAGTCAACCGTGGTATACTTTCTTTTTTTTTTTCTTTTGTTTCATTTTTACTTTTATTTTTTTTCTTTTTCTTATTGTTTTGTTATTCATATGTGCATACAAGGCTTGGGTCATTTCTCCCCCCTGCCCCCATCCCCTTCCTTACCACCCACTCTGCCCCCTCCCTGTCCCCCCCACCCCCTCAATACCCAGCAGAAACTATTTTGCCCTTATCTCTAATTTTGTTGAAGAGAGAGTATAAGCAATAATAGGAAGGAACAAGGGTTTTTGCTGGTTGAGATAAGGATAGCTATATAGGGAGTTGACTCACATTAATTTCCTGTGCGTGTGTGTTACCTTCTAGGTTAATTCTTTTTGATCTAACTTTTTCTCTAGTTCCTGGTCCCCTTTTACTATTGTCCTCAGTTGCTTTTAAGGTATCTGCTTTAGTTTCTCTGCTTTAAGGGCAACAAATGCTAGCTAATTTTTTAGGTGTCTTACCTATCTTCACCCTTCCCTTGTGTGCTCTTGTTTTTATCATGTGCTCAAAGTCCAATCCCCTTATTGTGTTTGCCCGTGATCTAATGTCCACATATGAGAGAGAACATACAATTTTTGGTCTTTTGGGCCAGGCTAATCTCACTCAGAGTGAATGATAACATTTTGTTCTTCTTCATGGCTGCATAAAATTCCATTGTGTATAGATACCACATTTTCTTGATCCATTTGTCAGTAGTGGGCCATGTTGGCTGTTTCCATAACTTGGCTATTGTGAATAGTGCTGCAATAAACATGGGTGTGCAGGTGCCTCTGGAGTAACCTGTGTTACAGTCTTTTGGGTATATCCCCAAGAGTGGTATTGCTGGATCAAATGGTAGATCGATGTCCAGCTTTTTAAGTAGCCTCCAAATTTTTTCGAGAGTGGTTGTACTAGTCTACATTCCCACCAACAGTGTAAGAGGGTTCCTTTTTCCCCGCATCCTCGCCAACACCTGTTGTTGGTGGTGTTGCTAATGATGGCTATTCTAACAGGGGTGAGGTGGAATCTTAGCGTGGTTTTAATTTGCATTTCCTTTATTGCTAGAGATGGTGAGCATTTTTTCATGAGTTTTTGGCCATTTGAATTTCTTCTTTTGAGAAAGTTCTGTTTAGTTCACTTGCCCATTTCTTTATTGGTTCATTAGTTTTGGGAGAATTTAGTTTTTTAAGTTCCCTATATATTCTGGTTATCAGTCCTTTGTCTGATGTGTAGCTGGCAAATATTTTCTCCCTCTCTTTGGGTGTTCTCTTCAGTTTAGAGACCATTTCTTTTGTTGAGCAGAAGCTTTATAGTTTTATGAAGTCCCATTTGTCTATGCTATCTCTTAGTTGCTGTGTTGCTGGGGTTTCGTTGAGACAGTTCTTACCTACACCTACTAATTCCAGAGTATTTCCTACTATTTCCAGTATCAACATTAGAGTTTATGGTCTGATATTAAGATCCTTGATCCATTTTGAGTAAATATTGGTATAGGGTGATATACATGGATCTAGTTTCAGTTTTTTGCAGACTGCTAACCAGTTCTCCCAGCACTTTTTGTTGAAGAGGCTGTCTTTTCTCCATCACATACTTTTAGCTAATTTGTCAAAGACAAGTTGTTTATAGTTGTGTGGCTTCATATCTAAGTCCTCTATTCTGTTCCACTGGTCTTCATGTCTGTTTTTGTGCCAGTACCAGGCTGTTTTTGTCATTTTTGCTTTGTAATATAGTTTGAAGTCAGGTATTGTGATACCTCCAGCATTGTTCTTTTCACTGAGTATTGCCTTGGCTATTCGTAGACTCTTGTGTTTCCATATAAATTTTTTTTTTTTTTTGAAATTCTTTTTTCTTTTATTTTTTTTTCATTTTTCTTTTATTATTCATATATGCATACAAGGCTTGGTTCATTTCTCCCCCCTGCCCCCACCCCCTCCCTTACCACCCACTCCGCCCCCTCCCGCTCCCCCCACTCAATACCCAGCAGAAACTATTTTGCCCTTTCTCTAATTTTGTTGTAGAGAGAGTATAAGCAATAATAGGAAGGAACAAGGGGTTTTGCTGGTTGAGATAAGGATAGCTATACAGGGCATTGACTCACATTGATTTCCTGTGCGTGGGTGTTACCTTCTAGGCTAATTCTTTTTGATCTAACCTTTTCTCTAGTACCTGTTCCCCTTTTCCTATTGGCCTCAGTTGCTTTAA
The DNA here is from genome assembly GCF_047511655.1 of Castor canadensis. Taxonomy (NCBI): domain Eukaryota; kingdom Metazoa; phylum Chordata; class Mammalia; order Rodentia; family Castoridae; genus Castor; species Castor canadensis. Next base: position 124,647,611 of record NC_133405.1, on the reverse strand, counting down.
GGTATCTGCTTTACTTTCTCTGCATTAAGGGCAACAAATGCTAGCTAGTTTTTTAGGTGTCTTATCTATCCTCACCCCTCCCTTGTGTGCTCTCGCTTTTATCATGTGCTCATAGTCCAATCCCCTTGTTGTGTTTGCCCTTGATCTAATGTCCACATATGAGGGAGAACATACGATTTTTGGTTTTTTGAGCCAGGCTAACCTCACTCAGAATGATGTTCTCCAATTCCATCCATTTACCAGCAAATGATAACATTTCGTTCTTCTTCATGGCTGCATAAAATTCCATTGTGTATAGATACCACATTTTCTTAATCCATTCGTCAGTGCTGGGGCATCTTGGCTGTTTCCATAACTTGGCTATTGTGAATAGTGCCGCAATAAACATGGATGTGCAGGTGCCTCTGGAGTAACAGTCTTTTGGGTATATCCCCAAGAGTGGTATTGCTGGATCAAATGGTAGATCAATGTCCAGCTTTTTAAGTAGCCTCCAAATTTTTTTCCAGAGTGGTTGTACTAGTCTACATTCCCACCAACAGTGTAAAAGGGTTCCTTTTTCCCCGCATCCTCGCCAACACCTGTTGTTGGTGGTGTTGCTGATGATGGCTATTCTAACAGGGGTGAGGTGGAATCTTAGTGTGGTTTTAATTTGCATTTCCTTTATTGCTAGAGATGGTGAGCATTTTTTCATGTGTTTTCTGGCCACTTGAATTTCTTCTTTTGAGAAAGTTCTGTTTAGTTCACATGCCCATTTCTTTATTGGTTCATTAGTTTGGGGAGAATTTAGTTTTTTAAGTTCCCTGTATATTCTGGTTATCAGTCCTTTGTCTGATGTATAATTGGCAAATATTTTCTCCCACTCTGTGGGTGTTCTCTTCAGTTTAGAGACCATTTCTTTTGATGAACAGAAGCTTTTTAGTTTTATGAGGTCCCATTTTTCTATGCTATCTCTTAGTTGCTGTGCTGCTGGAGTTTCATTGAGAAAGTTCTTACCTATACCTAGTAACTCCAGAGTATTTCCTACTCTTTCTTGTATCAACTTAAGAGTTTGTGGTCTGATATTAAGATCCTTGATCCATTTTGAGTTAATCTTGGTATAGGGTGATATACATGGATCTAGTTTCAGTTTTTTGCAGACTGCTAACCAGTTTTCCCAGCAGTTTTTGTTGAAGAGGCTGCTATTTCTCCATTGTATATTTTTAGCTCCTTTGTCAAAGATAAGTTGCTTATAGTTGTGTGGCTTCATATCTGGATCCTCTATTCTGTTCCACTGGTCTTCATGTCTGTTTTTGTGCCAGTACCATGCTCTTTTTATTGTTATTGCTTTGTAATATAGTTTGAAGTCAGGTATTGTGATACCTCCTGCATTGTTCTTTTGACTGAGTATTGCCTTGGCTATTCTTGGCCTCTTGTGTTTCCATATAAATTTAACAGTAGATTTTTCAATCTCTTTAATGAATGTCATTGGAATTTTGATGGGAATTGCATTAAACATGTAGATTACTTTGGGGAGTATCGACATTTTTACTATGTTGATTCTACCAATCCATGAGCATGGGAGATCTCTCCACTTTCTATAGTCTTCCTCAATCTCTTTCTTCAGAAGTGTATAGTTTTCCTTGTAGAGGTCTTTCACATCTTTTGTTAGGTTTACACCTAGGTATTTGATTTTGTTTGAGGCTATTGTAAATGGAATTGTTTTCATATATTCTTTTTCAGTTTGCTCATTGTTAGTGTATAGAAATGCTAATGATTTTTCTATGTTGATTTTATATCCTGCTACCTTGCTATAGCTATTGATGATGTCTAGAAGCTTCTGAGTAGAGTTTTTTGGGTCTTTAAGGTATAAGATCATGTCATCTGCAAATAGGGATATTTTGACAGTTTCTTTACCTATTTGTATTCCTTTTATTCCTTCTTCTTGCCTAATTGCTCTGGCTAGGAATTCCAGTACTATGTTGAATAGGAGTGGAGATAGTGGACATCCTTGCTTGGTTCCTGATTTTAGAGGGAATGGTTTCAGTTTTTTTCTGTTAAGTATAATGCTGGCTGTAGGTTTGTCATATATAGCTTTTATAATGTTGAGGAACTTTCCTTCTATTCCTAGTTTGGTGTGGCCTTAAAGGAACAGACTCACTCACTGAGTCATAAATGCATCAACCCAATCTTCCGTTTCCCAACCCCCATACCATAAGACAGCTTACAGCTTTCCTGGCAGTTATAGGATTTTGCAGAATTTAGATACCTATGTATGTAGTCCCTGAACAGACACCTTTTTATGCCCCTCCTAATATTCCTATTTGGGTCTTAGATAATGTATGGCCACCCCTTTCTCTTAGAAAACTTGCCTCCAACAGACTCTGCTCCTCTGGCTGACTACCTGCCTTCTCAGGGAACTTCTCAGAGAGCATGCAAACCAGATCCTGCCCCACCCTATAACAATTTCTGTTAAACCAGGGCATCTTGTTCTCCAAAAGGATCTTCTACCCTCTCCATTCGGACTTCGATGGACCAGCTCTCATCTGATCATTCTCATGACACCCACTGCTGTCAAGCTCAATGGGTTCCCCCAATGGCGGCACCTCTCAAGAAACAATTAGAAAATGGAGAAGGGAGTTGGAGGACTCTTGAAATTGTCTAGGGAACAACATTTCACAGTGGTTCTCCTGGCCAATGCCCATCCTAATGATTATGTTCTTGCTCTCCTATTCTTAAGCTTCCTCCCTTGTATCATACCACATGTCTGCTCTTGCTAATCAAAAATTTAACCAGGTGTACCTCCAGGGATACCAACCTCTCCAAATCACGAGGATAGTTGGCTGATACCCACCATGCGGTGGTCGGAGGATTGGCTCGACACTCTTTATGACCTGTGGCTGCAAGGCACCTTCATCAACTTCAGGGAAGAGGAAATCTTCATTTTTGGAGCCTGGGTGTATGCCATCATGGGGATCACCACCCCAACATTGTTTGCCAACTGACCCTCCCTTCCCCTGCGCCACCCCTTGCTAGCTCGAAGAAGCCAGAGCGAACACAACGCCCCCCTTCCTTAACAAACAAAAAAGGGAGGAATGTTGGCAATAATGGCACCAATAGGTTTTGAATCTTACTGCACCCTTAAGCTTCTGTTTCCCAGGGTTATGGTTCTGCCTCAAGTCTAGCTTGAATCCCCCTTCTGCCCCAACCTCCAATCAGCATAAACCATAAGATCCTAACCAATCATATCATCCTGAGTCTCACTGAGGGGTATTTAAGCCCCTGCCCCTCTCTCTCTCTCTCTCTCTCCCTCTCTCTCTCTCTCTCTCTCTCGGCTCTCTCCCTCTCCCACCCGGCAATAAAGAATCTCTTGGCCAGATCACTCATCTCTGCATGGTCACTTTGAGGCCTACAATATTCATTTTGACTTCTGCAAGATGAACCACTTTTCCCCCTTCCTTAGTGCTATCATCTGCCAAATCCCTGGCCCTCCTCCAAATTCATTGAAGATGTTAGTACAAGCATCACTGATTTCCTCTGTACTCAAACACCTGCCATTACCCAGGATACTGTATGAACCACAAGCATGCAGTGTTATACACTGAACTGTGTCTGCTTAAAATTCATGTGTTTGAATCCCAATTCTCAGTACATCAGAATGCATCTGTATTTGAAAATAGGGTCTTTACAGAGGTAATTAAGGCAAAATGATATTATTAGGGCAGACTGTAATCCAATATATCTGGTGTCTTTATAAGAAAAGATTAGGACACAGACATACACAGAGGGATGGCCATGTGAAGAGACAAGGAAAAGATGGCCATCTATAAGCTGAGAGAGACCTCAGAAGAAACCAACCCTGACTACACCTTGATCTCAAACTTATAGCCTCCCAAATTGTGAGAAAATAAATTTGTGTTACTTAAGCTACCAGGCTGTGGTATTTTATTATGATAGCCCAGCAAACTAATATATGCAGTACACTAGTCTTCCTTATCTGTGAAGAATACTTTTTAAGGCCTCCAATGGATACCTGGAATTGTAGATAGGATCATAGCATATGTATATTACTTTGATAGTTATTTTAATCATAAAGATAAGATGGCTACTAAGTGAATGGAAGCATACACAGTGTGGATAAAGTGGACAAAGGATGATTTATAATAGAAGCAGAAAAAGCCTTTGATAAGATCCAACACGTCATGGTAAAAGCTCTAAGAAAACTAGGAATAGAAGGAAAGTACCTCAACATTATAAAAGCTATATATGACAAACCTACAGCCAGCATTATACTTAACAGAAAAAAACTGAAACCATTCCCTCTAAAATCAGGAACTAGACAAGGATGCCCACTATCTCCACTCCTATTCAACATAGTACTGGAATTCCTAGCCAGAGCAATTAGGCAAGAAGAAGGAATAAAAGGAATACAAATAGGAAAAGAAACTGTCAAAATAGCCCTATTTGCAGACGACATGATCCTATACCTTAAAGACCCAAAAAACTCTACTCAGTAGTTCTTAGACACCATCAATAGCTACAGCAAGGTAGCAGGATATAAAATCAACATAGAAAAATCATTAGCATTTCTATACACTAACAATGAGCAAACGGAAAAAGAATGTATGAAAACAATTCCATTTACAATAGCCATAAAAATAATCAAATACCTAGGTGTAACCTAACAAAGGATGTGAACGACCTTTACAAGGAAAACTATAAACTTCTGAAGAAAGAGATTGAGGAAGACTATAGAAAGTGGAGAGATCTCCCATGCTCGTGGATTGGTAGAATCAACATAGTAAAAATGTCTATATTCTTAAAAGTAATCTACATGTTTAATGCAATTCCCATCAAAATTCCAATGACATTCACTAAAGAGATTGAAAAAATCTACCGTGAAATTTATATGGAAATACAAGAGGCCACAAATAGCCAAGGCAATACTCAGTCAAAAGAACAATGCTGGAGGTATCACAATACCTGACTTCAAACTATATTACAAAGCAATAACAATAAAAACAGCATGGTACTGGCACAAAAACAGACATGAAGACCAGTGGAACAGAATAGAGGACACAGATATGAAGCCACACAACTATAACCAACTTGTCTTTGACAAAGGCACTAAAAATACATGATGGAGAAAAAGCAGCCTCTTCAACAAAAACTGCTGGGAAAACTGGTTAGCAGTTTGCAAAAAACTGAAACTAGATCCATGTATATCACCCTATACCAATATTAACTCAAAATGGATCAAGGATCTTAATATCAGAGCCCAATCTCTTAAGTTGATATAAAAAAGAGTAGGAAATACTCTGGAGTTAGTAGGTATAGGTAAGAACTTTCTCAATGGAACCCCAGCAGCACAGCAACTAAGAGATAGCATAGACAAATGGGACTTCATAAAACTATAAAGCTTCTGCTCAACAAAAGAAATGGTCTCTAAACTGAAGAGAACACCCACAGAGTGGGAGAAAATATTTGCCAGCTACACATCAGACAAAGGACTGATAACCAGAATATATAGGGAACTTAAAAAACTAAATTCTCCCCAAACTAATGAACCAATAAAGAAATGGGCAAGTGAACTAAACAGAACTTTCTCAAAAGAAGAAATTCAAATGGCCAAAAAACACATGAAAAAATGCTCACCATCTCTAGCAATAAAGGAAATGCAAATTAAAACCACGCTAAGATTCCACCTCACCCCTGTTAGAATAGCCATCATCAGCAACACCACCAACAACAGGTGTTGGCGAGGATGCGGGGAAAAAGGAACCCTCTTACACTGTTGGTGGGAATGTAAACTAGTACAACCACTGTGGAAAAAATTTGGAGGCTACTTAGAAACTAAGCTTTGATCTACCATTTGATACAGCAATACCACTCTTGGGGATATACCCAAAAGACTGTAACACAGGTTACTCCAGAGGCACCTGCACACCCATGTTTATTGGAGCACTATTCACAATAGCCAAGTTATGGAAACAGCCAAGATGGCCCACTACTGATGAATGGATCAAGAAAATGTGGTATCTATACACAATGGAATTTTATGCACCATGAAGAAGAATGAAATGTTATCATTCGCTGGTAAATGGATGGAATTGGAGAACATCATTCTGAGTGAGGTTAGCCTGGCCCAAAAGACCAAAAATTGTATGTTCTCCCTCATATGCGGACATTAGATCAAGGGCAAACACAACAAGGTGATTGAACTTTGATCACAAGATAAATGCGAGAGCACACAAGGGGGATATGAGGATAGGTAAAACACCTAAATAATTAGCTAGCATTTTTTGCCCTCAATGCAGAGAATCTAAAGCAGATACCTTAAAAGCAACTGAGGCCAATAGAAGAAGAGGACCAGGAACTAGAGAAAAGGTTAGATCAAGAAGAATTAACTTAGAAGGTAACATACATGCACAGGAAAGTAATGTGAGTCAACTCCCTGTATAGCTATCCTTATCTCAACTAGCAAAAACCCTTGTTCTTTCCTATTTTTGCTTATACTCTCTCTTCAACAAAATTAGAGATAAGGGCAAAATAGTTTCTGCGAGGTATCGAGGGGGTGGGGGGAGAGAGAGGGGGTAGGGTGGGTGATAAGGGAGGGTGTGCGGGCAGGGGGGAGAAATGACCCAAGCATTGTATGCACATATGAATAACAAAAAAATAAATAAATTAATAAAAAATTAAAAAAGAAAAAAAGGACGATTTATGTCCTGGATGGGATGGAGCAGAATGGGATGAGATTTCATTGCTCTGCTCAGTATGTATATGATTTAAGACTTATGAATTGACAATGTATAACTGTGATTCACAATGTATAACTGAAATCTTGGAAAGTTGAAACTGTGGATAAGGTAGAACTACTGTACTCTGAACCAGCCATGGGTCTAAGTGATTTACCCTTATTAGCTAATCTAATCTTCACAGCTTCTTTATGAAATGAGAAGATGAGAAAAGTGAGGCACAGATTGATGATATAACTTCCTAAGCTTACATAGTTACTAAAAGGCAGAGTTGGAAGCCACACTGGGGATTCCAGTAGACAAACTATTAACAATGGAACTTGGAGCATAAAAGCACGGGCTTTTCCATCATCCTTTATTTAGATGGAGAAGCATAAAGATTAGAGATTACTTATAATACTTACCCACTGCATTGTTCTCTGTTGGGTGACCTCAAAACCCATGTAGAGGTTTAGCCCCTCAGTTTCATTACCTTGACTCCACTTCCGGCTACTATCCTATTACTCTTCTCTCATCCATCTGAGGCCAAGTAGCTTGAAACACTCTCACTACAATGTGTGTTTTTACTCAGTGTTACTCCTTATTCCACTGCAATATGGTGCCTTATTATGAAGCAGCAATTTTTAAGGATATTTGCAATCTCTTTTATGCTGAACACAATGAAAAATTTTCACTTTATTTTACTTTGTGACTTTATTCTACAAGTTGCACATTATTTATAAAACAATATTTTAAAAGTATAAGAGTAGAGTAAGAAGGAAATATGTCTCTCCAAATTCTGTTTTCCAGTTAGTTTTCATCTCAAAAAGCAACAGATATGACCAGTTTTCTTGTGTGTCTTTCAAGAAATATTTATGCAAAAATGAATGTAAATGGTATTTAGTTTTTAAAAATCATAAGATGAAGCATACTAAAACATTATTTTGATTTTTATTGCTTTTATTTAATGCACAGATCTTTCTTTATCAAAACTTACAATGCTCACCCACTCCTTTAAATAACCATATAGTATTCTTATTAATTCTATGACACAGAATGATATCATGATTTATTTAAGCCATCCTATAGAGCAGTTGTTTTATTTTTTACAATCAATGTTGCATTATATTTCCTCAAACACATGAATCTAGAATGTGCTGAATAATATGTACAGGTGGAATTGTTTGGTCAAAGCAATTTAGTAGATGATGCCTCATAGCAGTTATACCAATTTACATTCCCATCAGCAATATTTGAGAGATCATTTCCTGATGTCCTCTCAAAAAAACAGTGCATTTTAAAAATTTAAGTTTGAACTTTTTCTTGTATATTTAAGAGTCACATATGTTTCCTTTGAGCTAGCAGTTCCTGACATGAGCACTTTTTGAACATTATTTGACATGATTCCTGTTCAGAGTTAGATGTGCTCTCTTGGCTATCAAAGCATCGTTGGTACATTTTCCCTTCTTCTTTGAGTACTTATCAGTGTCCCCGTAGAGCTCTCTCTTTTACTTATCTTCTAAGTGCTTTTTCCTGGGTCCTGTGCTGCATAGAGTAAGGCAAGGATGAGGCAAGCAAGACACTGATTTTTATGGTATAATTGTGTATGTCCTCCACAGGCTCATGTATTAAATGCTTGGTCCTAGCTAATGGTGCTATGTGGGGGGAGAGGTAGGGAAAATTTTGGGGGTGGGAGCCTAGTTGGAGGAAGCAAGTGTGCCTTTGAAGGGTATACCTGGTCTCTAGTTCATTCCTCACTCTCCTTCCTGTCTGCCACAAGGTGAGCTGCTTTCTCCTCCACAGGTTCCCATTCCCATGACATTCTGCCTCACCATGGGCCCAGAATCAAGCAAAGGAGCCAAGGTGCAAGGAATAAGGACTGAACTCTCTGAAAGTGTGAGTCAAAATAAATCCTTCATATTTTAAGTTATTCTTTTAAGTATTTTGGTCTCAGTAACACAAAAGTAACTGACACACTAATTAAGAAGATGTTCATTCTCAGGGTCATACAAAGGTCAACCCTTGATTGACTCAAAAGAGTGAGGGCATGGAGGGACAGTCACCATATTGGTAAGCAAAGCCTATCAGTTTCTTGCAGTTTTCCTCCTTTATTTGCAGTTTCTTGACTATTTTCTTTCTTTCTTTTTTTTTAGCTTTAAGCAATAAGCACCTTTAACATTAAGGAGAAAATGAGAGATTTGGATTCTTAGGAACTGAGTGTTATGTAACTATAGGTGAGTCATTGTTCTGTAGTAAAAGAAGATTGTCTTGAAACTTATTACAGCTGGAGAGGATGGCAGTAGGTGATGATAGCACAATTCCTCTTCTTTCTTTCTATTTGTGAGAAAAGAAACATATTATGATATGATATGGAACATAAATTTAAAATAGTTCAATTCTTAAGCATGGGTTGGTAAAGATTTCAGAACATACATTTACTAATTATCATATTATGTCATGTGGCTTCATAATGTTGTAGATTAAAAGGTGTTTCAAATAGTAGTTTGCATTATTTCTGAACACTACAGGTTCTATGATTAATAATAAAATCTGAATGGAAAAATAAAATATCAGTCTGAAAGTCTCTTGGAGAATAGAAATTTACCTATAGCTTGCCTGCGATATAAAACAGTATCACACTGACACCTATCTGATCAAATACAAATGATTAGTCCCATTTCTAGAGTTTATGTTATAGGTTTATACTCTAAAGATTAGTTTATTTTCTTAGATATCAAAATGACCAACATTTGGAGAAGTTATTACAAGAAGTAACACCCAGTGGGATGGTTAATTTTGTGTCAACTTGACTGGGTCACAGATGCCAAAATAATTGGTTAAACACTATGTCTAGATGTGTCTATGAGTACATTTCTGGAAGAGAGTAACATTTGACTGAGTAAAGTAGTTGGCTCTCCCCAATGTAGGTGAGCATTATCCAATCTGTTGAGGGACCAAGTAGAACAAAAAGGCAGAGGCAGGTTAAATTAAATCTGACTTCTTGAACCAGGACATCTGTCTTCTCCAGCTCTCAGTACTCCATGTTCTCAGGCCTTTAGATGTATACTGGAGTCTATGCTGTTGGCTTTCTGCCTGTCATGTTTTTAAAGTACACCACTGTCTTTCTTGGGTCTCCACCTTACAGATAGAAGATCTTAGGACCTCTTAGACTCTGTAATCACATGTAAGCAAATACTTTATGTATTTATATATTTTTTCTGGGTGTATAGATTATATCTGTATGGATATATGAGGATTATGTGTCTATATCACACACACAGACATCACATGTCACACACATATATATCTTCTACAGATTATGTTTTTGCAGAGAATTCTGACAAATACACTCAGCTAGGATAGCAAGATTAAAGAAGTCAGTTTTTCAATGGCTTTCATAATAAAATTGTCAGACTAGATCATTCTTTGCATATATTTGTGCTTTAATAAAAAATACAGATTCTGGATGTGGGGGAGCTGGGGATGTAGCTCAGTAAGTCGAGTGATGTGCAAGGCCTTGGGTTCAATCCCCAGTCACTGCAAACATATATAGTATAGAAAAACATATATATATATATATATATAAAGTAAAAATAGCAAAGGAATTTACATTCAATAATTAATATAATAAATGATTCATTTACCATGTTTGTAACTGATCACCTTTTGATATTTCTATAAATGATCTTTAACCCTAAAGCCATTGCTTAATTTTATGACTTTCCTTCCAAGGCTATAAAAACCAAAACAATGTGAGTATTTTCTTTGAGCTAAATGGCTACCAGACTATATGTATACATACATATGTGTATATATATATATATATATATGTGTGTGTGTGTTTCTATATAAGCACATATATATACATATATACATATGTCCCTATACATAGTGTAGATACACACACACACACACATACACATTTGAGTGGATTTTTTAGGGGTTCCAAGGTGTTTGATTTGAGAATTTCTTGTGTTTTATTTCCTTGTTAAATCTTCTCATTCTTCAAGTTGATCTGTTACAATTTAAAGACTATTTATAGATAATTTTATACCATTATTTCTTACTTCATGGCAATTTTCTTATTTCTCTAAGGTTATTATGATAGTTTATTGAACATGTATTCTACTTATATAGTATATGCTTTTTTAGTATATTTTTTGTTGGTTGGTTTTGGTCTCTTTTCCATATTCTAATTATTTTCAGAATTCTTTAAACTTTTATTATTTTCTCATTTTCAAGATGGAAGACTAAAAAACAGTTGGGAGGAGTTCTATTTCTAGAAACAATTGACTATCTTGTTTGAGAAAAGAATCTTAAAGAAAAGAGCTAGCAAAACTGGATGAAACATGAGAAAATATTTTTGGAGGAATCAGAGTCACCAAGACAGTAGGGACATAAAAGCCAATATCCCAAAGAAAATCTCTGAGAGGACAGATAGTGTTTGTAACAATTTGGGTAACAGAAAAATCTATGATGGAGGTTGAGTCCACTTAAATATTCTTAATCTTCAGTGAAGACAACAAAAGATTACACAAGAATTAGAGTAGACTAGAAATGTATCCGCTCTCAAAAAGTCAGAAGCTGATGGAATTTTCAATCAGATCAATCTTTGATTGGACTAGAATGATCTTAGGCCAACTGGCTTCCAGACTCAAGAATAAATCCTCTCTAAAGAAGTATACTGTCATCCTGAATATAAAATTATTTCTAAAAATCTCATACATTGTCTAACATTCAGTCAAAACTAACCAATCATACGCACAACAACATAGAACTAACAAACACTAATAGAAAAGCAAAACTCACAGGGAAATTGGAAAATACAGTTATTAGGTATGAGCTTTAAATAGGTGTGATTAATATTTTTAAGAATTTAAATTACAAGGAACTGGAAAATAAAAGGCATTATTAAATGAGAATTCAAAAAGTAAAAAATGTAATGTCTGAAACTAAGAACTCAATAGGTTGATTTAATAGCACATTAAAAGAGAGTAATAAACTGGAGGATAGATAAAAATAAAGCACTCAAACTAAACATGGAGAACAGAAGGATGGAAAATACAGACAAGAGCACAAAATTTCATGCAATAAAATGAAAAAGTATAATGTGTATGACTTAACTTATGGAAGGAGAGGAGTAAGAAAATATATCAGAAGTAATGTCTGAAGAGATAACTTTTGAAAATTGAAAAAAGACATTAAACTATAGATTTAAGAAACTGTACAAAGCAGGAAAAATACAAAGAATGTATATTGAGGGATATAAAAGTAAAACTATTGAAAACCAAAGTTCCTGAAAACACAATACTTGATATTGTTTACAATAGTTATAATATATAACAACACAAAAAGTGAGAAAGAAGTAAATGAGGTAAAAATTTCCATGATCTTTCTTTTAAATTTTATTTTATCATTTTTTACATTTACTTACATGTGTATACATTACTTGGGCCACCTCCCCCCGCCATCCCTCCACCCCCGACATCTCCAGGCATCCATGATCTTTTCATTTTCTTGGAAGTAGTTTCACTTTTCATTAGTTTAATAAGTTTATGTGTGCTGTAATTTCTGGAGTAAATCGTACAGAATAGGGAAAAGTGCATTGTTAAAATGCAATTAGAAGAAAGAAAATGATAAAAATACTTAATTCAAAAGAAATCAATGATAAAACATATAAGCAATAAAACACACATGAAACAAGTAAAATTGACACCTAAATTCATGTCACCTTCTTTTCTGCAAGTAGAGCCCGATTTTGATGGAAGTCTCTGGTACAATTTTATTCCTTTCTTAAAAATGCTTTTAAGTTATGCTGATGAACCTTGTATAGTTATATAATTATTAGATTATATTTATTTGAAGTTTATCCATACTTTTTCTCTGAGAATCCATTACCTTCAGTTATAAAGGAAAGTATTGAAAAACAATCTTTAACTTTTTGGAGAATTGATTTGCTTTAAAAGCATTATTTAGACACAACCACTACCTGAAGTTGTAGGAAAACCTTTTGAGGTTTGCAGGTAGGTCAAGTATCCATAAAAATGATCCTTCATGCAATCTGGATCAGGTTTTTCCTGTATCTTGCATCCTGAACTTTTCATACCAGTATTCTAAATCTCTTACTGAAAATTTATACATTTCTTGGTAGCTCTGTAAGAGATGTGTTTAAAACAGCGCTTTCAGATTTGAAAAAAAATCCTCATGGTTGCAACTATTCTAAGGAAGGCAAATGCACTCAAAAGTGCCTTTCTAAATTATATAGCTGTTTTATTATAATCATTCTGTAAAAAGTGGCTGGTACAGCATTGAGTCATCTGTTCTACAACTATTTATCTAACATATATAATGAACAATGAAAGCTGATGTTTGTAATAATGACCTGGAAGTGATCTTAAAGAAAAAAACAGAAACATATTAATTTTGGTTTTAATATCCACTTTATTTTAATTCTGGTTAATTCTTTTAAAATTGATAACCCAGGAAATGACTATTCTGCCAAGGTGCTTAATTCTCAGACCACACTCTACACTAGGGTTTATATTGCACTATCATTTGCACATATTCTTGTGGCACTGTTAATAAGGATGCTATTTTTTAACGCTGAGAATCTCCCATTCATAAGACCTATCTTGGTACCTAAGAATAGGACTGATGTTCAATCACCATGTACTGTAATCTATCTCTATCTCTATCTCTATATCTATATCTGTTATGTATATATATATATATATATATATATATATATATATATATATATATATATATATATATGTGTGAGTGTGTGTGTGTAATAATCAATGCAGGGCTGCATCGATTATTAAAATAGTGAATTACTATCCTAATGACTAGTAAATTATCTCAGTCCAGAGACCAGCTATTGTTCTCTTCTCCTTTGCTCTGATGATAGCGCTCTTGGTGTCTTTCAGAGATGTCATGGCTTATGTAGTGGCAGTAGATAAATATCTTGAGAAGTTTCCCATATAAGGATACTAATATTGCTTAGGATGGATTATACACTACCCATAGCCACTTAGATAAGCATATATAGCAGCGGGAGACACCTAGAGACTTCTCACAAGGTTCTACATCCTCTTTCATATTATAGATGCATATAGCCAATGTAGCTTTTTATAGTAGCCTCCATCACTGATTTGTTCATGGAGTTTATTCATGACTCTAGAATTTTGGCTTAGCCAGGCATGTTAATTTGTGTTCTTCCAAAAGGACTCTGAAACAAATATTCTTAGGGAGGTGGTCCCAAGAAACACCAATAGAGAAGTGGGGATGTGAGACAGGTGAGGAAAAGCAAACAACACATGGTATTTTTATCTGTGGAAGATGGGGGCATTATCTCATTGCATGAGTCAGGAAGCCAATAGATAATATATATCTTAAAGTTATCCTGCTCAAGGGGTTAGAGATCTGGGGAATATATATGCCCAGTTCTGTTTGTCATGGATTGAAGTTTCAGGAGGTATTAATTCTATAGTAGTTTTGACCTGCCCTGCAGCAGTAGGTAGTGCTGGCCCGAGTTACCAGAGAAAGATCTCTGTCAAAGAGAAACATTAGTAATTACAATTCATTGGGGGCAAGATAGCACTATAAGAGTAAGGCCCAAGGTGACCTGCTAATCTAGACTTAAGCCAAGTGATGTTCGTAGCACACTTCTGCTGGCTCCATCATACCACCTTATGGTATCTCACCTTAACCCCAAGGTGAAGAAGTGTCTTGACGTTAATCAAGAGGCACCATTTCTCATCCAGATACATTTTCTAGAAAGTGAACTCTTAGCAGGAGGGAAATAAGTCAACTGGCATTGGAGTAATATGTCCCTCATATTTTAAATAATCTTTTTTCCAGGATTAAGGTTGCATTTCTTTTAAGAGAAATTTCAACCATCATTTTCTCTTTGGATCCTCCTTTCATCTTTTCCAAAGAGTTTTCTTTCTTAAAACAGTAGTGGTCAAGGGAAACGAAGGCTGCTGCTACTTGGGAAAATCCTCAACCCTTTCTTTTGCTCTTTAAGTCTCTTTGCTCTTGTCTGTCTCTTTTATGTGGGAAAGAAAGGTGAGAAACATACAACTCTTTGCTAGAAAGCTTTGGAGCAGTTCCATCCTGGAACAGTCTGGAGTAAAGTGTGATATTGGAGCATTCTCTGTTTCTGGATTTTATGTTCTTGTGTTTGATACTTCTTGACATTGGCCATATAATTGCTAAGGTTTGTGATTGGCCATGGTCTTTGTGGAAAATAAAGAAAGGTAAACCATTTGATCTGCTTTGATTCTAAGTCTTCAACTTAGATTTAATAATAATTCTTCTTATTATAATGGTGCCAACTTAGTGTGCCTTTGCTGTACGGTCCAGTGATATGTGCTTTGCAGGGATTTGCATATTCAATCCTTATAACAACTATCTGAAGCTGGTATTGTTATTATGTCTACTTTATAGATTAGTGCTTCACTGAGTTCATCAGATCTCTGCAATGAAGAGGAAAACCTTTCCCATTGCAGTTACTAAGTAATGCTAAAGTAGATGCCAACACTATCTAAACCTTATTCTCAATAACCCCCTACTCAATGACTTTAACATTCTTTGGCCAAGAAATTATTGCATTATATTTGCAAAAGGGTGATTCTCTGTGTCTTTCAGTCCTCCTACATTCATCAGTAAGTATCCTTCTGTAGGAAATAGTATTTCTGTTATTTCCCTTCTTCTGGGATCACTTGGACTCATGAATTTATATTTATTCAGTCACATAGTAATTTATGGTCATTTTTGTTGTTCATATTGTCTCAAATTTGCTTAGTAGGAATGACTTCAAGCTGCCCCTATGTCTTTTCAACACTCTTTGAGTGCCTTCTTACTTTCTGACACACTAAACTATTTCAAGTTTATTCCCATGATATTCTCTCTGCTCCAGATCTGTAATCAGTCATTTCCCTAAAGAACCATTTTTCTTCTGGGGCGGGGGAATGGTAGATACCAAATCCAAGCATTAGATAGGCTCATAGCCACTCATTGTCTCCAGACTCCTTCAAGGGACAAAGCCAGAAAAGCTCTATTTTAAAAGTTTATTTTGCTATTTCCATTTCTTTATTCCAATGGATAACCAAAAGAAGAACTAGATTTGCAGCTGTGTCTTCTTTGCTGTGCCCTTTGTGAGCTTTTTTCTTTTTACTGGCTATTGGAAGACATAGCTGTTTGCATTGTTTCCTCTAGCTATTCTAGACAACTTTTCTGAGACCTTTTTTTTAGAAAGATTTCCATGGCTTTCCCCAGGCTTTCCTGCTGCTATTATTTGCCCCCATTTCACAGCTAAGCTAGGGCTGGACACCAAAAAAATACCAAACATCATCTTAGAACTATACTACATCCCCAGTTAGTAAGGACATAATTGGCTATTTGGAAAGTGTAGAACCTTCAATAACTTCCATCCAATATTACTTTCTGTTGAAAGACAAGATACCACTTTATTTTTCTGTTATAAAACTATATCATCTCCACTTTCATCTTATCTTGTGTTTGGTTATTGTGGACACCTTGCTTGCATTTGTAAATTAATTTAAAAGGGTGAGTTTAATTTTAAAAAATTGCTAACTGCCCCTTATTTTTATGGTATGGTGCCTATTTAAATATAGATTATCATTTTTCCTGTAGCAATAATGGTACTTGGATCTGTATTAGTTTATCTATAGCACGTATTTAGATCCAGTTGATCTGGTGACTTCTCTTTCAAACTGGCCTTTTCCTATGGTGGTAGGAATATGGGTCAATTATGAGTTATTTTCCCCTATTCTTGTGTTATTATTTTTGTTGTCTTTAGTTTGTTCAAAGGAACTGGAATCCTCAGATCCAATCCACTGCTCAGAGACTTTTTTCCATTCTCCTTACAACATTTCTCATCTTCATTTCCTCTATTAACCTCTTATCCCATTTCCCATCTTTCCATCATTAGACTACCCCTTCTTTCCATCATTAGAATGGTGGTTAAGAGCTTGGTTTCTGAAGATAGTTTCTAGCTTTGTAATCTTAGACAAGCTATTTAATCTTTCTGTGTCTTTGGCTCCTTGTTTAGAAATTAGAGATAATACTATTACCTATCTCCATTGTTACAAAGACTAATGGAATAATACATAAAAATCATGCCTTGCAGGAAGCTAAAATAATTGTGAGCATGTATTATTGTTTGCTGGTGCTTACAACCTACACATCATCATGGAAAAGACTTAAATCAGCCTGTTTCTAGGAGCAAATGCCTGTCCCACATTTCTCCACAAATAAATTCATCAGGGTTCCAACACTTCCATTACTAACATGGAAGGCAAAGGTTTCTTACCTGAATAAGATGACAAGTGGGAGATAAAGGCAAGGAAATAGAAGAGGTAGGCCAGTGGACCAACATGCCCTCCTACATACCTTGATCTTTTTCCTTTCTCTGCCATGTCTTTCAAGTGGTAGGAACTCAAAAATTCAGGATCCTATAATTTTGTTTGCTAAATCAGGCAGTCCTATATGGAGGGCCCATAACCAGGGACCAATACAATATTTTCTGTCTCAGAATACCCAGATTCAGTATAAAGAGGAGTGGTAGCAGTTGCTGTCAGTATGCTGATCTCTCCCTTGATCCTGACCGGCCAGCATGCTCCAGATCACTTATAGCTGCCAGTGTCTGCATATCTGGACCTGAGGGAGTTTCCTGAAACTAAAAAAGCAGATGGGAAATATTTGTGAAATAATCCCTACTCCTCCACGTTAGTGGCCCTCAACCAATGACTGCCAGAACTTGTAGTATCCTTTCCCCCTTGGGTGGAATAATTCTGAAGCATATCTTTCACACCATTTCCAGAGTTTTCTCTTAGGAGTAAGCTTCAGTTTCTGCTGTCATGGTTGGCTGATAGTGTACCCTGTCCTTGGACACTTTACTTTCCTGTTCCTGTATTCCCTCTTTACTACTCTATCAGTGGTCTCTGTGCCTCCCAAATACACAACTGGCAATGAAATCTTCATGTCGAAGCCTGATTTTTGGAAAGCCAAATAAAATATGACCTCTTAATGTCTCCTTTTTTCCAGAATCTTCCTGATGATGTCTGTAACCACGTTGGTCAATGCCACTTGACTGTAGTACTTGTGTGGGTTTTACTCTTTAAAACTATTTTTACAAAACTCTCTCCAATTGCTATAATGCTGCAGAGAAGTGTTTCATATTTCATACCTAGCTTGTATCTCAGTAATTGTCTGGTGTACTTTTTTTGACATTGAATAATCTGTTTCTTTCTCCAGGATACCAAGAGATTGGCTGGGAATTGGATATTAAGACCAGCTCTGGCACAACAAATGAAAGACCTTCCACTGCTGCTTGCAAGGAACTCTAACAAAGGTAGGATAATATGCAGCAAAATTACTTGCCTTTTTGAGCTAGCAAGGAATATAATTAAAATAAAGAACTGACATCGTATGTGACAGAGTCTGAGTAGGAAGCATAGCATTTATCACCTCCTGTTCGCTAGCTTTTCTTTGGGGGAAAAAATGTCAGCAAGATTTTATCTTAGATGACGCCTACTCACCTGGCTTGGCTTAAGCTAAAAAAACATGAAAATGGTGGGGTGTGAAATAACATGCCATATATGTAACTTGGCTGTGTTATGCCTTAAACACTAAAACCAAAATTTACTTTCCCAGAAAAGGAATGATCACTAAATATGCACTATATATTAAAGCAATAAAGGTGCAAACACTGTTAAAGAATATGGGCTGTTGTCAGTACCTAAGTGTAGGGAGAAATAGCAATGTCTGTTCTCTGGGATTGTATCAACATAATCCTGAGGTTGAAACCATTGTGTGTCTAGATTCTTAAGAACAAACTTAATGCATGAAGTAGGGTATATGTGAATGGTGAAGTAAGTTATAAGAGGCTTCACTGTGTTTATCTTATAGCAAACATTTTTATTTCCTATAATTATCCCTAAAGGTAAGTCTCCTGAAAATATTGACCTGACTCTCCATGGGGGAGTAAGAATGAAATTTGCTGAAATTTAGAGTCTTGCCAAAGAACTAATCTAAGAACTTAAGAGCCCTCAAATCTAGGCCTCATCTCAGACCACAGCATCCTTTCTTTCCTAAATACAGTCTTTGAGTGGGAGGTTCTTAATGTAGTGCTGACGTAGGTGTGAACATTCAGTGTTTAAAGTCATGGGAAGCAACTTAAATTAAATTGCCTTGAAGTTTTTTAAGCTTTGAAATTTCTATTTTGGATATTTTCAAATAAGGGTGGGGAGAGAGAAAGAGAAACAGCTTGTTCACTGGATAGCATTTTTTTCTACTCACTTCCCCTATCCCCCAATTCTCTGGGAATCAACAATTCATTTTATTGGTACTAGCACAACAAGTCTGTTAGTACTGGAGAAAATGTACTTTTGGTGTGTTCTTTTGGTATTGGTGACTGTGGTGAAAAAGTCCTTTTAAGAAGGGTCTTCTCTTATATCAAGTAGTCACAGTCATCATCATGAGAGGCTATATTTACAAGGCCATGTTCTCTTGCAAGCTTGCTTGTACAATCTGCTCCTGAACATACCATCTGGCATAGATTGAAAAGATTCAAGACATGGGCTTGCTTAAAGCAGTACATTGTTTTTAAAATCATAGATTCTCATCCTGAGGAATAACAGATTCTAGTCCTATTTCTAATAAGTTTTCAGAATTCTTTTATTTAAGATAGTGATCTGAATTGATTTTGATGTCCACAAAAGCAGAGACGTGTAATCTAAAGGAAGATGGTTGACAGCTGAAATTGGCTGTCAACCCATCTATAAGTGGATGCTTAATTTTTTTTTTTGCCAAATGCCAAGCTTATGTGAGTTTTCTTTATGTCTCAGTTCTCTCAATGGTTTTTGTTTACATTGATCAGTGGATGAAGATGGATTCTGGCTCCTTACGTACATATATAATTTTCACTTGGAAAGTGAACACCAGCAGTACTAATGCTTGGCAAGCAGTGGGTGCTATGTGAATATTTGTTGAACCAAAAAACCCACTTCATGTTACATCTCGTAGTGTTATGCAGCTTCCCAGCACTGCAACAATTGTTTCATTTGCTTCTCACAAGCAACTAAGGAAAAAACATGAGGGCCACTAATTCTATATCCCTAACTAATGTTACCCAGTTGGCAAGTGACTGAGTAAGGATTTAAAGTTAGATTATATAAATGGAAGAGCATATCTTGGCTCTACCAGGAGGACACATGGAATGCAAGGCACCTTTGAGAATACCTAGTTCAGTTTGTTGAAAACTTAGGCATGTTATATAGGGGGTAATAGCACACTATCCTGGATGGTAATTTTTGAACACTTTGTAGAGGTCCTTGAATGGCTGACTAATGCGATTAGACTCTATGCCGTTGAAGGCTTTCAAACAAGAGATTAGTGTAGTCCTTTAGGTTGATTACCTTTTTTATGATGGATTGGGTGACTGAGATAGAGGGTTTGAAGTGAAGAGAAGGGAAGTTGAGATTCTTTGTTTAAAGACAGACCTTTTTAGTCTCAAGGTATGATTCTTAGTGAGAATAGAAATGGGGTTGGATGAAACTTTGTGGAGGCATTTTATGACCTCTTATTTGAGCAGAAAGTTTTTCTATGAGCAGTTAATGCTCATCTAAGACTAGTTTGCATGAATTGTTTTGGACACAACTGACAAAGTGTTGAGCCTTTTGGTAATACAGTCAGTGGATTAGAAAGCCGGGGAGATTAAAGAGAAAAGGCATTATACACTTGGGGCTTTGTACCTAGGACATGCTCCATTAAAGTTGTTAACTAAAAATTAGAGTGATAAAATAGAGGAAGTGGAAAGATTGGAAGGCCTGGAAACAGTCGTAAAGGAGATAAAAGCTCAAGCTCATTATGTATAAGGATGTAGGAAAGGAAATTGTAGCACCAGAAGAGGGAATTTGATAGTTTGGATTATTAGAGACTCTAAGAAATGACAATTTCATAAATATAGTGAGTAACTAAAATGCAAACGGCGATAGGGATCACTAAGGTTCAGGAAACCAGTGTGATGGAGAATTGAGACAAGGATAATAGAAAAGTTATCATCGAAGATGGTGACTTCACTGAGGAGAGTGAAAAGCAAAGAGCCATAGAAGAAATACAACAGTTTAATTTATATAGAAAACCTTCACTGAGACAAAGGACAGAACTCAATGGAATTTCTTCAAATCTGACTGTTCATCTACCTACCTGATCTACTCCATCCCCATCCTCACCTTTCATTGCCAGATTGCAGGTCTATCTATGAAGAAAAGGTTAAAAATTCACTCTTCCACACAGACTTTAAAATCAGAAGAAAGCTGTTTGCTGTTTATAGGAGAGCAGAAAAGAACACTTCTCTTTTTGTTTAAGAATAAATGTTTGAATTAATGAGTAAAACAAGGTTGAAACAGTGCATGAACACACCTCTTGGCAGGAAGGAAATTGGGGGAAATGTCCAGCAGCTGTGAAACTAGAGTAAGCACAAGGAAAGAGAAAGCTGCCCACTGGAATGGAATGGACTCATTTAGTCTCTGTGGAGGAAAGGACAATGGTTATGTCAGAGTAAATGTAATTTCCTTCAAATTCATCAGAAAAGAAGTAGTAAAATTGTAGGAAAATCATAATACCCTGACCACATTGCTACAGCCATTTTCTTGGCTGTTGCCTCTAAATGTCTCTAATCAGGAAGCACAGTTTTTCTGTTCTTCTTCTCTTATTCTCATAACTTTCCTTGTTTGGTTTACAGGATTCTGCTCTCACCTGATTTTCTTCCTTGTATTCAGACCATCCATTTCCAGTCTAACTTTTCTACTTCCTCCTATGTAAAGGTGTTACCTAAGAATATGTATTGGCCTTCTTCTATTTTCTATCTATATCTTCCTTCAGATATTATTTAATATTATTTTTGCTCCTGCCTTACTGAAGATTCCAAAATGTGTAACTTTAGCCCTGGGCGCTTCCACCTGGATGTCTCCCTTTTGTCTCAGTTCAATGCTCTGAGTCCAAAGATAAACCAAGTCTTCTTCTCAAAGCTCTACTAATGCCTTAAACCAACCTACAGACAATTAGCCTTGAAACCGTTGAGTTTTCTCTAGCATCTTCTACTCCCTTACCTCCACATGTCAGCTCTTTTGTCTTAGTTTTATACTCATCATCGATATCCAAGCTCACATTCTACTTATTGCTAATTGTAGGCGAAGGAAAAGTTACCTCTGAAGTTTCCCTGTTTCCAGAGTCTCTCTGATCCCACAAATTAATGCATTTCAGTCTGATTAGTGCAACTGTCATAATAATGCTGGACTAATGAATAGGCTTTATTTTTATACGATTAAGTTCAAGCTCCTTAGTCTGATACCCAAAATCTCCAAAATATGTTTCCACCTTGCCTTCCAAACTTTATGCCATTTCTTTAACTGTAGTGTATTCTCCAGTCAAATAGAGCTATTTTCCATATACATTCTGAGCTTACTGACCTCTGGCCTTTCCCTATTGCAAACCCTTAGCCTTTGCCCTTAATTCTATATGTCCAAATCCTACCCTTTCCTCAAAACCCATCTCAAACATTGCTTCCTCATGAAGTCTTCCTGATTACCCAAGTGCCAACAATGTGCCACTTCTCTGCACATTTATAAGACTGTTATCATAGCATGCATCACCTTTTATATTATGGATGTGTTTGAATGCATGTCTTATCTGAATCATGTTTGAATTGTTCACAATTTTACTCACAACAGACTCTAATTAATTAAATGATGAGTTCATTAATGTGAAAATACACTGATCAATGATCATATATATCAACATCAAAGGGTATTTGTTAATGAGAAGATGGTAGGTAAGGGAGGATAGACATGAATATATTCTTAAAATTTGAGTTAGCATCTCTCATACAACTTAAAAATGGTTTTATTTATATGTAATTAATTAATAATATAAGTCACCTACTTAAGATTTACAACTCAGTGGTTTTTGATATATTAACAGAATTATGGAACTATCACCACAGTCTTTTCTTTTGAGTCAGGGTCTCACTATGTTTGTTGCTTGGGCTGGCCTCAAAGTCCTAGACTCAAGTGACCAGCCTCACCCTCCCAAGTAGCTGAGCCTACAGGTGTATACCACTGAGCTTGGGCTACAATCTAATTTTAGAACTGTTTTGTCCACCTAAAAGAAATTCTATAAACATAAGCAGTCAATCCCCAGTCCTTCCTTCCCTTAGCTCTAAGTAATCACCAATCTTTCTCTATGTTGTTATACATTTGTCTCTTTTAGACATTTCATGTAAATAGAATCATACAAGATGCAGTCTTTAGTGACTTGCTATTTTTACCTAGCACAATGTTTTCAAAGCTCATTTATGTTGTAGAGTGTATAAGTACTTCTTTTCTTTTTACTGCTGAATAATATTCTACTGCATGGATATAGCACATTTTAAAAGCCATGCAACCAGCAATAGCTACTCAGGTTGTTTGACTTTTAGATTATTTTTAATAATGTTGCTATGTATATTCATGTACAGGTTGTTTTCATGAACGCATGTTTTCATGTTTCCCAAGCACATATAGCCATATGTTGCTTAATGACAGGAATATGTTCTGAGAAATGCATCATTAGGCTATTTCATTTTTGTATGAACATAATAAAGTGTGCTAAAAAACCTAGATGATGTATATGGTATGGCTTATTACTACTGGTCTACAAACCTGTACAGCATGCTACTTGTTTGGAATACTGCAAGCAACTGTAACAAAATGCTAAGTGTTTGTGTATCTAAACATATCTAAACACAGAAAAGACACAGTAACTATGGTATAGACAGCATAAATGATTAAAATGGTACCCTTATATAGGGCACTTATGAATGGAGATAGTAGGATGGAAGTTGCTCTGGGTAAGTCAGTGAGTGGTAAGTGAATGGCAAGGCCCACGATATTACCAGAGACTACTGTGGACTTTATGAGCACTGTACACTTAGGCTATGCAAAACTTAAAAGATCTTTGTATTTCTACTGTCACTTTCTCACTTTATACATTTTTCATTTTTTAACTGTTTACTCTTTTGTGATAGCATTTAGTTTAAAACACATTCACATTGTACAGGTCTACAAAAGTATTTTTATATGCCAATTCTATAAGCTTTTTCTTTTTTTAAAAAAAATTCTTAAAACATTTTTAAAATCTAATACACAAACACACACATTACCCCAGGCCTACACAGGTAAGAGTGATCAATATCACTGTCCTTTACCTCTATATCTTGTCCCACTGGAGCTGTCAGCCTCCTGTGATAACAAGGCCTTCTTCTGGAAGTCCTCCTGAGGCACCTGCCTGGCCATCTTTTTGAGGAGTTCTTCTTTTCAGAAACATGTCCATGGTGGTTTTCTTGGTTGTTTCTTTTTCCATCATGGATTTGCTTACAAGTAGACAATGGACCATGAACATTCCTCTCTTCTAATGAAAACCTTGCAGTTTTGGGACCCATATTTTCAAATTTTTAAGGAGCTTGTTGAGGTCTACAGAAGCTTCTGCTAAACTCTTCACTACGAATTTTCTTGGATATTCTTTTTCATCTCCTTCAGTTTCCATTTTTTTTTTTGCCACTTGTTCAGGTATGCAGTCACTAGAAAATAGGAATTTTTCAGCTCCATTATGATCTTAGGGGACTATTTTCCATCTTTTTTATTGTAGTTATCCTAATGGGTGTGAAATCATTGTGGTTTTTTTTTATTCATATTTGCATACAATGCTTGGGGCATATCTCCCCCCTGCCCCCACCCCCTCCCTTACAACTCACCCTGTCCCCTCCCTCTCACCCATACCCCCTCATTACCCAGCAGAAACTATTTTGCCCTTATCTCTAATTTTGTTGAAGAGAGCGTATAAGCAATAATAGGGAGGAACAAGTTTTTGCTAGTTGAGATAAGGATAGCTATACAAGGAGTTGACTCACATTAATTTCCTGTGCATGTGTGTTACCTTCTAGGTTAATTCTTTTTGATCTAACCTTTTCTCTAGTTCCTCGTCCCCTTCACCTATTGGCTTCAGTTGCTTTTAAGGTATCTGCTTTAGTTTCTCTGCGTTGAAGGCAATAAATGCTAGCTAATTTTTTAGGTGTCTTACCCATCCTCATATCTCTCTTGTGGGCTCTCGCTTTTATCTTGTGATCAAAGTTCAATCCCCTTATTCTGTTTGCCCGTGATCTAATGTCTGCATATGCGGGAGATCATATGATTCTTGGTCTTTTGGGCCAGGCTAACCTCACTCAAAATGATGTTCTCCAATTCCATCCATTTACCAGTGAATGATAACATTTCGTTCTTCTTCATGGCTGCATAAAATTCCATTGTGTATAGATACCACATTTTCTTGATCCATTCATCAGTAGTGGGGCATCTTGGCTGTTTCCATAACTTGGCTATTGTGAATAGTGCCGCAATAAACATGGGTGTGCAGGTGCCTCTGGAGTAACCTCCATCACATTCTTTTGGGTATATCCCCAAGAGTGGTATTGCTGGATCAAATGGTAGATCAATGTTTAGTTTTTTAAGTAGCCTCCAAATTTTTTTCCAGAGTGGTTGTACTAGTTTACATTCCCACCAACAGTGTAAGAGGGTTCCTTTTTCCCCACATCCTCGTCAACATCTGTTGTTCCTGATGTTGCTAATGATGGCTATTCTAACAGGGGTGAGGTGGAATCTTAGCGTGGTTTTAATTTGCATTTCCTTTAGTGCTAGAGATGGTGAGCATTTTTTCATGTGTTTTTTAGCCATTTAAATTTCTTCTTTTGAGAAAGTTCTTTTAGTTCACTTGCCCATTTCGTTATTGGTTCATTAGTTTTGGGAGAATATAGTTTTTTAAGTTCCCTGTATATTCTGGTTATCAGTCCTTTGATGTGTAGCTGGCAAATATTTTCTTCCACTCTGTGGGTGGTCTCTTCAGTCTAGAGACCATTTCTTTTGTTGAGCAGAAGCTTTTTAGTTTTATGAAGTCCCATTTGTCTATGCTATCTCTTAGTTGCTGTGCTGCTGGGGTTCCATTGAGAAAGTTCTTACCTATACCTACTAATTCCAGAGTATTTCCTACTCTTTCCTGTATCAACTTTAGAGTTTGTGGTCTGATATTAAGATCCTTGATCCATTTTGAGTTAATATTGGTATAGGGTGATATACATGGATCTAGCTTCAGTTTTTTGCAGACTATTAACCAGTTTTCCCAGCAGTTTTTGTTGAAGAGGCTGTCTTTTCTCCATCATATATTTTTAGCCCCTGTGTCAAAGACACGTTGTTTATAGTTGTGTGGCTTCATATCTGGGTCCTCTATTCTGTTCCACTGGTCTTCATGTCTGTTTTTGTGCCAGTACCATGCTGTTTTTATTGTTATTGCTTTGTAATATAGTTTGAAGTCGTGTATTGTGATACCTCCATTGTTGTTCTTTTGACTGAGTATTGCCTTGGCTATTCGTGGACTCTTGTGTTTCCATATAAATTTAATGGTAGCTTTTTCAATCTCTTTAATGAATGTCATTGGAATTTTGATGTGAATTGCATTAAACATGTAGATTGCTTTTGGGAGTATAGACATTTTCACTATGTTGATTCTACCAATCCATGAACATGGGAGATCTCTCCACTTTCTATAGTCTTCCTTAATCTCTTTCTTCAGAAGTGTATAGTTTTCCTTGTAGAGGTCATTCACATCTTTTGTTAGGTTTACTCCTAGGTATTTGATTTTTTTGAGGCTATTGTAAATGGAATTGTTTTCATATATTCTTTCTCAGTTTGTTCATTATTAGTGTATAGAAATGCTAATGATTTTTCTATGTTGATTTAATATCCTGCTACCTTGCTGTAGCTATTGATGGTGTCTAAGAGCTACTGAGTAGAGTTTTTTGGGTCTTTAAGGTATAGGATCATGTCATCTGCAAATTGGGATATTTTGACCATTTCTTTACCTATTTGTATTCCTTTTGTTCCTTCTTCTTGCCTAATTGCTCTGGCTAGGAATTCCAGTACTATGTTGAATAGGAGTGGAGATAGTGGGCATCCTTGTCTGGTTCCTGATTTTAGAGGGAATGGTTTCAGTTTTTCTCCATTATGTATAATGCTGGCTGTAGGTTTGTCATATATAGCTTTTATAATGTTGAGGTACTTTCCTTCTCTTCCTAGTTTTCTTAGAGCTTTTGTCATGAAATGTTGTTGGTTCTTATCAAAGGCTTTTTCTGCATCTATTGAGATGATCAAGTGGTTTTTGTTTTTGCATCTGTTAATGTGGTTTATTACATTTATTGATTTTTGTATGTTGAACCACCCCTGCATCCCTGGGATGAAGCCAACTTGGTCGTGGTGAATAATCTTTTTGATGTGTTGTTGAATTCGGTTTGCCATTATTTTGTTAAGGATTTTTGCGTCAATGTTCATTAAGGAGATTGGCCTATAGTTCTCCTTTTTGGAGGTGTCTTTGCCTGGTTTGGGGATAAGTGTAATACTGGCTTCATAAAATGTGTTAGGCAGTTTTCCTTCCCTTTCTATTTCATGAAACAGTTTGAGGAAGGTTGGTATCAGTTCTTCTTTAAAGGTCTGATAGAATTCAGCAGAGAATCCATCAGGTCCTGGACTTTTCTTTTTGGGGAGACTCTTGATTGCTGCTTCAATTTCATTTTGTGTTATAGATCTATTCAGGTGATTAATTTCCTTTTGGTTCAGTTTTGGATGATCGTATGTATCTAGAAATCTGTCCATTTCTTTAAGATTTTCAAATTTATTTGAATATAGGTTCTCAAAGTGGTCTCTGATGATTTCCTGGACTTCCATGGTGTTTGTTGTTATCTCCCCTCTTGCATTCCTGAGTCTACTAATTTGGGTTTTTTCTCTCCTCATTTTAGTCAGGTTGCCAGGGGTCTGTCAATCTTGTTTATTTTTTCAAAGAACCAACTTTTTGTTTGATTAATTCTTTGTATGGTTTTTTTTGTTTCTATTTCATTGATTTCAGCTCTTATTTTTATTATTTCTCTCCTTCTATTTGTTTTGGGATTTGCTTGTTCTTGTTTTTCTAGGAGTTTGAGATGTATCATTAGGTCATTGATTTTTGATCTTTCAGTCTTTTTATTATATACACTCATGGCTATAAACTTTCCAATCAGGACTGCCTTTGCTGTGTCCCATAGGTTCTGGTATGTTGTGTTTTCATTTTCATTGACTTCCAGGAACTTTTTAATTTTCTCTTTTATTTAATCAATGACCCATTGTTCATTAAGTAATGAGTTATTCAGTTTCCAGCTGTTTGCATGTTTTTTGTCTTTACTCTTGTTGTTGAGTTCTAGTTTTATTGCGTTGTGATCACATAGTATGCACGGTATAATTTCTATTTTGTTATATTTGCTGAGGCTTGCTTTGTGCCCTAGGATATGATCTATTTTGGAGAAGGTTCCATGGGCTGCTGAGAAGAATTATGTTGTGTAGAAGTTGGATGAAATGTTCTGTAGACATCAAGTAGGTCCATTTGATCTAGTGTGTATTTTAGATCTTGAATTTCTTTATTGATTTTTTGTTTGGATGACCTATCTATTGATGATAATGGGGTGTTAAAGTCTCCCACAACCACTGTGTTGGCGTTAATATATGCTTTTAGGTCTTTTAGGGTATGTTTGATGAAATTGGGTGCATTGACATTGGGTGCATATAGGTTGATAATTGTTATTTCCTTTTGGTCTATTTCCCCTCTTATTAGTATGGAATGTCCTTCTTTATCTCATTTGATCAATGTAGGTTTGAAGTCTACTTTGTCAGAGATAAGTATTGCTCTTCCTGCCTGTTTTCGGGGGCCATTGGCTTGGTAAATCTTCTTCCAGTCTTTCATCCTAAGCCTATGTTTATTTCTGTTGGTGAGATGGGTCTCCTGTAAGCAATAAATTGTTGGATCTTCCTTTTTAATCCATTTCGTCAAACGGTTCCTTTTGATGGGTGAATTAAGTCCGCTAACATTAATTGTTAGTACTGATAGGTATGTGGTGATTCCTGTCATTTAGTTGTCTTAGTTGTTTGAAGGTTTGATTGTGTGTACCTAAGTTGAGGTTACTCTCTACTTTCTTGCTCTTTCTTTTCCTGTAGTTTGGTGCTGCCTTCCCTTTCATAGTTATGTTGGGTTTCACTTTCTGTGTGCAGAATCCCTTGAAGAATCTTTTGTAGTGGTGGCTTTGTGGTCACATATTGTTTTAGTTTCTGCTTATCATGGAAGACTTTTATTGCTCCATCTATTTTGAATGATAGTTTTGCTGGGTAGAGTATCCTGGGGTTGAAATTATTTTCATTCAGTGCCTGGAAGATCTCACCCCAAGCTCTTCTTGCTTTTAATGTTTCTGTTGAGAAGTCCTTTGTGATTCTGATGGGTTTACCTTTGTATGTTATTTGTTTTTTCTCTCTTACAGCCTTCAATATTCTTTCCCTAGTTTCTGAACTTGTTGTTTTAATGATGATATGTCGTGGGGTAGTTCTTTTTTGATCTGGTCTGCTTGGTGTCCTGGAGGCCTCTTGCTTCTGTATGGGAATATCTTTCTCTAGATTTGGGAAATTTTCTGTTATTATTTTGTTGAATATATTATGCATTCCCTTTGCTTGCACCTCTTCTCCTTCTTCGATGTCCATGATTCTCAAGTTTGGTCTTTTGATGGAGTTGGTGAGTTCTTGCATTTTCTTTTCACAGGTCTTGAGTTGTTTAATAGTTCTTTGGTTTTTCCTTTAATTACCATTTCATCTTCGAGTTCTGAGATTTTTGTCTTCTGTTTGTTCTATTCTGCTGGATTGACATTCCGTTTTGTTTTGCAATTCTGTTTCATTCTTTCTTCTGAGGTTTTCTATATCCTGGGTCATTTCCTCTTTAATGTTGTCTATTTTTGTCCTGAGTTCATTTATCTGTTTATTAATTGTGTTCTCTGTTTCACTTTGGTGTTTATACAGTGCTTCTATGGTTTCCTTTATTTCTTCTTTTGCTTTTTCAAATTCTCTATTTTTGTTGTCTTGGAATTTCTTGAGTGTCTCCTGTATATTTTGGTTGTCCATATCCAGTTTCATCTCTATAAAATTCTCATTGAGTACCTGTAGTATTTCTTCTTTTAGATTATTCTTTTGGGCTTCATTGGGTTCTTTGGCATAGTTTATCTTCATTTTGTTGGAGTCTGGATCTGAGTATCTGTTTTCTTCATTTCCCTCTGGTTCCTGTACTAATTTTTTGCTGTGGGGAAACTGGTTTCCCTGTTTTTTCTGTCTTCCCGTCATTGCCCTTGGTGTTGTTATTGTCCCTGTACTGTGTGCGGTTAGGTATTTTCTGGCTTGTAATAATAGCACTAGTGATATTTAGAATGGAAGGGTGGGAGGAGATGGAAAGCAAAGAAGTTAAAGGAAAAGGGAAAAACAAATGAAGAAGTAGAAAAAAAAAAGAACAAAGAAACAAACAAAAAATGTTTCAAAGATAAAAACAGGGAGAGATGGTGTACTAATCAACCATAAGCTGAAAAGGCCTTAGAGAGACAGAGAGAGGATTGAAAATAAAAAATAAAAAGAATAAAAATAAAAAATAAGTTATAAAAGAAATATATGAAAGTAAAATAAAAAAGTAAAAAATGAATTAAAAAGAAAAACTCTCCAAGTTCAAATGCAATAAAGTTTCAGTCTTAATAATTTTGATGTTGTTCCCTCAGCCTCCAATCCTGAAGATGGTGCCTCAGTTGTTGTTCTGTAGTTGTCTCATCAAAGGGGAAAAATAAAAGAGAACAAAATCACACAAAGCCAAAAAAAAAAAAAAAGAAAAAGAAAAAAAAAACCCAACAAAGTGTCCCAAGTTCAAATGCAACACAGTTTCAGTAAGTTTTTCAGCATGCAGGTGTAGTTCAGTTGTTTTCTCTTGTCCACATCTTCCCAAGCTGTCTGGGTGCTGGTGTCTGGCAGCAGCCTGGGGGCCCTCCTGATTTCTCTGTTCAATGTGAAGAGGAGATGCTCTGCGCAGGCTGGAGGTGTGGAGGGGTCAAAGTTTTGCCTCTTCTCAGTAGCCTTGCCTGCAAGGTGTGTTTCCAGCGTCTCTCCAAGATCTCACTTTAGGAGGCATGCTTTCTGCTTCCTCCCTCTAGCCGCCATCTTGGAATCATCATTGTGGTTTTGGTTTTTAAATCCTTAATGATTAATAATGTTAAGCTTCTTTTCTGTGCATATTGGCCATTTGTATATCTTCTTTGTTATCCTTTTTATCTTTTTAAAATGAATTATTTATTTTTATTATTGAGCTGTGAACGTTCATTTTATTCTGGATCCAAGTGCTTTATTAAGTAATTATTTGAAAAATTATGCAACTCTTCTAATATAGCTGAATCTGTGAGAGTTGTCTTTTTGTGTGAAAATATCTAACATAAAGTGAAATGATTTCTGGAAAGGAAAATAAACAAAATGACTGAGCTATATCAATATAGACATATAAGAAAACATTCAAGGATCTGAATGAGTAAATTAAATGAAGAGGAGATAGTGGTGGTGGTGGTGGTAGAGGAGGAAGAGGAAGAGGAGGTGGAGAAACAAGAGGAAGAGGAAGAAGAATTCCTTCAAATGATAACATTCAATAATAATCTGAAACTATTGTTGAAGAAAAATTTTAGACTGGTTATGCTTAGGAGGATGATATTAAATAAAGTTGGTATCAATAGAAAGATTAAGCTAAATTATAGAATACTTGGATGGTGGTATAAATTTCCTTCATATATACAAATATATGTGAATTGGAGCAAAACTGTAGTTAGGTTATGGCTCAATTGGCATACAATGGAAATTGAAATGAACAAACTCATAGCTCAGATTTGAATTTTGTATAATTCCTTACTAAAAATAGACTGGCTTTGCTTAAAAATAAGTTGGTTCTTGGTTACTTATAGCTGCAACGAACACCTTATCATTTAAAAAAATAGTTAAGAATGTTTATATACATTACATGATTTAACTCCATTCAGTAGAGTCCAGATGAAAATCAATTTTTGCTTAGTTTGAATTTCATTTCAGTTTTGGCATCTGATTCGATCTGAGAAATCTTAGCCTTGAGCCAGAAAAGTCTTAATTGCTTTTGTAAAAACTGAGGCAGTTCTGATGAATAAGCACTCAACTGTTGGCAACTGATAATTGGCAGAAGTATTTTCCACTTTATGGGAGGACTGTTTTCGAATTTTTATTCCTAGAGCCTAGAGACAAGACAAATTGGGGAAAAAGTGGTGAGGTGGTGCATTTTTATTTGTATTTGGAGCCAGATCAATTGATTTCTCACACTTAACTACCAGAAATATTGGAGCATTTTTTATTGATAAGTGGTAAGCTTTTTACCACTGAAGTTAGAATGACATGATGATGGCAAATATATTTTTGTTCTGGTAGACAGTGAAAATCAGAGAAAAGGAAATCTAGCACTTTAAGGAGTAGATGATAGTGCTTGCGAAACTTTTTGAGCTTTTTCTTCATTTTTTCCCCAAATTCTTCTATTATAACCAGTTATAATTACTAAGCTCAGATGGTGTAATGACAGTGAGCACTATAGCACCTAACACACTGAATATATACGTGAGGTGACACTAATGGTTGATTCCATCCATTAAGACTGAATAAAAGGATATTATAGATTATTAAAACAATTAAGATGGTCATCCTGATTAATCTTATTTTGGCTACTTTGTAATATATCTCTATTTTTGAAAGGTATCCATTAACATTAACACTCCACTTGATTTTTAAAACTTGTTTTGAACTAATTTTAGACTTACAGAAAAGTTGCAAAAGTAATATAGAGTGTTCTCATGTGCATCTTACCAAGGGTCTTAGTCCATTTGGGCTGGTATAATGGAATATGACAGACTGTGAAATTTATGAAGAATAGAGATTTATTTCTTACAGTTCTGGAGGCTAGGAAATCAAAGACCAAGGTACTAGCATCTGGTGAGGGCCTTCTTTCTGTATCATCCCATGGTAGAAGGTAGAAGTACAAGAAAGCAAGGAGGGTCAACTTGCTATTATAATAAACCTACTCTCATGATAATAAATCCACTCCCCCAATAATGGTTTTAATCACTGATAAGGACATAATCTTAGGTTATCTCTCAAAGATCTACCTCCTAACACTGTGGCATTGGGGGTGTAAGTTTCCAATTCAGGAACTTTGGGAGGATGTATTCAAACCATAAGATTCAGCTTTTCTTAATTAACATTTTATATAAGCATGGTGCAATTATCAAAACCAGGAAATTAACATTGGTACAATGAAACTGTAGGTTTCATTCAAATGTTATTAATCTTTCTACTAACACCCTTTTTCTGGTCTGGGATTCAAGTCAGGAGTGCTCATATCATTAAATTGTTATTTAATTGTTATTTCCCCTTCATCTCTTCAATATATGGCGGTTCCTCCTTCTTTCCCTCTCTTTTATGACCTTGATACTTCTGAAGAGTGCTGGCCAGTTATTTTGTAGATAATTTGTGTTTGCCTCATGCTTTCTTTTGATTAGATTGAGATTATCATTTTTGTAGGAATTTTTTTGTATCTTCAGTGTTTCATATCAAGAGGTTTATGATGTCAATTCAACTCATTACTGGGAATGACAACCTTGATCACTTGGTTAATGTGTCTTTTGGATTTCTTCTGTATAAAGTTGCAATTATTCCCTTTGTTCTTAATAAATATCTTAGGGAACCATGATTTTTAAAATCAAAGTAGGACAAGATTGCTCCTATGTTTTCAAATGACTGGGAAACTCCGAAAGGTAGAAAGACTAGTAACATGACTTTGAACACAGAAAAAATTGTTATGGAGGAAGTACTTCTTCTATAAGAAAATTTTCTTTATGTCTCCTTCCTTACTTCCTATTACCTTACACTGCTAATTTATTTATTTGATTAAAAAGAAAACTTTTACATATTTAACCACTATTTGGGAAAATGGTAATCAACCAGCTTTACTTTGGTTCTACTCCTATACATTTCAGAAATGGCATCAGATTGAAGCTTTAGAAGTCCTTGGGATTAGAGGATTTCATGTTTTCTATTTCTCATCATTTTCTGGGTAGTCTTGCTCTCTTTTCCTTTATTTGTGGAGAACAACTACAGAAAGTCATTGATTTTATTTTTAGATCATAAACCTGATCTTAATTAATTATAACAATGCTGGTAATACAAGCCAAATATTAAAGTCCTCTAGTGATAAAGAAACAGTGGAATGGAATCATTTTTCCAAGTTCCACTTTCTCAGTTTACTTTAACTGACATTGATGCTTAAAGTAAACCCAGAAAAACTATTATTCAATCTTTTCAACTTATTTCTTTATTACACCTTATTTACTTGCACATTTACCCTACTGTCTGAGTGTATACTAAGTAAAAGGAACTGTACTAAATGATACAGAAAAGAGACTGTGCCTGACCTTAAGGAATTTATTTACTGTTGCGCTAACATAAAGAGTGAGGATATGTTATTCTAATTTTTGAAGATTCTTTGTTTTTCATGTAAGTACAGAACCCCCAAAGAGAAAGGCTATGAGTTTCATCCTTCCATCTACTCTTCAAATTTCTATTAAACAAGGTGGAAAGATTTTATTTCATTTGAAAATAAAGGAATTGTATGAGAAGACAAAAATAGATGACTAGGAGATTCCCCCTCCCCTTTACCATTTTCCAAGGTAGTTGGGGCATCAGTAGACACAGTTTGATACCCCATTAGAACAATCAGCAAGAGCCTGTCTGGAAAAGATCAAGATTTTCTCATGAAGTCTTCAAGTGTCACACAAGAACCAGCTTGGAAAAGAAATTGGGTGACTTCATTAGTAATGAAGTACTTACAGAGGGTCTTGGATAGAAGGGATCTGGCAGGAAATCACAAAGCCAGAGGCACTGAGCCAGATGGATGGGTATATGGATCAATAACCAATTATTTACTCATAGGCATGGCTTTCCTGTTGCTCCATGACTCCTTGAAGGAGGGAGTATGTAATCAGCAGTACTATCATCCAAGTGCTTGGCACTAAGCCAAGCCTGCAGAGAAGGCTTAGGAAAGGTTTTTCTCCTATGGAATTAGGGCAGTTTTAAATCTTTCTTAACTGCTGGGATTCTTACCTGTGCATATTGTGGACCCAGTGTTTATCGACATTATTTGCAATTGCTTTCTGAATCCCAAGGTATGTGTGAATGTGAGTGGGTTGTAGAACTCTGCGTTCCATCTCATATGATTCAAGCCAAGTAAAGTATAACTCAGTCCTCATGTCAAACAAGTTGATCAATTTGGACTAAGGACAGACAATTCTGATCCATTAGACCAGGTTAGAAACAGAATGTTAGGCACACCCATGCCATCCTGTATTTTCTCCTTTACTAAATTCACTGTATTTCCTGAGAGAATGCGAGCTGCCTGAGAAATGGATCTACAGAGTCTTGCTTATAGCCATCCCTGGCACATGCCATTTAGCACCGAAGAGACATTTAATAAATAACTGTTGCATAAATGAATGAACAAAAGGTACGAAGAACAGAACAAGAGATTTAATTAAAGGATTATGAGGAAATAGAGAAGGGGGGGGCTATATTCAGTCCAGAAGGACGAGAAGAATTTAAAACCCTAAAGATGGGTGTGTGGGAAAGGACTGATGGCAGCAGGGCATGGAGATGGAAGGGCAGGGGCAGAAAAAGCTCATGATAGTTTTAAAGGATATGAAAGTGAGCAGGCATGAAATAGTACCATAAAAGAAGGGGAAACAATACATGTATGAGTGAAGGATTGAGAATTTAAATGCTACAATATGGTCATCATAGATCAAATATAGGATGATTTCTCATTACTTTTTTAAAATTATTGTTGTGATGGGGATACATTGTGACATTTACAAAAGTTCTTATAATATATCAAATATCTGTTTACTTTTTATAATTGCTTTTTGTCATATTTTGAAATTTTCAGTGGTTCTATTTAGAAATGTACAATGGTTTCTTTTAGAGAGGAATAAAGCTGAGAAATGATACATTGTATTACAAAGTCAATTTCATCAATGGTCAAAAGTTAAGTATGATGGAAAACCAAGAGGAATATGGTTGGTGGGTGAAGACAAGGTTATACTAATTTGAAATAACTCTTTCAGATTTGACCTCATAAAATCATGTCTTTGCACTAAAATCTGGAAGGTCAAAAACTTGATATGCTTTCTACTCCATCTCAAATATGCATGGGAGTCATTTTCCCCTTTCTAGACTCTGCAGCGAAAATATCTTATTAAGACAAATCTTAACCAGTTAGCGTTTTTTAAAAATATGCAATCTAAATCTCTTTCTATTCTTTACATTTCTTTCCTTCAATCCTTTGGGATTGAACCATCAGTAGTGTGGTTTTCCATGTATATGTTGACTCTGTACTGGTTACCCAACAGTTCATCCAATAACCTTCCAGTTTGAAATAGTTTTTAAAAGCCTCTTAACTCAAGAGACTCCCAGAGAGAATCAATGTGATTTTCTGTTTTTGTCTCTACTTGTTTCTCCTAAAAATGTATGGAGAAATATAAACTTTCTATAGATTCCCATCACGGCATGTGGCATTTAATACCCACCCACTACTCTACCCGAAAAGGTGAATAGCCGTACAAGGAAATGGAACGAGCCACTCAGCACCACTCTATGAGCAGCTTAAAATGACAGCTTTGTAGAACATATGTGAGCTCAGAATAAAGACCCCTGGTAAATTCATGCAATATGCTTTGTACACTAATAAAATTCATCATGGTCTCTTGGAATGCAACAATTATTCATGCGCTCCTCATTCTGTTTCTTGGTGGGAGTGGGTAGCAAACAGAAATAGTTCTATCTAGCAGCATATTGGGATGAAGGCAAGTGGGATGTGAATTTTCTCAGGTGTGCAATTCAAAGAGAGTTAGCAGCCTGAATATGAAGGTCGGCAGCAGTATTGCTTTTTCCTGTCAAAGCACTGGAATTAAGTGAAATAGATTTGAAATAGAAGAACATATTGTACTGTACTTCTTATGGAAGAAAACATATCCCTATAACACTTTGTACAAGCTAACATTAGACATGGTAATTAAATTCAGTGGTTGTTCCAAGATTAATAGATGCTTTACTTCAAGTACTTTGCTAGCAGAACAAAATCAGATGGAAGCAAAATGAGAGAAAAATGAATCTCATCCTTTTCATTTCATTGAGCTGTAGGAAAGCATTTTATGGCTAACTCTTCGCAAAGACCCAATGCACAGTCTCATTAGGTGGTCCCCTTTCCTTCTGACGCAGGCAATTCCCAAGAACGCTGACAGTAAAGCAATATCCTCTGGCCACCAGCTAAGCTGCATTTAGGCCTTTGACATGATGTGTCATCAGGCATTATTTTTCAGCGTAATTTAAATCTGAATTCAAAACTCTCAGCTCATGTCAATAAAGGTGATGTTCAATAGGCTGTGTTGACAAGGGACTGATTTATTATCAAAGAAAATAACTGTGTTGAGGCCAAATCAACTTATGTTGTTGCTTAGTTATGAAAAAGCAACAAAACTGAGCAGTATGTCTTATTAGTTTGAGTGAGCTTGCTTTTTCTAGTTCATTTTTTTTTCTAGTGAAGACATTCTCTATCTCTAATAATGAAGCAAAACAATATCATTTACCTCCTGATGGGATGTACTGAGAAGGGCACACCATTATCTTGTAGAACTCCTGCCAAAAACACATAATCTGAATAATTATTAGAAAACATCAGACAAACTCAAATGGAGGTCTATTCAATAATCCTTCAAAAATATTAGTGTCATAAAAGATAAAGAAAGGCATCAGGATGTTTTCAGACTAAAGGAGACTAAAGCAACATGACAACTTAATGTAATATTTGGCCCTGGACAGGATCCTGGATCTGAAAATAATTGGTATAAAGGACATTATTCAACTGGCAAAAACTGAAATATGCATTATAGATTAAATAATAGTATTGGATCAATGTTAAATTTCCTGATTTTGCTAATGTAGTTATGTGAGAGAATATTCTTGTTCATATAAAATACTCTTTAATATATCTAGGGATAGAAGGGTATAATGTCTGCAATTTATACTTAAGTTATTCAGAAAAATATTATCTATCTATCTGTCATCTATTGCCTACCTATCTATCAACAGAAATAATGATAAAACAAATGAGGAAATATACTAAAAGCTATTGAATCAAGATAAAGACCACATGGGAATTTTTGTATTATTTATGCAACTCATAAATCATTGAAATTATTTTAATAATTCAGTTGTTTAAATTTAAAAAGTATCTTGCATGATTTTAATAATCACTATGTTTTCCAGAAGTATAGATACTACTATCATATACACTGAGGAAATATAGAACTTTGGAATTTTACCAGGAATTGTTTATCAATCTGGAAAATTATGCCACTGATGTTGTTTACCTTTTTGTGGCCAATACAACACTTCAGAATTGGTCTGCATGTGTACCTGTCCCTACTATGGATATCCCAGGAATGTACATGAATGTATCTATTTAGTTGTTATTTATTACAAAATACCCAAAAATTTCAACAATATTGAACTGAATATTGCTGTATTTATTTATTTAGCAGTTCTGGGGATTTAACACAGGGTCTTGAGCATTCTAGGCAAGCATTGTACAATTGAGTTACACCCTAGCCTGCCTTATTTCTTTTTTATTTAAAATCACCTGGTTTGGGGACTTGATTTTTAAAATAATTGCTATTAATATAGACTAATAGCTTTAGGTTCACGGTAAAATTGAGAAGAATGTACAGAGAGTTTCCATGCATTCCACCATTACACAGTCTTCCCTACCTTCAACATTCTACTCCAGAGTGGTACATTTGTTATAATGAATGTACATCAACTCATCTTTATTTTTCAAAGTTCATAGTTCATATTATGGTTCATGATATTGTACATTCCATGGTTTTGGACAAATTTATAATGACATATATCCATCATTACACAGTCATACATAATAGTTTTACTTCTCTCCAAATCTCCTGTGTCCCACCTATTCATCCCGTTCTCTCTCAAACCCTGGCAAGCACTGATCATTTTACTCTCTCATAGTTTTGCCTCTTCTAGAATGTCATAGAATTGTACTGACTAATACTACAGTGTGTAGCCTTTTCATAGAAGTTTCTTTCACCTGGTAATGTGCACTTAAAGTTTCATATTTCTTTTAAATTCAAATTTATTTATTTTGAGTAGGATTAAGCATCTGACTCTTTCTAGTGTGGTCATGCCTAAACTTTACATTTGAAGCATTTTATATTATGAGTAACTTTCCCCTCTTTTCTCCTTTAGATCCCAAAATGTTATATAAATCTTAAAAAATATATGTGAAGATAAATTACATTATCTATGAGTTTCTCCTAAAATTAAAAATAGAATTGCCATATAATCCAGCATTTCCACTTCTGGGTATATACCATAAATATTTGAAAGTAGGGTCTTGAAGAGGTATTTGTACATGCATGTTCATAACAGCAGTATTCACAATAGCCAAAAGGAGTTGGCAACTCAAATATCCATTAATGAATGAATGTTTTATATACATATATATATATATATATATATATGAATATTATTCAGCTTTTAGAAGCAAGGAAATTCTGACACACCCTATAATATGGGTGAACCTTGAGGACACTCTGTTAAGTTAAATAAGCCAGATACAAAAGGACAAATACTGTATGGTCTCATTTATATGAGGAACCTAGAGTCAAAATCATAAAGACAAAATAGAATGGGGCTGCCAGGGACTGGCAGGAGGGGAGAATGAGGAGTTGTTTGATGGGTACAGGTTTCAGTTTTGTAAGATGAAGAGTTTTGGAAATTGGGCACCCAACAATGTAAATATGCTTAACACCTTTGAACTGTACACTTAAAAATGGTTAAGCTGGTAAATTTTATCTTATGTATACTTAACTACAATTAAAAATACAAGACCAATGGCACTGGGCATAATAGAGTTGAGAGTCACTGTAAGATAATGGTCTGTGTTCTTCCTGACACCACTTCCTTCTTTTTCAGCAAGCTAAATATCCTCAGGTGATGCGACAAGAACAGTGAGAGGGAAAAGTTAGCTCCTAATATGACCACAATGATAAGTTGCTTGGGCCCATTGCTTAGTTTTTTGAGTAATCATGTTCTCAAAAGATAAAAGACTGAGTATGGGCTGGTGATGATTCCAACAGCCTCATTGATGAAGGAGTCACCTCTAAGCCGTGTCCTTGGGAGACTCAGCCATCTCTCAGCTGACTGTTAGTGGAAGCCTACCACTGCACCCACATCTACTTTTCTCTGAGATTCTTTGCTCCAACTGAGCAGAATCCTAGCACTTCTGTATCCCTGGCTCTGGGAAATGTTGCTACAGGAGGGAACGTACCTTTC
This sequence comes from Castor canadensis, assembly GCF_047511655.1. NCBI lineage: Eukaryota > Metazoa > Chordata > Mammalia > Rodentia > Castoridae > Castor > Castor canadensis. The sequence goes on along the minus strand of NC_133405.1, from coordinate 124,607,449 downwards.
CACATCTTTCAAATTAAAAACTAGAAACTTGAGTAGTTAGATATTTTTATGAGTGATATTGGCACTTACATCTTCCCAGGACCTTCAAAGGCAGAGAAGTATGTATAAGGATAAAGACATCATCTCCTACTTGTACACCTGTCCAAATATTGATTGATTTTATTAATATCAGAGGAATAACCTAATACATTGATTTTTTTACTCTCTGAGGAGGGAGAGGTAAAGGGATAATCTCTTCTTAGGAATACAAGAGAAACACAGGAATACAGAAATGCTGATATAAGAAACAGTGCTCATTTGTAGATGGACCTTAAGCATTCCTCAAAGAAGCCAGCTCTCCTCCCTCCCAGTATCCCTAGTGTTTCTCTTTATGGAAAATGCCAGGAGGCATCAGAACCAAAAACTAAGTCTTCTTTAAATTAAGCCTAGGAGATTTTATCTTTGCTTTAAATAAGGCTCAATTTCATCTGTAATCTCTGTTGTGTTCTCTAATATCTGTTCTATAATGTCTAGATAGGAAAACATCTTGAAAGGTCACTCGTGCCACGTCACACACGTCACACAACACTCATCAACATTGTCTTCCTTCGTTCCTTCCTTCCTTTTTTGGCACTACTGAGGTTTGAACTCAGGGATTCACGCTTGCTAGGCAGATGCTTTACCACTTGAGCCATGCCACCAACCCTTTTTGCTATCAGTATTTTTTCAAATAGGATCTTGTGTTTATGCTCAGGGTGGCCTGGACCTCAATCCTCCTATTTACACTCCCCACATAGCTGAGATGGTAGACATACTCCACCATGATCAGCTTTTATTGGTTGAAATATTGTCTCATAGAATTTTTGCCCAAGCTGCCTTTGAACTGTGATCTTCCCCATCTTTGCCTCTGGATTAGTCAGGATTATAGGTGTGAGCCATGATGCCTGCTCTGCTTTTCTTTTTTCTTTGGTTTTTGTTTTGTTTGAGACAAGGTCTTGCTTTGTAGCCTAGGCTGAACTTGAATTCATGATTCTCCTGCCTCAGCCTCCTGAGTGCTGGGATTATAGGTTTGTGCAACCATGACTGGCAGCAGTGGTTTTCCTTCAAACAACTCCCTATACCTTTCTAGCTACACTTCTTCATCCTGATTGTGCCTACTTTTGTTGGGAGCTTCTTGGCATTTCCTCCACACCACTGCCCTCAACCACATCTTACTCCAATTGTCTGTTTGGTCCACTCACTAATCTGATTTTGCAATAGACTTTTGTTTCTTACACTGAATCATTCATTCATTACTCATACAAAACATTAAAGCACCTCTGTGTGTAAAGCCTTTCCAACTCTTGATAACTCTACTACCAGTGTCAATCCCTGTGATCCCAGGAAAGAAATCCCTGTTCCAACTGTGGCTCTAGTAAACCTGTCCAATCAAGTTAGTCCCTCATTTCTGCAGTAATCCTAGACTGCATCTATATGTTTGCCCAAGACACACTTCAGTTTGAGAAGTCTTTTGGACACTCTTCTCTATTCCCCACCCTTAAGCCCAGCTTCCTTGCTAGGCAGAAAGCCACTTAGGACCTGTGGGTTTCCCTACCTGAGGGACTACTTTTGTCCTTCAAGATTCTCAGCCACTTCCTGACATCCCTCTATAATGCCTAGATAATTCTAAACTCACAAGAAACCACATTTTATATGCTAGGTAGCTATTGCCGCATAACAAAGTACCCCAAAACACAGTGCTTAAGACATCAATCATTATTTATTATACCATGTGCACATGAGTGTTGGCTGAGGCTTTGTTGTAGGCCAGGCAGGCTGGGGCACCTAAACGGAAGCAGCTGTGCTCTACATGGCCTCATCCTCCTCCTGGGAATAGCAGGCAAGGGGCAAGGTCATTTTTGCCCTTCTCACAAAAATGAGTGAGCCTGATTGTGCAATCATATTTAAAGATTCTGTGTCATATCTGTTATCTCATTGGCCAACTTTGCCATATCCTAAGCCCAATGGTGAGGCATTATACAATGCCTGTGCCAGAAAAAATTGCAAAGTTACATGGTGAATGGTGTGGATACACATGGAGAACTGGAGAATTTTGGCCATGAATACTGGCCTTTGCCCTTCTCGTTCCTCATTTCTGCAGTAATCCTAGACTGCCTCTATACATTTGCCCAAGTTACACTTCAGTTTGGCAAGTCTTTTGGACATTATGAAAGATGTCTTTTGCTGGGCGACTTTTCTCTTAGTATGCATTTAAACTGCTTAAAATTTAGCAGTGAGTGTTCACCTCACAGTTATATTGACACCTTTGTCCTAGGTAATGAAATGCCAAGAACTAATATAGATATATTCTTAATATACATAAAATTGTATGTGTGGAAATAGGATTATTAGAGAACAAAATGTGGGTAATCTATATTTGATTTTAAAAAATCAGTTAATGTGCTATTTGTTTAGTAAATGGCTCCCTGTCCATGTCTATTATGCCTTTGAGTTAGCATTGAGAATGTGAAGTATTATCGTTTTCAGACTAATTCAAACAAGTTGACAGAGTTACTAGTAGTCCTGGTAAATTAGAATAAGATTATTTTACATAACACAGGTAGTAGTGGAACCAAAGGTGACCACAGGGCAGTATGCTATGGTTGGAAGATGACTGAATTGGCAGCTCGTAATTCTAGACTTAGATAAGCCACCACTCTGGCTCTGTGTGTTTAGATTATTCTCTTTGGTTCTCTGCTTTCTCACTTGCAAAATTTAGGCCTGTAGTAAATATTTTAAGGCTTTCTCATGCTTTATGATTCTATGATCTAAAGAAGCATTGTATCTAACAATTGGAATCCTTTTCCATTGTCTTTACACATATCATAGTTGCTAAAAGGAAATGTAGGGATTTGCCAATAACTTGGATAAAAGCCAGGGTATTATCCACTCTATTTATTAATTATGTGTGATGAAAACCACATAACCAATACCATAGGTATGCTATATTTTTAGTCTTGTTGTAGTCTCAAAGCTAGGTCAGAAAATATAGCTTCCTTAATGCAATTTTTTTATAGTGCTGGGAATTGAACCCACGGCTTCATGCATGCTAACTAAGTACTCTACCACTGTGCTACATCACCAGCCTGCAAATTCATTTTAACTACTAAAAACAGCTCGCAACGCTTGCCTTAGTGATAATGGGTTAACATTATGATGTTTCTATGTAGAGAATCCTTTTTATCCCATTCAGTGAATGCATACTCTAAATGATATAATGAAAGCCTTGCTAATGAATGGTGACTGGAGTGTCTTTCACTACCTCAAGAACTGATTTTTAAGCAATCAACGATGGCTTATTTTTTCCAATCCCCAGTGTTGTTATTTTAGTTACAAACAGAGAGGAATTGCAAAGATATTGTAATTGATTTGCTGGCAAGTTTATAGCCTCTATAAGTGATTTATTGGGTTTATATGACTCCCTGCAAATTTCAGCAGCTGGAGTTATCCACTTATTATTTCCCAGTGCATTAGGTTGGTGGCATGACAGGCTGTCTTCAGATGGAGGTTGTGTCTTTCATCTGCTTCTCACTACCATTAGTAAGTTAGATGTATTTAGACTATAATTACTACCACTTGAGCTCTTGGAATCCTCACATTCACTCAATAGTTCAGTGGAGGTCTATTACCAGAAGCCAAGAATTTTGGACACCTGGGAAAAACAGTCATTATGAAAAAAGGGTTTTGTTCTATGTTATTCCATAAATAAATGAGATAATGTCAGAGTACTTTGTGAATTATAAAAATGCTATCAAAAGCATGTCACAATTCTGGTTTTGCTTTTCATCTTTTTTATGTTCAGAATGGCAGATAACAAAATCTTCAATTGTCAATAAATGAATATTAGTGACTCCAGTTTTAACCACCAGTCTGATGTCCTAAAATGCAATTTTAAATTAAAACAGCGAAATTGCAGTATTTGCTATTTGGGTCACAATACACATCTCCTTCCATATTTTAGTCTCTTTGTATGTGTGCATCTCTGCAAATAAGTCAAACCTTCATTATGCAAAATAGCCACAAGTCTCTCATTAAAGCTCTTTTTTCCCCTCTAATTAAAATCTCACTCTACTCAAGTCCACTGAATTTTAACTCTATTTTTCTTGTTTCTTGAATTTTAAATGACCAAGACATACATTTGTGGTAATTCTTTTTGAATATGGTCCTTTTATAAGTGTCTAATGCTGGTATGACCCTTATAGTTTTGCATTCAGGCCTAGAAAACTTTTTAACATTTTGTTACTTGTTGAAATAAATTTTTTCTACTTGCTAAAATATTTCCACTTTTATCTCTATAAGATGCTGCTCTAAAATCATTTCTGGCATTTTATGTTTCTTTAGGTTTTTGAGGTGACAATGTATCAGAGAAACATGCTATGAATACCCACTTTTAAAATTTTTTTCTATTAAGCAAATTCACATTAAAGAACACCCACTTCTAGGCTGCACACGGTGGTTCATCTCTATAATCCCCACTATGTGGGACATAAACAGGAGGATCACGGTGTAGGCTAGCCCTGGGAAAAATGTGAGATTGTATCTGAAAAAATAACTAAAGCAAAAAAAGTGCTGGGAGTGTGGCTCAAGTGGTAAAGGACCTGTCTAGTAAGTATGAGACCCTGAGTTCAAACCAAATTACCAACAAAAAAAGAAAAAAAAAAGAAAACCCATTTCTATGTCTGACATCCTCCATGGTTCTATTACAACATAAATAAAATTGATATCTTAGTTTATTACCATTGCTTTATATCAGGGTTTGAATTTTAGGGCAGATAATATCTTGGTGTGTGTGGTGAGGGGAAGACTTTCCTGTGCACTGTAGGTATCTAGTAGCATTCCTGACCTTGACCCAGTAGATGCCAGTATCATTTTCCCCAAGTTATAACAATAAAAAATGTCTCCAACATTGCCCCCAACTGAGAACCACTACCTTAAATACATAAATCAGACAATTCCTCAGCTTAGGTTTTACATTTTTTAAGGTGAAAGCTTTGCTCTTTTCTATTTCACCTGTTACTATGACTTCAGGAGCTGTGCTATGCTGGCTGCCAACTATTCATCTGCGGTGGGATCACCTACTTATCCAGGCTTACTGTGTGCCATTAATGCCAGTAAGTGCTAACTTCAGCATTATCGCATTTACATCTTTGTTTCATATATGAAAAAAACACAAGCAGCAAACACAATTTCCTGGAAACTTTTTATCCAAATCTTAGATAAAGCAAATGTTCCAGGTCTTTAAGACACCTGATCTGTTCTTACATTCTCTGCTATGCTCACTTTGTGATCATGAGCATCTTACTAAACTTCCATGTACCTTAATTTTGTCCATACAGTTACTTACTGCTACTTATATAAACTATGGTTTGCTAAAAAATTATTTTTTGGCTTAGAACTCTACTTGAAATCTTTTAAAGAAACTTTGGAATTCTATACAGTTGTTAACATGTTATTTTATATTACTAGAGTTGTTTGTTTTTTCTCTCTCCTTGAGGTCTTGAACATATTTGACACAAAAGCACTCAATAAGTTCTTGCCAATTGACTGTGTAAACAACCACAAATTGGTTACCTATAGAAATTCCAGGTGTTTTCCCCAAAAGATATTAATCTTTGCAGGTGAATATTCGTATGTTTTGACATATTCTAGTAGCTTATTTATCTAAATCAGTGAACTCCTATCAGCATTTCTCTGCAAAGTCTTAAGCTATCAACAGTAGCTATCCCTTTCTTAGGTGTCAATAGACATTAACTTTAAAATGAGGGAATTTGCAGACAAGGGGGAAAGATGGAGCTCAGTCATCAATTCTGTTATGTGGGGCTAGCCTTATAAAATTATACTTCATCTTGAACCCTTCTGTAATAACTTCCTCAGGCTTTTTTTGTATAAGCTGTTGCCTCAGAAAAGTGATTAATTACCTTCATAAAGCTCCTGATTTGTGGCCCAAGTCAAATGAGATATCCTCAGGTCACCAGAATGGTGAATGGTTGGTCACAGGAAGGCGAACAATGGCCAGCAGTATTGGTTGCTATTACTTGATAATTGATAAATGGCATTTTGTTCTTTTCTCTGAGAGAGATTAATGGTGGGATTACTTTAAGGCAATAATAGGAAAGATAAATATTGGGAAGAGAGAGATGGGAACTCAGGAATGACTTAAGCAGGGAAGGAGTTTAGCTCCAATGAAATCTACTTTTGACAGTGCCTGCACAGCGTGTGCTTGGCACAGGGCCTAGAGAAGGAAGACATTTTGACTACATTTCTTTGAAGGATAATAAAGAGTTCAGATTGCATTAGCAAACTCAGGCCTGTAATCTATCTCCTCAGAGGGCCTAATGTGTGTATGCTTTTGCTTTGGACTCCATCTGGGTCTAGTGGCCTGGTTCTGTGTTGATTTCTGTCTAAATGAATCTATTTTTTTTAGAATTGCATTGTTAAATCTGCATTTCCAGATTTGGGCAATACTCATTAAGAAGAGTTATGAGCTTTCTGTCCTCAAATCAATTAATGTTGTTCCTTAACACTGCCAAGAATAAACCATGCAGAGCTAATTGAGATAGTGTTCACATTTCTTGCACAGACAAGTGCAAATCTTTAAGGTCAAGAAATAGAAAATTATTCTCTCTTAAACTGATGGTTATAGTAAAGAGAAATACCAAGTAGCTATTCCTTGGGAGAGGACAGTTATAAGTAGGAAATATGAGCCGCTTTCTATCAAGAAGATGTTCACAATGTATTCGTATTAAAGACGGCTGTTAACAGGCCCTGTCTGGGGGTTGGTAACAATGGGGAGGGCGGAGGATATAAGGAAAGGGTATAGGAGTGTGAATTATTATGTACTTATGTATGTATGAAAATGGAAAAAACCCAGCTGTTTATCAACACACACTTTTCAATCACCGTATAAATTAATGTTTAAAGTCCTTGCAAGAAATGCCACGTGCTAGTCAAAAGATCTCTTCAATAGACCTAAGAAGCCAGCTTTGAAAATAAAGCCAGCATTAGTTGAGCCAAGAAACATTATCATTAAATGCAAATGCCAAGACTAGTCTATACAATAATCAGCAGCTGAAGATCATAATCATGTGAAATTTTCTTATCTGTAACATAAGTGAAGTTAAAAAGATAAAATATAGAATGCTGAGCACATGGAATAGGGAGTTGTACTTAATTACTTCAGAATCATTTTTTCTGTCTCTGAAATTGAGATATATTTTATATATATTTAACTTTTGGTATTTCTGAGACTATAAATATTCATTATAGGATTTTATAATTCATTGGTGTTAGTTTTCCTTGTTTGATAGTTTTAATTAAGAAACTTTAGCTGTTTTTAGTAACTAATACATGCATACTGTCTCTACTGATTTAAGTAAGGGATTTGAGAGTTAGTTTAGGTGACTGTAAAATAGAAATGCTTCCAAAGCAATGGTTCCCAATGCACTGCATTTCTCAAATGTAAGTTAGTGATGATCATGAGATATGTTGGATGAAAAATATGTAACTGTAGATTAAAGCAATGAAAGAAGATGTTTCAAGAAGACCACGTTGACTAAGCGCTTTGGGACCATTATTAGAAACAGGGACAGGTAGCATTTGTTGAGTACATGCAGCATATACTAGCTCTTCAGGTTTTCAGATTGGAAGACAAAGTTGACATTCCTCTCTCATCAGTATTTGGCAGGGGTTTCCTAAACAAAAGGAAAAATGGTGAAGTTTCTTGTCAGTATCCTCAGACTCTTTATTTTCCTCCTTATGTGGTTTTCTTCATCCTGCCAATGTATATGGTTGGGCTTTCTTACTTAATTTCTTCTTTCTCACTGTAGTCTTTCCCTCCCTCAAAAAATGTTTGAAAGAATAATAAAAGACAAAGTATTTGTAATGAAAAAAACAGATTCATCTGAACATAACACAGATACATTAGGTTGCCTAGTCAATAAGCTAGCTGGAATATGGAGAATCCATCCATCTTTTTCCAGCAGGAGAAACAGTATCCAAGCTAAGCATGAAAGTCACTGGCGTCTTCCTGCCCAATTCCTCCCTCCATCTGCAGACACACAGATAGAACTTCAACATCACAAGAGCTTCACAGTATCCCAGAACTAGGGTAGCGAATGTCCTAAACCTAGGATCCTATTTCCAAATAACTTATTGTATTTCAACCAGTAACAAGGCCACCGTCTCACACTTGCTTCATAAGAAAGAGACCCAAGAGTAAAAGGTTCTTTTCTTCATTGAAATCAAATCCAGGTGATGTCCAGATATGCTACCTAGTGAATAATGGGCAAAAGAAATGCTAGAACTAAATGACACCATAAACCAAATGGACCTAACTGATGTCTACAGAATATTTCATCCAACAAAGGTACAATATACATTCTTTTCAGCAGCCCTTGGAACTTTCTCCAATATTGATTATATCTTAGGGGACAAAGAAAGCCTCAGCAAATGTAAGAAAATACAAATAATCCCCTGCATTCTATCTGATCACAATGCAATAAAACTAGAATTCAACAACAAAAACAACAGCAGAAAATATGAAAATAATTGGAGGCTGAGTAACACATTGCTTAATAATCAGTGGGTCATAGAAGATGTAAGAGAGGAAATCAGAAGATTCCTGGAAGCTAATGAAATTGAAAATACAACCTCCCAGAACCTATGGGACACAGCAAAGGCAGTCCTAAGAGGAAAGTTTATAGCCATGAGTGCATATATTAAAAGGACAGAAAGATCTCAAATAAACGCCCTAATGCTACACCTCAAACTCCTAGAAAAACAAGAACAAGCAAACCCCAAAACAAGCAGAAGGAGAGAAATAATAAAAATAAGGGCCAAAATTAATGAAATAGGATGAAAAAAAAGAATACAAAGCATCAATGAAACAAAGAGATGGTTCTTTGAAAAAATAAACAAGATTGACAAGCCCCTGGCAAATCTGATTAAAATGAGGATGGAAAAGACCCAAATTAGTAAAATCAGAAACAAATAAGGAGCGATAACAACAAACACTAAGGAAATCCAAGGAATCACCAGAGACTACTTTGAGAAGCTATACTCCAATAAATTGGAAAATCTTGAAGAAATGCACAAATTTCTAGATGCTTATGACCCTCCAAAACTGAACCAAGAAGATATTAACCACCTACAGAGATCTATAACACATAATGAAATTGAAGCAGCAATAAAGAGTCCCCCAAAAAGAAAAGACCAGGACCTGATGGATTCTCAGCTGAATTCTAGCAGACCTTCAAAGAAGAACTAATACCAACTCTCCTTAAACTGTTCCACGAAATAGAAAGGGAAGGAACACTGCCTAACTCATTTTATGAAGCCAGTATTACACTCACCCCCAAACCGGACAAGGACACATCCAAAAAGGAGAACTACAGGCTGATCTACTTAATGAACATCGATGCAAAAATCAAATGCAAACCAAATCCAACAACATATCAGAAAGATCATTCACCATGACCAAGTCAGCTTCATCCCAAGGATGTTTTTCATGTAAAAAATATTTTAAAACTAAAAGCAACATATGGGAGGGCAAATGTTTCAATTTTTATTAAGAAAATCTTTGTGGGTATTCTAAATTCAAACTACATACTTGGTCATCTACTATATGAGGCTGACTCTGGAAAAGCATTATTTGAACATTAAGAAACAGAAGAACAGGTATTGGATAGTATTGACTTCCCTAAAGAAAGGACATTGAGAACTTTATTTTGCACATGTAATAAGAAGCAAATGGCTTATTTGAATTTAAGAATTGTATTTGACTTGTATGACTTCTTATTCAATTGATATTATGCTTCTTTGTTAAGAATAAACAAATAAATGATTACCAAAAAAGAAGCAAATGGCTTTTCTATCTGCCCTGTTCCCCTCTCTTTCTTACAAGTTTTAAGCAAATATGTATTTATTTCTTATTTCCTTCATTCATTCATTGTGTGCCTCTTTTCTCTGGGATATAACTTACATGGGAGCAGCATTCTTGTTGGACTGGTTAACCAAGGTATATTCACAGCAGGTGTTCAATTAAAATCTTTTGAATAAACGAATAAGCACAAGAATGGACCAGACATACACAATCTCAGTTTTTATGGGTTTTATAATCCAGTAGGAGAGAAAAAAATAATTCCAATGAAGTATTATTATTTTTTTCAAAGGAAAACTGGATGAAGCTATCATAACTTGTCAAGCATCTACAGTGTTTAAGGCACTGCCTATACACTAAGTATTATTTGGTGAACCTGTGATCAGAGAGGTTCCCCAGAAGAGCTGGCATTTAGATGAGACATTAAGATAATAAAAGCTAATCAGATGAAATGGAAAGAGTTCCAGGCAGAGAGAAGAGCCTGTTTGAATGCTTAGAGGTAGAGAACACTGAAGAGCTCAGGAGAGTGAAAGACATTTAGAAGAAGACAATAGAAATGACAACAAATAAAGCAGGGACTGGTCCTCATAAAAATAAGTTGGGACTTTATTCTAAACGTAGTAGGGAAGATTTGGAGGGTTTTAAGACAGGGGATGATAAGATCTGATTTGTGTTTTAGAATTATCCCTCTAGCTATGATGTTCTGAACATTTGGTGGGGAAATAAGACTGGCAGAACAATGTTCATTAGGAAGCTGGATCAATTTAGATGAAGGTGATAGGGCTTCAATTAGTGTGGTGGAAGTGAGAATAGTGGTTCTTAAACCTTATTGTACATTAGAATCATCTGATGATTTCAGAAAATTGATGCCCGGGGAATACCTGATGCAAATTAAGTCATAACCTCTGGAGGTAGGACCCAGACATCACTCACTATTTCTTTTCATTTTTTAAAGGACATTGAATTATAGTTGATAAATAATAAACTGCACATAAAGTATACAATTTAGGACAATTGAAGTGTGCCTAACCAGAGTCATTTTGTAAGCAGTTGGTCTGAATATCCAAAGGGAAATATGAAGAAGAGAAATATGTGCTGATAGGATGCATAGGCATGCAGATCGTAGGGAAATTCATGGAGTGGGCATTATTGACCAGAAAGTGTGTTCATAGTGACACACTCTTATTTTTGAACCTCATATTCGTTTGGGGGGCCCAATGCCTAAGTAGACATTTCAGAATTGAAGTAGAATATGTTGCTATTTCTTTTTTCATGTATTTCCACTGTTTATCCGTATTAAAAGTTTGAACTTAAAAAGAATATTTTAATTGGACTGAGGGCATAGCTCAAGTGGCAGAGCATTCTCCCAGCAAGCACAACGACTTAGGCTGAATCTTTACTATGACAAAAAGAGAATATTTAAATTAATTACATTAATAAGTAATAATGTATGAGATGTTAAGCAATTCTGGACTAATTTTCCTTTTCAAAGTATATCCATATAACTCATAAGGATACATAGGCTCTAAAATTGCAAATAAAAGGTCTTCTGTGTTTTCTAATACTGTGGTAAATCCTGGTTGGTGACATGTAAAATAATTCATTCTTGAAATGTTTGTAGCAGAATGGACAATTGTGTGGAACTTTACATTTTGTGTAAGAAAACTACTGCATCGGAGTTTCTAGCCACTAAAAGGTGTAGACTAAGTCATCTAGCTGCATAACTTCTGTATTTTTGGAATCAGTCTATAAACTTGCTGTAATTATATCTTTGTAAGGCAAATAACCCTAATGAAATAATCCAAAATTCATTAGTTCATGTGGGAGTATTAAATTTTCAGATGAGGAATTTTAAAGGCAGTGTCAATACTGCAGAGGAATTATTTTGATATTAAGGAATTTAAAAATATTGTCTCCAATTATAAGTTCTCTTTTTCCCCTATGTTGTAATTGCTGTAGGGCATCCTGAAGTCTGCAGTAAGTTTGGAGTCAGTCTTGTGTTGGTGTTGCTTAGAGGACTAGAGAAGGGTTATGTCCAGGTTTTGAGTGGAGAACTTGGAAAAGTTTGGGGGAAATAATCATCAAAATATCTAGACATGATTGCAGACTAAGTTGCAGCTGCATTCCCAAGGGACAGCTGACAAGCAATTTCCAATATTATTGTCCTCAGAGCCAGTTGGGATAGAAAAAGATTCTGGTCAGAAATCTTATTTGGATATTCTAGAAAGGGATCATACCAGAAGGCCAGAAAACTTAGAATGCTGGATTTACTTTTCAAAATCTCAAAGTGATAATAACTCTGTAGTTCATCTTTAACAATGTGGACATTTAATCACTCAGTGTGTCTTTTTGTAAATGGACTGAGAAGAATGTAAGTTTCTGTAGCTGCTCATACTTCTTACCTTTTAGTGGCACATACTGTCTGTGTTGATTATAATGCAGAGTTTACTTAGGTAGGCTTACTGGCCGTTAGAGTTGTGCATTGTTTGAGGACATAGATGCATACATTTTGGGATTTGGAGAACTTTTAATAATCTACACATTAGATCTTAACTACTAGTGATTTTCTTTTTGGATTGTTAGAGGGTCAAATTTTGAGTCTTTTCCAGCCTACTGAAGTGAACAGAGTAGAAGCACAAGAGGTTAAAAAAATAACCTAAATTCAAATCTGGCTCAATGATCTTGGGCAAATACATTTGGCTTGACATTGGCTTTGTCTTCTGGCTAGTCTCAGCTTAAGTATCTTTTTCAAACTAATCTCTAAAACATCAATCTGATGCTTAACGCCAGGCAGTCAGAGTTTCATTTTCAAAGCACGATTTCAATGTTTGTGGCAAAAGTAAGAGTCTGGATTGTAGTAGATGAGTGTATACATATGCCTAAAGTCACCAAATTATATCCATTAATATGTGCACGTTTTGTATGTCAGTCATCCAAGTTATAAAATGAAAATGGGATGCTGGAGAAATATTTTAGAAAAAGTACGATATCATAAAAACTCATTCTGTGAGCTTAGAAATCGCTCTTTAAAAGTCTTTTGATAAAACAATTGCTTGGTAATAAAATAAAAACACTCCCTCTAAAGACTTCTTTTAAAGTTTTCATGGATGATATTTGTATTTATTAGCATGTAATAGTTGTATAGGAGGGATTCATTATGACATTTACATATGTGCTTACAATATATAGTATTTACCCCTCCATCATTCTCCCTCTTCTCCTCTCCCCTTCTGAGAACAATTTCAACAGGTTTCATTGTTCTACTTTCATACATGAATATAAAACACATCCATCATATATGTCTTCCTTTGCTCTCTCTGTTTACCTCCCCCTCTTTACACATACTGGTACTCAACCCCATACAAGACCTGTCCTTCATTTTTTAAGTGTATATTGATTGTTCAAGGGGATTTCACCTTGGTATTTCACACATGTATATACTGTACTTTAATCAGATGAACCCTCTCGTTACTTACTCTATATCACCCTGCTCTCCTATTATTCAGCAGCTGTCAGTGCATTTAGTTACACCATCTTCATACACAGATAAAAAGAAAAAATCATCTGTGTTCAAAGAAAAATATGAGCTTTGATGGAAAAACAAACATTTCTCTGTCCTTACTAAAATGTGAGACCTTCTAAATGACTAGCAAATGAAAGAAAGTGGTTCATTTTTGTCAAGAAATAGTTTGATTTAGCAGCAATAAAGCTAAATGATTTCTATAAAGCCTTCAGTTCTGGTTTTGAAATGTTTGAGGTATTATGGGGGGAGCTCAATGCATGGTAATCAGCTCCAAGGATGACATGACATCGTTAATAATAAAAGTATTTAAAATGGGACTTGGGCAAGGCTATTTACAGAGCTGCCTGACTGTTGCGAATCTGCACAGACCTATTTCTGGACTTTTGTTTGAAATTCACAGTAATTTACAGAGTAAATGGTTCAAGATTTGCAAAAGGGAACAACAGCCTGTATAGATTTCAGGAGGCTAAATGGAATTTTTCCTCTTTGACACAGGAAAATTGGCATATGATGAATAGCTGATTTTTATGCTCCTGCATGAAATTCAATTTAATTTTCTTTAAGTTTTAAATGGGCTCATTGGTAATGTGTAAAAACTAATAAAAGGTAACTTCCTTAGCTTTTGAGAGTGTACTTACTCTTCAGTAGCTGCTATTTAATAGATAAGACTTACCATATTTGAAATATTGAATTAATTTCAATGACTATCACATATCCGCCATTACTATGGTCTGGTATGGCAGAAAGAGCACTAAGTAAGTATTTTAAGATGCACAGAGAGTATAAAAAGGTGCAGTTATCGCATGCTTAGCATGCCTTGTGCACATGCACGAAGCAATTTATATGCATTATTTCATATCACCTGTATTGCACTGCTGCTTCAACTTACTGGCTATTTTGCCCTTAAGCAAGCCATTGGATATCTCTTGATTTTTGTTTCCTCATCTCTATAGCAGAAACTTTAATAAGCATCTTATTTTCTTGTTCACTTACTTATTCATTTATTTTTTTAAATTTTTTTACAATGCTTGGGTCATTTCTCCCCCCTGCCCCCATCCCCTCCCTTACCACCCACCCCGCCCCCTCCCTCTCCCTCCTATCCCCTCGATACCCGGCAGAAACTATTTTGCCCTTATCTCTAATTTTGTTGAAGAGAGAGTATAAGCAATAATAGGGAGGAACAAGTTTTTGCTAGTTGAGATAAGGATAGCTATACAGGGAGTTGACTCACATTAATTTCCTGTGCTTGTGTATTACCTTCTAGGTTAATTCTTAATAAACATTTATCATGTGCCTATTTAGTATCTTCCATTGTACTAGGTGCCTTATTTAACAGTGAATAAGATATCATCCCTGCTCAAATAGAGCTTATTAGTTTAATAAACATGATGCATGTAGGCATGACTATGTATTTTTTCCAACATTTGTTCAAAAAACTTTAAGGTGCCACATTTAACCACATTGTTATTAGGTCAGTTGAGATATGATAAAAAAAGTACTTGATAAGTGATAAAAGCCTATAAAAGACTTTGATGGACATTGGAAAATGGCATAAACATTAAGTCAACAAATTCCCTATAGGTAATGCTTTGAGGCTGATATTTTATATTAAGCTTAGAAATAGTATACTTGTGATTTCATCAATTGAAGTGTAAACAATTACTGAGATAATTGAAATATGCCTAATACTCAGTAAGAGTATAATGTGGGGATGATGTTAGCAAGTGGTCCTCCTTAACAAAACAGATTGTACTTGCTTGTCATGCTAACAATCCTATCTTATTGCTTATGTGTGATTTGGTTGAAAGCACTTTATTCAATGATAGCTAATAATGATAGACATCTAACTCACAAGCTCATGAAGATGATCTTTGGATCTGGACTTCCAAAGATATAAATTGATTGATTGATTGATTGATTCATTCATTCATTCAATAACAAAACTCTTCAATCCAAAAATAACCTGAAGCCCAAGGACTGCTCTGTTTAACCACCCCCTCATGGCAGGTAAAGAAATGGCATGAAAGCTGAAAGCAGCTAAAAGACACAACAAAATGAGGTCATCTTTTATTGTTTTTTAATATGAGCTAGACTTTTTATTTTCCTTTGGGCCTTATTTTATTTTGGCTTTCTCAAGAGTCACAAGTTGTTTTTCATTGCTTGGGATTTGACAGCTCACCCTCCTGACCTTTCTCCTTAACACACAGTATTGGGGGCATATGAGCAATTAGCACAGTTTTCTCTTGGAAAGAGTTTTTGAAAATCATTCCTTTTCATGTATTGAATACTCCTTAACAAAAGCCTGACTAAGCTATAACATGAAATAACTATAAGTTAAAGTAGGGACAAACTATAGCTCACAGGCCAAATCGAGCCCAGAGTTTTTATACATAAAATTTATTGGAACATGTCTATGTTCATTCACTTAAATATTTAACCTTTTCAGAAGGGTCGTATTCCAGCACTCATAAGATTCCTTTGTGTAAAGACCAATTTGTTGCCTCTCTAGAATACCAGTACGGTTTAAAAAAAAATGGTCAAATGTCTGCACCTTCCCTTCTTTTCAACTTCATGTATATATTTTTCCATCTCTAATAAAATTGTGTCATCAAAAAAAGGCCAAATAGGAGCACACAATCTAAGGTTAGAAAATATACAGGGGAAAAAAATCCACTATGAACAAGAACCCACAAAATTAGATCCTTCAAAAATTCAGATGATAGATTTATTGGCTATATATTACAAAATAAGTATGTTTAAAGTGACTAAAAATAAGAAAATAAAAGTAATATGGCCCTGTATGAAATATTTCCAGGTAGATTCTAAAAGCTAAATACTATTTCTAGAAATAGAATATAGTGCTGGAGTAGTAGCTCAAGCAGCAAAATGCCTGCCTAGGAATAGAATACAGTTACTGAAGTAAACAAAACTCAATGGATGGTTTGAACAGCAGAACAGATTCAGTCGAAGAGAGAGAGAATGAAAAATGACCAAGATTTCAGCACAGAAATGAAGGCCTGGTAAATATAAAAGATATTGAGACATGGACAGTAGAATAAGTTCTACCATATTTTTCTAGAATAACCATGGATTAATATCTTCTGAATGGTGAGAGACAATAGCTGCCAATCTGGAACTGTGATATATGATATGTTATTATCTAAGAAAAAGGGTGAAATAAACATTTTTAAGGACATAAACAAGGTTTACCAGCAACAATCTTTACTAAAAGAACTTCTAAAGGACCTGTTTTAGGAAGAAGAAATATGATCCCAAAGAAAAGATTGAATGCAAAATTGAACAGTAGGCAATGAAATTAGAAGATATATGGGTATCTCTAAATAAAAAAAAAATCATTGAGCAATGATAATCCTAACTTTAATACTTCACAACTTACCTAAGTTTAGCATACCCATTTACTTCTACAGCCTCCAGAAACCACACTGAAAGAAATATAAAGCAATTTTTAAAGGCATGGATTCCCAAGGACAACATAAACAAAGAAGAAAGATAGCAGTTGTAGAAGAAGGAAAGAAAAGGAATAAGTGTTGACTGATTTATCAGGTCTGAGAAAACCTAGAGTAATTTTTTTTATCAGAGATCCCAGAATTGGAGGCCTGAGTTACCTCTGAAAGTGGATGGAGCATATAGAGTTTCAAAATAAAAGGATTCATTGAAGGTCTATTTAAGAAGCAATTAAATCCTCACAGCCCTACCTCCTACCACACAGTCTGTAACTTTCTATAAATGCAAACCATTATTTTGGAGAGAATGAATCTAGAGAAGTTTTTCACTGAAAACAAAGGTACTATAACAGGTATTTAAAACTGCTTTTGCTAAAAAAGCACCGACCCCTTACTTGAGCCCACAGCTTAACCGAAAGCAAGAGAAAAGCTTGGCATTCCTGCCTCCATTTTACATGTCTCCTTTACTCTGAGTCTCTCTCTTCTACAATCACCTTGTGTTCCAGGAAAGACAAGACTGATTGATAATATCTTTATGTCAAGGAACTGAAACTACCCCCAAGGAAAGGAGGAGTAGAGCCTTACAAGACGGACCCCCCCACCCCCAAATAAGGACAATTACCTATAATGATGAGGAACAGGAGTCATTATCTCATGGAAATCAGATTGCTCCCCTCTAAGTGATGACAGTGGTAACAACCTCTCAGGAACCCTCAAAAAACCAGAACTGAAAGAATAATCAGCCAGGTCTACCTTGCTTGGCCCTGCTTACTTATGCATAGTTCCCAATACTTCCTGTATTTAAACATAAAGCTCATGTTTGTATCCTGAAGATGGGCAACGATGCGGTGAAATGCTTACTTGGCCTCTTTCCATGGCATGCTTGTGCCACATAACAAATCTCTTTTCGCTGACCTTCACCACTACTCATCTTTTTATTTGGCATGTTGGGGCAAGTAGCTGGACCTGACATGTGGAACCCATGGAGTTAGGCCTCTGGCCTAGATCTCTGGTTATAATACTCTATGAAAATGGAGGCTTGCAACCAAGTTTACATACAAAACGTTAAGATCTTCAGCTTTATCTTCCCACCCCGCATCCAGAACACTGACAACCAGCCTTATTCCCTTAATGGTGTTAGAATTTTTTTCTCTGTGTAATCTGAGCAACCCGAGAAAAGACAAAATGATAATGAATAGCACATGGGATTTTTCACGGAATAGCTCTTCCAGATTATCTTAGAATGAGTTCAAACACATTCAGAAGAAATTTATATAACAATGGAAAGGTCTGGAGTTGAATTTGTAATACGAATGTAGAAAACTAAGCAAAAGACTAAACAACAAAAAAATTAACTTCAGGGAAAACCAAAAAATTTTCCAGGAAAGAAAGTGTGACCATGGCATGCTAGAGCCTGTGCTGATTATTGATGTAGCATTCCATTTTTCATACTGGAAGGGTAATCGTATCTATGATTAAGAAATTAAGGAGAGAGCTGGCAGAGTGGCTCAGTGGTAGAGCTCCTGCCTAGCAAGTGTGAGGTCCTGAGTTCAAACACCAGTACCAAAAAAAAAAAAAAAAACCAAAAAGAAGGAGAAAGTGAAAGCTGGGTATGTAGCTCAGTAATAGAGTGTACACTTAGCATACCTGAGGCTCTAGGTTCGATCCTCAGTAACACACACATGCACACACACAAACCTCTACATAGGAAAAAGAGAGGAGCTAGATGGAATTACAGTGTTCATTCTATAGAAGAATATATTAATCTTAGTTTTTGTTACCAACTTGTTTTGTTAGTAAAACAATGGAGGTACAAATGTATAACTTCCAAGTTAGTGGAGGAGGAAAATTAAATTCATAAAATTCATATATATATATGTATATAAAATTGCAAATAGGTGTCCATATGAAATAGATGCAGACATAACAGATGCAGATTCAGATAAGCACTGCTATAACAAAGTCGTCTACTTCAAAAGCCAATATTTGAATCATACTCAAACTTCTTATTAGCAACTGAACCCTAAGTTTCTTTTTCAACTGGGATAAAGGTGGTCTAAATGGATCATCACCATCATTTGTGATAATGATAATAGCAAGTAGTTGTAGCATTTGTCCTAAATTACTTCAAAGGAAGAATAAGACACTTTTCAGCCAAGTTTTTATAGTATGAATGATTGTAAAAATACTACTGAATTAAGCAGGTTGAGCCTAGAAATTATTGAGATTAGATTACATTTTGATAAAAAAATACATATCATATGATACAGGCCCCATATGTGCAAACTCCTCTTGAAAGAATCAAGGTTTCTGTTGTTGTTTTGTCAGTAGATGTTAGTTTACAGCAAAATACTATTGAGTAGTGGAATAATTTCCAGTACAATTCATCAATTTATTTATTTTACTTTTAAGTCAAATTTCATAATTGTGATGGGAAGCATTGGAAAAAGATGTTCTCTGCATGATAAACACAGAATCCATCAAAACTGGTATACTAGATAAGATCCTGTAGTAAGATAGGAAACTGCTTTGCAACTTCTGTTTCCTTTTCCTTCTTTTGTTTTTATGGATTAAAGACTGAAAACAGAAGAAGTAACAATAAATGCAGGAGTACAAAACAAAGTTGTCACCACATCTATACCATGTGTTCAGGGCAAAGTGAACACAAAACAATCTCAGCAGTTTTTAACGTGAAAGTAGCCTAAAGTACTAAACCAAACTGAACACTTTGTTGGAAGGAAGACAGGTTGCACTTTGTAGTACTGTACTATTTTTCATGAATATTCTGACTACGTGTCATTCTGTGGTTTTCATAGCTGGTATGGGTGTCCTATTTATACACTTTTACTCAGAACAGTGATTCTTAACCTGGTCCACATGGAAATCACTTGGATAAGATTTAGGAAACACTGATGCCTGGGCCCCCCTCCCCCAAATCCTGATGTAACTGTTCTAGAAAGCAAGGAGGGCATTGGGGTTTTTACTCCCTAGTGATTCTAACATGCAGTTGAAGTCAGAGAAGCACTGAGTTGAAGCATCCAATTTAAGGTTTTTATAGCTTCCAAACGCCTGGGATTTTTAAGGGCTTCTTTTAAAATTAAAGAAGGCCACTTTTTTGGTTAAAATTAATCCTGTTGAATGAAGGGTCTCCTATATTTCTTCCTTTAAGGTGAGTGAAACCTCTAAGTAACTCCTCTGTCTCTTTTGCTTCTTTTTGTTTTCCAACTACTCTATTTTCCCAACCATTTAAATATTTGCTGAGATCTTAGGCAGCACAAAGAGTGGACACCCATCCCTTTTCCCCCCACCATGACTCATCCTCTAAAAGCTGTTTGCTGAATGAGGCTCTGGTTTTTGTTTCAGACTTTGTGCAGGGCATCCACAGCCCTGCACAGCAATGCTTGTTTTCGTTCAACTCCCCCTTTGTCCCACCTAACCTCCTACTCTCTATTGAAAATCAAGCCAGAAGAAAAACAAGGCATTTGGTCCCAACAGTTTGCAAACCAGTCATGCTTTTCCAACATATGCAGGGCTAGCATTCAACAACCTGGGATTCATGAAACTAGCTCCCTAGGCATTCATCACATATGCTTGCAGCCCTTGAGGACATTTGGAATTTCCAGCTTGTGGAATACATAGACTAATGATGGAATAGGGCTCTCACAGTGTCTACATAGGAAGAATTACAAGATTTCTGAATCTCTAGGCAGCAGAGAGAAGCCCCTTTTAGAAATATTTTTTAGGCATTTGCCCCAAACTCTTCCATGGGAGCTCAATTTGGCTGTGTTTTGGAAAGAGTTGTATATTAATTGATGAGCTACAAAAGGAAGGAATATGGTGAGGGTTTGAGACAGAGACTTAGAGCTACATGTGCCCAGTGGGCAGTGATGATGATGCCAGGAACAGTACACTGACAGGTAAACCCCAGAACTAGAGGGTAGCTAAAGGACAGCAGGTCATAGTCCCTGTCTGACATGAGGACCAGGGAGGAAGGAAGAGGATCTGACAGATTTCTGAGGTATATCAAAGAGGAATGCAGTACCAACAGCCTTCTGAAATCTAGGCAGGATGCAGTTGGGCCAACTTCTAGGCAGGTAGCAAGACCCTCATTCTGCTCCTTGAGAATGGACTTGGTATCAGTGGAGTAGAAGAGTACAGTAAGGTCCTAAGCCTGAAAAGAAGTGGATAAGGATCCCTTATATGTAATTATTTTCATATCTTTTTATCTGAAGTCAAGACTGAGCTATGAGTACTTGAGGAGTCACTTAGCATTCTGAGCCTCAGTCTTCTCATCTTTGGAATGGGTAAAATAATGCTTATACTATAGAATGAATGTTTGTGCTCTCCAACATTCGTGTCTTGAAATCTAACCTCCAATATGTTATTTGGAGATGAAACCCTTGGAAAACAATTAGGTAATGAGGATGGAGCCTTCATGAATGACTTTATAAGAAGAGACCAGAGGGCTAGTTTGCTCTCTTTCCACCATGTGAATACATAGGAAGAAGTCAGAAGTCTGCACCCAGAAGAGGGCCCTTACCAGAACTAGACCACTCTGGCAATTCTGAACTTGAGCTCCTAGCATTCAAGAGTGTGATAAATATTAAATGACATCATCTATATGAAGTACTAAATGGCATCTGTGGTAGAGTTTATGTATCAATGACCTCAACTATTGTGCTCTTGTATCCGCACCCCATGGCTGTGTAACTTTATAGCTCCTTATATCTAGTTGAAGTCTCTGTCTTTACCTGCCACGTCTAAGCTGTTCATATTACTTGTTTTGGATATGTGATACAACAGAAGTATTGTGCACATAGGCCTCAAGAGGATTTACACTTCTTTGGTTCTCTTGAGCACTACTGCTGTCACATAAACAAGCTCAGGTTAGCCTGCTGGAAGAAGACAAGTTTGTGACTCAGTTGCCCCAAACATCTAGAGGATAGCCAGATAACCCACCAGAGAATAACCACTTTGCTGACTGAAGTTTGACTGTAGATGTATAAAGGAGCCAGCCAAAACCAGAAATGCCCATCTAAGGTTAGCCTTTGTTCTCAATCCAAATTTTGATATACAGGTGTTATTTTAAGCCATTGGGTTGGTTTTTATGTCTCAAAAGCTACAATGCCTGACAAAGACTAAAAGCCCAATCATGATAGCTACTTCTATTAATATTAATATTAACTCAGTGTAACATGGAAGACTGGAGCCAAATGAGTTCATAGATATAGTGTCCAGTCTATACCACGGGGCCTGTACAGTGGTTTTGTTTTTTAAATTAATACTGTTTTAAAATTGGGAGACTTTACATATAATTAGCTAGCCCAGGTTTCCTTCCCCAGGTAATAACAGCAGGATCTGAATAGTTGCTGCCCCTTGAAATGGGGAAAGTGCTCCCTGAATGCCCAGTTTCCACCACTCTTTATGGTTTCTAAAATGTAGTCATTCACTGCACAAGTATTGATTGAGTCCCTCATATGTACCAGACATTGTTCTAGGGTCTGAGAATATAGTGACAAATAAGAAAACAAGCTTCCCACTTTCCTAGGGAGTTTGCAAGTGTGTGACAGCTGTGAACTGAGGGGGGTTGCATGGAGGCTGGGAAACAAGCCATATCCCTGTGCAAATTATCATTTTGCTATAGGAAGCCAAAAATAAAATCAACTTGTACATTATTTATAAAAGCAGGACAGCGAGAGAAGAAAGAGGAAGGGCAAATCATTTGTAGAAATATAGATGGCTTGTGGCCTCATCTAAGCTTAGAGAAGAATTTGTCAACTTAGGCTATTCATAATTCAGACTGGATAATTTCTTGTTGTGGAGATGGGCTATCCTGTGCACTGTAAGATATTTAGCTGCATCCCTGTTCTCGACCCACCGGATGCCTGTAGCACTTCCCTATTGTGATAACCAAAAATATCTCTAGACTTTGTCAAATGTCCCATAAAAAGCAAAGTTGCCTTTGGTTGAGAACCAATGACAGAATGAAAGAATAATATGACAGACAAAATTGAAGTGTTTGTTATCTACACTGGTTGGGATAAAGCCAGTTGCTGTAACAAGTGAACCCTCAAACGATAATGTAATATAAATTATTTCTTGTTCACAGATCAGTCTATTTGGTGTTCCTAGCCAGAAGGCAGTCTACATGGCTTCTAAGGTTCCCATGTTCATTTGCATCAAGCCAGGAAAAAGGAAAGAACAAGGATAATAGTTTGGGGATCTTTATTGCCCAATGTATGAGGTTGTGTATATCAATTCTGTTCATACTTCATTGCCTAAAACTGTTACATGGTCTCATGGGAGGCTAGAAAAAGTTAATTTTGATTAGATGCTCAGGAAAAAGAGGAATGAGATTTGGTCAGCTTTCAAGTGTCTACATTGTTCTTACATTTAACTATATTGGTCATCACAGAAAACATTTCTATACAAATTATAAATAGAAAATAATAAACCTTGGGTCTTTCATTATAATCCTCACTTGGGTGGGACAGTCAGGGATAAACACAACTTTAGAGAAAATTAATATTATTGATTGGCAGACTGGACATAGAGGCCATCCTGTGTACCTTCTCACTGAAACCTTTCTTACTCTCTTCAACCCTGGGAATATTACTCACTACTGAATGTAATTTAAACCACTTATTGAATTTCTACTATGTGTTTGGCATACTACTAAGTACTTTACAAATGTCATCTCTCAAGTAAACCTATTCACACCTCCAGAAACTTATATTTTCATTTTGCAGATAAGGTTAAATGACATGACAAATTCATGCAGCTTATTGTGGAATGAACAGGGATTCAAAACTATTTCATTCTCACTTCAAAGCCCAGGCTTCTATAAAACCAGCTGCCTTCCAAAGCATTCTTCATTTTAAGGGGATTTACTGACCTTCTTATTAACAGCTCAGTGTTAATCAAGGTTGTTGTTACAAGTCAGGCAAGACCAATTTAAAAGCCAAAATCAAAATAATATATTTATGTATATGTCAGAAGCATGCGTAAAGACTTTCTGAAAGCAGCAGTAAAAAATTAGAGAAGCGCTTCATGGACCAAAGAAAGATTTACTTACTGATGGGGGGTGGTGGACGAAAGAATGTTATTGATCTGCTACCTTTGGATAAAATATCTATGCAATAGTTGCATGAGTGTATATTTACACTAAATTTCTACATATAGAAAAATGGCTTTTTGCATCTAAGTCTTCTTGAGAAAAATGACTGTTGCATGAGTAAATGAAAATTTTAATAGTTTTCCTTACACCTTTTATCCTTTTCCCTGTGTCTCACAGGTATAAGGCACACAGAAAAACTGAGGAACATTCTGTGCTATTCAGGACCTTTTAGTACTGTGCAAAAAAAATCTATATCAAAAGGTTATTCAGTGTGAGATATGAGTACTTGTCCTTTTGCTGTGTTTCATGTGGAATCTGTCCCATTTTATAGCAACCTATTCTGATTATTGTTATTTATCTTAAGTACAGAATTTTTTTTTCATATGATGCTTCTCTTCCTTTTCCTATCCCAGTTGTTGGGGCAATAAGGAATATGCTTACTCATTGCACAATCCCTTTAATTTTTTATTCACCACCTCCGTCAAATCAGAACCAGATTTTTAACAGCTGCTGTGGAATCATTTTAATAGCCACAAACTGAGGCTTAGTGCTTCAAAAAATATCACCTTCACAAAAATCTCCCTTTCCTGATTGAATTGAAGATCTATACTTCATGTTGTTTTAATATTGATGTGCAATCATCCCCTCCAGTTCTGTCACACAGTGTGCCCTACAGGAAGCTCCCATCGCAAGAGATTCCTGGTGAGGGATTCAGTCAGAAATTGGGGAATGTAAATGAGCAGTGGGATTGGAGTTCTCTACCTTTGCCTATTAGATTTTTCATGAAAAATCTCTAACTTTAAGCTTAGATACTAAACAAGAAAAAACAGACTCTGTAGCTTCCTGGCTTTTATTATTAAGAAAAATTTGTAGTACAAATTTTAGTTTAGTACACTAAACTTTCTTCTTTAAAATAGGACTTTCAAGTATAATGTAGTTTTGTTAGTACAGATGCCCAGGATAAGAAATTATAAGAAATATCA
The DNA here is from genome assembly GCF_047511655.1 of Castor canadensis. Classification (NCBI taxonomy): domain Eukaryota; kingdom Metazoa; phylum Chordata; class Mammalia; order Rodentia; family Castoridae; genus Castor; species Castor canadensis. The sequence continues at coordinate 124,582,467 of NC_133405.1, read as the reverse complement.
CAGGAGCTTCTTCTCTTTTGCTCCACTCATCTTTAAAGAATGGCTCATGCAGATTAAAATAATGGAAGGGGTTGAAGTATACTGACAGTGAGGTTATATCAAGAAACCCCTTTGAACACTGACTTTGGAATTAACAATGAAAGACAAGACTGTAAAATAGGTACAGTGTGCGGGGGTGCTTGTGGGAATGGGGAGAGTGAATGGAGGAGATGAAGGTGAAGGGAATATGGTTGATGGGCTTCATATACATACAAGAAATAGAATGGTGAAACATCTTGCAATTGCTTTAAGTGGGGTAGGAAGGGGGTTGCAGGCTGGTGGGAGATGATGGGGGCAATCTAACCAATATACAATGTGAAGCTATTCAGAATTGTCCCAATGAATATATCCTAACAAAAATGGGGAAGAAAGAACTAGGATGCGACATCTTAAGGATAAAGCCATAAAGGTTCATGCTATCTACCTCTCACAGCACTCCTTCTGCAATATGCAATTTACTAGGAAATCTCTAATGTAGTACTTACAATGTTCCTCTGGGTGTGGTGCTATTGTACACATTTTATAGAGAAGGAAACTAAGGCTTAGAGAAATTAAAAGGCTTGGTCAGAATCATAGAGTTATTTGCTGACATGAATATTTGCATCTAGGCTGATCTCCTTCTAAGATTTATGCATTTTTCAGTTGTTCACTAATGTCAGAGCTCCTTTCCCGGAAGTAAGTTATTGGGAAAATATTATAATATCAAAGGTTATTGGCAGACTTTTTCTTAAGTAAGGGCTATCATTAGAGGAAGTTCATGTTCTTTTGGTGTTCCACACTTTTGTCATCCAAAAATAGCCACTTCCTTTTTTGACTGTCTTTCTGTCAGGGGGTGGGGAAGCAATTCCTATGTTGGGTTGACATTTTAGAGAATGCCATGAGGCGACACTCCCCTCAATGCCTTAGTTGCTGCCCTTTTTGTTCAAAAAGGCTCTGAATACCACTCCCACCCCAACTCTGTCTAGTAGTAGTATATTTGATTATTTAAATTTGTTAGATGTTTGATACCTCAATTTTGTTTATTTTTAATCATGACTGAGAGAATGCAACATGTCTATTCTCACACTACTGGAAAAACCTCACATTGACTTTCCTTGCAACACAATCCATAGGTCAGTTTCTTAATGTCAAAATCCACTGTGGAGATATACCCTTGTCATATCAACAGCAGATGTAGGACTGGCAGAGTGGTTCAAGTGGTATAGCACCTGCCTAACAAGTGTGAGGCCCTGAGTTCAAACCCCAGTCCCACCAAAAAAGACAAAAACCATATAAAATTGGTAAGGAAAACAATTAATCAAGAAGCAGCAAACAATAGTTTCTTCAGGGAAAATAGTTTCTCTTTTCTTCATGTCTTGAAGGAATTGGGCTCAATTCAATTTCCAGCTTATTATTGTGTGGAAAAGAGTCATTATAGTAGTCTTGTGATTGCTGTACTTAAACTGGTCTGTTCACCAGGGTCAGCCTTTGACTGGGATCTGGGAGTGCTCCCACCACCTTGCGCATAAGGCTTGCTACACCTAAGGTATTTGTGCAAACGGTATGATTTTTACAGGATCCCTGTTTTGCTTTCCTTCTGGGAGGCTGGAATTTTGCTTTGAACCAGGCAGTTTTTTATGTGAACAGTTTTCAATAAAAACCGCGGGTGCTGGGTCTTCATTGAGCTTTCCTGGTAGGCATTTTGCACATGTTGTCACAGCTAGTTGCTGAGGGAATGAAGTGCATACTGTGTGACTCTACTGAAGAGGGATCTTAGTAGCTTGTGCCTGATTCTACTGGACTGCACTCCATGCAGCTCTTCCTTCTGTTGATTTTGTATTGTGTTCTTTCACTGAAACAAGTCTTAGCTATGACTATGATTATTTTATGAGTCCTATGAATCCTACTAGCAAATGGTTAAGCCTGAGGGTGGCCAAAAAGCAATTTCTTCCCTGCTTTTCCTCTTACTTCTTCTCTCCTTGAATTTCTCATTGATGCTTCTGTAGACTAAATGTTTGCCTCTCCTCAAAATTCATATCCTAAAATCCTAACCCCCTTGGTGATGGTATTACTGGTGAGGTCCTAGGGAGGAGATCAGGGTCTGAGGCAGGTCCTCATGAACGAGACTTATAAAAAAGACTTCAAAGACCTCCCTTTCCTCCCTCAACTACCTCCCTCTTCTACTATGTGAGGGCAAAGCAAGAAAATGGCAATTTCTGAACCAGACAGGTGGTGTCTTGAGCTTGGACTTCCCAGCTTACAGAACTATGAGAAATAAATTTTTGTTGTTTATAAACCATCCAGTCTATGGCATTTTGTTATAGCAGACTGAAGAGACAAACACAGAAAGACAGATGAACATTGGGAAATGTACATTATTGAAATTTTATTCTGCTGATACAAGTAGAAAAAAATTCTTTACAATCTTAAGAAAAGCATGTACTCCCCCCAAAAAATCTTTCCCTAATGCAAGAAAATGTCATAGGTTTAAATCAGTATGCTTTATTATTTGATTTAAACATCATATTTCATAGAAATTTTGTTTTTCTTTTGGTTTTGGGTTTATTGGTGTGAAGAATGAGCTAATAGAAGAATGTCATTCCAACTTAGGTACTTCCAGAAAAGGGGTTCTTCCCAACAATAACATTTACTAGCAATGTCTCTGTTTTGGAGGGGAATTCCAGCATCACAACGATTTAAGTTTGGCTACTTTGGAGAACACAAACTGATACTCCTTGTAAGATTTCCATTCAGAATAAACAGAAAATATATTAAAGATTTTAACATTCATAAAGTTATCTTTATAAGAGCAAAGCAATTTATGGATACCATAGAAAATGTTAAATAAGACAAAAATTATACCAAATCTCAGAGAAGATCACTGTTAATATTTGTATTATCTTCACCTCCTTCTATGCACAGTCTCACATATAGAAAAACCCATTGTTAAGGTTTTATATAAAGTGTCCTGAAAAAAGACTAATGTATTGAAGAATAGGTCTCCAACTGGTGGCATTATTTGGGGAAGGTTCTGGAAACTTTAAGAGGTGGAAGAAGTAGGTCACTGGGGCATGCCTTTGTAGGTTATACCCAGTCCCAAGTCTTTGTCTAGCTCTCTGCTCCCTGTCTACCAGGAGGTAAAGAAATTCCTCTGCCACAAGCTCCCACCATTATGATGCTCTTCCCAAGTACATGGGGCCATGCAATCATGAACTGAACCCTCAGAAACTGTGAGGCATATCAGGTATTCGTCACAGCTATGTGAAAGTAACTAATAGAAACATATTTTACATAAAATTATGTGCTTATTTATTTTGCTTAATATTAAAGTTATAAACATTTCCTCTGCCACTCAGATTCCTCAGGATAAACATTTATATATGTCTCCAAAATGATGCTGAGGAAGAATGCGTTATAATTTACTTAACATATTTAAATAGTTTCTCTTTTTTTCATTACTGCAAATAATGCTATCATGAAGTTTTATGCATAAATATTTTCTACATTTTACATTATCTTTTTATGATAAACTTCCCTAAATAAGGTAAATTATTATCATGAATATTTTTGAGATCCCTCAGAAAATATAAGAAATTCCATATTTAAAATTTTACCCTCGTATTTATAAGTTCTGGTGCTCTTTCTTTGTATAAACCCAAGTTTTTAATCTGTCATACTTTTCCTGTCTGAAGAGCTTATTTTTAATATTTCATTTACAGCAAGTCTATTGTCAATGAATTCTCTTAGCTTTTATTTATCTAAAAAAATCAACCTTTTAAAATTTTATTGTTAAAAGATTTTTCATTGGGCATAGAATTCTGGATCTTATAGTATTCTAAAGTCATCCCATTAGCTTTTGACTTTCATGTTTTTAGTTGAGAAACAGCCTTTAAACCTTTTCTTTGTTACTCTGTATGTAATGTATCTTTTTCAACTGGTATCATTTAAGGTTTTTTAAAATCTTTGGTTTTCATTAGCTTGACTATGATGTGTCTAGGCGTGTTTTCATTTATATTTATCAGTTTGGAGTTCTCTGAGATTCTTGGTTATCTTTAATATGTTTCATTATATCTTAAAATTTTGGGGGAATTATCTCTTCAAATATCTGTCCTTCTTTTCTCCTTTCATTTCGTTTCCTCCACTCTCTTCTCTTCTCTCCTCTCCTTTCCTCTCCTCTCCTCTTCTCTTCTCTCTTCTCCTTATTCTGGAAATATTGTTTAGACTATTTGATACTGTGTCTTTCACACTTTTTTCTCTTCGTGTTTTGATTTAGATAATTTATATTAATCTATCTTCCCATTCACTGAGTCCGCCCTCAAATGTATCAAGCTTTTGATAGGTCCATTCAGGGGAGTTCTCATTTTAAACATTTCCATTTCACTATTCCTTATAGTTTCCATTTCTTCACTGAAATTCACAATATGTTGCTTTTCATTCACATTGTCCAACTTTTTCACTAGATATTTAACATAATAATCAGAGGTATTTTAAAGTTCTTGTCTGATGATTCCATCATTTGACTGTGCAAATTGTTTTAACTTTTGATGTTGGGTTGCTTTTTGTGTGTCTTGTAAATTTTTTTGGTGTTATTGAGTGTTGAACTCAGAGTCTTCTGTTTGCTAGGCAGGCACTCTACCTTAAGTATACCATAGGCTTCACTGTTTTCTACCAGTGGGCAGCTATTATTTTGTGCATAGAGTGGAGGCCACTGGACTGAAAGAATTTTCTCAGTGTTATCACTCCCCCCATAGTGTGGAACACTTCCTAGAAATAGACTGCTATTGTGAATAAAGTCATGATGAGTATGAAGGTATAGATATCTCTTCAACATAGTGGTTTCATTTCTTTAAGATATATACCTGATAGTAGGATTGCTAGATCAGAGGTCAGAACCTCCATACTGTTTTCTGTAATGATTATACTAATTTACATTCCCACCAACAGTGTACAAGGGTTCTTTTCTATGCACATCCTCACCAAAATTATTATCTTTTGTCTTTTTAATAATAGCCTTCCAACAGGTGTGAGGTGATACCTCATTGTACTTTTAGTTATTCTAATTAGTGGTGTTGAACATTTTTTTCGTGTACCTGTTGGCCATTTGTATGCCTTCCTTTGAGACATGTCTACTCAGGTCCTTTTCTCATTTTTAAAATTGTCTTTTTTGTTTTCTTACTATTAAGTTGCCTGAGTTTCCCATACATTTTGGATTATATATGGAGATTTGCAAATCTATTCTGGATATTTATTTTAGATGATCTAGGTAGATTTTCAAATCTGTTTTCCCCTTTTTAAAAGTTGTCTCTTAACTTTTGATTGTGTCTTGCTGCAGAAGTTTTTTGGTTTGATGCAATTCCATTTGTCTGTGTCTGCTTTTGTTGCCTGTACTTTAGGTCCATATAAAAAAATCTTTGCCAAAGCCAGTGTCATAGAACTTTTGAAATATGTTTTTTCTAGTAGTTTTATGGTTTCAGGTCTTACGTTTAATTAATTTATTTTTAGTTGATTTTTGTACATGGTATGAGTTGAGGGTCTAATTTCACTCTTCTACCTGTGGATACCCAATTTTCCCAATACAATTTACTGAATACTGTCCTTCCCCCTTTGTGTGGTCTTGGCATCTTTGTCCAAAATCAGTTGACTGTAAATGTGTGGGTTTTATTTTTGGGCTTTCTTTTCTCATCTGTGTGTCTGTTTTCCTGTCAGTACCATAATTTTTTGGTTAATATGGCTTTGTAGTAGATTTTAAATCAACTAGTGTGATGCTTCCAGCTTTGCTCTTTTTACTGAAGATTCTTTTGGCTATTCAGTGTCTTTTTTGTTTCATACAGATTTTAAGATTGTTTTTCTTTTTCTCTGAAAATTTATTAAAATTTTATTAAGGATGATATTGAATCTAGAGATCACTTTGGGTAGTATGGACATTTTAGCAATATTAATTTTTCCAATCCATGAACATGAGATATATTCCATGTAATTGTGTCTTCTTCAGTTTCCTTCACCTGTATTTTATACTTTTCAGTGTACAGATATTTTGTTTCCTTGGCTAAATTTATTTCTATAGTTTTGCTTTGAAGTTATTATAACTGGGATTATTTTCTTTTCCAGATATTTGTTAATGTACAGAGATGTTACTAATTTTTACATAGATTTTCATCATATAGCTTTGCTGAATTTGTTTATTAATTCTAATAGCTTTATGGTAGAATCTTTAAGAATTTTGGTATACAAGGTCATGTCTTCTGAAAGCAAGACAATTCAATTTCATCCTTTCTGAGTTGGATGGCATATATTTGTTCTCTGTGTACTTCCTTTGGCTAGAAAGTATTTTATTATTGACTGTGAAGTCCTTCTCTTGTTTTTGATCTTGTAGGAAAATGTTTCAACTTTTCATCACGTATAATGTTGAAGATGGGTTTGTTGTATGCGGTCTTTATTATGTTGAGGTACACTCCTTCTATACCTAATTTGTTTAGAGTTTTCATCCTGAAAGAGTGTTGAGATGATCATATGACTTTTGTTTTTCATGTTGTTAATGTGGTGTATTACATTTACTGATTTTTGCTTGTTGAACTATCCTTGCCTGTCAGGGATAAGTCCTATTCAATCATGTCGAGTGATCGTCACATGCTTTTTAGTTCAGTTTACTAGTATTTTACTGAGGATTTTTTCATCCATATTCATCTGTGAAATTAGTCTGTAACATTCTTGTTTTGCAGTGCACTTGTTTAGCTTTGGTATCAAGGTAATGCTGATGTCATGATGTCATATAATGAGTTTGGAGGCAGTCTGTCTTAAATTCTTTTTTTTAGAGTTCAAGAAGGATTGCTTTCAGTTCTTTATTTTATTATTGCTATTATTTTTTTGGTGGTACTGGAGGGTCTGAACTCAAGCCTTTACACTTGTTAGGCAGGTGCTATACTGCTTGAGCCATGCTTCCAGCCCCTTTAGCTCTAGTTATTTTGGAGATAAGGTCTCACTTTTTTGCTCAGGCTGGCCTAGACCACAATCCTTCTATTTTATGCTTCCCACTGTAGCTAGGATGACAGGTATGTACCACCATACCCAGCTTGGATCTTGAGATTTTCTTTGATGGGAAACTTTTTACTACTGATTCAGTCTCATTATTTGCTCATCTGTTCAGATTTTCTACTCTTTCACAATTTAGTCTTGGTAGGTTGTATGTCCAGGAATTTATTCATTTCTTCTAGGTTATCCAGTTTGTTAGTATACAATTCATTGCAGTACTCTTCTAAGACCTTTTGCCTTACTGTGGCATCAGCTGTAATGTCTTACCTTTGCTTTCATATTTTATCATTTATTGTATTATTTCACTATTTATAATGATTTATTTGAGTCTTATCCTTTTCTTAGATTAGCTAAGGGCTTTCTATTTTGTTGATTTTTAAAAAAAATCAATTCACACAAAATATTTTGAACATTTAGGCAGGAAATAATTGTAAGAAGGCAAATATGGGAGAAACTAATGGAAGATAAGGGTTACTTAGTAAGGTTTGTTATCAAATTCCTTTTCTCTTAGTGTTGCTTTTGGGCTGATTAAGAGTTTTTCTTAGTCTGCTGGTGGAGTGGCTCAAGAGGTAGAGTGCCTGCCTAGCAAGTGTGAGGCCCTGAGTTTAAACACCAGTACTGCCAAACAACAACAACAACAACAACAACAAAAAGGAATTTGATAAGAATTTTTCTTAGTCTAGATAAGGTCTATCAATTTATCTTTTCAAAAAAAAAAACTAGTCCACAGTTTCATCAAGATTTGCATTGTTTTTTACCGAGTGTCTTTCATTTATTTCTTATTTGAGCTTTATTTCTTTCCTTCTGTTAATTTTGGGACTCATTTGTTCTTTTCTAGTTCCTTAATGTGTAATGTTAGGTGCTATGAGTAATATGAAACTATTTTTCTGATAAGCATGGTGACATATGCCTGTTATCCCAGCACTCTGGGAAGCTGTAGCAGGAGGATTGCAAATTGGAGGCAAGCTTTGGCTGTATAGCAAAACCCTGTTTCAAACAAACAAACAAACAAACAAGCAAATATACACATACTATTTTTTCTACCATATGAAGAATTTTGTATTTTTACTGTCCTCTGTTACCTATGGCTACATAACAAATCACCCCTTAACTCAGTGGTTTAAAACAACAATTCATTATTTATAATGCTTGTGTGTATTGATTGAGCAGTTCTTTTGCTCTTCGCAGTGTTAGCTGGACTCAGTCATGTAACTTCATTCACTTGGTGACAGATCTTATCTAAAAGGTCCATGAAGGTTTCTTTCTCATCCCTGGGCCTTGATGCTGATTATCACTTGAGGTGTCTCAGTTCTACTCTTTCCACATGGTAACTCATCTTCTAGAGCCTTGGCATATATATATTTGTCTCCTGTATGATAGCTGAGATTTTGTTACAATGTGGCAACTGGGTTCAAATGGAAAAAAGTATAAACTATCATCTAAAGCCCAAATCCAGAGCTGGCATGGTCTGACTTCTGCTAAAATTTGTTAGTCAAGAAAATAACAGACTAGCATAAATCTGAGAGAAAGGAGGCTGGGCCCTAGCTCTTTATGAGAACAGCATTTAAGTACAGTTAAAGGTCTAATTTTCACAGACATATTTTGAGGCCACCTACCACAAATTGCCCTATAGCTACAATTCACATCCCTTCCATATGCAAAATGCACTCAACACCATCCTCAACAATGTCACTCATACTACTGTAACATTATCTCAAAGTCCAGGATCTCATCACCTAAACTTAGTTCAGATGTGGATGAAGAGCCTTAGCAACATTGTTGTAGTTGCTCAGGTGCAATTTCTCTCAAACAAGAAAACCGTGAATTAAAAATGCATGGCATTTATCCCTCAGTCACAAAAGGTAATCCAGACAAAGGAATGGAAGGCACATAGTAGTTATTGGCCCATAGCAATTCTGAAATCCATCCAAATTCATGTCAGGGCTTCATATTTTGGGGGAAAACATGGTTTTTCTACTTATCAAAATATAATCTACTCCGCTAATATAAAGTCTCATCTGCAAATCTTTTTAAACAGGCTTTCTCTACATTGGACCGTGAGTCAAAATATTGTAGAACGTCATTATTAATTTATTTATTTATTTATTTATTTTTTTTTTTGATTTTATGTTTTTTTTTTTCATTTTTCTTTTATTATTCATATGTGCATACAAGGCTTGGTTTATTTCTCCCCCCTGCCCCCACCCCCTCCCTTACCACCCACTCCACCCCCTCCCGCTCCCCCCTCAATACCCAGCAGAAACTATTTTGCCCTTATCTCTAATTTTGTTGTAGAGAGAGTATAAGCAATAATAGGAAGGAACAGGGTTTTTGCTGGTTGAGATAAGGATAGCTATACAGGGCATTGACTCACATTGATTTCCTGTGCGTGGGTGTTACCTTCTAGGTTAATTCTTTTTGATCTAACCTTTTCTCTAGTTCCTGGTCCCCTTTTCCTATTGGCCTCAGTTGCTTTAAGGTATCTGCTTTAGTTTCTCTGCATTAAGGGCAACAAATGCTAGCTAGTTTTTTAGGTGTCTTACCTATCCTCACCCCTCCCTTGTGTGCTCTCACTTTTATCATGTGCTCATAGTCCAATCCCCTTGTTGTGTTTGCCCTTGATCTAATGTCCACATATGAGGGAGAACATACGATTTTTGGTCTTTTGAGCCAGGCTAACCTCACTCAGAATGATGTTCTCCAATTCCATCCATTTACCAGCGAATGATAACATTTCGTTCTTCTTCATGGCTGCATAAAATTCCATTGTGTATAGATACCACATTTTCTTAATCCATTCGTCAGTGCTGGGGCATCTTGGCTGTTTCCATAACTTGGCTATTGTGAATAGTGCCGCAATAAACATGGGTGTGCAGGTGCCTCTGGAGTAACAGTCTTTTGGGTATATCCCCAAGAGTGGTATTGCTGGATCAAATGGTAGATCGATGTCCAGCTTTTTAAGTAGCCTCCAAATTTTTTTCCAGAGTGGTTGTACTAGTCTACATTCCCACCAACAGTGTAAGAGGGTTCCTTTTTCCCCGCATCCTCGCCAACACCTGTTGTTGGTGGTGTTGCTGATGATGGCTATTCTAACAGGGGTGAGGTGGAATCTTAGTGTGGTTTTAATTTGCATTTCCTTTATTGCTAGAGATGGTGAGCATTTTTTCATGTGTTTTCTGGCCATTTGAATTTCTTCTTTTGAGAAAGTTCTGTTTAGTTCACCTGCCCATTTCTTTATTGGTTCATTAGTTTTGGGAGAATTTAGTTTTTTAAGTTCCCTGTATATTCTGGTTATCAGTCCTTTGTCTGATGTATAGTTGGCAAATATTTTCTCCCACTCTGTGGGTGTTCTCTTCAGTTTAGAGACCATTTCTTTTGATGAACAGAAGCTTTTTAGTTTTATGAGGTCCCATTTTTCTATGCTATCTCTTAGTTGCTGTGCTGCTGGGGTTTCATTGAGAAAGTTCTTACCTATACCTACTAACTCCAGAGTATTTCCTACTCTTTCTTGTATCAACTTAAGAGTTTGTGGTCTGATATTAAGATCCTTGATCCATTTTGAGTTAATCTTGGTATAGGGTGATATACATGGATCTAGTTTCAGTTTTTTGCAGACTGCTAACCAGTTTTCCCAGCAGTTTTTGTTGAAGAGGCTGCTATTTCTCCATCATATATTTTTAGCTCCTTTGTCAAAGATAAGTTGCTTATAGTTGTGTGGCTTCATATCTGGATCCTCTATTCTGTTCCACTGGTCTTCATGTCTGTTTTTGTGCCAGTACCATGCTGTTTTTATTATTATTGCTTTGTAATATAGTTTGAAGTCAGGTATTGTGATACCTCCTGCATTGTTCTTTTGACTGAGTATTGCCTTGGCTATTCGTGGCCTCTTGTGTTTCCATATAAATTTAACAGTAGATTTTTCAATCTCTTTGATGAATGTCATTGGAATTTTGATGGGAATTGCATTAAACATGTAGATTACTTTTGGGAGTATAGACATTTTTACTATGTTGATTCTACCAATCCATGAGCATGGGAGATCTCTCCACTTTCTATAGTCTTCCTCAATCTCTTTCTTCAGAAGTGTATAGTTTTCCTTGTAGAGGTCTTTCACATCTTTTGTTAGGTTTACACCTAGGTATTTGATTTTTTTTGAGGCTATTGTAAATGGAATTGTTTTCATACATTCTTTTTCCGTTTGCTCATTGTTAGTGTATAGAAATGCTAATGATTTTTCTATGTTGATTTTATATCCTGCTACCTTGCTATAGCTATTGATGATGTCTAGAAGCTTCTGAGTAGAGTTTTTTGGGTCTTTAAGGTATAGGATCATGTCGTCTGCAAATAGGGATATTTTGACAGTTTCTTTACCTATTTGTATTCCTTTTATTCCTTCTTCTTGCCTAATTGCTCTGGCTAGGAATTCCAGTACTATGTTGAATAGGAGTGGAGATAGTGGGCATCCTTGTCTGGTTCCTGATTTTAGAGGGAATGGTTTTAATTTTTCTCCGTTAAGTATAATGCTGGCTGTAGGTTTGTCATATATAGCTTTTATAATGTTGAGGAACTTTCCTTCTATTCCTAGTTTTCTTAGAGCTTTTATCATGAAATGATGTTGGATCTTATCAAAGGCTTTTTCTGCATCTATTGAGATGATCAAGTGGTTTTTGTCTTTGCTTCTGTTAATGTGGTTTATTACGTTTATTGATTTTCGTATGTTGAACCACCCCTGCATCCCTGGGATGAAGCCTACCTGGTCGTGGTGAATAATCTTTTTGATGTGTTGCTGAATTCGGTTTGCCATTATTTTGTTGAGGATTTTTGCATCAATGTTCATTAAGGAGATTGGCCTATAGTTCTCCTTTTTGGAGGTGTCTTTGCCTGGTTTTGGGATAAGTGTAATACTGGCTTCATAAAATGTGTTTGGCAGTTTTCCTTCCCTTTCTATTTCATGGAACAGTTTAAGGAGGGTTGGTATCAGTTCTTCTTTAAAGGTCTGATAGAATTCAGCAGAGAATCCATCAGGTCCTGGACTTTTCTTTTTGGGGAGACTCTTGATTGCTGCTTCAATTTCATTTTGTGTTATAGGTCTATTCAGGTGATTAATTTCCTCTTGGTTCAGTTTTGGATGATCATATGCATCTAGAAATCTGTCCATTTCTTTTAGATTTTCAAATTTATTTGAATATAGGTTCTCAAAGTAGTCTCTGATGATTTCCTGGACTTCCATGGTGTTTGTTGTTATCTCCCCTTTTGCATTCCTGATTCTACTAATTTGGGTTTTTTCTCTCCTCATTTTAGTCAGGTTTGCCAGGGGTCTATCGATCTTGTTTATTTTTTCAAAGAACCAACTTTTTGTTTCATTAATTCTTTGTATGGTTTTTTTGGTTTCTATTTCGTTGATTTCAGCTCTTATTTTTATTATTTCTCTCCTTCTATTTGTTTTGGGATTTGCTTGTTCTTGTTTTTCTAGGAGTTTGAGATGTATCATTAGGTCATTGATTTGGGATCTTTCAATCTTTTTAATATATGCACTCATGGCTATAAACTTTCCTCTCAAGACTGCCTTAGCTGTGTCCCATAGGTTCTGGTAGGTTGTGTTTTCATTTTCATTGACTTCTAGGAACTTTTTAATTTCCTCTTTTATTGCATCGATGATCCATTCTTCATTAAGTAATGAGTTATTTAGTTTCCAGCTGTTTGCATGTTTTTTGTCTTTACTTTTGTTGTTGAGTTCTACTTTTACTGCATTGTGGTCAGATAGTATGCATGGTATTATTTCTATTTTCTTATATTTGCTGAGGCTTGCTTTGTGCCCTAGGATATGATCTATTTTGGAGAAGGTTCCATGGGCTGCTGAGAAGAATGTATATTGTGTAGAGGTTGGATGAAATGTTCTGTAGACATCTACTAGGTCCACTTGATCTATTGCATATTTTAGATCTTGGATTTCTTTATTGAGTTTTTGTTTGGATGACCTATCTATTGATGATAATGGAGTGTTAAAGTCTCCCACAACCACTGTGTTGGCGTTTATATATGCTTTTAGGTCTTTCAGGGTATGTTTGATGAAATTGGGTGTGTTGACATTGGGTGCGTACAGATTGATGATTATTATTTCCTTTTGGTCTATTTCCCCTTTTATTAGTATGGAATGTCCTTCTTTATCTCGTTTGATCAATGTAGGTTTGAAGTCTACTTTGTCAGAGATAAGTATTGCTACTCCTGCTTGTTTTCGGGGGCCATTGGCTTGGTAAATCTTCTTCCAGCCTTTCATCCTAAGCATATGCTTATTTCTGTCGGTGAGATGAGTCTCCTGTAAGCAACAAATTGTTGGATCTTCTTTTTTAATCCATTTTGTCAAACGGTGTCTTTTGATGGGTGAATTAAGTCCATTAACATTAAGTGTTAGTACTGATAGGTATGTGGTGATTCCTGCCATTTAGTTATCTTAGTTGTTTGAAGGTTTGATTGTGTGTACCTAACTTGATGTTACTCTCTACTGTCTTGCTTTTTCTTATCCTGTGGTTTGGTGCTGCCTGCCTTTTCATGATTAAGTTGGGTGTCACTTTCTGTGTGCAGGATCCCTTGCAGAATCTTTTGTAGTGGTGGCTTTGTGGTCACATATTGTTTTAGTTTCTGCTTATCATGGAAGACTTTTATTGCTCCATCTATTTTGAATGATAGCTTTGCTGGGTAGAGTATCCTGGGGTTGAAGTTATTTTCATTCAGTGCCCGGAAGATCTCACCCCACGCTCTTCTTGCTTTTAATGTTTCTGTTGAGAAGTCTGCTGTGATTTTGATGGGTTTACCTTTGTATGTTACTTGTTTTTTCTCTCTTGCAGCCTTCAATATTCTTTCCTTAGTTTCTGAACTTGTTGTTTTAATGATGATATGTCGTGGAGTAGTTCTATTTTGATCTGGTCTGTTTGGTGTCCTGGAGGCCTCTTGCATTTGTATGGGAATATCTTTCTCTAGATTTGGGAAATTTTCCGTTATTATTTTGTTGAATATATTACGCATTCCCTTCGCTTGCACCTCTTCTCCTTCTTCGATGCCCATGATTCTCAAGTTTGGTCTTTTGATGGAGTCGGTGAGTTCTTGCATTTTCTTTTCACAGGTCTTGAGTTGTTTAATTAGTAGTTCTTCAGTTTTTCCTTTAATTACCATTTCATCTTCAAGTTCTGAGATTCTGTCTTCTGTTTGTTCTATTCTGCTGTATTGGCCTTCCGTTTTGTTTTGCAGTTCTATTTCGTTCTTTTTTCTGAGGTTTTCCATATCCTGGCTGTTTTCTTCTTTATTGTTGTCTATTTTTGTCCTGAGTTCATTTATCCATTTATTCATTGTGTTCTCTCTTTCATTTTGGTGTTTATACAGTGCTTCTATGGTTTCCTTTATTTCTTCTTTTGCTTTTTCAAATTCTCTATTTTTATTGTCTTGGAATTTCTTGAGTGTCTCCTGTACATTTTGGTTGACCCTATCCAGTATCATCTCTATAAAATTCTCATTGAGTACTTGTAGTATGTCTTCTTTTAAATTATTCTTGTAGGCTTCATTGGGTCCTTTGGCATAGTTTATCTTCATTTTGTTGGAGTCTGGCTCTGAGTTTCTGTTCTCTTCATTCCCCTCTGGTTCCTGTACTAATTTTTTGCTGTGGGGAAACTGGTTTCCTTGTTTTTTCTGTCTTCCTGTCATTGTCCTTGGTGTTGTTACTGTCCCTGTACTGTGTGTAATTAAGTATTTTCTAGCTTGTAATAATAACAATGGTAATATTGAGAATGGAAGAGTGAGCTGAGATGGAAAGCAAGAAGTTAAAGAAAAGGGGAAAACAAATATACAGACAAGAGGGAGAAAGCAGAACAAGGTATCAGACAAGAGAGTTTCAAAGGTATAAACAGGGAGTGTTAGTGTACTAATCAACAGTAAGCTGAACAGACAATAGAGTGACAGAGAGAGGGTTGAAAATCAAAGATAAAAAAAATAAAAAATAAGTATATGAAAGTAATATCTATTTATAAAAATGAATTAAAATAAAATGGAAAATAGAAAATTAAAAAAACAAAAAAAACCAAAAAACCAAAAAACTTCCAAGTTTATATGCAATGCAATTTCAGTCTTAATAATTTGGATGTCCGTCTTAATCTCCAGTCCTGGAGTTGGTGCCTCAGATGTTGTTCTGTAGTTGTCTCATCAAAGGGGATGCATAAAGTAGAACAAAACTACACTCACACACACACAGAAGAAAAAAAAAAAAGCCCCACCAAGTGTCCCCAGTTCAAATGCAATACAGTTTCAGTAAGTTTTTCGGCTTGCAGGTGTAATTCGGTTGTTCTCTCATCAAAGGTAGGGAGAAAAAGAAAAAAAAGCGTCTGGAGGCAGTTCTGAGAGTGGTATCTGCAACTGTGGCTTGCCTGCCTGCTGCTCTCAGCCTGTAGTTGGCGGCGTTATTTATGCAGATCTCTGGGATGAGCTTAGCACTCACCTGGTCCCACAGGCTTTGTTTGCTCAGAGTTCTCCTGTGCGGGGGAGGGGGGCCTCTGCTGCAGGCTTTTCCCTTTCCAAGCACTGGGAAAGGTGACACTGCCCCGCGTTGTCAGGCCTGCGTGTTTATTTACAGTTCACCTGGGAAGTGGGTCTTCCCTCCTCTCACAAGCGTCTTCGCTCCTGGTTGCTGGGCGCGCCCCGCTCCCGCCAGAGCCTCTCCGGCCCGCCCGGCTTGTTTATTTACAGTCCCGGGAAGGATTCCCTTCCCCCAATCTTCAGCGCTCAGGGCACCCCACCCTCTTTCCAGCGTGTCTTAACTGTTCTTATTGCTTAGTACTCAGTTTCTCTTGTTTTCCCGGGTGGAGGTCAGTCTGTCCAGGGGGCTATGCTGCTCTGGCCCAGGCTTGTCTGTGGGGGAACCGCGGTACCGCGAAGCTCACCTGGTCCGCGTCTTCCCAAGCCGTATGGGCCCCGGCCACTGGCGGCCCGGGGGCCTCCTCGGTTCTCCGTTTAGCGTGAAGTGGAGATTCTCTGTGCCGGCTGGAGATGTGGAGGAGTCAAAGTTATGCCTTTTCTCGGTGATTATGCCTGCAAAGTGTGTCTCCAGTGTCTCTCCAAGATTTCACTATAGGAGGCTCGCTTTCTGCTTCCTACCTCTAGCCGCCATCTTGGAATTCCCCCTAATTTTTTTAATTAAAAAAATTTTATTGTTGTGCTGGAGGTACAATGTGGCATTTACAAAAGTTCTTACAATATATCAAATTTATCATACTTGAATTCACGCACTCCATCACGTCATTATGAATTCTAAAAGCCTTTTTCTAGCTGAAAAAGAACTTTTGAGGTACTGCATTAAATCATTCAGTACCACATTTTTTTCATTTTTTTAGAATGCATTCATTGCACAAGGGGACATTCATTGTAGCAATTCCAGATAGCCTTACCATTGTACATTGGCTCAGTTGCCTCCACCAACTCCCTCAACCCCCTCCTCACCCCACTTAAAACAATGCTAAAGGATTCATCATTCTGTATCATATGTAAACAAAATGTGTCAACCATATTCCCTCACCTTCACCTCCTCCATACTCCCTCCCGCATGCAAATATCCCTTCCCCCACTGTACCTATTTTACAGTCTTGTCCTTCATTTTTAATTTCAAAGTCAGTGTTCACAGAGGTTAAATTCAGGATGTTCCCAACGAACTGTGGCCTCAGGGTCAAGATCAAATCAAAAGTGATGCTGAATATAATATATTCATGAATTTAATGTTTCCCCTGAGTCCCTTTTGAGGTTTGAGTCTTTTACAAGTTGAGATTGTGTCAGACCTTCTGTATTTCTTCTAAAGTCTTATTAAAAACTTTAACACTTTCTAATTTTGATAATCTTTCTCTTGAAATACATTACACAGGGCTAAGAGAAGTCAATTGGCATCCTCAACATTCTTTCTGGAAATTTAGCCAAATACATAAGTTCATTGGGTTCCTTTCTATCTTCCAAGTTAACACATGCATAAATCTTGCCAAATATTCTGCCAATGCATAAATGATCCCATTTTGCCTAATTTTCCTTAGCATTTTCCTCACGTCTCTTCTACTCCGTGCCCTCTGTCACATGTTTGAATTGCAGGGAGCACTACCCCAGACTAGGTACAAATGTCTGTTCCTGCTATTTATTGATAAGTGACAAACCACTCCAAAACTTAATGGATTGAATCAATGGTTATTTAGTATGTCTTATGATTGTGTGTATTCCATGGTTATTCTTGTTTTCCATGAATGTCAACTGGGATCATTTACGTGTTGCATGGGCTGGGCTGGAAGATCCAAGATAACTGTTCTTGCATTTCTGGGGTCTCAGTCAGTATTGATTGTTCATTGAAGATTCAGTTCTACCCAGTACATCTTCTTTATCTCCTGAGGCCTTTCCATTGAAGGATTTCTCTAGAAGGATTGCCTAGACTTTCTTATAGCATGGCAGCTGGATTTCAGGATAACAAACTTGAAAACTGCTTTTGAAGGGCTAAGCACGGGACTGGCAAAGTCACTGGTCATCCTATGCTCGAAGGAAAGTGAAATAGCTTCTACCTCTGAATGAGAAGAGTGCCGACAACTTGTTATATAGATTGAGGAGGACTTGCTGGCAACCATATTTTTAACTATTTGTTATCATGTAATCAACAAGGAGGGGCATGGGATTTTCAACTTTTAAGTTCGACCTTCCAAAATCTTTGAACATATAACATAAAGTATTTCTCCCAGGTTGGAAAGTGAGCATTATATATACACAAGTGAATTTATGGAAACCTTATAATCCAGTTGGAATTACTCTTTAATAAACAGAGCAAGGATGCAATGGAAGTTTGACTTTGGCATGGGAATTCAGCCAAAGTCTAGTTTTCAACTTGGGCTTTGGCTATGGCCTTTGGAAAACTAAATACATTCTTGCCTACTTTGACATCACTTGAAAGATTTTGCAGTTGCCTAGGTTGCCATTATACATTCTTGGTGTAATACCAACTATACTACCAATATGGCCAATATGACAGTAAGGTAGGCCATTGAGATTTATTGTTAATTTCTTAATATTTACTTTCAAATATAGATAAACGTTCTAGTTAAAATCTCCTTGGGTGCTTTATTTGTTGAAATGTTAACAGTCAATTGTAATACAAATGTGCTTTCGTTGTCACAGAAGTAAAATGCTGTAATAATTAATGATGATTATGAAAGCCATTAATTTTATGTACAAAACAGTTATTAAGATTTTTCAAGGAGTTAAAGGAATAAAGGAAAAGATTGACAACTATTATAAATATTATGAAAGTGCATGAAGAAAATAACTTTAGAAAGAACATTTTTCCTTTTGTCTAATAATTATATAATTTGAATAATAATAAAAAGTTGAATAATAGAGATTAGATTACATACTAATTCAAATTTTGTAGAATTCTTTGGTGTATGAGTAATTACAGCATCTAATAAAGCAACCTTTTAAGAACTTTAAGATGTATCTATTTACTTCCATTTAGACAGAGTATTTCAAGAAAATAACTCATGTTGAGAATTCACCACATCTTAGAAGTATCATGTAAAAGCTGAATGTCAATTTTGCCAGATCAAATTATCATGAGCAAAAAAATCTAAAAGCTACAAATCAGCTCACTAAATAGCTTTTGATCCTTATATAATGAAGAATGTAAAGGATACAGACAAAAAAGAAAATGTTAAACCAGGCACTGGTGGCTCGTGCCTGTAATCCAGCTACTCTGGAGGATTGTGGTTTGAGGTCAGCCCAGGAAAATAGTTCTCAAGACTTTATCTCCATAATAACCAGAGCAAAATGGACTGGAAGTGTGGCGCAAGTAGTAGAGCATCTGCTTTGCAAGCGCAAAGCTCTGAGTTCAAACCCCAGTCCCACAAAAAAAAATTAGAGAAGAATGAGGCACTCCAAGCCTATTTTGTTCTCACCTTCAACCTTCAAATAAGAGATTTTAAGATAGTATGTTTGAAAAGAAAATTTCTTATAGCTTGAAGTCTCCATAAGCTAAAATGTTTAAACAATAAAACTTGCTTAAATAATTAGAGATAGGATTTTTGAATTCTCTGAATTTTGACATTTAAAAATTCCAAGGTACAAAGTCTCATCTAGAAAACATACTATTAAAAAATTCCTGAATTATATTCTGCTATCCACAAAAAGTGATATTATTGAATATGTAACCTCTGCATCTTGTATAGCAAACCATTGGTAATTCATAAGTCAGCATAAGTCTCATTGAAGTTTTACCACTTGGTGATTCAATGATGAAGTCAACTATGCTTCTGATGTACTTTCTTGTGAAGGAATTTCTAGGTTTTGTACAACAGCTAACATAACACAACACATTTGGTTGAAAAGCTGTTTACAGGATTGAAAATCAGTGAATAAAATTATCGTAAAATTGCCTTTGAGAATCCAATAAGCATATTGAATGTTTTACATAATTTGGACCCACAATCATATAATTTTTGTCCACCCATTTTGATTGTGCATTTCAAAAGAAATTATAGGACTTCAGAAAGATGGTGAGACACTTTAATCATTCTTTACCAAGAGATAGACTTCATGTCAAACAAGAGAATTTGGAATGGCATATTTTATCGAGATACAAACTATTTTGGTACTGTCTTGCCATGTGTTTTACAAGATGTCCAAGCACTACTATAACTTTAAAAACTACATGATGATAAAATTGCAGTCCTTAATAATAACTGATGGCTGCTTATGGAGAAAGTCATAAAAATTGCTTGAAAATGTTGAAAAAAACCATTTTGCCTTGAGAATGAATGTGTTTCTTATATGCTAGCTGATAGAAAGATACGTGTATCTTTCCTTTCCTGCCAAAATGCTAGCCAAGGAAGGCTGAAATGCAGATGGAAATTCAGAGAAGATTTTTACCTGGAAAGCAAATTACTTGGTTCCAAAGCCTGTTATTTTGCCCTATTTCAGATTCAAAGTTCAGTTACAAAACTTTCTAAAGTTATTGTTTCAAGTATCACATGAATAATATTAGAAATAAATAATATAATGTGGACATCAACTAAAGCTTTGCTTCTGAAAATATTCAGAAAGGTTCTTCTTTGAGTAGTGTAAAACTTTTCCATTTCTAGGATTTGTGTTATCACCATCAGACAATTATGAAGACTGGGCATTGAAGAGGACCTAAGTATGTAAGGAATGATCGTATACTATTAGAGAGGAAGGAACTCATACTAACTTGGTGACAACATTACCACCAGTATCTTAGACTTGCAAAGGTAGCCAGAACTTTTCTTGTTCCTTTGCTAACTTCAGTTAAAGTGAGACTATCTAGTATGATGAGAACAGACCAGTGCTAACCAAATTATTGTTCTTGTACTATATTACCATTGAAATATTAAAATAGTATTATTGATGATTAATTATGATTATACAGATGTTCAGCAATATATAATCGGGTTACATCCTTATAAACCCATCACAAAGTAAAAAAAAAAACCTAAATTCAATACTCTGTACCTTGCAAAGTATTTGTTGTTTACACCTGTGATCAAGTGGTTAACGGAGCTGTGGCTCACTGCCACCACTCAGCATCACGAAAGAGTATCTTACAGCACATGGCTATGGAGGAAAAAGATTAAACTCAAAAATTTGGAATACAATTTCTTGTGAATGTGTATTACTTTCACAACATTGTAAAGTCAAAAAATCTTCAGTTGAACTATCATAATTCATGACCTATCTGTATTTGTTATTTGTTATTAGTGATTATACAATCATTACCACTGCATTATATTGCACAGGTAAAATCCAACCACTAAATTTCAATGATCAAATTATAAATATATAAGTATAATAATTAACATCCATCTCAAAAGATAATACTATGATAGTGATATTCAACTTAAGATAAATGATAAGTTTAAAAGTTGGCCCTTTCAAACACAACAAGGGGATTGGACTTTGAGCACATGATAAAAGCGAGAGCACACAAGGGAGGGGTGAGGATAGGTAAGACACCTAAAAAACTAGATAGCATTTGTTACCCTCAACGCAGAGAAACTAAAGCAGATACCCTTAAAAGCAACTGAGGCCAATAGGAGAAGAGGACCAGGAACTAGAGAAAAGGTTAGTTTGAGAAGAATTAACTTAGAAGGTAACACACATGCACAGGAAATCAATGCAAGTCAACTCCCTGTATAGCTATCCTTATCTCAACTAGCAAAAACCCTTGGTCCTTCCTATTATTGCTTATACTCTCTCTTCAACAAAATTAGACATAAGGGCAAAATAGTTTCTGCTGGGTAGTGAGGGGTAAGGGGAGGTAAGGAAGGGGGGTAAGGGAGGGGGCAGGGGGAAGGGGGGAGAAATGACCCAAACATTGTATGCACATATGAATAAAAGAAATTTTAAAAAAAACCTGGGAGCAAAAAAGAAAAAAGTTGGCCCTTTGACATTTTGCAAGATACATATTTGGAGAATGTTATGGTATGGATCTGTAGTGTCCCCAATACAGCAATGTTCAGAGCTGGGGCTTTTAAGAAGTAAGGTCTCTGACCTCATTAATAGACGAATACGTTGATGGACTTATAATTCAATGGGCTACTGGAAGGTCATGATGGAAACTTGGGAGATGAGACCTTGTTGAAGGGGGTGTATCGTAGGAGGCATCCTCTTGTGGAATATATCTTGTCACAATCCCTTCTTCGCTCTTTTTTGCTTCCCAGCCACCATGAGGTGATCAGCTGTGTTCCACCATGCTTTCTCTGCCACAATGTTTGGCCTCAACTCAGGCCCAAAGTGATGAAGGCATGGACTAAAATCTTTGACACCATGAGCCCAAAAGAATCTTTTCTCCTTTAAGTTGATTTTCTCATGTATATTGTCACATTGAAGGAAAGCTGACTAACACAGGACACCTCTAACGACAAATACCTAATGATGAAGATATGATGGGGTATTGTGCAGAGAACTTAGTTAAACAGTCGGAGTGTTAAGTCAAGAACCTAATCTCTCTTATATAGAGAATATATCAACCATATTCACCTTAACTTCTTTCTTTTCCCTTTCCCCTCTTGTATGTGACCTCCCCTTAGTGTGACCTGTTTTTCATTGTATTGTTGTATTTGTATTCTCTGTATTCCACATATGAGAGAAAACATGCAGATTTTGGCCTCTTGAACCTGGCTAGCGTCACTCAAGATGGTATTCTCCAGTTCTATCCATTTACCTGCAAAGGACAAAACTTCATTCTTCTTTGTGGCTGAATAAAATTCTATTGTAAATATAGCTATCATAAACAAACAAAATGTCATTTTTTTTCTTTCTTTTACAAAATTAGAGAACAGGAGAGTGGAATAGGTCCTGCCTGGAGGATTGGTACTAGTGGGAGGGGTGAGGAGGTGAGGAAAAGGTGTAGGAGGGTGAAAACAATGCAAATACTGTGTACACATGTATATAAGTGGAAAATGATACCTGTTGAAACTATTCCAAGAATGGGGGGAAGGAGGATAAAGGAGAATGGTGAAGTGGGTGAATTCAGCTATGATAAATTATAAGAACTTTTGTAAGTGCCACAATGTATCCCTACCTAACACAACAATTAAAAAAAAACCCAATCACTGAAAATGGGGAAATATAAGCCTGAGTGAGAAAACAGCAAGGGTACTATGTATATTTACTATATGACACGGAGCACTTGTATCATGACAAGAATTTTCTTACTCTTCCCACAGACGCAAGTGGTCTCAGAGCTTAGCTAGAACCCAGAAAGTTCTTGAGGGATAGTGTCAGCTATGTGTTATTGCATGAGTCACCTCCAATCATAGTGGCTTAAAGTAATAATCATTTAATTGAATTAGCTCAAAATATTATGAGTCTTCAATTTAACCCAAGTCAGTTAGGCATCTCTGCTTCCAAGGGTTGAGGGGTGGGCAGGTGTTTGTTGGGGTAACTTAGTGTTTCTCTGTGCAGTTTCTCGTCTTCTAGTAGCCCAGCTTCTGTTTTTCCACATGTTAGCAGAGTTCCAAGAGAAAGAGAGGAACATTCAGAAGCTCTTGAGGATTAAGATAGGTACTGGACACAGTGTCATTTCCATTACATTCTAGCAGCCAAAGTAAGTTGGTCAGAACAGAGGAAAGGATGGAGAATTAGATTCACACCCTTGATGGTTGCAGTTACAAAACCACATTATAAAGGGCCTGGATACAGGGAAAAGCAAAGAATTGTGGCCATTTGTAATCAATATATCACAGGTTGATTGCTTCCAAAATTGGTCACAAAATGACCAGGTAGTTCTCTGTAAGGTATTAGTATTTAAATAGATTCCTTTACAAGGTAGTAGAAATGCTTTAATGACATCCATTCATTTTGAGTGGAAAATTACTCCAAAATCATCATGTAGTTGATGCCTTCAATTGTGAAATCATCTTATTCATGCTTCTGATGCTCTTCTTTGGTAATTATTTGAACATCACAAGTGCTCTACTAACCAGATGTTATTATACTTATTTTCCCCTTAAGGAAATAGAAACCAAAGCAGTGGTTCTCACAGTTTGTTTTAGTTTGAGAGGATATTAAAAATAGTAAGTCCAGTGTTACACCCCAGACCTGTTGTATTACTAAGATTTTCAGCTGCAAATAATAGAAATTGACCCTAGATGATTTAAGAAAATATCAAATACATTGGTAAGTCAACAGTAGCTCACATAATCACAAGGAAAAAAGAGAATAACACAGAAAATGAGGGAGGCTAAGGAAGTGTCTGGAAAGAATGCTACTATGGCTGCTATCAAATTCTGTATTTTGGAGCCTGCATCACTGCTACTAGAAATTCTTTTTTTGTTCTTGTTTTTTATTGTTGTACTGGGTGGGGGTACATTGTGGCATTTAAGAAAGTTCTTAAAATGGTATCAAATATATCATAGTTGAATTTACCCTCTCCGCCTCTCTCCTTTATCCCCTCTCCACCCATTCCTGGAAAAGTTTCAACAGGTATAATTTTTATATTTACATACATGTGCACATGGTATTTGCACAGTATTCACCCTCCTACATCCTTTCCCCACCATCTCCCCCCTCCCACTTATATTGACACCATCCCTGCATCCTCGCCAACATTTGTTGATGGTGTTCTTGATAATAGCTATTCTAACAGGAGTGAGGTGGAATCTTAGTGTGGTTTTGATTTGAATTTCCTTTATGGTCAGGGATGGTGAGCATTTTTTCATGTGTTTTTTTAACCATTTGGACTTCTTCCTTTGAAAAGGCTCTGTTCAGCTCATTTGCCCATTTCTTATTGGGTCATTGTTTTTTTTGGAGTTTAGTTTTTTGTGCTCCCTGTATATTCTGGTTATCAATTCTTTGTCTGATATATAGCTGGCAAAGATTTTCTCCCATTCTGTGGGCAGCCTCTTTAATTTAGAAACCATTTCTTTTGTTGTGCAGAAGCTTTTTAATTTCATGTAGTTCCATTTGTCAGTCCTTTCTCTTAGCTACTGAATCATTTGAGTTCTATTTAGGAAGTCATTGCCTATGCCTATTGATTCCAGTGTATTCCCTGCTATTTCCTGTACTAGCTTCAAAGTTTCAGGTCTCATATTAAGGCCCTTAAACCACTTTGAGTTGATAGTTGTACAGGGTGAAAGACATTGATCCAGTTTCAGTTTTCTGTATGCAGACATTCACTTTTCCCAAGAGGTTGTCTTTTCTCCATTGTATGCTTTTGATACCTTTGTCAAAAATTAGGTGGGCAGAGCTGTGTAGATCCATATACGGGTCTTCTATTCTTTCCCACTGGTCTTCATGTCTGTTTTTGTGCCTATACCATGTTGCTTTTATTGCTATGGCTCTATATTATGCTTTAACATGTGATACCTCCAGCGTTGCTCTTTTTGCTCAGTATTGCCTTGGCTATTTGCAGTTTTCTGTGCTTCCAAATGACCTTTAGGGTTGATTTTTCACTCTCTGTGAAGAATGTTGTTGGGATTTTGATGGGAATTGCATTGAACATGTAGATTGCTTTTGGTGGTATAGCCATTTTTACTATGCTGATTCTGCCAGTCCATGAGCATGGGAGATTTTTCCATCTTCTGTAGTCTTCTTTGATCACTTTCTTCAGTGGTTTGTAGTTTTCCTTGTAGAGCTCTTTCACATCCTTTAAGTTTATTCCTAGGTATTTGATTTTTTTTGAGGTTATTATAAATGGAATTGTTTTCTTTTCTCAGTTTGTTCATTGTTGGTGTTTAGAAAGGCTATTGGTTTTTGTAAACTGATTTTGTATCCTGCTACTTTGCTGAAGCTGTTTATGGTATCTAGGAGTTTATTGGTGAAGTTTTTCAATGTTTTAGGGATAAGATCATGTTGTCTGCAAACAGAGGGAGTTTGACTTCTTCCTTTCCTATTTGTATTCCTTTTATTTCTTCTTCCTGTCTTTTTGTTCTGTCTAGGAATTCCAAGACTAAGTTGAATAAGAGTGGAGAGAGTGGGCACCTTTGTCTCATTCCTGAATTTAGAGGAAATGGTTTCTTTTTCCCCCATAAAGTATGATGTTGGCTCTAGGCTTGTCATATATAGCCTTTATAATGTTGAGGTACACTCCTTCTATTCCTAGTTTCATCAGAGCTTTATCATGAAAGGATGTTGAATTTTATCAAAAAGGCTTTTTTTGCATCTATTGAGATGATCAAATGCTTTTTGTCTTTGCTTCTGCTAATATACTGTATTTCATTTAATGATTTGCATATGTTGAATCATCCCTGCATCCCAGGGATGAAGTAAACTTGACCATGGTGTATGATCTTTTTGATATGCTGTTGAATTCAATTTGCCATTGTTTTATTGAGGATTTTTGTATCTATGTTCATAAAGAGAATGCTTGCAATTCTCTTTTTTTGTTGTGTCCTTGTCTAGTTTTGGGATGAGTGTAACACTGGCTTTATAGAATTAGTTTGGCAGTGTTCCTTCCCTTTCCATTTCATGGAAAAATTTAAGGAGAGTGAGTATTAGTTCTCCTTTAAAGGTCTGATAGAATTCAGTGGAGAATCTGTCAGGTCCTGTAGTTTTCTTTTTTGGGAGACTCTATTGCTGTAGGGAGCAGATTATAAGAAGCCTATGAGAATTTGACGTAAGCACAGCTGTACCCAATAATCAGCAGGCTATGTTTGGCATGGCCCCAGCTGCAGAAGAGTGGAGGATGCAGCTCAGCTGCTTTTCTCAAGTTGTTTATGTTCAGAGAGGTAGGAATGCAGGTTTCTCTTGTTACAATGTCAGGCTCCTCCCTGAGAACTGTCACTCCACCTCTTTGTTTACCACTGGATATAAAAGGAGGATGTGAAGCTTTTTGATGGAGGATTTCTGATTGGCTTCTGCTGCCGCTGTTGCTGGCTGGTGTGTCTCCACCAGAGCAGCTTTCTGCACCAAGAACTTTATACGTAGACTTTAGAAAAGCTAAGCTAAAGAAAAACTAAAGAGAACATGGGATAGTGCAAGTTTGAGCACCAAGGCTTTAAGAAATCTAAAGAGAGAACATGGGACAATGCAAGTCTGATGGGACAGTACAAGTCTGAGGGCAAAGATTTTAAGAGAGATTATGCTAAAGAAAAGCTAAGAGAAAACATGGGACACAGCAAGTCTAAGGAAAGTGACTTTAAAGAACAGAAAAGAAGACTTTAGAAGCAATGTTTTAAAGAATTGTAAAGGAGTAAGGCCTTGAAGAATTAAGATAGAGAAGAGAAGTAAAATAATAGAAGAGTTATTAGAGAAAAGAAGCAATGAGGCTGTTGTGCGTCTCCATCCAAGTGCTCAGCACGCCTGGCCCCAGCTTTGTCTTCTATCATTTGTCCTTTCTGTATCTCCCATCACCCCCAGATAACCCCAGTTAGGTTCAGTAGTAACAGGAGCAAGAGAAAGTTCACTCCATATTGCTGTTTCAATTTCATTGCATGTTATAGATCTGTTTATGTGATTAATGTCCTTCCTCTTGGTTCAATTTTAGATGGTCATATGTATCTAGAAATCTGTTCACTTCTTCTAGATTTTCCAATTTATTTTGAATACAGCTTTTCAACACTGAGCAGCACCACCAGTCACCCCCTTCCCCAAGCTCCTTGCACTGTGCTTTGGAGACCAGCTGCTGCTGCAACTTCCAGCCAATGCCATACACTTTAATTTTCTATCACCCCAGCTTCTTTGTGGCACTTTTCTAGATTCTCAAGCAGTAGCAGCTGATTGATGGAGACCTATCTGCCAGGAAGGCTTGGGAAGTGAGTAAATCCCCTTTTCAGGTTACATGCTAGATGGTGGGCTCTGCTCTTTCCCAAAACTCATGTGGCAAGGAATTGCTCAAACACAGGAGGGTGGCTTAGATCTTGGACAGTAAACATGACTAATCTCCACTCTACAGTTTGAATAAAGTCTTTGCTGGAAGATATAGCACACCTGTGGTGACTTCTTCCTATCCCTGAAGCTCTCAGCTTCACACATCATCAAAGACAGCTTTAAGGCCAAAACATGGCTCTACCTGAAGACTGACTAATCATGGAAACACTTGGCCTACTCAGCAGTAAACCAGATGTGCCATAGAGTTTATGGCCCCCAAATCAGCCCTTCATCCAAGAATGGTCAAGGAGCTGCACCTCAGTAGGAATAACTTTGGAGCATGATTTTATACTATTCCCTAGAATCCCCCAGGGGGATGAAAATCCAATTTTCCACATTGGTAACTGATGTGAAAACAAATTCCATAATGGGATTTTTACCCTTCTATGTCTCACTTGTCTGCTCCTCTACTAATGTTTCCTGAGATCATATCTTAAATATGTTACCTGCACTTGAAATTTTGTCTTAGAGTCAGGTTTTTGGGGAGCCCAGCTTATCTGCAGTATACTTTGGCATTTGAAAGTGACTTATGTGTTTCCATTTGTGCTGACAAATGGAAGTTTGCCCAAGATCTCATTAATGGTTTGAATTCTATGCCCAACCTTAAGTCCTGGTCTGTTCTTCTGGTTCTTAGGGCAGTTTTCTCCCCAGTAAATTACACCCATGGCAAAAAAAAGGATGTTTTTATTTTCAGATTACTTTATATGAGGAGATATTATGAAATAACCTGTATAATCATGCCCAAAATGTAAGCAATAGATATGTCATTAGTGACTTATTCTTTGGAAGACTATAAGAATAGTCTTTCCTCTTTGTCTTCTATGAATGTTTCTGCCTTTGTAAATTCTTTGCCTAGAATTCACCTCCAATATTATTGTTTTGATTGACAATTTTATTTCCATTTTAGAAAAGTTTAAAGAGACAAATGCAAATGGAATATTCATCAAAGCATGAACCATTATTTTAAAAAATGGAACACTTGCCTTGTAATGTTCAAAAGAGAAATGCACTTGATATTGTTGTAACCTAATGTTAACAGCTTGTCTTTATGAATTATATTGTACATCAATATTGGTGAAGAGGGAAACAAAGGCAAAATGAAATTCACAGTGGTGGCCTACAATGATTTACAGAGTAATATAAGAGAAAAAATACCTTTATTAAAGAATATTGAAATGGAGCCAGATATTAATAATTAGAAATAAAATGTGAGAAGAAATAACTAATTTGAGATATAGCCTAAGAGTATCAACAGAATGTGTTTAGAGTTGTGCTTTTAGTACATCAGCTGAATAGAGAAAGTAAATTAAAATCTTTCAGTAGGAATGAATGACTCAGTTATTTGGCTTGCACTATTACATTTTTTCTCTATATAGTTTAACCAACTACCCAGGGATATTTGCTCATTAGAATTATGTCCTTGATTGTTTGTGCCAATGTTTTTTCAAGTGTTTCAGTAATGCACTAAGACCTTTATTTTTCATCATTTGTGGGTTTGTAACTAGTGTCAAGACTTATCATTAATTTGATCTTGGAGAAGAAGCATGTAATTTCTTAGATCTTTCTTATTTGCCTTTAAAGTGACCACATGCATAATAGTTTCCATTTTGCAAAGATACTGTGAGAACCAATGAGATATATCTATGCAAATATTTCATAAAGTACCATATACATGTTAGCATTTATTGCTTGATTATGGGTTAGCATTCTTTCCTGTTTGATATCAAGTACTCAGAAGATGGTCTATGGAATCTGAGTGTCCTGGGCAAAAATCTTGCTTTTTTTAAGTGTTAACTTTGTGACGTTGGGAAAATTATTTAACATTTCTTAGTCTCAGTTTCCTCATCTGGGCAGCATGGATAACAATGCTATCTGGGCCCGGTATGGTGATACGTACCTGTGATTCCAGCATTTAAGAGGCTGAGATAAGAAGATCTCAAGTTTGAAGCCACCTTGAGCAAGACCCTGTGTTCAAAAAAATAATGCTATTATAGGAAAATAGCAAGTGCTCAAATAGAAGCAGATATCAATACTGATTATAACTATAGTGATTATAGTGATTATATTATCTGCTATAATTTAGGGGTCTTTAATCTGTCTCTTTCTACACTTCTTCCTCTTAATTTCTTTCAACATTTTTCTTAAGTAATCATATTCAAAATCATAACAATATTCAGGGAATAACATATGACTAAAAGACCTCCAAGAGACCATTTAGTTTAACCACCGGACATCATTTTGTATGATACACAGGTATAAAAATAATGATACCTTCCACTTCAAAGTTCCCTATTAACTTATCATTATCAAAAGCACCAGTCAGCCACAATCATAATAGTGCTATATAGCAAATTGCTCCAAAATCAGAGCCCCACATTTCATTGAGGTCACATTCACTGATCTAATTCTCTTTCATCTTCTCAGTATCAGTGGCTATTTGGGAGCACACGTTTTTCTTTCTTTCTTTCTTTTTCTTCTTTTTTTGGTGAGGCTGGGGTTTGAACTCAGGGTTTCACACTTGCAAAGCAGGAGCTCTACCACTTGAGCCACACCTCCAGTCCATTTTACTCTGGTTATTTTGGAGATGGGGGTCTCATGAACTATTACACTTTTTCTCCATATATTTTAATCAGTGATGTTCATTCATTTGAATGATGCTCTTGATTGTGCCAAGTTTTTTTCAAGTGTTTCAGTATGGTATTAAGACATACATTTTCCACCTTTTGTGGGTTTGTAACCAGTCCCAGGACTTATCAGTAATTTGATCTTGGACAAGAGTCACATAATTTCTCAGAACTTTGATATTTGCCTTTAAAATGACCATATACATAGTAGTATGTGCACTGGCCTTAAACACAATGTTCCTAGTCTCAGCCTCCCAAGTAGCTAACATTACAGGTGTGAGCCACTGGCGCCCAGCTAGGAGCACATACTTCTTACACCAATGGTAGAGGTGTGGAGCATCAAGTGGTAGTGCATATTATTTATTAAGGCCTAAGTTCAGATCTATTTCATCTGCCCCATTTCACTGGCCAAAGCAAGTCACAAGGACAGGTCCAAAGTTAGTTGGGAAAGGGACACATAATCTGTTACTTTAGTGGGAGGTATAGCAAAATCATATGATAAAAAAATTGGATGCCAGGATGGGTGAAGAGTGAAGGCCAACAAGGCAATCAACCATTGTCATCCAAGACAAAACTGAAGTCCTTGAGAAAAGAGTCTAAAAACCTTGTTGGTCAAGGATCACTATTCCTAAACGAAAGTCTGGCACATTCATTCAGTGGTTCACTCAACAAACATTTTGCTACAAGTTAAAATATTATAACTTCCCCCTAAAAACAAGGTCAGTGGAGAGTTATAGAGTATTGTAATCATAGCTTATATAGGCTTTAGTAGGGGAAATAAGAAGAAGTGGTAAACACATGTAATAGATGACAAATGAGTGTTGAATGAATGACTGTTTCTAGGCTTTAGGAAAATAGTTGTATAGAAATTGGGTATGCGGGAATACCTAGGTAATGAGAGAAGAGTAGTAATAACTATTTTTGTTTTATCTTTTCAGAAAGGACTTGAAATTCCTTTGTAAATATAGGAAATCCCTACACATGAGTTCTACTATTGAGTTTTCCTACCATCATAAAAGCCAAAAAAGCAGCGGACATTCACTTTCCAAGCCTCCTTTGCTGCTGAGGTATGACCACCTGCTTTCCAATCAGTCCTCTCCAGACTGTGAAACTACTCCAGGGAGCAAAAGTAGGAGGATCATGGTTCAGGCTGGCCCAGGCACAAAGCAAGACTCTATATTAAAAATAACCAACATGAAAAGGGCTGGAGTCACAACACAAGTGGTAGAAAACCTGTCAAGCGTGCACCAGGCCCTGAGCTCAAACCTCAGTACTATCAAAGAAAAAGAAAGAAAGAAAAATAATTCATTTTCTTCTGGTTGTAGAGCTGACATACCTCTTTTCTTGCCAGCCATAAGTTGAGGGCTAGTCTTAGCTTCTAGAGGTTACCACGTCCCTTGGCTCGTGGTCTGGTGTCTGTCTTCAAAGACTGCAATAGTGAGAGATGGGGAAGTGAGGAGAAGGGAGTCCTTCCCATGCCTGTTCTCTGAAATACCCTCTTCTGCTTTCCTCTTATACTTTTAAGAATTCATGTAATTAGATTGGGCCCAGTCAGATACTTCGGGATAATATCTCCTTCTCAAGGTTTTTAATTTTAATCACATTTGCATGTGATTTACCTTGTGAAGTAACATATTCACAGATTTTAGAGATTGGGGCATGGACATCTTTGTGAGTCCATTACTTTGGACATCATTCATCTAACACAGATGAAATTTTAACTTATGTGCATATTATTTCTAAAGAAGGAGTAGCAAAAAGAGAGGGATTGCTTCTAGGAACTGTTTGTAAACTGCTTGTGTGGGCTTTTTAAGTGGGGAAGGAGATTTGAAATAAGGTTGTACTATTTTCATCTATAGGGGTTGTTTGAGATTGGCTCTCACTATGTAGCCCAGGCTGGGCTGGAACTCACTATGCTGCTTAATTTATCCTCAAACTCATATCTTCCTGCCTCAAACTCCTGAATGTTGGGTTTACAGGTATGTGCTGCCACACACAGTTAAGGTTGTATTCTTTTTTGTTAAAAAGCCTCTAAATCCCACTTGATCTTTTAAACCATGTTCAACTATAAAAATGTAATTAAAAAGTAAAGGGAAGGCTTTCCAATTATTGTTTTTGAAAAAAAGCAAATCAAGTTTATAAGGAAGGATGGAGTTTGGGAAGAAATGTTCAATTCTTTGGTTTTCTGGTTTTTTTTTTTTTGGTGATACTGGGGTTTGAACTCAAGGATTCACACTTGCTAAGCAGGTGCTCTACCACTTGAGCCACTCCACCAGTCCATTTTTTTGTGTTGGGTATTTTTCAAGATAGGGTCCCATGACCTATTTGCCTGGGTTAGCTTTGAACAGTGGTCTTCCTAATCTCTACCTCCAAATAGCTAGGATTACAGGTATAAGCCACTGGTGTCAGGCAATTCCTTGGTTTTATATAATGGCTTAGGTGAAATTTAGAAAAGTGTAAAATTCTGTTTTTTGTTATGGATTATAGGAAAAACATCCATTTTATACATGTAAGATCTTGTAACTTATTCACATTTATGAATAAAATTGAGTGTTTGTGCATAGATGCCATAACTTAAGGTGGTAGATTTCAAAGGGATATGCTTCTTTATTCTCTTGAGAGTCACACAGCAAGATTTTGCAGCTCTTCCCATCAAGAGATGGAGTCTGTTTCTCTTTTCTCTGAAACTGAGCTGGCCTTAGGACTTCTTTCGCCACTAGGATGAAGCAGAAATGACATTATGACAGTTCTGAGCTTGGGCCACAAATGTTCACGCTTTTCTCCCTATCTAGGTGTCATGAGAACAAGTCTTAGCCATACTGCTAAGTCATGAGACCACACAGAATAGAAGCAAGTCATGGCAACTCAGGTCATCCTTCTAGCTATCTGGTAGCTGATCACAGACATGTAAGTAAAGATGAGACCAGAAGCATTGTTTAACTAAGCCCACTCCCAAATCACCAATTTCAAATAAATAAGTTGTATTGTTATAAATCATTTTGCAGTAGTTTGTTACAAAGCAAAATCTAATTGATTTGCCAAAATACCACTATATTGTAATTATAAGACATGCACTTAAGTGAAAATAAAGAGCCTTCTTGGCTTCCAGAACTCAAATTAATAAAGCAAAAATGTCATTTCCACCCTTAGAATGCTTTGCTATCAATATTTTATTTGTGGTTTTGTTCCACTCTTTAAGAATTTCTAGAACAATTTTATATGATTTTTTTTTACAATGCTTTTTCTCTCCTCTCACTATTCTATTTGACTTCTCAGATTGGAAGTTCATGTTCAAGAGATAGGAATTAAGAGGACCTTGTTCTAGTGTGTATGACAGTGTTATGAAAGCAATAGAAATTTTGGAAGTGTTTGATTACTTCAGTAGCCACAGAAAGTAGCAAGTGCTAGTCCAAGGAGAAATGGACTGTCTTATAGTAGTTAGAGATAGAAAACAGAAGAGTTCTTCCGGGATTTTAATAGTACTTTTTGGATAATAAAAGTAATTGATAACAGTCATTTATAACAATCCTGTTTTCCAGAGGTAGTTAACATTTTAGCACATTTCTTTCCATGTTTTAATTTCTATTACTTTATAGGATTTTTAAAATTCTTGTTTTGGGTTTTTTTTTTTTTTTGGTCAGCACTGGGGACTGAACTCAGGACCTCATGCTTGCTAGGTAAGTGCTCTACCACTTGAGCCATGCCTCCTGCACTTTTGCTTTTAGTTTGCTTTTCAGATAGAGTCTTACTCTTTTAACCAGGCTGGCCTTGGACCAAGATCCTTCTGTCCCTGCCTCCTGAGTAGCTAGGATTGCAGACATGTGCCACCATGCCTCGTGGGTTTTAATCTTTCATAATGTTTTTATGCTGTCTTTTATTTCCCCAAAAATATATATTAAGTAAGTTTCCATCATTTTTATAAAAAATTTTAATTGTCATATAATATTCCAAACTGTTCATATACTATTAACTTTAGGTTATATTCCAGTAAAAACATGTATAATTTAGTCTCCCTTCCATTGTAAAATGATATATAATCTGTTGAACATTTTGGGCCATAAATCTCCATGCATATGCTCATGTTTCTAGGCATTTTCCTGTGATATATACCTAGAAGCAGAATTATCAGGTAAAAAGGCATTAATATTTCTAAGACTCTTAAAATAGATCAAATTGTCATCACTAAAAGATGGGATTAATTCTTATTTCTGGCTGCAGTGAATGAGAGATTCTTTCAATGCACTTTCATCAGCATTAAGTATACCCTTATTTAAAAATCTAGGCTATTTTGAAAGACATAAAACAAATTTTATTACTTTGTTTTACATTTTTTATTGCCAGTAAAGTTGGCTAGTTTCTCACATGTTTATTTTCTTATTAGAAGAATTTTTTGATCAGTTTTATTTCCTTCATTTATCAAAATCACTTTAAATTCTGCAAGTTCTGTATATATTATGGATGTTTATCTTTGCCACTCACATTTCTTCCATGTAATATTCCCTCTTGTTGTTGTTTGATTTCTAATTTTTATAAATACAGTCTTGCATTGTTATATAGACACATCTATTGAAATTTCCACTCCCCCCTCTTCTTTGGTTACTTTCCACTTTAGAATACTTTTCTTCCAAAGGACTGATAACCAGAATGTATAGGGAACTCAAAAAACTAAACTCTCCCAAAATTAATGAACCAATAAAGAAATGGGCAAGTGAACTAACAGAACTTTCTCAAAAGAAGAAATTCAAATGGCCAATTCACATGAAAAAATGCTCACCATCTCTATCCATAAAAGAAATGCAAATCAAACCACACTGAGATTCCACCTCACCCCTGTTAGAATAGCCATCATTAGCAACACCACCAACAACAGGTGTTGGTGAGGATGTGGGGAAAAAGGAACCCTTATACACTGCTGGTGGAAATGCAAACGAGCACAACCACTCTGGAAAAAAATTTGGAGGCTGCTTAAAAATCTAAACATAGAACTGCCATATGATCTAGCAATACCACTCCTGGGGATATACCCAAAGGAATGCAACACAGGTTACTCCAAAGGCACTTGCACACCCATGTTTATTGCAGCACTATTCACAATAGTCAAGTTATGGAAACAACCAAGATGCCCCACTATCGATGAATGGATTAAGAAAATGTGGTATTTAAACACAATGGAATACTACTCAGCCATGAAGAAGAATGAAATCTTATCATTTGCAGGTAAATGGATGGAACTGGAGAACGTCATCCTGAGCGAGGTTAGCCAGGCCCAGAAGAGCAAAAATCATATGTTCTCCCCTATAGGTGGACTTTAGATCAAGGGCAAACACAACAAGGGGATTGGACTTTGATCACATGATGAGGTGAGAGCACACAAGGGAGGTATGAGGATAGGCAAGAAACTCAAAAAAAACAAGATAGCATTTGATGTCCTCAATGCAAAGGAACTAATGCAGAAACTTTGAAGCAACAGAGGCCAATAGGAGAAGGGGACCAAGAACTAGAGAAAAGATTAGTTCAAGAAGAATTAACTTGGAAGGTAGCACACATGCACAGGAAATCAATGCAAGTCAACTCCCTGTATAGCTATCCTTATCTCAACTAGCAAAAACCCTTGGTCCTTCCTATTACTGCTTATACTCTCTCTTCAACAAAATTAGAGATAAGGGCAAAATAGTTTCTGCCTGGTAGCGAGGGGGTGGGGGGAAGAGGGAGGGAGTGTGGGAAAGGGAGGGGGTGGGGGGAAGGGGGGAGAAATGACCCAAACATTGTATGCACATATGAATAAAAGAAATTTAAAAAAAGAATATTTTTCTTCATCCGTTGGTCAGATAATTATGCAGTCATTTTCTCATGTGTTTTTCATGTGTTTTAATTAATTTTTCTGCTTCTGAATATTTAATCAGTGGGTCAGTAATACCTCCTGATGAATTACCCCAGGTGAAGTGGGTAAAGAAATATTCTTTTCTTTTCTCTTAAGGGAATATATACTCATGAAATTGTGATGAAGTTAAAAGGCATTTAGTTTAACTTTGACAGTTGAATTTTTGTCATACTATTGAGCTTTTTCTCTCTAATCCACAGAGATATACACTATCTCCAAGAGAGTTGACCTAGATCCATTCTGTGTCTGACAAAAACCAGTTGAGAGAAGTGACATCTATTTCCACATCAGTGATCAGTCTGACCATTGTGATGAGAAATTCAGAACACATGCGCATTCAAGAGAGTGGATGACAATATGAAATATTGGAAGTTGGCCTTGATTTGAAGTAATATAATTTATTAACAACATCAGAGATTTTATAGGAATTATTTATCATGTTTTTATCTACTTCCAAGTATAGAGCAGCTTACAAAACTTTAGATACTATGATGTCAATAAATCTATTATTATAAAGAGAAAAGTATTAAGTAATGGGAACAAGGATTAGTATGGAGATGGAAAAGACAGGAGTAGGAAAATTAGAATATAAACAGAGCCAAATGAGGGTAGGGTTTAATAAATAACTTGAAATTTCCTGGAAACCAAGGTAAAAAGGGAAACGTAAGAGTTACACAGCTATCTACCAAAGGAAAACACACCAAATCATCAAGAGAGACCAACCAGCTCCTGGTTCAGAACTCTGAGAAAAATATGGTTTGAGAACTTTGAACAATGTAATGAACAGTATATGCAACAACAATTCTGCAACTGAAGAGGCCTTTCTTATTTACCCATTTTCATATTAGTCTTAGACCAAAAATAAGAGTATAATGTTAATTGCAGTTTTGTGAAAGTATTTCTTGAAGAATCAGTTGAAAAGGCAATATTGATCAAAGGGAGAATTTGAAATGAGAATCTATGCCAAAAAAGGAGTCCCAGGTATCAGAGCTAGTTAATAGAATAAGGCTTTGTGTAATCAATTCAGTAGCACATTTACGTGTTATGTAAACATGGAAAGAGAGATAAAGCTATGTTGGGGATTGAGAGAAATATAGGAGACTTACATTTTGGGTCCAGTGTCCACCAGGTTCTTTGATGTTGTTCAAAAGTCTGTGTTCTTCAAGGCTATCTTTTCTACTCTTTTTAAATTTTTTCTTTTTTGGTGGTATGGGGTTTGAACTCAGGGCTTTGTGCTTGTTAGGCAGGTGCCCTGCTGCTTAAGCCACTCCTCCAGCTCCCTTTTCTACTCTTCACACGAATAAAGGTATATTTTCTTTATCTAGGTAGGAATTGTGATACAGAGTTTAATTGAACTGAGGTAAACAGGAGTGATTTATAAAAATTATCATCTTCTGATAAGGCTGGCAGTTTTAGTTTGGGATCCTCACTTCTAATTTTCCTGGATTCCCATCTGAATGCACTTTTCTCCATTACCCTCTTTTTATGGGAAAATTAGATAGTGTTACCAGAAATATTGAAAATGAAAGGAAGTACATATTCATAATTACATGACTCAATTTGGATAAACCCTTCCCATC
The DNA here is from genome assembly GCF_047511655.1 of Castor canadensis. Lineage (NCBI taxonomy): Eukaryota > Metazoa > Chordata > Mammalia > Rodentia > Castoridae > Castor > Castor canadensis. The sequence continues at coordinate 124,544,953 of NC_133405.1, read as the reverse complement.
TTAATGTGCATATGAATATTTAAAGTTTTTGATTATGGACAATTTCAAGCACATAGAAAAGTAAACAGAATGGTATAATGACTCCATTAATTGCCTGATTGCTGCACAGTTATTACCATTTTTGCCAACTTTATTTCATCTCTCCCACCTCCCACTTTTTCCTAACTTTTTATTACCAAAATCATCAAATATGCAAAAAGCTGAACAATTATAAAGTAACATTCATGTATCTACCACCTAGATTCTACAATTAGCCTTTTCCTCTATAGGAAACATACCTATAACATATCTATTGATCCCTTCCTTATCATCCATCAAACCGTTTTATATTTTGATGAAGACATCAGTATATTTCTACAAATACTTCAGCCAGTGAATTAGTGAGTACATTTATTTATAGTTCATTATGTTGATGTAAAAGTTACATACAGTGAAATTCACAAATATTAAGCACAGCATTTGATGAGTTTTGATATTTGCATATACCTGTGTGGCCCAAACTCCTCTTAGGATATGTCATACAACATCACTCTTACACCAGAAAATCATGCCCCGGCCTAGCTGATATATGCTGCCTGAATTCTATTCCCCCTCACCAACCATTTTTCTGATACTTTTAAACCTTAGATTAGTTTTGCCTCATTTATAGTTTCATATCAGTGAGATCATGTAGTTCATGTTCTTTTAAGAGTTATTGTACTCACACAATATTTTCAGCTTTATCCATGCTATATGTAGAAGTAATTTATTTTAATCTCCCACTTTAAAATGTTTCTTAAGTATTTTAAACTTCAGGCATCATGTCATCTGCTGAGCAATGCTTCCATTTCATCTGTGTCCTCATCTGTGCACAAGTGTAGCCTACCTTGCTTTGTTCATCATAATCTTTTTTTTCTTTCTTTCTGGTAAACCTCAGGCACCCAGTGGCTTTGCCTGTCCGACTCCATATTACTGACACACTTATATCATCAGATATTTTCTGATAGCACCATGAATGAGGGAAAATTAGCACTTTACCTTTGCAATAAACATTTTTGCTATATTTCTCTTTCAAATTTTTTCCTAGGGAAGTTTCTTTTCCCTCTCTATATCTTCTAAGAAATTCCCTTGTACCCAGTTTTCCCACCCTCATCTTTATGCCTCACATCCTAATCATAGCATTACGCCACTCATCTGTGCTCTGTAACGGGAACTATCTTACATGCATGATCCTATTTTCCTTTTGTTTTCATGGATCCTTTGATTTTCTTATCCATAGATGGAGAAAATCACAGTAAATAGAGCAGGTAACTATGGTGAATTGGTGCACTTTTCCTAAAGGACTCTTCTTTTCCTGAATATTTTGGCGTAATTATCAAAGAAGTTGTTTATACTTTTTATCACTTTGAAATTATTTTATTCTTAACTTTCCAGAGATAAGCTTCTTACCTGAACTACTAGATGCTTAATTGTGGGACTGGAAATGAACAATATTAGACTATATTTTGATTCCCCACAGATGTCAGGCTAATTACTAAAAAAACCCAGAGGAATAGTTTCGGAATTTGATCTTCATCAAGCTCTAGAGGGAAACCATATCAACTAACAAGAGAGTATGCCTGCACCCTGTTATTCCTCCACTTAAAAATGTGACATTTAGAACAAAATGCACCCTTCCATGTGGTAAACACATTGACTTCCTCTTTTGTGTGAAGTAGAAAAGTGCAAAGGACTTACTTCTAAAATATGTTGGCATCTAAAAGTCAAGATTTTATTTCAAAATCTCTCTTGTATAATTATACACTGTGTCATATAGTACAAGTAATATATACTTTAAGGGAAAAAAAGTAGTATGTTCTTTGAAAAATACAGTAGTTGAACCAACTAGCCATAAAATATATTAAAGTATATACTATGGAGACATTTATAAAAATGAGTTTCCCAGAGACTTGGTAGGTTTTTTCCTTTTTCTATTGAGAAATGGCTACAACAGAGTATGTATCAGCACAAAATTATGACAGTGACATTCCACCTTGGCATAAAAAAATGTCTGGGGCAAATAAAACTTCTTCCCCTTTTCTCATGCTTCTGTATTTTCCTATGATGTCTCTGTTGTGTACCTTAACAAGCCTTTATTGAAACAATAAGCATAAAATACTTATTGAAACTATAACTATAAATAAGCACAAATTATATAGAATTAATGGAAAATGACAACTACCTGGGACTAGGATTTATAGGTTTATGGAATATGTTCAGTCTTATTATCACTTTTGATGTATTTAATATTCATGAAATATATATTTATTTCATGATGTTCAATGATTTGTCCAAGATTACATGGATGGAAAAATCAGGATTCAGACCTTGGTCATTTGAGCTTATATTTAGTTTTCTTCCCCTGTAAGAGGTATTTACATTAAAGATAGAAGATACATATAACACAAGGCCATAAACAATGAATGATATAAGCATAATACAAGACTCCACATACAGTGTCCAGGTGAGAGTATAAGGGAGCATCCTTAACTGATACTGCAAAGAAGAAATACACTAAATTTCTCTCTCATCACAGATTGCTATGGTTTCTGCATTTGGATTTAAATGAAATGCACAAGTAGTCCAGGTTTGTGGGTCCTTTGTAAATACAACTCCCTGATAGATTTTAGGAAGATTCTAAAATGACTTAAATGACTTCCTGAGTATTAAATAGCTCATGAAGAGCAAGATCTTGAATTATGTGTAATCAGAGACATAAATCCAAGACATGAATTTTTAAATTCCCCTCAAATACACATGCTTCAGATCAGTAGAAGAAAAGATAATTTTACAGGCAAAAAATGTTTTAGGGTTTATCCCCTTCTTACATGGTCACAAAGTCTATGAAAGGCCAAAGGTCTAATAAACAATAATGGCCATGTGCATATCTTGCCATCCAACACACTTTTGGACACATTTTCTTATCCTCTTAATGCTTTAAAGTAAAAACATATCCTAAAAATTATTCCTGAAATAGGGGGCAGGGCATTTCTACATCAATTTCTCATTTCCAGTACCCATGACATGACGATTACTGTGAGATATTGATCTCCAGAAAGTGAGGTCATTGGGCTTCTTTAGCTGATTTACTGTTATTGTAGGTTTTTTATGTAGGAGGGTCAATAAAACAAGAGCACAGCACTACACACAGAGAAGCAATGTGGTAAGCCTATAATTGCAGTCAGAGGTTAGCTTGCACCATCTCTTATCTGCCCTTTTATTCTCTAGGCCACTCAGTACCACGGACAGTTCCCTCCCTGCTCATACACTTGCTCAACTCCTCCTCCCCCCTAAACAGCTTTCCTTCGCCTGCACACCACTACCTCAGGGACAATTCAGTCTTTCTAGTTCATCAATAAATTCTATCAGATGTGCGTCTGGCCCTTTAGCTGCTTTTGTGGAGCCTATGAGTATTGACAGAGGGGGAAATAGAAGCAAAAAAAAAATGTAGTAAAAGTGGTAAGATGAGAAATAGCAAAGTGTAAGTGAGAATTTAAAAACAAAGAGGCTTATGTGGTGAGTAGGAGTATGACATGGTTGCCTTCTGGGGAAAAGCTCTTCTCAGTGTGAGTTCTTCTGAGACTTTGAGGACACTGAAGGAATACTTATTGAAGAATGTGTCTCAAAGAGGAAATTTTAGAATATTTATTGTACTTATATTAGAAAAGACAATCTTACAGAGTAGAAAACTGATTGAGCTTCTTAAGTCAACAGGCCATTTTTTTTCACAACAGATACTTTAAAAGTCTCTGTGAATAATATTTTCTAATGATTTCTTCGCTGTGAGTTAGAGTATAAAGTCCAAGGCACTCTGAGGAGAAATCCTTGATCAAAATAAACCTTCATGAATTTGAACTTCAGAGTTTGTATGTTGACCATCCAATGTTCTGTTATAATTAACTCTTTGGATCACTGGACCCTAAGCTCAGTCAGATGGAAAGTATTCCTTCAGCTAATAGAAACTTAAAATGAATAAATACATATAAATGAGTATCTTTACAAAAAGATCAGGTGTTATACAGTTGGATGGGGGAAAGCTTTTGACTGACAGAATCTTATCTAATGGTGTGTGGATATGTAGTTAATTTGGTACTGATATGGGATTGTAATCATGCTGTATGTAAAGTCTACAGCAACACTAGATACAATAAAACCAAATGGCTTATGGGTCAAATGAGAGTAATTTGACTTGTTGGCTTCTAAATTAGTTTCAAAAGGGCAGCGCCTTACTCAGTTCAGTGGCATAGACTCAGTGGTTTATTAACAAAAAACTCTCACAGTTCTGGAGATTGGAAGTCCAAGATCAGGGTGCCAACATGTCCAGATTTTGGCCTGTTGACTTACGAAGTTCACATAGTCCATGGAAAAACCTTTGGGGGAAAAAACAGAGTACAGAGACAACTTACAGAATGGGAGAAAATATTTGCAATGTATTCATATATGACAAAGAGTTGGTATAGAGAATATATAAAGAACTCTAAAAACCTAATAGCAAAAGAAACCTGATTCAAAAGTGAGGAATAGACTAAAATGGACATTTCTCAAAAGAAGACATACAAATGACCAATTTGAGAAAATGTTCAACATCACTAACCATTAAGTAGAGGCAAATCAAAACCACAGTAAGATATCACCATACCCCAGCAAGAATGGCTAATATCACAAAGAGTAAAGATAACAGGTGCTGGTGAGGATTGTGTAGAAAAGAGAACCCTTGCACACTGTTAATAGGAATACAAATCTTGCATACTGTTAGTAGGAATGCAAATTAGTAAAATCATTATGGAAAACAGTATGCAGATTCTTTAAAAATTAGAGATAAAACCACACTATCATTCAGTAATTCCACTACTGGGTATACATATAAAGGAATGAAATCAATATGTTGAAGAGACATTAGCACTTCCATGTTCATTGCAGCACTATTCAAATAGGGAAGAAATGGGAATATACCACGTGTCCACCTACTGATGAACGGATAAAGAAAGTGTACATATACACTACTCAGCCATTAAAAAACTGAAATCCTGTCATTTGAGAGAACATGGTTGGAACTGGAGATTAAGTGAATTTGAAAGTCATGAATGGAAGGACAAATACCACATATCTCACTCATATGTGGAATCTTAAAAAGTTAATCTCAGAGAAGTTGAGAGTAGAATGGTCATTACCAGCAGCTGAGGGGAGGAGGATACAGAGAAAGATGAAGAAAGGTTGGTTGATCAAAGAATTCTAACTTAGAGTTAGGAACAAGAAGTTTGCGGGTACATTGCATGGTATGGTAACTGTGGGTAACAATTATGTACTGCATGTTTCGAAATAGTATAAATGGCCTTGAACCTTCTCACCACAAAGAAATGATAAGTGTTTGAGGAATTAAATATGTTTAGCCCAATTTTAATATACACATGTATTAAATGTGTGCATGTATTGAATCTTACATGCTACTCCTTTAATATGTACAACTTTTAGGTGTTTGTGTATCAGTTAAAAATTTAAAAAATAAAGTCCTCAAACATTAACTATTCCTTCTAAACGTTTTTTATTTCATGATATTTAATACCTTTTCATAAAACTTCAATTATTCTTTAATTCAGAATTCACATTACAGAATATGTTTTAAAAAAGTATTATAAATGAAGCTTTTTGGTTTTGCTTTTTTAGGAGAAATCAGATTTATCAGGACACCATTGAAAGGCGATAGAATGGTGGTGCGCTATGCAAAGCACACAGATATAGAGTTGAAAATACGTTTTGTACCTTGGGTTAAGTTAGGGTTGTCTCCCTTTTTTGTGGACCTTACTGATTGTTTGTCTCTTCAAACCATGGTTTGAATTTTGTGTGGGAACCTCTCTGCAAACTTGGCTTTTACTTCCTCCTTCCATCTGAGTCCCCCAGCAGGCAAGAATCACCCCTCCTATTTCATCTGTTCCTTGGTATTCCTTTGTCTGCCACATTTCCTTAAAATGGGGGCCTCCTCCACATCTCCCCCATAGAACAACAAAACCATTCTTGGTTTTAGTGGGGTGTATGTCTCATCTTTTTGTAACTGATTTGAGCACAAAAAAAAGAAAGTCTGAGGAGAATAAAAAACTTTCCCTCAGGGTAAGGGGTGGAACAACAAGGTCAGCCTGGGAGATTTTCAGAGGAAAGAAAACAAAAGAGGGAAATTTAATTCCTCAGGAAACAGTCAGGAAAGGATCCATTGGACCTATGTTCCTCCCAGAGGTACCAATTCTGGAAGATGGACATAAAGTCCTGAACATAAAGAAGCTTGGACTATTTAGAGGAATTACAGCAGAAAAGATCAAGTTGTAAAATGGTGCTCTAATTAAGAGTGCCATGTTGAGTGCAGACTTTTGGATCTGGTATTTTGTAAGCTGGCCATGCCACATTATAAAGAAAAATTAAACATTTCCTTTCAAGTGTTTGGGGATTAAATTTAGCCCAATGTGGGAGAATGCAGCCCAGGAGTGAGTCTGAGGGGATCAGGGCACAGAGGAGGGGTTTTCCAGCAACTAAGTCCCACTGAGAGAGAAGCAGCTCAACCTAGACATTCACAGAGGAGCAAGGCATGACTTCTCATAGCAACATCTGGTCTAAGTAGAAGGACCTCCAATAACTGTGTACAATTCCCCAAAAGAGGGTACTCCATGTTTAGATTTTTAAGAAGCCTCCAAATTTTTTTCCAGAGTGGTTGTACTAGTTTGCATTCCCACCAGCAGTGTAAGAGGGTTCCTTTTTCCCCACATCCTTGCCAACACCTGTTGTTGGTGGTGTTTCTAACAATGGCTATTCTAACAGAAGTGAGGTGAAATCTTAGTGTGGTTTTGATTTATATTTCCTTTATGGCTAGAGATGGTGAACATTTTTTTGTGTGTTTTTGGCCGTTTGAATTTCTTCTTTTGAAAAGTTCTGTTTAGTTCAGTTGCCCATTTCTTTATTGGTTCATTGATTTTGGGAGACTTTAGTTTTTTGAGTTCCCAGTATATTCTGGTTATAAGTCCTTTGTCTGATGTGTAGCTGGCAAATATTTTCTCCCACTCTGTGGGTGGTCTCTTCAGTTTAGAGACTATTTCTTTTGTTGTGCAAAAGTTTTTTAATTTTATGAAGTCCCATTTGTCCATCCTTTCTCTTAGTTGCTGAGCTGCTGGGGTTCTATTGAGGAAGTCTGTGCCTATACCTATTGCTTCCAAAGTGTTTCCTACTCTTTCCTGTACCAACCTTAGATCTGCCATATGATCCAGCAATCCCTCTCCTGGGGATATACCCAAAGGAATGTGACACAGGTTACTCCAGAGGCACCTGCACACCCATGTTTATTGCAGCACTATTCACAATAGCCAAGCTATGGAAACAACCAAGATGCCCCACTACTGATGAATGGATCAAGAAAATGTGGAATTTATACAAAATGGAATTTTACTCAGCCATGAAGATGAATGAAATCTTATCATTTGCAAGCAAATGGATGGAACTGGAGAACATCATCCTGAGCGAGGTTAGCCAGGCTCAGAACACCAAAAATTGTATGTTTTCCCTCATATGTGGACTGTAGATAAAGGGCAAATGCAGTAAGGTGATTGGACTTTGGTCACATGATAAGGTGAGAGCACACAAGGGAGGTATAAGGATAGGTAAGAAACCCAAAAAAAACATGATAGTATTTGATGTCCTTAATGCAAAAGAACTAATGCAGAAACTTTAAAGTGACAGAGGCCAATAGGAGAAGGGAACCAGGAACTAGGGAAAAGGTCAGTTTGAGAAGAATCAACTTAGAATGTAACACATATATATGTACACGGAAGCAATGCTAGGAATCTCCTGTATAGCTATCCTTATCTCAACTAGCAAAAATGCTTTGTCATTCTTATTATTGTTTATACGCTCTCTTCAACAAAATTAGAGATAAGGGCAGAACAGATTCTGCCTGAAAGTGAGGGGGGTGGAGGGAAAGAAGGGGGCGGGAGGAGGGGGGAGAAATGACCCAAACATTGTGTGCACATATGAATAAACAAAAAAACAGTTAAAAGAAATTAAAGAAGACCTTAAAAAAAAAGGAGGATACTCCAAAGACGAGTATTTCTGGTGCCTGAAGTCTCTTTGGTGTGTCCCACCTAGGGAGAAGTGGTCTACTGTCCATTAAGGGACAAGTCAGGGTGCCTGCTCTGTTGGGGCACCCCAGCAAGTCCAAGGGACCCCAAAGTCAGGTGGGATTCTCCAGGATAAAAGGACCCCTCAGAGTACCACTCTCAGGGTTGAGAGGACTACCAAATGTGAAGTCAGGGCATGCAGTCTTGACAAGAGAAGAGGAGGGACAAAGGACAGGGGGGACTCCTCACCACTGGTGTCAAAATTTCTTCCAGAAGGCAGAAATAATCCTTCCACAGGAGGTGATGAGACGATTTGAAAGTAAAAGTGTGAGGAAAGAGGTAGGATCCCCTATAGCATACACAAATTGGCCCTGTGAACTTCTACTGCTAATTGTACCCTGTGTTGGAAGTAGGGACTTGAAAATGGAGAGCACAGACAGACTCTTCATCCACGTGGGCTGTGAGCAAATAGACTCCTTTTACCCATTATTTTTGGGTTTTACCAGAGAGTTGCCCTGACCAGAGACCTGCAAATTTCAAGGGATGTAGGTTGTTCCACCACAGAGTCTCTGGTCCCTAACCCTTAAGGGCGATGGGGTCCAGACACCTGGAAAGTAGAGACCTTTGGACCTCACCAGAGAACTACCCTGGGCAAAGACAATTGTCTCCAAGCCTCAGTTCAGTACTACCGAAGATCCTGATATGAAAAGAAAGTTCTCCAAATTCCCATATGGAGTATGGGGGATCTTCATATGGGTCACTATTTTATGTCATGGATTTGTGGAGCTGTGGGCTGGTAAAAGAATTTATGGAGATGGAGAGTAGGAGAAAGCAAAGATTTATGAGGATGCCATTGAAAGGGGACAGAATGGCAGGCAGCTATGCAAGGGAGCATAGTGCCTAAGTAAAGTTTACCATTATCTTTTTGTTTTTGACTTGTTTGTATCCCATTGTGTCTCCTTTAAGAGTAGCACATTTATATTATTACATTTATTTCGTGAACACAATTTTTGAGGAGTTATCTGGCAGTAAGATTTCCACAGAGATTTTATGGAAGAACTTAAGCTGCAAATAAACTAGAATACTCGTAAACCTGAACAGTGCCACCTTAAATGTAAATTAAGTTTCTATAAAAGACGACTATAATGGGAAATTTAATAATATTGTTGCACGTTAGTTAAAAGTCTTGAAATATAAAAATATCAGAACCTAAGTAAAGGAATAAATGTAGACTATTTAAAGCAGCTGCCCACTCCATACCATTTTCCTCCTGAAATTGGTAGGTTTTTCCCCCCTTTTCCATGGAAACCTACTTTTCTCTAACAGCAATTCTACAAAAGCTAATTATTGCCACAAAGATATATGGTAGATATGGTACAGAAAAGGTATTGATTTTGACACTCCTGAGAAACTTGAAAATATTTTGTTGAGGACTAGAGGTTCAGATCAAATTTGTGTCAAATGTTTAAAAGTTATGTCTTAATATGATACAAGTAGATAAGCACTTCCAGACTATGTAGTGTGAACTACTTTGAAACAGCCAGTTGCCCACTCTTTTGAGTTGGAAGATATAACATGCCTTTTGTGAGACAGAAGGGTTATTCTGCAAATAAGGAATAATTTCTAAAGTTACAGGTGGACATATGGTTGCATTGATCTGAAAATGCTTAACTAACTTAGACATCCAGAAAGTGGAAAATAATTATTCCGGTCAAAGGTTAATTTGTTGTACTGCACTATTTGGCACTGAGAGGTACCTTCTGATCATTTTCTGGTGCTGCAACTGTGTATCAAGACCAGCAGTGGGTGTGCAGCTGATTACATGCCAGTGGCAGGCTGCTGAGATGCTATTTTAGTTGGGACTAGCTTGTAGTTATTATAATGATTTGGCATGTCTACCCAAATTTAGTGTCAGATAAGTTGAAATCTTATTACTTACGAATAGTATCCGAGCTTTCTCAACTTTCATTTGTTAAGTTGAATTTTAAAACAAAAGCTGCATAGTTATTCTGGATGTATCAATTTGATCTAAATGCTTTTTGTGGTACTGGGGTTTGAACTCAAGCCTTCATACTTGCTAAGCAGGTGCCTCCAGCCCTTTTTGTTCCTCTGGTTATTTTTGAAATCGTTTTACTTCTTGCCCTAGGCTGCCCTGGACCTTAACCCTTCTATTTATGCTTCCCATGGTAGCTGGGATGACAGGTGAGCACCCCGTCATCATACCCAGTTTTTTTCTGTTGGGATGGGGTCTTGTAAACTTTTTGCCTGGGCTGCCCTCGAACCATGATCTTTCTGATCTCCACCTCCTGAGTAGTGAGGATAATAGATGTGAGTCACAGGTACCTCATTTAAAAATTTAAAAAAAATTTTGATGCTACTGGGTCTTGAACTCAAAGCCTCATGCTTACCAGGTAGGCACTAAGCCACAATCCAAATGTTTTTAAAATGGTTATGATCACATACAATATTTCTAGAATTTCTTTCATTGATAGAGGCTGCCTTTGGAAAGTTCTGAGGAAAGGATTATATTAGTTTGCACAGATTTTAGTTTCTTTCACTGTTTAGTGATTTTCTGGAGAGTGCCATTTGAATTTAATATATTTCCTTCTACCTGTAAAATAGTGCTAACCCAACTCACCAAATCCTATAAATTGCCTAAGATACTACCTTCTTATTGTAATCTCCATTTCTTTTCTTGAACTCCTTTGTTGTGAGTTATTTGACTGCAAAATTAAGATCACAGAGTATATGACTTTCTCCTGGTTCCCCAACATGCATTCTTGCACTCCTCCCTCATTCACTTTCTAGTAAATACTCAGGATATTCTGATGAAAATGAAAATCTGATTATACTCACTTTTTCTACTTTCCAAGCACTGAAGTCCTCTTCTCCAGACAGAGGTTGGGGAGAAGGATGGCCATTGTCTAATAGCTAATTGGAAAATTTCAAGAGGTAATTTCAAGCTTTAACCAGGTCTTTGTGTAGCTACCAGAGTGGTCATTAAGAAGTATTTGGCTTAGTAATGGGCCATTTCTTATTCTTGGCAGGCTCATGGAGGTACAATTTGAAAAAAGGGGATAAAAGAAAGGAAGTAACACTGCTTTGCATAATAATGTGCTGTACTAACTCCATTGTGAGAGAGGTGACCTTGTAAATTATGAAACCTTAGGGAATTTTTGCCTCTTTCTCCTTCCTAGGATTGTTTGCATTGTTTCTGCCAAATAGTGTTTGTCCCCCAAGGACATGTGTGAGTGAATGTGTGCATAAGTATGTGTTCTAACAGCTAACCATTGGGTAATCAGAAAAATAGACTTATCTCCAACTCATACTAATGGGAGAAGCTCAGATTAGAACATAAGAGTGGTGCTAGTGTTGTCATCAGGGTGGAGTCTGTGATCAGAAGACTTCCAAATTCTTTGTGTCCTGTGGGGAAGAATCCATGACAGGACACGTGGGTATAAATGGAGTTTATTAAAAGCTAGGGGAGGGAAATACAAAAGGGAGCCTGGTGGAGCCCAGGTGGAATCTGGAGGCAGAGAGAGTGTGCTTCTCTTCTCCAGGTGCTTTTAAAATTTACGCTAATCGATGGGAAGAGAGGAACCAGGTGATTCTAATCCAATAATCAATAAGATGGGTGGGACATGAGCAGTTCCCAGGCCACATGAGGGTGATTCCTGAGCCAGAGCGTGGTCACCCTGAAAGTTTCTATGAGTCCCAAACTTACCCTAATTTCAGCCTGCCTCACTAGTACACACCTGGATGCTTCTATGGGACGTGGATCACTGTGTCTTATTGAACCTTAAGTCACAACTACAGATTGAATAACTCAGATTTAGGGAAATTTGAGGGAGGAGAGAGATATATCCTGGGCTGAAGCAGGACCTGTTGTGTCCTGGGAAGGCATTCTAACAGGTAGGTAAAGATTTGGAAGAACATGAGTATAGAATTTGAACACCCCTTCCCACATGTACTGGGTCTTTTCCCCCCATATATTGGGAGGAGGATATTTGCTATGCTTTTTGAGATTGTTTTCCTTCCCTCTCTACTGTAATTCCCAACCATACAGGAAATTCTAATATCCATACTGCCTTAAAGCATGGAACTATTGAGATGAATGAAAAGTGGAGACAAATGTGTCCTATCCCATATTTCCCATTCCCTGTGACCATCAAGTGATGCTGAAGCCTATTTGTCAACTCTGCCGAATGTCCAAGCCACGACTAAGTGGAGTGGCCAGAAGAAAGGCAGCACAGAGAGGTGGGCAGCAGCTTACACCAATAGGACTTCTGCATGCACAACTTCAGGAATCAAATCTGAGAAGCTCTCCCCTCTCTCTAAAATGCTGGAGGAAGAGGGCACTTACTGAAAGTGTAGATTGCCACTTTCATAGATGATCTTGTTGCTGTCTTGATTAGAATCCTTTGATAGCTTCTTATCTATTGCCCTTAGGAAAAAGGCATGTCAGGGCTCAGAACGTAGTACCCTAAACTGTGGCATCTTGGCAACTGAAAACCACAGAAGTAAGATCACTCTGCCTTTCTTCTGCTCTCCACCCCCAAGCATGGTCATAAAAGAATTCTTTGACCTACTTTCAGAGTAAGTATGTCAAAGGTCCCCAAGTGAAGGTGTCCTGCCCCTTAACCAGGAGGAAGGAGTGTCTTATAGAGACACAGAAAAAAATCTGAACAAATGATCTTGCTGACTTCCCCTAGGTTATAACTATTAAATCATACCCTTTTGTCCAGTCATGCTTCTATACAACTGTCCATTCTTCATCAAAACTAAGAATAAAAATAATTTTCTCTCAGTCTGAGTCATAATTTCTGAAGGCTCCTGTGTGACATAAAACTGTTAAATAAATTTGTTACTGACAAATGTATATGCCATTGACTGTTGTTAATCTGTCTCTAATTATAGGGACGTCAACCATGAACCTTGAGATGTATTACTTTTTCTTTCCTACCAGCAAAATACTTCACATTTTCTACAAGACTCTACAAGGGTCCTGCCTTCTGTCCCTCAACCTCATCTAGATGCAGTAAGGTATCATTTTCTCTCCCACCTATGCCCTTCACACTGGAATGCCATATTCCTCTACTTTCAGTAAATTAATTTCTACTTAGTCTTTAGACCTCAAGCTAAAAATCACTTCTTCAGGGCTTTTTTGGGTCTTTGGACTCTGGTAAATCATCTAATTCTGAACTCCATAATTCTGCTTAGCTCAGATCTGTTGTAATTGATCAATGTCTGTCTTTGGTAGATTATAATCTACTTGAGGCAGCTACTATGTCTGTCTCATTCAGTGACTCAGCCCTCCATATTTGCTCAAACACCTAAAACACAATAGTGCAAAAGTTATTTCTTAATCATTTAAATTCTCCATAAATTCACATTTATGTGTAAAGTTATTGATTACATTTGAAATTAGAAAGACTTTGATACATTATACATATTAAGAAAAGTGGCTAAATTACCTACACACACTAAAATAGTATTTGTTTACAATTAATTTTAGACTACTTTAAAGAATAGTTTCAAAGAGCTTTTATTTCCCCAAATATATTAAAAATGTTTCACATAGTAGAATTATTTTTTTCTTCTCACCCTCAGGTGGAGCTAGCAGTATCAGTTTTTTAAAAAGTTTCATATCTTTTTCATTCCCACTCATTTCAAGGTCTAATACAATTTGGAATCTGCCCACATTGCTTTTATCTTCTACAGTGTTCTTTTTTCTTTTTGGCTGTGCTGAGGTTTGAACTTAGGGCCTCATGCTTACTAGGCAAGCACTCCACCACTTGTACTACTCTGCTATCTTATTTTTGTGTTGGGTATTTTTAAGGCGGGGTCTCGTGAATTCTTTGCCCTGGCTGACCTTAAAATGCAATCCTCCTGATCTCTGCCTCCCTTGTAGCTAGGATTATAGGTGTAAGCCACCAGTGCCTGGCTGTCCTGTTAAATCTTTATTCTATTTGACCTCTGCTAAAGTTTATACTATTGACCAGCTTCACTTTTGGTTTTTTGTAGTACTGGAGTTTGAACTCAGAACTTCACACTTGCAAGACAGGTACTCTACCTCTTGAGCTACTTATCCAGTCCATGCAGCTTCACTTTTATAACTCTTCTTGAAAAAATACTGGGATAGCTAGGAGTTGAGGGAAGGAATTGACCTGAAAAGAGCAGAAGGAATCTTTCTATGGTGATTGCAGTGCTCTTTTTCTTGATTTGAGTTATAAAGGCAAGAATTGTAAATTATGATAATTACGCATCAGAAAAGTCTTTTTACCATTACAGATAATTATTTCTTTCCTAAACTTCATTGATTTAATTCCTTCCCTTTTCTCCTGTGATTTCTAGTTGTCTAGTCTGGTGGTACTTTTTAAATTGAAGTTCAGTTTATATACAGTAAAATGAATAGATCTTAAGTATATAATTCAATGAGTTTTAACGAATATATACAGCTTAATATATAGCCACCACACTTGATACAAAACACTTTCATCGCACCAAAATGTTCCTAATGTTTGCCATTTTTTTCTTTTGTGGTGCCAGGAATTGAACTCAGGGCCTTGCATGTGCTAGGCAAGTGCCCTATCACTGAGCTACATCCCCAGCCCCATAATCCTTTCAATAATTACAAGATCTATGGTGATTCCCTCTTTTTTTGTTTCCTTTTTTTTTATTTTGAGCAATTTTGCTAAGGGTTTGCCAATTTTGTTAATCTTTCCAATTTACCAAATGTTTTTATTTATTTATTTTTTAATTTTATCGTTTTTTACATTTACTCACATGTGTATACATTGTTTGGGCCACCTCCCCACACCAAATGTTGACTTTGGTATTGTTCTATATTGTTTATCTATTTCAACGATTTACTTCTTATCTTTAAATTTTGTTCTACTTATTTTATGTTTAATCTACTTATTTTTATAGCTTCATAATGTACAAACTTTGATCAGTGATTTTTAAATCTTTCTTTTCTAGTACAAGTATTTTAAAGCTATACATTTCTCTCTAAGATTTTGGCTACATCCAACAAATTTTGATATATTGCATATATTTATTATTATTCAGTAAAAAGTATTTTCTAAATTCTCTTGTGAATTCTTTTTTAATTTATATAATTCCTCAAATATGTGAAGTTTTTCCATATATCTCATTATTACTGATTTCTAATTTAATTTCATTGTGATTAGAAAACAAGAAGAACTCTATATAATCTCGATCTTTTAAAGTGTATTGACATTTATTTTATGCCCCAAACAATAGTTTATCCTGTTTCTTTGTCTAATTTTAAATTGGGCCATTTATTTTTGAGCTCCAAGTATTCTTTATATAGTCTTTATACCCGCATATATTGGCAAATACTGTCTTTAACTCTACAGATTTTCTTTCACATTCTTGATGGTATCCTTTGAGCATGAAATTTTCAAATTTCAATAAAAGTTCTTGCACGTGTTTGGTATTATATCTAAGAAGAAGAAATCATTCCCTAATTCCAGGTTGTACAGATTTACTCCTATGTTTTCTTCTAAGAGTTTTGTAGCTTTGGGTTTTAATTTTTTTTAAATCTTTTTTTTTATTATCATATTATTGTTATACTGGGCGTCTGTTGTCACATTTACAGTTCTTACAGTATTCCATAGTTGAATTCACCCCCTCCATCATTCCCCCCCTGGCCCCACTTCTTTTTCTTTTTCTTTTATTTTTTTTTTATTCATATGTGCATACAGTGTTTGGGTCATTTCTCCCCCCTTCTCCCACCCTCTCCCTTACACCCCACCCCCTCCCTCTCCCTCCCTACCCCCACGCTACCAGGCAGAAACTATTTGGCCCTTGTCACTAATTTTGTTGAAGAGAGAGTATAAGCAATAATAGGAAGGAACAAGGGTTTTGGCTAGTTGAGATAAGGATAGCTATACAGGGAGTTGACTCACATTGATTTCCTGTGCAAGTGTGCTACCTTCAGAGTTAATTCTTCTGGAACGAACCTTTTCTCTAGTTATAGATCTATTCAGGTGATTAATTTCCTCTTGGTTCAGTTTTGGATGATCATATGCATCTAGAAATCTGTCCATTTCTTAAGATTTTCAAATTTATTTGAATATAGGTTCTCAAAGTAGTCTCTGATGATTTCCTGGACTTCCATGGTGTTTGTTGTTATCTCCCCTTTTGCATTCCTGATTCTACTAATTTCGGTTTTTTCTCTCCTCATTTTAGTCAGGTTTGCCAGGAGTCTGTCGATCTTGTTTATTTTTTCAAAGAACCAACTTTTTGTTTGATTAATTCTTTGTATGGTTTTTTTAGTTTCTATTTCATTGATTTCAGTGCTTATTTTTATTATTTCTCTCCTATTTGTTTTGGGATTTGCTTGTTCTTGTTTTTCTAGGAGTTTGAGATGTATCATTAGGTCATTGATTTGGGATCTTTCAGTCTTTTTAATATATGCACTCATGGCTATAAACTTTCCTCTCAGGACTGCCTTTGCTGTGTCCCATAGGTTCTGGTAGGTTGTGTTTTCATTTTCATTGACTTCCAGGAACTTTTTAATTTCCTCTTTTATTTCATCGATGGCCCATTGTTCATTAAGCAATGAGTTATTCAGTTTCCAGCTGTTTGCATATTTTTTGTCTTTACTTTTGTTGTTGAGTTCTAGTATTATTGCATTATGATCAGATAGTATGCATGGTATAATTTCTATTTTCTAATATTTGCTGAGGCTTGCTTTGTGCCCTAGGATATGATCTATTTTGGAGAAGGTTCCATGGGCTACTGAGAAGAATGTATATTGTGTAGAAGTTGGATGAAATGTTCTGTAGACATCAAGTAGGTCCATTTGATTTATTGTATATTTTAGATCTAAGATTTCTTTATTGATTTTTTGTTTGGTTGACCTATCTATTGATGATAATGAGGTGTTAAAGTCTCCCACAACCACTGTGTTGGAGTTAATATATGTTTTTAGGTCTTTCAGGGTATGTTTGATGAAATTGGGTGCATTGACATTGGGTGCATATAGGTTGATAATGGTTATTTCCTTTTGGTCTATTTCCCCTTTTATTAGTATGGAATGTCCTTCTTTATCTCATTTGATCAATGTAAGTTTGAAGTCTACTTTGTCAGAGGTAAGTGTTGCTACTCCTGCCTGTTTTCAGGGGCCATTGGCTTGGTAAATCTTCTTCCAGCATTTCATCTTAAGCCTATACTTATTTCTGTTGGTGAGATGGGTCTCCTGTAAGCAACAAATTGTTGGATCTTCTTTTTTAATCCATTTTGTCAAACAGTGCCTTTTGATGGGGGAATTAAGTCCATTAACATGTGTTAATACTGATAGGTATGTGGTGATTCCTGTCATTTAGTTGTCTTAGTTGTTTGAAAGTTTGATTGTGTGTACCTAAGTTGAGGTTACTCTCTACTTTCTTGCTTTTTCTTTTCCTGTAGTTTGGTGTTGCCTTCCCTTTCATAGTTATGTTGGGTTTCACTTTCTGTTTGCAGAATCCCTTGAAGAATCTTTTGTAGTGGTGGCTTTGTGGTCACATATTGTTTTAGTTTCTGCTTATCATGGAAGACTTTTATTGCTCCATCTATTTTGAATGATAGTTTTGCTGGGTAGAGTATCCTGGGGTTGAAGTTATTTTCATTCAGTGCCCGGAATATCTCACCCCAAGCTCTTCTTGTGCTTAATGTTTCTGTTGAGAAGCCTGCTGTGATTTTGATGGGTTTACCTTTGTATGTTACTTGTTTTTTCTGTCTTACAGCCTTCATTATTCTTTCTCAGGTCTCTGTATGTGTTGTTTTAATGATAATATGCCGTGGGGTAGATCTATTTTGGTCTGGTCTGTTTGGTGTTCTGGAGGCCTCTTGCATCTGTATGGGAATAATTTCTCTAGATTTGGGAAATTTTCCGTTATTATTTTGTTGAATATATTACGCATTCCCGTCGCTTGTACCTCTTCTCCTTCTTCGATGCCCTTGATTCTCAGGTTTGGTCTTTTGATGGAGTCAGTGAGTTCTTGCATTTTCTTTTCACAGGTCTTGAGTTGTTTAACTAATAGTTCTTCGGTTTTTCCTTTAATTACCATTTCATCTTCGAGTTCGGAGATTCTGTCTTCTGTTTGTTCTGTTCTGCTGGATTGGCCTTCCATTTTGTTTTGCAGTTCTGTTTCGTTCTTTTTTCTGAGGTTTTCCATATCCTGAGTTCTTTCCTCTTTAATGTTATCTATTTTTGTCCTGAGTTCATTTATCTCTTTATTAATCATGTTCTTTTTTTCACTTTGGTGTTTATACAGTGCTTCTATGGTTTCTTTTATTTCTTCTTGTTCTTTTTCAAATTCTCTATTTTTGTTGTCTTGGAATTTCTTGAGTGTCTCCTGTACATTTTGGTTGACCATATCCAGTATCATCTCTATAAAATTCTCTTTGATTACCTGTAGGATTTCTTCTTTTAAATTATTCTTGTGGGCTTCATGGGGTTCTTTGGCATAGTTTATCTTCATTTTGTTGGAGTCTGGATCTGAGTACCTGTTTTCTTCATTTCCCTCTGGTTTCTGTACTAATTTTTTGCTGTGGGGAAACTGATTTTCCTCTTTTTTCTGTCTTCCTGTCATTTCCCTTGGTGTTGTTATTGTCCCTGTAGTGTGTGCAATTAAGTATTTTCTAGATTGTAATAATAACAATGGTGATATTTAGAATGGAAAGGTGAGAGAAGATGGAAAGCAAAGAAGTTAAAGGAAAAGGGAAAAGCAAATAAACAAACAAGTAAAAAAAGAACCAAGCAAACAAACAAACAAAAGTTTCAAAGATATAGACAGGGAGAGATAGTGTACTAATCAACAGTAAGCTGAACAGGCATTAGAGAGACAGAGAGAGGATTGAAAAATAAAATTAAAAATAAAAATAAATATATAAAAAATAAGTAAAAAAAAAAAAATCTCCAAGTTCAAAGGCAATAAAGTTTCAGGCTTAATAATTTTGGTGTTCTTCCCTCAGTCTCCAATCCTGGAGATGGTCTCTCAGAAGTAGTTCTATCGTTGTCTCATCAAAGGGGAAAAAAACCAAACCAAACAAAACAACACAAAACAAAAAAACACCACAAAGTGTCCCAAGTTCACATGCAATGCAGTTTCAGTAAGTTTTTCAGCATGCAGGTGTAGTTTGGTTTTGTCTCATCAAAGGTAGGGAGAGAGAAAAGAAAAAGAGTCTGGAGACAGTTCTGTGAATGGCTATCTGAGGCTGTGGCTCGCCTGCCTGCTGCTGTCAGCCTGCTGTTGCTGGAGGCTTTATTTATGCAGATCTCTGGGGCGAGCTTAACACTCCCCTGGCCCCGCAGGCTTTGTTTACTCAGAGTTCTCCTGTGCGTGAGCCACTGCTACAAGCTTTCCCCTTTCCAAGCACACTGGGGGAGGTGACACTGCACCCGCTTTCTCAGGCCTGCGTGTTTATTTCCACTTCACATGGGAAGTGGGTCTTCCTCCCTCTCCTGTGGAGTTTTCCTCCCACCGCCACTTTTACAAGCTTTAACGCTCCTGATTGCTGGGCGTGTGCTGCCACTCCTGCCTTCTCAGGCCTGGCTTGTTTATTTACAATTCTGTGAGTGATTTCCCCTCCCCCCCTCTTCGGTGCTCAGGGCACTCCACCCTCTTTGCTATGTGTCTTTTTTTGTTGTTATTGCTTATTATTCAGTTTTTTTCTCTTTTTTTCCCTGGGTGGGTGTTGGTCTGTCCAGGGGGCTATGCTGATCTGGCCCAGGATTGTCTGTGGGAGTACCGAGTGCCGCTTAGCTCACCTTGTGGTCCGCATCTTCCTTAGCCATCTGGTTGCTGCCATCTTGCGGTGGCGTGGGACCCCTCCTGGTTTCTCCATTTAACGTGAAGTGGAGATGCTATGTGCAGGCTGGAGGTGTGGAGGGGTCAAAGTTTTGCCTCTTCTTGGTGGGTTTTCCTGTAAGGTGTATCTCCAGCGTCTCTCCAATATTTTACTTTAAGAGGCACGCTTTCTGCTTCCTCCCTCGAGCTGCCATCTTGGAATCTGCTTTTGGGTTTTAATTTTAAGCTAGCTTTTGTATATCTTGTAAGGTATGGGTCCAACCTTGTTCTTTTGCATGTGGATATCCAGTTATGCCAACACTATTTGTTGACAGGATTATTCCTTTACCTATTGAATGGTCTTGGCACCCTAGTTGAAAATCAGTTGACACAATTCTATTTTCTAGATCTATGTTTATCCCTATGCCAGTACCACACTTTCTTGATTACTGTTGTTTTGTAGTAAGTATTGGGATTAGGAAGTATGAGCCATCTAAGTTTGTTCTTTTTCTATAGGGTCGTTTAGCTGTTCTGACAAATTTTGGTAACAATTAAAAGAGATCATCTATTTGAGGCACTCAGTAATACCTCATGCATGGTAAACACACAGTAATTTGTAGTTGTTGCTTTTATTATTATTATAATTATTATTGCTATTACTACTATTATGTTTTAATGGCTTAACCAACAAAGCCATCACTGAAGGAAAATTTAATGCATCTACACTCAGAAAAGTGAAAATAAACACAGAAAGAATGTATTAAATGCAAAAAAGAATGCTAAGCCTATAAAATGTTCAACAAGTAGGTAAAATTAAGCATATATTGATATCCATAGTATATAATTTTCTGGCTTAAAATTCAAGATAGAATTATGTAGTTCTATGACCAATAAAAGCACAAGAGTTGTAAGTAGAGAGTGACTGGCATTCAGGATCCAAGGTTCTTGAATTATTATAGAAGATAACATTATTGATTTAATTTATACTTGTTTAAAAAGTATATGAAAAATTCTAGGTTAAAAACAAAAAGAATAGAAATAGAGGGTATCTTTTAGTCAGCTAGAAGTGAGAGGTTGTACTATGAGTAAATAAAAGCGAAAATAAGATTTAAATTAATGCCTAGGCAGGTGGGAAGGAAGAACTCATCTGCATGATGCCTATGTGTGCTAATTTAGCCAGATGAACAAGATACTCAAAACATACTACGTTTTTATGATATGGCAAAAATGTTGAATAAATTGCCTTAGTTTTGAAGTTTTTTTTTCTTTTATGTGGTTGTGTGGTTTGAACTCAGAGTCTCACACTTACTAGGTAGGCCCTCTACCACTTAGTTTTGAAGTTTAAACATTAAAATGTCTCACATAATCCAGGCATCTGGCACATATGCGAATAAGAACATGGACAATAAATGATGTGTTGCCCACAAGTTTTCCTGCCCTACCTAGTTGGGTAGATCTTACTCCAGCTTTGAAGAAAGCAAGATGAACTGAGTTGGATCTAATTGGACCTGAAGCAACCCAGCCTCTAGATACTCTGAGGATTACTGGTTACTGAAAATCCTGACTGTAACCAGCTCCTAATTCTACCCTAGTGAGGATCCTGATTTTAGAGGGAATGGTTTCAGTTTTTCTCCGTTAAGTATAATGCTGGCTGTAGGTTTGTCATATATAGCTTTTACAATGTTGAGGTACTTTCCTTCTATTCCTAGTTTTCTTAGAGCTTTTATCATGAAATGGTTTTGGATCTTATCAAAGACTTTTTCTGCATCTATTGAGATGATCAAGTCGTTTTTGTCTTTGCCTCTGTTAATGTGGTTTGTTACATTTATTGATTTTCATATGTTGAACCACTCCTGCATTCCTGGGATGAAACCTACTCGGTCGTGGTGAATGATCTTTTTCATGTGTGCTACATGGTTCTTAAAGAGCCTGGCAATACTTTGAGTTTAAATCATCCATCTCGAGAGTCCTGTGTCTTCAGGAATGTTCTTGGTTGTTACCCTTGTGCATTTAATCATTAGCTGGGAGGAGCCCTGGTTAATTCTTCACCTGGGAAGAGTCACCTTAGAGCAGAAGGTAGATGAATTTCAGAGTATAGAAACTGAGGCTGCTAATCAATCGAGCTCCCCAGAGTTGATGATCTGAGTTACAATGTCATGGGCACCACATCATTTCATTAGTCTACTGTTTTTGAAATCAGTGCAAGTTAAGTTAAGTTTTTCTCTTAAGTTACAGAATTGACTTACCAACCCTGTTCTTCCAAGGATGGAACCATATTTTTTTTAAAACTTTGGTGAAGAGAAAAAAAGATTCTTTTTATTTAGAACACATTAAAATGGAAGGAAGTGATTTGACAAAGTACAAATGAGTCACTATCAAAAAATTAACCATGTGACCTCAGGTAAATCTGTTGGTATATATTTGTATTATTTTGTTGGATTGTAATTTAAGTCAAATTATCTAATTAGAATTTGACTTTAACAGTAGAGGAAATAGGTGAGAAAATGGGCAGATATCAACTGCATTTATAAACACCAAGGAAAATGTCGGCATTCTGTCTTTAAATCAGACTACCTTCTGAGAATCATCTTCATGTTCCACTCTCTGGTTCCATGCTTTACTTGTCTACTCTTTTATTATGCAACTGCTAAATGTACAGAACCTTTTTATAAGTACAGCTAAGTACATAAAGCAAGATGAAATTTTATGACCTCAAGATAATCACTGTTAATGTTTTGCTGTAATCTTTCTAAGACCTTTTCAATTAAAACATGTGCATTTTAAAGCTAGAATCATATTAGAATTGCTATTTTAATAGACATTATCACATATATTGTGAATATTTTTCATTGAAGTAAATGTGGATTTAAGTAATCAATTTTGTGATGACTGTGTTAATGTATGCATTGTACGTATGTACCACAACACATTAGAACAATTTCTTATTGTATGACATCCAGATATTTATATTGGTTTCAGTTCCTCATTAGTTATAAACAAGGCTTACCTACTGTGTCCATAAAATGAGCAAGAAATCAACTTTTACTATGTCGAGTCACTGATACTTTGGAGTTACTTTAGCAGTTAATCTATCCTAACACATTTATACTTCAAATAACTATCCCAAGTGGTTGATTTTTTTCATTCAATCCTATTAGATATTTGACCTCACAGTGCTTTCTTTGTATACTGGGAAGAGAAATTTCCTGCAAAACAATCACTTGTTCTATCTTAGGAATTACAGAATGACAACATCCTGAAGTTGGAAGTGGCTCTAGGCACAGTTCCATCAGGCATCCCCTATACACTATGCTTCTGCTAGGTAGACTATAAATACTGGGCAAGTTTTGTTCATTTACCAGGTATTGTTTTGTGAAGCCATCCACAGTTGAACTCCAATTCATTAGGGACATAATTTAAGGATTGATTTGACAGTTTCCCCTCATTTACCTCTACTAGTCTCTCAAAATGAGTTAATAACAAGACAGAGAAGCATAATGTAGTAGAAAGAATAGTGAATATTTGTGTGTTCAATTGCTTTTGTTACTTTTATTTTTATGAAGTTTTTTTTTTGCCTTGGGTAAACCACTCAACATCTCTTTCAGGCTCAATCTTTTTGAGTTTTCAAAATGAAAATAATAATATCAGAAGTACTTCCTGATAGGGTTGTTGTGAGAATGAGATGAGATAATGAATGTGAGATGGTGTGGACATCTTCAAAGGACTATACAAATACAGCATTTTATAGTAAAAACAAATTATTGTTATTGATTTCTTCCAGTATAATTCCTTGTTATGTGGATGTATGACTTGGGCTTGGATAGAAGAAGATAATTAATGAGAAGCAGAGAAAAAAACCACAAACAACCATAAATGTTCTTATCTTTTGCTGGTTATTCAAATCATGTGTGATGCCTTATAAAAATTTGTACATCTGTAAATTTTAATTCAAGAGGCCTATAATATGCTCAGGTGATTGTTGTGTGCAAACACAATGGAGGGTCACGGTACATAGCACAGCAGAGTGGCTTTCCAACTTGAATTATCTATCAGATTCACCCAGGAATTACGAGAAAAGATATGGGCTTGTAGTCTCTCTACCTTGTCTACTCCAAAGATCCCAATTCAGTGGGTGTGAATGAGGTACAGGAATTTGCTTTATTGATGAGATCCCTGAGTGATGCTTATGCAAGGTGGAACACTTTTAAGACACGTATTAATCTGAATCCTCTGAGAAGCAGATGACAAAATGAAACTGTGTAAGAAATTAATTAGGGGAAGTGCCTATGAAGGAAGATGGGGAGGAAGCCAGAAGAAGCTGGGAATGCTGCAGACTTCGATATGGATGTGACTCCCAGGTGCAGAAAAAAACGATTCTACACTGTAGAATCACAGTGTAGTTCTAAGGAAAGTTCAGCAAGACTGTAGGGGAGTCCTCAAGCCAACGTCAGGCATTGGGGAAATCCTACATTGCACAGAAATATGTGTGGGTGTCCGGCCATGGAGAAGAGAGAATGGCCTCAGTGTAAACATGAAACAGATTCCAGAACACAGTACTTGAGACCATCAATCAATTACAATTCCCACAGTTGAAGATCAGAGGTATATTCTCACAGCCACTGCAAGAGAGAATGGGGACATCCTTAGTAATTTCACTATGTCTGCAGGTGTAAACAAGAATGTTCTAGTCAAAGCAGGACATAAGAACACTTGGGAAACACAATGCTTATTACCATGAGCTTTGTAATCAGTGGATATAATATGGAAGCAGTTCTCAAACTAGCCAAACTAATTTGACTATCACTGGCTCCTTGGGGAATCTAATTAACCTTACTAAACTTCAGTTTACTCATTAGGAAAATGCAAATATAACTATCTAACTGCATTAGCAGCTTGTTGTGTGAAGGAAAAGAAATTATATACATGAAGAAATTAGCATAAAATCAGCTCAATTAATGATACTATTAGTCTTTTTCTAGTTTATCTGGAGACACAATGTAGACCACAAAAATAGTCCATGCCAGCTCTGAATCTCACCATGTATTCAGTCCATGAAGTCTGGACACTGCAGAGTCAAACACTGGACAGTCACAGTTAGGGCTCTTAGAAAATACTTGCTGGATGTATTTGAATTTAAACAACAATTATCAGAGCAGTCTCACCTCCATGTATAGGGGGCATGATCAGATCTTTAGTAGTCCTAGCATTGACGAGTTGTAGATTATATCAGAATTACTTTCTAGTCGGATACAAAAAGCCACTAGCTAACTTTATATTCAGATCCTTCTTCCCCTTTCCAGGGTTGAGCACAAGAGGCAGTACTTTTTGAGTCTTCATAGTATGGAGAATGACTTCAGATAGTGTTCTTATTTTTTAATAACAATACATAAAGAAACAAATGGTTAATATTAATTTTGAGACTGCACATTAAGGACAGAGATTATAAACTAGTCAGATATGTCTTGGAGGATTGTTTTTCCTATATGTTGCAATTAAGAGAACACAAAACTTTTGTTGTTTGTAACTTTCAAAGTTTTCTTTTTGCCCTAATATTATTGTTAAGTCTACTCTGAAAACAGATCTCCATCATGCTACAACACAAGACAGATATTTTACTCTCTTAATTAGCTAGGAATAACTTTTTGGACATGGGTTAATTCCAGTTATTGCTTTAAACCCTGAAGAACAAATCCTTCTGAAGAAGCAACCCCCACTATCATCCCCAATACTCTGTTGACTTGTTGGACTTATCTTTCTCAACAACTGATATGTATCTGATGATAGAGGAATTTTTTCTCTTCAGCAAATTTTCTTTATTACTCTATTTTAAAAACAGCTTTATTGAGATGTAACTCTAAATTTATATTTCAACCATTTAAAGTATGCAATAAATTTATTTCACTATGTTCATGGATTTGTGTATCCATCACCATGATCAATTTTAGAGCATTGCTCCAAAAAGAACTTTCATACCCCTTAGGTGTCCCCCTATTCCTCTATCCCTACCCTACTAGTGCTCAGCAATTACTAATTTTCTTTATGTCTTTATGGATTTGTTTATTCTGGATTTTTTTATACATAGAATCATAAAATAACTGATTTTTTTGTTACTGGCTTCTTTCACTTACCATATATTTTCAAGATTCATCCATATTGCTAAATGTAAAAATATTCCATTTTTATATAGAATTGTATTATAATTATTGCCATATTATTTGTATAAATTAATGGATTTCACTGACAATTTCACTCATGTATTGTGTATGTATTGTGCCTTGATCTTATTCACCCTACATACTACACTCATCTACATTCATCAAGGAAATTGGCCTGTAGTTTTTCTTTTTTGGTGTGTCTTTTTCCAGTTTGGGCATCTGGGTAATACTGTCTTCTTAGAATGAATTGGAAGTTTCTCTTCCCTTTCTATTTTATAGAATAGTTTGAGTAGTATTGGTTTTTCTTTAGAAGTTTGGTAACAAAGCCAGTTGTGGTGGCACATGACTGCAATCCTAGCACTCAGAAGACAGGAGGATCTCTAGTTTGAGGCGAGCCTGGTTTACATATTAGGGTTCATGCTGGTCTGGGCTGCATAGCAAGACATAGTCTAAAAAAACATCTAGTAGTATTCGGCACTGAATCTATGGCTCTGGCGTTTTCTTTGTTGGGAGACGTTTTTACTGTTGCTCTAATCTAATTGCTTGTTATTCATATATTAATTTTTTATTATCCTTTTGGTTCAATTTTGATAGGTAATATACATCCAGAAATTTTCCCTTTTCTCTTAGATTTTCCAATTATCTGGCATAGAATTTTTCAAAAGATTCCCTACTGATCCTATGGGTTTCAGTGGTATCTGTTGTAATGTCTCATTTTTTGTTTCTTACTTTTTATTTGAGTCCTCTTTCTCTTTTGGTTAGTTTCACCAAGCTTTTGTCAATTTCTTTCTTTTTTTTTCCGACAGTCTCACTATGTAGCCCAGGCACAGCTTTAACCTCATAATCCTGAGGCCTTAGCTTCCTGAGTACTGGGATTTCAGTTATGTTCCATCACACCTGGCTTGGTTACATTTTCAAAGAACCAATTCTTTGTTTCATTGATCCTTTGTATTATTCTTTTAGTCCCTATTAAACTTTTTCTGTATGATCTTTATTCTCTCTTTCTTTCTGCTGTTTTGGGATTTGGCTTGTTCTTGTTTGTCTAAACTTTGAGATGCATCATTAGGTTATTTATATGAAATTTCTCTCTTTTATTAAAGTATACACACCTAGCCATAAACTGTATAGCTGTATCCCACAGACTCTGGCATGTTATGATTCCTTTTTCACTTGATTGTAGGAATTTTTTTTATTTCTCCTCTGATTTCTTCAATGACCAAATGATTGTTCAAAACTGTATTGTTCATTCTCCATGTGTTTGTGCATTTCTCTTGTTTTTTTATTTCTAGTTTTATTCCATTATGATATAATAAGATATAAGAAATTATTTCAATTTTTTTGTATTTGTCAAGACTTGTTTTATAGCCTAATGTATGATATATTTTGGAGAAAGTTCCATTGGCTGCTGAGAAGAATGTGTTTTCTACAGCTGTTGGATGTAATATTCTGTAGGTATCTGTTAAGTCCATTTGACCCATGGTACAGTTTATCTTTGTTAGTTTTTTGTCTGTATGATTTTTCTATTGATGAGAGTGGTAGTATATGATATTTCCCACTATTATTGTATCTAGACCTACCTGTTTATGTGTAGTAGTGTTTGTTTTATGAAATTAATTGCACAAACATTTGCTGCACATATACTTAGAATCATTATATCGTCTTGACGGATTGTTCCCTTTATCAGTATATAGCAACCTTCTTTATCTCTTTTGACTAATTTTAGCTTTATATCTACTTTGTCAGTTATGAGTATAGCTATCCTCTCCTTTCAGAATCCTTTTGCTTGCAATATCATTTCCTGTCCTTTCACACTGAGTCTGTGTGTCTTTGTCTGTGAGCTGTGTTTCTTGGAGAAAACAGTTTGGCCTTGTCTTTTAATCTAGTCAGCCAGTCTGTGTTTTAATTGCAAATTGAGACCATTTAAATTTAGGGTTATTATTGAAAGGGATGCAGTATTCCTTGTCATTTTGTTTTTTTTTTTAAAAAATCTATGTTTAATATTTCTCTCTTATTCACCTTAGACTTTTAATGGTTTACTTAATTCATGTTTGATTCTTTTCTAATCCTCATTCTAGTGAGATTTATTTGTTCTTCTGTTCTTGTGATTGTGTTTACCCTTCTTCCTTTTTTGGGTGTAGGATTTTAAATATGTTCTGCAATGTTGTCTTAGTAGTCATGAATTCTTTCCTCTTATGCTTATCTTGGAAGGTCTTTTTCCATTGAACTTTTAAAAGCACTGTTTTGCCTTGTTATTCATTTTTTTGGTGTGTTTCTATGTTGAGATTTGTACATCCATTTTTGGAAAGGAAAATCTCTTATACTTTTATTTGATGGCCTTTGTAAGGGGCAGCCTTAACTTGATTATGTGCCATGGGATTTGGTTTTGTCCTGTAATGTTGAGTTTAATTTCACCTCGACTTCATAGTGTTAAGGTTTAGGTTTCCTGTCACTTCTTTATTAATTTCCAGAGTTCTTAGTCTCTTTCTTTCTTTGGAATATAGTTTCTCCTTTGTTTCCCTGACTCTTCTCACTTGTGGTCATGCAAAGGGTATTTCTTGCCTCTCCATCAGATAGCTCAATACTTCATTAATTTTATGCCAAATAATGTGGGTATACCACATTTCATTTATGTCTTCATCAGTTGATGGAAATTTGGCTTGTTTCTAGTTTTGACTTTTATGAAAAATGGTGCTATGAACATCCATGTATAAATTTTTGTGTGCATATGTTTTTATTTCTTTTGGGTATATACCTAGGGGCAGAATTGCTGAGTTATATGGCAACTGTGTTTAACCAGTTGAGGAGCTACAAGACTGTGATCTAAAGTCATTGCATTATTTTTCATTCCTACTATTAAAGTATGAGAGTGCCTACTTCTCCATATCCTTGCCAACACTTGTCATTATGTATTTTAAAATGTAGCTAATCTGGGAGTGTAAAGTGATATATCATTGATGTTTTAATTTGCATTTCTCTGACATTGTGATACTGAGATCTTTTCATGTGTTTATTTCATTTTATATGTTTTCATTGGAGAAATGTCTAAAAGGCTTTGCCCATTTTTAAATTGGGTTATTTGTCTTTTATTATTTGGTCCCAAGAGTTCTTTAGATATTGTAGATGCAAGTTTCTTATCAAATACATAATTTCCAAAATATTTCTCCTATTCCTGTGGATTGTCTTTGTACTTTCTTTATACTGCCCTTTGAAGTATGAATGATTTTAATTTTGATGATATCTAATTGCTCTATAATTTCTTTTGTTGCTTGTGCTTTTGATGCCATAGTTGCCTAATCTAAGATCATTTGTACATGTTTTCTTCAAATAATTTTATAGCTTTAACTCTTTATGTTTAATCAATTTTAAAATATATAGTGGGAGGTATAAGCCAAATTTTATTCTTTTGCAGATGGATATCCATTGTCTCAAGCACCATTTGTTGAAAAGTCTTTTCTTTCCTATTTTTAAATGTATTGGCATCATTGTGGAAAATCAGTTGACTATACATGTGAAAGTTTATTTCTGGACTCTCAATTCTATTCCATTGATCTCTATGTTTATACTTAGTCCAGTACCACAGTTTGTTCATTATTGTTGCTTTGTAATAAAATATGAAATCAGGAAATATGAGTCATCTAACAATGTCCTTTTTCAAGATTGTTTTGGCTATTCTGGGTCCCTTGCAATAAATTTTAAGATACGCTTATTAAATTCTGAAGAAAAAGCCAGCTGGGAGTTTGATAGGAACTGCGTTGAATCTGTAGATGAATTTTAGGAGTACTGCCATCTTAATAATATTAAGTCTTCTAATTATGTCAAGAAATATCTTTTCATTTACTTAGGTTTTCTTTAATTTTTTAACAATATTCTATAGTTTTCAGCATATAAATTTTATACTTCATTAATTTATTCCTAGCAATTTCATTCTTTTTTATTTTATTGTAAATGAAATTATTTTCTTATGCAGACTTATTTTAATGGGAATTTTCACAAAAAGCCTTTTCTTTGAACTTCAGGCTGGAACTCTGAAAGTCACAGATGATTACAAACACATAAAACATCCCATATCTAACTTACTCATTGCAGAGGGTTGCTCAGGCAGGGCAATGTCCTGTTACATCTATAGACTTGGCACACTCACAGTTGATATGAATGTCACTACCAATTACATTGCACATCAGCTGATCTACAGATTTGGAAAGCAGCTAAGGTCTGTGTTGGGCTTCTTTCTTTAGAGCATCATTCAAAGATCTCCAGAGTTCTCTTAAGACATGCCAGCTTTCCTGATATCCCTTGGTTACCCAGAGACAGTTAATTGAGCTGGCCGAGATGGCATCATGGGTGGAGATCATGACAGCATTAATAAACAAGACTGCCTGTGGCTTGAACAAAGGAAAGAAGTCAGTAATGAAGCCAGGCTTGAGACAATAGCAAGAGAACTGATATTGATTCGGGTCTTAGCTGCTTCCTTTAGTTACCATCAGTTCAGCATCTTCCCCTGAAGAAGCCTTCCAATTTTTTTGTAGTACTGGAGTTTGAACTCAGCACTTTATGCTTGTGAGGCAGGTGCTACCACTTGAGTCACCTCCAGCCAGTCTTCCAAATTTTTAAAGGCTCTAAGCTTCTAATCTCCGTCAGTGTTACATCAGAAAAGTAGAATCATTAAGAGATATTTATTCCTATCTCTGTCTTTATCACTACCTTTTCCACTATTATTCTATTTGTAGCTATATTTGTGTTCTATAACAGTGGATTCCTCTTTTAAAGGATTTGTTATATAAATTGGACCTCATGCAGTTTGTGGAAATGAATTATTCCTTCTTCTGAGTCTGGTGTTGGAACCTAAACTCTAAGGAATGGCAGTCATTAAGGAAAGAGCAATCAATACAAAGTAAAGAAGACAAAGATAAACTGGAACCTGCAAGGCTGAGCTGGAATCTACAATGATAGACTAGAACCATGATGGTCTCTCAATACAAACTTTATGCCTTCAGAATTGATAATGTGGGTTTCCTACACAAGTTGGCACACTTTATTTCAGAGCCAAAACACCTGACTGCTGCAAGAGATGGAGGAACTCTACGGCCCCACACCAACAGGGTGAGGCAGCAGAAGGGAGAGAACCCGTGTAAGCTCCAACAGCAACTCATATCCTAGACTGATAATTCAAGAGCAAGAAGAAGATGACTGTTCCTCATTTGTATTGTTCTCATCTTATGCAACATGTCTTGTAGCCTGAAACAACACAGGGAAAAAAAATTCTGAACAGATGTACTTCCAGCTTAGTAAGTTGACACATAGCATATCTATAATTTTTATGTATTAGTCAGTCTTCCTTCACAATAATAACATAGTTGAGATAATTGATTTAAAAAGAGAAAAGATTTATTTGGCTTACAGTTTTGGAAGTTCTAATCCATGGTTGATTGACCCCATTGCTTCTGGTGCTGTGGTGAGGCAGCATATCTTATCAGGAGCATGTGACAACAAAAGTGAAACACCTCATCTCATGACTAAGAAGCAAAAAGATAAAGAGAGAAGAGCTGGAATCCCATAATTCCTTTCGAGGTTATGCCCTCAATGATCTAAGGACCTTCCACAATACTGTGCCTCTTAAAGGTTTCACCTCTTCCCCATAGCACCACGTGGTGGATAAGTCATTAACACATAGGCCTTTGGGGGACATTCAAAACCTAACTACAGCAGCTGACCAACACAGATCATATTTCGTAATGAAGAGCTCCTTATTTTTCTAGGAATAGATGATGTCACAACTTTAGAAAAGAATCTCCACTCTGTAGGGTTCATGCTCCCCATTAATGGGTAAGAGATGCTTCAAGACTTTCTTATGCATTCATCTTGATAGCTGAGATCCCCACTAGAGCCCTGAGATGCATTTTTCACTTAATGAGGTATCTTAAAAGATTGAAGGAGTAAACCTAAAGTAGTGGAATTTCTCAGCCCAATGACATAAAATAGGTCTATAAGTCATAAGGCTAGCCCTTTATTAGGCTCTCATTGTATATGGTAGAGTCAGACATTTTTACCACAAGCTGTTCTCCCTTGAAATTTGCTCTTAAATAATGGGGCTAAGAGTGTCTTACTGAAGAGCAAACAAACCTGGAATGGTGAGACTATCTACGCCCCCCTAAGACAAATGAATTGCCATCCTTAAAGGATTGGTTTAGAATAACTGTACCCTATGAAAATGATCGCATCAAGGATTACCCATTCAAATTTCTTGCTCATTTTGTTTATGATCATTTTTAATGAATAGGGATAGACACACATAACAAAAATAAAAACAAAGCAAAATGTTCACTGACTTTGGATGGTTACATAAAAATAGTTTATAGTTTGAAGAGATTCCAAGAATGAAAAGAATTATAGATTAGCCTTACAAATTGTCAGCTGCCCTAGGCCAAACGTGATTTATGTGTATAGTAAAGGGTTCAGTTTATTTCTTGCTCTGTCCGAGAAGTCCATCTTTCTTTTAATAATGGTGACATTCCCCTTCCATACATACAAACCCAACCCTGTCATCAGAAGTTTTGAAAGAGAAAAGCAGGATTTTGCAATGTTTAGATTCTAGTAAATTTTCTATGCTTATTTTCAAGAAATGGCCTGGATGGGCTTCCCTTATAAACTACAAACCAAGCAGATTTTGCCTTTTTTAGAGGAAAAAATGTTAAACAGAAGTGAACAAGATCACAATTTGTTTATTAAGAATGCAAAATGTATTCTTCATCAAAATCTATAACATAGATTTCTGGAGTAAATAGTTATGGTAACTGAATACCTGCATAATTTTTGCTTCTTTGCTACATAATTCTCCTTGTTAAGAACCCCTTTGAAACTGGAATGTCCTATATTCTTAATAACTTTGCAGAGCCGGATTTATCCCTCTAGTTTTATCCCTGTTGAAATCCCATTAGAGAAGATGGTCTATTGTTATATTTCCACTGCAAATTGCACACCTGATATTTCAGGATATTTAATAATTAACTGAGCAGCACGACTCCTGAATAACTGCAAAATGATTTGACAGCAATTGACACATTATATTACCCTATATTTTGAGTCTGACAGCTTCCAGTCTAAGAGGAAAATGTGCCAGCACCTATTCAAAGAATTAGATGGAGGAAGACACGATGAAATTACTATGGATTGGAGAAAACCAGGCAACAACAGCATCAGCCATTTTCTAAAGCTCTTTTATAATTGAGAACTGGGAATACTCTACACAGTGACTGGGGATGCTTGTCCTGTCTTTGTGACATTTGTCAAGTATTATTATCCTAGCCTAAAGTATACTTACCTCTTTTGATACAGCATTGGGGAGGTGAGGTTGTTTGTGTTGTTTCATTTTGCAAATACAGTATCCTGTAAGAAATAGGTGGTTCTTAACTTTAGAAAAAATTCGGTCTTAATTCTGGGCTAATGAAAAGTCAAGGACAATTAGAATTATCAACCAGGCAGTAGCCTTTCCAAGGTGATGCTAAATCCATACTGACTTCCCCCCAGCAGTCCCTCCAGGCCTTTTTATTTTCATCCTCCATTGGAACACATACTTCTGACTTCATTTTCTTTAGGTCTCAAATAAGGGAGGCTTGGTTGGCTTGTGGGGTTTTGCCTAAAAGAGCAAAACTTGACCTTGTCTACATTTTAGTAATTAGAAGCAATAGCTATAACAGTTATAACCTTTTCAGCTACAAATATGATGTACATGAGAATATCACTCAGTTGAAATAGTAGACAATGAATAGATCTCTTCCCTGCCTACATTGTATATAAGAGCCAGTTTTTAGTAAAGTAACAAAGAATACTTAATTAAAACCCCTCCTAAAAACCATTTCTGTTTTGATTTTGTAGAATTCAGAAATTTTGCTTTTCATTTTCAATACCTTACTAAAATCATGAATAAAATTGGTCTGATAACCACATTTCTCTAGAATAATATTCTAAACATTTCTCCAAGATACAGATACACTTATCATGAAAATTAGCAGTGACTGGGCTGGCTTTGAATTTTTTTTATGCCAGAAAATCATTGTTTGTTAAGACTTTTTAAAAGAAATTCTCGGCTAACAGAGTGGAAATTCTTCAAAGAAATTCAAGGAGCTAATATAGGTACCACAAGGCAGCACTCCTCTTCCTTCTTGATACCCTGAAGAGGACAAATATACTAAAAAGAGATATGGGCACAAGATTGAATACTAGGCTCAGAAGTTTTCAGATTCAGTTGTGCCACTACCTAGTCATAACCTTGAATAATCCAAATTATATCTGTAGCTATGAGTTTTTTTAGTCAAGAAAATGGGGAAATAATTCTCTGACCTACTTCTCTGAGTTTTGATGGTCTAAAGAAGTACTTTGCTTGCAGCGAAATATCATTTGAAGCTAAAACTTTAAAAAAATTTTTAATTTATTCATTTATTCATATGTGCATACATTGTTTGGGTCATTTCTCCCCCCTGACCCCCACACCCTCCCACCTCACTCTCTTCCAGGCAGAACCTGTTCTGCCCTCTTCTCCAATTTTGTTGAAAAGAAAACATAAGATATAACAAGAAAGACATAGTGTTTTTGCTAGTTTGAGATAAAGATAGCTATACTGAGAGATTCCTAGCATTGCTTCCATGCACAAGTGTATTATAACCTGAATTGATTCATCTCTACCAGAACTCTTCACTACTTCCTGGTCACCTTCCCATAGTGACCTCTGTCATTTTAAGGTTACTATATTAGCTCCTCTACATTTTAAATTGTGAGGCTGACTATGTGACAAAGCCATTAGGATACATCATGATAAACAAATCTACATCATTTTTCTAAATCAATGATTCTCAACCCTGGTTGAATAATGGGAAGCTTTAAAAATACTAGTACCTTGGCCCTGCCATGAGTGACTCTCATGTCATTTGTCTAGAACCTGGCCTGGGCATCAGGATTTCTAAAACACTCCAGGTGATTCTGATTGCTGCCAATGTCAGGAAATACTACAGAGTATTATGGAGTAAGGACTTTGGGATGCTTGTCTAGCTTAAATGCTAGCCTGTAGAGACATTCTCCCAAAGCTTCATGAATCCCAATTATAAGAAGTAAAAAACTGGAACAGGATCAGATAACCTCAGTATGAATCCTGGTTATGTCACCTTTAAGCTGTGCAATGTTTGGGCAATCCACAACTATGTCAATGATAATAAAAATATGACAGCTAGCATTTATTATGCTTTGCGTATGGATATGGTAAAACACATCAAATCCCCAATAACAATGTAATTGTAGACGTTATCATTCTGTTTTACAGCAGAGTAAACTGAGGTTTAAGCCTCAAGTGATTTACTCCATTTTTCCTTATTTATAAAATGGGTATATAACAATAACCTGTCATGCATATGACCAGAAGAGATAATGTAAACAAAGTTATTTTTAAACTAACCTATTGTACATAAATTCAGATAACATATAAATATGAGATGTATCTTCAAACAGACTTGAATTTCTACCTCAGTTCTATCCTCAAAATAGCATGGCAACCTTACAGAGTTTACTTAGCATCCTTTTGACTGTGTTTTTAAAACCATGTGGTGGAAATGTTATCATCTATTTTTGTAGGATTGTTATGGATTACAGACAATGTACTTGAAGAGTAAAGCATAGTGCCTGACTTAATAGCTTAATAAAAGCAGCTATTGTCATTTCTCACTATTCACACCTCAACTGATCAGATAGTTGCTGCTCTTAAATTTAAGCTTAAGTACTATTGAACCCATGATGTATTTTTGTCTTTGTTGTCAGTAGTGTTGGGTCTGGAGACCTAAGGCAGATGAGTGAGTATCTCATCCCCCATGGAGAGCAAAATCATCCCTGCATCCTGAGGAGATGGAGGCCTGCATTCCTGCATCCTAAAGGAGAGATACAGATCTGCCACAGGGCTGATGAGCAAAATGCTCTCAAGATTGTTCCCTTCCCCCAAGAAAGGTGCAAACCAAACCAGTTCACCTAAGAAAGCCCACGAATCCATGGCCAATGAGAAACCACCCCCAACCCAGAGTTAAAACGTCCATAAAAACCCCAGCCTTCACCTGTGCAGCGAGCCACTGGCTTCCGGGCTCCACTGCAGTTCCCTAGCTGTAGCCTTTCCTTTCTCTCTAATAAATCCTACTTTATACACCGGCTTTGGCTCATTATTCAGCTGCCTCACGAGCCAGTTCTCTGGCCTGTGAAGGCAAGGACCCTCAACACCGGCACGTAACAGTATGATTGGGGTTCCTTTTTTCCTATATTTTCATCCAGGATTTTAAATCATTAGGGTTGTGCTTTTGGTTTTATGTGTACTACATCAGAAGGCCTTTTGGTATGTCTCTGTATGCATTGCAACAGAGCTTACGTAAGTCAACCAATGACACATCTCTATTTCCACTGAATCAGGACCTGGACAGTCAGTTCACAATGGACTCCACAATCATTAAAGGATCCACTGGGAACTTCAGAATTTACAGACACAGAATTTGCAGACCTCATGTCTCAGCCACATTCAAATACAGGGAAATTCAACCCCTTTCTTTGTTTAGTCTTACAGTCCCCTACATAATCAATCCATTTTTCCATAGGTATGTTAAGGTTTTCTTTCAGACATATATTTAATGATCACTTTTGTTTGATTCTTTACCAACTTTAAGACAAAGTCTAAACTTTGTCTTAGTATAGTGTAATACACCTACCTCTCTTTGAACTTACCTTACCCTTCAGTCACAGAAAACTTGTACTTCCTGATGACCTCACACTCTTGCATGCCTTTTCCATGCAGTTCCCTTTGCCTGGAGTGTTCTTCTTTTCTTGTCTTGGTAAATAAACTCATACTTCTAGTCCTACTGCAGACTTCTGCTCTGTCTCCTAGGACTCTTCCTAGCTCCATTGCATGTCCCTGTAGTATCTACATCAACCTTCACATAAACAGATTGCCTTGGAATTATAGGTTTACACTTCTAGAATGCTCTCTCCAATGCTGTGCCTTATTTATTTTTAAATCCTTAATCTCTAGAATCAGTGCCTGGTCCATAGCAAGGAGTAATTGTACATTTATTGAACATGTCAATAAAGAAAATCAAATAATTAAACTTGTTAAAATGATATGCAAAGTTTGAGGGTTTGAGGAGTTTTCTCATATGTGCAGTGAATGAACTTAGGGCATAAACTTTCAAAGACATTTATTTGGAATATTTGACTCTTTTCAATTACTTTCTGATTTTTAATCCTGCTATTAGTAGTTGCTAGCATTAAATAAGTGACTTTTCAGTATGAAATACTGTTATAACATGCCTAAGAGTCAGCTTAAGGCCTATATTGCAAAAAGGAATAAAAAATATAATTCTCACCTTGAACTGTATTGATAAATATCCTAGACAGGATTCAGGCCACCTCCTTCCTGGTACTGGTTCAGCAATTACCTTGGACAGATCGATAATAACTTTTCAGAGTTTCACTTGCCTGCAAATGAAAGATTTGAAAAAGATGATGTCTAAGTTCTCTCCCAGCTCAAACACGTGATAATTGTATAAAGCGTGCTCTGAAAAGAAGATTGGTGTGTTTTTCATTACAGAAAAGAGCATTTTCTGCCTTGAGAACTTTATTCTGCCTTAGTAAAATAAACTCAGAATCTCTTAAAAGAAATATTATGAATGCAGGGGAGGAAAGTCCTGGTAAAAAATGGTCTTAAAACAGGAGAGAAAAAAAGTCAAGGTGGAAAGTGAGATTTGTGACTCAGCCTCTCTTTTCTTCCTCTGTCTTCACACTGTCCTATTTATTTTTTAGGGCAAGAGATGAAAGTAGGTTGCACAAGGAGGGGGATGGGCAATGGGCATCCTGCAGCTACAGTTTCCTTTCAAGTCCCCTTTAAACCCAGTGACAGGCTGGAGGAAAAGCTAATTGAGGTGGGATGACTTCCTGTTTGCCTGGGGGTCCTTAGCTCTTTCATCTCTTCTTTCCCTCTGAACATTTAAAATCTGCATAATGACAAACACCAGGACTGCAGTTTGACAGGGCTGGGCTGAGCATTTTCTGCTCAAAAATGGCGCTTTCTAGACTCTGGGGCGTGGGGTGGGGTGGGGTGTGAGGGGTAGATTGAATACTGCTGCCTCTCTCTCTTCCAGATGAAAAGGTAAGGCAGCCGCCTTTGGAATTTCTGTGTTGGTGGTTTGACAGATGTGAATGCGGAAATACCTGTGATTGAAAAAGCAAATGAGAAGCTGATTTCTCCTTAAAGAGACAGGAATTGCAGTCTCTGAGGAATGCAGTATGACGTGGGAGTGTCTGAACTAGTCCCCAGAAGGTTCTAATGGGATTCTTTCCAACAACTTTTTTTGAAGCCCTGAGGCTCTGTCAAACAAGGCTGTATTCTGCTGACTGAGTGTGCTGCTGAGGTGGTTAACAAGTAGCTCTGTTCTTAGCTCATAGCAGGCAGGCACTTTCAGTTGTCTCAGCATTTACTGGCCTCTTAGTTTCCTTCCAGGATGTTTGGATTTGGGGCTGTGTTGTGTTTTGTTTTGGTTTTGATAGTGTGTGTGATAAATGGATAGGATGGTCTTTGAAAAAGACCTCCCAAGCTTCAGTGTCCTCATTATGCTGGGGAGTTTGTCAAAAGAGGAACCTTTAGCTCTAACAAATAAATAGCTGTGATCATTTGTAATGGTCTTCGCTGTAAATAATTACCTTTGACCTTTTCACCCCACACTGGATTGGCAGCATATTGCTAGCAGTGTTCCTTGTGATGAGGGGTGGTCTTAGAGAAAAACAGAGCAGACAGACCTCTACCCAGGGGTTCTAGGTTCTTGTCACCATAGAGAAAGAAGGCAGAGATGAGGCAAGGTAAAGAATTGGGAGAAAGTTTTATTACAGGGCAAAAGTACATACTCAAGGGGTCTGCGCTGACTTCTCAAGAGAAAGATGTATTGCCCAGGATTCTGAATAGTGTCTTATGTGCAAACTTTAACAGAGGGGACAATTATTCATGAGTTAAAGGTGGAGAATTCAAGATTTTTGAAGAATAGGGTTTAGTATTCCTTTTCTGTCCTTATATGTAGTTTTTGGTTGTGTTATAGTGTCAGATATATGTGTTATAGTGTCAGATGGGAGCAGGCAATTTTGCAAAGTCGATGATATGGACACATCACTAAAATGAAGCAAAGGACAGTTGGTCGTCCTATAGGTTATGTTGGTCCCAGCTAGTTTTGGGTGGTCTTGTTTCTCTACTGTTTGAGTGGTCACATGATGTCCTACTGTAATACAGTTCTGTCATTGCATTACCCTCTAGCCATGGTGCAATTAGCTTCTTTTATTACTATGCCTATGTAACCTACTTCAGCAAAGTACTTCTTTTTCAAATCCCATTTCCCTGAGCTTAAAAACTTGGTATCTGGGCAAATCCATCTGTCTTATTCATCTTGTTTCCTTCAGTGCTTACACAGTGACTGGTATCAGGTAAGCATTCACTATATACTAAAAGATTTGAGTATTTAGAGAAATATTACAAAAGATGAATCATGCTGAGTTTCACATAATATCTTTGTATCTGTCAGCGTTTGATCAGAGAAGCAAAATCATAAGTAATTATGTAAAGTAAGAGATTTATTACAGGAATTTGACTCTACACAATCAAGGAAGCCGATTAAACAGTTTTTGTATGGCTGTTCCTTCTGTACCTGGTTTTGGGTCTGAAGTCACCAGGACAGATAGTTGGGAAGGAAAAATGGACAAAAAGTAGAGGAGAAAAAGACAAGATGGTGCCTACAAGGACAGATAGAGTGTATGTCAGTACTTAACTTTTCTGAAGCTTCCAATTTCAATGATGAAGCAACATGAATGAGAATTTGGGGCCCGTTATCACAAAGCTGAACTTAGAAGGGGAGACATGGTTGGAACAGGAGAATATGTAGATCCAACTGTTGCCCTACAAGCTACATATAGTGATCCAAGAGTTGTAGAAGCTGTAAAGGATCCAGAAGGACCTGGAGAAGCTCTGGGCTCACCCAGCAAATCAGTGACAATTTGCAGGAATTACAGCAGTGCCTGATCCCTGCACTGTCCTTCCAAGTGTAAAGAAGTATATGGATGCTGCTTCATGACCACTGTCCAAATGTCCCCTCTAAATGTCTCTTGTGACCCAAATTAATAAAGAAACAAAACACCCAACCAAAACTAGAGAGAGAGGAAGAGAGAAAGAGAGAGAGAGAGACAGAGAGAGACAGAGAGACAGAGACAGAGAGAGACAGAGAGAGATAGACAGAGAAGGGAAATCTAGGAAACAGAGCCAGGTTAGCTAAGTTGACACAGAACAAATCTATTATCAATAGTGTTAGCTTTCTTCAGACATCACTCAAAATCAGGTTCTATAAAAGGAAGCATTCACAGGCTGTAAATTAGTTTCTCAATTTAATCTTTAATACCTATCAAAAGCAAAAGAGATATGCTTTATCTTTCCACTGTCTCCAGAAGATAGCATTTTTATCCTCACAGGAAACCCCCAATCTTACTAGAATTATGAAAAACACTTCCCCTGAAAGCATCTATTTCACAAAGGCAAAAAGTATTTACCTCCAGATTGTATCATAGAGTTAGGTTCAAGCAGGGAAAAAAAGTCATGTTTTTCCAGGAGCTGTTTCTTCTAACTTAAGTACTTTTCTCCAGCCCATTAAAGGTTAAAAAAAAATTTTGTACATATAAGTTATTTTTCTTCTTCTTGAATTTTCTTTCATTTTGTTCTTAAATATTCTAAAAGCACTAACACATCCTGGTAATAGATCTCAAAGAATATATTAATGCTTTAAAAAGAAGTTATTTTCAGTCTATTCCAAAGTTGCTCAGTTCTATTCAAAGAACAATTGGGCACAATTGGGCCCATTTTTTCATTACTTGTATCCCTGGCATTATTGTGTGACTTGTGATTTTGCAGTTCCTCTGACTACAGGGACAAAATTTATTTCCTCACAACTTGGCTTTGTGGATGTTGACAGAAACAACAGAAGCCAGTTCTGAGCCTAGGTTTCAAGAGGGCTTGTGTTTTTTGCTTGCCCTCTTGCCTTTCTGCCATACTATAAGAAGAGCTTCTCCTGGGTCGCACAACCCTTGCTCATGGCCCCAGAGTGTATGGACATGAAACAGAGCTGTTCCAAATGACCTGGAAATCTGCAAGAATAAATGACTGGTGTTTGAAGCCAATGAATTTTCACATTGTTTATTGCAAAGCAGTTTTGTGAAAATACCTCTCTCGGTTGTCTTTTGCTATGTAACTAGTACTGCCATCCCTAAAAACTAAACCAAAACAACACTTAGTGACTTGCAACAACAGTCACTTGTTTGCCCACAGACCTGTGATATGAATAAGTTTAGTAGGGAAGCCTCATCTCTTGTTAGCATGGTGGAGCTTGAGTGGAGGATCCAATTCCAAGGCAGTTCACTCATGTGACTGCCAAGTTGGTGCTGGCTGCCAACTGGGCTCACTGGATGATTTCCACAGGTACCTTTCCTTCACTTGCTAGTTTCCTCACACATGATGGCTGTGTTCAAAGAATGACATCATTTCTACATAAAATAGAAATTGCTTAGAAACTGGCTTAGCCTCACCTTTGCCTTCTTGAGGAATGTCAAAGAATTTGACACCCTTCCAGGTTAAATTTTTCTTACCATCAATGGAAAACATGTCTCGGGGTAAGAAGTGAAAAGGCAAGAGTTTAGAAAGCACAGAAGAGGCTTGTGAGGAATATCACCAATCTCATACCCATCTACTTAAAAGTTTCCTAGTTTCTAATATAGGACCAAAAGCAAAAGAAGAGACCAATTATTTCTTGGGCTCACTTGGCAATTTGAAACATTAAAAGAGCTTTGGATTTGGAGATTTGACAAATAAAATCTAGGTCACTGTGACGTCATGGATAAAAAATAACTTTAATCAAGTGAGCTGGCTCTGCCTCTACTTGGCATTGCCATTGTGTGACTTCTAACACATTACTTAACTTCTGTGAGTCTCAGGTCTTTCACCCTGAACAGGGTGGTATTTGAGATTTCTTTCTGTTCTGACACTCTATGAATCATTGTCATTTTCTTTATGACTCTGACATCTAGATGATGGTTTGGACTTTCTATATTTAACTTGCTAGAAGCTATTTTTGCTACATGCCCTCGATAATGAATGGGATTCCTTAGTAA
Organism: Castor canadensis; assembly: GCF_047511655.1. NCBI lineage: Eukaryota > Metazoa > Chordata > Mammalia > Rodentia > Castoridae > Castor > Castor canadensis. The sequence continues at coordinate 124,502,680 of NC_133405.1, read as the reverse complement.
AACCAAACCTTACAAGGTCTGAGCAGTAATGAGTTTCAGAATAATGATGCTGGACTGGGTGGGACAGCCACACTAGTGACCAAGTACACATTCTCCCTGAACTGGAAAAAATGAAAACATCTTTTCTTCCTCTATTGTAGCATGGAAAAGGCAGACTAATATTTTCAAATAGAAGTTTACCAAAAACTAGAGAAACAAAACAGAAATAAATGTCCTTAGATAAATAGTATAAAAACATTCACTTCCCAAATACAAGAAATAAAAACAATAGCTTTCCTATGTCAAAATCTCCTTATGCTAAGTCATTATCTCCTGTCTCTGTGGTTCTGTAGATTAAAGCTGATAAAATTGGGGTTCAAATCCTACATCTGGCATTTAAAAGTATTCCCTGGGCAAAGTTACTTAAACATATTGAGCCTTAATTCCTTCATTAAAAAAATGAGAATCCTTATTGCGCACACGTCATTGGGATTAAATTAGAAAATGTGGGCAAAATTACAAGCTACTTGATTTAGAGTCCTCAAAAGCAGACCTTGAGACAATGATTTGAGTGCCCATGTTTATTGAGAATGTGCAGGGAACACAGCCAGGAAAGTGGGAAATGAGAGAAGAAAGGTAGCCAATAAAGTGCATGAGTATAATGACTGCTGCCAGAGTGACTGACACTTAATCCCTATTTCGTGGAAACTCCACGAAATAGGATAAAACACATGCTTCAGATAACCCCAGTCCAGAATGATATCAGTTAGGGTATTTATATACCTAATTCTGTCAGTTATTGATTGAGGGCTTCTCTTGGGGCTGAGAATTCCTTAGTACTTATGGCCTGCTGTGGAAGTGTAGAGTCGTCCTCTAGACAGAAGCCCTCTGCCACAGAGACAGAAATGCTGGCAGATGGAAGCTGTCCAGAGCATACTACAGAAGGCCTGAGGACCATGAGCAGTGCATGGAACACGTCTGCTGCAAAAGCATTCCCCAAACAGTCATTCTTTTCTTTCCCCCAGTTCTTAACGCAAATTGGAAGTGCAAAGCTTGATCTCCTTTCCTGCATATTCTTTCTTGTGCTTTCTGATTAGAGAGATGTTCCTGTCTCACAAAGTAAAAGACAATTGTGACTAATATAAAGTTATTGAACTTGGATGGAGAAGAACCATCATTGACCCTTTGCCTTCTGTCCTGCTGCCTGAGTCCTAAGGTCATGAGCCAGAGGTGAACTTCCACCTGACACCTGCAACTCCACAGAGAGCACTCCAAGGTAGAGTACTAGTGAATAGCATTGATGTGACCCAAAAGTTCCATTTTCAATATGAAGCACTACCAAGTTTACCATGGCTCTCATACTGTCTACATTAGCACGCAAATGCAAACCTGTGCTCCCTTACCCATGCTTCTTCTTCCTTCTCTAGTTGTACCCCTTCCTTCTGAACCATCTACCTGTGCCCTTTGGAGGTGACCTGTAGCCTCTGATTTGTCACCAGATACTTTCTTTATCCTCTTTGCTTTCCTAGAAAGTTCATTTTCCTTGTTCTGCAATTGGAAACATTGTCTATATGTGATTTCCGAGTCCCTTCATTAGAACCCTGTAAACCTGAACTGCACTTACAAAACCATGCGGATTGGTGTCACTATAAATTCCTGTTAACCAATGTTAAAATTGAAATAGATCCTTAACTAAGCTCTCCTGGATTGCTGGCTTTTCTTGATACATAACAGCTATTTCCAAAAACGTTCATTCTTCTCATACACCTGACATTCTCCCAGATCCTCATTCTTAGCAAATAATTTAGTTTCCTATTTCACAAAGAAAAGAGAAGCCATTGATCAAGACTTCCATATATGTCCTGTCATCAATTCAATCCTCACTCTTTCCTGAAGGAGGCTTATCTCTTTGTCTCCCTGTTGTCTGTGTCTATCCCTTCCTACTTTCTCAAGAATCTTGTCTTAACTCTGTCCTCTGTCTCCAAACTTGAAGCTTTCCATTACCAATCAGCATTTAAGTATGCCCAAACCTAAATTATCCAAACAGGACTAAATAAGTACAAAACAAAAACTACAACTCAATCCAACTGGTTAGTAAAGAATTTGGCCTTCTAATGAGAAGTCTGGCCTTTGTCCCTTACTCCTGGGAGGTAACCTCTAAATCCTTGCAAATTCTAGAGTGATGGTGATGTCTTTGCTGCTCAAGAAGGCTTCCTGGAAACACGTAACATTTGCCCAATCTCTAAGCATGGAGAAATTAGAAAATGAGTTCAACCACATGGGGATTCAATCAGTAATCATGCCAATATAATGAAGCTCTAATAAAAACTCTGAACATTACAGCTCTGGTAGTTTTACATGTAAATACTGGGAGGGCACTGAAACCATATACTTAAAAAACTGCCCCCCCCATACTCTGCCCTATAAGTACCTTATTTTGGCCAATTCTAATTTGTATCCTTTCCATGTAATAAGCCATAACCATGAATATAATAGGTTTCAGTGAAGTCTATGAATGTAATAGGTTTCAGTGAATTATTGAAACTGATGTTGCTTTGGTGAAAACTCCAAACAGTTGGTGTTAGAACTGAGGGTGATCGCGTATATACTCTTCCTTATAAATTAGCAATTGAACCCTGTCTTCATATGTTTGTGCTGTTGTAACACAATACCACAGACTGGGTAATTTATGAAGAGTAGAAATTTATTTCTTATAGTTCTAGAGGTTGAGAAATCTGAGGTTAAGACACTAAGCAGTTTCAGTTATTTGGTAAGCACTGTCTTTACCTTCAAGAAGGTGCCCTGTTGCTGCATCATCTAGAGGAAACAAGCACTGTGTCTTTACATGGTGTAAGACAAAAGGGCAAACAAACCCAAAGCTATGTGAAACCTCTTTTCACCTGTGAGCTTTAATCTCATTCAAAGGGAGGAGCCTCCTTTCCTAAACATCTCTTGAAGGTCCCACCTCTGAATACTATCACCTTGGTAACACCTGAATTTTGGAGGGTGCACATTCAGACCACAGCAGACCCTAAGTCCTTGCAGTTGGTATCATAAGTCTTGAAAGGCTTGGCTGTATGAAGGACTGTATAATTAATGTCATAGTTTGTCTAACTCAGGGTACCCACATTCTTCTTCCAGTTATTATTGATGTTTATTTCCCTCTTTAGGGTTAAACTTTTTGAAAGACTTACCTACAAAATTTCTCTCCATTTCTTTTCTAATTCAGTCCTAAACCCACTGCAACTGGGCTTCTGCCCACACCACTTCAGTAACACACCCTGTAACTCACCAATGCCTGCTTTGCCACTAAACCCAATGGGCAGTAAGAGTTTCACCTGCTCTGTCAGAAATAGTTTCCATTCCATTCTTGAACCACTTTTATTGCTTGACTTCTGTGATACCACTTCTCCTGTGATTTCATGGTCTGGTGATTCTTAATCTTCTATCTTAGTCTTAAACTTTTTCCTTAACTTCATTCAAACATGGCTATTAAATTTAAGCTAGGCTATAAGCTCCATGGGATTTAGAATTTATTCATTGTTATATTCCCAAGACATAGCACAGTGTCTGGAGTGTAGTAGACAGTCAGTGATATTTGTTGAGTGAATGAATAAATGAATTAGTATATTATGTCTCCTAGGTACCTCAAACTTAATGTGCTGGAATTGAACTCATCAAATAACTTCTAAATGTACTTCTGCCCTGGAGTTCCCTGTGTCAATAAATGGTACTGCCATCCTTTCAGTTTTCCAAGATAGAAAACTTGAGAGTCATCTTTGACCTTTCTTTCCATCTTTTCTACATCCTATCCATCACCAAGATCTGTCAATTTTTACTTCCCTCAAATCTCTCGAGTCCATCCACTTCTTTCCATTTCATAGGCAGTAGTCCAGTCACTATTATCCATCACAAGGACTATTTCAGCAGCTTCCACATTGTTCTCCCTGCCACAGGTCTTGCCCCTGTACCCATTCTTCACACTGCAGTCAACAATGCTTCCAAATGCACTGCTGACCATGTCCCAAACCTTTGCAAACTTTCTTCTACCCTTGAAATAAGGCCAAATCCATTAATGTAGCTTAGAATAGCCACCCCAGTCTGGCCCCAGGTAGCACTTTGATGCCATTTTAAGCCCTTCTTCTTACCTTCCTCTCTCATTTTATGTTCTAGTCCTGCTCAATTTATTTTCAGCTATTCAAACTTATCACACTCTTTCTATCTTTCACTTCAGGTCTCTGCATATACTGTTCTCTCTCTTTTCCAATCATTTTGGAATGAACAACTTTACCTTTCTTACCCAAATAACAAAATTATTCACTTCCACATCTAAGTTTCTTTTTTCCCACAAATTTTAAGTGATGAGAGCCCCCCTTTCTATTCAAGTCAACAGTATGTCCACCTCTACTCTTTTGTTTTGTTTTTTAGCAGTACTGGGGCTTGAACTCAGGGTTTCATGCTTATTTAGGCAGGTGTTGTACCACTTGAGCCACGCTTCCAACCCTTTGTGTGTGTATGTGTGTGTGTGTGTTTGGTATTTTTGAGATAGGATGTTGCAAACTATTTGTCTGGGATTGGCTTTGAACCATTATCCTCCTGATCTCTGCCTCTTGAGTAACTAGGATTACAGGCGTGAGCCACCAGCATCTGGGCTTCCACATCTAATCTTGATTGTGCTTTCCTCTATTTACTCTAGTATTTTGTTCCAGCAATTCTCTTTTCCATTATATATCTTCAATTTCTTCTTCTCTGAGGTCCTTTTTCTCCTGCATATAAAGAAACTTGAGTTTCTCTATATTTAAAGAAATTTTGTTGACCCTATGACAACTATATAATTGATGTCTGTCCTTTGGAGGCAAGTTTCTGGAAAGAGTACTGTAATTCACTTACTCCCATTATTTATATTTCCTTATCTTCAACTCAGTCCTCAATTTACTTCTCGTTCACAGCTCCTATGAAATGACTTATGCAAAAGCCATTAGTGATACCCAGGTTGCCCAAACCAGTAGACATTCTTCTGTTGTGTCCCTCAGGACCTCTCTTCTGCATTTAACCTGATGAGCACTGATTTGTTGCAACTTTTATCTTTATTTTGACTATTTTCTCTCTATTAACTCCCACATTCAATTGCCAGCTTCTGCCAAATTGACCTTCAGCGTCAATGTGTGACCTCCACATCCATATTAACACTGCCCTTATTTAAACTTTTACTATTTCTTAGTTGTTTGTATATTATGAAACTCTCTTAACAGGTCTTTTTAGAAAACATTTTTATTAATATATGATAGTTGTATAGGGATTTTGTTGTGACATTTCCATATATACATATATTGTACCTTGGTTTAGTTTTCCCACTCCATTATTCTCTTCTTTCTAGTCTTGTCTTATTAAAAATGCATCCATTCTTCCACTACAATGAGAAATGTTATCTATTGTGACATCTGACTATATCTCTTCCTTTCTTTAAAACCTCAAATATCTCTCCATTGCCTATAGAATTAAGTTCAAACTTTGGAATATGGAGTATAAAGTCCTCTATGATCCTATTTACATACCCATCTCCCCACTAGCCTATAAGCATGTGGTTTTTAGCAAGGTGCAGTCAAAAATAAATAAAAAATAAAATCTAAAGAAATTTCATTGTTGAAACTGTTCCAGGAGTGGGGGGAGGAGGATAAAGGAGAATGATGGAGGGGTGAATTCAACTATGATATATTGTAAGAACTTTGGTAAATGTCACAATGTACCTTCAGCACAAGTAATAGTAAAAAATATTAAAAATAAATAAATAAAAACTAAAGAAATTTCAATTTTTTAAAATTCCTGCATGTACATTCCACAGTTCAGTTGATGTGGGGAAGCTCTCAGTCAGTCCTTCATTGTTGTCAGTTATGTGATATGTTGAGTGTTTCCCTGCTCTTAATTTCATGAAAACATGCCTCCAAAAAGCAAATGGTGCCCCAAAAGCAAGGTAGTAGTAATGGTAAGCCACCCAAGCCAAAAGGGTACATACTGTGTTTAAGTGATAAAGTAAAAATTTTGTTTTGTTAAAAGGCAGCAACTCTTTAGTGCAAGTTGGGTAGTGTTAGGGTAAAAATGAATCAAGCATCTTCAATATTTGAGATAAAGAACATGAAATAAGATGTAGCTTTTGGTAAGCAGTATTAATGTGTAGAATAGTAATTTTGTGACAGTAATGTAGTCTGTTCCATGTGGTTTCAAGTTATGGGTGCTCAGACCTAATGTACACACAGTATAGGTATGATATAGGTGTAGAGTATTGAACTCTACATCTTTAGCATTTGTGGTTGTTCCTTGATGGTGTTCTCCTTGGAACCAAATCCCTGTGGACACACACCAAGGGTCTACTACTGTATGAGAAAACTTGTCACATAGTAATATTCATCATGAGAATATTCATAACATAGAAAATTTAGAAATAGTTAAGAACATGGGAATTATTTAGTAAATTATGATGTATTCATAAAATAAAATTTAAATTATGTCATTTTAAGTGAAAAGTCAAGATATAACATTGTCTATTCAATATAACCTTAACTATTGAAAACTAGGAAAAAATGTTACGAAGAAATGATTGTTGATCAGGGTCATTATTCTCATTTTATTTTCCAAATTTTCTGGAGTAAGTATGGATGATTCTTATAATAAGAAAAACTATAGGCTTTGTTTTGTTTTGCTTTAGGTTTTATTACTGTTGTTTTAAGAAACTCTTACCTTTCTCATAAGAAATAAAAACTCAATTAACTTGAGGCAGAGTAGATCAGATTCAACACACATGAATTGAGTTTTTTTTTAATCAAAAAATAGAGACTAGGCTACAGATATAAATGGAACTATTAAGGCCTTTTCCAGGGTATTCGGATATAGAAAATACTCTGAAGGGTAGGAACTCAAACCTTAGAAACAAACTTATTAGAAAATCTCATTGTCTGAACATGGTTCCAGCATCTCACCCTGGAGGTGATAGCAGTAATAAAAGACTCACTCCAATTTTAACCTTTTAGATTTCCCATAATAACCCTTTATTTTCACCATTAGCCTGACAGTCTGTGAGCTCTGAATTTTCTCACTTATGCTGAGTCATCTTTTTCTACTATGTTTCCATAATTTTTCTCTTAAACACAGCTCAACCTAGTTCATCTCTTAAACCCAGTCCAGTTTGTCAGTGTGTTCATTCCATATCCCCTTTTGGCTCATGATTTTGTCATTATTGCCTAATAGCAATTTGGAGTGCACCAGCTATATTACCTTCTTCCACAAACATACCTGTGGTTTATGTTGTCTCCACCTCCCAAACAGAGATGAAATTCCAGTTCCTGCTTTGGAGTGTGTCATAATCCTGGTAAGAGAGCCAAGTGAAAAATGGTATGTCTAAGATAGGAAGAAGAAAGAGACTGATTCTCTCCCAGGGCATCAGAAAGGCTTCTGTGTATAAATGGACGGAGGATGCCTTTGGGATAAGATTTTTTTTCCTTAGAATCACATTTACAGCTAATACAGAGCTATCAAGAATTTAAAAGAACACTAACCAACCTAATATGCTATTTCACAGATAGAAACATCAGGGTCCTCTGAATTTCAGTGATGTAGGCAAGATTTCACAATGAGTTGATAAGAGATTCGGGACTAGAACTCAGGTGACACTTTCTAGTGTGCCACAACTCAGTTTGCTAAAGGGAGAAGTGCTGCTTTCTTAAGTTTTTTTAGAATAAGAGCCCTTAACACTCCCCTCAAAGTAGGATCTTCAGGAACTAATGGAAATAGTTTCTGTTTTGGAGAAAGATTTAGGGACTCTGAGAATTACTTTGACCCTGAGGTTATTCCCAGAAGACACACTGGAAAAACAAACAAGAATCAGTTACTATTTTGACTTCAATTAACTGGAGAAAAAATTGAAACCATTGCCTCCTTTCATCTCCTGAATGTTGTTGACTGAAGGAGGAGCTGATTAGAGCTCAGTCTGGAATGCTGAGCAGCTCTGGGCAAGGATCCTGCATTCCAAGCTGACCCTGCCCCATCAGGAACAACAGGGTGAAAACAGGCATTGATCACACATTCCCAATTCTTTGCTATCCCCTGGCAAACAGAGTGTGTTTACTAAGATTGCAATAAAAGGTATTTATCTAATTAGAGAGTGCTTCCCCCTTTTATTAGAAAGCAATTAGACTACACTTTAGTACATTAAGGAGTTTTTGTAAATCCAACTGCAAGCATATAAATTCTATAATTGTGTAATTGTACATTGGGCACAAACCCATGGATTTTCTTCTCTTTTGGCTTGACCATTTTTTTAAAAGCAATTTAGGGTTTTCTAAGCTAATGCTTATGTAGTGAGTGTTTTTAAAGCCTTGGGTAATACATATAATTTAGCCATTCTTTGGTCTTAAACCCGAACCAGAAAATGACACAAATTCCACACAATTACTTATCAACTACTTACCAACTTTTATCAACTACTTCTTTTGTTTCCCAATGTTTTTTAAGTACAGTGGTAGCATTCTTTAGTGTAGAAACCACCAAGTTATACTAGCCAAGTAATTCCACACACTTCTGTAACTCATAAGGATGCATTTGAACTTATCTTAATTAAATTATGTTTGCACAACAGGAGTGAGGAAGAAAAGTAAAGATCATATGAGTTTGAACATCAGCTTTACCAGGTTTAATATGATATTAGGTCAACCCATATGATATCACCAATATTTGCCTGGTTGTACTCACAAACATGTTAATTTTCCATGGTTCAAATTCTACCATATAAATACTGACAGTGAACGCCATTATTGGTTCACATCCTTAATAAATTGTTCAGTCATTATAAAAGGTGTCACAAGATTTTAATAGCATGCTTTACTATCAGTTTTACTACCAATGTCTGTGAAACCTCTGGCAAAACACAGCTTTTGGACCCTTCCCTTTTTTTCTCTGACAAATGAGTGTGCTGAACTCAAATTCAAAAACTTAAAAAAAACCCAGCTCTGTAAAAGCCATGTCACTAATTTAAATCAGGAAAAACTGTAGATAACATGACTATTTTGTTAAGCAAGTTGAGATCTATGTCATTATGTAAATAGATAATACTGCATTTTATATGCTCTAAGAAAACTTTAAGTGCACTAAACTAGTCAATAAAGAACTAATTCACTAATTGATCTGGTGATAATAATTAATACTACTATTGAGAACAATTACCATTTATTGAGTACATATTATGAGTTATACACTTGAGCACCTTTTGCACAGTATCTTACTTAATTCTTTTTTTGGTAGTACTGCGGTTTGAACTTAGGGCCTTGTGCTTTCTAGGCAAGCACTCTACCAGTTGAGCCAGGCCCCCAGCCCTAATTTGATTTTTATTTCACATCCGTGAGCAGCATGTGCTGGTGGATTCTTCACAAACAACTCTCCCAGAGAACAAAAAGCCCTCATTTGTAGTGTTTTCTGATTTCCATGGTATAAATATTTTCACATTGGCTGAATTCTGGCTACCAACCTTATTTAACAAATATGGCAGAAGCTAGGAAGTGATGTACAGAAGCACATGATTACATAGTATTTTCATCATCAATAGACATAAATAAATTTAAGAACACAGAAAATAAAATATACCAAAATAATTAGGAAGTGATGAAATTTGAGCATTTATTATTTTCATTTAAAAAATCATATTTATTTGCATATAATTTATATAATTTAATTTATAGTAATGGCTCTGTTTAAAAACCAGCTTACAAAATTCCTGAATATTTAACAGTTTTCATGAACCAACGGTACCACTATACATGAGGCTGGTTTTACTATGCAATTTCACTGAAAATAGGGAAGAGGTTAAGTACTAGGGAAAAGGTTAAGTAACTTGCAAACATTATGCATTAGCAAATTCAAATTCTGATTTACCATATTATATACCTTAACTCCTTAATTCCAAGGAAGTTTATGCAATGGATTTAAAGAGCATAATTTTATAAAACCCCTAAAATGCATTTTTGATTATAGGTAAAGTAGCACTAAAAAGTAGATAAAGCAGGGGGAAAAGTGAAAGGAGAAAGCAAGATGTGAATTTAAAGGAATGTCTTCTAGTAGAGGGTCTGTCAAGAGAAAAGATACAGGTCATTGGTGACAGGCTTGTATTTCGTGATATTCTCTACAGCTAGTCGGAAGGAACTAATAATGGAAAAGAGAGCAGTCAGAAGAGAGAACTAGCAAATCTATTCTTAGACATCACCAACAGGTATTGAGGTATGAAGTCCCGCTGGGAGGGGCTCAGCTGTCTGGAACATTTCAAGGACTGCTGTCTTCTCTCCTTGATTTGTCTGCTCTGGGGTCCCTGTAGATTGTGATAGATATCACTACACTTTCTCCCAAGTTTTTTTTCCGGATAAAAGAAGGAAAACTACTCTGCATTTATAGTGATGACTTTTTGATTCCTGGGTAATTTCCAGTATACTTTATTTGTACTTTGATGTTTACCAGACACAAGATCAGTGTAAGCCCATCATAGGTGCTCTAAATCAGCTGTTAGTCTGAGAACTAGTGGACTTTGGTGGTTCCCAGGTTCATGGGTGGGGTTTTCTCAAAATGCTGCTACTCACATCCTGGAATTCTCTTCATATGCAATGTTAGCCATGGGTTGCCAAAATGTGATGTATCCTAGTATTGATGTGACCAATGTTTATAGTTAGCCCTTGGTGCACTTAAGGTTTTGGTACTAGAGATGTTTTATTTGGTCATTTCTTTCTTTTATTTTTAAATTCTTTTTTTATTGTTATGCTGGGTAAAGATACATTGGGGCATTTACAAAAGTTCTTACAATATATAAAAATATATCACACTTGAATTCACCCCCTCCATCATTCTTTACTCCCCCTACCCCCATTACTGGAATAGTTTCAACAGATGTCATTTTTCCATTTATGTACATATGTACACAGTATTTGCACCATATTCACCCTCCCATGCCCTTTCTTTACATCCTCATCCCTCCCACTGTACCAACCCCCCAGACAGGACCTGTTCTGCCCTCCTGTCTCTGATTTTGTAAAAGAAAAAAAAAAGACATCTTTGTTTGTTTAAGATAGCTATACAGGGAGTTTCCTTGTGCCATTTCCATGTTTATAGGTATTGTAACTGAAATTGGTTCATCTCCTCTATTTTTTTCTTTCTACCTTAGTCCCCTTCTTATGGTGATTTTAAAAATTCTGTATACATTATTGTAAAGGAAGTACATCAATCATGCTTACCTTCTTAATTTTCTTCTTTTATCCTCCGCTCTCCTGTATGTGACCTCCCCTAATGTGACCCATTTTATGTAATATTGCTTGTATTGTATTAGGTCTATATTCCACATATGAGAGAAAACTGCGGCCTTTATTGTAACCTGATTTAAATTCCTTCAGGTATATCCCCAGGAGTAGAATTGCTGGATAATATGGCAGGTCTAGTTTTAGCCTTTTGAGGAGCCTCCATACTGTTTTCCATAGTTGTACTAATTTACATTCCTACCAGCAGTGTATGAGGGTTCCTTTTCCTCACATTCTCACAAACACTTGTGGTTTGTGTTCTTGATGGTAGCCATTCTAACAAGAGTGAGGTGGAAACTTAATGTGGTTTTCATTTACATTTCCTTTATGGCCAGGGATATTGAGCATTTCTTCATGTGTTTTTTTTTTAAACCGTTTAGACTTCTTCCTTTGAAAATGCTCTGTCCAGTTCATTTGCCCATTTCTTGTTGGATCATTGGTGTTTTTGGAGTTTAGTTTTTTGAGCTCCCTGTATATTTTGGTTATCAATCCCTTGTCTGATGTATAGCTGGCAAAGATTTTCTACCATTCTGTGGGTGTTCTCTTCAACTTGGTGACCATTTCTTTTGTTGTGCAGAAGCTTTCTAATTTCATGTAGTCTCATTTGTCAATCCTTTCTCTTAGTTACCGAGTCATTTGAGTTCTATTGAGGAAGTCATTGCCTATGCCTACTAATTCCAGTGTATTCCATGCTCTCTCAAGGTTTCAGGTCTGATATTGAGGTCCTTAACCCACTTTGAGTTGATCTTGTACAGGGTGGAAGAAATGGATCTAGTTTCAGTTTTCTGCAGGCAGATAACCAGTTTTCCCAGCAACATTTATTGAAGACGCTGTCTATTCTCCATTGTATGTATTTGACATCTTTGTCAAAAATAAGGTAGGCATAGCTGTGTCTATTCATATCCAGGTCCTCTATTCTGTTCCACTGGTCTTCATGTCTGTTTTTGTGCCAGTACCATGCTGATTTATTGTTATTGCTTTGTAATATAGTTTGAAGTCAGGTATTGTGATACCTCCTGCATTGTTCTTTTGACTGAGTATTGTCTTGGCTGTTTGTGGCCTCTTGTGTTTCCATATAAATTTAATGGTAGATTTTTCAATCTCTTTAATGAATGTCATTGGAATTTTGATGGGAATTGCATTAAACATGTAGATTGCTTTTGGTAATATAGCCATTTTTACTATGTAGACTCTGCCAATCCATGAGCACGGGAGATCTTTCCACCTTCTGTAGTCTTCCTAGAGCTCTTTCTTCAGGGGTTTGTAGTTCTCCTTGTAGAGGTCATTTACATCCTTTGTTAAGTTTATTCCTAGGTATTTGATTTTTGTGAGGTGATAGTAATTTTGTTTTCCTGTATTTTTTCTCAATCTGCTCATTGCTAATATATAGAAAAGCTACTCATTTTGTGCTTCCAAATGAACCTTACGATTGATTTTTCAATCTTTATGATGAATGGCATTGGAATTTTGATGGGGATTGATTTGAACATGTAGATTGCTAAAAGCAATTTTTTCCTACAAAAGAAGTTCAGTTCTGACATCTTATGCTTTAATATCTCAGTTAATGTCAGCTGATGTTAGTTCAAATGAAAACATGCTTTTGATAGTGCTGCCAGTGTGTCTGTTCACAAAGCTGAGTTCAAAGTAACTTCCTCATGACAGTTGGAAAATGACTTCTTTGATTGTCAATTCTTACTTTATGGTGGAATTCTTTAAGTTTTTGAAGGGACATGTAAACAAATCAAGGTAGTATATTTTTTAGTATTTATAGCAACCTATAAGTTAAGCTTATGAGCTTCATTAGAATTGATAAATGGAAATGATCTTTTTTCTACAGTAGACAGTGAGAACAGTGAACAGTTGAGAGGAATTGCCTTTCTTAGACTTTTTGCCTCAAAATGAGATCCTTCAGATTTTCCTTGCACTTTACAATTATGTCTTTCTATTACTGCTTATAATTATATTGAATTCATATTTATTACTATATTTGTAACAGCGTTGTCAGAAATGTCAGCCTCCTCCATAATTTTATTTCTTTGAACATATACTTTTTCATCTTTATACCATCACAGTGGCCATTTCAAATCATATCCTTTCAGAGCTGGTAAAGGCCTTTAGGTTCATTTAGTATAAACTCTTTATTTTACGGAGGAATCAGAGGTCCAGTGAGATTAAATGTCTTGTCCATAGAACTCAGCAATCAAGATCTTACTAGTTTTTAATTTTATACCCTTAAATGTTATAAGTGGTGTGTGGAATACAATGTATTTGTAAGATGAATAAAGTCTTCTTTAGTAATTTTTATTGCCTGGAAATAATTATTAACATGGAGATAGAATGACTTTAGCGAAATAATCACATTGTCTTGATTGGCAATAAAGCCTTGGGTGGTGACCAATGAGGGCAGGAGATGGGGCTTCCTAATCTGTGCTGCCCAACATGTGTGGATATTTTAAATTTTAAATTAATTAAAGATAAGATTAAAAGTCATTTTCTCAGTCCTACTAATCACATATTATGTATTCAGTCGACATGTATGATTAGTAGCTCCAATATTAGGCAGCACAGAATATTTAAATAAAATATTTCCATCTTCCTGGGAAGTTTTAGAATCTTCCTTCTTTCCTTCCTTCTTTCCTTCTTTCTCTCTCTCTCTCTCTCACTTTCTTTCTTTCTTGTAGTGCTGGGAGTAAAATCTAAGGCCTGGTGTAGTCTAGGCAAGCACTGTACCACAGAGACACATCTAGTCCTAGAAGGCTGGGTTGATACTCCACTGAACTTCTAAATTTGTTGGAAGCTTCTCAACTAGGAAGGACTTCGTTTCTTGAAGTAGGTGCCTATCCTGACAACAGGTGGATCTCTCAGGGAATGAAAAAAGCCTTTCTTGAGTAACAAACCACTACCCCCTCCTTAGAAAAGGGAGAGTCTCACAGCCTTATGTTTCTGATCCACTTCATTCTTGTTCTATATGGGGAGTGAGAGGGTAGGGAAAACATGAAGAAGGGAAGGTCCAAGACTTAGTATTTTGAAGTCATATCCCAAACTTTCAGGACTTTCCTCTGCTTTTACCTTGTCTATCCTTTTCCCAATCCAGGAATCCTCAGAAGTTGTCAGAGATATGGCCTTGGTGAAGTTGAGCTTACTTCTGTCCCCTTAGGACTATAGAGATGATTAGACAGATTCAGAGACAAGAAGCATGTGAGAGCAGGAGCCTCAATGACTCCTTAAAGTTTGCTGAGGTCTTCATTATACTCAGCTTAGTCAGCTCCACTGAAGGTACAAAAATAGTTAAGATCACTTTATAAGGGCTTATTTTCCCAGAAGCCCTTTATGTTTTCAGCTACTTTGTCCTGAAAGCCTGAGACTGGCTGTGGCTATCTAGTACCCTTCACTAGTCTTTTCCAGACAACAGTCCTTTCCTACCCTATAATGAAAATGCCAGAGGAGTTCACAGGAGATGATTGATGGCTTAATGTACCTATCTCAGCAGTATTTATATTTCAAAACTTACCTCCAACACTCCCTTCTTTCCCTCTTCACCCTACCCCCACTCTTTGCTGTCCAGTAAAATGAGGAGTTTGAATTAGTTGATTTGTAAGTTCCTTTTAAGCACTAAAGTTGTTTGGCCTGTGATAATGCTTTTAGCTCAAAGGAAAGCTGACCTAGGAGTTTGATGGGGTCAAAAGGTATCTCCCCGTAGTAAAAGTGTCTTCTTACATTCATCCACACTTCTTCCTCAAACTGCAATCTTGTTTATTGTCTCTTCCTCCATGTGTATGTAGATTCCCAAGTCAGAAGAGGAAAAGCTTGCTTTGGTTTGTTAAAACTGAAATTCTAGTTCTTGGAATGTGGCTCAGTGTTACAGTAATCCCCTAGCATGTGTGAGGCCCTCACTTCCATCCCCAGCACAAGAAACAAATAAACCCTCAGATCCTGAAAGCACCTGACTAAATTCATAAAATATGCAGAGTTTGTCTCTGGGTCATTGCCACATCCAAAATAAGCCATAGATTTCAACAGTGGGAATCTTTATTTTTTAAAATATTTTATTATCATATTATTGTTATACAGGGGGTATTTACAAAAGTTTTTGCAATATATCATAGTTAAATTCACTCCCTCCATCATTCTCCTTTATCTCCCCTGCCCCCATTCTTAGAATACTTTCAGCAGGTCTCATTTTTCCATTTTCATACACAAGTACATAACATTTCCACCATATTCATGACAGTGGGATTCTTTAGAAACCCCAGCACAGAAATCTTTAAGAGCAACACTGAAAACCCAGTTTCCTGTAGAGAATAAGAATAGTGGCCATTTACTGAACAACTATTCTATGCGAAGCCTGACTATTTGACTCATTATAGGCATTATCTCATTTACTTCAACTCTAGCACCATCCATATTCCACAAATGCCAAAAGGGCTCAGAGAGTCCTGGTAATTTGCACTGACTCATACAGCTAATAGTTTAGAGCCAGGATTAGAATAAGACTTCATCAATTGCTTCAGTCCATCTGTTTTACACTCTGCCATTAATTTTCAAATTATGTTCCAAGGAATTCTAAATGTCCTTTCAAAATGTTGAAGATTGTCAAGGAGATTGGGGATGGATGAAGAAAAGAGAGGAAGGGCACAGGTCACCTCTCATCTCTATTCCTGTCCATATCTTGTCTGTCCTGCTCACCTACCAAATTTAAATCCTGCAGGCATTCCTTATACTATTTCTCAGCTTTAAAAAACGTTCAAAAACAATTTTGATAGTCTGCTTTCTCCAACGTCCTTCTGACACCATCCCAGCAATAGAGCTTTTGTCCATTTTAACTGACATTTACATGTTAATCAATACTGCAATTAAAGAATGATTAGTAAAAATAAATCATGTGCGACTTTGACTGCATTGTCTTAGTTACAGATTCAGAAAGCTCTGGTAGTGATTATTCAGAGGCATGTGAGTCCGAGTCATCAGAAAAAGGAAAAAGGTATCTGGGTCTTTGATGCTTGCTTTCTCTCAAAAAAATAAATTAAGTTTAGACAAGATGATTATTTGATATGTGATGGTCTTGGCCGAACAAAATATATTCACTTTCATTTCTCAATCAGAGGTAATATGATTGACTTTCAAAGTGAGGCTTGTTCTCTCTTTTTCTCATTTATTAACCACCTAGAAGATTTATAGCCTCATATTTTTTCCTATTAAGTATAAGTACTTAGAAGCTTGAACACAGATACGTTTCAATTTGTTTTTTACTTCATTAAATAAGTGAAGATATTCTTCAAAAGATTTTTTATTTTACTCATGGTATTTTTTGATGTACACATGTATACTTGTACATGTGCATATTCATGTATGGACACCAAGAGGTGTCTGTGTATAAGAGGGTCTCCAGTCATTTTATATCAATACTGTGGGACAATGATCATTGTGATGGGATTCAGGATATGGTATTCCAAAATGCATTGCCTTGGCATGGTGATTATAGTTTAAGCTGAAAGAATTTGAGAAAATCACAGAAGGGCTCTCTGACCATCCCGGCCCTTCTCTCTGAAGCCAGTCATAAAAATCTTTCCCAGATTTATGACTCTCCCTATAGGCAATCATATAATCCACATCCCTACACCCAGAGGAAAAGAGCACCCTATTTCTGAAGACAGAGGGTCACAGAGAAGAATCTGAACAAAGGTCTTCCTAAATTTCTCCCAGCTTATTACCATTAGATCACATCTTTTTCTACCCTATCATGTTTCTCCAACTGACATGCTTTATCAAATCTACTATAAAAAAACACTAAAATTTAACTTTTTTTGGTTCTTCATTTCTTTATGAATGTTCCCATGTCACATAAAATTTATATTAAATAAGTTTGTATGCTTTCTATTCTTACTCAGTCTTTTGTTACAGGAACCTCAGTCATGAACCTAGGATGGGTAGAGAAAATAATTTTTTCTTCTCCCTAAAATTATAAGTTGCTGGGTACAAAAGCAATCTGTTTTGGGGAAATCTGCTTGTTCAGTCTGTTTACCAAACAGCAATCAACAACATTAATTAAATGTCATTTAAGGAGAATCAGAGAAGTTCAGATAGGAAATGAATGACTTTATGACAAAGAAATTGTAAAGCAGATCCAGAATGCACTACGAAATCAGAATTTTAGGAATTTGGTGTCCCATTCATCTTGGCATTCCAGACTAGTAAACACAAGATTTGGATCTTATCCTCTAGGACTATATAACTCAGAGGGAAAATAAGACATTTAGCTCATGGTGATAGTTGAAAGTTTCTTCCAGGAAGGACTCTGGCCCTCATATGGAAGAAATAGATTTTTATATAGAGTAGAAAGTTGCCAAAGAGAGGGGTAGGGACATGTGTGCTATGAGATGCTAGGTCATAAAATGAAACTGAAAAAATATATTCTGGAGAAACAGGAATATAATTTTATGGGTGAAGTGGAGTGTTTGTTCACAGCAATGTGGATTTTTTTGGCCATTTTAATAGATCTTCATAAGGAAGAGGGAAGGAAAATGGTGGTGCCCTAGGGACGAAGGGGAGTTTCACAGGGGAAGTGAGGGCACTTGTTTCCTAATACTTGGGAGAATTATAGTGGGAATACCTCAAAGAGGCAGCCTAGTAGTACTGCCAGGGCCCAAGGAAGCTACAAACATGGCATCCAGAAGATAGTAATAGCAAAGAGCTGACAGACCATGGAGATGGAAAAAAATTCCCTCCTGTGAATTGCACTTTTGTGTATGATATTTTTCAAGATGTGTCAAATCTGGTTGTGATGTGGAATAGCAGGCCCACTTCTATGCTTTCTCATGTGCAGGGGTAGGAGACACTCAATACCAAGTGAAGAACAATAACCAAGGAAAGCCTTGGACGTTTTTTTTCAATAAGAGGCTTACTACATAATTGAAA
The DNA here is from genome assembly GCF_047511655.1 of Castor canadensis. Lineage (NCBI taxonomy): Eukaryota > Metazoa > Chordata > Mammalia > Rodentia > Castoridae > Castor > Castor canadensis. The sequence goes on along the minus strand of NC_133405.1, from coordinate 124,484,465 downwards.
AAAACTAGTTACCAACATCAATGAATGAGTACACTGTAATATGGAATCTAGTGGACACAGCACACAAGTTCTCTTCTTTTACTGTAGACTGTCATCTCATTTGACCTTCAAAATAGTCTTATGAGGAAGGGGAAACTAAATTCCTGAGGATAGAGCAACTTGTTCAAGGTCATATATTTAGGTGCTACGAATGAATCCATATGCGTCTAGATAAAAACCCAATACTCTATGCTTTTCCTTACCACCCTTTAAATAGGGGTAGGAAGATAGGAAAGTTTGTGGTGAAGGCAAAATTCATGGTGGGAATAAAACTATGCTACAGGATTTTTTCCCTTTGACATTATAAGGATTTAAACAAATCTTCACTCGTTTAGCCTGTGGAAGGAAAAAATAGGCCTTGTTCTTTGGTCTAAGAAAAGTATTAATTTACTAAAAAAAAAAAGATCAATAAGAACAACTTATGATGAACATTTGATTTTCTTTGCTTAACCCTGGATAGAGAATCAATTTTCCCCCCAGGAAAAAGAGGGAAGGGGGAAGCAAAATTGTCAGGAACCAATACTGACTTAATTTAGTGTGGTTTCTATTATAATATAAAGCACCCAAATTGCCCACTTTTTAATTTAAGTGCAGAGAACAGAACATTTTGTTCATAAGAGCAAATAATACTAAACAGTTTAATTTCTTACAAGTGTTGTACAAGTAATAGATGTACTAGGAAAAATATTTGAAGAGGAACAGAGCTATCTAGGAATCTTGTATCTGACAAGCATTCAGTGAACTATCCTTGCCTCTCGGTTCTGGATTACTTAACCAGCAAAAGCCTGGGAAAACTACAGAGTTAGAAACTATAGAAAATGTAGAGATTTTGTACTCTGAGAGCTTCATGTTGTACGTGAGGACCTGAAGCTTCACTCACAGTAAATGACTTGCCAACCATCAAATAGGGGAGATTTAGAATAGAGCAAGATGTCTTGCTCTTTTAACTTTCCATTTCCTACTCTATAAAAACAAGGAATATGAATAGGAAACTACATGATATCATGGAAGGAACACTTGACTTAGTAACTCCAGGTTCAAGTGCCCTTCTCAAATACCTAGCCATTGACCTCACGCAAACTCATACTGCTTAATAGTCTTAGTTTCCACAAATTTGAAATTCAGATTTCTGTACAAGCTATATCACAGGGATGTTCTGCAGACATTAATAAGATAATGTATAGGCAAGTACTGTGAAAACTTGAAGCACTTTAGAGGAGCAAAGGAATTACGATAATGGTGATGATAATAGTGATGAAGATGATTAAGTTCCTCTTGTTTTCAAATTCTACTTGGAAGGAAGAACTTACATTTGGAGGAGATGGAACAGGTTATATTGCTAGAATGAGGGACAAATAATGGAGAATTGTAAATGATATGAGTTTAGATGGATTTTTGTTTCATTTATTTATTTTTTCTTCTTTGTTTCTTTTTTTTAAATGGATTTTTAATGATAAGGGAGCAATTGGCAGGATTATGTAAATGAAAGGTAGTGTAACTATGTTACAAATGTTATATGAGACATACTTATAATAACAAATTATTTGAAATTCAAATCCAACGGGTATTCTCTATTTTTATTTACTAAATCTGGCAACTCTAAAAATTGGAGAATTTCTTAGTTTTATTTGTGATGTTTCAACAAAAAACCTGAGATAGGGCAATTTTATAAATAGCGTAATTTCATTGCTCATAATTATGGAGTCTGAGAAGTTTAAGATGGAATCACCAGGAGATGCAGAGACTGGTGAGGGCTTAGTCTGTGATTTCAAGGTGGTGTTTTTGTTGTGTCCTCACATGGCAGAAAGGGCAAGCAGATCCCTTGCATCTCTTTTGTAAGAGCACTAATGCCATTCATAATGGTTTTAATCATCTTCCACCTCCAAATACTATCATATCTGTGGTTAAGTTTCAACATATGGATTTTAAGGGGACGTAGAGAACACATTGAGACTATAGGAAGGTATTTCTGTGGAGGATAGTAAATGCTGTATTAAGGACAATTTGTTAGTCATTATTGTAAGTGTATAGGGGTCATGAATGAGCAAAATCAAGACTGTCCTAGTTTGGGTTCCCCTAAAAGCAGAACCCAAGAAAGGATTTATTTAACGGCAGTAATCTATGCAGGAGATGAAGCCAGGAAATTTGGTGAGGAAGGGAATGATATGAGAACCATTATGAGGGTGCATTATGTAGGTCATTGCTATAGGCAGTGGGGACTGCATTCCACTAGTTTCACTAAAATGCCTACACAAGAGTTCCACAGCTTCTAGCCACTCAATGATTAAGACTTGCCCTTGGAGGTGAAGAGGGTCAGAGTATGTTACTCCAAAATACGCCATTTTGTCATAAAAATGTTTTGAACTGAAAGCAATAGTAAAACAGCAGATATAGAGAAAAGCTCCCTACTTGCCTATTTGCCTAAACCCAGGGAATAAATTTTCTCCTTTTAAAGGTGCTCCCCCTCCTTGCTCTCTTATCAGGAAATGAAGAAAGACTCTTAGTCACAGGACTGTTAATCACCAAGACAACTCTAGACGCTTATCAGCTCAGAAACAAGATGCATAACAAACCTTACTAAATAATCCGTATCTTCTATTAGTTCCCCCATATTTACCTTCTCTCAATTTACCATGCTTAGATGCTCAAAATCCTTTTCCCTTGTCTTGTCACTACTCCACAAATTTATTGCCTTTTGTTAAAATTGTACTTAAGCTTCTGTGTCTGACTGGCTCTGTGGTTTGCACATCCCTTTTTGTGAGACCTCTGTGCCATGTAAAAATATTAACATTGAACAAAATGCACATTTCCTTCTGTTAATCTGTCATTTTTCTGTTTAAATTACAGGACCCTGTGTACAAAGTATAAGAAAGAAGAGGAAAACATTTTTCTCTACACTACAGGCTTATTAACACTCTCACCTGTTTAGGCTGCATGTTCCCTTGAGATGAACAGTTTCCAGAAGATCCAGAGAAAATCAGAGGCAGTGTGACTTGTTGCAGCTCAGCGTACCTGAAGAGGGATGCTATTGGCAATGGTCTGATCCCTCACTAGCTGTCCAGCATGGCCATGGATGAATAAGAGGTTGGAAGAGATATGATGTCAGACACCAAAACCATCTACAGAGACTGCGAAGAGGCCACTGATGCAATGAAGAAGTGATAAAATCTTGGACTAGGATAAATTTTTCATTTGTTCAAAATCCACATATTGAGCATTTACTTTAGGGTAAACGTATTCTAAATGCTGTTGGTCCATAAGAAGAATGATATAGTTCCTTATTAGAATGCAGTATTCCAAGTACTATCAAAGCGATATATCAAGAATATTATCCCTATAAGAGAAAGTACCCAGAAAGAAAGAAAACAAAAAACAGGAGTAAAAAGATTTTAAAGACTAACCAGCCAGGGCTAGAGGCATGGCTCAGTGGACAGCATTTGCCTAGCAAGCACAAGGCTCTAAGTTCAAACTCCAGTACCATCAAATTAAGTAAGTCAATAACTTCCCCCTTCTGTCTTTCACATCTGGCATCCAAATGTGAATCCAAGATTTTAAATGAGGGTGACAGAGGAATAGTAGAATCAAGACCTCTAAGAAGGGCTGGTGAGTGGCTCAAGTAGTAGAGCACCTGCCTACCAAGCATGAGGCCCTGGGAAGTCCTTAAAGATAAATAACTGATGTCTGGTTTAAAGGGCAGGACTAGAAATCATCTGAGAATTCAGTAGACATGGAGCAGGGTAGGAACCATGACAGGGCATGCTCAGTAACCAAAACATTGATTAGAGACCCAAGTCAGTGCAAAGGATGCTGCCTCGAAAGGTACCTGTGACTAGGATCAAGAGGAGAAAAATATGACAGGAAAGGAAAATGAGTCAGATGTATATGAGCAGTCAAGGGAAGAGTTTCAAGAATTGGACTGTCTAGCAAGGAATTCATGGATCTTTCTCTGTTTATTCAGTAAACACCAAACCAACTCAATTGTATCAAACTCAAACAGACAATAGCTTAGTTATAATGTATGGATATGTACATAAAATTCAGTCATTAGCCTTTGACAGTTAAGCAAAAGGAAGTTAAATGAAGGCAAACATAGCAAAATGTCGCTGCTATTACTATCATAAGTCACAGCCTAGCAGAAGTTAGGCAGGTATTGTGAGACTCAAGGATATATTTTTTATGGTCTGGGACAGGCATCTGCTTTTTTGTCTCAATAATCATGTGTGGTAGATCCTGTCATGCACCCTCCGGGGTCCTCTTCAATGAAGAACTTCTTGTCCTAGCTGCGAGAGTGCTGTCAGTATAGATAGCTCTCAATTGCCTCTCATAGATTGCCTTAGTTGGCTAAAGTTAAAACTTTCCCAAGGGAATGGATTCCAATGGCTAGTACAGATGTGGTATATATAATGTCCTGGCTATCCTGATCCAATGTGGACACCCCCAGCCATGAGGTAGCCCGTGGCTATCATTGCTTCATGTCTTCTGCCTTATTCTGCTTCTTTACTCCTCTTCCACCAAACACTCCTTAAGAAATCTCTTAAACTCCTCAGCATCTGCTTCTCAGGGAAACCACCCTGTGACATCACCCAGTCTATTTATCAGTTAGGTGTCTGCAAGTTTCCGAAAACTCCATTTAACTGGCTTAAGAAAGAAGGACCTATTGTAATTTCACATTAACTGAAGAACTAAGATGGAGTTGTTCTGGGATTTTACTTAAACCACTGATTCACTAAAACCTCAATTTCCCATGGTTTTTCTCTTTCTGCTCTGCAGTCTTCAGCATGGAGGTTTTGTGACTGAGCCTACTACTTCCCACAGTCACAAGACAGCATCACATGTTAGAGTGAAAATGTCCTGCAAAAGAAAAAGAACTAACACCCCTTCTTAGAAGCCATCTGGCTAACCTCGCCTTAGTTAGTAGCCAGAACTGGTGTTCACATTTCTTTCCAAACCAATCACTGGCAAGGAAATGTGATGTCTAAGAATTGCAGAGACCATTTAGAATTTGCTCCTGAATCTTTTGGGGGATGTACCCCTGAAAAAATTCAGGGTAACTGCATTGCCACAATCCTAGAATGTGTTTATTCAGCATTTTCCTTCCAAGTAATTCATTTTACATAACTTAAAATCTAGGTTATGTAGCTGGAGGGGAATGTTATTTTTATATAAAGCACCTGGATGGGCCTTCTGTGAATCTGCTTGTGAGGACAATGAAATGATGGGCTTTTGGCCTAGAGGTGAGATACGTGTGTTGTTGTTTTCTAACCACCATTGGGTTCATATGCATTTTCAGCAGTGCTTGAAGTCAGTGGAAAGCAGCAGGACCTGACATCTTGCACTGATTTTAGTGAATTTGGAAGCAAGAGTTAAGAGGTATAATTTCAAATAAGCCAGCCCCAAAAGGACACATATTATATGATTCTAGTTATAGAATATATCTAGAGCAGTCAAAATCATAGAGAAGAAAGTAGAATCGTGGTTTGCAGGCACTGAGGAAGGAGGGTAAAATAAGAAGTTGTTTAATAGGTATGAAATTTTAGTTTTGTATGATGAAAAAATTTCTAGAGGTAGATGATGGTGATGACTGCACAGTAATGTAATGATATTTAACACTGAATCACATACTTAAAATGGTAAATATTATGTTATTTATATTTGACCATAATCAAGAAAAGAAAGAATCAAGGGCAAGAGTTGTAGCTCACTAGTGGAGCTCTTGCCTAGCATGCTCCAAGCCCTGAGTTCAATCTCCATAATTGCAAAAGAAAAAAGTATTCTTTAAGGGATCATCTGTGGGAAGAAGACCCAATAGTTGGGGCTAGAGAAGTTGTAATTACCCTTTGGGACTGCTTTGCCTACTTCAAGCATATTTTATTGTGTTACAGTTGTAAAATAGCTTAGAACATTTTAAATGATTGTGGCTGTTAGCTCATTATATAGTAAAATTAATTCTGAAGAGAGGTTTGAACTTAAATGGTTAATTATTCCTAAATAAAGTTCTATTATTTTAATAATAGACTCTAATCATCCTATTTCAGAAGGCAAGATGAATGTCTTATTCATCTTTTCTTTTCATGTCCACATTTGTGTAATTTTCTGAATCAGAATAATAAACTGTACTTGGGCAAAATGATCAAAACTGGATGAACATATTAATGTATTTTAATAACTTGATTGGGAGTTTCATAAATCTCATCCCTAACTAAAATATGTCACTATAAGTAAGCTCCAGCTTATTTCATGTTCAGAAATATTTTTAGCTACTTAAAGCCCAACTGGATGCCTATGTACTGATGTAGAGAAAACTTTTTTGCACTAGGGAGAGACCGTGTTAGGTAATTTCCAAGGACATTTTCAACTCCTTGATTCTGTGATATGCTAAATCTTTGGAAATGACTCTCATTAACATAGGACAGAAAGAGATATGCATCTTAAGGAAATTTAAACATCACTGTGGAAGCTATTTCTCACATATTCTATAAATTCATAGGCCACTAATGTGGGACCAAATATCCCTATTGAAGTGATCTGTCCCACTCATCTAAATTATCCCAACTAAACTCATAAAATATAATAGTACAACAGATGCTGCTAAGTCAATATTTTGGGAATGCAAGAATAAAATAAGGCCAGGTACCAGTGACTCATGTTTGTAATCCTAACAACTTGTGAGGCTGAGAGTGGGAGGATGAGGATTCAAAGCCAGCACAGGCAAAAATTTAGCAAGACCTCATCTCAACCAATAGCTGGGTGTGGTAGTGTGCCCTTGTCATCCCAAGCTACATGGGAGGCCAAGATAAGAAGGATTGAAGTTCCAGGGCAGCACAGCAAAAAAGTTCATTAGATTCTATCTCAACAGAAAAAACTGGGCATTGTGGCACACTCCTGTCATCCCAGCTACTGGGGGGAGGGAGAAGCTTAAAATAGGAGTATCACAGTCCAGACTAGCCTGGGTAAAAAGTTAGCCCCTGTCTCCAAAATAATCAGAGCAAAAAAGGCTGGAGATGTGACTCAAGAGGTAGAGCACCTGTCCAGAAAGCATGAAGCCCTGAGTTCAAACCTTAGTACCACAAAAAGAAAAAAAAGAAAAAGTAATAAGTAAATGATTGGAGACTGTCTTAAGCAATTATTATAACAATGAAGATTTTACATTCAGACTACATAAAATGTGATCGTTGTAGAAGATTCTGTTGTGCCCATTTGCATTGCTTTGGTACTCAGCGTTCCCATTGGTTATGTCTTACTTCAAGTACATAGGTATAGGAGACCAGTAACTGAATGGACGGAGAAAAAAACCTTGACATGAGCATGGCCATGTCAAGGATCTTAGATCTGAGAAGGCATGACCCCAGCTTAAAGGAATTGGACAAGGTTCAGCATGGCTCCCTTGCATGGGAAACAGGATGTGTTTACCTTTAGACAAGAACAGTCAGAATAGAGAAACAATTTACCATAGCTTCCTTGTTCCTGCTGACTATGTGACTTGGCCAATGAGAACTTAACTTGACTTCCCCATATGCACTGTATAAATAAATGCGGGATGCAGAGGGGGTCGCCGTGTCTCTCATCAGATGCATTGGACCCACCTGATCCCAGCTTTTCTCTATGTCTGTCTTTGTGTCTTTCTTCTAATCCCCAGTTGCCCCAGTCAGGTTAATGGACTTGCTCATGTTGGCCAGGACACGTGGGATTCTCTGCTTGAAGGTTTCCTCTGCTCACAGGACTATGCCCATGTCATGCAAGGGAAGTGCCAATGACTTAACATTCCTGGCAGCAATCCTCCACCAATGATGATTGGAAATGGCAAATAAATATCTCAGCTAGCTTTCTTCTTGAGTGGGTGACTCTAGGTTGTCCTTTACCTTATCTCCCAGGGGTCTTCAAAATGATTGGACCCTGTTGCGTACAGCAGTAATATGCCCATTAGCACAACAGTGTTGGTTTCTCACCTTTCTTTATGTCAACTCTCCACCCCCCTACCAGTGTGTTTTGGGATATCTCCCAAATTACTTACTTTCACTTGAGTCCTTGTCCTAAGGTCTGTTTCTGGGACAACTCAAACTAGAATAAATGAGTAAGGGAGAAATTATTTAATCAGAATCCAAGAACAAGTGTACTGGAATGGGACTCAGGCTTCTGGCATATGGGTCTGGCATCAGGATCTCATGAGTGTTCACTATGAAATTCCATTACACAAAGCATGCTGAGTTTCTTTGTGAGCTTCTTCTCTCTCCTCAAAATCATAGCAATTCCTCACCATCTATTCTGTAATTCTTAACTCAGTTTTGGCGAGCCTACTTATTTGTAAATTTGAGTTACTCATAATGTTGACTCACTCATGGCCTATCATGACCCTCCCACTTCTTTCTCCTTCATAAATTTTCAGTCTCAGCTTTCACTGTTAACCATAGCAGCCAATTCCATTTCTTAATTCAAATGGTGGAGAGTCACAATTTAGTATATCCAATCTTCAAAGAGCACTAATGACAATAAATTAGTGATGCAGTTAGATATCATCTAATCTAAGACATATGAGCACGAGTAAGGCACTATTAATAATTAAACCAGGACAATAGATATAAAATAGTGCTATTCTGAAATTTCAACACATTTCAAGCAGATGATAGATCTGATGTCATTCACTCTCTACAAGCAGACAACTTCTAAATTCATATCTCCAAATCAGATGCCTCCTGTGACTTCCAATTGCCTAATCAACGACACTGGAAGTTTCATAAGCTTCTTGAATGCAACATGCCTAATTACTAAATTCTTGATCTCCAATAACCAAATTGCCTCCTGCTATGTTCCTTATACCGTATCCTTCCAATTGTGCAATTCTCAAAGATAGGCATTGTCCTAGACATCTTCAACTTCCTTGCCTCATACCTGCCAACTTGACTTTTCAATATCTTCTGAATGGTTTTACCTTGTGACCAACCTAATCCCGGCTGCAGTGATTTGCATGGATTATGGCAGTAATTTTCTAACAGTTCATTCTTGAATGCTTGACCCCTTTCAATCTGTTCTCCATATTTAAAGCAGATTTATTTTGTGTAAAGCTAAATCTGATCTTGTTACTTGCTTTATTAAAATCTTTCTGAGGATCCATTGTCTTTAGGATAAACACTAAACTCCTTTACATTGCCTACAAAGCCCTATATATAATTGATCATTTTCTACTTCCTTTTCTAGCTTCATTTCATCTTAGGCTCTCTCCTTAATATTTAAGTTACCTGGTCTCTTCTGCCACAGGACCTTTGGATGTGTTTTTAAATTCATTGGAAATGTTCTTTTTGCCCCCAATACAGCATCTTTTTGCCTGGTTAGTTGCCTCTCATCCTTTAGACAGTTGTTCAAGAGTTGGCATTTTAGGGAAACTCCACAGTCTTTACTCTGGGTCAGATTCCTCTGTTACTTGTACTTTTTTCTGCTTGTTATTTGTCCTTCATCCAATTCAATTTACTCATGTGTGTGACTATTTTATTAATATATGAACTCTGCAATAGTTCTAAACTCTGTGAGAATAAGGTTATGGCAAATTGTATTTTCCAAAGATAGTTGCAATAATACCCCACATAGTTTTCTATGATGTGTCCTTATGATTTCCCCCATCAAGAAGTGGGGTTTAATTCTCCTTTTGAATTGAGGGAGATTTATGACTGCTTTGGTTAATAGAGTATGTCAGAAGTAAAATTAGGGCCGGCACAGTGACTGACTCACACCTGTAATCCAAACTACCTAGAGGCAGAAATTGGAAGGATTTAGGTTCAAGGTCAGCCATCTTGAGCAAAAAGCTAGGAATACCTTCACCTCAACCAATAAGCTGGTGTAGTGGGGCACATTCTATGATCCCAGCTATGTGGGAGGCATAAGTAGCAGGATCACAGCCAGAGGCTGGCCTGGGCAAAAACAGGAGATCCTATCTGTAAAGTAACTAAAATAACAAAGGATTGGGTGTGTGGCTCAAGTGGTAGAACGCATGCCTGGCAAGCATGAGACTCTGAGTTCAAACACCAGTATGTAGTCTCCCACCCAAAGTGAAAATATGTGGTTTTCAAGGCTAAATCATAAAAATCAACGCAATTGTCTCCTTCGTCACTGTAATACTTACACTTGAAACCTGGACTACCATGAGGCTCTTATGCTTTGAAGAAGCCAAGCTACATGAAAAGGCCATCAGTTGGCAGTCCTGGTCTTCATATCATCCCAGTCGGGTGCCAAACATCTGAGTAAAAATACCTCAGGAACTACAATCTCCTGTCATTGATTTGCCTCCAGTCCTCTCCAGCTGAGGTGCCAGACATTATAAAGCAAAGAGAAGCCACTTCTGTTGTGCCCCTGTCAAAAAATCGTGACCCATAGAATCCATGAGTATAATAAAACTGTTGTGTTAAGCTGCTAAAGTTTGAATGATTTGTTACTCAGAAAGAGTAAATGGAACAGAGGTTCATACTTGTCTCTCTCACAGAGGTATCCCAATTGCCTAACACATTGTTCGTAGGAACTCAATATGTATCTATGGAATAAATGAATAAATGCCCAGTCACCTCACAGAGTTACTTTCCCTCCTCTCTTGCAAAATCTTACACAGTCTTTAATAGCAAATCATGGCACATTTAGTCAACACCTTCAGTGAGCTCTACATATAAAATATAAAATCTATGAAAATTGGTGTACTACCAAACTGCAACATCTCCGGAAAGTATTCATTTAACTACGCTCTCTCAAGCTCATAATAATTATTGTTGTCTTCAGTTACTAAACTTTCTTTATCTGACTACCAATTGATCTCTTTATTCCCATCAAGTACTTAGTGGTTTTAAAGTGGTGGCGATAAGGTCTACATCTTCATGTGCTAACTTAGAGCATTGCAAATTTGACTCCAAGAGTAACTATATTTGCAGAAATTGTCGACTGAGAAATCATCATTACCAATCTGTTAAAGGCAAGTCCAGTGAAAATGCTGAAGAAAGCATTAGAAAAAGGAGACTTTGCCATATGCCCAGATAATCTTTTAAACTCCCAGAAGGTGACTCACTTAAGGAATAGCTAGCAATCCCCCTTGCATATTATTATGCTTTTGTTGTTGTTTTGAGATAAGGTCTCACAATGTAGCAATAGGCTAGCTTTGAACTTGAGATCATCCTGCCTCAACATTTCAAGTGCTGAGATTACAGGTGTGAACCACCATGTCTGGTTTATTACATTTTTTAAGTAAAATCTGTCAGTTTTTTTTTCTGTTTTGATTAAATGTTGAGTGATACTGTGTGGGAAGTAAGTGAAGGCAAAAAACACTTAGGAGCCAATAAAGAGGCAATTTAACAGTAGTTCATCTCCAAAATCTCAGTCTGAAGAAAGAACAGAAAAGCATAGCTATAAACAACCCACCTGCAGTAATGGCACAAAAATGTCTTTGTATTTCTAGGTGCCATGCAATATAATTAAGGTGTTATCACACATGGAGAAACTATTTCAAAATGCTAATTCTTTACCCACAAAATTAAGGACAGTTCTAGAAACTAAAGTCTTCTTTTAACTCCATGTTTTTTCTTTCTAGATTGTGACTCCTTTTCTTAGATGAGACATGAGAATAGTGAGCTAGTCATAATTCAGTAGCCACACTTAGCATTTGTGACCTAATTGTGTTTATGTGAGTTTCATACATGTCCACTACCACCACATAATTCCACACACATATTTTTCTCTCCATTTAGAAAAATAATCTCAAATAAATCAATTCACATATGCACAGAAACTACTAGGGGAAATGGCAGTAAGATTTGTAGAAATGTAAATAATCAAGTTCATTTCCAAAATGTGTATGTGTGTGTGTGTATGCACTGCTATACCAGCTATTTACTATATATCTTCTGACCCATTTCCTGCATTTTTTCTGCCTTTCTCTATAGAGCAAGGAACCACATATTCCAAACTCCCTGGACCATTGTCTTCCAAATATTGATAAGCCAATTGGAGGCATTAGTGGAGGCCTGAGTGGTGAAAGGAAGGGAGAAACAGAAGATATTAGATATTTTCATTTCTTTCTCTGTTTTGGTCCTTGTGTCTGGCAGCAGTTATATCTTCTCCATGGCTCCAACTCCTTTCAGGACATCTCCTCCCCTGGTCCCAGCTTCCCCTGGTCCAAGATGCCCTGGTTACAGTTTTCCACTGGGTTTCCCTGACTCCAGGGCTTTGGTACATCACCTCCTCTGTTATCTCTCCAGCCTAGCTTGTGCACATACTAATCTCTGGGTCAGCTCACTGTTTCCTGTTTAGTTCCATAGATTTGTGCAAAACCTCCTAAAAATTTCTCCTGTTTGAAATATCTAGTATGGTTTCCATTTTTCTGACAGGACTCTGCCTGATACAACTCTTTGCATAGATATAGTCCCATAAAACATACCCTCAAAATGAGAACCCAAGGTTAAGTAAGCACAATGAAATCCTCCCTGTGGGTAAAAAACGGATTATCACTAAGTAATGATCATAGTAATCTATGACACAATCATAACTTGAATGAAGGAAAATTTGATACCTGTTAAAGTGATATAGTTCAGGCGTGTATTTGATAACATAAACTAATGTAAATATAAGTACATATTTTGTGTTAGATATTTTAAATGAGCCATTTGTGCTGCATTAAAATGATTCGTGGATGCTTGTTTTTGTTTTTCTTTTCCACGTTTATAGCCAAATGCTTGAGGTGATAGGTGACAGTATCGGGAGGGGCCCATCATTATTTTCTTAAGAACATTTAAGGGCTTATCTTTAGTCCTACTGCAACAAACAAACAAAAAAATCTAGACTTCTATATTATAAGCATGAGCTTCAAGAAGTACACAGGAGTAGAAAAAACATACTATAGCATGGAAGTCCTTGTTTGGAGCCCCAAATTTTGAAATTACGTAGTGTTGAAGAAATCTCTTTAGCCTAATGTTTTTTAAGTACAGGAATATGGGTGAAAAGATTTTCAACCAGAATGCTATGAAGCATCCACTTTTAAGAGCTATATTCATGTGGCTCTAGAAAAGAAGTAGTTATAAAATGTTACCCAAATAACAAGACACATTGACCCAGTGGATATAATTGTCTGAAATTAAAAAGTTAAATATTTTAAACATACTCAAGGTAGGCTTTCTTGAGCATCTAGGGAAATAGTATCATTTGTATCAGGAATAGGGCTTTTCTAGTCATTATTGGGTCTTAGAAACCATCAATTGTAGTCATGATAAATGACATCAGTTTTACTGCAAAATGACTCATAAACAACTTAGAGCCCAAAAGTTTGATTTGCAAGCTACTTTAAATTTATTTGGCTATCTTCCTTGTTTAAAATCAATATCTATAAGGACCTTTAGACAAATTCCCCTTTAGAACAGGTAATACTGGCAAGCAGCCCATCAAATTGGAATATTTGTAACGTCCTTTGGCATTGCGCAGCAAAATTTCATGTTACCATGGCCTTAATTTTTATTAAATTGTAACTGCCTCAAGTTTACTTAATCCTCTCTTTGACAATCAAACATTCACAGGTGTGCTGGGTTGGAGAAATCAACAAAAAACATCCCACAGACTATTTTTAGATTATTTCATAAGGCAATTTAACAGTGGCTGAAAGTACAGTATAGAATTTTACTTTGTGTGCTGTAATATTAAATATTTATGTGTGTGCCTGGGATGAGAACAGTGGTAGGAATTCCCTATTAATCTACTGTCTTCAAGGTTAATGAGAAGGGAAAAATAAAGACAAACCTCTTTCCAGGTTTACCAAAAAGGTGAAGAAACATTTAAAGTCTAAATACTCATTATCAGATTTATAAATATGAAAAAAGCTAACAAGGTGCAGTGTTGCCAAGGATGAAGAGAAATGAACGATTGTCCTTCCAAAGGGCTGTATGATACACCAAAACAAGTTTCAGGATTTCATGTTAAGGAGATAATGACTTAGTTAGGCCCAAGGTTATTCATCGAACATTGAACCATGGAAGGGAAATGGAAACAAGTCAATATTCATCAATAAGTTACCAGCACAGGAAAATGCAGTAGCTTACTCTGAATTTGGATTCTCCAGATCTATACTGTCTAAAACAGTGGCCACTAGCTACATGTAACTAATGAACACTTGAAATGTGGCACACCTCCTATTTATCTCTACATTACTAGACATGCCTAGTTTAAAAAATATCATATAAATAACATGTATGATGTTCCATTGATATTTATTTTGAGTCTATGTTGAAGTGATATCATTTTATATGCTAGGTTAAAATGATATATGTTTAAAAACATTTTTATTAGTATATGATAGTTATGCAGGGGGTTTTGTTGTGACATTTCCATATATACATATATTGTACCCTGGTTGGGTTCCTTCTCTCCATTATTCTCCCTCTAAATAAAATATATTATTTAAATGAATTAATTTGGTTCTTTTAACTTTTTCATTGTGGTTCCTGGAAAGTTTTAAATTGTATATTATAACTTGCATTTTATTTCTAGGGATAGCACTGCTCTAGAAGTAAACCTTGAGACAAGAATTTGTATGCAGATAATTTATTGAAGAAGTTTTTTTTTTTTATATAGGAAAAACTAGCAAAAGACTGGGAAAAGTAGGATAGGGAATTGGAGAAACTCAAGCAAGGGTGTGATTTGAATGAATCAGTCTCAGCCTTATCCTACAGGGAGCCTTGGAGCATGCATTCACCTCAGTGTGTCCTACCTTGAAGCAAACTGGGCTGGGCTTTCAACTCTCTATATCCATGAATCATTGATTCTGAAGCCATCCTGAGGACATGCAAATACAGGCATTTCTAGCTTTCCTTTACATTATTAAGTAATTCCAGTAGCCTAAGGGATGCCCACTTAAGAAGTTCACAAGCGCAAGACTTTGGAAGCAAAACACGTGGGGGATGGGGGATGGGTGCACCCAACAAGTTATAGAGATCTGAGGGGATGAAAGTAGCCCACTGACAGTGTCAGCCACACTTTATGTAATGCAATACTGTGCAATGATTGTGTAGATTTAGATTTTAGGACAGAGAATATTACCACCATATAAAGTGATTTATAGAAGCATGTTGCTAAACATCATACTATAGTATGATCCCATTTTCTACAAAATTGAATATATATTTATATTTGCATAGAAAGATGTTGGGAAGGATATTACACCAAAATGGTAGTAGAATTTTAAGTCTGGATTGTGATATTTTATCTACTGTCATTTTATTCTTTGTTCTTTTGATTATTTTAGCAACGTGTATATTTCACATATTAGAAAAGCAATAAAGCTATTAAGTGCATTGATAAAGTGAAAGTGTTAAGAAAAATCTAAAATCTCAGATATAAGAACCTATGAAATCTTACTGAATTTCATGTCTTAGTGATCCATGACATTTTATAATACCTGGCCTGCACCTGGTGAAGTGATCATGTTTGACATTCATCTGTGATACACTGGTATGGCTAAATGACCAGCTTCTATTCTGGTTGGCCAAAGTTTGTGCTGTGTTGGTTATTAACTTAATGGAAAGAGCTTTTAAAACCTAACAGTTTATGGTCAAATTGGCCCTGAGTTACCTAAAGGATAAATGATGACACCTGAGCCAGAGGACTGAGGGTTCCATAAAATATAATAATATAAGCAAACATCCTAACAAATTGCTGAATAGGAAAACAACATTTCAAGTCAAGAAAAGATCAGGAACAACACCTTTGTCACTCATATTGGAACATTAGGTGAAAGAAGTCAATAATATTTATCCTTTCTTTGCTAAAAATGTTTATATGTTGCTGTTGATGGATTTCACATAAAGTACTACATTTTGTTTTTAAGGTACTACATTAAAATGTTTGTTTCGACAACTAAGATTTTTGGTAACCCTGTACATTTTCCATCCCAGAGAAGTTCCTTACTTGTTTCACTTGTCTCCCCCTAGTCCCACCATAAATTGGAGGTGTCTCATGAAACCACCTAAGTCTAATCAATCACTTGGTGTGCACATGAAAGCATCATCTGCATGTTGCTTTTGATGGTTGGCCACCAAAGTGACACCTAGAAAACCTGCCTATAAACTTTTCCTTTCACTAATGGCAATTTACTGCTACTTTTTAAATTATACGAAGAAGAAAAGACAAAGATATTTTAAATTCAGTGAGAAGTCTCCACAGACACTTGAACAATGCCACATATGTTCTGTTATGAAGCTGAGACACAGGGTTATCCAGATCTGTTTGGCAACCATTGACAGAGCAGTAAATAATTTGACTACATTGAAGATGTGCTAAATACTCATATATATGTTAATACAGAGAAACCAAAAGTAAAAAACACTAAAAAGAAAAATTGTTCATACAGCCACAAAAGTAATAATTAAAAAGAAAACTCAGGTCAGGAATTATAGAGAAATAACCTCCAGCAATAGGTCATTTGTAGACATTCCAACATTCAAGCTTGGCTCTATGAAATTTGATGAAAACACATGTGCAGGATCACACTGGAGGACATTTTGATTTTTTTTCCATTTTGCTTGCTCCCAGGTATTTAAGTACCCTAAATATGGGGTATGTTGAGAGGAAGAATGTGTTGCAATTTGCTGACCTCATTGTCTCATTCACTCTCACAAATACTTTTTTCATAAAATCCTTCCCTTAAATAGTTCAAAAAATCAGGGCTGGCAGAGTGGCTCAAGTGGTAGAGCATCTGCTTTGCAAGCATGAGTTCTTGAGTTCAAACCCCATTATCACCAAAAAAAGTTAAACAATCAATGGTAAAGTAGAATAGTTTGAGGCTGAAAGATTCTTTGTAGTGACTTTCTTCTAAAAGTTTTCTGTCAAATTATGTGTGTGAATATATATTTATTATTATCTCAATATCTTTATGCCATTTCAATGTGGTAGTTTTCTTCATAACTTTGGAATACATATTTTCAAGTTGAATTTCTGGTATAGATTGCAGAACTTAAGAAGAATCATTGTGCTAAAAAATAGTGATTTATATTCTTGTTTAAAAATAAAATATAAATAGAGCTGATTAGTCACCTATGAAGCAGTTTAGAATTAATGCTTGAATAATTTTCTTAAATGGAAGTATATTGTTTCTCCACAGCAGAAATGTGATCTACGAAATGTTCAGTTACATTTTGTGATCTTTGTTTTGTATTGGGATCTTGAAGGAAATTCTTTAGAATTGAGTATCATTCAAAACAGAAAATTATTATATGCCTATTTAGCAAGATCAATTTAACATGAGTGGTGAGTGACATTTGAGAATTTGTGTAATAAAACGTATAAGGTGACTGACTCTTTTGCAGTGCTCACTTTGAAATAGATTGAAATGAAAATGTGCTTTCTAGCAGATGCTGTTGGTGTTCAGACCATTTCTCTGCACACTCTTTCAGAGTGTTTATTTATCTTTTGCAGTACTGGGGTTTGAACTCAAGGCCTCTCACACTATTGCTGTTCAACCATTTCTCCACACAATATTCCAGAGTATAATTATTTATTTTTGTGGTACTGGGGTTTAAACTCATGGCCTCTGGCTTGCTAGGCAGGTGTGGTACCACTTGAGCCACCCCCCTGCCCTGTTCCAGAGTTTTTTAAGGGTATCAAGGCTGGGTTACTGATAAATAGGAGCTGGAAGATAAACCCCATCTTTCTTGTTCTAGGTGTTTGAGGCAGAGAGTGGACAACTCTGAAGATTGTTCTACATTGTCTCCCAGAGCTCCATAGTGGAATTCAATCCCAGTTGCTCATAGTGACAACTTGTTTGATACAGTACTCTGTATTCACTTCATCCCCTTTCTTGTTTCAATTCCCACTTTTCTGAAAGGGCTTTCTGGGACCAACTCTCCACCTACTTGAACTTGAATCATTGAGACAGAATCTTTTTCTAGAAGGATCACAAACTTAGAGAATCCTTTTGGAATAAGTGAATGAAGAAATAAATCTAATAATGAATTCAGATTGACTACTTAATTCCCAAATCATCAAGTTTGATGCAGTTTTCCTAAGACCTTGATATGTCCTATGCTTTGTTTTCTTTTATCCAAAAAATAAAAATAAAAATGAGAAATATTCTTATTTTATAGACCTCCGTCCTTTCCTCCCAAAATGCACAATGCCTGAAAACAAGCTCTCATGTCGGGAGTGTACAATGTTGATGTAAAAAAGATTAGGCACATAATAAAAAAATGAATAATTTTGAACTAATGTTCTCAAAGCCTCTACATAATGACAGCTTTTATGGCTCAGTGTTGACAAATGAAAAAGATACCCTGCAGGCCAATTGTGTACATTCACAAAATAAACTATTGAACAGCTCAGGAGGAAGGAGGTGATTTTTTTTTTTTAACAAATGAACAGGCCCACTTGAACAGAGTTTGTTCAGAAGTCATTAGTAACCTTTGGCATTTCATTTGGACTTATATATGATTCTCACTGGGGTTACATTAATATTTGAACATCACACTAGCAAAATGCAGACGCATCAAGGCACTGGAAAGACAGGGTATAAGAACTGTCTTCTGCTCTATCTGAACAAATCAGCAGGATAATACAGAGGTGTCTAGAGATGTCTGTGTCCTTCTTAAGTATACAACATAGAGGCAAATGAGATGTGGTGCCATAAAGAGCACTAAATTCATCCCTCCAATGGCCATGGTTGAATCTAAATGTCCCACTCCATCACTATTTTTGTAGCATTAACCACTGGAAAATATGGTATATTAATCAGATGTTCAGTTCAGGTATACTTTAATTCATACCAGAAAATATCAAACATTATGAACATGAATGTTTACCACTATACTCGTGGTAGTCAAAGCATGGTACACTAGCCAAATACTCATCAACAGGTGAATGAATGAACAAATCAAGGTATATGCATGGAATGGAATATCACACAACAATAAAAAGAAACAACATGGATAAACATTAAAAATATCATACTACGTGAAATAAGATAGAGACAAAAGGCTATATAAGTTATGTCCCATTCACATGAAATTCTAGAAAAGGGGAATCTACTCCATCCTAGAAAGCAAGCCAGTATTGCTTGGAGCCAGGGGAGGAGTAACTGTAAAGGGACATGAGGGAACTTTTGATGTGATATGTTGATTGTGATGGTGGCTACATGATTTTAAAAATGTGTAAAAGTTTATTGTACTATATATTTAGATCAGCACATTTTACTGTATGTAAACTATACTCAATAAAGTTGATTTGAAATAAAACGTATCTGCATTTCTACCAAAGTTTTATTTAACTAACAAACCAATTATTGTCACTAAGTAAGCACTAAGAAAAAGAAACTTGGGAAGTTATATTTTCTCAGGGATTCAGACAGAATTGAGTGTTACCTTGTGCTGTAGGAGTCTGGACCTCAAGAGAAAATTGATACTAGAAAGAATATATCTAGGAGAGATAGAAGAGGGATGGGTAGAAGAAAAGAAGAAAGGAGTAGAGGAAAACAAAAGCACATTTGACCCATTATATAATTTTTCCTGCTGACAAACAATATTCTTTCTCTACTTTCATTCTGTTTGGCCATACCCAGGGGTATCACTTTGGTTTGTGTGGGCAAGTGAGGAGTGTCAAGAGTGTCAAAACATGTGATGTCTTAAATTCCAAATTTTAGAGATATATTTTGATGAGAAGGTAAGCTAGCTTAGGTTTCCCTTACTTCAATGAACACTAGAATCATCTGGAGAGCTAGTAAACATGAGATGCCAGGGCCCCATCACGGAGATCCTGATTCAGTGAGTATGAAGTGGAGCTGAGGCTTTGCATTCTTAGCAAGCTTGTAGGTGATGCTGATGCTGTTACCAAGGGACCTCATTTTAGGTAGACCTGATCTAAAGCTCCAGTAGGTCTCAAAAGCAAGGATGAATATTCTAATTATTTCTGAAGTTTGTTCTGTTTTCATACCCAGTGCATGTAAGTACAGGTGTTTTGTAGTGCAGAGGATAGAGGACATTCACCAGAGTGCTGGAACTGGGGATATTGCTTAGTGGTAAAGCACTTGCCTAACATGTGTGAGGCCTTAGGTTCAATCCCCAGTACTGCCAAAAAAATGGATAGGCTTTAATAAACATTCCTAAGGAATTGTTGATGAGAAGAGGTGAATGATCATATGAAAATAGATCCTGGTTGCTTATCATTCCTTTCTTAGAAAATTCCAAGTGTCATTTGTTAGTGTGAGCAGGGCCCTCTTGTCCTGCAGTCAGAATGTGAAAGCTGATTGTCTGAACCCTTTCAGATGGGAGTTAATGGTTTTGTGGTCCCCAGAATATGCAATTAATGAGTTTCACTGTACTGACATTTTTAATGTCAACATTATGAACAGCAGATGGGAGATGTCTGTATTGGGTGTCTGTTTCCAATTAAGATCTTTAATTTATGATAAATGAATACATTTCAATCATGTCTGCCTTGCATTCGGTGTATGCTTGGTTGATCAACAATAAAAGCTGCTGGGAATGTTTTGGCACACAATGAGAGACGGAGTCAGCCCATAGGAATAAGGCTCGCTGTTTTGATGATTCCTTAAATACTTACATGAAACCAGAAAAACTCATAAAAAGGTAACATATGATCTTAGTTTCTTTCTGTATATGTATGTGAAAATATGGAAAACAGATGAGAAAAAGTATCTGTAGGTATTGAGACTCTAACACAAACTGTGTCCACATTCAGGTATTTTTCTTCCCATCTTCAGACTATACATAGAATCATTTAGATAGGTATAATTACATATTGATTGCTGAATTTTTCCTAAGCTTTATTTACCATGTTTTACATAGTCTATTCTACTTATCTATTGCTTCATAACAAATCATTCTAAAACTCAGTGACTGAAAAAAGGAAGATGAATTTCACTTAACAATCAATAATTTTGGCAGGTCTTGACAGGGCAGCTGGACTCTGTTCCTCTTAGCACTAACTAGGGCATTTCGAAGGCTGAGGGTGTGTGCAATCATCTGATGGCTTGCTCACTCATGTGTGTCGTCCATGCTGGTTGTTGGCTGAGACCTTGGTTTGGTCAGGCAGCAGAAATACCACATGCAACCTTTTTCAGGTTGCCTGGACTTCCCTAAAATATGGTAGCTAGATTCCAAGAGTGGGCTTCCCATGATAGTAAACTAGGTTGGAACTATATTGTATTTTATGATCTATCTTCAGAAGTCACATAGCACAACTTCTATCACTTTTTATAAAATATTTCCATAATATTCTATCAAGTGAATATGGTAAGTTTAACCACTTCATGTTTAGTTACATTTGACTTGTCTCCATTGTCAGACTGTTAACATGTTTATTTAGCAGGTCTTCTAGAAATAATTATATATTGCGTTCCACCAGCTAGTTCCTAAAAGAGGACTTGTGTTATTCATAGGCACTTAGCAAAAGTGCTTTGATTTTGAAAGGTCTAACATTATCAGACCTTAATTGAAATAAGATGTTTTTAAGAACAAGGGTGTTCTTAATAGAAAGAGATGGGACAGCAAGTAGATGTTCCTACCTTACGATCACCAAGAAAGTTGAATAGATAAAAAAAAATGTACACTATGAGTTATAACATTTTCCAATTGAAGATAGATGTAAAAACCAATGTTCTAAGCTTATTTGGCATTGGTGGATATAGTGGCTATAAGTCAATATGCCCCATGGTATGGGGTAGGGAGGACAAACACTGGTTACAAGCATAGTTAGAGTCTTCTCTGGGGTGTATAGGACTCTGAGCAAATATTTTATGGGATTTATGTCTATATAAACAATTTGGCTAAAAATGAATGACAAAATTCATGGGCTCTTTTGATTTAATGATGAATATTTAAAATTACGGGTAGAGAAGAGGAACTCACATATTTGTTTATTTTCCAATTAATGCACATAAAGATTTTTGTGGCATCTAGGCACCATCTCTTCCCAATCAGTTCCAAGAACCATCTGTTCATGTTCTTTATTGTCAGATGTGCCATTCCTGGATAATTTCATGTCTCCAACCACAAGAAAGAGGTAACAACACTGTTTTTACTCACAATGCTATGACTTTTCATTATATTCTATTGAAATAATAATGATCTTGCCTTTAGAATTTCCTTAGACCTTTGATTTAATGGTGGTTACATTCCTTATGATTCTGCAACATCATCATGCTGCCCATGAATATTGTCTTCCAGTCACTCTCCCAAAGGTTGTTACTGTGCTTCATTAATGTTGACCACAAATATTGCCTGGAGCATGTAGGAAAATATGGATGATAATTCATTTTCTGGTTATAATAAATTTCATTTCATAAATTTATAGTGTAAACATAGAATAACACACATTCCAACCATATTTTTCTTGAACTGTTTATTCCACAATCACTACATTTAGAATATGACTGTGTCCCTTGCCATCATATACCACAACCAATACAAAGAATAGGCAAAGGACATAAGCACAGTGAGAAGAGCAGAAGGAATATCTGATTCTTGGTTGGGTTCAGAAGTGACCCTCCCAGAAGAGACTGCTGGCCCCAACCAGCCCCAGCTACCAGATTCTTTCTCAGAAATTTTCAAGGAAGGCAATCAAAAGTACTTCTGTATCCGGCAGCCATGAACCTAGGGCAGGGGCTCAAATGTCCAGATTTAAGGGCAGTATTGAACATAGTCAAAGATGAGAGAAGGAAGTTAATTCTTGCAGATAAATGCCTTAGAGGAAAGTATGACAGCAGGTGATATATTGT
Organism: Castor canadensis; assembly: GCF_047511655.1. Lineage (NCBI taxonomy): Eukaryota > Metazoa > Chordata > Mammalia > Rodentia > Castoridae > Castor > Castor canadensis. The sequence continues at coordinate 124,461,694 of NC_133405.1, read as the reverse complement.
AGGATGGAAGAGTAGCCAGGGTCAGGGAAGTTGGCAAATGTGATAGGTAATACTTTGGCAGCAAAGAAAAAATATCCTCATGATGAATCATAGAGAAGTAGATTCCATGAAGATATTCAGACTAGAAAATCGTGTCTTTTAAGAATCATATATCTTCCTAAGTACTTGATATCTCCACATGGATGTCTAAGAGACATCTCAAAACTAATATGTCCAAAGCTGAACTCTTGATATTCAATCCCACACAAACTCGATCCATCCATAGTATTTGCCATCTTATTTGATGATTACACCATTCCTCCAGGTGCTGAGAACAACAAAAAACCTTTAAATTATCCTTTACTTCTCTTTTGCTTTTACAGCTATAGATGTCCTGGAGCCAGCTTGAACTGGCACATAAAAGCTAATAGTGCATATCTCCTCCCAACCCTGTGTTCATTGGTAGCTTGAAATCAGCCACAAATGTTACGCATCAAGACTCCCCTCCCCCCAGTTTGTTTGTTGAACATTTACCGCACTTTTCCTCCTATATACCTTATCCAATGTGTCAGCAAATCCTGTTGGCTCTGCCTTTGAAATGCACCATGGTCCAACAATATCCTACTGTCTCCATAGATACCACTTTGGTCTGAGTCACATAAATGCTCATGGGGATTTAATGTATAACATTTAATGGTCTTTCTGATTCTGAAGCCCTTTCTCCTAATATTATATTTTCCACATGGCAATGAGAGTGATTTTGTTAAAACTAAAGTCAAATTATATCACTGGTCAGTCAAACCCACCATGTTAGTATGTGGTTTATTTACTATAATGAAATGCTTGAGGCAGGTACTTATAAAGAAAAGAGATTTATTTAGTTCACAATTTTGGATGCTAAGAGTCCAAATAGCATAAATGCCAGCTCTGGTAACAGCAACCTTGGCTATATCTCCTCATGGTGGATGGCACTAGAATGGCAGGAATCCATGGGAGAGGGGGGATCACCTGGTGAGACAGGAAGCCAGAGCAAAGGGGAGGGGCCAGTCTTTTGACCTCCCACTAGGTCTCACCCCTGAAAGTCCTCACTACATCTCAACAGTGCCACACTGGGGACCACCTTACATAAACCTTTGAGTGATACCCTCAAACCATATCCAGACTACAGCACCTTCCAATGTTTCCAATCTACTCAAAAGTAAAAATCAAAGTTTCTATGCTACCCATAGGCCCTCTATGATCTGACTTCATGTCATCTCTTTGACTTCAACCTTTCCTACTCTTCCCCTTGCTGTCTTGACTTCAGTCATACTGGCCTCTTGGCTATTTTTCAACAACACCAAGTATGCTCATACCTCAGGGTCTCTGCACATGTCCCACCATACACCATGCATACACACTCTATACCTTCTCTCCAGATGTCGCTCATCTCCTTCGGTCTTTACTAAAACATCACCTTCTTATTGAAGTATTTCCTGACACCTTAAAATTTCAATTCATAATCCCCCCAAAACACACTCACACACACACACACACACACACACACACACACACACAAATTCATTCTTTCTCTCTCTCTCTCTCTCTCTCTCTTTTTTGGTGTCCCATGTGAGGAACCAAACACTGGTTTCTTTTCTTCCTAGCTTAGGTTATTATTTTCTTTAGAAGTTATAGCCATTTAATAATTGAATATATTACTGATTTTTCTTGTTTCTTTTTTGTTTCCCCACCAGAATGGAAGCCACATTAAGGCAGGAATTTATGTCTATTTTGTTCCCCAATGTATCTCTAGTACTGAGGAGACTTCCTGACACATAGCATGTACTCAGTAAGAGTTGTTCAAGTGAGTTATAAATAGCACATATGGGCACAGGAGGTGGTCCAGTGGGCAGGATTCTGTGATTTCCAACCTCATTGACTATGTAGCTCTTTTTTCACAGATTGTGTTGTGTTGTGGTGTATAATGTTTTACATATTGTGTTGTATATATAATTCTACTTATACAATTTTTTGTTGCATGAGCAACAATAATAGTGATAAAGCTTGAAATATACTTTTTTAAATCCAATGTTCACATTTTACCTATAACAGAAACAGAGAATGACAGAGTCGAAATGGCTTGCCTCGAGTCTCACAATTGAAACTCTACCTCTCAATCTTTTATGAAGTCTAAGCAGGATGGAAAGAGAGGATAGCAAAGTTGTGAGTAGGATATCACTAGATATTATACCATCACCACCTCAGTGAGATAAAGAATGGGGTATGGAATGAACTTCTCTAACAGGAATGTTGATAAAGCTTACAAATTATGATAGTAACAACTATCATAAATAGAAATACAACTATGATTAACTGCTAATTAGTTGAAGAAATCTGACTCTTCTAATTAAGAATGGCAAGAGGCTATATGGGAAAAACAGAAAACTTTACAAGAAAGTTAAAGTTAAATAGGGATAGAAATAAGACACAACAAAGCTGTGTCTTCAGTGATCAGATAATTCAGGAAGGAGGAGAAGGTCAACTGATTTTCTAAATTCTTATATAGTCTTTTTGGGGTTCCAATAAATTATAGCTCTAGCCATTCATGTGTGATGTGCTTATTCCCTGAACATTATCCCAGCATTTTATGGTGCATTTTGCCTGTAATTCAGTTCTTCCCCCAATCAGCTCCTAAAAAGATCACCTCAAAATGTATGTTTTGGTGAAAATAGTTCTTACAAAGTTAATGGTTAAACTGTGTGGAGTGGTGGTGATGGTACATACCCCTAATCCTAGCTACAGGGAAGGCAGAGGTAAGAGGATTATGATTGAAGGCCAGCCTGGATAAAGTTAGTGTGAGTCCCTATCTGAAAATAGTAAGGAAAATATTGCATATTTAATTCCTTTGATTTCACTTCAGTTTATTTTCTCCTGATAATATTCAATTAAAATTAAAATTAATTTCTTTGTAAAATACCAGCAGTGGTTGTTTCTAGATGTTAGAATTGGGAATATTTTTTAAATTACTTTTTCCATTTCCCTAAATTTCTTTTTAATCAATACTTACTAATTTTATAGTCAGAAATTTATTATTTTATGTAATTTAGGGAATATAATTTTCAATAAAAGTCAGTTCAATTGAATAAAAATCTAAATACACATGTAGCTGTCAATAGGAAATTGAGCTTTAATATTGTTTATCCCTTCAGTATTTATCTAAGAGGCTCCACCTTCCCTGATGTTAAGGATAGATAGTAACAGAAAGGGGGCAGGTCTTCGGTAAAGAAGCCTAGAATTTTCCTTTCTTGCCACTGAACCCAATAAGAGCTCTAAACTCTCCAGCTTGCTGTGATGAAGTCATTTCCTGTAACAGCAAGCAGATGGAAGGAAGCTGCTCCTTTAAAATTCTCTGGGCCTGATCTTAGCAAGTCAAGGTTAAAGGGCTAGTATGAATCTCAGAGGTACTTGCCTATATTAACATTCTTTTTTAAAAAAATCATTTATTTATAACTTACAGCCTGTTAACTATAGGAAAAAAAGGTCTTAAAATGCAGTATTTCAGTAAAGAACTATTGAAAACCAAAAACTTCAGAGGCTTAAAGGAATCCATTTGAGGAGGAAATTTGTGGTATGATGTCCCATGCATGAGAGGTATTTTAGGCTAGTCATGCCTCATCAGTAGTTAATTGGTCTTCCCAATCAGCAAAACTGGCACTGTTGATGTTTGTAAAAAAGTTGTTCAAAAAGTCACTCCACGAAAATAGAGCAAAATCCACAGAATAATTAAGTGTAATATTTGCTCTCCAGCATGCCCACACATAGCCCTACCCCAGCCTACATCTTCAGATTTTTTGTTTCTATGTTTGGTTTTGACATAACAATTTTCTTTCTTTTTTGCTTTAATTTAATCTGGATCCCTTCCACTTACCTTTAAGGAACATGCAGGTCCATGTCTGACACATGTGGTTATTAATAAAAATACATGCCAAGGTATTGGAAGACTGACAGACAGAAGTAACACACTTTATACCCAAAGCATAATACACAAAAAGAAAATGGATAAATTGGATCTTATCAAAATAAACCTTCCCTCTAACTGAATTCTTTTTTTTTTCTTTTTGCCGATGGTGCCCATTATGCCAACACCACTTGTTGGAAAGGTTGTCTGTCCTCCTACTCTTTGTTTGGCACCTTTGACCTTTGTCAAAAGTCACCAGGGTATAGTATATTTATCTGTGTCTATTTTTTGGTTCTTTATTCTGTTCTATAAATTTTACCACCTCCTTTCTGTTACTATCTATCCTTAACACCAGAGAAGGCAGAGTCTCTTAGACAAAAACTGAATTAATAAACAAGATTAACCCTCAATGTCTAATTGATATCTACATTTATGCTTATATTTTTATTTAATTGAATGGAGTTTTAGTGACTTAAAATTATATTGCTTAAGATTTTATGAAATAATAAATGTCTCATAAAATTAATAAGTTTCAATTACATTTCCATGTGTTTACCATTCCACTAATACTATAGTGTTTTGATTACTGTAGTTGTACAGTAAGCTTTAACATTAAGTAGAGTGGTTCCTCACATTTTATTCTTTTTCAAAATTATTTTACATATTCTTGGTCTAATGCTTTCCCATGTAAATTCTGAAATAAACTTGTCTGTGTCTATAAAAAATCTTGCTGGGATTTCAACAGGAGTTTCATTAAACTTGCACATCAGTTTAAAGAGAATTGATACCTTTACTATATTGAATCTTTCAATCCATGAACACACTAAATTTTCCTATTAATTTAGGTCTTATTTGGTTTATTTCATTAACACTTTATAATTTTCAGGACATGGATCCTATATTGATTTTGTTAAATTTATATCTAAGTATTTTCTTTTTATTGAGCAGTTGTAAATGACATTGGTTTTTTAATTTCAGTTTCTAGTTATTTCTTGTTAATGTATAAACATATGATTGATTGTTTTTGTGTGTTAATCTTATTCTGAAACTTTGCAGAACTCACTAATTAGTTCTACAAGGGTTTTTTGTTAGTTTTCCTTTTGCATTGTTTTTTAGAGATCCCCTGAAATTTCTTACATAATCATGTTATCTGTGAATAGGAACAGTGTATTCCTTTTTGCTCATTTTATATTCCTTTTATTTCCTTTTCCTGACTAATTACAGTATATAGAGTGTCTATTAATTAGCTATGGTGAGGTCAACAGATCAGGAGATGATTGCTATTGAAAAGATCATGTTTTATGTTCATAGATCATTAGAAGGGGGCTCATAATAGAGAGGGGGGCAGGCACATGGAGAAGTGCCAGAGTCCTTAAGGAAGTGGAGTCAGAAAGAGGAAAACATGGTCAAAAGTCTCCATTGTGGTTTACACAGGAAGGGACAGACAAGACAATGTAAACTAGTTTAAGATTGACTAGTTTGAATAATTTTGGTGAGCACAGGGGACTTAAGGACTGCTCCTAGTTATCTGACACCTAGCCTCAAAATGATAAGGACAGAATATTGTCCCTGACTGATAGAGGAAGTAGTTGGGGGTGTGGGCTCTGTGGCTTGGTTTACATGTGAAAATTACACTTTCAGACATATCCTTAACTATTTCTAGGTGTTGGCTAGTCCTGGAAGGGAAAGTTCTTCAGAGTCAACAAGTCCCCAGAATGTAGAAGCATCAAATGCAGAAACTGGAAAATGTGTTTTTTACAACTTTCAGAACAAGTTGAATGGAGCGTTCAGAGTGGGAATCCTTGCCTTATTATGAATATAAATTTCTTGATACTGCTGGATGCCAGTGGCTGCCACCTGTAATCCTAGCTACTTGGGAGGCTGAGGTTGGGAGGATCACGGTTTGAGGCTAACCCAGGCAAATAGTTTTTAAGACCCCATCTCCAAAATAACCACTGCAAAATGGACTGGAGGTATGGCTCAAGTAGTAGAGTGCCTGCTTTGCAAGCATGAAGACTTGAGTTCAAACCCCAGTCCCCTACACACACAAAAATTCTTGATAGTAGTCTCTTTGACTTATCCCTGATTTAGTGAGCAAGCATTAGATTTTTGTAGGTCTTCTTCATTTTAAGGCAGTTTCCCTCAATTTCTAGTTTGTTGTGAGTTTAGCATGAATGGGTGCTGGAGTTTGTCAAAATTTTTTCTGTGACAATTAACATGAACATATTTTTCTTCTTTAGCCTGCTTACACAGTGGATGTCACTGTTTTTTGAATGTTTAAAGAAGCTTGCATATCTGGACTAAATCCCTTTTCATACATTTCTGGATTTGATTTGTTGGTGCTTTGTTGAGGATCTTTGTATCAAAGTTCATGAGAGATATTTGTAGTTTTTTTCTTTGTGTTTTTGCACTGTTTTTTTCTGGTTTTGACCTCAGAGTAATACTAGATTCATAATATGAGTTCAAAAATGTTCTCTCCTCTCTGTCCCTTAGAAGAGATTGTATAAATTGGTGTTAATTCTTCCTTAAATATTTGCAAGAATTCTACAGTGAAACCATCTGGCCTAGCAATTTCTTTTTTGGAAGGTTTTCAATTATGAATTCAATTTCCTCCATGTTTATTGAAGTATTCAGATTATCTACTTCATCTTGGTTTACTTTTGATAATTTTTACTTTTTGAAGAATTGGTCCATTTTCTCTTATATATGAATATGAATTTCTTGGTAGTATTCTTTTATGGATCTATAATAATACCCTTTGTTTCATTTCTGACATTGGTGATTGTGTCTTCCCTCTTTATCAATTTTGCTGATTTTTTTCTGAGATCCACCCTTTTATTTCATTGATTTTTTTGTCCATGTAATTACTATTTACATCCTTGTGCATGCTTTTTGGCTTATTTTGCTCTTTTTTATTGTTTCTTGAGGGAAGAGCTTAGATTATTGATTTGAATCTTTCCCTCTTTTCTAATGTAAGCATTCAGTGGTATAAATTTCTCTCTCAACACTACTTTAGCTGTGTTGTAATACTTTGGTACACTTTTACTGAGTTCTCTATATTTAAAATTTTTTGCAGGCATCTTTTTTGAGTCAGGGATTATTTAGGAGCATGAGTTTACTAACACTATTTCATTATAAATGGGTAGGGTGGAAGTTCATTTGAAGAAGTCCAGTTTTTCTATTGGTATTTGACTGAAGTAGGGTAGGGATTGGTAAAGACAAAAATTATTTTTGCTGTTATTAGGTCTTCCTTTCTCCAGCCCTTTAGTAAGAGGGAACAAGCTTTTCTTGTAGTTGTTGTGTCCATCTCTGTTGGTGGTTCCAGTTTGGGGGCTTCTTACCCCACCAGCTGTGATATATGGGTGGGGGCAACAAGATAACCCAGGGATTTCACCTTTGTGTCTTTTCTTAAGACCTCAGGTGTCTAGGCAGTCTGTCTTTTTCTTTCTGCCTTTCAGAATCTTCTTATATATGCCTGTTATGTCCAGGGATTTTTAGGTATAAGAGAGAGGATCTGAGAGGATGGGTTTATTCCACCTTTACTAGAAGTGGAAGTCTATAATCAGTTTTTGATGTTTAGAGTGGTTTTTATACATGAAAATTTGGAAATCCCTGCTATAGTGTGTTCCTTGTCAAATGATTTTCTACGTACAGATTGTTGTGTATTTTATTAAAAAAAATTTATTAGACATATATACTATTTTTAATATTGTTTTTCTCTTAATATTATGACATAAGTACTTTTTGATTTTGTCACAATCTTAAGAGTATGATTTTAATGATTAAATGAGCTATTCTTCTAGTGTTGGCTGCATAGATTTTTGTAGTTTCTCACCATTATAAATAATTTCATAATAAATGTACATGAGTATTTTGCTTTTCTCTACTGTGGATTATTTTCTTAACTTCTATTCATATTTCTATTTCTAAATGAAATTATCATGCCAAGGAATAGACCTTTTAAATGTGGTAGCCATAATACATTGGTCTAATTTTTATTGTATTTTGATAAGGGAAGGCACCTTTCTCACTTGAAACCCAGCTTTACCTAAACCTCAATTTTAATGGTCCTTCTGAACTGAGAAAAATGTGTTTTGCATCAAGTACACTGGAAAAACTTATGTGAGATGTAGAAAATTGTCCTAATGTATGAGAATCATTGTGTAACTAAGTAAATCAATGTGTGGCTACTTTAAACCCTATGGAAATATGTCTCAGAAATTCTTTAAAATGAAACAGCCTGTAACATGTAAAACTGTAACTGACAATGTTACAGTAGTTATTACAAGGAAACAAAAGTAAGGCCTTATGAAATTTGGGTTTGAGAAGCAGACAAGAACTGACTGAAAAAAGAAAAGTAGGAAGAAAAGAGACCAGATTCAAAGAGAAAAAAGTACTCCATATTTAAAACATTCACCTTTCAAAGGACTAATGAACACATTTAGCAAAGTTGAACATAGTAAAATTATTCATATTTCTATACATTAACCACAAAGAATTCCAAAAGGAAATTAAGAAAATGGTACCATTTACAATAGCATTTAAAAAAATAAAGTACTCAGAAATAAAATTAACCAAGGAGAGGAAAGATTTTTACACTGAAAATTATAAAAGATTGATGAAGGTAATTGAAGAAGACACAAATAAATGGAAAGATGTTCTGTGTTCATGGATTGGAAGAATTAATATTGTTAAAATGTCCATACTACCTAAAATGACCTACAGATTCAGTGCAATCTCTATTAAAATTCCAATGACATTTTTCATAAAAAGAGAAAAAATAGTCCTAAAATATGTAAGGAACCACAAATGACCCTGAAGAGCCAAAGTAATCTTGAGCAAGAACAAAGTTGGAAGCATCACACTACCTAACTTCAAATGTTCTGAAAAGCTATAGTAATTGAAATAGTACTGGCATAAGAAGACACATAGACCAATGGAACAGAATAGAGCCCAGAAATAGACCTAAGCATTAATGGGCAATTGATTTATGGTAATGTTGCCAAGAACACATAATGGGGAAAAGACATCTCTTCAATAAATGGTGTCAGAAAAACTGGTTATCCAAATGCAGAAGAATGGAACTGGACCTTATCTCACACTAACATTAACTCAGAATGGTTAAAGGCTTAAAATATGAGACCTGAAACTATAAAACTTTGAGGAAAAAACACAGGGGAAAAATTTCATAACATTGGTCTAGGCAATATTTTTTAGGATATGACTCCAAAAGCACAGGTAACAAAAGGAAAAATAGACAATGGGACTCCATCAAACTTGAAAAGCTTCGTCACAGTAAAGGAAACAATAAAGTGGAAAGGCAGTGGGAGAAAACATTTGCAAACCATACATATGATAAAGAGTTAATATCCAAAATATACTAGAAAGCCAAACAACTCAGAAATCAAAGAAGCTGATTTTAAAACGGGCAAAAGACCTACATAGACATTTCTCCAAAGAAGACATACAACCAAGCAACAGGTATATAAGGAAATGTTCAATGGCACTAATTGTTAAGGAAATACAAATCAAAACCACATGGAGATTTTACCTCATACTTGTTAAAATGGCCACTATAAAAGTCAAAAACAAAATACTCTGAAAATAGCAAGTGCTGGTGAGAATGTACAGAAATCGGAACCCTTATGCACTTATGATAAGAATGTAAAATGGTACAACCACTGTGGAAAATAGTATGGATATTCTTCAAAAAAATTAAAAATAGAACTACCATATGATTCAGCAATGCCATTCTAGGTATTTATCTAAAACTGAAAATGTCATCTGGAAAAGATATTTGCACTCCTATTGCAGCATGATGCACAATAATCAAGAGGTGAAAACAACTTAAAAGTCCATTGAGAATGAATAGATAAAGAAAATGCAGCATATAATAAGATGCTACCTGACCTTAAAACAGAAGGCTATTCTACCATATGTTACAACATGGATGCATCTTGACAACATTATATTATGTGAAATAAGGCAGTTACAGAAGGACAAATACTGCACAATTAAACTTATTTGAGGCATTTAAAGTTGCTAAACTCATGGAAACAAGAAGTAGAATATTGGTTGCCAGGTGTTTCTGGGAAGGAGGAAATGGGAAACTGTTATCAATGAGTATAGATTTTACTTGTGCATGATGAAAAAGTCCTAGAGACCAGCAGTACAATAATGTGCATGTAGTCAGCAATACTGTACTGTACATATAAGATTTTGTTAAGAAGGTAAAACTCATGTGACATTTTTATAATAAAATCTCTCAACCTTGTAATGCTAAGTTAGAAACATTGTTTATGGAAAAATTCATACGGATATATTGGCTTACAACCTTTATTTTTGTAAGCAAATAGGGAATAATATAATACTGTTTTCCCACTACAGAATAAAAGCCAACTCACATTGATTTAACATCTACTACTGTTTTATTAATAAGCAGTTTTATTTAGTTCTCTAAATGGATCCTTCAGGGTCAATATTATCCATGCATTCATTGATTCTATTAATAAATATTTTTTGAGCATTTGCTACTTGCCTGGCATTGTTTAAGGCATTGGAAAACAGCAGTGTATAAGATAAGAAAATGACCTGACCACATGAGGCCTAGATTTTGATGAAGGAAACAGAAAATAAATAGTTATAAGTAGGTAAAAATGATACAATATGAAATAGTACAACACCATAATGATACACTATTAGATCAAGTAGTTAATGTGTTTGACAAATAAGAAAGTAGCACAAGAAAACTGTCAGGAGACAGTATTTGAATAAATGGGAGTGAAGAGAAGAAACAATGAAAAATCTAAGAAGTAGCATTTCTGGCAGAGAGAAGAGCAAAGCACAGGGTAAGAGGGACATGCATATATGGTATCCTTAAAGAATAGCAAGGAGAATAGCAACCCTCCAAAGGGTTGGAGTCCAGAGGAGGAGAGAAAACCTTGAAGAATTAGAAGTTTCATTTCTCATTTAGCCAGTGACCAAGCTGGTGCTTCAGCAGATTGACCAAGTCCAAAACCCATTCCTATTTCATTATACTGAGCCCTCTATTATAACAGTCAGTTGCATCCTCATTGAAGATGGAGCAAAAGCACTGAGACACATGTTTCTGGAAGAATTTCATATGGTATATTGGCCCCCACCCCCATTTTTCTGCTAAAGGAAAAAAAGCTAAGTCATACATAATCTATTACCTTCAACAAAGACTGAATGAAAAAAAATTGCCTCCACATTTTAGGTCTTGAAAGGGTTAGGAAAAGATGAAATACAATAGTTACTGCTTTTTTTGTTATTGTGGCAATGTTGATGAGAAAAGAAAAGAGTACTGAAATATTTTTCTGTATTCCTTAAGACATTTTTTTCACAGAAAATGCCATTTAAGATTAAGGGGAAAACTTTTAAGAAAGCTTTACTATCTCAAAATGTGTATTAATAGAAATAACACATTTATATTGATTTAAAAGGGTTCTGTGTACATCATTGCATAATGCAATGTTCTTTTGATGCAAACTCCTTGGTATTTCCCAAGAGTGCTATTGAAGATCTTAAGAATTTAATGATCTCTCGAGAAAGTAAATATTTTAAGAGATGGATTAGAAAATTGATTTTTTTGAACAAAAGTAGATTCCCATTAAAAAAAAATTTGTACAGCCACTATGGAAACCAGTATGGAGATTCTTCAAAAAACTAAGAATAAAAATACCATATGATCCAACTATATCACTCCTGGGTATATATCCAAAGGAATCAAAGTCAGCTTGCTATAGAGATACCTGCATATTTATCTGAGCACTATTCATAATAGATAAGTTATGGAAACATCCTAGGTGCACATCAATGGAAGAATAGGTAAAGAAAATGTGGTATATATATACAATAAAAACAAAATCATGTCATTTGCAGGAAATGGAATATAATGGGAAATCATTATGTTAAGTGACATGGCAAGACCAGAAAGATAAATACCACATTTTTTCTCTCATAGATTCTCTGGATTAAAAAAAAGAACACGAACATAAAAGTAGAAGGGGGACTTATGGGGAAGAGGAATGGGACCAGCAGAAGGGGGAGGGGTGAAAACAGAGAGCAATGAGGGGGGGACTGAATATAATCAAAGTACAGTAGATACATGTATGTAAATGTCATATTGATGTCTGTTATTTTATATAATATATGGTAATAAAAAGTAAGCAAACATTGGAATGAAGTTCAGGCTTTAAGATAAATAAGGTAGAGCTAATCAAGGAAAATATTCTGTATCATGGTGGTTCATGCTAAGAACAAAAATAGTGAAATATTTGTCTACCTAAAAAACATCATGTCAGCTAAATACTTGTACAACATATATATTTCCTTAATTAAAATTGGAAATATTTATACAGTATTCAATGTTGAAGGAAAAATAGATATGCTACTCTTACAATTTTGCATCTTCAGTGCAAATTTCAGTCCATCAGTGTTTTTAAAATCTAAGAAATCTATCATTAAAACTCATGGTCAAGCAGGCATTGTGGTTCACAATGCAATCCCAGAACTCAGGAGGCCAAGGCAGGAGAATCATGAGTTTGAGGCCAGCCTGGGCTATATAGTGAGACTCTCTCTCTCAAAACGACAACATAAAAGTCAAGAAAACTTTTGAATGATCAGTGGCTCACTGGAGAAATCAGGGAGGAAATTAAAGATTTCCTAGAATCAAATGAAAATTAAAAACACAACTTACCAGAACCTTTGTCATGCAGTGAAGGCAGTTGTAAGAAGAAAGTTTATATCTATAAGTGCCTACATTAGAAAAATCAGAGTGATCTCAAATAAGTAACCTAATGATACACCTCAAGCTCTTAGAAAAACAAGACAATCCAAACCAAAAGTAAGTAGATGGAAAGAAATTATAAAGATCAGAGTGGAAATCAATGAAATTGTGACTAGAAGAATCAATGAAACAAAGAATTGGTTCTTTAAAAAGATAAAAAAGATTGGCAAACCCTTTGTCAAGCTAACCAAAAGAAAGAGAAGATACAAATTAATAAAATTGAAGATAAATTTTTTTAACAGAGCAGATACCAATGAAATTCAGAGGATCATTGGAGAATATTTTAAACCTTAGATGCCACTAAATAGGAAAATCTAGAAGAAATGGATAAATCCCTAGACACATATGACTCACCAAATTGAACTAACACATACATACAACTTAAACAGTTCTATAACGAATGACCAATGACACTGAAACAACAATAAAGTCTCACAACAAAGAAATGGCCAGGACTGGGCTGATTTATTGCTGAATTCTATCAGATCCTTAAAGAACTAACACCCAATGCTCCTCAAACCATTTGATAAAGTAGAAAGACAAGGCCTGCTTCCAAACTCAATCTGTGAAACCAGTATTAGCCTGTCCAAAACTGGACACAGCCACAACAAAAAGAGAACTCTAGCCCATTTCCTTGATGAACATAGATGCAAACTTCTTAATAAAATCCTTGCAAAACAAATTCAATAACATATTGAAAAGATCATACACCACAATCAAGTTGGTTTCATTTTAAGGATGCAAAGATGAGTTCAACATATGCAAATCAGTAAACAATACAGTGCATAAACAGAGCTAGGAACAAAAATCACATGATCATTTCAGTACATGTATAAAATACCTTTCATGCCTTTCATAATACAAGCCCTGACAAAACTAGGAATAGAAGGAACATGCCTCTGTTTTTCTTATTATCCTTTATGTTTTTTCTTCTACAAAACTGGAGAACAGAAGAGAGGAACAGGTTCTGTCCTGAGGAAGGGTTTGGCACGGGGTGGGGGCGGGTAATGGGGAAAGGAGTAGGAGGATGAATATGGTGCAAATAATGTGTACACATGTATATAAATTCAAAATGATACGTGTTGAAACTGTTCCAGAAATCAGGGGAGAGAGTATGGGGGAGAGCAGTGGAGGGGGTGAATTCAAGTATGATGTAAGAACCTTTGTTAATGCCACAATGTACCCCCATCCAGCACAGCAATAATAAAAACAATAGAAGGAACATGCCTCAACATAATAAAGGCTATATATATGACAAACCTATAAACAATATTGTACTGTATGAGGAAAAAAACTATAAGCATTTCCTCTAAGATTAGGAGCCAGATAGGGGTGTCAATTGTCTCCATTTTTATTGAGTATAATACTTGAATTCTTAGCCAGAGCAATAAAGCAAGAGAAATAACTAAATGGGATGCAAATAAGAAATGAAGAAGTCAAATTATCCCTATTTGCAGACAATATGGCCCTATACCTAAAACACCCTGAGGACTCCACCAGAAGACTGTAGAATCTGATTAAACACTTTCAGCAAAGTAGTAGGATACAAAATCTACATATAAGAATCAGTACCTTCTCTATATGTCAACAAAAAAAATGCTGAGAAACAAATCAGAAAAATAATTGCATTCACAATTGCCTTGAAAAACAAAACAAAGGAAGTGAAAGACCTCTACAATGAAATTTGCCTAAGACTGAAGAATAAGAAGACATTAGAAGATAAGAAAGACCTTCCATGTTCATGGATTGACATTTTCATTTTCTGTGAAAATGACTATATTACCAAATGTGATCCACAGATTCAAAGCTATTCCTATCAAAATTTCAATGACATTCTTCACAGAAATAGAAAAATTAATCCTAAAATTTATATGGAAGTACAAAAGACCCTGAATAACCAAAGCAATCCTCAGCCAAAAAAGAATAATGCTGGCAGTATTACATTACTTGGCTTTAAATTATACCACAGAACCAAAGTAACAAAACCAGCATGGTACTGGCATCAAAACAGACATGTAGACTAATGGAATAAAATAAAGAATCCAGAAATAAGCCTACACAGCCATCTGTTCCCCCAACAAAGTTGCTAAAAGCATACGTTGGAGAAAAGACAGTCGCTTTAACAAATGGTGCTGAAATCTAGATATCCACAGGTGCAAGACTGAAACTAGATCCTCATCTCTCACCCTGTGGAAAAATAAGTTTAAATGGATCAAAGACCTTAATATTAGCCCTGAAACACAAAAAATACTACAGGAATATACTTCAAGATATAGGCATAGACACTGACTTTCTGAATAGGACTCCAATAGCTCAGGAAAGAAGAGCAAGAATTGACAAATGGGATTACATCAAATTTAAAAGTTTCTCACAGTAAAGGGTGATCACCAGAGTGAAGAGACAGCTTATAGAATGGGTGAAAATATTTTCCAGTCATTCATCTGACAAAGGAATGATATTCAGAATAAAGAACTCAAAAAATTAAAGGCCATAGAACAAATGATCAATTTACAAATAATCCAATCATTAAATGCACAAATGAATTCAACAGACAGTTCTCAAAAGAACAAATGAACAACAAATACATGAAAAAATGTTCAGCATCCTTAGCCATCACAGAAATGCAAATCTAAGCTATTTTGAGATTCCATAATATCCCAGGCAGAATGGCTATCATCAAGGAAATGACAACAAATGTTGGCAAGGATGTGGGGAAAAGGAACCCTCATACCCTGTTGGTAGGAATGTAAATTAGTGCAGCTACTGTGGAAATCATATAGAGGTTCCTTAAGAAACTAAAAATAGAACTGCCATATGATCCTGCTATACCACTCCTGGATATATATTTTCAGGAATGTAAGTCAACATGCAATATAGGCACCTGCACACCTGTGTTCATTGCAGCCCAACTATGGAATCCATTCAGATGTCCATTAACAAATGAGTCAATAAAGAAAATGTGATACACACACACACACACAATGGAGCCATAAAAAGAACAAAATTATGTCATTTGCAGAAAAATAGATGGAGCTGGAGATCATTAAGTGAAGTAAGCCAGAGTTGGAAAGACAGATATCATATATGTTCTGTCATATGCAAAATCAGATTTTTTAAAAGACTTGAGAGTTGAAGGGGGTTTAGTTGGGAGAAAGGAGAGGTCAATGGAAGAAGGGAGGGGGTGAGATAGGGTGAAAGGGGTTGAACATGTTCAGGATACAGTATATGTGAATGAATATCAAAAATGTCACAATGAAACCTGCTGTTCCTTAAAATTAGTAATTTTAAAATATTTTAGAACAAAACAAAAACTCCTGGTCAGAAAGCAAATTACAAGAAGGCCACAAAAAGGCAGTTTGATGAATCTAGAGATAATTTCCCTTTTAAAATGTGCTCATATGGCTAGAAAAGAAAACAAAGATTTTTCCTGGTAAAGAAACCATCATAATTCCATAAATTTTTGACAAGAAAGTTTTACTTTTTACAAATATATTGTTGATACTAATATGAGAAACTTTTCCCATACAGAGCAAAAACTGTATTTTGTTATATAGGAATTATTTAAAACAATGGGAAAGTCAAAATAAGAGAGTTTATTTTATTAATGTATATGCATTTTGGAAAACAATGACTAATACATTTTAAAATCTAGTTCTTATGGTGGGCATAACATAACAAAAAAGCTATTCTGGAAAAAAAAACCTAGTTTATTTCATTGGTGCAAATGTTTCTAATTGCCTAATAACCTGTATTACAAAATTGTTTATTACTAAATTTAATATAAGTGAATTTAATATTAATAAAATTTCAATATATTTGTTGAAAGCAGTAAAGTTTATAGCATGGGAACACTTAAAATATTTTTTGTTATTGTTGTACTGGGGGTACATTGTGACATTTACAAAAGTCCTTGTAATATATATCATACTTGAATTAATTCCCTACATTATTCTCCTTTATCCTCTCTGCCCCCATTCCTGGAATAGTTTCAACAAGTCTAATTTTTCCATTTATATACATGAGTACATGATATTTCCACTATATTCACCCTCTTACACTCTGTCTTTATATCCTCCTCTCTCCCACTGTTACTAACACCCAGACAGGACCTGCTTTACTTTCCTGTTCTGTTTATAAAAAAAAAAGACATTTTTGTTTGTTTAAGATAGCTATACAAGGTGTTTCATTGTGTGTGTGTGTGTGTGTGTGTGTGTGTGTGTGTGTGTGTGTGTATTATAAACCAAATTGGTCCATCCCCTCTATTTTTCTCCTCTTCTCCTCAGTAATTTTTAAAACAGAAGGTCCTCAACTTAAGTAAGATGATTTCAACTTTACAATGGTGCAAAAGTAATAGACATTCAGTAGAAAAACCATACTTTAGAAATTTAATTTTGGTCTTTTTCTGGGCTAGCAATATCCCATACAATACTCTTTTGTAATGCTGAGCATCAGCAGCAAACAACACCTCCCAATTAGCCACAGATCACAACTACTACTGCACAGTGCACTGTGTCACTAAACTATGATGTTATGTGTGCTAAATGCATCTTTAACTTGTGATACTTTCAACTTACAATGTTTTATTGTGACATAGCTTCACTGTATGTGAAGGAATGTTTGTATACATCATTTTCAACTCAGCCATCATGCTATCCAAGAGATCTCTTAAACTTATTACTCCTATCTAACTGAAATCTTGTGTTCTTTGACAAATATCTCCCCCACACCAGACTCTGTTGCCATCATTCTAATTTCTGCTTCTTCAAGTTCAACATTTTTAGATTCCACATATAAGTCATATGGTATTTATCTTCCTGTGGTTGGCTTATTTCACATAATACAATGTTCTCCAGGTTTATCCATGTTGTCACAAGTGACAAGATTTTCTTCTTTTTAAAGATTGAATAGTATTCCATTGTTTATATGTACCACACTTCCTTTATCCATTTATTTGTAAATACATACTTAGGTTGATTCTTTATCTTGGTTATGATGAATGTTTTATTATTGTGCTGGGAATATATTGTGGCACTTACAAAAGTTCTTACAATATATCATAGCTGAATTCACCCCCTTCATCATTCTCCTTTATCCATTCTCCCCCATTCCTGAAATGTTATTGCAATGAACATGAGGATGTTGATATCTCTTCAATCTACAGATTTCATTTTCCTCTGGATATATATCAAGAAACAGGATAGCAGGATCATATGGTAGTTCTGGTTTTAGTTTTTGAGAAACCTCCATGCTGTTTCTATAATGGGTTTACTAATGTACATTCCCCCCAACAACGTACTGTATTCCCTTTCTAGCACTTGTTATCTTTCATTTTTTGAGAATAGCCATTCTAACATGTGTACAGTGATGTCTAATTGTGGTTTTAGTTTGCATTTGATGAGCAATGATGTGAAGCATTGTGTAGTTTTCACCTTCCCCCTCTTGGATACTGCCCTGAGGCTAGCATGTGAGGAAAGCAATTTAACCCACTGGAAGATGAAAGTACAGGTGGAGGATGAGAGATGAGCACTCTTTGCCAGGTATAAGACTAAGGCCACCTCAGACATTCCAGACGTGCCAACCTTCCAGCTCTGCCAACCTTCCAGCTCAATGCTACTAAGGAGTGAATCCAAGGAAGACCTGCAGGGCAACCAAACAGATTCACCCAACAGAGATAATAGATCAAAGTTGTTTTATGTCAAAAATAAGGAATAATAAATGACTTCTGGGATTCCAAGATGGCGGCTAGAGGGAGAAAGCAGAAAGTGTGCCTCCTATAGTGGAATCTTGGAGAGATGCTGGAGACACACCTTGCAGGCAAAACCACTGAGAAGAGGCAAAACTTTGACCCCTCCACACCTCCAGCTGGTGCAGAGAATCTCCACTTCAAGTTAAATGGAGAAACCAGGAGGGCCCCCGGGCTGCCAGTCACCCACGCCTAGATGGCTTAGGAAGACGCGGACAAGCTTACTGTCGATTAGTACACTAACTCTCCCTGTTTATTCCTTTGAAACTTTTTTGTTTGATTCCTTGTTTTGTTTTTTCCTACTTGTCTGTTTATTTGTTTTTCCCTTATTCTTTAACTTCTTGCTTTCCATCTCCTCTCACTCTGCCATTCTAAGTATTACCATTGTTATTATTACAATCTAGAAAATACTTAATTGCACACAGTACAGGGACAGTAACAACACCAAGGACAATGACGGGAAGACAGAAAAAACAGGGAAACCAGTTTCCCCAAAGCAAAAAATTAGTACAGGAACCAGAGGAAAATGAAGAAAACAGATACTCAGATCCAGACTCCAACAAAATGAAGATAAACTATGCCAAAGAACCCAATGAAGCCCACAAAAATAATTTAAAAGAAGAAATACTACAGGTACGTAATGAGAATTTTATAGAGACGATACTGGATGTGGTCAACCAAAATGTACAGGAGACACTCAAGAAATTCCAAGACAACAAAAATAGAGAATTTGAAAAAGCAAAAGAAGAAATAAAGGAAACCATAGAAGCACTGTATAAACACCAAAGTGAAACAGAGAACACAATTAATAAAGAGATAAATAAACTCAGGACAAAAATAGACAACATTAAAGAGGAAACCACCCAGGATATGGAAAACCTCAGAAAAAAGAATGAAACAGAACTGCAAAACAAAACGGAAGGCCAATTCAGCAGACTAGAACAAACAGAAGGCAGAATCTCAAACTTGAAGATGAAAGGGTAATTAAAGGAAAAACTGAAGAACTATTAATTAAACAACTCAAGACCTGTGAAAAGAAAATGTAAGAACTCACTGACTCCATCAAAAGACCAAACTTGAGAATCATGGGCATTGAAGGAGAAGAGGTGCAAGCGAAGGGATTGCGTAATATAGTCAACAAAATAATAACAGAAAATTTCCCAAATCTAGAGAAAGATATTCCCATACAGATGCAAGAGGCCTCCAGGACACCAAACAGACCAGATCAAAATAGAACTACCCCATGACATATCATCATTAAAACAACAAGTACAGAAACTAGGGAGAGAATATTGAAGGCTGTAAGAAGAAAAAACAAATAACATACAAAGGTAAACCCATCAAAATCACAGCAGACTTCTCAACAGAAATATTAAAAGCAAGAAGAGTGTGTGGTGAGATTTTCTGGGCACTAAATGAAAATAACTTCAACCCCAGCAAAACTATCATTCAAAATAGATGGAGCAATAAAAGTCTTCCATGATAAGCAGAAACTAAAGTAATATGTGACCACAAAGCCACCACTACAAAAGATTCTTCAAGGGATTCTGCACATAGAAAGTGAAACCCAACATAACCATGAAAAGACAGGCAGCACCAAACCACAGGAAAAGAAAAAGCAAGAAAGTAGAGAGTAACCTCAACTTAGGTACACACAATCAAACCTTCAAACAACTAAGACAACTAAATGACAGGAATCACCACATACCTATCAGTACTAACACTTAATGTTAATGGACGAAATGGATTAAAAAGGAAGATCCAACAATTTGTTGCTTACAGGAGACCCATCTCACTGACAGAAATAAGCATAGGCTTAGCATGAAAAGCTGGAAGATTTACCAAGCCAATGGCCCCCAAAAACAGGCAGGAGCAGCAATACTTATCTCTGACAAAGTAAACTTCAAACCTATATTGATCAAATGAGATAAAGAAGGACATTCCATACTAATAAAAGGGGAAATAGAGGAAAAGGAAATAATAATCATCAACCTACATGCACCCAAAGTCAATGCACCCAATTTCATCAAACATAACGTGTAAGGCCTAAAAGCATATAATAACTCCAACACAGTGGTTGTGGGAGACTTTAACACCCCATTATCATCAATAGGTAGGTCATCCAAACAAAAAATCAATAAAGAAATCGAAGATCTAAAATATACAATAGAAAAACTCTACTCAGAAGCTTCTAGACATCATCAATAGCTACAGCAAGATAGCAGGATATAAAATCAACATAGAAAAATCATTAGCATTTCTATACACTAACAATGAGCAAACTGAAAAAGAATGTATGAAAACAATTCCATTTACTATAGCCTCAAAAAAAAAATCAAATACCTAGGTGTAAACCTAACAAAAGATGTGAAAGACCTCTACAAGGAAAACTACAAACTTCTGAAGAAAGAGATTGAGGAAGACTATAGAAAGATGAGAGATTTCCCATGCTCATGGATTGGTAGAATCAACATAGTAAAAATGTCGATACTCCCAAAAGTAATCTACATGTATAATGCAACTCCCATCAAAATTCCAATGACATTCATTAAAGAGATTGAAAAATCTACTGTTAAATTTATATGGAAACACAAGAGGCCACGAATAGCCAAGGCAATACTCAGTGAAAAGAACAATGCTGGAGGTATCACAATACCTGACTTTAAACTATATTACAAAGCAATAACAATAAAAACAGCATGGTACTGGCATAAAAACAGACATGAAGACCAGTGGAACAGAATAGAGGACCCAGATATGAAGCCACACATCTATAACCAACTTGTCTTTGACAAAGGAGCTAAAAATATACGATGGAAAAAAAAGCAGCCTCTTCAACAAAAACTGCTGGGAAAACTGGTTAGCAGTCTGCAAAAAACTGAAACTAGATCCATGTATATCACCCTACACCAATATTAACTCAAAATGGATCAAGGATCTTAATATCAGACCACAAACTCTAAAGTTGATACAGGAAAGAGTAGGAAATACTCTGGAGTTAGTAGGTATAGGTAAGAACTTTCTCAATGAAACCCCAGCAGCACAGCAACTAAGAGATAGCATAGATAAATGGGACCTCATAAAGCTAAAAAGCTTCTGTTCATCAAAGGAAATGGTCTCTAAACTGAAGAGAACACCCACAGCGTGGGAGAAAATATTTGCCAGCTATACATCAGACGAAGGACTGATAACCAGAATATACAGGGAACTTAAAAAACTAAATTCTCCCAAAACTAATGAACCAATAAAGAAATGGGCAAGTGAACTAAACAGAACTTTCTCAAAAGAAGAAATTCAAATGGCCAAAAAACACATGAAAAAATGCTCACCATCTCTAGCAATAAAAGAAATGCAAATTAAAACCACACTAAGATTGCACCTCACCCCTGTTAGAATAGCCATCATTAGCAACACCCCAACAACAGGTGTTGGCGAGGATGTGGGAAAAAAGGAACCCTCTTATACTGTTGGTGGGAATGTAAACTAGTACAACCACTCTGGAAAAAAATTTGGAGGCTACTTAAAAAGCTAAACATTGGCCTACCATTTGATCCAGCAATACCACTCTTGGGGATATACCCAAAAGACTGTGACACAGGTTACTCCAGAGGCAACTGCACACCCATGTTTATTGCAGCACTATTCACAATAGCCAAGTTATGGAAACAGCCAAGATGCCCCACCATGACAAATGGATTAAGAAAATGCGGTATCTATACACAATGGAATTTTATGCAGCCATGAAAAAGAACGTAATGTTGTCATTTGCTGGTAAATGGATGGAATTGGAGAACATCATTCTGAGTGAGGTTAGCCTGGCCCAAAAGACCAAAAATCGTATGTTCTCCCTCATATGTGGACATTAGATCAAGGGCAAACACAACAAGGGGATTGGACTTTGAGCACATGATAAAAGTGAGAGCACACAAGGGAGGGGTGAGGATAGGTAAGACACCTAAACAACTAGCTAGCATTTGTTGCCCTTAATGCAGAGAGAGTAAAGCAGATACCTTAAAAGCAACTGAGGCCAATAGGAAAAGGGGACCAGGAACTAGAGAAAAGGTTAGATCAAAAAGAATTAACCTAAAAGGTAACACACACCCACAAGAAATTAATGTGAGTGAACTCCCTGTATAGCTATCCTCATCTCAACCAGCAAAAACACTTGTTCCTTCCTATTATAGCTTATACTCTCTCTTCAACAAAATTAGAGATAAGGGCAAAATAGTTTCTGCTGGGTATTGAGGGGTTGGGGGGGAGTGGGTGGTAAGGGAGGGGTTGGGGGCAGGGGGGAGAAATGACCCAAGCATTGTATGCACATATGAATAATAAGACAATAATAAATAAATAAATAAATAAATAAATAAATAAATGACTTCCATCACTTGTTCTTTTGCTGTTGCTTTCAAAATGAGATACAGGTTCATTAATCTTTTTTTAAAGTTCGTCATGATATGGTTCTTCATAATATGGATCCTGAACGTCTCCATGAAGAGCCTGGATTCCACAGGTGATCATCAGTAATGCTTCTCATTTTCCTTAAAGAAGAGCTGGAAAGCATGGTAAGCTATTTAGGGTGCTGTCATCACTTACAAGTGAAAAACTCAATAAAACAGACGACAGTATGCAAAACAGCTATCATTGTGCAGAGTGTGAAAAAAGGAACCTGTCTTGCACAGGACGTGTTTATCTGGAAAATTCAGAGAACTGTGCCGGGGTATGTAGGGCAGTTTGTGGACTTATGTCATAAGCTATTGCTAACGGCTGCCTTAGCTACAATCATGCCTGCTATAACACGCACATACAGAGAGAGAGAGAGAAAGAGAGAGAGAGAGAGACAGACAAAGAGAGAGAGAGAGACAGACAGACAGAGACAGACATATACCATATACATGGTGGGGGGCAGGTAGAGAGATCAAACTTTACTCCACAGGGAGAGGCTTTCTAATGAATTCATTTTCGTTTAAAGAGTATCCATTCTAACGTCTTAAAAAATAGATCACACAGTAGCAGTTTTGCAACTGCCACTCTCTCCCCCCATAAATCTTTCTTAGCTTTCATTTATACAATTAAGCCTCCTTGCTGGACTTTCTCTTTCATACTATATCAAAGTAGGTTCCATCTGAAAAGGAAGAAAGGGGATACCCTGCAGGACAACTAAAGCCCTCATAGGTTGTTGAATAACAGTGCATTCTCCCATCAGTTTCTCTCTTCTTACAGTTAAGCCCATATTTAGATGTATGATTACTTGATGACACTTCTCTTAGAAATAATGTGAATTGTTTTAAGTTTCTCTCTCTCTTGTTTCCAAGTAATCAGGATCCACCAAAATTTTTGCTGTCAAGAGTGATTATATGGAAAAGTCAGAGAACTTAATGCAGTGTCTTATCTTCCCTAGAAATATCTTCGTTTATCTACCCAGTTTTATCTGTAGCCATTCCTTGTTTCCCAGATCCCTGCTTTAGGTCATTTTCTAGTCCACATGTTGCATTGCACTCTATTGTTTCTTATGTGGCCTCAAAAGAAATGTCATGAATTATATCAACACAATTTGTAGTCACTGTAAAACCTCAACCTTGGTTTAAGCCTATTTTTCCACCTATTGTTTACCTATAATTCAGTTTCTGAACATGATTGACAATAAGGTATGCAGGTGGGCTCATTTTACATTTATGATCATGAATTCTTGGTGTTGTTTGGTTGTTCAACTACACTTCTGTACAGTTAAATTATTCTTATATTGTCTAAGATGGCTACACCATTCCATTGTTTCCTGCCTCAAAGCCCCAACATGTTTTCTGCACTCCTTGCTTATCTGATGACTTGTTTCATTGAAAAAAATCAGAAAGAGTTCTTACTAACATATTTTTCATCACCACCTTTTCCAATCTCATCATATCTGTACCCATACTCTCTTCTTTTCAATTACAAAAGCAACTGTCTGGCTCCTATCTAAAGGCCGACCTCTATCCATTTGTGCATTGTTACTCATACACTTCTCACCACCTCAGGAATAATGCTTCTGTAAATGTTCCCCTTTTCTCCTGCAGCATCTATTTTGCTATCATTCTCATAAGTATACAGACATGCACTAATAGCTCCAGTCAAACAAATGTCCCTTGTTTCAAAATTCACTCAATATTTTATTGCTCCATTTTACAGCCCAAATCTTTGAAAGTGTTGTCTATTCAACCTTCACTTCTTTCCTTCCAACGGTTCCTTAAATCCACTACAATATGGCTTTGTCATCAATATTCCACTGAAATCTGGCTCATTAAATATCCTCCACATTGTAAAATCTAATATTTTCAATTTTCATATTCCTTGAACTCTCAATTCTGTTGATTAGAGTTGATTGTTCTCACCTGCATGAAATACATTCTTCACTTGGTTTCCAGGATTGGCTTTCCTTCCCTTGCTGGCTGCCCCTTTGGAGTCTCCTTCTCTGTTTTCTTGTTCCACAATACTATACATTCTAGTTCACAGGATTGAGTTAAATATGCCAGAGTTCCTTGGCATTTCTCAAAAGGGATTGACTCCCAGATGCTTTCCCATCTGAACCAGATTGATAATCTCTCCTCCCAGAGAAATAAACTAAAGTTTCTGCAAGCATACTTTGTCCTGTTCTTTAAAAAAAATTTTTAAATGCCAACAGAATTTTTAGTTTGGATTCTATTTTGATAAGTATAAAAGGCACAGGTGCTTATAATTATAAAATAAATTATAAAATTCAGCAAGTTGACCATTGTGGTTCTTTCTTGATACCTAATTACAAAGGAGAGATTGTTTTAGTTATATCATCAGTTTAAAATTTCACCTATGGGGAACCAAATTTTACTGTTACCTTAATATTCTTTACTGTGAATTTGAATCTGAGAGACTAAAATATTTATTTTCTGGATTTTTGCTCTTATTAAAAGCATAATAAGTCATCCATTTTGTTTTGCTTTTAACAGTAAGATAATTCTGTCAGAATGGCCAATAAATTCATGAAGAAGTGTTCAACTTCCCTGGCCATAAAAGAAATGCAAATCAAAATTACACTAAGATTTCATCTCACCCCACTTAGAATGACTATCTTCAAGAACTAACAACAACAACAAATGTTGGAAAGGATACAATGAGACAGGAAACCTTATACACTGTTTGTGGGAATGTAAATTAGTGCAACCATTATAGAAAGCTGTACAAGATTTCTTTAAAAAACTAAAAATAGAACTTCCATAAGATCCAGTAATACCACTCCTGGGCATACACCTGAAGGAATTTAAGTCAGGATACAATAGAGACATTTGCATACCAATGTTTACTGAAGCACTGTTCACAATAGCCGAGCTATGGAAATAGCCCAGATGCCTTATAACTGATGAATGGATCAAGAATATATGTGTATAAAATGTATTCAGCCATAAGGAAGAATGAAATCATGTAATCATGTGGTTTGCAGGTAAATAAATGGAATTGGAGGACATCATGTTAAGTGAAGTAAGCTAGGTTTAGAAAGACAAAGGTCTCATGTTTTATGTCATATGTGGAAGGCAGATCCAAAAAGTAATGTGTATACAAAACAACCATGGTCACATATACATTTAGATGTAGAACATGTTTGTAATAGTGGAACTACTATATGGAACTTGGGGAAGGAGGGAAAGGAAAAAAGAATGATAGTCAACAATATCAAAATACATTGCATCTGTGCAGGTAGGTGACATAATGATATGCACTGAAGGCTGTTGAACAATAAGAGGTGGGAGAGAAGGGATAAGGAGGAGTAATACAGGGGGTTGAACTGACCAAAGTAAAGCATATTCACAACTGGGATACATTGAGAAATCCCTTCGAACACTGGCTTTGGAATTAAAAATGAAAGACAAGGTTGTGAAGTAGGTACAGTATGGTAGGTATTTGTGGGAGGTAGGTGAATGAATGGAGATGAAGGTGAAGGATTATGGTTGATGACCTTCATATACATATGTGAAATAGAATGATGAAACCTCGTGCAATTGATTTAAGTGGAGTGAGGAGGGGGCCGAGGGGAGATAGTGGGGTGATCTAACCCCATCTTATGTACAATATAAGGTTATTCAGATGTGTCACAACAAATTCCCCCATACAATGAATATATGCTGACAAAAGTGAAAAACTAATTCTGACAGATATGATGCTAGCAGTTCTTTTCTAGAAAGAACTTCATCTCATAATTTAATGCACTTCACATAATAGTAACTTGCTTTGTAGAGATCCAGTGGCTATAAAAGATATGCAGGTATTTGTCACATACTGGGGATTTTATGGTATAAAATCATACATGGGCAGGTATGTAAATTAAATCTACTCTGTCAGACAGATCAAAGTGTCTGTTTGTATGGTAAGAAGACCACCCTTAGCTGGGAGTCAGTGGCTCATGCTTATAATCCTAGCAACTCAGGAGGCAGAGATCATGAGGATCTTAGTTTGAAGCCAGCCCAGGCAAATAGTTCCTGAGACCCTATCTCGAAAATACCCATCACAAAAAGTGTTGGTGGAGTGGCCCAAGGTGAAGGCCCTGAGTTCAAGCCCCAGTATCACAAAAAGAAAAAGACCACCCTTACCACACAGTACTGCTATGTAGTCTGAGGTCTGGGACTTCAATCATGGCAGAGTGTATCCTAGTATTTTATTCTATTGTGTGGATTAACTTACATTATATTGTTCTCCAGTAAGAGAAAATAAGAGTGTTGCTTGAAATTGGGAGTTTCCTTATAGTTTGACCTATCCTTTAAAAATTTTTTTTTAATTTTTAAATTCCTTCTGACAACCACATTTCATAAATGTCAAAATTGAGGGCTTATGAGAAAAAATTATTGCTTCAAGTCACACAGGAGAAAGAGATAGAGAATGAAGTGTACAACCAAATATACCAAATTAGCAGTTAATTTGTGATGCTGACTTGTGAACCCCATTATAACGTCAAAGTCATGTACTCAGTGCTCTTTTTCTAAATATAGTATTTCAGAAATACAAAAAGAAAAGAATATATGAACAACTGTCTATCAACTACCCAGATTCAGAAATAAAATGTTACAAAACAATGGAAGCTTTTATATGCTACTTCTCACATTTCCCCCACTCCAGAATTTGGGTTTATTATTCCCATGGATGTTTTTTGATTGGAATTCTAAGATTGAGTTGGGATAATGAATTAATTTGTGATTATTCAAACTTACTCGCTATAAACATGGTACTTACTACATTTTCTTTGGGTTTTCCTTAAAGTCTTGTAATAACAGTTTGTAAATTTCTCCATAAAGGTTGAGTGCATCTTTTGTTAGATACCTATTACTGGGCATCTTACTAAATTGTTCAAAATGACACCTTTTAAAAATCTACATTTTCTAACTTTGTTATCGATGTATAGAAATATATTTTCACACAAGATAGCTTATATTCAGTGATTTTGGTGAAGTGTCTTACTAATTATAATCATTTTTCTATAGGTTTTCTTGGGTCTTCTGTACAAACAACTGTACATTCTCTGAATGGTGATGGTTTTATTTTTTTACTTACTACTAATAATAAATTCTACTCCTTTTTCTTTTTAAAAGACCTCATCTTGCTATGCTGGATATAGTTAACACTAAAATGTTGAGATGGAGTAAAGATAATAGTACCCTTGTCAATCATTATTTTAAAAATAAAGCTGTTAGAGAACATGATTTTACATATAAAGAGCCCCAAAGACTCCACAAAAAACTGTTACAACTAGCAACAAATTCAGTGAATTTGCAGTATACAAAATCAACATATGAAAATCAGCACTTTGTCTATAAACTAACAATGAACTTTCAGAAAAGAAATAAAGAAAGCAAAGTCAGTTATAACAGCTTCAAAAGAATAAAATATTGAAGAATAAAATTAACTAAGGAAGTGAAGATTTCTACATTGAAATTTATAGAACATTGATGAAGGTAATTGAAGAAGACACAAATAAATGGAATGATATCTGTGTTCATGGATTGGAAGAATTACTCTTGTTAAAATGTCCATAGTAAGAGCTGAAATCAACGAAATAGAAACCAAAAAAACCATACAAAGAATTAATGAAACAAAAAGTTGGTTCTTTGAAAAAATAAACAAGATCGATAGACCCCTGGCAAACCTGACTAAAATGAGGAGAGAAAAAACCCAAATTAGTAGAATCAGGAATGCAAAAGGGGAGATAACAACAAACACCATGGAAGTCCAGGAAATCATCAGAGACTACTTTGAGAACCTATATTCAAATAAATTTGAAAATCTAAAAGAAATGGACAGATTTCTAGATACATATGATCATCCAAAACTGAACCAAGAGGAAATTAATCACCTGAATAGACCTATAACACAAAATGAAATTGAAGCAGCAATCAAGAGTCTCCCCAAAAAGAAAAGTCCAGGACCTGATGGATTCTCTGCTGAATTCTATCAGACCTTTAAAGAAGAACTGATACCAACCCTCCTTAAACTGTTCCATGAAATAGAAAGGGAAGGAAAACTGCCAAACACATTTTATGAAGCCACTATTACACTTATCCCAAAACCAGGCAAAGACACCTCCAAAAAGGAGAACTATAGGCCAATCTCCTTAATGAACATTGATGCAAAAATCCTCAACAAAATAATGGCAAATCGAATTCAGCAACACATCAAAAAGATTATTCACCACGACCAGGTAGGCTTCATCCCAGGGATGCAGGGGTGGTTCAACATACGAAAATCAATAAACGTAATAAACCACATTAACAGAAGCAAAGACAAAAACCACTTGATCATCTCAATAGATGCAGAAAAAGCCTTTGATAAGATCCAACATCATTTCATGATAAAAGCTCTAAGAAAACTAGGAAGAGAAGGAAAGTACCTCAACATTATAAAAGCTATATATGACAAACCTACAGCCAACATTATACTTAACGGAGAAAAATTAAAACCATTCCCTCTAAAATCAGGAACCAGACAAGGATGCCCACTATCTCCACTCCTATTCAACATAGTACTGGAATTCCTAGCCAGAGCAATTAGGCAAGAAGAAGGAACAAAAGGAATACAAATAGGTAAAGAAACTGTCAAAATATCCCTATTTGCAGATGACATGATCCTATACCTTAAAGACCCAAAAAACTCTACTCAGAAGCTTCTAGACATCATCAATAGCTATAGCAAGGTAGCAGGATATAAAATCAACATAGAAAAATCATTAGCATTTCTATACACTAACAATGAGCAAACTGAAAAAGAATGTATGAAAACAATTCCATTTACAATAGCCTCAAACAAAATCAAATACCTAGGTGTAAACCTAACAAAAGATGTGAAAGACCTCTACAAGGAAAACTATACACTTCTGAAGAAAGAGATTGAGGAAGACTATAGAAAGTGGAGAGATCTCCCATGCTCATGGATTGGTAGAATCAACATAGTAAAAATGTCGATACTCCCCAAAGTAATCTACATGTTTAATGCAATTCCCATCAAAATTCCAATGACATTCATTAAAGAGATTGAAAAATCTACTGTGAAATTTATATGGAAACACAAGAGGCCACGAATAGCCAAGGCAATACTCAGTCAAAAGAACAATGCAGGAGGTATCACAATACCTGACTTCAAACTATATTACAAAGCAATAACAATAAAAACAGCATGGTACTTGCACAAAAACAGACATGAAGACCAGTGGAACAGAATAGAGGATCCAGATATGAAGCCACACAACTATGAGCAACTTATCTTTGACAAAGGAGCTAAAAATATACGATGGAGAAATAGCAGCCTCTTCAACAAAAACTGCTGGGAAAACTGGTTAGCAGTCTGCAAAAAACTGAAACTAGATCCATGTATATCACCCTATACCAAGATTAACTCAAAATGGATCAAGGATCTTAATATCAGACCACAAACTCTTAAGTTGATACAAGAAAGAATAGAAAATACTCTGGAGTTAGTAGGTATAGGTAAGAACTTTCTCAATGAAACCCCAGCAGCACAGCAACTAAGAGATAGCATAGATAAATGGGACCTCATAAAACTAAAAAGCTTCTGTTCATCAAAAGAAATGGTCTCTAAACTGAAGAGAACACCCACAGAGTGGGAGAAAATATTTGCCAATTATACATCAGACAAAGGACTGATAACCAGAATATACAGGGAATTTAAAAAACTAAATTCTCCCAAAACTAATGAACCAATAAAGAAATGGGCAGGTGAACTAAACAGAACTTTCTCAAAAGAAGAAATTCAAATGGCCAGAAAACACATGAAAAAATGCTCACCATCTCTAGCAATAAAGGAAATGCAAATTAAAACCACACTAAGATTCCACCTCACCCCTGTTAGAATAGCCATCATCAGCAACACCGCCAACAACAGGTGTTGGCGAGGATGCGGGGAAAAAGGAACCCTCTTACACTGTTGGTGGGAATGTAGACTAGTACAACCACTCTGGAAAAAAATTTGGAGGCTACTTAAAAAGCTGGACATCGATCTACCATTTGATCCAGCAATACCACTCTTGGGGATATACCCAAAAGACTGTTACTCCAGAGGCACCTGCACATCCATGTTTATTGCGGCACTATTCACAATAGCCAAGTTATGGAAACAGCCAAGATGCCCCAGCACAGACGAATGGATTAAGAAAATGTGGTATCTATACACAATGGAATTTTATGCAGGCATGAAGAAGAACGAAATGTTATCATTCTCTGGTAAATGGATGGAACTGGAGAACATCATTCTGAGTGAGGTGAGCCTGGCCCAAAAGACCAAAAATCGTATGTTCTCCCTCATATGTGGACATTAGATCAAGGGCAAACACAACAAGGGGATTGGACTATGAGCACATGATAAACGCGAGAGCACACAAGGGAGGGGTGAGGATAGGTAAGACACCTAAAAAACTAGCTAGCATTTGTTGCCCTTAATGCAGAGAAACTAAAGCAGATACCTTAAAAGCAACTGTGGCCAATAGGAAAAGGGGAACAGGTACTAGAGAAAAGGTTAGATCAAAAAGAATTAACCTAGAAGGTAACACCCACGCACAGGAAATCAATGTGAGTCAATGCCCTGTATAGCTATCCTTATCTCAACCAGCAAAACCCCTTGTTCCTTCCTATTAATGCTTATACTGTCTCTGCAACAAAATTAGAGATAAGGGGAAAATAGTTTCTGCTGGGTATTGAGGGGGGGGGAGCGGGAGGGGGTGGAGTGGGTGGTAAGGGAGGGGGTGGGGGCAGGGGGGAGAAATGAACCAAGCCTTGTATGCACATATGAATAAAAAAAAATGTCCATAGTACCAAAAGTGATCTACAGATTCAATGTCATCTCTATCAAAAGTCCAATGACATTTTCATGCAAAGAGAACAAACAGTCCTAAAATATGTGTGGAATCATGGAAGACCTTGAAGAGCCAAAGTAATCGTGAGCAAGAAGAACAAAGCTGAAGGGTTTGCTCAATATATTCTACAAAGCTATACTAATTAAAACAGTACTGGCATAAAAAAGACACATAGACCAATGGAACAGAATCAAGCCCAGAAACAGACCCATGCATTTATGGTCAATTGATTTATGGCAAAGTTGCCAAGAACACATAATGGAGAGAAGACATCTCTGCAAAAAATGGTGCCAGGAAAACTGGTTATCCACATGCAGAAGAATGGAATTGGACCCTTATCTTACATTAAAATCAATTCTGAATGCATAAATGCTTAAACATGAGACTGGAAACTAAAATTAATAAAAGAAAACATAGGGGAAAAATTTTATGACATTGATCTAGGCAATGATTTATTGAATATGATTCCAAAAGCATGGGGAACAAAAGTAAAAATAGACAATGGAACCACATCAAACTTGAAAAGCTACACAGAAAAGGAGACTATCAATAAAGTGAATATGCAATGGTAGGAAATATTCCAAACCATACACATGATAAGGGATTATTGTACAAAATATATAAGAAACTAGAATAATTCCTTAAGTAAATTAAGGACCTTATTTTTAAAAATGAGCAATGGACCTACATAGATATGTCTCCAAAGAAGACATAGAAATGATCAATGGAAAAATGCTCAATATCACTAATCATCAGGGAAATGCAATAAACTCACAGTGAGATATCACCTTATACATGGTAGAGTAGCTATTCTCAAAAAGTTGGAAGAAAACAAGTGATTGGTGAGGGGATGGAGAAAAGAGAATCCTTGCATGCAGCTCGTGGGAATGTAAATTAGTATAGCCAGTGTAGAAAACACTATGGAAATGCCTGAAAAAACTGAAACAACTTTTGTGATCCAGCAATGCTACTATTGGGTATATATCTGAAGGAAATGAAATCAGTATGTTGAAGGGTTGTCAGCACCACCCCCATATTCACTGTAACATTATTCACAATAGCCAAGATTTGGAATCAACCCAAGTACCCATCACTAGATGAATGCATAAAAATGTGATATATATATATATGTGTATATATGTGTGTGTGTGTGTGTGTAAACTGTAATATATTCAGCCTTAAATGTAGGAAAACCTGTCATTTACAACATAAATGCACCTGGAGTACCTTTCGCTAAGTGAAATAAGCTAAGCACAGAAAAACAAATACTACACGATTACACTTATAAGAGGAATCTTAAAAAGTTGAACTCATAGAAGCAGAGAATAGGGTGGTAGTTACAAGGGGCTTGGGAGAGTGAAGGATTAGGGAGATGTTAGTCAAAGGATACAAAATTTCAGTTAGGAAGAGTAAGTTCAAGTTCTCTATTGTACAGCTTGTTGATGAGAATAACAATTTATTGTATGATGGAAAATTGCTAAGAAAGTAGATTTTAAGTGTTCTTTCCACAAATTAATAAGAAGGTCTGATAATACAAAAATGATAAGAATTGATTGGTTAGTAAGAAAAAGTAAAATAGTGGCCTATAAATATGAGACTTTTTTAACATCTCATTTTAAGTTGAAATGTCTAAGTACATATTCCCTGACTAGTTTTTTTTATGTAAAGTCAAAGAATTTCCTCTGGTCAATGACTGATATATTGCATTTTTTAACTAAACCATTCCTATAACATTGAAGAAATAATAAGGATGCCAGTATTTTATCATTTAATGTGATATTTACTATGAAGTTTTTGATCAATTCTCTTAATCAGATTGAGAAATTATTTTCTATTGCTAAGCTCTAAGAAATTTAAGTTATGCAGATTAGTGAGATAACATCTGTGAAGTCATGTACATTCTCTGTAATTCCATTTAACAATGAATCTCCATCCCATTTCTCCATCCATTCCCATAGGACATACAATTGAAAAGATTGTAGAGAAACAGTGTTCTTTCTCAATGGCAAATGATGTTTATGTATGTCTATCAGGATAAACAATTCTTACTAATTTATCACAGTAAAGTTGAGCATGTACTTTTCTAGACATAAATAAGTGTATTATTATGTAAATCAACAGCATGGTGACATAGAGAATCAAATAATTAATGAAATTATCCTCTTTAAAGATTTTCACTTAAATATGAGAGAAGTACTGATCATGAATCACTGTGAACAGAGCACAGCCCATCACAGAGTCACAATTTTTTAATGCATGTAGACAACTTTTTTATTAATGCATAAATGAAACAGATGTATAAACATCATACAGAAAGCAAAAAGATTTCTCAAAATACCTGTCCCAATGTTGGTGTCAAACTGCACATTTTGGTTACAAACTGAGGGCTTCTTTTCTGATGCCCTCCTCCTCCTTGTGAGAGCTCTGGAGAACAGCTTAGACACACCAGGAAAGCCCGTTTGAAAAACAGGGTAAGTGCTCTACTTTGAGCATATTTTTTGTTTTGGCTTTAGTTCTTGACATTTCCTGATATTTCCTAATTTGACAGTATAGGGTTCCCAGTGCTTCCTGACCTTGTCTTGCTTGGGCTTTTAACGAATGAACACATTAATTTTCTCCATTTAAAACTGATAAATTTTTACCTGAATATTGCCTTCAAGTTAAATTTCCCTAGCTACTTCAAAAATATTTGCATACTTTGCTTTATTTTATATTAGGCAAATGGACACATAAACTTGGAATTAAAGCATAAGTAAAGGTCCTGAAATCCAGGAGCTGAGATTTGTGATATGCTCTTTAGTACTTTAAAAAAATAATAATCATATGATAATACTTCTTACTATTAGTATCTTAAAAAATTATAGTGCCTTTATATCACAACAGACAATATTCAATCACTCTTGCAATATTATTAAATGTTTTGTTCTATAAAAACAAACTTTTACTCTGAAAAAATGTCATTGAAGATTCTATATATTGTATAGAATTTTGGAATAGCAGAAGAACTTCACACTTTTCTTTTTATCTTCCAGCATTTCAGGTTTTCCACATATATATATTTGAGATATATATATATATATATATTTGATATATATGTATGCAAATATTTGATTTAAACAACTAAAGTATTATTGATCACTTTCTTGTACTATTTCTGATAGAATTAAATTACATTTCTGATGTGTCTAAAAATGAAATTTAAGTTATGAATTTTAACTCCTAGTAAGTTATTATTCTACTATTTAGATAATCATACCTTTTTCTCATTCACTTGTTTATTATGTTCAATTATATTAATGGATTTTCCTAATAGTAAGTCAACCTCAGTTTTGGCTGAGGCCCTGAGACAATAAACAACACATTCCAGGGTGAGGTGTGAGACCACCATGTTGGTCTTTGGAAGGAAGTAATTATAAACTTGTTTTATGACCCTTAACTGACCAGCAATCACATCGAAAAGAAGCTGAACAGGCCAAGAAATGGCTTGGAAGTTAGGAGAGGAGTATGGAACAAGTTGTAAGCAATCCATAAGCCTGAGGGCTTCCCAGTGGAAGGAACTGGAAGTGGGACTCATGTTTCCAGAAGCCTAGAGGAAGGAACTTCAGAGGTGCCATTTGTAAACAGATCAGTTGTCACTAGTTTTCCATTTTCCTTGGGAAATATAAAAGGAAGGAAGTTCTCAGAAAGCCCACAAGTGCACTCCATAAGAAAACAAATTGGTTTTACATAGAGAAAACACTTCAAGGTATAGGCATAGGCAGTTGCTTTCTGAGTATGACTCCGATTGTTCAGGAGATAAGAGAAGAATTGACAAATAAGATTTCATCAAATTAAAAAGCTTCTGCACATCCAAGGAAACAATTACCAGAGTCAAGAGAACCCACAGAATGGAAGACTATTTTGGAGGTCATTCAACAGATAAAGGATTAATATCAAGAATATATAAAGAGCTCAATAATTAAAATCCAAAAGAACAAATAATCCAGTTCATAAATGAGCAGACAAATCGGACACTTCTCAAAAGTAGTAAAAATGGCAAATAAATAAATGAGTAAATGTTCAACATCCTTTGTCATAAAGGAAATGCAAATCAGAATGATATTAAAATTCCATTTTACCCCAGTCAGAATAGGAGTCATCAAGTAAACAAACAACAACAAATGTTGGTTAGGATATAGGGGAAAAAGGGATCCTTATACACTGTTGGTTAGAATGTAAATTAGTACAACCGCTATGAAAAGCAGTATGGAGGTTCTTTAAAAAAATAAAAATAGACTTACCTTATGACCCTGCCATACCACTCTTGGGTTTATATCCCAAGGATACAATAGAGATACGTGCACACCCACGTTTATAGCAGAACTATTTACAATAGTCAAGCTATGGAATCAGCCTAGGTGCCCATCAACTGATGATAGAAAATGTAGTACATATGTACAATGGAGTATTATTCAGCAATAAAGAAAAATGAAATTATGTCATTAGTAGGAAAATAGATATAACTAGAGATCATCATGTTGAGTGAGATAAGCCAAGCTCAGAAAGACAAATACTGCATATTTTCACTCTTATGAGGAATCTAGACTTAAAAAAAAAAAACAATATGACTTGATTGTAAAATGCAGACTGTTGGGGGTGGGGGAATCAGTAGGAGGGGGGAGGGAGAAAGGAGGGATAGTGGGGGGTGAATATGATCAAAGTTTCATTATATAAATATGTATGAAAATAGCATAATGAAACCCACTAAAACTGTTAAAAAGAAGGGGGGAAGGAAGGAAAGGGGTTGTTAATAGAGTAATACCTATGAGGTAAATTTGATCAAAGTAAATTATATGCATGTATGTAAAAACATAATGAAACCCCTTTGTACAATTCAGTTATGCTAATACAATTTTTAAGGAAAGAAAACAAATTGGGTTTAGATATCAGCTAGAGGCAGATGATGTTGATGCTAGTCCATAGCACTATTAATTAAGAAAGAACTTACTCTTCTTTCTACTCTCACCTATCTCTTCCCCTAGTGCAATTCTAGAGGAATCAGAAACCATAGGCCAAATGGCAGAGGAGGGATAGAAAGACTTTATAGAGAAGGTGACACGATAATGGCCACCATCCCCTTTTCATTTTAGCTCCCCAGCCTACTGTAGGCCTAAGAATTTGAAAGACATGTTAGGCCTGAGATGAGTGGTGGAAGGAGATTCAACTTTAAAGTAATATTAAAGCCTTAATTATTTCTGATACTTGAGACTTCTGTGATAAAACAACAAAAACACACAAGAGTTGTGGGAAATGCCATAGTTCTGATCAAAGGGAAGATCTAATCCCACAGAACGGATTTAAACTAGAAATAGAGAAATCAAAGTTGTTTTCTTTTTTTTTTTTCATTTTTCTTTTATTATTCATATGTGCATACAAGAATTGGTTCATTTCTCCCCCCTGCCCCCACCCCCTCCCTTACCACCCACTCCACCCCCTCCCTCTCCCCCCCACCCCCTCAATACCCAGCAGAAACTATTTTGCCCTTATCTCTAATTTTGTTGTAGAGAGAGTATAAGCAATAATAGGAAGGAACAAGGGGTTTTGCTGGTTGAGATAAGGATAGCTATACAGGGCATTGACTCACATTGATTTCCTGTGCGTGGGTGTTACCTTCTAGGTTAATTCTTTTTGATCTAAACTTTTCTCTAGTTCCTGGTCCCCTTTTCCTATTGGCCTCAGTTGCTTTTAAGGTATCTGCTTTAGTTTCTCTGCGTTAAGGGCAACAAATGCTATTAGTTTTTTAGGTGTCTTACCTATCCTCACCCCTCCCTTGTGTGCTCTCGCTTTTATCATGTGCTCATAGTCCAATCCCCTTGTTGTGTTTGCCCTTGATCTAATGTCCACATATGAGGGAGAACATACGATTTTTGGTCTTTTGGGCCAGGCTCACCTCACTCAGAATGATGTTCTCCAATTCCATCCATTTACCAGCGAATGATAACATTTCGTTCTTCTTCATGCCTGCATAAAATTCCATTGTGTATAGATACCACATTTTCTTAATCCATTCGTCAGTGCTGGGGCATCTTGGCTGTTTCCATAACTTGGCTATTGTGAATAGTGCCGCAATAAACATGGATGTGCAGGTGCCTCTGGAGTAACAGTCTTTTGGGTATATCCCCAAGAGTGGTATTGCTGGATCAAATGGTAGATCGATGTCCAGCTTTTTAAGTAGCCTCCAAATTTTTTTCCAGAGTGGTTGTACTAGTCTACATTCCCACCAACCGTGTAAGAGGGTTCCTTTTTCCCCGCATCCTCGCCAACACCTGTTGTTGGCGGTGTTGCTGATGATGGCTATTCTAACAGGGGTGAGGTGGAATCTTAGTGTGGTTTTAATTTGCATTTCCTTTATTGCTAGAGATGGTGAGCATTTTTTCATGTGTTTTCTGGCCATTTGAATTTCTTCTTTTGAGAAAGTTCTGTTTAGTTCACCTGCCCATTTCTTTATTGGTTCATTAGTTTTGGGAGAATTTAGTTTTTTAAGTTCCCTGTATATTCTGGTTATCAGTCCTTTGTCTGATGTATAATTGGCAAATATTTTCTCCCACTCTGTGGGTGTTCTCTTCAGTTTAGAGACCATTTCTTTTGATGTACAGAAGCTTTTTAGTTTTATGAGGTCCCATTTATCTATGCTATCTCTTAGTTGCTGTGCTGCTGGGGTTTCATTGAGAAAGTTCTTACCTATACCTACTAACTCCAGAGTATTTCCTACTCTTTCTTGTATCAACTTAAGAGTTTGTGGTCTGATATTAAGATCCTTGATCCATTTTGAGTTAATCTTGGTATAGGGTGATATACATGGATCTAGTTTCAGTTTTTTGCAGACTGCTAACCAGTTTTCCCAGCAGTTTTTGTTGAAGAGGCTGCTTTTTTTTTCCATCGTATATTTTTAGCTCCTTTGTCAAAGATAAGTTGCTCATAGTTGTGTGGCTTCATATCTGGATCCTCTATTCTGTTCCACTGGTCTTCATGTCTGTTTTTATGCCAGTACCATGCTGTTTTTATTGTTATTGCTTTGTAATATAGTTTGAAGTCAGGTATTGTGATACCTCCTGCATTGTTCTTTTGACTGAGTATTGCCTTGGCTATTCGTGGCCTCTTGTGTTTCCATATAAATTTAACAGTAGATTTTTCAATCTCTTTAATGAATGTCATTGGAATTTTGATGGGAATTGCATTAAACATGTAGATTACTTTGGGGAGTATCGACATTTTTACTATGTTGATTCTACCAATCCATGAGCATGGGAGATCTCTCCACTTTCTATAGTCTTCCTCAATCTCTTTCTTCAGAAGTGTATAGTTTTCCTTGTAGAGGTCTTTCACATCTTTTGTTAGGTTTACACCTAGGTATTTGATTTTGTTTGAGGCTATTGTAAATGGAATTGTTTTCATACATTCTTTTTCCATTTGCTCATTGTTAGTGTATAGAAATGCTAATGATTTTTCTATGTTGATTTTATATCCTGCTACCTTGCTATAGCTATTGATGATGTCTAGAAGCTTCTGAGTAGAGTTTTTTGGGTCTTTAAGGTATAGGATCATGTCGTCTGCAAATAGGGATATTTTGACAGTTTCTTTACCTATTTGTATTCCTTTTATTCCTTCTTCTTGCCTAATTGCTCTGGCTAGGAATTCCAGTACTATGTTGAATAGGAGTGGAGATAGTGGGCATCCTTGTCTGGTTCCTGATTTTAGAGGGAACGGTTTTAATTTTTCTCCATTAAGTATAATGTTGGCTGTAGGTTTGTCATATATAGCTTTTATAATGTTGAGGAACTTTCCTTCTATTCCTAGTTTTCTTAGAGCTTTTATCATGAAATGATGTTGAATCTTATCAAAGGCTTTTTCTGCATCTATTGAGATGATCAAGTGGTTTTTGTCTTTGCTTCTGTTAATGTGGTTTATTACGTTTATTGATTTTCGTATGTTGAACCACCCCTGCATCCCTGGGATGAAGCCTACCTGGTCGTGGTGAATAATCTTTTTGATGTGTTGCTGAATTCGATTTGCCATTATTTTGTTGAGGATTTTTGCATCAATGTTCATTAAGGAGATTGGCCTATAGTTCTCCTTTTTGGAGGTGTCTTTGCCTGGTTTTGGGATAAGTGTAATAGTGGCTTCATAAAATGTGTTTGGCAGTTTTCCTTCCCTTTCTATTTCATGGAACAGTTTAAGGAGGGTTGGTATCAGTTCTTCTTTAAAGGTCTGATAGAATTCAGCAGAGAATCCATCAGGTCCTGGACTTTTCTTTTTGGGGAGACTCTTGATTGCTGCTTCAATTTCATTTTGTGTTATAGGTCTATTCAGGTGATTAATTTCCTCTTGGTTCAGTTTTGGATGATCATATGTATCTAGAAATCTGTCCATTTCTTTTAGATTTTCAAATTTATTTGAATATAGGTTCTCAAAGTAGTCTCTGATGATTTCCTGGACTTCCATGGTGTTTGTTGTTATCTCCCCTTTTGCATTCCTAATTCTACTAATTTGGGTTTTTTCTCTCCTCATTTTAGTCAGGTTTGCCAGGGGTCTATCGATCTTGTTTATTCAAAGTTGTTTTCTGATTATATCCTTCATGAGTTCTATGGTAAGACCTTCATTTTACTAGTTGCACTTTTATCTGAGTTAAATCTAATCTGATTGTGTTACATATTTAAAAACATTAAAATATAAACATCCCAAGTAAAATACCACATTTTTGATAATTATCAAAATATAATTAAAATTTTAGGATGTTT
This sequence comes from Castor canadensis, assembly GCF_047511655.1. Taxonomy (NCBI): domain Eukaryota; kingdom Metazoa; phylum Chordata; class Mammalia; order Rodentia; family Castoridae; genus Castor; species Castor canadensis. The sequence goes on along the minus strand of NC_133405.1, from coordinate 124,421,095 downwards.
ACATTTATATTAATTAGTGATTAGCAATTTTCCTTCCTTAAAATGCTCATGTCTGTTTTTGGAATCAAGGTCAGATGATCCTCAATGTAAAAGAACTGTGTTTCCTCATTTCTGTTGACTGAGGAGTTCATGGAATACTGGAATTCTATGTTACTTGAATATTTCATAGTGTTTACTCATGAAATCATTTAGGCCTAGTGTTTTTGTGCTTGTGTGGGAGTAAATTTTTAGCTACTGACTCATACATTCAATGATTGTTTACTCTGGTTTCTGTTTAGTCAGTTTTAATAAGTTATATTTTTCTAGGGAGTTGTCTGTTTTATCTAAGTTTTCAAGTATATGAACTTAAGGTTGATCATAAAATCTCTTAATTTTTAAAAGTCTGATGAATTTAATTCCTGACATTTTGTGCCATTTTATTCCTAATATTGTTTACTTGTGACTAGTTTTTCATTTTTAACCTTTTTATTTTAAGTTTTAAGAAATAATATAGAGAGCTCATATGCCATTCATCCAGTTTCCCCAATGGTAACATCCTACATACTCTGGTACCATATTACAACCAGGTTACTGACATTGATACAATCTGCCTGTTTTATTTAGATTTTATCAGTTTGCGTAGAGTCATTTGTGCATGTGTATGTGTGTGTATTTGGTTCTATGCAATTTTATTATGTTTATATTCATGGATTCAACACTACAATCAAGATACATAACAGCTACATCATTATAAGAATGTGTTACTGTTTCATAGCTGCACCTAGTTCTTTAAAAGCTGAGCCATTAATCTGTTTTCCATTTCTGTAATTGTCATTTGAAGAATGTAACCTTTTGAGAATTTTTTTGGGCAATACTGGGGTTTGAATTCAGAGCCTCATGCTTCCTAAGCAGACACTCTACTACGTGAGCCACTCTGCCAGCCCAATGAGATTTTTTTTACTCAGGATGATAATTTGAACATCCATCCACTTTGTTGTATGCATTGGTAGCTCATTTCTTTATTATTGATGAGTAGTATGAGGGTATGGTTATAACAGTTTGTTTAATCATTCAACTCTTTAAGGATAGCTGGAATGAAGTTGCTATGAACAAAAAATAAATTTCCATTTCTCTGGGATACATGCCCAAGGGTACGATTGCTGAACTGACCGTATGTGTATGTTTACTTTTTCATGAAAACTATCAAATTGTTTTCCAGATTGGCTGTACCATTTGAAATTTCCACCAGCAATGTGTGACTGAACTGGTTTCTTCTCATACCAGTACACCAGCATAGTGTCATTATTTTTCATTTTAGACATTCTGACATAGTGAGATAATATCACTTTGTGCTTGTCATTTGTACTTCTGCAATTGCTAATTAAGTTGAGCATCTTTTCATATATTTATTTTCTTCAGTAAAATGTGCGTTCATATCTTTTGTCCATTATCTAACTGGATTCTTCTTTACCATTGAGTTTTTACAGTTCTTTACCTATTCTAGATACTAGTCGTTTGTTGGGTATGTGATTTTCAAATATGTTTGCCTACTTTGAAGCTTATCTTTTCATAATATTCATATTGTTTTTCACCATGTGAAGAAAAAGTTTTTAAAAAATTTGATGAGGTACAACTTGACAATTTTTCCTTTTATATTATTTTATTTATTTATTATTATTGCTGTACTGGGGGCACATTGTGACATTTACAAAAGTTCTTACAATATATCATAGTTGAATTCACCCCTTCCTTCATTCTCCTTTATCCCATCTCCCCCCATTCCTGGAATAGTTTCAACAGGTCTCATTTTTCCATTTACATACATGTTTACATAATATTTTCACCATATTCACCCTCCTTAACCCTTTCCTTATGTTCTTCCCCCTCCCACTGGTACCAATACCAAGACAGGACCTGTTTTACCTTCTCGTTCTCTGTTTTTGTAAAAAAAAAAAATGGCATTTTTGCTTGTTTAAGATAGCTATAGAGGGAGTTTCCTTGTGACATTTCCATATATTTATATATTATAACCCAAATTGGTTCATCCCCTCTATTTTTCTCTTTCTTCTTATGATGATTTTAACAAGTTTAAAATTCTTTTGGTGTGAAGTCTCCTATGCTTATTTCTAAAAGATATGTAGTTTCACATTTTTATATTAAATATCTGGTCCATTTCAAGTTAATCTTTGTATGAGGTGAAAGGTTTAGGTGGAGTTTCTTACTTTTGCTTATGAATGTCCAAATGCTCCAGGACCATTTGTTGCAAAGGCTTGTCTCACTTGCTTTTGCATTTTGTTAAAAATCAGGACATGTGTGTGGGTCTATTTCTGTGTTAGCTATTTTGTTACACTCATCCGTATGTCTGTCCCATCACCAATAATAAACTGTCTTGATTACCATTGCTATATAGTAAGCCTTAAATTGAGTAGAGTGATTCCTCCCACTTGATTATTCTTTTTCAAGACTGTTTTAGCTATTCTAGGGCATGTGAATTTCCATATAAATTTTAAATTAAGCTTATCTATTTCTACAAAAATCTTTGCTGGGACTTTGCTAAGAATTGCATTAAACCTGTATTTCAATTTAAGGAGAATTGACAGCTTTACTGTGCTGAGACTTACAATAAAAGAACACAGTATGTCTCTCTGTGTAGGTGTTCTATAGTTTTATTGTAAGCATTTTATAATTTTTCAGCATATGAGTTCTTCCCATCTTTTGCTCAGTTTATACCTTAAGTTTTTAATTTTCATTTTCACTAAGCAATTGTAAATGGTACTTTGTTTTTAATTTTAGTTTCTGTAGGTTTATTTTTTTGGTTAAATTTTAATTGTAATCACATTTTAAAATTTGAAATCCCTATTCTGCTGTTATATACTAGTTGTTTTTATTATCATAATTGTGAACACATTAATAGTATAAGTTAATAGGATTCACTGTGTTATTTATATACCTGCATATATTGTGCATTGATCCTGTTCACCCACCCTTCTTCTCTTCTACACCCCCTCCTGCTTCCCCTTCCCTTATAGTACCCTTCTCAGTCCCTAAAAGTCCCTCATAAAAGTTTTTTCTCAATCTATAGAAATGTAGTCAATTCTGTTATTCTGCAACCTTGCTGCACTCACTAGTTATGGGAGCGTTTTTATAGATTTATTGGGATGTCCTACATGGACAGTCATATCATCTGAAAATAGGGACAGCTATATTTCTTTACACCCAATTTTTATAGCTTTTATTTTTGTGCCTAATAGCAGTAATTAAAACATCCAGCATTATACTGAATAAGAGTGGTGACAGTAGACATCTTGACTATGTTCCTTATCTTAGAGTGAACACATTCTCTCTTCATTAAGTATGAGGTTAGCTATGTGTGCAGATTTTTTGTGCATAGATTCCCTCTTTAAATTTGAAGTGGTTACCCTCCATTTGTAACTTGATGAAAGTTTTTATCATGTATGGGTATTGGACCCTTTCAACTGCTTTTTCTGTCTCAAAAGATATGATCATATGATTTTTGCTTTTTGATTTACTGATATGGTGGATTATAGTGATTGATTTTCAGATACTGAACCAGGCTTTCCTACCTTGAGTAATTCCTACTTGCCTATGGTATATAATACTTCTTAGGCATTGTGGGACTTAGTTTGGCAATATTTTATTGAAGATATTTACATCTGTATCCATGAGAGAGCTCTCTTTTGATCTGGTTAACGCTGTCAAAAGTTTACCTATTTCTCTAGAATTTTTTAAGAAACAATTCTATTATCCATTGGTTTTTTTTCTTTCCTGATTCATGGTTTTATGTTTATGATTTTATTTTTAAGGATTTCTTTTTAAATAAATTTTATTGTGTATACTTAAGGTACACACATGCTATTGTTTGAATATAGTTTGAATGTGCGCCTCAATGATTCAGGTGCTTGAAGTTTGATTCCCTGTTTGATGGTGTAGAGTTGATAGAACTTTTAAGAGGTGGGACCTAGTGCAAATGGATTAGGTCAGAGAGGCATTGGCCTCAGAAGGGATTACTGTTATTCTCCCAGAGTGAATTAGTTTTTGTGACAGTCATATGTCTGCAATATGATGCAGCCAGGAGACTCAAACAAGAACACTGGTGCCATGTCTTTTGGACCCTCCAGTCATCAGAATCATGAGCCAAAGTAACTTCTTTACTCTCTGCAGCACCTACCCAGAGGTATTTTAACTTATTTTTTTAACATAAATTAATTGTACAAAGATGTTTCATTGTAATAGTTACATACATGCATATAATGTACTTCGATCAAATTCACCCCATCTATATATTACGCTTTTTAATCTCCTGCCCTCCTCCCCCCTTCTTTTTAAACAGTTTTAGTGGGTTTCATTATTTTATTTTCATACATATATATATAATGAACTTCTATAATATTCAACCCCCACCACACAAGTATTTTTATAGCATCAGAAAACACAGTAATAAACAAAATTATGTTATGGATATAGATAGTAAAGCAAACTGACATCTTCATCTCACTGTTGCCAATTTTTTGCAATTTATGGAAAAGGCAGTTAAAATCTATTCATTCAGTATAAATTCCAAATACAGTACAATTTTATTATGTGTAGTCCTCATCTTGTGCCATTAAATCTTTACACGTGTGCATCCAGGGGCAGGTTGTCCTGCCCCTGACAACCACTATTTTATCTCTCTATTTGCATATTGAGCTTTTTAAAAGATCTCACATGTAAGTGAAATTCTGCAACAGTTTTCTTTCTGTATCTGAGTTTTTACATTAGTGTAACATCCTCCAGGCTCTTCCATATTGTTGCAAGTAGAAGATATGTCATTGTTTTCAGGATTGAATAATATGATATTCATTCATACAGATAATAGACATATCAGTTTCTTTACTCATTCATCTATGTACAGACACTAAAGGTTTTCATATCATGGCTATTGTAAATAATGCTGCAATGAACATGGGAGTATAGATATCTGTATGAGGTGATAATTTCATCTCTTTTGTGTATATTCCCAGAAGAGGGATTTCTGGGTCATGTGGTAGTTCTATTTAAAATTTTTGTGCAATTCTTATTTTTCATTTCTATTTCTATATTTACTTTATTTTTTGTTTAACATGTTCCATAATTGCTGCATCAATCTACATCCCAATTGACTGTGTACACCATTTGTTATCTGTGACTTTTTGGTACTACTCGTTCTAAAGAGTATGAGGTGGTGTCTCATAGTGGTTTTCATTTGCATTTTCCTAATGATGTTGAACACCTTTTCATATACTTGTTGACTATTTTTATGACTTCTTTGGAGAAATGCTTTTTCAGATAATGTCTAATTTTTAAATAAGATTGTTCTTTATAAATTTTGGATATTAATGCCTTAGACACCTTGCAAATTTTTTCCAATCTGTATGTTGCCATTTCATTTTGTTGATTGTTTCCTTTGCTATGCACACATGTTTTTGCTTGATTTAAACTCACTAATTAACTTTTTGCCTTTGTGGCCTGAGCTCAGGCCAATGTCCAGAACATTCTTCCCAGTGTTATTTCCTGGGAGTTTTATAGTTTCTGCCTCTTACATTTAGAACCTTTATCCATTTTCAGTTGATTTTCGTGTGTAGTATAAGATTAGTATCCAGTTTCATTATTTTTTGCATGTGGAAATCTGCTTCCAGCACCGTTAGTTGAAGAAACTACCCTTTATTGTATTCCATCAAGATTTTGATACAGACCACCATGAATCCATATATTGATTTGGGTACTATCGTCTTTTAACAATATTACTTCTGATCCATGAACATAAGATATCTTTTCACTTATTTGTGTATTCTTCACATTTTAATCAACATATTATAGTTTCCAGTGTATAGTTTAACAGTTTTCACCTCTTTGCTTAAATTCCTAGATATTTTATTTTTTCAATGCTATTATAAATAAGATTTTTTAAAATTTCTTTTTCAGTTTCTTTGTTATTTTGTGTATAAAAATGCTACTGGTTTTGTATGTTGATTTGTGTGTCCTTGAATTTACTGAAGTCACTTATTTTTGTGTCCTTTAAGTGGCTGAATTCACTTATTAATCCTGACAATTTTGTGGCATTTTAAAAACACATGGTGGCATGCCATCTCAAAGGGAGATAATTGTATCTCTTCCTTTCCAGTTTAGATGCTTTTCATTTCTTTTACTTGTCTGATTGCTCCTTATTATACTTCCAGTACTACTATGTTGAATATAAGTGGACAAAGGTAGACATTCTTGCCTTTTACTTTCTTAGTGGTAAACCTTTTATATTTTCCCCATTACTTATAATGTTAGGCAGGGTATGGTGGTGCATGCCTGTAATCTCAGCACTTGGGAGTCTGAGGCAGGAAGATCACTAGTTAGTTCAAGGCCCTCTGGCTAACCTAACAAGTCCTGTCTCAAAAAACCTAAAAATATAATAAGATTAGCTGTGGATATTTCATAAATCTTGTGTTATGTTGAGGAAGTTTTCTTCTGTACTTGAACTGCTCAATTTTTAATCAAGAAGGGAAGTTTTTTGATTGCTGGTTGGGTTTTTTTTGTTTGTTTGTTTTGTTTTGTTTTGTTTGGATCAATTGAGATGAGTATGTGATTTTTATCACATGTTAATGTGATGCATCATGTTGGCTGATTTGCAAATGTTAAACTAGTATTGCACACTAGGAATAAAAACTGTTTGGTCATGATGTGAGATATTTTTGATGTGTTGTTGGATTTAGTTTGCTAATATTTTATTGAGGATTTTTGATTTGGCCTATAGTTTTTTGTTTTTTTCTTGTGAGATCTTTAACTTAAGTGTCAAGGTGGTACTGGCTGTATAAAATAAGTTTGAAAGTATTCTCCCAGCTTTATTTTTAAGAGTTTTAAGAAGTATTCATATTAATTATCTTTGGGTGTTCAGCAGAATTCAGGTGTGAAATCATTTGGTCCTGGGCTTTTCATTCTTGGAATGTTTTCGATTAGTTCTTCAATCTGTTTATTTGTTATTGCTCTGTTCAGGCTATTTCTATTTCTTTCTGAAGCAATCTTGGTAGGTTGCATTTTTCTAGAAATGTATGCAGTTCCTCCAGGTCACCTGGTTTTTGCTTGTCATTGTTCATAATAGTCCCTATCTTTATAATTTTTTTGTTTCTAAGGCATAAGTTGTAATTTCTTCACTTTCATTTATTTTATTTATTTGAATGTTCTATAAGCTTTTCTTAGGCTAAAGGTTTGTTTATTTTGTTTACCTTTCAAAAAAATCAGTTCAGTTTTATTGATTGTATGGTTTTTGCTTTCTCAGATTTATTTCGGTTGTGATTTTTAATATTTTCTTCCTTCTGTTAACTTGGGGGTTAGTTTGTTCTTTTTATACTTCCTTGAGGCATAATGTAGGTTACTTACTGGAATCTTTCAATCTTTCTATAAACTTTTCCTCTTAGAAAAACAACATCCCATAGGTTTGGCTACAGTGTGTTCATTCTCATTTGTCTCAAGATGTTTTTTAAGTTCCCCTTTGGTTTCTTCTGTGATTCATTGGTTGTTTAGGAGAATGCTGTTTACTTTTATTTATGAATTTTCCAAGTTTTCTTCTGTTACTGATTTCTACTTTCATACCATTATGATCTAAAATGATATTTGATGTGACCTCCATCTTCTTCAATTTGTCCAGACCTATTTTGTGGCCTAATATATGGACTATCCTGGAGAATGTTCTATGTATACTAGAGAAAAATATATTCTGCTTTTGTTGGATTAAAATTTTTGTATACATCTGTTAGGTCCATTTGGTCAAAAGTGCAATTCAAGTTCAATATTTCTTCATTAATTTTTTGTCTGATCGATCGGTGTTGAAAGTGCAATATAACTATTAGTGTTGGATTACTAGCTGCCTTTCCCCTCATGTCCATTAATATTTGCTTTGTGTTTCTAGGTGTTCAATATTGGAAATAAATTGCTATGTCCTCTAAATGACTTAACACTTTTATTGTTAAATAATGACTTCTTTGTCTCTTGTGACGGTTTTTGACTTGAAGATTATTTTATAAGATATAAGTGTAGCCACCTGTGCTCTATTTTAGCTGTCATTCACATGGTATATCTCCTCCTATCCTTTCACTTTCAACCTATATGAGACCTTACAGCTTAGGTCAGAGTCTTATAGGCAGTGTAGGGTTGTATCTTGTTTTTCTAAAATTCATTGAGCCACTCAATGTCTTTTGGTTAGAGAATTTAATCTATTTACATTCAAAACTAGTATTGATACATAAGGACTTACTATTGACTTACTAATGCTATTTTGTTAATTGTTTTCTGGTTGCTTTGTAGATCTTTTGTTCCTTTGCTCCTCTCTTGTCTGTCTTTGTAATTTGGTCATTTTTTGTAGTGCTAAGCTTTGAGCGTCTTCTTTTTATCTCTTGTAATATATATGTATACACACATATATATGTGTATACATATGTGTGTATACATACATATATTTGTTTTATAGTTATGAGGCTTACATACATCTTTACTGAGTCCATTATTTATTTATTTGTTTATTAAAAACATTTTTATTAGCATGTATTAATTGTACAAGAGTGTTCATGGTGACATTTCTACATACGCTTAACAATGTTCCTTGGATAGGTTCAGCCCCACTCTCATTCTCCCTTATCCGCATACCCCCACTTAAAATGATTTCCACAGGTTTTAATGTTATACCTTCATACAAGCTTATACAAAACAGCTTATAGACACTGTCACCTTCTTATGCATTTTGGTATATCATAACTTCATAGATGTGGATAGATATTCACAGTTAAGAAGAATCCTTTACACCAGGTTATGGACACCCAACCTTTTGGGTAGTATAAAACATTTACTTTGTTTTTCCTTTCTTAACTCCCTCTGTTACTGTCTCTATTCCCTGACTTCTGACACTAATTCTTTTCATGTACTTAAATTCTTAAGTGAGACAATATTACCTCCTTAATTGCAACTTACGTGACATGGTACCCAATTCAACATCATAAAATTACAATTTCACAAAATTACATTAATTGTTTGTTATAAAATTACATTAAAGTGATAGAAAAAAGTAAAAATCAAAACTCTCCAACTGTTCATGGAGATTATAGTAAAATTAATACTCTGTTCTATACTAGTTAACAAATAAGAAAAAAAGAAAATAATTTATTTCTTAGAAAGTTATGAAGAAATGGAGGAACTTAGAACTTGTGATAAATCCTAAAGGAAAATAAAAACATAGTTCATCACTTTTACAAAGGATTTAGAGGAGTGTGAGTTGTAAATGCAGCTAAGAACAGACAAATTTATCTCATTTTTAAGCAGAGACAAATAGAACTAACTTCTTTTTCTCTTTTGCCCCATGTACCCAGACAGTTAGAAAACTGGCAAAGGTATCTAATTATACCGTTTGTAAAATGGAAAAGGGAGTATGCGTTTCTACAAATCTTACAATAAGCATTCTATTCATCACTGCTTTCAGAAAGTGCAGTCAAATGGATTATAATTTGGACGCCAAGGAACTTAACTCTTGTGATAAGGTCTATCATTCTCTGAATGTTCATGAGAGTACCCTGAATAGAACCACAACGTAAGTCTCTTGTGGCTGCAAACCAGGACTTTGCACATGCTCTTAAAGCTTGTTTACTTTGATGTTAGAAATCAGAAGACTTGAAGTTGCTTGTCAATTTCTCTACACCTTTGAAGACGTAAAAATGTCAAATTACATATTTACCTGTTGTTCTCCAGTGTTACTTTATGGTGGGAAATGGCAGGATAGTGTCCAGGCTCTAAATTTCAAAATTGTCTTTGATGACCTGTTTCTCACTAGGCTCTTTGCAAAAATGTCCTTTTACTAGTTCTTCATTCACATTATACCTTATATCCTGCCCTACTTTTCCAGGTTCACTGCCAACAACCTGGCTCCATAGCACACTTCCTTGAGTTAGGAATAATCTAATAATACACAAACAGTACTATTCCTACATTTATTCTTGAGTATCCCTTCCAATTTATTATTCACATAGAACAGAGATTCACATTTCTAGAATTCATCACTTTAGTATCATATCCATAAAACTTCAATGATTGCCTTTTGGCTATAAACTAAAGTTCAAAATGTTGCAAAATGGCTTGTTGGCTAAGTTTAGTAATTTATAGACAGTATACTATTTCAATTCTCCCTAGCAGTGCCAGCTAGCTTTCAAAAAGGAAAATAACTCTAATAGTATTCTGGCACAGGAAATTCTAATTTCACACACAGATAATGACATTATCTGATTTTCCAATTTAGGAATCATAGAGAACTTTAAGAAATATCTTTTCCAAATGTTCCTTTATGAATCTGTCTATAACACACTTCAATTTTTTTGGTCTGGGATTCTCTGAGTGTGGTTTAAATGAGCTAATACAGTAAAGCCACCCTTATCCACCAGAGATACATTTTGAGATCCCCCAGGGATGCTGAAACTACAGAGAATGTTGGACCCTATATACATTATTTTTCCTATATGACATGCAGTCTTGCTACATAATAAGTACCAGAGTTAATCTGTCCTTCTGTTTTATGCTCTGGTGCTTTTACATTATTGCTCTTGTATTTGGGAGCTATTTTTAAGTAAAATAAGGGTGGTTTGAACACAAGCACTGTACTACCGCAACAGTCAATCTGATAACCAAAATTGCTATCAAGTAACTAATAAGCAGGTACCTTATACAGTATGAATATGCTGGACAAAGGGACGATTCATGTCCTGGGCAGGATGGAGGAGGACAGTGTGAGATTTCATCATGCTGCTTGGATTAGCATGTAATTTAAAACTTGCACATTGTTTATTTCTGGAATTTTCCACTTAATATTGTCAAACCACAAATGACTATAAGTAACTAAAGCTGCAGAAAGTGAAACCTCAGATAATGGTGGACTACTGAATATACAAAAAGTTTAGACTTGTGCCAGGCACATAGCCTGCCTTCTTCAAGTGTTTGCTATGATTAATATTGAATTATCAGTGGAAAGTGTGACTGTCTGGATGACAACACACCTGGGTTTGGATTCTATGCCTGGAATCACTATCAGTGTGTCCAGGGGGAATCATTTTACCCTTCTCGGCCTTGGTTTCTTCTTTTGCAAAACAGAGAAATTAAGTACCACGATGAATTAGAGAACAAAAGATAATGAAGCTAAAATAGCTAGGACAGGAGGACCTTGTATACAGCAAGTGCTCCCTAAGAGCAAGGGTTTACTACTATTATTCATTGCTCTACATTCTTTTCTCTGCTCCCCAGACTGATAAACATCTCACTTTCATTTTTCTGTCCTCATTTGAACTTTATTCACCCTTTCCTGAGAAACCAGACACAGAGGATACAGCCTTCCCCCCAGCATTTATTTACCTGTACAGCTTATTTAATTCATACATGAAATGTATATTGACTGCTAAGGATCAAAGCCTGTTTAGAAACAGTTTTATTGAGATATAAGTCATGAACCATACAATGTACCTCTTTAAAGTGTGTAATTCAAAGAATTTTAACATATCACAGACTCATCCATCCAATATCAAAATTTTCATTATGTTTTCTTTATCTCAAATAAAACTCCAGTCCTATTAGTCATTACTCCCAAATTCTTCTCCACTCCTCACCCTTAGGTCATTATCACTGAACTTCCTATTTGTATGGATCTGTCTATTCTGGTCATTTCATACAAATGGAATCATACAATATATGCTATTTTGTGACTAGTTTCTTTCTCTTAGCATATGATTTCAAAGTTTATGCATGTGCCAATTCTTTGTCTTTCTATTGCTAAATAATATTCCATCATGTGGGTACAACATCAAAGGTTTTTAATCATGCTTTTTTTGAATGTACTGTGCTGCCTCTCAGGACACTCCCTAGATCCAAAGCTTTATTTGAATGCCTATAGCAGTGGTAGGCAATCTATAGTTCACTGGCCTACTTTTTTAAGGATTGAGAGCTAAGAGTACTATACAAGAATGAATATAGAATTTTTAAACTGGTTGAAACAACCATATGAATATATATATTTATATTATATATTATATTATATTATATAATATATATAATACAATATTATATATATAATTGCCTCAAGGAAACTCCCTGTATAGCTATTTTAAACAAGCAAAATGCAATTTTTTTTCTTTCTTTTGCAAAGTTTGAGAACAAGAGGGTGGAACAGGTCTTGCTTGGCGGGGGTGGGGAGGTGAAGGAGTGGTATACATGGGAAAAGTGAGGAAGTGGGGAAAGGGTTAGGAAGGTGAATACTGTGCAAATACTGTGTACACATGTATGTAAATGGAAAAATGATACCTATTGAAGCTATTCTAGGAATGAGGGGGTGGGGATGAAGGAGAATGGTTGAGGAGGTGAATTCAAGTATGATATATTTGATATATTGTAAGAACATTTGTAAATGTCACAATGTACCTCCACCCAGCCCAACAATAAAAAAAGAAAAATACAAATTTTAAAAAGAGCTAAGAGTAATTTCTATATTTTTAAATGGCTGAAAAAAATTTAAAAGAATGATATTTTGTGTCACAGGAAAATTATATGAAATTCAAATTTTAGGGACCATAAACAAAGTTTTACTAGAATACAGCCATGCTCATTCATTTACATATTATGTGACTGCTTTCACACTTCAGTGGCAGAATTGAGTAGCTGTGACAGAGAGCATATGATTTATAAAGCCTAAAATGTGTATTATCTTGTGTTTTCTAGAAAAAGTTTCTCTACCCCTGGTCTATAGACTCCAGGCAGGTAGTAAAGTCTTTGAAGTCAGTAGGAGTAACAATAAAGAAGAGCTGGGGGCTGTGGAAAAATATGTGAATGTCAAGTACATGCCATACGTGAATATATTCAAATATTGACCCATCCCATTTTCATGAAATATTCGGCCACAGACTCTCTTGGTTTGCTGCCTGCTCCAAGAGGCATAACAGGTAGTAAAAGAATACAATCATTAGTTACTTTAAACATTTTTAAACACTTCCTATCTTAATTTGGGTTCCCCAGGAATAGCCTTTGAGACAAGAATTTGAATGCAAATGGTTTATTTGGGAACTGATCCCAGGAGACACTAATAGGAAAGTGAGGAAATGAGATAGGGAAGAGAAGGCAGTGTTTCAAGAAAGTGGCCCTGTAGGCAACTAGAGCTTAACTGCACCGAGGAAGCTAGTGCAGAACATTCACCTCAGAATTAGGCCAAAGTGGGGATGTAAAGAAGAGGCTGGAGTTTGAATCAACTAACTCCTGTCAGTCAGTCATTAGTCGAGGGTTGACAGCTTCTCTTGTAGGGTGTTAGTTCTTTTTGTGTGTGTGTGATACTGGGAACTGAATTCGGGGCACTCTTCCACTTGAGCAATGGCCCCAGACTTTTTGCTTTAGTTATTTTTTGAATAAATAGCACTTTTTTCCTAAGCTGGCCTGGACAGTTGTCCTCCTACATATGTCTCCTGCAAAGCTGGGATGACAGGAATGGCCCACCAGGCCAGGCACTGTTCTGGTCTATCATATGTGTCGCAGATCAAAACAGGCCATAAGGGCCAGAGAAATCCCTTAAAGATCAAATGCTGGTAGGTTGAGATCAGGCTGGTGTGCTCCCAAGAAGTTGGGGTTCAAGGCATGGGGATGACAGTAGGGGTGGGGGCAGGGGTTGACTGTGTCTGATGCTGCTCTTATCTGAACACCCAGACAAAACAAATGTAGCAAATATTGATTGAGAATTTTTCCTATGTACCAATTAGTGTTTTGCTCACAGTTGTGAACCAAACTTGAAAATTCCTGCCCTCGGGGATTTATATTCAGGTGAGAAAGAAACAATAAACAACCTAATTCAATTACAGTGCTATTGCAAGAGGATGGGTGTGTGGGGGGTGAAATAAGGAAGCTGAGGACTACCCTGGTAAGTAAGGTGGTCACCAGAAAAGTGATGTGAGGTAAGCTCAGGGCTCTTGTTTTATCTTCCAGTCTCTGCTTAAAGATGCTTTTAGATCAAGTTTGAAGCATTTAAAAAATCAATTCCAAATCCTACATTCAAGAGGAAGGGACTTCCACTAATCCCTTAGTAATGTTTCCCATTAATTAAGATATGAGATAGAGATAGCTAGGAAAATACTAGAAAGGAAAAAGAGAAGCCAATGTTGGCTTGAGTCTTGAAGCTGAAAGGCAAATTCCACCTCCATCCCTGCTTCCATCCTTCCTAGCCAAAGAGCATCCTCACTGTAAGCCTCCCCTTGGACACCACTGCACTCATTCCATAGCTTCTTTTGGCACCAGCTGCAGGCACCCACCAAGAGAACCACCAAGCAGGCACCACCAAGGAAAGCCTCAGCAAGTGGAGAAAGTCTTAGGGCATGTAAAGCTAACAGCAAAGCCATCTTTCTTCCTCTCCTTTCCTTGTCTCTGAAGAACTTTTGGCCAGGTTCATACCAGGTCCATACCTTGTGTTTGTTCTTGGCCCTGGGAGCACATTCTAATGGTTTCTAAATCTGTTCTTCTGCAAGGTGTGGATTCGAACCAACCGTGAAACGAATTCCTGGTGCCTCCACCTAATGCAAACTCCTTAACACCCTCTTCTACCAACATTTCCAACCTCATGTCTTGCATACTGTCGGATAGCAGCTGGGCTGGAGATGGGGGAAATGGTGAAGACATGCAGAACTTTTGTCAGCTTCTGAAATTCACTGGCTCTTCATAACTTTCCAAGACTATCTTCCCTCCCCCTCCTGAATCCCCTCACTACTTTCTCAAGCAGAATTAGCTTCTCCCATTCTTTGGACACATCTTTATGATAGTATTTAGTGCTTAGCTCATTGTGTTGAAATTAATTTTATACCTCTCTTATGGCAGATAGACTGCAAACATATACATCTATACTTTGGTAAGCAAGGCTTGGGTCTGAATCCAGTGTGGACTTTCTCCTTTTTTATCACAAGTCTAGGCTTGGGGATACACAAGGGGAACTAGATTACAGAAGAGACCCTTAGCTAAATACTGAGTGTGTGCTCACAAATGATCAGTTAGTTTCATATGGCTCTGTGTTATCTACTAATTATTTGATATGTATGATCTGGTCTCTCCATTTGGATACTATGTTCTTTCAAGGTTTTACAATGTTTAGTTCATGTTCTATCTCTGAGCATCAAAAATGCTTTATATATACATAGTGGATAATCAACAGTCAGTTGTGGAGAAAGATGGAATGAAATAGAATGAGAAGAAATGGAATATATTAGGATGCTATGACATTGGATATGAAGGATAGATAAAATTATGAGACTAGGGATGAAAAGCTGGATTAAAATGCAAAAAGGCTGGAGATCAATCAAGTATGTGTTCAATGTTTTATTACGAAAATGTTAATGCATAGTCAGGGATAACTGTGATTTCATCAGGTCCTTTAGGAGCCCAGACATCCTGCTTCTCCCAAAATTCTTTCAGATGTTTCAGAATAATAGTAATTTAAAGTTTATTAACCCTACTTCCTGGCGTTTGAGGAAGGCTGACCCCTTTCCTTCTGAGACAGGAAACTCTCCATCCTGATGTCAAAGGTGTTGAGGTATTGAAAATATTCTTCCTACCCTAAAGGAATTTTTCTCTAGAGAGCTCCAGCCATCTCACAAACAATGCCTTATTGTCCAAGGAGTTAAGTTTAAAGGCAAACATTATGTCTACACTCCATAATCCTTGCAAATAACTCTAGTAAGAGTTGGGAAACTGTATGAAGTCCATCTATCATATATTATCACCTTAATCTCCTTCATTCACCCCCCCCACAAAGTCCCCCAAACACTATACCTATTTTACAGTTCTGTCTTTGTTATTAATATTTAAGTTGATGTTCAAAGGGGTTTCTCATGTGTCTCTGCTTTGAGTCTATTTGCTTTGGTCCGTTCAACCCCTTCCATTGTGCCCCCTTAACTCTTTACCTCCGGCCCCCAGTTTTTTAATAGCTTTCAATATATATCCTTGTATCCTCTGCCTTCACAGATGTTATGTTTTACAATATTGTTGATATTCTATCATTTTCCTTTCCTTTCCCTTCTTCCCTAAGTTCCATAGAGTAGTTCCACTGTAATAACCATGTTCTACATCTGAGTTTGTATATTATCATGCTTGTTTTTGTGTATATGTTTATCTTTGGATCTATCTTCCCTGTATTAGAGAAGTATTTCACTTAACATGATGTCCTCCAATTGCATCCATTTACTTTCAAACCACATGTCATTATTCCTTATGGCTGAGTAAAACTCCATTGTGTATATATACACCACATTTTCTTGATCCATTCATCAGTTGTAGGGCAGCTGGGTTGTTTCCTAGCTTGGCTATTGTGAATAGTGAATAGACATCGGTGTACCGGTGTCTCTAGTGTATCCTGAGGGGGAGAGTCGAAGGGGGTGATCTGCCTAATGTACAATATAAGCCTATTTGGAATCATCACAATGAGTCCTCCCTGTAAAACAAATATATCCTAATTAAAAAAAAAAGAATTGAGAAACTGGAGAAGTTTGTATTTGGGCTGCTTTCGTACCTTGTAAAAAGTTTTCTGAAGCTTTCTCCCAAATACCACCTAAGTACCTAGTTGATGATATATTTTGGGTGAAGGGGGTTTTCATGGCAACTCTCATACCACCTTACAAAATCCTGAGTTTAGATCTTACAGGAAAATACAGGTGAGATAATAAACAAGAGTAACAAGAGCTATAGAGACAAGCCTAGGACAGTACCAAAGCTTTTCATAAGTGCCATAAGCTTCAACTTGACAAAACACATGTTTCTGTCCTAAGATTATCATATCTACATAGTGCTTGCTTTTAAAAATCTATATTATTTTCAGATCAATATCTATTTTTCAGTTTCTTTTTGCTCTCACAAATAAAATTACAATGCATTCCAAGTAGCAAGTGTATAGCTCCAGATTTTAAGACATTCAGAATAAATTTTAGGCTCAAATGCTGTGTTGGCAATATCAAAGTGTCAGACTAAAGTATAAAATAAAAGAAATAGGAGACCTCCTAAGCAGAGAGAGGCAAGCAAGAGATATTTATTACCCACACAAACTCTGCTCTCTTGCTTTTCAATAAGGGACATTGATTTCTTAGCTATACCATATGCATATAACTAATGCTGAATCTCTTGCCAATTAAGAGTTTGATTTTTGGTTCTTTTCAAATTATTTAAACAAAGCAATATGTTATAAAACACAATCGATGTAAGTTAGTTTTTTTTGTGGTACTGGGGCTTGAACTCAGGGTTTACACCGTGAGCCACTCCACCAACCCTTTTTTGTGAAGGGTTTTTTCGAGATAGGGTCTCATGGAACTATTTGCCTGGGCTGGCTTTGCAACTCGATCCTCCTGATCTCTGCCTCCTAAGTAGCTAGGATTACAGGCATGAGCCACCACTGCCTGGCTAGATTTTTTTAAATAAAGAAGATATTTGGTGTTGCAACACTTGTACACAGTATTTTGGTAAAAAGGAAGTATCAGAGATGGGTGGCGTGGAGTCCAAATCTTTGTTTGCAAAACTAATGTTGATTTATCTTGTATAACAACAGTGGAGTAATGACATGCGTCCCTCCAGGATCCTTCTATACCAACAGAGCGGTGATACTTGGAGAGCTTTTTTGTCCCCTAATATGGAAATCTGGATACCAGCCATAGCTACTTTCACTGCCAGCTGTTGTGTGGTTCTGCTAATGTGATGCTGTTTATTTAAAGTCTCTGTATCACTTCTCACTACCTTACCAGTTCAGTCAATGTCATCTGACAAAATGAACAAGTAAACGACCAGAACAAAAGGAGTAGCACATGCTCAGTGTGTTTTTTAAGAACCCACTGTCCAAAGAGAACTAGTACTAATAATATAGGTCAAGGACACCGAGTGTAATAAATAGTTCTGCAAGAGGAAAGTCAAGTAAAGGCTTAGGAATGCTTTTGAACTAAATGTAGTAAAATGGAGAATCATGAATTGTTACTAGGGCTGCAGGAATTGCTTCCAGCTTATAAGGTTTTGCTGGATGCATGTCAACAGTGCTGCCTCCTAAGAACACTGCTCCTGGGCAGCTTGTGTCAATGGGCTACAGAAACCCTTACATAGCCTTCACCAAAAGGGCGGTGATCTACTCACTCAGCAATAGAGTTAAAGTCTAGTTAGGTCGAGCCATCCAGGCAGGAATGAAGTCCATAAAAAATGTCCCTTCCTTTGCCATAGCTATAGTGGACATTTTTTCTTTTCTTTAACTTTTACTCTACACCAGGAACCAGCAAAGTTTTTCCATAAAATACAGTGTTTTAGGCTTTTCAGACCCTACTATGTCTCTTTCTCACATATTATTTATTTTTTAAATGACCCTTAAAAATATTAAAGCATTTCTTAGCTGTGTGCAGTGGCTCATGCATGTAATCCCAGCTACTTAGGAAGTGGAGATAGGAGGATCATGTTCTGAGACCAGCCTGGGTAAAAAGTGCAAGACCTTATCTGAAAAAGAAAAAAAGAAAAATGGACTGGTGTAGTGGCTCAGGTGGTAGAGCACTTGCTTAGCAAGCGTAAGGCCTTGGGTTTAAAATTGCATAATGCCACAAACATATGTGTGTGTATGTGTGTGTGTGTGTGTGTGTGTGTGTTTATATGCATATATTTCTTAGCTCATGAACCATATAAAAATAGGCCATGAGCCAGAACTGGCTCACCACAAGGCACAGTTTGCCAACGTCAGGTCTAGACTGAAAGCTACCTAGTGTATAAGTCAGCTATTGACACATAATGCTATATAACAAACCATCCAAAAAACCAGTGACATACAACAATAAGCATTTTTTCCTCTTACAGGAGTGCAGCTCAGCTGGGGGAGGTCTGCTTACTGAAAAACCTGAAAAAATGCACGTGTCCTAAGATTATTACATCCATAGATTTTCTGTTTTTAAAGGGATTTGGACACAAGAGAATATTGCTCTTTGGGGAATGCATTGTATTTACAAAGATAAATAACAGAAAATTGACTTTTTTTGTATTTCAAAGAAGGCATCATGCTAGTGGAATGTCTATGCTTGCCATTCAATTTCTTATAAATGATGAAGGGAGCTAACATATATTAGCACAAAGGATGTGCTAGGCACTATTCTGGCCCTATAAACATAGTAACACAACAGATTAAGCCATTGCCCAAAGCTAGACTTCTGGGAAATGAGAGAGTTTGTTAATCACCAGGGTATATTGCCTTTCAAGATTTCTTTAAGGCCTATGAAAGTCCTTGTGGCACTTCTGCTGTGAAGAATAATAAGACTAGCAAAAATGGGAGTCCATATTCATATGTTAAGTCTTAAAATTTTCTTTTTCATAGAACTAGCCCTCTTGGAATGCAAGATAAGTGTTCTTATAAATTAGACTTACCTTGTTTTTAAATGCTCACATCATAAGACCAATTTATAAAGCCTTTGAGCTACTTGAACAAAAGAATGACTATGTAATCACCAACCATTTTTGCTATGCCAACCAATCAGGTCTGTTGAGGGCTGATGATTTTAGACATGCACATGTGTTGAACATTGAAACACATCTGGCTTTAGCCATTTGAATGTAAATGGCTTAAAGAAAATTGCTTCTATGTTTTTATGACTATGTTGGACTTAATTTTCTTTGAGATATAATAGACATAATAAAGTAAACTATGTAAAGTATGCCAACCTTAATTGTGCAGCTTGGTAATTTTTACTGTATAGGTACACATTCCCAACCTTCCTTCTCCTCTTCTTAAAGCCATCAGTCACATCAAGATATAGGTTATTCCCAATGCCCTGTGAAGTTCCCTTCTTTCCCTTCCTAGTCTACACTCTCAAATCTATTCACCTGGAGGTAACCAGTATTTTGCCTTTTGCATTAATCAGCTAGTTAACCTCTTGTTGAATTTGATGTAAATGGAATTGAACCTATGCATTTTTGGTATCAGGTTTCCTTCACTCAATGTATGTAAGGTTCATCCATGTTGTTATATGTACAAACAGTTTGTTCTTTTTATTGTTATATAGTTTTCCTTTGTGTGACTATACTACCATTTATTTGTTCATCCTCCTGTTGGTGAGCATTTGGCTTGGCTCCAGCTCTTGGCTATTATGAATAAAATTTTAATGAATATTCTTATATTTATCTTTTTGTGGACACATGTAGCCATTTTTCTTGGGTATGTCAAAGAGAAGAATTGCCGAGTTGTAGGGCAAGTGCTTTAATAGTTTCCCAAAGGTTATGTGGAGTTTTGTTGAAATACTTAAAAAAGATCTGTACACACATAATCATACTAAAATTCAGTATTTTGATGCAATAAAGTTTTGCGCTTTTGTCTGATTACTAAGATTGGCAAATATAATTGGTTATTTATATAACGTCTCATCCTCTAATTACTTGTCTGACTTGAAACGAACCTCTCAAAATTGTGTTTTGCTCATTCTGTTTATAACTATATAACAATCAGTTTGCTAATCCCAAGACAAAAACCTACCATAATTGTTCTGCGTGTCAGACAAAGCACATTCCTGTGTTTTAGAGGTATTGTAGAAATGAGAAAACACTAGAAATTTCTAGAAAGTGTGTGTCCCATTTAGTTGGAGGGCAAAATTTCCTACTTTTGCTAAGCTAGAGAGGGAAGTGAAGGTATATATGGCAAAGCAACAGGGAAGGCCTGACATGGTGTAAAAAGTTGTTCCCAATTCAGTGGTAATGACCACTGTCATTTGCATTATCTTTCCCTGCTGGAGACCTCTTTTATACATAGTTCATCTGATTAAGCCTTGGTCTTATTTTTCTCTGACTGAAGTCTGAATCTACTTTATAGTTGGGTCCACAAGTGTCTCTGGGAAGCATACACGAACTCTTCCTGCCAGAACCACATTTGAGGCTCAGCTGAGGTCCAGGATCCTTAGGGAACAGTGTGGAAGCCCAGTTTTTTCTCTTTCAGGTCTACTTTATTGACTATCTTTATTCTTTTTTTTTTATTATGTGCATACATTGTTTGGGTCATTTCTCCACCCTGCCCCCCTCCCCCTCCCCCCCCCAGTTTCAGGCAGGTCCCGTTCTGCCTTTGTGACTGATTTTGTTGAAGAAAAGACACAAGCATAATAAGAAAGACAAAGCATTTTTGCTAGCTGAGTTAAGGATAGCTGTACAGAGTTTCCTACTATTGCTCTCATGTACCCATGTGTTACGTCCCATGTTGATTCAACTCTAATTGATCTTTACATTGGTTCCTGATCCCCTGCTAGTGATAACCTGTCATTTTAAGGTTTCTGTATTAGTTCCTCTGCAGTGGGGACATCAAATGCTTTCATGTTTTGGGTTTTCTACCTATTCCTATATCTCCGGTGTGTGCTCTCCCCTTGTCATGTGATCCAAGTCCAACCACATTGTTGCATTTGTCCTAGATCTAAAGTCCACATATGAGGGAGAACATACAATTTTTGGTCTTCTGAGCCTGGCTGACCTTGCTCAGAATGATGTATTCTAAGCTGTCTCACCACCATAACCCTTTTCTTTCTCTCTTCCCCCAATGCTACCCATATAACTAGAATTTACTCAAAAAACAGGTGATGAGGCAGTTAATTCATTTTGAGAAACTTGGGAAGCCTGAAGATGAAGAAATAAAACAGAGGTTAATAGGACTGTACAGTAAAGGTTATATTTCTGGTCTGAAAAATTAGAAGACATGTTGATCAGGTTAGGCATTTGAGAAGCTAACAGGAAAATACACTTTAGCTCAGGCGAGGCTAAAGATCAATAAACCGGTGTTCTAACCTATTTAAATTTGTGATAGTGAGAGTGAGGCTGGGAATTTCCACACATAATAATGTCCCAAAGTACACTATATAATGGCAAGAGGTACTAAAATGGAAATGCCAAAATGAAGCAATGCACTTCTTTAAGAGTACCAAGCTACCTCTGATACTTCCTTTTACCAAAATACTGTGTACAAGTGTTGCAACACCAAATATCTTCTTTATTTAAAAAAAATCTAGCTGGGCAGTTGGTAGCTCATGCCTGTAATTCTAGCTACTCAGGAGGCAGAGATTAGGAGGATCACAGTTCAAAGCCAGCCCAGACAAATAGTTCCATGAGACCCTATCTCAAAAAAGTGCTGGTGGAGTGGCTCAAGGTGAAAGCCCTGAGTTCAAACCCCAGTACAAAAAAAAAAAAGAATGAAATGGAAATAATTGTCAAAGCCTAAGATGAGAATAAAATATCATAGCAGTGAAGGACAATGACCAGTATTTCTTGAATGTGTTTATATTTCTTTCCCATGAATTATCCAGACACAAATGGGGAAAGCTCCCTAGTGAGAAGAGCAGAGTCATGAAGGAGAAAACTGTTTCCTAATTATAGACACAATTTTATTTATCAA
The DNA here is from genome assembly GCF_047511655.1 of Castor canadensis. Classification (NCBI taxonomy): domain Eukaryota; kingdom Metazoa; phylum Chordata; class Mammalia; order Rodentia; family Castoridae; genus Castor; species Castor canadensis. The sequence continues at coordinate 124,398,684 of NC_133405.1, read as the reverse complement.
CTAAAGGGAAATGTTATTTTAAACAGGCAAATAAGCCCAATGCCAGCAACTCATACCTGTCATCCTAGCTACTTAGGAGGCTAAGATTTGGTGGGTCATTGTTTGAGGCCAGGCCAGGCAGGGAGTTTGAGACACCCCATCTCGACCAATAGTTGGGTACAATGGTATGCCACTGTCATTCCAAACTACACAGGAGGCTAAGGTCGGGATGATCAAAGTTCCAGGCCAGCCTGGGCAGAAATGTGAGACTTTATCTCAATGGAAAAAAGCTGGGCATGGTGGCACACACCTGACATCTCAGCTATGATTAAAGTTTAAAATAGGAGGACTTCAGTCCAGGCCAGCCTGAGCCAAACGGAGACCCTATCTCCAAAATAACCAGAGGTGTGGCTCAAGTGGTAGAGCACCTGTCTCACAAGCATGAAGCTCTCAGTTCAAATCCCAGTATGGCCCAAAGAAACCAAAACAGGTAAATAACATATTTGCTGATTACTCTTTTCTTTAATTCAAATGTGACCTATCTCTGTCAGTGATATCTTTGTATCCCAGATCAGTGATCCTAGACCTCGACCCTGGCTACATATTAGAATTCTAGGTTGTGAGAAGGAATGGGTTTTTTAAAATGGTACTTTAGTCTGACTATAGAACAAGTACATCAAACTTTTTGAGGATAGAACCTCATCAAAAGATAACTCATATATTTGCTTATAGAGGGTCTGCTTTGTCCCTTAAGTGATTTAAAGCACGTCACAATCCTTAGAATGGAATTTGGTCTAACAGAATTCTCCCTACTTGGCTTTATTACTACTACAAAATTTTAGGCTACATATGGCAGGTGCTGAAGTTGATGCTCTAAAGCCTTGGCTGAATACACAATGATTTAGATCTCTTTCTGTTCTCATGAATCTTGCAATCTAGCAGAAGAAAAGTGCTTAATAATTGTAACAGTGACTACAACATGTGCCATAGAAGAGGTGCTCATGGAAGTGACTTGAAGGATAAAGCTGTCAGGGATCAGAGACGGTTTAATAAAACAGGTGACCTGTAATAGAAGCCTCAAAGGATAGGTAGCTCTTCACAGGCAGAGATAGAGGAAAAGGCAATCCAGAATACAGGAGCAGCATAATAAAAACATTAAAGACAACAATTAATGGGGTGTTTTCCACAAGTAGATAGTGTATTTCTGTCAGGTAAACAGAAGAATGCACCCAGGATAATAGGAGGAAAAATAGTAGAAATATAAGATATGGTCAGATTATGCAGGACTTCTAATACTAAGATTAAGACTCTGAATTTTTACTTTCCTAGAAAGTATGAGGCCCTGAGTTCAATCCCCAATACTTCTAAGAAAAAAAAAAAAGAAGACTCTTAACTTCGGTCTGTAGCAAGAAGGGGAAAAATCTTTTGAGCAAGGGAGGCCAAGATCAAAGGAGACCTTTAGGAAACTAATTTGGACATCAATCCACAGAGTTGTTTGGAAGAGAAAGAATTTGGAGGTGGGAGACAGGAAGGAAGAAGCTATTACAAATGCCTAGGTGACTAATAAGGTCAAAAATTAGATTTGACAAAACAAGGAAATTGCCTGGATTTGTATAGGATAGAAGCTGAGGGAAACATCAAAAGCTGAGTTTGTACATTTAAACCATCACCTACATGGTGATACCTTAACAGGGAGTCAGAATAATACTAGTCAGAATTTATTGAGCAACTACTCTATATCAGGCTAAGTGCTTTGCTTATACTGTCTCATTTTAATCTTCCCAAAATTTTATTTTATGAGGTATTAGTTCTCTAACAGTTTTAGCTTTCTCTGTGTATTTGCAACTTCAGAAAAAAGCATTTAGGTGAAGAGTAGCAGATATTGCTTGCTGAAATCAGGCCAGAAGACAAGAGCAAAAAAAATTCCAGAATACACTCCACTAGGTCAACAGTTCTTTAAAATCTTATAAACTTCTTCCTTCACACAACACCTTCTTTTTGTGAGTTAACTTTTATGAATTTATTGATGTAGTGGAGGAAGGGTGTAACTCTTAGTAAGCTCAGACGGGACCAGGCATGGTGGTTCATGGCTATAATCTCAGGTGGAGATCAGGAGGATCACAGTTCAAGACCAGTCCAAATAAGAAGGAAAATTCCATCTCAAAAAATAAACCAGACATGGTGATATGTAGCTGCAATACCAAACTTTGTGTAAGGCACAAGTAGGAGGATCATGGTCCAAGGTCAGCCCCAGCAAAATTGCAGGACCCTATCCAAAACATAACTAAAGCAACAAAAGGGCTGAAGGCGTGGCTCAAGTAAAGCATCTGCTTACCAAGCACAAGACTCTAAGTTCAAACTCCAGAACAACAAAACGAAGCAAAATCCTGAGAGGGTGTCTGGCAGTACCTTGGCCTTGATGTTAGAAAATGGGGATAATTAACCCCTGTTAATTACCTCAGCTTTGGAACTTCATTGGAAATTCACCCAACATCATTTTACAGACACTTTGACATATAGAAGTAGTAGGGGAAAAATATAAAAGAAAAGAGAGCCAAAATATATGTGAAATGGAGTAGCCCTGTTAATAATTGTGAAAAATGAAAATAATCTAAATATCTATGAGTAAAGGTTAAATAATTGTAGTGTCTCCACACATGATCATATGTCGAGTATGCAATACTTTCAGAAAATGAGGAAGACATAACTGTACTAACTTGGAAAGGCTAAGAAAAACAGCAAATATCAAGGTACAGAATATTGAATAAAAGATACAGAATATAGGATAATTTTATGGCATGCCTTCATATGTACATCTACTTTAATAGATATTAAAATATAATACACAACTCATTATCTACTCCCTACTTCACAATTCCTTGGCCTTTTTTTTTTGGCAGTCAGAGCTTCACACTTGGGAGGCAGGTGCCCCACCACTTAAGCCATGCCTCCAGCCCTCTTCAACCCTTCTAAGGAGGATTTTTATTTGTTTCTCTCAGATCCTGATTCTTTGTAGTATTGTTTAGAAGTAATAGGTAGAAATGCTAACATAAACTTAAAGGCTAACTTGATTCACATTAGACAGAGTATGGAGCTACCTGGGGAAAAAAGAAATGGGTGAGCTGGAATTTTTGCAGAAAGATGGAGGAGGTATCATGGTGACTTGAAAAGCATGGTTTAAAAGATACATGTATATTACATTTGATATTAAATACTATATTATGTATCATATAGAGTTAATATTATATTTTAAATTTAGCACATATATTTTATGTGCATGAAAAATGTCAAAGAATATCCACCAAACTCTTGGTAGCCAGAAATGGTTATCTGAGGATAATTATATTGAGTGGGGATATTGAGCAGCAACGGTGAGTTATGCTTTCTTATTATATATTTCTTCTGTACGATGTTAATTTTTCAAAACAAGGCTATATTCTTTTTATAACAAAAGCAGCAACAAAGAAAAAAACATGACCTGTTCTGGGATTAACTGGTAAAGTAGTTATGTGGTTAAATGTTAATTTCCTGAGCTAAAAGGAATATTTAGAGATGAGACTAAAATGGTAAGCCAAAACCAGATTGTATACCTTCATCTCCTCACCAAGGACTTTCAACTTACCCTGCTCATAACAAAGAATTCAGATGATTTTTTTGACCCAAAATAACTTGATAAAATCTGTGGTTTACATAGAGAATCCATTTTCTCTTCATACTGATTTTTCAAACATTATTTAACTTACTAGCTTTCAAACTTTTATCTTTCATTTTTGTTTTATTCTGGGTTTTCCAAGTAATTATTTCATGAACACATTGACTTTCTGGCATTTGATAAATTAATATGTGTAGTAAATTCTTTGGAAACTGCAAAGAACTCTATATGTATTTTTATTTTATTGGTATCATTATAATATCATTCTCCATTAATTCATGGCTTATGTATTTGAATCATTGTTTTCTGATTTGTTTCTGGGCTGCCAATTATAGCTTCATTGCATAATTTCCCATGAGGCTTTCTGTACTATTTTTTTGTATCTCTCAGTTTAGTCTTCCATTCCAATTAAAGTTGTCTGGAGTTTTAAATAACACTTCTACCACCATTTACTTATTCTCTTAAAGTTTGTGCATGATGTCCCTTTCTGCTGTATGTGCTATTATTTGTAAAACTTGACTATTTTGTCATCATTGTTCATTATTGAACAAGTGCTCATTTTGTCAGAGGATAAAGAAGATGCTCAAGTATCAGACAGTGCCTTCTGATATGTGCTACCAGAGACCTGTGGGAGGAGAAAGAAGGAATTCAGGGCAAGAAGAGATTTGTATTCTGAGGCAATGTAATTAAAAGATCTTTGTAATGTCAATATGTATTTCCTAATCAGATAAACCTTAGCAAATCTTCCAGGACCTTCTGAAACTCAGGGAAAGAGAACATTTAGCATTAATCAGGCAAACTCCTAGCACATAGAAAACAGTAGTCATGTACCTGAAGCAAAAGGAAGAAAGCCAAAGGAGGTGGAATCTGATCTTTGTCTTGTTTTGAAACATGAATAGATTCCTTTTTTCTTACAAGAAGAGGAGAACATTTTAATCAAGATATTAATCAAACGCCCACAAACTCTTTTAAGAAAAGAAATATCCACAGAAGCCAGGAACTTGAGCTACTTAAGAAGAAGCTGTTTCCCTCTTTAAGGGTTTAATAAGAATTCATTTTACCTTTAATAAAATCCAACCTCAGTGCTCACTGCAGGACAGATAGAGACTCATCCTAGATAATCATTTTGGGAAGCAAACAAATTTGCTGAATTCTCTTGGTATGAAACCTCATTCTGTATTAGTCTCTTGAAAAAATGACAAGTAGACTTTTCCCAGAGAGATAGAAATCATGGCACTTTGGTTTTCATTTATCTTCCCAGGTATGCTGAAACCAGAATTTTCTGGTTGCCTGAGTCCGTTGACTGGGCAAATGTGCTCCCTGATCCTGTTTGAAAATTTGCAAAGATTTTTCCACTCAGATTTTCAACTGCTATCAAATCTCTGTTTATGCTCACATCAACCTCTTCAAAAATCATTTTAGAATTGTCATTGTGGCAGTTTCCATGTTGCTCATGGATATCCATTTCATCTTCAAATGAAATCATCTAGTTTGTTTTTAGGGTCATGCAATTTGAACAAAGAATAGTATTTAAAAGAAAACTAACTAGAGCAAAAGCATAGCTTTGTGACTCATAGGGTTGTGGGGGTGGCATTTATGGGTGCAGTGTTTTCTGGAAGGCTAGAGATTACAAAACAAGGAGTCTCAAAACATACACAAGAAAAGAAAATTTGGCAGACTTTCATTTCTGGCTGTATGTTAGATTATATAGCATGACTTATCCTTTACTGAAATACTAAAATGCTGGATGAAATAGAAAAAAACATCATCATTGTTGAGTTTGAATAAAAGTAGAGAATCAAAAGAGCCAAAACTTAAAAAAAGTCAAACCAAGAATCCAGGAAGGAGGAGGAGTGGGGTAAGTGCCAAAGACAGCGTTCAACCTTGGGGTTTTGCCAAATCTTGGAGATTTTGAACTGCTTCCTTTCATGACTGCGTATGGCACGGATGATAAGACGAGTACAAGTAGAAGTTGTTCTAAGTCATCCTCGACATAAATATAGGGACCCATAGGTTAATGCCTGCTATATCCACAGAATAGGATGTATGGAAAATCAAGCCCTGCTACACAGAAGGAGACAGAAAGAAAACTTGCCTATCTTGACCTGCTACCAGATGATAAGAATATGGAATTTCCACTAAATACTCATGTATTTATATGGTCCAAAAACCTCAAGTTGAAATTAAATTAGACATAGTCTAGGTTTGGTACCACTTCCCAGCAAACTACAGAAGCAAATAGAAAATTTGTTATAGAACTAGACTTTAAACCAGACTTTGAAGAATTGCAAAAATAAACTTCTAAATTAAAAATAACAAAATATACCAGAAACAAAGCACCATAAGTGAGAACCCAAAAAACTTAATAGGCAAGAGAAAAAATACATAAAACTTGAGATATTAAAAAGGTCAGGTACAGAATAGAATATACTTAAGTAGATACTTTAAAAATCAGGGTCAGAGCAGATATGTAAACAACCAAGTAGATCTTCTAGAAGGGAAACTATAATATAGATTTGTTTGACTTTTCATTTTAAATAATCACAGGTTCACAGGAAGTTGCAAAGATAAAATATCTAGGTTCTTTGTTCCCTTAACTCAATTTCATCCAATGGTTATATCTCATAGCTGTAATACAATATCAAAATCGGGAAATTGACATTGGTATAAAGTGTGCATCTAATTCTATGCCACTTTGTCAAGTATATAGATTACATAGTCATCATGGCAATCAAGATATACAACTATTACATCACAACAAATATATCCCTTTTATAGTCATATCCATTCCCTTGCCTTCCATCATTCCTAACCCCTGGAAATAACTAATCTGGTTCTTCTCTATAACATTGCCATTGCAGGAATGTTATAAAAATGGAACCACATAATAAGTGACCTTTTGAGTTTGTTTGTTTTAATTCAGCATAATTCCCTTAAGACCCATGTAAGTCACATCAATAGTTCATGCTTTGTGTTGCTGAGCAGCATTCAAGGGTATGGAGTACCATAGTTCATTCAACCATTTGACAGTCATAGTACAATTTGGTAGTTTCTAGCTTTGGGCTATTGCAAATAAGCTGCCATGAATAATTGTTCAGGTTTTTTTTGGGGGGGGGGTTGGTGTGGGTTTTCATTTAGTGAAGAGAAATGCCTGCAGTGTGACTGTTGGGTTATATGATAAGTGCATATGGCCTAGACAATCTACCTTGCTCCCTTAGGAGACATTGGACCCAGGTGATGCTGATTGGCTTGCTGGCTGTGGTGGCTGCAGGAACTGACAATAGTTTTATTGTTGTTTAAGAAACTGCTAGCTGTGTGCTGGTGGCTCAGGCCTGCAATCCTAGCTACTCAGGAGACAGAGATCAGGAGGATCACTGTTTGAAGCCATCCTGGACAAATAGTTTATCAGACCCTGTCTCAAAAACACCCATTACAAAAAGGGGCTGGTGGCTCAAGATGCAGGCCCTGAGTTTAAACTCCAATACTGCAAAAAAAAAAAAAAAAGAAGGAGCTGCCAACCTAGGGCTGGGGCCATGGCTCAAGTGGTAAAGTGATGGCTTAGCAAGTATGAGGCCCGAGTTCAAACTTCAGTACTGCCTTCCCACAAAAAAAGAAAGTGCCAAACTGTTTTCTAGAGTGACTGTACTGTTTTACATGACTGTGATGGGTCATTGTCAACTTGATTGGATTAAGAGTGCATTTGTGTAGGTAGGAAATTTTGTGGGTGTTACAATGCCCAGATATGTTGTTTTTAGCATTTATTTGGTGACAATAAGAGTTATTAAATATCTTGCAATATGGAGAGAGTCTTGAATAACAAAGGCTTATTTTGCTCAAAGTGCCAATAGTACCTGTTTGAAAAACACCAACAGAAACAGAAATTAAGAAAGTTTACCAAGAGAAACCTGTACCAAATGACATACTTCAAGGAGAAGGAAAATAATGTAAGAAAGAAAGTTTGAAATGTAAAGAAATTGATAAGTGTGGGAAAAGGGAATAGTGATTTTAAATAAATATTCTTTTATTAAATAATTGTAACTATACATAATTTGATGAGCTGAAAAAGCACAGAACAGATGTACTAGACAATAATAATTAAACTAAGAAGGTGGCTGATTGAAACTAAGCTTACAGAGTTCCCTTTTCATTGAAAGGAGAAATATTGGTGTTTAAATGTAGGTTTATGTTAAATATGCAAATTAAAAATTCAAGGGTAGCCCCCTAAAAGAGTAAAAGATAGATATGAAAATGACAAAAGAAACAGAAAAAAAAGAATTCCTCAATAATGTTTTATCCAAAAACAGGTCAAAAAACTATTTTTAAAGTGGTATAGAAGACCAGGATATGCCATCCTAAAATATGCTATTTTGGCAAAAGGATTATTTTAGCTGAAGGCTTTTAAGAAGAAGTAGATATAAGAAAAGCTCAGTGTTCTGCTTGGATTCGTCCATTTGGAGCACAAGGACCAAGATCTTCTGAGAACAATAATTCCAGATAACATTTGTGGCAATGCCAGCCAAGAGCAACTGAAGGTAAGTATTTGGAGAGTATCCAAGATGGAGACTGGAGGGAGGAAGCAGACAATGTGAGCTCCATAAGTCAAAAACCACCAAGAAGAAGAAAAACTCCGACACCCCGAACCGCCATCCTAAACAAAGCTTCTCCACACCACATTACACTGAGAAAACAGGAGAGCTCCCATGCCACCAGACACTGGCTCCAAACCTGCTTGGGAGACGCAGACCACCAGGTGAACAAATAAGCATCATGTGATATTCCCACAGTTACCCCTGGGATAAACCAGCATAGTCCCCTGGACAGACTGACCCCCACCCCGCAAACAAAACAAAACACTCCATAATAAACAAGGAACTGAAAAGGACATGCAGCAGAGGGGGTAGGGGGAAGTGGGGAGGAACAAGGAGCTGATCTCCACATGATCTTTCAGTAAACAAAGCCTAGAAAGGCAGACAGGCTGACAGTAGGCGGGTGATGAGCTGTTGCCTGAAATATGGCAGATAGTAGTCCACAAAGCTTGTCTCCTGATGCAACCACTTGGTGAGACTAAGACAGAGCTTCTGCTTAAATACCAACACCAGAACTGGATGCTGAAGGAGTAACACCAGAATTATTAAGACTGGAATTCTATTCTTCGTGGACTTGGAATTTTTTTTCTTTCTAAGTGTTTGTCTTGTTCACTGTTTGTTTGTCCACCATCTCTCCCTGTTGATTTCTTTGTTTCTCTATTTTTTTCTTTATTTTTCTTTTTTCTCTTTCTTTCTTGGTTTTGTTAGTTTTACTATGATAAGTTAGCTAATACACATAGACCAGGGACAGAAACAGCACCAAGTGGAGCAATGGGAAGACGAAAAAGGGATGGGAACAATTCTCCCCCTCAAAATAAATTAGTACAGTACTCAGAGGGAAATGAAGAAAATGCATACCCAGTTCCAGACTCCAACAAAACAAAGATAAACTATCTCAAGGAACCCAAGGAAACCCACAAGAACACCCTAAAAGAAGAAATCCTGCAAGAAATCACTGAGAATTTCATGGAGATGTCACTAGACAAGGTCAACCAAAACGTACAGGAGGGACTCAAGAAATTCCAAGACAACACAAATGAAGAATATGAGAAGACACATAAACAATTAAGTGAGATCATAGGAGCCCTAAATAAATACCAAAGTGAAACAGAGAACACCATAAATAGAGAGATAGATGAATTAAGGATGAAAATTGAAAATATTAAAGAGGAAGCGACCCATAATATGGAAAACCTCAGAAAAAAGAATGAAACAGAAATACAAAACACATGGAAGACCTCTCCAGCAGACTCAAACAAGCAGAAGACAGAATCTCAGAACTTGAAGATGAAATGGAAATTAAAGGAAAACCTGAAGAGCTATTACTCAGACAACTCAAAACCTGTGAAAGGAATATGCAAGAACTCACTGATGCCATCAAAAGACCAAACCTGAGAATCATGGGCATTGAAGAAGGAGAAGAGGTGCAAGGAAAAGGAATGTGTAATATATTCAACAAAATAATAAAAGAAAATTTCCCAAATCTAGAGAAAACTATGCCCATACAGATACAGGAAGCCTCCAAACAGACTTGACCAAAATAGAACTACACCACGACATATTATCATAAAAACAACAAGCACAGAGAATAGAGTAAGAATATTGAAGGCTGTAAGAGAGAAAAAACAAGTAACATGCAAAGGTAAACCCATGAAAATCACAACAGATTTCTCAACGGAAACATTAAAAGCAAGAAGAGCATGGAGTGAGGTCTTCCGGGCACTGAATGAAAATAACAACACATTGCTCAATGATCAATAGGTCATTGATGAAATAAAAGAGGAAATTAAAAGGTTCCTGGAAGTTAATGAAAATGAAAACATGACCTACTGGAACTTATGGGACACAGCAAAGGCAGTCCTAAGAGGAAAGTTTATAGCCATGAGTGCATATAATAAAAGGACAGAAAGATCTCAAATCAATGGCACAACGCTTCATCTTAAACTCCTAGAAAAAGAAGAACAAGCAAGTCCCAACACAAGCAGAAGGAGAGAAATAATAAAAATAAGGGCCGAAATCAATGAAATAGAAACAAACAAACAAAAAAAACCATACAAAGAATCAATGAAGCATAAAGTTTGTTCTTTGAAAAAATAAGTAAGATTGGCAAACCTGACTAAAATGAGGAGAGAAAAAACCCAAATCTGTAAAATCAGAAATGCAAAAGGGGAGATAACAACAAACACCTTGAAAATCCAGGAAATCATCAGAGACTACCTTGAGTACCTATATTCTAATAAATTTGGACATCTTGAGAAAATGGACAGATTTCTAGATACTTATGACCATCCAAAATTGAACCAAGAGGACATTAATCACCTGAATAGATCTATAACACAAAATGCAATTGAAGCAGCAATAAAGAGTCTCCCAAAAAAGAAAAGTCCAGGACCTGATGAATTCTCTGCTGAATTCCATCAGACCTTTAAAGAAGAACTGATACCACCCTCCTTAAACTGTTCCACGAAATAGAAAGGGAAGGAAAACTTCCTAACATTTTATGAAGCCAGTATTACACTTATCCCAAAACCAGGCAAAGACACCTCCAAAAAAGAGAACTATAGGCCAATCTCCTTAATGAACATTGATGCGAAAATCTTCAATAAAATAATGGCAAACGGAATCCAATAACACATCAGAAAGATCATTCACCACGACCAAGTCGGCTTCATCCCAGGGATATAGGGGTGGTTCAACATACACAAATCTATAAATGTAATACAGCACATTAATAGAAGCAAAGACAAAAACCACTTGACCATCTCAATAGATGCAGAAAAAGCCTTCGACAAGATCTAACACCACTTCATGAAAAAAGTTCTAGGAAAACTGGGAATAGAAAGAATGTACCTCAACATTGTAAAGGCTATATATGACAACTTACAGCCAACATCATACTTAATGATGAAAAACTGAAACGATTTCTCCTAAAATCAGGAATGAGACAAGGGTGCCCACTATCCCCACTCCTATTCAATATAGTACTGGAATTCCTAGCCAGAGCAATTAGGCAAGAAGAAGAAATAAAAAGAATACAAATAGGTAAAAAAATAAACGGTCAAAATATCCCTATTTGCAGATGATATGATCCTATACCTTAAAGACCCAAAAAACTCTACCCAAAAACTCCTAGACACCATCAACAGCTATAGCAAGGTGGCAGGATACAAAATCAACTTACAAAAATCATTAGCTTTTCTATACACCAATAACGAACAAAGTGAGAAAGAATATATGGAAACAATTCCATTAACAATACCCTAAAAAAATCAAATACCTAGGAATAACCTTAACAAAAGATGTAAATGACCTCTACAAGGAAAACTATAAACCACTGAATAAAGAAATCAAAGATTACAGAAGATGGAAAGATCTCCCATGCTCATGGATTAGTAGAATCAACATAGTACAAATGGCTATACTACCAAAAGCAATCTACTTGTTTAATGCAATTCCCATCAAAATCCCAATGACTTTCATCACAGAGATTGAAAAATCTACCCTAAAGTTCATTTGGAAACACAGGAGACTGCGAATTTGCCTAAAGTGGACATAAATTACAAAGACAAGGAGTCTGTTATCATTTGAATATGTAATGTCCTCCAAAGACTTATGTATTGAAAACCTGGTCCCCATGCTGCAGTGTACAGAGGTGGCGCCTGAGAGGTGATTGGATCAATAAGAACTCTAATCCATTGATGAGCTCAGAAAGAAATGGGCTATTTATTAGGACGTGGACCTTAATTGGAAGAGGTGGGTAACTAGGGCCGTGAGTTTGAAGGGTATATTGAACAAAGTACCTAATCAAGTTGTTTTTTAATAGATCATTAAAAATTAAAAAAAACTTTGATGATAAATGACAGGTGATTTTTAGCATAGAGTGCATTTGAATAATTGATTGACATGCTGTAACTAAACTCCTTGCTTCTTATCTAGTGCTGTATGTGAATAAGCTGACTGGGTGCTAACATACATAATGTGTAAAATTGGGAGAGAATTAATGCTGACCCCTATATCACTCTAGCTATAAGTGATAATCACCCTTAAACACATAATTAAATGACAAAAGCTTCATTCCCATCACTGAGATGAGTTTTTTTGACATTTTTCATTGTATATTTGATGGCTATAACACATAATTTAGCATACTTATGTTGTCTTGGTTATATACTAGTTAGTATTTGCAAGTCAAGACGTTTGTTAGTTTTCAAACTCCCTAAAAATAATAAGCATACTAAATTCTCCCACCATGACTGCATTTATAACTGTTTTTTAATTTTTTTTATATTTCTCATGAAATAATGCAAACAGTCACCAAAGTAATAGTTATAAAGGCTTATTATGTTCAGTGGGGCAAGTATGCGGAACAGTACACAGCACATTTTGGGAAGAGCTAACCATCAAGCTTCAAGTTAAAGTGTAATGCAAGCAAAAGTCATAGTTATGTTGCTTTGAGAAACCAGGAATTGCTTCAGTGTTCCTTGTTGGGGATAGCAGCGAAGAAAGAGACATTATTAGAAATGAGATGTGAGGATATAGAGCTCTGCTGTCCAGTATGGTAGATACTAACCACATGTGGATATTGAGCACTTGATTGAAATGACAATATTTTAGACATGCTCAGTTCAAAAACATATAATATTTAAATCAATCTTACTTCCTTAATGTACCACTAGAATAATTTAAATTTAGACAGTGTTGAATAAAGAATCCAGATGACGTAGCTATTGAAACAAGAGAGGACTAAAAGTAAGTGTCTCTAAGAATTCTTGGATTTATTGGGAATTGCTGTCTCCCACAATGTGGGATGTGAATCCAAGCCATGTTGTTAAAGTTTAAATTGATGGTAGCCTCTCAATTTGGGATATTTAGCTATAGGGATTACATTAATTATTTTAATAAAATTTTTTATTTGTATTTCAATAAGGATACCATTGAAATTTATCATTAATTGTTAAAATGGATAAATTATTTAATTATTTAAAAATACCTGTATATTCTCAATTTAAGAAGTAGTGTCATGTTACTTACAAGAAGAAATTCTGCACTGTGTTCTAGAAATTCTGCACTGTGTTTCCAGCTTGCTCTGAACTGTCATATAAACAGTGAAATTATCCCCTCACAGTATCTACAGCCCAATATCTCTTGTAGGAGAGAAATGACAGGAAACAGTCAATAAAAAAAAATGTCTAGGTAGAATCGTTCCTGCTCTTTCCCCTGCCTGCTTTGAAGCAGCAGGTTTTAAAAGAAATGGTGTGGTAGAGTTAGCCCTTAGTTCTATAGAAAATGGTTAAACATGACTGCTTCTTGCCTCTCTTCTTCTTCCCCCTTGGATATAGTCTTAACTTTAATATCTCTTTAAAACAATGTTGTTTTTATTTAAGAAAAATTTTAGAAAGAGGTTCTGAAATGATGTTGCACATATCCTTCTCCCTAAATAGCACTGGGGTTTTTGTGTGTAGCAATGAGGAAAAAGGGCTATGAGATGAACACTGGAAACTGCTTTGAATGTAACTCCTCTCCAGAAAGTTAAAAGGTGTGCGTGTAGAAGGGTAAGATTGTAAGTATGGTGCAAAGAGCTAGACTTTATTGCAAACAATCTATGTAGAACCTATGCTTGGAGAGTACCTTCACATTCAGTTGGCCCATCTTCCATTCCTCATCTAAAGTCCTATCTAGACTGAACAGTTAAGTTTTGCTATTTAGAAAAACATCCAGTGGAGATTCTAAAATAACTACCATTCACTATTTGAATATTCTTTCTTATATCTAACCTTATAGAGAGGTGCTGTGAGGAATGGTGTATTTCATTTTCTTTGAGCTGTTAAGAATGAAAAATACACTTTTTAATTTTAAAATGTTTTGTGGTTAGCACAGGAAAGAGTACTCAACACTTCAATTAGAGTTCAGAACTAGCTATTATGTCATTATGATGAAGATACTAATCACATCCAAACTTCTGGTTGTATATTTCTCTGATAATCTTTATTTTTCACCAATTATTCTTCCTACCCTTCCCAGGACCAATTACTGTCTCATGGTCCCTTCCTACTGCATCCTATCTCCATCATCCTGGAACATTCTCCTTTTCTGTGACAATGAGCAACGATGACACCCATGCTCAAAACTATCCTAAATGGCACAGAGTGTGTGCGAGGGTTCTCCAAATACTACTAGTATTTTTGGATTCTGTGGGTTCGTTTTTGGACACAAGAAAATGATTGGAGCATTCAGTTTGGGTTGCCGCCCCACTCCTCCCCACCCACTTTTTCCACTTTTTCCTTTCGAATGATACATTGCTACGCGGCACCTCCACATGATGCTTTGGTGCCTCAGGAAAGGCTGGTTCCATCTCTAGCCTCAATGGGTTACTCTGAAGTTGATAAAGTCAAATGCAGTGATTCCTCTGTCAACGCATCCTGCTTGGAGACTGGCCATGGAGACTTGGAAATCTTGTGATCAGTTCTGGGGAGTTTATAGCTAGAGAACGTTTCTTAACTCCTAAAAAGAGAAACAAAAATGTATAGAAAAATTTTTCTGCCTCTGAACTTCAGTGTACCAAAAGTTGATGGTCCAATGATCACAACCATTTTATAACCTGGAGGGGAGGTACCAGATAGAACCTTAAGAACTGTGGTCACCAGCACAGTGGCTCATGCCTGTAATTCTAGCTACTTTGTAGGCGGAGATCCAGAGGATAACCATTCCAGGCCAGCCCAGCCCAGGCAAAAAGTACACAAGACCCCATCTCAACCAACAAAAGTTGGGCATGTTGGGGTGAGCCTGTCATCCCAGCCAAACATGAATAGGAGGATCATGATTCAGGCCATCCTGGGTATAAAAGCAAGCTCCTACTCAAAAAGTAACTAATATCCTGAGTTCAAACCCCAGTACCACCACCAAAAGACAACATGAAACATATAAAAAACCCTTAGGTATATGATGAAAGCATTGAACAATTGAATGGAGCCTTCTTACCTTCTAGACATTTTTCTATGTTAAATAATAAATGTTCCATTGCTTAAGTCATTTTGAATTGGGTTTTCTTTTACTTGTGACCAAAATCATTCCAACAGGTGTGAAAATGTAGCATATAATTAAAAACTATGCTAGTTAAGTCATTCTGTGTCCATACCAATTCTAGGGTTTTTTTTTTCATTTTGCAAAATGGCATTAGAAAAATCTGTTTGGATTTGAAATGGATAGGCCAATGTATAAATAAAATTTACAGACTTTTAAGGTAAAGAAAAATTATATTTCTTCTTCATTAGTTTTATCACTTGTTTTTTCTGCTCCAACCTCTCCTTTCCCATGTGCCCCATACCACAGGATTTTAGGTCCACTTTCTGCTTTATCTAGAAGGTCACTCTCTGGTCAGATACCTACTTGCTTATATCCTTGATAGCTGTAGCAAATATAGTCGGGCCAATATAAGTAGTAGTAGTGGCACTGATACCTGCTGAAGATGCTTTCCAGGAAATCTAACATAGAGAATCAAGATTGAGAATTGGGAAAGCAGAAAGGATAATAAAGCATGACAGCCAAATTATATGTAACAACTGAGCTTTCCTTCTGAGGAAGTCATTTTTGCTAACTGTGAAATTCAAGACTGAGATTTCAGTAAAAACTTATCATGTACAAAAAGGCTCAAAGGAGACTATTTGAGACTTTCTAATTCTTTAAAACTAGTCCTTTGAGGAACAAGTCATTTGTGTAAGAAAAATATTTATAATTGAGTCATTTCTTAACTTCTACAGATTTATTTTAATTCAATAAGCCTTCACTGAGCGCCCAATGTAAGCTCAGCCTTACAGAGACTGGCACAAAGGTAGAAAACAAGAAAAAAAATGCTGTCTGCTCTAAAGAAGTTCAAACTTGATCCTTCATCTAGCAGAAAAAGAGCTAAATTAGGGTACAAATAGGGCTCCTTGTGAGCAAAAAAGCTGGGTTATCAGTGCTGACTGGAGAAGCGGGGTGGGGGGTTGCTTGAAGGAGGCAGTGTTTGAACTTTATCATAAAGATGAGTAAGATCAAATGGGAAGAATGGAACCTAGGTGGGTAGATTTAAGGGGCACAAGAAAGATACTCCTGGACTAACAATAGAGCTGTAATTAGGTTGTGTAGTTTTTATGACTTCATCTTTGAAAGTTAGATAAATAGAGAGATTCATTTTCCCATTTTCCTTTCCCTGACTTGCCAGATGTTAGGATTTCTCCATCTTTTGCTATTGTTCAGCTCCTCAGTTTGAGCACTGCAATTTCAGTCTTAATGTCTGCTCTTTGTGTGACAGTTCTTGCATAAAATGCATTCTCAGTTCTTTCCATGGTACTTATTCTTGATGCAGGGAACAGATGGCAGAAGCCAAAGTCATTTCTCTTTATGGACCATTCAAGAGGTAAGTGAGGGACGTGGATGCTGTGACATATAATGGTTACAGATCTTGTACATTTTCATTTCAATCATTTGATGGTTTTTAAGACGTAATAGCCATTTCTCTCATTAATACTTATTCTACTTCAGAATAAATTTTCCAGTATTTTAAATTTGATGATATGATTTATTTTTGTAATATGGATATAATGGTTATATGATATTGTTCTTTGGCATTTGCTCAGTCTCACCCTCATCCTGGTCTCTTCAAAATATACCATACATATGATATGTTAGGTGCCTACTATGTGTTTGGCATAGGAAATATGACAATGACTCTAAGGAGGTCATTAAACATATAAACCTAAATAACATTCTGATGATGTACATTGGTCTAGATCAGACATAAATATGGATTAAAATGTGACATCCACTACTTGACAGCAGTGTGATCTTGGCTAAGGCACTGTAACTCAATTTACATTAATACTCTCATGTTTAAAATAGGGATATCAATACTCAGTTCTTAAAGTTATTACACAGATTACCTATGATAATATATGTAAGGAACACGACACAGTTTCAGGCACAAAATAAATGTCAAATAGTTATTATTCTCATTATACATAAAATGTATAATGGCCTGGGAAAGTCAAGAAAAGCCTCACAGAGGAGATGTTATTTGCATTAAGTAAAGGAATAAATAGGGTTGCCTATACAGGGATATAAAGAGTCTTCTGGGTAAAAGGAAGAGCATGTAAAAAGGCATGAGGACAAAAAGTGATTCCAGGTTTTTGAGGAACTGAAAGTATTTTGGTATAGCTCAAACTCAAAGGTAAATGTGAAAGAATGGGAGTGGACAAGAAAGTAGATAGATAAGACCAAAAAAAACAAGGTGCAAGCATCTCTTTAACATGTGGCTGATCAAGAATAATAAGAGTTTTACATAAGAAAATTTCTTAGTCATGTTTTTGTTTGGGATCAGGAGGTAAATGTAGTACATGGTGGGGGGGTTAATGTCAAGGAGAGTACACAGTGAACATTAGAAACTGGCTATTTCAATAATCTACTTAAGAAACTGTAAGGGACTGAAATGAAGCAGTACAATGGTGATCTAGAAGAGGATCAGCAAGGTCATTAAAGATAGAATCTGAAGTAACTTGGTAGGATCCTGTGGATAATAAGAAAGAGCTTTGGGTGGTAAGAAAAGAGGAATATTTAGGATAACTCCCAAATTTCTAATTTGGAAAACTAAGATTGAGAACTCAGTTTTGAGTAAGTTGAGCTTGAAGACTCTATCAGACACTCAAGTTGAAAGATCAACCTAGAAATTCTATAAATTAGAAGAGATAATTGCCTAAAGCTGTGGACTTGAGGTTACATGTATAAGTGGTCAAGTCTTAAATCAACTATAACTTAAGATGCAGCTATGACTTAAGATGTAGCTAAGAACCCTACTCCATTTTTGCTGTCTAAATGCTGATATCTTTCAAACCCTACCACTGTCTCGTTCACTGCATCTGGACACATTAATAAGAAAGTCTGGATGTTCCCTACTTCAGTGCCAGAAGGAAGTTCAAATCATGCAAGTACAAGCTCATGCAAGAAAATCCTCACCTCAACCTCACCATCTAACCACAATAAAGTCCAAAGCCAGTCTCCCCTCCTTATTTTCTAAAACCACTTTTGAATCTGTTTGGGAACCCACCTTGCACCCCCCAGAAATTTCATTGTATGAAGAATAAATCACTTCATACCACTTGGTGCATGTTTGGTATTACCAGGCTCAATAACTAAACCAATTTTTGGTGTGTGGAGGGGGCATCTACTCTGCCTCTCTTGTTTGACAGAAACAGGGTCACACTGTGTCTATTATGCAAATGTCCAGTGGGTGCTTAAGTGATTAAGATCATGGCAATGGAATCACCCAGATTTGGCATGTATAATGTATAATATGTATGTATAAAGCAAAAAGTTGTTGGGAAGTGGAGAACCCTAAAAGAAAACCAGCATTTGAGCATCAGGCAGAAGAGGAACTCATGAATTCTGAAAATGACTTGGCAGAAAACTAGGGCAGAAGGACTTCCAGCAAGAGCATTTTAAGAAGGAAAAAGAACTCATTAGGGTCAAATATTCAACAGGATTCAAGTTGGATTTAAGAACATCTACTGGTTTGGTAAGTAGGATGAGTGGTATTATTTTATTTATATAACATCTCCATAAAGAAGTAACTTGAGAACATCATCTTAAGTAAGTTAGCCAGGTTCAGCAGACTGAAGGCTGCATGTTTTCTCTCATATGTGGAATAGAGACCTAATACAAATACAGCAGTACTATGAAAAACAGGTCACCCTATGAGAGAGATGTCACATATGAGAGGGGTAGGTTGAAAGAAGGAAACTAAGAAGGTGAATATGGTTGATGTACTCTCTATACAAGAATGAATATATAATTTTAACTGGTTGAAACTACCATAAGAAAGGGACTAAGGTAGAATGAAGAAAAATAGAGATGAACCAGTTGGGGTTATAATGCACATGTACATGGAAATGTCACAAGGAAATTCCCTGTGTAACTATCTTTATCTTAAACATGCAAAAATTCCATTTTTTTCTTTTTTCTTCTACAAAATTGGAGAATGGGAGGGCAGAACAGATCTTGCCCAAGGGTGGGGGGTGGGTTGGTACCAGTGGAAGGAGGGAGGTGGTGAGGAAATGGTAAAGGAGGGTGAATATGGTGTAAATACTGTGTACATGTGTATGTAAATGCAAAAATGATACCTGTTGAAGCTATTCTAGGAATGTGGGAAGGGAGGATAAAGGATAGTGGTGGAGGGGATGAATTCAAGTATGATATATTTGATATATTGTAAGAACTTTTGTCAGTGCCACAATGCACCCCCACTCAGCACAACAGTAAAAAAAAAGTAACTTTCCCTCCAAGTTTTGACTATGACTCTTGGTCAATTCTCTTTTTAGAGAATTTGGTAACCCTTACTGAGATAATCATGAGGGCTAATCTCATTTGAGCTCCCTGGATAAACATGGACACTTGGTTCTCTCCCTGAACAAAATCATACAATAATTGAACAAACTTTTTAAATGAGATTGCATTAAAAATGGACAAGTAAAATAACATGAATATTTGACTGAAAATGTATGGCCTGCTGGTCAGAAATCACAGGTTATTTCATATCCTAAAATTATAGTCTGACTCTCAGTATTCAACACCAATTTAGGATTGCTAAAGACATCATCACTTCTAATATTCCAGAACTTTTAAAGTCAGGTCAGCTTTGCACTAGAGTTAATATTTGCTGTATGAGTAGAGTTTTATGTCCTATATGGATCTATAAATTCCAGTTTCATAGGACTATTATTTTCTAATCTCACTCAGTGTCTGTGGTTGCCTGGAGCTCTTGGTTGAGGAGGATTCACGTATCACAATGGAGTTCAGTGTGTTTTTTGACCTTGATTTTTCCACTTTGAATAGAGTTTTGTTCCATAGTCTGCTGAGCGACCTCTTACAGTGCCTGTTGGTTCATTTTTCTACTTTTACACCTTACAAGCTGCTTTGTTCTGCCTCTAATTTCACAACTACAAAATCTATCTCAATTGCATCACAAATCAAGCATGTGTTATATGTTCTTGCAGATAATTCTTTTTTATATATTTCTGAACCATCTAAGAAAATAGGCAAAACAAACAAGCACTCCCAACACTATGGATGAATTGAGATTTCAGTCTAAGTATGGGTTGGAAGATATTTCTTTTTCTTATACAACATATAGAGGTTGTTTAGTCTCATGATCATTGTCTAGGGAATCAGACAGACTTTTGTACATATCTAAGTTTCATCCTGAGATATTTAATTTTTATTTGTGTGAGCCTCAGTCTTCACAGCCATAAAATAGGGATTAAAATACCTGTCTCATAGAATTTTAAGGGTATGTGTGTGTATTTGTGTGTGTATATTTTTGCTTAGTGCAACACATGCAACAGAGAAATACTTTAAATGATATATACAGTTATTATAACATAAAAAAACCTAAGTGTTAGTATCTATCATCTATTAGACCCATTTGATGGATCTGGAAAATAAGATTTAGAAAAGACGGAGAACAAAACTGTCCATGGCCATTCAGCCAGGAAGAAGTGGAGCTGAGATTCCCAACTAGCTCATTGGATTCCAGGGCACATTATAAAACGTCTGTGTGCTGTTGGCTCCACTGTCTTCACATGAGCTAACGGAGTTGCAGAATCATACATGTCACTTCTTCTGGACATAAGTGATCCATCATGAGGGTAGTGTTCTGGTTTATTCAATAGATCAACCCATTGTCTCATCAACTTTGAGGTGCTGTTCAAAAAAGGGGGTAAATTCCCTTCTTTCTTTAATCATCAAACTGTAGCTTTAAGTCTGGCCTTTTTATTCAGTCGCTTTAAAAGACATCATGAAAATTATGGATTGTTGAAGTTCTCCAATATTTATACTTGAAGTCCATCTTCTTAAAATGGCTGGCTTTTGTCTCTCTTGGAAAAGGAAATGTTAACATTTCTTTATTTTTAGGTACGGCAACTAGTTTCTTAAATGGGAGTTAATCCTTTAGTAATAAGACCAACCAAAAAATATTAAAAATCACTCTAGTGCACACAGTATATTCTGAAATGCAGTATTTATTAATTACATTGCAATTTATTTAAAAGTGCTGTGACTCCAATGGTTATATCTTATATCCACATAGCATGTATATAAATACTACATGAAAGTAATATTTGATTAAAGTTGAAATAACTTAAGCATCAGAAAATTTTAATAAAGGCTGAACATTTTAGAGGAGTTTCAGGTTGTTTGCAAAATCATTTCAATGAAACTAAAGCCTCATTCTTGAGTTTCCCAATTACCTTTAAAAAGAATATTTTTAGAGCAGTGTTAAGTTCACAGCACAATTGAGGGGAAGAAATAGGGATTTCCCATAGACTTTCTGCCCCCATATATACACAGACTCTTGTATTATCAACATCCACTAACAGAGTGGCAAATTTGTTATGATTCATGAATTTACATTGATACATTATAATCACTCCAAATTCATAATTTAGAATTAGAATTAACTCTTGGTGCTATATATTCTCTGGGTTAGGACAAATATATAGCAAAATGTAGCCACCATTATACTGTCAGACACAGTATTTTCAGTGCCCTAAAAATCCTATGGGCACCACCTTTTCATCCTTACGTCTCCCCACTCCAACCACTGTTCTTTTTTACTGTTGCCAGTGAAAAAGTTTAAGCAAATAATTTCTTACAACTGTTGTATTACAAAGTGTCACACTTGAGGTTTCTTAGTTACTTTTTAGGTTAGAGGATATTTCTTATGCTGTTTAACATTCTACTTTGTGATTTTATTCATTATCATATAAAGGTCATTATTCTCTTTTTTTTTCACTTACTATAAGAATATTTATGCAATAGAACTGTATGAACAATTCTTTTCTAGACACCAGAGATTACTTTGAGAGTTTGATGATATACTTAGGTCATGTTTTAATTATTTGCAAATCAGTTGGTAGATGGATGTCCAGGTTTCTCTTACTCTTGATTGATTACTAAATAAATGTCTCAAGATGTGGGTCCCTAATTATGGATCAATCGTCAACTATAGAGTTGCTTGATTTATTTTCATGCCTATACGCATCAAGGCATTTTGGGGTATAAACACAGAACACCCGAGCCAAACTGATATAAGAAAAAATGGAATTAAATGACCTTATTGGTTCACAAAATTGAAAGATATAGGGGCAGTGCTAACTATAGACAGAATTGCATTCAGTTCTCAGATGGTGTTATCAATACTTGGTTTCTCACCATTGCCTATGTCTGGCCTCCTATGTTATTTGTTCCAGCTTACAGCTTCATGTAGTAGCACTGTGAGGGGTGTAAAACAACTCCAACCTCTTATGTTCAAGCAAAGCAGAAAAGAATATCTTTTTCCTAGAGGCTTTGGGGAAAGCCTCAGTGTGTTTCATAGACTCTTACAGGATTATGGGGCCATCACTGAACCAATTACCATGTGCTGGGAAATATAAGATACTAATTGGCTTAATCTTGGCCATGTTCTCTATCCTGATACTGCCCTCAATTTCATGGGCTATAAACAGGAGATAGAATTCCCAGAAACCTTTATAGATAAGATGAATAACCTTGCCATCAAAAAGTAATATGTACCCTTACTTGTTTTACACTTTCCCAGGATTGTCTTTAATGTTCCCTCCTCCTAAAAGGGATCATGAGGTAAAGAAGTTTATTTCCTTATTTAATTTTTGCTAACAGACACTTTTTAAAGAAAGAAATGCTCAAGTAGCAGCTACTATATATATAGTAGGAGTTGGCTAATATGATTCTTCTGTATTCTTCTGCCACCTGTCATGTTGGGATCTCTCACCATTCATTATCTGGTAGCAGGCCTACAGTACACAGATGGAAAAGTCACCCCAGAGGGAAGAGAGCTGTTACACTCTACCCCCCTTCTGGTTCCACTTCTGTGCAATGCTAATTTAATTGGGCACATGATTCACTCACTCACCTTAAACTCAAACCAGACCTCATTCTATTTTTGATGTTTTAATTTTATTATTCATCCACAAAGGTATCCACTTCAACTCAGGTATATTTCTGAACAGTCAGAAATATAAGCTTAAGGTAAGTTTTTTTTTCTCATCATTACTATTTCAGTCCTCCCCAGATTGTTCAAAATTCATTCTTTTGAACCATGTATAAGTGCTCTAGAAGCATTAGAAAGTTATCTTGAAGCCACAACTGGAGGGACTGAATAGCATACTGATTGGAAATCCAAGTCAACATCCAAAATGGTCCTTTCTAACAACTCCACTAGAAATGAAGGCCAAAACAGAGGGAAAACTTGAGCAAATTCATATGGGATGAGGCTGGCATGTTTGGATTATCATTCAGAAATTGAAAGCCTTTGGTTCCAGGATCAGACTTGTTATGATCAACCTCAAGGCCATAAGGATAATGAGCATAGGAGAAGTGGTAACAAAAGAAAGAAAGGTGGCAAAAGACCAAGTAATCATAATCACTACTTTTGGATAACACAAAACCCAGAGCAAGAACTTAGACTTTGAAAACTAAAAAAGAATTGACATGCAGATGTATTTGGCTAAGATCTCACACAACTAATTAAAATTCCTTTAGTCACAATAGTGACTTTGGGTTGGTGGGGGATTTAATGTACTGCTAGTAATTAACTATTAGAACTTGATCAATAGCACATGAGCCACCCTTCTTCATGTAATAATACCATATTATATTCAGTTATAAAGAAATGCTTAGCTGTGCCAGAAAAATGCACAGCATATAGTCTCAATAGTCCCACAAGACACCCCCTACCTCAGAATCCAGTCCCAAGTAATAGGATGTCACCTATACTTCTAACTAATAAGCTATAAATTGAGGTTCCCACTACTTGGTCAGGTTCTACTACCATGCTAGAATGACTCAAAGAATTCAACCAAACACTTCACTTACATTTATTGGTTTGTTATGAAAGTATATTACAAAGGATATAGATGAAGAGCTACATTGGGAAAGATATGGAAAAAGATGTGGAGCTTCCATGTTCTCTCCAGGCACATGCTGTCCTCCGGGAACCTCTCCATGTTTAGCTATCTGGAAACTCTTCCCAACTCTGTCCTTTGGGATTTTTTATGGAGGTTTCATTATCTAGGGCTGATTGATTATATCATTGGCCATTGGTGATTAACTTAACCTTCAACCTTACTCCAATCCCAATATGTTGAGGTGTGCAGCTGAAAAGTTCCAACCTTCTAATCGTGCCTTACTCTGTGGTGATCAGAACCCAAGCTGAAGCTACCTAGGAGCTACCAGCCACCAGTTAAGCATTAGCATATAAAGGAGTCTTTTCAGGTTATTTGAAGGACTTGACAAATAGTATGCCAGGAAACAAATGCAAGACCATATATATATTTCACAATTTGCTGATGAATTTCATTAGGTATCCAATAACAGAAGTTGTATTTAATACCTTTTAGTGTGTTCATTATATATTAGCTAATTGAGAAAGTTGTTTCAGAGAGAAAAATAGAACACTGTGTGGATTTTTAAGTAACTAATAATTTTTAAATGTTTCATAAATGTTCATTGTAAATTTCCACATCTGAAAATAACAGTTTTATGTCTTGTTATCTATTTAAAAACAAGATATTAAATTTCCCTTTCTGTGAAGTTTTTAATAGTCATGGAAAATATGATTGAAAGTTTCAGCGTCTAAAGCTGCTTTCCATATATCTTTGATTTAATGAGAAATATTGTACAATATTTTTCACATTCAATTAAACCAACAGTTATTGAATACATACTATTTAGAAAGGAAATTATTAGGGAGTGTGGGAGATACAAGAGCATTCTGGATGCTTAGAAATTGTTGCAATAAAGCAGACAGATGCATTAGTAGCACTTAAAACAAGGCAATACTATAATAGAAATTCCATTATTTTAAGATTAAAGCAATGCAAATAATATTCATGCATTTGAAGCAAAAATAACTTTAAATGTTTTTCTAGTTGACCATTAATACTGTCAGATATCATGGACAACATTAATGGTCAACTAGAAAAATATTCTGGAAGCCCTTTACTATGTGTCAGAATCAGAGAGGGCACATTAAAAGAAATTGCTGGGTCCCACCTCATAGTTTCTGATTCAATAGGTTTGGGGTAAGATCCAATAGGATTATGCATTTCTAATAGGTTTCCAGATGATGCTGATCTAGGGGGTACCCATTAAGAACCACTGGAGAGTATAGGCTATAGGACCAGACAATCCAAGTCTTCATTTTTCTGTATAATCCCTGGAGAGTACCATCATTTAAGTCATATGAAAAATGTGTATAATGAAAGAATGGTGGAAGAAACTGCCAGTCAATGACCAAACTTTCTTTCCCTTCTTCTTCCTGGGTCCACAGCTAGACATCTGTTCCCAGGCTGCCTTGGTGTTAGGTGTAGATCATTAGTTGGATCTAGGCAAATAATATGTGTATCACTTTCAGGCCTCACTCCTAATCACTCCCACACATATACATCATGCCCTTTCCATCTCTTCTGTTTTGTGGCAGATAAGCATGGTAAACTTTGAAGCTGAAAGTTGAGCAAAAGAGAGCCACAGATGGATTCAATATGAAGCAACACTTGACAAAACTCCCTGCCAAACAGCAATACCTACTTGGGCTTTACACGAGAGATCCTGACCTGTTCATGTTGGTATTCTTGGCACCTGCCATACTATCTGAGACACAATCACTCAATATGTAATTGCTGAAGTGATACAAATACAATTGTTTTGAGACAAGGTCTTCCTTTATGGCCCATGCTAGCCTAGAACTCATTTTGTAGCACAAACTGGCCTTGTACTGGCAATCCTCTTGTGTCAGCTTCTGGAGCACTGGGATTACAGGTATACCACCACACTTTGGCAGGAAAACATTTTTAAGCAATGGATCAGTCTATTAGTGGGCATGATTGAAGATAATAAACTCCATATCTGTAGAAAGTATTTTAACAAAACTAAATGGTTAGCAGTATTCACCAAGAAGTAGATTAGGTATAGGTTAATAAGATCACCTCTGGGATCCTTCTAAGTGAAATATTCTGTGATATTATGGCCTAAGTTTAAATGAGTAGTGTAGCTCTTGAGAGCTCTGTCTCCTCAGCTGCATTGTGTTCCATTCCTTTCATTTTCTTTTCCAAATGTTTCCTCTTTCCTTGGTAATTAATCAATCAGCCTTCATAAACCACCTAAAATATGCCCAGCCTCCTGTCCACAAGGTGCTTGTATCCAGTTGGGGAGACACTGTTTTATAACATATTTGAAACAATTAGTAAGCAGTATAAAAGAGATTATTAAACAATTCAATAAAATGTTGCTGAGTGAATAGTTTCAAATGTGTAATTGCACATGTTAAAAGTATATCAGCCACCCAGATGGGTGATCAAAAAGCTAATATTCAGCTTTCTTTTCTGCTGATGAGCAACGCAAATGTGGGCAAGTCATTTAACCTCCCTTCTCTTTTCTAGAGAATAAAAATAAAAATAGCAATTCTGTCCAATTTTCTAGGGAGTAGAGTGAGAAAGAATTGAAATTCAAATACTTTACAGTACTCCATTTTGGAACTTTATTTCCAACTCAGCTGTCTATTCACTGCTTGTTTTATTTCTATGTGTCAGGATTTGTGCTGTTAGCTAAGAGTACTTCATTTTACCTAGATTCGGTACTCATAAAACTGGCTATTTTGATTGTGTAGGAAAAGTATAATAGGGTTCCATAGCAAGGAATATGATTGAGTTTCACCACTTTGGACTTGTAGCTCCTTCTGTAGCTATTGTCATCACAGTTGTTGACCTATCACATACTTGAGTTCAGGGGGGTTTAGGAGACTCAAATGCTTCACTCAGACTTGTTTAGCCAGCTGACAATGACCAACTTGGAGAACACATTTCATGAGAGTTATTTCATACTGTGATAGACCAAATAGCCTTTCCTATCTGAAGAGAGAGCAAGAAAAGTTACAGAGAACATTTAATGTTTTTCTAAATGCCATGATATAATAATAATTGATGTGAAATTGGGCAAGTTTGCCCTGACTAGCTAAACTTCCCTGCCAGCTGTCAATGCTGCATCCAGCTGCATTCTTTTCATGGAGAAAGAGTTTGAGTTTTGAACAATTTTTTTAGACTCATTTTTAAGCCATTTCCAAAATTTTTTCCTCTGGTTCTGTTTTGAAGAGTTTTGCATCTGTAATATATTTCTTAGATATTTTCTCCAATTAGACCCTTTGAAAAAGAAATGAATGAAAAGTTGCATTTCAGCTTTTCCAAAAGCTTGACTCATTTCAGATGGCCCGTTTCACCTCTGTAAGTCATATTAATGAGAGCTTTGACAGCCTTATGTAGTTTGGACAATGTCTTCAAACGAGGGAATTATAATGTTCTCATGTAGGTAGTACATTCCCAATTAAAAACAAACTAGTTGGAGGCAAGTAAACCTTCCTAAACTTGTCTAAAAATTATTTACAAACAGGAACTATGCCTTATGCTTTTCTTCACTGATGACTTAGCATAACATTTGGCACATGTCAAAAAAAACTTTATTAACTTGAGTTAAATGAGCATTGATCAGTTTACCAAATTTTGAATGATATTTTTTCTTTGAATTTCCCTCTTCAGAGAGTAAAATAATAATTCTTCAATTATTATTATTGTTAATCTTTGTACATTACATGTGCTATGTAATTATTCCATCAATTATTTGGGAAAGATGTTAAGATTGCCAACCATGCTTTTGGATTTGTCTTTTTCTCTTCAGTTCTTTCACTTTGTTTCATGTATTTTTGAAATTTTGTTATTAGGTATGTAGGTATTTACGATCATTATACTTTCTTGATGGGTTTTACCATTATTACATCGCCTTCTTTTTTTTTTTTTGGTGAGATTGGGATTTGAACTCAGTGCTTTGCACTTGCAAAGCAGGCACTCCAGTGATCAAGCCACACTTCCAGTTCATTTTGCTGTAGTTATTTTAGAGATGGGATCCTGAGAACTATTTGCCCAGGCTGGCCTCGAACCACGGTCCTCTTGATCTCAGCCTCCCAAGTAGCTTGGGAAGACAGGCATATTTCACCACATCCAGCTATTAGTTGAGATGAGGTCTCGCTAATTCCCTGCCAACCTGGTTTCGAATCATGATCCTCCAATCTCAGCCTCCCAAGTAGCTAGGATTATAGACAATGAGACACAGGCACCAGGATGAAATCACACTCTTTATCTCTGATATTATCTTAAAGTCTACTTTGCTTGATGCATAGATACATCAAGTTTCTTATGCTTAATGTTTGTAGACTATATCTCGGTGTAGTTTTAATTTGCATTTTCCTGACAGCTAAGGATGTTGAAATTTTTTCATGTATGTATTGGTCATTTGTACTTTTTCTTTTGAGAATCATCTGTGTAATCTTTGCCAAATATTGATCTTATATGGGATTTATATCTGGAATATATAAAAAACTCAAAAACTTAAACACCAAATGATTCATCTCATCCTGGTCAGAATGTCTATCATCAAGAAAACAAACAACAAATGCTGGTGAGGATGCAGGGAGAGTAAGAACCCTTATACACTGTTGGTGGGAATGTAAGTTAGTGCAACCCCTATGGAAATCAGTATGAAGGTTCTTCAGAAAACTAAAACTAGAACTACCGTATGGTTCATCTATACCACTCATGGTAATATACCTAAAGGACTCAATAGAAATACCTGCACGCCCATGTTTATCACAACACTATTTATATAGAGTTTCCTAGATTTTAATATGCATATGATTTACCCATCTTGTTAAAAATATAGATTATGACTCAGTAGTTCTGGGCTGGGGGCTGGAGATTCTGCATTTCTAACATATCTCCAGGAGATCCTAATGCTGCTGGTCCCAGGCTCTAAATTTAAAGTCACTTTTCATCATCTCATTGCCCAGACATCACAACTTCCACCCCATCTCAGCAGGTCTTGGAGAGAGAACCAGTTGAGCTAATTTTCCAGAGCTCTTCACAGAGGTAAGGAGATTTGCTTTAAAATAACTTAAAAAAATCAGTACAAATAAAAGTGAAGTAAACACCAAGTATAAAGATGTCCTGGTAAGAATGGGTCAAAGGTACACAAGATTCAATTAAGGAAAGAAAACAAATCTATTTTGTAAGACTTGCAGAAGTAGAGTAAATAAAGTATTATTAGAAGTCGTTTTGTAAAGATCAGTTCACTTTTGGTTTGTATAACCTCCACTCCCTGGGATACCAAGAAATATCCTCCACTCAAGGTGTTTTATTTCGTATTGAATTTAGTTACTTGCTTAAGAATGTAAACATAGACAATGATGCCCTCAATCTTTTTAATCCAAAAACCACTCTGGCCCCTGTGTTTCAGTTTTGGAAACTCTTTCAGTGAAGTTTTTAGATTGCTAAAGTTGAGAGTACTTAGGCTTTCCAAATTGTAACATACACACTGAAAAAAGGGATGTATTTTTCTCTAATCTCTCATTGTTTTCAGATGCTCAGTGTCACAAAACCCATTCAGTGCATTAATACCCATTTATCAGATTAGTTTTGGTGTTCTAAAGCCAGTAGGGTAACTAGAGTTAACAATAAAATAAGTCTTGTATATTTCAAAATAGCCAGAAGAGAGGATTTCAATATTCCTACCATAAAGAAATGATAAATGTTTGAAAAGAGAGATATGCAAATTATGATGATTTGATCATTACACAATGTTTACTTGGCTCAAAACATCACATTTTACCCTATTAATATGTACAGTTATTATGTACCAATTGACAATTTAAAAAATAACCATTGAACAGTCCATAGACACATTCAAGCTTCTTAATAATGGGAGTGCATTGCACAGACAGTGAAAGAACCTAGTGAAGTCTACCCACAGAGGGAAGGAAAACTACCTAACAAAAAAGCAACCCAGTGACAGAATGGATGTAACACAGAGATGAAGGAAAACAGAGCTGATCCTACTCATTTACCCCTGCATTGCTGAGGTTGCTCAGCCCATCTCTTCTTTATTGAATAGCAGCTAGAAAATGACATTTCTAAGAAGAAAATGCTTTTACCTAAGTTTTCTACCTATCGTCAATTCTTCCTGCTACTCTTTTATTCTTTCAGAGTTTGTTTTAACAGAATTATTTGATTATATTACTATCAAATTTTATAGACCCAGTGGCTAGTGCAGTATTATGACATTATGAATGCTCAGTAAGTATTTGCTAAATAAATGAATGAGTATGTTACACATATGGCAATTCATTATTTAAACCGCTTTGCACCTTTTCCTGACTCACTAAGAAAGTGGAAAAAATACACATTGACATTTAAACACATATGTACACAATAAAACTGGAATGAGTAATATGTTTGGTTTTTATTTGAAGTGGAGGATAAAATGCATTTATTTTTTATTAATTTTATGAATGCCAACACCATTGAAATGATTCCTCATACTTAGCAGAATTTCTTAAATATTTGCCCTAGGTAGAGTTTAATTAATCAGAACGATGTTTTACTAATCTAAAAATAACAATTAAATCTTACTTATCTAATTTTGGATCCTTTAGTATTCTGAAATCATTACTATTTGTCGTGGACTCTGTGATATGCCACCCTGATTCTCCTTCATTAAAGGACTTGTTGCCTCAGCTGCTTTTAGCACTGTTGGCAGGCAGCCTTCAGCTGTCAGTCCCTTCCTGGTTGCCTCAGCTGCAAAGAGCCATCTGGCCCAATTGCACATCTCTTACCCAATGACCCACATCCAATGACCAGTCAATGTAAGGGTGAAAAAACCCGACCATCTTCACCCAACTTGAAACAACTCTGAAGGGCCATTTTCTCTAGGGCTGGCCATGACTGCAGTTGGGTCTGTCCTGTATCTCAACTTCTTCTTCTTTCCAAGCTCTGCTTTCTCCCCTTCATGCCCCAAGTGTACCCCATAAATACTTTGCATGTTAATTGTTATCTCAAAATCTTGCTTTCTGGAGAGTGCAACCTGTGATGATATTATTCCCATGCTCTTTTTATACAAAAAAGAGAAAATGTTTGTAAGTATCCAATGAGGAGAAATTGCTGCATTTTGTGATGTCCACTCTCAGAAAAGACACTTGTACTGGGTCAGAGCTGCTTGACAAAAATCCATGTTGCCAAGGTTACTGCTCCCTGATATTTTTTTATTTCATTATTGTGTCAATGGCCCAGAGGAGTGGGCTGGGAGTCACATTGCCATAGATATTCCCCTACAGTTAAAAGAGCCTCATTTGAGATTTTTACCTTATACAATTGGGTTAGAGCTGGTGAAGTGGTTGTCAAGTTGACTTTCTTCCAATTGTGAGCTAAGTTCTGGAAATTTCTCTTCCTCCCTGGAGAAACTATGTGACATCCAGAAACATGTGACTTTGAAAGACCATCTGCAGAGATTGTCAAGTCACCCCATCACCGTTCCTTCTGGAGCTCTAGTCTGCATGTTTTGTAGTCTTCCTCCCCATGTTTATCTCTGTGTCTGTATATATATAATATATATACTGAAAGTTTCAGGCAGAGAGGGCTTAAGGAGAGGTCTCCATGGTGAGAGTGCTTTTGTTTGTCTCCATGGTGATCCCTGCACAGCTAATAAATCCACAACTTAGGTTTTTTTCTTATCTTGAAATTACCACTAGCTTCAGCTTTAGAATATGTGTGGGAGAAATTATTGGGGCTTATACAGCAATTTGTGAAGTAAGTAGTGCCAAACTTTATTAGAGATTTAGTCTCTCTTTTCCATTTCTTTTTACTTTATTTGAGAACCCACGGTCTTCCTATGTTTTATATTCTGTCTCCTCCCCACTACTTCCTTATAAAGAGACAAAGGCATAAACAAATAATAAATCGTTATGTTATCTCCTCCAGGGGATGGGTTTTTTTTTAAATAGAAAGAAATGAAATTCTAATTATGGAATTTTAGGCATTGAAAAAGTATGTGGCTAGTGAAAGAACAGGAAGAGGTCTAGGAGCAAAACTTATGCATTAATTAATCTGTGCCCTATTTTCCCCATCTGTAAAAGGAAGGAGTAATATTATCTACCTCTGGGAATCATTGTGTGCACTAAATGAGATATGACATGCAAAGTATTTAACTTGTTTAGTATTGCTATTTTTATATTAAAACTCATTTTTATTCATAAGGACAAATTAGGAAAAGTTCCCTTCTGAACTTTTAATCTGAAATATTAAATCACCAAAAGTCTGGGTTTTCCCCTTATAGGAAAGCTGTAAAGTCTTGTTTTTCAAACCATAGTCCATATGTCAGAAGCATCAGTCAAAGCTAGGAACTTGTTAGAAGTGCAGAATCTGAAGCCCCACTCCAGATCTACTAAAACAGAATCTGCATTTTAATTCAATTTCAAGGTAATTGGTACATTTATTAAAGTTTGAGAAGCCTAGCAATAGGTGTGGTTTGAAACAAAGAGGTTTTGGAATTAAAAAGGCTCAGGCTCCAATTTACTAGTTATAGAAACTTGAGCAAGTTACTCAACCTCTCTGAATGTCAGGTCCTACATGTGTAAAATGTGGGATAATCACATCTATTTAGTAGGTTGTTGTGAAGATTCCATGAAAAGCACTTATTGATGTGCCTGCTTGGCAAATACCAAGTGCTTGACGAATTGTGGCTTTAACTACAAAACTTACCCTTTTTCACAGTTTTCACTTTATACATTTTCAGTTACCCACAGTCAACTGAGGCCTAAAAAATATTAATTAGAAAATTTCAGAAATAAACAATTCACAAGTTTCAAATCTAAGTAGCATAATGAAATCTTGTACCACCCTGCTCTATCCCAACCAGAATGTGAATCATCTTTTTGTCTAGTGTATCCATGCTGTATATGCTACCTACCCCTTAGTCATTTAGTAGCCATCTAGGTTTCAGTTCATCTATCATGATATTATAGAGTTTGTGCTCAAGTTCCCTTTATTTTAATTATAATGGCCCCCAAATGTAATGGTAATGATGCTGGCAATTTGTATATGCCAAAGATAAGCTGTAAAATACTTCCTTTAAATGAAAAGGTAAAAGTTCTTCTCTTAAATAAAATTATGCCAAGTTTGCTAAGATCTATAGTACAGTAAGATATTTTCAGAAAGAGAGAAAGCAAGTGAGCAAGAGAACAAAAGAGAGAGAGCACATTCATATCACTTTTAGTACAATGCACTGTTTTGTTTTAGTTTTTATTTAACTAACTAATTAGTGATACTGGGGATTGATCTCAGGGCCTCACATTTGCTTATCAAGCACTCTACCACTTAAGCGACACCCACAGCCTTTTTTTCTTTTTTCTTTTGTTTTTGAGATAGGGTTTTGCTAACTTTTGTCTGGAACTATGGTTCTCCTGTCTCTGGCTTATGAGTAACTGGCATTATAAGTGTTTGCCACCATGCCCAGCTCATTCTATTTTATTATTGTTGTTGTTAATCCTAACAATAAATTAAACTTTAAAATAGGAATGCATATTTTTGTCCTGTAGGATAAAACATAGTATATGTAGGTTCAGTACTGCAGGCATTCACTGGGGGTTTGAAACATATCCTTCACAGATAAGGGAGGCAGACTACTGTACTGTCAAAATAACCTCTGGTATTTTGAAATGTGCAATTTCAAGCTCCCAAAGGCAAAGAGACTGACCTCATTCAATGCAGAATTGTTCATAAGTTCAAATGAGTTAAAAGATATGCAGGGAATGTGAGGATCATGTTGGATAAATCAAAAGAAACAAGATGGCAGTTCTGTTTTGTATTGGAAGATGAGGGCTTGTGGGAAAGGATTTTCCTTTGTGTTTGTCTGGACCTTCCACTGCTTTGCTGAATAAGATTCACTGAGGTTAGACACAGAGATGAACAGTAGGTTATGACATGTAGAAGAGGTGCCAGCAGATCCAGCCAAACATTTGAATCTTCTAGACACAATTATCCCTGCCAGTGAAGTTGACCAGCTTTGTTTAGATCTATGAAACTAAATGTAATGTTCCCAGAAACTATTGGGGGACTGCACTCTGATTTTATTGAACTTGGATTGGTAATCACAAGATATACATCTTCAATGTCATTTCACAATTATCTCATGATTGAGAGCAGGGACTTAGAACACAAATCACAAGAGTTCAAAATTTGTCATTTGTGAAACAGGGATCATTATAGCTCCTTCCTCTGCAGATGGTTAGGAGAAGTGAATGAGATAATCTATGTGAAGATTTTAGCACGGATGTCAGCTCCTAGTGAGTTGTTGCTATTGTTAAAACATCATACCACATGTTTGCCCTCAAATCCTTTATTTGGTGTGTTTGACTCTGGCCTGTTTTCTTGATTTCAACACTGATTTGGGGACTATATCCAGCCTCTAACTAGACCTATCATAAGTTTATTTGGAAAAATTATAGTTAAGATCATGACACATCAATGGAAAGGTTAGACAACTTAGAAGAAAATATCCATATAAGGGAATTTCCTAGATGACTGAGCATTGGAGAACAAATTTCAGGGTGGTTGAAATGCTAGTGTAACTAGGTTCTAAGAGACTCAGCCATGTTCTGGCTTTTAATGAGTTCACCAAGGATAAATGGAAGCTATCACCCAGTATATCTTTGATCTATCCCTGAATTCTTTGTCATTCAGTTGCCAATGCTCTGAAGACTTAACATATTGCTTCCTTTGCTTTAGAATATTGAAACAACAAACCAAAGTACATTCTTGATCAACCAGTGCTGACAATACAAATCCACTTGGAAATATAAAGGAGCACATAACATGGAAACTTAGACTGTAT
Source organism: Castor canadensis (assembly GCF_047511655.1). NCBI lineage: Eukaryota > Metazoa > Chordata > Mammalia > Rodentia > Castoridae > Castor > Castor canadensis. The sequence continues at coordinate 124,363,659 of NC_133405.1, read as the reverse complement.
ATCAATAGGATTTCCTGAAATATAACACAGTAAAAATGTTTGGGAGGCTTCAGTCACCTTAACTAATCAATCTAAACTAGGACAAATGACAGGGTTTGGGGAGAGCTTCCATAGCCTGACTGCAGTATTACTTGGAGTATAATTAATACTAAACATCAAAGGAACCTCATCAAACTTTGGCTGGATATCCTCATGTTTCTGTAAGATAGATTCTTAAAAGTAGACTCTCAACAGTAGGGTAGGAACATATTTAGGATTCTCCATGCACTTGTCAAATTGTTTTCCAAAAGGATCATTACCAATGTATCCTTCCATGAGCAGTATATGAACATGCCTTTCTGAGAGCACCAGTGATTGGTTCTGACTATGATCTTGGATCATTAGTCACTCACTTCATAGTTAAAACTGCTATGTTATTACTTTACCATTCTTTTAATTGAAATTGTGTATCAATTTCACACATAAATATATTGATTATGTTTTTTCTTTTATGATTTTTTTCATGACTGTAACTTGGTATTTTTAAAGTTTTTATTATTAGCATACATTAATAGTACAAGGAAGTTTCATTGTGATAATTCCATAGAAGTGTCCAGTGTACTTTGAGCAAGTTCACACTTTCTAGTATATTTCCTTAACTCCTCTCCCTATAGCTTATTTTTTCCTACTGGATGGTTAGTTTTATTAGCATGTTTTTCCAGTACTAGGGATTGAACCCAGGCCCTCATGCATGTTAGGCAGGGGTCTACTCCTTGAGCCTTGTCACCAGTCCTTTTTAAAATTTATTTATTTATTTTATTTTATTCATATGTGCATACAATGTTTGGGTCATTTCTCCCCCCTTCCCCCTGTCTCTTCCCTTACCCACCCCTGCTCCCTCCCTTACCCCTCCAACTCCTTGCTACCAGGCAGAAACCATTTCGCCCTTATCTCTAATTTTGTTGAAGAGAGAGTATAAGCAATACTAGGAAGGATCAAGGGTTTTTGCTAGTTGAGATAAAGATAGCTTATACAGGGAGTTGACTTGCATTGCTTTCCTGTGCATGTGTGTTACCTTCTAAGTTAATTCTTCTCCAACTAACCTTTTCCTAAAATATCTGCTTTACAACTGAGGCCAATAGAGAAGGGGACCAGGTACTAGAGAAAAGGTTAGATCAAGAAGAATTAACCTAGAAGGTAACACACATGCACAGGAAATTAATGCGGGTCAACTTCCTATCTAGCTATCCTTATCTCAACTAGCAAAAACCCTTGGTCCTTCCTAGTATTGCTTATACTCTCTCTTCAACAAAATTAGAGATAAGGGCAAAATAGTTTCTGCTGTGTAGCGAGAGGGTGGGGGGGAGAGGAAGGGGGTGGGGAGGTAAAGGAGGGGGTGGGGGCAGGGGGGAGAAATGACCCAAACATTGTATGCACATATGAATAAAGAAAAATAAAGTATCTGCTTTAGTTTCTCTGCATTGAGGGCAACAAATGCTATCTAGTTTTTTGGGTGTCTTACCTATCCTCATACCTTCCTTGTGTGCTCTCACATTGTCATGTGATCTAAGTCCAATCCCCTTGTTGTGTTTGCCCTTGATCTAATGTCCGCATGTGAGGGAGAACATATGATTTTTGGTCTTTTGGGCTAGGCTAACCTCACTCAAAATGATGTTCTCCAATTCCATCCATTTACCAGCGAATGATAACATTTCGTTCTTCTTCATGGCTGCATAAAATTCCATTGTGTATAAATACCACATTTTCTTGATCCATTCGTCAGTGGTGGAGCATCTTGGCTGTTTCCATAACTTGGCTATTGTGACTAGTGCAGCAATAAACATGGGTATGCAGGTGCCTTTGGAGTAACCTGTGTGACAGTCTTTTGGGTATATCCCCAAGAGTGGTATTGCTGGATCATATGGTAGATCAATGTCTAGCTTTTTAAGTAGCCTCCAAATTTTTTTCCAGGGTGGTTGTACAAGTTTACATTCCCACCAGCAGTGTAAGAGGGTTCCTTTTTCCCCGCATCCTCGTCAACATCTGTTGTTCCTGATGTTGCTAATGATGGCTATTCTAACAGGGGTGAGGTGGAATCTTAGTGTGGTTTTAATTTGCATTTCCTTTATTGCTAGAGATGGTGAGCATTTTTTCATGTGTTTTTTCGCCATTTGAATTTCTTCTTTTGAGAAAGTTCTGTTTAGTTCACTTGCCCACTTCTTTATTGGTTCATTAATTTTGGGAGAATTTAGTTTTTTGAGTTCAGCCCTTTTTTTGTGCTTTGTTTTTGAGATAGGGGCTCACTAAATTTGCCTGGGCTGGCCTCAAACTTCAATCCTCCTGCCCCCATTTCCCTAATAGTCTGGATTACACTGTATGCTATCACAATTGGCTTAACAACCTTGTATGTTAAAACACATTAGTCATTTGTTATATTTTCCCCCTTATATTTTGCCATAAATTTTAATTTATAGTGGATTTTTTTGGTGGTACTGGGGTTTTGAACTCAAGGCCTCATACTTGCTAGGCAGGTGCTCTACCTCTTGAGTCATGCCCCCAACCCTTTTTTGCTTTCAGTTATTTTTCAGGTAAGGTCTCATGTTTTTTGTCTGTAGCCATCCTCAGACTGTGATTCTCTATCTGTGGCTCCCCACATAGCTGATCACAGATGCATACCACTAGATCTAGCTTATTGATTGAGATGAAAGGCTCTTGCTAAATTTTTGCCTGGGCTGGCTTTGAACTTTAATCCTCCCAATCTCTGCCTCCCAAATAGGTTGGATTATAGGCATGAGCCACCATGCCCAATATAGTGGATTTTTATTGTTATCATTGTAAAGAAATTTGCTAATTTGTAAATAAAATGTGGCCAGAATTATTTCATTTTACTCACAATAACTAAAGTGTTCATAAAACACATGCATTTGGAGGTACTCATCAATTAGATATAGACATAATCATCTTAGGGATTAAATAAAATTACTTTTATGATTATTGGGCTGGGAATGGTGCTGCATGCCTATGATCCCAGCTACACAGGAAGCTATTGTTGTGAAAATATCACACTTACCATGTTTTCCCTCAAATTCTTTACTTGGTACATTTGACTCTGGCCTATTTTCTTGATTTCAACACTGATTTGGGGACTATATCCAGCCTCTAACTAGACCTATCATAAGCTTGTTTGGAAGAATTATAGTTAAGATCATGACACATAAATAGAAAGGTTAGATGACTTAGAACGTAGAGGATCACAGTCTGAGGCCAGCCCCAGACAAAAAATGTGAAACCCTACCTGAAAAGTTGCTAAAAGCAAAAGGATCTGGGGGCATCTCAAGTGGTAGAGTTCCTGCCTAGCAATTGTGAGGCCCTGAGTTCAAACCCCAGTACCACCAATTTTTTAAAAGATTATTGTTAGGCTAGACCCAGTGGCTCAAGCCTGTAATTCTAGTTTCTTGGGAAGTGGAGATCAGGAGGATGGTGATTTAAGACTAGCCAGAGAAAAAAGTTCATGAGACCCCCCCCATCTGAACCAATGACTTGGTACAGTGGTACAAATCTGTCATCCCAGCTAATGAGTCAGCACAAATAGCAAGATCACAGTCTAGATCTACCAGAGCATAAAGCAAGACCCTATCTCAAAAATAACCAGTGCAAAAAGGGCTGGTAGGGTGGCTCAAGTGGAAAAGTGCCTGCCTAGCAAGCTCGAAGCCCTCACTTCAACCCCCAGTACCATCAAAACAAAAAACAAATAAAAAATGATTATTGTATAGAGTACTTGAGAAGAGCCAAAAGTATATGTCAGAGAAGGATTTGTAAAAGTAAAGTTGTAACTCAATCTTTTAAAGAAGCCTCTTAGTTCTGATTTGTTGATGAGAATAACTTTATATTATCCTGATCTTCACTCAGTTTGTTTCATTTGCAACAAATATTTAATAAGTACTCAAATATTCAGATACCATTGTATTACATTAGCAACATTGTCTAAGACTGATTGAGTTTGCAAAGTTTTTGCATGCAATGCAACAAATACACTTTGAAATAATTGAAGCAGCTATAATTGTAATGTGTTGAGTTTTGTCATAATAATCCATATTTTAATAATGAATTCACAAACAAAATAATCATAAACTCTTAAGTAAAATAAACACATGAAAGGAAAAAAGGGAAGGAGAGACAAGGGGTGGTAAGAAGACAGACGAATTTATTAGTTCTTATAAAAGCTTAAAAATAATTCCCACTTAAGTCAGATTTATTCTCTGAAAAATTGAAAGAGATATATGATCCTGTGCCCATATAGAGAAACCACATCACAAGAAGCAGAAATGACACTGGGAAGGAAGAGGGAAAAGCATGTGTTGTCAGGAAATCACCATAGTCTCTGCAAACACCCTATCAGTGACAGATGGCTTTCAAAAGGGCATCTTTAAAGACCCATTCATCAGAGAAAAATGGAGGCAACAAAGGTGATGCTTTACAACTATTTAGCATGTATTAGCAATAGGTTTTGTGGCATGTATATTGTATGCATCAGTACTGCACTGGACCACATATTCTCAATAAATAAGTGGTAGAGTTCTGTAAATTGATTGCAATAATAGCTCATTTTCATGAACTTTGTATCCATGCCTATTGATAGTCCTGCTGACTTTTGACCTGGTCATATGACTTACTTTGGCTGAAGGGTTAGTAACAAACTTGATGCAATCAGAGGTGTAGAAAATCAATTATTCTGTTCTGATTTCTCTCTTGAATTCTGCCACAATCAGGAAAACAGATCTAATCTGGTTTTCTAAAGGATGAGACCACATGGAAAAGAACCAAGTCATCCCAGTTGAAGCCATCCTTAATTAGCTAGCCACAGACAACCTGTCTACAGACTTTAGAGGCATGATCAAGCCCAGCCTAGATCAGACAATCTTGATTCAGATCCTGAGAATCTTCTAGCTTATCCTAGATTTCAGAGAAATAACAAATGATTTTTGTTTTAACCCACAATGTTTTGACTTGTTCCACATTAACAGCTATGTGACAGTAATTAATGAAAGTATAGGGCTAGGATATTAAAGGGTTAAGCTATGATTTCCAAAGGTACTTCTGTTCCAGGAATAAGTACAGAAGTGAGAGTAAGGTGCAGGCAGTAGTTACCACGGGTACCTATGTAAACTCTCTCTACCTTTGAAATTTTCAGTACAGTGGGGAGGGTTTCAGAATCACTACTTCTTTAGGAAAGAAGTCTAGTTCACATGTGTTCAATCAACAGGCCGATTTTCAAGAGAAAATTTCTTAACTAAAGGAATCATGAAGGAGATGCCAATGATCCCTTCAACCTGAAGGTTGCACTTGGATGATAGCCTTGACCTTTTTTTCTAAAGGGTTTTGCTGAAATTTCAGGTAGAACCAAGTTTAGTGACAAAAATACCTAACATATTCCCATACATGCTTTTGTTTTGCTTATTTTTAATTCATGCCATTGAATTTAGTTATTAAGAACGCTCTGCTGGGTAGAAGTGTGGCTCAGTAGTAGACTGCTTGCCTAGAAAGCATCAACTTCTGGGTTCAATCCCCAGCACCCCCAAAAAAGAAAACAGGAAAAAAGAGAAAATAAATTTGTAGTTAGAATTAGGAATACAGTAGAGATATTTCAACTTAATTTATTGGAAGTTGAGATTTCTGGAAGATTTTTTCTGATGACCCTTGTTATAACACAGCCCTTGGATAGATATTATTTTTCTACAAAGTGACATGAAATCATTTAGAGCAACAGTTTTGAACCAAAAGTATGGATCACAATGGCATTGACTTTATTAACTCACACAGGTTCCAAGGCCTCATCCCTGGTATGGTACTTGTACTGTACAGATTCCCCTTCAGAAAAGGACTTGCAGCCCAGGTACAGGAAGTACAGTCAGCAGATAGTTCACTGAAGGGCTGCATTGGTTGCAGAGAGACCTTAGGCTGGAGGCCAGACTTTTCCTAGGAAAGCCAGCAGAGGCATAATGACTGTTTTTGCCCAATGTGGGACACCAAAAAGCGAAATTTGCACCAGGGATTCTTACTGTGTTGGCCGAGGTGGGTCTGACTTGTAAAAACACCTTACACCCAAAACTCCATCTAAGCATTTGATTTTGGAAGACCCAACTTGACACATCTGGAGAATTTTATTTACTAGGTTCAAGGTGGGCATGTCCCAAGCATGTATATTTTAAAAAGACTCTTTAGATGATTCAGACATTCACCTCTCTTCAAAAATACTGATTTAGAATATTTCGGAAGTCCCAAAAATGTGAATATATCATCTCAGGACTCTCATATGGTTTTAAGACATAACTACCTGAGAGAATTGCTGAACCAAGTAATTTAGAGCTGGAAATATGTCTAGAAATCCAAACCATTTATTTTGCAAAAGAAGAAGCTAGGTGTCACTTAGGAAATATTGATAGTACCAGAGCCAAATACTAGGCCTCTTGGCTTTCATTGAATCATAGAAAATTTAAAAAACAAACTTTTAATGCTAATTTAGATTTCCTTTACTACTATTTTTCTCATCAGTCCTACAGTTTGCTGAAATCAATTAATTTAAGCTTCATTTTTTATCTCCTTTCATTTTTCTTTCTAGTTATTGTTAGAGATGCTAATAGGTATGAAACAGTGAAAGATAGGCTTCTTTTACTGACAAGAAAGAGGAGAAATAAGAGAACTTGGCATTTATAAGCAGGCATAAACAACACAAAAATGTGAGAGAAGAGGGTTCTAGACAGAGGAAAGAGTAAAGGCAAAGCCCTGAGACAGGACTAAATTTAATGACTTTAAGCAAGAAAAGACATGAATGGGGTAGGCAAGACACATAATTGTAGGAGATAATGGCAGAAGGATTAGTAGAAGACCCTATATTGCAGTTTCTTGGGTGTACCTCTCTCCCATGAGCAACTATTTGCAAGGTATTTGATAACCACATAGTTTTCTAGATAGAGATTTTCAATTTTCAATAATAGGAGAATAGGTTATTCTAACCAATTCTCCAGAAAAAAAATAACTAAAAACACTGAGTGTAAGTTTGTCTTTTTCATGGCAACAAAAAGCTGACAACACAATGAAATCCAGAATCCAGAGAATTAAGTGTATGGGGGAACCACTTTGACCCTGAAGTCATCAGATAGCCCTGTCCTTTCCAATATAAATGTTTATTGTCATGACTTCACAGGATTAGGGGCATAGAGATCGAAGTTCAAGCAAGTCTACACAAATCTATTAGGAGACTCTATCCTGCTCCCCAAAGCAGCTACGATCCCAAAGGGCTACACCCTGAGGGAATGAAGGGCTAAGTAGTCTTTTATCCTGGGAATACATCACCATTGTGGTCCAGGAAATTTAAACATTGAACTTGGATTAAGGTAGACCAAAACTGATACCAACTCCAGGGACTTGGTAGATACAAATACAAGTTCTCTCTAGAGGAAGATACTTTCATCCTATGTCTTAAATTATTCATAAGATAATTGTTGGTTCAATGACTGGCAAATAGTGAAGAACAACCAGGCACACAAAGAAAAATGAATATATAAGTAAACTCTAGCAGAATCAATAAACAATAGAAATAGACCCATCATGACTTTATATATTAGGATTATCATGACTACTACAAAAATTTACATAGCATATTTGAAAAGCAAACTATGTTGTTTCCATCTTTGTAACCCCCACAACAATTATCACAATATTTTTTTATGTAAAAAGCATGGAATAAATAGTTGTGAAATTAAGTTAATAAACATCTAGATTTTTCTTTTATATCAACTCCTACTTTATATTACAGTTTTATTCACTCATTTTGTCCAACAAACATTTTCAGCTATTCACGATGTTCCAGGTGTTGTTGGCAGTACTGAAGATACAATATGCTTATAGGTTTCTTCTTTAACACTCTTACATCTAGTGAGGAGACATATAAGTAGACAGCATAATATAACCTGGTATGATTAATGTTCATACAAGGACTGCAACAGGATCATATAACTTAATAGTCTCCCAAGACTCCCAAGAGCCTCCCAGGTGAAGCTCCCCAAGATCCATTCACCCAAGGATGTACAAGATTCAATCAATCTTAGTTCAGGGAAAGCTCCCCTAAAAGTTTCTAGCAGAGTCTTCTATGGCTCTCTGGTTACATAGCAAAGCCAGATTGTCTACCAGTTTACACCACGTTGTAATTTGGCCCTGGGTGCAACCAGGGTAATTTCAAACTTTAACTCTCATCTTATAAATTACCCATCCACTAAAGTTTTTACAACATCATTACAATTTTCAGGATCTACCTATACAATTCCAGGAAAATCAGGATGAATATCAACACAGCATCCTATTTCAAATGAGGACAATGCTAACTGTGAGCTACCTTTTAATTGTATTGGATAGAGCTACTCTTTTGCATAACTTAAAATTTTTCATTATAGCATAGCCCTCAAGAGCTATGCTATAATACAAAGCTATTTCATTTTCCACTTATCAACCTTTTACATATTTGAGGAGGGCTATCCAGTCTTCCCACAGTCTTTCCTTGTTCCATTTTTTTCAATGCTTAATTGTGTTTAAATGTTTAAGCTCCTGAGCAAGAATACTCTTAATCTGGAAGTAACTTTTAAGAGTTAACTGATATAGTCCCCCTTCCTGAAGCAAGGCTAGATATAAGTCTTCAAAGACAGATGGTAAATCTATGTAAATCTGTGCTCAATATAATTTTGCACTTTTTCCCTGGCCACTTCCCAGAATTAAATTATGCCCCTTTTATTCCCCACCTGCAACTCTATTTCTTAATTATAAAGTAGGAAAAGAAGGCTAATTGGAATTCATCTATGGCATAGCAATTCACAGTAAAATATTAAAATTCATTTTTATGAGATTTTCAATTTTAAGGTTTGGCAATGTTGTCAAGAACCCAGATTCTGGGGAAAAAAGAATGCGATTGCTGTCTAATTCTGTGATCTTCCAAGAGTAAAAAATGTACTTTTTTCTGTTGAAAAAACTGTCCCAATTTGAAGAATTTAAAATTAACATTAAATGATTTCTTTCATAAGGGTTGGCATTATCAGCTTTCAAAAAAATGAACTCCCCTCCATCATTATGTACAAATTTCCATCATTATGTAAATGTCATCTATCCATCTCTAAGTCCTTTATGACCAATTCATCTTTTATTCATCTTGTCTCTGTGTACTGGGCATTTTGTACCATGTCAAGGTAGTCATTTTAGAGAGGGACATCTTAAGAATTTATGTATTTCAACAGCTTTCAATATATATCCTTATATCCTCTACCTTCACAGATGTTATGTTTTACAATATTGTTGATGCTGTATTACATGGGGGGTAGGAGGTAAAGGTGTAAGAAAAGCAATGGAATGGGCCAAAGTTAAGCACATCCTCAGTGGGGATATATTGAGAAACCCCTTTGAACATCGACTTAAATATTAATAACGAAAGACAGGACTATTAAATAGGTAGGGTGTGTGAGGAGGGACTTGTGGGAGGGGGGAGGGTGAATGAAGGAGATATAGTGACAGTATATGGTTGACAGACCTCATATACTTATATGAAATAAAGCAAAGAAATCTCTTGCAATTGCTTTAAATGGGCTAGGGAGGGGGTAGCAGGGGAGAGATGGTGAGGGTCAACTAATCAATGTACAACATAAGCCTATTTGGAGCCTATTTGGAATTTTCACAATGAATTTCCCTTGTACTACAAATCTTCCCTACTAAAAAATTTAAAAGAAAAGGATTTATGTATTTCAACCTTTTGCTCTCCTAGCTTTTTGATAATGTCATAAATTATTGGATTTATCTAGTGTGACTGCAAAGTATTGTTAGCATTAACATTTCCAATTGTGTGTCTCTTTGGCCTATTCTAACATTTCTCTTCTATTAAAAAATAAATTATTACCTTTTGAGTAAGCTCAACCCTTATAAGGATTGTGAAGTATTTAACAAAATTTGCCCATTCTGTTGTATATGACTTCCACTTTTTCCATCACTGTAGATCAGGTGCTTTCTTTCTCTCTACTCATTTGTTCTTATTAAATTGTTTTGTATGAATCATTTACACAGTAGACATATTAAAATTCAAAAAGAAACCTCTTCATGATATAAATTGAAGTCTTTTTCACTGTCAAGTATATTTTGAAAATCAAACAGAAGATATTTGGGGACCGGAATTCACTTTCTGCTGCCCTTCAAAATCACCTAGAATGTGACTAAAGTTATTACAAAAACACCTGCACACCCATGTTTATTACAGCACTATTTACAATAGCCAAGCTATGGAAGCAGCCAAGATAACCAACTACCAACGAATGGACCAAGAAAATGTGGTATTTATACACAATGGAATTTTATTCAGCCACAAAGAAGAATGAAATTTTGTCATTTGCAAGTAAATGGATGGAACTAGAGAATATCACCTTTAAGTGAAGTTAGCCAGGCTCAGAAGGCCAAAAATCTCATGTTCTCCCTCATATGCAGATTATAGGCCTAAAACAAACACAGTAATATTACTGGACATGAGTCACACTCTAAGGGGAATATGCACAAGGGAGGAATAGGGAAAGGAAAAGAAATCTAAAACTTGAATGTGGTTGATGTGCTCCCTGTTGAGTAGTGAATATAGTAATCTTAAACTGACAGAGGTCACTATGGGAAGCAATCAGCAGAGTGAAGACAGCCTACAGAATGGGAGAAAAATCTTTGCCAGATATTCATCCAATAGAGGATTAATACATGAAGAGCTTAAAAATTAGACAACAAAAGAACAAGTAATCTAATAAATAAATGGGTAATGGGACTGAACAGACACTTTTCAGAGGAAGAAGTGCAAATAGTTAATAAACACATGAAAAATACTCAACAAGCTCAGCTCTCAGAGGAATGCAAATCACAGATACACTGAGATTCCATCTCACCCATCAGAATGGCTATCAGAAAGAAAACAATTAAGAATCAACTTTGATGAGTGTGCAGGGGATAAAGGAATTCTTATACATTTTGCCAAAAAAAAGTAAGTAGATTCCTCAGAGAATTAAAATGTAGAATTTTCATATGATCCAGCTATAACTTCTGGACATATACCCCCCAAATTAAAGTCAGCTTACTATAGTGATACCTGCATACCCATATTTATTGCAGCACTATTCACAATAGCTAAATTATGGAATCATCTTAGCTGCTCATCAATGAATGACTGAATAAAGAAAATGTGGTTCATACACATGATGGGATTTTACTTAGTTATAAAGAAGAATGAAATTTTGTCATTTACTGAAAAATGGGTGAGACTGGAAATCATCATGTTGAGTGAAATAAACCAGTTTCACAAAGACAAGTATCATGTTTTTTCTATTTGTGGAAATTTAGTGGGGGCAGGAAATGAAGGACATAAAAGTAAAAGGGATGTAGAAGGGGGAGGGGAGAGGGGAAGGGGGATAAGAAAGAACAACAGAAAGATAAATATGATTACAGTATATGATAAGCATGCATAGAAATGCCATAATGAAACCCCTTCCTTTGTACAATTAATATACGCCAAAAGGGGGAGAGACTATAGGTCCAATTTTTAGTAACAACATATGGGTCAAAAGTAAGAGATTTCCTCCTTCAAAGCCTGCTTCTGAACATTTGTCTGCTCAAATACAAGGCCATAACAAGCATTCCTACTAAGATATGTGGGTTGGGGATAAGAATGTGATTATTTCCCCAAGTGAGTTATCATTACAAGTCCAGTGGTTTCATATTTAAAACCCTTAATTCATAAAGTTAACATAATATTTCATTAAGATCCTGAGCGTGGATTTTAACCTTCATTCTCTCCCAAATGGACATTTGTGGAGATTTCTCTAGAGCCTCATATCACATGGATTAGTTATGGTGCTGTTGTTAAAGTGCTTTCCAGATACACTTGGAAATATGTAGAGGCTCGTAAATTTTTGCAGTAGGAATCCAGGAGGCTGCCATAGTAGGGCTGAGGTTTCAGGTCTTGTGGTCTTCATACCCTTTTCCCTCCTCAGGTCACTAACCCTGCCTGAAGGTCCCATCCAGATGTACATGGAAATATTCAGTAGAATCTTCTGATTAAAGTCCTGCCATGATCAAAGGCCCATTTGTGTATGGGAAGCATACACTATCTTGTCTCTGACCCCACACAAAATGTTCCCTGGACTAATTATTAAAATGCTTTTATAGTCACAAGTGTACTCTGTGGGTAAGCTTCATCATCACCACCTCCTCCTCTCACGCCTCTTCTTTTGATGCTTTCCTCTTCACACTTCTCTTTTGCTCTTCACCCACTTGTAACTCTACCATGTCTTATTTTATTGACATTCCTACAGCCTAATGCTGTCTCCTTCTTCTGTATAGACCTCTTATCTCTACTCCTACCAACATATCTCACATCTCTATATAACGCTCTGTTTTTCCCCCTTAGCCTTCTTGCCTCTCCAAAAAGGAAGAATTCTCCCAGTGGCCTGTCAGGATGTTCTCTAATGTTGTTTTCTCTGTGAACAACTCATACAGGAACCTGTTATAATAATATTGCTCTTTGTAATTTAGTCATGTTGCATTTTCTTAGGGAAAAATTTAAAAATGCATTATTTTACTTTGTTTCCTTTCTTTTCCCCCTACCTCTTTCATTAAATCAAAATGCACTGTAGCGCTTCTTTTCATTTACTAATATTACAAACATGGGGAGATGCAATGGGTTTTTTGCCTTCCTCCAAAAGAACCCAGAGGTGATAGCATTAGAGATTCGTCCAATTTAAGTTCTATTGAAAGTACAGTGTAGGCTTGTGGTGTTCTATAAATAACAGCCATATTTCCCATAGCTGTCCGTGGTTTATAGAGAGGACCCCAATTAAACTCAAACTAGCTGGAGGAATAAGCTTGACAAAGAAATGCATGTATAGTGTTCGAAGACGGTTAGACTATGGAGTAAGTCAAATTCTAATTTCCTTAAAGCCATTGAGCTTCCATGTTTTGGTGAGATCAAACTTAAGTAATCAATCCATTTGATTTTACACAGTCACACAAGTAGGCCTTTTATTTTACAAGCACTTGATTGTAATGTTGGATGAGATCACACATTTAGGACAATCATCTCTTCTCCCTTGATATTTAATACATCAACCTTGACTCCTTATGTCGACCTTTGTTCATATGTTTCAAAATAGTATATTAGTGCCAAGGTCAAAAACAGAGTGCTAAATTTCAAACTCTTAATCCCCTGAGATATCTAGGTTAGACTGTGGGAAAGATTGTGGTAACAGTGTTGAGCACACAGTAATTCTTGACTTTCATGAACAGCTTTATGTTCCAGTTTACCAAGTGTAGTGTGCACAAGTAATGGAAAAAAACACAGTGACGGTGACCAGCTAACCTGCCAATGAAATCCAGCTAGAGTCAAAACAATCCTTAGCAAGCTGGGGTATTCCTATTTAATGAAATGTCCTGATTTGAAATACTTACTTTCAAATTAGCAGCCAGCCTTTTAATAAAACTGTCCCTTTCTCTACTTTTGGTGTAAGGGGTTAAATTCTTCTGTCGCTTGGCAGGTATTGGAAAAGAAAACTGTCTTTAAATGAACAGGACAAATTTCTCTAAGTTATGTCCTAGACAATAAAGGATGAGTGGTTCAGTCATTCTTAGATTTCTGAGTAAGTCTGAGCTTTAATATTAAGCATTCACATATTCATTCTGCTTCCCTTCCAATACAGTCATTTCTCCCTCCATTTGCTTCCTCAAATTTATCACCCAAGATTATTTGCAATAAAGTGCTAGAAATATTAAAGTCTGGTAGTTTCATTCCCGGAGAGTCATAACATTATGTTGTCCAGGCTGATTCATTTGCATGTAGTCTTGTAAACCAACACTATTTTTTCAAGAAAGGACAGTGAATAACTCTGAAACTGGTCTTAGGTTTGTTTTAAAAGCAGATTTTCCAAGATGACCTCAGAAATGGCACTGCAAACTTCTCTTCCTACCCATTACTATTTGTGTGCAATGTCCTGAAAAAAATGTCCATTTTCTCAATTAGTTCACACTCATTTAGACACATATCTGACAGGAGGAAAGATATGTTCAAATCCACTAGAGCTGAAGAAGAAAAAAAGTAGGAAAATCCAATATTGTGTTGTAAATTGTTTGGAACTCACCGTGTAAGTTATTTCTAAACATTCACTGTCACAGATTTCTCCAACCCAACATACTTAATAAGTGAATTTCATAGTCAGTGACACCTTGCCCTCTATGCTTATTCATATCATTTCATTAATTTGTCCCATCTAACTGTGCTTAGCTCTTTAATTTTGTTTCTATTAGACTACTGAATTTTCCTGCATTTTATCTAGCTTCCAAACAATCAGCATTAATCACTCATCCATTCAAGCACTTTATGAGGTACTAGGATTATATCCCTGCCTTCAGGTTCCTTTGGAAACATTCATTACCTTTCTTACCATTTAAAATTGTAAAACATTCCTGATATACACATTTAGCGTGATATAGATGAATGCTGTTCTATAGAACAAAACAACAGGGTGTGACATTTCTGCAAAAAAATAAAAAAAAAGAATAAAGTCATTTGAAATTAGCTCTCCTAGGAGTCTATTAACCCCTCATTCATATCTGTTGAATATTCTATCTAAAACACAGAGCACTGCTGATGTAATCTCTGGACTGTTTTATTACTTAATGATCAGAAATAAAACCAAAAGAGATAAATTATGATATTTGAAAGCATAGTTAATATTTTCATTTTGTCCTAGGCACTGAAAAATTGCCTCTCAGTAAAGTGTTCTTTTTTTTAAATAAATTTTTATTAAGATATATTCATTATATAGGGGGATTGATAGTGAAATTCCAATTAGACTTATATTGTAGATTATTACATTGCCCCATTGTCTTCCCCCACAACCCCCTCCCCACTCCACTTAAAGCAATTGCAAGAGGTTTCTTAGTTCTGTTTCATACAGGTATATGAAGTCCGTCTACCATCTACCATTACCTTAATCTCCTTCCTTCACCCTCCCCTCCCCCTAATACTCCCCCCACACACTGTACCTGTTTTATAGTCCAGGTTATCATTATTAATATTTAAGTTGATGTTCAAAGGGGTGTCTCAATGTATGCCCACTGTGGGTGTGTTTTAGTTTGGTCCTTTCAACCCCTTCCATTACTCTCTCTTATCCTTTTACCTCCTCCCCCCATTTTTTCAACAGCTTTCAATACACATCCTTATGTCCTCTACCTTCACACCTTAATTTATGCGATATTACTGATGCTCCATCATTCTCTTTTCCTATCCCTCTTTCCCCAAAAGAGTAGTTCCACTGTTACAAACATGTTCTACATCTGAGTTTGTATATGATCATGCTTGTTTTTGTGTATATGTTTGTCTTTGTGTCTGCCTTCCACATATGAAAGAAAACATAGGGCTTTTTGTGTTTCTGATCTTGGCTTACTTCACTCAACATGATGTCCTCCAATTGCATCCATTTACCTTTAAACCACATGTCATTATTCCTTATGGCTGACTAATACTCCATGTGTATATACCCACAATCTCTTGATCATTCATCAGTTGTAGGGCACCTGGCTTGTATCCAAAGCTTGGCTATTGTGAATACTGCTGTGATGAACATCGGTGTACAGGTGTATCTACTCTATCCTGTCTTACATTCCTTTAGGTAGATGCCCAGGAACGATATCACTGAATCAGATAGCAGATTTATCTCTAGTTTTTTGAGGAGTCTCCATATTGCTTTCTATAGTGGGTTTTACTAATTTGCGTTCCCACCAGCAGTGTATAAGGGTTCTTGTTTTGCCACATCCATGCCAGCATTTGTTGTTGTTATTGTCCTTGAATATGGCCATTCTAACTGGGGCGAGATGAAATCTAAGTGTTGTTATGATTGCATCTCTTTTATAACCAGGGAAGGTGAACACTTCTTCATGTATTTACTGGCCATTTGTACCCTTTCCTTTGAGAAGTCCTTGTTTAATTCATGTGCTCATTTCTTCATTGGAGTCTTGATTCTTTTTGGGCAGAGTTTTTTGAGTGTCCTGTAGATTGCAGATATTAGTCCCTTATTAGATGAGTAGCTGGCAAAGATTTTCTCCAATTTTGTGGGCTGTCTCTTGAATCTGGTGTTTCCTTTGCTGTGCCGAAGCTCTTTAGTTTGATGCAGTCCCAGTTCTTCATTGTTTCTCTTAGATGCTGAGCCTTTTGAGTTCTGTTCAGAAAGTCGTTTCCTATACCTGTCTGTTCCAGTGAATTCCTACTGCTTCCTGGAGTTGTTTCAAAGTTTCAGGCCTTATATTAAGGTCTTTGGTTTTGCTACAGTGTGAATGACAGGGATCTAGTTTTAGTCTTCTACATGTGGATATCCAGTTTTCCCAGCAGCATTTATTGAAGAGGCTGTCTTTTCTCCATCATGTGTTTTAGGCTCTTTTGTCGAAGATCAGTTGTCTATAGATGCTTGGGTTTGTGTCTGGATCTTCTATTCTAATCCATTGGTCTTCCTATCTGTTTTTGTGCCAATACCATGCTGTTTTTATTGTTATGGCTCTGTAGTATACTTTGAAGTTGGGTATTGTGATATCTCCAGCATTGAACTTTTTGCTCAGAATTGCTTTGCCTATTCAAGGTCTTTTGTGTTTCCATGTGTATTTCACAATTGCTTTTTCTATTTCTGTGCAGAATGTCATTAGAATTTTGGCAGTGATTGTGTTGAACATGTAGATTGCTTTGGTAGTATGGTCATTTTCACAATGTTGATTCTACCAATTCACAAACCTGGAAGTTTTTTCCACCTTCTGATGTCTTCTTTGATTTCTCTCTTTAGTGGCTTATAGTTTCCATTAAAAAGTTCTTTAGTTTCTTTCATTAAATTTATTCCAAGGTACTTTATTGTTTCTGGGCTATTGTAAATGGGATTGTTTCCCTGATTTCTTTCTTATTCTGTTCATTGTTGATCTGTAGAAAAACTACTGATTTCTGTATATTAATTTTGTATCTTACTTTGCTGAAAGAGTTTATGATTTCTAATTGTTTTTTGGTAGAGTTTTTGGGGTCTCTTAGGTATGTCATGTCATTTGCAAATAGGGATATTTTGACTTCTTCCTTCCCTATTCGAATCCCTTTTATTTCTTGCTCTTGTCTTACTGTTTTGCCTATTCCCAAACTATATTGAATAGCAGTGGAGAAAGCAGTCAGCCCTGTCTCATTCTTGACTAAGGAGAACAGCTTCAGTTGTTCTCCATCTAGTACGATATTGGCTGTAGGTTTGTCATATATAGCCTTTACTACGTTGAGGAACATTCCTACTATTCCTAGTTTCTTCAGCGCTTTTGTCATGAAAGGGTGTTGGATTTTGTCAAAGGCTTTTTCTGCATCTATTGAGAGGATCATGTGGTTTTTGTCTTTGTTTCTGTTTATATGCTATACTACGTTTATGAATTTACATGTGTTGATCCATCCTTGCATCCCTGGAATGAAACCGACTTGGTCATGGTGTATGAACTTTTTGACATGCTGCTGAATTTTGTTTTCCAGTATTTTGTTGAGATTCTTTTCCTCTATATTCATAAAAGATATTGATCTATAATTCTTGTTTCTGGTTACATCTTTATTAGGTTTTGGAATGAGTGTAGTGGTGGCTTCATAGAATGAATTTGGTAGTGTTTCTTCCCTTTCTATTTCTTGGAAAAGAATGAGAAGTATTGGTGTTAGTTCTTTAAAGGTTTGGAAAAATTTGGCTGTGAATCCATTAGGTCCTGGGCTTTACTTCGTAGGGAGGCTCTTTATAACTGTTTCAATTTCATTGCATGTAATAGGACTATTCAGGTATTTAATATCTTTTTGGTTCAATCTTTCTTGGTTATATGCCTCTAGGAATTATCCATTTCATGTAGGTTTTCCAGTTTACTTGAATATAAGTTTCAAAGTACTCTCTAAATGATTCTCTGGATTTCATTAGTATTTGTGGTTATATCCCCTTTTTCATCTCTGATTTTATTAATTTGGGTCTTCTTCTGTTTTGTCATGTTGGCTGAGGGTTTGTTGATCTTGTTAATCTTTTCAAAGAACCAACTTTTCATTTCATTGATGCTTTGTATAATTTTTTTGTTTCGAGCTCATTGATCTCAGTCCTGATCTTTATTATTTTTCTCCATCTGCTGGTTTTGGGTTTTGCTTGTTATTGGTTTTCTAGGAGCTTAAGGTACATCATTAGGTTGTTTATTTGAGCAGTCCCTGTTTTTTTTTTATGTAGGTACTTATAACCATAAATTTTCACCTTAGCATGGCTATTGCTGTATCTCACAGATTCTGGTAGATTGTATTTTCATTTGTTTCTAGAAACTTTTTGATTTCTTCCCTTATTTCTTTAGTCACCCATTGGTTTTTCAGCAGTGTGTTGTGCAGTCTCCAAGTGTTTGAATATTCTCTGTGGTTTCTTTTGTTGTTGAAGCCTAGTTTTATTCTGTTGTGATCTGATATGATGCAGGGGGTTATTTCGATCTTCTTGAATTTGTTGAGACTTGCTTTGTCTCCTCAAATGTGGTCTATTTTGGAGAAAGTTCCTTGAGTTGCAGAAAAGGATGTATATTGCCTAGTTGTTGTAGATATCAACCATGTCTATTTGGTCTAACGTGAGGAGTAGCTCTGAAGTTTCTTTGCTAATCTTTTGTCTGGATGACCTATCTGTTGGTGACAGTGGGGTATTCAGGTCTTCACTATCACTATGTTAGGGTCTATCTGTGCTCTTAGGGCCATTAAAAATTTTTTAACATAGATGGGTGCCCCTGTGTTTGGTGCATATATGTTAAGGATTGATATTTCCTCTTAATGAATTGTTCCTTTAATCAATATGAAATGTCCTTCATTGTCTCTTCTGATTGATTTTAGTCTGAAGTCTACTTTGTCAGATATGAATATAGCTACTTCTGCCTGTTTATGGGATCCATTTGCTTGGAAAACTTTTTTCCACCCTTTGACTCTAAAACAGTTGTTTTGGTTTTTTTTTTCAGTGAGATAAGTCTCTTGTAAGCAACATATGGTTGGGTCTTCTTTTTTAACCCAGTTTGCTGTTCTGTCTTTTGATTGGGGCATTGAGGCCATTTACATTCAGTGTTAATATTGAGAAGTGCTTGTTGTTTGCAGTCACTTTTATTCCCCTATTTTTTAATTTTACCTATTCCTTGTTTACTGGTCTGCTTGCTTAAAAGGGTTTGTTCTTTCTCGAGTCTTCCTGTCTCACTCTAGTTTATTTTTCTATGTGTAGAAATCCTTTAAATATTTTCTGTAGTGCAGGCTTGTTGGTCACAAATTCCTTTAGGTTTTCCTTGTTGTGGAAGGTTTTAATTTCTCTTTCAATTAGGAAGGATAGTTTTGCTGGATAGACTAGTCTAGTTTGACAGTTGTTTTCTTTCAGGGCCTGAATTGTGTCTTTCCATGACCTTCTTATGTTTAGAGTTTGAGTTGAGAAATCTGCTATTAAGAAAAGTGACTCTTATTTCATTCATTTATTCAGATTTTATTAAGTCTCATTCTGAGCTAGGTATATTGCTAAAGATAACCCTCCACTCAAGTAGTATCTAAGCTAGTATGCAGAGACAAGAAAATAATTATAATACCACATCTTGTTATAAACAAGCTAACATTTGTTAGCACCTAGATAGTGCTAGTTTAGGGAATAAAGAAGCCTCCTTCAGGACTGAAGGAGTATGAATGATGAAGATTTAACAAAAAAAGGCACTTGTTTGTGATTTCATGTAATGGTAATAAACAAGAATGTTATTTACCTGATAAAGCAGTTTCAAATTATCAAATAGTAATAGGAAAATTATTCAAATAAGAACACTGTCTTAGAGCAGTGGTATACAAGAATCATCCTGAGGTCTTATTAAAAGACAAATTGCTGGGTCCCTTTCCCAGAGTTTCTGATTAATCAGGTATGGGGTATGGGGTGGGGATTTGCATTTCTAGCAAGTTCCCATAGCAAGTGATGCCATGTCAGTGCTACTGGTCTTGGACCACATTTGGAGAAAAACTGGTCTACAGACTTTTTTTGAAGGCATTGCAATTACAAAACTGAAAATATCAAATCACATGAACTCTTACATGTTAACCATAAATCAGAATTTAACACTCCCTAAATAACAGACTGCACCCAAGATGTTTTGTAACTAAAGCCTAGGGACCTTGTCTCTAGCCCATCTTATCCACTCTCCAGGCCCCCATCTCCTTAGCTTTTTCCTTTGAGCATCAGAAAGCAATGTGGTTTAAATAATTTATTCACATACTAAAGGCCTTCTTTTTGAGGAACACACTCTCTTCTATACTCTGGTGCTTTCTGAAATATTGTGTTATGTAAGGAATAAATTACTCCCAAATTTAAGCAGATGTCAACAGCTATTACCTTTGTGAAAGCTGATTGTGAACATGTGGAGTGATCTTTAGTGTTTTCTCTTTCTGGTGAAGGGGAAATCTGGCAAAATAAATGTCAATCTGAGGGTCCAGATTCTTACAGTTGAAGTTAAATAATAAAATAAAATGTCAATATTTTCAGGAGATATTTATCTTTCACAAAATGCTTTCTTTGCTTCCCAAAACATATATGGCATTTTGGTTTAAATAGATTTTGCTAATCTATTCACTGAGCACATCCACAGAAACCTTCAAGTGAACTAAGCTTCAGAGTAGCCTCAGGTTCTTTAAACGACAGAATGGCTGTGGTTAAACAAAATAAAGCTTCACTGCTTTATTTTCACCCAGAGAGACTGCTCCCCACTTGCATTGTTACGAAACCCTGCTGGCTGAGGGAGCTGCTGGTACAATGACTCTGCAGTTATTTTAAGTATCAGTGTGGGAGGGTTGGGGGATGGAATGGACACAAGGTTGATGAATTCCCTTTCCCTACCTCTGGAGGAGAGGAACTCTGGGCAAGATGCTGCCTTATTTACTCAGAGAAAAGTATTTGTGGAATAGATTAGATTTGGCCTATGGCAAAGGAGGGAAAAAGCAAAAAAAAAAAAAAGGAGCACCTTCAGTTGAAAATATTTCCATTTGCTCATAATTTTAAAGCAAAACCACACATCAAGCAATAGGTCATGTTTTTAAATTTTTTGGATGAATATATCACCAATCATTCATCTCTTTGCTTTTTCAGTAT
The DNA here is from genome assembly GCF_047511655.1 of Castor canadensis. Lineage (NCBI taxonomy): Eukaryota > Metazoa > Chordata > Mammalia > Rodentia > Castoridae > Castor > Castor canadensis. The sequence goes on along the minus strand of NC_133405.1, from coordinate 124,342,471 downwards.
TCTCAGTAAATTGAGCTGTGTAGTTTTTATCTGTGTGAAATTGGGACTGTCAGAATCGTAATCAAGAGCAGCCTGAACTAAGCCAGGTTATTACTCTGGGTTGCTTTCTAGTTTTACCTAAAAAACACTATATCTATATATCTACATATCTATATCTATATGTATCTCTCTCTCTCTCTCTATATATATATATATGTATATATATATATATATATATTATTTGCAGATATTTTGGTGAGGTGATTTCTCTGAGGATACTTGTGCATGCCAGAACTTCTGTATATAGCCATATACAGTTCCATGTGGACTCCCTTCTTCCTCGCTGCTGCCTGCAATACGAGGTCAGGAGTCAGGAGTCCTGTACTTCTCTCCTAAGCTCCTTCTAAAACATCAGATGAGAGATGACAGAAAAAACCCAAAACAAATGAAATAGCCACCCTGGTTAATGTCAGGACCTTGTCATTGGGATAATGTAATTTAAATATAGCCTTGTAAACTTTAAATCCAAGCCATTAGTTATGTAAAGAATATCATAATAACACAAATACTACCATACTTAAAGGAAATACCTTTTTCAAAAGAGGAAACATTTGTCAAACTCATAAGCATTTAAAGTAAATGAGGCATAAGTGGATTAGTGTGAGTATCCATGTTATAGAGTTTGAGAGAACTCAATCCCCAAAATTATTTTTGTTTTTAATATACTGCAAATTATCCACAATGATGACTACTGAATTTCATCAATTCTAAGTTGCACTTTTAGAAAAATTTACATCTCTGAAATCAAGATACATCTCATAGTCAATGTTATGAGAGTTTCACAGGAAATTTTTGTCTTTTATTTTATGTACTATTAAAAGTGTACCTAAAACAACAATGCATGCTATGTGCAATGGTGCTTCCATTTGGTTACATGTGTAAGGAAAGAACTTTAGCCTGAAGCACTTCCATTAACAATTCATATTTTGAATGTCTTACTAAGTACCAGTGTAAGTGAGGGGGAGGCAAACATAAATAGAAGGTGTCCTTGATTTCAGAATTAACAATATAGTAAGGGATTCTAAATAAATTCACAATTTAGTGCTGTAAGAGCATAGAGTGGGAGGAACACCATTCAAATTAAAGGACTAGGGAAGATGAATGGAGGAGGTCATTTTTGCCATGGGTCTTGAAAGATGAGAAGCCTTCCATTGTGCACGTTTAGTGCAGATAGATATAGATGTAGAAGGTTGAAGGACTAGAACAAAACCTATGGGAAAGGAAAAGCAAAACTAGACTTTGAAAATTACCAGGGCATTGTGATATTAACTGAGTAAGGAAACCAATGGCAATCTCAGTTTAAGCAACTTGAAGAGGGTTAGAATTCAGACTGATTAGGCCACATTAAGTTTGAAGAATGGGTAAGACATTGTAGTGGACATTTGCCATTTTTAAGCACCCATCTCACACTGCAGAATTTCCCCACTATGTAAGTCTCTTTGGAAGAAAGAGCCCACTTTCACCATGGAAGTAAAAAAAAAAAAGAGCTGCTAGGGCACAATTAAGAGACCTAGCTTTGTCTGAAAAGACAAACTTGCATATGTGATCTGGGGTTTGAACCTGGAGTTGGTGATGCAAAAATGCAAGGACAGGGGAGAATTCACTCAGAGGCAGTGTCAGGGCACCATGTCCATTGGAAGCTGCATTCTTCAGCAGTCAGCAGTGGTAGCAGAGCTGTCCTCACTATACTGGTTGCACCGATTGACTTTGGCCAGAGTCTTAGCCCCTAAGCTTTTACCTGTTTTCGATTTTGAACCCACTTCTTCAGCTTTCACAAAGATCCTGAGAGATAGCCAATGTCTTTCTAAAAGCTTGTTTTTTTTCCTTGCTCTTGAGTTACTGCCTATGATTTGCAAAAGAACACTGGGTTGTACAATCATACATCAGAAAGCATCTGAAAAGACTCAATCAACACACAGCAAAGGAGAGAAGACCTAGAGAATTAGACAGAGGAATCATTTGACTAGGACTGAAAATTAAAGCTACGGAGACAATAGAGAATAGCAAACCCACCTTATTCACAGTTTTGACCAAGCATAGTCAAAAGAATCAATCTAAAAAATGAAAAGAAGTTTCATTTTCTTATAATTTTTAAAAAATTTTATTGGCATATAATGGTTATACGGGGATACACTGTAATACTTACATATGTGCTTACAACATGTCTTAGCTAGAGTTACCCCTCCATTATTCTCCCTTTTCCTCCGCACCCCCTTCTTAGAAAAATTTCATCTGGTTTCTTTCTTTTATTTTCATATACGAATACAAAATACATCCACCATATTTATCTTCCTTCATTCATCCTTTTCTTATGCCTTTCCCCTTCCATGGATACATAGCCCAGAAAACACCTATGTTACTCTCCTGCCCTTCATTTTTTTAAGTGTATATTGATAGTCCAAGGGGGTTTTGCCTTGGTACTTCAGGTCTGTATATATCATGCTTTAATCAAATTATACCCCCCACATGACTTATTTTTTCTCTATTACCTTGTCTTTAAATATTCAACAGCTTACAGTACAGTACATTATGTTATACTCATATATAGATGGGCTGTTTCAATATTAAAATGAAAATAAATTTCAAAAAACAAATTTAAATTCCTGTGCATGCATTACACAGCTCAATTATTGTGGAGAAGCTCTCAGTCAGTCCTGTGCTATTGTCAGTCATTTTGTGATCTGATGAGTGTTTCCCTGCCCTTAATTTTGTGAAAATATGCCTCCTAAAAAGCACATGGTGCCCAAAAAGTAAGGTAAGAGTGATGATAATCTTTCCAAGCCAAAAGGGGCATGTAATGTGCTTAATTTAAGTGGTAAAATGAAAATTTTAGATTTGTTGAAGGATAGTCTGTCTTTAGTGGAAGTTAGGTGGCATTATGGGAAAAATGAATCAAACATTCACAGTATTTGAGATAAAGACCATGAAATAAGGTCTAGCTTTTGGTGAGAAGTATTAATGTATGCAACAATAATTTTGTGACAGTAATGTAGCCTACTCCATGTGATTTCAAGTTATGGATACTCAGACCTACTGCAAGTATGGTATGGACAAATTTGAGTAATTCTAGAATATTGAGCTCTATGCATCCAGAGCATCTGTGGTTTTCCCTCAATGGTGGTCTCCTTGGAACCCTATCTCTGCAGATACTAAGGGTATACTGTATAGCCAGAGAAAAGAAGGAGGAAGAGAATGTCATTTTGGGAGAAGGATTAAGAAAAAACACTCAGCATCTGTGAGAGATAACTCTCTCTTTTTTTTATAACTCAGAGTTATTTAAAAAGACACATGTCCTAAGGACTTACTACATGCTGAGTGGCTTGCATAAGCTAATTCATTTAATATCTCAAAAATTGTCAGGTATTGTTATCCTGAGCTTACTGATAAAGAAAATGAGATGCATAGACATTAACTAAGTAAGTTTCTTGATGTCAAATAAATAATATGTATGGTTAAGAGTCAAAATCAGATTTGTCTAATGCCAACATCATATTGCCTCTCTTCAAAAGCTTTCTTAAAGCTCTTCCAGAAGCTTTAGGAAAGGACACAGAAGCCAAAACTAAGGCCTTAGTTCAGGGTTCTCAATCCTGGCTGCATATTGGAACAACCTTGAGAGATATGAAAACTTGCAATGCCTGGGTCCCACCCCCAGAGTTTCTGTTATAATTGGCCTGAGGGAAGACTTGGAGTTTGGGACTTTCCAGAACTTCCTAGGTGGTTCCATTGTGAAGCCATGGTTGAGAACTACCATGGGAAGTTTATTTCAGTGCTTAAATGATATGACTTGAAGAGGGTGGGAAATTAAGCTACAGCTGCAGTTAAGAAATTAGGCTACAAGTGAAGTATTAATAGGAAACATGTAGCGAGGGGTTGAAAAGTGAGTTGGAAGTGCATATAAAAAAAGACCATAGAAAGAGACTGTAGACTATAATGTCCTGGTAACTATAGAGGTGAAGTGAGGATGATGGATAGGTAGTTGCTCAGAAAGCCAAGAGTTTTGAGAAAATGCTTCAGGAAGACAAAATACTATGAGAATATTTGTAGGCTGAAGGAAAGGGACCATGGGAAGTGAGAATTGGGGATAAAAGGAGGGACTGAGGTCCTGGATGAGATGGAGTATGGTATTCAAGAGAAAGGAAAGGTCAAATTTTGGAAAGGGAAAAGATGCTTCTTTTAATAAAGAAGGGAAATCATTTTTATATTGGAGAGAGCTGAACCAGGTAGTGGGCAATAATGAAAGAAGATTGAGGAAAATGAAAGGATGGAATTGAAAAATGAGCAGAAGGAATGAAATAAAAGTGTGAAAATGAAAAAGTAAAATAGCATTCACTTGAGAGCATATAAAATAGTATTAAGTAAAATTAATCTTTAGAGTTATACTACTTTCTCAAATAATACTTGGGAATCTTCATAAGGTGAAAAAATGAATAATGAAGTTTATTCACAGCTGGGGATTGCCCAGGCGGATCAAGAGGTAGGTCGAGGGAGTGAGAAACTTTGGGAGTGCCATTGAGATAATATATAGATACATATTTTAAATCTGAACAAAACTATTTACTTTGACATGAAAATTAGCATATCAAAATTTACATAAGTCTCTATCTCTGTTTTGGCACAGAAATATATGGAAATATGAAATCCAAAATTCAGGGTGAATTCTGAATGTATTCAATGACAGATATTGATGACTGTAATAAAGGAAGAAGTTGTGATTTAAAATAAAAAAAAAGCACTGTTTAAACTAGTGACCAAACTCCTTAATAATTGATTTGTTATTTGATCTTTCTTGCTTCCAAGAAGGCTACACTTCAGACATTGGCCAAAAAAATATAGATTATATATGAAGTCAATCCACTACACCATGATGGTTCTATAAATTATGACTTTCTAAATTCAATGGGGGAAAGGAAGAATTTCTCAAACATTGTTTGAGCTTATGCTTCTATTCTCTTGTCCTAATTCAGATAGCCAAAGGCTCTAAATTCCCATTTCTTTCTTAAACCTCATCCTAGGCACAGAACACTTCATAATATTTTATTGGTGACATATTTTTTGAGAAATGGTCCTTCAAACAACCATGGAATTGAGCTTTATATTTCTGTTCTTTGAAGTTCTCTTTTCACCCTGATATTTGGCATAAAAGGTTCCCTTGCCCAGAATTCTCTTCCTTCCACCCTCAATCCTCACCTCTCCCCTTTCCTTTGGTCTTTTTATTACACAACTCCTTTGGGACACCATTGAAATTTCACTAATGCGGGGAGACTTTCTCTGGAAATATGCTCACACAATACTTTGATTCTAATTGCTATTCATACCATACATCCCTGTTATTTGTCAAGAATCCATGTGCTCTGCTAAAGTGCACAGTCTGTGAGTCAAGGGCCATGTCTCACAGGTTGTAAGTATCCAATAAATATTTGTTTAGCATTTGAATGAGTGAGAAATCATGAATAGAAAATAGATTGTATGGAAAAGAAACTAGAGCAGCAAAGCTATATTATGATGCTAACATAGTCAACAGATAGAACAGAATCCACCTGTATCTCTTATGTCCTTTACCATTTATGTGCATGCCAGCTTCCAGGGCCCTTTATCTCCCAATGGCTGGCACCTTCATCTCTTGGTCTGAGGACCACCCTCAGAATACCAGAGCCTAACCTTTGTCTGTACCTATGGAAAACAAGACAAACCTGGGAATGGATGTACTTTAGAGGCAGCCTTTAATTAAAAACTGACAAGTACAAAACGATAAATACTCCAGCTTCCTTGTATTGCTCATAAAAGGCAAAACTATAGACTTGTTAAGGTATTATATAAGGGTCAAACTATAAAGAAAAGTGAGGATATAATTAGTATAAAATTCAAGGTAGTAATCTCTGTAAGGAGGAGAAGGGGAACGGTGTGATTAGGAAAGATACTATTAATATTTCTTGAGCTGGGTGTTGAGTATACTATATTCATACAATTATTTTTCGTATATATATAGAGAGAGAGAGAAGAAGAAGAAAAAAGAAAGATGGTTCAGAGCTTGAAGAAAAAACAGAGGAACAGGAAGAATTTTTCATAATGGGATAGTTGTAGACAGAAAGTAAAGGACAAGACTAAAGGATAAGGGTAAGAGGGAATGGCTTCAAGAGAAGTGAAGTAATTGCACTAGCATTGGAAAAATTTTGAAATATATGACCCAGTAGTCCCATTCCTAAGTAGAACCTAACAGAAATGAGTACATGTGTTCACTGAAAGATACGTCCAAGAATATTTATAGAAGGGATGAAGTTCTGGTCCACAGTATAACATGAAAAATCCTTATTAAATTACACCAGTTACAAAAGGACAAGTAGTGATTCCATTTATATGAGGTATGTAGAGTAGTCAAGTCATACAGACAGAAAGTAAAATAGGGGCTACTGAGAGCTGGGAGGAGGGAGGAATGCAGCGTTATTTTTCAATGAGTTCAAAGTTTCTTTTGGATTGGTAAAAATTTTCTAAAATTGGACAGTGGTGATGGTTGTCTAACAGTGTGAAGGTGCTTAATGCCACTGAAGTGTACACTTAAAAAAGTTAAAATGTTGAATTTTGTTAAATATATTTTACCACAATAATAACAACTAATTTTATAAAGAAAACTAGCATGTTTATAGCAGCACTGGAATTAATATTCCCAAATAGAAATGGCTCTGATGTCCATTATCAACACGATAAGTTAATATATTGTGGCACATTTGCACAATTGACTACCATACCACTTTGGAAATCAGGTAACTAAAACTATACAAAATAATAAGGACAAATCTCACTGTTGTAAGTGTGTGTAAAAGATTCCAGAGGCAAAAGAGAACAAAATTATATGATTTTGCTTATATAAAATTTTACAAATATAACCAATGATAAGCGCGGGGCTCTGTGGTACTGATATGTGTTGTCTTTCTGTGAAAATTCATCCAACCACAAACTTATGCCCTTGAGATTTGTGCATATTTTTATATGCAATTATATGTCAGTAAAAGTTTACTTAAAAACAAAATAAAAGCAGCAATGGGGATACTTCTACTTCCGAAGTGTATAGAATAGTCTGAGAGGAATTTGACATATATATAGTTGTTCTTAATGTCTTTTTCTTTGGTGGGGGTGGGCAATACTAGGGTTTGATCTCAGGACTTCACACTTGTGAGGCAGGTACTCTACCACTTGATCCAAGCCTCTAGCCCTTTTTACTCTGATTATTTTGGAGACAGGGTCTCACTTTTTACACAGGAGAACCTGGACTGTGATCTTCCTATTTTACACTGCCTACCATTCCTGAGATGACAGGTACGTGACACCATGTCCAGTTTTTTCCATTGAGATGGAGTCTCATAAGATTTTTTGCCCAGGTTCTCCTGTAACTATGAACCTCCCAATCAGCTTCCCACAGAGCTTGGGATGACAAGTGTGTACCACTGCACATAGCTATTGGTTGAAAAGGGGTCTCGCTAAGTTTTTGCTCCAGCTGACCTCAAACTGTGATCCACTTAATCTCAGTCTCCCAACTAGCTAGGATTACAGGCCTGAGCCACTAGCATCAGGATACATAGCTATTCTTGAATTACAGTTATATCATTATATTTCAGAATCTCGTATCTTTAATTGTTGAGAAGGTGTTAAAATTATTCTTCTCTTATTCCTTAGTTCTCCTTAAATTTTAGTATTTCCCTAAAGATAGTTTATTTGAACATAAATTTCTTTGATGTTCCAGCTTTTTTCACCAATCTAAAATTATGTTAAAATTTAGGCATTTTTACTATTACCAAAAAGATGAAAATGGCGAATGCTTGCAAGGATGTGGAAAAGGAGAGCTATTATACATTATTTGGTGGGAGTGTAAATTAGTATAGCCACTATAGACAACAGAATGAAGGTTCCTCAAATAGTACAAATAGAACTATTTATAGAAACTATATAGAACTGTGTATATCCAGCAATCCCAGCACTGTGTATCTATCCAAAGGAAATGAAATCAGCATGCCTAAAGAGATACCTGCACTCCCACATTTATTGCAGCACTATTCACAATAGCGAAGATATGGAATCAACCAAGGAATCCATTGACAGATGAACGAATAAGGAAAATGTGGTATATACTGTTTACATAATGGAATACCACTCAGACTTCAAAAGGACAGATCTTGTTTATGATATCATGAATGCAACCAGATATCATAATATTAAGTGAAATAAGCCAGGCCCAGAAGGAAAAATGCTGCATGATTTCACTCATGTATAGAATCTGAAAAGGTTGAGAGCAGAGGAGAGGATCCAAGATGGAGGTTAGGGTAGGGAATCAGAATTTCTGAGCTTCCTGACTCTAGAAACCACCTTGAGACGTGGGAGCTACATGTTTAGGTAATTCTGATTGCTTCTATCCCAAATAATAACTGTCAACACATTAGATGCACATAAAATTCAAGGACTGACCCTTAAAAACAGCCTTTAATTGAACCTAACAGCCAGAAAAATCCTAGTACAGCACAGCCAACATGGCATGTCTGCCCTGGGAAGAAAGCCCCAGACTGTTCCTCCTTTTTTTTTCTTCTTTCAATAAGCAGAAGATAGAGCATCAACCAGAATCGAACTCTGCAACATCCTGGACACCAAGTCCATGGAAAGCCTGCCTATGTCCTGCTGTACATATAAGAAAAATGATCTTGTCTATCAAAGTGTTTGTTACCCTCTTAGATTACTTAAAAATTCCTCAGGTCACCATCTTAGGGGACTTGTATGTTTAAAAGGTCCTTGCTTCTTCTTCCGGATTCCTGTACGATTCCATTGCCCACCAAACTGCATGCCCTAACCTATCTCCCAAGCCTTTTAGCCAGTTGGGAAAGACTGTGAACCTTTGACCCGGACAAATCCCAGGTGAGGGGCAGGTACAATTGCGTCAGGGATATAAGGAGGAGCCACTGTCAGCCATTTTGTGCTTATGTGTTTGCTTAGCGGGAGTGAGCACATGTTCGTACCCTCTTGACCAACAGAAATTGCCTTCTCAAGATTTTCTGTCTCTCGTGTGTCTGTTTTCAGCACTAGAGGGTTATTAATTCCAACATGCAGAACCCAGACCCAGAAAGTGTCTGTCTTGAGAAAAGTGGCCAATTTCAAAGCTGCCTGCATAAATCTGTAGACCCAACAGGTGAGCAACATACACTACATGCAACTCCCCTATCCAACCACCAAGAACATAATCCAGTGCAACCCCTGGGCAGATTGAATCCCCCCACAACAAAACTGAAAAGCATAAACAGCAAATTATAATCTAACACCTACAATGGGGGTGAGATGGAATGCTTACCCTGACCCAGAGAACTGGGGTGGGGTGAAAAACCAAACTCTCAGTGAATGAAGGCACAAAAAGCACCAAATGCTGAGAGTGGGAGTGGGGACGACAAGCCAACTTCCTAAAGCAGGGACATGGTGGATCCCTGAGTTAGTCTCACAGGACTGAGAGTGGTACTCAAAACTGAATTGCCCCACTTTGCTGGGGGAGGAGCTGAACAGAGTTGCAGATATAGGGCAACACAATGCCTGGCGAAAATAGCATCAGATCAGACTACCTTGCACAAACTAGCAGTGAGTTACCTCTGGTCACAATCGCAACCTGCCCTGTGGACAGAAGGAATCAAATACTGCCCGCAAGCCAGTCACCTGATGAGACCACTTCAGGGCTCCCACTTGCAACAGATGGCTCATAAGACCAAGGAAAGTAGGAAAAAAAAATAAATCTCCAGCAGTCTCCACCCCAAGCTGTCTGACAAGAGGGGCAGCACCCTTCCCCACAAATTCCAGAATACCAAGCACCAATACCAGGATTGGATGTCAAAGGAATAAGTCCAGAACTTTTACCAAACAGACTGAACTTTTCGCTGTTGCTGTACCTGCTTTTTTCTGTATTATTAACTTCACCAGCACTATTTTCTTATTCCTATTCTTACCCCTTCCCTCCTTTTCCTGTGCTACAATCCATTGTTCTCCCTCCCAACTACTCTTTCTGCCCCTTCTCATCCACTTTCTCCCCCTGTCTTTGCCTCTCCCTCTTATCCTTCCCCAACCTGTCACCACAGTACTCTTACACATTTACCACATGCTGACTAGCCTACTGTACCAACTGTACATACCCCAGGCCCCTGCAATCTCTAACCCAAGCACCCTCCACTACAACAGTAGAAATACGCCCTAACACACACAAGGGCCACAAAACCCAGCAGCCTCCATACCACTTCCCCCCACCCACCCCCCTTGCCCTCCCTTTTAGTGACACCTTTACCAACTACCCAAGTTTCTATCTTTAGCCAAACAACCATTACCCTGACTACTCTCACTGTTTATAGATATTATCACCAAGGGATTTTATATATAATAGGTAAACAACTAGTCTGGCATTGAACCTGTGAATGTGATATTGCTAATTTATACCTCCAAGCCAGGGACAGAAATAGCACATCAACCTAGCTAACAACTAAGTTAGTCACAACACAAAAATTAAATCAAGGTAAAGAAAACAAGCAATTAAAACCACCAACTAGTCAATCAAGAACATAGTCACAAAACAACAAGGGGAGCTATGGGGAGAGAAAGGAGGGAAGGAAACCACACTACTCAAAAACACAATTCAATGTAGGATTTAGTGGGAAATGAAGAAGATAGATACCCAGTTCCTGATCCCCAAAAAGCAATGATGTATGTCTCTAATGAGCCCAGGGACACCCACAAAAAAATCCCTCAAAGAAGAAATCGTTGAAGAGATCACTGAGAAATTCATGGAGAAGATACTAGACATAGTTAATCAGAAAATACAAGATGCACTCAAGAAATTTCAAGACACCACAAATAAAGAATTTGAGAAGACACAGAAACAAATGAATAAACTCAGAGAGGACTTCAACAAACACCAAAGTGAAATGAAGGACACCATAAAAAGAGACATATATGAAATAAAGAAAACAATACATAATATAAAAGAGGAGGTGAACAAGCATATGGAAAATCCCAGAAAAAAGAATCAAACAGAAATACTGTAAATAAAAAATCCCTTTAGTCAAACAAAAAATACAGTGGAAATCCACTCCAGCAGACTATAACAAGTGGAAGACAGAATCTCAAAGCTTGAAGATAAAACAGAAATTAAAGAAAAAACAGAAGAACTCTTAGTCAAACAACTCAAGAGCTGTGAAAGGAATATGTAAGAGCTCAGTGACTCCCTTAAAAGACCAAACCAAAGAATCATGGGTATTGAAGAGGGAGAAGAGGTGCAAGTCAAAGGGATACTTAATATATTCAATAAAATAATAACGGAAATTCCCAAACCTTGAGGAGGAATCACCCATCCACTGTGAATGATCCAGACATCACTAGAGAAGATTCTACATGGAATTATGCACACAGAAGCTGAAAGAAAACAAAACCACGAGAAGATGGGAAATATTAAACCACAGGAGAAGAAAAGACAAGTAATCAGAGAGTAGCATTGACTCAGTTGCACACACTCATATCCTTAAACAACAAAAGCAACTAAATAATAGGATTCACTGAATACTTACAATATTAACACTGAATATCAATGGACTCAACTCCCCCATCAAAAGATACTGTTTGGCAAACTGGATTAAAAAGGAAGATCTGACAATCTGTTGTTTACAAAAGACCCACCTTATTGTACCTTATTGACAGAAATAAATATTGGCTTAGGGTGACAGGCTGGAAGAAGATTTACTAAGCTAATGGCCCCCCAAAACAGGCAGGAATAGCAATACTTACACCAGACAAAGTAGACTTTAAACTTACATTGGTAAAATGAGACAAAGATCACTTCATACTAATAAAAGGGGAAATACATAAAAAGGAAATAACAATTATCAACCTATATGCACCCAATGTCAGTGCACCCAGCTTCATGAGTCATACACTAAAGGACTTAAAAGCACATATAGACCCCAGAACAGTGGTAGTGAGAGACTTTAATACCTCTCAATTACAAATAGATAGTCATCCAGACAAAAAAATTAACAAAGAAATCCTAGACCTAAATGACACCACAGATCAGATGGAACTAACTGATGTCTACAGAATATTTCATCCAACAACAGCAAGATACACATTCTTCTCAGAAGCCAATGGAACTTTCTCCAAAATAGATCATATCTTAGGACACAAAGCAAACCTCAGCAAATATAAGAAAATAGAAATAACTCCCTGCATTTTATCTGATCATAATGCAATAAAACTAGAACTCAACAACAAAAACAACAGCAGAAAATTCGCAAACAATTGGAGGCTAAACAACACATGGCTCAATGATCAGTGAAGAAATAGAAGAAATAAGAGAGGAAATAAAAATTTCCTGGAATTTAATGAAAATGCAAACACACCTATCAGAACCTATGAGACATAGCAAAGGCAGTCCTAAGAGGAAAGTTTATAGCCATGAGTGCATATATTAAAAGGACAGAAAGATCTCAAATCAATGACCTAATGCTACATCTCAAACTCCTAAGAAAAACAAGAATAAGCAAAACCCAAAACAAGCAGAAGGAGAGAAATAATTTTTAAAAAGGGTCAAAATTAATGAAATAGAGAGAAACCAAAAAAAAAAAAAAACCATACAAAGAATCAACAGAAAAAGAGCTGGTTCTTTGAATAAATAAACAAGATTGACAAACCCCTGTCAAATCTGACTAAAATGAGGAGGGAAAAGACCCAGTTAGTAAAATCAGAAATGAAAAAGGGGAGATAGCAAAAATGACCAAGGAAATCCAGGGAATGATCAGAGACTACTTTGAGAACCTATATTCAAATAAACTGAAAAATCATGAAGAAATGGACAAATTTCTAGATACGTATGATTATCCCAAACTGAACCAAGAGGATATTAATCACCTTTATAGATCTATAACACAAAATGCAATTGAAGCAGCAATAAAGAATTTTGCAAAAAAGAAAAGTCCAGGACCTGATGGATTCTCTGCTAAATTCTATCAGACCTTTAAAGAAGAACTGATACCAACTCTCCTGAAATTTTTCCATGAAATAGAAAGGGAAGGAATACTTGGATATGGACAAGTACATATCCAAAAAGGAGAACTACAGGCTAATCTTCTTAATGAACATTGGTACAAAAATCCTCATTTTATAAAATAATGGCAAACCAAATCCAACAAACATAACAGGAAGATCATTCAACCATGACAAAGTCGGCTTCATCCCAGGGATGCAGGAATGGTTCAACATATGCAAATCATTAAATGTAATATAGCACATTAATAGAACCAAAGACAAAAACCACTTGATCATCTCAATAGATGCAGAAAAAGCCTTCAATAAGATTCAACACCATTCAGGAAACTCGGAAGAGAAGGAATGTACCTCAACATTATAAAGACTATATATGACAAACCTATAGCCAACATCACACTTAACGGTGAAAAACTGAAACCATTTCCCCTAAAATCAGGAATGAGACAAGGATGCCCACTCTCCCCACTCCTATTCAACATAGTCCTGGAATTCCTAGCCAGAGCAATAAGTCAAGAAGAAGAAATAAAAGGAACACAAATAGGTAAAGAAGTAGTTAAACCATCATTATTTGCAGATGACATGATCTTATATCTTAAAGACCTGAAAAACTCCACCCAAAAACTACCAGACACCATAAACAGCTTCAGCAAAGTAGCAGGATACAAAATCAACTTACAAAATGAGTAGCTTTTCTATACACTAACAATGAGCAGGTTGAGAAAAAATATAGGAAAACAAAATTACTATCACCTCACAAAAATCAAATACCTAGGAATAAACTTAACAAAGGATGTAAATGACCTCTACAAAGAGAACTACAAACCCCTGAAGAAAGAGATTGAGGAAGACTACAGAAGATGAAAAGATCTCCCATGCTTATGGATTGGCAGAGTCTACATGGTAAAAATGGCTATATTACCAGAAACAATCTGCATGCTCAATGCAATTCCCATCAAAATCCCAATGACATTCATCACAGAGATTGAAAAATCTACCTTAAAGTTCATTTAGAAACACAAAAGACTGAGAATAGCCAAGGCAATACTGAGCAAAAAGAGCAACGCTGGAGGTATCACAATACCTATCTTCAAACTATACTACAGAGCCATAGCAATAAAAACAGCATGGTACTGGCACAAAAACAGATACAAAGACCAGTAGAACAGAACAGATATGAATCTGGATATGAATCCATGTAGCTATACCCACCTGATTTTTGACAAAGGTGCCAAAAGCATATGATGGAGAAAAGACAGTTTCTTGAACAAATGTTGCTGTGAAAAGTGGCTATTTGCCTGCAGAAAACTGAAACTAGATCCATGCCTGTCACCCTGTACTAGTATGAACTCAAAATGGATTAAGGACATAAATATCAGACCTGAAGCCTTGAAGCAAGTACAGGAAAGAGCAGGGTATACACTGGAAGCAATAGGCATAGCCAATGACTTCTTCAGTAGAAATCAAGCAGCTCAGCAACTAAGAGAAAAGATTGACAAATGGCACTACATGAAATTAAAAAGCTTCTGCACAACAAAAGAAATGGTCTCTAAATTGAAGAGACCACCACAGAGTGGGAGAAAATATTTGCTAGCTATATATCAGACAAGGGATCAAAAATCAGAATATATAGGGAGCTCAAACGAACCCCTCCAAAATCAATGAACCAATGAAGAAGTGGCAACTGACCTAAACAGAACTTTTTAAAGGAAGAAATCCAAATGGCCAAAAAACCGATAAAGGAAATACAAATCAAAACCACACTAAGATTCCGCATCACTCCTGATTGCTACCATCAAGAACACCAACAACTTCAAATGCTGGTGAGGATGCGGGGAGAAAAGGAACCCTCATATACTGCTGGGCTGGTGGGAATATAAGCTAGTACAATCACTACAGAAAACAATATGGAGGCTTCTTAAAAACGAAACATAGATCTGCCATATGATCCAGCAATCCCACTCCTAGAGATATACCCAAAGGAATGAAACTCAGGTTACTACAAAGGCACCTGCACATCCATTTTTATTGCAGCATTATTTGCAATAGCCAAGCTGTGGATAGATGCCCACTACTGACAAATGGATTAAGAAAATGTGGTATTTATACACAATGGAATTTTATTCAGACAAAAAGAAGAATGAAATTTTTTCATTCGCAGGAAAACGGATGGAACTGGAGAATATCATCTTAAGTGAAGTTAGTCAGGTTCAGAAGATCAAAAATCACATTACAGACCTAAAACAAATGCAGTAATATTATTGGCCATGGGTCACACAGTAAGGGGAGAGTGTGCACAGGAGGAATAGGTAAAGGGAAGGAAATAAAAAACTTGAATGTAGTTGATGTGCTCACTGTATAGGAGTGAATGCAGTAATCTTAAACTGGCAGAGGTCATTATGGGAAGGGGACTAGGAGTAGTGACGAGGTCTGGTAGAGATGAACCAATGTGGATTGTATTACGCATGTGCATGGAAGCAATGCTAGGAATCTCTCTGTATAGCTGTCTTTATCTCAAACTAGCAAAAACACTATGTTTTTCTTTTCATTGTATATCTTTTTTCTTCAACAAAATTGGAGAACAAGAAGGAGGAACAGGTTCTGCCTGGAGGCAGGGGAGGTGGGGGGAAGTGGCCAAAACAATGTATACACATGTAAATAAGTGTTAAAACGATAAAATAAAATTTAAAAGAAAAAAAAGAAATATCTGAAAGTCTCATAATGAGCAATCTCACAGTTCATTTAATGTAAGACAAATACCCAAAAGGCCCATGGGTAAATAGTATAAGGAAAACCTGCAGCTGCAAGTAAGGCTGAAGACCTCTTAATGCGCCAAGACACTTCTGGACTCCAAAGCAGTTTAGGACTAGAGGGCAATTTAAGTCACATGGGTCAACTATGACCCCCCCCCAAGGAAATCAAATGCCTCTTCCTCAAACCTTATAGGTGGGTAGCTGATCCCAACACACATTGTACATACAACCACCTAGCACCATGACAGTGTAATATGAAAATAGCCTATAAAATGTTGGACCCCTACAATTTATTCTAATAGATCAGCACTGTCCAAAAGAAATAAAACGTGAACCACATGTGTAATTTTTCATTTCTAGTAGTCTCATTTAAAAAGTAAAAAGAAAGGTTGAATCAAATTTTTTAGTATTTTACTTAATCATATATATTGGAAATAATATTCCTTCAACATACAATGAAATAAAAATTATTAATGAAGTATTTTCTTTCTTTTTTTCTTGTACCGAGTTTCAAACTCTGGTATGGTATGAATTTTGCACTTACAGCACATCTGCATTTGTACTAGCTACATTTCAAGTGCTGCACAGCCACAGGTGACAAGTAGCTCCATATTATGTAGCACAATTATAATGGGTCAGCAAACTATGACAACCATGAGTGAGGCATGCTTTTTACTATTTTTTAATTGGTTGAAAAAAATTAAAATAATAATATTTCATAACACATAAAATTTATATGAAATTCAAATTTCTATATCCATAAAATAAACTTTATTGTATCACCTCAACATGCAATTACATATTGCCTATGGCTGTGCTTATTCTACAAAGCTGAGTAGTTACAACAGAGACCTATGGTCCACAGAGCCTAAAATATGACTCTCTGACCTGCTGTAGGAAAATACTTTGTTGTTCTCTGTTCTAGGGGAACATGAGACTTAAATCTGAAAGTACTTTCCACAACTTCTATTATCTGAAAGAAACACAGTCTGTAATTAAAAACTCATATAGAAGGATTGGTCTATTTGATGATCAGAAGGCTCTTCTATTCTAATTCAGATGACAACTTTTATGTATTTTGTTAATGTGTCAAATTATGTTGATTGATTTTTGAATTTTAAGCTACTCTTGTCTTCCAAACCGAAAAAGCTCATATATAAACTCAGATATTTAAATTATGAATTAATGCTGAGCTCTATGCTTTTACTCTCTTCTCTCTATCCACCAAGAAAATGGCTGGAGACACTATTTCATGTGCATTTGTACTAAAATCGTTTAAGTACAGCACTTGGGAGAAGATTTACCTGAGTTAAGTAGACTGTCTTTACCAGTGTTAATCAAATAAAAATATGGAAAATAAAAAAAATAGAAGTAAAGAAAGAGTGACTCCCAGAGGCAATGTGGGCAGGGAAGGGGGATGGTAATGGAAGAGATTAGTTAATGGACACAAAGTTAGAGCCAGCTAGAAAGAGTAAGTTTGTGTATTCTATTACACAGAGGGTAATTATAATTAATAATATTGGATTATGCAATTCAAAATTTCTACAAGAGAGAATTTGAATGTTCTCATCACAAAGAAATAATAAATGTTTGAGATGATTGATAACCTAAGTATCCCGAGTTTATCAGTACACAATGCATAAATGTACCAAAGCATCACACTGTACCCCAAAAATATACACAATTGTTACCTATTGATAAAAACAGCAAATTTCAAACTGTTTTACATAGAGATAAATGTTTGTAAATCTCCTCCCCAACAACTGATGATTGACTTTCAAGTCTTTGCCTGGATACTCCTAGATACCCTCACCCACAGTTCCCAAATTCATTATTGAATCATTGCTATTTTTATAAAATTGTTTTTTTAAAAAAACTAAAATCAGCCTCCTTGCAACTTCTACCATTGGTTCCAGTTCCACCCCTAAAACAATAGGGATTACCCATGGGGACAAATTCTCCCTGTCTTAGTCACTAGTTGACCTTATTTTTCTCATAGAGTGGAGTGAAATGACCCATCTTGCCAGGTTGTTAAGATAATCACAGATATTATAATTACTCACTAGGAATAGATCTAGTTCCTCATAATAAAAGTTCAATAAATTGCACCTTTCAAAATTAGAGTTGAAGATAATACTTTTCCCGCTTTGTCCTCCATTCTCCAGGTCGAAACTTCCAATTACTTTAAACTACTCTTTATATGACATTCTCTCCAGACTGTCATAGTCCTGAATCTTGTCTTTTTACAAAGGCAGGGATCACATACCTGTAGACAACTTCTAGATGTTATATATGCCTGCCACCTAGCACAGTGACTGGCACCGAGAAATTATATTCTCATTATATGTTCTATGAATGAAATAAGGAAAGAATGAGAAGTTCAATGTTATCAGTCATGATTAGTAGAAGTTCTTGATAATCATCATGAAACTGGGCTCTGAAACAAAGTCCCATACTTGCCACTCCCTCCACCACTCCAGAATGCAACAAAAAGAGCTCTCCATCTTTCTCCTTAGCCCCAGCTAAGAAGGAGTTAGGGGAGGGGAGAAAGAAGAGTAATTTTCTTTCATCGTCATCAGCAGCAGCAAAATCATATCAAGAACTTACTACTTTCTACACCTTATTCTAAGGACATTAAGTGGATTGTTTCATTTAATCCTTATAAAAACTCTTTAGGCAAATCCTATTAGTATTCTCTGTTTATATATGAGGAAATTGAGTTGTAGGAATTTGATAACAAAGCTAACATCATATTAATTGTAAGAATCAGAATTGGGATTCCACACTAGGCTGGATTTTTTAAACTCAGAACCATGATCTTAAACTCTTCTAATCAACTAGAAGGCAGACCACTCAATGTAGTTCCTCTATTCTTGGGGTACTTGCTCAAGGACACCAAAGTTTTGGTGACTTGAAGAAATTTATTTTCTCACAATTCTGTAGCCTATAAGTCTCAGACCAGGGTATCACCAGGGTTGGTTTCTTCTAAGGCCTTTCTCCTTGGCTTATAGATAACCATCTCCTGGTATCATCATGTGATCTTTCTTCTTTGTGTATCTATGTGAAAATTTCCTCTTTTTATGAGGATACCATTCATACTGGATTAGGACCCACCCATATGACCTCATTTCCCCTTTGTCATCCCTTCTGCAGGCTGAACCTTCCAACCTTTAAACTGCCTTTTATATGACATTCTTTCCAGATCTTTCACAGCTTCTTAGAAGGCCCTAAGTCCAAATAGAGTCATATTCTGAAGTACTAGAGACTGGGGCTTCAACATATAAAAACTGAGGGGGACCTAATTCAGCCCTAGAAGAGGGGCTTTCACACCTGCCCTAAACAACTAGAAATTAGATCACAGAGATTGTACAGATCACATCTATACTGAACAGCAGGGATCTGGGAATAAAATTTAAGTGTTTTGTGAACATAAATAGAAAAATAAATAGAAAAAAATCACACCTTTATTTTTCACAAATATCTAAATGAAATTCAGTGTTTTCTTCAAATATGAATGTAGCAACTAGACACACAATACCATTAGCTGTATGTATGACTCAGGTCATCCACTGAAGTCAGATATTTTTATATCATATTGCAGTAATTGCAGATATCTCGATATCTCAAATATTTATTCCCATCATTACATTGAAATTATGACAATATAAGACCCACTAATGTATATGGGTTTTTTTTTTAAAAACAGATAAATAAGGAAAAACTATCTCACTGTATCACAAACTTGTTTCAAAGTTTTTCTCCCCTCCCCTTCTCTCTCCTTCCCTCTCTTTCTCTGTTTTATCTCTTTCTCTTCTCCCACTTTTGTCTATACAAATTGTAAAAATGAAGTTTTTGTGATTTTCCATACATTCATATAATATAGTTTGATCAAATTCACCCCCTCTATTACTCTTTCTTATTCCCTTCCTCCCTTAAAAACAATTTATAGTTGATTTAGATCATACTCACCTTCCTTCAACCTCTCTTTTCATCTTCCTCCTCCTACTGTTTTAACCCCCAAACAGTCCTTCCCCCCATTTTACACTCACGTCATTCATTTTTTTTAGGTATAAATTCCTCTCAGTCTGGCTTATTTAGCTTAACAATGATTTTCAACTCCATCTATTTTCCTGCAACAACATAATTACATTCTTCTATATGGCTGGATAATACTCTCTCTCTCTCTCTCTCTTTATATATATATATATATACACATTTTCTTTATCTTTTTATTGGTTGTTGAGAACCTAGGCTAACACCATCACTTAACTATTGTGAATAGTGCCACAATGAAGATAAGTGTGCAGGTGTCTCTATTATATGCTGACTAACATTGTTTTGGATATATGCCCAGAGCTAGCATAGCAGAACGTATGGTGGTTTTATGTTTAATTTTTTTGAGGAACCTCCATACTGATTTCCACAGTGACTGCACTACTTTTCATTCGCACCAATAGTATATAAGGGTTCCTTCTCTCTTGAATCCTCACCAACGTTTATTTTCTTGATTTGTTTATTTTCTTGATAATTGCTTTCCCCCCACTATATATTGTGTCTCTCAAAACATAAAGACTGGGACCTGTTTTCTTTTATATTAGATAAATTGTGTCCCCTCTGTCAGGTCTACAACTTGAGTACTACCTCTTCTATGTCCACCATGTTTTCTTTAATTATGCAAAGTAAATGGTTTCATTCTGACATTTCCTTACAGGCATGTTGATCATATTTATCTCTGAATTATCCTTTGTTATCGCCTCTTCACTCTTTCCTTTCCACTTCTCTAACAGGCCCACATTTAGTTCCATGCTGTCATTTATCCGCTAGACTCTACATAGGAGAGAAAACATGTGATACTTGTCTTTGTGAGACTGCCTTATCTCAATCAACATTGAGATCTCAAGTTCCATCCATTTTCCTGCAAACGGCATAATTTACTTCTTCTTATGACTGAGTACAGCTCCACTGTGCATCCATACCACATTTTCTTTATCCAGTCTTCTACTGGTGAGCACCTAGGCTGATGCCATCATTTGGCTATTTTGAATAGTGCAACAATAAACATGGGTGTATGGGTATCTTTATAGTGAATAGACTTTGAAACTTTGGGGTCTATACTCAGAAATGGTATAGCTGGATCATATGGAACTTCTACTTTGAATTTT
Organism: Castor canadensis; assembly: GCF_047511655.1. NCBI lineage: Eukaryota > Metazoa > Chordata > Mammalia > Rodentia > Castoridae > Castor > Castor canadensis. Next base: position 124,321,476 of record NC_133405.1, on the reverse strand, counting down.
TGAGGATACTTCATACTGATTTCCATTGCTACTGGGCTAATTCAGATTCTCATGAGCAGTGTATAAGTGTTCCTTTCTCCCCATATGCTTGTCAACATTTGCTGCTTTTTGTTTTCTTTCTGACTGCCATTCTGACTGAGATGAGATGGAATCTCAAAATAGTTTTAATTGGCATTTCCCTGATGTCTAAAGATGTTGAACTTTTTTTCATGTATTTCTTGGTAACTTGTATTTTTCATATGAAAAATTGCTAATTTATTTATTGGAATATTTGCTCTTTTGGTGTATGGAGTTCCTTATATGTTCTGGATGTTGATGTCATCAGATGAATAGCTGGCACTGATTTTCTCCCCTTTTGTAGAGTATGTCTTTACTCTTAATTATTTCCTTTGCTGAGCAGATTTTTAATCTAATGTAATCCCGCTTGTCAATTCTTGTACTATTTCCTGAGCTATTAGAGTCATATTCAGAAAGTCATAGCCTAAGGCTAGGTGTTAAAGTGTTTCACATAGGTTTTCCTATAGTAGTTTCAAAGTTGAGGATCTTACATTAAGGTCTTTTCATGCATTTGATGTGATTTTTGTACAGGGAACCTAGTTTCGGTTTTCTATATGCAGATACACAGGTGTCCCAGCACTAATTGTTAAAGAGACTGTGTGTTTTGATACTATTGTCAAGAATCAGATGGCTGTTGCTGAATGGTCTCGTTTCTCAATCTACTATTCTATTCTATTGGTCTACACATCTGTTTTGGTGCCAGTTCCAGGTTGTTTTTGTTACTATGTCTCTGTAGTATAATTTGAAGCCAGTAATCGTGATGCCCCAAACATTGTTCTTTTCGCTCAGGATTGCTATTGCTACTTAGGGTCTTTGCTCATCTGTATTTATTTTAGGGTTCTTTTTTCTATCTCTATGAAGAACACCATTGGGATTTTGATGGGGACTGTATTGAATCTGTAGAGCACTTTAGGTAGCATGGCCATTTTCATAATATTAATTCTTCTGATCCATGAACTTGGGAGGACTTTCCATCCTCTCGTGTCTTCGATTTCTTTCTTCAGTGCTTAAGAGTTTTCATTGTAGAGATTTTTAACACCTTTGGCTATACCTAGGTATTTTAGTTTATCATGAATGGAATTCTTTTCCTGAATTCTTTTTTGGTGTGTTTCTTATGTGGTTTAGAAAAGCTACTGATTTTTGTATGTTGGTTCTGTGTCCTGCTGCCTTGCTGAAAGTGTTTTTGAGATCAAAGAGTTTTCTGGTAGTCTTCTGGGTCTTTTAAGAATAGGATCATATCATCTGCAAATAGGGATAATTGGACATCTAACTTTCCTATTTATATCCCTTTTATTTCCTTCTCGTGCATTATTGCTCCAGCTAAGATTTCAAGCACTGTATTGAGTAAAAATGATGAAAATGGACACTCTTGTCTTGTTGCTGGTTGTAAAGAAAATGTTTTCAGTTTTTCACCACTCAGTATAAAGTTTCTTCAGGGCTTTTTATCATTATGGGATATCAGATTTTGTCAAAGTCTTTCTCTGCATCTGTTGAGATGATCATGTAAATTTTGTCCTCAACCCTGTTATTTTTTTGGTGGTGCTGGGGGTTGAATTCAAGGCCTTGCCTTTGTTTGTTGAGTATCTTGCTATCTGTGGAGCAGGGATGGATCCAGATTTTGTGGGATCCTGAATTCTATATGCATTGGGGCCCCTTCTTAACAAAAAAGTTTTAAAACTACAAATTACAAATACACAATGAAGCACAGGGCTTTGGAAGTGTTCTATGCAATTGAAGATCTGTGAAGCTTAAGTTATTTGTGTGTGGGGGGCATGGTACTAGAGTTTGAACTTAGGGCTTTTTGCTTACTAGGTAAGCTCTCTACCACTTCAGTCTTCCTTTTCCTTAGTTTAATTTTCAGGTAGTGTCTGACGGGTCAGCCTCAGACAGTGACTCTCCTATCTCTGCCACCCACATAGCTGGGATTCCAGGTGTGAACCACCACACCCAGTTTGTTTTCAGAGATAGGGTCTTACTACCTTTTTCCCAGGCTGGCCTTGAACTATGATCCTCCCATTTCAGCTTCTGCATATCTGGAATACTGATTTGTGCCACTATGCCTTGCTGAAGCTTAAGGTTTTTTTGTTTCTCAATATACTTGCCTTTGAAATAGACTATGGTATTACAGAATGACTAACAGAAAGAGTATAATATTAATTTTTAATCTCTAATCTATCACATACTGCTATAGAATTTCATGGTCAGAGAGGTTAAAGAAACTGGAGGGACCTCAGCAACCACAGAGAATGCGGACCCAAGTATCTCCACAAGACTACCATCCTTAGAAAGTTTTTTGAAAATCTATTACGATCAATTGATGTGAAGAGGATTAATAAACCAAAATTTCTCATAAAATGTAAATTGTGAGCTGTGCACCAGTGGCTCACACCTGTAATCCTAGCTGCTTGGGAGGCTGAGATTGGGAGGACTTGGTTTGAGCCAGCCTGGGCAAATAGTTCATGAGAGCCTCATCTTCAAAATAATGAGAGAAAAATGAACTGCTGGTGTGGTTCAAACAATAGGGTGTCTGCTTTGCTAGCATGAAGCTCTGAGTTCAAACCCCAGTTCTACAAAAAATTGTGCTTTTATTATACTCTAAGGAACTTCTTACAGAGATGTATCTCTTTACAGCTCCTTTGGCCATCAGGCAAGATCTCAAAGAAAGAATGGTTGTAGAAGCCATGAACATTGTCTTTCCCCCTGAAAGGATGATGGTGAGAGTCGAAGTCAACATTTCCTCTACTCTTTTCTTCTTGATTTCCGCGCAGAAATTTTCAAACTAACTAAATTTTAATTAAAAGGAACTAGAATAGTAAGATATAATTTTTCATCTATAAAATTAGCATATATGTGGGAGTATTACAGTTTTCTTGGAAAGCACTTTAAGAGAATGTTAAGAACTTAAAAGATAGACATGGATATCTATCCTAAAGAAGTAATTAGAGAGACCAAAAATATTTTTGTACCCTTATTTGTCATTCTGAATAATTGGAAACCTAAGTGTATGATGTCTGATATTAGATGAATAAATAAATTATAGTATACTAAAATAATTACAGTATATTCAGATAATGGGCCAATATAATGTTATAAACAATATGTGCAGAACAAAACCTTAAGGTAAAAAGGAAATATTGTAAAAGGTTAATATCAGTTATCTGTAGGCATTGGTATTTGAGTAATTGTTACTTCCTTCCTTAATGTTTTGTGCATGTTCCATCTTTCCACAATAGACATATATCATTGCAGTATTTATAAAAAGACTACTTTAAAAATGTGAGACCTTAATCTAAAAATGGAGATACCTATTGTACATAAGACGCTTGGTTTCAGATGTCCTTCATTACAAATATCAAGTAACAATGCTAAGACTTTTCTGGTAAGTGTCTGGGATCAGGCTTGTTAGAATTTTAAAAAGGCCTCTGTCTGAGGGCAGTAGACAGGAACAGCTTAGTTTTATAAAGTGGTAAAAGAATGGGCAAATGGAGTCTGATTCTACTAGCCTGTCTGCCTTTAAATTGTGTGTTATTTGTGTTAACTGCTCATGCTTGGTTGACAGATCAAGGGGAACTCTGCAGATCCTCAGATCGCAAGAACATAGATGGTAATTTCAATCCACAACAGATGGGAACTGCTGGCACAGGAGGTCACTCAGAATACTAGTTGCTTTATCACCATAGAACTATGAAGACAGGAAAGAAGTTACAGGCCTGCCATAAGATAGTGCATTTTGTTCATTTCAGAACACTCCTATCAGTATGCTCCAAAGGCAAAAAAAGCACATACAAGAGCAGACTTTCTTTTTTTAAATTCATTTATTCACATGTGCATACATTGTTTGGGAAGAGCAGACTTTCATTTATGTCACTCACCAAAGACCAACAAGACCAATGTTGGAGAGTGACAGCTGGGCTGAAAGCTAAAGAAAAAAACATTGAGTTGGGGATTTCCCTATAAGCATATCTTGAGGCCCTGAAGATAAATATATATATATATATTAGAAAAAGCATACTATACTATTATTCTTCAAAATTCTGACTCTTAAGTGGTTAGATATGCAATTTAAGTGAAAAAAGTTTAAAATATTAGTAGCATAATCCTGAGAGTGGTCACATTTTTCTGCAATTTGACTGCAAATTTCTTTAGAGATAAATTTTCCTTTTTAGGACTGAAAATATAAGTTTCTGTAGGTAAAAGGAAAGAATGTTTCAGTAGCAAAGTTAAAGTATGAAAAAAATGTTTTCCAGATCTTAATAAGATGATTGAATCTATGATTAGAATATTTTCAAGTGAGCAAAAAGTGATGAACTTATGGAATGTTAACTGAATCTAGAGTACGTATTTTTCCCATTTCTTTAGATGAATTTAATTAAGATCTCTGAAATTTTCATATCTCCTTCAAAAGACCTCAAAATATGCCTCAATTATATATATATATATATATATATATATATATATAATATATATATATATATATGTTTTTCTGGAGAACTTGGGCAAACACAATTTGTTTGAAAACCTACTATGTACCAAATACTGGAAGACCATTATGAGTAAGACAAAATCTCTAGCCAAGTTTTTCATAGTTCATAATGCCTTGCCTCAGCCAGATATGTAACCAAAATGATGTCTCATTTTGCTAATCATTCTTGTATGTCTTAATCCTCAACTTACTATGCCACATGACTCAAATCCCTGTCCACAGAGGATTAGACCACATATGGACATTTGACTTAGGGCCAACCAGTGAAATACTCTCTCTCTTGAGCATGAAAATTGAGATTCTGAGTGTCGAATTCAATTAGAGATGGTGGACACTTGAACAGAAAGGACATGTAAAATCAGAAGTAGACTCAGCATCTTGATAATTAAGTCATAATCACATTCAAGCAGGTGTTTAAGTGCAGCATGAACCATAGATTTGTAGAGACAGCTGTTTGTAGACAGAAGCAAGAAAATGCAGTGGCCGTCCTGATGAAAACCCGGGGCCCCAGAAAAGATAAAGGGAGTGATTTGACTCATGGTTTTCAGGTTCTTGTTCCCACAGGCTCAGCTCTACTTAGTCTCCCAACATTGAGAGGCATGTTGTGTCTTTTCAGAAAACTCCCTGCTTGCTTTAGTGAAGGTAAAGGAATCTCCAATTCTTGGAATCAATGCACCATGTACAGTCTCCTAGGGCTAAGCCCATTTTGGAGGCCTACAAACTCCATTGAGGATTAAGAAGTATTGGATCACTCTGGAATTACAGGGTTTTGGGGGTTGCCTAGCGTTCCCTCAACAAATTACCTGAGAATTTGGTAGTTTAAGAAAGGGCTTTGGATTTTACAAAGCAAAATAAAACAATGAAAATATTGTTTGAATTCCTCTGCCTGACTTAGGCCTCTAAAATTCAGCTCCATATAACAACCTGACATTGCTTCACATCAAGACATACTGATTTCTCTCTAATTAGGTTGCTTCCAAGAACAGATGTGTTCATTTATACCTGTGGGCTTTTATTAACTTGTCTTCTATCACCTTCTTTCCACCTGAATCAAGAATTTTCCATTCTTTCAAAAACAACCTCACGCCCTACTTCTTGACCATTCTGGATAATCTATCTCTCATAAACTCCAATAATGGTGGTGTTTTAGTCAGATGTATCCTCTCTCTGTGACAGAATACCTGATGCAAACAGCTTAAGGGATGAGGGATTTGTTTTGCCTCATAGTCCTTGGCTCTGTTGATTCTGGGCCCATGTCGAATCAGAACATCACAGTGGTTGCTGTGGCAGAGGCTACTCACCTCATGGCAGAGAGAAAGCAGGCAAAAGACAGGAAGGGATCAAGGACAAAATACTGTCCCCAAAGACAGCCCCAATGACCAACTTCCTCCAGGTATATCCCACCTTGTAAAGTTATCACAACCTCCCAAATAACACCAGCGACTGGGGCCCATGTCTTTAATACGTGAGTCTTTTGGGGAAACATTTCATATCCAAAGTCTTTTGAAATAAATAAATATATGTATTTATTATATATATAATAAATATTTATAAATATTTATTTATTTATTAATATAAATATTTATTTATTTATTAATATAAATAAATTAATATAATATATAATATAGTTATACATCAATTATTTATATATATATAATTTGTGCAGCCAGTACAATTTTCATCAGTACTTTACATATAAAGAAACTGAGGCAGAGAAGATGGAGTAGCTTGCCCACAAAGTGGCAAAGAAGTCTTTAAGGCCACTGGTAGTGAACAGGCCCACGAAAGCGTTCCCGTTCAACCACACTTGGCTGGTGACCCATGAAGGACGACCCAGAGCCATAAGTTCCGTTCACACATTTATTGAGGAAATTGTTACACGTGTAAAGGGCTCACCGAAGGGAGAGGGGTTCACTGGCCGAAAACAGGAGGAGAGCTTTGTCATGAAAGTGAGGAAGCGAGCTTGCTGGCGGCACCCTTGGGTCCACAGTGCAGCTGCCGGGAATAAGGCGATCACGGTAACGGGACTTGGGAGCCGGGCGTCTGGCCTGTGGCAGGAGGCCAGAGCTAGAAGGTTCTGCTTGCGGTGAACCGGTGCTGCGGTGCTGCGATGCGGGAGATCAAAAACAAACAAGGGAGGAGGTCGCCAGAGGCGGGGTGGGAGAGGAGGGGAAGGCTGACAAGGAGAAGCACACAGGAATGGTCCCTTGATGCTGGCAAACATCTCTTGAGTGCGAAAACCATGCAGAAAAGTACCTCTGGTGGTCGAGTCCAGCTGGTCAGCATTTATAGTGTCAACCAGGCGTGTGGCCCTTGGGTGTAGTCTGTCCTGCTGCATAACGGATTGGTTACACCCTTGGGTGTGTATGGGTGTTCCCAGTTTGGATGGGTGTATCCTCAAGCTCTCACTTCATGGACTGGCACATCTTGACGTTATTATGGCTTGTCCATGTTCATATCAGCCACATGTTAGATTTTATATAGTCTCATCTTTACATTCACTGTCTCCTTTAATTTCTACAGCAACTCTGTTAAGTAGGTATTATTAACCCCATTTTGAATATGAGATAACTAAAGCTTAGAGAAGCTAAAGATATTATTAAGGTGACATACACAGTATGAGGAACTATCAAGACTAAAACCTAAATCCTATGCCTACAATGTCTTGCTTCCTAAGCATTAAACTATTGTAATGTCCTGAGGATGAGGAATATATTTTATCCTTTTGGACACAGTGCCCACAAAATAATTCAATAAGTAGAAACCAACTTGCTCTAAAAACATTTGCTCTAACAAGTGGCATAAAAAGAAATGTTGAAACAAGTAAGCCAAAACAATAACTGAGTTTTTTTTACTTATTATGAAAAAGAAAATTATGCCTTCCTCTGAAACCATAAAGCTCCTAAAAGTTAATTAGCTTTGTGTTAATATTTTGATGCATCTCTGCACTTCTTAATCAAACTGCAAATTATCATTTCATCAGCCATTCTGTCTCTGGGAAAATAAGAAAGGATAACACAGCCACCAAGATTGCTTATTCTTGAAAGATTTTTAGCTTGGTATTTTACTGTTTAGTCTCTCAGCTTACTTCAGTCAAGATAGAAGGAGAGGAATTATTGAGTGGGTGTTTGAGGGTTTTTTTTTTTGCCTTGTTTCCTTAACAGTACAACTATATTTCATTCACCTATTGAGGGTTGAAAAAGAAAGTAAACACAGCCCATTTTTCAATAGAAAGGAAACAGATCATATTATACCTGACATTCAAGGTACCCAAGGGAGTCTATTCTCCACCAATTATAACAAAATTGAGTCTTGTTTTCTCTATAGCTCTTCCAAGGGAAGGTTTGGGGATGAAATTTTCCAAGCCTTTTGTCCTATTGATGAATGGTGTGGGGAATCCATTGTTGATATTATGGTGTTAGTGGAAAAGGGAATGAAGTATTGGCTCTCAGAGTTGGAAGAGAACTTGGCTATATTTTATGTTTAAATATTTTCCACAACATTCCCACCAACTGATCATTACTTGTGCTTGAAAGCATTCCAGAGAATGCTTGGATTCCAGAGTTTCCTCATTCGGTCTTTGGGTGGCTGTTGTCATATTACAGTAAAACATGTCTTCTTCTCTAGTTTCTCTATAACAATAAATCATTTCTCTAAGGTTATAATAACTAGATTTTATTACCATTATATTTATTATTATTTTATACTTATTTAAAGAAATATTCCAGTGTGTATATCTACTAACAAGTTATTAGACAAGTGTTTCCTACACTTACAAAATTATGATAATAGATACTGCTTATTGAGCCATTATGGCAAGAGTTAATAACCATTAATTTTTGTCATCTTACTATTATTAAACACTTTGTGGATCCATGTGGAATAGTACTAAGCACATTGCAGGTAATAACTCAGAATCCTCACAGTCATATTATAAAGTAGATGTCATGATCTCTGTTTTGCAAATGAGAAAACTGAGATTCAACAATATTTAGTGTCTCTCTCAGAGTCACATACCTAAGTGGTACAGCCAGGATATTTTATATCATAGGTCATTGCTCCAAAAAACCCTGTTTGTTCTACCTCCTAAATCGAGACCCTAGCTCACTCTATGTAAATATTAATAGTTATTGCATCAGATCATTCACAAGGCTTTATGTAATATTGACCATATTAGCTGCTTATGTTATCTTGTATATGTATGATAGAAATCACTAAGGAAGAGTGTCCTCAGTTCACACCATATTGGCAAGACAGGAAAATGTCACAAATTTAATGGCCTTAGTGACTATTTGTTTCAGCTCAAGTACACATTGAATCACTCTCTTCTCCTTTCTCTGTGCCACGGGGCAGATAAACATTGATTTAACATGAAGTCAACCCAATATATCCACCCAGAGTGTCATGTAACCTTAGCACCACAAACAGAAAATAGTATCTAAAGGTAAAAGAAAAGAAATAGTTCACATTCCTGCTAAAACTACATTATATATATACTTTGAATTTCTGTGCTAGATTTTGAAACCCTATTAAATATGTACTGGACCATTTTGATGTTGTTTTAGGGATTCTTCCAACCTTTATTATTATAACCTTGTATCTACACAAGTCATATATTTTAGATGCAAATGCCACAAACCTCTAGGGTGTTAAGTTAATTTTTAAAAATGTGATTGCTCATTGTGATCCTGAGGCAGACCTTATCTATAAAGCTTGTTTGTCTGTTGTGATTGTTTGCTTGCAAATACATGTAGCTTACTGAGACCCTTCAGATTAAGGCAGCTTTTTGGCAATGAAATTACTGTTCAAGAATTCTGCAGATTCTGGCAGAGTGGCATAAATGATAGAGCACCTGCCTAGCAAGCATGAGGTCCTGAGTTCAAACTCCAGTGCTGCCAAAAAAAAAAAAGAATTTTTCAGACATAAGAAGACTACTTTTGTCTAGAGATTACAGGAAAATTCTACCAACAGTCTCTTTAAAGCTAAGATTTGAGCACAGTATCTGAAAGTATAGTTCTATTCCCATTGTCTGCCATCTTACTCATAGCTTACATTCATGAAACTCTGTCCTAAACCATACACATTTCTATGAGATGAAATCTAGAGTTGTAATGGATGATGATATATAGATGACTATAGGAATGATGGCCTAATAAGGACATATTAGGAAGACAGGATGCTGTTGACATTAAGAACTTGGGCTCTGGTAATAGACCTAAATTTCAATCATGCACCTGACATTTTTTAGCTGTTTAGTTTGTATAAGTAACTGAAGTTCTCTAAGACCTGATTATCTCTTCTATATGATAGCCCTAATACCTTTACTTCATCAAGGGCAATAATGACTATAAAATATTTGGAACAGCACTTGACATATTGTCAACACTCAACATGTAGTTTTTACTGTTACAGTGCATGTGAAATGTGATGGGGACTTTAGTATCAGTGAGGTAAGGCACAACAATTAGAAGATGAGGGAAGGTTAACAATAGCAAAAGAAAGCTCTGTTTGTCTTGTAAATGTTATGGTCTGAAAGAGCAGAGAGAGGTTAAAATCTTTCTTTAGTGATACATTGTACTGGAAGAAAAGGCAAATAACTTTGAGAATGGGACCAAAAACATGGTAGGAGGGAAGGCAGGAAAACCTGAGGATCTGGGAGAGAAGAGGAGCAAAGGTCATAGAAATAAAAGTATTTTGTGTGGCCTCTTAGAATTTTAGAATTTTATGGGAACAGTTTAGGGTTGTTTTATTCAAGACTCTATACTCTTCTCTCTCTCTCTCTGTCTCTCACTATCTCAATCTCTCTCTCTCTCTCTCTCTCTCTCTCTCTCTCTCTCTCTATACATATAGTGCGAACCCCTCACTCAGACAGGACTTGCTTTGCCTTCTTGTTCCCCATTTTTATAAAAAAAAGCATATGTATGTATATATAAAATTATATATATGCACACACATATATATAAGTATATATATGCACACATATATATATACACACACACACACATATATATATATCTCCTTCAAATAACTATGTGTATATACCATCCCTGACATTACAGACATAATTAAGAGATAATAGAAGGGCTACATCATTATTATAATTAATAGTAGGGAGCACCAAGATTTACAAAGTTGACTCAGAGTCAGAACTGAGGAACATAGGCTGGACCCTCATCAAATGGTTTTCCTGACTTCTACCAATCTGGGAATGAGGTGAAAGGGTTTAATAAAAACACTGGCAATCCATATGTTTCCTTTTTACAAATTATAAATAAGACACATGTACCTGGGGGAATCAAAATTCAAACCCCCAATTGTAATCTCCAATTGTAATAAGCAGTTTTTATTATTAGATTTTTTAATGGTGATCACTTCCATTACTCTAAATCAATGGTTCTCAAATTTCTCTGTGTACAATAGTTACCTGAAAAACTTGCTTCTTTGTTAAGAAGATTATTGGGTCTCACCCCAAGAAAATCTGGAGTGTAACCAAGGAATCTGAATTTCTAAAATTCTACTGTCCCTAATGTTGTTTCAGGTAGTTTATGGGATGAACTTTGAAAATATTGTCATGAATTAGACATTTTTTTATGTTTTTTAAATATTGTTGTACTGGGAATACATTGTGACATTTACAAAGTTCTTTCAATATGTCATAGTTGAATTCACCCCTACATCATTCTCCTTTATCTCCTCTCTCCCATTTCTGGAATACTTTCAACAGGTCTCATTTTTCCATTTATATACATTTCCATTTCCACTACATTTACACTTCTAAACCTTTTCCTTATATTCTCTACCCCCACTGGTGCTAAACCCCTGCTCAGACAGAACCTGTTTTGCCTCCTTGTTCCCCATTTTTATTTAAAAATGGCATTTTTCTTTGTTTAAGATAGCTGTACAGGATGTTTCATTGTGACAATTTCATGTATATATGTATTATAACTCAAATTGGTTCATCCCCTCTATCTCTTTTCTACCTTAGACCCCTTCTTATGGTGATTTCAACAGCTTTAAAAATTCTATATTCATTCTTGTATAAGAAGTACATCCACCATATTCACCTTCTTAACTTCCTTCTTTTACCTTCCTTCTTGTGTATATGACCTCTTAGTGTGACCTGTTTTGCATAATATTGCTTGTATTTAGATTGGGCCTATATTTCCACATATGAAAGAAAACATTTGACCTTGGGCTTTCTGAACCTGGCTAACTTCACTTAAGATGATGTTCTCCAGTTCCATCCATTTACCTGTGAATGACAAAATTTCATTCTTCTTTATGACTGAATTAAATTATTGTGTATAAATGCCACATTTGTATATTAACTTCATTCCTTTAAATATATGCCAATGAGTGGAAAGAAAGGATCATATAGCAGTTCTGTTTTTAGTTTTTTTCAGGCACCTCCTTATTGATTGCCATAGTGGCTGCATTAATTTACATTCCCATCAATAGTGTGTAAGGATTCATTTTTCCCTGTATTCTTTTCTTTTTTGAAAATTTTTTCTTTTATTCATATGTGCATACAATGTTTGGGTCATTTCTTCCCCCTTCCCCCCGCCCCCTCCCTTACCCTCCCACCCCTTCTCTTCCCCCCCTACCCACTTGCTACCCACAGGCAGAAACTATTTTGCCCTTATCTCTAATTTTGCTGAAGAGAGAATATAAGCAATAATAGGAAGGACCAAGGGTTTCTGCTAGTTGAGATAAGGATAGCTATACAGGGGGTTGACTTGCATTGCTTTCCTATACATGTGTGTTACCTTCTAAATTAATTCTTCTCGAATTAACCTTTTCTCTAGTTCCTGGTCTCTTCTCCTATTGGCCTCTGTTGCTTTAAAGTCTCTGCATTAGTTTCTCTGCATTGAGGGCAACAAATGCTATCTAGTTTTTTGGGTGTCTTACCTATACTCAAACCTCCCTTGTGTGCTTTCGCTTTATCATGTGATCACAGTCCACTCCCCTTGTTGTGTTTGCCCTTGAACTAATGTCCACATATGAGGGAGAACATACGATTTTTGGTCTTTTGGGCCAGACTAACCTCACTCAGAATGATGTTCTCCAGTTCCATCCATTTACTTGTGAATGATAAGATTTCATTCTTCTTCATGGCTGAATAAATTTCCATTGTGTACTGCAACTAAGAGATAGCATAGATAAATGGGACTTCATAAAACTAAAAAGCTTCTGTTCAACAAAAGAAATGGTCTCTAAACTGAAGAGACCACCCACAGAGTGGGAGAAAATATTTGCCAGCTACACATTGGACAAAAGACTGATAACAGGAATATATAGGGAACTCAAAAAAGTAAATTCTCCCAAAATTAATGAACCAATAAAGAAATGGGCAAGTGAACTAAACAGAACTTTCTCACAAGAAGAAATTCAAATGGCCAAAAAACACATGAAAAAATGCTCACCATCTCCAACAATAAAGGAAATGCAAATTAAAACCACACTAAGATTCCACCTCACCCCTGTTAGAATAGCCATCATTAGCAACACCACTAACAACAGGTGTTGGCGAGGATGTGGGGAAAAAGGAACCCTCTTACACTGTTGGTGGGAATGTAAACTAGTACAACCACTCTGGAAAAAAATTTGCAGGCTACTTAAAAAGCTAGACATTGATCTACCATATGATCCAGCAATACCACTCTTGGGGATATACCCAAAAGACTGTGACACAGGTTACTCCAGAGGCATGTGCACACCCATGTTTATTGCGGCACTATTCACAATAGCCAAGTTAGGAAACAACCAAGATGCCCCACTACTGACGAATGGATTTTCCCTGTACTCTTGCCAGCATTTGTCGTTTGTTTTTTGATTATAGCTATTCTTACTGGGATGAAATGAAGTCTCAATGTCATTTTGATTTGCATTTCCTTTATGGCTATGAATGGTGAACATTTCTTCACGTACTTACAGGTCATTTGTGTTTCTTCTTCTGAGAACTGTCTATTCAATTCACCTTTGTTGTGTTGAAGTATGTCCCTTCTATCCCTTGTTTCTTCAGGTCTTTTTTATCACGAAAGGGTGCTGGATTTTGTCAAAGGCTTTTTCTGCATTTATTAAGATGATGATGTGATTTTATCCTTTATTTTGTTTATGTGCTGTATTACATTAATTGATTTGTGTATGTTGAATCATTCTTACATTCCTGTAATGGAATCAACTTGATCACGGTGTATGTTCTTTTGTAATGTGTTGTTGAATCCAGTTTGTGAGAATTTTGTTGAAAATTCTTGCATCTATATTCATCAGGAAATTGATCTCTAATTTTCTTTTTCTGATATGTCCTTATTTTTATCTGGTTTTATCAGATGATATTCACTTCATAGAAAGAGTTTAATAGTTTCCCTTCCTTTTTTATGTTATAGAAAATTTCCTTGATGTTCTCCTGTACATTCATTCTGATTTTTTGGTAATAATATTTTGAAAGGTCTATGTTACTCTTATCTATACCCTCATTGCTCCTTTTCCTTTGCAGATGAATTTTATTTTACAGATTCATCTGTTCTCAAAAGTCTTTGAAGATATTCATTAGAATTTTAAAAATTCTCTTCTATGAATGAACTAAGGCCACTGTAGACCTATTTGTTCCATGTGTTCACTTTTGTGCTCTTGGCTTCTCTCACATGTAGATACCTTCATTATTCTCCAAAGTCACCTCTTTGAGTAAGAGAGCTAACTAACAACTGTTTGTGAGTGGAACATCATTAAATGACAGCCCTTACTTAAGGTTATGGAAGCAAAGTAACAAACAGGCTGGCTGCCTGCTGGCATACTTTTCTTATCAAATCTCTTTGATCCCTCATATCAACAGAATAAATTCATAGCATGCATGGCCCCAAATTTTTTTCATTTTTTTGGAGACAGGGTCTCACTGTGTAGGCCCAGACTGGCATTGAACTCACTGTCCTCCTTCCACAACCTCTGGACTTCAAGAATTACATGTATGTATCCCCACACCCAGCTTAATTTATTGCTTAAATGATATCTAAAAAGAAAACAATTGTACACATTAATGGGGTGCCATGTAATGCTTCAGTGCATGTCTTATACTTTACATAATGTTGAAATCAGGTTAAACTTAAGTATCTCCTCAAATATTTATTATTTCCTTATGGTGGGAACTTTCAAAATCCTTTCTCCTATCTTTTTTGAAGTATGCAGTACATTATTATCATCTATAGCCACCCTATGTAAAAGCACACCAGAACTTCTTACTCTTATTAACTGTAATTTAGTATCCATGATCAATCTTTCCCTACCCAATTTTAATATATTTGTTTATGCTTTGCACACACACAAATATCATTAGATAATATCTCAGGGAATACAATATATCTGAGTTATGCTTCATCATTAGAAAGTGTATATAAAAACATTTTTCAAATAGTCTATCAGATAATAATTTGGGTTGACTTCTAGCCATAAATGAGTAGATTATTGTATTATTTAGTTCTTAAAGAGAACTTGAGTTTTCTTATTTATTGGTACTTGAATTGTTGTTGTTATTAGTTCTTCATGGAGATTTTATATTCTTTGTTAATTTTGAGTATAATTAGATAGTATAATAAAGATTATAACTAGACCACATTCTAAATACAAGAAATGACAATATACTAAAAACAACAGACAAGTGAAAGTCTGTTTTTGCTTGAGTTCTCTCAGAATCAGATCCTGAGTCAAGAATATGAGTACAAGTTGTCAGGAACCTCATGCATGGGAAAGGGGAAACAGAAAAGGGAAGAAAGTAATAAAAGGTCATTATTGAATAAGTTACCCCTGTGGATGACTATACATAGTCTTGCTGTGGAATTCTAAGAAACAGTATAAATTATCCTTTACAGTATTATACTATATACTTAGCATACCCTCTCACTATTCTTCTAGTTTTCTATTTTCCTCCATTTTTGATGTCTAGGGATTCCTTTAGTTGTTACAAACACAGATATAACTCTAAAAAGGTATTTGGAATAATTTATCCATATTTTTAAACTATGACATTGAGGAGAGTTTTCAGATTATTTATCACAATGGACATTTCCTCCAAAGTAGAAGTGTCAGAACTAAAGGAAGACAAAAATCAACAAATAAATATTATAACATGTAAATGCCTTAGAAAATGTCTAAGTACACTACAAGGGCTCACTAGATGTTAACTATTGTAAATATCAAGGTAGTAGAAACCATAGTGAAAGGATCATTGGAAGAAAATAGAAAGATTAATGAGGCTGCTGTTAATACTCCTGCAAGGAAGTAAAACAAGAGTTTTTGTCCCAATACTGTTTTATTTCTACTCCTCCCCCTCAATCCATTCTCTACACTACATGTCTCAGTTTGCATCTTTGAAACTGAACAACATGCATGAATTATGTGGGAAAAAATTTTATCTTATTAGCAGGTAGTATGAGAACATCTTTGTAGGGGAAATGGTATTGTTGAAAGAGTCATGATTTCATAAGTTCACAGTGGGGTAGAAATAATTCACATATGGTTCAAGTTTTATCACAAACGAGGGAAGGTCACCCTCTATTAAATAATTACAAATTTGTAAGCTTCCTGGGGGTGATGATCATAGAGATGAGGCTTCTGACTGTTGGAGTGCCTAAAGAAATGTTTTTGGAAATAATCAAAGCATTGAATGGAGATTTATTTAAATGTCTACAGTGTATTGTAGACCAAAAATCTTCTCCTTTAGTACCCTTTGGAATTCTTGATACAAATTTCACTACTCATTAATCATTTTATGTGAATGGAGTTTGTTTGAAAGAGCTCAAAAAGAACTACTGAGAGAAAGTTGAATGCCTCACAATAGCACTACTCCTCCCCCTTCAGGGTAGAAGCAGTAAGATATTCCATGTGCTGCCCCCAGACCACGGAATCAAGTAGAGGAAAGAAGGGCATTCTGGGGAGAAGGAGAACCAATAAACATTTTCCTCAACCTGGAAGTAGATCATTGGGTCACATGGTAGAACCAACCTGGAAGTAGATCATTGGGTCACAGGGTGGAGAGTAGGCAAAAGGTGGGACTAGAAGAGAGGGCAGGGAACAGACTATGAAGAGCCTTCAGTACTGAGCCAAATGTATAGAATTTTTTAATGTAGGTGATGGGGATCAATGAATGGTTTTCCCCTTGGTCCTTCCTATTACTGCTTATACTCTCTCTTCAACAAAATTAAAGATAAGGGCAAAATAGTTTCTGCCTGGTAGCGATGGGGTTGGGGGGAGAGGGAGAGGGTGAGGGAGGGAGTGGGGGAAGGGGGGAGAAATGACCCAAACATTGTAGGCACATATGAATAAAAGAAACAAAAAACAATGAATGGTTTTCAGCCTCTAACGTATTGTCATTTAATATTTAGAAAGGTAGTTTTTGAAAGAGTTTGATAATTCTTTTGAGGGAAGCAAAGTCAAAAGCAGGCCAGGAGATTAATTCAGAGACTATTGTAGGTCCTCCATGGGAAGTGAGAATCTACTCAAAGGGAAGGGAAACTGGTCTGATGGTGATAGGAAGAATCTGAGCCCTAGACAGAATTGACTGACTTGGGAATATCAGTGTATTAGTTAAGTAGGATAAACTTCAACTAAAATCAGACCCAAATATATACATATGTAATGGTTCAAACAATATATAAGTTTATTTCTTGCTCATATAACTGTCCAAGAAAGATGTTCTTTGTCAACTGGAGGCTTTTTTCCATTTGGGTTTTCAAGAAACTGGGCTCCTTTCATCTATGCTTCCACCATCTACTAGAACTTCATGCTAGCCCCCAGGAGGTTAAAGAGTATTTGGGCTAGGAACTGGCTCATTATACTTCTACATACATTCCATTCACTAATACTTAGTATTATGTCAACATTTGCTGCAGGAAGCTGGAAAATGTAATCTAGTTCTATGCCCAGGCAAAAAATAAACGGATTTGGTAAACAGGTGGGTATCCTGGCATTAATATTGAAAGAAAGAATCTTGGAATAATTTCCCAAACTCATATTAGTTAACTGGGTGAATGGTGTTAGATTAAGGAATACAAGTTTGGTTGGAGAGAGTTGGGGAAATGAATTCACTTTGGAACATCTTTTTTGTTTTGAGACAGTATCTCATTACGTAGCCCAGGCTGGTCTTGAACTGGGGATTCTCCTGCCTCAGCTTTCCACTGCTGGGATTATAAGCATATACCACTATACTTAGCAGTTTGGGATATCTTCAGATAGAGATGCCTAGAAAATATCTGTGGAGATGTCCACTATATCTGTATATGCATATGCTTAAGAAATAGAGATATAACTTTGGCCATTATGTTAAAAAGATTTAGGTATGTCTGCAATGTGTAGCCAACATATAGAGGATTTATTTTCATTAAATTTCTGAAAACTTTCCCACTGAATCTTTCATTGGTCTATAGTCACAGTTTCAGATGGGAAAAACGCAACTAAATATTATTCCAAAATAAGAAGGAAATTGATTTCCCATGAAAGCTAAATGATATGTTCAGTTCAGAACTGAGTCATTACACAGTGCACAGCCATCCACAATGGGAAGAAAAGACTTAGGGAGCATTGCCCTGGTGTAGCTGTGCTGATTTCAAATCTTGGAGGACTAGCAGAAGTGGAAGGGTGTTTTGCTTGTTTATTTTTCATAGATCTGCTTTTAAAAAATATTATTCTGCCCCTGAGGGAGGTGAAAAGGAGCGATTGAAGTATTTGATGCCTGAATGTAGGCTCACTTCAGTTCTAATTCCCTCATAGTAAATTGCCTCAATGTGAAATCAACTCTTAGGCTTTGAAGTAGCCACATTCTTTGTTTCTATAAACCAGCCATTAAGACAAATCTGTGTTCTTAGGAAGCCTGGATATATCACTAAGATTTCAGTGTTTTTGATGGTTACATTGTGGTCTGAAGGTACCTTGTCACATCCAAGACAGAAGTTTTTCACTTGAATGATTTAAAGAATAGGTGATTGAATGAATTTTTTTACTTTAAGAAAATAATAAAGTATATATCTCAATTATTCATAAATATGGATAATTTATATTTATATAAATTTATATTCTCTGCACCTTTTATGTGTCAAACTCTGTTTCATTGTTATGTGATGGAAGCACAAGGATGAGGATGGGGTGAGGGCATTAAATGCCTTTCTGGAATCATCAGTTAGTTACGTCGTTAGTTGGCTGACATGATATAATCCATTGATAAACAGATATAAACATGCTTAAACAGATAATAATAATAAGCAAGATAAACAGATATAAACATGTCTAAAAAGAACTGAACTGAACTATAAAAGAAAAAATAACAGTATGGAAAGATTTCAGCAGTTCTAGATATGGATAGATAGACAGGCAAAGTGTGCATATGTATATATATAATAGGTTGTGTCCTTGGAAGAAAAAAATCTCTGGCAGTATAATAGTTTCTATGTTAGAACAAGACCTCAACACACACTGCCAAAATGATATAAATGAGAAGGTTCTCTTTTCTTCATAGAGCAAACATTTTCTACTTGAACCAATGAAAACCCCAGATGCTACTCAGCCAACCAAACTGTGTTTACTTCTCTCTGTTATGTAACTTGTCTTTCTTCTAACTCTTATACTCCACAGGAGAGTCAGAGTTCTACAAACAGCCTGAGATGAAATCATCATTATTATAGCTTTTGCATGCCGAGTTGTGGCTTGGTCCCATAGTTCTAAAGGCTAAACCCATAGAGATGAAAAAGATTAGCAAAGGCTCTTTGCCACTCTAGCTGTGGGAATCCATTTGGAGGGCCAGACCCCCATGGAAACCCAGTGCCAGACTCTGTATTACTACAAAACACAAAGTTGCATTACATACCTCTTTACATGAATGCCAGATGGAGCTGCCAGGAGAGAAAAATGACTAGTCTTGAATCTGTATTTCTTCTAGGGTTCAACAGAAAAAGGGAAACCACCACATGCCAATGGATTACATGCCTGTAGTCCTTGACCTTCTCCCTCAGTAGTTCAGTGCTTCAATTAATTTCCACCTCAATTACTATTCAAGTATCCACAGTGAGCTAGGCCCCACTGTGGGTGGAGTGGGGTAGCAAGTAAGGACAATCCTCCTGCCCATATTTCTAATGTGGAATGTATTATTAAACACAGAAATTTCTAGCTCCCCCACAGACCTTACATATATGGTTTTCATGAATGCTTCAGAAGTAATTGTTAAGTCATCTGCATTATGTAGACATATATGACCCTAGAGGAATTCTAGCGTAAGAAGTACATCTGTCTGATAGATCTGTTTTTGCCTGTGCCAAGGACCTTATATATATATATATATATATATAAAATATATATATAATATGTGTATATAATATATATAATATGTATATATAATATATATGTATATATATACATATATATAATATGTATATACAATATATATATGTATATATAATATATATATAATATGTATATATAAGATATAGATATATATATATATATAATGGTTAGAGGATGTCAACAAACCACAATCCTAACTACGGGAGAGGGTTTGTACTTAATTTTTCTTTTCAAAAAAAGAATGATAATTAATATACTTACAGTGTATTAGGAAGCTAGCTTCAGGTTAATCTGGTCACCCACAAAAAGGAAGGAATGGAGAGATAACTCAAGGTCCTCTCTGTTTTCCATGGAACAAAGCTGAGTTAAAGGATTTCCAAATGTGAAGTAAAGACAATTTTCTAAGTTTCCATTGTTCTGAAATTTATTGTTTAATATTTCTCAGTCGTGGGCACTCAGTGCTGAGTAGTTCCGTGTATACTTTCCAGGATAACACAGCAAACTTGCATTAGCACTAGTATGCTAGCTTTAAAGGTATCTATACGTGCAAGTAAACAAACTCTCTACCTGTATTTTCTAGGCAGGCACTAAAGATTATTTCATCATTTTTAAAATCTAAATCCTTTTCTCATTTTTGGTGGTTCTGGGGTTTGAACACTGGGCTTTGTGCTTACTAGGTAGGCACTCTACCACTTGAGCCACTCTGCAAGACCTTCTACCTATATTTTCTATATTTGAAAACTTTTGCATTGATAGACATGCAAATTACTATTTAAGTCTGCACAAAGTTTGAAGTATTGTAAAAGCTATTTGAATTATTCTAAATTATTAATTCAGGTGTAAGGGCAGTAGTAAAAATTATTCTGTCTCTGCAGTAAATTAATCTTATTACCTTTCTTAGTAATAAAAGCAAAGCTCTTTGGGGTACAATATTTTACTGGTACCTTCTAAAATGTCCATTGTTTATTCTGCTTGTCTCAAATTAAAGGTAAAAGGTTTATATTACTAACAGCTCTTCTTCACAGTTAATGGACATCTCGATTTGTCTTATATGGAATGGTGTTCCACACTGGAGTAGTTCCCACCTTTGCAAAATGTTCCAACTTTTATTGCTGACCTATAACTAATTCATTTACTTGTATCTGGGACTTAGAAAGTTAAATGTCCCTTTTTGGGAATTTAGCACATAAATAGTATAATACAGTAAAAGGTTAATGATCTCACATAATATTTGTTTATTTATTTATTTATGGAACTGGGGTTTGAAATCAGGGCTTTGAGCTTGCAAAGCAGGCACTCTACCACTTGAGCCACTCCTCCAGTCCATTTTGCTCTGGTTATTTTGGAGATAGGGTCTGGTGGACTATTTGCCTGGGCTGGCCTTAAATGGTGATCTTCCTGATCTCAGCCTCCCAAGTAGCTAGGATTGCAGGCATTGAGTCACTGGTGCCCATCAATCTTACATAATCTTACAGTCTACTATGCCTTAGCATCATTGGTGTTCTGCAGAAAAGTGGCACCCTCACACTGGATAACTTAGGAGAATTTATGGATTGGGCCATTTACAAAGATATGGGCAGGGTTTAGAAAAGGTAACAAGAGATATTGTAATACCCCAGGGTTACCAATACCAGGCAGACTGAAGCCTGAAGAAAGAATGAGAGGAGCCATTACCAGAAGTGAAGAGAATATCTATAAGAAAGACCTGATAGAAATTGTGGCTTCAGCTAAGGGAGAACAGTGTGACCAAGCAGAGAAGGAACCAGGGAATAAACTTCTTTTTTTTTTTCTTCTTCACTTTTCTTTTGTGTTTTTTTTTTCAATTTTTTTATTGTTATGCTAGGTGGGGGTACATTGTGGCATTTACCAATGTTCTTACGATATAGCAAATATATCATACTTGAATTCACCCTCTCCATCATTCTCCTTTATCTCCCACCCCTCCCCTAGGAATAAATCTCTTATTCCACCTTTCTATTTCTGAAAGTGCCTCCCAGTGGGCCCATCAGAAGCCAAATGGCAAGGGCGCTTGCTGAGGTGTTCTGCAGAAATTAGCCTTCCCTGGCACAGAGCACCAAGCAGAGTGATATAAGATGTAGAATATAAAGGGGCATTGAATCCCTGCATCATTGTCAGATGTTTTTGGACATTGCTGTAAAGATCATGTCAAGACTTCTTCATATCACAATGGAAAGGCCAAGATTAATGCAACATGTTATGAATATAATAATTTAAATAAATTATATAATGATCAGTATCCTATGTTGTGAATGCAATAATCTATAGTTATAATACATTGATACATGGTTAGTTTTAAATTCAGCATCCCAGACTTATAATGGTTTAATAGGCCACAGTTATTTCTCAGTAACATACAGGATATCACATGAAGGAAAATAATCTTCTCTAAGAAATTAATGTGAGTTTTGATTTGACATTAACATAGTTTGAGAAACTTAAATATAAGTACTATATTTTAAACTAAATTTTGGATATTTGTTTTATATTCCCAAATTTCACTATATACATAGTAATTATAACTTTAATTAATGCATTGTTCATATCAACAAAACAACTTTAGTGCTGAATATGAAGAAAAGCCCACACTTACCTCTAAATAATGTGGCTGCATGAACAATCAAACAGATTGGAGCCTTTTCCTGACAGAAATTATTCCAAGCACTATTTTGATTTTTTACTTCTGCCTCAGTAATGACTTTGGGGCCCAACATATTCAATTAAGTCCTGATAGTTGGATTTGCTTCCTCCTTGGAATTTGCTCTCGATTTTCCATTTCTTGGGGCATTTCTGGGAGAATAACATTTTGAATAACTCATTCACTATAATGCCACCAGTAGTATCAGTGGATTCCCATTTCCTCTAATGGTATTGAATGAGGGGCCTTGTTATGGTTTAAATAAGAAATGTCCCCTACAGGCTCATGTTGGTCCTCAGCTGGTGGTACTATTTTGAGTGGTTCTGGAAACTTTAGGAGGTAGAACCTAGCTGGAGGAAGTAGATCACTGGGTGGGTTGGGGGGTACTTGGGGCTATCTTATCCTTGACTCCTTCCTGTCTCACTCTCTGTTTCCTGTCCACAATGAGGTGAATAGTCTCTGTCACGTGCTCGTGCTGCCGTGATACTCTGTCTGCCTAACCATGGACCCAGAAACAGCAGAGCCAGCCATGATGGACTGAAACTTCTGAAACCATGAGCTAAAATAAATCATACCTTCTTTAAATTATTTCTGTCAGATATTTGGTCACAGCTATGCAAAAGTAAAATACGGGCCTCCATCTAGAAAAGCCTACCCATCCTTTGAAATCCTGATTACTGTAGTAAAGCTAACTCTTCAAGTACTCCTGAAACAGAGCACGTGGCTGCTAATGTGATGCTACACAGGGAGTCTTTAATGGCCAGCCAGAGAGCCAGGCCTCCTGACTGATTCACTCTGCCAATCTACCAGTGAAACTCCTCACAGCAATCTGTCTGTGCATTGAAACAAAGCCCAGATGCCAGGAGGCCAGGATTTTGTAGAGCTTTTAAAAGTATTTCTTAATATCTTTTTGACTATCACTCCCCACCATAAGAAAACTTTTTTGACATATTTTTTCACCCTCCCGATGAAATTTTAATATCACAGATTCACTATATATCTGTTTAGTAACTTGTGTACTTTTGCAATGCCTAAAGTCATTGAAATACCTAAGTTTTTTTGGATCCTTACAGAAACAGTTTTTGCCCCCCTTGGAAGTAATGTTACCTCCTTTAGAAGTGATGCCTTAAAACATAGGACTACTTGGAGCCTTCCAAACTACAAGGTACTGGTTTACTGCATTTATATGCTATCTGAATGTTAAGGAGGAAGAGTGAAACATAATGATGGAAAGGAGACTAAAATAAACTACCAGGATTTAGACCTGACAGCCTAAGCAGCTAAGCAATGTTATCAATAATTGGGAAGAGTTTTATTGAGTTCTGACCATTCTTGTAGGTATGCCAATAGAAAAGATACAAGGTAAAGCAAGTGAAATTACAAGGCTCCATTCTTTAAATATCAATTCCATATGCACAGGCCATCTTCTGCTGTGCCTCATACATTTGCCATGATTTTCAAACATAATAGCATTAAGACTTCATTCTCTAGAAAGAATTTCTGAAAAAAAAATCCTTTTCTATATATAGGTATGGTTACAAAAATGTTTTTAAAAAAAAAGCACAAAAATGCAATGGAAACTCAGGCTTTGCTAAAGAGTCAGAGGAAGGAATGCATGATCTGCCTTCTAAACAGGAGCTCCTACATTTGGTGCCAGCCCAGGAAAGAGTAATTGCTACACCGGTAATGCAATTCCCTTCATTTCCAATCTTACTAATATAAATATTCCTATTAATGCCTGCTCAGTCACCATAGTAACAGGGAATTCTTTCTGAATTTAAAATGAGTAACAGCACTTGGGGGTATGAAGCTATGTCCTGGGAAAGTGATTCCCAAACGCAGGTCAGTTCACCTCCCACCTCAGAATCACCTGCATAGCTTGTCAAAAATAAATACCCAAAGTCTCCAGCCAGACTTACTGGAGAAGAATTTCCAGAAGTGAGCCTAGGGATCAGCAGTGTATTTTTCAAAAGCTTTTCAGTTGATTCGGATTCACAGCCAGATTTGGAGGACACTGTGGGATAGTTGAAGGCATTTGTTTGTTGTAGAAACAGAAAAAAGTCTAAGTCTTGTGCTTCATACTTTAATAGTCATAGAAAATATGTGACCTTGGGTCAAGCATTTAGGATTCCACTGGCCTCACCCTCTTCTCTGTATGTTTTCCAGCTGCTCCTTATTCCAGATTCTGGTGATCCATGAACCCCTTGTAGTCCAAGTCTCATGGCCTCTACTACTAGTCTTCTTGTTATATCTTTCACCTTCTGCCCATTCTAACATTTTTTGGCTCTTTCATTTTGTTTTTCCTCTATGTAACTAAAGGATATTAAATTCACTCAATTCATATTATCATCCCTGATAGATAATGTTCACATAAGCCACCTCTCGGACTGCTAGATATCCTGCAGTTTGGCTGCTTTAGAGTTGAATGCTTCTTCTAGTCAGGTCTTCTGAAGCTAGGTGATATAGCATCACATGGCACAGAACAAGGTCATTTTAGTATCTGTAGCCACCCAAGCCATTTTCCTCAATAAACCTTATGTTTATGGTCATAGTAGGCAATCTGAAGCATTGACTAAAATAGCCCCTTTCTTCTTTAAAATGTAAAATTCTATAATTTTATTAATAAATAATATCCCAGCCAAGTGCATGGATGAAAAGTGTATACATTTTAATTCAGTGTTAGAATCCTAAATAAACCATTCACTATTTTTCTTGAATGAGCTAAAGGAACCATTCAGTAGCCATGTTGGTTTCTTGTTAAAGACTTTCTTTGTTGTATATCAGTCTATCTTGCTCTAATTCTATTCTTATGTGTAGAGTCCTTAATAAGTCACAAGTTATTGTGGTATCATTTATGAAAACTTATGTTTTTGATTTGTGTTGCTATAATAAAACATCTAATACAGTTCTGGAAGCACAAAAGCATATGCTTGACTCTACCTAATGTGGGTCTCATGGCAGATGGTATCAAAATGGTGCAAGCCCATATGAAGAGGTGAGACAGGTAACAAGAGGCTGGGAAATAGCCAGCCTTACTCTTTTTCATAAACAAACCTTTCCCCACAGAACTAGTCCTTTCTATGAAACCTACATTAATCTCTTCCCATGGCAGTACTTCCCTGACCTTAACCACATTTCACTAGCCCTCACATATTAAAAATTCCAGCACCTCAACACTGCCATACTGGGGACCAAGTTTCTAGCACATGAAACTTTGTGGGACACATTCAAACCATAACCAAGCCACAGCAACTTAAAACCATTGCATTTTTTTATTTGGCCTCTAAAGAGGTGAATTTCTTCACCATCCACATCTAACATCTACAAGTGTGTGTGGACTCCGTTGCCTCTCATTAGCTTCAGGACCTGAACTCACCAATGATCCTTAACTGTCTTTATTCTCAGTTTTTCATTCTCCACTAATTCCTTTCTCTCAGCCTACATCCATGCTCAAAAAGTCATTCCCATTTTTCAAAGAAACTTTTCTCAGAGCAATATCTCAATATAGTAAAAAACAAATATTTTCTTCCTTCATGGGGTATGAAAAAAGTTGTTTTCTCTCATGATACCCCTTCTCAGTTTTATACTTGTTTTTTATTGCAATCTAACTTCTGCCCCATTCATTCATCTGAAATGATTGTATCCAAAGTGACCACTCCCTGACTACTTTCTGAGTCACTTGATTCTTTTTTGTCCTGTTCTTACTTGAAATTTGACACTACTGATTACATTTTCCTTCTTAAAACCATGTCTTAGTTTGGCTTCCATGACATCATTCCTTTTTGGTTCTCCTCTCCATTTCTAATGGATCACTTTTATAAACCATTTATACACAAGGCAGCACCCTTTGAATACCATCTTTATTCATCTCGTGGTCTAAACGCTGGTATTTCAATCAGCTATTTCAAACTTTTATTTTTTTAATGTTTATCTATACCATGACAAGCACTTAAAATTCTTTGAGAGAATTGGTTAAGGCAGCAACTTCTTCCCCTGCTTCCCTTTCTTTCCAAGCATTGTTCTTCATTGTTTTCCAAGCATTGATCCCTCAACCAGATCTGACATGAACTTGAGAAGAGGCCTTTGATTTCATTCCAGGTATAGTACATACTGTGCTGTGCCATCCAGATCTCTTTTCAGAACCAAAGGACTCATTCCCTCAGCTGCTGGGAATGTAGCCAAGGGATAGTCTTCAGCTGTCAGCCTTCTTCAGAAGTTTTCCTGAGTTGGAAATAGCTGCTTTGGTTAAGGTCATATGTCTTTCCCAGGGGCAACCTGTATCCAAGTAGCATCATTGAAATGTATAAAGACATAGCCCCTTTTCTATAAAGTAGACAACCCTGAATGTTTGTCCCAGTTGGACGGCCACCTGTAGGGTTTGTTGAAGCCTCTTTTGGAACCGTATTAACACCAGACCTCTCCCTCTGCCTGGCTCCACTTCCCCTCAAGCAATAATATTGAGGAAATATTGATATTTCCAATAAACCTCCTGCACATGATGCTTTATCTCTCAGACTCTGCTTCTCAGGAAGCCCAAACTATACTTATGAGCCACTAAAGCCAACTGGATTGTTTACCATATCCAGTTTAACCTCCATGGGTTTGCAAACAGTTTGTATTTCAGCATCCCCTGTATTTCCAGGCCTAGTAAAAGTTCACCTCTCACTTGCTCCCCAGCAATTAAAAAGATGGCTCATAATATTCATTGTAAAAAGAGGAAATGTATTTGAAATACTTTAAAAAGTCATAAAAGCAATTTGAAAATATTCTTATAAGTGAATCAGGAAAGCAAACACCAATGAAGAGAAAGGCAAAGAGCATAAAGTTCTGAATTAAGTGAAAATTTAGAAAAGAATAGTCAGTCCTCTACAATGTCCTATAAGTAGGATAAATACACAGTCAATTTTTGAGATTGTTCCCCATAATAACAAACATGAGATGGATGAGTCTGGACAAAGGAATTGATCTGATTCCTCGTCCTGCTTCAAACAGACTTTTAAATTTATAAAACCTACTATTAAATGAACACAAACCCTAGACTGGCTCTAAAAGCCAGAAGATCAAGACTTCCCCTTTAAAAACGAATCCCTAACCTTACAAATGACTCAGTGCCAAATTTTAAGAAAGATGAACAGATAGACAAATGTTCAAGAAGCTTCTAAATTGTCCCTGTTTTCTCTCTGCACAGTATTATCCACTTTTTATTTTTCCAGATCTTAGTCACAGATCTACGTCTACCTCTCATTTGCTGTACTTGGTCTCTCAGACCCTGAAGTTCCTCCTTATTGTATAATATTACTGAAGATCTTCATTATAATGAAGGTCCTATAACAGACCCTTTTTGACCCAGGTCCCAGAATCTCCCTCATATTTGTATAATCCTTCAAGAACAATTCAGACTTATTTTAGGCTGTGTTCTTTGTTTAATCAGCTAGAAGGGGGAAAGTGTATTTAAGCTTATGCAGATGCATTATGAGCATATAGAATCAAAGTACTGACACAAACAGGGACACCTATCTCCTTGTACTTTTTTGCATGTGTGCTGGAAAAAATGGACAACATATAACTTCAAAATCCAAATGTGAAAAGTGACACTTTGATTTGCAGCTGTGACCACTGTTTGTAGAGCCACTTGGTTCTCTATGCTACCTCTCAGACACACTGTTGTCTTCAAGCTGTTGTTGAAACTGGGCTCTCCTACAACCTTTAGATTTTGCCAACCCTCTCAAACAGCTGCTAGCATTTTCTAGCCATGCCCACCAATGTAAGTCTCTCTAGCAGCTGTGCTTCATAGTGTTTTTAAAAGCCCCATTTGCCTTCTCAGATTGTGCTTTTTTTACTTCACCATTTAGGGGATTGAGTGTCTTGCTGGCTACTGCATAGCAGGAGTGATTTCACATGTATTCAATACAGGCAGATTCACTGTTTCAGGGCCTTTTTAAATTTGTTTATGCAAATTTTAGATGTCTATTGTTGCATAGCCACCCCACCCTTAGTGGTGCAAGTCATCAACAATCACTTATTAGTAGTACTATTATTATTATATGTTTCCCAAATTTGTAGTTGACTAGGCTCAGTTAGGCAGCTCTTCCTCATTTAGCTGCTTACAAATGATTTCTGGGAGATGGACTAATCTCAAAGGCTCCCTCCCTAAATGTCTGCTGGTTGGTATGGCAGTGGGCTGGGACCTCAGTTGAAACTATTAGCTGAAATATATACATGTGGTCTCTTCATGTAGTCTGGGTTCCCTTGTAGCAAACCCTTTAGAGAAAAAGGAGAGAGAGGGAGAGAGAGACAGGAGAGAGAGAGAGAAGATAATATACAAATGGGAAGAAGTATTATTATGACATCATTGGAAAATATACTTTGCTACAATATACAATTTTTTAAATCACACAAATGATATGGATTAATTGTAGACAATTTAAAAATATATGTAGGCAAGCATTACTTTTTACCTGTAAATGGACCTTATAATCTGCTAAGGAAGACAGATCCACAATTGACTTTAGGCTATTTCATACTTTCTAATCCTAATGCTAAGATCCACTAGTGTTTGTGCTGCTTTCAGATGCAAAAAAGTCTAAGAAATACTTTGAGATACTAAGAATTTTTAAGATTTTTATGGTTAATGGAAGGTCAACAAGACAAAAACTAAAAAGCCAGAATTGTCTGAGAAAATTCAGTTTCTGCTTATCCTATTTATAGGATGCTGTAGACAACTATGCCTTTCTAAAACTTTACTTAATTCAAAGCTTTATTCCACTTTGCTTTTCTTATCTTTGATACATTTACTTTCCTGGTTTACTTATAAGAACAATTTCAGTTTCTTTTATGCATTCTCAGTGTTCCACATATATTTCCCCCCATTTGATCCTCTGTGGTGCTGTCAGTCATTCATAATACCAAATAGAACAATTAAATAACAACACTATATTTCACTTCAAATATTCATTCACACAGAAGACTCTGAGAAAATAAAATATGGCAAAAAAAACAAAGACATTAAACTATAAGCCCATTGAAATGATATATTAATTAAAGAAAACATGAAATAAATCAGATGTATAATACAATGTGATGCCTTTTGTTTCAGTGACATATGTGTATTGAAAGAAATAGCCAGAAGATAGTACGATTATAGGTGAATTCATGTGCTTCTTTATGCCATCCTATATTTTCCACATTTTCTACAGTAAATGTGTGTTAGAGTTTAAGCTCAAAATGAATGTTTATACATTTTAAAGACATGAGCAGAAGAACATAATAAAAGGAGAAACCCTAAACTGTGCACAGTGTTCATGATGAGGCTTGTATACATATCCTGACTTTTCTTAATTTGCACTGTACTTGGCGTGCACCCAATCATATAGCCAATCTGGAATAACAGAGTACTGTGCATTTCATACTTTTCTGGAGTACATTTCAATTGACACAGATACTACCTAGATCGATCTTATTGAGACACAATTATACTCACACATTTTTAGGTTCATAGTTTTTCAGTTATTCAGAAATTTCATCAGGAGTATCTTCTAGTTGCTTTGTTGTATTGTAGCATATTGCCAGGCATGTAGTAGGCACCCCAAAATACTTGCTTGATAGTAATTTTGAATATCACTGTATAGAATTCATTGTGTAAGACAGAACTGAGATCAAGTCTTGGTTTACCTCATGAGAAATGAAATTTAAGTTAAAGTTGGATCCATCCCTGCTGCTGTATCCAGTGGTCATGGCTTATGTCACTGAGGATCAAACTATTTAGAGACAATGTCTAGTTAGTCAGAATCAGAGACAAGTTTCAAACTCAAGTCTGGCTAGTTATACTTCACCATATTGGTAGTATTATATAATAATGTCCAGTGAATTAGTCTGATTACAAGTTCTGATGCTCTGAATGCTTTTTTAGGTTAATATTCATTTGTGTGCATGGAGGGGGTAGAAATTTCATATTTTGTCCTATCTGGTGAAGCAAGGATCACATTGCATTGTGTTTCTTACAAAAGCTTCAGTGATATTCCCAAAGTGGATTAATTATGGTACTTTTGAGAATATATGTGTAATGCATTTAATTTCTATAGGAGCTTTTGGGAACTGGCAGAGTGGCTCAAGCATAAAAGCGCCTGCCTAGCATGCATGAAGCCCTGAGTTCAAACCCCAGGGCCACCAAAAAATAAATAAATCTGAAATAAGTATCTATTTGTAAAATTGTTATGATGTTAATGAATTAGTAGTTAAAACCACTAAATTGTGAATTTAAATCTCATTCCTCAATTGTTAAAATGTTGTAAATGTAAAAGAACAGAATACAATTCTTTTTTGAGATGGCTTAACTGGTTAAATTCATATTTCCATTTCAAATGACTCATTTGGTAAGAACAGCAATGCTAATACATATGTTAATAAAAAGGGAAAAATACAAGAAGGGAGAAAATGGAAGTAATATTTTATACTTTATCAATATATGAAAGCTTTCAATTAGCTTTTATTTATTTAAAAATAAGGACTAGAAGGATGGATGGATGCTATGAATATGTGCATGATTGGAGCAGCAGAGAATAGGGTGGGTACATGAACTCTAATGATGAATCAGTCATTTGGGCTTGATTCAAAGTGTGGCACATCTATGCCAACTGTGTGTAAAAAACAGCCCATGTGTTGCACACTCTTACTGAATTTGACTTATTTAACATGTCCACCAAGTCTTAGAAAGGCAAAATTTATGTGCTTTTTCCAAAGATTTGTGGGAGATATTTATTCAATCAACAGATGTATGCACTTGGTAGCGCTCATTGGGAAAGAAAGCCCCTGGTGGATTTCCTTCTACTTGCCTGGCAACTTTTCTATCTTCCTCACAAATGCTTCCTTCTCTTCCTTCCTCCTTTAGATTTGCTGTTCTCAGGAAACCATGCTCAATCTTCTTCTCCTTTCACCCTGGGTAATCTTCTCAGGAAGCTTTATGGCTCTACTACTGGCTTCCACCAATACTAATGACTTCCTTGTCTATATCACCAGCCCAGATATCTCTTAAATGTTCTAGACCCATAAATCCAACAGCCTGTAAACATCTCACCTGAATGTACCAGAGGGACTTCAACCTCACAGAGTCTAAAACAGTGCTCATCATTTTACCAATCAACCCTGCCATAACTTCAGACTTTCCTTGTTTCTTTCTCTGATTATAAGGAAAAAATCCTTCAAACTCTGCAATTGCAGTCTTGCCAGCATTCACACATTCAATTCAGCTTTGGGGGAAAGGGTCATTCTTTTTAAAATTCTTCAATTTCTTCCTATTATCTTCAGGATAGATATTTTAACTCTGCCTGGCTCTCCGGAGTCTTATCTTTTGCCTCTTGTTTCAGTCCCTTAATGAGCTACTTATAATTCCTTGGACATGGATTTGTTAGACTCCTTAGATTACCAGAAAAAGAGATGTAACCTAGCCACATAAAGTCGTCAGGATTTGTTGTAAAAATATTTAAATTAATGTAGGAGAAAAGAATCTCACACAAATCCAGGGGTAGCTGCCATTCACAACGCAAGGCATCAAACATTTCATCAGCCCTTAAACAGCAAGATTCTATGGAGTGTTGCAATAGCACGCCATTACTACTCTTTCTTCCTCTGCTGCTCTTTCTATACCTTTGATTTCTCATTCTGCTATTAGTCTTCTGATACTTTCCATTATTCTTGCTCAGCTGCCAAAAGTAGAGCCTGTGATTAAACAACTTAATTCTCATTGTTTTCCTAGGCATAGTTTTGGTCTACAAAATCCCTCATAGTATGTTACCAGCCAGCCAAACAGAATTTGTGACTCAAGTCATGTACCCCTTCCCAGTATGTTATGTGGCTAATCTTTGCCAAGATGTCTTCCCCAAGCATGGAAGTTTGAGTAGAGGATTCCCCTTGAAAAGAGATAATGGAATTGTTAGCAATTTTAACTATCATATATAGTAGATAAGGTAGTCACAGGCTATGAATTTATATAATTTTTATTTCTCTGTAACTAAACCCTTGAACTTGAGCCCTTATTTCATTTGTGTGGTATAGGAGGTTGAATGCAGGGTCTCATGCTTACTAGGCAGGTGCTTTACCACTTCAGCCATGCCCCCAGCCCTAGACTGGGTTAATTTAAGGAAAGTCACTCCATTCAGGGTTTTCTTGGTGAAATTAGAGTTCCCTTTCTTCTTTTCCAAATGTTTTAGATTAGGTTACCCCAAAAGCAGCATTTGAGTTGTGAAGTTAGGTTCTCATAGTTTATTTGAGAAGTAACCTTTAGAAACAGGAATGAGAGAGCAAGAAAGGTGAGGTGTGGAAGAGGGAAAAGACAAAAACTAGTTGGTTACTGAGATGAGAACATGAGTTCTATGCCACTGTGGCTCCTTGATAACTAGAAGCTATTCAACTCAAAATTGTCTTTGAAAAATAGTATGCTATAGCATTTATCTCCCATCTCTCACTCTTCGTTGGTTGAGAATTTCCAGTGGGGGTGCTTAACTCTCTTGTAATTCTGGACTACCCTACAGACTAGTAGAGCTAGCCTCCACATCTTCAGAAATAATCCAAAAAATTCAAGTGTAAAACTTGAGTACATGCTTGCAGTAGTGTCCTGCAAGCAAAAGAGTTTCCACCGTAGCTATAATTAATATCTGAGGATGATCAAAAGGATGTGGTGTAAACACTAAAATTTTTTACTATACTCCAGGAGAAAACCCATGTTATACCACTGTATGGATAAGAAAGCAGTGTCTAATATACAGGTGTCATAATTTATCCAAGCAGGCATCTGCAGAAACTCTACTTACCTATGGAGTCATTATCTTCTAGCTTTGTTAGTAGATACTAAGGCATCCACATTTCCTTCTAGTCCCAATCATCAAATACCTGAGGGTAACCTGTGTTTCTCTCTCTCTCTCTCTCTCTCTCTCTCTCTCTCAGTTCAGCTCCATCTGCATTTCTCTCTGGGGAGGTTTAAGACAGGGGCTTGTGGACCCATTCTCAGAAATAAGAGCTTATGGATCTATTGGCAGGAATATACACTAAGGTGTAAGTCGAGTATTTTTAATCTTTTCACCCTCCTGTCCTTCACATCAACTTGTGAAAATTGACCTGAATGACAGTATAGGTTTTCATGAGTTTTATTTATGTTATAAACTTTGCACAAGCTGGTATTGTGCAAGCTGGCATTGATTTCTTCCTTAAGATTCCAAGAATCATAACTCAATCAATGGGTGAAAGATTCAGGGGAGATATACCCAGAAATACAATAGACAACTTTACAGAAAAGTGAATTTTGTATTTGGAGAAACATTTTAAAAGAGGTTAGACAAGCAATGGGGTGGAATTAGGGAGTAAAATGATTAACTTCTTGGGTTTTGAGGGCTTGGGTTCTGTGAAGGTTCTATTGGGAGAGAAAGATGAGCTAGTAGCCAAAAGACCTGGTTATTGCCCCCATTTATCACTAACTGAATAAGCACAATTCGGGGACTTAATCTCTTCTCTTCTAATAAGAGTGGGAAGACAAATAGTGGTGTCACTGTTTTGATAGAGACAACAGTTCCATATCAGGTTAGTTTGATATCAATCTTATGACAACAAATGCACTGAGTCCAGCCTAATTTACGAACACTGGAAATCTGATAGCAGACCAACAAGTTTTCTAGCATTTCTTCTCTGGGGAAATAGCAATGCAAGTATAATGTATACATCACCACTATGGAGATAAAAAAACAGATTTAATCAAAGGGAAAGATTGCATGGCAGTTATATTTGATTCTCAAGGAGAATCAATTTGCCTTTTAGAGGAATTACTCCTCCAAGAATAGCTTTATCCTTGGTTTCTATGGGATATTGGCAGATCATCTGTAAATAACTACCACAAATGTTTTCATTTTTATGACTTTATTGTGTTACAAAATAATGCATAATGAAAAAATTAGTTTTTCAAATATTGATTGCATTGTATGGAGCCCTTGATATCCCATGAACCAAGAGTCAGCTGTGCTTGTCTTATTATTATAAACTTCTCAGATAAGGGAATACTCTTTTACTTGGTACTAATACCCAGGGTGATGAACAGAAAAAATGCTTCATCTCCTTTCATACACTTTCCCATCCCTGTATTAGGAATATAGTCACTCATCTCTAGTTTCAATTTCATGGTGGTCTTTAGAAATATATGATGGGAAAATGTATTAAGCAGTGTCCTGACATGAAACAAAATTTTACCCAGATAATTCAATGGGGAAATTTTAATACAGGACTACTTACAGATGTGTGAGTTAGGTTAAGGAAAACAATAAGGAAAGGTGAGGCACCCAGAGATGAGGCATAGCTGGAAGAGTTTACCAACCCCAGGTATGAAGGGGAAATAGGAGATGTAGTGTTATAGGAACTAGTGAGAGCTGGAACCATGGAGGAAGGGATGCCCAATAGAAACCACAGTCATGGAGAGACAGCCAGAAGCAAGACATAAAGTAGAGTGAAATACGGAAGAGATATCACAATCTTTCTCTTTATATCTATGTTGGTCAACTTGTCATTGTGACAAAATACCTGAGATAAAGAACTTAAGGGAAGAAGGAATTAATTTGGCTTATTGTTTCAGAGGTTTCAGTCCGTGGTCATGTGACACCATTTTTTCTGGACCTGTGATAAGGCAGAATGTTATGATGGGGAGCATGTGATGCTCAAAGCTGCTCACCTCATGGCAACTATAAGCAGAAAGAGAGACAGGAAGTGGCCTACTTCTTCCAACTAGGCCCTACCTCCTAAAGTTTATGACACCTCCCAATAGTTCATTAAACTATTAATCCATGCATAGATTAATCCATTGATGAGGCTAGCATCCTCATGATCCAGTCACCTTCCAAAGGCCTTACCTTTAAACACTGATGCATTGGGGATAAAGCCTTCAACACATGAGTTTTTGGTGGACATTTGAGATCCCAGCCATAACAATATCCTTTGATGTTATGCTCATGACTGCCTTTAGCCAAGTTGACAAAACAAACTTAAGAACTTAGTACTTGGTTGGAATTGTTTGTCAAATGATTATTTCCTGACTTCCACTTCAGATTTATTTCTGTATCAAAATCTCAAGGGATTGAGGTCTAGAAATGTTTGACAATAACCATGTAACATGTGAAAAAATTCCCTATATGTCACTTGGAGAGAAAAATGATATATAGGCCATATTTGTTGGCATTTCATCTTCATCTAAGAATTAATTCAGATCCTGCTATTATGATAAGGAAGGAAAGAAAGAAGGGGCCTCAGACTGCATGGATTTTTCTATAATATAAAACTGTATAGAATCATGCTTAGAAGACAGAAAAATTATATTTATATCACATGTAAATATAGAAGTTTGCCTATGTTGACATGTGTATCTGTGGTAGTATGTTTGGGTCAATGTATATGTGTGCATGTGTGCCTATAGTGAGTATGTATACATACATATAATTGTACTGATATCCTCCATACTCCCCTCCCTGGATCCACTTTCTTCTCCACCTGCTTTGTGCCTTAAGAAACTTAACTATATGAACTACGTCAATGGGTTTCCTCACCCTCTGACTTCCTGTGGGTTCAGACAATGGGAGGAACTTCAGCAAAAGACCAGAGGGCAGCAAAAGAGAAAGGTCAGACTATTTACTCTTTTTAGGTTTTTTTTCTTTTTTGTGGAATCACTATGCTGGCCACACCTTCAAGTGAAAATCATTGTTTTCTATCAAGCAATTTCTTTCTCTCTAGGTTCCAGTTTCTGCTTTCTCCCTTGTCCCATCAGTGGTGATGGCACCTTACTGTGATTCCCTCCTCAGATACTCCACAAACCTTGTGGTTTCCCTGTACCGTGCCCACATCTTGTAAATTGTACCTTTATTAAATTCTTCTCAGATTACCCAGTTTGAGTGTGCCATCTGTTTCCAGGAGGAGCCCTGACTGATAAAATATGCCCTGACAATTCACAAAGATTAATAATATTTTTCTAGTCTACTGCAACATTCCAGGCTTCAAAAATCATATTTTTAATTCTATGATTCAAATTTTGAATTCAAAATCATATTTTGAATTCTAATAGGTCTATTAGACAGTAAGGGCTTCAAGAACTGAGATCATACCACACACATGGTTGTAACATTTGCAGCCATAAAAATTTTCTGCCCAATAGTTGGCACTGAACAATTATTCTGAAGAATTGAATTGAGCTAAAACACAATATAACTATTCCTAGTCTATGATCTTGAATGAACAAGATAAACATTATCTTAATCATGACATAAAAATCACATGATCCTAGAGAATTTGGAGATGTTAACTTGCTGAACATAATATTCATTTTAATGTCTTCTTCATGCAGAAATAAATGGTGTTTAAGGGTATTATACAGCTTGCTGTGTAATTACATTAATCAGAGAGTGACTCTTCTGCTAGTTCCTTTGCTGTTGCCATGGTAGCAACCACATGTTTGCAAGTAGAGAGCACATATAGAACCCATTTTTAATTACATGTGTAGCACCACATTTCAGAGAACACAATAAATATGGAGGTCATGGAGAGCATGGAAAAGAGATATGATGAAAAAGATTTGCTCTCCAGCTTTTCTATCTCTTGGTTATTCCTAAACCCTTTATTAGTATGTTCTGACTCCCTATTACCCTTTTTCTTTCACTGCAGTACAAAAGCCTCTGCAGTCACCCACCAAATTATAATCCTCTGCTCCTGAAATGACCCATAACAGTGCCTAAAAAAGTCAGTAGTAAATTAAGTCCTGTCATAACAAAAATACAGTGGAATGAAAGTGTCTGCTGACAGTTTTCTTTAGAAAACTGACACCGCTCTCTGTCTTCTCTCATATCATGGCAAAGCATCAGGCTTTCCTTTGTAAGTGCTCTTTATACTACTAACAATTCCTATTTGTGCCTAAATGCCTTGCCTAGTGTGCAATGTAGGTAATAGCTCTTGCCATTCGCAAGGCTACTGCTGGGATTAGCTAATTATCATGCATTTAAAAAATAAACCAGAAAGCATAATATCAAGCTAAGACAAATTTTCCAATCAAAGGCTTTTCATTAAAGACTAAGGAATAGTTTCTCTTTCTCTCCCTCTATTTTCCAGATATTATTTAAGGAAAGAAATGTGTTCTTTAGAGAAATAAAAGTCTTTACTTAATTCTAATTAAGTCTTTCCAAGGAAGAGTCACATCCCAAATTCAATCTAATTGAAAAACTTTTCTTTATTTTAAATGCCCTCATATTTTAATCATGTATTGTTATTAGTTTTATCCAACAAAATTAATCTCATGCTGATAATAAGTTCTCATTGTATAATAACATATTTGTTTTTCCCTTCTTTTGGTCTTCATCTCATCAATGTTGATTATTTGCTTATTTATACTTTCTCACACTTAAAGTGTATAAAAATGAATAGACTTAACCCTTCAAAAACTTATGTTTAGTGGATGAGATAGACATGTAATAAACTGACAGACTGTATGGTCTATGAAACCTAATAGCAATCATTTATCTCTGCTCCCTGTACAGAAAAAGAACAAGAAGTACATAAAGCTTCTTGAACCCTAAGTTTTAAAATGGTCCACTCTCACTCCCACTGCATCCTATTGGTCAAGGAAAGTCATAAAGTCAACCTAGATTTAAGAAGTAAAGATATAAGTTCCACCTTCTGATGGGAGGAAAACAAAATAACAATACAAAAGGTGTGGATGTAGGAATGGCTGGAGGATCACTGCCATTTTTGCAATCACCATAGTATCAAATACATGGTAAGACAAAAGATCCAACCCAGATGGAATCAGAAAAGGCTGAATACATTATTGATAGATGAGTAGGGTTTCTCTATAATAACATGCATTAAAAGGCAAATCAAAACTTAGATAGACAGTGTAAAACAAGGAATCCAAAATATGAAAATGAGTAATAGCCTGAGTCAAGTATTCTCCTGGTTATGTTTCTCACCTAACTATACCTCTGAAAAATAAGGTAAAACTTTTTTTCTGAGCTTTAGCTACATTTAAATTTGGACTAAAGCCATTTCACATTATATTCTCATCTCCCTTCCAGTACTTAAGTGGTCTTATCTCTCAAAAATCATTGGAGAATCACAAAACTTCCAGAGACTTGCTTAGAGTAAGTGTGCCATAAATATCTCATTACTGAATAAGTAAATAAATGAATAAATTAAAGGTCAAATGAGGTAAATTGTCAGGTCATTTGGGTAGTGCAAGTAAGAGTGATTCTCCCACAAAGGTTAGTCCAACCTGAGAAGTCTCTTTATTCCAAAAACCCAATACAGACTGCCCTCTCACATCAAGAAAAACTGCAGTTCAGGCATGCCTCCTCAGGCCAAACCAGAAAGTACCAGTTGAAGTCCTAGTGACATTTTGCTAAACCAAGCAGAGCAAATTGCTGCAAAAGCCATGAAAATTAAACTGTCATTGGAAATATAACCCACAAAAATAGGCCAGGACTTGAGTAATACACCTAAAACAGGGGGATTGACTGCTAAAATAAAAGATTTAAATAGAATCCAAAGTATCCTAACAAAATAGTAAAGTATCTAGTATACAATCAAAAATCATCCATAATACCAAGAAATCAGAAACATACAGCTTGAGTGAGAAGAGACAATCAACTGACACACCAAGATGAATTAGATGCTGGAATTATCAGAGAAAGAGATTAAATCATCTCTCATAAAAATGCTTCAACAATCAATTATAAATTCTCTTTAAAAATGAAAAAATAGAGACTATCAGCAAAGAAACAAAAGTTACATGAGACACAAAATGGGAAGTATGAAAGTGAAAAATATAGGAAGAAAAATTTAAAACTCACCTTGCTAGATGGGCTTGATTGTAAAGTGGAGATAACATAGGAAAGGATCAGAGAACTTGAGGATAGACTGATAGAATTTATCTAATCTGAAAAAAAAAAGAGTCTGAAAAAAAATGAACAGACCCTCAGAGACCTATAGGTCACTGACCAAAGATCCAATGTTCCTACCTTCGGTGTTATATAAAGGTAGGAGAGCATTAATGGGGAAGAAACAGTATAAAAACAAGTAATGACTGAAACTTTCCAAATTTTTCAGATACAAGCCTACAGACTTGAGAAGCAGAGTGAATTCCAAGTTAGATAAACCCAAAAACATCCACATAAATACACGTTGTATTTAAATTTCTGAAAACTGGAGACAAGCAAATGTCTTAAAAACACATCAAGGGTAACAGCAAATTACCTATAGAAGAACAGCATTTCAAAAGATATCTGAAACCATGAAGGTCAGAAGGAGGTGGCAAAATTTTCTCAAGTGCTGAGAGAAAAGAACTGTCAGCTTCAAATTCTATATGTGGCGAATCTGTTCTGGTAAGATTGCCAAAAATTTTAAAAGAGAGTACATAATCATCAATATAAAGAACAAAACAGATACCACTATAGATTATTAAGCAATTAGAATGATAATAAGGGAATCATAGTTTTAATCATTTGTATCAAAATATATTTGGTATTTAAAATATATATGTATAATCCCATGGATGTATATTAATAGAAAGTATATAATTCTTACAGTGAGGTCTTGGAAAGGAATGGAAATATGGGTTTCCCATTTTTCTTCCTACTATATATGTATTTTATTATAGTTATTTATGCATATTAATTGCAAAAATCAATGGGTTTCACTGTGAAATTTCCACTCATACATTCATCAAGTTTTGATCATGTCTATTCTCCCTCTGTTCCCTTTCCTAATACACTCTTCTACTCTCAGGTTATATTTTTTATTAACTTTCCACATATGAGAGAAAACATGTGATACTTATCTTTCTGTATCTGGTTTATTTCATTCAACATGCTGTTCTCCAGTTCTATCCATTGTTCCTGCAAATGATATACTTTATTTTTTCTTTTTGGCTGAATAATACTCCATTGTGTATGTATACCACATTTTTCTTTATCTAGAGGATAATACTGGTGTGTGTTGAATTGTGTTTCCTCTAAAAGGACATATTGAAGTCCTAACCATCAGTACCTCAGAATGGAACTTTTGCAGAAGTAATCAAGTTAGAATGTAGTCATTAGATTTGGCTCTTATCCACTATGACTGGTATCCTTGTAAAAAGGAGAGATTTGAATAAGTGACAGACATACAGAAAATGTGAAGACAATGTGAAGAGACACAGGGAAAATGGCACGCAACGATGAAGGCAGAAAGTTTGATATTATGCTGTCATAAGAAAGAAACTCTGTGACCATGAGAAACTAGAAGTAAGGAATGGCTCTCCCACTACAAATTTCAGAAGGAGTATAATCCTGCTGATATCATGATTTTAGAATTATAACCTACAGTAGGAGACAATAAATTTCTCTTGTTCTAAGTCATCCAATTTATAGTACTTTATTATGACAGCCTTAGGAAATTAACATAAATATGAACAACTTTATGCTCATAAGATGATCACTTAGAAGAAAGGGTCCAATTCCTACCAAAACTCAATCAAGTGGAAATACATCATCTTGCTTTTACTACAACTTCTAAGGAAATTGAATCTGTAATTTAAAAGTTCTTGGAAAAGGAATCTCCAGGCCAGATAGTTGCTTAGAAGAATACTACAAAGCATTAAGAAAGAATCAACACAAATTTGGAAGTATATTCAGGTAATAGAAGAGGGAAGAACACTTCTCAACTCATTCTATAAAGCCAGTATTACACTTATACTAGAAGAAATCAAAAATAATACAAAAATGAAGAAAATTCAGAAGAATTCTCTCATAAGCGTAGACATAAGATGTTCAAAAGTAAAATGAGTGGACAGAAGTCTAAAATGTATGAAATATTTATATAAAAATGACCATGTGGAATTTGTTCCCGGTACATAATGCTGGTATAACATAAGAAAATAAATCTATGTAATTCACCACATAAACAAGCTAAAGAAGAGAAGTCATATCAATTTACACAGAGAAATCATCTGACAAAATCCAATACCCATTCATGATAAAAATTATCAGCAAGTTAGGAATAATGGAGAATTTCCCCAACTTGAGAGTATCTACAAAATACTTACAGCTAACATCATAATTCATGGAGAAACACAATGCTTTCTTCCCAAGATTGATAAGGAAATGATATTCATTCTTAGTATTCTTTTTTTCATACTAGTACTTAAAGTTACAGATAGTTCAATAAGGCAAAATAAATAAGTAAAAGCCATATAGTTTTAACATTGTTCCTATTTGCAGGTGACATGATTATCTATGTAAAAAATTCCAAGGAAGTTAAAAAATTCTAGAGCTAATAAATGAATTTGGTAAGGTCACAAAATACAATATGAATACATAAAAGTTAATCATACTTTATATACTAGCAATGAACATGAAGAAACCAAACTTAAAAATGAATGTTTTACAATCATTCCAGGTATACATTTACCAAAACATTTACAGGTTGTGTATGCTGAGATTTCAAAATGTTGATGAAGCAAAATCAAAGGTGATCTAATTAAACAGACATTTCATGTTTATGTGTAAGTCAACATAGCAAAGGTATCAATTTTCCTGAAATCAGTTTATAGGTTTAATGTAATCCAAAATTCCAGCTATATTTTTATATAGAAAAGATTCTAAAATTGGTATGGAAATTCAGAAACCCTTGAAAACCCACAAAGAACTTGAAAAACAGAATAAGTAGAAAGAATCATGCTACCTAATAGTAAGACTTATAAGACCATCTAATCAAGACTACATGGTATGGGCTACAGATAGACAAATATATTAATATAGCAAAATATATTAATATAGCAAATATATTAATATAGCAAAAAAGATCCAAATTAATATATCCAACTGACTTTTGACAAAGATGAGCATGCAAAGAAATTCAAAAACTGAAAACCATCTCTTCAACAGATAATAGTGCAATTGGATGCAAATGAAGATAATTGACTTTATCTTCACAAATTATACAAAAATTAACTCAAAATGGATAATGTACTTAAATGTAAAACTTAAAGCTATGGTTTTATCAGGGAAAAAGACATCTGAGAATATCTTCAGAATCTAGGGTTACGCAATGGAACTTGTACTTGACACCAAAATTACAAACCACAAAAGGGGAAATTTGATAAAGTTATCAAAAAATTTGATGTCACATCACATCAACTTCATGAAAAGTTGTTCAATATCATTAATCATCAGGAAAACAAAATCACTGTATAGATATCACTATATACTTATTGGAACAATTAAAAAATAGAATAGCAGCAATACCATATCCTACTGAGGGTATAGAGAAAGTGAATTACTCTATATTGCTAGTGAAATGTAAAATAATACAGCCCACTCTGGCAATTGCCATATAATCCAGTAACTGCACTTCTGGGCATTTATCTCAGAGAAATGTTCATAAAAATACCGGCACATATATGCTCATTGGAGCTTTAGTCATAACATCCAACAACTAAAACCAATCCAGATAGCTTTCAATGGATGGGTGATTAACATTCAAATAGTATATCAATACAATGGACTACTATTCAAGAAAAAAAACCAGAATGAACTATCAATATACAAAACAACATGAATGAATATCCAAGGTAATCCCAAAATATTACATACTGTGAAATTCCATTAACACATATTTTGATATGACAAAATAATAGAATGGATTAGGGGCTAGGGAAGGGGAGAGAGGGAGATGGACAATACGCAATATGTGTGGTTCATGTAGTGATAAAACTTATTTCTTGACTGTGATAGTAGAAACATGATAACATGATAAAATTATATAGAACCAAATGTACACATAAATACAAGTATAAAAGTGAAGAATTCTGACTTAGATTGGTGGTAGATTATATAATTGTCAATATCCTTTATGACATTGTGGTATAGTTTTGTTAGATACTACTGTTTGGAGAAAGTGATAAAGGACACATTAGATTTCTCTGTACTATTTTTACAACTACTTGTGAATCTATAATTACTTGAATAACTTTGTAATTTAAAAAAGCCTACACAGAACTGATAGTAAATCGGAAGTAATCTAGGCATTTTTTTATCCTCCCTTAAACAGGGCCCTAACTTTAAAAGCATCTCATGTCACCATTTGTGCCACAAATCTCCTCTATGAAGTGAAATACATGAAGCTTTAAAGTTACTACAACTTCCAAATAATAAGAACAAAAAAATTTTTTTTTTTCATTTTTCTTTTATTAGTCATATGTGCATACAAGGCTTGGTTCATTTCTCCCCCCTGCCCCCACCCCCTCCCTTACCACCCACTCCACCCCCTCCCGCTCCCCCCCTCAATACCCAGCAGAAACTATTTTGCCCTTATCTCTAATTTTGTTGTAGAGAGAGTATAAGCAATAATAGGAAGGAACAAGGGGTTTTGCTGGTTGAGATAAGGATAGCTATACAGGGCATTGACTCACATTGATTTCCTGTGCGTGGGTGTTACCTTCTAGGTTAATTCTTTTTGATCTAACCTTTTCTCTAGTTCCTGGTCCCCTTCTCCTATTGGCCTCAGTTGCTTTAAGGTACCTGCTTTAGTTTCTCTGCATTAAGGGCAACGAATGCTAGCTAGTTTTTTAGGTGTCTTACCTATCCTCACCCCTCCCTTGTGTGCTCTCGCTTTTATCATGTGCTCATAGTCCAATCCCCTTGTTGTGTTTGCCCTTGATCTAATGTCCACATATGAGGGAGAACATACGATTTTTGGTCTTTTGAGCCAGGCTAACCTCACTCAGAATGATGTTCTCCAATTCCATCCATTTACCAGCGAATGATAACATTTCGTTCTTCTTCATGGCTGCATAAAATTCCATTGTGTATAGATACCACATTTTCTTAATCC
Organism: Castor canadensis; assembly: GCF_047511655.1. Classification (NCBI taxonomy): domain Eukaryota; kingdom Metazoa; phylum Chordata; class Mammalia; order Rodentia; family Castoridae; genus Castor; species Castor canadensis. The sequence goes on along the minus strand of NC_133405.1, from coordinate 124,277,083 downwards.
ATTCGTCAGTGCTGGGGCGTCTTGGCTAGAACAAAAAATTTTTAAAAATCCCTTGTCAAGAGATGAAAGTAAAAAAGCTTAAGGTCTAAATCAACTGCCATATTCTCGCAGCAAAATACCTAACTTTCAATAAAAAGATTCAGTCACAAATTTAAGAAAAATTTAACCTTTTTTCTAAGATAATTGGATTCAATGATTAAAATTTAGAATAAAAAAATACAATGAACAAAAGATGAAAGGAGGCTGTAGACTTGGGATCCTACACTCTAGTCCCAAATCTACTATTGTATGAATTTTGGCAGAACAACTCCATCTTTTTGTATTTCAATCTCCTGGTAAAAAATGAAGACCAAATCCCAGAGTGCCTTCCATCTTGAAAATATCTTATGATCCTATGAAATTTAAAATGCTGATGAAGTAGTTGATGTTTCACCCCATTCCTCCATTAGATTTAATTTAACAAGGTTCACCACAGTAACATCAATTGGCAATCTAAGTATTCCCTTCCCTGCTTTCCAGCATGACTGTTCAGGTTTCTTTACCAAATCTTTAAATGCTAATTAACTTTGAAGGAGCGCTCCAAAATGGTATCAATTACACTTATAATTCACACCAAACTGCTTCTATCTGCTTCAGATTATACGATGCTTTCTTTACTTACACACCATTCACTCATTTTGAGAAAATGAAGACTAGGAAACCTCTCTGTGATTCTCATCTCCTCAACTACCTGAACCCTCACTCCTGCTCCAAATCCTAAATACCTTCACTGGATCTCCAAGCCAGAGCCTGTTTCCAAAGGGACACATCTAGCTGTTGACCAGGACTTGCTGTGCGGTGTCTTCTTTCACAATGTAGTGTGCACTCTACTATGAAATGATTTTACTGTGTCACTCAGGTTTTCTACATTAATACTGCCTAACAAAGGTCTCTTCCAATTCCTAGTGCCAAGCCCCCATTCTCAGTGGCACGCAATTACAAATATTTATTTTTCTCTCACAGGTCTAAAGGTACAGTGTTAGTCAAATAGACATGACTGGGCTTATCTGGCTTGGCCCTGGCTATCGCTGACAACATATCTATTTAGCATTTATCTTCATTCTGGAACTAGCACCTGTTCAACAGTAAATATTCTTTTCATGACAGAGAATAGGATTGTAAGAGTACTCGCAAAAAGCTTTCCATGTTTCTTTAAGGTGTAAAACTCAAAACTGTCACAATCTGAATTCTGTCCACATTTCATTGGTGAAAATGAACCTTATATGACTAAGCCAAACATCAGCTGGATTGGGGGAGTATATTCTAAAGATGAAGAATCCATGGCAAAGGCAGTGAGGGAAAGAACAACTGTAAGAAAAAATAATGCCATCTGCCATGTCTTCTTAGTAAAAAGGAAAATATAAATGCGACTAGCACTAGTATATGTTGAACGCATCTTATGGTTTCATCTTCCAGTTGAAGAGTGAGAATCCTGGAACTGTACTCTCAGTTCTAATGGTCTGTTAATTTTTTGTCCCTACTTAGATACAGAGGGCCTCATCAAATTGCTTGTGCTGATATTCCAGGGCTTTCAAGGTATAAAGTGAAAAAAAGCTGATTGGAGATCCAGTAAATGCACTTAGGGTATGGGCAGGGTGGAGACTCAGATAGCAAGATGCGGTGATAATCGCAGAGAATTTTCTTAGCCTTGATTTTCTCAAATGGCTGGGCACTCTAACAAAACAAGAGTCATGTGAAAGAAAATGTACTATGTGAAGGGTAATTCTCATCTTGAGAACAGTGGTATCTGAACCCCAAAGGAATATGGGCAAGATTCTCCACATTATAGTTTGAATATAAAATGTCCCCAACAGACTCATGTATTGAACATTTTATCCCCAGTTCATGGCACTATTTTGGGAGGTTATAGAAACTTTAGGATGTGGGGCCTCACCGGAGGAAGTAGGTTAATGGGGACAGAACCTTAAGGGTAGTTTAATTCTGCTCTCTCTCTCTCTCTCCCCTTCCTGTTCACTAAGACGTGATGATTCTCTTCCACTACACACTCTCACCACCATGATACTCTGCTCAAGAATATGGTGCCATGTTACCACTGACTGAGCCATCTGAAGCCATGAACAACAAAAAAATTATTCCTCCTTTAAGTTTTTTCTGTCAGGTATTTGGTCATAGCAAGCAGAAAAGTAAGTGATATAGAAAATTAATAGCAGAGAAGTGGTGTTGTTGTTACGACTACCTAGTGACGTGGTCCTTAAGTCTTTGGAACTAGTTTTTGGGAAGAATTTGGAAATGTTTGGAGAGGTGTGCTAGAGAAGCCCTAGAATACACCTTAATGGGTAATTCTGGTGGGAATTAAGAAAAACAAAATGCTGATAGAAATATGGACAGAAAAGACTGGGCTCATAAGGTTTCAGGTAGAAATGACAAGAGGCTGTTCATGTTATATTCTGACCAAGAATTTGTCAACATTTTGTCCATGTCCTGAGGCTTTGAATGAGGCTGAATTTAAAAGTAATGGACGAATTTGATGAACTAAATTCCAAGGCACAATAGCATTCAGGCTCTTTCATGGTTATTGCTGAATGCTTTTAGTCAGATTTATAGTAAGCAAAAAAACGGAGCTGAAGGATTTGAAAAGCACACAATTTAACCAGAAAAGGAAACATTTTAAAGCTGATGACAAGAAGAGTGTGGTTGTTAAAGAGATTGTTGCCATTAAAAAGAAGTCAAGTACTTTGCACTGGGACAATAAGAAAAAAATGCCTTGAGAAAATTGATCAAATCCCAGGTACAACTCCAAGGTATAAAAATTACAAACTTATTTGACTTTCCTTTGAGAAGAGAGAGTCTCGTAGATACCTACTTGTTTACAAAGGGCTATCTAAGGAGGTGTTTTCCTGAGTTTCAGGTGCTCAGAGGCTACTGCATCCAATGTTCAAAGGAGCATTATCCATGGAGCTACAGGATTTAATGTTTGCTCTGCTGGGTTTCAGTCTTGCTTTGGTCTGATTATTCATTGCTTTTCTCCTCTCCCTCCCTTTTGGAATGGGAATGCTTACTCTGTGCAATTGTTATGTTGGAAGTATATAACTTTGATTTTATAAGGCCTTAGAGCCAAGACATTGCCTTGAGTATCAGTAGAGACTTTGGACTGAAGACTTTTGAACACTATTGAAACCGTTAAGACTTCAGAGACTCTTGAAGATGGACTAAATGCATTTTCCATTATGACATGACCATAGCTTTGGGGGGCCAGGAGCAGAGTGCTGTAGTTTGAATATGAAACATCCCCATAGGTTTGCATATTGAACATTTGGTCCCTAGCGGATGACATCAATTTGGAAAGTTGTGGAAACTTTAGTAGGTAGGCCATAACTAGGAGAAGTAGGTCACTAGAGGTAGGTCCTTAAGGATATCTTGTCTCATGCCCCTTCCTGCCTCTTTCTCTTCTTTCTGTCTGCTGTGATGTGAAAATTCTCCTCTGCCACATGTACCTGCTGCCATTAATTTCTGCCCAAATGCATGGGTACAAGTGGCCAGGAACCAAAATAAATTATTCCTCCTTTAAGTTGTTTCTGTCAAGCATTTGGTCACAGTGACAAGAAAAATAACTAATACATCTGTAAAGCACTAGCAGCTAAGTAAGACATCTTGAAGCTCCTGTATGACCCATAAACACTCCAGACCCTTCCCCCTTAAAATGTAAAGTAACCTTCCTACATTCCTAGTCCCTGCCCCTTAAAACAATGTAGTGATTTTCCCAAGGACAGAATATTAGTGTCAAAAGTAATGTTAAGTCCCTGAATCTGTGGTTGGCTCATACCACTAACCAAGCTAGACACTAAAACCTGTTTTGGGAGCTTTAAATTCTCACAATGATTTGGGGGTAGTACATGATTTTGGTGGACCAAAGTGAGCAAGACATCGATAGATGATATTTTACATCTCACATGAGTTTTAATGTCTTGACACACAGTCATACAGATGAAAATTCCATTTATAATCCCATTTATATGCACCTATATCCTAATTCTACGTCATACAAAGTGTTTTCTTTATGGTTGTGCTGGGTAGGGGCGCATTGTGCCATTTACATAAGTTCTTACAGTATATCAAATAAAAGTGTTTTATTCAAGGTGTAAAGATGGCCTGAATTGTCTAGGAAATGCAGCTTCTGTGTAAATCAAAGGAAGACTGTATTTCCATTTTGTTTAGAAATATAACAAGAGTTGTTCATCTTTCAGGAAAACCATACCTCAAAGGCAAACTGCATGTGTATTTGAATCACAAACACAACTCAACCTTTATCAGCCTGCAGCTGGAACTGTTGTATTTGTACTGAGTAGAATAATGGGTAGGAACATTCTGATATCATATTAAGACTTTATGTCTTAAAGTGACGTTATACACAAACACATTAAAAATTTTTATGTAATTTGTTCTATGAAGTAAAATGCATTCTTGAAATATTTTATATGCTTTAAAAGATACATTGAAGCACAGTTATTATTAAGTACTTTTATTTCTTCTTTATATTATAATTTGGATATTTTATTGTTTTAAAAAGTATTTGTATAGGTAGGTTATATTATATATGAATTTTATCTCAGGAAAGTTAAGACTGTTTCACAACATTTTTATTACTAAGAAAATACTGGAGGGAATTCCAAGATGGCGGCTAGAGGGAAGAAGCAGAAAGCGAGCCTCCTATAGTGAAATCTTTTTTTTTTCCTTTTTCTTTTATTATTCATATGTGCATACAAGGCTTGGTTCAGTTGTCCCCCCTGCCCCCACTCCCTCCCTTACCACCCACTCCACCCCCTCCCTCTCCCCCCCCTCAATACCCAGCAGAAACTATTTTGCCCTTATTTTTAATTTTGTTGTAGAGAGAGTATAAGCAATAATAGGAAGGAACAAGGGTTTTTGCTGGTTGAGATAAGGATAGCTATACAGGGCATTGACTCACATTGATTTCCTACCTTCTAGGTTAATTCTTCTTGAACTAACCTTTTCTCTAGTACCTGTTCCCCTTCTCCTATTGGCCTCAGTTGCTTTTAAGGTATCTGCTTTAGTTTCTTCTAGTGAAATCTTGGAGAGACATTGGAGACACACTTTACAGGCATAATCACTGAGAAAAGGCATAACTTTGACCCCTCCACATCTCCAGCCGGTGCAGAGAATCTCCACTTCACGTTAAACGGAGAAACGAGGAGGGCCCCCGGGGCCGCCAGTGGCCGGCGCCCATACGGCTTGGGAAGACGCGGACCAGGTGAGCTTTGCGGTACTGCGGTACTCCCACAGACAAGCCTGGGCCAAAGCAGCATAGCCCCCTGGACAGACTGACCTTCACCAGGGGAAAAAAGAGAAACTGAGTAATAAGCAATAAGAACAAATAAGACACGCTGGAAAGAGGGTGGGGAGCCCTGAGCGCTGAAGATTGGGGGAAGGGAATCCTTCCCAGGACTGTAAATAAACAAGCCAGGTGGGCCGGAGAGCCTCTGGTGGGAGCGGGGCGAGCACCCAGCAACCAGGAGCGGGAAAGCTTGTGAAAGTGGCGGTGGGAGGAAAACTGCACAGGAGAGGGGGGAAGACCCACCTCCCACATGAACTGTAAATAAACATGCAGGCCTGACAATGCGGGGGCAGTGTCACCTTTCCCAGTGCTTGGAAAGGGGAAAGCCTGTAGCAGAGGCTCCCACACAGGAGAACTCTGAACAAACAAAGCCTGTGGGACCAGGTGAGTGCTAAGTTCACCCCAGAGATCTGCATAAATAACTCTGCCAGCTACAGCAGGCTGAGAGCAGCAGGCAGGCAAGCCACAGTTGCAGATACCACTCTCAGAACTGTCTCCAGACTCTTTTTTTTTCTTTTTCTCCCTACCTTTGATGAGAGAACAACCAAATTACATCTGCAAGCTGAAAAACATACTGAAACTGTATTGCATTTGAACAATACAGTTCAAATGGGACACTTGGTGGGGCTATTTTTTTTGTGTGAGTGTGTGTGTGTGTGTGTGTGTGTGTGTGTGTGAGTGTAGTTTTGTTCTACTTTATGCATCTCCTTTGATGAGACAACTACAGAACAACATCTGAGGCGCCAACTCCAGGACTGGAGATTGAGGCAGACACCCAAATTATTAAGACTGAAACTGCATTGCATATAAACTTGGAAGTTTTTTTTTTTAAATTTTCTATTTTCCATTTTATTTTAATTCATTTTTATATATAGATATTTCTTTTATTTACTTAGTTTTTATTTTTTTTACCTTTGATTTTCAATCCTCTGTCTCTCTAATGTCTGTTCAGCTTACTGTCGATTAGTACACTAACACTCCCTGTTTATACCTTTGAAACTTTCTAGTCTGATACCTTGTTCTGCTTTCTCCATCTTGTCTGTATATTTGTTTTCCCCTTTTCTTTAACTTCTTGCTTTCCATCTCAGCTCACCTTTCCATTCTAAATATTACCATTGTTATTATTACAAGCTAGAAAATATTTAATTGCACAAAGTACAGGGACAGTAACAACACCAAAGACAATGACGGGAAGACAGAAAAAACAGGGAAACCAGTTCCCCCACAGCAAAAAACTGGTACAGGAACCAGAGGGGAATGAAGAGAACAGAAATTCAGATCCAGACTCCAACAAAATGAAGATAAACTATGCCAAAGGACCCAATGAAGCCCACAAGAATAATTTAAAAGAAGACATACTACAAGTACTCAATGAGAATTTTATAGAGACGATACTGGATAGGGTCAACCAAAATGTATGGGAGACACTCAAGAAATTCCAAGACAACAAAAATAGAGAATTTGAAAAAGCAAAAGAAGAAATAAACGAAACCATAGAAGCACTGTATAAACACCAAAGTGAAAGAGAGAACACAATGAATAAACAGATAAATGAACTCAGGACAAAAATAGACAACATTAAAGAGGAAAACTGCCAGGATATGGAAAACCTCAGAAAAAAGAACGAAACAGAACTGCAAAACAAAACGGAAGGCCAATCCAGCAGAATAGAACAAACAGAAGACAGAATCTCAGAACTTGAAGATGAAATGGTAATTAAAGGAAAAACCTAAGAACTATTAATTAAACAACTCAAGACCTGTGAAAAGAAAATGCAAGAACTCATTGACTCCATCAAAAGACCAAACTTGAGAATCATGGGCATCGAAGAAGGAGAAGAGGTGCAAGCGAAGGGAATGCGTAATATATTCAACAAAATAATAACGGAAAATTTCCCAAATCTAGAGAAAGATATTCCCATACAGATGCAAGAGGCCTCCAGGACACCAAACAGACCAGACTAAAATAGAACTTCTCCACTACATATCATCATTAAAACAACAAGTTCAGAAACTAAGGAAAGAATATTGAAGGCTGTAAGAGAGAAAAAACTAGTAACGTACAAAGGTAAACCCATCAAAATCACAGCAGACTTCTCAACAGAAACATTAAAAGCAAGAAGAGCATGGGGTGAGATCTTCCGGGCACTGAATGAAAATAACTTCAACCCCAGGATACTCTACCCAGCAAAGCTATCATTCAAAATAGATGGAGCAATAAAAGTCTTCCATGATAAGCAGAAACTAAAACAATATGTGACCACAAAGCCACCATTACAAAAGATTCTGCAAGGGATCCTGCACACAGAAAGTGACACCCAACTTAACCATGAAAAGACAGGCAGCACCAAACCACAGGATAAGAAAAAGCAAGACAGTAGAGAGTAACATCAAGTTAGGTACACACAATCAAACCTTCAACCAACTAAGACAACTAAATGGCAGGAATCACCACATACCTATCAGTACTAACGCTTAATGTTAATGGACTTAATTCACCCATCAAAAGACACTGTTTGACAAAATGGATTAAAAAAGAAGATCCAACAATTTGTTGCTTACAGGAGACTCATCTCACCGACAGAAATAAGCATATGCTTAGGATGAAAGGCTGGAAGAAGATTTACCAAGCCAGTGGCCCCTGAAAACAGGCAGGAGTAGCAATACTTATCTCTGACAAAGTAGACTTCAAACCTACATTGATCAAACGAGATAAAGAAGGACATTCCATACTAATAAAAGGGGAAATAGACCAAAAGGAAATAATAATCATCAATCTGTATGCACCCAATATCAACACACCCAATTTCATCAAACATACCCTGAAAGACCTAAAAGCATATATAAACGCCAACACAGTGGTTGTGGGAGACTTTAACACCCCATTATCATCAATAGATAGGTCATCCAAACAAAAAATCAATAAAGAAATCCAAGATCTAAAATATGCAATAGATCAAATGGACCTAGTAGATGTCTACAGAACATTTCATCCAACCTCTACACAATATACATTCTTCTCAGCAGCCCATGGAACCTTCTCCAAAATAGATCATATCCTAGGGCACAAAGCAAGCCTCAGCAAATACAAGAAAATAGAAATAATACCGTGCATACTATCTGATCACAATGCAGTAAAAGTAGAACTCAACAACAAAAGTAAAGACAAAAAACATGCAAACAGGTGGAAACTAAATAACTCATTACTTAATGAAGAATGGATAATTGATGAAATAAAAGAGGAAATTAAAAAGTTCCTGGAAGTCAATGAAAATGAAAACACAACCTACCGGAACCTATGGGACACAGCTAAGGCAGTCCTGAGAGGAAAGTTTATAGCCATGAGTGCATATATTAAAAAGATTGAAAGATCCCAAATCAATGACCTAATGATACATCTCAAACTCCTAGAAAAACAAGAACAAGCAAATCCCAAAACAAATAGGAGAGAAATAATAAAAATAAGAGCTAAAATCAACAAAATAGAAACCAAAAAAACCATACAAAGAATTAATGAAACAAAAAGTTGGTTCTTTGGAAAAATAAACAAGATCGATAGACCCCTGGCAAACCTGACTAAAATGAAGAGAGAAAAAACCCAAATTAGTAGAATTAGGAATGCAAAAGGGGAGATAACAACAAACACCATGGAAGTCCAGGAAATCATCAGAGACTACTTTGAGAACCTATATTCAAATAAATTTGAAAATCTAAAAGAAATGGACAGATTTCTAGATACATATGATCATCCAAAACTGAACCAAGAGGAAATTAATCACCTGAATAGACCTATAACACAAAATGAAATTGAAGCAGCAATCAAGAGTCTCCCCTAAAAGAAAAGTCCAGGACCTGATGGATTCTCTGCTGAATTCTATCAGACCTTTAATGAAAAACTGATACCAACCCTCCTTAAACTGTTCTACGAAATAGAAAGGGAAGGAAAACTGCCAAACACATTTTATGAAGCCAGTATTACACTTATCCCAAAACCAGGCAAAGACACCTCCAAAAAGGAGAGCTATAGGCCAATCTCCTTAATGAAAATTGATGCAAAAATCCTCAACAAAATAATGGCAAACCGAATTCAGCAACACATCAAAAAGATTATTCACCACGACCAAGTAGGCTTCATCCCAGGCATGCAGGGGTGGTTCAACATACGAAAATCAGTAAACGTAATAAACCACATTAACAGACGCTAAGACAAAAACCACTTGATCATCTCAATAGATGCAGAAAAAGCCTTTGATAAGATTCAACATCATTTCATGATAAAAGCTCTAAGAAAACTAGGAATAGAAGGAAAGTTCCTCAACATTATAAAAGCTATATATGACAAACCTACAGCCAGCATTATACTTAATGGAGAAAAACTGAAACCATTCTCTCTAAAATCAGGAACCAGACAAGGATGCCCACTATCTCCACTCCTATTCAACATAGTACTGGAATTCCTAGCCAGAGCAATTAGGCAAGAAGAAGGAATAAAAGGAATACAAATAGTTAAAGAAACTGTCAAAATATCCCTATTTGCAGATGACATGATCCTATACCTTAAAGACCCAAAAAACTCTACTCAGAAGCTTCTAGACATCATCAATAGCTATAGCAAGGTAGCAGGATATAAAATCAACATAGAAAAATCATTAGCATTTCTATACACTAACAATGAGCAAACTGAAAAAGAATGTATGAAAACAATTCCATTTACAATAGCCTCAAACAAAATCAAATACCTAGGTGTAAACCTAACAAAAGATGTGAAAGACCTCTACAAGGAAAACTATACACTTCTGAAGAAAGAGATTGAGGAAGATTATAGAAAGTGGAGAGATCTCCCATGCTCATGGATTGGTAGAATCAACATAGTAAAAATGTCGATACTCCCCAAAGTAATCTACACGTTTAATGCAATTCCCATCAAAATTCCAATGACATTCATTAAAGAGATTGAAAAATCTACTGTGAAATTTATATGGAAACACAAGAGGCCACGAATAGCCAAGGCAATACTCAGTCAAAAGAACAATGCAGGAGGTATCACAATACCTGACTTCAAACTATATTACAAAGCAATAACAATAAAAACATCATGGTACTGGCACAAAAACAGACATGAAGACCAGTGGAACAGAATAGAGGACCCAGATATGAAGCCACACAACTATAAGCAACTTATCTTTGACAAAGGAGCTAAAAATATACGATGGAGAAATAGCAGCCTCTTCAACAAAAACTGCTGGGAAAACTGGTTAGCAGTCTGCAAAAAACTGAAACTAGATCCATGTATATCACCCTATACCAAGATTAACTCAAAATGGATCAAGGATCTTAATATCAGAGCCCAATCTCTTAAATTGATACAAGAAAGAGTAGGAAATACTCTGGAGTTAGTAGGTATAGGTAAGAACTTTCTCAATGAAACCCCAGCAGCACAGCAGCTAAGAGATAGCATAGATAAATGGGACCTCATAAAACTAAAAAGCTTCTGTTCATCAAAAGAAATGGTCTCTAAACTGAAGAGAACACCCACAGAGTGGGAGAAAATATTTGCCAACTATACATCAGACAAAGGACTGATAACCAGAATATACAGGGAACTTAAAAAACTAAATTCTCCCAAAACTAATGAACCAATAAAGAAATGGGCAGGTGAACTAAACAGAACTTTCTCAAAAGAAGAAATTCAAATGGCCAGAAAACACATGAAAAAATGCTCACCATCTCTAGCAATAAAGGAAATGCAAATTAAAACCACGCTAAGATTCCACCTCACCCCTGTTAGAATAGCCATCATCAGCAACACCACCAACGACAGGTGTTGGCGAGGATGCGGGGAAAAAGGAACCCTCTTACACTGTTGGTGGGAATGTAGACTAGTACAACCACTCTGGAAAAAAATTTGGAGGCTACTTAAAAAGGTAGACATCGATCTTCCATTTGATCCAGCAATACCACTCTTGGGGATATACCCAAAAGACTGTTACTCCAGAGGCACCTGCACATCCATGTTTATTGCAGCACTATTCACAATAGCCAAGTTATGGAAACAGCCAAGATGCCTCAGCACTGACGAATGGATTAAGAAAATGTGGTATCTATACACAATGGAATTTTATGCAGCCATGAAGAAGAACGAAATGTTATCATTCGCTGGTAAATGGATGGAATTGGAGAACATCATTCTGAGTGAGGTTAGCCTGGCCCAAAAGACCAAAAATCGTATGTTCTCCCTCATATGTGGACATTAGATCAAGGGCAAACACAACAAGGGGATTGGACTTTGAGCACATGATAAAAGCGAGAGCACACAAGGAAGGAGTGAGGATAGGTAAGACACCTAAAAAACTAGCTAGCATGTGTTGCCCTTAACGCAGAGAAACTAAAGCAGATACCTTAAAGCAACTGAGGCCAATAGGAAAAGGGGAACAGGTACTTGACAAAAGGTTAGATCAAAAAGAATTAACCTAGAAGGTAACACCCATGCACAGGAAATCAATGTGAGTCAACTACCTGTATAGCTATCCTTATCTCAACCAGCAAAAACCCTTGTTCCTTCCTATTATTGCTTATACTCTCTCTACAACAAAATTAGAAATAAGGGCAAAATAGTTTCTGCTGGGTATTGAGGGGGAGAGGGAGGTGGCGGAGTGGGTGGTAAGGGAGGGGGTGGGGGCAGGGGGGAGAAATGAACCAAGCCTTGTATGCACATATGAATAATAAAAGAAAAAGGAAAAAAAAAGAAAAGAAAAAAATCACAGGCTAGTCATATGGTAAACATGATTACAAACATCCTAAATAAAATATTAAAAAACAAAGAAAATACTGATTTTGATAGATTTGGGAACTACTCTCTATGCCATCTGTCTATTACTTTCTATCTATCTTCCCCCAAAATGATGCACACTCAGCATCAACTCTTGATTAACAATTTAGAATTACAAATTAGTGAAATTAAATTTGTTGAAGCAATCTTTATAAGTGTGTGGTTTGTTCTCAATTCACTAATTCAAGTGTCAAGACTTTTTTCTCTTAAATATGCTTTTAACAAAATACTTTTTGATCTCATTCCTTTTTTTCAAGCTTTCCCTTCTCAAAGACAATATTATCTTTCTCATAACTTAGCTGTAATCATTGTGTGCTAAAAGATTTTTCAGAAAAACCAAGAGCTTATCTGTATTTGGCCCAATGTAGAACCAGTTCTATAATATAAGCACTTAACATGGTCAAACTTTCTAGTTTATTATTTTGTTTCTGCTACTCATCCATTACGGAATTGTTTCTCTGTCTTGAACTGGTCCTATTCCTTTCTTACAGGATGTTTATGTTTTGTGATCTTCTGAATTAAGATTATTGCTTTAGGGCTGTAGCTGTAGCTTATGTGTGATGCCTTGGGTTCCATCTCCAGCATAAAAAAACCCACCAGTGAATTGATTTGTAAATAAAGCACCTTTATTCTATCTAATTCATCCTCTATGGGTTCCTCCACATTATCTTCAGTAGGGTGAAGATACAAATTAATAATAACATTTGTGCTTTCAAGGAGCTTATTCTCCTGGTGATAAGCATCCTAACGTTAGAAATAGAGAGAAGACAGGGTATATGTATACATAGCAATGTCATTAAAAGCCCATACACAAGCACAAGCACATCAGGTTCTTATACAAGTTTTAAGCTCCTAGTATCATGGTATGAAGTATTTTAAGAAACTTAATAAACTTTTAAAAGGAAAAAGACTAAAGAGTATCTGTAAGTGTTCAAACCATCACTTTTAAATGAAACTATACACCATGATGACGTGTAGTTGAACTGATTGTATGTTTAGTACACATCCCCTTAGCTTATCTGCTTATTTGCTCTTCAACAATTATACATAACCCAGGCCAAAAACATAATGCTTGAATAATAATTAATGCCTAGAAAAAGCTCAGTTTTGTCATAAAATAAATGATAGGCTTTTAAATATTACCCATATATTTGTATGTCTTTGGAGTTTATGCCTCTGTCCAATTTATAAATAAGAATTATGCTGTTTTAGCCGATGATCCTACATGTAAGTAACCCAAAGAACAGGAAGAATTGGAAGTGTGTATATCACTTAGGTTTCTATATAATACGATATTCGAGAAAAAAGAAAAGGGAGAAATTATGTAAAGCCAGGGTCTGAGAAAAATCATCATTACCTTAGAGCTCCTCAAGTGACTCTGAGATGTTGCCAATGTTCAGACCTACTATAGTACACAAAATCTTTACCTGGTGCTGGTGACTCATGCCTATAATCCTAGCTACTCAGGAAGCAGAGATTAGGAGGATCACAGTTCAAGGCCAGCCTAGGCAAATACCTTGTGAGACCCTATCTCGGAATTACCCAACACAAAAAAGGACTGATGGAGTGCCTCAAGTGGAATAGCAACTGCCTAGCAAGTATGGGGCCCTGAATTCAAATCCCAGTGCCACTAAAAACAAAAACACCTAGGATTCATCTCTATTGCCAATCATATTTAATTGGATATTTAAAATGATTGGACAATACTTTTCTCCAAGTAAAAAGCAATCCTATCAGTATAATAAAGTATTTTTCGCAGCTGTAGATGATGACACACATTTTCTTCTTGATATCAATATTAATGCCTTTTATCAAGGTAATTTAGGCAAAGAATTACAATGTATAATGTAGTTCCTATCCTACTTTTCAAAAAAATCTGACATGGACATATTTAATCAAATTCAATAAAAACAGGTACTTCAAATTGTCAATGAATGGCTGAAGCTCCATTATTATGCAATAGCTCTAAGTATGCATGTTTCTAACTGCTAAAAAATTTATGGACATATTTTATACGCAGAACTCAGGCAGAGTTAGACAGGATAGCAGATGGTATCACGGCTTTCCTCAAACTGTTTATATTACTGACTAAATAATAAAGTAATTTTTTTGCTTTTGTCTCATTATCCAAATCTGTATCCATTTAAAGATTTAGTTATGCCGATAGCTAAGCAGAATCTTTACACACAACATCTAGAACAAAGGTCAGTGCAATTGAGAGGTTGAAATGTGTGTCGTGTGTGATTCTAATTCAGTTAACCCCATATGAACTTGCTGAAAGCTACTTGCACATAAAGCCATGCTACTCATAAAGCAATCTGAGACAAATAACATTAGCATCACTTGGGAGCTTGTTAGAAATGCAGAATCTTAGGTTCCACCCAGACCTACAGGCTCAAAATTTTCATTTTAGCAAGATCCCCCAAATCATGCACATTAAGGGTCACATGACTATTCTAGATAATTTCCATTCACCTCAAAACTTGAAGGTTCACCTCACTAAATTTTCTAATTTTATAAATTTGCCAAACGCATATCTTAAGGAACAGTCTTGAATGCATTTAATTAATACATTCTATAACTACATTCTTCTTAGCAGCATTTTAAGGAATGTTTTGATAATTAAACTTAAGGGCCGTAGACTAGAATAGTTTTTTTATGAACCTGTTGTTTTATCAATTCACTCATAAAGAAGATAATTATGAGTAATACGGAAAAATGTTAAGTATATTCTCAAAAGGAAATAAAGTAATAATGGGTATATTCATAAATATATCTATTTAAAATATTCTTAGTCTTTGAATAAAAACCATATTGTTTGGTAAACTGCTAAATTTGGTAAACCTGGCAAATCACCTATTTGGTGAAATACTCAATTGGCAAATTAGATCTAAGCAAAATGACATTTGATAATTAATTTTAGTTATTGGCCTTTTTCCAGTGAGTAATATGAAGCATGGAAAGTCTATCTATATTTTGATTATATTTCTATTGTGGTTTGGATATGAAGTGTCCCCAAAAATGATCATCTGTATTGAAGGCTTGATTCCCAGATGGTAGCACTATTGAAAGGTGATTGGATCATGAGGGTATTAACATCACCAATGCATTAACTTACTGATGAGTTCATAGCTGAATTGGCTATTAGGAGCTAGAGCTTAGTTGGAGGAAATAGGTCACTGAGGGTGTGCCCTGGAAGAATGTATCTTGTCCTCAGACCCTTCCACTCTCTGCTTTCCTAGCCAGCATGAAGTGAGCAGTTTTTTCACCATGCCCTTGTGTCATGATGTACTGTCTCATTCACAGGCCCAGAAGCAATGGAATCAGTCAACCATGGACTAAAACCTCCAAAATTGTGGGCCAAAATAAATCTTAAGTTGTTTATCTCAGGTATTTTGTCTCACCAATAAAAGGCTGAGTAACACAATTTTTTTTACCACAGTGGTTTTAAAATCACATGAGTAGATTGAAAAATATTCAGGAAACGTTAAGTAGGGTTAGAAGTAGACCTGGATTTGAGTACTAGAGCCACTCTCTGTATAGTGTTGATTAAATTATTTCACTCCCTAAGATTATGTTTCCGTAGTCCACAAGGCTGTTGTGATAATAATACACAAGTCCCTAGGACAAATTAATCTTTCACTAACTAATTCTTCTTTCTATCATTCTTGTTATTGTATCATCAAGACTTTTTATTTGTTTTCAGATGAAGAAAATAAAATGAGCAAAATTCATGTTGCTATCCTTCATTTTATTATTTCCCAACATGGAGAAATAATTTAATCCACAACTACAGAAACTAGTACTGGCAAACATGATTGATAACATGAGTCCTTTATCTTGTTTTTAATTTCCTTGGCTTGTCTCTATGAATCTCTGTTCCAGATGTGACATTTCCTTTTCTAGGATACTGTCAGTTATGCTAGGATGAGGAAGCAAGACAGTGCTGTTTCACTCGTAGTATCCAAAGACAGAATCTCTTACAGAATCTAAGAAAACAGGAAGTCCAAATGGATAAATTGTTTTAGTAAATTAATATGATGAGTAATTATTGTTGGAGTACAAGAAAATTTCTTAGAAATTTTAAAGTGTCTAACTTTAGTGAGAAATAATTTTACCAGCTCTCATGTTCTTTAACAGAGAAGGATTCAAGTACATAAGGCAATTTATTCATAACAATCTATAATATAACCAATTCATTATATATGTTTTCTTAGATGGGAAAACAGTGAAATAAAGTTTTCTATTATGAGTAAATAAAATTCTCAGATAACTAATGATATGGTAATACTAACTCTGTGGTTAGTTTTGATTGGATGTAAGTTATGCAGGCTCAGTGAACTGACTTATCTCCCTGTTTATGTAATTCTTTTACAGTACACTATATCCATGGCATGGAGGAAATTACCAATTAATGTTTAATCTTTGCTGAGTATTTTACACGAGTTATTTCTTTTAACCTTTATGGTGATCCTGAGAAGTATATGTTATGTCATTGATGAAGAATTAAGATTCAAAGAGGTTAAATGACTTTCCAGGGACATATAGCTGGAAAATTCAGAGCTGAGGTCCAAACCCAGGTCTCTGTTTCTTGGGCCCATGCCTTTGTAACACACTACACAGCTCTCAGGGCCTAAGGCAGATTAGAAAAAAACTCCCCTAATATGTCACAGAAAGAGGGGTAATTATTAAAAGTTTTGAGGATACAGAAGATGGCAATTTAGGGATACCTATCACTTTCCTGCATATCAGTCTGAAACAAGGCATCAGATGCATGACTGTAGGAAGAGGTGGTGGTATGGAAAGGCCAAGGAGTGCAGCAGTATCTGGTGGATAGTTAAGTGACCAGGTGAAATCCAGAAATACTGAACTTCAGATTAGTAAAAGAAACAGCATATACTAACATTGGCCATTAGGCAGTGTGGTATGTAAGTGGGTAAATCCTCCTCAGCGAGGTCCATAAGCACACAGTCTGGTGCTTTAAGATAGGAGATCTGCAATCTGTGCAGCAAGCAGATGCTTAAGAAGGGGATCACTGTACTTACTAGCTCACTTGTTCTTTGGTGGGAAAACCATCTCAAGAAAAACTTACAGTAAATCTTTTTGACCAAGAGGGAACAGAAGCCACTGCATTTTATATTCTCAAGCTCCAAAGTCCACCACTCTCTATTGGCTACGTGAGTAACCATCCCAATAATCAGTGTGGGTCCAGGAAACTGGCTGTGACTTGGATGCAGACCCAGTGCATAGGTCTATATGATGGGGAGTTTGGACCACGCTGAAGAGGGAAGTGGAGAGCACTTCCATTTAGGAACTACAGTCTGACTTCTCAGAAAAAGGGCAAAACAAGATGTTTGTGAAGATGTGTAGGGGGCTGAAACAGAAACCAGCATGGCCAGGGCATGCAGGATCACTCAATGCCTGCAACTCACCCCCCTGTAGATTGCTTTATTTTGACTGCTTTCTATACTTTTAGCACTCTGCATTTGGTAGAAATACAGCCTTTGCTCAAGGGGCATTTCCCATTCTTACACAAGTACTTGAAGAGTACCACTACTATGAGGGAACATGCAACCAGGTGGGCCATGGGTTCAGCTGGTGGGAGATACATGAAGATGGCTCCTACATGCACCATGTTGCCAGGCCCTCATATGTAGAACACTGGCATGAATTCAACCCAGCACAGATATAGTAGCTAGCATGCCTTGATGGGAAAGGGAGGGTGAGACTAAGCCTTCAAACAGCCCTTTCTGAGCTACCCTATTTAAACTTACGAGACAAAGTGATTCTATAACCTTTACTCCCCATACAGAGTATGACACTGGGAAAAAGGCAAAGCAACTCCATCCTTCATTTCCTCAGAAAGGAATTGGTTTTTTTTTTAATTGTCTTGCTCAGTATTTCTTTTGTTTTCCTTTGCTATTATTTCTCATACCTTCTTCCCATATACTATTCCTCTTGTTCCTGTGTTGGTCTGTCTCTCTTTTTTCCTTTCCCCACATCTTTTTCTTTTATTATTCAATTATTATTACCTTTACATTTACTGATTTCTAAATTTCTAATTTATCCTATAAGTATAAGGGCCTTTATTTTCTAACTTTGTTGAGGGTGTAGTTGTTGTTTTCTGTTACTTTTACTACAATTAAATATCTTTTTTTAAACTGTTGTTACGGCAGTCTGCTTTTTCCCCTCCATGTGGTAGCGTGGATTGAGACTACAAAATAAGGCTGCTCACTAAGAAGACCCTAATTTAAAACCATAAGAGATATCAATCTCAACAAATGTACAAATCACAAGGTAAAAACACAAGAAATATGAAAAGGCAAAGCAAAGAAATATAACTCCTCCAGAAGTACATAATTCTTCAAAAGTTGAATCCAAACATATTGAAATAAATGAAATGTCAAAGAGTTAAAAAATCTAGTGTTTAAAATAATCAATAACCTCAGAGTTTTCAAATGAACAGAAGGATGAAGTAAAAAGTCAATGCAAGACTTGGATTAGAAATTCAGCAAGTTGGATGAAAAAGTCAGTCAAGAAATAGAGATCCTGAAAAAGGAAATCCTGGAAATGAAAAGCTCAAATCAAATAAAAACCTCAGTGAAAAGCATTGCCAATAGATTAGATTCAACAAAAGAAAGAATATCAAGGATTGAAGTCAATGCTGAGGAATTATTACATGAAAAAATAAGCAATCATGACCTCAACTTTTAAGAACTCTGGGACATAATCAAGAAACCAAACCTAAGAATGGAAGAAAGCATAGAAAATCTATTCAATGAAATCATAGCAAAAAGATAGGAACACCCAAGTATAGGAGGAATTTACAACCCTAAGTAGACTAGTGTCTTCACATTATATTATAGTTAAAATGCCAAGAGAAAAGAACAAAGAAAGAATACTGAAAGCTGCAATAGAGAACTGTTGTTGCTTATTTTTTAATGTTCTTTTTCTCCCTTTATTGTTATGATGGCTAAGGGTACATTGTATCATTTATACAGGTTATTACAATGTATCAAATATATCATTTATAAATTCTCTAGCGGCCTGCTTGAACTCATCCTAGGAACCTAATAGAGAGTGATGGGAGATTGAGAAAAGACAAAAGACAAACATGCAGAAAAGCTGGGGTCAGGTGGGCTGGGCGCTCTGGTGGAGACACACAACAGCCTCCACTAGCTCCATCAAGTTTATTATATACAGCAGCAAACAAGGAAGTAGAGCAACAGTTCTTAGGGGGTGTGAAATTATAATTATCAGGAACAGGAGGAACCTGTGGTCACTACTCTCTGCACATAAACATCTTAGGAAAAGCAGCTGTGCTGCATTTTGCCCTCACCCCCTTCTGCAGCTGGGGGTTGTGCCCATACCAGCCTGCAGATTATTGGGCATAGCTGTGCTCATGTCAAGTCTCATAGGCTTCTATTACTCCATGCTCCACATCCTTCCATTCCTGGAGTAGTTTCAACAGGTATCATTTTTGCATTTACTTACATTTTATTGCACCGTATTCACTGTCCTACCCCCTTTCCCTGATAACTCCCCTCTCCTACTGGTGCCAGCCCTCCCCCCTAAGCAGGACTTGTTTGGCCCTCCTGTTCTCCAATTTTGTAGGAGAAAAAAGAGAAAAGATAAAATGAAAAACATGACAGGGAGTTTCCTTCTGACATTTCCATATACATATGTATTATAACTCCACTTGGTTTATCTCCTCTAATTTTCTTCATTCTATCTTACTCCCTTTCTTATGGTATTTTCAGTCAGTTTAAGATTTCTATATTCATTCTTATAGAGTGTGTATATGAACCCTATTCAAGTTCTTAGTTTCCCTACCTCTCTTGTGCATGACCTCCCCTTAGTGTGACAAGTGTTTCATAATTTTGCTACATTTATGCTTTGATAAAATTCAACACTATTTCATGATAAAAGCTCTGATGAAACTAGGAATAGAAGAAATGTACCTCAACATAATAAAGGCTGTATATAAATAAAACCTACAGCCAACATCATACTTAATGGGGAAAAACTGAAACCATTTCCCCTAAGGTCAGGAATGAGACAAGGATGGCCACTCTCCTCACTGTTATTCAACATACTCTGAGAATTCCTAGCCAGAGCAATAAGGCAGGAAGAAGATATAAAAGGAATACACATAGGTAAAGAAGAAGTCAAACTATTTGCAGATGACATGATCTTATACCTAAAAGACCTGAAAAACTCCACCAAAAACTCCTAAACACCATAAACAGCTTCAGCAAAAGTAGCAGGATATAAAAACAACTTACAAAAATCAGTAGCCTTTCTACACACCAACAATGAACAGATTGAGAAAGAATATAGGAAAACAATCTCATTTACAATACCCTCAAAAAAACCCAAATACCTAGGAGTAAACTTAACAGAGGATGTGAATAATCTCTACAAGGAGAACTACAAACCCCTGAAGAAAGAAATTGAAGAAGACTACAGAAGATGGAAGGTTCTCCTACGCTCATGGATTGGTATAATCAACATAGTAAAAAAGGTTATACTACCAAAAATAATCTATATGTTTGATGCAATTCGCATCAAAATCCCAATGACATTCATCACAGAGATTGAAAAATCTACCCCAAAGTTCATTTAGAAACACAAAAGACATTGAATAGCCAAGGCAATGCTGAGCAAAAAAAAACAATGCTGGAGGTATCACAATATCTGACTTCGAACTATACTACAGAGCTTTAGCAATAAAAACAACGTAGTACTGGCACAAAAACAGATATGGAGACCAGTGGAACAGAATAGAAGACCCAGATATGAATCCACACAGCTATGCCGACCTTATTTTTGACAAAGGCACCAAAAACATATGATGGAGAAAAGACAGCCTCTTCAACAAATGTTGCTGGGAAAACTGGATATCTGCCTGCAGAAAACTGAAACTAGATCCATGTTTATCACCCTGTACTAGTATCAACCCAAAGTGGATGAAAGACCTTAATATAAGACCTGAAACCTTGAAGCTGGTGGAGGAAAAACAGGGAATACACTAGAAGCAATAGGCATAGGCAATGACTTCCTCAGTAGAACACAAGTGGCTCAGCAACTAAGGGAAATGATCAACAAATGGGACTGCATGAAATTAAATAGCTTCTGAACAACAAAAGAAATAGTCTCCAAATTGAAGAGGGTACCCACAGAATGGGAGAAATCTTTGCCAGCTATACATCTGACTGGGGATTGATAACCAGAATATACAGGGAGCTCAAAAAACCAAACTCCCAAAAAATAACTCAATGAAGAAATGGGCAAATGAACTGAACAGAGCCTTTTCAAAGGAAGAATTCCAAATGACTAAAAAACACATGAAAAAATGATCACCATCCCTGGCCATAAAGGAAATGCAAATCAAAACCATATTAATATTCCACCTTACTCCTATTAGAATAGCTACTATCAAGAACACCACCAACAAAATGTTGGTAAGGATGCGGGGGAAAGGAACCCCCACATGCTACTAGTGGGACTGTAAGCTAGTATAACCACTATGGAAAACAGTGCAGAGGATCCTTAAAAACTAAAAATAGATCTGCCATATGATCCAATAATACCACTCCTAGGGATATACCTGAAGGAATGTGAGTCTGCTTGCAACAAAATACACCAAAGTTTATTCCAGCACTATTCACAATACCTATGCTATGGAAACAGCTTAGATGCCCCACTACTGATGAAAAAAATTTTAAACTATATTAAAAAAAAGAAAATGTGGTATTTATACACAATGGAATTTTATTCAGCCACAAAGAAGAATTAAATTTTGTCATTCACAGGTTAATGGATGGAACTGGAGAACATCATCTTAAGTGAAGTTAGCCAGGTTCAGAAGGCCAAAAACCATGTGTTCTCTCTCATTTGTGGAATATAGACCTAATACAAATGTGGTAATATTATGAAATGCTGTTGTTACTTATGAAAACAAACTCATAATGATTATATTGGACCTCTCGGAAGAAATACTAAAACCCAGGAAAACATGCAATGATATATTTCAATACCTGAGAGTAAGTAAGTGCCAACCAAGATTACTATATTCAACAAAGTAATCCTTTGAAATCAATGAGGAAATCAAAACTTTCCAAGATAAGCATAAACTCAATCCACTAATTGAGGATTGCAGAAAATACTTAAATGAATCCTAGATATAGATGAGGACAAGAGGCAGTAAATATCACAATCCCTGAAGAAAAAGTAAATTTCATGAGAAGAATAGATGAACAAATGAATTTTATGAAAGAATCAAACATTTCCAACTCAGTAAACCAGAGAAATCTAAAATAAATAAGGGGAAAAGAACAAAGAGTACTTAAATCGTCTAGGAAAAATAACTATAGGAATTAGCACACACTTCTCAGTGCAAATGCAAATGGCCTTAACTCTCCAATTAAATGACTCAGGCTGGATGATTGGATTTAAAAACAAGATCAGAACTGTTTGCTGTTTCCCAGAATCACACCTCACTGAAAGACACACACAGACTGAAAGTAAAAGGATAGAAAATTATATACCAAGCAAATGGAATTCAAATGCAATCAGAGTATCTATAATCATATCTGACAATGTAGACTTTAAGTCAAAATTACTCAGAAGAAATGAAGACCATTGCCTACTAATAAAAGAAACAGTCCCTCAAGAAGATATAATGAGGAAAATATGGAGGAGACAATTCAAGATACAAGCATAGGCAATGATTTTCTGAATAGGACTCTAATAACTAAGGAAATAAGAATGAGAATTGACAAAGGGATTGCATTAAATTAAAAATCATCTGCATAGCAAATGAAGCAACTAAGAGAGTGAAAACACAGCCTACAGAATGAGAGAAAAATCTTTGACAGTTATTCTTCCTACAAGAGATTAGTAACCAAAATATATAAAGAATTTTATAAAAAACAACAAAAGAGGAAATAATCCACCAATAAATGAGTAAATGAACTGAACAGACCCTTTTCAAATGAAGAAGTACAAATGGTTAATAAATATATGAAAAAATGTTCAACATCTTTAACCATCGGGAAATATTTAGAAAAATCCCAATGTAGATGGATTGTGCCCTGGCATAGTTTCTGGCTACAAAGTATAAAAACAGCTTGTTATGGAGTGTTGGATGTTTTATTAAAACTATGGTGTTAATGGGTCGGAGATTTCACCCCAAAATGATAATAATAGCAATAATTATAATCACTATCAATTATTGAAAACCTTTTGGGGCAAGGTGCTCATCATCTCATTTTAATAGGTTACACATCAAATGATTTTTAAATATTTTATAGATAATGATTCAGCAAGGAAATGTGAAAAAGGTAAAAGGATCAAAGTTAGAAAATATTTCTGTCTCAAAGGGCTTGAAAGCATGGCTTAAGCGGTAAAGTGCCTGCCTAGAAAATATTTCTGTCTCAAAATGTGCAGTAGATTCTGGCTTGTTCAATGCCAAGTTGAGGCAGAATTATTGGCTATATTGTGATGACAAATGATGTATCTGTTCAGCAATGCTTTACCTCCATTGGCAATTCTCTTCTAATTGAATGGTTAAATTTTCATGCACTTAAAGTATTTTGCCAATGATATATAAAAATCATTAATAATTAGCTTAATGTGCATTCTGATGAACCCCAAAAACTATAACATTGAGTAAATTCAATTCTAAGTTATAAACAGACAGCCATGGAGTCAAGTGAAAAGTCACTCGTGTCATGTCAAAATATTTTAAATTTGAAGCTGCTGCCACATTTGTTTGATGAAATAGCAGTCAGCCAGTTTCTGCCAGAAGGAAAAAAAAATAGCTTCATGCAATAACCAACATAGCATTAAACATTGCACATGGTAGAACTGATAGATGTGTTACTCTTGGAGTTATCATGACAAGTACAGTACCCGGATTAGCAAATTTCAAGCTTTCAGAGTAATGATTTGAGCTGATTGAGTGTAACAAAAATGGATCTGATTGCAAAAGTGAAGGCCGATGGAAGCAACATTTCTTTCATTACCAATGGGGAAAAATACATGAAAAAGACCTCATAAAATATGAAAGGTTTTTCTCAATAAAATATATTTTCCTTCAAAAGAATATGTCTTCTATTGTGCACTTGCAAACCTCGAACATGGTTTTTTGTTGTTGTTTTTGTTGCTTACAAAAATAATGGCCATACATGTAGGGCCAGATAAATTATAAACAAAGCAAACAACTTTTCTGTTATAAACCTAGGCTTCCATGTACCTATGAACATATGATTAACTCCAAGTGTTTAAAATACTGAATACTCAACAGCTTTTAGTCCATAAACGCAAGTAAATTAATATGCCTTATATTGTTATAATAAAATATAGAATAGTGAACAAGCTAATTTTAACTAGAGTAGGCCAAACAAGGTACGAGAGCCATCCAAGAGCTGCAAGCCAGAATGATGTTACTTAAGGGAGAGACTCCAGACAGACAGAGGAAAACATAAGGCCTCATTTTTACAATAGCAAAACAGAGGCCCAAAGGAAATAAAAGGAAAATGGAGACAAATTGTGCCTGTATTTCAATTTGATTCAGGAAAACACTGGTGATTCTATTTAGATGCATCCATACCACTATATTCTGATTTCCATATTTTTTGAATTTAAAATTCCTTGTTTGAAAACAATGGCCTTCCTAATTTTTCATGATGAGAAACAGAACAAATAGATCATCTTTGTTATTATAATATGGTTATGAATGTAACTACAGGAGTTGATCTTCCACAAGAGAAATAACATATAAATATGGCATAGCTGCTATTTGGGAAGAAGATCTGAGAATGTCTAGTGGCTATAGCAGTTTATTTTCTCATGTCATTCAAAGGCACATATGTGAATGTCTCTTGCTCTTGAGTTAATCTTGGGGCTCTCTGTAAGCAGTTGCTTGTGATGCATCAAAGGAAACCTTGAAAAGGATATCAGACTCAGTCATTGCCCTTAAAAAGTTCTTTCCACAGAGAAATTTGATGGTATTAAAGTCACAGATAATTTTTTTTCAGTTAATTAGAACTATTTTTAACTCACTCATAGAAACTTGATGTGTGTGTGTGTGTACACACTTGGTTTTAAGAAATTTTCTACTATGAGTGAAACATAAAGTTACTTATTCCATCCATAGTTGCTGTTACAAGAAATGTGTCAAGAAATGCTGTTATGAGAAATGTGTCGAGATTAGAAATAACTACCTTTTTAAAAAAAATTGAATTATGTAGAATATTTCCTGTATGTGGAAGTAAGTCAATGTCATTAAAGCATTGTTTTAAGAAGTGTCCACCCAAAATGAGTGAGGACTCAGAGGCTCAGCAGTCCATAGCACACCATCTCTGGTCTCTGGAGCTCCCCTTTCTTTTGTTTCCAAAAATATGTTTTATTTATTTTTGTTGTTGTCTTTTTTGGGGTTTTGGCTCTTTTTATTAGTGTATATTAATTGTACAAAGGGCTTTCACTGTGATATTTCCATATATGTGTATAATGTACTTTGATCAAATTTACTCTCTCAAATACTCTTTACTATTCCCAACCCCTTTTAAACAAATTTAATGGGTTTTATTACTCTCTTTTCATGCAGGCATATGAAGTACTTCAATCATATTCACTGCCCCCTTCACCCTCTCATTTTACCCTCCATATTTCACTTTGTTGCTACACTCAAATAGTCCCTCACACCTCTGTTTTGCACTGTGTCATTTGTTTTGCTTTTTAGGTCTACATTGCACATACGAGATAAAATATGTGATACTTGTCTTTCTCAGGCTGGCTTACTTCACTAACATGATGATTTACATTTTCCTGCAAATGACAGAACTTCATTCTTCTTTATGGTTGAATAATACTCCATTGCATACATATTTGACAATTTCTTTATCCATTCATCAATTGATAGATACATAGGCTGATTTAATAATTTGATTATTGTAAATAGTGCCATTATGAATATGAGTGTGCAGGATCTCTCTGTATGCTGACATATTCCTTTGGATATATGCCCAGGAGTGATATAGCAGGATCAAATGGTAGTTTTATTTTTAGTTTCTGAGGAGCTCCATACTGATTTCCATTGTGGCTACACTAATTTACACTCCCACCAGCAGAGAGTATAAGGGTTCCTTGCCCCCACTGCATCCATGCCAACATTTATTGCTTATTTTCTTGATAATTGCTATTCTAACTGGGGTGAGATGGAAGCTCAGTGTAGTTCAATGTTCAGTAGTGTTTGCTATATGAAATTGGGTGTGCTGACCATTAGAGCATATATACTTACAATTATTATCACCATCTGCTGGTTTGTTCCCTTTATAAAGTGACCATCTTTGTCTCTTCTAATTTTGGTTTGAAGTCTGTTTTGTCAGATAGGAGCCCAGGTACTCTTGCTTGCTTTCGGGCTCTATCTGCTTTGAAAATCTTTTTCTATCCTTTCACTCTAAGCTTGTTTGTCTTTGACAGTGAAGTGTGTTTCTTGTAGGCAAAAAAATGGTTGAACCTTGTTTTTTAAATATTATCCACCAGTCTGTCTCCTGACTGGAGAATTGAAGTCAGCATTATTTTTGAAAAGTATGTAGTAATTGCTGCCATTTCATTGTTTTGGTGATGCTTGATACTTCCTTACTCCTTACATGCTTACCTACTCATCTAGTGAGATTTATTCTTTCCTGTATTTTTCTGGTTGTGTTTATCTTCCTTTCCTCTGGGTAGGATTCCTTTACATCTCTTCACAAAAAGTGATAGGCAACTTCTAGATGGTCACCAATTACCTCTTCTTCCTTATATCCACACCCTTTTGTAATCTTTCTCCCATGAGAGCAGACTAAACCTGCTGACTCACTTCTAATGAATAGAATGCAGTAAAAGTAATGAACTATCACTCCTGAGATCAGATTTCATAAAGAGCCTAGTTTCAGTCTTGATGTTTCTTCTTCATTCTCTTGCTTGCTTACTTGTTTGAGAGTTTCCCTTGGCAGAGAACTAACAGAAGCTTGTGACCAATAGCCAGTAAGGAATTAAGGCCTTCTGTAATGGCCCATTAGGAACTGAATCCTACCAACAGCTATTTGAGTGATCTTGGAAGCAGGTACATTCATAGTTGAGCCTTAGCCTCTGCCAACATGTTGATTGCAGCCTTGTGAGAGGCTATGAGACAGAAGACCCAGTTAAGCTATGCTCAGATGCTTGATCCGCAGAAACTATGAGATGATAAATGTTGTTAAGACATCAGACTTTGGGGTAATTTGTTATTCACTAATCAATAAATAATACATAAGGCTTTAATAACATTTTTCTGTTGTAAACTTGTCTAAAATCCCTTCTCCTGTTTGTAAAATGATGAAGATATGTCCTTCAAAAATATTTTTGGCATATGGTAACACAAAAGTTGACAATGATGAACTATGTGGATTTAAATTACCACCATTATTTTCAATACTGTGTACAAGTTTTATGTAAATGCATGGAGAAATAACCTAAATTTGATATAGAAAATTTGCAAAACATGAATTGAAAGCTTTGGTTCTGAAATGCAAATAAAAAGCAGTGTTCTTTTATGCCATATTAAATTTCAAGGACTTTTTTGTATTATTACAACTTTTGAGCATCAATGATTATATATTCATTTTCTGAAAGAAAAAAGTGCCCAGTGAAGCACTAAACATTTTCACAATGGCAAAAAAAAAAAATCAAATATTGTAAAAAAGAAAAAAAGAACAAGAAACCTAAAAGGAAAAGCCAGAGTAGTGAGTTGAATATTTGTAAGTCTTACCAGTTATTTTTGTGTTGTCTATCATCATGGCAAAAAAAGTTGTGATATTTTGAAAATTCTTTTTGAGATACCTTTTAATGCATGATTCATGAAAGTTAGCTTGATCCCTAATAATAATGAGAACAGACTTTTTGAATTACTTTGCAATATCTCTAATCCTGAATTCAGCCACTCAAGAGTCAGACGTGGAGGTAGTCAACAATAGCCTCTAGCTACAGAGCTAGTACATTCATTCAAAAGTCAAGCAAAATAAAATATCTAACCTTTAAGAAAAGGATTCTAGAATTAAAAATGCTCAAACATAGGCTATCTCATTCTAGTCCTTTAGGTAATGTCTTCATTGGGTTTGAAAAGGCACATAGGTTTTTTTAGTGGCTTTCAAATGGTAAAAGTCAGTTTTATTTGGTAACTTTATGATTAATTATTTCTGACAGAATGTTCTGCCATAAAATGGAGTGATTAAATAGGCAGGCAAGCTAGTACCGAGTTGCAAATTTTCTACAAATGAAGTGGATGCTTCACTCACTCATTCAGCAAGGATCCTGTTGAACACCATTAATATTCAACAATGCTTATGTCTAAGCATTGGAATTACAAAGATGAATAACATGTTTAAACAAATAACTGCAATTTTTTCTATGTAGGGCACATATAAGTACTTTATAATACAGAAGAGGAAGTCTTATGGAATGAGAAATAATTATTCAGGTAAATGTGTATGCTGGTGAGGATGGGGTGAAGATTGAGAGCATTCCAGAAAGAGTTGTAAGTTTAAAAAGCAAAGAACCTGAAATGCTAAATGGAAAGAAAAGAACGTGCTATGTCCCTGAAATACACATCAAACTGAAAAACACAAAATTCTTTAGTAACTCTGGGAAATGATTTTAGGCAATCAACAAAAGTTTACACTAAAACCTTCTTTTTTAGCCCCAACATATCTTTTGTAATTTATTGTCTATTTTATGTTAAAAACTTATTATATGAAAAAATATACATGAATCTCCTATAATTTGGAGGACTTAATCATTTTAAACCATTTAAATCATTTTGTTATAGCCATAAATTGTTGAGTTACAAAATACCTATAAAATTATAAATCAATATCTAGATTGGGTCAATCCTATGTGACTATTCTAATTATGAATATGGGGCTCTTAACAAGGTAAGCATCACCTACTGGAGAATACTTCCTTCTTCAGCCATGGTTTGTTTTTAAAGTTTTTATTTTGAGGTATGCTATAAGTTATCCAGGATTTTTACAAGAATTTTCTTTATCCTGTATCCAAATATTGCCATTCTACTTGCATGCTATGATTCTCTAAGGCAAAGATTGCCAATTCTACATAAAATTTATTTCCTTAGCTACTTGATTATTTCTCTGACATCATTTACTATATCAGGGCCTCTCAGCTTTTAGGCCACACTTAGCAATGTGTGATGGGGGTAGACTCTCATTGGCTCTAAATTGTCCAGAGAATAACCTCATGATCAGAAGTGGAAAACAGAAATAAATAATTAAGCTAAGTAAACTTAAAATTCCATGAATTTAATGTTTGTTTTTAGAAATGTCTGAGAGTTTATAACTTTCAAAAAAACATTATTTATAATTAATTTAGTGGAAGAAGGATTGAACATGCTTTCTTATTTTTCATGAGCTTTGTAATAATTCATTTTCTGCTGAAGAAAGAGTTCATAATTTTTTTAAAATACATTCTACCTATACATGGTAACTCTGCTATTTCAAATGTGCTTCAATTAAAAGTGGTATATTTATAACTTAGAGTTCCCAACATTTTAATAAGAAGGGGTCCATATACACTTTAATGACTTAAGGCTTAACTTGATTAACAGTATAGTTTATGGGACATTTAATAAAAACAGTGCTGATTTCTTTCTCAATACTCATAATTCTCATTTCCAGTGAAATTGAAGAAGCCAGATAAGTATTGCTGATTTTTCATGAATCTGTAGTGTTAAATTTGTAGAAAAAGTACTTCTAGCCCATATTTAATTTCTTTTGACTCTCAATAATTTTGAAAAGAATTTCTGAAGACATTGGATCTTACCAGGCTGGTAGCAAGGCAATATTAAAGGTAATGTATTTAAAGGGGATATTTTTTCCTATTTTGGATGTAACATGAAAATTAGCCTCGGAGGCAATACTCAGCAAAAAGCAATGCTGGAGGTGTCACAATACCTGACTTCAAACTATATTACAAAGAAATAGCAATAAAAACAGCATGGTACTGGCATAAAAACAGACATGAAGACCAGTGGAACAGAATGGAGGACCCGGATATGAATCTACACAGCTATGCCCACCTTATTTTTGACAAAGGCACCAAAAACATATGATGGAGAAAAGACAGCCTCTTCAACAAATGTTACTGGGAAAAGTGGTTTATCTGCCTGCAGAAAACTGAAACTAGATCCATGCCTATCACCCTGTAGTAGTATCAACTCAAAATGGATCAAGGACCTTAGTATCAGACCCAAAACTCTGAAGTTAGTACAGGAAAGAGCAGGGAATACTCTGGAAGTATTAGCTCAGCAACTAAGAGAAAGGATGGACAAATGGGACTACATAAAATTAAAAAGCTGCACAACAAAAGAAATGGTGTCTAAACTGAAGAGACCACCCACAGGGTGGGAGAAAATATTTGCCAGCTATACATCAGACAAAGGACTGATAACTAGAATATACAGGGAACTCAAAAAACTAAACTCTCCCAAAATCAATGAACCAATAAAGAATGAGCTAAACAGAACTTTCTCAAAAGAAGAAATTCAAATAGCCAAAAAACACATGAAAAAATGCCCCTCATCTCTTGCCATAAAGGAAATGCAAATCAAAACCACACTAA
The DNA here is from genome assembly GCF_047511655.1 of Castor canadensis. Classification (NCBI taxonomy): domain Eukaryota; kingdom Metazoa; phylum Chordata; class Mammalia; order Rodentia; family Castoridae; genus Castor; species Castor canadensis. Next base: position 124,246,242 of record NC_133405.1, on the reverse strand, counting down.
GATTCCACCTCACCCCTGTTAGAATAGCTATTATCAAACATCACCACCAACAGGTGTTGGCGAGGATGTGGGGAAAAAGGAACCCTCATATACACTGCTGGTGGAAATGCAAGCTGGTGCAACCACTCTGGAAAACAATATGGAGGTTTCTTAAAAATCTAAACATAGATCTGCCATATGATCCAGTAGTCCCACTTCTAAGGATATACCCAAAGGAATGTGACTCAGGTTACTCCAGAGGCACCTGCACACCCATGTTTATTGCAGCACTATTCACAAGAGCCAAGTTATGGAAACAGCCAAGATACCTCACTACTGACAAATGGATTAAGAAAATGTATTTATACACAATGGAGTTTTACTTAGCCATGAAGAAGAATGAAATCTTATCGTTCGCAAGTAAACATATGGAACTGGAGAACATCATTTTGAGCGAGGTTAATCAGGCTCAGAAGACCAAAAATCATATGTTCTCCTTCATTCATATGCGGACTTTAAATCTAGGCAAAGGCAGCAATGTTGTTGGACTTGGGTCACACGCTAAGGGGAGAGCATATACGGGAAGAATGGGGATAGGTAGGAAACCCAAAACTTGAAAGTGTTTGATGTCCCCACTGCAGAGGAGCTAATACAGTAACCTTAAGCGACAGAGGTCAATATGGGAAGGTGACCAGGAAGTAGTGAAGAGGTCAGGCAGAGATGAATCAATTCGGGTTGTAATACACTTGCGCATGGAAGCAATGCTAGGAATCTCTCTGTATAGCTGTCCTTATCTCAACTAGCAAAAATGCTATGTCTTTCTTATTATTGCTTATGTCTTCTCTCCAATAAAATTGAAGAAAAGGGCAGAACAGGTTCTGTCTGGAAGTGAGGGGTGTGGGGGGAGAGTGAGGGAAAGGAGCCAGTGGGGAGAAATGGCCCAAACAATGTTCGCACATATGAGTAAATGAATCAAAAAAATTAGCCTTGGAATGCTGCAACAAACTATAAGCTATATTTAATCAAACATTACTCTTAGACTTAGTTTCACATTGGACTTCTATCATTATAGGTAGAGGAGAATAATTTAGGTAAGAACTATAATTTTTTCTTTTTCATTGGAGTGTTTTAAAAAGAATACATGGATTTACTAAAAATTAAAACAAAATGTTAAGAAAAATAAGAATGTTTTCTATTATATTTAATTGAAAATTATTTTGTTAGATTCATGACAAATTACAGCATCCAAATATACTTTGGAACTAATTTATATCCTCAACCCATAAAAAGGATGAAAATAGCTTGAGACTTGTCCCATGATAGCACTTTTACAAGGGACTTATACTGTATTTATTGAAGACTTTACTCAGAAAAGAAATGGCAGTTCATCCTAAGACAAGTAGCATTGATCTTATTGGGTAAAGAGTTAATTAATTCTATTTGTTTCTATTACTAAAACTTTTAAAGTAAGCAGAAATGACAATACATTTCTTGGAAAGTCAATTGCACAACTGAGTTATTGGAGACTACGGCCAAGTGAGTGCACATTTGTGAAATTCCTCCCTCAGAAACCTATACATATGAATAAAGTAAACTAAAATTAAGAAGAAAATACTTTCCAAAATGAAAAAGTGGAAGCTCTCACTAAAAGAGGATTCCAAGGCTAATGTGCCGTGTAGCGTGAAGTTATCAGGTAATAAGTAAAAAATTATTGAAAAGCCATGCCAAAATTTCTGAACCTGAAAACGAGGTTGGAATAATGTTGGGAAGCCACAATGGAAGCATTCCACAGGGAGCCAGTTTCCACAAAGCAAAATTAAAGAGAGACAGGGCTAAAGGAAAGCCACCATGTGGTTATTTGTCTTTATTTTTTTCATATTCTGTATTGAGCTAAATGGAATAGCCCAGAGATGCATGAGAAAAAGACTAAGAAACAGCAACATGCTAAGCAGTGAAACAGGGTTTACCTGAAGGGAGATAATAATAACCTTGTAGTGAAAATATGCAGCTGCTTTAAAAAGTTCACTAAGCAAACATAACATCAAACAAACAATAAAACAAAAACAAAAAAGCCTTTGAGCATAAAATTCTCACTCATGAATCCAGGGAAATAAAATTCTATTTTACATTTCCAACCTCCACCAAATACTGAATGATTATCTGGAGTAGAGAGTAGAAGACTCCAAAAAGTTTGTGGAGAACCATTTAAATTACATCAACTGCCTGCTGCTTTTTCTCACCAGCCCTGCTTTTCCAACTAAAAAATGCATACCTCCATGCTCAAATTCCAAAATAGTGCCTATTTTGAGTATTGAACTCTTAGGCAATATCTTTCTTTTTTCTCTTCTGCATCTTCATACTTCTTTAGGATCATAGGTTTAAACCCACTGACTTAACTATCACTTGGTTTTCATCCACATGGTGAGATTTTCCATTGTTCTGTTTTGTAGTCTCTGAACTTGAGTTACTGAATTTTCAGAATGAATTTAAATGTAAGGCAGTTTCCTAACTCTGCAGGATCATGAGAGGCCGCTCCACATGTACTACTTGCCTTCTGAGTGTCCTACAGGTCTTTACCATTAGCCCCAGCACCTTCTGTTTGGAAAGTTTACAAATGGAATTTGTGGAATTCAAAAATTACATTATCCATGCGTTCTTTTTTGGTCCCTCAGTTCCTCCTCCAGTAGTAGCATTATTTTACACAATATTTTAATATGATCCAGACCAATCTACTCAATGCCAGTAAATACTGCTCACGTTTCCAAATGAACTCCACTATCAGGGGACTGATTTTTACTCTTATATTATCCAAGGGTTTCTCCTTTATAGAAATTAGACTGCTCTTATGTGGTAATTCTTTCTTTTCCTGATATCAAAGATAATCCCAGAACTTTTGAATCACTAACCTCTCTCTCTAAAAGCCGCCCAGACAAGAGGACCACACAGACCATCCTGCTGTGCCACAGGAAATACTATTTTATATCCAATAGATTGGCAAAAAATCAAAATGTCTGACAATGCCAGTATTCACAACAAAAATGATGGTTTTTTTATACTACTAGTTGATATGTAAATTGATTTGATCACGTTGAGAAAGGAGTTAACCTCATCTGATAAAGTGGAAAGTGTATATACTGTATAACCTAAAAATTCCACTGACAAATACAACAGGGAAATGCTGATAAATTTGTATGAGGAAGCATGCATAACACATTTATTAACCTTGCAACAAGTAACAAATATTTTTGCAGTAAAATGAATGAATATAGTGTGTTGTGTGCATACAATGGAATTGTACAAAGCACTGTAATAGAATGACTCAAGTGAATTTAAAAGTCACTAAATAAAGAAAAGGATGATGCAAAAAGGCACATAAAGTACTTAAGTCACTATTTATTCAAAGTTCCAAAAGCAGTAAAACTAAACAGGAGTTTAGTGTATGTTTTTAAAAATAGAAGAGTTCAAAATTCAAAATTTTTTGTAGCAGTTACCTCTGGTTGGAGTGGAGAGGTGAATAAAACTTGTGTTTGTAAAAGGGCATGAAGAGGGTTCCAAAGTACTGGTAATGGTGTTTTTTCAATTGAAAGCTCAATACACTGTTGTCCATTTCTCTATAAATAAATATATATATATATATGTTTTACATATATATTTTTTGCTATTTACTTTATCTATGATCGAAGTATATTTTAAGTTCTACTGAGTTATGTATAAATAAATTTAATAAGGATGTGCAGGGTCTACATAAGAAAACTATGAAACCACAGAGCAACATAAGAAAAACTCAACAAATGGGAAAATCATACTTTTTTTCTTGGTGGAAAACTTCGGTATTAAAAAGATATTAATTCTGACCACATAAATCTAAGCACTTAATGTAACCAAATTTCAATCCCCAAAGGATTATAAACTTCATCTAGAAAAATAAAACTTGTGACAATAACCAAAAATTCTCTAATAATAATAAACATAAGGCACTAATCCTATCAAAATATAAATTTTAATATACTTAATATGTACCTTATTAACTACAAGAGTATGTTATAGACTTAAGGATACACAAAGAGAGCAAGTGAATGAATTGGTTAGATCTAATATATAAAAGAATTTAGCACATAAACATAGTGGAATTTCAAGCCTGTGGAGAAAACATGAGTTTTTTAATAAATGGAGTTGAAAATAGGTAGACAGGTAGAAAAGAAAAATACATGCTAAAATTTCCATTCATTGAAATAAATTCAAGATGAATAAAGTATTCAGAAGTAAAATATAACATACAGATACTAGGAGAACATATAGAAAAATAGTTTTGTAATCTTGAGTCTGTGTTAATATAACACAAAAGACAAAAACAATTTGCAAGTACTGATATATGACTATGGAGAAGTATGACTACACACTTAAAATAGAAACAACAACCATAAAAATGTCTAACATATATAAATATATATAAATATTTGTGATTATCTATCTATCTATATATAAAACATTTGCAAACAAGAAAACAGGAATGATAGCATTAATAAATCTAGCAAAAAACATGGACAAGTAATTCACCAGAGAAAAATGTAAATGGTTAATAAAACTACACTACCAGTGAAAAGAAGTGTATAAAATAAGAATTTCCTTTCATTTACCAGATAGCCAAAATTAAAATGTTTAATAATACCCAGTATGAAAAGAGTATGCAAAAATGAAGCACTCTCAGACAGTCATTATAGAGTTTAAATTAATACAAGTGTTTGGGCAGTAATTCAGAATTTTCTATTACACTATAAAAATACCACTCATGAAGTAGTTACACTTTTAGAAATTTATTCTTGCAGAGGTGCACACAAATATGTATAATTTACATTGTTCTATTTTTGTAAAGTGAGCTATAAGGAACCCAAATACCTACTAATGGGTTAGGGTAAATAAATTGCAGAACGTTAATATAATGAAATATTGTACCACTAATAAAAAGAATGAGCATAGATAGATAGGTAGATAGATAGGTAGATATAGACAGATATGGAAAGCTGTCCATGAAATATTTCAAATTTTACCTACTTATACACTTGTAAATGCTAGATGCAGCATATATCCCTGTACTTAAGATGTGGGTCTCCAGGGAGGTACTATCAGAAAGGGTTAGAATCCTTAACAAGTGGAACCTAGTGGGAAGTCTTTAGGTCACTGGGGGATGTACCCTTGAATTGGATTTTGGAACCCCACCAACCTCCAACTCACTTTCTTTTGCTCCATGGGCACAAGGTAGGCAGTTTTGCTCTGCCACATGTTCCTACTATGGAACAGGTCCTTGGACCTCATCACCAGATCCAAAAACAATGAGGCCAATTAATCATGAACTGGAGAATTCAAAACTATGAGTCAAAATAAAACATTTTTATAAGGCATTTTGCTATAGTGAAGAATGTTGAATAATGCACACACATATATGTTTGAATATGAAGCCAGGTTGTTCAGAACTACAATAACTATCTTGCCAAGTCATAGAATTCATATTATAAATTCTAAACTAGGAAGAGTTACTAAGTTTTTATTTCTAAAATATAAGCAAAAGTACCTGTATTATTTGGTGAAACAGATTTAAAAAAAAATAGGAATTTTCAATTTCCAAATTCATTTTGCTCAATACAAAACATCAAACTTTATAATAGCAATATTTTGAAATATGTATGTCTTAGCTTGGTTCCACCAGAAAAGTAGAGCCTTACACAAGGACTTACATATAGATGACTTATTTTGGGATATGGAAAGACTAAAATAGGGAACGATGGAATGTGCATCAAGAGTATCTTGACAGCAAAATAGGAGTTTATTCTTTTCATAAATTCAAAATCCCATACAACTCTACAACTCTAAAATGTGTGTTTGTGTCTAAATACCAATGCTGCTTTTATAAATCAAAAACAATACATCAAAATTCATGTTTAAGTATGAGTAATTTTATTTTTGTATTTTGAAGTATATTCCAAACTCCTAGAGTATTGTTGCATGCAATTGTACAACATAAAAATGCAGTAGGAAAGAGACAAACCTCCAACTTACAGGGATTTCCCTCTTTTTTTTGTGGTACTGGGGCTTGAATTTGGGGCCTACACCTTGAGCCACTCCACCAGCCCTTTTGTGTGATAGGTTTTTCAAGATAGGGTCTCTTGAACTATTTGCCCTGGCTGGCTTTGAACTGTGATCCTCCTGATTTCTGCCTCCTGAATAGCTAGGATTATAGGCATGAGCCACAGGCGCTGGGTTTCCCTTCATTTTATCACAAAAAATCTACTATGCCTGGACAGTGCTGGGAAATGAGCCCAAATGACTGAAGTTATAACTGAAAATAGCTGATCTCTCAGTTGAGAATGGGATACTTTCTCATTGCCAGTAAATATTTTATTTTAAAGCTATAAATTGATTCAACCATAATAACTAGATAGAGCAAAAGAAAAAAGGGGAAATAGAAACTGCTACATCATAGGGCTATCCTTATCTCAACCAGCAAAAGCCCTTGTTCCTCCTATTATAGCTTATACTCTCTCTACAACAAAATTAGAAATAAGGGCAAAATAGTTTCTGCTGGGTATTGAGGTGGGGGGAGAGGGAGGGGGCAGAGTGGGTGGTAAGGGAGGGGGTGGGGGCAGGGGGGAGAAATGAACCAAGCCCTGTATGCACATATGAGTAAGAAAAGAAAATAAATAAATTAATTAATTAAAAAAACAAGAATTTGGTAGAACGATTCAGAAGAATAGAATGATTTGAAAGAAGCTTAATCATCATTAACAAAGTATTGGGAATTATTCAAATCATCTATGACTACTTTCTTTTGAAATATATAGTCGTATCATTATTTAATTATTTTAATAAAATGTTACATGTGCACCTTAACTTACTTTAATGTACACTGAATGAACAGATATGATAATTTTATAAGTTAGTGTAATAATATGTTGCCTTCTAATTCACTAATTCAATTTCATCTAATATGGGAAAGTTTGTATATTATGATCATGAAATTTTCCCTTTCTTTATTAGTTTGTATTCATTTTATAAAATAATGGGTTTCATTGTGATTTTTCATACATGCATAAGCACCATTTGATCATATTCACCACCAATTACCCTTTCTATCCTCCTTCCCACAATCTCCTTCCTCTTCCCTAATAGTCCCCTTTCTACCTTCATGTCTTTAAAAAGAAAAAAAAAACTAGATACCACTTAGGAGAAAATGTGATATTTGTCTTTCAGAGTCTAGCTTATTTTGTTTAGTATACTCTCCATTTCAATCTATTTTCTCATAAACAATACAATTTCTTTCTCCTTTATGACTAAAACTGTTCAATTTTGTATATTGATAATATTTTCTTCATCCATTCATTTGTTGATGGGTACCCACACTGATTCCATAACTTGGCTATTGTGAATAGTGCTGCTATAAACATGATGTGTAGGTATCTCTATTGTTTGGTGACTTACATTATATGCCCAAGAATAGTATAGCAAGATCATATGACAATTCTATGTTTAGTTTTTTGAGGAACCTCCATATCGATTTCCACAATGTCTGCATTAATTTACATTCCCACCAGCATCTTCATTAGCAATTGTTGTTTTTCTTTTCCTTGATGTCAGCCGTACTGACTGTCAGGGGATATAATCTGGATGTAGTCTTGATTTGCATTTCTCTGATGGCTAAAGACATTGAATATTTTTTCATGCATTTATGGGTCATTTGTACTTCTTTATTCAAAGCAGGTATTCAAACTATCTGCTCAGTTCATTTCCCCATGTATTGATTGGATTACATGTTCTTTTGGTGTTTAGGTTTTGAGTTCCTTATATATTCTGGATATAAATTCCCTATGGGATGAATAGCAGAAAAGATTTTCTCCCATTCTGTAGGCTGTCTCTTCACTTTGTTGATTTCTTTGCTGTGCAGAAACTTTGTACTTTGATGCCATCTCTTTTGTTGATTTTTTTTGTTATTTTTTTAATTTATTGTTATTTTGCTGGGTGGGGGGTACACTGCAGCTTTTGTTCTCACAATATGCAAAAAAATCATACTTGAATTCACTCCCTCTACCATCCTACTTTATTTCTCCTTCCCCCCATTCCTGGAATAGTTTCAACAGGTATCATTTTTCCATTTACATACATGTGTACACAGTATTTGCACTATATTCAACATCTGACACCCTTGCCTCACATCCTGCCCACTGCTACTGGTACCATGCCCCTCTACCCCAGGCAGGACCTGTTGTGCCCTCCTGTTCTCCGATTTTGTAGAAGAAAGAGAAAAAATGGCAGTTTTGTTTGTTTAAGATAGCTACACAGGGAGGTTCCTTATGACATTTCCATGTATGTATATATTGTAACCCAAATTTGTTCATCCTCTCTATTTTTCTTCTTTCTACCTTAATCCCCTTCTTACAGTGGTTTCAACAGGTTTAAAAATTCTATATTCATTCTGGGATCTCAATATGTAGCCCAGGTTAACTTGGAGCTCTCAATTTTCTAGTCTCAGCATTCTGAGTGCTGGGATTTCAGACCTGGTCACTGGACTCCCCTTGCTATTATTTCCTGAGCTACTTGAGTCCTATTAAGAAAGTCATTGCCTATGCCTCCATCTTAAACTGTTTTCCATATGCTTTCCTCTCTTAATTTTGATGTTTCATTAAAGTCATTGATCCATTTTGAGTTAACTTTTGTTCAGGGTGAGAGTTTGGGATTAGTTTCAGTCTTCTTTATGTTGATATCCAGGTTTCCCAGCACCATTTCTTAAAGAAGTTGTCTTTTCTCCAACCCATACTTTTGGCAACGTTGTCAAGTATCAGATAGCTTTACTTGCAAAGATTTATGGTTGGGTCTTCCATTCTACTCCACTGATCTGCATGACTATTTTGTGCCAGAACCATGAAGGTTTTGTTACTATGGCTCTGTAGTATAATTTGAAGTCAGGTATTGTGATCCCTCTAGCATCGCTCTTTTTTCCTCAGGAAAAAAGATGCTTTGGCTATTTGGGATCTTTTGGGCTTCCATATGAATTTCAGAATTTTTTTTCTACTTCTGTGAAGAGTGTCATTGGAAATTTGATTGCATTGCATCTGTAGATGACTTTCAGTAATAGGGCCATTTTCACAATATTATTTCTGCTGATACATGAGCATGGAAGTTCTTTCCATCTTCGATCATTTCTTAAGTGTTTTATAATTTTAATCATGGAGGTCTTTCACTTCCTTTGGTAGGTTTATGTCTAGGTATTTTCTTTTTGAGGTGATCATAAGTGGAATTTTCTTGAACTATTTCTCAGTGAGTTCATTACTGGTATATAGAAATGCTACTGATTTTCTTTCTTTTTTTTTTGGCCTGGCTCTTTAAATTTTATTTTATTTTTATTCATTTATTCACATGTGCATACATTGTTTGGGCCATTTCTCCCCCCTGCCCCCTGCCCCTTCCCTTTCCCCTCACCCCCCAATGTTACTCATTTTCCTATGCTGATTTTGTAGCTTATTGCTTTGTTGAAAGTGTTTATCATAGCTAAGAGTTTTCTGATGGAGTGAGTCTTCAAGTTTTTTAGTATAGAATCATATCACCTGCAAATAGGGAAATTTTGACTTCTGACTTTCTTATTCGTATCTGTTTTCCTTCTCTTGCTTTATTGCTCTGACTAAGATTTCAAGCACTATATTGAATAAGAGTGGTGAGAGTGGACACCCTTGTCTCATTCCTGATTGTAGAGGAAATGCTTTCAGTTTTTTCCATTCAATATAAATTTGGCTATAGGTCGTCATATATAATCCTTATTATGTTGAACTATGATCCTTCTATTCCTAGTTTTTTCAGAACTTTTATCATGAAGGAATGTTGAATTTTGTCAAAGGCTTTTTCTGCATCTATTGAGATGACCATGTGATTTTTGTCCTTGATTCTATTTATGTACTGTATTACATTTATCCATTGCATATGTTGAACTGTATTTACACCCCTAAAATTAAGTTAATTTGATCATGGTGTATAGACTTTTTTATGTGCTGTTGAATCTGGTTTACAAGTATTTGAGAATTTTTGTGCACATATTCATCATAGAAATTGGTCTATGGTTTCGTTTCTTATGTAACCTTATTTGGTTTTGTTATCTGCATAATACTTGCTGCAAAGAAAGAGTTTGTAAACATTCCTTCCCTTGGAATAGTTTAAGTAGCACTAGTGTAAGTTATCCTTTAAAGGTATTCTTTAAAGACTTGGAATATCATTTTCTATCCTTTTACTTAAAGTTGTGTATATGCCTTGGCTGACATGGTAAGTTTCTTGCAGGCAGCAAATTTTTGGGTCTTTTTTAATCCAATCAGTCAGCTATTCCAGTTTATTTTTGAAAGGTAAGTGCCAGTTCCTGTTTTTCTGTTTTGTTTTGTTTTTTCTGGTTGTTTTGAATAACCTATGCTCACTTTTTTCTCCCTTATTCATCGTAAGGGTTTGATGGCTCACTGAATTAATAGTGTTTGATTCTTTAACAATTTTCATTTGAATATTTTATAGTGATATTTATTTTTTCCCAAGAACTCATGATTGAGATTGTCTTTCTTCTTAATCTGTGTTAATGATTCCTTTACATATCTCCTGCAATGTTGACTTAGTGGTCCTTAATTGTTATAATTCATGCTCATATTAAAAGGTCTTTATTTCTCCATCAATTCTAAAAGATAACTTTATAAGATATAGTAATCTTGTTTGGCGGTTACTTTCTTTCAGGGCTTGATATATATCATGCCATGCTCTGTTTCTGTTTTCCGGTGGGTTTGCTTTTATATATGAATTGGTACTTCTTTTTTTTTTTTCAGTTCTAGGGTTTGAACTCTGGGCCTCCACCTTGAGCCACTCTGCCAACCTTTTTTTGGTGAAGGGTTTCTTTGAGATAGAGTCTTGCAAAGTATTTGCTGGAGCTGGCTTTGAAACACAATCCTCCCAATCTCTGCCTCCTGAGTAGCTAGGATTACAGGCATGAGCCACTGGTGCCCAGCTGACTTGATACTTCTTTCTTATAGCTTTCAATATTCTTTCCTCCATACTCTTGGCATTTTAATTATAACGTGACATGGAGAGGTTCTTTCCTTGTCATGTTGATTTGGAGTTCTAAACACCTCCTTTACATGTTTCCATAGATTAGGAAAAATTTCTACTACTTTCTCATTAGCTGGGCTTTCTATGCCTTTAGCCTGATTTTTAGCACCTTGTTCCATACCAAAAATTTGTGTTCAGTCTCTTAACTGTGTTCAAGAGGTCTTTAATTTTGTGATCATAATGGCTTACATTTTCTAAATTACTGTCTGAACATGATAATTTATGAATCTTGTCTTCAAATCTTGATATTCTTTTTTCCACCTATTCTAGTTAAGTAGTGATGCTTTTCATTGAGTTTTTCATTCGATTTCTTGAGCTTTTCATTTCCAAGATTTCCATTTACTTATTTTCATAATCTCTATCTCTGCTGAATTTCTCATTGAAATCCTATATTGTCTTCCTTATTTCATTTAGCTGTTTATTTGTATCTATTTTGAAATAATTGATCATTATTAAAATTAGACTTTTGAATTACTTGGCATTTCATCTGTTTTGATATCTTTTGTGTTCAGTTACGGAAGAGGTGTGATCTTGGAGGAGTCATTGTCGCCTTGTTTTTTTTCACATTTTTGTGTTTTTATATTACAACGTGCATATCTGTTAGTGTCTTCTGATGTTAAATGAGGGTATGCTTATTGTTGAAGGCTCAGTCTCTAATATTCCTCAAGAAGAAGAAAACAAAATACAGTAACAACAGCATAAAAAAGCCAACTATATATGTATATATGTGTATACGTATTAAAAATTTTTAAATATTGAGTACATCCCTAATAATAATAAAAAGAAAGGATCACAAATAATATGGGATAATCTAAGAAGTTAAATTAGTAAAGGTAAAATTAATCATAAGAAAATAATAAAAAGTGGAATGGAGAAACAAAAAAAGAAAGAAGCTAGGAAAGGAAGGGAAAGAATATGACATAACATATGAGAAAAATAGTGATGAAAAATGAAATAAAATAATCCAACTCAAAACCTTAAAAGGGGGAGGGGGTTCCTCCTTGCTGAGAAGCTGAGATGCTTCTCCTTCTTTCCCAGGCTTCTGCTTTTAGAGTTTACCAGGAATGGTGGAGGTGCAGTTTGTCCTGTTCTTTCTCAATTCCAGTCAAACAGGTCAAGCCAGATGTGGCAGTGTGGAGGCTGAACCCCATCCTGCCTTGCCAGCTAGCACTAGCTAAGACCATGACCACTGGAATGTTATATGCCAACCAAAGAGCTCTGTGTGCAGACCCAGGGGCTTCAGTGAGCCCTTCTCCCCTGCTGAGTTTATGAACTGCTCAGGTAGATGCCTTGCACCTGAGGTATTCTGCCAGTGTATTTATGGGCATGAAAAATGTGTAAGCAGTAGCACAATATTCTCTAAATACCTCTGAGCCTCTGTGTGTGGAGGAGGTGACCAAATCAATGCAATGTGTGCTGGAGGGAGGAGTGCAAGCCATGGGCACTGAGTGATCTTACCAGCCTTCACCAAGCCAGACTCTGCCCTAGTCCTTGTGTGAATCCACACACAACTGATATCACACTTCTCTTCTTGAATGTCAGACCACAGATTTTCGATGGAAGTTTCTTCTACTTTTTTTGTAATGCACACCCTACTTCCCTAAAGGGCACAAGGACAGTGATTCCTTGTGTCCTCTAACAAGGACAGTGTCCTGTAACAATGACAGTGATATTTAGGCTTGTGTCCACTAACCTGTGTCCAAGTCATAGTCAGTGACACATATATGATGTTATACACCATACAGCCTAGGTGTGTACAAGGCTGTAATATCTAGGTTTCTGTGAGTATACTCTATGATGCTCATACAATGATGAAATCACCTAATGATGCATTTCTCAGAACATATTTCCACCATTAAGGGATGAATGACTCTATATTTATGCTGTGACTACCCTGATTATTACTGATAACAATTCTTTTCCAATTCACCTTGATCTTGGTGGATATTTTGTGTATTATAGGTAAGACCTAAATAGGATGGTCTAAAAACATCTTATTCTAATTCCAATAGTCTCTCCATTTTCTTAAATATTCAGGGTTTGTTAATATCACATGAAATTCTCTAATGTGAACACAAAGTGCATAATAGCACATAGATACTTTATTTTTGAAGGTGGACGCAAATCTTTTAAGCTCTGAAATGAACAAGATATTTAGCTATTCACTGTGGAGTGTCTCACAACATTTCACTCTTATTAAAGCCTTCTCACAGAGTTAATCCCTTTATATTCCATGAATAAGAGTAACACAAAGTATTCTGTGTTTTGTGTGCTGGTGAAAGAGCCACAAAGGTGAATTCATGACAGAACTCAGAATTCTGGGAGAATTATTTTTATTTTTCTGTACTTCTGAGTTTTGGGGGAAGTATAATCTAGGGAATTTTGAAAAACAGCACAAGTGTGAAATGAGAGCCTGCATCTCATCAAGAATTTGCGATTTTACATGAATTACTTCTGACAAATGTTTGGCAGTTGAATATTTCTATATGTGGGTTAAAAGGGGTCATGAAAGGAAAACAGCTGTACTAGAAAAGTTTTACTCTCCAAACTTTTGGAAAAACTTAGAAGTGTTTATATTTTAGTAATTCACTTCATAGCTTTATACAAATCATAACTTTACAATCTTGGGTCTGAAAAAATGGAAACTCTTTGTAAAATTTTATCATGCAACATTTTCAACCAAAATAAATTATTTATTTAATTCCTTAATTTTATTCTTAATTCCTTTCCCTACTTTAATCAGTGCTATTTCTCAATGGGCAAATTAAGTATACACAAAGGCACCAATAAAATAGCAGCATCCAGAAACTGTCGATGAAAGAATGAGGTTTAATACCTGTTTCCCCAAAGTGTTTCAGCAGAATTGGCAAGCAAAGTTACAATTTAAATGCCATTTCCTCCTTTAATAATAGCGTTGTTTCTTTTTACTTATTTTTGGGAATGAGGCACATACTCTTCCTTGTTTAGGCGTGCAATCATTGTTTTCTTTTCAAATGTTTTATTATAGAAATTTTCAAACACACCAAAACACAGAGAATAGTATAATGAACTCCCATGTACCCAACACCAGCTTCATTTATAGCTCTTTCTCTTTTTTATTACTATACATAAATTGCAAAAAGAGGCTCCATTGTGATATTTCCATATATGCATATAATGTACTTTGATTGAATTCCCATGCTCTATTATTATTTATTACATCCCACCTTTTCAAACAATTTTAATAGATTTCATTACTCCATTTTCATAATGCATACAAAATAGTCCAATCATAATTGCACTTGCATGACTCTCACTTAGAAGTGTTTTCCCTCCAACTTTTCACCTCCCCAAATAGTCTCTATTCTCCACACATTCCACAGGGTTTTGGGGGCAGGATTTGGTCCACATATTACGTAGGAAAGAGAACATGTGGTACTTGTCTTTCTGTGGCTGGCTTATTTCACTTAACACAGTGATCTCCATTTCTGTTCACTCTCCTACAAATCACATAATTTCATATGGCTAAATAATGCCACAGTGTGTATATATCCCACACATTCTTTATCCATTCATCAGTTTATGAGCACCTAGGATGAATCTATTTTAGGCTATTTTGAATAGTGTTGCTATAAACATGGGTGTGCAGGTATCTTTGTTGTAGGCTAACTTATATTCCTTCAGATATATGCCCAGGAGTGATATGGCAGGACCAAAGGGTAGTTCTATGCTTAGTTTCCTATGGAACCTACATACTGACTTCAATAGTGACTGTACTAACTTATATTCCCACCAAAAGAGCATAAGGATTCCTTTTCCCTCACATCCTTGTCAACATTTGTTGTTATATGTTTTCTTGATGGTTGCCATTCTAACTGATGTGAGATGGAATCTCAGTGTCACTTCAATTTACATTTCCTTTATGGCTAAGGATATTGAACATTTCTTCATGTGTTTATTGACCATTTATACTTATTATTATGAGAACCATTTGACTCATTTTCCCATTTATTAATTGGATTTTTTTTGGTGTTTAACTTTTGGAGCTCTTTCTATGTTGTGGATATTAATCCTTCATTCTAATGAATGGGTGGCAAAGATTTTTCATTCTGTAGATTGTTATTTCCTGATTTGGGTGATGTTTTTCCTTTCAAGTGCTATTGAATGCTATTTTGTTTTTGTAGGACTAGAGTTTGAATATAGGGCCTCACACTTTCTAGGCAAGTGCTCTACTACTTGAGCTATGTTTCCACCTGGAAACTTTTTAATTTGATTCAATTGTATGTGCCAGTTCTTGCTCTAGTTTCCTGAACAATTAGAGTTCTATTCAAAAAGTTGTTTCTTATGCCTATATCTTAAAGTGTTTTCTCCATGTTTTCTATAGTATTTTTAAACTTCTAGGTCTTATGTTAAGATTTTTTATTTGTTTTGATTTGATTTTCATGCAGGATAAGAGACAAGGAATTATCTTCAGTCTTCTATTTGTGGACATCCAGTTTTCTGGCAACATTTGTTGCAGATGCTACTATCTGATCACAATGCAATAAAACTAGAACTCAACAACAAAAGCAGCAGGGGAAAATCTGCAAATATTTAGAGGTTGAACAACACATTGCTCAACAATCAGTGGGTCATAGAAGAAATAAAGGAGGAAGTCAAAAAGTTCCTGGAATTTAATGAAAATGAAAACATGACCTACCAGAGCCTATGGGACACGGCAAAGGCAGTTCTAAGAGGAAAGTTTATAGCCGTGAATGCATATATTAAAAGGACAGAAAGCTCTCAAATAAAGTACCTAATGATACATCTCAAACTCCTAGAAAAACAAGAACAAGCTAAACCCAAAACAAGCAGAAGGAGAGAAATAATAAAAATAAAGGTTGACATCAATGAAATAGAGACCCCCCCAAAAAATACAAAGAATCAATGAAACAAAAAGCTGGTTCTTTGAAAAACTAAACAAGATTGACAAACCCCTGGAAAATCTGACTAAAATGAGGAGAGAAAAGACCCAAATTAGTGAAATCAGAAATGAAAAAGGGTAGATAACAACAAACACCAAGGAAATCCAGAGAATCATCAGGGACTACTTTGAGAACCTATATTCAAATAAATTGGAAAATCTTGAAGAAATGGACAAATATCTAGATACTTATGATCATCCAAAACTGACCTAAGAGGATATTAATCACCTAAGCAGATCTATAATACACAATGAAAGTAAAGCAGCAATGAAGTCTCCCAATAAAGAAAAGTCCATGGCATAATGGATTCTCCACTGAATTCTAACAGACCTTTAAAGAAGAACTAATACCAACACTCCTTAAACTTTTCCATGAAATAGAAAGGGAATGAACATTATTGCCCAACTCATTTTATGAAGCCAGTATTACACTCATCCAAAAACCAGACAAGGACACATCTAAAAAGGAGAACTACAGGCCAATCTTTTTAATGAACATTAATGCAAAACTCCTCAATAAAATAATGGCAAACCAAATCCAACAACATATAGGAAAAATCATATACCATGACTAAGTCAGCTTCATACCAAGGATGCATGGATGGTCCAACATACACTAATGATTAAATGTAATACAGCACATTAACAGAAGCAAAGACAAAAACCACTTGATAATATCAATAGATATAGAAAAAGCCTTCAATAAGATCCAAAACCATTTCATGATAAAAGCTCTGATGAAACTAGAAATAGAAGGAATGTACCTCAGTATTATAAAGAGTATATATGACAAACCTATAGCCGACATCATACTTAATGGGGAAAAACTGAAATAATTTCCCCTAAGGTCAGGAATGAGACAAGGGAGCCCACTCTCTCCACTCCTATTCAACATAGTCTTGGAATTCCCAGCCAGAGCAACAAAGCAAGAAGAAATAAAAGGAATACAAATAAGTAAAGAAGTAGTCAAACTATCCCTATTCACAAATAACATGATCTTATATCTTAAAGACCCAAAAAAACCTCCACCCAAAAACTCCTAGACACCATAAACAGCTTCAACAAAGTAGCAGGGTACAAAATCCAATTAAAAAATCAGTAGCCTTTCTACACACCAACAATGAACAGACTGAGAAAAAATATAGGAAAACAATTCCATTTACAGTAGCCTCAACAAAAATCAAATACCTAGAAATAAATTTAACAAAGGATGTGAATAACCACTACAAGGAGAACTACAAACCACTGAAGAAAGAGATCAAAGAAGACTTCGGAAGGTGGAAAGATCTCCCATGCTTACAGATTGGTAGAATCAACATAGCAAAAATGGCTATACTACCAAAAGCAACCTACATGTTCAATGCAATTCCCATCAAAATCCCAATGACATTCATCACTGAGGTTGAAAAATCTACCCTAAAGTTTATTTTGAAACACAGAAGACTGAGAATAGCCAAAAGCAATACTGAGCAAGAAAAGCAATGCTGGAGGTATCACAATACCTACTTCAAACTATACTACAGAGCCATAGCAATAAAAACAGCATGGTATTGGCAGAAAAAAAAACAGATATGAAGACCAGTGGAACAGTATAGAGGACCCAGATATGAATCCACACAGCTAAGCCCACCTAATTTTTTACAAAGACACCAAAAACACACAATGGAAAAAAGACAGCCTCTTCAACAAATGTTTCTAGGAAAACTGGATATCTGCCTGCAGAAAACTGAAACTAGATCCATGCCTATCACCCTGTACAAGTATCAACTCAAGGTGGATTAAGGACCATGATATCAGACCTGAAACCTTGAAGTTAGTATAAGAAAGAGCAGAGAATATACTGGAAGCAATAGGCATAGGCAAGGACTTCCTCAGTAGAACTCAAGCGGCTCAACAACTAAGAGGACTGACAAATGGGACGACATGAAATTAAAAAGCCTCTGCACAACAAAAAAAATGTTCTCTAAATTGAAGAGGCCACCCACAGAATGGGAGAAATTCTTTGCTAGCTATACATCAGGCAAGGGACTAATAACCAGAACATACAGGGAGCTCAAAAATCTAAACTTCCCAAAAAAATCAATGACCCAATAAAGAAATGGGCAACCGAACTAAACAGAACTTTCAAAGGAAGAAGTCCAAAGGGCTAAAAAAAAACCCATAAAAAATTCTCATCATCCCTGGCCATAAAGGAAATGCAAATCAAAATCACACTGAGATTCTACCTCACTCCTGTTAAAATAGCTATCATCAAGAACACCACCAACAACAAATGCTGGCGAGGATGAGGGAAAAAAGGAGCCTTCATAAACTGCTGGTGGGAATATAAACTAGTACAACCATTGTGGAAAACAATATGGAGGCTCCTTAAAAAATTAAAAATAGAGCTGCCATATGATCTAGCAGTACCAATCTTAGGGATATACCTGAAGAAATGTGAGTCAGGTTACTGCAAAGACACCTGCACATCCATGTTTATTGCAGCACCATTCACAATAGCCATGCTATGGAAATAGTCAAGATGCCCACTACTGATGAATGGATTAAGAAAATGTGGTATTTATACACAATGGAATTTTATTCAGCCTCAAAGAAGAATGAAATTTTGTCAATGCCAGGTAAATGGATGGAACTGGAGAACATCATCTTGAGTGAAGTTAGCCAGGCTCAGAAGGCCAAAAATCACATGTTCTCCCTCATATGTGGATTATAGACCAAAAACAAATGTAGCAATATTATTGGACACAGGTCACACACTAAGGGGAGATTGTGCACGGGAAGGATAGGGCAAGGGAAGGAAACCAAAACTTGAATGTGGTTGATGTGCTTACTGTAGAGGAGCAAATATAGTAAACTGGCAGAGGCCACTATCGGAAGGGGATTAGGAAGTAGTGAAGAGGACTGGTAGAGATGAATCAATGTGGATTATAATACACATATGTATGGAAACAACATAAGGAATCTCCCTATATAGTCCTGCATAGTTACCTTTATCTCAAGCTAGCAAAAAGCCATGTTTCTCTTACTATCTTTTATGTTTTTTCTTCTACAAAATCAAAGAACAGCAGGGCAGAACAGGTTCTTCCAGGAGGGATGGCTAGTTGGCTTTGGGGGAGGGGGAGGGGGCAGGGAAAGGGGGTAGGAGGATTAATATGGTGCAAATAATGTATACACATGTATGTAAATACAAAAATGATTCTTGTTGAAACTGTTCCAGGAGTCGGGGAAAGGGAGATGAAAGAGAGCAGTGGACGGGGTACATTCAAGTATGAAATATTCAATACATTGTTAGAACCTTTGTAAATACTCGAATGTACCCCCACCCAGCACAACAATAATAATAAAAAGTATCATAAGGAAATTTCTGATTGGAGCAAGTTCAGCAGAAAAAGAAGATGCTGTCATTTTTCCAATTTAAAAAATCAGGTTACTTTAGGTATGTGGGTCTATTTCTAGATTTTCTATTTTATACCTTTAGTCTATATGAATGTTTTTAATGTCAGTACCATGCCGCTTTTGTTACTATGGCTCTGTAGCAAAGTTTGAAGTCATAAAGTTATTGTGATATCTCCAGCATTGCTCTTTTTGCTCAGGTTTACTTGGGCTCTTCAGGATCGTTTGTGCTTCCATGTGAATTTTAGGATTGATTTTTCTATTTCTGTGAAAATGACATTGGGATTTTGATGGGGATTTTGTTGAATCTGTTGATTACTTTTGATAGTATTGCCATTTTCACAGTATTAACTCTGCTCATCTAGGAACATGGGAAGTCTTCTACTTCTAATGTTTTCTTCAAAGTTTTATGATTTTCATTGTAAAAGTGTTTCATCTTATTTGGTGGGTTTATTCCTGGGTGTTTAATTTTGAGGCTTTTGGAATGGGATTTTTTTCCTAATTTTTCTTGGTCTGTTCATTATTGTTATATAAAAATGCTACTGATTTTTGTATGTTGATTTTATATCCTGCTATTTTGTCAAAAGTGCCCATCTAAGAGAACACTAAAGTTCTAAGAGTTTTGGGGTGGCCTCTAGGATTTTTTAACTGAAATTATCCTTTATTACATTGAGGTACTTTCCTTTCATTCCTAGTTTCTTTAGGGGTTTAATCGCCGAGGGATGTTGAATTTTGTCTATTTTCTGAATCTATCAATAGGATCATGTGACTTTTGTTCTTTATTGTCTGAATATGTTGTATTATGTTTATTGATTAATAATTTTTACATCTATGTTCACTATGAAACTGATCTATAATTTTATTTTTTGTTATGTATTTATCTGGATTTGGTATCAGTGTAATACTGAGTTTGGTAGCCTTCCTTCCCTTTCTATTCTATGGAATAATTTGAGGAACATTGGTGTTAGTTTTTCTTTAAAGGTCTGGTAGAATTCACTAGTGAACCTGTGTACTACTTGTCTTATCTTTGTTGGGAGACTCTTTATTACTACTTCAATTTCATTGTTTGTTATAAATCTATTTAGGAGGTTTATATCCTTTTGGTAAAATTTTGGTATGCTATCTGCCTCTAGAAATTTATCCATTTCTTCTAGATTTTCCAGTCTATTAGACTATAGGTTTTCAAAGTATTCCCTAATAATTCTCTGAATTTCATTGGTATTTGTTGTAATATCCATTTTCTCATCTCCAATTTTGTTATTTTGGGTCTTCTTTCTCTCTCTTTCGGTTAGTTTCTCTAAGGGTTCATGAATTTTGTTTATCTTTCGAAAGAACCAGCAATTTGTTTCATTGATTTTTTGCATTGTTCTTTTAGTCTCTATATTGCTTGTTCTGCCCTGATAATTATTATCTCTTCCCATCTACTACTTTTGGGTTCAGCTTTTTCTTGTATTTCTAAGAGCTTCAGATGTGTTAGGTTATTTGACACTGCTTTGATTTTTTTTATTGCAGCACTCATAGCTTTGAGACCTGTTGAAACTATTCCAGGAATGGGGGAGGATACATAAGGGAAAATGATGGAGGAGGGTGAATTCACCTATGATATATTGTAAGAACTTCTGTAAATGTATCACAATGTACCCCCAGTACAACAACAACAGCAACAATAATAAAAATAAGTTCATAAGGGAGCAAAGATGAATTGAAGGTAATATAGTATAATAAAAAGAAAGATTCAATACAGAATAGGTCCCTTCCATTTAAAAACTATGTGATGTTGGGTAAGTTATCTTACTCTCCTGTGCCCCAGTTTCCTCATCTGTAAAATGGAGATAATAATAGTGCCTAAAAATAAATAGATAAATAAATAAATTAACTATCCTCTTAGCAAAGCCTTTTGTGTGTCCCAAAGGTCCTGGTATGTTGTGTTTTCATTTTTATTTGATTTTATTAATTTTTTATTTCCTCCTTATTTCTTCAATGTCCCACTGATTATTCAAAAGTGAATTGTTCAGACCCCATGTGTTTGAATATTTTCTGTTGCTTCTCTGGCTATTGATTTCTCATTTTTTGCAGTTGTGATCTGATAAAATACAGGATATTTCATTTTTTGTCTTTGTTAAGACTTTATTTATGGCCTATAATATGCTCGATTTTAGAGAAAGTTCCTTGGGCTGCTGAGAATCATATATATTTTGTGCCTACGGGTGAGATGTTCTTTGATGTCTGTTAAGTCCATTTGATTTATAGTGTCATTTAATTCTGAAGTTCCCTTGTTGAATTTTTGGTCCGGATGACCTATCTATTGATGAAAGTGGGATATTAAAGCCACAAACTGTTATTTGCTAGGATCTATCTGTGCTTTTATATCCAACAGTATTTGTTTAATGAAATCAGATGCACCAATGTTCAGTGTATATATGCTTACAATTGTTATGTCTACATGATGAATCATTCTCTTTATCTATATGAAATGACCTTCTTTGTCTCTTTTGACTAATTCGGGTTTGAGTTCTGCTTTGTCCAAAATGAGTATATAACTAGTCCTGCTTGCTTTGGGGCTACACTAGCTTAGAAAACCTTTTCCTATCCTTTCACTTGAAGACTGTGTTAGCCTTTGCAGTGAGGTATCTTTCTCATCGGCAACAAATGGTTGAGTGTTGCTTTTAATCCAATCCACCTGTCTATATCTTTTGATTGAACAATTAAGACCATTTAACATTCAGAGTTATTTAAAACTATTTAACAATTCTTGCCATTTTGTTATTTTTCTAGTGTTTGATATTCTCTATTTGGCATTTGCTTATCTAACTCATCTAGTGAGATTTATTCTTTCCCTTATTTTCATGGTTGCATTTATCTTCCTCTTCTGTATGTAGGATCTCTTTAAGTATCTTTTGCAGCACTAATTTAGTGATCATGAATTTTCTTAGTTTTTGTTTATCATGGAAAGTTTTTATTTCTCCTTCAATTGCTGGATACAGTAATTTAGGTTATATTTGTCTTCTTTCAGGACTTGAAATACATCATTCCAAGCCTTCCTTACTTTTAAAGTTTCTGTTCTGAAATGTGCTATTATTCTCATGAGTTTACCTTTATACGTGACTTGGTACTTCTCCCTTGCAGCTTTCAGTATGCCTTCCTTGTTCTGTATATACCTAATGTTGTAACTATAATATGACTTGGAGAGATTCTTTTCTGATCTTCTCTGTTTGAAGTCCTGAAAACCTCCTATGCCTGGATGACCACCTGTTTCTCAATATATGGGGAGTTTTCTGCTGTTATTTTATTGAATATATTTTCTATGCCTTTATCTCACACCCTTCTCCTTGTTCTATGGCCATGATTCATAGGTTTATTTTTTTATGGTATCCCAGAGGTCTTTCATGTTCGATTTTTACATCTTTGTTTTTTTTTTTTATCTTCATCTAAATATTTTAGTACCGCTACTTGGTCTTTAAACCTTGGTATTCCTCAATTTGATCCCACTTACTGGGAAGGCTTCCCGCTGAGTTTTTATTTGACTTGTTGAGCTTTTTGCTTCCAGAATTTCAAGTTGATTTTTTTTCAGAATTTCTATGTCTTTATTGAATTCTTCTTTCATGTACTGTATTATCTTCTTCATCTTGTCAGTCCTTTGTGTTCTTTTATTATTAAATCGGGTATTTATTCATGTCCTCCTTAACTTCATTGATAGTTCTTATAATCATTTTTTAAATTCTTTGTCTAAGAGTTCATCCACATATGGTTAGTGTTTGCTCCTGTGCACTAGCTGTGTTTTGGAGGACTCGTGTTGCCTTGGTTTTCATATTTCTTCTGTTTTTGCTTTGGGATTTGTGCATCTTAGGCCATCATTATTTGGAAGTTTTAATCATCTGTAGTCTTTCACTTGGAGTATTTTCAGTGCTCAGCTGGAACAATATAAGACTGGTTTGAGGTTCTATTTTTCACCACTAGGCTGGTGGTATGGTTCAGTAGCTAAGCACTCACCCTAACGCTCAGGGTACAAGGCCTGATCCCCAGCACCGCACAGATCAAGATAAACTAGTTAGAGTCTTCTATAGAAGGGTCAATTGTCCACTTCTGGGCTGCTTTTGTTATAGAAGCTTCCCTGCTTTTTGTACTGGGAGCCATCTGCTTTTGGCACCAAGAGCTGTACAGCATGTGGGCTGACCAGGTTCCCAGTTGCTCTACAACTCCCACCCCATTTTTGTCCCCATGGACAGCAAGCATTCAAGTCTATGGTTGTCCCTCAAATGTGTTGGAGAGTGGGAGGGGTGAAGAAAAGGTATTGAGTTATTCACTGGTTAATCAGAGAACTGAGGGATTGAGGAACTCTGCCTGTTGGTCTCAGTGCTTTCACATCCCACCTTCAGTTCCCTTCCCTGCTTGGGGAGGAGCCTATGGAAATCAGGTGATTCAGAAGGCCTGAGATCTGGGCTTTCAGTCCACAGGCAACAAACACACACCAGTGTGCAGTACCCACAGGTGGTTCTCACTGCTTTCAGACTCCATTCAGCAGTTCCCTTCCCTGTATGAGGAGTTGGCTATGGAAATCACATGATTTGTGATTTGTTTCCTTTTTTTGGTTGTACTGGGGTTTGAATTGAGAGCCTCATGCTTGTTAAGAAGGCACTCTACCACTTGAGCCACTCTACCATTCCTGAAGTCACATGAGTTGGAAGGCCTTATTTTCTGGCAGGAAACACACACCAGGGTACAGTTCCCAGAGGCAGATCCTTCCCAGAAGTTCACTTCCCTGTTTTTGGAGGAGGCTGTGGAAATCACATGATTATTGGGTTCAGGGTTTTCAGACCTGCCTACTAGCCAAAACGTGTAGCCACAGGGCAGGTCCAGGAAGTCAAGTACTTTGCCAGCCATGAGCTTGATTTTTTATTCCACTGTGACACTGAGGTGATCAGACTCCCTCCTCACCAGGGCAAGTAGTGCCTCTACTCACTGTGCTCTTCACTGTCTGAGATACCTGCTGTTTAACCTTCTTAGCAGGAACACATCTGACCCTTTCCCTCTCCCTGACTTCTTTTCCTAGCCATCTCACACCCAGATGCACCCAGACACTGTGGCAGAGCCTTGCTTGTTTCTTGTACTGAAGCCCCCAGAGTAGCTCAGCCTCAGTGGATCCCCTCTCAAGACAGTGCTTTCTTATAACTGTCCAAGAAAAGGGGAGTGACAAAATGTCTTTTTTTGCAGAGGCTAGACTTCCACATCAAAGCAATTATAGTCTCACCAAATATTGCACTGGGTT
The DNA here is from genome assembly GCF_047511655.1 of Castor canadensis. Classification (NCBI taxonomy): domain Eukaryota; kingdom Metazoa; phylum Chordata; class Mammalia; order Rodentia; family Castoridae; genus Castor; species Castor canadensis. The sequence continues at coordinate 124,221,544 of NC_133405.1, read as the reverse complement.
TAAGGCGTGTGTGTATGTGTGTTGGGGGGGATTATCCAGCTGCTAGAATTGCCAGTCTGTCATTAGCCATCTGGCGTACCTTGTCATTTTGTCTTTAGCTACCGTTCCCCTTGGGAGCCAGGGATAGAGCATGGTACTCTTTTGCTTTTTTCTTTTGCCTTTCTGTTCCTATATGGTTTTCAACTGTCCTGCCACCTCTTTCATAATTCTTGATGTTCTTCATCACTTTCTCCAAGATATAGTCTCTCCTTTATTACTGGACTCTTTTCATTTATGGAGTCAAAACAGAGGACATTTATAAACCACCATTTTGCCCCCAAACCCTCCACAGTCTATAACTCTTGGTAATTTTTTCATCTATATCACCAACCATTCTCACTCCCCATTGCCATTATTCTGAAGCAAATCTCAGACATCCTATTTGTAACTATTTAATTGTGTATGTCTATAATAGAAAAATTCAAATGTTCAGAGAAGTTATAAGAATAGTAAAATGAATACCTTTGCTTCTTTATCAGATAACTGCTAACACCTTTTCCACATTTGCTTTATATTTCTATATAGTAGATAAATCTATGTGTAAGTACATTTCAATTATTTTTGCTGAGTTATGAAAGAGTAAATTGAAGTTGTAGGTATCATGACCACTCACCTTGAAATATTTTAGCATGTATCTCTTAATAATGATATTCTTTAAAGAACAAACTTAAAATCAATTTTAAGAAACTTTGCATTGATACAATACTACTTACCCACTATAATGCACATTATAGTAGTTTTTAAAAATCTGGAATCCAATCCAGGATTGCATTTAGTTATCATATGTTTTTAGCATCCTTTAATCTACAATGATTCTTTATTCTGTCTTTGTTTTCTATACTATTGACATTTTTTAAATGTCTCAATTGTCTTAATGTAGCCTTACTATCAACTATCTCCACCCCTATTCTCTAGGTCTCTAGGCATGCAGACAGCTGGTGATATTTTCATTTAGAATCTCTCTTTGATTTAAGATAAATTAACTGTATTTAGATTTGTGGGGAGGCTGAAAGGCAATGTGAAGAAGAAAATAGAAGTGGACACTTCAGTATAGATTCAAATAAAGTCATTAAGATTCAACACTTACAAGCTTTTTCAATTGCTTTTTTTCTAACTTACTATTATTAGAACTTCACTTGACAAGTGGAACATCTTAATAAGCAAGCACGTGTATCTGATGAGCTTTGGTGAGCAAGCTGAGATCATTGCCATGATACACTAGTTTGTTTTCTACTTGCCCCAGGCCCTGTCTTGGACTCTTGAATACATCCTCCCACTGTAGTCAGAGCAATCTATTTTAAAACATAACTCCGACTATGCTATTCCCCTATTGAAAAAAAATCACCAATAAAATAATGTTCAAGCTACATGGAATGAACAAAATGTCTTCCATGTCTACTCAATACTAGCTACTGCTCCAGTTTTTTATATCTCTTTGTGAACATCTCAAACAAGAATGTCCATGTGTCCAGAGATAAGGAGCACTGTTAGAGAGGTCAGTAGAGTATAGTTTCCTACTCTTTCAGCCTTATACAATAGTAAAGAATTGTGGCAGACTATATTTTTCCAAAATTGCTACCAGAATATATCCCACAAACACTTCTTAAAATGTGAAAATTAATAATCACTAGGTGGAGTTAATGTTCTCTTCTCTTAAAGGAAATGCAGGGTGTGTGTGTGTTCTCGTACTTGCATCAGTATTAACCATGGCATAAAAAACACTTTATCTTTTGGAACTGTGGTACCTAGAAACTTGGAAAATCCAACATAGTTCTAGACTACTTGCTTTCGATAGGATATGGGGAGAAAAATTAGAACTTACAACTTTCTTTTTCCCTCATACACTTCTAATTCATATGTTTTTAAATATATAAAATTGTATTATCAAGTATGTTGGCCATCAGCCAAACATGGCTAATGGACTCTTGAAGTATGGTTAGCCTGAACTGAGAAGTTGAGAGTTTAATATATATACCAAATTCCAAAGAATTAGTAAAAGAAATATGAAACATCCCATTATAATTTGACATTAATGTCCTGTTGAAATTATAATATTTTTACATATTGGCTTAATTAAAACAAATTATTAAAATTAATTCTAATTGTTTCTTTTTTGCTTTTTTAAATTTGGCTACTAGAAAATTTTAAATTACACATGTGATTTTTAAAATTTATTTGTATTATTGTTATACTGAGGGTATATTGTGACACTTACAAAAGTTCTTACAATATATCATAGTTAAATTCACCCCCTCCATCATTCCCTTTTATCCCCCCTCCCCCATTCTTAGAATGGGGTCAACAGGTCTCATTTTTCCACTTTCATACATAAGTACATAACATTTCCGCCATATTCACCCTCCTACACCCTTTCCTTATATCTTCCCCCTCCCACTGGTGCCAACCCCCAAATACGACATGTTTTATTTTCCTGTTCTCTGTTTTTGAAAAAAGACTTTAAAAAAACTTTTATATCACATTTATTTTTATTTATTTATTTATATTATTGTTGTACTGGGGGTACTTTGTGACATTTATAAAAGTTCTTATAATATATCATAGTTGAATTCACCCCTTCTATCATTCTGGAATAGTTCCAATAGGTCTCCTTTTTCCATTTTCATGCATGTGACTTTCATTTGTGACTCAGATTATATTTCTAGTGGGCAACACCAATAGTAACAATTTAATGGTAATACAGTATTAGCTGAAACTTTTAAGGAACAAAAAACTTTATTAGAGAATTGCATGTTTATACTTTTATTATGTGATAAAAGTGAGCAATTACAGATGTTTGGAAAATGCTGGACCTAAAGGCCAGTTGGAAAATCCATTTTGAATAATGTAGGACACAAGGTACCAAAAGAAAAGAAGCATCTTTCTTCATTCTTTCCCCTTTTTCTCTTTACAGATCATTTAAAAATATTCCTTATTCTCAGCTGGGCACCAATAGCTCACATCTAATCCTAGCTACTTGGGAGGCTGAGATTGGGAGAATCGAAGCTCAAAGCCAGCATGGGCAAATAGCTTGTGAGACTCCATCTCAAAAATAACCATTAGAAAATGGACTGGAGGTGTGGCTCAAGCGGTAGAGAGCCTGTTTTGCAAGCATGAAGTCCTGAGTTCAAACCCCAGTCCCACCAAAAACAATTTTTAAATAAAAATGTTCATTATTCTCAAAATCAATAATTCTCTTCTAGCAGGATCCAGTGTGCACTGTTCTCTACTCTATAGTTTGCCTAGTGTACCCCACTGGCAAAGATGGTAGCATGGGTCTTTCTCACTATCCAGCTACTGCATCTGATTGCTGTTCTCTCAGGTGGTGTTGGGTCTGGACTGGCAACATATTTTCAGGGCTTAGAGCAAAATGCAAATGTGTAGTCCCTTGTTCAAAAATTATTGACCCTTTCAAAAAAGTGAAAGTAGAACACTAAGGTCCTTTTCAAGCCCTTACCCTGTGCAACTGTGTGTATCACATGCCCTTGAAGTGGACTCTGCCTCAGTTCATGTACCTTCTTGGAGTTTCCAGGTGTTCTTGGTTCTTTCAGACCTCTGGATAATTATTGTGAGGTGCTGAGAATTCCCTATCCTGATTTAGCTGGATGATTATAGGTCTGTATAATTATAGGCCCTTAAGTAAAGGCTGTGCTCTTTCATTAAACTGCTAAACGCATGCACTTTCTTGAGTCTTCACTTGAATTTCATGGCCCGGATGTAGCATTCTTAGCCACAGAAAAGAGGAAGCTTTAGTGTCTTCACAAACAAGATACATCATCTCATGCCCCTTAGCATTCTCCTCAATACTTTTTGATTAAATCTGAATTAGAATGTTTTTCATATTGAGTAAGAGACAGCATTTTGATGATAATTATTTCTTCACACACTATAAAGCCTAAGCAATCTAATAAATGTTAAAATACATGTAGAGGGCTGTCACTCTCACTACTTTATTAATATATAAGAAATATGAACAAATTTAAGTGTCTATTTTCATCCAATGTAAAATATCATTATTATGATCAAGAGTTGCTTGAGGATGATAAAAAAGGATTATGTTAAGATTTCTCTTGAATTTTTAAAAAGTGAGTTTTTATTATCATAATGTAAAGAATTGGTCCTAATTAAGTTTGTGTGAAAAGCAGAGTACTTATTTCACTAAAATATCGAGTATTGATCATTCTTGTTCACAAACTGACTAGCAGGAAAGTATGCCTTCTAAAAGTAGAAGATGTTGAAAACTATGCCCTTCATTGTAGAGTGAAATAGCACCTAGTAGATGGGACTAGGCATAGATAATGGAAGTATGAACACAGAAAATTAGGATGCTTCAAAGGTTTAATAAAAAGTCAGCATTTCATTGAAATGATAGCTGCCACAAATCCCATGACTTAACTTCACTTTAATGACAAATGACTTTCAAATAATGTATGCCCCATGCCATGCTTGTATTTGTGTTTTATTCCCTTTACTGTTGTGCTGGGTGGGGTACACTGTGGCATTTACAAAGGTCCTTACAATGTATCAAATAAATCATACTTGAATTCACCCTCTCCACTGCTCTCCTTTATCCCCTCACCCCGATTCCTGGAACAGTTTCAACAGGTATCATTTTTGCATTTATATACATGTGTACACAATATTTGCACCATACTCATCCTCCTATCCTCTTCCCCCACCACCTCCCACCTATTTATGCTTTAGTTGTTTTCTTTTTTTTTAGCATAGAGACATTGTCTCACTAGGTTGCTCAGACCAATCTCAAACTCCAGGTTTCAAGTGATCTTCTCACTTTAGCATCCTGAGTAGCTGGAATTACAGATGTGGACGGACCACTACACCCAGTCATTCATTTTAACTTCATTGGGGATGAATTGAATACAAAATAAAATGTAAATTCTTGCCCCATGAAATTAATGTCCAAATGTTTGAGTACTCATTCATTAGTAAAACTTTGGAGGGAAATTTTTTTTTCCATTAAGGATGAACTTAATGTATTTTAGAAAATATTCCTTGTGCATCTTACGTCTGGAATAAAGGATGATGTGACTTATTTTTTTTTTTCACAAGACACAAAGCATGCAGGAACCTAATGACCAAGCTAGGATAAAATGTCTAATACTGGCTAACTTGAGTTAGGAAAAATATTAGGCATTTTCTTCAAACGTTCCCCTGATCCTTTGCCTCCTTATTTCTCTCATGTTTCACAAAGAACCACCAAGAAAGGAAATCAGTTCACCTGGTTTCTGTGTAGCTCCTAATTAATCATCTATGCTCATTTGCTTCTGGACCAAAACTAGGTTAGCAGGTTAGCAGATTGGAATTTGCCTAATATGATGACTATTCTTTATATGGGTCTGTGTATGCTGTACAAGCACAAGGGAATAAAGTATTGGATGAGGATTCAAAACGATAAACTTTTAATGTGGATAACTATCAAAAGAATGAAAAATGACAAAATATACATTAGACACCCTTCATGAAGTCACTTCATATTCCTGTACAAAAAACACTTACATAGCCAACACGGAGTTTCTAATATTATGTGCAGTCAGCTTGAATGCCAAAAGAGTATAATTTTCTTTCATAATGACACGTTACCTGGCAATTTAGCCAATGCTAAAAATTTATTTGCTTATGTTCAGCATCCTTGCACCCAGATATATAGAAGATAAATTAGTGGAGATCTCTATAATTACATTATAATATAAACATACCAATAAATGCCCAAGTGAAATGTGCCCTTACTTTTACTAACCACTGATTATCTATTAAGAGCAAGATAATGTTTCATCTCTAAAATATAATCATAACACCTACCTTGGTAACTCATCAGCTAATGAGATTCAAATGAAAGAGTGAATATGGAAAAACTTTAATGTCTCCAAATCACTGTGTACCTATCTCATATTTGTATATATCTTAAACCCTCACTTCTCAAGGACTCATCTGGAGTCCTCAGATAATTGATTCCTCCGTATAGTTCATATAGATTATTTTTTCAACCATGACCCTTTTATGTTCCAACTGCTATGATAGCATGATTTGCCACTCTGTAGATATGCACATGGTGAGTATGTGCACATAATACAAAGTAATTCAAAAATTTTATGATCTTTGATTAACATGACTATTGTTTACATAAAGCAGTATAAATGAGATTCATCTATCTATGTTGCCTGAGTAAACAATATAATTACTGGGTAGTCAATACAGTTGAGCTTCCAAGCTAAGATGGGTTAAGTAAAAGAAGAATCTGTCTCAGCAGACTGCATTTGCAGTGGATAAATGAGTCATTTCCCACATATTAGTAGATTCCTCTGTGACACATGGAAGACAGCAGGTGAATGTGAATTAGAAAGGTCATTTTGTTCAAAGTAGAAAAGATATCAGTGATATGATTTCATAATTCAATCATATTTATCCATATAAATGTGGAATGTGACAAATCCAGTACTAAAATAAAACACTTCTTGTTGGATATGTAGGGAAAAAGGAAAAAGACCTTTTCCCTGAGATCAATCCATCATCTCCAGTGACCATTTCCTTCTCATTCCAACAGACAAAGAATGCTATGATTTTATTTTAATTGTGTATTATAAATGTTGTGGATATATTTTTTGGGGGGGAATCTATTTATTCACAGGTATTCTATCACATTTGATATGATTAAATAAGCTATACCTTGGGCCTGATTCAGTTATTCTATCCAAAGAATCAGTGCCTACTATTTGCCAAGCATTATAAAGAATCTGGACAACACAACACAATATGGACTCTAATTTTCTTTCTAAATATTTAGTTATAACACTATAACTTCTCACTCTAAAATAAAATATCAAGTAAAAAATTTTAAAGGAAAAGATCACGGTCCACATACTGGTCAATGTCATAAAAATCGCAAAATATCAAATTGGAAGAGAACATAATATACATTTTATTTATTGTGTTATATATATTTATGTACACACACATATATGGACACTAAAGCTTAAAGAGTTGAAAAAACTAGTTAGGTCTACATTAAACAAGAGCCTAAACTTGAGTCTCTGAGATCTTACTATACATGTTCTTTTATATAAATTATGTTAATTTTATTACTTTTCAAAAAAGTTATTAAATTGTTTATTTCTAGAATTTTGGGAAAATCACCTGGATACTTGAGTAAATCCTAAATTCTGTTTTTAGTAGGTTTTCTTATCCTTATATACTAGCACTATTATAATGACAAAACTTATTTGATATCATTCAAGCCTCATTCTCTTTCTTCCCTGAAATTGCTCTGAGGTCCATTTCAATTTAGATTCCTAATATTATTATTACCTCTGGAGTCTAATCTGAAGAGAAGTAGAAGGAGAAAGGCCTAGTTAGAGAACAGTGGGAATCCATAAAAGCACTAAGACATGTTCAGTCTTCTAAACAGGTCTAGGTCCTCGAGAAAAAACCAACAAATATTGCAATTTCTCGTATGGTTCATACTATAGCTATCCAAAATGTCAGTTTAGGTGGATTGTTTGGCTGTGGTTATGAGTAGGCTACAAGCTTTCATTGACAATTGTAGACATTCCAGTATAACAGATTTTTTGTTCATATAGCATTTTACACTTATCAGTCTCGTTCAAACAATAAACATTTAGCAAGTACTTTTTTATGTGCCAGTTTCTGTGCTGGCACTGAAGATACAGTGATAAATGAAATATACCAGGTGACACCTCTATAGAGCTAACCTCTTAATTTGATATGAGACAAAACAAACAAAAATAATAACTGGTTGTGATACGGCATTTGAAGGAAATTTAAAAGGTAATATGATAGTGCCTGGGTAACTTCTATGAGGTGACTTAAATTACATAAAGGGGTCAAGGAAAATCTTTCTAAGAAGGTAATATTTGAGCTTATATGGCTTACTTGTAGTGAACAATGAATTGTGGCATGAAATGGAAGTAGGAGGTATAGGCAGGGCTGATTATATGATTATATAAGATGTTAGAGGCTATGAAAAGAGGCTTTGATTTTATTAGTGGAGTAGAAATCCACTTAAGAGTATGGAAGACTATAACTTTTTATAATCTCAAAATGTGAAACTGAAGGGAACCTCAGTGGTAATTTTAAGTAATTTGTTACACAGGTTAAGACACTAAAGTCTTGAGAGTGAAAATGACTAGTAGAGCAAGCTAATAGCAGAGCAGAGACAAAATTTGTGTCTCTGAACTCTAGAGAGGGAAAAAGTAAATGCCAATGGAGTAAATGGAAATGTTTAGATTATTATCTTCATCTAAATGAAGAAAAGTGTCAGGCCAAAAAGTAATCAAAGGGTTCAATTCTGAGATCTAAAAAAACATAGAATCTTTTCTATGGCACAGGCAAAAATGGGAAATTTTGGCATTTTTGATCATTATCCTCAAAATGTAAAAATATGCTTCTAAATAACCATTGTTTGCCTTGATAATCCACTATACATGTGATTAATAAGTTTTGTGCTATTTATTTACATTTTCAGCCATTACCATCTCTTCTGATTTCATTTTAAAAGTCTGATAGTAAATATAACTCAAGAGTGGCATTGAATAAGACTCTGAAAGTTTTCTTAAATTTCATAAGCATAATTATTGTCAAATATATTTCCAAATGGTATAATAAATGTACTACAATGACCATTAGTATTTAATGTTTGTTGAAGATTACAATACACTAAGTGCTGAATAAAAAGATTTTTTATACAGTTGATTCTAAAGAGACTAAGGTTTAATGTAATAGAAATTCACTTATTTGGGTTTTTTTGTGTTTTTGTATCCTTTATGCTTTCAGCATGTTGATTAGTAATTTCTTAATTAAATTAACATGGACTGGAGTTCCTGATATATAATTGTAGGATGTCATCTTTCTGAAAATCACTGAGATAGACTAAGATTTTCTGAACTCAGACACCTTTGGTCCATGAGTGTTGCCTTAGCATCCTGGAAAAAAAAACAAATTTCTACATACGCACACAGAAATTATGCACAAATTCTGACACATCCTTATCTAGGAGGTAATCTGAGAAATAGGTAATTCCTATTTCCATTTTCTCTTAACAAGTCCAACAAAATATAGTTTATATATAATAGTAAAGTTTATGCCATTAGTTTTATGAGTTGGTCATGTCATAGCTTATTTGGTCTATCTTTCCCTTGATTTATACATATTCTGCAGTGGATTCATAACCAATTAAAGTGGTAATGATTGCAACTGCTTGCTTAGAAAGAAATCAGGAATAAGTACAATGCTAATTATAGAAGAAAAAAGCAATTCTTGTGACGCCTTAAATACCAGTTAAAGCAGCAAAATGACTATTAAATTTTTATGAAATGTTTACTACAAATGTAAAAATCAATTACTTTATCCATTGCCCCTAGTTATAACAGTTGTAGGAAATTACCACACAAAGATATATGTATAAGGATTTTTTACTGGAAATGTTTTCTATAAATAAAAGCATAAAAATATTAAATAACCTTCAATACATCAGCAGTAAATGATGGCATATACATTAAAATGTAATATTGTGCAGCCATCTTAAAATTAGAACCTGTGAAAATGTCTAAGATATATTATTATTTTGGGTTGCAAAATACTATCCATAGTAACACACACACATAATTTTCATAGAGAAATATTAAGAGTTTCTCAATATGTGACACAATTGTAGTAGACTGTTTCTATTACTTATATTCCTGGTATTCTTTGAGGGTTCTTGGTCTGTTTTTCTCTCTCTTTTTTTTTTTACATCTACCATGTACTACTTTTGCAGTGAGAAAAATCAGTTAAAGATTAAAATATAAAGTATCTGAATAAGAGAGACTTAATGGTATCTTGATGATCTCACAACACTCTTCCAACTCTTAAGCTCTGGCTTTCAATATGTTACTGCCTTCCTGATAGACTTTCAAACACTCCTCATAATCATGCTCAGAAAGATCAGTGTAGGCCATACAGAGTCCACAAACCTTCCATGGAAAAATTTCCAGATGGCAGAATGTCTCCTGCAAGTGTTTTGAGTCTTTTGAAAATCTTTCCAAAATTGCATTATCACTCCCTTTACAGTAGAACCAAAGTGGTACTGATGGAGTTAGACAATTACATTCTTTCTTGTCACTGCAACTGCTGTAATTCAAAGCACTTCCAATATTGAAACTTCGAGCCTACATTGCCTGCCATTTTGAGACATATTGCAAGGGTTTTAAATAACGATAATTAATATAAACAATAGGTATGGTAGTATTGAGCATCTCTTCTGCTCCTGAAAGTGTTAATTGCATGCAAATATTAAATCAGTTTTGAAAACCAGACAGATGATTTGAGAATAAAGGCATGTAATGGTCTTCCTGATTCTGAATACTTAAGAAAATAAATTGAGATTTCTTGTCCCAAGATATTCCATTTCTGTCAAATTGATTTTGATATCCACCCTATAAATTAGGGAGATAAGATCAAGGCTAAATTTACTCTTGGCTACTTTATAGGTTTTCTTTTTATTCTTAGTCTAAGAATCATTTTTCTCATATCAACGTAAAGCTAGCTAATAAGCAGAGCACCTAGTTTTTTTCATGAATTATTATGAGGTAGATGTGATGTCACTGACATTCCTGACAACAAAATTATTATAATGTGTGAGAAAGCATAAAATTCTACCACTGTTAGAGATAGATTGAGGAGAGTTATACTTTTAATATGAAGAAGTATAGGAAGACCTTAACCATTTGTTCATCTGCATTTTTCTTCGAATTCATGCATAAGAGGGATATATGATAGAAACTTATAACTAATTAACTCTGAAAAAGTATGATTTAATAAAAGTATAAAATAAAAATCCAGAACAAAGTGTATAGTCACAATTTAATTGGATGCATTTTTCTTTATAAGTAGTACATAAAATAATGATGAATCTTAAAATCAATGAGGTCTTAGGTTTCCTCATGAAATATAATGGTATTGAGCCGCATAATAAAGAACAGGTAATATAAAGTATGAAGTTTGGTCCATGGCTTACCTAGAAGTCTATTTTAAATTTTCTAGTTATTTAGTGAATTTTCAAATACCTTTCTGTTACTGATGTCTAGTTCTTTGTCAGAGCACACACTTAAATATGATTTTTAATCTTAAATATTTGTTAAGGTATTCTTTATGGTCCAGAATATGGACTGTCTTTGCAATGTAGCATGTACACTTAGAGTTTCTAGTCTGCTATTGTATGTAATAATGTATAAATATCAATTATGTGAAGTACATAGAAAGCATTCATACCTTCTGTATCTTTGCTTCCCTGCATACTTGTTCTATTGATCATGGAGAGTAGAGTATTAAAGATCCATTTCCCCTTCCTTTCTGACATTTTTTGCTTCATGTATTTTAACATGCTGTTGTTAGATGCATATACATTTAGGATTATTAGTATTCGGTAACTAGAGCTCTTAGTTACTACAGACTATCATTCTTTTATTCTTGATCACTTTCCTTTTTATAAATTTTACTTTGACATTTTATCCATCCTGGCTTTCTTTATACTAATATTTGTATAGCATACCTTTTCCCATCCTTTCACAGTTTTAAAAATATAGTATATTTTAATTTGGCATTTGTTATACTTACATTTGGAATACATATATCTTATATGTGTACATATATACATATATGTGTATATAGTTAAGTTGTTTTGAGTTTGTAAAATTTATTTAATAATGTGATTTACATTCCCACCAACAGTGTAGAAAAAAGGGTTCCATTCTCCCCACAGCCTCATTAACATTCATTGTCCATTTTCTTGATCAATCTCTTTAGTAGTAGGAACCATATGAGAAATTGCAAGATTTGTTGGCTTGTTCTCAAGAAGCTAGACCTGTTTAGAAGACTGAGCATGTCTTAGTGCTTTTATGGATTCGCATTGTTCTCTAACTAGGCCTTTCTCCTTTTGCCTCTCTTCAGATTAGACTCCAGAGATAATAATATTAGGAAATCTAAATTGAAATGGACCTCAGAGCAATTTCAGGGAAGAAAGAGTCAGAGTGAGGTTTGAATGATATTAAGTAATTTATGTCATTACAATAGTGCTAGTATATAAGGATAAGAAAAACTACTGAGAAAAACAATTTAGGATTTACTCAAGTATCTACGCTTACTTTGTCCTACTAAGCATACTTTTTCATTAATATGGCTAGATTGTACATTTTATAATTTTTCCTATTTTGCTTTCCTTTTGTTTATAAATTCTATCTCTAAATTATTCCATTCTTCCCAAATCTCAGCATTCATGGTTAAAAGTAGTCATGCAGCCCACTCTATATTTTGCTTAGAAATTTCTTCTTTCACATATACCAGTTTATCATACTAGGTTTTACCTTACATAAAATCCTACAGTATGGACACAATGCAACCAAGTTCTCTGCCACTATATAACAATAAGGTATTCTTCATTTCCATCCAAGACTTCCTCATAATGGAAGTAAGCCAATGGAATCTAGATTTTTTTTAAGACATGAAAACAGAAGGGGGACTATTTGGGAAGGGAAATAGGAGGACACAGGAACAAGAGAGAGTAATGGGGGGAAGAATAGGATCAAAATAAATTATGCACATGTATAAAAATGTTATAATGAAGCCCATTATTTTGTAATGTTAGTATATTAAAATAAAATTTTCAAGACTAGAAAAGCTATCCTAAAGGAGAAACACATTGTACATAGGAAATGTACCATGTACAGATAAAAACATCACATTTTACATTTTATCCCAAATCATGAATTAATAATAACATATTATATGTTTCAACATTATTAAAAGTACAGATTTTTAATGTCACTCAAAATTATTAACCATTGTTATCCTCCCCCCCAATTATTAACTCTGTTCACCACACAGTACGAGAAAGCACTGAAACTTATTCATACAGTTTAACTGAGAATTTGTATGGTTTGAGAAACACCTTCCCTTTCCCCAAAGTCCCCCCTCCCACAGCTTCTGGCAATCACCACTGTACTACCTATATCCATTAGATCAACTTTATTAGATTCTACAATTAAGTGAGATCATACAGTACTTAACTTTCTGTGTCTGGCTTATTTCTCTTAGCATAATGTCTTCCAATTTTATCCATGTTATCACAGAAGATAGAACTATCTTCTTTTAAAAGGCTGTATACTATTCTATTATGAACACTTAGGTTGTTTCCATTTCTTGGCTACTGTCAATAATGCTGAAATAAACATGGAAAGACAGATACAGATATCTCTTTGATACTATGCTATCAGTTCCTTTGCCCAGAAGTGGGACAAATGTTCTTTAAATGTCTACAAAACATTTGAAGAACTGAGACCAGTCCTTGTCAAACTCTTCCAAAGAAATTAAAGAAGGGATACTTTCAAACTCATTTTATTGGCCAGCATTATCCTGATACCAAATCCAGATATGAAACTACAAGAAAACTAGAGAGCAATATCCCTATTAAACACAAATGTAAAAATCCTCAAGAAAATACTAGCAAACCTGCTTCCACAGTTCATTAAAAAAATTGTTTGCCAAAATCAATTGAGATTTATTCCAGACATTCAATGAATGTAAACCTACCAATGTAAATGTATAAATCAATAAATGTGATACAATATATTAATAAAATGAAAGACAAAAATCACACAACCATCTCAGTACATATGAGAAAAACATCTATGTTGAAAAGTATCAAAAATATGGATAGAAAGGATGTACCTTGGTACAATGTAGTTATGTGTGAGAAGCTACATACTATATTGAGAAAAGTTGAAAGCTTTTTCTCTAAGATCAGAAGAAAGAATATCTATCACTGCTTCTATTCAACATAATAATTACTGAAAGATCTAACCAAATCAATTAGGCAAGAAGAGGAAATAAAAGGTATTTTCTCTTCTTTTGAGCAATTCAGGCCTGACTTTGTTCAGAAATTAGGCCTAATTGTGCTTTAAGGATTGGTTTGGACATAAGCTAAATCTGGTCAATCATACAGAAGGCAATGACTAATGGGAAAATCTGCTATTACCTCTGTCCCTTCCTGTCTTTCTTTTCCCTCTTGTACTTTGACAATGTATATATTATTCTACTTTGTGGTATTCCAAAGTAAAGTATATCTTCACTCTTTTTTATTCTCTTCCTTTATAATCCACAGATTCTATGATTTCCAGTGACCTGTTTAAATTTCACTGATCCTTCTACATAATTTAGTCTTCTGTTGGATGCCTCTACTGAATATTTGAGTTCAAAATAGTGTACTTTTCAGCTTGATTATTTCCATTTGTTGCAGTCCTTTTGAATTCCCTTTCACATAAAACACATATTTGCATTCCATTAGGGTTGGTTCCTGGAGATTTATCTCAGTCTTTTCTTTGGAACATGTGTCCCTGTTTTTTAATTTTCCTTGACTCTTTTTTCAAGAAAAGAACCATTCCTATAGTCTTGTTAGCCTGGTATCTTGTAGGACATGCTCTCCCAATTGGTCAGATATTCCAAGTGCCTCTAAACTATTTGTGCTTGTCCACTGTCTTTGCTCTTAGTTGCTAGTGGCCCCACAAATTAGAGTGTCAATTAGTGCCATTGCCTCAAGAGTGGTGAGATAGAAGCAAGTTCCTTGGAATTCAGCTATGAATCATAATTTACTTTCATCCAGCCTGTAGAGATGAATTTTCATATATTGAGAACAGCAGCAAGGTTTAACTTTTTAAGATAATGTTGTTTTATAGGGATGACCATTTACATATGTTGATAGTGAAGAGGTACTTTTTTCCTTTTCATTTCTCTCCATCCCCTTCCAATCTTTGCTCACAATCTTGACCAAAGGAATAGTTTACAAGAGCAGAATTTTCACTTATCCTTTTATAGTCAGACAAGACAAAAATGCATGAGAACTGAACATGTTATATTTTTCATTTTACAAACATAAATTTGCTTGATTATTTTGTGGCCCATTGCAAACTTTTGAACAACTTAAGCCAAAAATGGAGACTGAATGTAGAATAATCTAGGAGTATATGTGGAAATATTACTAAATTGCAGATAAGCATATTCTTGTAAGAAAAATAATTGAAATATGATGAATTAGTGTTAAATCTTCAAAATAGTCATCTTTGAGATCCTGATATAATTCAAAACATTTTGAGACTTTGCAAAATATCTTGCTGTCAGTAATGTTTGTGGCATGCCTTTAAAAATATCTATTAAATAGCTATTCAATTTTTAACCAAAAACTGAACTAGTTACTTGGAGCATCAACTTTACTAGGCAGATACAACCTCAAATGAATTTTGAGTATCAAAGTTATCCTTAAAGAAATAGTTTCCAATTTGATAATACTTAAACATTTTGTGCTACACAATTTAAACAATAACATGAGCTTACATTTGTACAACTTATAATGATTTTTAAAACATTTTTTCATTTGAGCCTCATGATGATTCTAAGAGATGGGAACCTCCATATTGCAAATGATAATATCAAGGGTTAGTCGGGTTATATGGTTTACACAATATTGTAGGCCCATGTATTTGAAGTTTAGAAGAAAATCCTACTCTTCTCACTACTGTTTTAGCTTTCTTTCTAAATAGACCACATCACTTTGCAATCCTACATGTTCTAGTAAATTTGTGATTTTTCTTATAATTTCATATATTTATTTTCAAATAAGTTTTAAGAATATAATTTATGTATATAGCACAAATAATTTTGAATTTACACATTCAGATTAATAGCTAAGCAGATGTAAAGCCTTATAAATTTGTTTCCAAAATGCTAGACATCTGGTACCTTAAAAGTCACTGTATCAGAACAACTAATCCTTGACAGCAATTTAAGAATATGGACACATTCAAAAGAAAATAAATAATAATACCCTCTTTCTCTTAATGACCATAATATGTCATGAAATAAACAAAAAAGTAAGATTGTTTTGGGGAATATTAAAAGTAGTCATATGCTAATTGGAAAAGACTTGGTAATTTTGCCTTCATATAGGACTTTTGCAAAAAGTTACTTGCTTGGAAAGCAAAAGTCCTCTATGGATAAATTTATGACATGGGAAAATTATATCTTTTCTTATTTGAAAAGATATGCTGCTTAAGTCAACCTTAGAAATAATACATTCTAAAAATAAGGTTTCTGAGTTAGAAGACATATGGCAAATCTCATGAAGTCAGGGAGAGAGGAAGAGTTACCATGAAATGTGCTCCATTAGAATTGTTAAGGGTACACACCATATTTTCTTAATAACAAATATCCCTTTTAAAAAATGTGGTTAGCCCTATATTTTTAATTGCATAAACAATTCCTTCAATTTTCCCTGCAAATATGTCAAATGCTTTCTACTTTGAATTCACAGAATTTATGTTTTATTTTACTTACACTCAAAAGGTATATTGTATACCCACTGTATATAACAGTGGAATGGAAAAAAAATAATTCTACGTTTAGAAGTAGAAGGGTGGTTGATTTGAGAAAGACTCCATGGTAGAAGTTACATTCCCATAGAGTCTCATGATGGAAAATATAGCAAAAGAAGGAAGACTATGTTTTTGATGTGGTTAAAAACTAACATTTATTGGAGTAAAGCTAGAAATAGAAAGGTAAAGCAAGATTGAGAACAACTTGTAAAGAATTTCAACCACCATGAAAGGAACTTCAGTCTTTATGCTATAGTTTTATTTAAAATATTTAAAAAGACTCACTGAAGAAATACATACACAAGATTTAATAATCAAAAATGGGTTAGAATTTACAATGAGAATACCATAGTACCCTGTCCCATCCTTATATACTCCATTTTAACCCATTAAGCTAGGTGGGTTATTAGATTAGTTAATTTAGAACATTATCCATGCATTTCCTGTGTGTGATTACATCCTTTTCAGCTCATATATTGCTTACCATTGTAACTTTAAGAAATATGTTTAGAAGGGAATCCAAGATGGAGACTAGAAGAAGGAAGCAGACAGTGTGAGCTCCGTAAATCAAATATTTTGCTGAGACGCTGGAGCCACATTTGGCAGAAAAAAAGCACCAAGAAGAAGCAAAACTCCAACACCCTGAACCCTCAGCCCATACAAAGCTTCTCCATGCCACATTACACTGAGAAAACAGGAGGGCTCCCATGCCACCAGACACCAGCTCCAAACCAACTTGGGAGATGCAGACCAACAGGTGAGTAAATAAGTGGCAAATGGTCTTCCCACAGCTACCACTGGGATAAAACAGCATAGCCCCCTGGACAGACTGACCCCCACCCCACAAAAAATAAAAAAAAAAATAAACTGAATAATAAACAAGGAACACACAGTGGGTGGGGGCAGGATGCACTGAGCTCACTGAAGAAGGAGGGAGGCTCAAGGAGTTGATCTCTGTGCGAACTTTCAGTAAACAAAGCCTGGAAAGCAGACAAGCTGACAATAGGCAGGTGATGAGCCTCTGCCTGAAATAGGGCAGATAGTGGTCCACACTGAACCAGTGAGCTACATCCAAAATCAAACATCACAAAACTGAAAAACAGTCAACAAACCAGCATAACATGCTGACAGCAGAGAGCTGGCTGACAGATCTCTGACCTTGCCCCAGAGAAAGGGTGTGAGGCAAAGTAACAAACCCCCAATAAACTAACACAGCAAGAACCCAACTCCAAAGCAAGATGGCTAGTGGGCCACAGAGCTGATCTCCAGAACTCGAGGACAAGCCATACCTCACTGAGGGAGGAGCTGACTAAGAAGCTGCCTCTGAAAGATAGGAAAAAAAACTGACCAGTCTCCCCAACCATTTGGTGAGACTAAGACAGAGCTTCTGCTTAAATACCAACACCAGAACTGGATGCTGAAGGAGTAACACCAGAACTACTAAGACTGAAATTCTATTCTTCATGGACCTGGAATTTGTTTTTTGTTTCTCTCTGTTTGTCTTGTTCGCTGTTTGTTTGTCCACCATCTCTCCCTGTTGATTTCTTCAGTTTTCTATTTTTTTTCGTTCTTTTTCTTTCTGGGTTTCATGAGTTTTACTGTTGTAAGATAGCTAATACTAAATTGCACACAGATCAGGGACAGAAACAGCACCAAGTGGAATGATGGGAAGACGAAAAAGGGATGGAAACCATTCTTCCCCCCAAAATAAATTAACACAGGATTCAGAGAGAAATGAAGAAAACAGATACCCAGCTCCAGACTTCAACAAAACAAAGATAAACTATCTCAAGGAACCCAATGAAGCCCACAAGAACACCCTGAAAGAAGAAATCCTGCAAGAAATCACTGAGAATTTCATTGGGATGTTACTAAACATGGTCAACCAAAACATACAGGAGGCACTCAAGAAATTCCAAAATCAATGTGAGTCAATGCCCTGTATAGCTATCCTTATCTCAACCAGCAAAAACCCTTGTTCCTTCATTTTATTGCTTATACTCTCTCTACAACAAAATTAGAAATAAGGGCAAAATAGTTTCTGCTGGGTATTGGGGGGGTGGGGGGAGAGGGAGGGGCGGAGTGGGTGGTAAGGGAGGGGGTGGGGGCAGGGGGGAGAAATGAACCAAGCCTTGTATGCACATATGAATAATAAAAGAAAAATGGAAAAAAAAAGCTACAGTTAGCACTAAAAAAAAAAAAAAAGAAATTCCAAAACAACAAAAATAAAGAACATGAGAAAACACAAAAATAAATAAATGAAGTCATAGGATCCCTAAATAAATACCAAAGTAACAGAGAACACCATAAATAGAGAGATAAAGGAATTAAGGGTAAAAATTGAAAATACTAAAGAGGAAGTAACCCATGATATGGAAAACCTCAGAAAAAAGAATGAAACAGAAATACAAAACAAAATGGAAGGCCTCTCCAGCAGACTAGAACAAGCAGAAGACAGAATCTCAGAACCTGAAGATAAAATGGAAATTAAAGGAAAAACTGAAGAACTATTACTCAAGCAACTCAAAACCTGTGAAAGGAATATGGAAGAACTCACTGACTCCATCAAAAGACCAAACCTGAGAATCATGGGCATTGAAGAAGGAGAAGAGGTGCAAGCAAAAGGAATTCATAATATATTCAACAAAATAATAACAGAAAATTTCCCAAATCTAGAGAAAGCTATGCCCATTCAGGTACAGGAAGCCTCCAGGACACCAAACAGACTTGGCCAAAATAGAACTACCCCATGACATATTATCATTAAAACAACAATCACAGAGATTAGAGAAAGAATATTGAAGAGTGTAAGAGAGAAAAAACAAATAACATACAAATATAAACCCATCAAAATCACAGCATATTTCTCAATGGAAACCTTAAAAGCAAGAAGGGCATGGAGCGAGGTCTTCTGGGCACTGAGTGGAAATAACTTCAACCCTAGGATACTCTACCCAGCAAAACTATCATTCAAAATAGATGGAGCAAAAAAATCTTCCATGATAAGCAGAAACTAACACAATATATGACCACAATGCCACCACTACAAAAGATTCTCCAAGGAATTCTGCACACAGAAAGTGAAAGCAAACAAAACCATGAAAGGACAGGCAGTACCAAATCACAGGAGAAGAAAAGATAAGAAAGTAGAGAGTAACATTGATTCAGCTGCACACAATCAAATCCTTAAACAACAAAAACAACTAAATGACACGAATCACCACGTACCTATCAATACTAACACTGAATGTTAATTGACTTATTTCCCCCATCAAAAGACACCATTTGGAAAACTGGATTAAAAAGGAAGATCCAACAATCTGCTTCCTACAGGAGACCCACCTCATCAACAGAAACAAGCACTGGCTTAGGGTGAAAGGCTGGAAGATTTACAATCCAATGGCCCCCCAAAAGGCAGAAGTAGCAATACTTATCTCGGACAAAGTAGACCTGAAACTTATATTGGTCAAATGAGATAAAGAAGGACACTCCATACTAATAAAAGGTGAAATAGAGCAAAAGGAAATAACAGGTATCAACCTATATGCACCCAATGTTAATGCACCCAATTTCATCAAACATACCCTGAAGGACCTAAAAACATACATAGACTCCAACACAGTGGTAGTGGGAGACTTTAATACCCCCCATCACCAATAGATAGGTCATCCAAACAAAAAATCAATAAAGAAATTCTAGAACTAAATGACATCATAGATCAAATGGACCTAGTTGATGTTTACAGAACATTTCATCCAACTTCTGCACAATATACATTCTTCTTAGCAGCTCACGGAACCTTCTCTAGAATTGATCATATCTTAGGGCACAAAGCAAGCAGCAGCAAATATAAGAAAATAGAAATAATCCCATGCATTCTATCTGATCATAATGCATTAAAACTAGAAATCAACAACAAAAACAGCAGTAAAAAACATGCAAATAATTGGAAGCTGAACAACACATTAGTGAATGATCAATGAGTCATTGATGAAATAAAAGAGGAAATTAAAAGGTTCCTGGAAGTTAATGAAAATGAAAATATGACCTACTGGAACCTATGGGACACAGCAAAGGTAGTCCTAAGAGGAAAGTTTATAGCCAAGAGTGCATATATTAAAAGGGCAGAAAGATCTCAAATCAATGATCTAATGCTACATCTCAAACTCCTAGAAAAACAAGAACAAGCAAATCCCAAAACAAGCAGAAGGAGAGAAATAATAAAAATAAGGGCTGAAATTAATGAAATAAAAACAACAACAAAAAAACCATACAAAGAACCAATGAAACATAAAGCTGGTTCTTTGAAAAAGTAAATAAGATTTACAAGCTTCCTACTTATGTCTCCCGCATAGCTGGGATTATAGTAATGAACTACCATGAAGGATTTATCTTATTGAGATGGGGTCTCACTAAGTTTTTGCTTGAGCTGACCTTGAACTATGAAATCTTCAATCTCTACCTCTTGATTAGCATTACTCATGTAAACCACCATATACCCATCCTATAAAATTCATATATATATATATATACATACATACACATAAATCCTCTATATACATTGAAAACTACATTACACAGTGTTATAAATTTTGCTTCGACATTCAAACATAATTTTTAAAACAGAAGGAGGAATAATATCTCTGTTTTATTTACTATTGTTTGTTTTCTGTATTCTTTCTTCCCTCCTGATGTTCCAGTATCATTTCCTTTATTGGTTCCCTTCTGTGTAGGGAATTTCCTTTACCCATCATTCTTCTTTTTTTTTTTTTCATTTTTGTTTTTTGTTGTTGTGCTGGCTGGGAATACATTGTGACATTTACAAAAATTCTTACAATATATCATATTTGAATTCGCCCCCTCCACCATTCTCCTTCTCCCCCCCCACCATTCCTGGAGTAGTTTCAGCAGGTCTCATTTTTCCATTTACATGTATGTTTATGCAGCACCATATTCATCCTCCTATACCTTTTCTCCTAATCCTCCCTCTTCCCATGGGTGTCAACCCCCCTCCCCAGGCAGGACTTGTTCTGCCCTCCTGTTCTCTGATTATGAAAAAGAAAAAAAATGACATTTTTGTTTAAGATAGCTGTACAGGGAGTTTCCTTGTGACATTTCCATGTATATATGTATTATAGCCCAAATTGGTTCATCTCCTCTATTTTTGTCTTTTCTACCTCAGTCCCCTTCTTATGGTGGTTTCAACAGGTTTAAAAATTCTATGCTCATTGTTGTATAGACAGTACATCAACTATATTCACCTTCTTAACTTCCTTCTTTTATCTCCCTCTCTCATATGCACATATTTTTCTTGAAAGACATTTTTTGCTGAATACAGAATCCTGAGTTGGCAGTTCTTGTCTGTCAACATTTGAAAAATGTTATGCTACTTCTTTCTATGGTTTTTTCTTTTTTGGTTTTTTAATTTAAATTTGGTGAAATATCAATGACATAAAAGTTACCATTTGATTCATTTTCATGTGTCAAATTCAATGGCATTTGCGTATAATCACAATGTTGTACATCTATCAGCAATATCCATTTCTAGAACGTACCCATTATCAATAACTCACAATTCTTGCCTTCCTGAGCTGCTGATAACCACTATAACACTTTTATTATTGTCAGATAATTCTGAAATTTCAGTCATCTTGTTACTAATATTTATTGATTCTCTTTTTTCATTCAGCTTGAAATCCTCTTGGTTCTTGGTTTTGAAACATGGAATTTTGGGTATTACATCATCAGCTTTTTGATTTTATATAAACCTTCTCTTTTAGGTGACTTTCTGTGCCATTGATCCAGCAGAGGAAGCAGAGGTGCTGACTTCTTTCAGCCAGGTGTGGTAAAAGTTCAAGCTCCCCACTCAGCCTTCATGGATACCTGAAATTGGGACTTTTTTATTATTCCTGGGCTGTGGTTGGAGTTCTCACTTTTCTCTAGGCTTCCACAAATATCTCCCTGGGTTGGAGGGGTAAGTGTGTATCATTAAAAAGCTCCCCATTTGGTTTCTGCTGACATTTGGAATGGGAAAAGTGGCCTCACTGTTGCTATACAGTGGTCAAAGATGTGACTTTCCACAAAGACTTGTCCGATGCCATACCAGTGGGGAGGAGAACATTACTTTACTGCTGGATGGTGATAGCAGTTCAGACTCCACTGACACTCCAAACTTATTATTACATGGACTACATACCCTGTTTTCTCCATTTCTAGCCTATTTCTCTAGCTTTTTTAAATGCCCTTTTCCCATTCACTGCTTCAGCCACACTGATTTCCTTTCTATTATATAATCACCTCAATTTCTTAGTGCCTCAGAGACTTCACACATACATTTATTTCTTCCTTGAACAAGCTGTTTCTGCTCTATTTGTACCTTTATTCTTCTAATAGCTCAAGACTGTGCCTAAAGGTTACTTATCCAGATAAATCTTCTCTGATCATCTTAAGGATTTCATCCCCCCTTCCCCTCAGCTCTTCATGCCAGTGCTTTTCATATATTATTTGTACCACATTACAATGTAGTGCATGTTTTCTACTAGATTATAAGCTCTAAAGGGTCAGGAACCATGTCCATTATATTCAGTAGTGTACCTATGGTACTTAGTCCAGTCTTTGGTACAAAAAAACCCTTTAATAGATGGTTGTTGAACAAATGGGAACAAAATACTATTTATATAAATTATACAATAAAGACATACCTGTAAGCTGATGTTCCTCACAGCACTAGTCACAATAACCAAGCTTTAGAAACAACTCAAATGCCCTACAACTGATGAATGGATCAAGAAATTGGTGTATATATATATATATATATATATATATATATATATATATACACAAAATGGAGTATTACTTAGCCATAAGGAATAATGACATGGAGTTTGAAGGTAAATGGATGCAATTGGAGGACATCATGTTAAGTGAAGTAAGCCAGGTTCAGAAATACAAAGGCTGCCATGTTTTCTCTCATACATGGAAGACAGATCTGAACATATCCAAACTCAGAGGTAGAACATGTTTGCAATAGTGGAACTACTCTATGGAACTCAGGGAAAGGAAAAGAGAGTGATAGAGCATCAGAAATATCACATAACATAAGATGTGAAGGTAGAGAATATAAGGATGCATATTGAGAGCTGTTGAAAAATGGGGGTTGGGAGGTAAAGGGGTAAGGGAGAGTAATGGAAAGGGTTGAACAGACCAAAGTAAAGTACACCCACAGTGGGCATACATTGAGAAACTTCTTTGAACATAAACTTAAATATTAATAAGGAAAACCAGGACTGTAAAATAGGTACAGTGTGTGTGGGGATATTAGTGGGAGGGCGGAGGGTGAAGGAAGGAGATGAAATTGAGGGTATATGGTAGATGGACTTCATATACCTATATGAAACAGAACTAAAAAACCTCTTGCAATTGCTTTAAGTGGAATGGGGAGGGGGCTGAAGGGGAGAGACAATGGGGGCAATGTAAATAATGTATAACTCAAATTGGAATTGTCACTATTCCCCCCATGTACAATGAATATAGTCTAATAAAAATTTATAAAAACAAAGAAATTATATTGCTATCTTCTAATATAGAGAAGTGCTTGCTCATTTAATTCACTGAGTATGCATTTATATCTGTGAAACACACCCATGATACTTTTATACGACTCCGTCACTTCATTTGCTATATCATGTCAAGAATATCTATTTGTATGTATGCTTTGTTTTATTTACAGTCTTTGAAGACAGTGATCATGTTTTATTCATTTTTGTGTCTACAGTGCTTAGTATAGGGCCTGTACTGAGTGTTCATGTTGAAAAATTAATAAATGATAGCTTACATTGTCCTACAAAGTATTTGAAATCATTTATAAGTAAACAAAGCCAAATATTCTCATTAAATCACTAAAAGAGCTAAGTTTCCTTTGAAGGTGTAGAAAATGCCAAAAGCAATCAGTGAAAAACTTACAAGACTCTTTTTTCTTTTTTTTGGATATAGACAGTGTCAGTGGGAGTAACTGATTTGTTCCATTTGGTATGAGCATTCTTAATTAGCCAATCTTCTTAGAAGTAAATAAGAGCTGTTTGAGATAAAAATTCAAAACTTATGGAGAAAAAAACCCCTACATTCCCACTTCTCATCTTTATTCCTATTCAGTTTGCCAATTGCTAGCTGAAGATTAAACAAGTGATCTCTTAACTTAAGCATTTTTACAATAAATTTTTGATCTGCCTCTAGAGATGTTCAAATGAAAATGAGCCTAACATTTTTAATGTGAGAACATTATCTAAATCTCATGCTTTGAATATAAACAATGTTAAAGTTCAGAAGAAATGGCTTATACTGGGGTCTTTGTTTTGTTTCTTATCTTACAACAACAACATGGGATTTTTAAAATTAATTATAGGTAATCTTAGGGTACCCTAACAATTAGGAACATTGCAGTCTTTTCAAATTTGAAATTGAGTAGTTGGTGCAGCTGCTGTTGCTGATTTACTAGGACATGCTGGACTGGCCTAGTTTATCCAGGCAGAGGTTCAGCAGAGCTCACTTCTTTGGGGAATAGTTATGGACTTCCTAGATCAGATCTGTGCCAAGTGGTCAAGCAGTACCTAATCTACAGCATGGTGGCAGCTGTTAAATTGGCTTATCACACTTCCATAGATTCATTCAGTAAGGGGACAATTTCAAATGTATTTAGAAAGTTTATTATTTACACAGGCAGCAATGCAAGATAAGCATTGTGTCAGCTTCCCATGTTCCCAGTCCCATAGAATGATATCAAACCCAAGGGACCAGATAATAGATGACACAAGTGGTGGGTGAGGTCAATCTGTCATCGAGAAGCCAATTCTAAACTACAGCTAAACAGTTTTATAGACTGGTGGAAGCAGGGTGTTAGTTGAGAAAGGGATTGGGAAAGGTCCTCACAAGAGTGTCTTGTCATGTTCTGGGGGAGGATCACAGGGCATCATGCTGCAAGATGTAGCATGTTCTGTTGTTGGTCCTTGACAACATGTGTGACATCAGCAGGTTGTTATGGCAAAGTGGTTCCCCTGCAATCTTATGCATGGGGGCGGATTTCAAAGCCAGCCAGATTTAAAGGTTGTCATCAAACTATAAGTGGTAAAAATATAAGATATGAGTAAGGTATCATTAATAGTGTCTGAAATTTCTTAAGAAAAGAGTAAATTGAGAAGAGTTGTCATTCACTGTGGAGCCATCTGAATAAAATATACACACAGGCAGGTTATGAGAAAAGGTAGAAGAAAACTTGACTTGTGAAAAAGTCAATATATCATGGACCAAGCCTCTCCATTCTAACATCTGGCTCTTCCACAGATCTTAACAATGCCATGAAGGATATGTAAACTGACAAAAACCACCATTTTTTCAGTTGTTTCTGGAGCAGCATTATCCTCCCCCCAAACACACACACACACACACAGAGTTTTTTACCTGAAGTTCATTGCTCACTGCGTTCTCCTGGTTCTTATTATATTTACTTCTCTTCTCTTTCTCCAAGGGGCTTCTTCCATGAGCATCTCACATTGCCCCTATCTCATGCATATTCTCATTTTAGTAATGACTCACAAATTTATATTTTCAGCCCATACTGAGCTTCACATTCCTATATGTGAATGAAAAAAATTGCCTATTATAAATTCCTTTTTTATTTTGCTTTTAGTTATTTTTTTGGATAGGGCCTTACATTTTTGCCTGAGGATGACCTCAGACTGCATGCAATCTTCCTACCTATGTCACCCACATGAGGATTATGAACAACCATGCCCAGCCTGTTGATTGAGATGGGGTCTTGCTAACTTTCTGTCAAGCTGACCTCGAACTGTGATCTTCCTAATCTCTGCCTCCCAAGTAACTGAGATTACAAGTGTGAGTCACCACACCCAGCTTATAAATTCCTTCTTAACTGTCTCATAGATATCTCATGTTTAGAATGTACATAAGAAAATCAACATCTCATATTACCTCCTCCCCTGTTTGCTTCTTACATTTTGTGTGCTATATGGAGAAGAAATAAATTGTTGATTCATCCAAGCTACACTCCTGGGAACCACTCCATTGACATTTATTTTTTCCTAACCATTCATATCCAATTAGTCATCAAATTCTCCTGGATATTTATTAAATCCATCCTTTTCTTTCCATTTACCCCCACATGCATTGCTCTGTTTCTGATCTAGTCATCCCTTCACTGGTCTATTGCCACATCCTCTGAATTGACACTCCTCAGTCCTGTCTCTCTCAAATCTATATTCTTCATGGATACCAGAGTAGCCTATATAAAATGCAAATATGTAAATATGACCAAGTCACTTCATTGCTCAAAATCTTTAAATGGCTCTTTTTTAATGTTTTTGATTGTTGTGTTAGGTGTCGGTACATTGTGTCATTTACAAATGTTCTTAAAATACATCAAATACATCATACTTGAATTCATCCCCTCCATCATTCTCCTTTATCTCCCCCTCCCCATTCCTGAAATAGTTTCATCAAGCATCATTTTTCCATTTACATACATGTGTATGTAGTATTTGTACCATATTCACCCTCCCACACCCTTTCCCCACCTCCTCCCCCCTCCAATGGTACCAAACACCCCAGACAAGGACCTGTTCTGCCCTCCTGTTCCCTGATTTTGTAAATGAAAAATAAAATGACATTTTATTTGTTTAAGATAGCTATATAGGGAGTTTCCTGTGACATTTCCACATATATAAGTGTTATAGCCCAAATTGGTTCATCTCCACTATTTTGCTTCCTTCTACCTTAGTCCCCTTCTTATGGTGGTTTCAACCAGGTTAAAAATTCTATATTCATTCTTGTATAGAAAGTACATCACCATATTCACCTTCTTAACTTCCTTCTTTTACCTCCCTTTCTCATATGTGACCTCCCCTTAGAGTAACCTGTTTTTCATAATATTGCTGTATTTGTATTAGGTCTATATTCCACATATGAGAGAAAACATGTGATTTTCGGCTTTCTGAACCTGGCTAACTTCACTTAAGATGATGTTCTCCATTTCCGTCCATTTACCTGTAAATGACAAAATTTCATTGTGCTTTGTGTCTGAATAAAATTCCATTGTGTATAAATACCACATTTTCTTAATCCATTCATCAGTAGTGGGGTATCTTGGCTATTTCCATAATTTAGCTATTGTGAATAGTGCTGCAATAAACACAGGGTGCAGGTGCCTATGTTGTAACTTGACTTATATTACTTTGGGTATATCCCTAATTGCTGGATCATATGGCACTCCTATTTTTAGTTTTTGAGGAGCCTCCATACTGTTTTCCAGAGTAGTTGCACCAGCTTACATCCCATCAGCAGTGTATGAGGGTTCCTGTTTCCCCACATCCTCACTAACATTTTTTGTTTGTGTTCTTGATAATGGCTATTCTAACAGGAGTAAGGTGGAATCTTAATGTGGTTTTGATTCGCATTTCCTTTATGGCCAGGCATGGTCATGTGTTTTTTGGCCATTTGGACTTCTTCCTGTGAAAAAGCTCTGTCCACTTCATTTGCCCATTTCTTCATTGGGTCATTGATTTTTTGGGAGTTTAGTTTTTTGAGCTCCATGTATATTCTGGTTATAAATCCCTTGTCAGATGTATAGCTGGCAAAGATTTTCTCCCATTCTGTGGGCTGCTCTTCAACCTGGTGACCATTTCCTTCGTTTTACAGAAGCTTTTTAATTTCATGTAGTCACACAACTATAACCAACTTATCTTTGACAAAGGAGCTAAAAATATACGATGGAGAACTAGCAGCCTCTTCAACAAAAACTGCTGGGAAAACTGGTTAGCAGTCTGCAAAAAACTGAAACTAGATCCATGTATATCACCCTATACCAAGATTAACTCAAAATGGATCAAGGATCTTAATATCAGACCCCAAACTCTAAAGTTGATACAGGAAAGAGTAGGAAATACTCTGGAGTTAGTAGGTATAGGTAAGAAATTTCTCAATGAAACCCCAGCAGCACAGCAACTAAGAGATAGCATAGATAAATGGGACCTCATAAAGCTAAAAAGCTTCTGTTCATCAAAAGAAATGGTCTCTAAACTGAAGAGAACACCCACAGAGTGGGAGAAAATATTTGCCAACTATACATCAGACAAAGGACTGATAACCAGAATATATAGGGAACTTAAAAAACTAAATTCTCCCAAAACTAATGAACCAATAAAGAAATGGGCAAGTGAACTAAACAGAACTTTCTCAAAAGAAGAAATTCAAATGGCCAGAAAACACATGAAAAAATGCTCACCATCTCTAGCAATAAAGGAAATGCAAATTAAAACCACGCTAAGATTCCACCTCACCCCTGTTAGAATAGCCATCATCAGCAACACCACCAACAACAGGTGTTGGCGAGGATGCGGGGGAAAAAGAAACCCTCTCACACTGTTGGTGGGAATGTAGACTAGTACAACCACTCTGGAAAAAAATTTGGAGGTTACTTAAAAAGGTAGACATCGATCTTCCATTTGATCCAGCAATACCACTCTTGGGGATATACCCAAAAGACTGTGACACAGGTTACTCCAGAGGCACCTGCACACCCATGTTTATTGCGGCACTATTCACAATAGCCAAGTTATGGAAACAGCCAAGATGCCCCACCACTGACGAATGGATTAAGAAAATGTGGTATCTATACACAATGGAATTCTATGCAGCCATGAAGAAGAACGAAATGTTATCATTCGCTGGTAAATGGATGGAATTGGAGAACATCATTCTGAGTGAGGTCAGCCTGGCCCAAAAGACCAAAAATCGTATGTTCTCCCTCATATGTGGACATTAGATCAAGGGCAAACACAACAAGGAGATTGGACTATGAGCACATGATAAAAGCGAGAGCACACAAGGGAGGGGTGAGGATAGGTAAGACACCTAAAAAATTAGCTAGCATTTGTTGTCCTTAACGCAGAGAAACTAAAGCAGATACCTTAGAAGCAACTGAGGCCAATAGGAAAAGGGGACCAGGAACTAGAGAAAAGGTTAGATCAAAAAGAACTAACCTAGAAGGTAACACCCACGCACAGGAAATCAATGTGAGTCAACTCCCTGTATAGCTATCCTTATCTCAACCAGCAAAAACCCTTGTTCCTTCCTATTATTGCTTATACTCTCTCTACAACAAAATTAGAAATAAGGGCAAAATAGTTTCTGCTGGGTATTGAGCGGGGGGGGGGGGGAAGGGAGGGGGTGGGGGCAGGGGGGAGAAATGAACCAAGCCTTGTATGCACATATGAATAATAAAAGAAAAAGGAAAAAAATTTCATGTAGTCCCATTTGTCAGTCCTTTTTTCTCTTAGTTGCTGAGCCATTTGAGTTCTGTTGAGGAAGTCCTTGCCTATGCCTATTAATTCCAGTGTATTCCCTGCTCTTTCCTGCACTAGCTTCAAAGTTTCAAGTCTCATATTAAGGTCCTTAATCCACTCTGAGTTGATACTTGCACAGGGTGATAGGTATGGATCTAGTTTCAGTTTTCTGCAGGCAGATACCCAGTTTTCCCAGCAACATTTGTTGAAGAGGTTGTCTTTTCTCCAACATATGTTTTTGGTATCTTTGTCAAAAATAATTTGGGCTTAGCTGTGTGGATTCATATTTGGGTCCTCTATTGTGTTCCATTGGTCTTCATATCTGTTTGTATGCCAGTACCATGCTGTTTTTATTGCTATTGTTTTGTAATATAGTTGGAAGTCGGTTGTTGTGATACCTCCAGCATTGCTCTTTTTGCTGAGTATTTCCTTAGCTATTCACAGTCTCCTGTGTTTCCAAAGGAACTTTAGGGTTAATTTTTCAATCTCTGTGATGAATGTCATTGGAATTTTAATGGGGATTGCATTGAACATGTAGATTGCTTTGGTAGTATAGCCATTTAAATGGCTCTATCTTAGACAGCATGCAGAAAACCAAACTTTTTTCTGATCAAAGGATACAACTTGATGGTATTCAAAAATGTTTGTTAAATAATGAGTTTATATACTCTTCATCAATGGCATGTAGTTTCCAAGTACATTGGAAACATTTTTTGGTGGGCTAGAGCTTTATGTGTTAAGAAAACTAAGTTTGGTGGGTTCTGAGATTTTTATTAGACTGTGATTAATACAGCAGGAGGCAGCACTGAAAAGAGCCCTTTAAAAATGATTGGAATAACCTCAACTCAAGACAATTTCTCTTCACTCAGAGAAAATTGCTGTAGATCTTGGTCAAGAAAGGACATGACTTGATTTAATACAGTTTACCTTCAAGGCAAAACAACAAAGAAAGTATTCTACTAATTGAATTATCCTCTCTGGGTGCTTCTTCTCCCTGTTAAGTCTAAAGGGAGATTTTGCCATAAGCAGTGCACTGAAGACCCATTTGCAGTTAAGGTTTCTTCTTACTTGCTTCTGTGATGATTAGAAACTTAGATCACTCTCAGGTGGTTGGTTAGACCAAAGGCTCTGGTTTTAACTTCATAGCTGTTTGTTGATTTACACTGGGAAGAAAATAACAACAAGATTGTTCAGAAATTTTGCTGAGTTCTCTCTGGAGCAAGTTTTTATATCATTTTTGGGAATCACTTGTGTTTTGTTTTATCAATATTAATCATGTCAAATTGCCTAGATAAATTTTCTGATCAAGGAATACAGTGGGTCAGCATAGAACACTGACTTTTGCAATTATAGGAAAGATTTATGCAAAATGGAATGGAAAAGGGGGGTTCTTAACCTTTTTCCTATTTTAGCAAAAGGACTACTCCACAGTTGTTCTATGTTTCCATGAGCAGCCCATTCTAAAACAAAAGATAAAAGAGAGAAAAATAATATTACTTAAAAAACAAAAAAGCTAGAAATTAAAGACAGCCAGTGCAAAAGCAAAATCTGAGTAAACTGGGAAAACTACCAGAAAGGGATCAGCAAGATATTTTATCTGAATGTTAAATAACTAAAAACATTAAAATATATCTTGCATGGTAAGTCTGAGGACTGAACCAGAGTAAGTGTCTTTACAAAAGAAATGATAAGTAAAGATTAAGATCCCTATAAAATAGCCTTTGGAAAATGCAGAAGTTATTCCTTAGCAGCTCCAGAAGAAATATTTACACCAACGAGACAAAGGTTTAATGGTCCTTCTTCCCGTGGATGGCTCCTTATCTGACTTAATTACTAAAAGTCAGATTCATTGAACAGATTCCAGTTAGAAGACCATTTATAAATTCTATATCTGAGGTTAACTGGAATAGTTGATACACTATAAAATCTTAACTGAGAATATTTTGGTCAAGAGATTTAATATTTTACTGAAATCTAGAAGGAGAAGAATAAAACAGACAAGACCATAACAACCAGTGGCATAAACTAGATTAAGATATCATCTAAAAATAAATTAATAAATTAGAAAAGATAATCTGTAGTGATTCATTTTGACATCTCAAAAGTTATGTCTCCAATTAATTTAATTAATTTAATATTTCTTTTATGTCTACTTCCAAAAAGAACCTAAGGTTGTGTCCAAAGAGTACATTTTGGCTTTTATATCTAGACTGTTGAGGTATGTGTGACATCATGCCATTTAGTACCTCATGTTTCCATACGTTTTTTGTGCCAACGTGCGTCTAATAATCTTCGAGACTGTACCGTGTATTAAGAAAAGGGAAGAATAAGCTGTCCAAGTTTGTATGTAGACACATTATACTATACTTACAGAAATGGAGCAAGACATTAAATTTTGAATAACAGGTAGGAGAATATAAAAGCTAGCTTACTTAAAAAGTTATGGAAAGAAAAATGCATGAAAGACTTAGCTGAGTCATTTGGAGTTAATAATAATAAAGTGAAAACCCAGTTATGTTCTGAACAGATTAAGTGAATTGATTAATGTTGATTATATTGTTAAAATCAAAGGCAAATGCTCTATTTTGTAGGGAAAACCTGAGGGAGGAGGATTAGTAGAAATACATAAGGTTTGGTGAAATCTGTTCCATAGTATAACTCCACATCCACACTTTGGCTCATTCTTAGTTCTTAGACATATTTTTATAATTGTTTTAGGTGACTAGGAAAACTAAATTTCTGACTGCAATAAATTGGAGGGGCATATGTACAAGTTCATTCTGATGTAGGATCCTCCCTCAAACCCTCTTTCTCTGGGATCTTTTTTCCCTATCTTCTTTGGCAATGGTCTTTTCATGGAGTACATATCTGTTTACTGCATCCTAGTTTTTGGCATTTGTCTTGATTGATATTCCACTCATCACGCAAGTGATATCTTACTTTGAACTTGTTTTAAGTATGATCTACAGTTTGGTTGTCATGTAAACCCAGCCCCTTGATTTGCAGTTTGGTGTTTTAGCCAAATTTAGTCACTTCCTACATCCTCACAGCTGTTGGTTAGGTACTGGTTAGGAATACTCATGGTGATTCTGACACTTGTTTGCAGTTACCATTCTAATGAAATATATCCAGTTAATATTCAGTAGACCTTCTGTTCACTCCTACTGTTCATTTTGTGATAACAGTACAAATCTTTTTACTAGTTTTCAAAGCTCATGTTCCTGAATCACCTTAACTTGATGCTATACTCATGCATCATGATCTCAGACAAATTACTTAACTTTTAAAGCCTATTCATTAATTTATTCAACATTTATTGAACTATGTATAATACAGTTGGTGATAAGAAGTGAATGTGATAGCTAAGATTTTCTTGTCTGTAAAATGTGGCTAATAGAGATGTTTTGACAATAAACTGAATGTAAAGTGCTTCGCATCTTGTTCAATAAATGTCCATTGTTGTTATTATAAGTAATATTTTAATAAAATTATTTTTTGTCTTTTGTGGTATTGGAGATGATATCAAAGGCCTCACACATGCTAGGCAAACCCTCTATCCAGGACCTACATTCCAACCTTGAGAAAATTACATGCTCTACAACTGTAACCCCTACCGATTCATAATGCATTCCTTACATTTTAAAATATAAAGCTTCTCCATCCATTACTGACATTGGAAATGGTCTTTTGTGGAAATACCAACACAGTGTTCTTACATTCAATTACAATGTAAGCACACCAGAATATAATACCTCTCACAGTTGGTTAGGCAATAAAAAATAGGAAATGACAACCATGATCAAGATTATGAAAGGAGGTGCTACTCCTGTATCTTGTTAGTGTAGACTTATCTAATATTTTAAATATCTTTCCAAAATTGCACATATAGTTTAAAGTTTAGATTATTCGAAAAGGAAACAAGATCAAATAGAAACTGTCTTAAATTGGCAGTTGTGTATCTCATGAGATTGAGTTAGAGACAATGGTTACTGCTGGAGGTGGAAGTATCTATTAACATTATGGAGATGTTTATAGAAACAGAAAGTTTCTCTTGTACTTAATGAGATCACTTAAGAATTACAAAAGAAAATAATGCTTATAATGATGGAAGCGTTTGCATCTGTACTCTTTTGGATTATTTGTCCTTTTAGGTGAAGACTCATTTGGCATCGTGTATTTTACTAAGGGTTGTATAGTAGCCTGTGTAAGATTTTTTGAAGAAAACAAGGTTTGAAGCATCATGTTGCTACCATTGGATCTTATATAAGAGCATTTGAATACAAAATGACATCTTCTAAAATAGGTACTGGGAGTTCTTAGTGTTGGAGGGGTTGGCCGAAAACCTGAAACAGAGCGCCTTTGAAAGACACGTGTGTCTTTGAAACACAAGTGTGTGTGTGTGTGTGTGTGTGTGTGTGTGTGTGTTGAGGGGGGGCGGAGGGGAGGACCGGTCTCAAGATCAGCAGGACAAGCAGCTTGCAGTTGACAGCCTCAACCGCTCCACTTCCTACAGCGGGCTTATGACCCTCGGGAGATCCGACAGCACTGGCCCTGCTGCCTCGTCATCACTGTGATTTTGGCTGGTGGAGCGGGTTCCCGTCCCCAGCAGTCCACGCCTCCGTTCTCTGCAGGCGTGCGTGGGTCTTCGGGAATCACCTCGGGAGCCCACTCAGCAGCGGGGAGGGCAAGAGTAAGGAAAGCCTCGGCTCACGTAGTAGCCGCGCGCGCTTCGGGGTGTCCCCCTCCCCTCTGTAGCGCCTGAGCCACCTCAGCTGTCAGCGTTCAACTGGTGGGTAGTCCGCTTCACCGCCTCGTCCCATGTGAGGCTGCCCGCACCTGACTGACTGACCCCAGGCAGGCAGCCCGGCTCGCGCTGTCGGCCGCCGCTGCGCACGCGCTCACCGCGCGCCTGTGCGCCCTGGCGGACCCCAGGGCGGGAAGGCAAGGCTGTGAGCAGCCCGCACCTGACTGCCTGTCAGACAGACCCTGGGCTCCGGCCTCGTGCT
This sequence comes from Castor canadensis, assembly GCF_047511655.1. Lineage (NCBI taxonomy): Eukaryota > Metazoa > Chordata > Mammalia > Rodentia > Castoridae > Castor > Castor canadensis. Next base: position 124,186,717 of record NC_133405.1, on the reverse strand, counting down.
GACACGCGCACGCGCCTCGCGCGCCTGCCGTCGGCCCTGGGGGCGGGACCGCGCGCCAGCGAGCGGGCGGGGGGCTCGTGGCGCGCACGCCCCGCACCCGAGGGCTGCGGAGAGATATTTTGGGTGGCAGGAGGCCCCTCGTCATTTCCGCCAGGCAGTTCGTCGTGCCAGGGGCTTCACTCCCGCGCGCAAGGCGAGCGGGCAAGTTGGCTGCAGGCGCGCTGCGGCGGTTTCTTCCCTCAGCGCCCCGACCCTCGGCAGCTAAAGCCATGAACTGAAGCCCCGCGGGACAGAGACCCGAGCGGAGTGGCGGAGGCAGCAGCCGCAGCTGCAGCCTCAGCTGGGACTGAGCAGACCCAGTGCGGAGCCGCGACTCCGGCGTGGTTCCCTCCCCGTCGCCGCTCCCACCGCTGCTGCCCACGGTCTGCTAAGACACAGTACAGCGGCGAGACCGACACACAAAAGCCCCTTTCTCCGCGCTGCGGGCCCTGGGAGGCTGCGGCCGGCAACGGACCCCACCTGAGGGCGGCTCAGGCTGCTGACTTCGTTTTGTGTCTGAGCTCCGCGCCCCACGCGGAACCAACACCGTGCCCATGGCTCTGATAATGGAACCAGTGAGCAAATGGTCTCCCAGCCAAGTAGTGGACTGGATGAAAGGTAATGCCGGCTTTGGGAGGGCGAGGCAACACTGGGGCGCGGGGTCCCGGCACCAGGGATGGAGGCGGGGGGCGCCCGCCGCGGCACAGCCAGCCATCGGAGCGTCCACCGGCTAATCGTGGTACGCGGGGCGGGGGACGGTGGGTGTCCTCCGGAGGTCCTCCGGGGCTGACAGGGGCCTGGGGTCTCAGGTCTCCTTTTGTCTTCTGCCTGAGGGGGCGCGGAGAACTAGAGGGCGGCGGGCGCCACCTGGTTGGAGGCAGGAAGCCGGACAGCAGAATCCCGCCGCATCTTGCCCACTCCCCGCTTTCTTAGGCGTCCCCAGGACACAAGAACCTGGCGACCCTTGTCTCCCACATCAGGGAGGAGCCCCAGGGACCTGCTTCCATGGTCGTCTGTTCCCTAGTCCCTTTGTTCCTGGAAACCTGACGCCCCCTCGGCGGCCGCCTCTGCCAGGTGCCTTCTCCAGCGCCAACTCTCCTGGCAACTTTTAAGCCCGCATAATGGGGTCAGGACGCGGTCGCCCCTGTTTAGAGCCAGAGAGTCCCCTCCTGTAGCTTATACTGAGGGTGCTGGGTGAGGGGTGAGCGCTGCTTTAGGGTGGGGAAAACATGCTTCCCTTGGGACAGCATCCGCGCTGGTACGTGCAGGCTGTGTCCTGCGCATCTCCAGGAGTCCTTTGCTTCCCTGGGTTCAGGCCAGTTGAAGCTTTGGACCTTTTTGTCAGAGGTTCAATGCCAGGTGGAAGATGGTGCGCATTCGAGTACCCTCTCATTTTATCTATCTTGAAGACACCCCCCGCCCTGCCCGACTTTTTCCCCTGGCAATTTCTAACCACACTTACAGACATTCGCCCTCTTAGTTGCAAACATGGGCTTCTTCTCTAGTTTCCTGGGTTTCCTGCCTCACTACCTCCCTCTGTTGTTGGAGTTTAGGGGCTTGTAGAGACCTTCTCTTTGCATCCCCAGCTCCAACTCTGAGGAGGGTATGGAATAAAGGATTCCTGGGCACGCTTCGAAGACACTTAGGAGATTTAAGCTTTGCTAAAGGTCCTACCTGAGCACAAACTCCGGATAGAATGAGACTCCAGGGCTTATCATCTCTGAAAATGTTCCGAATATGACCGAGTCCCCTTGTTAGGGCTTGCTTAGTAGCCAGACTTTCTAAGCTTCAGGTACTTTAGAATGAAAAGTGGGGTGATTGAAAGGGATCAAAAGTAATAGGAAGAAACTCAGTTTTCCCCCTACCCCCCCAACCTTTTGGCCATTTGCTCATTCTTGTGGATTTTCCTTGATCTATTTTGATTTCCTTTTATCTCTCAGTTGCCCCGTTGTACTTCATTCATTTTGCCTTTTATTTTCTAATATGTGGAAAGTGCTTTGTAACTGCAGAGCACAGTATAAATGTGAGTGAATTGAATTAAACCTAATTCATTATTTATCGACTGCCCCCTATGTGCAGTGTATTGTGCTAAGGTGCCATGGGGGTTATAAAGATGACTAAGACAAAGTCCTGCAGTGGCTCATCTTTTCTGCTGCTTGTTCTCTTTCCATATTTGCTATTGAAATTCCAGCTTTCTAGATTCTCACAAATTCCCTCACGTCCCTGCCTCCTTTCTCAGACACAGAAAAACATCTGTCTTCTCTGCTTCTCAGTCATGGAAGAAAGGGCCAGAGAATATGCAGAAAGCGTGAATGCTTAATTAAAACTTTTTCTTTGAATTTGTCTAACAGGTTACTTTAATTTGAGTCTGTCGCTGCAATATCCAAAGAAAACCTATCTTGGCTCCATGGAAGTCAGATCACCATCATAGACTACCTCTTACACATTCCCATGATGCTTGTAGTGAGTGCTGCATACTCCATCTTCTTTACCTCCCACCCAGTTACATTCTTGCAGTTTCCCTTCTCTCCATGGTTTAGGTCCACTGAAGCAAGTACAACATATGATGCATGTAATCTGACGCACATGGTTAGTTTTCAAGTACCCTAGTCCTTTGAAAATCTCTCTAGCCTAAAACACAGTTTCTTTGAATTTAGGTTAATATTGTTAGCTGTGCTTTTAAATATACATTATATTTAAGTTGGATAACTTGTTTTCATACTTGTTGGTGATGCATTTTACAGCTATTTGAAGAGATCAATTCAATAGCCAAGATAGAATTTGTGTATCTTTGTATAACAAAGGATTGAAAGAGAATGACTGATTTAATTACCCATCTCAGGTCCAAGTTACCTATTCCAAGTCCCAAACTGCTTACTGCTAAAATTTCTATAATATTCTTATAAACTTGATTTGAAATACTGTCAGAAAATGAAATGAAATGAACATTTCCTCAACTTGTAACTTACACCTGTTACCTTAGTTTTCTCTACTCTTCTCTCCAAGTAAACTTTAACAAAAGACATTTAAAGATACTTTTCACCCTTTCCTCAGATGCAGAAATGTTTAAAAGTCAACTGCTAATTTAGGTTGTAGCTTTGAGGTGGTTAAACCTCATTTAATGTTGTATAATGTCTAGTGTTATAAAGTAAGTACCAAAGAATGAATAAGATTCTTAAACAGCTACAGCATTGTGCAAGTTCTTCAGAGCATGATCCTAGTGTGACAGTTTCATCATCCCTAACGTTTAAAGCATATATGGCATATGCTTTCAGCTGGCCACAATCATAAATGTTTATAACTCTATTTAGTAAGGTACATTCTTTATGTTTTGTCTAGGATATTTTTCTCTTTACTAAACAGAAAAGAATAGACATGGCCATATATTATGATTCTAGAAGACTTATAGAAGTGATATAGAAACTCAGTCATCAGAGACAGAAATGAAAGGGAAAATGACAAAATTATTGAGCTTTAGTAGCATGTATTCAAGATTATGCATGAAGGACCAATTACACTTTGTAATTCATTTTGACCTATTATTGCTTTTTTATTTAAACATTCTTGAGGGAGATAAAATATAAAATTTATATATTAATTATTAGCAAAGATGTAAGTTGCTTACCCCTCAACTCCAGTATTTATAAAACCCATTAGTCACCAAATTTTCTATTCACAGTGAATATTTAATATGATACATTGTTAATGTTAGTTGTAGGAAGTACACAAACTCATGAGTCAGGAAAATAAGTAGTTATAGCTCAGATTATTTTTGACAGTAATTCTGTCTAATTAGAATACTCTACAAACCTTGAAATGAATTTAAAATTAAGTTTATAAAAATGTTTTTGGAGAAAAATCAAATGTTTGTCATTTAACACTTGAAACCAACCTTCTTCAATTGGAAATTGCATTCAGTCCTCATATACTTTTGATAAAATCTTAAAACATAAATCGTTTACAAAGTGAAGAAAAGCAAAGAAGTTATTGGATAAAGCAGGGCATGGGCATAGCTTGCCGAACAAACATGAGACCCTGGGTTTAATCTCCAGTACTGGGGTGGGGGTGAGGGGAATAAGCTCAGTCTGTGACTCTAAAATATGTTCTTTTTCAGTTCCTATTTATTCACTTGTGGAGCCTGGAAATAATTCACAATCTGCAGTTGCTTGAGTCCCTAGTCTTTTTCCACTTTTTTGCTCACTAAAAAATAGCAAAAATCTTTGAACACTTCAGGGCCCCCATTATTAATTTTCCTTGTGCAGCTCACATCCAGTAATTCCAACTTTCTTTTTATGGCTTTTCCAACGTTGAGACTTGTTAAAATAGCTACATGACTGCAATAGTTATTATTTTCTAGTACTAGCTCCTTTAAAAAATTTTTTATTTTATCATTTTTACATTTACTTACATGTGTATACATTATTTGTTCTTCTAGGTATCTTTAATCTCTTTCTGGGTCAAATAAAAAGATCATGATTTCTGGAGTCAACCAACAGGCCCTGCTGTTGGTCTCTTCTCTTGTGGTGTGTGGGAATTAACTCTTGTTAATTCTCAAACTTGTATTATTATAATCCCTAAAATAATCTAAATTTTAAAGATAGCCTTTTCTCAACCCATTCTGTAATCAACTGCTCTACTCTTTTCCTGTTTAAACCATTTTCTTCAAGAAGCAGTCTCTGACTTCTGATTTCTATCCCGATGACTCAGCCCTCTTGAGGATGGAAAATGAAATATGTTATTTTAGGTATAAAAAACAAAACCGGTGTTTTGTACACAAACCCATAATAGAGGAAAGTATAATGATAAGGAAAGGCCTATTCAGTATAAATGTTAAATGCTGTAGAGGAGAATGTATCTAATAAGGCAAAGAACTTTTGACAGGTACAATGCTCTTTAGTAATTTTTTTTATTCTTCTTTATAGAACCAAGAGCTTAGGTTGAAATTTATCTTAAATTGATAAGGAAAATGTCACAATTTTTAGTTAAATTGTCTTGAGAGATCAGAAATAATTTTATGCAGGAGCTTGATGGTATGTTTTGTAAAATACATGTTAAACTTGATTGAATTGGTTGTATCATTTCCTTTTAAAAATTAAACTTTTTTCAAATGCAGGGTGACTAGGTAGGCTCTAATAATCATCTACTTTGGATTTGACATTTTTTGCAACAGGAATTCTTATTATTTTATGCAAAGAATACACATTTTCCATATGTATAGAACTCAAAAAACATTTTATTTGTAGTGTCATTAACATTTGCTTCTTAATACTCATAATTTAGTCCTGATTAGGAAGAAAGAGTATATTTATGTGGAATTATTCTGGTCCCCAGATATTATTTATTCTACACTTCTGTATGGAAGGTGCTTTAATGGATCATTTTAAATAAATTATTCTTTGCTTTGGAGAAATTAACTTCTTTAAAAGATAGCAGTAACATTGAAACACCTATGCCAGTAGAGAGACAGGTACCAACTAGTACAATTTGTTACATTTTTTAAAGAAAGATTATATTAATACATACAAGCACCAATGGAAAGACAAAACGATAATGTTGTGAATCAAGATGAGGTCCAAGGGGAGGAGGATGTGGTTTTAGCAACTATTTAAACTGTTTAACTGATGCATATCCTAAAAGGAATGTATTCGAATGTAGAGGCATAGCAAGGGACTACGGAGTTGAGATGGGGTTATTAACCAGAAGGGTTTGTCTAGGTCTGTCTGGTTGAAGGGGAGAGATGGGCAGAGAGGGAAAGTGAGGGAGGAGTGTGAGTAGGTGGCAAAAAAGTACAAGAACAAATCTGCATTTCACAAAGACAATAAAACTCTCATCATGTCCTGAGTTTAAATAAATACCACATTATAAAACTTTGCCTGCCAAAAAATAAGCCCACAAAGAATGTGTATTGAATTGGTACAGCTGTTTCAAATCTGTTTCTCAGGAATAATTTGGAAATAATGTTAAAATGAGTTATTTTGAAGGTTAATTACATCATTAACATTATGTTCTTGGATATTTAGAATTTTATTGATCCAGATTCTTATATGAAGAATGGAGATGGCTTTTAAATATTAATAATGTTCTTAAAACAATGATAAATTACCATGTTCATCTATAGCAGAGCAACTTTGCATTAGAGCTTAATTTGTTCTTTATGACTTTTAGTTTTCTATGTGACTACCTTACAGTATCTCACATGTAAGGTTTATTGTGAAAGATGAAGTACTAGATTCTGTAAAGCATAGCAGAAGAATGGAACATCTGTGCTAACTTAAAACAGGGAAAGGAGAGCAGGCAATTTGGGAAAATGGAGTCTAAAATTTTTTATGTTTTATGATTTTTGTCATGGTTTAGTATCTGACTAAAAACAGAAAGTGTAATGGTGTATTTCTATGGTTGTGAAAGCACAGTGATCAACCAAAGAGTTGATTTTTGCTAAGCATTTAAATGCTATCTTATATTAAAACAGCACAGATATTATATCTATCATGTCGAAAGAAAGTTTGATATTATTTTAAAGATGGAACCAGAGGTTTAACAGTAATTTTAGGCTTGCAGCAAGCTGTTTGTAAAGGTGCATTCCCAAGATCTCCAAGGGTTGTGAGTACATTCTGCTCAGTAATTATGGATACAACAGTGGAAAAGTTTGAGAAGTGGTAGTTGGGTTTAGAAAAGATAAAATTAATGTAATCCATTTCTCCATTTTTTCCTGTTATTACAAAGGGCAAAATTGACCTTTTAAGTTAAGGTCCTGAGAGTTATAGCATCTTAAACTGAGATTTACTAAATAAAGTAAGACTTATATTGACATTAATATGTGATTAAAAACATTGTTACATAACTAATGTTAAGTATCACAACATGGCTTTTATATATTTACTTTTTATGAATGTTCTTAGAAATTAGTGTTGGGTAGGTTGGATAATCTTCAGATACAGTGGTAGACAGGAAGAAAATACATATGCTTGCTGCCTTTTAAAACGTTGCCCAATATCCTTTTTATATTGTTGTTTGCATGGACTTTTTATTTTGTTTCAGATACATCTGTTATTTTAAAAACAGGCTTACAACACATTTTCTCAGGTAATGCCTACAACAAATCAATGAAAATCTGGCTTAGATACAGAATTTTACTTTTTAAAATTTGTTTACCAAAGATTATGAGTCTGTTTTCTAACAAGGTGCTGGTTATACACACAGTGTAATTTATTAATAAAAAACTTTAAATATTAGCCTTAAATAATTCTTCTGAATTATTATTTTTAACATCTGTTGAATATTTGTTATAATTTTGATGTTGGTATTTTATTTGTGTATATGGGAGTTTATTCTTGTGCTTTTTTTCTTCACTCACATTCTTTTCAAAAAGTCTAATACTCTGGAGACTTGCAGTTTTTTCCTTGCAGAGCAGAAAGCTCAGGTTTCAATTTTGGGTAATTCATTTATATTTTGGTTTTCCAAACACTCTACTGAGATATTAAATACATATAAAAGAGAAAATGTGGAAGGTTTGCTAATGTTGCTCAAAACAAGCATATAGGTCCAGTTGCTAATTTTATTATTGGCTTGCCAGAGCCTATGTGGAAACCAAGTTCCATATGGTATAAAGCCAATGTGTTATGTCAGAGCTATGTGCTTCTTCTCCATTTCCCTCCATATTGGTGCCAGGATGAACTTTGTGGCAGTCTCTGCTGGCACCAGCATTGCTTAAAATCAGTGGTGCAAGCCTTCCTTATCCAGAAGCTTGCTCCCTTGCTTTCTATTAGACTAGAGGCTTTTAGTTTGTGTTGAGTTGCCACATGCAGAGAGAAGTTGTTTCTGTGGAATATTTTGGGATTAGGTCATTTTTCCTTCTAGTCCATTGTTAGACATGCCTTGAGTTTAAATATGGTAAAACCTAATAGAGATTCAATTTATTTGAAATTTGTTATAACTTCACTGGGCTCCTATGGAAAATTACTCAGTATGTCAAGGAAGGGTATATTGATCAGTCTAATAATGCTTTCAATATTGGAAAGAAATTGTTTGACACAGGAGAATGCAGTTTAATACAGTGTTTTCAAGTACTGTGTTTTTCAGGAGCCATTTTCATATTGAGAATATCACAGAAATTGCTTGTAGTTTTAGTTAGAATTTTTATATTTTTGGAATCATGCTTTTTGTTTAAATCTTTTGGAGTTTTTTTTTTTTTTGCAAACATTGCACAATAAAATTTGATTCTTCCTCTCATTTGCCAAAACTCCAAAGGTCTCATGTACCTTACATTTTCTATTCCTAATAATCCTTAAAAGTAACGTAAAGGATATTTATCAATACCTTTATATAAGTAAAGAACAGAGAAGTTAAGCATCTTGACAAGAATATATAGCTGGAATTACGTTTAACATCAACTCTTTTATCCCCTACTGAATTGGATATACAATTTAGTGTATTAAGGACCCAGTCCAGGTATGTATATATTATTTACAGATTTGATTTCTTTCTAATTTCCCGAATTTTCTTCCCTTTAAAAATTGGCAACATAATATAGTCCAGTTAACATCACTTTGGAATAAGATGCTTGGGTTTATAACCTGACTCCATTATTTCCTAGCTGTGTGGTCTTAGAGTTTAAACAATTGCCCATTTTTTTCAGTTTTTATAAAATAAAGGTGACAGTATTACCTAGAATTACCAAATAAAAAGGTATTTCTATTTTTGACCATATTTTCTCTTGTGGTATACATTACTTAAAATGATGCCTGGTGTATGACAGATGTCAGATTTTATTTTTCATTAAGAAAGACGTTGCATTCTCTCGGTGATCTTTCCGAAGCAGAATTAATAATAGATGATATTTATTAAGTGCTTACTACCTGCCATGTGCTGTGTTTGGTGCTTTCTTACATTATCTTTAGTGACTATCCTAGCCCTGAAAGATTGGAATTAACTACACCTTATAGATGAGGAAACTTTTGCTTAGAGAGATTTTTTTTCTTAGAAATGTTGAATGAATTACTTTATATATCCATATATTTACTGTACATAGTTATTTATTTATATTAGCATATATTGTATAAAACAGTGGGTTTCATTGTGACATTTTCATATATGCATGTAATGTAGTTTGTTCATGTTTATCCCCATTCCTCTGTCTTGTACCCCCTCCCTCTAGTCCCCTTCCTCTTCTAAAATAGTCCCCCTTCTACTTTCATGCCTTTTAAAAAAATCTAGATTTTGCATATAAGCAAAAACATGTGATACTTGTCTTTCTGAGTCTGGCTTACTTTGCTTAATGTGATGATACCCAGTTCCATCCATTTCCTGAAAACAACATAATTTCATTCTTCTTTATGGCTAAATAATACTCCAGTGTGTGTGTGTGTGTGTGTGTGTGTGTGTGTGTATAACATTTTCCTTGTCCATCCATCTGTTACTGAACAGCTAGGCGGATTACATAAATTGAATATTGTTAATAATGTTGTGATAAACATGAATATGCAGTTATCTCTATTGTATGTTTGATTTCTAACTGATTTAAAAATATATACTGTTTCTACTGTGTCTTTCTACCTGAGTTAGGTGTGACATGAGAGGAATTTCAGTAATACTTTCAAAGATGGAGATATCCTTTCCATTAGTCCCACTTTCTCTAATGTCTGGTAAGGTGGACTGTGGTTCCTACATCCATTTGGCCTCTATTAGGATATGTGTGTATGGTGAAGTGATTCTACTCTGAATAGGACTCTAGCTAGTGACAAGATGCCACACACATCTGTAGTCTTGGTGACAGTGTTTCTATTTTGTAGTGAACCTGAGAGTTTGATGGTCCTCTCTACTCAATCTAAGCCTTGGCAAAAAAAAAAAAAAAACTAACTCAGAACACTGCTACTTCCAACTCAGTGCTGAGAAGACATTTTTTTCTTTTATTCATATGTGCATACAATGTTTGGGTCATTTCTCCCCCCTTCCCCTCACCCCCTCCCTTATCCCCCCCTTACCCCTCGCTACCCAGCAGAAACTATTTTGCCCTTATTTCTAATTTTGTTGTAGAGAGAGTATAAGCAATAATAGGAAGGACCAAGGGTTTTTGCTGGTTGAGATAAGGATAGCTGTACAGAGAATTGACTCGCATTGCTTTCCTGTACATGTGTGTTACCTTCTAAATTAATTTGAGAAGACATTTTGTTCTCAAAGAATTGCTAATAAAAGTACATGGTGCCTGATGATAGATGTTATGAACATTTCATATTTCATTTAAAATAATAACTCTTGTATTCAGATTTACTCGGCAGTGGTTAGTATTGCTGTCTGCATTTGATCAGTGCTTCCTTGCAGACTTTAGAGCATTCCTATAGTGTGAAATCCTTACATATGTACACATCTTGACTTGTCCCTTAAAATTGTTTTGTTTGAAAACCATTATCATATACCAAATTGTGATATACTTTACCTTATTGAATCTAAAAAGCAACTTAAGTGCTAGAGAAAATTTAATCAGAATTAATAAACTGTTGTGAAATAAGTGCAAAATATGGAGTGATCAAGCTAAGCTAGGTTTTTGATCGGTTTATTACTTGTTAAATGGTAGTGAGAGGTACAGCTCCATCTACATTATATTTTGAAACGATGCATGTAGTTTTGTGTCTGAAATATATTCTAATATATATAGGAACCTAAAGCAGATTTGTTCAGAGTAGAAATACAAAGATCATGTTTTCTGTTTCTCCTTGTTTTCCTTTAATAGAATTGAGGTGACCCTACTTTAGTAGTTTTAAAGTAAGTGAAAATAAATTGTTATTGTGGAGAGAATGAAGTCTCTCAATTTTTATAATACACAGACACACTCACACACACACACACACAAGGACAATGGACACTTTAAACAAGTTGCAACTATATACTGTGGTCATTACAGTATTTTGAAGTTGCCTTATCCTTGTCTATTTATTATGCAAAATAATTTTTCTCCTACAGTGCTTTTCTTTTAAAAGCCCTGTGAATTAAAATTAATCTTATCTGGGGATATTTGAGACTTTCATCTTTCTTTGAAATATCTATTTACATCTTGTGTTTAAAAGCAGACTTTTTTTAGAAATAGAATTTTAAATGTGATGATACTGTGAATCTCCATCTGAATTAACTTTAAAATGTTTCTGATTTAATGTTTAAAGGCATTCATTTCTTATGTTTGTGATATTTTTTCAAATGATGCTATTTTGCCAGCTAATTCTTATATTTGTACTGGAAACCAGCATACACACACACACACACACACACACGCAGAAAATAAATACAGCAGAACAATAACTGGACAACTATAACACTTTTATCATACCAAAATTCATTCCTTAATGTTATCAATATATAATTGCTTAAATTTCTAGTTTCACAAATGTCATAAATTCTTTTACAGTTTTTTCTTCATCGGGATCCAAATAGGTATATGCATTATATTGTACCATAATTTATTTTCCCTACATCAATCTTTTTGGACCCAACACCACTTTTTATATAAAGGGCATTATGTAGTGTCTCCTGAAACAAAATTTACAGATAACATTCCTAAACACATAGTTTTAAAAAAATTCAGTAAATGGAAGCAGATTGCACCGGTGCACATCTGAATTCCCAGTTACTTGGAAGGCTGAAGAAGAAGGATTGCTTGAGCCTAAGAGTTTGAGACCAGTCTGGACAACATACCAAGACTCTATCTCAAAAAAACAACAAACAAAACAAAAACAAAAATCAGTGTATAATCAGTGCCCTCATTTTAATAAAACAGAAAAATAGTTTATACTAAGATAACATGGGTTTCTATAAGTAAATATTCATTATGACTATACAAAAAGAAAATAATTTATTTTTACCTACTTGTAATGAATATATCTGGATTTAATCAAGAGTTTATGATATTTTAAAATTAAGATCAGAAATCCTTCTATATAGTATATATTAAAAAATGGAAAATCAATTGAATGGAAGATACTAGAATAAAAAATGAATATTAAGCAGTAATAGGCCAGACTCATTTGATATGTCATCCTAATAATACCTGTTAAGCTTTTGAAAGGGATCTGGGAAAGAATCGAATCTTTTGGGGGAAGATTGTAGGTCTGGGACAGGGAGATTCCAGGGTGAGCCTGGTGCATCCTACAGTGCCAGAAAGTAAGGAAGTACTCAGAAAACATAACACTAAGAGCATGTCAGAAACTCAAGAGATAATCTGAAAAAGCTCCCACTAGTTAAAGGTGGAAAATTTGAACAATAACATAAAGTAGTATTGGATTTTAACCCTGTGTATGAAAGAAATATTCATGAATCCATACTAATGTAAATAAATGACTAGACAAATAAGTGGAAGAGAAAAACTTCCAATACAGAGAATTCCAAATAAACTGTGTTACTCTTCTTCACCAAAGAAGTGGCACCTATGTCCCCACTCCTTGATTATAGTTGTGCTTAGTGACTTGCTTCTAAATAATGTAGAAGGTAGAAAGGAAGAAGCATGTAACTTTCCAGAAATGTGGGAATTGCTACCTTGACCAGGTGATCAAAATTATCATCAGTGTAAGTGATTTTTATAGCATGTATCCTTGATATAATGCAATAATGATGGCAGTCTGCTGTCTCTCTCCTCAAACTCATAATTGCATTGTAACTATGTAAATTTGGAATTGTAATTCCAAATTTAGGGACATTTTAAAGACTATTTGACCAATACTCCTCAAAATTGTCAAGATCATCAGAAATAAGGAAAAGGTGAGAAACAGACTAGAAGAGGCTAAGGAGACTTGGTGATCGTTATTAATGCTATCCTGGAACAGAAAAAGTGCATTAGGAAGAAACCTAATGAAATTCCAGTAAGTACGAAGTTTAGTTTAACACAGTATACCAGTGTTGACTCTTTAGTTGTGACAAATGTACCATAGGAATATGAAATGTTAATAATAGGAGAATATGGTTAGGGGCTCATAAGAACTCTCAAGACTATCTTTGCAGCTTCTCTGTAGAACTTAAACTGTATTGAAATAAGAAGTTTAAATAAAAAATTAAAGTTTCTGATTTTTAAATTTGGTAACACCAAATGATGAGCAATGTCTCATAATGAAATAACTTTAGCTCATCTCTCTGGAGGCAACTCTTTCACATGAAAAATCACGAAAACTTAAAATGCTCACAGTGCTCCCACAAGGCAGTATTAGCCCTGGCACAGCATCAAGACTCTCTGCCTCACCTCTTCTCTCCTGTGTAAATTTCATGTTTCTCTACACATGAAGAAAATATTTTAGCTTAATGAATTCATACTCTTAGGATTTGAAAAGCGGGTTTCTTGAATGAATGTTATAACTGGTTTCCATCCTACTGAACTTAATCTTTTACTCGATTACCTATTTAAATTACCCTTATATAATCAGGAAATATGTGTAATAAAAGGAAACTTAATATATCTGGATAAGATTAAGATTTCTAAAAATTAGCTGATCTCCTTATTTTACCTCGATGCAAACCATTTTGCAGTTAAACTCTTGAACAGAAAAGAGTGCTACTCTAAACCTTCTTAACAAAACTTGATTCCCAACACTCATTGTAATTCTAGTTTCTGTTTTTGCAGACACTTTTGTGTAGGAATGTTAAATGAGGCATGAACAAATTTGAGCAAATAAAGGTTGTGGCTTATAATAATTGATTTTCAGCTGTATAAATAAAAATGTGTGTATAAATGTGCACAAATTTTTACTTGGGGTTGATATTTGCCTAGGACAGATTTGCTGAAACTGAATATTACTAAAAGACCTTTTCTGATTATTTTTCTTCAGTGAGTCCAATATTTCACCTTACTTTCATCACATAATGGGTCTGTGAAAAGTGTTTAGCCCTTGTTTGGGTTATGATGATAGTTGGAATTTGACACCTCCTTTGGTCACATCTCTAAGCTTACATTAAATTTCAAAAAAGAACTACCTTAATGCTTATGCTTACTTCTGTGTTTTTGGTCAAGTTCCTTGCTTTATAGTTTACTTGTGTGAAAATTCTAAAAAGAACTAGCTCTGATAGTAAGTAAAAAAACAAAACAAAACAAAACTGTGACCAAGAACTTAATGTATTAACCTGGTAATTTTTTCTTATCATAATAAATCAAAGTATAATTGTCACAGTTTCAACTTGACGTATTTGTTATTAATCCACATCAGTAAAGTTTTGAAGTTCTGATGTTGATGTGGTTGCTATAGAATTGTCTTCCTGGTTTGCTGTTAAATGTCTTTTTTGGACTTTATGCCCTGTGAGTACCATACTAGGTATGCATTAATGAGCTCTTTGTAAAATGGTTCTGCTTTTCTATATAGTATTCTTAAGATGTGCTCAAAAGAATGAAGGAGAGTTTGGTTTGTTTGAGTGCTTTCTGTTTTAATAAGGTAACAATGTTTCATATTTAAAGAAACCTTAAAAAAAAACAACCTGTGTAGATTATAGATTAAATGTCAAGGGTTTGAAACAATCTTGAATGCAGTGTGACTGGAAAGGATAGTCTGACTTTCCAAGATGCTCCAGTATTTTAAAATTTTAGAATTTATCTCAGAGCAAGTGGGCAAGATGTAGATTGAAGTTGCTTTTAAAACTTTTCAGTAATTCTTTTCATAAATTGATACAAATTTTCAGTGATTTGTTATTACAATAGTATAGCCAATTATAATAATTAAAGACAGAATGTTAAAAACACATTGTATTATTTATATGATTTGTGAAATGCAAATGGTGAGAAATAGACTTGGAAGCTTTTTCAGGGTTCAGGCAGATAGAAGTTCTTCCATGAAGAATAATCATTCTATAGTAATCACTATCTTGTAAGATGCCCTGAATTTATTATTCTCCTTTCCCAAATGAAAATGCCTATTGATGCCTTTCAAGGTTGCTGAAAACATCTTTATCACCTGTTTATCACCTGTAGCCATGTCAAAAGACTTACTCCCTATCTTTCTCTTCTTCCATTTCAATACTTCATTCAGAGATAAAAAAATTAAATAGAAACTTAACAGAAGCATTTTATAGGTAAGACAGTACAAATTATGTATTGTATTGAGTTGGGTTGATAAGTGTATTCAATTGTGGTTCACCCCAAATTCTGTCCTATATTTTCCCTATGTGTCTAAGTCATCTTTTTACTTCTTTTTCATTTGTGATGCTAGGGATCGAACCTGGGGCCTTGTGCATGCTAGGAAGATACTGTACCTCTGGATTATATCCCCAGCCCCATATTTTTACTTCTTAAGCCATTGATTTCTTTATCTAAAAATGGAGATAATTAAAATGTGCTTAATTAAGAATTTAGTCAAGATGATAAAATTCATATAGAAATGAAGTAATTGACAGTGGCCAAGATAGGTTATTCCAACTTAGAAATAATTATTGGCTATAGATCACATATCTTTATCTTAAGTTGTGGCATACAAAGAAGATTATATTAGTTTTAAAATGTTGCTGGAGTATGGATTTCAGATGGCTGGATCTCTCTTGGAGCCCTTTCCTTCTTACTAGCTTTTGTCATCTATGTAGCCACTTCTTCTAACAGCTTTATTAGAGCATTTCTCTCCAAATTTTACTTTTTTAGCTTTTCTTATTTGAGTCAGATGATCATTTAATTACTTCAGCCAAGTGAATGGCTATATTCTACTTTTTCTAAAAGGAAACTCAGTACAAAGGTCCTAAGGCATTGCTGTTCATATCTCTGCCATCCATGGCTAAGTCTCAATCAGTTTAGACCTCATCTCAGTGGTATACCTTGTGTATCATGGTTTCTTAGTATTATCAGCATTATTTTATCAAAAGGCTCATGGTCATTGAAATTTCATTTTTCTGACTTTGTCAGACATTTAGAATGTAAGCATTTTATCATCATATGTTGTATATACAGTGATAAAATTTATTGTAAAACACCAAATATGTGCAATGAATATGATAGGCACTTATGAGCACTAGAGCAAGAATGTATTGACTTTTCATAGGAGAAACAATTGTAAAAAACAAATGAATCAATTCATTTGAGCTGGATCACGGAAAACAAGAGAATCACTGGCAAAACAATGCCTTTTCTCATTCATGTGTCACAAGTGGTATTTGGATTGAGGACAATTGAGAAGCATTAAGACTGCAAATTGGATCCCATGTTATACAGAATGGTTGTTGGAAAGTGAGTGTACTTTTACCAAAGTTGGATTTTAATTTTTATTACTAGCAGCTTTGTTTTTCATCTTAGATTTGACCTCTATTTGTGTTTTCCTTGGAAAAATGCTTTTGTATTCCCAACAGTAGTATATCTTGTAAAAATGATGTCAACTCACGTAAAAATTAGATGAATTCTTAAAATATAGACATTTATTAAGAGCCTTCTTTTAACCAGTTTAACTGTAGCAATGTTGACCTTAAAGCTTTTCAGAAATATTGTCCACTGTGATTTTGTTGTTACTGCTACTTCTTTAATCTTTTTGATGCTGATATGATCCTAAATCACAGTATACCAGATTTTATACTTTCATTCAAACCTTGAAGAATGTTTGGATTTTTTCTGGGAAGTATTTTGTTCTGAGCCATCCATAAACTCATTTTTTAAAGCAATGTGCACTTTAAAGTAAACAAACATATTTAAAAACATGAAATCATACGAATGAGATAGCTTTACTGTTTTGTTTTTGTTTTTGAGACAAGGTTTTACTATATAGTGAAGGCTGGCCTCACACTCACAATCCTCTTTCCTCAGCCTTCCCAATGCTGGGATTATAGGTGTGTACCACCACACCCAGCAAAACAGCTCTATTATCAGAGTTACCAAGTATAAATAATTTGGATTTCTGGTTTCCTTTCCTATAAAAGAAAGCTGAGTGATATGTTTTGGCTTTAAAAGTTTTGAGATTCTGTGATTCTAAGTTTTCTAATTCATTCCTGTATGTGGTTTAGAAAAAACGAATGATGGGCATTCTTAATTTTATGTACATGCACTTTAGTGACTCTTAGTGACAATTGAGCCTTTTGACGTTTTCAACTTAACTTCATTCTGTCCAGTAATTAAATGACAAGCACAAAACTGGATGAGCTTTACATGAACACTTTCTGTGTAACAAAAGTTTTAGATGTATCTAAATTCTTTTGGTCTAGACCACCATCACAAATTGTGGTTGGAAAATTCCTAGGCTATTAGGTCATATATCTTTCTCCTTTTTCTTTTTCCCCCTCCTTTTTCTATAAGTATATCTCTTAAATTCTTAGTAAAATTTATAACTATTTTATAGACCTTTAACAACATGTATGATTTAAGTCATAGTTGATAAGCAAATTTGAAACACAAAGTTCTTTTGCCCATTATTGAAAAAATATTATTTAAAATAGTTTATAACATTTCTTTTTATAAAAGAACAGACAGTTTCTCTACGTACTGACACTCTTGTTCTCTGTACAGTCTATAAGATGAATTGATAGAAAGCTAGAATGCAAAAGAATTTTTAGGAATCTCTTGGTTTTTTGCCACCATATTACATGAAAGGAACTGAGCCTACAGAAGTTAAAAGACTTGTTTAAACTTACATATTTTTTAGTAGCAAAATTAGTATGACAAAGAACTCAATATAGGAAAGCTCAGAAATAGTGTGTTGCATAGGTCTTTTCATTATTATGAAGAAATCTATATTAGGAAGAAAAAATGAATTCTCTGATCATTTCTGACAAAGCTAGAGCACATCTTGATTAACACATACCACAAGCCTACTTCATAGAATAATCTCCTCATTAAGAATGTTTATTTTAGATTTCATTTTATCATAATTGAATGTAAGATTTTGATAATGCCAAACCCTATTTGTAGAGAGTTAAAATGCCATTAACTGCTGGAAAAACTTTTCCCAGTGGTCTTCTAATCTCTGTGTGCTATGACTCAATGATTTTAAATCTCATTTTCTAAAGCTATGCAGATTGTTAGCATAGTCCAGCACAAAAGTATTAAACACAAATCTGAGCACACAATAGTTTCCAAGGTCTGTTTAGAGCTGAAGCAGTGATTTATTGTGCTGAATAATGTGTTGTAATTCACTTATTTTAATAAATTCCCATTTTAATTATGAACAATATACCTGCATCCAAAATTAGCATGTGATTTTTTTGACAATATAATCCTTAACTATCTATATTACTTAAGCAACTTCAATCATACTACTGGAATTAATTTATTGGAATAAAATGGTCCTTACCAAATATAAATAGATGTCTTTTAATTGATTTATTTAATTTTTATTAGCATATATTGTACAAAATAATGGGCTTCATTATGACATTTTCATACATGTATGTGTACTTTGGTCATATTCACCCTCCCTCATTACCTTCCCTTGTTCGCCCTCCCACTGATCCCCTTCCTCTTCCCAAATGGTCCTCTTTCTACTTTTTTTGTGTATTTAAAATCTACATTCTACAAAAGAAAGCATATAATATTTGTCTGAGTCTGGCTTTTTTTACTTAACATGATCTCCAGTTCTGTCCATTTTCCTGCAAATGACATAATTTTGTCCTTTTTTAGGACTGAAAACAAAACCATTATGTACATACACCACATTTTCTTTATCCATTTCTCAATTGATGGCCACCTAAGCTGATTTCATGACTTAGCTGTTATGAATTATGCCACAATAAACATGGGTATGCAGAAATCACTATCACATGCTGACTTTGATTCCTTTGGGTATATATCCAAGAGTGTATAGCTGGATCATATAGTAGTTCTAATAGTTGACATTGCTACATCAAGAAAGTGTAATTGAGGCTGGCGCAGCAGCTCAAGTGGTATAGCATCTGCCTAGCAAGTGTGAGGACTTGAGTTCAAGCCTCAGTACCACACAAAAGGAAACAAAAAACTTATAAGGCACAACCCATAAAAAAGGAAGAAAGTGTATTTGAAAGATTAAGACTATAGAATTATTGTAAATTTTGTTTAGAGATCTTCTAAACCTGTTTTGGATGTCATTTCCTTCAATATAGTGGATTTTGCATAATACCATTCTCATTCCTGTTTCTTTCCAACAACCCCGTCTTAGTTCTAAAACCTCAACACTTGGAATAATAGAATTAAAAAAAAACTGCTTATTTAAAATTCACAGTATAGCAGTGTAGCATTTGCATTTATCAGTCATTTTAAGGTATGCAAATTACATGACCATGGTGAGATTTCTGGTAATTATTTTTAAATAAATGTATAGGCTAAGTAGAATACATGACTAAATTAAAACATTTAACAATGTAGAAACAAATATATGAAGTCTCTTGCATTATGTGTGCTGTCAAATATCACTAATTATTGAAAATGGCAAAGTACTTTTTTCCTTTCACCACTGAAATGGAATTGTGTTTCCATTCTAAACATCTTCTCTAATGGCATTTACTCTCCTTTAAGAACTACTTTTTTACATGTTAATTTTTAGGCATTGTATTTTTCAAGGTTTGTCATCCTTTAAGAAAGTTAAAATTATGTAGTGTTTTCACTTGAGAATGAACTGTCTCATAATGTACATTTTCTGATAGCTGCTTCAAAGATGTAATAACAACTCTTCCTGCCACCATAAGAAGTATGGTCACTTCAGGACAGCACTGAGTCATACTTTTGGGGCCAGTAGGAAAAGTTCACATCATTGCCAGCTACGTGGTTCTTCGTGTTCCATGACAAATGGTAAACTGGCTCATGGTGTAACTAAAATGTTTTTCAAATGTCTACATTCCAGGAAAATTAATTTTAACCACTGTAAAAAGCTGAAATCTATGACTTATATTGAACCAACAGTTTTGAATTCTTAATTTACTTGTGCTTATTTCACAAATTTGTAATTGTGTTTTAGTTGAACTAAATTTAAGTTATAATATATTAAAATTGAAATTACCTTATACAGTAGAGAACTCAAAAATTGAGTATTGTTCCTATTTGTGGGGCTGGGAATTGAACCCAGGCCTTACGCATGCTAAGAAAACACTCTACCACTAAACCGTATCCCTAGTCCCCTGTTCCTGTATTTTAAAAAATGTGTTAACCAGTCTCAACAACCCAGGCAGCGCTGGAATATAACAGTTAATGTTTTTGCTGTTTGAATATATATACTTTTTAATTAAACTAGATGTTTGTTGGATTTCTAATTTATATGTATATCCAATGTATTTATGCAGTTATACAGAACAGTAATACAAACGTATAAAATTTGGTTGATTACCCTTAATAAATACTAGTAAAATGTGGAACTACACAAATTGCTTACCTCCTTCATAAATAAATAATCTTAAATGCTATTGTAAGAGTTTTATGAATGTGCTTATCAATGTCAGTATGGTTAAGGTAAGCACCTTGAATGGCTTCTTTTTGACCGTATGTACTGAAGTTATACCTTATATACATTTTTATATGAAAGTTAATTGTGCATCCTTCAATTGAAAGGGAATTTATTTTGGATACACTTCATCAATCTGTGTAGTCATGCTTAAAATACATAATTTTCTAATTATAACCATTAATTTTGTGTGTTTGGGTAATATTTTTATTTGCATGTGGGTTTAATTTTTTGTAGTAAAATATAATATGTAACAACCTACATAATTAGCTTTTTAATTTCTCTAAATATTGGAGTCCACCACAAAAGCCTTTTGGGATAGTTCAGTTATTAATTTCCTTAGGTAATCATAATATGCCCATTCCAAGTTCTGTCAGAATTTTTTAAAAAAATCACATCAGCTTGTTCTCCTGAATAATAGGCCTGTCCACCATAACATTGTATAGCCAACTACCACCAGCATAGTTACTGTATTCCAGTGAGAGAAAATGTGTCTTAGCCAAATACACCTAGATTTAAATTCAAGCTTTGCAACTTGCTGGCCATATGGATTTGACACATAGTAACCTCTTTGAGTTTTGGTGTTCTTATTTTTATTTATTTATTTTTTTATTTTATTTTTTTTTTCATTTTTCTTTTATTATTCATATGTGCATACAAGGCTTGGTTTATTTCTCCCCCCTGCCCCCACCCCCTCCCTTACCACCCACTCCACCCCCTCCCGCTCCCCCCCTTAATACCCAGCAGAAACTATTTTGCCCTTATCTCTAATTTTGTTGTAGAGAGAGTATAAGCAATAATAGGAAGGAACAAGGGGTTTTGCTGGTTGAGATAAGGATAGCTATACAGGGCATTGACTCACATTGATTTCCTGTGTGTGGGTGTTACCTTCTAGGTTAATTCTTTTTAATCTAACCTTTTCTGTAGTTCCTGGTCTCCTTTTCCTATTGGCCTCAGTTGCTTTAAGGTATCTGCTTTAGTTTCTCTGCATTAAGGGCAACAAATGCTAGCTAGTTTTTTAGGTGTCTTACCTATCCTCACCCCTCCCTTGTGTGCTCTCGCTTTTATCATGTGCTCATAGTCCAATCCCCTTGTTGTGTTTGCCCTTGATCTAATGTCCACATATGAGGGAGAACATACGATTTTTGGTCATTTGAGCCAGGCTAACCTCACTCAGAATGATGTTCTCCAATTCCATCCATTTACCAGCGAATGATAACATTTCGTTCTTCTTCATGGCTGCATAAAATTCCATTGTGTATAGATACCACATTTTCTTAATCCATTCGTCAGTGCTGGGGCATCTTGGCTGTTTCCATAACTTGGCTATTGTGAATAGTGCCGCAATAAACATGGATGTGCAGGTGCCTCTGGAGTAACAGTCTTTTGGGTATATCCCCAAGAGTGGTATTGCTGGATCAAATGGTAGATCGATGTCCAGCTTTTTAAGTAGCCTCCAAATTTTTTTCCAGAGTGGTTGTACTAGTCTACATTCCCACCAACAGTGTAAGAGGGTTCCTTTTTCCCCGCATCCTCGCCAACACCTGTTGTTGGTGGTGTTGCTGATGATGGCTATTCTAACAGGGGTGAGGTGGAATCTTAGTGTGGTTTTAATTTGCATTTCCTTTATTGCTAGAGATGGTGAGCATTTTTTCATGTGTTTTCTGGCCATTTGAATTTCTTCTTTTGAGAAAGTTCTGTTTAGTTCACCTGCCCATTTCTTTATTGGTTCATTAGTTTTGGGAGAATTTAGTTTTTTAAGTTCCCTGTATATTCTGGTTATCAGTCCTTTGTCTGATGTATAGTTGGCAAATATTTTCTCCCACTCTGTGGGTGTTCTCTTCAGTTTAGAGACCATTTCTTTTGATGAACAGAAGCTTTTTAGTTTTATGAGGTCCCAAGCTTCTAGACATCATCAATAGCTATAGCAAGGTAGCAGGATATAAAATCAACATAGAAAAATCATTAGCATTTCTATACACTAACAATGAGCAAACGGAAAAAGAATGTATGAAAACAATTCCATTTACAGTAGCCTCAAAAAAAATCAAATACCTAGGTGTAAACCTAACAAAAGATGTGAAAGACCTCTACAAGGAAAACTATACACTTCTGAAGAAAGAGATTGAGGAAGACTATAGAAAGTGGAGAGATCTCCCATGCTCATGGATTGGTAGAATGAACATAGTAAAAATGTCTATACTCCCAAAAGTAATCTACATGTTTAATGCAATTCCCATCAAAATTCCAATGACATTCATCAAAGAGATTGAAAAATCTACTGTTAAATTTATATGGAAACACAAAAGGCCAAGAATAGCCAAGGCAATACTCAGTCAAAAGAACAATGCAGGAGGTATCACAATACCTGACTTCAAACTATATTACAAAGCAATAATAATAAAAACAGCATGGTACTGGCACAAAAACAGACATGAAGACCAGTGGAACAGAATAGAGGATCCAGATATGAAGCCACACAACTATAAGCAACTTATCTTTGACAAAGGAGCTAAAAATATACGATGGAGAAATATCAGCCTCTTCAACAAAAACTGCTGGGAAAACTGGTTAGCAGTCTGCCAAAAACTGAAACTAGATCCATGTATATCACCCTATACCAAGATTAACTCAAAATGGATCAAGGATCTTAATATCAGACCCCAAACTCTTAAGTTGATACAAGAAAGAGTAGGAAATACTCTGGAGTTAGTAGGTATAGGTAAGAACTTTCTCAATGGTGTTCTTATTTTTAAAATGAAGAAATAACACCTACATTAAAGAGTTTTAGATGAGAATCTATGTAAAGTGCATACCACAAACACTGACACTTAGTAAGTTGTAATTAGATGTTGGTTGTTATTATTAGTACCACAACCAATACTAATAAAGAGGGTTTTAGGTGGCAGTGATAATGTATACAATATCATAGTAGTAACTAGAAAAATATTGGTTATCATTATTGCTACTATTAGGTTTGATGCCAGTAGTCCACAATCAATTCATACTGTAAGTGAAGCTGAAAGTAAATAATTAGATTTTTTGAAGCATTCCAATTTAACTTCAATCCAATTACATGATGAAATTAGAGAAAATAAAAGGTTACTGAGGACATGAAAATCAGATAAAGATTTTATATGCCAAGGATGGACAGCTCAACTTGGCGTGGTCTACTAATACAAAAATTTCTAATTATGCAGCTCATGCTTTTAATAAACTTAGATGACCCTGTTCTCACCATTGAAAATGTCCTACTTCTGAAACATAGAACCCACATATTTTCATTTGATTATGGAATTTTATTAGGACTTAACAATGTCTGTTCTAGAAGATTTCAATAATACTTGGCACATGTGTACAAGAAGTATTTGTCAAATGAATGAAATCACCCCAGCTAATAAGCCTTATCTCAGAAAACCACTCCTTTTCAATTTCTGTGTCATACATAAATTTAGGACAAGGCTAAGAATGTTTTTTGTCTCCTTTTTCATCTCTTTATCCTTTTCAAGACCTAAGTAATATTTAAGATCAGCAATTCCCCTTTCATCTGTTTGTGTAGATTAAACATTTTATTTGAAAGCTTTTCTTCTGTAAACTAAAAGTTCAAAGTTTGTTGTCTGAATGAGAAAATATATAATAATTCAGAAAGAAAATATCAGTTTTAATGAATAAATTGTCTTAATTTTTTTTGGCAAAACTCAGCTGAATTTAGAGGTTTATTACAGATGACACAAAAGTGTGGATGGAACGTAATGTTTTACAGCTTACTGTTTCTACTCCTTTCCTCGATCCTTATAAGTGTTTTGTGGTTGTAGAAATATGCAAATATAGTCTTTTAAAGTCTTTTCATCTTGACATTTAAGTATATAGCTATAACTTCTTCCAGCTTGTTCCTTTTGTCCAAGATGTATCTTCTCTAAGCAATGATTTGTTTAATTAGGGATTCTATTATAAGGCAGGAGGTCAAGATAAATTAATATTGGAATTACTTTTTAAAGGGTAGACTCACACTTGATGCTCATGGTATGTTTATATACATTAGCCGTTCTACTTCTACATTTTTTCTATGAATTTCAATATTAACTTGCCTAATGAATAACATATTAAAGGCAACTCAGATATCAGAAGACATGACTGTAATTGATGACTACTAGATGAGTTATGGAAAGAAAAGAGTAAACTAGTGATTCTTTACTACATAAAGGTTTCATAAGGAGAAAATCTTACAGGAAATTTAAAAATACCTTGCAAAACTAACTTTAAATTTATGTTAAATTTTAAAGTAAAATAGAAAGGTTTTTCATTATGCAAACATGTGTTAAATATTTTTTGTGATCTTGGTTCTGTCCTAGAAATACACAAATAGCATATAGTCTAAAAGGTTGATTTTAGTAGGAATCTAGTTCATTTTTTAAATGCCACATTATATAAGTAAGGGTTATTACATTGACTCCAATATATAAGATTCCATTTTTTATACATGTGCTATATTATATTTCCCTGAAGCCATATGCTGCTTGTCAGAACAAAGGGCACACTGTTGTATGTTTTAATGACTGATTCTAGAAAATAGCATTGTAAAACAAACTATTTTTCATAGGATCTTTCATTGCAGCTTCTATTTTCATAAATAGAAATATGCAACAACACATACATTAAGTAAGCTACATTGCAAGAATAACTCAATTAGTTGAAAGAACCATCACACTTAATAACTAATCATTCATAGAATTTGCGTTGAACTAAAAACTCCTGTTTTGGGATCCATATGTGTGAAATATCACACACTTCCATGAGAAACAGTGGCTCATTAAACTTCTGAAGAACTAACGAGGGAAGATGGGACTTTATTAGAAGCTAGGGTGCATGTGTACAGTTTTTTAAAAGTCCCGTAAAAGTTTCTTTTCATCAGGAAAATGTTTAAATTTTTTTGACAGTACTGGGGTTTGAACTCAGGGCTTTGCACTTGCTAGGCAAGCATTCTACCACTTGAGCCACTCCACCAGCCCTACTGGTAATTTTTTACATAAAATTTTTATTGGCATATATTAAATTGTACATAGTAAAGGGTTTCATCATGACATTTCCACACATGCATAAGATGTTCATTGATTATATTCACATCTCTATTATTTTTTCTTGCTGTGTCCTTCCTCCCCCATTTCCCTTCCTTTTTCACCCCTCTACTAGTACCCCTTTTATCATAATGAGGTTGGTTTTTATTTTGTTTTCCTGTAGCATCACAAATAAGAGAAAACATGATATTTCTCTTTGTGGGAGTGACATATTTCACTTAACACTTTGATCTCCACTTCCATACATTTTCCTACAAACAACATAATTTCATTCTTTTTTATTTTTATTAGCATCTATTAATTGTACAAAGGAGTTTCATTGTGATATTTCCATACATGCATATGTTCACATTCATTCCCCTATTAATTCTCTCCTTTTACCATTCTCCTCCCACTGGTTCCCTGTCCCAAGCAGTCCTCCCTTTACATTCATGTTACTTTTTGGGTCTAGATTCTGTATATGAGAGAAAATATGCAGTAATTGTCTTTCTCAATCTGGCTTATTTCACTTAACCCAATGCTCTCTAGTTCCATCCATTTTCCTACAAATGTCACAATTTTGTCTCACTTTGTGTGTGGGTATGTATTTTAATTTCTATTTTCTCTCTTTTTTAAGAACATAAATTATTTGTACAAGGGGGTTTCAATTGTGTATATTCCAAACATGTATAATTTCTTTATCCATTCATCCATTGATGGACAACAAGGCTAATTCCATAATTTGGCTATTGTGAACAGTGCCATGATAAACATGAGTATACAAGAATCTCTATAGTAAGATGATTTTGATTCTATCATGTGTATACCCAGAAGTGGTATGGCTGGATAATATAGGAGTTCTATTTTTAATTTTTTGATGAAGCTTCATACTAATTTCCATTGAGGCAGAACTAATTTGCATTCCCACCAGCAGTAAAATAAAAGTTAATTTTTCTCTACATCCTTATCAACACTTTTTATTTATTCTCTTGATGATAGCCACTCTGATTGGGGTGTGATGGAATCTCAATGTAAATTTGATTTGCATTTCCAAGATGGCTAAGAATGTTGAACATTTTTTCACATATTTGTTAACCATTTCTACGTCTTCATTTGAAAAGTGTCTGTTTAGTTCATTTTCCCATGTATAGCACTTATTATGCTGAGAAAGATATTCGGATCTTTCATCATAAAGGGATGTTGGATTTTGTCAACTTTTTCTAGATGATTGTGCGATATTGTATATTAAGTTTATTGATTTGCATATGTTAGTTAAACCATCCTTGCATTCTTGTATGGAAGCCAAGTTGGTGGTGGTGTATGGTCTTTGTTATGTTGTTGAATTCATTTTGCAAGTATTTCATTGAGGATTTTTGCATCTATATTCATCAAAGAAATTCACTTATAGTTTCCCCTTTTTGTTGTATCCTTAGCTGGTTATGGTATCAGGATAATATTGGCTTTATAGAATGAATTTATAGGGTTTCTTCCCCTTGTATTTGTGGAATACTTTGAGGAGTATTTGGTGTTCTTTAAAGGTCCAGTAGAATTCAGAAATAAATCTATCAGGTGCTGAGCTTTTCTTTGTTGGAAAGTTTTATTTTTTTATTACTATTTCAGTTTAATTCCTTGTTCCTGACCTGTTTAATTATTTGTATCTTCTTGGTTCAATTTTAGTAGGTCGTATATATCTACAAATTTGTACATTTCTTCTAGATTTTCTAGTTTTTTGAAGTATAAGTTTTAAAAATTTTCCCTGATGATTCTCTGGATTTCAGTCCTATCTGTTGTATTGGTAACTTTTCCATCACTAATTTTAATTTAAGTCTTCTCTTTCTTTCTTTTAGTTAGTTTGACTGAAGGTTTGTCAATCTTATTCTTCAAAAGGACCCACTCTTTGTTTCACTGAACCTTTGTATTGTACTTTTAGTTTCAATTTTGTTAATTTTACCTGTGATTGTTATTATCTCTTTCTTTCTACAAATTTTTGGTTTTGCTTGTTCTTGTTTTTCTAAGCTCTTGAGGTGCATCATTAGCTTATTTATTTGAGATCTCACTCACTTTTTAATGTAGGTACTCATAATTATAAACTTCCCTCTTAGAATCCCCTTCATTGTATCCTGTAGGTTCTGGTATGTTGTATTTTCATTTTCATTCACTTGTAGGAATTTTTTATTTTCCTCTCTTCTTTCTTTGATGACCTACTGATCTGTCAAAAGTATATTGTTTAATCTCCATGTGTTTGTATATTTTCTGTAGTTTCCTTTGCTGTTGACTTCTATGTCTATTCCGTTGTTTTCTGATAAAATGTAGGAGGTGTTTTTTTCAATTTCCTTGCATTTGTTAAGATTTTTCTTTATGTCCTAAAATGGGAGCTATTTTGGAGAAATTACCGTTGGCTTCTGAGAAGAATGTATGTGCGTTCTGTGGCTGTTGGTTGAAATATTCTGTAGATGTTTAAGTTCATTTACTCTATTAACATCATTTAATTCTGAAGTTTCTTTGTTGATTTTTTGCCTTGATGACCTATCTCTTGGTGAGAGTGTGGTATTAACATCACCCACCGTTATTGTGTTGGAGTCTATCTGTGCTTTTATGGGTCTATCTGTGCTTTTATGTCCTGTAGTATTTGTTTTATAAAATTGGGTACACCAACATTTGTTGCATACATGTTTACAATTGTTATATCCTCTTGACACATTGTTTCCTTTATCAATAAGCAGTGACCTTCTTTGTCTCTTCTAATTTGATTTGAAATCTGTTTGCCATATATGACTATAGTTACTCCTGCTCACTTTTGGTCTCTGTTCTCTTAGAATATCTTTTTCTTTCCTTTCACTTTAAACCTGTGTCTTTCTTTGCCAGTGAGGTATGTTTCTTGTAGGCAACAAACAGTTGCATCTTCTGTTTTCATCCAATCTACCAGTCTGTGTCTTTAATTGGAGAATTTATATGATTAACATGCAGTTATTGTTGATAGATATGTAATAATTTCTGTCCTTTTATTTGATTTTTTCCGTAATCCTTGTTTGCTTATCTACTCACCTAGTAAGATTTATTCTTTCATATACTCTCAAAGTTACATTTATCTTTCTCTGCTTTGCATGGAATTCCTTTGATTATCTTCTGTGCTGGCTTAGTGCTTGTGAATTCCTTTAGTTTTGATTATTCTTGAAGGTTTTAATTTATCTTTCAATTATGAAGGATAGCTTTGCTAAATACAGCAATCTAAGTTGACAGTTATTTTCTTTCAGGACTTGAATGGCAATATTCCATGCCTTCCTTGCTTTTGGGGCTTTTGTTGAGAAATCTGTTGTTACTCTGATGAGTTTTCTTTTATATGTGACATGGCACCTCTCTCTTGCAGCTTTCAATATTATTCCTTTTTTATATATACTTAATGTTTTAACTATAATGTGACAGGGAGAGTTTATTTTCTGGTCTTACCTGTTTGTGTTCTTAAAGCCTCCTCTGTCTAGATGACTATTTCTTTCCTAAGATTTGGGAATTTTTATGATATTTTATTAAATATATTTTCTAGGACTTTAACTTGTACCACATCTCCCTCAATGCCAATGATTCATAGGGTTGGTTGTTGGCCTTTTAATGGTAGCCCAGATGCCTTGTCTGTTATAGTTATAGTTTCTTAATTTTTTATTATTACTGTCTAATATTCTAATTCATCTACCTTGTCTTCAAGCCCTGATATTCTGTCTTCTTGATGCAGTCTATTGATGAGATGTTCATCTGAGTTTTTCATTTGACTTATTGAGCTTTTAATTCCCAGAAATACAATTTGATTTCTTACAATTTCTTTATCTTTATGGAATTCCTCAGTTATATCATTCCTTGTCTTCCTTGTTTCATTCAGTTGTTTATTTCTAGTCTCTTTGTATTCATTCAGGTGTTTGTGTCCTCTTTATTTTGTTGATCATTCCTAAAATCATTCTTTTGAATTCTTTGGCTGGAGTTGCATCTACTTTTCTATTATTAGAGTCTGATTTTGTGGAATTGTTCAGTTTTATGGGAGTCATGTTGCATTGTTTTCCATGTTTGTTGTGTTACTGCATTGGGATTTGTATCTGAGTCCAATTCATTAGTTGGAAGTTTTAGTCACCTGTATTATTTTACATGTACGTATTCTACATGTTCAGGCAGGACTAGATAATGACAGCATTGAGGTACAGTTTCTCACCACTGGCCTGGGTGTGTAGTTCAATAAACAAACATTCACCCATGTGTTCAAGGCACCAGGCCTAATCCCTAGCCCCACTCAGAGAAAAGAAAACTAGCTGGAGTATCTTGTAGTTCCTAGTGTACAGGTTGGTGCTATATGTGGGGTGAAGGGAGGGTCTAGTCAAGAGCATTCACTTTAGATGCTTTGGTTCTTTGAGTACTGGGAGCTGCTGCTGGCCTCAAGGCGCTTTGTAGCCCATGGGCCAGGTAGGTTTCCACTCTTGCTACATAGTGCCCCACCTCCAGTACATGCAACCAGGGATAGTAAATGTTCATGCCAAAGAGTGTCCCTTGAATGTCAGGGAGGTAAATAGAGCATGGAGTTCTGCACTGCATACTCAGGGCATCATCAAACCCCTGGCATACAGTCTGTAGTTCTCGGCACTTTGAAATCTCGCTCAGCAGTTGACCATCCTGGGTGTGGAGGAGGATAAGAAAACCAAGTGATCCATGGAACCTTGGCTCAGAGCTCTCAGTCCTTCCTGGCAGTAAACCACACATGGCAGGGAGGCACTCCTTAGGCTGATCAATCTGCTAGTTATGGGCTCTGAGCTCTGTTTCTGCAGTGACCCTCAGGCAGTGGGGCTTGCTTCTCATCACAAGGTGTGACCACCTACCCTCATGTGCTTCACTGCCTGAGCTCCCTGCTGCTTAAACTTCTCAGCAGGTCCATGTCAGACCATTTCCCTCTCCATGACCACCTCTTGTGGCTATCTTCCACCCAGACATCATGGTAGGGTGTGCCCAGACTTCCTGAGCTGTGATTGTTTTTTATTTTCAAACCCCCAGAGTAGTTCAGTCTCAAACAATAGGCCCCTATCTCAAGAAGGTGCCTGGCTGTAGTTTGCTGTCCAATATATGGGGCCCAGCAACAAAATATCTTTCTTTTCCAATGCTGTCCTGCCGGGAAGTAGGCATAACTGTCATACCGAATCCTTGAACTAAATTTAGGGTTATGAGGATAGTGGACTTATCCTGTAGCTTGTTCTGCTAGTCTGTTGTCACCAGGTTAGCCTGGGGTTGCATGTGCTTTTCAGCAGTTCTGTTTCCTTTCTCATGATTCTTAAGGCTCTTTCTCTCTTTGACTATAGTTTTGTTCTTTGTTGCTCTGATGCTTCTCATTCATAAAGGAAGCTTCTAATCTTCCATCCTGCTAGATGACTTCTCAAAAATATTTAAATTTTAATGTAGCCATATAACTTAGTCTTTTACACAGTATTATCTTGCTTAGTGGGAAATGTCCATCTCCATATTATGTAAATCTTTCCCTATATTTTGTTCAAGTACACTCATTTATTTAAACTTAATTTAATCTTTTAATATGAATTTTTAATATGTATAATATAAAGTTTGGAGTCTCACTTTTTTTCCTAAATAGATAACTGATTCTTCTGACACAACTTATCTATTTTCTGTTCTAGTGTATTTTGAATTATTGCTTTAAATAATGTTTACTACCTGAATGACAAGTGTCCCCACACCTTCTTGTTTAGAGTTTTCAAATATTTCCTAGTTATTGCCCATTTTTCCTTTTGTATGACAATTCTATTCAGTTTGTCAAGTTTCTTTTAAAAAATGCCATTAGGATCCTGACCAAGATTGCATTGGATTTATAGGTTAATTTAGGAAAAGACAAATATCCATATACTATTCAGTCTTCTTATCCAGCAATGACTTATTCTTCCTTACTTATTTGTATTTTCTTTTATATCCTTCAGGGAAATTTGGCAGCTTTTTAAGAACAGTGCATCTTGTTAGGATTATTCCTAGGTAGTTTATTGTTTTTATTCCTGTGATGAATGGGTTTTTTCATTCCATTTCCCAATTGATTTTTTTTGTGTACAGCAATGTTATCATGAGCTGCTCTTGTGTTTCAAAAAGCAAGAAACTTGCTTTTTATTTTACTAGTTTTTCCATTGATTTTCTAAGTAATAATTTTATGCATTGTTGATGTTTTTCTCTTCTAATATCTATAACTCTTACTTCCTTCACTTGCCTTTCATTTTTTGCTAGGACTACTCTATGTTAAATATTCTTTACCTTTAATAAGACTGGTACTTGAGTTTCACTATTGATCATGATGATTTTGAGTTGTTCTGTATTTGGCAAGGTTTGATTAACGTATTGATGCTTGAATTTGTGGTTATGTTTTGTAATTAAAAATAAATATCCAATATTTATATAAATCTAAACAGTTTAAAAGAGTTAATTTAAGGAAGTGATCATTGTTATTTTTGACACCTAAGGGTTTTTTCATATAATTTAGGAAGAGAATTTATGCAGAGGATGAATTTTATATTTGTATTTGAACTTCATAACTTAGTTTACATGTTAACTTGCTTTTAAGTGTTTTATTAAAGTGTTCTAGTTGTAAAAGTTTAATTCTGTGTTGAAATGATTATCAGTTTTTATATGTGTTGATTAACACTTTTATTATTGAACCATCAGAGAATTTAAATCTGTTCCTCTGTTAATTCAGAAAGTTCCTGAAAACAACTTTATATATTTTTAGGAATTTGTGAAGCAAGCCTCTGAGAAAAAAAATGAGGAGGTAGGACTACTTCCAGCTGAGTCAAAGAGAGTCGGAATCTAAAATACAAGTCTGTAATCGTCTTAAATATTAATCCTGTTGTCAAATCACAGTTTACTTTCTCTGAACATATTTAAAGGAAATTTTTACCTTATAAGCTAATGTAAACCCTACTTTAAAAAAAAAAACTAAATGTTATTTGGGCTGTTTTCCTCTTTTCTTAACAATTACACTGTATGAGAACCACAAATCGAAACGTTTCATTGATTCTGATCCTTATCATAACAGTTTTTAAATTTGTAGCTTTACTAAGTGTCCCATTTGTCAGACTTAGTCAAAGCCGTTAGTTTGGAATATGGATTAGAATTGTATTATTTCTGAAATAAATCTCAGAGCTGTAAGACAGTTGCAGGCAAATATCAAACTATAGTTAATATTGTACTTTTAAGAATTACTAGACAGTTGAAGTGAAGGACAAAGAAATTAAATCTTATTACAGAAGAAATGTACCTAATTTAGCTATTCATTCACTGTTTAAGATTGAAATAGTTAACCTTAAAATTGGATTGTACTATATGTGTTGGAAACTAGATGTCTTAGTAAAGCACTGGAAAAGTTAAAACAGACATACACTAACAGTATTTCCTTCCAGAGAGGACCAGTTTCTCAAGATCAATAATTCTGTTTCCTATACTAGGTTTTCTTTAAAATCATTTTTTTAATTTTCTTCATTTTTCTTATTATATTATCACAGAATTACCAACAAACGCTGCTTCAAGCAGAATCAATTTTGGTTGCTTTTTCTTCTCCCTTTTCAGAAAATTTACAATCATTACGAGAAATGATGAATTCAGCTGTGTATATATATATATATATGTATATATATGTGTGTATATATATATGTGTATATATATATATGTGTATATACATATATATATATAATTTTCCTAAGAAGACATGACTCAGTTTTCAATTGAAATACAAGGTTCTGTCTTGAATTATTTGCCTTTTTTGGATTATAATAATGGGAGGTAAGGATTGGAGTGCTTTGTTCATAACTAGAAGTATATAAAACTTTAACAGGAACTTAAAGTTTTCTTTATCATTATTGAAGGAATCACACTCTTCTTAAATGACTTTTAATCTGTGATGTTATAACCAAAGAGAACATGTTTCCAGGGTGGCTGCTGACAATAAAAAGTAATTATAGGTTTTCTTGCATTGTTACATGTTTTAGTATATTTCTTATTTTCTTTTCTTGAGAAGTTATTATTCATTGTTCCTTAGAATTTTTTTCTATTTCTAGAATGAATTTCTTGAAATAGCCTGCTGTTTAAAGTGATCACAGGGTTGAGGATGTAGCTCAGTGATAGAAGGCTTGCTTAGCATGCACGAAGTCCTGAGTTCTATCCTAGCACTGCAAAAAAAATTAAAATGAAAAATTTTATCATGAATAGTGAGCTATTGCCTTTGGAAAAGGAGCAGATTAATTTAACTGTAAAATTAAATAGATGATATTAATCTTTGTCATACATATTAATTTAGGAAGGTGTATTTTCTGTAGCTTTCATCATTATTTATTGCAATGCTTATCAAGGTTTGTTTTTGCTTCTTATATTTATAACATTTGCAAAATAATACAGAAAATACCTCTTAATTTGTGGCTACTTAAGATCATTCTTAGTAAATTCTTGGTTACTTTCATAGGTTGATTTATAGCTATGTTGATTTATAGCTATGTTGAAGATAGGCCTCTGTAGCAGGTAGTGGTATTATATTTATATGTATATGAATCTTGCATCCCTCAGGGTCTTTTCATTGAAATTCACCAATGGAGAAATTTGTGATTCAATTGAAATAAAAGCTTGCTAAAAGATTGTTTGCACAGCTGCTTTTAGGCCTTGACCAAAGTCTCACAGGAGACTGAGTGAGAATACACTCTCCTTTGGCTAAGCTCAGAAGTTTCTTGAGTAGTATGTTACAAAATATAAAATCATTACATGTGTTGAGTCCTTGTCCTTGCCCTAACCTCCCCACATTCTTTTTCCCCCTTCTTGCTTAGTCTTCTTTCTCTGGAAGAAAAGCTGATTGTTTATTCTTTATGTCTTATGGAGATAATTTTAAAATATTTTTGTCTTCTCATATTATGTAAGCATCTAGTGACCTTAGAAATTACATTTTATGTTAGATTTAAAATTCTGAGACCTGAGCAAACATGATGCCCAAATATCTTTCTCTTCTTATAAACTCCTGCTTATAAAACTAGGCTTTTGAACAGTAATTTAATCAGAGGAATCATAAGAACGTTAAGCTCCATTAACTGTTGGGTTGCCAACAATATGGATGTTGTATTAAATTATGATTTGGACTTTGCAAATGTCATCTAAAAGTTAATTCTTAAATTCCTGGCAAGCAATTGCAATCTGCTAAGAAACAGATGTTATAGAGGTTAATTTGTGAGTAGAGAAGCAATGTTGCCTCTGTGGTAAGCAATGACTATAAGATTTTTTAAAATGTAGGTCTGTTAACTATTTCTTCAACACAGTATTAGCTAAGGCTCTGATACCCACTCAGTTTGTTGACTGTTGACTGCCAAATGACATTTTTCAGAAGACCTTGATTTTTGCTTATCAGAGTGGAAGAATCCAAGCAGAATGTGAGGGCGTAGATGAGATTTATTAAAAGTTAGGAAAGGGAAATACAAAGGGGGTGCAGTGGGTGCAGGTGGAGTCCGCAGGCAGAAAGAGAAAGCTTTTCTTTTTCAGGTGCCTTTAAAACCTATACTACCCCATGAGAGGGCAGGCTCCAGAGGTTCCCACCCAATAATGACTGAGTGGGGAGGGGCATGGGTGGTTCCCAGCCAGGTGAGGGTGGTCTGGACCATCCCCAGGAAACCTACATGAGCCCCAAACTTTTCCTACTTCTAGCCTGTCTTAAGTTATGATTCATATGCATCTCTACAGAACCTTTTCCTTCTCCTTTTCCTATTGATAAGGCATTTTTAATTCCATTTACTTGTAAGAATTTAGAGACCAGAGGGAACCAAGGGAAAGCAATAATTACTAACTGACATCTTCAAGTTTGATTGTCCAATGGACGTTGCAGAAGCATGCTGTCATAATGGAGAGTTTTACTGAACAGAGAAGAATTATAAAAATATTATAAGACTTGTAGTTTTGAGGCTCTTTGAAAAATGCTTGATGATAAGGAACATGAATTTGTATTGTTTGTGGTTTCTTTCCTTTTTTAAGAGAATTCTACTTCTTTCCATTATAATTGATGGTAACAATATTATGAAGGATGAGACTAATGTTTGCTCATTTATGCTGGTGAATTTCTCCTCAGACTTTACTTTTTGGAAAATTAGGAAGTTTTCTAAATATCTATCCTTAGAACATGCAATTAGGGATTTATGTGAATAAGTGCAATTACAATTAGTTTGGAATAGCTTTTTTCTCTCTAAAATTGGCCTAGCTTACAACATGAGAAATTTGTTTCTTTGTGGTCTATAAATTTATGACAAGTATTTGTTGATTCTTGGGTGTTATGATATATTTCTTAATTGGGACTGGTAAGCTCCAAAAGGGAATGGGTAGATACTTAGAAATGTAATCCTAATTATGTCTATGTGTATATATTAACAATCATCATTATTGTCCTATTTGACAATAACCTCACCACTTTTTTGAAAAAAAAAAATCAAGTCTCTTTTTGCCTTGGACAGCCTTGATTTGGTAATGTTCATTGTTATTTTAGAGTGTGTAAGAAATGCAAAACCTCAAACCCCACTCCAGACCAACTGAACCAGAATCTGCAGTTTAATTAGATCCCCAGATAGTTTGTATGCACATAAAATTTGAGAAGCAATGGAAAACTGATATTTTTGAGTTATAATTATTTTGAGGATGTCTTATGAAGTTTAGGGAAAATCAGATTTTCAAAATTGCCTATTTTTTACTAGGTCAAGGGGAATTTATGTAATAGGCTGACAAAAATTATTTTGGCTATTTAGTTATGTGATACTACATATTTTGATACATGAAGTAAAACAAATACAGAATTGACTATCTCCAGTTTTTTAGCCACCATATCAGAAATAGGTGTGGAGTAAATATAGGAATTCTTTTAGCTCTGATAATAGACCCTTACATGTGATAAAAAGGCAACTCATAACTTTATTTTTATTTTAATATTCAATATAACTAAGTAACAGCTTAGTAAGTAGATACAAAATATATATTAGCTAAAAATTAAATTGAGCCCATAGTTTAGAACCCATTTAATAGGCATAAATATTATAAAACATGAAAGCGTTTTCCTTTTTGCTTGATCTTGGGGAAATTATTGTATACTTACCAATGCTAATATTCATTTATAGTGGGAAAATGTTTGTGTATAATATTGGAGGAGGCTTCAAATGGTAGATTTGAAATGATGAATAATATCTCTGTATTAGGGAATGATAATAGGAGATGTATGAAAATTAGGCTTTAATAGTATGGGGTCAATTTGTTTCTGCAGTAAATTTTATGCTAGAGTTTTCTTTTGTGGAAATTACTTCAGTGAGAACTAGTGTGTTATGTATGTCTGGAAGTAAAATGTCTGGTTATAAGTTCTAATGACAAGTTTTAGCTCTATATTAACACACTGATTTTCTAAGTTCACCATTTTGAAAGATATTTCTACCTTTCATCATATTTTTCTGTTGATTGTAATTTCTTATTCAGGAAACCATGGGTATTGTTCTGTATTATGTATGGAATAAGTTCTATTTGTCTTTTCCTAAAGTTACCTTACTAGGAAGATAGTAAGGGGCATTGTAGACATGCACAGTGGCCAAAGAAAGGACATATTTGAGAAAGATGCATGTTTCAATAGGCATAGCTGAAATAGCTGACTGAGAGAAATGTGTCGAGCTGAAGATTAGTTCCAGCCACAGATGATCATTTCTTTGACAAAAGGCTATACATTGATACCAAGGAGAATTTTTCAGAACACAGGTCTGAACCAACCTTTAGTAGTGTGCTGGCCTGACTTTCTTTCAGTGTCTCATGTTCTCCATTCTGTCTTCCACTCCTGAGTCTTTGGTATTTCCAGTGTCTAAAATCCCTTTGTCTAGTTGACTCACACTCATCTCTAGGTCTTGGCTTTTTCCACACATTTTCAGAAAGCTTACCCTTGATCTTTCATGATTTAATCAAATCCCCTTAGAATAGGCTCTTATAGCACCAGCAAGCAAGGTCTCTTTCCTTCCCTTCAATTGTCAGGGTTATTTGTGTGATTCCTTAATGTTCTTCTCTCTCAATAAAATATTAGCTCCAGGAAGGCAGAGACTGTGTCTGTTTCTGGTAATGTTTTTATCTCTGCTCCCTAGAATAATTCCTGGCCCATAAATGGGTGCTCAATAAATATTTGTTGAATGAATAAATGAAAGCTGGCATTAGAAATTGGAAAAGTAGTGAGGTAAGGGGACAGGAAGGAAAGGTTCTAAAAGGAAATCATACAAAGATGGATACTGTGGTGGAAGTATAAAGAATAGGAAGTTATTAATTTAGTAACCTGGCTTAAATCTGAGAAAACCAAGAGCATTGGAAAAGTCTGGAACTGAATTAAGGTAAGATTTAGATGTGTATCCAGAAGTAAAATTGGAGCAACAAATTTTGCCCTTTTCAATGGCATGGCTCTAGGGTTGGCCCCATCACTACCTTCTGTCCCATCTCACATGGGAGACAGTCCCTTCCTGCCTTTTGGCCTGTCCTCCCTGAAGAACATAATCTGCGCCACCACTGTGAAAAGGATTACTGATTAATCCTTCTTAATCCTTCCTCTTTCTATTTCTTTGAAATTTATCTGAGTAACATTTTATATAGTTTCTACCCTTGGTATGTCCAGTGTATAATTTTACTATATCTTTATACTCAATATTGTTTAGACATTAAAATTATTTTTAAAAAATGACAAATATATTAAAGTGCCATCAGGATTGGTCAAATTATTCTTAAATAATGCATTAGTATTGGGTGACACATCTTATTGATGAGTTTCATGTAAAATATACTGAATTTAGTATATCATTGCCATTGATGATTTCTTTGTATTCAGTAAAAAAAGGAAAATTAACACATTGCATTAATGTTATCATTACTGTGACCAAATACCCGACAGAAACAATTTAAGAAAAGAAAAGATTCATTGTTTACAGTTGCAGAGGTTTCATTCCATAATCCCTAGATCTTTTGATTATGGGCCCATGATGAGAGAGAATATTATAACAACAGGAGCATGTGACAGACATGAAGCAGAGAGAGCAACAGAGATAGGCCTGGGACAAGATACAGCCCCAACAGATACACCCCCAGTCACCTGCTTCCTCCAGCTAGGCCCCACCTCCTAAAGTTTCTAGAACTTCCCAAAATAGCACCAACAGCTGGGAACCAAACATTTAATACACTAACCTTTTGGGAAGATGCTTCCTATTCATAACTTATGGACATAGCATTAGTAATAAGACATAAAATAATAACTTACAGCTAGGGCTTTCATAAACCCATATACCTTCTAAAATGCTTTTTATGGATAGTTAAAATTTGAAAGTAACTAATTTAGGTCATTTAATGTGTTGGTTAATTTATTCTTTTAATAAAGCGAAATATACATAATAAAATTTTCAGTTTGAACTACTAACTTTTAAAAAATGATAAATTGCATATAATGTCAAGTATACTATCTCAACCATTTTAATTGTACAGTTGTGGTAAATCCATCCACATTTTGTGCTACCATTGCCACTATCCATTCTCAGAAGTATTTTCATTTTGCAAACTGAAGCTCTGTGTCCATTAGGCAAAATATTCCTATCCCCACCTCTCCTCAGCCTGACAACTTCCATTTTACTTTCTGTTTCTATGAAATTTGACTACTCTAGATAACTCATGTAAGTATTTGTCCTTTCGTGAATGGGTTATTTTGCTTAGTATAACGTCCTCAAGTTTCATTCATGTTGTAGCATATATCACTACTTTTTTTAAGTTTAAATAAAAAGGCTTTGGTGTGTATACCATATTTTCTTTTATCTATTTATCCATTAATGTGCACTGGGGTTGCATACACCATTTTCCTATTGTAAGTAATGGTGCTACAGAACATGGGGTTACAAATATCTTTTCAAATCACTAAATATATAGCAAGTAATGGAATTGCTAGATCCTATGATAATCATATTTTTTGAGGAAATGCCAAGCCATTTTCCACAGTGACTGCACCAGTTTACATTCTTGCAAGTAATACAAAAGGGTTTCAATTTCTCTATATAGTCTACATACTGTTTGTTTTAATAGTAGCTAATCTAATAGGTATGAGGTAATATCTCATTGTGGTTTTGATTTGTAATTCTGTCTTGCACATTTTCATGTGTTTATTGGCTATCTGCGTATATTCTTTGGAGAAATTTCTAAGTCCTTTGCACATTTTAATCCAACTTTGTCATCATTGACTTTAGGATTATTTATATATTCTAGATATTAATTACTTATCAGATATCTGATATACAAATACTTTCTCCCATGGTCAGCTGCCTTTTTACTCAGTTCAGTGTCCTTTGCTACACAAAAGTTTTTAATTTTGATGAAGTCCAATTTATCTATTTTCTTTTGTTGCCTGTAACTTGAACTTTGTAATTTTTAAAAATCAAAATCTGTACATGTTCTTTTCAAAATAGGTATGGAAATGAGAGTCTCTCATTTAATATTGTCATTATATTAAATGACTATATAGTCTCTGTCTCCAAAACATTTTAGGTACTTGTTGACCAACTTTTAGTTTTCAGATGACTCAAATAGAGCTTTCCTTTTCATTTGTTACTATTATAAAA
This sequence comes from Castor canadensis, assembly GCF_047511655.1. Classification (NCBI taxonomy): domain Eukaryota; kingdom Metazoa; phylum Chordata; class Mammalia; order Rodentia; family Castoridae; genus Castor; species Castor canadensis. Next base: position 124,146,658 of record NC_133405.1, on the reverse strand, counting down.
AGGAACCTTGTTAGCTATTTTCTCATGGAATTATAAGCTCTGTATAGATTGTAACAGCTGTAAAGGCAATACATAGAAACATTTTTTGTACATGATAACCAGATATTATTTGATGTGTGATACAATTTGTTAAAATATATTTCAGCTTTGCTATAAGAAATAGTCCAGTGGTAAGTTGTGCTAATCATAAGGATTTATTGAAGGCAGTGTTCATTACATCACACATTTCTTCCCATAAGAATTCCTTTGGATAGACTTCTCTGAGAGATCGGCCCACTTTATCTAATGAATGTTTTGATCTATATCTTATCCCATTTCTTCATGTTCACTACTAGACAATTTGTAGTCTCTGTTCTGGCTCCTTTGATACTTTAGCAAACCTAGTATTCTTCATTGCTATGAATTTTCTTCTTTATTGTTATTTTGGTTCCCATTATATGACTACTCATAATTTCCTCAATCACATTTTTCTTATTTATTTTAAATTCATGTTAAATTAATGTGAGTTAAAAGTAAATTACTGAATTTTGCCTGTATAAATGACAACTGAATGCTTTTTGATACAAAGCATAATTTAAATGAGTATATTTTAAACAAGGTCTTTAATATTTAAAATAGAATAATACTTGCAACAATGACTTTTGGTATGGTTCAGATGATCAGTTTGAGGTTCATAAACAATCTTTTCTACTTCTCCCCCAATCCTTATTCAGTATAGCTTTTTAGATCATGAACTTGGAGTCAAATAAGCTAGGCTTTAGACCTTACCATTTATAAGCTGTGGAATTCTGGGTATGGTCCCTAAATTTCAGTTTTCATAACTGTAAAATAAAGTTAATGACATGTGAGTCATGAAATTATTTTCAGAATTAAATGAGAAAATATTTTTCAAGTGCTTAGAATAGTGCTTGGCACACAATGAGCACAAAATATAATTGGAAATTATTACTGCTACACAGCATCAACTCTCCAACTTGGAAATAACAGAAAATTACTGAAGGTTTAGCCTTTCTAAGATAAAGTTAGGCTAGAGTAATTGATAACTGGCCTAGAAGAAAATTGTCCCTACCTTTTCTATTTTATTTGGTGTTCTTGAGAATCCTTGTGAAAACAAATTGTATATTGCTTGTTATATAGCAACTGCTTGCTTGTAGGAGGGTAACTATAAGGGACAGCATTGAAGAACATTAAAGGAGTTTCTTAGATCAGCATGTATTACATTGGTTTCAGTGTTATCTAAAATATATTTGCGGTCTTTTCACTCATTTCAATGCACCTTCAAATTGAATGTCAATCAGGTGCTCTACACTGCATTTATTTCATCAGAATATGCTAGCATGTAATTAGTCTTTGGTAACTTTAAATAATTTATTCACCTAGGTATGGAACAATGTGATTTTATTAGCCAGTGTCCTTTTTTTTAGTAACTGTATTTTTCTATCTCCATTTATCCTTTTCTTTTTGCAAGGTATCCATTTGGGAGAATCATTTTTTCAGTCTTCAGGTGGTCTGATTTAGTCAAAACAGATTAGACTTCAAATTTTCTTTCTAGATCCTTCTTCTTTAGTCAGTTACTTACTATATGCACTTAGGCAGTTTTAGTTTTTTCACATCTAAAACTCGTATAGCAATAGTCCCTTTGACCTTGCTTGATACCCCTCTATCCACTCCTCATCTTCACCAATGCCATATAATCCCCTGAAGGAATATTTTATATGCAACACCTTCACTTTTGTCATTACTCTGTCATCCTTCAGCTTCTATTCCCATTATTCTAATAATATTTTGGCTAAAGTCATTGATAATCTCTTAATTGTCAAATTCAGAGTGTTTTTAGTTCTAATGCTACTAGTATGCAGTGCCATATTAAGCACATCTGTCATAACCACCTTGTTACATTGTTCCTTTCTGTTCCATTTTTGCTCTTACCCTTAGATGCTTTTTGCTGTGGCCATCTTTAAGTGTCGTAGAACATTTTTTTTCTTTGATCTTATATTCTTTTCCAAGAAGATCTCATCTATTTATGTTTATATGGCCATCACTACTTTCCTTAATACAACAATCTATTATTATTATTATTATTATTATTGGCAGTTCTGGAATTTGAACTGTGGACCCCATGCTTTCTAGGCAGGTGCCACTCTCCCAACCCTTTTTTGTTTTAGTTATTTTTGAAATGGGGTTTTGCATTTATTTTATTTTATTATTCATTTATTCACATGTGCATACATGGTTTGGGTCATTTCTCCCCCCCTCACCTCCCCTCCATCCCCACCCTCTCATGGGGCCATGCATGCACCAGCCTGGACTACAATTCTCCTATTTATACTTCCCATGTAGCTGGATGACTGGTATGGGCCACCACATCCAGCTTTTATTGGTTAAAATGGGGTCTTTTGAACTTTTTGTCTGGGCTGGCCTTGAGCTGAGATCCTCTCAATCTTTTCCTCCCAAGTAGATAGGATTACAGGCTTGAACCACTGTGCCCAGCTCTGGATACAACAACTCACAATGATCTTTTTGTGTGCCAATCTTGGCCTCTAAATAATGCATTTTTAAAGGTCTGTGTCATATTTACTCTTCTGTCTTCAGCATTCAGGGCAGTGCCTGAGACATAGTTCCCTCATCTTTCTGCTTTTATTAACTTTCAAATTATTACTAACTTTTTAACTTTCAAATAAAAATTCTATTTTGCTTTGTGAAACTGTAATTAGTACTGACTATTCAGATACTGAGCACACATTTGTAATAGTACCAGCATACATTTTACAAACATCTAACTGAACCCTCACACAGACCTATTTGTAGATTTCAAATCATTAGAAACATCAGATCATTAGAAAAGAAGTCCCCTTTTTTTTTACAGTCATACCTGCTTCTGCTTCCATCTTTTCCTCCTTTTTCAGTAAAGATAAATGATTCATCTCTACATTTAAATATCTTCAAGTATCCATCGCTTCTTGGCCTTTTGGCTAAGATCAAGTGTAAATATCTTCAAGTATCCAACATCTTAAAAAAAGAAAAAACGAACTCTCAAACCTGAATTTTTCCATGTATCCTTTTATTGCCCTCTTCTCTTGTATAATCAGACTGCTTTGAAGAATGCTCAAATCATTCAATGTTGGCTTAATTCATTTATGCATTAAATCATTAATGCTGGCAGTGTATAAACAATTCTCATGAATGTCACTGGTGACCTTGTTGCTATATCCAGTGAGATAATTTTAGACCTCATCAATATACACATACCACTGGAGAATGAAGAAAAATAATATCAAGAAACCACAAATTCAAGTTACTTTAAAGAAGTTTGTGAATATATTAAGAGCATGTGTGGCCTGGCACTAGACCCATCAGGAACTGGGCTGTTTTAGGACTTACTTGAGTGTTTCTTCTCTTGATAGCCATACAGTATCTATTATGGGACTTTGCTCCTATGACACATTTGTCATAACCTCATCTCTTTTTAGTCTACTTACAATTTCTGCGTTGTCATAGCTTTAGCTAGAATGTAGCTCTTATGGCTACACACCACTTGGTTTGTGCTAATTGCTTCATTTTCTTGGTATTTCTTACCTAAAATTATGGAGAGTTAATCTTATTCATGAAGTTCATCATTTGTGCCAGACCATTTCATAGGTGATTGAAATTAATTCAATCTGTACCTGGCCAATCATTTATGAATTGCCATAGTTTATCTTGAAAATGATAGTTTCAAGTCTATAATATCTAATGTGAATGTTTACTTTTAGACTTGGGTAAAATCCAAATAATAATGGATCTAGGAGTGCATTACAGGTGAAATACTAAAGGTAAGGGACTTGGGTCTGAAGATGACAGATGGTGAACACAGGTGAAGGAAATCAAAGAAAGGTTTTCATTTTGTTTTTAAAATGGCAGAAGTTTGAGTATTGAAGCAGTGAATGAATAAAAATTGATTGAAACAAAATATTTAATTTTGTAATTATTGAAGTAATGTTAAGGTGGTAGAAGGTGGGATTCCAGAGTACAGGAAGATAGAATAATTACCCTTGTATAGGAAGAAAGAAACCTGTCCCTCTGGAATGGGGTTAAAGAAGAGTATGATGTAGGTAGCTCAGAAAGTAGAGGAACCTGCCTGTTAGTGCGCTTTTTATGATCCATCATTCTAATAACTTGTTTTGCAAAGAGAACTTCAAAGGTAAGTAAAGAAATTCAGAAATTGCTGAAGAAAATTCAAATTGGACTTTAACAACTAAGAATATGATGAAGTGATATTTTTGGCTTTATCCCACATATAGTTGAGAAAAGGTCAAAATGGACTTAACTTTGTGACATGGTAGGAGTTAACACTTGCTTCACCCCTACACATGGATTTATTTGGCTCAGTAGTTTTTTTTTACATTCTGATCTTCCATACTTTTATTTCATAGGTCTTGATGATTGTTTGCAGCAGTATATTAAGAACTTTGAGAGGGAGAAGATCAGTGGGGACCAGCTACTACGCATTACACATCAGGAGCTAGAAGATTTGGGAGTCAGCCGAATTGGCCATCAAGAACTGATCTTGGAAGCAGTTGACCTTCTGTGTGCACTGGTAAGGACATGAAACTGATGGAAAGGGAAACCATCTTTTTCTCTCTTAGTTTTCTTTAGTTCTACTCCTCTTTTTACTTTTCTCTTTTTTTAATATTTTTAAATGCAAGTAGGGAAAAATATCCTAATTCCCAGCCAACCAAATGTAGTCTTTTCCTACTTCCTTGAATTTGTTATATTAGTGCTAAATGACTAAGATGCTTATAATTCAACTGGTGATGTTACTCTTAGCAAGCTGAAAAACTTAAGTTAGAGTTCACCAAGAAAGTTTTCACAGCAGCATTTTAGATATGCAATTGTATACAATCAGTTATAAAACTCAATTCCTCCTCATTATTTTTTTTTACTTTCTAAGTGGTATACATTGGTAGTATGAGGGGATTTCATTGTGATACATGCAATGTACTATGAATAAGTTCACCTCCTTCTTTATATTCCCTTACATCTTCTTCCTCTTCCTTCCTTTTTGAAACAGTATTTGGTGGGTTTCATTATGCTATCTTCATGTATATGTGTGTGTGTGTGTGTGTGTGTGTGTGTGTGACATACTTCAGTCCTCTTCACCCCTCAATAGCCTTTTCTTTCCTTCTTTTAAAATTGTTGAGTTAGTATCACAAATATTAAATAATCTTATTTTAGAAATTTTTTAAATAATGAGATTATTTGAATGTCCTTTACATATACATGCAGTGAAAATTAAATACTTTACAATATATGGCTACTTAATAATCAATGCCAAAGTAAAACTCCTTCAACATCCACATTAGACATTCTGAAAGGAATACAGATTTTTTTCCAAATTAGATAAGATGATACTAACCTGACTGGTTTTAAATTCTTCCAATAATTTATAAGGGGGAGCTAGAGCTACACAGAGAAAATAAATGAGCTATTTAATGTGATAAACCAGGTTTGAATCTTGTCTCAGTCAATTACTGATACTTGTGGACAAATTTCACTGTAACCATAGCTATTTTATTTAAAGTGGAGATAATAAGTACCTCTTGGCAGTGTTGTAAAAAATAAATGAGTTTGCATTTGTATACTGCCTAATTCAGTGCCTGGCACACTGTACACATTCAATAAACAGTAACTGTTATTGAGATGATGATGGCTGATAAAAATGAGTAGATAATTAAACATAATATTTCAAGAAACAATTAATACACTTAGCACTCTGTTTTTAAGATCTTAATATGACCTCATTCCTGCCCTCTTGAAAAGCTTAGTTGGGGAGAATAATAAGCAAATAATCAATGCTAATACTATAATTACTAAAATAGAAATATGAGCTAAATGTGATGGAAACACAGGTAGGAAGATAACTGGCTTTGCTTAAGATAGATGGTACATGTTGCAAAAGAGGTGATATTTAAGCAGCCTAATGAAAGATGAGTATGTGTTTAATAGATGGAGGAAAAGGGGGAAAGTCATTCTGGATAGATAAAAGAACATGTATATAAGGCATACAGAATAAAGAGCATGCATTGTGAGTTTTCTAAATGGTAAACCATTTGAGATGACAAAAATAGTTGAGAAATAGTTATATGAAATTAGGCTTTAAAAGATAGAAAGGGACCAGAGTATAAAGTACCTTATTTTTTATTCCCGTTATGGGCATTAGAGAACTATAGAAGCATGATCAAATACTTCTCTAAAATGGCAACTCCTGTAATGAAAATGATGGGATAGAGAGGGTATAAATGAAAGACAACATGAACAATTGGAAAATATTTGAAATAATCTACCTATGCAATGAGTGGGGGCCTAAACTAAGAGTGTACAACAGGAATAGAAAAGATTGATGAATGTGAGGAGTGAGATAAAGGAAGAAGAAAGATACATCTTTTCTAGCTACAGAGATAGAATAGATAATTTGCTAGTAATGAAGATAGGCAATAGCAACAGAAACAGATAAAGTGGGAAAATAAATTGAGTTTCAAATTTGTTGAGTTTGAGGTATCTCCAAGTTTTAAAGGAAGGAATATATGGGTTTAAAGCTAAGGTGTCTAAAGATACTGATTTGGCAATCTTAAAGATACAAGGATTAAATTCATAGAAAGAGATCAAATGGGTAAAGTGGCTCATACCTGTAATCCTAGCTACTATGGAGATAAAGATGGGGAGGATCGCTGTTCAAGGTCAGCTTCCACAAAAGTTCATGAGACACCATCTCAGCCAATAAAAATGTGGGCATGGTGGTATGTGCCTGTCATCCCAGTTTTGTGGGAATAATTGATTATTTATGTTGTTATATAGTTAATCTAGACCTCTAGGCCTTGGAATTGGGCCTATGTACAAGGTTCTGCTGATTGAAATGTACTTAAAAATCACAGTATCAGAGATATACATATAGACAGTTTCTAAGTTTGAGCCATGGAGCTGTAGTAAGTCTCTTCATATGCTGATCTTTAATCCCTCTACAGTTCTATGTTTAAGCATCATAGTGTCGCATCATTTGAATAGTTCATCATGTGGTTGAGCTCTTCTGGAAGTTAACACAGGAAAAAAAAAGTCAAAATGCTAAATTCCTTTGTTTCTGTTTTTATTCAGCAATCAGTTGGTAGCATACCACAAAGGGTCAAATATTTAACCTCCTTTTACCCCTTCCTTATGGCTATACATCAGCAAGTTAGAATTACAGATACCCTCCAATTTATTCAGCATGTGATTTTAGTGAATGTAAAACAAATTTCTGAACAGAGAATTCTGATTTACTTCTCTATGCCATTATGAAATCCAGGAGATGAGATACCCCATCAGCAAGGTGAGTTGACTAAACCGGAAGTTATACTGTTGGGAATGGGAAATTCTGCTCATCTCTCAGATTTCTACTGGCCTTTCTACTTTTCCCTTACATCTATAGTATTTATTTCTTCTTTCAACAGTGCTCAAACAGTTGAAATATATATCCATCCTCAAACAGTGCTACCAATGGGAATGCAAAGATGAAAACAATCATAGCCTATACTCCCAATATGCTTATAGTTCATCAAGGAAAGCAACAGTTGTTAAAACGCAATGTAGATTTAAAAATATTCCAGAGAAGAAACGTGAGGAACTGCTAAGGGATGCAGAAAGTGTAGGTGACATTTGCATTGGCCTTGTAAGATGAGTAGATATTTTCTGGGCAAAAACAGTTGGGAGAAAGTTATCTAAACAGAAAAAAATTCATGTGTAAAGACAGAATTGTGAAAGAGTATGGAGTGTTCAGAAGAAAATGAGAATATTGATTTGATTGGTGCAGAGTGGGAAATGATGAGAGGAAAAGTCACACCTCGAATCACATAGATTTTTTACTTATGGTCCTTCAATTCACAGTGGGCTCCTCTTGTAAAGATACCTTTGTCCAATTCATTGTTTTTCTTTAGCTTTCTGTGCAGTACTTAGCACATAAACAATGTTAATATTATCTTACTGAATGAAACTCAGTTTTTCTTCTCTTGCTTACACAGGCTTTGACTCTAAATATTTTCTTCCTATGTAAAAAGACAGAAAAATTACCAACTTCTTTTTATTTATCTTAAACTATGCTATATTTTCATCTGCCTTATCTTGAAGTTAGTCCTGATGGAGAATAAATGTTTTGGCAGCTAATAAAAATGAAAGATTTATTTAGTCATTTGTTCACTCAGACAACATATTTATTAATCATCAAATATATTGTTTGTATCATGTTATTACAGAAAGAAGTAAGTTGTTTGTGATTTGGAGGTGTATTAACTCTTTCATTCTATGGTGCTACCGTTTCTTATGCTTAAACAGAGAACAAAGAATATTAACTGAAAGAGTAAAAGTGTAAATAAAATATGTATAACTTAATATGTAGCTCTTTAATTATATTCTGACAATATACCCTTTACTGTGAACTGTAAGTAAATTATTTATGACAGAATAAGAACAGTTTTCACTGCATTCTTCATATGCTTTTCATATAAGAAGCATTTTGCATAGAAAAGTTGATGTTTGGGATTGTTAGGATTTGTTTCTTTGGAACATAATTGCTTTGTTTAGCCATTTAAAAATAATTTATTTTCTGAAAAGTCATTAAAGCATGCCTTGTAGGACTCATATTTATAGAGCAAAGTATTATAAACCCAAAACACTTGCTCCGTGATGCATTCAAACTAAGAATTATGAATACAATGACATTAACATTGTAAAAATTGAGTATTTTTAGTTAAGTTTCAGTGAGAATTTAACATTAGTTAAGATTTAGCCAACTTTGTTTTCTACAATGTTTAATGTGTTTCTTTATTTGTTTTTTCATGTATAAGCTTTTGAGTGCATATAATTGAAAGAAAAGACCAGTAGGAAGTTAGTACCAGTTTATTCAGACTAGACTGGCTATGTTGAATTAGTTCTGAAATCATGACTGGCTCGTGGCACACATGTTATTGGCCAAGAATATGAGCAGTGTGTGAGCACATAGGTAGTAGATAGGACAAAGAACGTGGCTGAGTACACTTCAGTTCAAAGTTTTGTTTTCTTGAAGAAGACTTTTCTGTACTAATAGAATACCCCGTTTTCCTGTGAATATCAAGTAAAAAGCAAAAGAGTAATGGGCAAACCCACTTTTTCAATAAGTTAAGGCAGTACTTCTTGTCTCCATACCTGTGGTCAAACACAAAAGGTACTTCATTTACTTATTGATTCTTTAAATGGTAAACAAGGGAGTGTGATTTACTGATGACTTAGCAAGTTGCAAGAAAGCATCCATTTTCATGAAAGAAATAAAAAAGAAGGTATCTCTGTTGGCAATAATTAATTTGGGGTTACTTAAAATTGACAATTCTATAATAAAAATTAAATGGAGAAATTAATTCCTCTCTTTTGTTAAAATAGCACACATATACTGTTACATACAGATGAGATTTTAACCCATTTTATGCTCTTGTCAAGTTTTTAAAAATGCTTTAGATTATAATAGCTATATTTGTTAACTAAGACAAATTTTGTTGTTGTTACTGGTTTTTGTTTTGTGGTGCTAGGGATTGAATGAAGAACCTTGAGTATGCTAAGCAAGAACTCTACCATTGAACTACGTATGCCCAGCCCTAGAACAAGTTTTAGCAATTTCCCTGTCTATCCTCTGCTGCTTATCTTTCTTTTTGTCTCCTGCCACTGTATTCTTCTATCTTCCCCAGTTTTCATCTCTGTTCCATATAGATCATTTGTTTAAGAGGTTACCAAGTAGAACTTCTCAGGTTTCGTTCAGAAGATTTTTCTATTTGCCAATTCTTGAGTTATATTAAAAATAATTTTAAGATCTTAAATCTTTAAAGCTTGAAAGCATTGTTACTTTGCTTCTAGATGTTATTTTTAAGATTAGCATTATTACTTTAATATTACTTTTACCTTTTCTAATGAATTATTTGAGATGTTAATATTACAGAGAGAAACGAATTAATCTTTTATGGAGGCTAATGGCTCCATGGTGAAAGATGAGTTACCAAGTTGATTGATTAGGTTTCTCTCTAATAAACTATTATAATTTTAGCTTCTCTAAGAAATAAATGATTATAATTTTTATGAACAAATATTTCTTAATTAGGTTCATTATCACTCAAAACTGAAAAAAAATTAATACTATACTTCAGTGAAGATGCTTTAACACAGGAAAAATGTTTGAAAATACATTTAAGCACTTTCAAACTATCACAATTAGTTGGTATAGTTATAAATCATTCCTATGTAGACATTAGAGGGTATCTTTTTTTGTGGTATTGGGGCTTGAACTCAGGGCTTTCACCTTGAACCACATCACCAGCCCAATTTTTTGTGATAGGGTTTTTCGAGATAGGGGCTCTTGAACTATTTGCCTGGGCTGACTTTGAACTGCATAGAGAGTATATTTTATAAAATTTAAAGAGAATTTCCTTCTTAATATAGCAACAAGCTAGACAAAATATGAGAAATGTTTTAGTTAGTCCATGCTCAAATACAATAGAATTTGAATAGAATGTTTATTTACACAAGCCAAATTTTTAACTTTGAAGAATACTGCAATTCAAATTAAGTAGTGAATATTTAATATACTATATTTTAAAAATACTAATCTACAAGTTCTTCTGAGACAAGTTCTCCTAGAATGGTCCAGCATTTGACTTATGATCATACACTTTCCTGCAATACAGCTCCTAAAAAAGCTAGGCTGAATGTAACCCCTGGTAATCAACCTTTATATGAAGAAGGTTGGGAAAGCACCAAAATCTGCATGTGGTGTGTGCTTAGGCTATGGGACCTAAAGACTTAAAATAAGCAAATAAACAAAAATGTTAACAGGGCCTGTGGTGGTTCTATGTGTGCTAAGTGTGTCCGCAACAGGATCAAGCCAGCTTTCCTTATTAAGGAGCATAAAATTGTTGTGGAAGTGTTAAAGGCACACAGAGTCAGAAAGCTAAATTTAAAAATGAAGCCTTTTGAGTAAATAAAAGGTCAGAAGACAAAAACCCCAAATCTATGACTCCAAAAAGAGTATCCTTTTAATAAAAGTATAAATTCTCAGCAAAGAATCAAACTTTTATTACTATTAAATTTTTAGTGCTAACATGCATAACTATTCGTTTTTCTAATGTTTATGCATCAAAACCTTGTTATCACCTGTTTTTATACTAAGTTCTCTTTTCATAAATTACCATGGGAAAATAATCTGTTAAATTTCATATAAAGTAGGTACTCAGTGGCTATTGACTTAGTAAGAAAGCTAAATTTATCATACTATTTGCTTCCATTTTCCACTCTTTTTCTTTCACTTTGCTTCAGTTGTTGTTACATCCTCCTCAGAACAGGAGTAGAATATTAATGCTTAAAGTATCTGGTATAGGCTTCCTCTCGCAAGTGGCCTAGTGACTTGCAGTCCCTTCCTAAATTGTGGTTCAAATATTGAGCTCCTTAAGCAAACCATGAAAAAAAAAATCTCCCTGTCACTCAATTTCCTCAATTGTGAAAGAAGTGTAAGTCAAACAACCTGTCTAAGCACAAGAAAATTCTTATATCCTTTGGGTTTTATGATTTTCTTATAGTTTAAATATTATACATGACAGTTATACATATACTGCTATGTGATGCTAACTAGTCTTTCTTAGGGATGTTTTACAACTGACAATTAGGTATTTTAAATTTTAATTATGACTTATGAAAACCTTCCCTAAATTTTTTGAGGGAATCCTACAATCTTTTCCTATTTGAAAATGGAAAAATAAGCTTGTTGTTTATATTATTCATATACTCCCTCTCTGTAATAATGTGTAGACAAAATATTTAGTGAATTATTAAATGTTACTAGAAATTGAAAAATGAGAATAAGAAAAAGAATTTAGATCTGCTGACCAAAAGGTCATTATATTTGTTTTAGATATGCTTCATATTTGATCATGAGCTAATAAAGCATGTCAAAAAGAAAAATAAGTTAATTTTCATAATTTGTACTGTGAAAAGGAAAAAGTGAATTAGTTTTCTTTTGGAATCAGAGTTTTTCCTGATACATATTACAAATGAAACTTCTTATGAGTCATTACGTAGAGGACACAGAAAAGGTATATTAATTTTTGCTTTTGCATTTTATTGTTGAATTATGCTTATTTTCCTAGCTTTGGGGAAGCAGAATTTTTCCTATTATGTTTATTCCTGACTGTGTATACACTAATTGATCAGATAGTAAAACAGTAATTGTTTATGTTAATTAATTTCACAAGTTAATGAACTTCAGTTTTGGTTTAAAAAAACAAATGCTTGAATCCTTACAATCTTGCTGTCTCATAGTTACAAGGTACAATGTCCTCATTAGTCTGTATTCATATTAATGCTCAACACATATTATTATAATTTCTTTCTCTGATGTCTCCTCAAATCTTCATTTGACTGTGGGCTCCAGTAGGTTAGGAATCATGTCTTACTCTTTTGTAACTCTAACAAAGTTAGAGTTTACTAAAGTACTCAGTAAATATTTTAATGAATAAAGAAAATATTGACTTTAATCATGTTTGTTATCTTTTTTTGTAATTCAGAACTATGGACTGGAAACAGAAAACCTAAAAACCCTTTCTCACAAGTTGAATGCATCTGCCAAAAATCTGCAGAACTTTATAACAGGAAGGAGAAGGAGTGGGCATTATGATGGGAGGACCAGCCGAAAATTGCCTAATGACTTTCTGACCTCAGTTGTGGATCTGATTGGAGCAGCGAAGAGTTTGCTTGCCTGGTTAGACAGGTAAAGTTTTCTGCATGTTTCATAAGTAACTCTCCCTCAGACACTAGCATGAATATAACAGTATTTCATATTTTCTTATGAAGGGATTGGACAGGTAGAAAAGTACCAAGTAATAAATGCTTAATTATGATCCATCATTATATAGGGGTATCATCAAATAGGTATTAATCTTCTATAAAATTTTATGTATAGATAAGTAACCAATCAATAATTTAACTCTGACAGGCACAAAATGCCTTTGCTGTTTAATAATCAAAATCACTATTTGGCTATTACAGTAAGTTAAGGTACCACTTTGTCTACTGATTTTTCATTTTTATTTATTAATCATATTTAAGGAAGCGTCCATTGGTATTCTTTATAGTGTTTGGAATGGGTAACTAGGCACTGACACTTTGATAGCATGCATTTCATGTCTCCTTACTCTTGCTTTATCGATTTTTCTTGGAACACATAAAATAGCATAAAAATTTATAATATAAAATAAAAATGATAAGATTAAGATTTATATATGCTTCAGCATTGTAATGGTAAAGTAAATACAGCTTTTTTCTTAAGAAAACTAAATAAGCTCTGTACTTTCAGTTTTGAATTTTTTTGTAAGGGGTATACACTATGTTATAATGGTTGAATGATCAAATTTAAAAGTACTCCTTGTCTCTCAAAAGAATTCTGATAATGCACTATTTTGCCAGAATTTTCTTGAATAAATGTCTGCAGGAGATATATTTATATATATATTTATATACACATACATTTTGACTTTTAAAAAGGCCTCAAATTAAAAGTATTTTTTTGGATTTTAAGGAAAAAGTTATGATATTTGCTTAGACTAAGCACATAAAGTGATAATACTAAATCCAAATCTGAATAATAAGCTATACATTACTAGTTTTTAAACTAATGGACAGCATATTTCTTTTGCATTCTAAAATTATTAAAATTTAATTATTATTTAAACCATGTTGATCGATTGTTTAAAGTAATTGTGATCAGTAAATTAAAAAATGGCTTAATCTTTAAGTAATATAGCACTTGTTTCAGAAGGCTTATCAGTAATCAGAAGGCTTAAAGAACACATCAATTTTAGTTATATATATATATATATATATATATTTTTTTTTTTTTTACTATCACCTGCCCTATAATTGTACATTTGCTCAGCCTTGCTATTATTGTTATTATTTTTTTCTTTGGTGGCACTGAGTTTGAACTCAGGGCCTCACACTTGGTAGGCAGGCACTCTTGCTGCTTGAGCTACTCTCCAGCCCTTTTTGTGATGGGTATTTTCGAGATAGGGTCTTGAGAACTATTTGCCCAGGCTGCCTTCGAACTAGGGTCCTCCTGATCTCTGCCTCCTGAGTAACTAGAATTACAGGCATGAGCCACTGGCGCCCAGGAGCCTTGATATGTATATTTAATGAATTCTGTTATATTTTCTTTTTGCTCTTGTTTTACACAGATAGAAAGATTACAAAATGGCTTTACTTCTTAATGACAGATGTGTTTATAAAATCACATAAGTAGCTTTTAGCTCTGTACTCGTCTTTGAGATTTTATTGTACTGTTGATTTTTTACAGTGGCATTTTTATTATCTAATAAGATGTTCTTTGGTAAATGCCAAGTTCACCTACATATGCAAAACACATATGTGTACATACACATATATAAAAATACACACATAACAATCCATGAAATCAGTAAATGGTGTTTTATGCTTATTTCATAAGAAGAGACAATGTGACAAAAAGCCAGAAGTAAATTGTCATCTGTTTAGCTTCCGTTGCTGCAAAGGTTCTCACCACACAACAGTGTTCAATTAAATCAAAGGCCATTTGGCATTTTGACTAGGAAAATGAAATAAGTACTTGAAAGGAAACAAAAGGAAAGTCATGATAACTTTAAAATCTTCCAGTGAGACTTATGTAAACTGAAAAAGGACACTGAATGTTTTGATAGTCTTTCATAGAAAAGTTCAGCTCCAGGCATCGTTTACTTTAGTGGTGATGCTTTAAGAAAGAAAGAATGAAAGGAAACGATGAGAAGGAGAAAAACAAAAGAAAAGACATTCTTGGCCATGCTAATGTATTTGCATGTGTTCAGATCTATGAATTTCAAAGATTCCTTGGGCTGCAGTGTTGGAGAAGATTCTATAATCTAAAGTGAGAAGAAGAGAATCCAATTAGGAAGCTATTTTAGGAATTAATAATGCTATTACTACTGGTGGTGATTCTGATTCTAATATTGATAATGATATCTGTTAGGCTTGGATACCTTCAGACACACTTATTTTATCGAAATGACCCATAAGGGTTGACGTAATTTTACAGGTATGGAAACTGGATTTAGGGTGATTGAGTTCAAAACTAAATGGAATCAGGTTTAAATCCTGATGGTCTGACTACAGAGTATCCTCTCTACTGCACTTTATTGAGATGTTTAATTAAAGAAGTAATGAGAATGGAGGAATAATAGAGTAATTTGTATGGGTTAGGTAAACAAAAGCTGGTGACCTATAAGATCTAGAGAATAAGGGAAAGGGAGACATTTGGGATGACCTAGCTCACTCAGTGAATGGTAGTATATATCCTTATCAAAATAGGTGACCCATAAGTATGGATGCTATTTTTCCTGTGCAATTTCTGTAATACTGACCTTTCTAACACACTGTGTCTTTATTGCTCTCATCTGACTGCTCTTTGTATGATATACACTTCAAGAGAGGAGGGATTTTTCATCTATTTTGCTCACCAAAATCACAATTATCCAGAAGAGTTCCTAGCCTATAGTGTCTGCTCAATAAATATTTTTGAGTGAATGGAGAAAAGTGGAATTAAAAAATGAGCCTTGTATACCACCAGCAGTTGAAAGATGGTTAGTTCATGAAAATTAAAATATATAACCAGAGACTGAGGAGGAAATTACATGGGAGTGTAATTGTAGAAGCAAAGGGAGTAAAGCGTTTATAAGGAAAAAAGAAAATAGAGTAGTCAGTAGGGTCAAATGCTGAGAGATTAGGTAGAATAAGGAGTAAAAGTATATAGTAGATTAGGGGATCAGGATATATATGACTTTAGTTGGTTAGAAGTTAAAGGTGACAAGTCCTCTTTGAAAAAAGTCCTATGAAATTGTTTATACTTCAGGATAGTTTTACATAGCATTAGCTTCCCATTTTCACTGATTTTTAATCTTTTAGTGATAACAGAAAAGAGGAAAGACAAATTGAGTGCTACTAATGTATTGGGGAGCTTGACTGCTTTCTCCTCTGCCCTGGATTGTATGAATATCTTAAGTGCTCCTTGGCTTATATAAATTTCAGAAGGTCCTCATATGAGTTTAAATATAATAGAATTTTATCTAGAACTGAAATGCTTAAGCTGTTTGTTTTCCTGACAAGTGTCTAGACGTGTATTAGAGATTGTTAGTAGATATGTGTTTAAATTATGTTTTTATTCTTTTCAAAGGAAAAATGTTTTCTAGGTAGCAGCAGGAATGCAAGCCAAATTTCCACATGCCCTCTTGTTTCAGTGTGTCCTGCAACTTTGCACATAAAAGAAAACTCCTTAATCAAATACCAGTAGATCCAAAAGAACAGTGTTCTCTACAACCATTATTATGAATCCCCCAAATGCAGTAAATATGATGTACTATAAAAAAAAGCAGAGCACTGAGAAAGGATTGTGTCTCAGCTCTACCTCTAGCCCTAAGAAATTTGACCCATAAACATGGTTTTATTTTCTTTTCAGCATAGGGATGTAAGATTTGCAGAATTTGAAGTTCTCTTCTAAGCACTAATATATCGTTTACCCTGTTAATCAAAGCCATGTGAGTAGTATTTTCAACTTACTGCTGTTTATATAATATTAAAAAATAAACACTGACAAAATTTGTGGCTGACTTTTAGAACTATAATTTAAATCCCTATCTCTTTCCTAAATAAGTTAGGTTACTGTTTTTGTCTATTTCATCGAAAGTTCTAGAACAAAATTTATCTCTTTTATGCTTGCTTTGTATAAGGCAAGACTGTCTCGTCTTATTTTGTTTTTGAATGATGTTGCCCAAATATTCTTAATATTTTTACTTCTCAGTATAGGTTTGATTTCATTTTTAAGGTTTAAAATGGCAGCGCAAATGAATATTGACAAGTATTTGATCTTTAAATTTAGTTTATTCCTTTGGTATGGAGTTTGGTATAATTCTGCAGTTTAAAAATTTAAAAAATAGTTAAACTTGGTTATTTTTAACTAAACAACTTGTTTCACTTGTAAACAGTGACGGATTTTTATATTAGTGGCTTCGTAAAGAAAATACTGTATTGCTGTTCTTGAATGCCATAGTTGAAGACAGTTTTTAATAGAACCATGTTGGTTGCAAAAAAAAGAACTTTTTATTATATTTTGGAGAGAACTTGCAGCATATCAATATGATTTGGGTTTATTATAGTTTTATGTTGCTTGCAGGGGGGAGAAAGGAAGAGAGTAGGTAAAAATCTTTAATATCGTCTTAGATACTGTACTAAATGCTTCATTAGTGTATATCAACTTATTAAATTCTCCAAAAAGCTGGGTACCTGTGGCTCCCGCCTGTAATCCTAGCTACTCAGGAAGTAGCAATCAGGATCATGATTGGAAGCCAGCCCCAGGCAAATAGTTTTCGAGACCCTATCTTGAAAAAACCCATCACAAAAAAGGGCTAGCAGAGTGGCTCACGTGGTAAGAGCACCTACTTAGCAAGTGAGAGGCTCTGCATTCAAATCCCAATGCTGCTAAAAAAAAATCTCATAAAAATCAGTATCATTATCACCATCTTATATATGATACATCAAGTAGCTTGCCTAAGTCATTCATCCAGTATGAAAATTATACTTTGAATCTATTTTTGTCTGACAGCAAAGCTTTGTTGTTTTCCTCCTTCATGTTCCTTTGTCATGCTACATTTCCTTTTGAACTAATTCCTTTTTTGGTGGGGGAGGAAATTGAGACAGGATCTTGCTATGTATCTGAGTCTGGCCTGGAACTTGTTGTGTAGCCAAGGCTGGTCTCCAACTCTCAGTCCTCCTGCCTCTGCTTCCTGCGTGCTGAGTTACAAGGTGTGGGCCACCACACTAGCTTTAGATTAATTCTTCAATATGTTGAGGAAGTGATTCTTGGGAAAGGGAAACAACAATAAAAACATATTTACACTTTGGTATTTCTCTTCAAAATCTAAAGCGTACCACTTCTCTATTTTTTGGCTTTAACACCTCAAATTGCTACATAGAATTGTATTTATAGAAAGTGTTTATTTCACTATTTGTAGTGAAAGTTTATTCTTTTCTCTCTTTTTTAGCATTTATGCCAAATTCTAATTATTTATAAAATACCTTGCAAGACCATTCCATTTTGAAGGGATCAATGAGATGCCATCTGATACTAAGAAAAAACTTTTAAAATGTTTAAGGCATTAGAGATTAGGGTGCTAGGAAAATTGTGTTTACAATTCATAAAAACTCCAATTTCATTAGTGCTTCAGTTTTATGAGAATTATTGTAAAACCCATCTGTTTACGTTTCTTAAATAAGGTAAAATTTAAAATCAAAATCCCTTTCTCTTCCCATCTTAAATACTCAATTGAATGAAACAGTTGACTTTCCCAGAGGAAAAGCCTTGGTGGTAAATCACAGTTGGTAGCTTTACTGTTTATTTTCAATGCATGGTTTACTTGTCTATTTTTAAACTATATCCTGCTGTTTTTGACACCTCATCTTTCTTTGCAGTTTTCTTTGGCTTTGCCAAATCCATCTTTATAGGGAGGTTTACAGGTTAATTTGTGTATACTATTATAATATTTATGGTGTTTATACTGTATATATAATATAATATGGAAAAATGTTCAAATTATTCAATATAAGAACTTTATTTTGCTATTTATAGTGAAAGTTTTTTCTCTCATTTTTAGCATTACTGCCTAATTCTAATTATTTATAAAATACCTTTTAATACCATTCTGTTTTGAAGTAATCAGTGAGATTTCTTGATATTGAGTACCTTTTATATATTTGTGGTATAAGCTTATAAAGTGATAGAGAAAATCTTTATTTTGAAAACAAGATTTATTTGAAGTCTTGCCTTATGTAAGAAAATGCTTAAACTTATTCCTTCTTCATGATAGGAAACTGTAGAATAAAATTTAATTCTGCACCAGGAAATAGCTACTGAGACCAAGAAAACTGTACCAAACACTGCCCATCAAATAACATGGCTCCTTTTTGTTTGGTCTTATTTCTTCTTGTGTGCTTCTTGCTCCTTACCTGGTACTACTTGTTTCAAGGAAGGGCAGGGGTATTAGCATCACTACTATTCCTGGACAAATAAGTAGTTACAACAAATAGATTTGAGAAGCAGAGAGTTAATGTGTAATATGTGACTAGTATATTCAAATTGATGAAACACTAAAATGTAAAGTGAACATATAAAGTAAGCAATACAAGAAAGAAAATACACAAATTTTTGATAAGATGTATGTATCATACAACAAAGCTTCAAAGCACATGAAGCAAAAAGTGATCGAAATCAAGGACATTATAGAAAAATCTACAGTTATTCTTGTAGACTTCTCTCAAGAATTGACAACACTACTATACAGAAAGAAAGTGAGTACTGGAAGAGCTAAACATTACCACCAAACAATAGGATATAATTGACATTTTTAGAGCACTTCGTTCAACAGCAGGAGACTACTAATTATTTTCAAGCATCCAAAGAACATTTACCAAGATAGAACATACCTGCATCATAAAACAAACTTCAACAAATTTAAGGGAATTGAAACCAGATAATGGAATCAAACTAGGACACAACATACTTCTAAGTAATCCAGTGGTCAAAGAGGAATTCTCAAGTAAAATAAAAAGAAATATATTGAATAGAATGGAAATACAACAAAGCATAATTTGTATTATACAGCTAATGCAGTGCTGAAAAGGAAATTTATAGAAAGGTCTCAAATTATTTATCTCAGTTCCCATCTCAGTAAAGTAGAACACTAAGATCAAATCAAGCACAAAGCAATCTGAATGGAATCAATAACAATGATGAGCAGAAATCAATGAAATTGACAGCAGAAATACAATAGAGAAATCATCAAAATTAAAAGGCCACTAAAGGAATGTTCAGATAAACTCTTTGTATATAAATTTAGCAACTTAGTTAACATGGACCAATTCCTTGAAAAATGCAAACTACTGAAACAACCCATGATGAAATAGGTGCTCTAAATAATCCTACACAGTAGTCCTCCCTTACATGTGGAAGAGATGTTCTAAGACCCCAGTGGGTACCTGATATTGAAAATAGTACTATACATATATACATACATATATATATATATATATATATATATATATATACATATATAGTGTTTTCCCCATACATACATACCTATAATAAAGTTTAATTTGCAAATCAAACTTTATGAAATTAACAATAGTAGCTAATAATAAAATAAAACAGTTTTATAATACACTATATAAAAGTTAAATGAATATGGTCTCTCTTTCTTTCAAAATATTTTTTGAGCTGGTCACTGATGGCTCACACCTGTAATCCTAGCTATTCAGGAGACAGAGATCAGGTTCAAAGCCAGCCCTGGCAAATAGTTTTCAAGAGCCTATCTTGAAAAAACCCATCACAAAAAAAGGGCTGGTGTTGTGGCTCAAGGTGTAGACTCTGAGTTCAAACCCCAGTACCACAAAAAATAAAATCTTTTTGTTCTGTACTCACCCTTCTTATGATGATAATGATGATGATGATGATAATGAGATAATGCCTGTGTGATGAGGTGAAGAGTGGTAATGACTCAGGCATTGTGATGTACCATTAGGCTACAACATTAGGGTATTTGAACATAAGCACCGTGATACTATAACTGTCTGATACCAGTTACTTAGTGAATAATGGACAAGTGGATACATTAAGACAAAGGGATGACTCACACCCAGGTCACACAGAGCAGGACAGTGCATGATTTTACCACACTACTCAGAGCAACATGTAATTTGAAATTATGCATTGTTTATTTCTGAAGTTTTTAGCTTAATCTTTTGAACCATGAATGACTATAGATAACTGAAAACACGGAGAGCAAAACTGTTGGAAAGGGGGAACTACTATAGCTATTAAAGAAACTACATAATACTTAGAAACTTTAGGATGGGGGGACAAAAACTCAATGCCTAGGTTATTTTAGTCGTGAATTTAATGAAGAAATAACATCAGTTATATACCATCTATTTCAGAAAATAGAGAGAGAACATTTCCCAACTCATTTTATGAGGCAATAATTATACTGATATTAAAATCCATCGAAGGCCATCAAAGACAATAAAACAACAATGGCAACCCAATATTTCTAATGAACTTAGATTTTAAAATCTTAGATTTTAATTTTAGATTTAATTTCATTTTAAAATCTTAGATTTTAATCTTAGATTTTAAAATCTTAGCTGACAAATCTAACCATTTATAAATATATGCTATGACTAACTGTGATATAATCTACGCATCCATGAGTTAAAGAATAAAAATAATGTGATCATATCCTGTTAACATAGAAAAACAAAATTATCAGCATGTAGGAATAGAGTAGAATTACTTAAACTTCATGAAAGGTGTTTATCTAACCTTACATTATGAAAGGCTGAATGGTTTCCTCCTAAGGCAAAGCTGTCTACTTTCACATATCCTATTTCATATCATATAGGAAGTCACATTCAGTGCAACAGGCAAGAAAAGGAAATAAAAGGCATGGAGATTGGGAAGTAAGAAATAAAACTTCCCTTGTTTGAAGATAGTATGTATATGTAGAAAATTTAAAAATGCAAAAAAACCTGTAAGAACTATAGCAAGGCAGTAGGATACAAAGTCTGAATACAAAAATTAATCCTATCACCATATACTAGCAATGAATATTTGTTTTTTTCCTTTTATTTCATCGTTTTTACATTACTCATATGTGTATGCATTGTTTGTGCCACTTCCTCCTCCTCACTTCTGGGCAGAACCTGTTCCAACCTCTTGTTCTCTGATTTTGTTGAAGAGAAAACATAAGAAATAAGAAAGACATAGCATTTTTGCTAGTTTGGGACAAAGATAGCTATACAGAGAGTTTCCTAGTGTTGCTTCCATGCACTTGTGAATTGCAACCCACATTGGTTCATCTCTGCCAGACCTCTTCACTACTTCCTGGTCCCCTTCGCATAGTGGCCTCTGCCAGTTTAAGATTACTATATTCGCTCCTCTACAGTGAGCACATCAACGACATTCAAGTTTTAGGTTGCCTTTCCTTTCCCTATTTCTCCTGTAGATGTTCTCCCCTTAGTGTGTAACCCATGTTTGATAATATTACTGTATTTGTTTTGGGTCTATAATCTGTATACGAGGGAGAACATGCGATTTTTGACCTTCTGAGCCTGGCTAACTTCGCTTAAGATGATGTTCTCTAGTTCCATCCATTTATTTGCAAATGATAAAATTTCATTCTTCTTTGTGGCTAAGTAAAATTCCATTGTGTATAAATTCCACATTGTCTTAATCTATTCATCAGTAGTAGGGCATCTTGGCTGTTTCCGTAGCTTGGCTATTGTGAATAGTGTTGCAATAAACGTGGGCGTACAGGCACCTTTGTAATAACCTGAGTCCCATTCCTTCGGGTATATCCCTAGGAGTGGTATTGCTGGATCATATGGCAGATTATGTTTAGTTTTTTAAGAAGCCTCCATATTGTTTCGCAAAGTGGTTGTACTAGCTTACATTCCTACCAGCAGTGTATAAGGGTTCCTTTTTCCCTGCATCCTTGCCAACATTTGTTGTTGGTGGTGTTCTTGGTGGTAGCTATTCTAACAGGAGTGAGGTGGAATCTTAGTGTGGTTTTGATTTGCATTTCCTTTATAGCCAGGGATGGTGGCCATTTTTTCATGTGTTTTTTGGCCATTTGGATTTCTCCCTTTGAAAAACTTCTGTTTAGTTCAGTTGCCCACTTTATTGGTTCATTGATTTGGGGGGAATTTAGTTTTTTGAGATCCTTGAATATTCTGGTTATCAGTCCTTTGTCTGATGTATAGCTATCAAATATTTTCTCCGACTCTGTGGGTGGTCTCTTCAATTTAGAGACCATTTCTTTTGTTGTCCAGAAGCTTTTTAATTTCATGTAGTCCCATTTGTCCATCTTGGGTTTTTTATTGTTATGCTTGATGGGGGTACATTGTGACATTTATAAAAGTTCTTACAATATATCAAATATTTCGTACTTGAATTTACCCACTCCACCATTCTCCTTTATTCCCCCCCATAGCAATGAATATTTGAAAACTAAATTGAAAAACATAGCACAATGTATAGTTGCTTCAAAAGTAATGTGATGACAGCATATAAATTTAACAAGGTTTCCACAGGATCCATATGAAAACTATGAAATACTGATGTATGAAACCCAAGAAGACCTAAATAAATGGAGAAACATACCGAGCTGATAAATTGAAAGAATCAAGTTAGGAAAGATATAAATGCTTCTCAAACTTCCCTGTAGGTTTAATGAAGCACATCAAAATTCCAGCAGAAATTTCTATAGATAGACTATCTAATTCTAAAATTCATACTGAGAAATAAGAGAACACAGTAGTTTTGAAACAAATTAACTTATGTTTGTAAATTTATTGTATTTTAAAAATTAATGACCTGATTTCAAGTTTTATTATATATACCTTCAGTAATCAAAATTGTGATTTTGGTGGAAATATAGAAATAGAATCCAGTATTATGCCTTTATAAGTATGGCTAACTGATTTTTGGACAAAAGAGCAAAGCAATTTAGTGGAGAATGATAATTTTCAACAAATAACAAAGGATGTTATAATACTTGGATAGGCACAGGTAAACCTCAACCCAAACCTCACACCCTATACAAAAATGGATTCAAAGTGAAATATAGATTTAAATATAAAAACTAAAGCTATAATACTTTTAGATGGAGAAATAACCTAGGGTCACATGAAGCTTTCTTATATATGACAACCAAAAGCACAATTCCGAAAAGAAGTTACCAATAAATTTGACCTCATCAAAATTAAAAACTTTTTAGTTCCTGCTAAGGACTCTGTTAAGAGGATGAAAAGACAAACCATAGACTGAGAAGAAATATTGACAGTTTACCTGTTCAACAAAGAACTTGTATATAGAATGTATTGAGAACTCCTTAAATTCAAAAGTATGACTATCATTAATCCCAACAGAAAATAGATAAAGAGCTTGAACAGACATTTCACCAAAAAGTATAGATGTATAACAAATTATGCACATGAGAGATGTTTAACATCATTAACTCTGAGATAATTATTAAGGAAAATATTGCTACTCTTAGAGGTAGATTTTATATATAATATAAATACAGATAATTATTAGAGAAATCCAAATTAAAACTATAATGACATGCTATTAAATAGTTATTAAAATGTCCACAATAAAAGATACATAATTTTGAAAAGTATGTTTTACAAATGTAACTGATATATCTTCTGTCTTATATGGCCAATCCTTTGAGATTGGGAAGTGCTTGCATCATAGGGTTTTCTAAAAGGAATCAATTTCAGTTTGTGGTGAGAAAGCAGCTCTTAAGTATTTCAAGTGAATTGTCTAGAGATCTCAATGGAAACAAATATAAAGCACGGAGGTTTTAGTAACTTGATACATTTTCACATCTATACCTTCTTTTCTGTTTGTGAGTTTGTTTCCTTTTCTTTAAAATAGACCTTCCAAATCATCATAGTAAGCTTTGGCCCCACAGAAACCTGATGGGCATTCACAAGCAAGAGAGAGGATTTGGAGTATAAGAGTCACTGTTAATTCACTTGGTAGCAAATACTTGCAAGAAAGATGCTACTGTCTATATATCAATATTGAAAATATAAACTTTAAACTAGAGCATAGTTATCATTCGTACACAAAATTGTTACCAAAAAGTGATATTAGTTCAAGATAAAATCTCGGTAAATTCATAGAGGTAGTCTATGCTTTTTAACTGTGTGAGAGGCTGGGCTCTAGATTCAGACTTCTGGGTTTGAACAACAGTTCCATCTCTTACCAGTTATGTGACTTTACACTAGTCAATAAGCATTTCTCCACTTAGTTTTCTCATCTGTAAAATGGGAATAATAGTGCCTATCTCATAATGATTGTTATAAAGATTAAGTTACTTAGTATATGTACAGCATTCAGAGTAGAAATTGGCACATAGTAAACCCGTGGGAAACATTAGCTATTGTGACTCTTAATTGTGAATATTTCAATCTGATACCATACTTAAGATCTTGCCTTCTTTTGAAAGTAGAAGAAAGTATTTTTTCTTAAAGCTTTCCTTTTCTGGTGTTTTATTTTGGATGTAGTGAAGATGCCTTGAAAGTAGTATATAAGAGGCTCTAAATATTAAGAACTTTAAAAAGAAAAATTTGATAAAAAGAAAATATTATATTTCTAAAATTTAATTCTCTTCCAAAATTTCTATTTTCTCTTTAAATAAGTCCCAAATTCTCTTCATCAGTATGTAAGCTTTAGAACAATTCATCTGATATTATTCAAAATCTCATCTTGGAGTATTGAATTTGGTACTTTCTACTCCTAGTAACCACAATTTTCCTTTTCCCTTTGTAGGTCACCATTTGCTGCTGTGACAGACTATTCAGTTACAAGAAATAATGTAATACAGCTCTGCCTGGAATTAACAACAATCGTGCAACAGGTATTAGCTGACAAACTTTGTTTCTGTGAATTTACTAGCAATTTCATATTGCATCAATGAGAAGTATCTTGCCAAGAGTTTATAAGATACTGTTTTGGAAGTCTGTGATTCAAGAACAAATAGTTCTAAAGAAACCAAATATATATTTACTGAGAAACTATGCATATGGCCCAATAAATAAGGATTTTATTTACCAGAAGATATATCCAAACTTCTAAGTACATCATTATAATAAGATCATAATGTCTATTAGTCTCATGCTTTCAATGGGGATGACTAAACTATATCAGTTTGATTAAATTAAACTCCATTCAGATAATAATCTCAAAGTTTTATTCTAAGACAATATTAGTTTCACTTACATATATATACATAAACATATAAATAATAAATTTTAACAATAATGTAATTACGTGAACTGACTTTTTAACTTTGAATATTGTGGTAGTCAAGGATCCCCAAATCAATGCCTTCAGGGGTACAGCAGCTAATATAAATGTTTGAATCAAGCCTCATATAAGACTAAGAGAAGTGGTAATGGTGGAGGGAAATTGGCTTGTAGATACTCTGCAGAAATCTATTTAAGTGTAATAACAATATACATCTAGGAGATCTAAGGCCTGTAGCCACCACTCTTTGTAAGTCTGATGTCAGCCTATTGCTGCTGCTTCTTTCTCAGGTTACCATGGTTATTATTGGATAATGATGCAGAAATAGGGAGAGCAAAGGATAATATATGGTCATGAAAAAAACTTTTGGATCAATTAGGAAAATTGGTGATTTAACTTATCTTTCTGCTTACTGTCATTCATTACAGAGATAGTTGGAAGGTTCTTATATTGCCTATATTTTCTCAAAGATGTAAGAAATCTTATTAATATAGACTTAAATCCTTCAGTATATTTTTTGTGCTGTATAGATTGTATTTGCACCATATATTTGAAGCTACAGGTTTTCAGATGTTGTTCATTACAATAGACCCTTAGTATCCATGAATATGTCATTCCAAGGAGATCACCATTGATGAAAAATCACAAATGCTCAGGATGCATAGAGTTTAGTACTCTAAACCTATACCATATCTATACTGTATCTACAGTAAATCTGAGTACTTGAAACCACATGAAGTAGGCTACATTACCATCAAGAATTACTGTTGATACTTCTCATCAAAAACTAGATTTTTATTTCATTCTCTATCTTGAATACTGCAGATGCTTGATTAATTTTCCCACAACACCACCCAACTTCTGCTAAAGACATCCCACCTACATATGTAAATATCACAATTATTATATGCCAAAAAAATAATTTTTAAAAGGGAAAAATACATGCTGCCTTTCAACAAATCAAATTTTCACATTATCATTTAAATTAAGATATTATCTACCCTTTTTGGCTTGGGAGGAGTACTATAAATTTCACCTTGCTTTTTGGGCACTATTTGCTTTTCATGAGGCATCTTTTTACAAAATTAAGGACAGGGAAACACTGAGCAGATCACGCAAAGTTTTAAACACAACTGGCAATAACACAGAGCTGAGAGCTTCTCCATGTGAACTGAGTTGCATAATGTATGTGTGGGAATTAAAAATTTTTGGTTTTGAACTTTCTTTTGTTTTTATTTAGTTATTTGACTGCACTTGGTCAAAAACGCATGTAATAAATCCATGAACAAGGCAGGCTTACTGTATAGCCTGGAGAGTAACTTTTTGACCTTTAATTTTGGAATACATCAGACATTCACCAGAATTATATCATGGGAAAGAGAAAGTCATCAATTTACTGCTATTATCCAAAGAGACATTCATGAAGATAGAGAATATTTTATTAGCTTTGAAGTTCCCAAATGGTCTAACTATATGTCTTCATATTTGATACTCAATTTTTATTTCAAATAACTCAGGGCCTACACCTTGAGCCACTCCACCAGCCCTTTATTTGTGGTTTTTTCAAGTCTGGGTCTCATTGAAGTATTTGCCTGGGCTGGCTTCAAACCATGATCCTCCTGATCTTTGCCACTGGGTAGCTAGGATTACAGGCATGAGCCACTAGCGCCCAGCACTGCTAACTTTGAAAATAATTTCAAGTATATTTATGATACAAGAGTGGATGATTTTCATTTCTTGTGTCTCTTCTAACCACCTAGAACTGAATTATCAGTTTGTTTACTTTTCAGTAGTGAACCAATACTTTGTTGTCTTGTAAACCAAGACAGCAATTCTAAATGGGAGCCATATGTTTTTTTGAAAAGTCTGAAGGAGAGTATCAAGGGATTTATTGTTACTTAATTCATACTTACCTAATGTTTTCTCATATCATAAAGGGATAACCAAAGTGATCTTGAAAACAAGTTACCTTTTAACTTTTACATGTAGAGTGAGGTCAAAATGGAGAGTTTTCTATGTTTAGAATTCACACGTTGCATAGCATACCTCTGTTACTAACTTTGAGCTGTTATGTGGAGAATGGCTACAATAATTTTCAGTGAATTAAGATCTACTATTAAGATTTGTGATGATTCAGGTGCACTTGGTGTCAGATATGATCAACCCACATGTTCTGTAATTTTGAGAACCTAACATGCAACTAATCAGTGATTTAGTTTTTGCCTATTTCTTGAATGTATGAATGCCTGCTATTGGCAATTACTTTGTAGTAAACCTATCCCATTCTTATATTGCCCTTTGAGACTTATGTTCTCAATGAGACTTTTCAGTAGCTGTACTATTTGGCTCAACATTCTCTTTAGGAATATTATTTTAAGGTAGTAGTGGGTTTAAATTTTGCTATTTATAGGTCAAGAAACAGTAAGTAGAATAGAAAGAGATACTTTTATAATCTGAACTTTAGGTACTGTAAGTACAGTACTTGGCCAAACAATTACTGAAATACTCTAAATGTACTCAGAACGTAGGACTTTCTGTACCCTCCACCTACTGTATACTCATTTTTTAAGAGGATGCCATGCCCTTCTTAGGACATTTTGCTCTCACATTACCTACTTCTTTTTTTTTTATTCAGTAGCTCATGACATTCATCAGTTAACTTCTACCTCATTCTCATTTTCCCATTCCCTGTCTTGTTCAATGTGTCACTTTTAAGATGCTTTTAAACAAAATTTTGTGTTCTTGATTCTTGCCTTGACCACCCCATCCCAACTTACATCTGGTTTAATGTCTCAGTTCTTTTGCCATGTCTCTCTGTTGTATCTTGAAGGCGATATTAGACATAAATTTCTTAATAAAATATGTTTTCATGACCTCCTTGTTTAACCTACTTTGAGGTATAAAACCAGTCACATTCAGGCTTGTCATTCTAGATCAAAGCTCCAGTTTTGTCACTTTCAGAAATTTCTCACTGTTTCCAA
The DNA here is from genome assembly GCF_047511655.1 of Castor canadensis. NCBI lineage: Eukaryota > Metazoa > Chordata > Mammalia > Rodentia > Castoridae > Castor > Castor canadensis. Next base: position 124,117,732 of record NC_133405.1, on the reverse strand, counting down.
ATTGATTATAAACTTCTCTCCTTACAATTCAAAGGAGTCCACACATTATTCAAGCATTCCTTCAGTTTTGTCTTCCAGTACATCAGTGCACTTAATTGTACTCTAGCTCATGTGGATGATTTATCATTAGCAAAATAGATTTTACATTCTTTCTTTTTGTGTTGTGAGACCTTTGTAGAATATGCCCTGTATATCTTTTTATCCCACCTATCAAAATTATGTCACATCCTTTAAGGCCTTTTGGAAATGCCACTTCTCTTAACTTTATTTTGCATAGCACTTTACATCTTTTCTATGCTACGAATAGTAATTATCCTTCTTTATGTTATAAATGCCTTGAAGACAGGAATAATGTCTTACTCATTTTCATATATAGTTCTGTTAAAAAGAAATTGACCTGAACAGAATTATCCTCTGTGGTCAGCATGTTCATTTGTCTTTTCCTAAGAAAAGTTTAGACTTAAGTGCTTGAATTTGTATTCACTTTTATTTACTCTCCTATATAAAAGCATCTGTTTCTGATATTCATATAAGAAACCCTAGAGATACACATTACTTTAAATCTCAATTTATTCATTAGTTAAAATAAGAGTATTTGGTCTGGACAATATAGCTTAGTGATAGAGCACTTGTCTAGTATGTATAAGGGTATGATCCCCAGCACTGTAAAAAATAAATATAAAAATATATCAACTCTTATAATCATTTCCTAAGGCTACAACAAAAACAAAAAAACCTTTCTGAAACATTGTACAAATATATAACACATATATTTTTAGAGAATTTAATTATACATACAATATATTTGTGCTCTTAAATCATCTCCTAAATGCTATTTTATTTTTATACTGTTAGGTGATCGCATCACTTTTCAGTACTAAGATTTTCTGGGCTCTTTTCTATTACTACCCCTGGTACCAATTGATAGATTAAATAATGAAATAAAACAGTTGGGTGTTTGGTTCTTGATAGTGAGACTATTGGTGATTTCATGCCGACCCTACTTTTTGCATTTTCTTATTCTCCTAAAATGAATTTAAATTATCTAGAAAAAATTCAATGCTGTGTACATTGAAGAAACAAAGTTTCACAAAAAGCATAGCATAGACAGTACTAAAACTATATTTTAAAATAAATTACCTAGCTTAGGAACAGTTCATGTCTAATTAATTGTCAAATTCAGTCATTCTATACCTACTATATATTCTGATTGCTTGGAATTGTATGAAGTATCTGAAAACAAAAATTAAACTTAAGCTGCACTTAAAGAGGCCAATTTGAATAAGCAAGGTGTAGACTTTTTTTTTTAAAGTATCTAGGGCATGCATTTATTACCAGGCTTTCAAGAAATCTCATCTGAACAGTTATGATGATAGTTATGCTTTGAAATGTGCTGTGCTTCAAATTATTTTTCATTCAACTTTAATTATTTTTATTCCCTTTGCAGCAAGACGAGATGATCAATATCTAAAAATAAAATGTCACAAATGGCTTTTCCTCCTTCTTAACACAAAGGGGTGGTACTATGAAGTAAGTGAAAAGTGGTCACTTATAGTTGAAATAATGCTAAAATTAGAGAAAAAGATGTCAATTTCTTTTGAAACCCTCCATTTGTATGAATTTATTTAATCTACTATATCTATTTTACTTATTATTCCTAGTTTTGATGGCTTCAGATAGTTATATTTGAAGTCTTTTAAAGGTATTTTTTTCCCTAACACATTCTTCCCAAATCAAGTTGGTTATAACACTTAGGAGAAAAAAAAGAGAAACTGGTTTTAAAGTCTTAAATGGAAAGAATTCTCACAAAGAACTGAAGCTTCATTTAGAATACTGTCAGCAACTGAATCAGAAAAATGAGACAAGTACCCACGCACTTCTTGTCAGCATTGAAATAATTGTCATGATGCCTGTCTTAATGGGTATCAGCATAACCTAAAATTATTCTACTGTACCATTTTTATATTCTCCATTTCAGACACAAAAATGATGAATTAGATTGTCACTAGCTAAGAAATGAGAACAAAGGTGTCGATTTGAATTTGGGGAGAGACCCAGCCCTGTTGCTTCATGATCATTTCACATTGGATAAGGCATGTCACTGGTTGCATCATCTACAAACACAAATAATCACATCTGTCTCAAAATTATTGTGAGAATCAAATTATAAGTAATTAAAAATGGTTGACAAATGTCAAGTGAAAATCAAAAAGAAAAGTAATATTTAATGCTGCCAAAGTAGGTCAACTTGCAGTGTTAGGCTGAAGAAAGTAACATTATAAAATGGATGAGACTTGATAAGATGAAATAGAATAACAAGTTTTTTAAAAAGGTAAATGTAAAGAGATTTTTTTCTATTTCGTGTTAGTTTTCTTTAGCTGCATTTACAGTTAAAGATGAATTGCACGGTGAGGAAATTATTCAAATGTGAAACATTTAATATCAGATTTTCAGGTTTCCTTTTTGAAATTCAAGTTCGGTCAATATGTTTTACCTGAACTGGGTCCCTGTAAACTGTGTTTATTGAAATCTCCTTTGACTTTCTTATGGGCTTGCTCATTTTTCAACCTTTTTAGATCCATTTTTCATATCCTTAGGTATCACTGGTTATTTGAATAATGTTGGAAATATTTTACAGAAAACTATACCGAATAGTTGCAGTCATCCCAATGTAATTATACAGAAACAATTAGTGCTATTGCCTTTCTATAATAAATAGATTTACTTAGGTGGTTATTCTAACTTTCTGACAGTTCGCTTTATTTTGTTCCATATTTACCTATCAGTGTATTTTGTTTATTTCTAAATCTTTATTCAGGAAAATAGAAAATATTCTTTAGGCTAGGTACAGTGACTCACAACTATAATCCCATTTACTTTCTTTTTTGGGTGGCACTTGGGTTTGAACTCAGGGCCTCATACTTGCTAGGCATGCTTTCTTACCACTTAAACTACTCCACCAGCCCTTTTCTGTGATGGAATTTTTCAAGATAGGGTCTTGCAAACTGTTTCCCCAGGGTTGGCTTTGAACCATAATCCTCCTGATCTCTGCCTCCTGAGTAGCTAGGATTACAGGTATGAGCCATTTACTTAGGAGGCAGAGATTGGGAAAATCATGTTTCAGGCCAGGCCAGACAAAAAGTTAGCAAGACCCTATTTCAATCAATAAGCTGAGCATAATAATGTGTACTTATGGTCCCAACTATGCAGGAGCCATAGGTAGGAAGATCACAGTTCGAGGCTGGCTCTAGGCAAAAACACGAGACAATATCTGAAGAAAGTAAAAACAAATAAAAGGGCTGGAAGTGTGGCTCAAGTGGTATTATGCCTGCCTTAACAAGCATGAGGCCCAGAGTTCAAATCCAGTACTGCACATATATACACCCTAGTGCAGTATATGTATCTTTTCTTCAAAGATCAATACTGGAAAATGTTTTTATTTTGCTGAACAACTTCATCTAAATTATGTGTATGTGCTTTCTAGACATTTTTGTTAACTTTATAATACTTTAAATATAAAATGAAAATGAATAATATATGACTATTCTATAAATATTCAGTTTTAAATAAAATCTGAGCATATTGTGGCAGGTTCTCACTATGTAGCATAGGCTAGCCTGGAACTCCCAATTCTGCTGCCTCAGCCTCCCTAGTGCTGAAACTAAATCACCTGTTCCTTAGTTTTGTTCCACAAAACATTTGAAGGAGTTATGCTGTATTTAGTTTTGGTATTGAGTGGCCATGAAAAATGACCTATTTCTAAAGTGAGTGATTTGTTTTTAAAAAGATTTTGGTTTAATTAGGATGTCCTTTAGATTTTAATGCAAATTGATCACTGTGATTCACATTCTGGAATATGTTTTGAAATGCCCACATTTAAATGTAATATAGAAGTTAATTTGATCATATGCAAACTTGCCATTCTTTCTTACATATGCAAGTAACCCAGAGTTAAAAAGGAAAACACAAAATATATAAAGGCCAAAGGGCAGTGTATAGTAGTCATGAAGAATAAGTATTGTAAGTTACAAGTAGTAGTGAAATACATAAAGAGATGTAAAGTAGGAGCATAAATTGTGCTGGAGTAGGCAATATATATATTCATAAATATATATATTTATTCATAAGCATATATATATGAAAATCCCAGCCAGGATAGTCTCATAGTCATTTCAAACACAACTTTAAATATTACTTTTACTGTGTTTTAAGCCTTCCTGAATCAGACATTCTAGGTGACCTGAAAATTGAATTGGGGCTCTTGGGATTGAAACTGGGACATTTTAGACCAAAAACTAGGACAAGCCTTATATATAAGTTTTTAAAAATATGAATTATATTACTTAGCATACTCACTGAAAACAGTATGAAAGTTGATTCTTTCACAGTACTTTTAGCTCAGTGCATTTACAGCTTGTCTTTTAAGTTTTCTTCAGATGTTCTTAATCATGAAGAAGCAATGATAATATCTTTTCAAATTTTTCTATATAATCCTAATAAACAGTATCAAAGTTTAGATATGGAACTATTAGATATAATACTCAAATACTTTGAAGACTTTTTTCTGAAGACAGAAACTGCAAATAATATATAGTTTACAAAGGTGGTGGTATGTCATAGATGTACAACTGTATTTATAAATAATGAGAATTATTAATTATAGTCACAGTAGATATAAAGATATATGTACAAGAAATCTTCATGATATTAAAAAATTAACCAATTATTGACATATTTTCTGAAGGCTCAGAGTGAAAAGGTGAATGATGAAATGGCATGCTAAGACTTTAGTAAATGACTGTTTAGAATATTGAGTAGAAATGATTTATTCTATTTTTCTAAGACTGGCATGACTGAGCAAAAAGTTAAAATTCGCTAGTTGTTATATAAAAATGAATGCTGAAATAGATTATTTTCATAGGTTAATGCTTTCACAAACCTATACTGTTTTTCATGTTAATTGAGTCATCCTGCCAAAATACTTTTAAAGATGTAGATGGCTTGTACTGAATTAGTGAAATTTTTAAAATAGCAGATGACAAGATATTATTTTTCAAACATCTGCCTTCTTAACATTTAAGTTTTTATATAGCATTTTATTTATATATACAAAATAATGCATGTAACATGTTCACTGTAAAGCATAATGATAAATACTCCTGAATCTCTTTTCTAATTTAATAACCAGAACATTACCAATAATATTTTAATTATTGAGCTTTGCTCACACCTTATCAGTCTACCTCCTCTCAGGGGTTTTATCATTTTATTTTTTCTTAAAATAGCTTCATATACTTCTCTAAATATATCATTTAATTGTGCTTGTCTTTGAGCTTATAGAAATGGTATTACTCTTTGTCTTAGTTTTTTCACTTGATATTTCTGAATTCATTTATCATTTTGTTCTGTAGACATAGTTCAATTCATTTTTACTGCATATACTACTGCATTGCATTGTATGCATATGCCCCAACATGTTTGTTTATTCTCCTGACTGTAGACCTTTGTGTATATACCTACATTTAAGTACATACCCTAAGTATATACTTTGAGTGCAAGTGTGAGTTACTACATTTTGCACATGCTTGTCTTTACAATTACACCATATCATGTTCTTGTACTTTCATTATCTTTCTACTCTGGAATTACTGTATTTTGTCACATATCTTATGTAGTTCTTTCAAAAGATTTATAATTTTCTCACAAAATCCTAAGGGAGAAATTTTACCATTGTTCCCAACACTCATTGGTGATAAAATAAACTTCACAAAATACTCCTTGAAATGCTACCATTATTCTGTGATTACTGTCTAAAGAAGCAAGCCAGAAGTAATGCCAATCCATTTACAAAAAGATTTACTGTGACAGATTTGGTGAAAGCAGTAGAAGGCTTCATGCACCTTGATGTCTCCATTGCCTAGCAAATAAGCATTTGTTGAAAGAATAAAATCATTCATTGTTCCCGCAAGACTTCTCCATAGAGAATTACAGAAATTTCAGTTTAGCTCCCATAACTCACAGTGATTCTGACAAAGACCTAAAAGAGAACTAACTGGAAAATACTAATTTTTATATATTTATGAAATCCATGATTATTACAAATACAAAAACAGTCCTTTATACTTTAAGGTTGCTTCTTCCTATGCTTCCTCCTATTAGTCCTTATACCTCCAAGGAGAGTGGTTAGGAGTAAACAGTAGTAACAACACTAGTCTCAGAAGGGATGAACCAATTCAGGTTATAATACATATATACATGGAAATGTCATCATAAAGCTCCCTGTATAGCTATCTTAAACAAACAAAAATGTCCTTTTTCAAAAATGGAGAATAGGAAGGCAAAACAGGTCCTGTCTGGGAAGTTGGTACCAGTGGGAGGGGGAGGATATAAGGAAAGGGTGTAGGAAAGTAAATATGGTGGAAATGTTATGTGCTCCTGTATGAAAATGGAAAAATGAGACCTGTTGAAACTATTCCAGGAATGGGGGAAGGGGAAATAAAGGAGAATGATGGAGTGGGTGAATTCAACTATGATACATTGGAAGAACTTTTATAAATGTCACAATACCCTCAGCAAACAATAATATGATAAAAATGATTTAAATAAATAAATAAAAATAAAATTGAGAAAAGGAAAAATGACCTCATGAAGGAAAAAAAATCCCTTGTGAGTTAGGAAATGACTAGGAGAGGAATTACTGTGGAGACCAGAAGTTCAGAGGCAAAGATGAGTTTGGAACTAGAAAAGCTTCCCATTGTTGTTCTGTCTGCTTGCTGTACTCCCCACATCAATCCATGTGTGCATTTATGAGTAGAAATGTCTCATTTAGAATGCATTTCTAGCTTAAAAGTTCAAATTTTATCTCATATTAAATTTGGAAATTTGAGCCATAAATTAATATAGAAAATATTGTTATTGAACAAAGCAAAGCCAGTTAGAGTGCAAATTTAGGTGGGAGGTCAAAAGTTTTAAGTAGGTATCGTTATTGGTTCTGGTTCTGTAAATATTTTCTGGTTGATCTAGATGCTATTTAAATACTGTATCAAAGGTTTTTTAAATACTTTTTGAAATGTCTAATTAGTACTTGCAGTAGCTTTAAAACCATAACTATTAATTTCCTTTTTTTTGTGATCCTGGGATTTGAACTGAGGGCCTACACCTTGAGCCACCTACCAGCTCTTTTTTGTGTTGGTTATTTTTGAGGTAGAGTCTCACAAACCGTTTTGCCTGGACTGGCTTTGAACTGTGATCCTCCTGATCTCTGCCTCCTGAGTAGCTAGGATTACAGGTGTGAGCCACCAGTGCCCAGATGGATTTCCTTTTTAATGCCTCACTGTTTTCTCCTCCCATCCTCACCTCACTAAATATCTCACTAGACTTTCTGTTTCTTCCTCCCTCCCCTAACCTGAATACATAAACAATGTTCTCCTGCTTTCTTTCTCCACAAAGTTTCTGAACTGCCTATTAGAATTGAAATATATTCTTCCCCAGGTTCTTTTTTTTTTATTGTTGTGCTGAGTGGGGATACATTGTGGCATTTAAAAAAGTTCTTACAATATATCAAATATATCATAGTTGAATTCACCTCCTCCACCATTCTCCTTTAACCCCCCTCCTTCCTCATACCATATCATCTGGGTAAATCCTATTCCTCATGACATTATTAAATTGCTGGCAAGAAAAAAGAGCTATATAAAATTCAATAGATAGTCTATAACATTACTATTTTGAAGTTGGTAAAATGCTTTTCCCAGATTTATTCTTCACAGTAATCATCAAGTAATAGGTAAACAATCATCATAATCTCATTTCTTTGAGGCAGGCTGTCACTATGTAGCCCAGGCTGGCCTTGAACTTGCAATCTTCCTGTCCCAATCTCCGAAATGCTGGGATTACAGGCATACACCACTATGCCTGGCTATTATCTCAATTTTGTAAGTGAGTAAATGGAAGTTCAGCTAGGAAAAATAGCATAATCAATATGTGACATGATTCAGGTCTTTGTAATACTTTCTGCTCATTGCTTCTCCAGTTTGGTTTATCTTAGAATCAAAAAAGATCTTTTTAAAAGCACTGATACCTGGACCTCATCCAAGACCTATTAAATTAGACTGTTTGTAGTAGGGTTTAGCATCAGTATTTTAAGATGATGCATGAAATGATGCCAATGTGGAGCCAATTTGGCTGTGCTGTACTTACACTTTAACAGAAGATGAGTATAAGGTAGGAACAAAGTACATATGATCAAAAACTGTGTTTCTCAAAGGCTGGCCCACAGACCAAGATTTCTCTGGGGGAAGCAAGTTAAACATGCAGATTCTTTATACTTTACCCCAGGCCAAATGATTAAGAAGTGTGGGTCATGAAGTTCCCATATTTATAAGTGACATCAACCCATACACTATATATTACTGATGTAGGCTAGGTAAAGTTTTAAACTTATAACCCATAGCATAGTCCCTCTGTGCAGTGAAAATGTATCCAAAAGGATTAGACTTGTTCTTTGAAACATCAAATATATTATTAACTAAAAGGGTCGTTGTGCACTTGTAGTAGAAGGAGAGAACGAGTGCTAGAATCTGGTGTGGTATCAACATTCAGGGGCAGGAACTAGTTAGTAAACAAGAAACAGGAATACTAATAGCATTTATTATAACCATACTGTGCCTGATTGCATCATGGATTAAATATTATGGCTTACATGGATTATTATGACATAGATTTTATCAAATGCATAAGGTGAAAGCTACAAACCAAAGAAAACATAGAGCTAATTGTAGACACTGATTTGCTAAGATGTTTTACTTCTGTTGAAGAAGTTTTTTAATAACCTAGTCCCTTACATTGGGTCAGAATGACCACCACCATCAGATAGGTAATCCAGATATAATTAGGCCACACAAGTAAAATAATGGATTTAAATTGTAATTGACAGTGGCATGTTGAAGAGCTGATCAAAATTAAGTAATTAGGACAAGTGAACATGAATCATACTTATCAAATGGGACAAAAATTATCTAGAAAAAACAAGATGGGAAAAGTCTTGATCTTCATGAAGGGAGCAGAATGTAATTTGAGGTTGATTGTGAGTTACAATGTATGAGGAATGGCATAGTACCCCTAAAAAATAGCACCCATATTTGCTAAAATGAAGCGATATACAGCCTGGAAAATTTATGATACAATTACCACATTAAATTCTGCATTGGTTTTATCTGCTTAAGTATAGCTGTCTTATTTTTCCCTTTTACTTGGTAAAAAATTATATTCTTCAAGGTTAGATAGATTGTTATGCAGCAACAAACAGCATGAAACTATTAGTGCTTTTTGATAGTGGTCATGTCCATGCTCCATATCCATCCTGAGTTGCTATAGCTTGACTCTGTAATCTCTTCACTTGAAAGCCCAGTTTGAGAGAGTAGCTTCTTCTAGAACATTGCTGGTCATCATGTCAAAGGGAAAAAGAGAGCAGTGGTGAACCCTGTACAGTGTTTTAAAGCTTCTGCATGGGAGTAAGACAGTGTACATCTACTTATAACTTGTTGATCACAACAAATTACATGCCCGTGACGGACTTCAGTGGCTCTAGGAAGTTTACTTTTCCCTTTAACAAAGGCAGTACATGTTTGGAAGTCGTAACACAGTCTGCCACAGCAAGCAATCTGTGAAGAATTCACTATAGCATTGTATTACCATTTTTGAGGACAAGAATATTGTTTATTTCAACACAAAGACAGAGATGAAACTAGATTGTGTGGAAAAATTGAAAAAATAAAAAACTTGATAAAGATTGGGTTTGAAAACTTCTTTCTTCTCAATGGTATACTATTTGTAGTGTTGTGTGTCTCTCTCTTGGTATTTTAAGTGTGATTTAGTGGTACAAAAGCAGTAGGCTTGGTTTGGGGGGACATAAATGACTTGTTGAATTTTGTCTGAGCATAAAATTCTGGTTTATAATTATTCAGTCTTCGTATAAAGAAACTTTAAATAGATAGCCATTCTGTAGACTTATCTCTTTTGAAGGTATACCAAATTAAGCCTAGAATTTAGGTTAGTACTATTGCTTGAATAATTTAATATTTATTAGAATTTAAATATCTTGTCGTCATCATCAATCTAAAATATTTTTGTATACCTGAGTTAAAGTGGTACTTTTTCAAATATTGGATAGTTACTGACAAAAAATGTTTTAACTTTGTCCAGGAAAATATAATCTAAATACATAAAAGAAACAGATACTTGGGCTAATGACTTTAAAAAAAACCAACACTGGGAATTTGTTTCTCATATACTATAACATCACTTTGCTTTCTGACAACCAAGTGGATAATCTTGAATTGCACAATTAAGGTTTAATTTATATTTTATTTGTGATTGGGTGTGGTGCTTATTTATGCTTGCACTATTTAGTTGAATTTATCACAAGGGAAAAAAAGTGTTTGATTGCTTAGACCATGTAGATTTTCTTTCCCTTAGAACATGTTAGAGGGTGTTTACAATAAGTAACTTGAACATTTAGAAGCAAGAGATGCTTTTCATTGCAAGGAAATGTTAGCTACATTGTCTGGATATAGAATTCTTGATATCTTATACATAATACAAATCTTCATATAGAGAATGGCCTTATTATTTTTGTTTAAAATATCTGCTGAGATCATGCAAATTAAAGTTTAAAGCCAAATACATTTAAAATGTTTTTAAGCTGTAAAACTCAAGCTATTTTTATACCTTCTATTTGTACAAAATAAAAGCATGAAGAAACTAAATGTACTGCACTAAGTTCACAATGAGAAATTTTGTTTTCAAAAACATGACTTTAAAAGTTTCATTTTTTGTGCCTCATCTGTAAAACCAATGTAAGATGTCTATTATGGAAAGTGAAAATAGAGAATCAGTGGAGTAAAATATGAGTAACAGATGAATTCAGATTAACTTTTTTGGAAGAAGTGGGATTTGAGCTCAGGGTCTTGAGCTTGCTAGGCAGGTACTCTACCACTTGAGCCACATCTCCTGCCCCAAATTCAGATTAATTTTATGGAGTATACAGAGCACCTTGAGAAATTAAAGAGATAATGGAGCTGAATATAGGTTTCTTTCTTTGAAAATATTGATAGTCTCATGGGAGGCACTGTGACTAAGTAAAATATAACTGATGGAAACATAAAATATGTACTGTTAATAGTTATTTGATAGACCATTCAAAACCATTTTGGATATTATTTTGTGGTACTGGAGTCTAAACTCAGGGCCTTATGCTTGCTAGGTAGGTGCTCTACCAATTGAGCCACATCACCAGCCCATTTTTGGTTTTAGTTATTTTTTGATAGACTTTCATGCCTTTTTTTTAATTGCTGCTGGTTAGGCCTCCAAGTGCAATATTCCTATCTATGCCTTCTGTATGGCTGGGATTACAAGTGTGTATCACCACTCCCAGCTTGTTTTGTGTGTATGTTTGTGTGTGTGGTACTGGGGCTTGAACTCAGGGCCTTCACCTTGAGCCACTCCATCATTCCTTTTTGTGATGGGTATTTTTGAGATAGGGTCTCGCAAACTATTTGCCTGGGCTGGCTTCGAACCTTGATCTTCCTGATCTGTGACTCCTGAGTAGCTAGGATTATAGGCGTGAGCCACCCAGCGTCCAGCATCAGCTTGTTTTGTTGACATAGGGGTTTCACTAACTTTTTTTCTGGGTTGGCCTTGAACTGTGATCCTCCTGATCTCTGCCTTCTGAGTAGCTGGGATTATAGTTGTGAACCACCATGTCAGGCCTCCCATTGGAGTTGTAACTCAAGACATGCAGAATAAACAAACTTAGTTCATAGTGCAAGTTAGTTCACTGGTTCTGCAGGCTGTCAAAATAAAGCAATTAAAGTTACAGGGATTACAATTCTACTATAATTAGTCATCTAGTCGTTAGTACCTTCAAGTTATTTACTTCCCTTAAATCTTGATATTTTGAAATTTTGGGGGTATGTTAGAGACTCCTTTAGCTGACAAAAAAATTAGCTCTTTTGTTTCCTCAACCTCCCAAATTTCTAAGTTTTAAAAGATTAGTTTACACACCAATCCAACTATTAGGATGGTAGTTTTTCATTGTCAAGCGAAAAACTAGAATGATTAGAACTAAATGGGGTTTCATTTTAGGTGACTTTATGGGAGAGAACTGGAGTAGAATTTTAAAGAGGAATATTATAGAAAGTGTGGAAGACTTGACCATGTTCACTATATTCTTCTTCTAGTGCCTAAAAAGATTTAAGACTCTATTTGTGTAATAATAACTATTTTTGATTAATTAATGGTGTATCACCACACTCAGAATGATGTATGGTTTCTGTTGTATTGCCTTTTTAAAAAATACCCAATACACAAGTGGTTCTTGTGCCCTTATCCTTTTAGTACTATATCCATATACTATCCTGGAAAATGTGAGTAATGATGTCTATTTTATCTTACAATTTTGAAAACACTAATTGACAGAATAATTGAAGAATAATGTAACAAGAACACATGTTCTAATAATTGAAATTGACATGTTGTTAAGGTTTTATCATATTTATGCCAGGCACCAGTACCTCATGCCTGTAATCCCACCTGCTTAGGAGGCCAAGACCAAGATCAGAAGGATTGTGGTTCAAACCAGCCCAGGGAAATAGTTTGTGAGACTCCATCTCCAAAATAACCAGAGCAAAGTGTACTGGAAATGTGGCTCAAGCAGTACAGTGCCTGCTTTGCAAGTGTGAAGCCCTGAGTTCAAATCCCAGTACCAACAAAAAAGAAAAAAAGATTTTTTTCATATTTATTTCAGGACTTCTTAAATAAAGTTGTTCATATTTGTTCTCAGATCCCTTCCTCAAAGACATACATTAGCATTAACATTAACATTAATATCCAGTCTGTGTTTATGTACTTTGGTGCACATATATGTACTATTTATAAGTACTAAATTCTGTTTCTTAATTTTATTTGATATCAGACAGCATGGAACTTAAACAGAAGGCTATAGGATCATGAAATATTCCAAAAGTTTGATATTAGGGCGATATCAGTCTCTACTTCAAATTACTTCATGGCTGGCTCATCCATTAACCTCAGGATGTAACTCACACTTAATTGACTTTCAAAACAATACAATTAGGTTCCCCCAACTTTCCTTTCTTACATCTCCCAAGCTCCTGTGGCACTGTATGCCTCAACCATACTGCCATGTATATTTATGGCAGTTTCTAAGACCTTCCACCTATTTCCTTGTCCTTCTAACCTCCAATCTTCACATCATCCCTCCTGTAAGAAGTTACCTCTAATGCCTCCAAAATATGACATCGGAGCCAAGTTAGGTGTCTTAAATACCAAAAGTTGCATAAGATTTATGTTTCTCACCCTAATATCATGGACTCACAATCAATATAGTGAAATAACCATATGAAGCCTAAAATTGGTTTTTAAATATGTAATAACTAAGGTAATTTGTTAACTTTATTTTTTGAAGTATTGAATGAAAAAGATAAGTTCTAATTTCGTTTTCTCATGTCATACAATTGCCTAGTCAAAGGCCCTGCCTTCTCTAAATTTTTATTTGAGGATAAACAGTTCTGACCCCAAAAGGTATAAAGTCAGGTCCTTTCTGTGAATTGTGCTCACTCTATAACAGAGTAGATCTTCACATGAGGGAAAACATGAATATAAAAACTGTGTCCTAAAAGGATAACTATTTGCATATTTCACAATTTACAAAGCATTTCCAAATATACCATCTCATTTGGTCACTTTCACATATTAGGCAACAGGTTCAGATAGGTTATGTGGCAGTAAATGACCTCTTTATATGGAAACCTGTAGATCAGTTAATTTATGGATATAAGGAAATGCAGTTGTTTCTGACAATAAAAATTCCTCACCTGAATGTAGACTCATTACTTATTAATTGCGATCAAAACAATATTACAAATAGAATTTATCTTCCAACTGAATATAAATCAATATACTTTATATTTCAAAAGAGAAAACAGCCATTAAGTTTAGTATTTTTTTCTCTCTTGTCCTCAAGAGCTTTTGTAAACCTGAGAGTATCAAAATTTGTGTACTCAGTTTTGCTACTTTTTCAGTTCTTTTGCATCAATGATATTCTAAGTTTCAAAGTGAGATATAAAACTTTAAAATATTGAACTTGAGTCTCAGAAAACATGAAAATCCAGCTTATTTTTATTAAAGAGATATTCTATTAATGGTTTTAAGTGACATTTTTGCATCGTGTTTACAAATTTTGTTTTTACAGTCTCCTTTCTGTTGTTTGAATAAAGATACTAAGTTATTTTCTTCCAATAATGTTTGCTTCACACACTAGATTGTAAATGGATCTATACACAAAGCTATTCTGTAATGAAGAGCACCTTATGTCACAGAAAGAATGAAAATAAGTAAGATACAAATTTGTAACAAATAATAAAACCTTACTGGCAGAATTCTCCACTTTTCTTTTTGTTATTTTGTTTTTTAAATATTTTTTATTGATATATAATAATTGTACAGGGGGGTTGTTGTAACATTTCCATCTATACATAGAAGGTACTCTGGTTTGTTTCAGCCCCTCCATTATTCTCACTCCCTCCCTTTTCTTCCCTTTAAATCATATTGCCAACAGAGGGATTAAAATCAACAGAATATTTGATCATAGCATTCTTTTGCTTATATTTCTTCAGGGATCCTCCTTCATGTTTATTTGTATATTTAAAATTTTTAAATTTTTTTCAGTGGTACAGGGTTTTGAACTCAAAGCCTTATTAAGCAGGAAGTCTTCCACTTGAGTCATGTCCCCAGCCCTTTTCACTTTAGTTATTTGAATAGGGTCTCACGTTTGTGCCCAGGCCAGCCGTGACTGTGATCCTTCCATTTATGCTTCCCAAGTAGTTGAGATGACGGGCATGAACATCCACAGCTGGCTACAATTTAAATTTAAATTTTAAGCTCTTTAAAAATGGAGTGCTGGCTATCTCATCAGCCTCATATTTCATTTCTTTTTGCTTTACAGTTCAGATTTTAATATGACCAAACAATGTTTAGTTCACTGCATACATCTGGTTCTTACCTCTATGCCTTCCTAGTTATGCTGTTCCCCTCCCTTTGACTATTCCTCACCCTTTTTCTGGATAACTCCTGTTTATTCTTTCAGACTCTGATCATGCTTCATTTTCACCAAAATGCCTTTCTCACTTCCTCAGACTGCTTCTATAGATGCTGTTTTTTGCTTCCTTAACACCTTCTGCCTATCTCTCTCTTTACAGCTACCAACATATTTTTACAGCTTCATTGAAGTATGATTAACAAAGTTGTAGATTTAAGGTATACACATCGTTTTTTTGGTTTATTCATTTATTCATATGTACATGCATTGTTTGGGTCATTTCTCCCCTCTCCCCTCTCTCTCTCCCCCACCTTGCTTCCAGGCAGAACCTGTTCTACCCTCTTCTCCAAATTTGTTGAAGAGAAGACATTAGCAGTAATAAGAAAGACAGTAGTGTTTTTGCTAGTTTGAAATAAGGATAGCTATACAGAGATTTATTTCGATGTATGTATACGTTGTGAAATGATTACCACAAACAAGCTAACTTAGTTATGTGTATGTGATGTCATCTACTCTTTTAGGAAATTTCAAGTATACAATATATTATTGTTGACTACATTCACTTTGCTGTACACTAGGTCATCTTGTTTCTGTGGTGTTAGTGATAAAACCCATGGCCTTGCACATGTTAAGCAAGTCCTCTACCACTGAGCAACTTCCCTGGAAGAACTATTCATTTCGTAGCTGAAAGTTCACATCTTTGACTAATACCATTTTCCTACTTTCTACCCCTGGTAACCACCATTCTATTCTTTGTTACTAAGGGTTTAACTTGATTTTTTCAATTTCATATATAAGTGAGATTATGCAGTATTTATTTTTCTGTGTCTGGCTTTTATTTTACTTAGTTGTTGTAGATGACATGATCTCCTTTTTAAGGCTAAATAATAATCATGTTTGCATGTGTATATCAGATTCTGTTTATTCATTTATGTGTTGTGATACATTGAGGTTTTTTCTCCATGTCTTGGCTACTGTGAATAATGCTGCATTGTACATGATAGTGCAGGTATCTCTTTGAGGTAGTGACTTTATTTCATTTGGATATATTCACAAAAGTGGATTGCTAGATCACATGGTAGTTCTAATATTAATTTTTGAGGAAACTCTGTACTGTTTTTCATAATAACTCTACCAATTTAGGCCAACAACAATGTTTCAGAGTTTCCTTTTCTCTGCATCCTTGCCAAAACTTAATATCATTTGACTTTTTTTGATAATTGTCTAACAGGTGACAGATGATATCTCATTTAAGTTTCCCTGATGATTAGTGATATTGAGTATATATCTCTTGGCCATTTGTATATTTTCTTTGTAAAAATGTCTACTCAGGTCCTTTGCCCACTTTTATTTGAGTTATTTCAGGATTTTGTTTATTTCTTTTTGCCTCTTGAGTAGTAAGTTACTTTTGGATATTAATTCCTTATTGGATATATGTCTTACAAATATTTTCTCCCATTTTTTCTCTCCACTTATTTTGTTGATGATTTCTTTTGCTGTGGAGAAACTTTTTATGATGATATAGTCCCTCTTGTTTATTTGTTGCCTATATCCCATAGATATTTATGTAGCTTTACTTTTCTGCTATGCTATGAGTTCTTTCCATCTTCTTCACGTTGGAGTCTAATTTAGCTGTTTTCTTCACCCTTGTATCTTTTTTTTTGTTTTTTGTGGTGCTGGGACTTGAAGTCAGGTCCTACACCATGAGACACTCTACCAGCCCTATTTTTGTGAAAGGTGTTTTTGAGATAGGGTCTCATAAACTATTTGCCCGGGCTGGCTTCAAACTGCGATCCTCCTGATCTCTGCTTCCTGAGTAGCTAGGATTATAGACATGAACCACCAGCACCCGGCAACCCTTGTATCTTTTGAATTATCTGTTCCTTTTTTCTCTGGACTCCTGATAAAGTTATACATGACTTGGCCTAATGCTTTGATAAGAAATAAGTAATTAAGGAATGTTATTCTAAGAATAGAACATTTCACTACTGTGTTATTGTTAGGTAAGAGGCGTTGATATTATTTATGTTAAATATCCTTCCTTAATGTATCAGGATATTAAAGTTTTATAGCCATCTAAGCAAATATTCTGTTGTGAAGATAATGATAACCTATAAATATGTGTGAGTACAAAGTATATTGTTGTATGCAGTACGTAGAAAATGACTGTAGTTTGGGGGTGAAGATAACCCATGTACAGAATTATGATATCAGAGCCTTTGTTAACTGGAAAGGAACCTTAGGGATCATCTGTTTCATCTGCCTCAACTTCAGTCTATGAATAATAATAGCAGCTAACATTAGCATGTTTGTAAAGTACAAAAAATTTCCATGTCATTTGATGTATGGCAACTCTTTGAGATAGGTATAAACATTATTATTTTTATCTACTGTCTGGTTTACCATATAATTATAGAACATGATTAACCGTGGTACAAAGTATATGCTAAAGATAGTAGAAAAAAGAAAATCAGTAGTTATATAGTTAAGTTTACCCCTTGGAAAATCAGATATTATCTCTCATTAAGGAAATGCTTTTGGGAGGTGGAGAGAATAATACAAGACATTGAAAAACATAATCATAGGCACAGTTTAATTGCCAAGTAACTGTGTTTACTTTGGTGACTTATTTATTTGCTCTGTATCATCTATCTGTGATGCAGGGATAGATGACCACTGTAGTCAGACTCCTCACATTTTCCCATTCTTTGTTTATTGCTCTTTCTGTTACAACTCCTAAACATGTTTAACCTAATAAAAACTTTAGACAATTATTGTAATAATTGATCATTTTAAATTTTCAACAGATAGCCTTCTTTCTCTCTCAAAATAATGATGGCAAGAGCACTAATAAGTTTGTGGTCATTGATCTGCTCAAAATGGTTGAAGAAATTACCAAGGAAGTACATGTAGGGTGATTGTAAATCTGCTTTGTTTCCCATGAACATTTAGAGATGAAATTAAACTAGGGAATTTTGGTAAACAAACAAAATGTCATTAAAAAAAGCAAAAACAGAGAACAGGAAAGCAAAACAGATTCTGTCTGGGGATTGGTACCAGTGGGAGAGGAGAGGATATAAGAAAAGGGTGTAGGAGGGTCAATATAGTGCAAATACTGTGTAAGCATATGTATAAATGGAAAAATGAGACCTGTTGAAAGTATTCCAGGAATGAGGGAGGAGGAATAAAGGAGAAAGATGGAGGGGGTGAATTAAGCCCTGATATATTGTAAGAACTTTTGTAAATGTCACAATGTACCCCCAGTACAACAATAATAATTAAAAAAAAACTACATTCAAAAAGACTGCAAGAGTCTATTCATCATGGACATTGTTTGTACTCAAGATAGTTAAATTTTAGTTTTTGGTGAATCCAAATTTAGTTTGGACTTTTATCTTGTACTCATTACAGATCATTTGTCCCTAGCACTGCTTTTTCTGTGTCCACAAATCTATATGATACGTATTTTTAATGGCATTTACTAGCTGTTTTCCATATATTTTCCTACAGAGACAGTTGGTTTCATTGTACTGTTCTGCTATTGTTGATGTCATCATGAACTAGAGTCACCTCTTCACTGAAAGAATAGTAAGGGAAGCATTTGGTCAATACCTGGGAACTAAATTTCTTCATGTTTTCTTTCTAGGTATAGTTTTCATTTTTATTTGTTTGGGATGTTTATTAAATTGCCTCCTGTTTACTAATTGTTGGACAGAATATAACATATTTCTCCAGCCCTGTACTTCTAGCTAACATAGTAACCACTTTCTGTATGTAACTATTGCGTTAAAATTTAAATTAACTAAAATTACAAACTCAGTTTCTCATTTCAGTAGCCATATTTCAAGTGTCCAATAGCTATTGTGTCTAATGGATATTGAATTAGATAGCACGGACATAAAACATTTCTCTTATGTCAAATGTTTTATTAGACAGTGCTATTCTAGGCTATTGCTGTATGAATGCATGAAACAACTTATCTGGATGAAGTAGTTTTGTCATATGTCAGTACCTAACTTGGGTTACTGTAAGGCAGAAAACAGTAAAAATAATCAGAGAATAAGTGATAAATGGGTGAAGATTATTCTAGCTTGTTACTAAAAATGGAATATACTCCTTCCCATATAGAAAAATTTAGAAACACTTTTGAAATGTAAAAAGCACTAGAAAATGGCTGAAAATTAGTAAGAAAAATAGAATTTTGTTTTCTTTTTAACTTTTGCTTTTACTCTCCTCCAGATGATTAACTCTGGTCTATACTAAATCATAGTCATCTTTCCTTTTGAAAAGGTAGTTTGTCTAAAACTTTTCCTCACCATTCTTAAGCCTCTAACCAGATTTGTGCCTTCTGTCATGATTGATAAATTTGCCATATTTATTATAATGTTTTGGAAAGATTGAAAGTCACAGTTATATTCTTGATTCATTTTTTCCCTTTGATGTCACACTTTAGTCAGTCTTATTTTTTTTTTTTTTTTTGGTGCTGGGGATTGAACCTAGGATCTTACATATGCTGCCACATGTTCTATCACTGAGCTATATCTCCAACCCCAACTTTTCAGTACTTATCATGTCACCCTCTCTAATAGCATGTTTTTCTCAGTGTGTATGTTCTACCAGATCCTCATCTCTTAATACTGTCTCCCAATAGTAGTAATAGGAACCATGTTGGATAGAGCACTGCTTACACATTCTTTCCATTTATAATCTTTATAATAATTATGTTATTTAAATATGTTTATCTAGTTTCAGCACCAAAGATAATCTGATTAATAAATAGGCAAATGAATTAAACAAACAATTCTCAAAAGAAGTACTTCTTAAAACAAGTACAAATGCCTAATAAATACATGAAGAAATGTTCAGCAACCTTAGCCATAAAGGAAATGAAAATTAAAATATCATTGAGATATCCATCTCACCCCAGTAATAATGGCTGTCATTAAGAAAACAAACAATGTGCAAATGCTGGTGAGGCTGTGGAGGTAAAGGAATCCTTACACACTGTGGCTGGGAATGTAAACTAGTACAACCACTGTGGAAATCAGTATGGAGTCTCCTCAGATGGAACTACCATATAATCCTGCTATACCACTCCTGAATATATGCCTGAAGGAACATAAGCATACAGTATACCGGCACACTCCTATTTATTGCAGCACTATTGACAATTGGCAAATTATAGAATCAGCCTAGGTGCTCATCAACCAATGAATGGGTAAAGAAAATGTGATATATATACACTGCAAAGTATTATTTAGCCATAACGAAGAATGAAATTATGTCATTTGCAGGAAAATGAATAGAACTAGAAACCATCATGCTAAGCAAAATAAGCCAGATTCGGAAAGACAAATACAGCATGTTTTCTCTCATATGCACAATCTTGACCTTAAAAAGAAGACATGAATGTAAAAGGGTGATTATTGGCTGGGAGGGAGAACCAGCAGGAAGGGGAAGGATGAAAGGAGAGGGTGATGGATTGTGAATACGATTAAAGTGCATTATATACAGGTATGTAAGTAGAATAATGAAACACATTAAATTTGAAAAGAAAAAAAGACGGAGAGGAAGGATAAGAAAGAGTAACAGAGGCAGGTATGATCAAAATACATTATATAAATGTATGAAAATGTCACATTGAAACTGTAATTAATATGTACTAGTTTAAAATGTTTGTCTAGTTTGTTTTTAAATGAGCATATCATGATAAATTCTATAATCCCAACTACTTGGAGGGCAAAGATTAGGAGGATTGTGGATCAAGGCCAGCCTGGGCAAAATGTTAGCCCCCATTTCAACAAACATGCTGGGCATAGTGGCATGCACCTGTCATCCTAGCTATGCAGAAGGCATAAGTACAAGGGATCATAGTCCAGGCTGGTCCTGAGAAACAAATGCCAGAGCACCTATCTAGCAAGCAGGAGGCCCTGAGTTCAAAGCCAGCACAACCATAATTAAATAAATAAATGAATAATCTAAAATGTCTCTTAATTTTTCCCTCATCTTTTTTCCCATCATTTTGATCCTGTTCCCCACTAGACTACTTTTATAGTTGCTTTCCTACTTTGAAACATTTCTTAGAATACAATTTGATATTATTTGCCATTATTTACACATCTAAACTCTCCATACTTGTCCTTTTTTAAAGGGATTTCATCTTTATCATTATATTAAAGCTGATTTTTAAAGCTTCTCTCCATCAATTTGCTTAGACACTGTTTATCCTTTCTCCATTTCTGGAACTCTATGTTCTTATTTCTGTAATACCACTTTCTCCATTTAATCCTGGCCATGTAACTAACTCTTCCTTTGTCAGGCTGCTAAATAAGCATTGTCTGAGAGTCTATCTTCAGCTGTTTTCCCACCATAATATTCTGTTTTGATGAATGTGTTATTTTCTTGTAGCTTGAACTATCACTTGAATGTAAATATCTCAAAAATCTGACTCTGTTTCTGTTCTATATCAGCTTTTCTAGCTGCCTGCAAGACAGGTTTATGTAGCATATTCTGTCTTTACATTTCACATACCCAAAATGTAATTATTTTATTCTCACCAAATTTTCTTCATTCCTACTATGCCTTTCATCCATTTGTCCAGGCTTGAACCCCTGGAATAAATTTTAAATTTGCTCTCCCCACTGTCCTCTGTATGTGATCAATCTGTCATCTAATTCTCCCATTTCTGGCTACCTATATGACATCCACCTGTCCTTACCCCATCATCGTAAGCTCAGTTCATATTTTCTATTGAAAGAGTATTCCAACTGATTTCCCTAACTCTAATTTTTCTTCCTTCCAAATCTTTGACTTTTGCATCACTTTCATAAACACAAATTTAATCCCATCTTCCCATATTCAAACATCTGAAAACATTTCCTTGTATCAGAGCAATGTTCCTTCCTAGACGTAAAACATATACTTAGTATGTCTGGAAAGATAGACAGCTTTATACAGAGTCCCATGTCAGAGACATAGCACCAAACTTACTCCCATAATTTAAGAGATCATGATGAAAGGAATAAGAAGAGATAGATAGCTATGGGAGATTAGCTGGAGCATCGTAACTCCACACCTGCATGCACATGCACACACACTTACAGTTCACACTTCTGCATAACATCAACCCATCAAATTTAGTATTGGATAGGCTGCCCCAACTTCAAACCTTTCCCAAGGAAAGAGAAATTATCAATTAATAATTTATCAATTAATAAACTTTTGTCCACCATGGAAGGAGAAGCTTTGAAATAGAAGTTGGATTGATACAGAAAAATAAAAATTTTCACTTTAAAACAACAAAAACATTCTTGCAGCTTAAGCATTGGTAACTTGCCACACAGTATAACTCCTATTATTGACTCTGCTTTCTTTCCCACTGCATTCCCCCCATATACCTTATACTGTCATCAAATCAGTGTACTGACTCTTTATTGGTTTTGTCTTTGTTCAGTGTGTTCATACAACCTGAAATGATCTTTTACTGTGAATTCCCAATTTCCAGGTTTGAAAGCCATCTAAGGACAGCTCCCTCCAGATAGCTATTCCACAATTAGCAAATCAGAACTTATCTCTTGTTTATAGAACCTTGTCTACATTTTATTATTTGAATGTTTTCTCTCTCACTAAGTAATGAAATCATGATGGCCAAAGACCAAGTTTAATTTACCTTTGATTACCTAATAGTGCCTGACAGTACATTTAGAAGATACCAAAAAACATTTTGGTGGAATGAATAAATGAATGAATGAGTGGATCAAAACAGAAAGAAAAGGAGTATAACACTAACTCACTGCATGAGTTAGTCACTTGGGCCTATAAAGACATAGCTTAATAACAGAATACACTCAGGAGTTTGGTATGAATCTGTCATTATCAAAGGTTTATATAGATCAATCATTTAAAATTGTTTGTAAATTAGAGATAAGGGCAAAACAGTATCTGCTTGGAAGCAAGGGGGTGGGGGTGAGAGGGAGGGGGTGGGGGATGGGAGGGGGCGAGGGGAAGGGGGAGTAATGATCCAATCATTGTATGCACATATGAATAAGGGAAATAAAAATAAATAAATGATAAAATTGTTTGTAAGCAAAGTGTTTTATGATTTGTAGAAGTATAATATGTGTGCTAAGATGAGGCATGAAAATTTGTGGCATTTATAAAGTTCCATGAAGTTCAACTATATTAGCATATAACCTTTCACTATCTCTATGTGTAACCCATGTACTGCTTTTCTGACTATAATATACAGTTAATGAGAAGTACTGCATATTCTGAGCATTATGACCCCCAGATATCCAAAACTTGGTGACCAGGTCTTTCCATGTCATTAATAACATGTGGGAATAGAATTTCTTCTGTATATTTTTCTCAGTTTAGCAATTAAATCATTGTTCACCAAAAGGATAGCTGATTATGATCTGTGTGGGAATAGCTCATCTGTAGGACAATGTTTGTGTAAGTAAATATTTTGAAGAAGAAAAAGATCAAAATTGAAGAAGCGTCTCTCATTATTATAGATAAATTTTCATTAGAAATCTGATCCATTAAATGTGTATCTAGTGGTTTATAGAAGCAGTGTATGGAAAAGAACAAAAAAGAAATGTTTGAGCTACAAACGAGAATTCCAGGGAATATATAGTGTAATAGCTCTAAATGCAATTTTTAAAAATCTAAATTTAATCCTAACCTAGAAATAACTAGAACGTCAGCAGTGTACCTTTCCATAACATGAATAGATTTATAAAATATGGATTTCCCTAAAGGCAGTGCAATTTTCTTTTTAAAACTTGAAGTATGATCTTTTGGGAAAAGATTTGGCCCGAAGTGTTAATAAAACCCACACTTTAAGAAGCACATATTTTAAAATCACATTTTAATGGAAACAAAATAACTTACTAATAAAATGAATCCCCTGAAATACCTAGGGCTTTTAAAATATTTAGCATGATAAAATGAATTCCATAAAATTATTGCTTAACAAAATGAAGCATAGTCATTTAGTATCTATTCTTCTCTCTGGTATAAAGTAGTAGGTTAATATGTACTGCCTGTCTCATTTCATTTTGTTATTTGGTTTTTCATATGCCACGTCTTCACCCTTTGTGAAAGCCTGTGGCTCTCAATAACTAACAAGCCAGTCTGGTTAGAAGAGGGTAGAGGTACAAACAAGTAGAAGTAGCTATTCAAAGTAGTATGCTATTAAAGAAATAAGTTTACAGGGTGAAAAATTAATAACTTGGAGGAATGTGTAACTAAAATATATTTTTCTAAATAGCTGAGAAGTGTTTAAAGTAAGCCAGCAGATAATTTTGAAAATAGGTTTAGTGATTTGTGAAGTCTGCATATGATAATTTTTGTTTGGTTTGATAGTCCTCTGTCATATACTAATCCTGTAAAAAGATTAAGTGTTTCTCAAAGTACCATCTTTATCAAAATCATCTTGACTTCTGCACAACAAAAGAAATGGTCTCTAAACTGAAGAGAGCACCCACAGAGTAGGAGAAAATATTCGCCAGCTATAAATCAGACAAGGTCTGATAACCAGAATATACAGGGAACTTAAGAAACTAAACTCTCCTAAAATCAATGAACCAATTAAAAAATGGGCAACCGAATTTAATAGAACTTTCTCAAAAGAAGAAATTCAAATGGCAAAAAAGCACATGAAAAAATACTCACCATCTCTAGCCATAAAGGAAATGCAAATCAAAACCACACTAAGATTCCACCTCACCCCTGTTAGAATAGCCATCATCAAAAACACCACCAACATGTGTTGGCAAGGATGTGGGGATAAAGGAACCCTAATCCACTGCTTGTGGGAATGCAAGCTAGTACAACCACTCTCGAAAAACATTTGGAGACTTCTTAAAAATCTAAACATAGACCTGCCATATGATCCAGCAATCCCATTCCTGTGGATATACCCAAAGGAATACAACACAGGTTACTCCAGAGGCACCTGCACACCCTTGTTTATTGCAGCGCTATTCACAATAGCCAAGTTATGGAAAGAACCAAGATGCCTCACTATTGATGAATGGATCAAGAAAATGTGGTACTTGTACACAGTGGCATTTTACTCAGCCATGAAGAAGAATGAAATCTTATCATTTGCATGTAAATGGATGGAACTAGAGAACATCTTTCTGAGCGAGGTCAGCCAAGTCAGAAGACCAAAAATCGTATGTTCTCCCTCATATACGGACTTTAGACTGGGGCAAATACAGCAATGTGGTTGGACTTGGATCACATGACAAGGGGAGAGCACATATGGGTGATAAAAAATAGGCAGAAAACCCAAAACACGAAAGCGTTTGATGTCCCCACTCCAGAGGAGCTAATATAGAAACCTTAAAGGTACAGAGGTTATCATGAGAAGGGGATCAGTAACCAGGGTAAAGATCAGTTAGAGATGAGTCAACATGGGTCATAACATGTGTACATGAAAGCAATGCTAGGAATATTTCTGGGTAGCTATCCTTAACTAGCAAAAACACTTTGTCTTCCTTATTATGCTTGTCTCTTTTCTTCAACAAAACTAGTGATAAAGGCAGAACAGGACCTGCCTGGAACTGAGGGGGGCAGGGGGCAGGGGGGAGAAATGACCCAAGCAATGTATGCATATGTGAATAAATGAATAAAAAAGAGAGAATATAATCAATAGCATAAAAAAAATCAGCTTGAAGGATCTGAGTGGAGATTCAGAACCTACTGAGTGTGTAGATTCCAGGGATGAAAACTGGGACTCTGCATTTTAACCCACTCCCTAAGTCCCATATGTATTTTTGTAGTTTGATTGTAGGTATATTGCTTTTGCAGCAATGCCTTTATTTTCTCTGCCTAAGGATGTACTGTTTCCAAGACCCAGTTAAAAGCCAACTTTAGGCAGGGAGGAGGGAGGAATTTAAGAAATAGTAATAGGGGCTGGCAGAATGGCTGAAGTGATAGAGCTCCTGCCTAGCAAGTGTGAGGCCCTGAGTTTAAGTATCATATTACACCAAAAAAAAAAAAGAAAGAAAGACCAATAGGATGAATTTGATGGAAGTAGATTATATGCATGAATGTAAATACCAAAATGAAATCCCTTTGTATAATTAATTTATACTAAAAAATTTAATAAGGCCACCTATACTGATATTTTAAAGCAGTGGTTGCTTCCTCCTTTGATTCTCTAGTCCCATAATTGTCCCTCTATTATACTAATTGAAGGTATCTTAAATGTCTTAGTACAGATTTAAGCTTTAATAACTTTACATATGTGAGTGCTTACACACCTACAAATTATCATTGAAATTTTAATTAAATTTCCTTTGTAATTTACTTTTATTTATTTTAAATTTTTTTTATTTTAATACTTGATGTGAAAGATTTTTATACTGGTTAAAAACTTAGCCACCTCATGTATCTCCCTGTGATTATCTTGTGCAGTTACGTCAAAGTTGTTGAACGATCAGTACTTCGTTTTTCAAAGAATCTTAAATCTAGGACTATAAATGTAATCTTTTCAGTCACTGTGCCACAGGTGATGAAAGTTTTTACAAATTTTGAAATATGACTAGACTAATGTATAGCACAGCCCAGTGGTCATGTTAAATTTTAGTAAGAATATATTGATATTTTAAAAATGTGATTTCCCCTTTACATATTTATTTGCAATTTAATAATTTGCAACATTAATTATTCTGAACTTATGAAAACTTGAAAAAGCATGAAAATCTCAGACTTCTATGTCTGTCTACCTAAACTCTGCTTTTGTAAGTTAGGGGCCATGTTTTATTCATCCTTGTATGCCTAGCATAATTGATTAATATTTGTGGACTCAAGAAGAAAAATGCATCAATTACACATTTTAAAGAGATGTTAAATAGTTACTTTCTGTATGATTGGTATACCACTAGTAGTATATACATTTAGGACAAATTTACTTTTTCCTTAAGTAGGATCCGTTTGAAATTTGAACATTTAATTATATCCTCTGATTCTGGGAAGGTAGGCAAATAAGAAAACTTGGAGCCTTTGCAACTGAAATAAGCTATAGAAGCAGCATGGAGAATCTGGGCAACTTCCCAGCTTTTCCCAAATCATCTCTTCCCAATGCACTTGTGTTTGAAAATTAATTTCTGTAAATTGAACTCTTCCATATTCAGATGTAAGTACAAGTACATTTTTCCAGATATAAGTATGTTATCTTCACTTTGGCTCCTCTGTATGCGTAATTCATAATTAATTATTATGAGTTGACATTGTGTAAGTATATACAGACATAGATATGACTATATTTGTAGCAGATTTTTCCTTTTGTACATGAGACTCAATTTTAAATATTTTGTTAGTTTGTGAAATGAATTAGACTAAACTTTACTTTGAAAAATTTCCCTCTGAAAAACTGGATATGATGGTGCATACCTGTAATCCCAGCTACTCAGGAAGCTGAGACAGAGGATGGCTAGTTAAAGGCCAGCTTGGGCAACATGACAAAACTCTGTCTCAAAAAAGGTTACCCCTAGGACATTAGATCAAGGGCAAACACAACAAGGGGATTGGACTATGAGCACATGATAAAAGCGAGAGCACACAAGGGAGGGGTGAGGATAGGTAAGACACCTAAAAAACTAGCTAGCATTTGTTGCCCTTAATGCAGAGAAACTAAAGCAGATACCTTAAAGCAACTGAGGCCAATAGGAAAAGGGGACCAGGAACTAGAGAAAAGGTTAGATCAAAAAGAATTAACCTAGAAGGTAACACCCACGCACAGGAAATCAATGTGAGTCAATGCCCTGTATAGCTATCCTTATCTCAACCAGCAAAACCCCTTGTTCCTTCCCATTATTGCTTATACTCTCTCTACAACAAAATTAGAGATAAGGGCAAAATAGTTTCTGCGGGGTATTGAGGGGGGGAGCGGGAGGGGGTGGAGTGGGTGGTAAGGGAGGGGGTGGGGGCAGGGGGGAGAAATGAACCAAGCCTTGTATGCACATATGAATAATAAAAGAAAAATGAAAAAAAAAAAAAAAAGGTTACCCCTGGAGGGGGGCGGTGGCCCAAACAATGTATATACATAGGAGTAAATGTAAAAATGATAAAATAAAAAAGTTATTATTCCCATTCTTTCTATTATTTTTCCTTGGAATGTCAAGATTTTTCTATTTTTTTCAAAGTATAATAAAATTCCTCAGAAAATATTTTTAAAGAAATACTTGATTTTTTTAACATAGTATATGTTTATTTTTCAGGATTGTACTGTGTATGAAACAGAGAATAAAATTCTTCATGTGGTAAGTATATTTGGATCTATTTTTAACCCCATTAGAGAATAATATTTCTTTCATTAACTAGTAATTAAATAAAAGGCTACATTGCAAAAAAAACAGTAAGGCACAATAAAAAAATCAGGTAAGTGTATTTTTTAAGAGATCTACAAAAGAATCAAAATGTGTTATAGCCATTCAATCATATAATAGAAAAATATGATTAGTATTTCTAATATGTAGCAAGGTCGAAATATAATACAATAAACAATCTAGAGCAGAGAGAATGTGAAATAGGAATTTTCACTGGCCATCTGTCACAAAAGGAAGTCAGAGAAAGGTGTTATGTTTACAATAGGAGTGATTCACCTCTATCATCACCTGGATGAAATACTTTATGAAATAATCAAACTTCCTTTGCTTATCAAACAACCTTCCAACTGGAAATTACTGATATTTATTGAAACAAATGCCTTTGCTAATATTTTGTTACTAGAGATG
This sequence comes from Castor canadensis, assembly GCF_047511655.1. Classification (NCBI taxonomy): domain Eukaryota; kingdom Metazoa; phylum Chordata; class Mammalia; order Rodentia; family Castoridae; genus Castor; species Castor canadensis. The sequence continues at coordinate 124,088,863 of NC_133405.1, read as the reverse complement.
GGTATGGCTACAATTTATTTGCAGAAAGGCATCTCCTTTCATGATAGTAAAGAGCTTGCTACTTCTGTTTGTAAATCCACTAGTCTGTCCTAACAGCTTCTTCACCTCTGGTGTGAGATTGTGGCACTTCTGTAACTATCAGGTACTACTTGATAAAGATCCATAATGCCTTGCCTCTTTTAATCCTACTTTGAGTTTATGAGTTTGAGATTTATGAAATGTTTGAATATTCACAAAAAATATTTTGTATTTAGGAGAGGGAGCATCTTAAACATCTTGCCTAAAATCTGCCTAAATCTGGGGAAATATTAATTCAGAATTTTAGCAGTATAGCATTACTGTTCCTTTTGTGTTATCTTCTACATAAATAATACTGATTAAACAGCAGCGATGGCCTCTGTGATTTATTAGGATTATCTCAGAAGTATAGTCTCAAGAGTGAACAGCTAATGTATTCTTATCCTCCTTAGTCCAAGAGGGAAAATATTACCACTAACTCCCTTTTGATCCAACTATACTGTCTGGAGAATAGAAAATTACAAAAGTTTATTTACGGTCTATGTATTCCAAGTATGCACTTAAATTCTATAGGCATATTACAGTTTGAGTAATAATCTGAAAATCCTCAAAAATCTGAAGCATTTTGAACACTGATGAGAAAACACTGACACCACAAGTGGAAACTCCACACCTTGACCGCATGTGATAGGTCACAGTCAGAACTCAGGCCTATAACACAGTTTATTCAACATCACCCCAAAAATGACTCTGTTGGCAAGGATGTGGGGAAAAAGGAACCTTCATACACTGCTGGTGGGAATGCAAGCTAATGCAACCACTCTGGAAAAAAATTTGGAAGCTTCTTAACAATCTAAACATAGACCTGCCATATGATCCAGCAATCCCACTCCTGGGGATATACCCAAAGGAATGCAACACAGGTTACTCCAGAGGCACCTGCACACCCATGTTTATTGCAGCACTATTCACAATAGCCAAGTTATGGAAATAGCCAAGATGCCCCACTGCTGATGAATGGATTAGGAAAATGTGGTATTTGTATACAATGGAATTTTACTCAGCCATGAAGAAAAATGAAATCTTATTATTCTCAAGTAAATGGATGGAACTGGAGAACATCATTCTGAGAAAGGTTAGCCAGGCTCAGAAGACCAAAGGTCATATGTTCTCCCTCATATGTGGACTTTAGACATAAAATAAATGCAGTAATATTATTGGATATGGGTCACACTCTAAGGGGAGAACACATACATGAGGAATAGGGAAAGGTAGGAAACCCAAAACTTGAAAGTGTTTGATGTGTCCACTGTAGAGGAGCTAATATAGTAACCTTAAAATGACAGCGGTCACTATGGGAAGGTGACCAAAAGTAGTGAAGAGGTCAGGTAGATATGAATCAATTCGGGTTGTAATACACTTGTGCATGGAAGCAATGCTAGGAATCTCTCTGTATAGCTATCCTTATCTCAACTAGCAAAAACGCTATGTCTTTCTTATTATTGCTTATGTCTTCTCTTCAACAAAATTGGAGAAAAGGGCAGAACAGATTCTGCCTGGAAGGGAGAGGGGTGAAGAGGAGAGGGATGGGGCAGGGGAGAAAAATGACTCAAACAATGTATGCGCGTATGAATAAATTTTTAAAAAGAAAGAAAAAAATGACTCTCCCAAATGTCTTCAGCTGCATGCCCAGATTCCACCATGAAAGCATACCTACAGGGGGTAATAAAATGACATGTATGCAGACCAGATATGCCAACAGCAGTTTCCTCATAATGCCCCACTTGAGGTCATACCTACATGCATTACTGGTTATGATTTATTTGTTTATTCTCTGCTATGCTATAAATATATTGTTGAATTTCCATAAAGGTCTACAGATACCTTTGTGGGTAAGAGCATAAGAAAAAAACAGGCATTTATGTTCATCTATAATATAGAAAGTTAAGCTGTTGAAGAGTGTGGACATGGATCTGGTCTCAGACTAACAAGGAAACCTACTGTAGCAGAGTATATGCTATTGGAATGACTACCATACTTTACCTGAAGAAATAGAAGGGTGAATTGCTGAAGTTACATGCTGAAAGTGATGAACAGAAGTTAATGAAAAATACAAAAATATTTCATACAGAAAAAAAGAAGATCTCTATTGTGATGAAAAAGTGGAGCCGTCAGTGTTGCAGACATCACATGCCACTTAATAGTACGCTTATCAGGAATCAAGCAAAGCTCTATCACCATGAGCTGAAATTTGAAGGGAACTGTCAATATTCAGTAGGCCAGTTGCAGAAATTTAAGAAAAGACACAGCATTAATTTTTTTAAAGCTTGTGACAATTAAGTTTTGCTGATATGAAGCCATGACAAAATTCAGTATAGTAGATACCAAAGAAGTCTTTAACATCATAATGAGGCTCCAGTTTTCTATTCATTGACTGATGGTAAATAGTGAAAATGGTTCTGAATCAGGTGATCATGATAATAGTGACGATGAAGATGACATTGTTGAAACTGCAGAAAGGAACCGATAGATGACATGGTGAAAATGTGTAATGGTATTATTGAAGGGCTAGAGCAGTGTGTATTTATTGCAGAACAAGAAATAACTATTTATAAAACTGAGAGAAATTTATAGGACAAAAACTGTTGTTAATGAGGCAAGTTACTCTTTTAAAAAGCTATCAATCAATCTTCATCACTAGAGGACCTACTTTCTGATCCCTTAGCTGCCTCCAATGTCTTTTTTATCACCTAAAATTATAAAATACAGTCTATAATAACCTTTTAATTAAAATACAACGTCATAGGTGGAGACTAAATGTCTGCCATTGCTTGTTGTTGCTATTGGTTAATAGCAGGTTTTTGATGAGGCTAACTGTGCTGTTTAGTTACTATGAACACATTATTTTTCACTGCATCAATAGTATTTCATATTTTATGGTTATGTACTTATGTATGAATAATTGTAATAAAATAGTTGCTTAATGATGAGCACATAAACTTAGAGTCAGGAAGGAGTGATGTCAAACAACCATATATTGTGCACATGGGTGGCTGAAATAGTGACCTTTGTTTTTTTGATGATTCAATGTTCACAAATTGTTTTGTTAAGAAAAATAGTTAAATTTTATACAAAATTACCTTCAGGCTATGTACATAAGGTATGTGTAGGACATACATGAATTTCATGTTTAGACTTGGATCCCATCCCAAGGATATTTCACGATGTATTTGCAAATATTCCAAAAAGAGAAAAAAATCCAAAATATTTCTCTTCTGAAATGTCTTGATACTCAGCCTATATCTCATTTAATCACAATTTTATGGATGGTGAAACCATGGGTCAGAAATATAAAGCTATTTTGTTTCAAGTATTGTGTTTGAACACCGATCTAATACCAAAGTCCATTTCCTTTCCAGATCTGTCAGTTGCTACCAATTCTAATTCCCTGAGAAATGTACGTCTTGTTTTCCATGGAACTTGAGGCTACTGTCTAGCTGTGCCTGTTGTTTTAATAACTAAGGAACACAAACAGACCCTTTCTGCCCTACATTTTATTTCCTTTGAGTGACTGTTTCATTGGCATTGAATTTTCTGCAACAATGACTGTTCCTTCTGAAGTGTTGAATTCACTGAATTAGACTTTGGCATGCTGCTGTAGGTTCTTCATTGTGTTTACTTCAAGGCTCTTATTGAGGTCAATGTGCGTGTTACCATTTTCTCTTTGTAAAATTTCTCAAGAGTAATCTCTTTTCTGGTGTTGGTATAAAGAAAAAAAAAACCAAACAACAACAGCTGTGCTTTTCCATATGCATTGGCTGCTAGAAACTTAAAGGTTGAAATAGGTGGCAAATGCATCCTAGGTATTTATTTTATACATTAATTTCACTCCAGGCTTTGATTTTATATCCATGATTTTCGTTGCCTTGCCTTTTTCACTTAATGTATGGTATATATTTTTACATTTGTTCATATAATATAGGGGGTAGTAGGAAACAAATGCACATCTGTAATTGATTTTCAAATGTTAACAAAGGAATGTAAATAGTTCATAGAAAAAAATCTTCAAAGGACTGCAAAAATGTGAAACTTTATTTCTGAAAAAATTTCAGACTCTTCCATGTAACACGATAACAAAAATGAATTTAAATTATGAAAAGATTACTGTGAGATTGCTCTTCTACAAAAGGTTGTAGATAGAATTTTAATTAGTTATGCTAAGAAAACAAGTTCCTTAAAGTTTTAAAACAATGTTTGAAATTGTATTAAAATCATAGTATTAAAAAATTAAAAATAAAATAAAATCACAATATTATCATAGTTCAAAATAATTTTAAAATACTTAAAAAGTACTTTTAATTTTTAAAAATTTAGCTAATTTTAGATTTTTAAAATAAATTCCTAATAATATCATTCTGAGCTACTTGATGTTACAAATGAGTGACAACATAAATAATATCAAACAGATTTAGAAATGAATACCATATGTTTACTTTAGACAATTTTACATTCTAGCTAGTAAGGATTTAAAAATCTTGTCTGATGGTGATGGAGGCAATGGATGACATTAACCAGTGAATTCAGCTGAGAAAGCACTTGTATTTCCATGTTATCACTCTGCTTCCCATCCTGGCTTCTTCGGCTGGTAGAGTGGCTCACGTGGTGGAGTACCTGCCTAGCAAGCATGAGGCCCTGAGTTCAAACCCCAGTACAACTGAAAAAAAAAATCCTGGATTCTTTCTGCAAAGATAGCTCAACTTCCACTAGAAGAATTTTAAAAAGCAAAATTCCCTTGAAATTTTTTATGGAACTTTAGGAAGCAAAGATTCACAGGACTCTAAATGTCAGTTCAGATTTTAAAGTATTTTGGATCACATAAAATATCTTTATATTGATTGAAATCAATATTTTCATATGAAACAAAAGCAAGTTTCAAATAGTAGATGTAGTATAACATTTGTTTAAAGGAAGTATATTTGTGGTGAAGAAAATAATTTGAAGAACTATGCAACAGACTGAATCTTTATTTAGCTTGGAGGGTAGTGTAAACAATTGTCAAGAGGAAGGAGAAATGATCACCTATGAAAAGTTGTGATACCACAGGAACTCCAACCTTCAACACCTGGGCAAACTTAAATAGAGAGCTAAGGAAAACTGTGAGATTTTGTGTCTTTTTCCAGAATAATGCCTATATTTAAGGAAGAGTAAAGAAAAGGAATGGGGAAGAGAAGAGGAAGTGTCCTCTAATATAATATTGAAATAACCCTGCCCTATGAAGTTAGCTTATTAAGAACATTTGTTTAGTTCTCAGTAAGAATTTAAAAATCCCTATATTAAGAAGGATATCATACTATAAAGAAGGTGAGACCACTTATAACTTGAGAGCAGAATGAACTAATAAAATAGTTCTAAGTGTGGCAGAGTGGATTAAATGGTAAGAGTACTTGCCTAACAAGTGTGAGGCCCTGAGTTCAAGCTTCAGTGCCAACCCCCCCCCCAAAAAAAACCTAGACATTTAACCATGCTGAAAGCAGTATAAAAACAGATTGGATATTGCAGAAAATTTGAGACACACACAAAATGGATTTTAACACCATAGTACTAAAATGTTTAGCAAATTAGGAAAAAGACAAGTGAGAGAATATAAAAGCTATAGAGACTAGATTATGGTTAGCCCACCCTAACTGTTAGTTTCTGAGGAACAAAGGAATAGAAACCAAAAAAAAAAAAGAATAATGTAGGAATAGAAATTTGGAATACTCATCAAATGTGTTAGAAAGATAACAATTTTAAGATGTATTCTAGTAACATTTTATAATTTGAATAGCAAGAAGCAACCACATTCATTCAACCAGAGAGAACACAGTGATAGAGGGTCTGATTTCAAAGAAACAAATTAAATCGTATTCTGACCTCTACTTTGAAATCATAATTGCCATAAGACAGTGGATTAAATTTTGTAAATTTGTAATAGAAAAGCAATGGCCAAAATTGCTTACATCTAATTAAATTATCATTCATGTGTGAAAGCAAACAAAAGGTAATTGTAGATCATCAAGGTAAAGTCAGTATCTTTTGGAGAAGTATATTTGAATAATACAAAATAAATGAAGCAAAGAATGTTGAACTCTAGAATAGAAAAGTACAGAATAACAAAGGATTATAGGTGAACAGCAAAACCAGATGAAATGATAAGGAACAAAAAAGTATATATAAGTACAAACTACTATTTTTAAGTGGGGTTATTATTGACAAATCAAAAAGATAATGCACATATCATAAGGTTTTATGTATTTTTTAAAAGGATAAACTTGTGTCCTTATATTAAATCACAAAGGGTACTAGCACTTCCCAGTGTCACTTATCCTCAGATAACAAGGACTTCCTTTAAAACAGTAATGAAATACAAATTTTCACCTATCAATTCACACACACATACATATTAAACACATCCAAATGCTGATAAGAAGCTTGCTGAAAATAGAATGGACATCGTTTATAGCTACATGTGTATTCACCAAACTTTTTGGAAAGCAAGTTTAGGTGATTTCAAGGCTCAGAAATATTCTTTCTTAACACTAATGTAGCATTTACACTATGCTTCAGGTAATATTTTAAGTGCTCTGTACAAACTAACTCATTTGGTACTCTTTTTATGTTTTTATTTTTATTTTTCCCTTTATTATTGTGCTGGGTGGGGGGATATTGTGGCATTTATATTTACAAAAGTTCTTACAATGTATCAAATATATCATGCTTGAATTCACCCCCTCCACTGCTCTCCTTTTACCACCCCTACCCCATTCCTGGAATAGTCTCAACAGGTATCATCATTTGGTCCTCTCAAAAACCTTATTAGGCAAGTATTATTACTCTCATCTTTTACAGATGAGTAAAGTGAAGCACAGAGAGGTTAGGTAACTTTCATGAAGTGACATAATTAGAAAGAATTTAAGATCAGATTGAAACTCTGGCAATCTGGCTGCAGAGTCCATATGGTTATACCCATTTAGAAATCTAGTCTAAAAATAAGCAGAACACAGTAACATGTTTATAGGAAGTGTTTATAGAAGCATTATATGTAATAAAAATTAGAAAATAGCAGATTAATGCTTCAGTAAACTATGATAAATTTACAGGATGTAATATTTACTATTCACAGGTGCTATCTGAAATTGGAATTTATAATTTATGAATAAATTTTATTTATGAAGATACCTTAAATATTTATATGCCAAGTTAATGGAAAGATTCTAATTGATAATGCTAAGTAAACATTTATAAATACAGAATGAGTCATTACCATTGAAAATTTTAAAAGAAAGTATTCTGTAATATTAATATTTATTATATTTTTATTTCAGGTATTTTTCCAAGTTTTTCAATTAGTTACAATACTTTTATAATTAAAAATAGTAAAGTATATTTATTCAAGTATATTAATAATTCTAATGGCTTTTAAGGAATAACTTTATATTGCACATAGTAAGATAGTCAAAAGTGAGTTAAACAATGCTTAGTCTAGATTTTCATTTTCACTTTTCTCATTTCTAAAAGTAGAGAGAGTTGTTTCTGCTTAATATTAGAAAATAGAGGTCTTTGAAGACCAAAAAGTCTAGTAGAAATGGAAGTCGGTTGCAGTGTTGGGCAGGGATGTCTGTTAATATTAAATGTGACAATGAATAAAAGGAGACTGAATGGCATGGGTTTCTTTGGAAATTGCCATTAAGTATAATGGAAGAAAAAACAAGACTGCAGCTATAAAAGACAAAAGGTGCTACAGATAGTCAATGTACTATCTGTCCAAGTGATTATAGTGCTGTATTTCATCTCTGTTGGTCTGAAATTTCCCCGTTAGACCTTGTCCTATATTACACATTCCCTGGCATGTTGGAGGCCATCTGCTTTGCTCTGCAAAGATTCTCGTTTTACATAGTAAATTAGTTACAGAGAATCTAGAGCTCTTTTCATTTCTGTATTCCATTTTCACTCCCACCTTTCACTGCAGCCTTTGCATCTGGAAAAGCCATTTCAGACCTTGGGCTTTAGCAGATTTACTGTATTTGTTGCAGCCCCGCTGCTCTCATTGGTGAGCCTGGAGCACTTGTCAACTCTGATAAACTCATGGAAATCCCAGGCCATGCATAATCATTAAAGTCATACTGTTTAAATCAAATTGTTCTGAGCTCAAATACACGTTTTATGTTAACCAACAGTGTGTTCTTTGTAAAAACTAAGGGGAAGAATAAATAGACTGAATGCCTGTTTTATTATTTTAGTGTTAAGATGATCTTTTAGTGGTATAGTGCTTTACAGTTTATGTTCTATCTCTTTTTCTCTTTTATCCCCAAAGTGTTTTTCCTCATTTATTTAGGTTTGATAATAAACTAGGCATATTTTCTCATGTTAAGTATTTATTTTATTTCCTAAACATTCTGTGTAGATTTTTCCTGTCTTTAAATTTATGAATTCTTTACTCCTAAAGCTCCAAGCTGAGATTATTATGCCTTCTCTGCTATCCAGACTAGAAATTGCTTAAACCACATTCAACCACCAACAGTTAGATGTAAACCGAAGTCTAGAAGAGAAAGAAGTAGTGAGCTCATTTTACTCTTTGCCCTGACATCTATACCTTATATAAGCATAGCTTTCCTCTTCTAATTGTCCCAAACCTCGAGAATACATTTAAGTACTAAGGTAGTATCATGCCCCATAATGAAATAAAAGTGATAATATTAATATTTAATCTTTGGAGATTTCTTGAAAGTGGTGATACTCTAAGACTTAAAATCCATAAAAATAATTATATATTGGTCTTCAGAAGGTCCCTGATGCTGTGAAAAGTTGGTTTTCAGCAATTATAGCCTGGACACCTTTCATAACTGTATTCGTTGACCAAATGCAAACTGGATTTTTTTGTGTAGTTGACATTTGATTATAATGGCATTTGAACATATGAATTCTGGCTATGCTCATTAAAGCATGAATTCTAATATTGAATTTTATACATAGAAATTATAAAATGCTGCTTTACTATTACATAGTTAATAGAACCCTTCTAACTTGGCCCACTTTGCTGTCTTTGTGGCCAGCCTAAAGATATATGTTAACACGATTACTGAACTAATCATGAGTTTTTTCTTGAGTTTTTTATTCTGTTATATTCAGGTTTTGACACTTTGGTGTTTAATTGCATTGTAAGTTATTTTAATTATAAATCCATTTCACCACAATGTCCATGCCAGAAAGGAGAAACCCAAATATAATATGATAGAAGTAGAAAATGTTTGTCTTTCCTATGACAAAAAGAGAACATGCATATACTAAAGGGAATGTGACCTATATGAAGAATTAAGGTAATCTGATTTTAGTGTTTCTTATTATGATTTACATAAGCAGTATGTTTATGTGAGTGTTCTTGGTAACGTATTTGTTAAACATATTATACATTTCAAAATTCTTTCATATTCATACTGACTCTGAGGGTACAACCCTTGTCATCAGATAGTATTTTGTTTTTGTTGAATAGTCAAGTAATGAAGAATATGGGTACTAGTTGGACAGTTAAAAGATTTGGTGTCATGACTCCATTTTGACACTTACTAGCTGTGAACAAGCTAAATTAGCTTCTCTGATTTAAGTTGCAGGATTGGAGTATCTGTGAGTTCTTAGGTTTAAATGCCAGAATTCTCTGTTGACAAACTAACTCCTGAAAAAGGAGAATGAACACATGAAGTGGTAAATTGGACAACTATCTTTTTCTGAAACCACTCTATATATGATCAGGGATACTATGGATTTTTTTAAGTAAAGATAAGTCAGTGTAAATGTAAAGGTTTCTTTATGGTAGTTGAATCAGTCTGGAGACAGAAAGTACACAGTAACTTAAACAAGGGAACTTTGATGTAAATAATTATTAAATTATGATTGGAGAGTATCTATAAAGACTTAAAGAGAATTCAAAACCATTTTCTGGAACTCAGAGAGCACAGTACCCAGGGAAGGACATCCTAACAGATGTCCTCCTCAAGGTTGAGAAGATGTGGTTGTAGTCTCACTGGTTTGCCTAGGCCAGAACTGGTCCACAGCTGCCAGGCAAGTATAGAAAGAGATGGGGTACTTGCTGTAGGTAAGTGGTCTGGAGAACTGTGGTGGTCAAATGGTTACCGGCTTAGGTTGAGGCTGCAGTGTCACTGAAGAATATATCGTCTGGGTGTACAAGTGGAGCAGAATACCACCTGATGTCCTCACACACATGCACCACTAATGTCCTCTAAAGCAGGAGCAAGAAAAAATGAAATGCAGCCCATGGAACCTGGAAGAGAAGCATACTTCCCCTGCAATGTCCTTCCAGTGCCCTCTACTGACATAAACATTTTGCCCACTATAAAGAAGGAAATGCTTAGTGTCCAGTCTAATGTAACAGAGCAAGCACTGAAGTGGTGAATTTGGAGCCATGAGTTATTAAATTCATAACTAGCACAGTATGATTATGTCTTATCATGATACCTTCAAATCGCTCAACTGTAAGTGGACAGTGGAGCCTCTTGTACTAATTAATTCAGATAAGGTCGTCTCAAGTAGTAGTTGGATGTAAATTGAAAGTGTCTTTCTCATCAAAGAAGGTGCACATGTGAGACTGATGTTCTCACACTATTTTGGCAAGGACCTCATCATTTTCAGATGATTAATATTTTAAAGTGAAATTTTTAAGCTGTAGTATTATCTCAGAGTTTGACTCAGTAAACATTAAATTTTGATGGTTATGTGCTAGGTAACGAACTAAGCACAGTGGTTAAGCAAGCAGGAACGGAAGCAAAACTGCCTGGCTATAACTTGGCTCTGTCATTTAAAAGTTGTGCGATCTTGAGCAAAATTTTAACACTTTTATGTCTGAATTTTCAATCTGTACTATAGGAAAAAACAACATTTTCTCCTAAGTGAGGTTGTAAGGATTAAATTAGTTAATATATATAAATGGCTGAGAAGAATATTTAGAATATAACAAATACTCATTAAATATTAATGTTGTTTCATTTAGTCCTCGTCATAATGCAGTGAGAGATGTACTGTTTTATCTCAGTTGTATTTATAAGTAAACTCAGACACTTGGAAGAATTAAGTAACTTGCCCAAGATCATGCAGCAAGTAAGTGGTAAACGGGGTTCAGCCCCAGGTTCTTCATCACCATTCTACAGGTACCACTCTAGGATTTAAAATTTTAATTCTAAGGTCATAAATTGCAGGCATATTATTTAAGTGACTTTTCTCTCTGTTATATTTTCAATTGGTGTATGTGGTAGACAGACTTCTAAGATAGCCCCCAACATCTCTGCTCTTGATGTACCATTGCCAATTCTTCAGTGTGATTGAGACCACTGGATATGATGGATTTTACTCCCATGATTCAGTTTTGTTCTGTGGCAAAGGTGAAGGGATTTTGCAGGTGTATTTAAAGTCCCTCACTTGACTTTAATATAATTAAAAGGGAGATTATCCTGGATAGATCTAACCTCATGTGAGCCTTTAAGAAGCTCAAAGAAGGCAAAGATCTACTGCTGGCCTTGAAAAAGTTAGCTATTGTGTTATAAGTAGGCCAATTGAGTTTGCCATATATCTAGGATCAGCAACCCCTAAATACTGAAAGCAGTCCCTGCATGACAGCCAGCAAGAAAATGGGGACCTTTGTAACACAGCCACAAGGAAATTAATTCTGCTAACAACCTAAATTAACTTGGAAACAGGTTCTTCTCTACCTAAGCCTCCCTGCAGGAATTCAGTCCAGGTGACACCTTTGTTGCAGGTGCTTGTGAGATCCTAAGCAGCAGACCCGGGACCTGGATCTGGGACTTGGATCCAGTACCTGGATTCCTGAACCATGGAAACTGAGAGAGAATAAGAGTATGTTATTTTATTCCTCTGCATTTGTAGTAATTCGTTACACAGGCATAAATAGCTAATACACTGTCATTAATTTAAGTTTCAACTCAGAAACACAAAAAATGGAAATTTAAAAATAAAGTCAAGAAGAAACTAGGAGCCAACAGAGAATAATTATGAGAACAATTTTTTGATAAGTTAAATATAAGATGCTGTCTTGCCACCTAACTTGTCTGATTCACATCATTTGTAAAGAGTTCATGGTTAGAGGTACCATGTCATTGTGGGAAGAACACTGCATTGAGTGGGCATCAGGACTTTGGAATTTTTTTAGTTATTACATGTTCTTTATTATTATCAATTATTATTATTACTATTACTATTATTATATCCTTCTTCTCTCATTTTAAAAGACCTTACAACTAAAGCACTTTTTTATTATTGTGCTGGGTGGGGGTACATTGTGGCATTTATAAAAGTTCTTATAATATATCAAATATATTATATTTGAATTCACCCCCTCCACCATTCTCCTTTATCCATAAACTATAGTTTATAGTGGATAAACTATATTCTGGAATAGTTTCAACAGTCTCATTTTCCTATTTACATACATGTGTACACAATATTTGCACCATATTCACCCTCCCATGCCCTTTCCTCACCTCCTCCCCGCTACCATTGGTACCAACCCATATTCACCTTCTTTTTTTTTAGATTCCAATAAAACTTTATTTATAAAATCAGGCAGGAATTTGGGGTTTTAACCTTGACTTTGCAATTAACTTTGTTGTGTGACTTGTGTAGTTTGCTTAATCTCTCAGGATCCCCAAGTGTTATTTAGGAAGATTGAAAAAAATGATCTCAAATCATGTGTCTTGGAATTCCTTCAAGTGATTGGAAGCTTTAGTAACAGGACTGATACTGTCAATAAGCTTTAGAACCTTTAAGCTTTTTAATGTGGATAAATGTAATAATTTAGAAGTAAGTGATTTGAAGATCCTGAGTTTTGGTTTGCTAATTTTAACTCATAACAAGTTCTTGGGTGTCATTGCTTCTTTTCTGTTAGCCGGAACATACGGGTGGCATGCTTAATGTAAGTGATGTTAAAGACAAAAAACTACACTGTCAGAAACAGTTTCAGATTGTGAAATCCTTGAACATAGTAGTAATTTGATTCCAATAGCAGATACTCAGTGACTGTTAAATGCATGAATGGCCTAATGAAGGCATGGTTATTGCCCTCAGTGTTGTAATGTGCACAGTTTGAGCCATTCATGTATATCCATTACCTTTCTGCTTATTTATACATTGGATTTTTTTGAAAGGGTTCTTTTATCATATTGATTAGTAATCTTCATATTAGCATGTAGTCTAAGTAAAACCCCTATATAAAACCCCTTCAGGATTATCTTCTCTCCTCTTGAGATAAAGAGAAAATAAGAATGAAAATGTAGCCACATAGAAGATGGAAGGGATAGCTAAAAGATTTAAATCTGTCAAGTTATCGTTTTCATATCAAACATGCAATTTGAACTGCAGCAGTTTGAACCTTAACCAGTTTGTGTTTAAGTGCTGCTCTTCTGTCCTTTCATCTGTGCCTGATAATGAACATTTTCACACTCAGACACAAACTCACAAGATCCCACTATGGGCTGCATAATTTGTTAATGTAAAAAATAGAAATGCGAAACACCTTATTCAATAACAACAAAGAATTCCAAGACAGCAATGACAGAGTATAAAACCAAGTGCAGGCCCTTGTGAGACTGCACAGATTCCTCTCACTAGGCTGGCCCTATAGGGTTCCCTATTCCTGGGAGATGATGCTCATCTTGGTACTTTGCCTAGAAGCATTTCAGGGTAAATAACTTCATTGTCTCTAAAGCATTGGCACCTGAACATCAGAGACAGGAAAGAAATAGGAGCTCTCTATCATGACCATGCAACTATACTGGCCAGTGAGAGTACTGGTCATTATAAAATGGTCAACAAGGTCATGGAGTTAAAAATAGTGAGTTAATTCATCTCATGTGTAAGAATTGAGCCCTTTGAGGGTAAAGAAAGCAAACAGGAGAAAATAAGCATTTATTTAGTATCTTTGGATAGGAGCCATATTGGGCTTTTTAAAAAATACATGTCTTAGTGTATAAACCAGATAAGGTATATACCTCATTTAATTTTCTACCTGAGGAAAACAGTCACAGAGTAAGTCATTGTCAGTGTGGTGATTACATACATCTGCCTTCATATCAAGCCCATGTTCCTTCCATAGGAATTGGTATCATGTCACTAATGGCTGTGTTTAGGAGTTGATAACCAAATTAAAGTGCAGCCTTGAGAAGCAGATAGAAAAAGAATGAATGTCATTAGAGAGGGAAATTTAGCCTGGCAATTTCTGTAGTGTGGAGAAGCTGAGCATAGCACATACTGATGTGATGAATCAAAGACAGAATGAAATAAATAGTATTATCGTGACTAGGCAGGCAGAGGGAACTATCTCTTTCACAGTAGACAAATGCAAGGATCACAGAACAAGTAACATATTGGAGAAAACAGAGATTATACCTTGATTCCTGCAAAATGATAATTCTTCACTAAATGAAATAAACTCAAATGATGGAAACCAGGCTTCAGTAAAAACAATGAGAGTGTCTGAAGCATTTGAGGGCTAGCATGTTTTACTATAGTATATTTAAAACTTTTTCACTCATATTCTACTTTCTTCATGATTGGGTCATGTCTAAGTTTTAGCCATACCATTGTGGATATAACATATATTTTTATTTATTATTCTGTATTAACATAATGGATTTGTTCTACCTAAAGTACTAGCTTTCTGTTCTTAGTCAAGACTCTCTACTAATTACTAACACTTATTTGCTCTTCAGTTCATTCCACTCATGTATATGTGCATTTCCACAGCTGGGACACAATCAGCTAATATTTATTGCGTGCCTTGTATGTTTTGGGATCTGTCTACCTGGTATGAATGGTATTTGGGTGAGGGAGAGAAGTTGGAGATTAGTAGAATATGGAACCTGCTTCAGAGGACTTCAGAATAACATAGTAATAGATTTTCAAACTGTTCCTAGAAGACTGAGAAAACATATGGAGGTTATTATAAACTTTGCCTGGAGGGGGTGGGCAATTTTGTACAAAGATAACCTTGGGTAAGAAAGTCTAGACAAATAAGTAAAAAGAGTTCACCAAACAAATTTGGGAGATTCACCTTGGCCAATTTTTTAAATTTTTTCTGATCATGAAGTAAATGACACCAAATTTGTTATATTACTCCCTTCAGTTCTATTTGATGGTTGCTATGAAGAGATTTTCAGATCATTAATATTGTTTAGAGGTGATCATTTCAGGTGTGATACAGCAAATAACAGAAATAATACATGACCATAACTTTTATGAATATTCTGGCATATAGTTCTTATATCCATAATTTAGAATATGTGTTGTCTGTATTGTGTGCAAATACATCATAAATAGATTTTGCAGAATAAGATGCCAGTTAATGTTCTACTGTCTCTTTTATTTTTCCTCATTAAAAATTGTAATAAATCGTGATTCGTATGTTACCTGAAACATATATTTACTATGTTTTTCTTTCATTTTGCTTCCAGTGTAAAACTCTTTCTGGAGTCTGTGACCACATCATATCCCTGTCATCAGATCCACTTGTTTCACAGTCTGCTCACCTGGAAGTGATTCAGCTGGCAAATATCAAACCAAGTGAAGGGCTGGTAAGAGATACCATGGTTATCAAAACCACCATCAGCAGACAGCTAATTATGTGAACAAAGCAGCTTCAAAATGTGGGGATCTATGAATTTCAACAGATACTGAACATTTTGGTATTTTTCTCCAAAGGAGTTAAGGTAGTAGGAGTTTGTTATGATAAGAAGTTTCATAAAAGTAAATGAAGATGAAGGAGAATTGAAAACAGTGATATCTGAATTATCCTGTTTAATTTGGTAATCACTTAGCCTTTACATTCTTTCACACCATTCTTTGAATTGAAGTTCCTTAGGTTTAAAAGACGTTCAGGAGCTTTATAAATAAGCACCACAGTGTTACCTGTCCATGCAAGTAGGTGTTTTATTTTGTTTGTTTTACTTTGATTTTTTTCTGGCTTTAATACATATTTCTTCCCCTATACTGGGTAGCCAAACAAAACCAAAATTCTTGATATCTCAGATCCGTTTTTGTTTATTTTATTTATTTTGTTTGGTTTTTTGTGGTCCTGAGGGTACTGTGGATTGAACCTGAGCCTTGGCCTCAGGATTGCTAGGCAAGCACTCTGCCACTTGAGCTATGCGCCTAGCCCTTTTATTTTTATTTCATTTTTGAAATAGGGTCTCACTAAGTTTTTCTAGACTGGCCTTGAACTCATGATCCTCCTGCCTCAACCTCCTGAATAACTGGGATTACAGGCATATGACACCACATCCATTCTTGTAAGAGCAAATAAGCAAATGGATATTGCTAACAGGAGGCTACCATCCATGAGATTTACTGATGTATTTTATTGTATCGTAACAAATGTAGTCATCTTCTATATTTTGTTCACCTGACTAAATATTTATTGATTCTAAATTTGATCAAAGTTGGAACTTTGTTTAAAAAAACTATAGAAAGAAAGCATATAAAATTGATAACTGATGAAAAAACACAAAAATCCAAGAAACTGGCTGGGGAATATGTTACATACTACACAACTATAACACATTAGCTTGATGATACAGTGTTTCTAGAAATTTATCAATTAATGATATTTGGAAAATAGAAATCTTGGAGACCAACATTAATAACATCAATTCAGATTACATATTCTTAAAGATTTCCAAATAGGTTTAACATTTTATGTGTTTTTTTTCTTTTGCACATGCACATATGTATATATACATCTGTATATATAAAACTTTTAGAGGACAAAGGCTTAATTGACCACAGATGATTTTTTTTGGTTTAAGACCATCTATTTATTCTATAGAGTGACTTTTCTCCTGATATTTGGAAATTACTCCTGGGTCTCTAGTGCTTTGTGCTTTTTTGAGTGCTTTCTTGGGAAGATGAAGATAAGCAGATCATGGTTACATGTCATCATTATAACTTGTAAGTGTTATATCTAACTGATTAGTTTTAAGAGCTTATTTCTAATATTTATAAACTTATTTGAAGTAATCTTTACAATTTTAAATTCTCATTACAGTAGTCCTCCCTCTTATACACACTTTCATTTTCTAGTTTCATTTACATATGGTCAAATGCAGTCCAAAAATATTAAATGGAAAATTTCAAAAATAAACAATTCATAATTTTTGAATTGCATGCCATTTTGAGTAGTATGATGAAATCTCATATCATTCCATTAGGGATGTGAGTCATCTCTTTCTCAACCTTATTCATGCTATACAACCTACCCACCCATTAGTGACTTAGTAACTCTCTAGGTAAATAGATTGACAGTGATGGTGTTGAAGGACTTGTGTTTGATAAGTCCCCCAAAGTGCAAAAATTCAGATATGCAAGAAAGAAACCATAAATTTCTTCCTTTAAGGGAAAAGTTAAAAAATGTTTTGAGAAAAAGAAAAATCACATTCACACAACTTTTATTAAGTACATTGTTAGTCTTTCTTAATAGTTACTGTTTTAAAATCTCTTACTACATCTAATTTATAAATTGAGCTTCATCATAGCTATGTTTATATCAGAAAAACATAGTATATGTAGGATATGATACTATCCATGATTTCAGGCATACCCTGGAGGTCTTGGAACATATCCTCTGTGTTTAAGGGAAGACTACTGTATTGCTTTTACTTACCCTTATCACAGTCCAGTTTTGTTTTTTTAAAATTTAAACCCTTCAACCCTTAAGAAAAACTTCTAAAACAAAACAGTGTGAAATATTTTCCATTTTCCATTTCTGGAAATATCAAGGAAAGAAAGCTCTGTAAGCATAAAGTTCAGTAGGAAATTATGAACAAATGCTACATTATATTAGACTAGAAGTCAGAATACTCAGACACAAAGCACATAGTGGGTATGACTCAAGTGGTAAAACACTCGCCTACCAAGCTTGAGGCCTTGAATTCAACCCCCATTATGGTAAGAAAAACAAAAACAAAACAGAAAAGTATGAGAATGGTATCAAGGAGTTTGGGGAATAAACTTAACTTCCTTGGCTTTGATTTTTGTCATAGGTAGAATGAGGGTGGCAGGAGGAAATACTCTTTAAAATTCCTTTTACCTCTGAGTTTGCAGTTCTAATGACAATCTTGTTTAAGCAAAATACCTTCTCTTGTCATCTAATTTCCACTGAAGTCAAGGGGGGAAATAATCATGTGAACACAATGTAGTCATGTCAACACAATGCTGATTAATGGATTTTATGAAGTCTTGATTTTTTTCTATGAGGATGTGGCCCTGGAAATGCCTTTTTTTTTTAACATAAAAGAAGTAGATCTGTGTCAGCTTTTTGGAATAGTAATGAACTTAAAATGCTAAGAACCATTTCAGTTAAATAGTATAGGAAAGAAGTGGAAGAGAATAGAAATAAGTGCCTACCATTTGCCAAGTATTTTCCTCACAACCCTGTAAAGTAGGTATTAATTATCTCATTTTGCAAGTGAGAGAACAGAAGCACAGATCTTCACCAATTGTTCTATATTAAATAAGTAATAAACAACAAAGGCAGAGTTTAATCAAGGTAAATCTAAATAAAGTACTCTAAGCTTTTTCCATTATCCCACTTTCAAAATTGGAATTGCTAAAGGGAAGTATGAGGTGCTTAGGAGGATAACTTTAAAATTGAAACTGCTTAAAGAAATTCATTTTTAAAGGACAATGAGCACCACTTCATTGGGTTGATATTTCAAAGGGAGAAAAAGAA
Organism: Castor canadensis; assembly: GCF_047511655.1. NCBI lineage: Eukaryota > Metazoa > Chordata > Mammalia > Rodentia > Castoridae > Castor > Castor canadensis. The sequence continues at coordinate 124,070,061 of NC_133405.1, read as the reverse complement.
AAACCTAAAATGTTGAATATTCAAAGAGTCATGTATAAACCTCTTTCTTATGATTCATATCAAAGAGAAAAAAACTGAATAGAGATTTTGCATGACTTATTCAAGATATCATTGTAAAAGTCAGTCACCTTTAAGTAAGCTTAGTAGATCACATTTGAAATAAAAAGATTTGAGGATTTCAGTAACATTTAGCATGTCCTTAACCATAGATAAATGGTAAATGAAAAATGGAAAGATGTGGGGAAACAGGCTTAGTTGTGATTAAGGTATATAAAATTTGCTTTTAAACAATAATAATTAGTGGAAAATTAAAGGGAAGAAAATGAGATCTATCGGAACATATCAAAACTGGATCAAAGCCAATTGAGAAGTTGAAAACGGGAAAGAACTGGTGCCTTCTTTAAGGAACACTGTTGCCTTCAGAGAGTTCATTTTCTATTTAGGTGTTTGGACTGTCTCCATATATGCTTTATTCTACTGACTTGACTACAAGGTTGCTTTGGCTATTGTTGGTTAACTAACATTTGGAGACAAAATGAAGCAAATGTTATTTTGGCAAGCAGAGCAGGACAGAGGGAGCTGTCCAAGTCAGCTCCAGAAATTGTTACTTAAAACAGAAAAAAGAAAGAGTGAAGATTTTGATGAAATAGAAGGCCATTATTTGTCTCAGTTCCAGAAAAACAAATATTTAAATTACATATCCTCCTGCTGTTAGGCCCTTTCTCAGAGGGGAGCAGATAATCAGATGTATTTCTGTGGACACTTCTTTATTCAAAAGATGATTAGTTTAAAACTCATCTAAACAACTTTTTTCTTCTCTTTCTTTTGGTGTCTGACTTTTGGCCGTTTTTCTAATTAGCACTGCCAAAGGAAGATAAAAAAGATGAAGAAGTCAGTTTTGATTATTAAAAGCAGTTACAACAAATGGTTTATTGAGGTTAGAAATGAAAATATTACATAAAACATCTTCATTCTTGTGGCACTTAAAAATGTGCTTTATTTCTATCCTGTTTCTCATGACCATGAAAAGGTATTAGACTTGAACTCTGCGTACATATCTAGATCCAGCTTTAATAATTTTCAAAATATTTTATCCATCTGAAAAAGGAGTTTTGATATAAATTATGTAACATTATTATGATTTCATCAATATTATGATCTTATAACTACTAGATACTTGTTTTAGCTTACACTTGTCACTTTTTCAAGATCTTGGAATATCCAACAATTACAAACAAATATTATTTCCTGAGTTATAACTAGATTACTTCCAAGATTTTTCACTATCCCAATAACTTGAGTTTTTTCCTAAATATTTTTCTTAAGATACTCGGCTTTTTCTATGATCTAAACATTTCTGGAATCATTTAGAACTCTTATCAAACAACTTTAATTCATAATCAGGGCCTGTAAGTATAGCTCTTTAGAGAGCTTGCCTACTATGTACAAGGCCCTGGGTTCCATCCCCAGATGTTTTCAGCATCATAAGAAAACATAGTTAGTATCTCCACCTATTGAAAGATAAGTGGAGAGAAATATAATCAACTTCTACTTACATTTGTCCGAAGAGATGGGAGACTGACATAAACTTGTAAAATGTCCAGTGTGCAGCCCAGTTACTCTTAAAACTACATTTCATGTACTACATATGTGCTAAAGTATAGTAGATATTAACAGCTGGGGATTTAACTCAGTGGTAGAGACTGCCTAGCATGTATGAGTCCCTGAGTTTGAGTGTAGGCACTGTCAAAAAAGTAGATGTTAAACAGTGAGTTTTTGGCTTTAATAGCTACAATTGCCAAGTGCCATGTTGTAATAAGAAAAGTTAATTGACTTTATTAACTCCTGTTAATAAATCCACAAATGAAGAGCCTAGTGATTGGAGTTTGGACTACCTAGGCTTGCAACTTGGCTTTACCGCCTTTGGCAGATATCCAGGCTCCCTGTGCCTCAGTTTCCTTATCTCTAAAACAGGAAGAGTGACAGTTTCATCATACAGGCTATTGTGAAATAAATGTAAGACACTTAAAAAAGTGGTCCCTGCATGTTATAAGTAGAAGCTAATGATGATCATGATAGACAATTATGAATGATTCTTTTGTAAATATAAACCATAAATTTTGTTTCTTTCATCATTTCCTACTTTATGCTCTCACAATCTATTTTAAAAACGGATACAGAATGTAGTATCTACCACTTACAAATATATTTCAAGATCCTTATATTAATTTTATGCAATCTTGTTAATTACTGGGGGAAAGACTTGAGCAAGGATCTTGTCCTCTTCTAAGTTCTATATTATAATATTATATTTATCTTCCAATAAATAATGGGATAAATATTAACTTCAAATGTAAGTACGTTATACACCTGCCATATGCAAGAGGTTGAGTATTACCATATGATTATAGCCAACAATGACCAATTTTAATGAATTTCTGTTTGTACTTTTGTTGAGGTTATTATTTTATATAAAATGATGAACTTTTATTTAAGAAATTAGAGTTCATAGGTAATTGATTATCTTTTAAAATTGTATTAATTTCATTTCCCATTAGAGATCCATTTTTGGAACTAATAACCTTTCAAATATATGAAATTTCTGAAACGACTTTTTAGAATTACAAAACTACCCATTGACTTCTCAGTAGTTCTATACCATGAACTTTTCTGTTCTTTTTTATTCCACATTTTCATTGGAAACACATGAATATTCAGGTATCTAAGTATATGATTAACATATAGGTATGAAAAATTATAACATTATAATAATTATTTCCTTTGCATAAGTGCTAAATATATGCTTTTCTGCAATGTTAAATATCTCATATTTCAGATTAGGAAGGAAGAAAATACAGGCTACTACCAAATAGCAGAACAGAGTTTATATAAATCAGATTTTATAACTCTTCTAACTCCAGTTATAGTTGAAGTACCTTTATAGAAACACACTTTTTTCTTATTTTTTATTGTTGTGCTGGGTGGGGGGTACATTGTGGCACTTACAAAAGATCTTACAATATATCAAATATATCATACTTGAATTTACCCCCTCCACCATTCTCCTTATCTCCTCCTCCCCCCATTCCTGAAACAGTTTCAACATGCATCATTTTTCCATTTACATACATGTGTACATAGTATTTGCACTATATTTATCTTCCCACACCCTCTCCCCATCTCTTCCCCCCTCCCACTGGTACCAACCATGCCCAGGCAGGACCTGTTCTACCCTACCCTCCTGTTCTCCAATTTTGTAAATGAAAAAAATGACATTTTTGTTTAAGATAGCTACACAGGGAGTTTCCTTGTATATATGTATCATAACCTGAATTGGTTCATCTCCTCTATTTTTTTCTTTCTACCTTAGTCCCCTTCTTATAGTGGTTTCAAGAAGCTTAAAAATTCTATGTTCATTTAGGAAGTACATCAACAATATTCACCTTCTTAACTGCCTTCTTTTACCCTCCCCTTCTTGTATGTGACCTCTCCTTAGTATGACTTGTTTTTCAGAATATTGCTGTGTTTGTATTAGGTTTATATTCTACAAATGAGAGAAAACATGTGGCTTTTGGCCTTCTGAACTTGGCTAACTTCACTTAAGATGATGATCTCCAGTTCCATCCATTAACCTGCAAATGACAAAATTTCATTCTTCTTTGTGGCTGAATAAAATTCCATTGTATATGGATGCCACATTTTCTTAATCCATTCATCAGTTCTGGGGCATCTTGGCTAGAAACTTACTTTTTATTGTGTAATTATATCAGGTATTATAGACTAATAACACACCACTATTTGAATTTCCCATTGTAACTTTTATTTTGCTACAGAATGTATAGTATAGATTTGGGGGACAGGAAAGTGTGTCCTTTCTTCAGAATAATGAATTATCATGCTGCATTTTATAAGTCTCATAGGAAATTCACTCATCAAGTAGTATTTTATTGAGTACATGCTTCTTTGGACAAATTTTAGAAACCAGAACATTCACATAGGTTTAAAGATAGCATTATTAAATCATGGATTTTTTTTGATTGGACATTATACTATATTTGAAAATATTTCAATTGCTTCACTTTTTTTCTGATGCTGTCTTTTTCTTAGGGTATGTATATTAAATCAACATATGATGGCCTCCATGTAATTACTGGAACCACAGAAAATGTAAGTATTACAGCATTTCAAATTTTGGTATGTGTATGTTTATCTCATGATTAAGGTTGACTAACAAGAATAGATAGGAGATGTGACTAAAAGTACATACTAAGTTAGGTGCTGCTGGTTTCATTAGAATTTTTGTCTGTATATTTATTTTAGAATAGCTGCTTAAAGTAAGTTATTTGTTTTCTGTTTGCAGCCAGAGTGTTATCTTTTTAAAGTATTTTCAGTCTCATGACAGGTTATGGCGACATCTAAAAGAATCTACTTCCATCTGTCCAATAGTTTCCTTATTGTTAAGAACCGTCAGATAACTCAGGCTTTCTGAATACTTACAGCATAATTCAGTTTAATTCAGTGGAGGGGTAGCATGGTGGAACTGCATAGTTTTCACAGTAATGTCCCTTAACTTGTAGCATCAGCCTCCCTTGAGAACGTGCTAGAGATGCAAATACAAAGGCCCCACCCCAGACCTACTAAATCAAAAATTCTGGGGGGACCAGCCTTTCTTAATTAGAGGTTCTGTTTTAACAGGTGGTTTGCAGGCATACTCAAGTTTGAGAACCGCTGTAAGTAGTGAGTCAGAAGTCCCCATGCCTAGGTCCTACCATCAGTTCTGCATCTTACTGACAATGTAGTGTTTGCAAGTCACTTAACCTTGGTTGTTTTGGTTTATTCAACTCTAAGTTGCAAATAAATTACCTGACTACATACCTTACTAGGTTGTTAAAAACTTCAAATGAGCTAACAAATGTGGAATACTGTGCTGTAGAGAACTATGCTCTGGAAAGAGAAATACGAAGTGAGCATGTTGGGCATTAGCATGATTTTATAATAGAGTTGAATAAAATAATAAATCATTATTGCTGCTTTTCGTTATCCCAGATTTCCCTTCTACCCTTTATTATATGAACAGATACTGAGATTTGAATTTTTAAAATTTTTATTTATTAAATTTTTTTACTGTTGTGCTGGGTGTGGGTACATTGTAGCATTTATAAAGGTTCTTACAATGTATCAGATATATCATACTATATTCTTTTTGAGATTCTGATAAACTACATGTTTATGCTGTGTTCCTTTAAAGAGGACTGAGGTGGAATTACTTCAATCTCAAGTTACTATTGATCTCAACATTTTACAGCATTTCCTTCTTAAAATCACATTTTCTTCATTCAACTGTTGACTTCAATCACTCATTGATTTTCCCCTTGGTTTTCTTGATTTCTTTGTAGAAGGTGAAACACATGATGCATATTACAATTGGAATGCTGTAGCAGTTTTATATTTATATTAAATATGAGAGTCTTAGTTGATCAAAATATCAGTTAAACACACAATTTAAAATTCACTAAGATGCTATAATTTTTTTTTCATTTTTCTTTTATTATTCATATGTGCATACAAGGCTTGGTTTATTTCTCCCCCCTGCCCCCACCCCCTCCCTTACCACCCACTCCACCCCCTCCCGCTCCCCTCTCAATACCCCGCAGAAACTATTTTGCCGTTATCTCTAATTTTGTTGTAGAGAGAGTATAGGCAATAATAGGAAGGAACAAGGGGTTTTGCTGGTTGAGATAAGGATAGCTATACAGGGCATTGACTCACATTGATTTCCTGTGCATGGGTGTTACCTTCTAGGTTAATTCTTTTTAATCTAACCTTTTCTCTAGTTCCTGGTCCCCTTTTCCTATTGGCCTCAGTTGCTTTAAGGTATCTGCTTTAGTTTCTCTGAAGATGCTATAATTTTATTTTGCCACTAATCATTCTCACTTATTTGTGCATTTGTTTGATCACTCATCTATTCTTTTGTTCATTTTAACAAGCCTATGCTTCATGTCTGCTATGTTCTAGGTATTGGAAGGGTATTTTAAATAAACTAGCTTGTTGTCCCTGAGGAGTGGATAGCAAGTAGAGTTTCATCTGTGTAAATAGCTAACATAGTTTGCTTGGATGAACAAAGGAAAAAGTAGTAAATGCTGCCCAAGTAAAATCAGAGAAGAAATTGCAAAAATGGTTATTTTGAACTGTGTAATAATGAATTGGTAGGAATTTATCCCTCTGTATTTTCTGGGATCTGTCATAGTAAAAGTTGAGCACTATGCCTTACTCATAGTAATTGCTTGGTAATATTTGATAAATGGATAAATCATTAAAGGAAATGTTGATTTGGGGAGCAGTTCAGATATAAATCATATATTAATTTACCCTTTGGTTCTTATTTTTTTTCTTGAAAATATTTTGCCAGTGTTGGTACCCTTAGTCATTTATAATTAGGAGCACTGTGCTGAGTCTCAGTAAAGCTGTTGACTAAAGTGGGTAACTTCTGTTTTGCTTTGCTGTAGTCTAGTTTCTTTGTTTTCTTGTATGTAAAATAAGGAGTTAGGGCAAAATGATCTCTAGATCACTTTGTGCATGGAAAATCTGTAATTTATATGACTTACTCCTTTTTTATTCATCTGTGCAAAACATTGTGTCATTTTCATTGAATTTCATATACTAACCATTGTTTATTTTTTAAATCATGTCTAGAACCATTTGCTTGATATTTTTCCTCCACATTCTCCTTTAAGAAGATCAGTTGTGAACCAAATAGCACAGGGTCTGACTATAGTTATAACTCTGCTAAAGTAACGATTTGTATCTTCAGAATTGTTATATTTATTACCATTCCCACCTCCTAAACATATTGTGAAATAAACTATTTTCTTAGAGTTGGGTTTACATCTTAGATGAATTTGCCCCCTTAGTAATATACTCCTATTATTGAATATAATATACTTTAACAATATACTTCTGTTATTACTTCAATAACTGGAGTTCCTTAGACTAATATCCTTTTTGAAACAGAGTCTTACTGTGTAGTTCAGACAGTCCATGCTTACAATCCTCCTGCCTAGGCCTCCTGTGCTAAGATTACAGTGTGTATCACCACACTGACCAGTAATATTATCTCCTCTTGAATTTTAACCTACAGCAAATAATTTTATTGTACATTTAAGAATTTTATAGAATTGAAGTTAATATTGTTTCAAGAATTCTGTGTTTTCAAAATAATTGGAAGTGAATAAAAATAAAGTAACTGGAAATCACTTTGTCAATAAATCCTAAGTTTGAAAAGTAGCATTTTATTTTTCAGATTCTTTTTTTTTATTATTATTATTCATATGTGCATACAAGGCTTGGGTCATTTCTCCCCCCTGCCCCCACCCCCTCCCTTACCACCCACTCCGCCCCCTCCCTCAATACCCAGCAGAAACTATTTTGCCCTTATTTCTAATTTTGTTGTAGAGATAGTATAAGCAATAATAGGAAGGAACAAGGGTTTTTGCTGGTTGAGATAAGGATAGCTATACAGGGAGTTGATTCACATTATATTTTTCAGATTCTTATCACTATCATTCTTCTTTAATTTTCAATAGATGAAAATGAGTAATATGGCATTTATAATTGATCTGGATAGATAAACACACATTTTTAAATAAAATCACATCTATACATTCAGACTAGAAAAGCATATTGCCATATTAAGATACCTAAAATGCATATAACCAATAATCAGTCACCACTAGAGAAAAACTAAAGGTGTTTTAAAGTCATTACCCAGATCTACAACATTACAAAATCTCTATCTTAAATCTCATTTTAGTTCCCTAAAGACTTCTTAAAATATGTCAACATTAAGATAACAACTTGTTTTTGTTTGTTCATTTTTGTTCTTAATCTCTTATGGAAATAAAGAAATAAAGTGATAGAATTATTATACGCCTTAGAAAAGTTGATGTTTTAGTTTATTTAGTGTAGTTTTGTTGGACAATGAAGTACACTGTATGAAACATAAAAAACAGCATGCTCCTACAACAGAACACTTAGAGGGAATGTTATGTAATACAATTTTAAGCTAACTTCTGTTTATCTTTTAATTTGGTTTCCTATATTATTCAGAATTGGTTTTATTAATGGTGAAATAAATTATCAATCTGATTATCAGACTTCAAAGCTTTAATGCTGATTATACACATGTCCTTCATAATGGTCACTTGATTGACCAGTCAATGTGAATTATTTATATTAAATGGAAAAGGTCAAATAAAACGATAATATTTTGAAATATATTTTCAAAGCAGTTGTCCAATAGAGCCTATCAGGGTTGTCTGGATAAGGATTACAAAGTTTAATAGTAGTCATCATTGTCCCTTAATGTTCTCAGGAACAAGTTACAGTTCTTTAACATAAATAGCTACATATTACCTTGCATTTCTATTTCCTGTCATTAGCTATACAGAGATGTAAACAGTGTATTAAATATCAATAATCATTTTGCTTAATTCCTTGAAGATTATAATTAATTTTTAAAAATCTAATTTAAAGAGATGAACTTTCTGTAATGTTTCCAGAGCAAGTAAGTGACTGATTAAATTGAAGTTCTTTATCATTTCTTTTGTGTTGAATTCAGTCACCTGCAGATCGGTGCAAAAAAATCCATGCTGGCGATGAAGTGATTCAAGTTAATCATCAGACTGTGGTATGTATAATTACCTTAAGAGTCAGTGGGAGGATTTAAAGATTTGCTAAAGCTTTAAAAAACACTAAAGAAATGAAGTCTATTTGTCCACAGTTTAATTGAAAAACATTTTTTAAAGTAATTGAGTATTCTTCCTAATTATTTGATGGAATATAACATATGTCTTTGAATGCAAATGAAGAAATACTGATAGTGGTTAGTTATACATTTCTATATGGAAAGGGGCAGGATAATAGTATTCCATGAACTGGGATGACAATTTTGGAATAGAAATTAAAGTGACAATGCATATAAATTCAGCCTTTTGGGGCTGGGGGTATAGCTCAGTGGTAGAGCACTTGCATTGTATGGGTTCAATCACAAGCACCAAGAAATAATTTAAAAAATAAATTCAACTTTTTCTGGTATAACTTTTGTAAGTTTCATTTTTACAAATTATTGAATTAACTAGTAGATATGTTTTGTTATAGCATACATTCATTTATCCATTTTAACACTGACTTATTCATTAAAATATGGTGGATCATTTTGGCTTATTTTAAATGTAGCGTTTTGTAAAAATTTTAATCTTCAATAGCTGGATTGGCTCTTCATTTCCTAAAAAGGAACAGCAGTTTTAGTTTTTAAACCATTGTGCTTAACTAAATTAATTCATAATTTTTTTGCCCTATTAACCTAACAAATCCATTTACACAGCTATGAATGGCAGTGATAATCTGTGCCTATGGTAGATTTTCAAAAATTATTTTTATCAATCTCAGATGTAGAACAGGAACATTATGTGGTTTTCATTTCTGACTATTTTAAATGTCTGTCAATTCACTTTTGTCCCCCTCTCTGCCAAAATACAATATGCTGTCTAAAAAATAAAGTAAAGGTAATCTGAGATCATTAATATAATAATCATCTTTAAAAGTGTAGGATTTTTGAGTACATATTCTACTAATTCTAATACATATTCTATGCTAACTCTTTATAGTGAGTAATTATTACCTGTTACACCATTTGACTAAATTTCTTTTCCTAGTGATAAAAGAAACTTTGAAAAGATTGGTTTTTCTCAGCAATATTTTGAAAAGGCTCCTAAACACTAATAATTAAAGTTATGTTTCTTCAGTGAGTTCATTATGTAAGTGAAATAGAAGTTTATTAAAATTTCAGAAATTAAATTAAATGTATGGCTGTTTGGTTGGCACTGAATAATAAAGTGCTGGTAATACACAAAGCCTTTCCATCATATTGGCAGTTTAGAAGGTTTTATGTTCACATTACTAGAAGTGGTACAAAGTGGTTGTCCTAAGGAAAAATTTCTCAGCCCATAGGATGAGGATTTGAACAAATGGAATAAAGCAACTGCTTCAGTAAGCAATCAGCTTTTCCTTCTTCTAATGCTCATGCTGCCTCCATTTCTGCAATGAGACCTTAACAAATAGAACTTCTGCCAAATAGTTTCAGCATTTCTATCTGGTCAATTGTAAAAGGAGAGAAATTAGTCTCTAATGAAAAATAAGTTTTCTAAAGAATATTCTTTGTAGAGCAAAGATCTGACATTTACCAAATAATATGAAATTCTTTAAAAGTCCACAAATAAAATAATAAAATCTATATGGGTTGGTGACATTTAATTACTGTGACAATATATAAATATATCTTTGTATCACAAGAATATTTTTAAATTTTGAAAACTACACAGCATAATGGTTGGGGAAACATATTTGCCATTTTTGCTTTGAAGTTGATATATGGCTTTAAGTGAGTTGTATTAACTGTTTGAGTATCAGTTTATCTTTTATAAAAATAATAACTATAGCTAACATTTATTGTGTTCTTACAGTGTGCCAAGCATCATAATAAGCATTTTATACATTTTATGTCATTTATTCCTTAAAATAATTCTGCAAAGAAGGTGTGTGTGGAAATTGAGATTCACTTAATTCATCCACAAATCAAAGCTTTCTGACTCCAAGACCCATGATTTTACTTCAATCTTATTATACCCTTCCAAAACTCAAGTTATAAAATTATCAAATAAAGGAGGAAGAATCCAAATAAGCATGTGAGTAAATCTCAAGAAAAGTAAGAGATTAAGTGGGGCGAAGGGTAAGAGAAGAGGAAAGAAAGTGAGAATTTACATAACTGGGGTATGAAAAAGCTTAACTGAAATTAGAAATAAAGTTGAAACTTAACTTTACTGCCATTTCTTCCATGGACTCCTTTCCTACAGATAGATAAAATATGTAAAACACCTATCAAAAATGCTGACACACATTAGGAACTCAATAACAATTAACTTTCTTACCTCTTCCCTTTTACCCACGACAATAGTTGAACCACTTAGGGTTCTGTTTTTTGACAGATTACTACTACAGCCAACAAATTGGTTTTGGATTATAACATGGACAGGGAAATATGTCATGAAATATTTCATGAAAGTAACCTCATTTAATAATGTGGTCAACTGCCAGACTTCCTGTGTTCAAGTAACAGTCATGCTTGTAAAAGAATAGTGCATTTCATTTACTGTAACCTATTGTGCCCTTTTTCTTATTGTTGCCTGGGCTGTGGTCTATGCAGTGCTATTAACTTCTTTCTAGACAGAAATGGTGAGATGGAAATTTTCTGGGCTTTGTTACTAATAAAGGATTGGTAGGCAGATAAATTAATTGAAACAAGTATAACTTATTTGTAGTATGCAATTATACATTGTATCCCTACATTTATTACAATAGACATCAGGTGTTGTTTATGATGTCCCATTAAAATGTGACCTAATGCATTTGAAATACATAATTCACATTAATTCACTAATCCATTAATTTGCCAGGATAGTGAGATATTATCAATATCATTCTTTGCAATTTTAGACTCTAAAATGAAAAAAGCAATGTTAAATCTTATTGTTTTGGTTGATAGTAGCTCAGTTAGTGATTTTATGTAGTTTAAATTTTCACTACTTCTACAAGTAGTCATGTAATACATAAAATCTAATAATTTTTATTCATTTAAGATACGTTGAAAATCAATTTGAATTTTTCACTGAAGTTCTGAGAAAGTTGAGTGAATCACAGATAAATTCAAATACTATCTTTTAAAATTGCTAGTATGTACTAGTATGGTTTATCTTCAAGATGTCCAATTAGATGTATATGTTTCTAGTGTACTCATTTTTTGAAAGTATATTTTCCTATTTGAAATGATACTGGAAATTATATGTGCTTTTTCTTGTTGCAATATTCTTTATTATAAGTGGCTTTTAAGCTTTTCACATCAACATACTTCTGTGGCCGAGAAACTGTGGCTACCAGGTAGGAAGAAGAAAAAATCATGAACGTCCAAGCAAAGCAGACTGAGTCCTATTGCATGTCTTCCCTGCCACTGAAGATCCAACTCCTCAAAAGCTGCTGGAATCCCCAAGGTTTTTCCACTTCATCTGCCACTACATACCTCTCTCTGGGAGATAACCTCAGCAGTTTGAGACAGCAACTCTGCCCTCATGATTCAGTTTTAACATGATGAGACTATTTATAGTTATAGTTATTAAAATATTTGAGCATATTCCTAATGAATCTGTCAGATTTCATGTTAATACTGTTTTTGGTGCATACATGTTCAAAATATTCTCTTCATACTACAAGCAGATACTTTCTTAGGAAAATCAAGTGGCACTTGTGATGGTTGAATCCAGCATTTGGAAAAGATTCCTTTTATTTTGTATTAATATTAAAACATATTCACTGCTATTTTAAAAGATCTTCTGGCACGTAATAACTATTATTTCAAAAAATGGTTCAATATATATGTCTATAAAGACTACAAAGTGGGAAATAATCAGGTCTGGATGTTCCATAAGGTAGACTGCAGCATATAGGATGTTAAACTTTAATTGAGAGATGGATGATAAGTACTTTAACCTAGTGTTTTTTTGTTACTCTCAAAATGGTACACATTATTGAAGGGTAGTTATTGAGTCACTTGAAACCTTCATTCCAAATTCCTTTATGTATCTCTCTTATATTCTCTTTTTCTCACTCTAGCTTTTCATTTCTGACTCTGTCCTCTCCTTTTTTTCATCCCCTGAACAACAGAGAAACATTGTTCAAAGGCAAAGCCAACATAATCACAATAGATAAGTGTGTGGTGACCCATTAAAGTTCATCTCTCCCTTTCTCTCCCTCTTGCCCTACCACCCCTTCAGTGGATTTCAGCAAAAATGAGTGGCTCATTCAGTGGAATCTATATCATGACATTGTTTAATATCAGATATACTTTCTTCTTCTCACTTCCTAATTAATTTTTGTCTTTCTTCTTTAGCTTTTCTTGTTATTTCATTTTATTCTCCTTTCCTTTGTCATTCTCATCTCTTCTCACCTATTTCTCCTCCATTCTTTGTCTTGTTCAGTTTTCTTTATTTTTGCCTATTTTCTTCTGTTTTCCTTTCTCAAAAAAGATTACCTTATAATTCCCTACCCACAAAATATTGAAAACTCAGACTAGCAGTGTTTCTCATATATTCTACATATTATTCCTATAAATACAAGATGTTAGTGAACCACACAGGTTAATTATGTTAGCATGGTATTTAACATACTATTTAATAAATGTTTTGATAATACCGTAAAATAACAATATTAGGATTGTAAGAAATAGGTATTCTAAAACAGAGCACATGAATTATTCTCTTTTGGAAGGAGAAAATTATGAAGTAGTGTTTGCCAAAAATTAAAGAAAATAATGAATCACAGATCTCAGTTACTCATAGTAATATTTTATTTCAGATGCGTCTTATATAGTAGTTAATTTATGAGCATATCATGGCTTCTTTTTCTTTTATTACACATTGAACATTTTGCTTTAATGAAATTGTATGGAAACTGGTTTTAAAGTGCCACTTATTGACATAAACTGTATTTTTTATTTTGCCTAAAGATACTGGTTCATTTCTGTATCATCCAATATAATATTTCATTATTTGTTTGTTACTGAACTGGAACACATTATCTTAAATCCTTATATAAAGGAAACAAGTTATATGATGCTTTAATGATAACTTCTTGTTAACCAGTTTATTTTCTTGCAGATCTCTGCCTCCTGATTTGTGTCATTCTTATTTATGCAGTTCTTATGAGCTTTACAAGAAAAAAATGTAATTTCTTTTTAAAATGGTAACTAACTTATCTTTGTTATTAGAATATTAATGTACAGTTAAATATGATCTAGTTAGATGAAATCTTAAAAAGTTTCATTATAAGTGATTATTTTCTATGTTTAAACTGTATATTGCCTGAAGTTCTGATGTACTCTAGGTTATTAGTTTAAATGTTTAACTTATTTGCAAATAAGTTTCAGTCATGTCAGTGCTTTTCCTATTCTTATCAAAAAAGCAAGAGTTTGCCAGTTGCGGTTGTCTAATCCACTTCCTTTGGTAGTCGGGGTGGGCAATTAGTACATAACATTCGTCTACTGATAAAATTATCACAAGGAGAGGGAAACACTATAGAACACCCTATAATAAAAAAATTCAAGAGACAATGGCATTAATCTTAAATTCTTCTTATGTTATTTAGCCTGGGATTCAAATTCACTAACTTAAAAGTCCGATCAGCATGACAATGAAATTGTAGGTAATATTTTTTTTTTACATTTTCTCTCACCGTGTCCCTTCTACATTTTATTAATCTAATACTAGGCAATAGAACATTTTTTAAATTAGTACAAATGGTGTATAGAGTTAACTATGGTCCATTTAGAGCTGACATTGAGTTGCCATTTTTTGATCTGAGTTGCCAAAATTCTGTTAAAATGATTTCTAAAGATAACTTTTATAGTAAAAGTATTTGTAGCCATTATGGAAATTCTTATTACTAAATATTTAGAATGCTGTTTATTTAAGTACACACATATACCTGCTTTAGTTTGTGTTTTGATAGAGACAAATATCACAGGATTTATAAGTATTTTCAAATAAGTATATCTTTGTTAAGTGTCTACTAGTAAATAACATTTTAAAAATTATTCATAGCACAGTTACTGTATGCTACAGTGTGCTACTTTTTGAATAGTCAAGTTTGGGTCACTTTTAATTATTTCTGTCATTTAGGTTCCTAAAATAAATTGAAGGATGAATTTTTCATAAGTTTGGATGTTTTCTACACATCCCTAAGTGGGAGTTTTAGATTTTGAGATAATGAGGCTCTGTTTAATCCTCTAAGTTTTCTGACTGAGAATATGTTTATTTGAAACTACATATATTTCCAGTGTCTTTGCAAGAACATAAATGAACTATAGGAAGAAATGGCAGAAATTTTATAACTTCCAAATACATGCAGACTTAAAATTGTTCTAAATTTTAACTCATGAAAATATTCTTATAAAATTTAGTTTGAAATCTGTAGTCTTTTACAATATGTTGGTGCTCTTTGGAGGCCTGAGGTTCCGTACCATCAAAGATTCACTTCATAGCTTTGCCTCTTACTGTGATGTGATTGTCTTTCTCCTCTTCTCTCCCTAGCAGAGCCTTTCAAACCCAGTCAGTTTTATGATTTGGAGAAGCCAAAGAACATCATGAATGATGCTGAAATAAATGTAAAATTGGCCTTGACTTAGTTTTATAGTATATATGAATAAAACCATAAATCTGAAGACATTTGGTCTTCAGAGACTACAGCCTTTCTAAATGCCATGTTGAAATGGAACAGGGAAAGACATCTGTATTTATAAGATGTTGAACTATACTCACAGCTTTGACATCAGTTTGCACAGAGCAGAGATACCAGAGATACAAAGGGTACACTTAGTATAAGTGATAGGATACAGAAGACTGTGCAAAGAACGGGATATAGAAAGTCACCACATTTGGTGAGAACTGTATGAATGATTTATAAAATGTAAAGGAAAAGTTATGATTATACTTTTTCCTCTAGCTCCCTTATGGATAAATCAAGAAATTCTCATTTATGCCTCAGAAATTCTCAATTATGGGTGAGCAGATTCTAGGAAAATAAAATACTAGCTCCTTGTAGTGCTCGAGTTGGCTCTCTTTCTTAGACTCCCTGTCCATCTTGGCAGTGAGCAACAATGTTCTCTGTTAATGTTTTCCCTTTCCATACTACATACACATATATATATGCACATATTATGATACACCCATTATATACATTACTATGGGAAATTCATGTAAAAATACTAAGTATTAAAGCATATATTTAAATTCAAATTGTGAGCAACTCAACATGGTCCAAGTTTTACAATTAAATTAAGGTACATTAAAATGAATATTTTTTAAAAACCAACAACAAATTCTTTGACATACTCTTATTTCATTGGATAAATGCCTCTTAGAGTTAAGGAGGATGTGAGTTGAAGACTGACTCAATGAATAAAGACATAAAATTGTGGGGGAGGGGTTTCTCTAATTGAAATAAAATCTTTAAATCCCATATTCCTTCTTTTCAAGGAATTCCTTTTCTCTTCTCCCAAGACTATCTCTTCTAATTATGCTTATAAACAATACCAGATTTGATTAAAAATAGGTAAACCTTGGGACATTTCTGAACAGCCTGAATTATCTATTTAAGTTACTGTATGTTAAGATGTAAAATTACTTTCATTTGCATAGAGTTTCTTAACTAAATACTTACCCTTTAACTTACATATTAACCATGACTAATTATTTATATTCAGGGAATGAATGATTGTGAAAGAGCAAAATTAGAACACCTCCAAATATGCTAGAGATTGAGACTACAAAACTTTTTCATTAATAGTGAAAAACTAATTTTCAGTTGAAAGTGAATTTTGTAAGTTGATGCTCAAGATGTAGTAGTTCTAGGATATTTGAAAGATGGGGTATGTCAGAATTCATTACTTCTGAAATGCTTGTAACTACAATTATTCTGCATAGCTTGTTTTGCTAATGAAAGAAGTAGCCATTGATATTAAATATTCAATTTATCAGGTACTTCAATAACTTTTTAGTAATGGCAAAGGAACATGATATTACAATAAATATCTCAGTCCTCAAAATTGTGGCAAAGAATATCATTAGCTATGTCATTATGAGTTGTGTGTTGAATCATGTCTTTCCTCAGTGCTTTTAAAAAGAGAGGAAGAAGTCTGGGTGTGGCATGACTCAGATCATCAGACATTCATATAGGTACACCTCAAGTCTCTTTGAACTTTTCTTTGTGAGAAGGTATCTTTTATGTATTACAGCTTGTATGAGTGTGTGTACACATAGGAGCATATGTAAATATTGATAATGATCCTGTTTTTGTCTTGTGAAGGGTAATAACTTTGAAAATGTTTTAAGAAATGTCCTATTTTCCTACCTGTGGGTATAAAGATGCTCTCTTGTAACTATATATTGTTATGAAGAAGGAAAAGATCTGGTTGATAGGATTAAATTTTTAGATGTGATTGCGAATTTGGCTGCTTGGAACCAAAGAGTAGAGATAATCTTTTCGTAAAATAATTCATCATGTGTTTGGAAAACGGATAGGCCAGGGCAAGTTGTTAGAGAGCCAGAGACACTTGCCTCCCTCTAATGTGCCCAAAAGAAAAGAAACCTCTCATCTCTACAATACCAACCCTAAAGCCTCTTGTATGCCTAATCCAGGTAACAGTTGTCCAGGAACCCACCCATTTATGTTTCACCCAGGAACAACTAATGTCTGCTTCAGCCTGATCAGAACAATTAAAAGCCCCGATCCAAACATTTGAGATACCTTAGTAACCTTCTTGGGAAATTTTAATCCTGTTTGTGTTCTATGTAAAATACATTTTGACTATGTATTAGGGAGTATGTAATTAATTAGTAAGTGAAAAAGATTAACAGCTGCTTTGAGACACTGACTTCTACCTAGTTCAATGAGGAAGTTAATATTAGTCATTCAGCATGTATGAAAGATATTATCTACAGCTTATAATAACACATATTTTGTGTAGGATACAAATGGTAGTTTTTGAAAGGTTCATTCTAGCTCCTGAACTTCATATAAATGAAATACTTGATTAAAATATTGAGAAAGAGAAACTTGAGCTATTTACAAGTACAAAATTTTTTGGAAAAAAAAACACTTCTCAACAGGATTTAAATGATGTGTATGATGAAGTAGAATCCTTCTAAGGACAAATAAAACTATCCACTGCTCTATTCCTTGTCATAATCACATTATAATGACTAGGTCTGATGTTAGGTCTGAAGTATTCAACATGGAAATACTTTTTTCCCAAATGTTTACTTATAAGGGGAAAGTTTATTGGAAACTTAGGGGTAAAATAATGATTATTGCAGCATTAATATCAAGAACATTACATTTTTTTGGATAGAAGGTCATTTAACCTTTTGTTTTACATGCCATATTTTAAGTATATTATATTTAGAGAAAAATTTTAATCCTACTTTTTGATTTTACATACAAAACTAAGCCTTCCTTTGGAGTTTAATGACACTTTATTGTCTTGAAACATTCAGTTCTCATGTTGCCAAATATTAATTAACAAATATTAATTATCTACCATTTGTAAGGCGCCCTATTGATTACAGGGTATATCTAAACAAATGAGATTTTTTTTCTCAAAACCTTCAAAATCCAGTTCTGTGAGGATAAGTAGAGAGGAGAGGGTGAGGAAAAATGTGTGATAAATAGTGAACAAAAGCCACTAGTGAGATAGTGTTATGAGATTCACATGAGGTAAATATGGGTACTGTTTTAAGAAGAGGCTTTATAATGTATATTGCATGTAAGATGAGCTTTTATGGATGGGTAAAATTTTATTTTTTTTTTTTGTTGTGCTGGGTGGGGGTACATTGTGGCATTTACAAAAGTTCTTACAATATATCAAATATATCTTACTTGAATTCATTCCATCATTCTCCTTTATCCCCACCCCATTCTTGGAATAGTTTCAACAGGTGTCATTTTTCCATTTACATACATGTGTACACAGTATCAGCACTATATTCACCCACACCCTTTCCCCAGGAACTGGTACCAAACCCCCCAGGCAGGACCTGTTCCACCCTCCTGTTCTCCAATTTTGTAAAAGAAAAAAATGACATTTTTGTTTGCTTAACATATCTACACAGGGAGTTTCCTTGTGACATTTCCATGTATATATGTGTCATAACCCAAATTGATTCATCTCCTCTATTTTTCTCCTTTCTACCTTAGTTCCCTTCTTCTGATGATTTCAGTAGGTTTAAAAATTCTATATTCATTCTTGTATAGAGAGTACATCAACTATATTCATCTGATGGGTAAGATTTTATAAGAGAAAATTACAAGCAGCGAGAAGAGTGCTTTTGAAAAGATAGCTGAAGAGAAAAACATGTTCGAGGAGAACATATATCCACTACTGAACCAACCTTTTTAATAGTCCACTTTAAAGTCTTTTGTAATTATCTGATCTCTGTTTCTTTGTCCTGCCTCATTACTCTTTCTCTTGTTCTGTCGTCCACCCATACTGAACTACTGAGGGTTGCTAATGATACTTTCCCTCATAGCTTTCTTCACACCTTCAGCTTCCAATCAGCCTTTTACCTGTCCAAATCCTCAGGAATTCAGCTTAAGGTATTTAAAAACCTTTCCTGAATCCTCAAGGATGGGATGGGTTAGGTGCCCCATGGGAGGGGGGGTGGTTCCCATTACACTCCATTCACTTCATTGAAGTACTTCTCTCACTGTATTCTAAATGTTTATTCACTTGCTCACCTCTCCACTGCTCATTATGCTCTTTAATGAGGTACTTTAAAGAAGCACAATCTGTGCCATTGTATCCATACCACTACATGGCACACAAAAAGTTACTAATTAATTATGTCCACTCTTACAAACATATCAAACACCCAAATTATTCTAGACTTGGGCCAATCACTACTTTTAAGGAGCCCATCATCTATTAGAGCAGTTCTAAACATGTTGTTCCCAGATCATTAATATCAGCATCATTTGGAAACCTTTTTTTGGTGTAGACAAACTGATTTTTATTCAGAATGTGTGAGGTTTCTAGTTTGCTAGTAATTTACAAACTCTTTCAAAATTATCTTTTGTTTCAATAATTCTCTTTTCTTCTCAATAGGTATACACAAACCATAAACCCACACAATATTTATACAGTTCTCTTACTCCAAAAGTTTATCATTAAGTTGTAATATTTCTGTATTTCAATCAATGTAAAAGGTTAATAATATTTATGTGTGTTTTTTAGGCCCAATGGGTGATATGTGGGGGAATGCATATGGTAAAATTTTAGAAATTATAATTAAGAATTCAGAAAGCTAGGGCTTCCTATTATTTTTCTATAGCTGTCATAACTTTCAAGTAACTGCAAAATGGAAAGATGAATGAAAATATGGCATATTGGCATAATATACTCCAAAATATTTGAAAGTTAATAACATTGGGTAAAGGATTACCAGTCATTTCACTGCTTCTCAATAGGGAGTATATTATTAAATTCTGTTATCTGTATCCTTAAGTATAGAAACTTGTATTTTCTTTAAAAAAAAAAAAGCAAATTTTGGGACCCTACCCCAGAGCTACTGGATCAAAAACTCTGGGGGTTAATAAAATTCAGCGATCTTTTTAACAAGCCTTCCAGGTGATTGTAATACATGCAAATGTTTGAGCTCCACATTAAAGAGAAAAAACTGGAAACACAGCTGTAACAATATTACAAAGGACACATATTACAAAGGATTGATTGTCTAGTCGGGTAGAAGCAAAAAGGCAAGTTAGGATCATGTTTTAAGTCTAGCAAGTAGTGTTTTAAGTACCTAAGCCAGAACTAAGGCAGTGAGAAGAGGTGTTAATACTGGGATCTACTTTTAGAACACATATGGATTAAAAAGAGGGGAACTGTCATAGGTGATGCCAAACTCCTCACCTGAGACAATGATGAGAATCTTTATTATTATTATTGAATGAAAGCAAGGAGATAATAACTTTGATTTTTAAAATAATTGCTTTCATTTGAGTTGCCAGTGGATATCTGGGCAAACATGCTGTGCTGTAGAACTGAGCAGACTTGATTATAAATTCTGGTTTTGCCACTTAGTATCTTTATAATCTTAGGTAAGAAAGCAATCTCTTTTGGCTTCAATTTCTTCATAGGCAGAATCAGTTTAATAGTTTACTTCATTGAATTGTTGTAAGAATGAAAACATAAAATAATTTGATATAGTTATGAAGAATCTATCACATTGAATTATTAGCACTTAATTCTCCCAGAGCTATTAGCATCAATATACTGAATAGTTAAAATATATAACTATAGTTCTTGAAAGGAATGGTTAGAAAGACTCTGAAGTCATACAGAAAATTGTTAATGGAAGCTTTTGAAAGAGAAGAGATAATTGTAAGATAGCATGAACTATTAGAAAGGTGTCTAGCACTTAGATTAAAGAAACACCTACATTTACTGGTTGTAAGGAGGAAGAGAAGGAGGACAAGTGGGCAAGGATGTAGTTAGGACCACATTCCTCTATTCAAGCTACTCCATTATCATCTATTTGCTTGTTCCCACCCACTCTGCATGTTAGAGCTGAGATGTATTGTGACTTTGTAAGTTCTGTAATCAATTTGCCTATGCAAGAATATTGAGACATGTCTTGATGTTGAACTCACTATTTCACAAAATCCAACTCCTTTTCTTGATTATTAGAGTGATTTTTTTCATATTTATTCATTACCTGTTATCTCTAAATTTTGTTCTTTATTTGAATCCTTCCCATATTGGTGGCTTATACTCTTTATATCAGTAGCCATTCCAGCTCTTTCTTCCTTCCTTGAAAGCTCCATCTCCTAATACATAAAAACTTATCAGTCAATGGAAAGCATACTTTAAAATATTTTTAAATTTAAAACTTATGAATTTAGAAATACTAAATATATGTTTATATTACTGTTAAATTTTGTATAGTTTCTAATTCAAGTCTATCACACTTAATATTTTAAAACTATAGCCAGAAACTTAAATGAGAAAATGGAAATTTAATCTTAAAATATCATTAACATGTATTTATATATTTTGACATGTATGTACTACTACAATGAGCTCCTATCATGGGGACTCCCAACCTTTCTAAGTTGTAAAACATATTTGCCTCATTTTATCACACCATCTACTCGTGTGCTCTATAGTCTATCACAATAAATGTCTAAATGACTGATGAAGGGTAACAAATTTATTTCAAGAATTCATTACACCCCATTATATCACAGAACAAGGGCCGGGAATCATTTTTCTGGAGTTTGAAGACAATTGTTAAGTATAACAATGTAAGACAATATGAAGATAGAAAATATTTTAGAAATGATCAAAATTATGTTTGAAGGACTAAGGAAAATGGAACTGTTTAAATGAGAAAATTCTAAGTTCTGGTTACCATTCATGTGTACACAAGTTGTAAAGTGGGACTTTAATAGTTAAAACCCCACCTATATTTGGTGAGAAAAGCATTATATATTGAATTATTCAGCAGACTTTATTCCCATACAGTAATTTTTTGTGGTACTGGGGATTACACATAAGGCCTCCCACTTGCTAGGCAAGTGCTCTATCACTTGAGCTGCATCCCAACCCTTTTGCTTGTATTTCGTTTCTGAGACAGGATCTTACTAAGTTTTCTCAGACTGGTCTCCTACTCATGACACTCCTGAGTAGCAGAGATTACTGGCATGTGCCACCATACTCATCTCCCTTTTAGTGATTTCTATGAGAAACTGAAGTAATGCTTAAGTGGAGTATCTACTGAAATCATCCATTGAATGAAAAACTCAGCAAATACTGTAGTTCTTGACTTATTGAGCATACCTAATAAATAAATTTGTATTTGCTTTGTTAATCATCTAAAAATATAATGCACCAAACATATTTGATTTCTCCATTGCCACCTTTTAGTATTTTAAGTAGCATTGCCTTTCCAATTCTGTGCTTTTTTGTGGAAATTTTCCATCCATAACAAATAGTCCTGATTAATTAATTCATAAAATTGATGATATTCTACATAAAATATTATTTACAGACTAAATCCATGTATTTTGGTATTTTATTGTTCATAAAAGTAACTCATGCGTACTGCCAAAAGTTCAGGAAACTCACTCTTAGCTCTTTAATGTAACCACTATTAATGGTGAGAATCTGTTTTCCATTTATATCCATTTTATAAGAAGAATGGAATTGAATTGCATTTGCCATTTTGGAACTTCTTTTGTTCTACACAGCAAATTGTATATTCCTTACTAGTGGACATTTACAAAATGTACAATTGCAATGTGTTTAAACAATACTGTGACACATATGTTGCACATTTAAATTTCCTCATGGTAGGTGTAGTAGAATTTGGGAGCCAAAGATATGTACTGTATACAGTTCTTGGTGTATTTTTTTATTTAAAACATTGATAATGTGGTAGTGTGCCTGCCCAGCAAGTGTGAAGCATGGAGTTCAAACCCCAGTATGATAAAAAAATATATATAAATTGATAATGTTATGTCAATGGTGGTAGAAAGGCTGATGAAAAACTACTAAATTTTTCTGCCATTAAATAACATCCTACTGTAAAATTAAAATCCACCCAAATTTTCTTTAAAAAATTCCACTTTCTTGTGTAAAAAACAATTCTGTTTTTAATTATTTACTCAAAAAAGTATATAGAAAGTGGTTAAGAACAAGATGAATCAAAGTGCACTGAACATTTCACAAGAAAACACGATCCTTAAAAATCTTCAACTAGTCACAGTGATCATACTATAGAGTAAAATGGAAAAAAATGATGAATAAAAACCAATGTGTAATTCATTGTTGATAATTTATATGCTGGAAAAAAGATATAACCATCCAATTGACTGCTTAATATAAGTAGCAATTATTTGAATAAATAAATAATAAGATGTGGTTTTCATTAACAAGTTATTCACAAACTCTATATAAACAACATGTTTTCTCCCTTCAGACTTGTAACTCAAATTTTTCTTTCAATTGTTGGCAAGCAAAATAAACACCTGGATTTGAACTTACCTTGCTTTGATCCTTACATTGTAGAAATAGCTGTAGGGATATCAGAGGAATAAGAATAAGTATAATATACCTTTGCATATGTAATAGTCCCCTGCTATATATGATACAAGGCATTTGGCTCCATTACTGTACTTGATCTGCAGTAATGTGTTTTTCAAAAGTGGCAGCCTCTTATTCATGTTAGCAGATTATCACAATGATCATTTTGTTTCATATCTGAAACCCCTGAGGGTTTTTATTTTTCATTTTTTATTTATTTTGGTGGGGTAGTACTTGGGATTGAACTCAGGGCATTACATTTGCTAGGCAAGCACTCTACCACTTGAGCTATGTCCGCATTCCTTTTGCTTTTAGTTTATTTTTTAGATAATGTCTCCAGCTTTTGCCTGGGTCCAGCCTCAGACTTCCATCCTCCTACCTCCAATTTCCAAGTAATTGGGATTATGGATGTAAACCACCATACCCAGCCTACCCCTGAGGTTTTATACATTATAACATCTTGCATCTTATTGGTTCTGACTCCATCTCTTTACCATCACACAATCCAGCTATAGTTGAGGTTATAATTTAAAGGAATACTCATCATGTACACAAGAGTCTGCCATTATGCCACAGTGGCTGCATTTCAGATTACTTCTTCATAGTCTCTAGGAGTCTTTGCTTTTTTTGGCGAAAGTGCTCATTCTCTTCAGCTTGAATAATATCTTCCAGACAAAACATGATGAATAGCATACAAAGGACACCCACTCTCTTTTCACTTGGGTGCCTAGGAAGAAACTACATCACTGCTTAGGTCATTTTCTGAATCCTGTTTGCAATCCAGGATTTGCATAAAACACCCTGGAACATTCTAACTTCATTTGGAGTTGTAATAAATGGTTCTTGTCTGTATTCAATGTGAAATGTATTTTAAAACAAATATTGGAATATTAGATTTTTGTGTGTTTCTTTAAAGTACAGTTCTAAGACTTCAGATACCTGATACTGCATCAGTAGTCTGTTGTAAAAGCAAACTAACAAAAATTATTCT
Organism: Castor canadensis; assembly: GCF_047511655.1. NCBI lineage: Eukaryota > Metazoa > Chordata > Mammalia > Rodentia > Castoridae > Castor > Castor canadensis. The sequence continues at coordinate 124,045,324 of NC_133405.1, read as the reverse complement.
GTTTGAAATCTTAAAAGGATAATGAGTGAAGTAATTTAACATGAATAACTATTGAGCCAGATTTCAAGACATTTATTAAGTATTTGGTTAATTATACAACATGTTTTGAGTTGATAGTTAAATAGAATGACTTCATAAAATTTAGCACACTGTTTTTTACGTTTATAGGGTTGTTTTGAACTCATTTCCAATAACTGCTGCATTGGAATAGCATTTCTGTGTCATTTTTATTCTATGTTTAAAACATGTTAAAAGGTTTGTTTTATTGATGCTGCCATCCTTGCATTGGAATGTTGCCTTGGTGTGTCAGTGCCGGCTATTGGTAGTACATTGACAGTCTAATTTTGAGACACTTGTAACCACATATATCTAAAAGGTGGTGATGAGAAAGCATGTGGTGTGGTTTGTAAGTTCAGGGCATTGCCAAATCCTTGTTTTCTGGAATGTAGATTTTTAAATTGTGTTTGTGAACATGGCTTGGATCTACACCTAGCAGCTGAGCAGCATTAATGGTGACATAATTTCTTCGAATTCTAAATCAGTCCAATGGTAGGATACCGTTTTAGTCTCTGCTTTGACATGTTAAATGTCCATTATATTGTCTCATATTTATATGGACTCTAATGCAATAGCACGGTTAATCAATTCAAAGATAAAAATTTCTTTCTTGAGTATTATTTCCTGAAAATTGGTAGAATGGTACACCAATTGTGTGACTTTTTAAAATCTTATTAAAGGGGGAGAACATTAAATCTTTGAATACTGTACCTCAATTTTATTGTAATGATTTTGCTGGTTACCAGGTGGGGTGGCAGTTGAAAAATTTGGTGAATGCACTACGAGAGGACCCGAGTGGTGTTATCTTAACTTTGAAAAAGCGACCTCAGAGCATGCTTACCTCAGCACCAGCTTTACTGAAAAATATGAGATGGAAGCCCCTTGCTCTGCAGGTAATGAAGCTTAATCATAAGTCATACACCATCATTTTAGCCATAGATTATCTCAGTATTGCTTCTTTATTGTGCCTCATCTCAGCAGCATATGGAATAATCTTGTATGCTTTTGAAAATTTGTTTGTGAAATTATTTCTTCACAGCTTATTCTAATAGACTTAATTGTGATGAAATCTGAGAGAGTTACTAAAACACAAATGATAAAGAACTCTTCCTTAATTTGTAAAAACGTAAAGCATAATTCCAAAAGCCACAGTTATTTCATGCCAAAATATGGAGAGGAATGAAAGTAAGAAGTTTCTTTTTGTGATATAATCTGTTTTATAGGTTATAATCACATATACTTCTGGAAGATGCTAGAATTATTTTGAATCAGGTCACAAGATAGTAACTGAAAATTTAAATTAGTAATTAAAATCTACCTAGTATATTCTTCCTGCTTGATAATTTTTCACTTTTCCACCCTACAGGGTGGCAAAAATATGGAAATTGTTGCATTAAAATTTTGCATTTTTCTTCACCATGAAACTTCACTCTAAAATATTAATTCTGGATATTGATAAATTATTTTCATTGAGTTATCTAGAAAGTTATAAAATATTACAATTGTCAAAAGGCAAGGAAGTAATGCATTTCCTTCCATTTCAGTCAGGGTATAATCTTTAAACATATCATAAAACGTTTTGCCTTCACAAAACCTGCACTTAAAAAAATTTAGCAGATTATTACCTTTTGGTAAAAGTTTAATCTTAAAAAATTTAAATTACCCATTGAATTTAGAATATTGACCATTGTTCAGATTAAAAGGAAAAGCAATATATGGAAAATCCATTATTGTCATTGATATGTAAATTGTTATTAAGCTCTATATTAGTACTTTTTACCATTCATAGGTTTTTTTCTTAATAAATGAATTCTCCATTGCACTTGACTGGCCTTATAGATTATGGTGATTTTTTTTCTTTGTTTAAAGCTTTACTACTTATTGGCTTCAAGGTTGGCATTATACTTAAATCATATAAAAACACAAAATGTTCCACTGTTAAGGTTTTTCATTTTTTAATGTGAATCTATTTTTCAAATGAATAAATGTAAACAATATTGTCTAAATGCATTTTACATACAGTATATGTTTATTATCAAATATATCTGATGATCATTAAAGTTCAGAGGCCAATTTTTGCCTCTTTAAATCATAGATAAGCAGATCAGACTACCATCACATCATCTTTTTTCTTACTGCATTATAAATTGTTTTGTTGTTTCACGCTGGAGTTTCATATTGACATATCTTCCCCAAAGATCCTTTATTAAAGACTAAAGGAGTGGGAACCTGAAAAAGAGGCCCATACTTTCAGCCATTTTGGCATTTTTCTCTGTATATATGTAACTAAATTTAATAACTTACCTGGTCCCTGCCAAAGGGACTTGAACACCCCCAGATACCCTACTTTCTTGTTGATCCACGTACTCTGTTTGAAGGACTATCTCTAGCAAAGAAATTGATAATTTATTCTGTTGTTAGATTGTTTTCCACAATCACAAACTGAAATGGAGAGATAATATAACAGAAGTACTCAATTAAAAATCACTTTTATATAAAATGCTGAAATAATTGAAAGACCAATGTTTTATTTGTTACACATACATTTGTTCAAAGCTGGAAAACAAAGACATTAATTTTAAAAATTAGTTTATATCATTCCTTATCATAAACATAAACATAATAGATTTTTACCTAAACATAATAGTTTTTTCTACTATTTCTAGGTTTATATTGCTTCTAGGTCCCTTCCTAAATGCCAATAAATGTGCCTTTTCAGATCACTAATTATATTTATCTCTCATTGCTTATTAAGCTATGCCGAGTGTATCTATAAATTTACTTTTTATAATGCTAAAATCTGATAAAAGGGAAACAATTTATGTAAGTAATTATATATGAATTAACATTTTTAATATGTTATTTTAATTGAACTTGGTTCACCCAAATTATATTGGCCAAGGACAATTTAGATCTGTAGATAAGCAAAACTATTAAGGATATAACACTGTCTTTAACATCTTTGAAAATTGCTTCCATGGTTGACATTTTGCAGAGCAGAGGGAAGAATTTTAATGTTAATTAATTAGTGGTGCTAAAACAAGGAGTAAGAACTTGAATAAGTTCTGTACCATCACCAACACCAAATATCCCTGCAACCTATTTTGAAGACCTGAAATGGTACCACTATAGAGTTCTTCCTTGATCTTAAGGCTTTGGCCTATACTACAATGCTGAAACCAGGAGGCATAATTGAAACTGTCTAATCAGAATTTTTATATACTGTAGATTTTTATATAAACAAATTTGAACAAAAACCTAAGGATACCAGGATCTGGACTTTTTGCCCCAGAAAGCAAAAACTCAAATAGTGGGATGAGATGGTCTTGAAGGCAGTTGTGGATTCTTTAATGACTTTGTCTGAGGTCACATTTTTTTCTTCCTAGTGCCTAAGAAACAACCACAGATGTGAAACAAAAGTGCTAAATTTAGCAATCCTCTAGGCATTCTTGCTTGTGGTATGTGTACAAATAGATTGGAACCAAACACCCATTAGTTCACCTAAAAGTAAATCTTCAACATTCAAACTTGAAGAATTGTGTATTATGTTATTTCTGTTATCATGTGGTACCACTAGTGTACTAGGAATTATTTAATTTAGAGGCTTCAAAAAATCTGGCATTCATTTAACTCAAATGTCTGTTTCATATTTTATACTATACCAGGCTTAAATTTATCTATTAGCATCTTCAGATAAAATATAGAAAAATTTGTGTAGTATGGAGATAGACACTAGTACATGCATCTTTAAAAAAATAATGATTTTTAAACTAATAAGGAAATAAAACATAATCTTAGGTAGTCTAAAGTAAAACATTATTGAAGAATACTATGTTTTAATAAAGTAGAAGTTTTATTTCTAAAATGTTTAAATGAATAGTGAGTTCCAATATTAATTGAATGCAATGATGAGTTTTGATTTTGAATTTCTTTTGAAATTATAGCCAAAAAAACAAAAGCATACAATTCAACCTCATGCTCAGAGTAATTTCATCAGCACATTTCATGAAATTTGATAGCTCTTTTGATAAATTCCTGATTTCTCAAACATTTTGCAATAGAAATAAAAGACTAAGAGAACCTATGTCAAATACTAAAATCAGATTTAATTACATCAGAAAGATTAAATTCTGTTGTCAAATACACACTTTCATAAATAGCAAAGATGTCTTACTTTGCTAGAATCTATTCTAAGAAGGTAAACCAGGGATTTCTTGCTTTCTGAGAGCTGTTTTCCAAAACATCTCCTTAATGGCACCCTCTGCTATTTTCCTTGATTGGGATAAGCTTGGTGATTGCTTATGGTCAAGTTCTTCTAATCAGATGAAATAGATCCCAGGGAACTTTGAATAAACCTCAAGTTATATTTTCGGATGTTTGTGGTTTTAAGTTAGTGTATATAGACCATAAGAATACATGGAGTGTCATTTCCTTATTACAAGAGATATGTGGGAGAATAAGTTTGACACTGCCAAGAAATTTCCTTAAAATCATCACTGGGAATCAATGATTTTTTAAAAACATAGGAAGAATGCATTTCAGAAATGATTACTAAATCAATGCTGGAATTGAACAAACTGGTTTAGATATTGTTAAGATATTTTTATATAAAATAACATGCTGTATGATTAAAGTTATATTCCTAAATTGTATTCTTATCCACAACTTTCTTATATTGATGCCATCGCTACTTGTGTTATTTTGTGCTTTTCCATTTAAATTTTATTGTTTAGCATTGCCTTCATGCTACTTTTACAGGATATTTAAACAACTCTGAGCAGAAATGAGATAGAAAAGTCATATCAGTCAATTTTGTCTATCAACTGGTGTAACAACTGTAGAAGGTTGATTATGTTAGATTTCAAGCATATACAGATATGAATGGTTAAAGTCATTCTGTAAAAGTCAAAACAGAAGTACTAACAATTTTATTTCAATATCCACGTTATATGTTGGTGTGACCAAAAAAAAAATTAGTGACAGAGTTTGTATGTTTCTGAGAGTTTTCTTTTAAAAGAACATTTTGAAGAGAAAAACTAAATTAGATATGACACTAGAAAAGAAAATATGTTTTTCTAAAATGAGGATTTGTGCTGACTGGGAGACAGTAGCAATATAATGTTCTACATGCTCAAATTAGTAAATAGCTACAAGCAATTATCACATCATATTTTAGTTTACCAATGTTTAAGCAAATAAATTTAAGGATCTAAGTCATATTTGTGTTTTTGAGGCAAATGCTTTCATAGGATAATAAAAATAAATAAATAAATGAAAAAAACAAATTATTTTACAGTATTAACACAGACTACAAGTAATCACTTATAATGCAAAGTTAGCCATTATTTCTTTAGTTAATATCCCAAGAATGATGGTTACTATAATTTGAAAAATGGAAGTTTAGTTTTAATGCTCAGTTTGGTTGTTCCCATAAGATTGTACAACATAAGATTAAGTACAGTAGTATTAACCTCAGTATAATGTGCAAAAGTTCATCGCTTGGTGGGATAAAGCTATTTTGTAGTGTGACTCTGAAATCTATATTAGTTACATGTCGTGTTAATTACATACGTACTTTATGCCCATATATCTGTATTTTAAAAATTTAGGCAGATAAGGTTTACTGATCAAATCCATGGTCAGAAGAAATACCTGTTTTCTTTACAATCTAATAAAAGAAAATTTACATTCTCATAAAAGAAGACTCAAACGTTTTATATTTATAAACTAGGATTTTGTAGAAGCTGTGAAACAACTGAGAGTGGAGAAATTTTGAATACATGCAATTTCCCTTGCTTAAATTCTTTTAAAATAATTTACTGCTTAAGAAAAGCTTGGCCAGGAAAAAGTCTGCTCAATAATTTTCCAGATTATATATAACATTCTTTACATGGTCAAAAGACTTACAAAATTGTATGTAAATTCTTGCCTCCCTGAATCCAGGATACATTTTCTCTGACGAATTTGTTTAGATGATAAAGGAAAGAGTTGTTAACATGAAACAATATTCTGATACTAAATGATACTAGTATTGGGAATTATAACAAGAATGCGTCCGAACTTAGTAAGGACTTGTATTTGTGTTCTGTGCTAGAATATTGGGATATTGTGATCCACTGGAGTCTGTGCTCATTCCCAAGAATAAATAAAATAAATGGCCAGGTATTATACTTGATGTAATCATTTGTATTTCAGTTGGTATTCTCCCCCTGGAAGGCAAAACTAAGCTCTGTGCACAATTTACATTCGTAAATTTAGAGATACCTACATAATGCAGTATTTTATGTTTAATGTTGGGACTTTAAACATTATGTCATTGGTTTTATTAAAGACTTTTATATCTTAATCAAAGCTGAGTCACTTACTAGACAGAGGGACAACTAAATTAAGATGTACTTGCCAAAATGTTAAACTGTAAAATATTTCTGGTGAAATCTCGACGTCAAATATAGTTTCTTTTTTCATAGGCATTAAAACCATAGGAGTTCCAGAAATACACCAATACTTTCTAGATATTCCCAGTTACTTTAGTAATGTTAGCATTGAAGGGCACAAAGAAGAAAAGGCCTGAGCCATCAACATTTAAAGCAAGGTCTCATCGATCCCTTATAAAAGCTAAAAGCGGGGGAGAAATGACCCAAACATTGTATGTACATATGAATAAAAGAAATAAAAATAAATAAATAAAAGCTAAAAAGCTTTATTTTTCAAAAATCGATCTTCCAGTGATGTTTAAGCTGGATAAATAGGTTGTTTTTGTTCAGAGGAAGATTCGTGCCATACCATATTTTAGAGTACAGATTTAAAGTATGTAAATAGTTCAAGCAAACACTACAAAACGTATGTGCAAGTTTTACCTAGAAGATTTCTGAGTCTTGATGACAGTATTATTACTAATTGACCTTCGGTTTTAAATGTGTGCTGGAAAAGATGCATATGGTAATTTTATTTAGAGCTTGAACATTTATAGAGATAAATGCCAGTGACCCCCAGAAGTCTATCAGATGCGTTTACAAGAGTAACAAAATACATGCAAACGTGTTTTCCCTGATGGAGACTTACTGAATATATGGAAGGAGAGCTTTATGTCAAAAGGGCCATCTAGAAATTAAAACTAAGTTTTATGACAAGGTCCTTCCAAGAAATAAACCCCTTTGAATGAGATTCATATAGGTCTTGATTGTATACCGTAGTGAATCAAGCCAGTTATATTGAAGCTTTATGCTTACTTGACTATGCAATGTTAAAAGTAATACTCTTATCCATAAATATGGATAGTTCATAATTCTCTTCCCATACAAGTTTTACCATTATAAGAGATTAGAATGTCAAAAGGTAAAAGAAAAGAATATTGCCCTTTATTCCTACTCAGTTTTTCTTAAATTGAGAATCCTTTATAGTATAGTGGTAACTACTTTTCTTATAAATATGTTATGATTAAAACTAACTGTTACTGGATAAGATATACTATCTTTTTGTAGTATTACACGCTCTTATTTAGATTTTTTATTCTAAGGAATATGCCTATTAAACTGCGAAGTGAATGCTAAGAGAACTCCATTTTTTAATTAAGGGAAGCTAAATTTGCAATTTTCTGTTTATTGTCATACAAATAGTTATTGGCAGTAGGTGTATTTTTAATGGCACTTGTTATAACTAGGAATTTCTCATTGATAATTTCAGCTAATTGCATCATTTATTCTGTGCTTGATTTAGTCAACTTTCACTTGTCTTTCTGAAGTTTTTTTTTATTCTTATAGTCATTTGTTTTTGCATTATTTCAATTCTTGTCCAAAGTTGAAAAAATTAAGAGATTATAATTTTAATCTTCACAAACACCTCCTTTTGGGTTAAGTAGCTATTTTCATTTTCCCAGGAAGCTTCTATTTTACCACAGTTTATTTTTCCATTGTTTCATGTCAAAATTGGATTTTAAAATGTTAGTCTCAAATATAATATTTACTTTCTAGCTTTGATTAGTTTGGCAATAATACCACAATTAGTAGACAAAAAAAATACTGGAGTTAAGTTTAAAAAATGGGATTGACTAATTCCTTTTTTCTCTGTAAGAATAAGTTGTTTTTTAACTAGTTCAATTAATTGAGCCAGCATGACATAATCAAACCTGATGTCTATTTAAACACTTTTTAAGTATTTTTCCTTTATGTATTTGTCATTTTAACTAATCACATTAACTGAAGACATTAATAGCAACTCCTTGCTGAAAATAGAAACCTAGAGAAGTTGATGTGGCTAATACAGGAAAGATACAGGTACCCTAGGTAGACAATCTCCTGGTAATATTCTAGAAAGAATAAAATGTTATTTTAATCTTTACCTCGTACTTATAGCCCATTTAAATATGCTGTAAACATGGACTACTGCTCCTTTTTTCCTTCCTTCTTTCCTTTTGCTTTGATGTGGAAAAAGTGGGTTCCAAACAAGAAAAATAATCTTTAACTCTAGAGATGGTAAAAGTAAAGGAGAAAAGTCTTCAAAGTAGAAATTGTGACTCTAAAATAGAAGAAACACAATAAAAGTTTAAGATAGATTACTTTCAAAAGCTTATGGTTTAAGAACTTAATTTTAAATTCACTTGTAGTGTTGGGGTATTTTAAAGAAAGATAACTACTAGAGTATTAGAAAAGCATATTAGATATTAGTTTTTCTCGTAGTGCATTAAGTTTAAAAGTGTTGGGAATTGATATACTATATAATAAATTTTTCCTTCATTTTTATCGTGATGGATCTTGGTCCAACTTACTGTTTAGTGTAATAAGTATTTAGAGTCACAACTTCCTGACATGGTTAAACAACTGTAAATAGTCACTGAATCTGTCTTCCAAATATCTGTTGTAGAAGCATGAAATACATCCTTAGAAAGTAGTCATTTATTTCCGTGGGCTTCATGGTATTCATCAGTATAAGTGACTCCTGATTACCTATATCATCAGGCTATCCAGTTACCAAAAGATTTGTTTTTAAAGGACAGGAATAGTTTAACTAGACATTATTTCAAAAATAAACATTGTTAAGCATAGAAGTATTTACCTCATACTTTCATAACATCTTAAAATTCTTAAATAAGCGTATAAAGCTTCTGACATTTTTAAACTCTATAGAAGCTGGGCTATTGTAAAGCCCCCAAATACATTATCACTCCTTTTTTCCCCTTCTCTCTCTCTTCAATTTCTATTTCACACAGATTAAAATTTAACCATCATTTTAGCAGGATGTTGATTTCAAGCTATTAAGGTGAGCTGTATAACAAGGAAGTCAAAATCATGAACTGAGTTCTGAACTATGTAGCCTACCCCCAATGACCTACATTGTACTTTCCATTGTATTTATGCTTGACTTTTGAACAAATTTGTTTATCTGTAAAAAATACTGTCATACTATAAAGTAGTTGTAATATGCATTTACTTGGGTGTCTAGCAATGTGTGTTAAAGTAATAGAACTGTGGCTCTATCTAGATATGCTGAAAGTGTTCTCATACTGACTAAAATGGCAGCATCTCATCATGTGATCATTCTTTTTGTGTTTGAAATTTCACTGAAGTTCTTCCTTTTAATATGGTAATTGTATGTATAGTTAATCAGTAAGATCTGTACGATAAACATAAAACTTTGTGAATTTTAGTTTTACTTTAGAATAATTTCTCAAACCTCAGGACTATTTTCAAATGCTGTAAAGCTTGGAATTAGGAGTGTTCTTAAGTTAACATCCTGATGTACTGCTTGATTCAGTATACATGGTATCTTTAAAAAGTAAACTCCTATTCAGTACTAAGTACAAGCATGAAAGTGAGCTCTATAGCTATGTAACTAAAAATTATTTTTAATGACAGATAAGTGTATGTGTCTATGAATGATGAAATGTCACATTAATCACCACCATGCTTTTGAAGATGTACCATAAAATGGCTTTGAGGAGACAGCTAGCTGTGACAGAAAAAAAAGTATATTTTCTAAGAAAATACTCTCTCATATTGACTGACCTCATATACTCCATTTTTGTTATCTTTTCCAAAAATCTGACATTTTGCTAACCTAGGAGCATGGTTTGTTTTTTGGAGAAGATAATCTGAAGTAACTTTCTCATATATCAAGCAGGACATGAGTAAGCTAATTCTTTTATGAGTTGCTCTTTCTTATCTTTCAAAGCTGGAGTTCTACAAAGTTAATTTAAATAACTTTCTCATCATGAGATAAAAGTTCTCATTATAAAGCACAACGTTATTTTTTACTTTATAAACAGCTTTTAGGGAGTTAGACCAAAGAAAAAGGTGAGTAATGAAGTGGAAACTTCTAATACATGTTATTTGTTTTCAATGATCTAAAGGAATGTCCATGTGCTAAATAACTTCCTTCTTGATTTCAGCCAAATTCAAAACTTTGCAGAAATAGATAATTTTAAAATGATAACTATGTGTCGTTGTTGTTGTTTTGTGTTGTTTGTGTGCGTATGTATTTTCTTTTTCATTTTAACCAGCCTCTTATACCTAGAAGTCCCACAAGCAGCGTTGCTACACCTTCCAGCACCATCAGTACACCCACCAAAAGAGACAGCTCTGCCCTCCAGGACCTCTACATCCCCCCTCCTCCTGCAGAACCATATATTCCCAGGTATAAAACTAACCGTAATGTTGTTCTGGGCAGCTTCTAGTCAAAGACTAACCTAATAGTACATCATGAACTTTAAGTCAACTCTTGAGAAACACCTTGATTATTTTCTCAGTATTTATGAACACATCCTGGAAAACCATCCCCATTAGAGTGACAATTTGTTATAATGACAACAATAACTAATTTGTATTAAACATTTATTTACTATGCATTAAATATCTTACATACATTTCATATAAAAGGAAAGTGATATTAAATAACAACTAGTATTACTTTAGTAAGTAATAATAAGTGAGGCTCTTTTGATAAGAAACCCCAGAAAATCTCAGATTAGTCTGAGGCATTTCATACATTTTTAAAGGAGAATGTTTCTAGATAACTTTTATGCTTTTTAAATGTAGGTGATGAGAAACCCCTTTGTATAATGAGAATGTGCTAATAAAAAAAGGAAAATGTAGGTAATGAGAGAATTTTTTCATGAGGAGGATGAAATGGAACAGCAAAAGCATTCTCCCCAATACCTCAATATTCTTGAGCTTTGTTTTTTTTTTTTACTTTATTTGTTCATTAAATTTTTAGGAAATAGAGTTTACAAGATAATGGATTACATTTCAAATCAGTTTTCTAGATTTCTTAAGGGTATGTCTTCATTTAGTTTCCAGATTCTTATTAGAAATTCCTGGCAGGTATGAAAAATACAGCTTTTTGCCTTAATATATTCTGTCCAAAAGCATTCTGATATCCAGCCTTGTAGACAACAAAATTATTGAAAAGGGCCTGAAACAAATGGGGATTATTAATACCAATCACAAAAAACTTGATTTGGTTTTTAAATTATTTCTAAATTCATAAACAATAATTTAAGGTTTCTTGTTTTCAAGCCATGCTAAATACTAAATGTCTTCAGCATACAAAGCAATAGAATTCCTTGTTTTTCATTATTCTTTACTTTAGTACTCCGTTGTCATCTAGTAATAAATCTTTACAGATTTATATACATTTTAGTTCTTATTTTTGAGAATTAAATGTAGTTGTGGGAGAATGGATTATTAGGAAATATGATTTACTAAGCTTTCGTTTCATAAGCCTTTCTAATATGTAAATTGCAGTCTTATGTTCAATTTACAATCAGATGTACAAATCCTTCTAAGTTCCTAGTAAAAACATAAGTTGTATTTTAATTCTAAGACAGTGTCTCACTTTCTGAATACTCTTGCATGAGAAGCAAGAGTAAAACACATGAAATTGTGTGTTCCAAATAGGAACTGACTCTTTTGTGGTTTTTTATTTTCATTATAATAGGGAACATTTTTATTTCAGTTATTTAAGAAGCCTTATTTTTCAAAGAACTACATGAACAGATAAACATCAAAAGATTTATTTATCAAATCTCTGCATTTTTTTACATTCTTTCCTTTTCTCTTGGATAGGGAGGAGCGTGTTTATAAAGAATTTATCTCCTGGACAAAAAGTATTTTAAATACATTTCAGAGGAACAAAAGAATAAAGTGATCCAGTCCTATATTCTGAGTTTGATGAAGCTATTATTAAGGCAAAGTACTGAAGTCCATAAAAAGTTTGAACATGCTATACATAAAGATAATAGAGCCCAGGCAGAATGGCTCAAACCTGTATCCTAACTACTCGGGAGGCAGAAATTGAGAAGATCATGGTTCAAGGCCAGTTCTGGCAAAAGTTGCTGAGATTCACATTTCAACAGAATAAGCCAAGTGTGGTGGCACATACCTGTCATCCTAGTCTGGAAGGCATAGGTCTGAGGATCACAATTCAACGCCAACTCTGAGCAAAAAGAGAGACCCTATCTAAAAAATAACCTAAAGCAGAAAAAGGCTGGGGGTGTGGCCAAAGTGGTAAAACACTTGCTAATTTCAAACCCCAGTACCAGTACCACCCCCCAAAAAAGAAGAAAAAATACTAGAGAATGTATGAAGTTGACATGTCAATCTGATGATCCTTGTTTTGTCAGTATGGTTTGAAAGCTCCATACCTTTTAGTAACATTCCTAAGTTATATTTACTGCTTCACTTTAATTCATTTTAGTTAGAATATAATTGAATAGAATATTCTAAGTATATTTGAGTCAAATTATTAGTTACATAGTCATATAGTCTATATTTACAGCAATCACAACAATCCATGCATCAAAGCCCCTTTGAACCACAACCTTATATAAATTATTTGCATTTTGGGCTTGATTGAAATTATAAAGCTTATTTCAGTTTTCCTTGTCAAATTAGACAAGGAATATATATAGCCCTGGCAATTTTTTTCCATTCTGTCACTTTAAGCATGCATGTGGTTGACCTAATTTAACTCTTCTGAACATTTATTTTTACCAGTATTTTAAAAACTATGCAGGACAGGAATTTGGTGGTATATAAACATATGTAAATTATATGGTTTAATTTGGATTATAAATAATAAAGGTTTTCTCATCTTACAAAAGGACAAAAATCATAGTACTAGTTGTCAAGCTGAATAGAATTTTTATGTGATTCTTTGAAGGCATTTATTTGAGAAAAAATAACTGTAAAATGCCTTTTCTCTAAAGAGAAAGCATTCATGTATGTGAAGTATATTAAATTTGGTTGGAATTTTATTATATGACTTATGACTATAATATATACATATAGATAATAGTATAATTTATACTTAACCAGATTTCTTTTTCTGTAATGAAAATGAAGAATTTACAGGTCTTTGATTAATTATGAAGTTTAATTACTAATTTCTCTAACTCTACTATATGTTATTAAATATAAAGGTAGTCCACTAAAGCAGTGCTCATTTAATCCTTTGTAGAATAAAGGTAGATTTACTACATATTTGTATAAATGTATAACTTTACAGTTGTTGCAATCTGTAAAGTTTCACAGCGCATTGATGCATTGAGTTCCTTAGGGATTCATGATATGAATACATACATGTACATATGCACACACATATGTATATGTATATACATATACAAACACTCTTATGTTTAGTTTTGCTTTGTACTTTTCTTAATTTAACATTATTTTAGTGTATTCATTATGGGCATATTTAATAAATCTGTCCTGCTGCTTCTTCATATCATTATAGATTAGGAAATACCAGCCCTTTCAATTTTCTGCCACAGAGTGTGTGCATATAAATATAGTATGGTGAATTAACATGTCTGAATCACCCTCTGATCTCAGCTGCATTAGCATTCATGTCATGAGCCTCATATAGAAGTCCGCCATTTACAGACAGGCATAACCTTACTACTGTGCCATGAATTTGTTAGGACTGTTTCCAAGCTAATTGTAGTGTTAATTTCTTTTTGATGCAGTACTAATAGTAAGAAAAAAGTAGCAGGCAATTTGCTTGGGCAAAGCTTTTAGCGAACTGAAAATAAAATCCTACCTGAATTTCATGTTTATTTTCTTCATGTTACCTAAGAACTGGCTGTATAAGCAATACTTTCATTTTAGAAAGTAAAAGAGTAAATGGCAACCTCAACTTGTGATACATTAAATTGATAAGACAACTTTCTGATTCAGGTAGTCTTGAGAGTATTACTTTCTACATATTTAAAATACTGGAAATATAGTTCACTGTATTTGGACATATAGTTACAGAAATACAGATTTTTGCTGGAATGAGACTCATATTTTGGAACTAGCATAACTTTTATAAGCTCATAAGGTATAAAGGTACTGAATTAAAGTATAATTCAGTTTATTCTGTATATTTAATATTTTAATCACAGCAGAACATAAAATTAATTTTTTCTAGTTTAGAAGAACTGATTCATGCCACTATTTAGGGTAACTGGAAACAATTAAGAACTAGGAAAAAATATAACTAATGATCAATAAAGGAAGAAACATTTCATTTACATTCATAGTCATGTACTAGAAGACAAGCTTTTCTAAGAAAATTTTCATAGGTAATCAGTAAAACATTTCATAAGATAAACAAGGTTCCATTTCACCAATCCTAAATGGAACACCATTGAGTGGCATGTCCAATCACCTATCACTATATAAGTAATAGGTTTCAGGAATCCCATAAATCACCTTGTCTCAAAAAAATTGCTGATGTGTAATAAAATTTTGATGTATCCATTTTGAAATAGTTCTATAATGTGTCTTTTTACTCTTAAATGAGCTAGAGCTTGAATAATGAAAATACTTTTCTTTATTAAGAATCTTTTAAATTAATAACATGTAGTTTAAAGTTCTTACAGTATCAGTTTATATAGTGCTAAGTTGGTTCCTAAGGCCACAGTACCCCTTTTTGTGGGTGATAGACTTTACACATGTTTCTGTTTTTCAAGTATCAATTAGCCATATGGTTAAACTAACATCATTAGCATTATACCTAGTATCTTGAATACTAGAAGTAGATTATTTGTAAAATGATTCTTTTGTATGATATGATGCAGTGAAAAATGGATTAGAGCAGGAGCTAGAAGACCTGGCATATTTGTAGCTCTGACATTTATTAACTGTGTGACATTGAGGCAAGTCATTTAAGCTCCCTGAGCCTCAGCATTTCTTTTTTATATTTGGAAAAACAAAAATAATTTTAAATTTCCCTATAATTCTCAAAGAAAGTTTAGAAAAACTGGGAGAAATATTTTGTGGGAGTAATATTATTAATATTTTAAATGCTCTGCCATTTAACCTCCCTAAAACTTTCCTGCATCCTTCTCCTTTACCTTAACTTTTCTCTAGGGATGAAAAAGGAAACCTTCCTTGTGAAGACCTCAGAGGACATATGGTGGGCAAGCCAGTGCATAAGGGATCTGAATCACCAAATTCATTTCTGGATCAGGAATATCGAAAGAGGTTCAACATTGTTGAAGAAGATACTGTCTTATATTGCTATGAATATGAAAAGGGAAGATCAAGTAGTCAAGGAAGACGAGAAAGCACCCCAACTTATGGTAAGATTTCTTCTCTTACATTTGTATGAGAATATATGTCTGGCATAGGACTCTCTATTCCTATTCATAGACTTTGGGGTCCTAAAAATTGATTGCTTTTGAATCTTTACAATTAATCTGTGTTTATTGTGTGATTCTAAGTGGAATATCAACAATATGAGATATGACATTAGAATTATTCTAGATTTTCCAAAGATAAGCAAGAAGAATAGGTAGCATTTTAATTCAGAATGGTTTCTTAGTATCACATGTATTTCTGATATGTTATATGTTGCCAAATTAAAATAAGTCAAGGGTTTTATTATTTTTAATGCATTTGTACAGTTAGTATGACTTCTTTGAAATAAAATTATCTCTTTAATTCTCAGGGATTTAAAAAATCTTTAGATAGACATTTATGGGGAAAATCTCATCTCAGTTTTTGTAATCTTTTAATGCAAAAATGGACCTATAGTTTCCATGTACCTAGGATTCTAGGATTTTATTTTATTTTTGACTCTTGTTTATCCATTCATGGCCAGGACAGTAACCTAGTCACAAACAGTTAAAATGTATATACTGTGTCTGCATAGTAAAGCCTGTGGCCCTATTGCAAAAGTGAATGAATTTAATTGGAAGTCTGTGCTCTTCCCTTTCCAGTTTCAAATTAATCTTTTTCAGTATGGAATTATAATATGGGGAAGGACAGGATCCTTGCTAATTAATTCAAACTTAGTCAGTGGTTTTAACAGAGGAAAATTGTTTTTAACTTTCCCTGTCCATTTACTCCACTCACTTATTCACCACAGCCATTTTCACCTCTCCTCTGGTTCACAAACAACAGTAGTCTCTTTTTACACGTCTTACTTCCATATAGCTTTTTGGAAATAAATATATATATGAAAAGTTTGGCCAAAAATGGTCCTAAAGAATAGGATCTTACCTTATGTTATTCTCTATACATGTGTGGGTTTTTTGGTAATGAGGTTTTTTTTATTATAACTCTTCAGTTATATTGCTCTGGTGGCACTTATTTTGAACTGATATATATTGAAGGCATTTTTACCTTTTATCTCTGCTATTATATTCTAAACCTGCAGTATAGAGGCCTGCCATCTTTGTTATCTCTCCTCATCCTTTCCCATGAGATAATATAAAATTTTCATTTATTCCACAAGTGGATATTGACCATCTGTTACTAGATGGACAGTAATGTCTATCAACTCTTCTTTCTTTATATCACCCAATTTTCTGGCTATTTTCTACTTATATTGAAGTAGATAAATATTTCATTAAGAAGAAATTATAGTTACCAAATGAAGTCATTCATTGATTACTCATGACTTTATAAAATATATTTAGTAGGTTCTTACTTGAATGGCTATAAATTGTAGTCCCTTCAGACTACAGTTTAAATCATCTAGTGTCATCATATTCCAAAGTCATATCTCTCCCAATAAGATAGAGCACTGTTTAAATTTTAGAAAATCTAGATAGTCAATAGATACTTGATATGCTTGTGTAACAACTTAGAAGTAAAGAAATGTATACATGCTTAAAAGAGGAAGAAAAAAGTAAGAAAATTTCTTTTTTAAACTTTTGAACCTGAAATATGTATAACCTTACCTAGTAATTTGATTGACATGTAGATATTTCAATGGGGATTTCCAGGTACAACCTGAAGATTTTTCTAGGTAACTAACAAACAGTTTAATGTCTTTACTTTTCAAAATAATATCTTAAACAATAAAACCTACCTACAGCTATAGGGATTTTGGTGCATAATTTTCCAAAAGATTAGTTAACTCATTCACCTAATACTTGTATGCATGCATAAAGTAATCAGACACTGGGGGCACAAAGGCAAATAAAGCATAAATCTTAACAGTAAGGTAGGCATAAGAAATGATATAATAAATCTGCATTGCAGTCATTTTGGCTAAGTAGTGAGATATGTACAAAGTACCACATACCCAGGATATGAAACCTCATAGTCTGCCTAGGAAGTCAGATAAGAAAATGTGACTATGTTATGTTGTAAATGACGAATAGTGATTATCCAGGGTTTCTAAATGCCAGTCATCCCACCAAATACCTGGCACCTTCTCAAAACTTAGGTCTGAAATCTGATGGTTTGAGCTCTCTCTGCCCAGCTCTGAAAGGCCCCTATACAAGTTATTTCAAATGTTCTTAAGTAACAATCAAGGACAACTTGTTAATTTAACCTACAAAGTAGTTCTATTACAAGGACAGCCCAAGTGTGACAGTATTCAGTTCTATTTGAAAATAATGATAATGAAAATTCATAATCCTCCTGAAATATATTTCAAAAACACTAAAATACAAAAAGTTCAGATTTTTCTATTTACTAGAAATGAAAGTATATATATATATAATTATATATAGTACATGTCATATATAATTATACATACATTTATATATATATAATTAACAGCATTAATAGTACAAGGGAGTTTTGTTGTAATAATTCCATAGATACATACAGTATACTTTAAACAAATCCCCCCCTCCATTATATTCCCTTAGTACATCCCTCCTCTACCATTTTTCAAACAGTATTTGATGGGTTTCATTATGCTATGTTCAAATAGATAAATAGATAGATAATGACGTGGTCATATTTTTATAAGAATAAAACATTTTTACAACAATATCACTATATATATAATGTACTTACATCCTCTTCAAATCCCAGTACCCTCTCCCCCCACACTAATTTCCCTCAAACAGTCCCCCTTTCACACTCATGTCCTATCATCATCAACATTGTTGTCTTCATTTTTGGTCTAGATTTTCACATAGGTGAAAACATTGTATTTGGCATTTTGATCTTGGTTTATTTTCCTCAGTTCCTTCCATTTTCCTGCAGGCAACATAATTTCATTCTTTTTAATGGCTGAATAATACTCCTAAGTGCACATACCTATGCACTTAGGCGAATTCCACAGGTCGGCTATTGTGAATAGTGCTGCATAGAAATTTCAATGAGAAAAATACAAAGCAGGAGAACAGCATTAAATCACAAACTGTTTGCTCTTATCTGCTCAGGCTTCAAAGGCACAGGTTTAATTTGATAAGATCAGTTTCTTGGCAACTTTTCAGAATAGTAATATTTCCCATTAGCTTTCCCTTTTCACTGTGCATGGATTCTGTCCTTGTTATTCCATCATAGCACATTTGTATTCATTGAGATCTACTAAGATGTAGTCACAGTTGGCTGAGTCCTTTGTGACCATGAATAGTCATATTTTATAGGAATATAAGGAAAACATTTTTACAATAACATCATAAAAACAGTATTGGTTTAAAAATAGGAATCTAGACCTTTTCTGATTCACTGAAAATCCAGTTCCTCACAAAAAGCACACAAGTGAATGCAAAGTTGTTGTTTTATAAATGCTCCCCAAAAATGTTATTTGTACACAGTATGCATTGAATAACATCAAGTTGAACATTTTCAGCTTGAGTCATTGGGACAAAAGAAAACCAAGCACCCTCTCCCTTGTATCCACATGAATAGCAAGTGGTTTGAGTGGCCAAGAAGGGCATGATAAGGGGCCTATACGCAATGACCTAATAAACTGAGTTTTATCACTGTGGAGCTGTGGGTTCCAAGATCTCTTATCATACTTCAACACTGCCTTTTTCCTGGCCTTAAAAATTCATTTTCTTTTAGGCAGTGAAATTATAATCAATAGAATTATTTCAAACATTTCTTAAAGGATCAAGTACACACAATACATTCATACTTCTTTATCTGTATACAAGCCCACTCTCTTTCCTGTGATTTTTTAAAATATCTTCTTCATTGAGTAAAAATCCACCTACTATTTATTAGCTAGTCTAGAGAGAAATGAAAATAGGAATCTAGCCACAGGATTTTTCTATGTTCGAGTAAAATGTACCATTCCCAAAGAACTAACCATAGTAACAAATTAGTGGATCAGAAATGCAGAAATATGAGATGTGCTCTATACTCTTAGGAATTCTTATCCCTCTGGATTTATTTAATAAATTTCATAAATACTGCATGTTGGTTAACTTCACAAAGTAGTTTTGACTATCACACTGATGATAATAAGGGACAATGTAATTGGTAGAAAGAAGTTTAGCAATATTTTGAAATAGAAATAGAAAATAGTCTGTTCCTAATGTTAAAAATTAATCATCTAAAGAAGACATTTTTCCTTAATTTGTATAATTTTACTGACAGAAATAGAAAATCATGAGTTTCATGTCACAGCTTGGCCTTTAATAGCCAATTGAGAATTCACTTTCCTCTGTTTTGTTTCTTGATCTATCAAACTGGGATGGAAGGACTACTCATAGTGTTTTCATAGGGATAAAATGATATAGTACATGTCAATTACTTAGCACAGTTCTTGCCTCATAGAAAGTACCCAAAAATGGTGCCTAGATGACATGTTATTAATACTCATAAATAAAAATGTGCCAAAGATTTTCAAGTGTTGATGAATCAAAACAACACTTCTTTCCTTCTTGTGGAAGGATTTAATAAAGGACAGAAGAGCCAGGAGTATTCCTTCATGTTTGATCTCTCTACCAAGCCAATAGCCAACTATTTGACTTATAGAAAATAAAAAATATGAGCAGAACTTTTGGCTTCTTTTGATCTGGTTTTGCAAAAATAAAAGGAAGAGATTTCACATAAATAGCTAATAATATTGCACACTACTTTTAGCCATGTTTTGTTAAATTAAATTAAATTCCATACTAGAGAAATCATCAGTCATATGCTGGACCAGAAGGACCTAGTTACAACCTCTCAGTATCAGAAATCTGAAAAAAATTCTAGGACCCTCACACCATGTCAGTGTTTTAGATGGATTGGTAAAAGATAGGTGGAGAAAATAATATGTAAAATAAATAAACTACATGAGGACTCTCAAAGAAATAAAACCTGGGAAGCAATGTTTACTCTGAAAGAATGCAAGGTACTAGGTAATGGAAAATATAGTGCGATTAAGAAAAGACACTTTTAATAAAGCTCCAGAGTATTAGTATACAAGTGAAATGGAAAGATCACCAAACCAAATAACAAAGCTGATGTAGCTATCAGAGGAAAAAAGAATCTCTTCAAGTGAATTAATCAACAGAAAGATATAAACTAGATGAAATAGTGCTCCCCATATAGACAGCATAGGAAAGCCATTAATAGAAACTAATTTAGTGATTCTCATCCAACATCATCATTGCCCCTCAGAGGACATTTCACAATTTCTGGGGACGTTTTTGCTTGTACAATCATGGCAGAGTGAGAATGGGGAGATGCTACTGGCATCTAGTGGGTAGAGATAAGAATGCTGTTCCACATCTTGCACAGGACAGTATCCAACAATAAAGAATGATCTGGCCTGAAATGTAGAGTGTTGCTGTTGAGAAACCCTGGCTAACTTAAAAAGCAGCTTACAGGTAAATTGAATACACACACAGATACTACAAAATCAAAGTCAGAGACTTTGTTATATTACACAGAGATGATAACCTTTTTTTTATCAATTCAAAGTACCACTCTGAGTAAAGTATACCCACAGTGGGTGTACATTGAGACACCCCTTTGAACATCAACTTAAATATTAATAACAAAAACCAGGACTATAAAAGAGGTACAGTGTATGGGAAGGGGAGGGTGAAGGAAGATTAAGGTGACAGTATATGGCAAATGAACTTCATATACCTATATGAAACAGAACTAAGAAACCTCTTGTGATTCCTTTAAGTGGGGTGGGGAGGGGGTTGAGGGGAAGAGAAGATGGGGGCGATGTAAATAATGTACAATATAAGTCTAATCAGAATTTTCACTATGAATCCTCCCCTGTATAATGAATATATCCTAATAAAAAATTTTTTTAAAAGTACCACTCTGGAAACAAACAGTTATCCTCTCTTAGCCTATTCTCTGGGCAAAAGCAGTATAAGGTTGTAAGTGTCTGGGATTCTCTACCCTGCCCTACAATAGAAAACCTAATCATGACATTTGTCTCTAGTTGAAATTGTGACACATTTT
Source organism: Castor canadensis (assembly GCF_047511655.1). Taxonomy (NCBI): domain Eukaryota; kingdom Metazoa; phylum Chordata; class Mammalia; order Rodentia; family Castoridae; genus Castor; species Castor canadensis. Next base: position 124,023,674 of record NC_133405.1, on the reverse strand, counting down.
TCCTATGCAAAATATATGATAAATGACAATGAGGTAAAATATAAATAGAGTTGTTACTGTTAGCTTTCAAATCACAATATGGCTTAAGTAATCCAACATTATCTTAAGAATGTTCTTTAGACCCTAGTTCTGAAAAAGGATCTATTAAAGGTTATGTGGTTAAATATGATTGGGAAGCTTTGCATTTTATCCTTTGCTTGCAGGTTAATAAATGCATATTAGCCTACTAACAGTTGTGAAAGTCTTTTTAAATTTGGAATAACTTATTATTTCCCATATATGTTTGTACATCAAATCTTCTTTGTCACACAGTACTTATTAACTTTCCAATGAACCTAATGTTTGATAGACTAGATTTTGGAAATACTGAAATAGACATTTGTAGCTTCTCTTAAAGATTCAAGTACCAATGATAAAAATTTCTTTGCATTTTAAGTTCCAAACACCTAACTTACAGATAAGCATTTGTAAAAACTTCTTTTTAATGCTGAATCCTGCCCCTCAGTCGTTTTGTTGAATCTCATTTTCATTTTTATCTTGCAGAAAAGCCAGATACAATCCATTTTCTAGAGTAAATCTTAATTTGTGACAGGTGACAGAAGTCCAAAATAAAGTAGTAAAAACTAATTTAAAAGATCAGCATGAAGTGTCCTATATTCCAGGCTACTTGTGGAATTCCTGATAATGACTGCCAAATAATAATCCAGAAATCATAGAAGAAAATAGATTCCTCAGAATAGTAAATGACAAATGTTATTTATATTCAATGTAATTCAAGAACGGATGACTAAAAATCATACCCTGATTAATTCAATCACTAGATATATTAGAGCACATAACTGAAACAGTATGCAGCCATTTGAAAGTGTATATATGACAACCCTAGCATTGTTTTATAAGTAACACACCATTTCTAAACAATGTAGTTTCTATTGTTGTTAAGGCATTGGTCTGAAAACAGAGCTTCTTTCACAGTTTATGCTCTAGTTCTCCATTAACTGCACACTGGCTGAGAGGATACTTAAGCAAAAACTACAGTCATCATTATGCCATTAAGCTATTTTAAAGAAAATTTAATTGGGATTTTTTCAGTCATGGTCTTGAATGATTCATCACTGAAACAATTGGATGTAGTAGACAAGGAAGTTGACAGTATATATAATTCATGGACTGACTCTAACATTAAGTATCTGTGGAATCCTAAGAAATTAACTTTGGTGTATCTTAAGTTTTTCTTCTCTACCTTTCTTACTAGCTTCATAAATATGAGCCCAAAGAGAAAAATATGTTAAAAGGAATTATAAAATTATTGCAAAATATCATTTATTTTCAAATGAGAATATTCAATTGATGATTTTAATCATCTTTTTCACTTTTCATGAGAAAGAGTGACTGCATTGCATATGTTGGTAGGATGTTCAAGACTGTTTTACTAAATGTTTTAAAAATACTCAATTATAAGAATTGCATGCTTTTAGCTAATTAATATTTGCATACTTATGTCATCTTTATTGTCCAAGTCTGAGTGCAGAAAGAAGCCAATATATTTTAGCATACCTTATTTAATACCCATCAGAGTCTTCAGAGGAGGACCCAGAATTCTTTTGTCATGTAGTGTTTAAACCTTCCTAATCCTTCCACATTCCTCCCATGCCCCTGCATTGTGGCAACATTGCAACTAAGAAAAGCCTGTCTTTCCAAATTCAATCTGTATACTTTGTTTCTTCTCTTGGAAGAATGTTTATAAAAAGGTAATTTGGTTTAAAATATAAGGAGCCTTGGAATCAAGTGTTAAAACTGTCCTATAATTTTTTGACACAGTTCAGTATTTTCTTCTTCAGTTCTTCTTATGTTACTCCCCCTTTAAAGCAGTAGGAAAGCGTACAACCAAGATATGGCTTATTCTTGGGAATAAGGTTTTAATTGATTTTGTTTTTCATTAATAAAACTGAAAAGATGTAATATTACTAACCAATTCAAAGCTTATATTTGATTTGTATTATTTATAGTTATCATTAAGTCAATGCTTAAATAATCAGCACATTGAAATTTTTACAGGTCAATTTTTTTCAAGCTCTTTTTTCCAAAAATGAAATTTTAAAAATGTGCCACTAAAAACCAAAGTGCCCATTCTTACTTTTTATTGGATCCAGATATGTTACCATTATCCTTCAAACATTATTGACTTTCCATTTAATTCAGTTTTGCTTCCTCTCCAAATGTGTGCTTCTCTACCTTAAATAACCTCGGGATGTTTTCCTAGAAATTCAGTCAACCATCTGAAAGTAATTTTTCTGTCTGGTATGTGGAAAGTTTGATGGGTATATGTAGCTAGCTTATAGCTTAACTATTCCTTACTACACTCATTTTCATCAAAATATTGGCTAAAATATTTAGAAAAGATGTGTATATATGTATACTTTTTCTCAGACTCTAGAGAAAACTTTCTTGTGAGCATTAAATGGTATGTCAGACTTAAGCAGAATCTCTGTGCAGTTTTTTTTTATACCTTTGGCAACTATAAGAAAGAACATTGTTACATTGTTTCTCAGGTGCTGTTTATTACCTTGAAAGTTGATGATTTTAGTGTGTTGTGAGAGAGAAATTAGAAAGTGGTACAAATGAAAAAGGCAGCAACACAGTGGTGTTTCAGCAGACATCATGGGTAGCTTAATTTGGAAATGTTTTTAGGAAAGATATCAGGAAACATGGCTTCTAATTCTGACTTGACTACAAACAGAAGTGTCTTCTCCCCTGTGAAATTTACATCCTAAAATGGTGACAGAAAGCAGGCAGCTAATTTAATAAATGCTTATTTGACCATAATTGGCATGCTGTGAAGAACATTGTGAGAAAATGAGAACATATAGAGAACCCTGACCTAGAATAAAAGGTCAAGGAGTATGTCCCTAAAGAAATGACATTTTTGCTTACCTCGGAAAGATTCATGTGAATTTAGGAAGAGAAGAAGATAGGAAAACCAGAGGAGGACAGAGTTCTGGGTGTAGGTGAAGAAAATGATTCAACAAAGAGAGAATGATCCTCCATGCTAAATGCTGCAAATAGATTAGAAAAATCAAGGAGTCAGAATTGTATTGAATGTAGCAACATGGAGGTGATAGTGACCTTGAGAGTAGCAGTTTTGGTAGAGTAGTAGAACAGGGGAAGCAGTCAAGAGAGAAGAGAAAGAGTTCAAGATAGGAGATGGAGAGAAATTGGAGACTGATAATATACAGAAACTTTCTGGGAGTTTTTCTTTAAAAGGGAGCAGAGAAATAAGATAATGACTGAATAGCAATTTGGAGGATGAAGAGAGTTGTTTTAAGGGACACCCTTGAATAGGTCAGAGGGAATAAGATCCAATGATCTAATCTGGGAATCTCCCTAATATCTGGGCATCTTTTCATTCAAGCATTCAATAAAAATATTTTAATATCTATTTGGAATCAGTCTTTATCAGTGACAGCCATATACAGATGTGTAAGGCCTAGTTCCTGCCAAAAAGTAGAGAAACCTATAAACAGACAGATGCAATACAGTATAATACACATTATATATACCAAATGGAACAGAAAAGAAGGTAAGGGAGCTCCAAAAAGGGAGTAGTTACTGTCAAAGGAAATTGTAGTATTTGTAATATCATGTAAATTGCTTTATTATTGAAGATTTAAAAGTTGTTTTCAATCAGTTCCATCAACTAGTATTAAAATACCAATTTCATATTAAAATATAGTACTTTAGATAATCACAATAAAGTAGTCTAAGATATATGTCATGTCCTATTTGCATTTAATTGCAGTTAAATATATCTTATAATTTAAAAAATACTACTTGCCATCCATCAATTTTGGAATAAAATTCAAGCAAATAATTTATCTTTCACCTTTGTTTTATTTAGTAGAGTACAATAAAATATATAGCACACAATTCCTACTTCTATGGAGATGCCAGTTAGAAAACTTCTAGTGTGTAACTGATAAGAACAAGCCAAATAACATAATAGTTGTATTACAAGGCTTATGATATATGCCAAATGAACTCTACAAATAATAAATGCCTCATGCTTTAAAAAAAGTAATCTTAGGTGAAATAGCAGAAGTTTTTAGTGAAGCTCCAATCTTCATTTTTCTTGACTGCATTTTTTACTATTACTAATTTCTGTCTTAATTAGCAATATTAACTTTACCACATCAAAAACTAATGTAACTATTACTATGTAAAAACAAATGTTAAAATTTTCTAGACTATTTTTCAGAGATTTATGATTAATGTAAAAGTACATTTACATATTAGTAAGGCAAATGTATTAATTAAATGTATTGATTAATCAGTATGCATTCAAGTCTTAAGTAATATAAGCATAAAGATGTTATTATTAGTGTATATTTGACCTAAGTATAACTATAATGCTTAGAGTACTCTTGTTTTTCATTATTTGTACCAACAACTCTACAGCACCAAACTATACAATTCTTTTCCCATTTGAACTTCTGTCTTGTGAAATTAAAATGTTGTACTATACATACAGTTACAAACCTATGTCCAAGCTGCAATCAGTGATCTGTGTATTTTGAATTAGAAATAATATAAGCTGTTGTCTATTTTTCAATCTGCCAAGGGTTGCTATTTATAGAAGAATGTAACCTGATGTTATTAGTTTAACTATTTTATTAAATCTGTTTTGGTATTGTAGCACAGTGAGTTTTTTAAACTAATACTTATAAGTAATATTATTTGTTATACCTTCACCAATAATATACTTTACTTTTTATAAAATATTTATTTTTGCGTTAATGAATTTATAGTTTATAACCAATGAAAGCAAAACCTTAATGTTCCCCAAAACTAAATTTTGATTAACACATTTTATCTCAGCTTGTATAATTCAATTTATTTTTCTTTAATTTTTTATTAATAATATACTTCTGTTAAAAACTCACCCCTGGAAAAAATCAGCATTAAGTCTTATGAAAAATTATTCCTATGGCTAATGATACAACCAAACAGATCAAGGGCTTAATTAATGCTTCAAGGACTTAACTCCATATTGGAATCTCAGAGATGACCCAAGTACAATGATTATAAATATTTATTTAATAGTCTATGCATGAAGTATGTTTCTTCTTGTTTTGTGTATGTATATTTGTCTCCAAAGAACCAATTTTTCTAAAAGTGTTTTAAAATACATAACATGTATAGCAAGTAAAATAATTCATTCCTTTTTTATTGGATTTTTTACTTTTCAAAAGATTTTCTTCGTGACATATAAAAATCATTTCAGTGCCCGTGTTGAAATGGAGTTTAACTTAAAAACCAAATTCTAAAGGAATAAGTTGTAGGTATTTTAAAAATGCAGCATTTGCAACATTGAAAATCTGGAGACCTGATTATGCAAAGTAGTGGAATAAACCCCATCCTAAATGGGCACAAAATATTGACCCAGATTATCTCACTCAAATTCCTTCTGTGTGAAAGAACAGAGATATATCCCATGAGAATTTTTCAATCTAAGTGATCATTTATAATGGCAATTGCAACAGTATAGAAAATAAGAAGATATAAGGCTGGTGACATTTCCTTAAGAACAGAGTTACAAGTCTCCTAATTTTTAATTAAATTTATTTTTTCCTGATACCTAAAAAAGAACATAAAAGTAAAAAGTATGTCGAAGAGGGGATAAGAAAGTAGTAAAGAGGTAAATTGATCAAATATACCCATGTATGAAAATAGCACAATAGAACCCTTCACTTTGTACAATTAATATAGTCTAATAAAATAAATAAATCCATAAGAATACATGGAGTGATTATAATAATTGATCACTATATTTAACTGGCAAGGAGTGAAGAAAGAACATAACTGAGAGTTATTCAAAAGTCATGATATCAGTAGATTTAAAAAGGAAGGGTTGTTGGGTTTGGAGTTTGGAGGTGTATATGAGAAATACAGAAACTGGTAGTTGGAAAGCAAGATTTTTGGAGGAATTGCTGCCTTTGCAGATGACAAGATGACAGGAAGGGGTGAAAAAAAAACTTCAAAAAACTGAGAGGCCACAATATCAAATGGTGACTATTGAAACCACCAAGAATTGTGGCAGAAGTGATGTTTTCAGTGCCTGGGTTTGAATCCTGGTACTATACACTTACTAGGTATGTTTCTTTTGGCAAGTTACATAACCTATCACAGTTCACTCACCTGTTAAACTGAGGTTAATGATAGTATGTTTGTTTTGGCAGTATTGGGGTTTGAACTCAGGGCCTTGCACTTACTTGGGTGGGTGTTATACCATGTCAGCCACACCTCCACCCCCTTTTTTGCTTTAGTTATTTTTCAGATAGGGGCTCACATTTTTGCCTGAAGGCCAGCTTCAAATGTAATTCTCCTACCTATGCTTCCCATATTAGATGCGATTCAAGAAGTTAAAACACCATGCCTGGCTTGTTCGTTGAGGTCTCATAAACTCTGCCTGGGCTAGCCTCAAACTACAATCCTACTGATCTCTGCTCCCAAGTTCCTGGGATTACAGACATGCTTCATTAAACCTAGATTGTATATTTCTCATAATTATGAAGATTAAATGATTTAATATTTATAAAACTCTTGGACAATAAATATTATTACAGTTATGATTATCATACTCATTTTTATGATTCAGTCCTCTATGAATTTCTGGTTTTCATTCATTCAACATTTATTAAACAACTATCTCATATCAGGCATTGTGCTAAAAACCTTTTTAAACTTTTGAATGATTTTCATTGCCTGTTTTGTGCTTTAGGAATTTCAAGGTGAACAAAAATAATACACTGCAATCCCACTAAAACATTATCCTTGAAGTTTTTGCTATGAGTTCTCCTTGCTAAAATGCTGTTTAGTAAAAATACAGACCCGGAAGGAAATGGGACAAGCCAAAGCAGTGATTATGAGGATCTGTAAACTAGAAATGCTTATTGTAGCAAAAAAGATGCATAGGGGCAGGTCCAGCTATAGGCCCTGAAAAAGAATGTAGCCATATTATGAGACATGATAAATCACAAAATGCATGGTGACTAGATTTAGAAAGCAGGAAAGTTAAAAAATTAACATTCTGATGTTCTAACATGATAAAGTGAGCTAATGTCCTGGTAGTCAGGTTAAACACAAGGAACTACCATCTTGATAGACATAGATACATGGATATCAGAGAATAAGTCAGATCAGTTACTGAAAATGAAATAAAATTATGGAAATCATGATCCTCTTTGCAAAGGATTATACTCTTAATGTTCAGGACTCTTAAGATGAGCAAACCCAGACTGTTGTTTATTATTTATATTAAAAAAGTACTTTAAGTTTGCATTATTACCTAGCCAGTTGCCAGAGGCAGTTTTACCTTCTGGCTCAAAACACACATTTTCTTCTTCTACACAAATGCCAACCATAACGTTGCATATGAATGAGTGTGTTTTGTACACTAGCTGAAAATCAGTATAAGTTTGAGCATACATGGGGAAAAAACAATGTGATGTGAACTTTGTTCTCTGTGTTTAGGCAAGCTACGACCTATATCTATGCCAGTGGAATATAATTGGGTGGGGGACTATGAAGATCCAAATAAGATGAAGAGAGATAGTAGAAGAGGTAAGTGTTTTAGAATTTCAGTGTAGGTTGGGTTGTTTGAACAATAAAAAAATTAAGTGTTCTTAAATAGATTGTTATGGCTTCAGCAAAAAACTTATTCTATCATTGACTTATTATGCGATGAAACCAAGTCAGACCAAATTTGACTATCTGGACCCATTATTAAATAGGTATCGTCTATGAACGCCTTCTAAAAGATTTAGGGCAGATAATTACAGTGTGAAAAAATAATATCTGATTGTTAATTGAAAGTTAATACTTCAAAAGCAAGGTCAGTGAATACAAATAGTTTACCATCAGTCCCCTTTGGTCCGCAATGCAATCTCACAACTTTTGTATTGATCCTACTTTTGTATTCTCCAAACTCCAAATGAGAATTGAAGCACGTGGGTTAAAAAAAAAAAAGCTAATGGAAACTGGGCCTGTGACACTAATGAAAACCATGTAGAAATGGAGGGAAAAAAAACTGCTTAGCTTTTTTTTTTTTCCTGTTCTGTTTGCTCTTCGAGGTTATCTTCTTACATGGGGGTGGGCTACTCTTGAAGTATCTACTAAAAGTAAGTTTTTATGTTCACTTTTCCTGCTGTTGAGGTGAGCAGTAAAGAAAGCAACTAAATAGGATTTGATCAGGTGTGCCTATGGTGGGCTCATTTGGTCATGCTGCTATTTCAACTTTCTGAAGTAGAGAGCCATAGGTTGTAGATGGATAACAAAAAAATTCATAGATTCTAAACTTATTAAGCTTCCTTCATGGTGTATTTGACTTGTTTGCCTTTTTATCTAGCCAACATACAGAATTGATTTCATTATTGCGCAAATCCACAGACCACATGGACAAGCAAACATGACCATCCACTTCATTAGCCTTCTTAACACTTATTTTTGAGTGATCATTTCTGAAAATGTTGATAAGTCCTGGAACATTGACACATGCCTTTACATCTATGTATTCTACCCATTTTCCAAGTTTCAGTTTCTAATCTCATTTGTTTTATAGAATAAATCAATGATATCTTAAATGCTTATCATATGCCATCTCTTGAGTTACTGTTTTGAGACTTCATATTATAATGCCACCATGAGGAAAATGCTACATGAAGTACTAAGTGCTAAGTTTTCATTTAAGCTTAGATTTTATGAACTAAATTTCCTGACTATTGTCTCATAATACAATGTGGGCTTTAATTTCTCCAAGGATGCTACCTAGCATGCCATAGACCATTGTTTGTCATCATGCTTTAGAAGAGTCCTCCCCGGGAGCTTGTTTTAAATTTAAAGAGCCACACATCCAGAACTTTTGATTCAAGTTCTAAGGTGATTCTGATATAGGTTTGTCAAAAGATAAATCCAAGGGAAATAATTTATAGGCTATTTCTCATTGCCCTATCATTTTCTCAGTTAAGACAAGTTACAGTTCTGAAATAAAATCTTATAGCACAATTGGGAAAGAATGGCAAGTTTGCAATATTTGTTTATTTATATTGCTGTAATTATCTCTTTTTATATAGAAAACTCTCTACTTCGATATATGAGCAATGAAAAAATTGCTCAAGAAGAATACATGTTTCAGAGAAACAGCAAAAAAGACACAGGGAAGAAATCAAAAAAGAAGGGTGATAAGAGTAATAGCCCAACTCACTATTCATTGCTACCTAGTTTGCAAATGGATGCATTGAGACAAGACATCATGGGCACACCTGTGCCAGAGACTACACTGTACCATGTAAGTAAAATTTCAAAAAACTCTTTGATATAGCTGTTCTTGGGAGACAAATGACTTTTGGGGTAAATACCAGATTACTTTTATATTACCAGATATTCACAAGGGACCCTAACTTTAGAGTTTATCCTTAAAAATGATGGATTATTGATTTTTCTTCTGTTCAATGAGTTCATATGTTATAGCAACCTAGATTTTTAATAAAATAACTTAATATGCACAAAATTGATGGGTAATAATTATTGGGTGGTTAATTATTGGTATGATAACACAGTACATGAGCAGCTATAAAATTCAACTTCATATACAGAATGTTTAATATATTCATTATTCTGTTTAAGAATTAGATTCTGCTATGTGCTAGATGTGAGTATGGTACTGGACATAAAAATGGGAATGCAAAGCACACTATTGTATGGGGAGATAATATGCTGAGAGTTTCAGTCTACTTTAACATTGTAGTGGTGGGGTAGAGAAAGTATAGACGTAACATAGAAAAGGGGAACCTTACCCTTCAGCAGAAATGGGAAAAGGCTTCATAATAGGGAGCAGTTGAGTAAAGAGTGAAAGATGAGTAGCAGTATATTAGTGAAAAGTTATATGCAGGTATACCACAAATGTGTAAGAATATGACATGTTCCAGAGATTTCAAGTGGCTCAGAATTGTTAGTTCATTAAAAATTGAGGGAAATTATGTGAAGAAGAAACAGTAGATAGGCCTGGGAAAATAGGCAGGGATTCGATCAGGAATTTTATGATGAAGTATTTAGTCACTTTCCTAAAAAATTCCAATTGAATTTTGACCTGGAGACTTGCATGATCAGATTGGCCTATTGGTTGTCTCTACTGCAGAGCATCACTTGGGAGATCAAAGGCAAGGCCATTAAGTCAGCCCAGATGGATAATGACAAACTAAAACAATAACTACATGGAAGCAGATAATCTTATGAGTGAGAACATTCACTTAAAAATAAATCCATTTAAGACCACTTTGGTTAAAGGGACTTTGTTGTGACAATAAAAGTATAGCTCCTAAAGAGGAACCCTTGAAAAACATAGACTACAAGGTTTTCAGTAGTAATTTGAACAACTGCACTTAATGCTCAAAGTCTCAACCATATTGTTGAATGTGTACCATTGAGGTATACAAGATGTGAAAGGTTTAATAACTTACACTTTCATTGTTTCTCTGGGTTAAATATCTTAGCTCCTCTACTTTTTTTATTCTCCAATAAAACTGGAGGTAGAAATATTTTGCTTTATGCAGATTGAAGCATCATTAGCCTAGGTAACTAATTCTCTCCCTCTCCTCTCCCCAGTTCCATACTCCCAAGCCTCTTCCTCTTCAAGTGACTAGTGCCCCATTAAAATCTCCATTAAATGAATAAAATCCAATTATTATTTTCCACTTACATTTGAAATGAGTCTGAAATCAATACTCTTTAATACTTGTGAGGGGACTACTTTTGTTATTACCAGTGCACAGAAGAGCTGTCTCAACACTGAGATTGCCCTAGAATCTGTGTTCCAGTTATAAATGATAGACTGAACAAAGGTCTGATGATGAGAGGCGGTTAGCCTATTAAAGCAGGAAGATGGTATTGAGAGATGAGGCTGGAGAGGAACAAAGAAGCTGTTTCAACTCAATGTATCAACTATTGGATTTATCCTAAGAAAAGTTGCAAGCCATTGAAGGTACATTTAAATAACCTGTTCCATTCAGTCATGCATATCCAGACAGGTATGTACTGTGAGGAAGGAAAATAGATGAATTCTTAAAGTAGGGAAAACAGTTAAAGGTAAATCAAACATAATCAAGAATGTTGTAAGTGTTGTCTAGGAGCATAAATTTTTACCACCTTTATGAAGGGCATTATTTAGTTAGGTATATCAAGAAACTTGGTCTAGTTACATCACTTCTAGAAGTTTATTTTAAGAAAGAAATCAGAGAGTTCACTTTTGCCTCCTACTTGCATTGTGTGTTCTGAATCTGTAATGTAATATTTACCAGATTTATGACATCTTTCTCAACTATTGTTTGATGGAGGGTCAGCACAGAGTAAGAAATGTTGTTAGCCTTGAGGAATATCCTCCCTTGCAACACTGTCCACCAGTTCCAGAGGAGAAGGCTGGATGCTTCCTAACCCTGTTCTTAGATTTAATAGAAGTGAAATAATTCTTAGCACTCAAGCTCACATTGTATGTCTATGACCAATGTTCACAAAGAAAGAACTTTCATTGTTGGATTTTTTATGATACTTTTAAGTTCCCTTGAGGACCTCACTTTGCAATTATTTAGTATCTTCATAGCTATCAAGGAAACTTCCACATTTCTTATACCTTGTGAGCCATACAAAACCCTATTTGTAAATAACAAAACTCAAACTCAGAAGGGTTAAATGATTTACCCAAACCATACTATGAAAAAATATAAAGTTGTTGTCAGGGACTAAAACCCAAATCACCTACTCCAGGGTTCTTTCCATACTCTACCCTAGTGCTTTTTGCATAGTAGGAATTCTATATACAGGGGAGTTTGTGCATTTTAAAAAGCTTGACTTGAAGAAACATGTGCCTTCGTACATTGTTATTTCAGAGCCTGGACTGATTTCTATCCGTACTTTTCTTTTTCTCTATGTTATATTTTTATTAAATTAGGAAAAACATACAGAGCTGCTGCTTTTATATAGTACAAGTAGTTATTTAACATGATCTATTGCTGGGACTGCAGAATATTATAGCTAAATTCCTTGGGCCTTGGAGGCAAAACAACATATATTTAAATGATATATTTTTATATTTCGCTGGAATTGTTTTATTTTTTAATTTGTTCATATACACTTAATTAAAACAAAAAAATTTCCTTGTGTTTTATTTTTCTGAAAACACAAGATCAATATCAATATGAAGTCTAATCACCTTCATAATGAACCACAAATCTTTATTTTTCTAATTCTTCCAATAAATAACATGATTGGTAGGACTTAAGTGGAAGAAGTTATGAAGGTTGGGTATTATGTTTCATATGCTGCTGTCTCTGCTCTAATACCAGCTCCATGCAATCTAAAAAGTTTGATTTAAAATTTTGAGAAAATTTAGTGTGAATTTCATAGCAAGATCATATCAACATCGGATATCCTTAAACAATTAACTCAGTGTGAGGAGAGAGAGAGAGAGAGAGAGAGAGAGAGAGAGAGATGGTCCTAATGAACTGACCTAGATTATAGTCCCCACTGGTATATTTGATATATTGTGGAAAACAGCCCAATAAAAATTCTCAAAGCAAGGCAGATATTATTTAGATTCAGTGATGGGCTCATTCTTTTTGGAAATTAGGACATAAATTTTTATATGATAATAAAGAAGATTTAAAGTTTATTATATTATAAAACATACATTTTTAAATTAATTCCATATACTTGTTATTGCAATATATTTCTTCCTGAACTTATTTAAAAGGAAATAATTCACTGCTGTATCCACTATGATTGTCCACAAGCTCTTGGGCACCTGTTTTCTTTGTGAAATGCTATTTCCTCTACTGAGAATGCTTTTATGCTTTTGTTCCCCTATCCAAACCTGAAATCCCAGTGAGATCCCTGGCTACTACCCCCTGAACTAAGTCAGTTTCTCCTATAATATTCTCTTAGCACCTAGTACTTTTTCCTAAAAACCTTTGTTGTTATTTATAATTATATATTGTTTTATGTGATGGTCTCCTTGTTGATTTTTCCCCATAAATGATAGAATAGGCATATCTGTATCCATGATGGACAGAAATAGCTTCTCCATTTTGTTCAGCCCTCTATTTTAGCACCTAATATAAGCATAGTACCTTATAAATTCTCAAGAAAAATGTGATGAAAATTGATTAATAAGTAAGTGAACATAAACCGGAATTTTAATGCCTTTCTCAGTGTCTTTTACCTGCAAACAAAGCCTTCTTGGATGTTCTAGGCCAGCCCTACAAGGACTGCAACAAGTTTAGCTACCCCATAGCTCCCACTCTGCCTCTTCCACTCCAGCTCAGAGTTTCAATTCCAGCTACTCCTTGCTTTCTTTCCCAGCCATCTCATTACAGAGGTCCTGATATGCCTATTAGCCAACCATTTTTCAAAAAAATAAAAAACTTCACAACTTTATTTTATCTACCCACTGATTGTCTGAAAATGTGGCAGTTGTTAGCTGCCAAAACCCTCATCTGACCTGAAAGTACACAAAGAAAAAGCAGATAGCAGTGTTTGTATGTGTGAAATTCAAATGTAGTGAGAAATCTTTATAAAGATAAAGAATGATTGGCTTGCTCTGAATCTCATCTTTAAATCTTATAGGACTTTTTTCTCTTAATATGATATACAAATGACAACTTGTTCTCTTGTTAATGCTGCTAAAATAAATCCACACACAAAGTAATCATTCATTTTAAATGTACATGCTGAGTTACAGAACAAGTAAAATGTGATCTAGGCAGAATGCAGGTATAGTTTCATAAACTATGAATAATGTCATGTAGATAGTTTATTAAAAACAGATTTTGAGTAGGTATTTTAAAATCTGTTTATTTCATAACATCCCAACATTTTGTGTTCTTAGTATTTAGGATATTACTTTAAACAGGCAGTTGTAATATTATTTCTAATAAGCATATTTTAGCCATTCAAGTCAATTTGTGAGGAACTTTTTATGTAGATAGAAGGGCAGTGGAGCAGTGTTAAAAGACTTTTTTTTTAATTTAACAAGTAAATAAACTTTGCAAACTGACACTTTTCTAATCAGTTTAAGAATATTAATTCATTTAATTTTTATAACAACCTATGAAGAAGGTACTGCTGTTTTCCACAAGAGGAAGCTGAAGCACATGAATTAAAAAGTAGTTACATGGAGGGGCTGAGATTTGTACATCCATTAGTCTAGCTCTTAGTTGTCACTATATTGCCCCTCAAAAAATAACATAGTTTTAACAGAACTTAACAACATTTCTAGTAGTGCCAACCAAGTATAATGCCCAGTCTAAGTGATATGTAATATATAAAGACTAATAATTATATTAGCACTGCTACTACTAAATAATATCTAGCATTTACTGATGCTTACTAAGATACTATGATAAAAACCAATATATAATCTCTTAAATCCTCAAAATGACCCTGTGAAGTTGGTTTTATCATTATTTCTATTTGCAGTGCTAAAAGGAACTGAACCACAGAAGTTTACTTTTTACACAGCTAGAAAATAGCAGAATTGAAATGAGTCTGAGCAATCTGCCTCCCGAATTATAATCTTTAGATAAATAAAGCCATTTCTGCTCGTAAGGATTTTATCATCTGATAGGGGAGAGAAAGCTATTATTTTCACAAAGATGAAAAATCTACTTTATAATCAGCATAAAAACATTCATAATTCAATTTATCTGGAGTTATAAAGGTTGGTTTATCTAACAGATGCCTGATTTAGCTACATTGTTTCAGGATCAAAGTAACTAAAATAAGAGGATAATTAATTTTAGGGTGAGGAAACCATCTCTAATCTAAACAGTTATTTAAAACAAACAATTCTACGCTATTTTGAATTTACTCTCCCAGAAAACAGCCTTAATACAGTATGATATGTTTCTCCTCACTAAAGATCATGCAAACATGGTAGATATCCTTTTTAAATAATAGTATATTTATTTTGGTGTGTTCCCTGATTTCCATTGATGACTTCATTATTTCTAGAGTGTTAATGCCAAATTTGTAGTAGCACTGACAAAAACGTCAGGACTATGAAAAGTATTTTCCAATGGCCCACTTCCCCAGAGCAGTGATTCTCAAAGGTGGGCCATCCTTTGATTCTTATGAACTGATTTTACAGACTCTGATTTTCATTCATGACAAGATACTGCTTAATAGTAACCAAATTATTTTAAAAGGTTATAAGTTGAATAATTATAAAAATAATGTTTTAGTAATGTTTACTAAATATTCTAATTCAGTAAGCCTGATAACCATACAACCCTGACAACGTAGATAAACACAAGTGTAGATGGTTCCTGTTTCCATGTTTTTCAGGAAGATGCCATATTGATTCATTATTGGGATTTTTTAAGTTAACCTATGCTTTTTAGTTTCCATTCTTTTCATTATAAATTATTATTAGATTTCATTACTATCATTTCAGTTTGTGTTAGGTTTACAGCTTTACCCTGTGTAGTGTGTAGTGAATCATCCATATACAATAGTACCTATAGAGTAATATTGTATTTGTACACTTAAGTAGGAAGAGAGGAATAGATGGACCCAATGGGTCTGTTGATCTGTTTTAGAGGTCCACAGTCAAAAACTATTGTGACCCACTGCCTTAGATGAAGATATATGGTTAAAAAAAAAGAAAAGAAATTTTGGCTTTATTTATTTATAAATATGAAACAGTTTTGTTGAATGCTAGTCTATGAAGAAATCTGAGAGGAAAATTAACTTGCATTTCCTTACTCATTTATTCTAATAGTTCTTTTTGCTTCCATACTTATATTTATTGTTTTTCCTTTTTAACAAAACATCTATTGGCACTCTTCCTCCCATTTTCTCATTCATCACATACTGGTATACTTATAATTGAACTGCCTAGACTAGAAGATTAAGAATAGAAATATTCTTTATAAATTTAAAGATTCACAAATTTAAACTTTTAGTTCCAGGCAAGATAGAATACACACATTACATTTTCTTTTTCCTAATATCACAGGGAAAAAAAAACCTGTACAAAATATATTACCTTGTCTACCAGAAGACTCTGAAGGGTGGGGAGGAAGCCAGATGAGCTAGGGACTTCCAGACCTGAGGAACAACCTAATGGTAATTCCTGGAATTTTATTTTTCATGACTCCATATACTGTGACATGGGAGCTGGAAACATGGCCCTTAACTTGGAAACCTCGATGGCACAGACAAAATATAGCCCCAAGAAAAGCCCCCACTCTTTACAAAAGATAGTCCAACAGGACAGAATCATTTTAACAATGTCTGCCTATTCTCAAGGCAAAAAAAGTCATGCTTCTCTTCTTCCACCGCAAACATAAAAGGGATCAAATCACTAAGAAAACATTGAATGTGTATGCACAAAACAATAAAGACCGAAAATATCAGAAGCAAAATCTCACTGAGCTGAACAGAAAAGTAGACAAATCTACAGTTATGGTTGGATACTTCAGCATCCCTCTCTCAGTAATTGATAGAATCACTAAACATGTCGGTAAGAATAAAGAAGTATTAAAGGACTGTCTACCAATGGTACCTAACTGATACCTAGCAATACATATTCTGTTAAAACATATATGAGACTTCATTAGGATAAACCATATCTTGAGTTATCAAATAAACCTTAAATTTTAAAAGAAATGACATAATACAAAGTATGCACTCTGGTTATGAAGGAAAGCAACTAGAACTCAGTAATCAAAATTTAATATGTAAATATCCAGCCACTTGGAAATTAAATAACACACTTCTCAATAATCCTTAGATTATTAGAACAGGAAGTCTCAAAGAAAACTAAACTGAATGAGAATGAAAATAATGTATTCCTGGGGAAAATTTGTAGCACTATTAAAATCAGAAAAAGGAGAAAATGTCAATAACCTAAACTCCCAACTCGCATCTCAAGAATTAAGAAAAGGATATACCATAAAGCTTTAGGAATACTAAATAAACATTAAGGACAGAAGAACTATGGTTTTTTTTTTTTTTGAAAACTACATTTATTGAACTTCTACCAAGTCTAATAAAAGAGAAAGGGAGAGAAGGAGGGAGGGAGGGAGGGACAGAGGAGGGAAGGAAGGCAGACTAAAGTTACCAAAATCAGGAATGAAAGAGGCGATATCACTAGAAATCTCATAGACATTTAAAAAAATAAGGAAGTTCTTAGCTTAGAAGAAATGGACCAATTCCTCAAAAAACACAAACTACCAAAACTCATTCAACATGAAGTATATAATCTGGATGGTTCTATAACTAATTTTTTATAAATTTTTATTAGGATATATTCATTATACAAGGGGGATTCATAGTGACAATTCTGATTAGACTTATATTGTACATTATTTACATTGCCCCCATCTTCTCTCCCCCTCAACCCCCTCCCCGCCCCCCTTAAAGCAATTGCAAGAGGTTTCTTAGTTCTCTTTCATATAGGTATATCAAGTCCATCTACCATATACTGTCACCTTAATCTCCTTCCTTCCCCCTTCCCCCTCCCACTAGTACCCCCTCCCATATCCACACTGTACCTATTTTATATAATATTTAAGTTGATGTTCAAAGGGGTGACTCAAGTGTACCCACTTTGGCATATTTTATCCACAGTAACCCCATCCATTATTCTCCCTTACCCTTTTTACACCCCCCCCATTTTTCAGCAGCTTTCAGTATACATCCTTATATCCTCTACCTTCACATCTTATGTTTTATGATATTACTCATGCTCTATCGTTCTCTTTTCCTTTCTCTCTTTCCCCAAGTTCCATAGAGTAGTTACACTATTACAAAGATGTTCTACATCTGAGTTTGTATATCATCATGCTTGTTTTTGTGTATATGTTTATTGTTTGGATCTATCTTCCACATATGAGAGAAAATATGCGGCCTGTATGTTTCTGAGCCTGGCTTACATCACTTAATGTGATGTCTTCCAATTGCAACCATTTACCTTCAGACCACGTCATTATTCCTTATGGCTGAGTAATACTCCATTGTGAATATATATAACAATTTCTTGATCCATTCATCAGTTGTAGAGCACCTGGCTTGTTTCCAAAGATTGGCTATTGTGATGAACATTGGTGTTATTGTATCCTGTCTTACGTTCCTTTGGGTAGATGCCCAGGAGCAGTATTACTGGATCATATGGCAGTTCTGTCTTTTAGTTTTTGAGGAGTCTCCATACTGCTTTCCTTAGTGGTTGTACTAATTTACATTCCCACCAGCAGTGTATAAGGGTTCCTGTTTCACCACATCCTTGCTAGCATTTGTTTTGTTATTACCCTTCATTATGGCCATTCTAACTGGAATGAGATGAAATCTAAGTGTTGTCTGGATTTGCTTGCATCTCTTTTATAACCAGGGAAGTTGAACACTTCTTCATGTATTTATTGGGCATTTGTACCTCTTCCTTTGAGAATTCCCTATTTAATTCATGTGCCCATTTCTTCATTGGGGTGTTGATTCTTTGGGGGTTGAGTTTTTTTAGTTCCTTGTTGATTGTGAGTGTTAATACCTTATTGTATGAATAGCTGGCAGATTTTCTTCCATTCTGTGGGCTGTCTCTTGAGTCTAGCGACTTTCCTTTACTGTGCAGAAGCTTTTTAGTTTGATACAGTCCCATTTGTTCATTCTTTCTCTTAGATACTGAGCCTGATGAGTTCTATTTAGGAATCGTTCCTTATACATATCTGTTTCAGTGTATTTCCTTCTGCTTCCTGGAGTTGTTTCAAAGTTTTAGAAAGCCCTTATATTAAAGTCTTTGATCCACTTTGAGTTGATTTTGGTACAGGGTGAAAGACAGGGATGTAGTTTCAGTCTTCTACATGTGGTTATCCAGTTTTCCCAGCAGCATTTGTTAAAGAGGCAGTCTTTTCTCCATCATGTGTTTTGGTCCTTTGTTAAAGATCAGTTGGCTATAGATGCGTGGGTTTATGTCTGGATCTTCTGATCCGTTGGTCTTTCTGTGTGTTTTTGTGCCAATAACCATGCTGTTTTTATTGTTATGGCTCTGTAGCGTAGTTTGAAGTCAGGTATTGTGATACCTCCAGCATCAGACTTTTTGCTCAGAATTGCTTTGGTTATTCGAGGTCTTTTGTGTTAACATATGTATTTCAAGATTGAGTGTACTGTTTCTGTGCAGAATGTCATTGGAATTTTGATAGAGATTGCATTGAACATGTAGATTGGTTTTGGTCATATGCCCATTTTCACAATGTTGATTATACCAGTCCACAAGCATGGAAGGTCTTTCCATTGGTTCTATAACTATTAAGGATAGCTAATTACCACTAAAAACTACCAAAATATAAAAGTAGCAATATTAAAATAAGAACAAACACATAGCACTGATACTTTCATATCTCTCTGGTTATTCTGAGGTACTTTTGTTTGGTTGGTTTTAGTGGTACTAGGGTTTGAACTCAGGGCCTCACTTGCTAGGCAGGTGCTCTACTACACCCCCAGTCTTTTTTACAGTGGTTATTTTGGAGATATGGTGTTGCTTTTTGCTGAGGCCAGCCTGGACCACAATCCTATTTTATACTTCCAACTGTAGCTGGGATGACAGATGCATACCACTGTGCCCACCAAAATTTTTTCTATTGAGATGGAATCTTGCAAACTTTTTCCCCCAGAATGGTCTGGAACTGCAGTCCTTGTGATCTCATCTTCTCTCATAGCTTGGGATGACAGGCGCACACCCAACTATTGGCTGACATGGGTTCTCCTGAACCATTTATCCGAGCTAGCCTCTAACTGCAATCATGAAGTGTTTTTGAAGTATTGGATAAAGAGATCTGATGTATAAGACTTGTCATTTTAATGTAATGTCTAAGACATTGACTTAAGTTCATAAATTTTGTTAATTTCAAAAACATTGTTTAAATGTTTAGAATTTGGTTTCAGCTATTGCATTTTAAAAACTGATCATTAAGCAATGGAAATACTCATTAATACACCCTCATTTTGAAAGAGATTTCCACTTGCGCTATATAAAACAAATTATTTGTAAGGTGAGGCTGGCCTTTTCAATTTCACATTTGAACAAATGTGAGTCTCATTCTGTTAATTCCTGGTTAGATTAAGACTGCCAGGAAGCAAAACACAAAATCTGGCATAATTAGTGTGGTAACATACAAAATGGGACACAAAAGAATTAAATTAGGAATTTATTGTTTACAGTTATTAAATTTAAATCTTATTACAAATTCCTTGTTGCCCTTAGAAAAAAAATAAAATAAAGCATAAATCCCAATTGGAGGCCTTTGTTTGGCTTGATTAGTAAGGTCAATAATTAAAAATGTATTTGAGTGCATACCTCCCTTTAGTAGCTTTGCTCATAGAACTTTTAAAAGCCTCATTTTATTTTATTTTATTGTCCTCTGTCTCCTGCTTGGTAGCATCAGAAAACTTCTTCCAATTTTGTAGGCAGTAAGCCTTTTTTTCTTCCATAATCACTCTACTTACATTATGTCACCACTCTAATAAAGCATCTCAAGTTTAATAAAACTCTAGGTAAAATTTTTTTTACCCCATCACTTCTTAGCCTTTTGGATAAGACCAAGTGTAAATTATTTTACCCCTAGAACTCTTTAAATTCTATTTTTTTGAGACAGGGTCTCACTAAGTTGCACTGGCTTTCCTCAAACCAACTATGTAGCCCTGGCTGGCCTCAACCTCCTGAGTGCTGGGATTCAGGTGTGTGCCACCACACCCAGCCCTTAAAATCTGATTAAAAAGCCGTAACCTATACCAAATTTTTTTCTCCTGAACTCTTAAATGTATTATCCCTTTGATGATTTCAGCACCCTCTAGTTCCATAAATCTGTAGGTGTAATGATTTGTTATATATGTCCAAATCTTATGCAGTTTCCTCTTAATAAGCTATATTAAAGCATAGTTATTGACTGTTGTTATATTCTAGTTTCTTGAAGATACACTGTCTAAGAATAATACTAAACTGTTTGCAACCTTTATGAATTTTTCATTGGTTTTGACTCTAACAGCAATTGGCAGTGAGCCAAAGTGTGTCAGCTTAACCTAAAGTCTCAGTTCTTAATGATATTTATAAATCCTTTTCTTAACATCTCTACCATATCGAATAGGCCAGTAGTTGGATCCTAATAGACTTAAGTTCAAAGCAATCTAGAATGATGAAAACAGATCATTGTTTCAAATTCTGATCTTTATATGCAACTAATTTTAGATCAATTAATGTAAACTTCCCTGCCACAGTACACAGAAAAAAATTGTCTTCCTATGGCTTCTTTTACTCTCATAAATCTGGAGTGGCCCTAAGAGACAATAAATAGTCTTTGTTAATTCAACATTAAAGAAGATAACTATCTTTTTGAAAACTCAAATGGCCAAAAATAATGTTGTCCTTATGAAACATGAGCTTTAAGTCAGATGTATGAACCTAGATCCATTTCCGAACCTTAGTATCTCATCAGTAAAAAGAAGGTAATATTTCTCTTACTCTTTTTTTCTACAATTCAATCATGCATTGTATATTAAGTGTTTTCCACTGTACTGGGCATATAGCATATATTAACTCCATATTGAAAAAAATTAATTCATTTGCATATAAGGGAATTTAAATCCTGATGAGCAAGTCAGGAAACCTTTTAGAACTAAAAAATTATGCATTTCCTTTGGACATTATTAAGTATATCAGTTAAGGTTCAATAAGGGAAGCAGAATCACTAAGTCACATGGAATAAAGGGCTAGATATTACTCATTTGAAGAACTGGTGAAGACATTTCAGAAGAGCCAGTGGTTTGCAAGAAAATCTGACATGAAGTGAGGAAAACAAGACAAATTAGAGCCCACGAGCACAAATGGGAACACTGCCTTCAACTTCACCATGGAGATTCACAGTCTTCTTGTCTAGTGCTCAAAAGAGGTGAAGGAGATCTGGAAATCTGGTGGGAGCTGAAGGAGTTACAGACCTGGCTGCTGACCAAATAAAGCCAGCAAGAAAGAGGCAATGTGTATGAACAGTGGTAGTAACTAACACTGTACACTGACCTTCAAACCATAAGGACTGTTGCTTCACTTATATCCTCCAAAATTCACACAATTTTATTTTGTGGCCAGCTCTAACCTAAAACTATAAAGAGAAAGGAATACTGAGATGCATAGTTCCTTCTAGCTTATCTTAAGTTGCAATAGGAAACTAATACATGATGAGATCTCCTTCTCTATGGTCACTGTCAGTACCTACCAGACAAAACCTTCTTTGAGGATTTCTCTAGCAATAGTATGTGTAATGCTAAGTAGTTAAGTAAAAATTCTATTTTATCATAACTCTGGAATTGACTCAAAAGTTGCACCTTATTTGTTTAGTCTTCCAAAGCATATACCGGAAACTCTAATTTCAAATTGTCTTTTATCTATAATCACAAGATGACTAATATAAGAAATGATTAGGATAAAATGTCTAATTTACTTGAACAAGTTTCTGCTTAATGAAGCATTAGACAGTCCTGTAAGGAGTTTCTTCACACATTGAAGAAAAATACCAGAAGCCTATATGGCTAACTCATGTTATCATAGTCAGTTGTTGAATATCCTGTACTTAATTGCATTTCATCATCAGGTCCTCATTTTTTGTTACATGGCTATTACAAGAAACAACTTTATGATAACCAGTTCCTCGATTGCTATAAAATATTTTTGATATTTGTATTCTGCATATGTATTTTATAATAGGACAAGCGAGTCAATGTATATAAAGTATCTGATACAGTGCCAGACACTATGTAAGTGCACAAATAAAGCATCCTTCCTCCAACCATATTACCAAAATATCTTCTCTAGTGGAGCAATAACAAGCAAAATGCAGCCAGTTCTAGAGAAGTAGCAGTAAACATCAGGCCCTGTGGAATCTAAAATAACATAAATTGCTTTCTTTCTCTTACCCAGTTTTTTTGTTCACAAGATAAGCATACCAATGCAATGAGGACTATGAAACATACTATCTAAATTGACTGCACAATGATGATTTTATCCCAGCCTCAAACACAGAAGTTTTTTTTTTAAATCTTTCTATCAAATGTTTTCTACTTTCTGTTAGATAAAACCAATTTTTCTTTGATAGTCTTAAAATCATCTTGCTATATGGTTTATTATGGAAGAGAAGGAGTACAACATATGTTTTAATTATTTTATCATAAAATGACTATAAGATAACTTTTTAATCTTTGAACATTTAATTTAGATTTTTATCCAGTATTCATTCTCTTTGAAAAATATTTATATCAAGAAAAAAACCTCCAGATCAAAAACCTTTACCAAAACTAGTAGATATGGACACATTTGAAGTAGTTGTCTTAGATAGCCTGTATGTTGTATAAAACAAAAAATTTCAGAATGAGAGTTTGACATAAACATACTCTTAGCCATAAAAAATATTTAGGTAAAAGCTAGCAGTCTTGTAACAAAGTACAGTGACATAGAACAAATTCCATGATGGGAAAATATGTATATTTTCACCAGAGAAACAACCCTAAAAGTAAAGGAAACCCAGAAAAGCTGTTTGATTTCAGATTCTTTTCCAAATAGCCAGCAAAGTTTTTTAATAATTATGATTTGACCATATCATTGTCGACAAAAATCATCATACCATAATAAGTGACTTCACTTGATATTCTTAGGTTTTGTACATTCTCTACTTGAAGTGATTCTTTTTATATTATTTCTCCTTCTTTTACATATAATTTATGTACTTGTCATTCATAAGCCTCCATTTTTTCTGACCATAAACACTTCTTTGTCACAAAAGACTGGCAAGCCTACCCTGATTTCTTTAATACCCTAGATGTCTTATTTCCAACACAGAATCATCA
Organism: Castor canadensis; assembly: GCF_047511655.1. Classification (NCBI taxonomy): domain Eukaryota; kingdom Metazoa; phylum Chordata; class Mammalia; order Rodentia; family Castoridae; genus Castor; species Castor canadensis. The sequence continues at coordinate 123,999,749 of NC_133405.1, read as the reverse complement.
GAAGCAGGAATTGCCCCAGCTCTCCTTCACACCTACTATAGACTTTCTGACTTGATCCATCCAAGTGCAAAATCCACGTTAGTTGTACACATCAGTCAGCCACCAAAAATAACTATACGCAGTATGGCTGGTGATAGGTTATTTCCATATACGGTGGAGCTTAAACAAACCACTTGCTTTTTCAAAGAATATTCTAGCAGTCATAAAACTGACACTGATTGCAGGTATATGTGATTCCTAAAATATCAATAATTCAAATTTTCAGTGACAACTAATTAGCTTGTCTTTCCAATCAGTTTTAAAAGTTAGTGCTGTGTGCAACATTCTAAAATCATCTGGTTTAAAATCCCTGATCTTGGAGATGAAAAAATTGATGTCAAGAGTCATTTCAGTGATTTGGCCACAGCCATAGAGCTGGAATAATGGCTGGAATATGGAGAATTAGAAATCAGGTTTCCTGATTTTTACCATAGTATTGTTCCTCTGGTACTATGTATTCCATCCCTAATGAAAAATAAGCATTATAATTATATCACTTCAGCTATCATATTGACAATAGAGGTTAAGAGTGGAAATGGGTAGACTAGATAGAATCTGGTCTATTCAAGTGAAAGAGAGTGCCTTTAACCCTAGGTGCTAATATGGCAGTGGTGAGAAGGAATTAGACTCTGGATGTGTTTTGAAGGTAAGTTGACAGGATACTGACAAATTGCATATGAGGTTCCATAACTAATAGCCCATACCAGTGTCCCACACACATAGATGCTTACAAACTATTTGATTCATGCTTTCAAAAGACAACTATATGCCAGGTATTATGCTAGGAGCTGAGTATACAGTGGTTACTACACCACATGGTTTCTGCCTACATAGAAACCATACTACCATAGGTTAAAACTACATCGATGAGAAAGTGAGTCAAGTAATTTTAATTTCAAGGCTTTTCTTAGTAAATCAGGAGTGTATCTGGTGAAAAACCACATAACAATGAAATGGCTCCAAGAGATTCTTTGAGTGTAAAGAATTAGTGGAAAGGCAGGCTTGCCTTATTTGGATCCAAGATTTCCCACAGAGTGGGAGAAAATATTTGCCAGCTACAGATCAGACAAAGGACTGATTACGAGAATATACAGGGAACTTAAAAAACTAAACTCTCCCAAAATCAATGAAACAATAAAGAAATGGGCAACTGAACTAAACAGAACTTTCTCAAAAGAAGAAATTCATATGGCCAAAAAACACATGAAAAAATGCTCACCATCTCTTAGCCATAAAGGAAATGCAAATCAAAACCACACTAAGATTCCACTTCACCCTTGTTAGAATAGTAATCATCAAAAACACCACCAACAACAGGTGATGGCAAGGATGTGGGGAAAAAGGAACCCTCGTACACTGCTGGTGGGAATGCATTCTGAGCAAGGTTAGCCAGGCTCAGAAGACCAAAACTCGTATGTTCTCCCTCATATGAGGACTTTAGATCTAGGGCAAATACAGCAATGTGGTTGGACTTGGGTCACACGCTAAGGGGAGAGCACATAAGGAAGATACAGGGATAGGTAAGAAACCCAAAACATGATGAAAGTGTTTGATGTCCCCACTGCAGAGGAACTAATACAGAAACTTTAAAGCAACAGAGGTCAATATGGGAAGGGGATCAGGAACTAGTGAAAAGGTCAGGTAGAGATGAATCAGTTCAGGTTGTAACACATTTGTACATGGAAGCAATGTTAGGAATCTCTCTGTATAGCTATCCATATCTCAACTAGCAAAAACGCTATGTCTTTCTTATTGCTTATGTCTTTTCTTCAACAAAATTAGAGATAAGGGCAGAACAGGTTCTGCCTGGAAGTGAGGGAGGGTGGGGGGAGAGGGAGAGGGTGGGAGTACAGGGGAGAAATGGCCCAAACAATGTATGTACGTGTGAATAATTGCACCGAGTAGAGTTACCGCTATTAAAAGGTTTGGCTTGCCTGCCTGCTGCTATACCACGCCTGGGGATATACCCAAAAGACTGTGACACAGGTTACTCCAGAGGCACCTGCACACCCATGTTTATTGCAGCACTATTCACAATAGCCAGGTTATGGAAACAGCCAAGATGCCCCACAACTGATGAATGGATTAAGAAAATGTGGTATCTATACACAATGGAATTTTATGCAGCCATGAAGAAGAACGAAATGTTATCATTTGCTGGTAAATGGATGGAATTGGAGAACATCATTCTGAGTGAGGTTAGCCTGGCCTAAAAGACCAAAAATCGTATGTTCTCCCTCATGTGTGGACATTAGATCAAGGGCAAACACAACAAGGGGACTGGACTTTGAGCACATGATAAAAGCGAGAGCACACAAGGGAGGGGTGAGGATAGGTAAGACACCTAAAAAATTAGCTAGCATTTGTTGCCCTCAATGCAGAGAAACTAAAGCAGATACCTTAAAAGCAACTGAGGCCAATAGGAAAAGGGGAACAGGAACTAGAGAAAAGGTTAGATCAAAAAGAATTAACCTAGAAGGTAACACCCACGCACAGGAAATCAATGTGAGTCAATGCCCTGTATAGCTATCCTTATCTCAACCAGCAAAAACCCTTGTTCCTTCCTGTTATTGATTATACTCTCTCTACAACAAAATTAGAAATAAGGGCAAAATAGTTTCTGCTGGGTATTGAGGGGGTGGGGGGGAGAGGGAGGGGCGGAGTGGGTGGTAAGGGAGGGGGTGGGGGCAGGGGGGAGAAATGAACCAAGCCTTGTATGCACATATGAATAATAAAAGGAAAAAAAAAGAACAAATGTAAATATCTCTGGCATTTCAAAAATAAATAAATAAATAAATAAAAGGTTTGGCATAAAATGTGATTGCAGTCCAGTCCTGGTCTAATTTGGCTGAACCTATGACATTTCATACTTTAATTTCTATTTCATTTACAATTGAATATGTTAATGTGAGCCTTCCTTTCATACAAAAACCCTGCAAATCTTTTTGAGGGCGGGGCGGAGGCCTGGCAGGCCAGCGGGCGAGTGGCAGCGGGGTGGGGGTGCCAGCCCGCCTTCTTTTTCAGTGTATCATGGTGTGGAAAAGACTTCCATGGGCTAGGGATTCAGGGTGCAGAAGTTTCAGCTCTCCCTTGTGCTTTACCTCAGTCAAGTGTGTCTCCAACATCTCAGCAAGATCCCTGATTCACAGAGTTCACGATGTCTGCGTCTGTGTTCTTCTTTTTTTTTTTTTGGACAGTACTGGGATTTGAACTCCAGGCTGCATGCTTGCTAGACAGGTGCTCTACCACTTCAGCAATTCCACCAGTGAAGAAATGATTGCATTTCCCTCTTCTGATGCATCCAGGTGACCTCACTATGGTCCTGCAGTCAGAAGATTTCACACAGCTGCTGGAGCTTTGTAGCCTGAGCAATGTCCCACCAGCAGGCACATGGCAAATATGGAGATAATGAGGAAGGCCACAAATCTTTTCTAAATCACAAAGCAATATAATTTTCTAACTAAAAGTAAACTGACAAGGCATAAAAATAGAGATTGATCTTTCTGGTTTGAATTATGTCCATTAACCTAAGTTTTATCCTTAGTGATATCTTTCTGTTCCATATAACCCTTTCTTACCACGTAGCCATGTAACTTGCATCATAGGTCATAGAAGGTTTTCATAAATGGATATCTCATGTCAGAAGCATTTTTTTGTCTCTCTCATACTGTTACTTTGACTGCAGAATACTTACTTGGGAGGTAGTAATGCATGTGGTTGTTAGGAGCACAGATTTTAGAGTTGACAGACCTGGGTTTGAATTTTGACTCTGCTCATATTTGTGTGATCCTAAGCAAGCTATTTATGCATTCTGTGTCTCAGTGTTCTCTTCCTTACAATAATGTTAATGATAACCACTTTACAGATATATTGTAAGGATTCAAATTGATAACTTATATAGAATACCTAGTACTATGCCTGACACATAATAAGCCCTCTGTAAAGGATAATTTTTATTATCTAAGGTTTCTGTTTTAGAAGGGAGTGATTCTTGTTAGCCTTACCAAATATCCACCCATTAATAATTCTCCTCCTCCCTTCCTTACTACTGCATAGAGAAAGGAAGACTGACACAAGGTAGCGTCCTGTACCTATCTTATCCTATCACCTCTTTCCTTCAGAAGATGTGTATGATATTGATGAAGCATTTATTCTTCTTAACTTAAGTAGTTTGACAGACCTTCTCTAGATTCCTCCCAATTACTGTCTTTTTATTCTTATCTGACTACTAATTGGTTAGTTTATATTTTAAAAGCATGTTTACTTCTGAGTGAGTATGAATGCATTTTCAATCAATAAAAGATTGGGTTAACTTTTTGACAATATCCAGAGCTACTTCAACCCACTGTACTGAAACACTTAGTCTATATGTAATTTTACATCCTTTACTACTCTGTGCTCCAACTTTTGTTCATGTACCAGAAGAGCAAGGCCACCACCACCAACACCAAGCTTGTTAAGTTTTAGGCCATTGTTTCTTTTTGTTACTGTTTTATTATTCATATGTGCATACAACGCTTGGGTCATTTCTCCCCCCTGCCCCCACCCCCTCCCTTACCACCCCCTCCACCCACTCCCTCTCTCCCCCACCGCCTCGATACCCGGCAGAAACTATTTTGCCCTTATTTCTAATTTTGTTGAAGAGAGAGTATAAGCAATAATAGGAAGGAACAAGGGCTTTTGCTGGTTGAGATAAGGATAGCTATACAGGGAGTTGACTCACATTTATTTCCTGTGCATGTGTGTTACCTTTTGGTTAATTCTTTTTGATCTAAACTTTTCTCTAGTTCCTGGTCCCCTTTTCCTATTGGCCTCAGTTGCTTTTAAGGTATCTGCTTTAGTTTCTCTGCATTAAGGGCAGCAAATGTTAGCTAATTTTTTAGGTGTCTTACCTATCCTCACCCCTCCCTTGTGTGCTCCCGTTTTTATCATGTGCTCAAAGTCCAATCCCCTTGTTGTGTTTGCCCTTGATCTAATGTCCACACATGAGGGAGAACATACGATTTTTGGTCTTTTAGGCCAGGCTAACCTCACTCAGAATGATGTTCTCCAATTCCATCCATTTACCAGTGAATAACATTTCGTTCTTCTTCATGGCTGCATAAAATTCCATTGTGTATAGATACCACATTTTCTTAATCCATTCGTCAGTGCTGGGGCATCTTGGCTGTTTCCATAACTTGGCTATTGTGAATAGTGCTGCAATAAACATGGGTGTGCAGATGCCTCTGGAGTAACCTGTGTCACAGTCTTTTGGGTATATCCCCAAGAGTGGTATTGCTGGATCAAATGGTAGATCAATGTCTAGCTTTTTAAGTAGCCTCCAAATTTTTTTCCAGAGTGGTTGTGCTAGTTTACATTCCCACCAACAGTGTAAGAGGGTTCCTTTTCCCCCGCATCCTCGCCAACACCTGTTGTTGGTGGTGTTGCTGATGATGGCTATTCTAACAGGGGTGAGGTGGAATCTTAGTGTGGTTTTAATTTGCATTTCCTTTATTGCTAGAGATGGTGAGCATTTTTTCATGTGTCTTTTGGCCATTTGAATTTCTTCTTTTGAGAAAGTTCTGTTTAGTTTACTTGCCCATTTCTTAATTGGTTCATTAGTTTTGGAAGAATTTAGTTTTTTAAGTTCCCTATATATTCTGGTTATCAGTCCTTTGTCTGATGTGTAGCTGGCAAATATTTTCTCCCACTCTGTTGGTATTCTCTTCAGTTTAGAGACCATTTCTTTTGATGAACAGAAGCTTTTTAGTTTTATGAGGTCCCATTTATCTATGCTATCTCTTAGTTGCTGTGCTGCTGGGGTTCCATTGAGAAAGTTCTTACCTATACCTACTAACTCCAGTAGGCCATTGTTTCTTATAAATGGAAGATTTCTTGATATAGTATTTAGTCCCATTAACATCTTATTCCACTTCTTCATATTTTCACTTTTTTTCTGGCAACATACAGTAACTAGATATCAAGAGAAAATATTTTTCTTTGTGAAATATTTAAAGTCTCAAAGAATTTTATTTATTTAAAAATATGTGGAAGCAGCTGTCATTTATCCCAAGTGTTTCAAATTGCCAGGCACCTTCTTTTCTTATACAGAAGAAAGAAGCTATTGGTTTTACTAGTCACTAAAGAAATCTTGGAACTTTGCAGAAAATTACAGTAAGAGAAAGTTGCTGTATTGCAACAAGAGAGTATTTTGATTGCAAATTTTCCATAACTGCAGCAGTTTGGAACTTGAGAAGAATTTAATAGTAGCTGAGCTTTCAAAATATAACATAGAAACTGTCATTTTCTTCTGCAATTAAAATAAGTGCTTCTGAAATTTCAGGATAAGAATGACCCAAATTACCCTGCCCCCATACTTCTCCAACCAAAAGAGGGATGAATAGAGTTTGAACAGAACATCTATGGACAAAATGAAAGACAAATGGCCTTTTCAGGCAAAAAAAATGAAAAAGGGATCTTTTATAGCCGAACAGAATGAATACTGTTACATGTATCGCCATGGTTATGAAGAGGATCAACAATAGTTTCATAATGGCCTTTTATTTTAGCACATTCTATTTTTATGGTTAGAATTATGATTTCAACACATCCATTCATAATTTATCTATAATTATTTTCATAAATATTTTTGACACAGATTTAATGTACTTTTGTCAGCCACATCTTTAATTTAAATTTAAACTGTTAAATACACTAAGACAATCTTACTGAAAGTAATATTAAAGAAGATAGGATAAAAGGAACTTTTTCTTAGGCCCCCCCAAAATGCCCTATTAAACAGAACTTTTAGTAATATACCGTACATGGATTACTGAAGAAAAGACACCAGACTTGTCCCCCACCCACCACCAAAAGACCTTTTCAGGTTAAAATATTTAGCTAGTTAAGATTATATGTTGTGTTCTTTACTGATGGTTTGTTCAGTATTCACTTAATCAATACTTATTGAGAACCTACTCTCTGATAGGCCTTGATCCAGGCAAAGAACAAAACAATGTATAAAACCGATTTCCTCTTCTTTAATGTAATTCATATTTGGAGAGAAGTCCACATAAATAACAAGAAATAAAGTACTTTAGATAATGTTAAATGCTAAAGAGAAAAATAAAGCAGGGAAGGAGGACAAGGTGTGTTAGGGAAAATAAGGATAACAATTTTGTATAAAGAATCCTAGGAAGAATTTACCAAAAAATAAGCATTTGAGTAATGACCTAAAGAAGGGAAAGGAGTCAGCCAAGATAGTATCTGGGCAAAGAACATTTCAGTCAGGGAACAGTAAGGGTAAAGACCCTGAGATAGGACTGTACATGGCATGAAATAGGAGCAGTCATCACTGAAATAAAATTAGTGAGTAGGATGCTAGGCAAAGGCAACAAGGCACCAGATCATATAGAACCTTCAAGATCATTGAAAGGATATAGGTGTTTTCAGAATAAGATGAGACACCATTAGAGAGACACCATATATTTCGTGTATAATAATCACATTATTCAAATCATATTTTAATTGGATCATACTGAGTCTTATGTTAAAATTGGAAGGGCTAAGAACAGAAGCAAGGAGAACAATGAGGAGGTGAGAGAATACAGTGGCTTAGACCAGAACAGTAATAATAAAGGTAGTGAGGCTTTCAATATATTTTGAAGATGGAGCCAATACAACTTGCTCATGAATTGGTCATGGGTTATAAAAGAACAAAAAGAGTTAAAGTTTACTACAGGATTTTTTCACCAGAGCCACTAGAGAGGGAAAAAAATGGAACTACCATCAAAGACTAGGAGACTACCAGTTTTGGTTAATGGGTGGTTAATATTATATTTAATCTGTTGAATTAAGCAGCTTGTAGCTCTATCAAGAAATCCTGACTGGTGATATGAATTCATAAGTTGTTAATAAACATTACTTTGTAGAACATTCTTAGAAAGCTCAAAGAACTTTCACCAAGATGCTCACTGTAATAAACAGCAAGTGGTAGTGAGAGCATTAGAAAGATATAATGAATGATGATTCAGGAAATAGGACAAAGATATGGTTTTTAAGAGAATTGGCTTTCAAAATTGCTTTAAGGTATCTGCTTTAGTTTCTCTGTGTTAAGGGCAACAAATGCTAGCTAGTTTTTTAGGTGTCTTACCTATCCTCACCCCTCCCTTGTGTGCTCTCGCTTTTATCATGTGCTCATAGTCCAATCCCCTTGTTGTGTTTGCCCTTGATCTAATGTCCACATATGAGGGAGAACATACGATTTTTGTTTGATTTTCTTGAGCCAGGCTAACCTCACTCAGAATGATGTTCTCCAATTCCATCCATTTACCAGCAAATGATAACATTTCGTCCTTCTTCATGGCTGCATAAAATTCCATTGTGTATAGATACCACATTTTCTTAATCCATTCGTCAGTGCTGGGGCATCTTGGCTGTTTCCATAACTTGGCTATTGTGAATAGTGCCGCAATAAACATGGATGTGCAGGTGCCTCTGGAGTAACAGTCTTTTGGGTATATCCCCAAGAGTGGTATTACTGGATCAAATGGTAGATCGATGTCCAGCTTTTTAAGTAGCCTCCAAATTTTTTTCCAGAGTGGTTGTACTAGTCTACATTCCCACCAACAGTGTAAGAGGGTTCCTTTTTCCCCGCATCCTCGCTAACACCTGTTGTTGGTGGTGTTGCTGATGATGGCTATTCTAACAGGGGTGAGGTGGAATCTTAGTGTGGTTTTAATTTGCATTTCCTTTATTGCTAGAGATGGTGAGCATTTTTTCATGTGTTTTCTGGCCATTTGAATTTCTTCTTTTGAGAAAGTTCTGTTTAGTTCACTTGCCCATTTCTTTATTGGTTCATTAGTTTTGGGAGAATTTAGTTTTTTAAGTTCCCTGTATATTCTGGTTATCAGTCCTTTGTCTGATGTATAGTTGGCAAATATTTTCTCCCACTCTGTGGGTGTTCTCTTCAGTTTAGAGACCATTTCTTTTGATGAACAGAAGCTTTTTAGTTTTATGAGGTCCCATTTATCTATGCTATCTCTTAGTTGCTGTGCTGCTGGGGTTTCATTGAGAAAGTTCTTAAATCAATGTGAGTCAATGCCCTGTATAGCTATCCTTATCTCAACCAGCAAAAACCCTTGTTCCTTCCTATTATTGCTTATACTCTCTCTACAACAAAATTAGAAATAAGGGCAAAATAGTTTCTGCTGGGTATTGAGGGGGGGAGAGGGAGGGGGTGGAGTGGGTGGTAAGGGAGGGGGTTGGGGCAGGGGGGAGAAATGAACCAAGCCTTGTATGCACATATGAATAATAAAAGAAAAATGAAAAAAAAATAAAAATAGTAAATATGAAAGTGTAAAAAAAATTGCTTTAAGAATGAATCAATTTTTAGTGGACAATAAGCATTATTAGCTTATGCTTTAACTTTAGATACACACATACACACACACTCCTCTTCACTCTGCTCACACCTTCACACTCACCCTATCCCAAACACATAGCAATGAAATAAACAAACAAACAAATCAATATGATAGTGGCCAAAAGTGAGATCTAGTTTCTAAGGACCAGAAAGGAAAAAATTCCCAGTGATAATTGGGAACTAAAGGTATGTATCTACTAGACTCTAAGTCTAGGAAGAGGTAGAAATGGCTGGGCAGGTGGGTTTTCTCTAATGAGTATCAGAACAAATGGACCTCAGCAATGTTGGGAAACTAATGATTGACTTACTGAGTGAATCTAGCTGGAAAGGCAAGAGAACGTCCTCACCTATGAGTAAGGAAGTTTAATAAAGATATGACCAGTAACCAAGGGTAAGCCATATAAAGCTGAATGCCTGAGAGTCAAAAGGGAACAAAGACAAATGTATACTCATAACCACAAGGCATGCCTCTCCCACTTGAACTGCATGGATGGGACTGCAATCCATACTGCCACTAAAAGGCTTGGTTAGTATATGAAGTCACCAAGGAATGGTGCCAAAAGGAATGGAGGCAGGAGACAGAAAAATCTCTTAAGACAGGGAAAGATAAGTGCACAAAGAAACTTCCTTTCAGGAAAAAAGTTACAGTGAAACTAAAACTCCAAAGCATCAAAAGAAAATTAATGCTTAAAAAGAATAATGAACTAAACAATCTGGTGATTCTTTCCACAATAAATGAAAATATGGAAATTCACAGAAGCCTTTAAAATAAATTTTGAAATAAAAGCAGAAACATCAAAACCAGTATATTTAAAAAACCAGTATCTGCAAATATAAATATGTAAAATATTGTTAATGAAGTAAGCACTGTGGATAAGATAAAATTTAGAATGGATACAACTGGGAAGAGGAGAGAGAAGGGGGGAAATGAATTATGAAATGGAAGACAATGAATTCACATAAATGACGTTGCAGAAATATGAGAAACTAAAATGTATGAGAGACACATGGGTGATAAATTGAAAGAATTAATGAGGGGCTAGTAAAGGTGATCATTTGAGGAGACAATGGCTGAAAGTGTTCAGAAAGAAGTAACTCTTTCAATGCAAGCCAATGAATGATAAGTAAGATTGAGATAAATGTCCAGGTAAGCACATTATGGTGAAACTGCAGAATTTTAGGACTAAAGAGAAAAATATTTTAAAAGCTATAGAGAGACTGAAGACAACAAATGACAGAGAAGCTGTAGATGTCTTCAGAGCAAAACTTGATGCCAAAAGAAAATAAAGCGGTATGTTCAAATTGCCAAAAGAAAACTGTTTTCAACTCAGAATTTTATGTCCAGCCAATTTGTTATTTTAGAGTAAACTATTTATATTTTCAAATAGAAAGAGGGGTCAATCTGATTAAAGCATGATATATACATGTGTGAAATACCAAGGCAAAGCACCCTTGAATAATCAATATACAAGAAGGACAAGAAGGTAAAAAAAAAAACAAACAGGTCCTGTTGGGGGTGGGTGTCAGTGGGAGGGCAAAAGGAGAGGGTGAAGGAAGGTGAATATGGTGCATGTGTTTTGTATTTATGTATGAAAATAGAAAAATGAAACTTGTTGAAATTGTTCTAGGAAGGAGGGGAGGAGGGATAAGGGAGAAAGATAGAGGGGGTGAATCTAATTAAGATACTGTAAGCACGTATATAAACATCACAATATATTCACACACACAACTATTATATGTTAAATTTTTAAAAGCTAGAATTTTCCACTAACAGACTGCTGTGCAAGAACTTCTAAAAGATACACTTACTTGAGCATAAACCTGAAAGCAGGATGATATAAAAAGAGAGATAACATACATTATAAATTTTCATTCTCATGAGAAATACATGTGTGCAAAGATTCCAGACCTTTTTAAAAGTTGTTTTGCCACCACATAATGATCAGCTATGTTATCCATTATTGTCACATGTCTACTCTTAATGTCTTATTCTTATTGCATAGTATCCTTAGAAACTGAAAATATTGTACAAACTTAGTTTCTTTCAATCAGAATGGATACTTTCTTCAGTTCTACTAGAAAAGTCATAAATTTGTACCTCAGTGTACATAACAACACTTTTGTTTAAGACATGAAGAAGCCACCATCAGAGCTTATTTATGTGTATGAATATATGTACCATTTCTAATATAAAGGATCTTTTACAGTATGAGGCTGTTTGGGTCCCCAAGACCACCCACATGCTTGATAATTTGCTAGAAGAACTCATAGGATGCAACATGGAATAGTACTCACAAAAGATTTATTCTAGTGACACAGCAAAGATACACAACTCAGTAAGGAAAAGAGATGCCTGTGGAGTCTGTAGATATCCATGGGCAGACTTCTTAGACTCTCACAATCCCATAACAGGCCACACAGCACACACTTTCCCCCAACAGCAAAAATACATTCACATGATTTGTTTTGTTTCTGCCCAGGGAACCCACTAGACACTTTAACACCCAAGGATTTTATTGAGTTTCTAGGCAGAAAAAAAAAACATAGGAGGTATATTGTACAACCCAATTATTCCAATCTGTTATCCATGTAGCTTCCTACAAAAAAACAAACCACCCCCATCTTTCTCATTTTTCAAAACAATGAGCTGTAAAACTATAATGATTACTTGTAGAAACAGAAAAGGGAAGAAACCAATCAGTAATTTTACAGCCAAACAATTTAGGGAAAATAACTGTATATAAATTAACTATACTTAAACACACTAGCCTGACTTCTTATTTGAGTTATTATTTTGAAACAAAGTGCACTCAAGAAAATCAACACATCATAATGGGTTTTTGTCTTTATGCTTTCTCCCAAAAATTAAGAATTTCTACAGGCATGGGTGTGCAAAGTTGTATTTATATATGTATGTATGTGTATATGTAAATATACACGTGTGTGTACATGTACCCATACATACTTAACATTGCTATGACACACTGTCAGCAAATTAGCTGATCCTTATCTTTGTAGCTGCTACCTATCCATCATAACCGTATGTAAATCATACACAGAATAAGAAAATTATCATATAAATAGAATACTATTTTATGAGTAAAGATAAATAAAATGTGAATTTATTATATAAAACCAAGATCATCAAAATCCAGTTGACCCTTTACTTTTGTGAAGAAAAACAAGACTCTGTTACTTAAAATTCATTTTGAAAGACTACCTGTGAATTCAAAGTACACATACTGTCTCTGATCCCTCCTGACTAGACAAACATAATTAATCACCAGTGAACAATCTAGTAGATTGACTAGAGCCAGTGGTTTGTAGTGATTAATTGAAAGAAAGACCAGTCGATATAGCTGTAGGTTTTTCTTCAGACGTACTAAGCTGTTTGGGTAATTAGCATCTAGGAAACAGGCCGATTTAACTGGGATGAATGTTTAGCTAGGCAGTTATGGTGCAGGGAGCATTGTTCAAGGCGACATTATAATGATGTCCCATGGAAAACAAGTAGGAGAAGAGAAATGCCAGCTCAAGAGGGTGGTAGAGCCAATGATTTATATGCCCCAATGGATATTTTAATAATTTTATTATATTTTTGAATTAGCATATTTTAATAATATGAGGGGGTTTCATTGTGGTGATTCCATACATGTGTACAGTGTACTTTGAACAGTTAACCCCCTCCATTATATTCCTGTTCCCCCTCCCTCCTGCCCCTTTTTCAAATAGTGCTTTGTAGATATTTTTAATTAAGAGAATGATGGTATTGAACTACGTAAACCATAGGGGAATAGAGGCGGTGAGTGGAGTGCACTTAAGATATCAAACATATGATTATGAAGGTGGGTAGCTGAGGAAAGGAGAGGTAAAGAGGTAAAGATCTCTGGAAGTCAGAGCCAAGAAGCTGATATCATCTACATGAAGATTAGTCACCAGTAACAGGGATAGAAGTAGGCATGAGAAGAAAATATTGATCCAGGTGCTGAAATATCTAGAAACTAATGGAGTAGGAAATTAGTAAGTAGTATTCATACTTGCCTATCTGCTTCATAAGGTTTTTGTGAGAATCAAAGGAGATATTGTCTAAGAATGCATAATAAACCACTAGAAAAGGTACACAGTTTTGTGTATGTGTGTAAGATTCCTTAGTTTGACCAATACTTAATACCCTGATTTCTCTGCCCATAAAATAAGGCTAATGAAAATATCCTTTCCTTCTTCATGGAAATTAAAAAGTTAAATGATAAGATAGATACTAATTTATTTTGAATCATTGGCAGAAAATGGCACTTTCTCTGAGGATCAGATAACCACCTTCTGTATCTTTGATTTCAGACATTTCAGCAGTCCTCTCTGCAGCACAAATCAAAGAAGAAAAACAAAGGTAAAAAAAAATACAACATTTACTCACTTCTTTTGCACTATGATAATCACAGCACACTTCACCCATCCTTTCTTGCCAGAGCCCAGTGTGGTTTTGAAAATTACAACCCCCTAAGTACAAGAACTGCTTCAGTTCAGTTACCATACAGATACCTTTTATAGCAAATGATCTCAACAAGTTTTGAGCCTGGGATTACACATTTCTGATTAAATTGTGTATTATTTACATGGAATGAAAGGTACTAAAGACTTCTCTATTTTTCTATTTTAGTGCACTGACAAAGTGGCAATATTAAGGTTAATAATTACTCAGTTTATTTTTAGGACCTATAGATTAATCTATCTTTATACCTTTTCCAAAATTTAAAGAGCATTTTTCACTCCATATTATCTTTAGGACCAATAGCAGGCAAGAGTAAAAGACGAATTTCTTGCAAGGATCTTGGCCGTGGTGATTGTGAGGGCTGGCTTTGGAAAAAGAAAGATGCAAAGAGTTATTTTTCACAGAAATGGAAGAAATACTGGTTTGTCCTAAAGGATGCATCCCTGTACTGGTATATTAATGAAGAGGTAAGACAAAGCATGTCTTGCTTTCCCATCCATCCTCTATCTTTAACCAAAATATTACCATTTTGAGATTTATATTTTAAAATCATGCAATCAAAAATTATATAATTACCTTAAAGCCAATTCAGGAGATTTCTGTTACTTTTCACTTGACCTTCTTAAAATGGTTGCATTGGGAGTTCTAGAAAGATAGTTGTCTCCGTTACTCTGATGTAGAAACATATCTGGAACACAGGTAAAGTGTAGTAAAATCCTATATAAGTAACTAAAATTACCAAGGTAATTTATATATATATATATATGGAGATTTGATATAGATTTTTAAATATCTTGTTTTTGTTCAAAGTTTTACATTTTTCACTTTGTTTTTCAGAAGGGAAAGCTCTTGAGTAACTTAAGTAAATTAATATCACCTCAATTTACTTCAGTTTTTTTTTGAAGAAAAAAATGAAACAAGTACGCTAGTTTTTAAAAATATCAAATATTCATTTCACTTGGTCCACTTGGTGGGTAGAAAGTGTATTCATTTAAATTGTTCCTATGATTTTCTGGGTACAACGAATTTATGTCCAGGGCAATCATATCACAACCTATTATATATCTCAGCAGATATGCTAAGAGTGTACTTTTTCATTGACATTCCCTTGACTTTACGTTTGCTTTGAATTCTTTGTTTGGCTATCATTTTACTTTATTACTAGTTTTTTAAAATAATGATTTCTGCTGTTAATTTGCAAAAAATGTACATGACTTAATATAGTATGCTAGTTCAATAGTCTTTTATATAAATATTCTTACATTAAGACATCAGTTTGCATTTGAAGACAAATTGTTAAAATTTAACATCATTATGCCTATGATTATAACATCAAGGGAAATTGATGTGCCTTAAGTAGGCTGTTATGTTAAATTATGTCATGGTTAGGAGAGTAAACTCAAAAATCACACTACCTGAGTTATTATGCTTCAGTTTCTTCATCTGCAAAATCAGAGTAATAATGCTATCTCACCGGACTGATCATATGCATGAAATGAATCAATGAATTTAAAGCTCACTTTGAACAATGCCTGGTACATACCAGATGGTGAAGTAATATGCTATCGGTAATGTTTTTCTAATGTACCTCTTAGTTAATTTATAAAATCTTGACTTAATACTTTGCTATTTAACATAAACAGAGATTACCTATAGAAAGATATTTGATTGTTTTCTGTTAGTTAGATTGTTCTGATAGTTTTGTGGCAGTCAAAAATTACCTAAAATATCCTCTATTTCACTAAGTGTTTATTTTAGGTATAGTAAACAAACTGTAATTTTGCCTACATTTTCATTTTATAGATATATTAAATACTTTTTATTTGCCAACCAAGTAATAACCACAATATAGTATCTCTATTTCTCTTTATTATGAAGTCACTTGTAGATTTGTTTGCTATATCCTAGATTATAGTATATATCTTTCAAAGTTTAAGTGATGAAAAACTGCAGCCCCTTTTTGTTGAAGAGTAGCTATATTTCAACCAGCAAGTTATTATTACTGTGTTAGCTTTGTGAGCAGTCAGTTTATAATTTTATGGTATTTAATGCAAGAAGTAACATAGCATGATTTTTGAAGGAGAAATGTAAAAATATTTCATTGCATCATTATATGGAGACAATATTACCCCCCTACAATATTTTTAATGATTCAAACTTTTAAATTTTTAATTAAGGACATCAAAGGTAACATAACGTAAAAATCAAAATTGAGATTGAGATTTTAAAACATTGTCTTTAATCCAAGATTGGCAGAAAATATTTAAAGACTGAAAAAGTTTAATACTGCTCCTTTTTTTAACACACAAATCCCAATCACTACCAGTACCATCTAATTTGAAGATTTTGAATAGAAGTTCTGCAGTGACAGAAACTTTGAATCTACTTTTTCTTTAAAATGGATGAGTATACTCTTTACTTGAAATTGATATATTATGAGCTGGTATAACACAGCACATAAAAGTTTGGGAGAGTAGAAGTCTAAGGAGCTTAGTCATGACTTGGAAAAAGAACTCAATGAGTAAAGGGTTTAGCCAAAGATAGTCTTAGTTTAGTTGGGATAACTTGTACCTAACGTAAGGTTTTGGATAATTCTCCTATCATGCATTAAAGTAAGGAGTATTTTATGGATTTCATTCAATTTTCCAGATGAAAATAGATAACAAGAAAAAATAATACAGGTTTCCTAAGAGAACTGTTGGAGAAAGAAGGGAAATTGGATCAATAAGCATTAAAATCATAGAAAATTGTGTATTCCAAATGTGAACTATAGTTATTTTGTATGTTCTAACAGTGAATATACCCCTCTGACCAGAAAATTTAATTTTCCTTTTATTTTTTTGTTTCTGGTCAGGAAACCCAGAGCCTAATGCATGGTAGGCGAGTGACTGCTCTACTCCTGAGCTACATCCCAAGCTCCTAAAAGTTTCTCATAAAACATGTTTCACTTTGAGAATCAAAAAATTTTCTATCCTCACTTTAATATAAAAAGTATTGTTAAAATTCTATACATTTTTAATTTGTGTAATTCTAAGTATTCAAAATATACCTTCAATTTATGGAATATAATAAGTAAGGATGGACTTTAGGCTCAAAGACCAAATTTAAGAAATTAAGTGAACACATTTATTACTATAAATACTTAAGGCACAGTTATACAGTATAATTAACTTCAAACCTTTTTGTGTAATACCCTTGATTCCTTAGGATGAAAAAGCAGAAGGATTCATCAGTCTGCCAGAATTTAAAATTGACAGAGCCAGTGAATGCCGCAAGAAATAGTAAGTTGATTTTATTTGGGAAAAGGGAGAGAAAGGGATAAGGCTTTTTGAACATTTCAGCTTCTAAATTATAGGATTCTTATCTAATGCTTTCAAAATGAGGTAATAAGAAAGCAGTTTCTGGGCAGAAAATTGAATTTTATACTGATTTCTGTCACCATGGTAGTACTATGATATATGTGAACTCAGGTTAGATGTTGAGGTAATTTTACTCACAAAAATTATTTGGGTCAAACTCATTTTCCAATTTATAATAAAATGAATGCTTCTTTTTTTACAGTGCATTCAAAGCCTGTCATCCTAAAATCAAAAGCTTTTATTTTGCTGCTGAACATCTTGACGATATGAACAGGTAAAGTATTACTTAAATTTCAAAGTACTGACCAGTTAGGCCTAGAATTCTAAGTTTTCTTCAGTAATGCTTAGATAATGTCACTACAGTTTCTAGATTAATTAATTTTAAAATAATATGAATCCAGCTATAGTTCCATGTGGTCATACCTAATTTTAAAGAACAGCATTTACAGCATTGCATCAGGATGTAAACCTCAAATATATACAATATAATTCACTGTTAAAATAATAATAAAGAATGATGATTAAAAAGCTAAACTCATTGACTATTTGTCAAGTTTACCAGAAAGGTACCAGAACCCACATATAAGCCCAAAATATCCTCCACAAAAATTTTTAGCGTTCATTTCAAGAATATGTCTGAACATTTATTCCTAGGTGGTAAAAAATGTTCACAAAAAGTAGATTATTCTCAAGTGCTGAGTATATTTGATAGAACATCTAGTTCAACAATTCAGGCCTCAGCAAAGTTAGTATTTCTTTCTGTCACCAGATAGGACTATACAGCCAACTGATTTGATGGCTCTGTGGTTATTTGGTAGCTCAGGGAAAACACACACACATACAAACACACACATTTCCCCATCATCTACTACACTGTGGTTTAGCTTTTATGAGTTTCTTCCTTACTTCTCTTAACTTTCCCCTCTCCTTTTAATAAAATCATAGAAATTTGGGTTTAAATTCAAATTTCCCACTTTCTATAAATTTAGTACCCAGTGTATATTACATATATAACCTGCCTACAGTTATTAAGAGACATCATACCACAGCGGTCAGGAGAATGTAGGGTGTTTTAAATGTTTTTATTATTGTTGTTCAGCATGTGGTTTTTTAACCAAACTGTCTGAATCCCAGCTTTACCATTTACCAGCTGCATGACTTCGGACAAACTGTCTCCATGACTTTTTTTATTCAATGTATACATAACCATTTGAATCCAAGCTCTACCAGTTACTAGCTGCTCAACCCCACAAAGAAACTTAAACTCTCTATGCTTAGCTGTTGATCATCTTATAAAGTAAAGATAGTAACTATCTCTAGCAGGATTTTGTGTAAATAAATGGCAAGTGCTACATAAGATTTCACTGTCAGTATATATTCCTTTTTCTATACTTTGGGTTTTATCCTACTTACCTTTTTTGTGTGTCTCCAAATAACAATATCCAAGAATGTTTAATCACAAAAATTGTATAGCTTCATAAATACCCTTGCACATACTAAATGAGCACTTAATAAATAATCTTATTCTTTGACACATGGGAGTACAAGCATGGGTTTTGCAAAGCAGGAATATGAATATAAGAATATGGCTAAGAAGAAAGGTATTGAGAACATTTGATTAAATCTTTTGTTAATAAAGGAGCCAAACCTTCCATATAGTTTACATAATCTTGATTTATATATCTTACCACTCTTGAAATTTCACACTAGGTACTTAGAATCTAGAGCACTTTTTCTCCTTGTTCTCAAGATAAAAATGCTTATTCACCTGTACATGGTGGAGGAGGTATAAACTCTATTTTGTATTTTAAATATTTTATAACTCAACTGTTCTAGCTCCTCTCTATGCATTTTGTCACATTTTAAATAAACTTAATGCCCTTGGGATAAATATGAAGCATTTACATCATAGCAAATTGACAGTAAGTGGCATGTGAGCATATCCTGTCTTACAAAATGGATGCACTAGATCCCAGTTACCTCCCTCTAATAATTAACATAATTTAATCATTTATGATCCATGCTAATTAGAACCCTTATAAACTTAGAAATTGCCTGCTTAACTGTGTTTTATGAACTATTAAACCCTTAGGGGCCTCATTTGCTACCTCATGTTAGCAATATCTTCAAAAGGATTTGATGTCATTAATCATCCCTACTTCTATAGATGTATCTGGTTCTGGAGGTCGCAGAAGAAACTAAACCAAAGCCATGTGCTCCATTGTGTTAAGTTGTTTTAACCAGTGGGTCAAAGAAAAATATACATTTAATAAAAAATGTCATTTCTGCATTATACATTAAAAAGGAGGCTGTTTTATGTAAGGTAGGCCATGGTATACTGCACCTCTGAGAATTAAATTGACCTGAAGTAATAAACTGTTTTTTAAATTTAATTATAATGGATTTTTATTGTTTTGCTTTTCTTTTTTAAATCATACTATTCCTACTATTTACTTGCAGCAGGCATAATTTTTAAACTACTTGTTAAGAGAAAGAGAAAGTGCCAGTGCTAAAAATGTTCACAGAAGATTAGTGATATGGAAGAATATTCACATATAATTTTGTTCAGTCACCTAATTATTATATAACAGCAAGTTAATGTGGGTGTTGAGTTACTTTATATGTAATCCGTTAAAGACACATGCCTTAGTCTTCAAGAGTGTATATGTTTATAAAATAATTATAATTACAATAAATACATGCTTTATCTTATTATTTCATAATCTTAAAAGCATCATCTTATCTACCTGGTATGAAAATGCAGGTACAGAGTAATATAGCTTTTTCTCCAGATTTAAAAGCGTATAGTTATAGTAGTAACAGGAGTTAAAAAGTATTCCTTAAATTTAATTTTGGTCTATAAAATTTGAACATATGCGGTACACATATGTATATATACATAATCCTAAATAAATGTATATATGCATATATACTCACATAGAATATAAACACCGCACCTTCCAGTTTTAAGCTTAGAAAGCACTTTGGAGTACCCTATTACCATCTGTTCCCTCAGTAGTGAACAAAGTGTTATGTTGTTTAAAGATTTTTTTCTTGTCTGAAATCTATGGGAAAAATATAAAGTATTCTGATTGATTTATTGGATTTTTTGGCCCATAGATTATTTATCAATTTCTATTTGGTAATTGTTATTTATACATTTCTCCCATGGTTCTTACCCTTATTTCTCCTCAATAAATTATTCTATGTCACACAACATATCATTAAAATGTTCACTTCACTGTAGGCAATATATCCCCTTACATATAATTTTTTTTTATTTTAAAACTTTGGTGGAAACTCTTAAGTTGATACAAGAAAGAGTAGGAAATACTCTGGAGTTAGTAGGTATAGGTAAAAACTTTCTCAATGAAACCCCAGCAGCACAGCAACTAAGAGAGAGCATAGATAAATGGGACCTCATAAAACTAAAAAGCTTCTGTTCATCAAAAGAAATGGTCTCTAAACTGAAGAGAACACCCACAGAGTGGGAGAAAATATTTGCCAATTATACATCAGACAAAGGACTGATAACCAGAATATACAGGGAACTTAAAAAACTAAATTCTCCCAAAACTAATGAACCAATAAAGAAATGGGCATGTGAACTAAACAGAACTTTCTCAAAAGAAGAAATTCAAATGGCCAGAAAACACATGAAAAAATGCTCACCATCTCTAGCAATAAAGGAAATGCAAATTAAAACCACACTAAGATTCCACCTCACCCCTGTTAGAATAGCCATCATCAGCAACACCACCAACAACAGGTGTTGGCGAGGATGTGGGGAAAAAGGAACCCTTTTACACTGTTGGTGGGAATGTAGACTAGTACAACCACTCTGGAAAAAAATTTGGAGGCTACTTAAAAAGATGGACATCGATCTACCATTTGATCCAGCAATACCACTCTTGGGGATATACCCAAAAGACTGTTACTCCAGAGGCACCTGCACATCCATGTTTATTGCGGCACTATTCACAATAGCCAAGTTATGGAAACAGCCAAGATGTCCCAGCACTGACGAATGGATTAAGAAAATGTGGTATCTATACACAATGGAATTTTAT
The DNA here is from genome assembly GCF_047511655.1 of Castor canadensis. Lineage (NCBI taxonomy): Eukaryota > Metazoa > Chordata > Mammalia > Rodentia > Castoridae > Castor > Castor canadensis. Next base: position 123,978,386 of record NC_133405.1, on the reverse strand, counting down.
GCAGCCATGAAGAAGAACGAAATGTTATCATTCGCTGGTAAATGGATGGAATTGGAGAACATCATTCTGAGTGAGGTTAGCCTGGCTCAAAAGACCAAAAATCGTATGTTCTCCCTCATATGTGGACATTAGATCAAGGGCAAACACAACAAGGGGATTGGACTATGAGCACATGATAAAAGCGAGAGCACACAAGGGAGGGGTGAGGATAGGTAAGACACCTAAAAAACTAGCTAGCATTTGTTGCCCTTAACGCAGAGAAACTAAAGCAGATACCTTAAAGCAACTGAGGCCAATAGGAAAAGGGGACCAGGAACTAGAGAAAAGGTTAGATCAAAAGGAATTAACCTAGAAGGTAACACCCACACACAGGAAATCAATGTGAGTCAATGCCCTGTATAGCTATCCTTATCTCAACCAGCAAAACCCCTTGTTCCTTCCTATTATTACTTATACTCTCTCTACAACAAAATTAGAGATAAGGGCAAAATAGTTTCTGCTGGGTATTGAGGGGGGGAGCAGGAAGGGGTGGAGTGGGTGGTAAGGGAGGGGGTGGGGGCAGGGGGGAGAAATGAACCAAGCCTTGTATGCACATATGAATAATAAAAAAAATAAATAAATAAAAAATAAAACTTTGGTGGTATGGTAAGGTACTAAATTTAGACCTAACATTAAAGAGCTTCCTCATCAATACAGTGAAAAGATTCTAAATTCAATACTTGTATCCCTGACTACCTTATCTAAAAAAGCCTTACCTTCTCCCAAGCATCTTTAATATTCTCATTTTACCTTCATTGCTTTTAAAAAAATAGCATTTCCTATAACTTCACCTGTTTCTTTATATCCCTCTTTTCTTGTCTGCCTCCTTCACTAAGTACATAGGCATCATGAAGATAGGCAGGCACTTTGCTCATTCATCTTGGTATACTGAGTGCCTAGAAATTATCTGGCACATACAAGCTCTCAATAAATGTTTCTTGATTCAGTTAATGTGTAGATGTCTGCTATTATAATAACCTAAAATACCAAATCATAACTGTACCAAGTACATCAGTAAGTATCTAACAGCTGAAGCATTAAGGACAAGTTTATCAAGACAGCACTAACAATTGTATAATAGTCAGCTTTTTGTGTCTATATATGGTGGCCTGAGTATATTCATACACTCCCTAAAAGGTTTTTATTATGAGTAGAATTTTTTCTTCCTAAAAGGAGTTTAGGAAAAAACTACATTTTATGAAATTTAGCAATTCTGAAGTTCAATGAAGGTATGCCATTTATCTCAGTATCCCTAAAACATAGTTCATAGTTAATCACATAGCAGGCACTTAATAAACATTATTGAATTTAAAAATTAAGGAATGTCTAGAAGCATTACTCAAGTAGTAGAGCATCTGCCTAGCAAGTGCAAAGCCCTGAGTTCAAACAAACCCTAGTACCACAAAAAAAATTGAGGAAGCCCCTTTAAATTAGTTTAGAATTCTGATAAAATAAAATTTCAGTGGTTATTTTTTAAAAGTAGTAGTAGTAAAAAGTATTGGATTAAATATTAATGACAAATTTTTCTGTAGTGTTATTATTATCATTTTTACCCTAAAAGTACCAGGCAAGTCTTTCTAAAGCATGGTAAAATTTGTCCTGTAGTACAAATTCAACCCCTTTCTCACTATAAATGAACTATACTAGATTTTCATTTTGATCTTTGCTAATAGAGTCATCTTTTAAAGGTTATTTATCATGAATTTGACTTCTTGACTTATAGTTTATAATTTTCTGGAGTATGCATATAAATACTTTGCTAATGAATTCATGTGATCAGTCATTTATTCCATGTTGACAGGACTCCAGTTTCTTCACTTCCCACACATACTTGAGGTGATAATTACATTGTAGGTTTTGTCAAAATGAAGATTGGCTTTAACTGGCTTATTCTTAAAATTAAAGTTTAAATTTCCATAGATGTGATTTCGTCTATTGGAGATTCAACTTTCTTTTTCATTTCAAGATATACTAGGTATTTGGTGCACACTTAATACTGCCTGGCAAAAAAATAGTCACTTCAAAGAATGTCATGTTCTACTTAACAGGGGAGATAAGATCTTAGGAGAAACTGTTTGCCAGGGCTGGCCTCAAACCACAATCCTCCCAACCTCAGCCTCCCAAGTAGCTAGGATTGTAAGCGTGAGGCTTAAGATTTAATTTTTAACTTAATATTTTTCATAAAATGCATTTTCAGTATCCCAACAGAGGTAAAATTGTATATGCTCATTCTCTTTGGAAAACTAAATACTTTCGTATTTAGAGAAAAGTTTCTGAAGTACTGCCATGATGTGTTTCCCTTTAGATAGTTAAACTTAAATGAGCTTAATCAAAACTATTATTTCACAGTAAAACTATTGTTTCATAGGCATATTTCATAACTTTTTCTCTTCTCAATATAAATTAGGCCTGATATTGTTTAAGTATCTCCAAAGAAGTATTTGTTCTGAAGAAACAGAACACCAGGAATATTTGGAATGCTTCTGCATTTAGAGCAAGAAAATTAATTGGAGATCTCAAAAAGCCTTTATATTGCAAACATTAACAGCTTTTCCTGACTGATATGGGAACATTTTGTACTACAGTAAATCATATCTCATAGAAGACTCCGTTTGTCAAGAGTAGCAAAGAACACATCTTATATATAGCATTGTTACATACATTTTTAGACTTCTTATAGGAAATATTTTTATTTATTATAAGAAATTAAGTTTTGATATTATTGATTTTAATATTTATTTTTTCAGGTGGCTTAACAGAATTAATATGCTGACTGCAGGATATGCAGAAAGAGAGAGGATTAAGCAAGAGCAAGGTAAAGGAATACCTTTTCTTTTACAAGTGGGTTATACTTTTTTTCTTGCAGTTATCCTATACAGTGATTCATTACTATCACTTGAGAGAAAAATGTTTAAATCTATGTGTGATTATTTCTTTTTGGGCACTTTGAATCCACACCATAGTATCTAATAGGTAAAGTTTAATAAATTGAGCAGATATGGACTGAATTGTTATATTTTAGAGTAATTAATGTGGAGTTCTGTTCTGATTGTTGTCCTCTCCTTCCATCTGTTTCCTATGGGAAAACAAAATTATAAAAATTAAAAATGATTCCTTCTTTTCTAAAGTATCTCATTTTGGTTATATTCTTCAACTTTCTTGCTGTATACCTCTGTGATCTTATGGAATTTGGCTTGGTATTGACCTCAGATTTATAAAACGTGTCATGATGCAGAACTGAAATCTTAAGAATGAAAGTTGTGTATTGCTTCTCAGCCTTTTGGCTAAGTGTAGTATCTGTTTTTATCAGTTTAATATCTGATTCGTCCTCTATCCAAGGATGATATGTTAACTGGATTTTTGGAGCAGGGAGTTGGAATAGGAGCTTGCTCCATCCATTCCACACATTGATCTGGTATTGCAGTGCCTCCAGGAATGGTGCACCAAAAAAATAAATAAATAAATAGAATTAAAGCTATGGTCACCATCCTGAGATGGCTTCACATTTCTGAAAAGGTGAAGTATAGTTTTTAAATTGTTTAAAACATCCTAACGTCAAAAGATTTCTAAAGAATAATACAGATGCAAAGACAAATATATTGGTACTTATGTCTCCAGTGAGCACAGCCACTGTTAATGTGAAGATTCTAGAAGCCTGCTTCCCCCCAAACTTACAGTGAAATCAGCCAAAACTTTTTAATATTTAAAATCTCAAGTTATAGAGATCCAAAGAAGGTAACCATATCTTAAAACGAGTATGTCGTCAGATGTTTAGGCAACTGTCAATAAACTTTTCTCTATGAAAATCCAAATAATATGAGGGCCATACAATCTCTATCACAACTACTCAATACCACTGTTGAAATGTGAAGGCAGCCATAGGCACACAAATGGCCATACCTGTTTACCAATATAGATTTACTTATGGACTATAAGATTTGAATTTCATACCAGTTTTTATGCTTTGAAAAATATCCTTCTTTTGATTTATTTTTTGGCCATTTAAAATGTAAAAAGCATTCTTGGTTCACAGTCTATGTGAAAATAGGCAGAGGGCCACATTTGATAGCTCTTTGGTTTGGGCCATGGGGTGAGGGAATGAAGACTGGAGGATTTGTGCAGGGTGAGGAGGTAGAGCAGGAAGATGTCAAATAAATAGTAGAGCATGGTTGCTGCAAAGGAGAATTGCTTATCTTATTGAGGACTTCAAAAATATATTTTTAAAATTGCTTAAGAAAACCTGAAGAGCAACATAAATGTGAATAAGTACTAATGGGTACACAACTGATAAAACATTTGTTTAGTGGATGCAAATTCTTTAAATAAATAAATATTTATTTATTCCATAGTGTCTATACTAATTTACATTCCCACGTGGATGCAAATTTATTAAAAAAAAAACATGAGAAGGAAGAGAGGAGTTAATGAGGAAATGCTTTTTGGAGAAAGACTAGTAAGTCTGATATAAAGAATGATGGAAGCGAGTATTCACTATTAAGTGCTTCTGTGAAAGACCCTCAACTAGCACCCTTAATTGTGTGAAGATGAAATAGGCCCCATCCTGCCTGAAATTACATTGCATTCTGATAGAAAAGTTAGTCTTAATGCAATATAGAAAGTGAAAAATAATAAAATACCTATCAACTCCGATGGAAATGAATCTAAATACTATCCTTCCAGAAAGGGGGAAAGACTTTATGTTGGCTTTATTTTCTGAACTGATTTTCAGTCTACAGCCATACTACCCTGAACATGCCTAATCTCATTTGAAATGATTTTTGCAAAGTGGAATGGATGTATACTCAAAGAAACATTCCAGGGAGTGGAAGCAACATGGATAATTCCACAAATAATATAGAAGCTATCTCCTATATCAAATCAGAATGTACAGGCAAACCTCAGCCAAGACTATGAAGTGTCAGATCAATAGTTAAGACATGTGCCTTAATTGCTAAAATTTATTCTTTTTTTTTTTTTTTGGAAGAGGACTACTGGGGTTTGAACTAAGGTCCTCACACTTCCTAGGCAGACACTCTACCACTTGAGTCACTCCACCAACCCTAAAATTTATTCTCCACCTTCATGCTAAAGTATAATTTATAGGCCTAAATTTGTGGTAAGCGTTCTGAAAAAAAAAAGCAGTCTTTCTTTTCAAATTTATTTAAAAGGCATAAAATTGTTCCTTAAAACTGTTTATAGATTTGTTATCTGATTTTTTTAAAGATACAAGAATTAGAAGTTTGGGTAATGTACTGATAGGAAAATGAATCTAGGAAAAATGTCAATTTGTATAAATAAGGAAGCTTGGATTTGGGGGCCTCTTTATTATTTGGCATTACTTTTAAGCTGAGTATGATTTTAATTTTAGTGAATTTTCTTTGCATTTGGTGTTATATAACCAAATTTCATTATGGATGAAAGAACTGATAAGTTATATTACATATGCAGGTTTCAAAGGTATTTATTCTATGGACTCATGCTGCCTTGGTCTATTGTGTGAGTGTATACTTTAATGCCTGCTGAAGTATGGTAGAAAATCATAGCAGATGCTACTAGTTGCAATTTAAGTCTTTCTTACTACTGCAATGCAACCAGATAATTTCTAATTCCACATAGATTATATGTCCCTAGGGCACTTTAACATATATCAGAAATATATCAGACTCCCTGATTAGGAGTCTTGTATTTATATGATTAGGTCTTGTATTTTGCATAGAAAACTAATAGGCACATATGTCTACTCCACTCTTCTATAGATATTTGACATCTCCTTGCTATCATTCTCAATACTGAAGTTAAAGTTTATACAAAATATAGTTCTTTGGGAGTTGAGAGTTCAATGGTGGTTGCCAAAGTCTTCAAATAGCAGGGGGTGAGTAGAGGAAGGATGATGAATTCATACTAAGTTGCAGTTAGAAGTAAAGAGATCTGGTATGGCTGACAAAATGGCTCAAGTTGTAGTGCACCTGCCTAGCAAGCCTGAGGCCCTGAGTTCGAATTCTATATCACCATAAAAAACAATAACAGGGAAGAAATCTAGTATGCTATTGCACAGGAGGATGAATATATGTAATGATAATATACTGTATATTTCAAAAAGCTAAAAGAAAGGAATTTTAATGTTTTTTGCCACAAAGAAATGATGTGTTTGAGGTCTTTATAAAGCTTTAATCACACAAAAGTGAGTGAAATGTATTGTATTTCTTTAATAGTTCTAAATGGAGAGAAGTCATTCTTTAAAAAAATTATCATTTTGTATCAGCACACTTAAAGTGGAAATTTTCTTCTAGTTTTGGCACTGTTTATTCATAATTACTTATAAAATTGTATATCATTTAAGAAGCATTAAAGTATACAGTTATTTTCTGCTAAAGAGCTATAAAAATTTGTTTGGTTATAGAATAAAATTCAGACTAGTTTTATCGTCTAAGCTATGGTGTGTCTCCAATTTTCCACACATACCCAAAGAGCCTAAATTTTCAATGTAGCGTATTTTCTTGGCATTGTTCTTTCCCTCACACACACAGCTTAGTATAAGTTAATTTGCAAAGTGATATTTCTGCATTTTCTAAGGCAAGCCAAGAAAATTTTAGATTGATGGTGATTTTTAATAAACCAAGAATTGTACCAAATAATAGATTAAAATTCTTCCTAATTTAGCTAAAGAGAAAAAGTTTTAAAAAAACATATAAAGATAGAACCTCCCCAGCTATGGATCCCTGAATAAAATGGTGATTGTCTCCTGCGCAGTGTGCTAATAAGGGCAGCTTCAGGTATAAGACCCCAAGGTATCAGTTCAAACATCAAAGAGAAACTCACCCAGAGCTCCAGGACTGACTTTTTAGTAGCATTTCAGGATCTCACAAAACTTCCCAACCCCCAGGCCTCCAGATTTCAGTTTTCATTGCTGAACATTTCTATAAGAAGAACGCTAATGTCAAGAAGATGAACACCAGGCATTTATTGCCTGTGTGATCTGGGTCAGACTGTCCTGGCATACTGTCTACAAATACATCCAGGAAGAAAAGTGGTCCTAATATTTAATGTGTTAAAGTTGCAAGGCACCTGAATATATGTTGCCTTATTTAGTACCCCCCCAACACACATACAACTCTGCAAGGTGGTTATTATCAGTCCTTATTTTACAAATTGTAAAACAGACCCAGAGGTCTGTTACCCAGAAGTAACCATTACATGAGCACAGAAATAGTAAGTGGTCTACCCAAAAATTGAATTCACACCTCCCTCAGTCATACTTTTTTTCTGCCAGCATTTACTGGATCTGTTTCTGAGCAGCTATGTCGATTCATATTTGAAGGAAGATTTAGTTATACTGGCTGTCACTGACCAGTATTTCCATTGTTTGGGGTTTTTTTGTTTGTTTTATTTTTGAAACAAGGTCTCACTATGTAGCCCAGGCTTCCCTCAAACTTGTGATTCTCTTGCCTCCACCTCTGAAGTACTGAGATTACAGAATTGTACCACCATGCCTGGCTTTCTATTTTTCCAATGGAGAAAAATGTATCAAATTTAAATTAACTAGACATTGCCATCTTTTACTCAAAGAGAATAGAATCATCAGTGTCTGTCCTAATGTTTTAAGGCCTGAATGTAGTGAACAATTTATTTCATTCCCAGACCCCATTGCTGAAGATTTTCTAGTCACGGGAACCAGAATTAAAATCAAAAGGAGGTATGGGGATTAAATAAGCATCAATATACTTCATATCAACTCCCTGCTGTATTAAACAAAACAGTCCTAGAAACTTAGTCTTCAGAGCTTTAGGATAATGCAGTTTCTTAGTTCCAATCCCAGCTCCATTACTTCCTGTTTGGCATATAATAATTTCTCAGTAAACTTTAGCTATGCTTATTAGTAACCAGAATGACATATATATTCTCAATATTATAACTGAGAATTCCTAGGAAGCGATGGGTTCCTGTAAAAATACATGCTTTGATTTTTCACCTAAATCTTAATATTAGTTAAGCCTTGTGATGGCTCCTTTGTGATTTAAATTTTCATGAGAATAAGGAACCTTTTATTTTAATACCTTTTCTTTTATCATCTGAAATTGATACTGGCGATAGTACTGGGATTTTTCTTAAACATAACATAAAGCATTAACCCACCAGTTATAGGGTGGCTGAAATATTAGTGGAACAGATTCTGATTATTGGCCTTTTTGCTGCATTTGACTTACCCTAATAATGCATCTCTAAGAGTTGTTTACCTTCCCTGTTGCCTAAGGTCTACCAAGTCACTTTGTTTAGTGGCTTGCATTTTTACCCATTTAAGTAGTTCTGGAAGTTTGGAACATGGAGCCCACATCAGCAGATTTGCCCTTTTGCATTTGGCAAGAATCAGGATTTGCCATGTGTTTCCAAGGAGAGGTAGGAGTATGGTGTTATAGAGATTCATGTCAGCATGACTCTGGAAACAGTGATTGTTAGATAACCACTGAATTGAAGCCAGAGAAAATAATTGAGGACATTATTTTAGAGCTGTTTATATCAGGAGATATCTAAAATGGTATGTGTATTGCTTTTCTTTTAGTATTCATCTTTAGGATAAAATTATATAACTTTAACAAGCATCATGTGATATAATTCATTAATTGAAGCTTCAGAATAATTTATTCTAAACCTGAAATCCTAAATCTGATTTGGCTTATGCAGTGCCTTTTTCTTAACTCTATAAAATTATGGCTGTATATAGTTAGTTTCTTTAAAAGGAGGTTGGAATTAGATGATTGTGCTCTTACTTCCTCTTCAAAATCCAGCTGAAAATGAAAGTTGAGGAATGCTAGGAAGTGTGGTGCAAGAATGGAACTTAAAAAAATTTAACATTAACATATATTCTTATGGCTAGAAACATTTAATAGGATGTTGATATATCAATGTGTGTGAATTTTCAGATTACTGGAGTGAGAGTGACAAAGAAGAAGCAGATACTCCATCAACACCAAAACAAGACAGCCCTCCACCCCCCTATGATACTTACCCACGGCCTCCCTCTGTAAGTTAACAATGCACTTAATACATCATCAGATACTTTGACCTGAAAGATCCCTTTATATGTTAAAAAGATTGTACAGTGAATTGCAGATCAAACATCAGGTTTCTTAGGGAAAATTGGGGGGATCTAAAATCAGTAAGCAGAATATTTTTAAGATTACAAAGAATATTTAATCAAGAGAAACCAGTCATCACAGATTTTAGGCAGATTGACTATGATGTTATCTTTATTAAGAAAATATATTATTAGTTTCAGAGTGGCCTTCATGGAGATATCAACAACAAAGTTTTCTGAGAAAAAGATATAGAAATTTATCTTATCTATGCTCTATCATTCCTATGTCCTTTAGAAGCAACTGATAAAAAACAAACAAACAACAACAAAAAAAAAAACTAGTGCTATAGGGCTGGGACAACCGCAACTTCACTGAACAGCTTTATAAGCATAAACATAGCAACTTGTGAATTTCAAGAACGAAACTATTCATACTATTATTAATATGTGGATGGATTATGCACTGCCCACAGAAGAGGCCATGTAACTGATTTCTTTTCCTTTACTAAGAAGAGTGGAATGCACCTTCAACTCAGCCAGGCTTGTTCTGGCTGCCACCTCAGCCTCATTTGTGCTGAACACATTTAACAAATCTGGATCCTTCTGCCAGAAAGGTACCTGGGCCAGCCGGTTAGTCCCCAGAGTTAAAGTAAGGCTTGTCCAAGGAGAGGTGCCACACTGCAAGTGTTCCACTGCATTTTCTTGATGCTAGCCCTTTTTCTTGGTTGTGCTTTATGCTATAACATATATTTCCAAACTTTCAATTCCATGTGTAAAATTATTTCATTTTTCTTTTGTGTTTACATACCCTATGGTGTCTATGCTAAAAGTAAATGCTAATCCCAAACAAGGTATAATCTCATCCTGTACACATTGTTAATTCTCTAGAATCAACAAGGCCATAAGACAGCTTTTCTGTGGCACACCCAGAAGAGCAGACATTCACCTGTGAAGAGAAAGGGTTTAATCTGTTTCTAGACAACTTATTCTCACTCCAAAAGCCTCTTTCTTTTCCCTTACCCCCAAGCTACATAAAATCCAAAAATAGGAATCTGCAGACAATACTTCAGAATTTAAAAAATATGTAGAGATTTAAAAACTATATTTTTACTTGCTGAATATTTCTTAACGTAAGCATTTTCACATACTTTCCTTACTGTGAAATTTTGTATTAGTGTGTCAGGTTTTTCATGAGCGCCTGGTATAGCTGTATTTCAAGACATCCATATTTCTGTCTCTTAAAATGTAAGGTGGGATGTAACTTTGAGATGTCTGTAAGGTTGCTTAGTCATTACTTGACTACATTATATTCCCTGGTAAAAACCAAAGGTGCTCCTGTTATTTTTGTGGAGACTAATCAGAGACTCCTTTCCACAGATGAGTTGTGCCAGTCCTTATGTGGAAGCAAAGCACAGCCGACTTTCCTCCACAGAGACCTCTCAGTCTCAGTCGTCCCATGAGGAGTTTCGCCCAGAAGTAACTGGAAGCAGTGCTGTGTCCCCCATTCGCAAGACAGCCAGTCAACGCCGCTCCTGGCAGGATTTAATTGAGACACCGCTGACAAGTTCAGGCTTACACTATCTTCAGACTCTGCCCCTGGAGGATTCTGTCTTCTCTGACTCCGCGGCCATCTCCCCAGAGCACAGGCGGCAGTCAACCCTTCCAACTCAGAAGTGCCACCTACAGGATCACTATGGGCCATACCCCTTAGCTGAGAGCGAGAGGATGCAAGTGCTAAATGGCAATGGGGGCAAGCCTCGAAGTTTCACTCTGCCCCGAGATAGTGGGTTCAACCACTGCTGTCTGAATGCACCAGTTAGTACCTGTGACCCACAGGATGACGTGCAGCCCCCAGAGGTGGAGGAAGAGGAGGAGGAGGAGGATGAGGAGGAGGAGGAGGAGGAGGAGGAGGAGGAGGAGGAGGAGGAAAGGGAGGCAGCAGGGGAAAACATAGGAGAAAAAAGTAAGTATGTTTATGGAGATTCTTAGCCTGTGTACACAAAGTCCTAACCTTTGCAAACTTCTTATTTGAAGAAAATAGAATCATTTCCCTTTCTTCTTAAAATAATGGTCTTGCTGCATAGGGAGTTAGGTCTCCCTTGGTATCTTTCAGTAACATGGGAAAAAATGATGCATAATGAAGCTTGTATGCAGTAAGCTACAGCTTATTTGCTGGAGCAAATAATTGTTTTTTCTCCCAACTACCCATTTGCCTTTTAAGGTTAATAGTTTTTATTTCTTTTTCTTCCTTCTCTTAACTACTTTCTTCTCACTTGCATTCATCATTCTCTCTGTCCACAGTGATTGCCCCCTGAGTTTGGACTAAGAAAGTATAAATGCTTCAAGCAGGATGTTAGCAGAGTCTTGATTGAATAGGTGAACGCACACCCATACGCATATGGCCACCCACATCTGCATGCACACACACACACACACACACTCCTTCCCTTTTCACTATCAGATTCAAAGGAAAAATAAAAAAGAATTTTTTCCAAAGAGAGATTTCACACAGTACTTCTGTTACTCCAAATACCTAAACTTGTTTCTACAAATCAACTTGCAAAAAGCATCCATCTACTTTCTGGATATGTATATTGATGACAAAACTCATTTTATGAGTTTAATTCCATTTTATGGGAATTAAAGGGAGACAAGTCAATTAAGTACTCCTCTGTTTTGTTGGCATTAAGAATATGTTCCCTGAGCCTCAAGTTCTTTGCCCAACCTGCCACTGCCAAGCTTCTTTTCATAACTAACATGATATGCTGTTCCATAAACCCACAGTAATTTAAAGAAAAGGCTGTAACTCAGTTGTTTTAGTTACAAAGAACATCTAAATTTGGCTGTAAGTCCTAAAGGTAAAATGCTAAACAAAATAGAGTACAGAAAAATAGTATAAAACTCACTATTCAAAATGCAATCTCATTAGTACAGATGACTTGAGTCAATGGTAATGAAACAAGTTACTTTATTTGGTCCCCTTACAGCATTAGACTTCTCTTTTTGAAAGATACAAACAGAAATATAATCTTCAGTCCATTTTGCAAGTGTATAGGACTTTGATTGCAGAATATATTAGTGTAAGTCCTCATCACAATTGGAAAAACAACTCAAATCTCACAAGTTACCAGTAGGTCAGGAGTCTCATGTAAATGTGAAGCTTGGCTCCTTTAAAATGACAGCCACTTTGGAGACTGTTGTCAAGAGAATGTAGTAGATCTTTTTTTTATGGTATAGATTTTCATTACATTATTTAATGGGAATTTTATATCTTCTAATAAGAAAATAGAAGAATTGCTTACAATAAAATTCACATGTTGAGGCAGTTTCAGTATGAAGTATATTTTAGTCATAGTCTTCATAAGAAACACTATAAAAGGTATACTGTTGGTTCAGGAAAGGCAACTACCACCCTTTACCTGCCAAGCCCTTTCAACATTCACATCTGTTGGAGACTACGGAACAGTCTTCTATAAAAATATTTAGGAGTCATGCTAGGCCTCTGTAATTCTGGCAAGCATAGTAATACATGTTTAATATTCTAATTGCCAGAATTAATAAATAGATTTCTAAAATTTAAAGGTTAATTAGAAATTTCATTTCACCTGTCATCCAGGTGCTACACAAGACCTATGACTAAATACATGAACTTTATTATTCTATAAAAATTGGAGAAAATACTTCATCTCAGGCATTTAAAATAACCTGTGTTGAAAATAGGCATAGTCCTGTAAAATAGAGAATTCTGTTCATAAAACCTTCTATCAATCCTACAAGCAGAGTCACTGACACTGTTTTTTTAATAAGTGAGGTACTTCACAGTTTGTCATGGTCATTGTGTCAGGAAGGACTTGGAAGGAACAAGCATGTCTAGGACACAAAAAGAAAACATGGTACCATGCTTGCCTGTTCTTCAGGTTTCCTGTAGCCCAGAGAGCAGCTCTGGGTAGATGGCTTTTGATTTTGTTGCTTCTAGAGTCTCTTTTTTGTTGTTCTATGGATTCGGATTTAATTTTTAGCCATTTGGATGCATTCCTAAGTGGATAGGTTTTTTCTTCTGGTTCCAGATGAGTTAAGTAAATAGTTATTTAGTACTATCCATCATTTTATCTCTCTTTGTGGAATAACTATGATAAGGCAGAACAGCCCTAGTAAGTGTGTCAATAAATTTGATATTGTACATTTTGTCTTTACAGTTCAATATTGTAGGGCAATTCATGCTATTTCAGTCATATTGGCTTCACTAAAGGTGGCCATATACTATCTTTCAGGCCCCATTTCATTCTGGGTGTTTTTGCATAAATCTTGACACTTGATGTCTCAGTGTACATCAAACTGTTCTCAACAGTGCAGTACATTTCACGCTTGTTTAGAAGATGTTTTTTTATTCCATGTAATGTGTGTTCAGCTTTCTAATGATGGGAAGAGGGATTGCATTGCTGTTGCAAATATTTAGGAGTGTGCAATTTGATAAATGTTTAATTTGGGAAGCATTAGCATTAAAAGTCAGTGTTTTCAAAAGACCATCTAAGGTCTAGTGAAGGAGTGTCATATTCATGACTTTTCTGGATTGGCCATTAGCAGTAAGTGTGCAGGTTGCTTATTCAAACCAAGTTGTAGAGCAGAAATTATGCAAAGGAATGAAAACATGTGGTCATGACGTCAGCCTCAGGCTTACATGCACACCCTCCAACACAGTGCAGTCACTGTGCTGCCACCCAGATTGACAGGCAACCCATAATTGTAAAAATCGAAGTCGATCAGCAGGGTGTTACTAACTGACCTGCTTGAGGCCAGCATTCAGTTTGACTCACTGCACTGAATCTGTACTAATCATGTAAAGATGTGCAGATAAAATAAGTTTAATATCTCTGGCTCCAAACATTGTTTTCAGTTTTTCAAAAAATTAGAAATAGGCATCAGGAAAGTTAGCAAATGAGTCATAGACAAAAACATGAAAATATAGACTTCTGTGTCTTAAGAGTAAAGAATCATGTCATCATATAGACCCCTTTCTTATCATTTATATTTTACCTTACCTTATGTGATGTGACATATATTGCAGGTGCTTATAGGCTTACAAAGCAATATAAGGAGCAAGATGCACCTAAATCCATGCCTTGAGTGTTTTTTCAGTTTCCTTCTGGTTGTGGAATTTGGCCTTGCTTATAAAGTATAAATTTAGCTTTCCTTAGAACAGACTTCAATCTGTGTTCTCATGGTTGAACTGCCTTTTGTCTAATTTTGAAATTCAATTGTTTAACTGAGTCATACTGATTTTCTCAGGCTGAATTCATTTTAGTCTGAAATGGATGGTACTAAAAGTACACAGATGAGACTTGTCTTGTTTTCCTGTGGCTGAAAAGTCAGCGTGCATATTAATTATTCTGACCTACTTCACTGGCATTTGGGAGAAGACAAATTTCCTATTATCCCAATTAGCAGTTTCAAGCTTACTGAGGTGTGTGCCTTATAATACCTCCATTTAACTAAATTATTAATTATGTCAGCCTGTAAAACTTTCAAGAAATACAATCATAAAAGTATAGGACAAAATGGAAAGATATACTTAATTTAGAAATCATCTGCCATAACTAGAATACTGGCTTGGTTAATTCAGCTTGAAGTCTGCTTAAAATTTTTCTCTTTCCTTTGTCATGGTAAGCAATTTTGAGGTTTTTCAAAAGCTTTATCCCTGAATCCTACTGATTTCCCCATTGGCAGTTATAAGGGTACTTTCTTAGCCACATATTGATGGTGCTTTCATTTTCTCAATGAAGTTAAAATGTTCTCTTTTTCATTTCCTTGGAGATTCCCCATCAGTACTCTCACTTAATTTATACATATATTTAGCTTGGTCTTAGAAACCTAATGCAAAACCTAGGTCTCTGGGAAAGATAGAAAGGGATAAAATCTATTACCTTAATGGCTACTGTACACGTTAGGTTATCTGGATGAGATATTATTGATGCTTTCAAAATTAGATCTGCTGATAAATATATTTTTTAAAGTTCTATTTTAAAAATCTGACATCCATTGTACACCCTGATAATTTAGGAGCTGTGCAGCCTAATATCTGGAATTATCTAGACAGAGAGGCTGGCTAATGTCTACTAATACAGTGCAGAAGGAGATACATTCATCCTCTTTAATCACTGCAAGGCCCCGGCAGTAATTTCCTGAAGATTTTCTAAAAGCCATGAATTTTATTTTTGAGAACATTGAGGTAGAAGATGTATGGGCAAAGGGAAGATACTCTCTGACTATAAAAGTATGTTGAACGGGGAAAAGGAAATAAGTGAAAAATTTTTAAAAATGTTACAACACTTTTTACTGTTTTTATGGTAAATTTTGCATGCACAAAGAATTTGGAAGAACATAACCATCAATAATCTCTGAAATGATAGTTCCAGTCTAAAGAAAGTATTTAGAGAAAGATGTAAGCAATGTGAATAAAAAGACATGTGATGAAGTCAGAAAAAGAATAGCAGAGAACCTTAAATATGTCACTTTTGTGAAGTTTAAGGCACGACCCTTGGCTGGTTATGTAACAAGTATATATAAAGAAAAATGCAGAGAAATCTGTCAGCACCATATTGTCTCATTTTAAGAAATAGTGTTAGGGAGACAGATAAACTAGTCTAGCTATAATTTTGCTACTGGTTAAAGGTTGGATTTTTAGTCATACCTTCCTCATTTTGGGGCTTAAATAATGAGGAAAATTATTATTCTAACTTCTAGGAAGTTCAGAGGTAGAACTATTCTTAGGTAAATTTCTTGACTCTACAATGTCAGAACTCTCAGTTAACTTTTCTGTAATGCCAGCTTCTCTATGCATCACTTCTCCTAAGACAGCATCCAAAAGGCCAAAGACCAGGCCCTATCATTAGTCCTTTTTATAAGAACAAAGAAGACATTCACCTGGATCTTTTCTGAAGGCATAGCTCCAGATTTCCTTAGCCAAGGTTATACCACATACTTATGCCTTAATGAAATTGAAAGATTATTAGTAGTTTAGACTAACTTTGATTTGCTTATAAGGTCTTTTTTTTATTATTCATATGTGCATACAAGGCTTGGGTCATTTCTCCCCCCTGTCCCCACCCCCTCCCTTACCACCCACTCCACCCCCTCCCTCTTCCCCCCATGCTTAAAAGGTCTTGAAGAAAATGTACCAAACTGCTTGTCATTACTTTCTGACTGAGCAGCTCTATTAATAGATATGTAATATCTTTAATTATATATTTGTTCAGGTATTGTTTCCCTCTTTTAATATGCCTATTCAAGAATACACCCCAGATCACATTACTTCATTTAAAAGTCTTGATTCTCTTAAAATACTAGGTGGTGTGTTTGTATGTGTGTGTGTGTGTGTGTGAGTGTGTGAGAAAGAGAGAGACAGAGACAGAGACAGAGAGAGAGAATGAATATTATGTAACCCATGTTGATATAATTAGCGATAACTTCAAAATGAATGTTTTCCTAGCTCTGGAGACATTCCTCACTTTTAAGTCCTTGCTTTGTCACTCTGCCACTTACAAGTTATTAATTGATCAAGTTATTTAATACCTCTAGACTTCAATGTCTCCATTGTTAAATCATAAGATAATAGTACTTGTCTTTTGAGTTTTATGAGGATTAAATGATATAATGCCAGAAAGCACTTAGTATACATATCTGACACATTGTAAGTCTGCCCAACAAATGTTATAATTATATAATTACTTATAGATTTGGGGCAGATTTGAATTTAGTCAAGAAGGGCAGTTACAATATTTAAGTAGTAATGAAGCCTAGCACAACCTTACTAAATAATGTTTACTTTACTGTATGACCTATCTTTGTTCAGTTCCAGCCATTGAGTTGAACCATATGAATTACTGTTTCTGTAGGTCACTTCCATATGTTTCAACATAATATATTAGCTGTGCTCTAGAAGCTAAAATAGAAATGTCCCTTGTTTTTATTCATATCACTCACTGCTCTTTTTTCCTTTTTGACATTGGAAATTTGGGAACTCAAGAGAAACCTTGTATTCCAAACGGAAATAACCTTACCATATACATTTACTGAAATATTTATCTTGCCAATTCAGGTCTCAATTCAAATATGTTCCCTTCAGAGTCCTTCCCTGACAATTCAGTCTGACACATATGTTCACCAACCTACCACTGTTGGTCTGCTGGTGTGGTTACTCTGTTTTATATCCATCACAGATTTATCACTGTGAGTAGAGTATTAAATATTGTTCACTGATTTATTTTCCATTTCTACCCACAAGAACATAAGCTTCTTAAGAGCAGGGATTTTATTATTGTCTTGCACACTCAGTGCCTAAAACAGAATTTGACTCATAGTTTTCCATTTTATTGTATATTAGAGCTAAAGTTACTGTTTTATCCATTATGTGATATAAAAGAGGAATCAAAATATTGCAAGGCCAGGTGTAGTTGCTCAAGCTGGTAATCCTAGCTACAGGTGGAGATTGGAAGGATTGCGGTTCAAAGCCAGCCCAGGCATAAAATTCGTGAGACCCCCCCCCATCTCAAACAATGGCTTGGTGCAGTAGTATGTACCAAGAACATGTCATCCCAGCTATGTGGGGAAGCACAAATAGGAGGATCACAGTCCAGGCCAGCCTCCACATAAACCAAGACCCTATCTCAAAAATAACCAATGCAAAAAAAGGGCTGGTGGGTTGGCTTAAGCAGTAGAATGCCTACTTAGCAAGTACAAGTTCCTGAGTTCAACCTCCAGTACTGCCCTCCTAAAACATTGCAAAATTCTTCATGTTAGGTTTTTATAAAGGGAAAGGCATGTGTTTAGCATGCCTGCTTTATGCAGGGATGCTAATAGCTAGATTTACTACTCTTTGCCTGTGGGTCTTTTATGGTGGCATTCTCCATGGTTGAAACCATTCTCCTGTTTTACTTCCACTTCAAAGGTGAAGGCCACAAAAATATGACATGTGAAATGACTAGTTCATTGCCATAAACAAGTTAGAAAACAGATCTTCCAGCACCCCTGACTGTTGTTCTTCTCACCAAAATCTACTGCCTGTGGAAGCGAGGGTAATCAACTCACTGCCAGCACTTGGTTCAAAACCTTGAGTCTTTCTGGGAAACCATCCATCACCTAGCACCATCTTAATTAGTTTTTATAAAGTGTTGAAATTGCAACTTGTACTTTAGCAAATAACCAGTAGCCCTTTACCAGGCAAGAAAAGTAATCTCAGAAGTGTTAAGTATTGAAACCAGATTTTAATAGCAAAAGAAAAATTTTTAGGTGCTACAGTCACACCAGCAGAAGATGTGACCAGATAAGCATTAAAGATGATATAAATGGATGATAACCCATTAGTAGCATATGTAAGACAAGTTATAATTTTACATTTTTTAACAAGACCAACGCAAACTCTTTTCTTCAGCTCAATAATAGCTTATTGTTAGCTTTTGAGTGTGGTACCTTCTACCACATGGTACAAAAATCTATCCTAAATTCAGGCTCCTTTTTCTTTGTTTACCTTTGCCACAGAAAGCTAAAGGTCACAAGTGCCTTGGTTTTTGTTCCTCAGCACATGAAATCTACTTCCTGTCATTACCAACTACTGCATAAGATTGTACCATACAACATACCTTGGAAGCTTTTAAATTTCCCCCATATGTTTTCTGTGGTTGTTGAATTCAAAAGAAATAACTGCTTATTGAAAAATAAATAGTACAGTGATGAAAGAACAAAGTAACTTTCTCTCTTTCTTGCTCTCCAGAAATAAGTATCATCACAATTTAAAGTTTTAAAAATTAATTTTTTATGAATTTATTTTTCTAATATATCTTTTTCTTGAAACTCTGTAAGGAAGTGAAGCTTGATTTAGTTGATTTATCAGAGTTTTTCTGGATTTTTTATGTAACCTCAGTTTATAAAAATGTATAAGCAAGTCTTATGAAATAACGTACCACCTCAAAACTAGAAAATGAAGCAGTTAGCCTTTTCAAATATGATGGAAGGAGACACATAAGAAGAAAGAAAGGGCGATGGCTGTACATGCACACTAATACCTCTTCCATCCCCCCTCCCACACACATACATAGAGTCATACATCAGTTCTCTTACCTACTTGCCTAATGCTTCAGTGCCTATGGGCTTTTACCTTCTTTATGGAGATCTTCCCAAACAGTCAGCTTATCCCAAAAGCTCCTGATGGAAACAGTTGAGCCAGAGCCAGTTAGCTTAAAAAAAATAGGGCTAGGGATATAACTCAATGATAGAGTGCTTGCCTAGCATGTGCAAGGTCCCTACGGTTTTATCCCCAGCACTGAAACAAATAAAAACCCAACAAGTCTAGCTTTCAAAAAGCAGAGCTTCAGCAGGGGACCTGTGGCTCATGTGTATAATCCTAGCTACTCAGGAGGCAGAGATCAGGAGTATTGTGGTTCAAAGCCAGCCTAGGCAAATAGTTTGTGAGATACTATCACAAAAAAAAAAAAGAAGAAAACAAAACCATTACCAAAAAAAAAAAAAAAAGGTGGTGGAGTGGCTCAACGTGTAGGCCCTGAGTTCAAGTCCCAATAGCACAAAAAAAAGAGCAGAACTTCAGACATGGATTTAGAGCCACTGTGTTTGGTGATTGGTTTTCCTTTGGCTTTTGGCTTCAAAGTTTTGTTTGTTTGTTTTTGGCTTCATGTTTTCAAACACTAAACCTTTTACTTAAAGCTTTCTCCCTTACTTATTTTTTCCAGTTTTCTCACTCATTCCATTTTTCTGGCCACTCAGACTTTCTTATGTTTAGCCATAGACACATCTTGAGCTAATATTTGGTCTTAATAACTCAGTCCACTATATTCTGAAATTTTCCCTTTAATTGTTAGAATACTCTCAGTAAGTAGTATATCATTAAGTAATGAAAATTGCCGTTTTACATTTTTAATGCAAAGGTGGCATTTGGTTGTAAAAATATTTAATATTTAAACCTCATACTTAATAACTTCTCAAAGGCTCTTTCAGTAATGTAATATGACAGTTTTGTGTATATTTATTTTGCTTATAAACACGAGGTAATGGTATGCCAATAAAATCAGCTTTCTGAGTTATCTCACAGAAATTTTAGAATACTTGAATATTAGTTTCATTTGTCAGACTTATAGATTCATTTCAGACCTACAAGTTCTTTAATATCCCTATTCATGGTTTCTATAACATTTCAATATCTAGATTTAGCCTACTAAAATGTAAACTAAATTTCTATATTGTGCTTCTGGTTTTCTGTATCAATATATAATCCATTGAGTCCTAAATGTGTATTCATTCATTCAACAGATGTTTATTTTTATTTACCAAATGCCACCTACCATGTTATGAGTATACCTAGCTCTTTCATAAGTCTGCTTCAACAGCAATTGCAAATTATCTGTAAGAAATAAGACAGATCTATATTCCTAATAACATAAAACAGCAAATAATTAAAAATATGCAGCACCTTTATTATTTTAGCCAACAATTTTCTCTTGTAATCATGTTATAATTTTATAAAAAATCATTCTTAGAGAAATGTCACAACATTCTGTTTTCATTTTAAGGTACTTATTATCACTTATACAAAATTTACAAGACTGGTTAGAATCAGATGAGATCACTTTAAGAGCTATTTCTATTTTGGCTCATTCCTTATACATCATGGTTTGGAAATAAGCATTCTGGTTACTCAGCTGTTCTAATTAACACAAATCTGATGTCTAAAAAATTAAATGAATATCATATTATACTGACCATAGATTAATATTTCTTTGGTTTAGAAGATGCTTCCTAATTTTATAATATAACCATTACAGAATTTGATTGCCAGGAAAACCTATTAATATAGGAAATATTAGCTTAGTGCCAAATACAGAAAATTATACTATATTTTAATGTCTATCTTAGGGAAATTTGAACCTTCACATTTTAAACAAAGTTTTTCATTTTGTTCTCCCATTTAGAATCCTTGACCTTCCATGATTTGAATCTAATGTTTTTACTGTACTATTTATCTTTTGATGAATCATCCATAGAATGGCTTAACTTAATGTATAAGATCTATTAATTTAAGACCCCATAATTTTCTCATTCATGACTCTATTGGCTCTTTTTGCTATAATTTTTTCCTTAAATTCATAATGTTATTTTTACCCCACCATCACTACATGGCCTAATTTGGGGTCTATTCTGTGACTTTTGAGGTGGACATTTTAAAGTGTACACTTGTAATTCTTGGTGCGAAAAAAAAATAGTCCATAACTTTGGTATCACTAAACTTTACACCTTTTTCCCCAACATCTCTCCTGTTTTCTTCTTATTCTTTAACAGTGCCAAACTCAGAGGTTTGTATGCTTTTTCTAAAAATAACAAGAAGGAGGGACAGCTTGGAATCAGTGTAACTTTAATACAGTCCTTCAGCAAACACTGACAATAAGCTCCACCCCTCACCTTGAACTCTATTGTCTTTTTACACCCTATGTAGTTGCTGAGCTGCCCCCTCCTGATTTAGCATCTTGGGTTCTAAGACTCATGATGGGCTTTTTAAAACTTAATTAGAAGGACTGTGCCTCATACTAGAGGTAGGAAAGATGTTTACCATTCCAAAACTAATTCCGTGCAAATGCTGAATATCTTTGCTGAATAATTAAGTGAAAAGTTAGTCTTAACTTTAAATGTTTCTTTAAATTGGTAGCGTGCATCTTTTTTAATGTGTTACTATCAGTGGTATTTCTCTGGCAATACCACAGAACCTATTTTAAAATGCTTTATATTAAGGAAAAGAGTTCATCTAATAGATAACACTGATTTTTATCTGGGTAGCATATAATGTGTGTCAAGCTCTATGTAAGTATAAATAATAGCCCTCTCACCATAGAACTTAGAGTTTTAAGGCACTTATCTTCACCTTCCCACCCAAAATATAAACACTTTTTGTATCTGTGTTTATGAAAAGATGTTATTTGGCTCTACTTGAATATTTTCAGGTCTTAGAGCTTCTGCCTCCAAAAGCAGAACATTCCCTGTTAGATAACCTAGTTAGAAATTTCTTCCTTACATTTATATAAAGGCAGACTTCTGATAAATTTTCTACTCATTGTGAAACTTAAAATTGCAAATTAGATAAAAACAGAGCAAGTATTTGAAAGGCTGTCATGTAGAAAGAGGGATAAGATAGTCTTTGAAGTCCAGAGAACATAATAGGTTGAACATACAGGAAGACTGATTTTAGATTGATACAAGGATGAACATTCCAATTATTGCATTTGCCCATGATGTAATGACTGGTCTTTGTTTAGTGGGCTCCCATTATTCAGAGTGTTTAAAAAGAGGCTGATGCTGAACATGGTGGTATGCATCTGTAGTCTCAGATACTTAGGAAACTGAAACAGGACAATTGCTTGAACCTAAGAGTTTGAGGCCAACTTTGGCAACATAGAAAGATCATGTCTCAAAAGAAAAAAAAAGAAGATGAATATAGCTTTCAATCAGGGATAGCTGAGTTAGATAGAAAGTTGAACCTGATGACTTCTTCCAAATTTAAGGTTTTGTGGTTTTCCTCGGCATAATGGTCTCAGTACTGCTCTTAACCATATTGCTCTGCGTATGTCCAAAACTATACAAGGAAATTATGTTATTAAATTATTTTGGCTGTCTATTCTTGATCTGAATGCATATAGTCAGCTTAACTTTCTACCTGTATGTGAGTTCTAGATCACTCACCATGGCTACCCTTATGTAAATGCCTTATCTATTTTACACATATTAGAACAATTACAGAGATCTAGACACTATAGTTTTGTTGACATGGTTACATTATCTCATATACTGCTTTAACATCACCAAGCTGTAAATAACAACCACACTTATTTACTTCATTTTTCAACCTACATTTTCTATAAAAATTTTAATTTACCAAGTTTCACCCAGAAATGTTCAACTTTGTTACAAGATTTAGAATCTCAGGTTTATCATCTCTGGTTTAATCATCTCTCTTGTAGAACAGGCATTCTTTGTCCTCCAACATTCTAAGCATCCTTTCAATATTTTAACTGGTTCATTGTTTAAGTAAAACACATTTTTAAAGAAAACATCTTGAAGAAGAAAGAGCCAAGGACAGAGCACTCAATATGAAACTTTATGTGTTATTTTATTCAATTACTCAAAGTGCTTATCTACATAACTAGTGATATCCTTCGGTTCATATTACAGTACCTTTATTCATAAAGGTATCATGCAAAATTTCATCTTATACAGTACATGGTACCTATGATTTTCCTCTTATCTCCCAGCCTGGAGATAGTGTCTAATTTAAATTTATTTCATTTTTCTTATTGAATCTATGTTAGTTCTTCAATAAAAATTCAGAAGCAAAACTCCTCCAATCATAGTCTATTCTAAAACCTTATCATATATTATGTCATGTTTATCAGTATGTTTTTTGTAGAAACCTTGCTAGGTTTGGTTTTATTTGTTCATTCGTTTGTTTGGATATGGCAGCCCTTTCTTTAAGCTTCAGTTTAAGGAATTCTGAGTAATCCTTCAATAATTCCAAAATGTTTATTCATTCACTGAGATTATAACTTGCCCATTTGAAGAGAACACAAAGTAGATCTTTATAGTCCCCTGTCTCCAGAAATATTTCTTTTTTAATGTCCTATTTTAAAGACTTTCCTCCTTGCAAGAAAAAGCCTAAAATACCATTGAAATTATATAGTTCTACTTTCTGTTTTTTCTCTTGGTGGTACTGGGGTTGGAACTCAGGGCTTCACACTTGCAAAGCAGGTTCTCTACTGCTTGAACCACACCTCCAGTCCATTTTGCTCTAGTGGTTTTTGAGATGGAGTCTCTCGAACTATTTGCCTAGATGGCATGGAACCATGATCATCCTGATCTCAGTCTCCCAAGTAACTAGGATTACAGGCATGAGCCACTAGTACTCAGCAGTTCTATGTTCTGTTATCATTATTTTTTCTTAATTTTTTAAAAGTTTCTTTGTATCTTCAGGTTTTTTTTCACAGACCTCAATTGAACATTTGCCTTCAGGGAAGCATTTGGTATTATCATTTCTCATAATCTCTCATTCCATCTCTTACAGAAATCTTCCTTAAGCTAAAGCTTTTTCTAAGAAATCCCCTTATCACAAGTACCTTGACCTGGGCATATCATTTCTCTCTCTTGTTGCCACAGTTTACATTGATATTACTAGAATTTTGCTCTCTCTTCTCTCTTCCCGCCCCCCCTCCCAACCCAGACTGGTCTCTAACCCATTGGGATCAAGCAATCTTCCCACCCTCCCCTCAAGTTCCTGAGTACCTGACTGGGACTACAGACACATGCCACTGTACCCAGATCTTTCAGTGTCTTGTATAGCTACAGTGCCATAAAACTTCTTCCCTCTCCTTTAGTGTTAGGTCCCAAATGCATTTTAATTTTTTCATTACATTTCTGAACATGGAATTGTTGAGGCTTAGTGCATGCAATAATTATATACATGTATTAACTTCATCTTTAATGAACCAAATTCTATAGTTAGTATATTGGTGACTTAAGCAGAAAATGAAGTTCAAGTTATAAAATTTATATTTTTCATCCACATAGGATTTCACAGAAACTGGTCAGCCAACTTTTATTCTGTAAATAATGGAAAAGTAGGACTATAAAAATTAGGTGACTTCATTAGGAAAATTTGCAAGATTTTTAATCCTTTCCTCTTGCAGCTCTCTGGTAAAATAAAGTGCCAAGATAAACTAAGTATTAGAACACTACAGACTTCTACAGAATCTAGTAAGAATAAGAAAATAAGAGTACCAAAAATTTCTAATAGCCTATATTTTAGATCCAAGCCATATCCTTGATCAGCAATTTCTTTGGTCCGCTATATTAAGTGGTTCCTAACAATTATAATTTCTATACTGTGCCCTAACTCATATCCCTTATAAATAGCTTCAAATTATAGAAACAAGTGGCATTCAGACCTTTTTCATTTTAAGTCCTTTTATATAAAGTAATGAATGGTGTCTTGATACAAGTTAAGTATCCCTAATCCAAAAATCTAAAATAAAAAATGATTCAAAATTTGAAACTTAAAAATTTTGGATTTTTTTATTATGAAATCTTCAGATCTCAGAGCATTTCAGATTTGGAATTTTCAGATTAAGGATGCACAAACGATAAAATCTATGCAAGTGTTCCAAACTCAAAAAAAAGCTCTGCCCTCTGAAACACTTTTAGTCCCATGCATTTCAGATAATGGGCATTGTACCTGTAATATGAAATTGTACTACTATTATGTCCAAATTCTTACGCTAAAGAATCTAGAATCCTTTTCTGTCATGAAAAAAAGTAGACTGCTCCTAAGTATTTTTTAATCATGACTGTTCCATTGGTTTTCAAGGTAATACAGAATTATGATGCATTAACTTATCTATCTAATCAAACTTTTATTGTATTTATTGCTCAATTTCTAGGCAGGTGTTCTACCATTTAAGCTACTCCACCAGCCCATTATTGCTCAATTGCTAAAATCAGAGCTCATCTTAGATTGAGAATACCTAACATACTTATATATTACTCCCAATAACCCATAGTGATTGTGCCCCAATAAAATGAAAGTGTGAGTGATATAAGCCATTAGTCTTGACTGAGTAAGGTAAAATACTAATTCCTATAGTTTAATTGTCTCTAATGAAATGACTAAATTTTTAGACAAAACCTTTAGTTGATCCAGTGATATTATAAAGAGTAAGATCATTTTAGTGATTGGAGAATGCTAATTTAGAATTAAAAAAATCTCAACTCAGTTTTCAAAAACATTATTAAAATAATGCCAGTGTCATTAATGAGTGGGTAAATCACTGAAATATTTGAGTAAATTTTGTCTACTCTTTTTCTATTAATTTTTCTGTATTTAATAGAAATATAGACATGAGTAGATTTTTAATGTGACATTTTTAAGTGTTGAAACAGTAACTAATGGTTATGTCATAATGTTATCCATTTTACCTGATCTATACACTACAGAAAACTAGGCATTCAAAATCTGCTTAAAGGACTAAGTTTTAGACACGTCAAGCATTTGGCTGTAACCTCTTCCAAGATCTCCCCAAAATAGTAAGGTGGTAAGATAAGATTTTTTCCATAGTAATTAATTCTATTCAGCCTTTATCAACAAAGAAGGACCTTTGGAGAGTGTGCTTATAGCCTATATTTATAATAATTAAAACCTCATCTTAAGTCTTTTGGACTTACCTCATCTATTCCTTATGTTAATGACATGTGAATAACTTGACAATCTAGGTCATTCAAAGAAAATATCCCTTAACAGTAGTTATACTATCACTTCATTTAAGGCATAAATCATACTTCCTTGACATAACAGTGCCAGAAATAGCATTTTTGACCTAAGAATCCCCCTCTGCCACATAGTTCACATCAAAGATTTAAGTAAGTCTAGCGAGGTAAAGCATTTTACACAGTCACTATATAGAACTTTTTATTTAGTGTTGTTCATGTGTACCCCATGTACTTAGACATTGAACATTTTGGTGATTTAACTCAATTCAAGTATTATTTATGGAAATACCACAGTGTTCTGAGTACCTACTTTGCTAAGTGCTAGAAAATCAAATATTTTAAATCATAGTTAGCAATTCATCATCTAATGGGAGAGAAATACATTCTTAGTGTATTGTTACAGTGTAATACACTAAGTCTTTTAAGAGATGAACATATTAATATCTATGAGTGTACTTAGGTCTTGAGTATCTATACCTTATAAAATCAGACAAGGCTTCAAAGAAAGTATGACATTTAAACTAGATGAATAAGATTTCACCAGGAAGAAAAGAAAAGGAGAGTATATTGTAGGTGAAAACATAGCATCAGCAAAGGTAGGCATGAATAAAAACAAAGAGTAACTTAGAGAAGTATGTCATGGTCGTATAGGTGAATAGAGATATGACAGAGAACTATGTTGGAACTAAATCAGTAACATCCTAGTATACCATGCCTAAAGGTTTGGCTTGTGTCTAAAAGAACATGATGCAGGGGTTTCAGTAGATTTTGGTAGGATGACGACATAATCTAAGTTTCAGAAATATCACTCTGTTGATAATGTAAATGTATTGGCATGGAAAAATATATGTGATGGGGACACCAGTTAGAAAACTGTCTCAGTTATTCAAATGAAATATATGATAACTCCCACTGCAGATGTGGAGACAAAAATTATTTGCTCAGATGGAGAGATCCACAGGTAGAGAATAGGACTTTAAGAGTAAAATGAATGCTGGAAGCATGCCTAATGGGAGAATGGGGTATTGAATTAACTTAACATTAATAAGATGTCTGCCAAGTAGCACTGAATGGCCTAAAGTTGGAAATATGCATTTAGAATAGTGCTCATCAACACGTATATACAGTGTTCTGTAGCAATACTTAGTGGCCAGCCAAGAGTAGGAAAACAGATATAGGGAAGAGCATATATAGCACATATCCAAGAATGTGAGGGAATTGAGGGGTCTTACCAGAGAGGTTCAGTGGAATAAGGAAGTGAATTCAGGAGGAGCGGGTTCTTGATGAGATCAAAAGAGCATACAGAGTTGAAGAAATAGAAGGAGAAGAAGCTATAATCAGAGAGAGCTATAGGACTTCAGAGGTGACATAGTGGTGTTTTTGGATTTGATAGCAAGAATCCAATATAGAGGTCTCTTATTTCAAATTCCTCAAAATCCTTTTATGTTTGTGTCTTGAGGAGGAAAAATATCTTTGGAGCACTGCCACAATAATGTATAAAGTAAGCTATCTAAAGTCAGGAGGGAAACTCCCATTGGTATAAGAATTAAATCCCATTTATATTAATAGGATTTATTTATTATTTGTTTCAATTGCTTGGTGAAATATATCCAATGAATGTAACAGAAATTACGACATGAAAACTGAAGATATTAATCTTGCTACCTCCATTCTAGAGCAAGTTATGTCATCTTTACATCATTAATTTAACAGTCTTTGAAATAATTTTAAATTTGATATCAAGGGCAGCACTCTGAATGAAATCATTAAATTGTATGTATTTATCCTTTTACTTTCACTGTTGTCTCAGGAAAACTCTTTTATATTTCCTATAGACTGCACCTACCTATTAAAGTAAAAGATATTTTAGTGATTTATCTTTTCTATAAAAATATGTTACATAGTCTGGTTTAAAATGCAATCTGCAAGAACCAGGCACGACTATAAATCTGACTCATTCTTTACTTATGTGGAGAGAGAAGATATTATCCCACATGGAAAAAATATTAAAATAGAATGGCCTTCCCTAAAGTAAATCCCAAATGCCTATAGCATGATGTATTTTGTTTAAATTTTATAGATTGGTTGGACACATTAATCTTATAAATAATAGCTAACTTTTTTAATGAGTTCTTACTATGTATCAGGCAGCACTCTAAGGTCTTTGCATAGTGTAACTATTCACTTAATCCTCACAACAACTCTATGAGATAAATACTATTATTTTCCTCATATTCTAGATGAGGAAACTGAGTTTAAATAGTGTAATCCAGGACTCCCAGACAATTAATAACAGATCTGAGAATCAAACTAGGGTACTCTGAAGTAAAGTGATTGCTCTCAACCACATTTTGCCTCTCAGATCTACAATTTTAATTTAGGATAAGTTCACCAAAATGTTTCCTTTCATGTGCTTTCTCTGGAAAGGTAGGTAGGTAGATAGATAGATAGATAGTAGGTAGATAGATAGATAATAGATAATTAAGCCTAAATAAAAGGAAATGATTTTTTAACTTTTATTACAGCAGTTCATGATTACTAGTAATATGCTTCAGTAAGTAAGGCAAAAACCTCATTCTAGTCTTTCAGTAATATTCATACTAATTTACCTTTTATTACTAAAATTATAATTAGTGTATTTTCCAGTTTTAACTAATCAGTGTTCAGAATGAAGTACCATAATTTGTAAGACTTGTGAAGCAATTCTATCACTTAAGTCAAAACTTTTCATAGTATTTTAAACTTTGACATGACAAAGGGGTTGTATCCAATTTGTTAATATTAATAGTTTTTAAACTACTTACAGGATTGGGAATAAAGGAGAATGATGGAGGGGGTAAATGCAACTATGACATATTGTAAGAACTTTTGTAAATGTCACAGTGTACCCCCAGTACAACATTAATAAAAATAAATTTTAAAAACTACTTCCCAAGAATGAAGTCTAGAGACCAATTTGAAAAGTATTTCATGTAGTAGCCAAAGTTACTATTTCAGTCTTTCATTCCCCAGTTCTACTTTACTCATCTTCTTTGAAACAATCCAAGTGTTTCTGACTATTGAACCATGGGAGGAGGGTAAAAAAGAACCATGGGAGGAGGAAAATTGAAAGATACCATCACTGATCTTAGCAGTCCCTACTCACTCACAGATGCTAAATCTGATGTATTTCTTCTCTCCTGATGAAATAATGCTTCTTATCACCTCTTAGAAATCCAAAAAGACAATTCATATGCCATGAAACTATTAAAAATGCAGCATGCATATAATCTGGTTTCAACTTCTTATTTCTTATTTTAAGTATACAATATGTAGCCTGGAATAAAATTCATTACCAAAGTGAACTCCAGTGAAATTTTACATTTTCTGCAATCATCTTTCAAGATATTGCATATAACAGTAATTTATGAAGTAGAAATTAAAATGTAAATGTCAGTGTCATAAACATTATTACTGAACTAACAGGCTAAATTGATTTGCCTTCAGAATGTTTACACTAAGTTTCAGAGGAGTAAAAGTTATTTGGAGCTATTTCTTAGAATTCTTTAAAAAGGAATACTACTAATTAGATTATATATATTTTGCCAAAACAGCAATGCCACAATTAAACTAATAGATCCTGTTTAAGAAAAACAAATTCAGAACAACTGAAGAAATTGTTACTTTTAACCCGTATGTTCTGACTTTTGATTTGACATCTTAGTAATAATTTGATGTGGGTATCTGTAACCCACCTTTTTTAGTGAGTTGCTATGGGTACTCCTGAGGTAAAGTACCAGTTTGTTGGCGCATCAAGCTTTGTCCATGCTAAATACAGACACTGCATTTGATTTCAGCTTGGCAGTTTCTATGGGGAGCAATGTACCATAGTTCTTTCCACTTCCCAGGCTGACTTCTTCATCACCATGGTGACCAGATCTGCCCAAAAACAACTAAGATCTGAAATCATTCCTGGTATGGCTAAAACTAAGGCCTTGGGAACCAAGACCTTCCATAATTAAAGTATATAATTTTGTTAAAGAAGAGACCCTGCTTCTGCTTTTGAAGTATTTATTGATTTTCCACAAAGAGAAAAGAAGCTTGCTAGTGTGCTGTGCTAAAGATTTACAGTAAGGAGAAAGAAAATGTCATCCTGACATTTTCCTTGGTCAAGTTCTGGTTTTGTGGGTATTTATGGTGTGTACTCTGCATAGTCAAATACTAAGGAGTAATGTTTCATTTCACTGTTCTTAAATATTGGTAAGCATTTGTAATATACAGTTGGTAATCTTAAAGTGCAACTCTTAATTTTAGTTTGAAATTTTCTAAATTTGTTTCTAAATCCAATGTTGACATCTTTTAGATTATTTCTGCAATTTCAGTAAAATCAGGTTAAGCAAAATTATTCAAGAAACTTTATCATAAGTATATGTGAACTTTACAAGAAGAAATCAATGGAATGTTTCACTATAAAATCCAGTTATAGTATATCTACATAGGTCTGATGAATTATCTATAGAAGACCACATAGATCAATAATGTTTTGTAACATGTTCATATATGTATATTTGTATATATATATGCATATGTACATATACATAAGTTTGTGATACTCTTGTATGTATCAAAGAACTCTGTGGAACTTGGGACCTATTTTTGATACTAGTGTATATATACTTACACTAATGGTACACACACACACACACACACACACACACACACACACACAAATCATAAAAGGGGCCCAAGTTCCGCAGAGTTCTTTGATGATCACTTTGCTACAGATAGAGTATTTACTCTGTAGCTACTAACATTGTTATGCTGTACCCCTCTCCACCCTAAAATGGCAGCAAAAGAGATGGTAAGGAAGTCTTAAGTGGAGCTTGGGAATTCCAAATTGGCCCTTTGTCTTGCATATCGCTACAAAGTGACTTAAGACAGCATCTCTACTTTGACAGTTGTATTTTTTTCAGCTGAAGAAGGCAACATGGTCCTTGTTTAATAAGATATACTAAATATGAATTTTAGGACTGGAGGTGTGGTTCAATGGGGGAGTGCCTGCCTAGCAAACGAGAAGCTCTGAGTTCAAACCCCAGTACTGCGAAAAAATGAATTTTAAAATCCTGATTTCAGTGAACTATACAATTATTCTTATTTTGTAAAATGCATTATGAATAAGCTAGCACCACAAATTAATTAATTTACAGATGGGAAACAAATTTATTAATATAATTAGATATTTTTGTTTTGTTTGCTAGCAAGAAGTTAATACTTCATTGCTATATAGTTGGATACAAATTAAGATGTATGATGCATAGAACCTTCTGACATTTCAAACGTTTGAATTTTACAAAAGGAATTTCACCCTAATGCAGTTCCTGCATGACTCTAGTGTTCTGTAATTATACTGGTAAGTGTGAGATTTAACATGTGATGCGAAATGTTGTTAAACACAGATATGAAAACTTTTTGCAATAGCTATAAATTCATTTGTATTTGTGCACAAGAACATTGAGAGTCAGCATCTGTGTACCTCTTTAGTAAAATTTACTTTCTTTAAAAGGACAGTGCCATATAATCTTGTTAAGAAACAAAAATGAAACTCATAAGTAATAGGGCATTTTTGAAAAGCATATGCCTCATATGCTCTCAGATTTAGTAGTTTTCCATTTCAAATATAAGATAAGTTTGCTGGGACAAAATGTAGTAACCCGCAATTTCCAAGACAGGTAAGACTGAGTATGAATATTCATTACCACCAGCTTTTATTAAGATGGACATTTGTACTACTTCGTTGCCATCCATACTATATCTCTTACAAATGTAATTTTACAGTGTATCTTAACAAATAACTTTTTTCTTCTGGTCATGTACAAAATAACATGTTGAATACTTAAAAATACAGTTTGAATGTTGAAATATACAGAATGCTTTAATGGAGATTTATGAGAATAGTCTATGAATTCTTTATTATATTATTATAGATAGGAAAATGAAAGAATAGGTGAAAATGACATTAATTAAAATGAGAGATTCAATTTGAGGTGAAGAGAAAATTTTAATGATAAGTGACTATCACTATATAACTTTAGATTCTTGTAAACATCTCTTGAATTTTCTTTTTGTTGTTCTTGGCACTTGCTTTGCTGGGGAAGGTATTTTTGATTGTCCTTAAATTCAGTAGTTGGCAGTGCCCCCAAATCAGCTTCTCCTTGCCAGACTTGTTAATGAGCAAATGATCCCAAATGTCAGGCTGATATGCCAAGGAGGTTATTAATAAGGCACTAACATTTAGAAGGTTTTGAAAGAGGAAAATCAATATTCCAACTATTTTGTAATATTGGAAGCTGAGAAAAAGTATGTAGAAATCCATTTCAAGCTTCTAGAATGAAAACCATGGTACAAGATATATATGTTGAATATGTTCAACATATATGCATGTATGGAAATATCACTCATGAAACCTCCACATTATACAGTTCATATGCACTAATAAAATTGTGGGGGAAAGAGTAACCCCCACAAAAAAGTGTCATACTTTTTGAGGAAATAATATATTTATTATTTAATTATTATTTATATAATTTATTTGTATTTAATGTAAGACTCACTCCTTTTCTTTATTCTCAATTTCAAGGATTAGAAAGTTTTGCCACTGATTGCTTTCCAAAGAAGCTGGACAGTAAAGTAGAATTAGCATAGCATCAGAATTTTCTGACCACAGAGCAAGTTAGCTTATCAGCCAACTTGGCAAAAGGTCATAAAGGCAAAGTCCTTCCTTCGTTTTCTTTGTGTGGACTGATGGAGTGAACATGCCCAATGTGTCTTCACAACCCCA
This sequence comes from Castor canadensis, assembly GCF_047511655.1. Taxonomy (NCBI): domain Eukaryota; kingdom Metazoa; phylum Chordata; class Mammalia; order Rodentia; family Castoridae; genus Castor; species Castor canadensis. The sequence continues at coordinate 123,945,150 of NC_133405.1, read as the reverse complement.
GTTCCCAAGGTAGACATTCCTGTACCTGTTACCCTACCAGCATTTCTCGTTTGGAGAACTCAAGTCAAATGAGATGGGAAAACTAAATAGCTTGTTTTGAAGATATTTTTACCATGCAAACACGTAAGTAGATAGGTTCAGTTCAGGTTGGAACTGCCTTTCAAAGTACTTATGAGTTGGGAGGAGGTGGAAATGTCCTTAGCAGGATTGGAAGGATTAAAAGATAACCCGTAGAAAGAAACAGACAAGAAAACTACTTGGATATTTTTAATCCCAATTTGCCTTTTCATTTTGGCAAAGCTAGACAAAGTCACAGATGAAGTGTCTGATAACTCACTTGTTCACCAGATGGTCAGTTCTCATCACTAAGTTACTTCACACTTATCATCATACAGACTGTGTATGATCTATCTAATTATATCCCTTTAATATTGACATATGATAGTAATAGAGTTTAAAAATTCTCATAAGTTAAAAACATACATTATTCATCTCTGAAGTATTTGGAAACTTTACTGTTTCCTGTAGTGGATTTATGTCTCAGACTTCAGCTAAATTATCCTTTGTAGCTATTTTAACTGGAGCTGAGTACATTAATAATATTATTTTAAAATAAACCATTATTAATTATAAAATAGGTTGCAAAAACAATCCATTAGGAGACTGCCATGAGCCTACACTTCTTAAAAAAACTTTACCAGGAGTGGTTGTTTCTACTAAAGTTGTCTCAATGAAATTTAACATGATTTTTTATTAATTATCCCAAAATAATATTATCAACTTAAATATTTTAAAATCTAAATGAATTAGGATAGAGGGGTCAAATATTAAGTCAAATAAAGTAGATAATTCTTATCAATTTTAAGACAAATTTCAAAGTTGTACAATATCATGAACTCTTTGAAGTGAGGCTATTTTATGTATTTATTCCTAATATTTGATACGTACATGTATATACATACACCCATAAGCAACCATTAAATCCTTATGGAACAAAATGTGTCCATAAAAATTAATTCCTCCCATTTTCCATTTCAAAATCTGGGTGACATTTATGATGACAGTATAATATGTGGCAAAATTCTTAGTACATTTTTCTGAAATAAATCTAGACATGTTATTGAAAATAGACTGATAGTAAATGGAATTAACAGATTAAGTACTTCTGCTGTGATAAAAATTAAAATGCATTTTCAATTGTTACCAGTAAATAAGCTTCATTTAAAGGGTAGTAAAAGTTAAGGGTGTAGCTCAGTGATAGAATACATGCATAGCATGCATAAGGCCATGGGTTCAATCCCCAGCACCAAAAAAAGATAAGAGTACTTTAGATCTCCCTTTATTTCAGATAATGGTTTTTAGTGCAGATAGAAAAAGCCATTGTGAGTAATATACTCACAAATAACAAATTAAGTCACTCTAAGGTGATAATATAGCAGTAGGTACATTAAAATGAACTATTACTTTAATTAGAAAATACTCCTCTCCTGTGAATTATACACACAGGAAGGAATTGTGATTTGAATTATCTGGAAGGAGTATTTCCTTATTTGTTTTGCCTATAGCTAAGTATTATTTTACCTGAAAATATTAATTAAAGAACTTTCTAAGTTCTGGAAATATAAGCACAAACTATATTACTTCTTATTATTTTTCACTTTATTTTTAAAAGAATACTTTACATTGAAAATTCTGCTCATTCATAAAATAAAAATAAAGATTTTCCAATTCCTAATCCCTGTGATGTTAAATGAAAGATAAGTAAGAAAATTTTTTTAAACTTCTGTCTTTTTTAACTCAACCTTTTACAAGAAAACAGGTCCTCAAAATTTGGACAGATACTACTTAAGCCACAATTAACAAGTCTCTATTTTAGTTTAAACATTCTGAACCAAAGTATGAGCCCACTCTTTCTGATACTGACATTGAGAAAAGTAATTGTCGCTGATTAACACTTCATGGTGTTAGTCTTCTCAAAAAGAAAAACTTAGGTCTGAATACATACACTTAGAAGAAAGGGAAACTCCAGATAATTATGTTAAACAAATAAACTTTCCTAAAATAAGCACAAAACACTTCTACTCTCCTAAGAGCTCTTGTATTACTGCTAATAGGCTTAAATGTTTGCTATTGGTAAACTTTGTTATCCACAAACAGTTTAACCAGTATTCTGTAGCTTTGCTCTTAAATTGGCTCTCAAGTTCCCTGATGATGGAACTGAATAAATAGAATGGAGTTCTCTCTTAGATCTCAAACAGAAGTAGGAAACTTTCTAAGTGTTCATTAAGCTTAAGCACTTCTTATTTCCATTTTCAAGTATTTTCTTCATTAAAGAAAATATTTTCTCACCTATTTTGTATTCACATGTAATCATGCTGTTGCAAATGTTGTTGCCTCCACTTTTAACCACTCTGTAATCCTCAAGCATTTAATTGAAGGATCAGGTATTCCTAGTAGGTACATTACTAAAAGCCAGATTACATTTCTAAAACTTATGATTCTAGAATTTATATTTATGCTTGTTATTTGGGTGGTTCTTAGTGGAGCAATTTTTAAACTCATAAAATGGGAAAGAAATATCCTTCTCAGAGTATCCTGTATGGATTCAATCTGTCTCAAAGAACTTTCGTGGGAAATGGATCCTCACCAGAATAAGTCATTCTATGCATGATTCATATGGCATTACATCTAGGTCCAGAGCTCCAGGGGCATAGTAAGAGGGAAACATGATCAGTTACTTCTTACACAGTGAGGCTGCTGGCCTCACAATTGGTGATTTCATTGATGAGTGGAGCTAAATAAATATTTATTAATATGACAAACAGAAACATTACTGATTTTCTTTGGAGTACCATAGATATGTTTCTGTTGTTTCAAAATGTCATTGGTTAAGCACTCAGAAAATAGTGGCTTGTTTTAATAACAGAAATTTTTACTTATTTTTTTGGGCAGTTCTGGGTATTGAACCCAGGGCCTCTTGCATCCTAGGCAAACATTTAACCATTGAGCTACATGCCTAACTCCAATACCAGAATTATTTTTACAGTACATCAGTCATAAGAAAATAAAATAATCCAGTGATAAAGAAGCATGCAGTTTCCACTTGTTCTTCTAGAAAACAGGTATAAAATTAGTCTGCAGTTATAATAAATTAGTTTAACTGGTTTGCATAATTTGACTATCTGAATAAGAATAAATGAAGTTGTCAGAGAAAGGTAGAGATAGGGAACTGAGCACAAAAAAGAAAGAGAGAGATAAAGCCCAAGGAAAACTCAAAAGGAGAAAAAAGGTAACAGTGTTAAGAATCTGAAAGGGACATTGCAAAAAGTTAAAGATAAATGTGAGATTCACAAAAGTCAAAGCTAGACTTTCATAGAACAGAATCATTGTGAAGTGGGTTTCTTTTTGTGTTTTAGAGATTTCTTATAGATGAGCCTTTGTGTCCTTGCCTCTGACTTCCCTTACTCACCCGTGCATTCATAATGCATATACCTAGACATACAGTTGATTCAGTAGAGTTGAGTAGAGCAGCATCTAGACAGTTGTTCAGTTTACCTCAAAAATAAATAAGAATTATTTAACCATACACAAAAGTTTAGCTTTAAAGAAGTTATTAAAATAGTTTACCAGAGCCTCTTTCATCATAATTCTAATAGACCAAGTTATTTCTGTTACATTCTTCAGCAACCTTGGATTTTTTTAGGTTGTTCTACTGGTGACAGAACTAAAAATAAAATATTCTATGAAGCCCCCAATATCAAGGCTTCTAACTTAGAGGCATGTTGTGTATGCAGTACAACATTTGGCCTTACTTTAACCAGCCCTACCCATTGGGTACCCATCCCAATGTGACTGGCCTGAAACAGATCTCAGATTGCAAGTGGGCCTGGGAATCACTTGAGTTACTTGTTTAAAATTCTGATTCAGTGGCTGAGGGGTAGGGCACAGAAATTTGTGTTTAACAAGCACACCCCATTCTCATCCCTGAGATTCTGAAGCCAGTGGTACTGACCACTACTAGTTGAAGAGCTACCTTGCCTTAGGGAGTTGCCTTCTGGTGCGCTAGTACACACAGACTAGTAGCTAACTGTAGCCGTTTTGAATTAGTGCTCTTCCTTCCAGGCAGTCCTTCACTCTGACTAGGGGCTAACCTGAAGAAGTGTTCACAATCTCTTGGAATAAAACTCAGCAATCCAATAGAAACAATGCTGCAGTGTAACTAAGCCTGACTTGCTTACCAGGGCTCTAGTTCAGCTTAATACGGTTAAAAGGGCATTAGGGAACACACCAGAAATCAAACTATTCCTGTAGCATTGTTTACAGGGAAATGAGGAATGTGTTCAAAACAACTTGCAAAGTGTTCGAATTGCATACATAAATAAAATTCAGTTTAAATTTAGAAATGACCTTGTGTCCAGGATTAGATTGCCTCCAGTTTTCCTGCCTAAAATTCCATGCCCTTATCAAAAAAAAAAAAGTGATAGGAGCTAAAGGTAGTTTTTCAGTATTATAATCTTCTAAAAATGAGGTATTATATTTTGCTTCATTTGACCTATTTGACATATGAAGATTACTTAGTTCTTAGCCCTTCTCTGCACTGAGTATGATGCTGATTTCTGAACTGCTGCATCTCATTTTTTAGATTTTAGTGTTAGATATAGCATGTGCCCTCATTCTATAAGGGAGGTAGTAACGAACAGCACCCTTCCTCTTTCCGTCTCCCAATTTATTTCTTCTTCTAGATATAATTCAAAAGATATGACAGGACGTTGCAGATAAAATTATGCCCTAGGCTTAAGGGCTAGACAAATACTGCTGATTTGTTCCTGCCAACAATATTTGGATTCCCCAAGATCCAGAATGAAATGAACTAAGAGAGACGCAGTTTATTTTATCCAAATTGTTCTCAATTTTTCCAGTCATTAAGAACCTTCATTTTCTTCCAGTTTCTTAACTTCTTTGTATGTGGCTTATGCTCAGGTGTAAACTCACCCTTTTGTCATATTTACTCTACAATAGCTTTTCATTTCCCTTCACTTTGTATTATTTAGCATGTGGGCTCCTCATCAGAGCAGTACTAGCTAGGCTATTCTGCTATCTCACTGATCAGGATGTGGTAGCATGTATTATCAGAGTAGTCAGATAGCCTCTGGTCAGAAGACTGGAAAACCTTTCATCACACTTCCTGATTGCATGAATTTGAGGACAGACTTTATATAGAAATACATTCTTACCTTTTTAGAACACTGATCCTTTTTAACATATGTATGTAGAATACTTTTAGCAAACCTTTCTGATTAAAGTTGTAGATGTGCGTATACAAGATTAGAGGTGGGAAAAGGTTTATCTGTTTGTTACTATGTATATTTAGAGGATCGGCATTTCAAACAACCAAGCTAAAGCAAAAAGTGTCCCGTTTATGGCCAAGTAGACTTGCATGCCAACAGAAAGACATTATGCAATTCTAGACACATTTTTCTATTTTCTCTTCATGGGTATTGCATGATGGTATTTCTAATACAAATACTAATATGCTTTGGAATAATGGCACTCGCAGGTCTTTCATCATATTGTATCACTGCTTTATCATATTAGGCTAATACACTGCGAGAGTTGGTAGAACCTCTCCATGCCAAATCGGATCCACTTCTGTTGGCACTCAACTCATTGGACTCACAGATTGATAAGCTATTGTTTAGAGAATTTAGATCGGAGAGAGTCGGCACGGCGCAGACTCAACATCAACCTCTTGCAAGCAACTAAAATGGCCTCGTCCTTGCTGTTTATAACAGAATACAGACTTGTAAAAAGTTTAGATCATCAAGTGTTTTGGATTGGGGGCCTCCCTAAAGGGATGTTAAGAGGGGCAGGCCACTCATAAGAAGAATGCGAGCTTTCTACAGTGGCACTAGCATAAGATCAAAGCCAATCAAGATGGAGCACAGTAACAGAAAACTGCCCTTTCTGTGGGAGAACAGAAGGGGAAAGGGTCTTGACTGGGGAAGGGCTCTGTGTGGTGACACCTCAGTTGTGTTCTCCTGACACCAGAAAAAGAGAGGGATCAGCTCCAATAACTAGAAAATCCTGGCTGTTTAATGGACTCTTCAGTGGCCTCTTTAAGACAAAGCAGAGGAAGCAAATTCTGTATTAAGTGTATTTTGCATTTTTAAAAATTGACGTGCTGTATTGTACTAAATTAAGTGTAATCTATTAAGGCAAGGTATACACAACCTGCTCTGAAACTTAATGTGTTTATTCTATTATAAAGCATATCCAGGGGAAAGACAGAGACTGCTTTCAGTGGCACTAATAAAGGAAGTTCTTCATGCCAGGCTTTATTAGATTCCTCAGCTAAAATTCTAACTTTCTCCTTATTTCTTGGCACTTGTATACAAGTGTTGTTGCCTCTTAGGACAGGCATGAGCTATTTTCTGTAAAATATTCCAAATCTTTAGGCTGTGGTTTTCATTTTTGAAAAAGTATTTTGTCTGGATGTCTTTCAAACTAGCTTTAGATATTATTTAATACAATGTAACTGGATCCCCCATGGCTCAGTATTGCTTATTTTTCTTCTGTGGTGGATGTGAAATTTCCCTTAGTTGGATAAGATACACTGTAATAATTTCAATGCTAATTAATGGATATTTCATACTGTGCAATGAACAGAAAATTTAACATTGTATTTTGAAATGTTTTTTCTTCCTGTCACCTCAGTGTGTGGTATTGCATAATGTGAATACCTGTAAAAATATAAATTACTTAAAAATAAAAATATGACCAATTGATATCAGATCTTTTTAGATAGCTAAATAATTTGCTAAGTATGCTTGATAGTAAATATCTTTCTAAAGAGAAGTAATCTATGCTTCTTTCTCACAAATGGAATTTGTGTTGTGAATAAAATCACATTGATCTGCCTTACAGTTGCCTCTGTGCTCTAACCATCTTAATGTGTTTTTTACGTATATCTAAAAATGGTGGTTCTGGTATGTAGAAATCCATCAAAAAGCATTTTATTGGCATTTACTATTAATGGCATTGGGTCTTTCTCCCTGTTTAAGTCATAGTAAAATTTTATGATCTGAAGAATTTTAGTTTTTTTCTCTTTGGAATGTGGTGACTCTACATTAATCTCCAAATGTAGTCATCCCTTATCTTGAGTTTTAAACTGTCCCGAATACGAATTCTTGCCTAAGAACTAGGTACCTTAACCTCCATTTCTATTAGTTAAATTTTCTAAATCTCCTGGGTAAATCTAGACTTTATCATTTATATGTGTGATCATCCTTCAAAGAACCTTCCTTCTTTGGGTCAGTAAGCCAATGCTAAGGACACCAATGTTTTGCCGCCTGAACTATTCATCATAAAAACTATCGTGCCCTGAAAATGCAACCACTGCCACATATTGGTTGTCAAACCACATAATATGGCAGAAATTTGAGGCTCAGAGAAAGAAGTATAGAATAAACTTAGGTGTGTCTCTTTTGTAACATCTTTGTGAAAGTAGGTTTTACTGTTTTAAAGGAATGGATGGAGACAAGCACAAGGCCAAACTGGATTTTGGTGAAACACGTTGTTATTCTTATGAGTATGGGCTTTATGTGTTCATAAAAGCTTAACACTGTTGAGAGAGCCACTCAATTGGTCCTTTTAAATGAAGGGCTTTTTTTCTCACTAAAATAAATTTTCCATCAGAGAAATTATGGCCTAATAGTAATGCTTGGGTATTGTTATTTTGCCTAAAAGAAAACAAATAAATGGCTTCTAATTATGAAACAGGTAGCTAATTACAGAGGAACAACTAAAAAGCTAATTTTAAAAATCTTTGCTCTTTTCTGATATAACAAACACCCTCCCCTCTCCCCAGTTTTACAATGCTAGGCATAGCTTGTTGATTTATATAAAAGCATGAATTAAGAGAGCTAGTATTTAATGTAAAACAATTCAAATTATAGTGTAAACCCTGAATACTTAATCATCTTTAGCAGAAAACCTACAGACATTAAATCCATTAAAAATTTTGTCACCTTACATATAAATGAGTTGTTCTTTGTAGCGTGCTGGTAAATTAGTATTCATAGAAAATATTCCTGTGGTCTCAATGCAAATGTTAATTGCCCTTTGCGACAAAAATAGCGTTCCACATACTTGATATCATTAGCCTGGAAGACTTAAAATGCTTTCTGGTTGTATAAGAACAAATGCCTTTCAGATTTGACTAGTGACTAATACTACTATGTCCAGCCTTCTCTCCCATTTGTGATTTAACCTTTCCCAACCTTCTGTGCTCATTACACAGCTGTATTGTGGAAAGAACAACTGTTTCCACGAAGACATTGTTGCCCAATTTTAAAAGACCACAACTCCCTTCCAAAACATGTACCAGAATCCACTACCTATTGTTAGTATAGTTCTTCAAAAGCCCATTGGTATATTCATTGGTTCTGTTTTCATCTTTCACTCTCCTTCAACATTTCCATTGCAGAGACAGAGAAATGGGGAGGACAACAGAGTGAAATTTTAGGTCGCCAAGTTTTTATTCTCTCCTTAATTTTCACCAATGAAACATAAACAATATTACACAGTCATCTGCCTTAATAAGAACACAGTCACCTAATAGTGAGCCTTCTTTGGAGTATTTTGTGTATAAAATAGAGAAAACTGTCACCCCATTTGAATTTGTTGAGTGCATGAGGCACTGTGGCAGGTTGAAAATGGGAAATGCAAAAAAATGAGTGACACAATTTCCCCTCATAGGAAAGTCACAGTGTAGTCTCTGAAGGAGAATGCACAGAGGTCCATTGAAACATAGGATGAAAAATGTGAGAGTTTCTTCTTGCAATTTTATATCTCATCCTTTTGAATTTCTCTTCTGTATGTAAGTTTTATTTTATTTATTAATATACACTAATGCCTATATGTCAGTTATCAACAACAGAAGTGTTTTAACTGATAAGCATACTCAATCAAAGAAAAAATTTGGAAACCAATGAGCCTGAATGTGAAGAACACATTAGCCAAAGACTTTGTGGTGTTTGAGAAATGCACTGTCAACTGCTAATAAGCAGTTTGCAAGAGGTTCGTTCCAGCAAATTAGTAATTTTCATTAGCTAATCTTTTCTTTAAGCTTCTCTTTATCTCTCACTACCTGGAAATCAAATGCAACCTGTAAGAACAATGAACTGTTGTGATGCTCACCATGTTCCTAGGTTCCCAATATTTCATAGTGGAGCATAATATACATGAGAAATAAAGAGGATATTCTTTCACACCTGCCAAGTATGACATAGGTAGAAATGATCCTCCTTTGGCATAGAATACAAGTTACTTACTTATTATGATACTCAAATCTATCAGTCAATGCAGTGCTGTATAGGCAATGGGACTTTTTATGCACACTTTGCTTTAATAAAATTGGAATAATTTGCAATTGTAATCTGATGAACTAATTTACATGTTATAAGTGTAAATACAATTTTGGGGAAAATTTATTCCTGCATAGGCCTGGATTTCCTGACTACATTAGTTACAAACACAGTGATATACTTCCTCATTATATCCTATATATATCCTTTGATTTGAATGTGGTCTACACTTTGCCAATTTTCAGAAACATTCATTCAAATTGCAAAAAAGCTGGTTTTCAGCCAGTGTTCCAATGGCTGAACTGGCATATTGAAAGAAAGTCAATCAAGAAGCAGGCCTCACCAAGTGCTTGCCTCATCTTCCAAAGCAAGCCTCTTCTAAGTGAAGAAAAGCAAGGGTTGAGAAGAGAGAGAATCCTGAAGAGAAATGAGAAGGAGATGAAGAGGAAGAGGGCAAAAAGAGAAGAAAATAAAGGTGCTTTCATATTTTCAGTTGCAACAGTAGCCCCCGTTGACTTAATTGGTATTCATCTGAGAAAAATCAAGGAAACCAATTGAAAATTATAAAAGAAAATAAAGGTCTGTTTTTGTCTTGAATGTTGAGTTCTGTGTTGTTTTGACTGTTGAGCACAGTGAATCAGATTTATAATGTGACTCTGCCTCTCACCCCACTTCCCTTGAAAATAAAAGGACTCTTTGTCTAGTCTTACAATGTAAATAATTGGTGGCATTTTGTGGTGGCCTGGCATCTCAGTCCCTCATCCTTACTCATCCCACTACTGTGTCTTGTGCAGTGTTGCATATGTGTATGATGTGTAGGGGACTGAGGGGGCTTTCTTATTCCTAATCGAGCCACACTGTTCCATTACTATACTTGGAAATGTTTCTGTGTTCCGTCTCATTGTGATTCCTTGTTCACATGTGCTACCCAGAGATAAATCCATACTCAGTTCTTTTTACAGCTGTCAAAACCAGATTCTTTGTAAAATTATGTTGTCTTTGGTTGAACACTTTTCTCCCCAATAACATCAGAAAGAGGAAAAACCTTTCACTTTTTATTTTTAATAGCTATATATGTCACTTTTTATACTAAATCTTCACTTGTCCTTCTTAAAGTAAAACTACATTAAAATTTTATTTAAAAAATCAATCATCTACCCCAGTGTTCCACAATGTTAAGAGTTGTGGAAAAAGAAAACTGAATCAAAATGTTTTTTTAAACAAAATATGTACTCCCTGCAGTATTAGGTAGTATGGAGAAAAGGATTTTTTAATAAAAATTTAGTACGTAAAAAATACTTCTGCCTCCCTTAAATCCTAAAACTCTTATCTGGATCCCTTTTTGTGTTCACCTTCTTTCTAGAACTTAAAAAGTAACAATATGTTAAGCCACCTGATACCTTAGCTACTATAATTCTCATCTGTTAGGGCTCCCCAGTTATACTCACCCTCCATTCTATGAAATTACATCTGGCTTTAGACATAGTCTTGCCTTCAGGCAAAAAGAATGATAGCTACAAAATAATTCCTTGGAGTCCCTTCCTGGCCTATGATTTTGTGAAATGGAATTACTCTGTTCAAATGTGTCCTTGTTTTTACAACTCCATTTAGTTACTATAAATGACCATATGGTTTTGTGCCTCCCTCCTTCCAAAGCATTCTCACTTAAAATTTTCTATCTTGGATCCATCTTGCTTTTAACCACAAATCAGTTCCTCCTTTTTACAGTCTTCCATCCACCCATCCATCAAACTCCTCTACGTGTTGAAAACATTCAAGAATGAGCCAATAGAAAATTCTTTTTAAAACATTTTTAACATTGTATTTTTAGATTGTAATTCTAACTTAGATGTGTGCTTAAAAAGTTAAAAATCATTATGGAGAACTTCGTGATAGCATGTGCTGATAGAAAACTAGAAAGGTTCTAATGGGAAGACTGAATAGCCATACCGACCATTACTTGCTAACCTCAGTAACAGAACCAAAAGTTAAATATGGAATTTTTTGAAAACCTTAATTTTTGATCCTAAAGGTGATCCCTTAAGATACTGTGTATTTTGGACTTTGGGGGCAGTGTTAGGTACAGTTTTTTATTTTAAAAAAAAAGTACTTCATTTTAAAGGAGTCTCACATTAATTAGCACCTACTGTTAAATATGTAGTTCAAATAAAATTGAACTATGGCAGCATAGAATTTTAATTCTACACTGAAGTAGAGAATACTTATTAAATGATAGGCAGTATAGAATTCTTATTAAAAGCATAATTTCTGGGGCCATACTGCCCAGTTAGTATTCTAGCTCTACTACAAACTGAGTGTGGCCTTCAACAAGGTCCTCCTCTGTTATAAAATGAAGATCAAACAGATATACTCTTATCATGGCTATGAGAATTAAATAAGATCATGAATGTTAAACATTTACCCTACTGCCTGGCACATGTAAGTGTTAATAGTATACCTATCAGGGAATCTTCTTTTAAAACTGACAGAAAACCTCAAATATTCACATAGACCAGTGTGGAATGAATAATATTCCATATTTACTCCTTGGGCCCATATAGTAAGTATTCCTCAAATATGACTCTGGCTATCTGGAACATGATATAGCCCTGTCTACCACCATAGGCAAAATCCTACTTTAACTTTTTTCATATCATAAATTGACATGCTTATAATTGACATAATGTCATTCAGGCAATTAAAAATAACAAGATGAGAATTTTATTTATTTAGCTAGATCTATGATCCTTACCTGAAGCAGTCTCAAGTTTTTTTTCCTCAAAAAATTTAATTGGAGTATTTTCTTCCTAGGTCTTACAAATGCTAAGTAGCTGCTCTTAGCACATGGTAGATTTTTCCTTATATTTGCCTATTAATATATTCCCATGTTTCATTTTAATTTAATTCAAACACATTATTACTGATGATAATTTATGATCCGTTACTATATTTTTGATGTGCCAGGCATTACTATGGCAGTTAAATGAAACGTAATAATCTGTGAAACAACTAGAAGATTTTTATAATTAAACATATGCCAGTGAATTCCATTCCATCTTATGAAGTCTAGAAAACGTGTGAAAATCAGTTCTTTCAGTATTGATAAGCCAGCCAGGAAAGCTCTATTAACCAGCACTTCTGTGCTTATTGGTATAATGATAGGGGATATTCATTAATGTCTTAAACTACTAAATTACATGTATGATTATTTACATATTGTGTACCTTTTGTACCCTTAATTTCTTTGAACTTAATGAATTCAAGATATTGTTATTTGCTATCAAGAGAATATTTGGGAACTCAAAGAATCCTATTAATTAAATAATGATTAATCATTCTAAAACAGTTGACTGCCCATAGTTAATCTTACCCAATATAACATTGGGTAACATCTTACCCAATGTAACAGCACCTGTGGGTATTTGGGGTATTTTTTAATATTACAATGCTTTCCAAACATTTCTTAGCCTGTTTTTCAGATAGTTTTAATTCTTTAGCAGATTTTCAGAGTACTAAATAGCTGTTTATTACACTAAATTCATATCTCTCTCTCTCTCTCTCTCTCTCTCTCTCTCTCTCTCTCTCCTCCCTCCCTCCCTCCCTCCCTCCCTCCCTCCCATTCTCTCTGGCTCTCTCTCCTACAGGTGAAGGTAGCGAAGAAAAGTTAGGGGACTCATTACAAGATTTGTACAGGGCACTGGAGCAAGCCAGTCTGTCACCACTAGGAGAACATCGCATTTCAACCAAGATGGAATACAAGCTATCATTTATAAAAAGATGTAATGATCCTGTAATGAATGAAAAACTCCACAGGCTGAGAATTCTCAAAAGCACTTTAAAGGTAAGATATGAATCTCCTTTGAGGAGATTCATTCTTGAACTGAAAGTAGATTACCAGATAGGATAGGTTAAGTAATACAAAATAGGGGCTGGGAAGAGGAAGAAGTAAACAGGAAGAACCTGAAGCTGAGCTGTTCCCGAAGCTGAGCTGTTCCTATGTCATAATGTGTGTATTGGTAAAGAGGAGAGTATGTTCATTTTTGTCATTGAAGTCTCAAAGCACTGACTAAATGGTATGTGGCTTAGTTCTAGAAGAAAACAGGATGTGATTAATTTTTTTCCAAAATGTTCCTCAGTCTTTTGATTTCCTAAGATAAATACATCATGTAGTGTAATTATTATCATTATTAAAAGAGCACAGCAGAACACAGTAGTGGATGCTAAAAGTGTTCAGGCTATTTCATGAATACTTACTGCATTTCCATAGCACATTTAGAGTGAAGCCACAGTGATTCATGTTCCTTGTAGAAATTGTGTATCTGTTCTATTTATACTATCAGTTCCCAACTCACATATTACTTTTCTATTACAAGTTTCTGTAAGTGCCTACATTGTTTCCAGTCTTCTTATGCCATCCCCAGATTAGGAAGGAGGTCATAAGGACAGGGGAGCAGGCAGGCAGGCAGTTGAAGAAGGAGGCTGATAAATGTGAGGGGAGGGAGGAAAGGGTTGGAGGAGAGGGCCTGCCACACAAACCACGTGAGCAGGCTCTGCAACCTTGTAAAACCAAAGCCAGAAAACTCTCATACTAAGTATAGAGCATAGTAATTACAAAAAGCAAAAGGTCAAAAGGCAGCTTTGGGAAATATTTCAGATCCATAGAATGCTGCTAAGGTTTTGCAATTTTGAAATATAGGTAGGTATCCATATTCAATGATTTGAAAAAAATTTTACATAGTGGCCAAGATTTCAGAGCAATTAGATTTTTGTTATTCATGCAAATCCATGGGACAACTTAATTGACTTTTGGTAACTAAGACCACAATTATAGAGAAAGGTATAATATTCATAAGAGTAATTCCACTGACCAACCCTACAGCTTTTAGAGCCTCATCCCCTTCCCCATTCAGTTCCAAACTGTCTGGTTGAGAAGGGAGGCATTTTGAAACATGTCAGACTCATGTAGCTTAAAGACCTGCTCCTTTCCCTTTCAGTCCCTTTCCCCCATTTTCTGTACACTCCCTCAAAGCATTTTCTTCCAGGGACTAAGAATATAAACTACTGCCAGGTAGTTTAAACTGCTGTATAAACTACAGCAGGTGCATGATGCTGTGCTTGACTCAGGCACAAAGAAAGATAATGAAAGTCATTATAAAGAAATCATCCCACTGATAAAAATGAACTATACAGCCCTGTACTTTGGGGCCTAGAAATTTAATAGGTTATGAAATCTTTTGTTATGGAGGGACATCTGACCAAGAAATCTTGGGTGTGTCTACATCCTGGAATTTTAACAGACACCCTCACCAAGCATAGATCTCAGAACCCCATCACAGGCAACTCCAGCATTCTTGATCTGAATGCTTCATACCCTGTCTCCTCACAGACCAGAAGCACTTCTTAGGCACCTCTGGCTGGCACAGAGGCTTGCCTTTTCACAGAACATTTCGTGCACTCACTAGCCCTTCCTTGTTGGGTCCAGAAAAGGCAGACCATCTTAATCTACCCACCTTCCACCTGGGAGATTCTTTTCTTTCACAGCTAATAGGCACAAGTTGGTGAGTTATACCAACATGAAGCTTAGTCTTAGCTGAGTCTGGGCCTCCAACTTGGAAGGGAGGGCCATTGTCCATTTCAGGCCCCCAGTGCTACAGGAAGGGAGCCATAATATTCACACAGCAAGATTCTGTATTTGTGGCAACAGGAGAGCCAGGCTCACTCTCATTCAAGCATAAGGAGTTCAGCATAAGAACTTTACCTTATAGAAGAAGTGAGAGGATAGATGCCAGTGCAACTCAAAAGACAGGATATGAGAAGTCCACTCAGTGGCAGGGATAGAGTGTTACAGGAACATCAGTGAGGGAGAAAACTTTTATTCTGAGTGTTTAAGGAAGGTCTGAAGAAATGAGAACGTCTTCACCTGGATCTTAAAGCATGAAGAAATTTTCCATAGGCAGAAAGATGAGGAATAAATAGTACAGGCTAAGAGGAAAAAAAATCACAGAGTGGGCAATATGAGGCACACTGCAGGGGAGGAAGTAGTACACTAGGATCTGAGTCTACATAATTCAGTGACCATCCCAAAGCCGTTTTCATGGCCTTTTGAATATTTTGCCTATTATTTTAAATGTGAATAAAATTTTCTCCCTATCTTAACTATTGAATTCTTTTGCTTTTTAGGCCAGAGAAGGGGAAGTGGCCATTATTGATAAAGTCCTAGACAATCCAGACTTGACATCTAAAGAGTTCCAACAGTGGAAGCAGATGTACCTTGATCTTTTCTTGGATATCTGTCAAAACACCACCTCAAACGACCCATTAAGTATCTCTTCTGAAGTTGAAGTAATCACTTCTTCTCTAACACACACTCATTCATATATTGAGACGCATGTGTAAGTGCATTCTGCCTTCAGGCCATCTATTACCTGCTGGTACTCTGAACAAGTACATAAGGTAGTTTTTATATCAATGTGTGGGACACTTGACAAGCTATACTTTAATGTTACCAAACTATTGAAACAAACCATATATGGTCACAATACCACTGTCTTTAATGAGCATTTGTATACTTTATATGCAATCAGTGTTCAGCTTATGTTTACCATGTGCAAAATCAACTATCTTTAATGACTTAAATTAACTTTTGCAAATAATTCTGACTACAGGTGGTCTTCAAGTAGTAAAACCACAAAAGGCAGTTTTCTATCTAAGGTCATCTTTTCTCCCTTTAAGTTAATTTTGTATAAACAAGACTTCAAAAGTGAATCACATTTTTTCAGGTGCAGACATCCTTGTGGGTGGGAAAGAATTTAAACCTTTTTTATATTTATTAAAATGTTCTAAGAATTTTCTTAAACATTGCACAAAGTTTAATGCTGTAGTTTTATTTTTGTGAAATGTAGGTGCGCACACAAGAGTTAAGAAGAGCATCAACATAAGAAAAGTTCAGGTATCTAATATTCGTCTTAATAGTCTATTAACTTGTGAAAGCTGGTTAATGGAAATACTATTCCAAATCTGCGAGAACACTTAATGGTGTATCAGGGCAAAGCTTTGTAAGATGTTTTTGTAACTAAGACCAAAATGAAGATAGAGCTGCTTTATTTTCTTGGTTTAAATCTTCCTTTATTTTTGTAGTGATGAAATGCTGATTGTGTACAGAAGAATTTAAGAATGGATTTTTTAAACAGATTTAACTCACCCAGAAAGGCAGCTAACAGCTATATATATAATTTCAGCCCAAACTCATGTTCTTGAACTCTAACACTTAAAAGACAAGCTATAAACTGAAATGAATCGACTTTCCAGGTAGTTTCCAGTATTTCCCCTAGTCTGTTAATTCAACTTATGTAATTATACTTCAGGCAGAGAAGTAAGACACATTTAGTTATGCCAGTTGTATGTTACAATATAGAAAACAATATTGAAAATAAAAGTGTACTTGCTAAGGGGCAAGAGGGTGATGGTCACTCAGAGATGTCACATTGAATTATATGAGATGACAATTTAGAGGTTTTCCCTAGCATCATGAATTGTTCAATAGAGTGGATGAAGCCTATGAAAAAGTCCTCTTCATATATTTCCATTTATAAGCATCTCATTTTTTAAAGTGATCACAGCATGAAAATGACTGTGCTACTTTTCAGTGTCTGGCTGCATTAACGTACAAGTCACAATTTGCTGTTTTTCAGGAGGAGGAAGAGACCCTCCTTTACTATTCTATATCCTAAAATCTACTTCTAATCAGCTTTATACTGTTGCCTGTACAGCTCAGTGAATGTACTTACATCTTTAAGAGTTCAGATATATGCCAGTGAATATTTTTTGCTGTAGAGGAGAAAGTAAAAACTCCACAGTGCGGATCTTTTTCTTTGCTTTTGAAACCACCATTGAAACTCTATCGTTTTGCAGACTTTGCACAACTGTACAGGAGAGTGGCCTTTCTACAGCACATTTTCAGTAATCCTATATTTAGTCAAAATGGATGAGAAATCATATATTAATGTTTGTATGGAATTTTGGGTCCAGTGTAATATTTTTATCATTTAAAAAACCCTATTTGTAAAAACATTTATTTACTGCATGGATATTGATGCACATTAAATTTGTGAGATTTTTCTATATGTAAAACAGAGAAACAAAAGAAACTCTTGTCCTAAAATGAAGTGTGCTTGTTACAGGTGTTTAGACTTATTGATGTTTATTAGACCAAATGTGTATGTTCACTTAAAAATACTTGTACCTGATGGATGTGTCATGTATACAGTGGCCAGGTTGTGGCCTGTAAACAGCAAGCAGTTGATGGGAAGACTAGCTCTGTCGCTGTAAGCAGCTTCTACTTTTGTAAAGTCATCTGTTGTTTTAAATGGTAAAAATTAAACTAATGAATTTTCAAGACTCGTGGCTAGCCTAGCATGAAAGAGACCTTTTAACACTATATATCTGTACATTTTATTGCATTAGTTTCAAATCTAGGAGAGAGGCAGCACTGTAAACTGAAGTCAAATAAATTCAGCTCTTAATGAATCCTAATACAGCACCTACTTTATTCATGAAAAGTGCTTACCACATTTCTTTGTGACCTAAATACACAGCCACCATGATTACCCCCAGATACAGGTTCTAACTTTGCCTCTTCATAGATGGCACAAGCCAAAAGTAGCACCTTTCAGAGCTTACAAGTATCTCCTCTGAGACCTTGAAAAATCAAGCTGCTTTCCCACTGACCTAACACAAACTTGAAAACTTCACCTACTCCTCTGTCCCATCTCTGTGATTCTTTGTGTGAAGCGGGGAAAATCATCAAAAAAAATTTTTTTACAAATACAGCCTATCGTGGCTGAGGGTTGCTATAATATGAATTTAAATCAATAAGCTGCCTAAAGTGACTGCAAAAGCAAACTAAGGGTGGGTACCAGGGACAGAAGAATTTAACCAAGGACAATTTGTCAAAGAAGATGCTTTCTTAGAGAGTTTTTCCTCTCAGTTCCATATTTATATGGAACTATCACAGCAGAACTATAACCATGACTCTGGATCATAAAATTGTAGTTCTGCTTAGGATGATTTCATGCTATTCAACCAAGGCACTTTCCCTTCACTATTTATTGAGATAATACCATCTTCTAGGATTATGTATTACAGCCTTTGTAACCAACAGTTTTCTGAGCTCTGGTTATAACTTCTTGTGGTACTTTTGGCTTTTTTTTTTTTTGGCACAGAAGTAGTCACTAGTTTGACACCTAGGGAAACACTTTACCTATAAGAAGGGACATTAGGTCATATTTTATTTTCAAAAATCCATTTCTAGCCCAGCATGAGTCTTTCTACAAAAGTTTTTAGCTCACTGAAGCTCATCACATATCCTACTATTTAATATATCCTGTCTCCCAGTCTCAGGTCAAGGTGGGGGAGGGGCGGGGGTTCTCTTTGGCCAAGCCCTCATTTCCCTTCTTACCTCAAAAGCCCTTCTGCTACCAGAGCCCCACTCCTCTAGCAGGGCTTTCTCTTCCCTCTGCTGGAGGCTGGACTCACCCATTCAACTCAGCACTAAATCTAGCACCTCTCCAGGCTGTCCCTCCCTCTCCTCATCCCCACCCTCAGCCAGCTGCAGCACAGCGCACTGTAGGCCACTCCAGGCCCAGGGGAGCACGCAGCTGATGTCTTCCCAGTGGTCCAGGTCGAGATCGTAGCCCACCACGTTACAGGTGGGCACTTGGCGTGATTCCCGCCACTTGAGACCCCCCAGCAGTAGCACCGTCTCTTCCACCACTGCCAGCCCATAGCAGAAGCGATCATAGGGTAGCGGCCGCAACCGAGTCCACTGGTCGGTGCCAGGGTCATAGCGCTCGATCTCGGAGAAGGGCTCATATTGTCCCAGAAACGCAAACACCGCCCCTTGCAGCACCGCAAGGTGATGCCCAAAACGGGCGGTACCCATGGGCGCTCTCTTGCTCCACACCCTCTCCCCGGGGTCCAGAGCATACAAGTCCCGGAGGCTACTCGCGCCACCCTCACCTCTCCCCTCCTTGCCCCCAGAGATGTACACGACACCATGGTCCCCGACGGCCCCCGCGTGGCCGTGCAGCGGCCGTGGCAGTGCCCCGGCTTCCGTCCAGCGGTCCCTTCTCAGGTCATATATCTCCACAGAGGCCAGTGCCTCACCACCAGAGCCCAGGCCCCCGACGGCCAGGAGGCTGTCGCCCACCGCACCACACCAGAAGTAGGCCCGCGCTTCTCGCATGGCGGGCACCTCTGTCCAAGCGTGGAAGCGCGGGTCATAACGGTGCACATGGGCCGTGACTGCCCGTGGGCTGTCGGCCAGGGGTGTGGAGTCGCTGCCTGAAGGACTCTCCCCACCCAGGACAAACAGGAAGTTACCCGCGGTACACACGCAGTGCCCAAGCAGCGGTGCGGGCAGCTGCGTGAGGCTGCGCCAGCGGTGGTTGTACACATCGAAGGACACCACGTCCTGGGTGAGCTCCCACTCCTTTTCCTCCTCCTCCTCCTCCATCTCTTCCTCCTCCTCCTCTTCCTCGGGCTCGGCCGCGGCGCGCCGGTCCCTGGCTGCTGCCTGCGGGACCACAACCTCCTCGGTAATTGCCTCCCGCGCCCGGAGCCCCCCAATCAGCAAGATGCGGGTCTGGGGGCTCCGGATGCTGGTCTGTTCACTCTGCATGAGCGGCTGGCGGGAGGGTGCTGTGTGGTAGTTGAGGGCCTGGATGATGAGGCCCTTGATCCGAGCAGGTAGCATGAGGCCCGAACCCGAGTACACGCGCCGCAGCACGTGGGCTGGCACCAGGCCAAAGCGGATACAACCCAGAAGCGCCGCGCTGTGTGCCAGGCGCTCGGCCGCGGGCTCCTGCCGCAGCCAGGTCAGCGCCAGGCCCAGCAGCCGGGCCTCAGACACTCGCGCCACGTCGGGGGCACTCAACACGGCCTTCAGGGACGCAGGGTTGAGTTCCAGCAGCCCCGTGGGACCCGCGCCCGTCACCAGCAGCTGCCACAGGTGACGCACGACGCAGCGCTCAGCCGCACCCAACGTGTGCACCAGGCCAAAGCGCGCCGCCACGTTGGCGGTAAAGCAGCAGTTCTCTGGGGCCAACTGCCGCTCCAAGTAGCGGCCACACAGCCCCAAGGCCTCGGTGACTTGCAGGTAGCTGGCCGCCTCCAACGTGTCCTCCACAGTGTCCATGGACAGGGGCAGCCAGGCAGTGTAGATGAAGTCCAGCAGGCGCTGCAGGCCGGCCGCCGACGGTACGTGCAGGTGGATCACACGCGCCCGGGATTCCCGGGTGTGGCTCTTGAACAGAGCCCTGAAGTAGTCGCTGGAGCACGCTAGGAGCGACCTGTGCGCCGGGAACTCGCTGCCCTGGGCCTCCAGTGTCACGTCGCACAAAAAGCCCTCGGCGCGGAGGGTCTGGTAGCCAGTGAGCAGCGCGCCGCCATGAGCTTTGCAGTAGGACAGGAAGTAACTCATGATGCCCAGGGCGGGATGCGGCCGGGCAGGGAATAGAGCCAGCCGGGCGCCTCTGGAGGCATCCCGGGACATGGAACCCCCAAGTCCCCTGCGAGACCCGCACAGCCCCTAGCAAAGGCCCATTTTTGCCTGCTTAGCTTAAAACCCAAGGCTTCTTCATCCAGGTCCGCGTGTGTCCCTCTCAGAAAAAATTCGGTCTGGGGACAATTTCCAGAAACCTCCAGTAGCGGCGGACTCGGAATTTGGAGCCTTCCGGGGATTGCTGGGCTCGGTGTCAGCGGCTGCGGAGGCTGCCAGCGCGTTGCCTAAAGCCCCCTCCCCCGCACAATTTGGGGCGCTCACACCTGCGCGCCAGGGGCGGCGGTGGCCGCACACCCATCACCTGGAAGGGCCTTGCTGTCACGTGTACAGCGGGATGCTGGATCTCTGATGGTCCAGATGTGCGGGTGCGGCCCCCGACCCCGGGTGGCCCGGCAGTGCGAGGTGAGGGCTCTGACCTCCTGGGGGTGGACGAAGAGGACCGGTTCCGTGGGCACCTGCGAGGGCCGGGGACAACTGGCTACGGGGCAGACGGGTTGAGCTTGTTCCTCGCAGAGGATCAAATCAAAGCCTAGGGGATTAGAGGAGGGGCACGGGTCAGCGCAGCGGGTTGGAGGCGTGATTGGGCGCTGCACATAACATGCCTGTAGCTCACAGGGACAGGAATAGCGCGCCGCCTCGGCCACCCTGGCACGCCCCGCCCCGCGCCCCGAGTGGTGGCTGGGAACCTCGGTCCAGGCCCGAGAGGAAGCGGCGCAGGCCAGGGGCCTGACTGTGGTGACCAGACACCAGGGGGTCCCTGAAACACTGTTGAGGGTAAAGGAACGGAGTCTCAGGAAAGGCGGAAGCCCCCCCCGCCCCCCCGGCCTGGTGATATCCAAGGAGGTGTGCCCTGCTGAGCCAGAGGACTGGCTACCTGCTGGTGCTCCTGTGCCTGCAAAAGACGCCCGGGCTCAATTGTCTGCTTTGAAGGTCCGGAGAGAGCGGGGATTAAGCGGCTACTTTGCGCACTGACATCCAGGAGGCCACCGTGCGCAGAGGAGACGGTGGAGAGACCACGCCTGGGCAAATGCCGGGCTCTCCGCCAGGGGCGCTGGGTAACACACCCCTCACCTGGACTCACCCTTGGGAAATACTGGGGCCACTCTGTGCCCTTCCCAAGACAGGTCGCGTCCCCAGGTTACTTTGTCTAGCATGCTTCATTGAGGAATTTGCTGCCATTCCCCCACCCCCGACCCTGCTCTCAGACCCTAGCTGAGTTCTCCCTTCCTATTTTCATATCCTGCCCGACCCGCCCCTTTAACAACTTGGACAAGGAAATTGTAACTAACTTGGGTTTTCTGTCTTTGAATGACCACTTCCTTAAAAAAAAAATCCTTCTAGTTTTCTCTCCCTTATTTTCCACGCTCTGATGTAGTTACGGGCTGCTACATCCTCAATGCCAGGACAAGATAATGGCAGTAAGACTGCAAAGCTCGGAAACGCTGGAGTTTCTAGGGGCCTCCTCCTGACGCTCATTTTGTAAGGAACACCAAGCAAAGAGATGACGACCAAAACTTCCCAAAGTCGAGACATTAGGAATGTCATTCCTACGTCCCGCTTTTAAAAAACTAAATGATTAGTGTAACTGATCTTGCCAATTTGGAGACTTCTGTGTGTTTCGCTTTCATCTACAGTTGGTTTTCCTACTTTCTGATGCCATCCCTCTGTCAGTGTGTTTTGGATGAGCCATCTGAAATAACTTGTATTACTGAAAATTGGGGTTGTATTTCACATGGGGAAAAAGTCCTAGGAAGGATAAAATTCTGTCATTTCCTACTTGGTTGTGTTAGCAGTACTTACAAGGTCTCCGACTAGAAGTAATTTTTATATGCATAAAAATATTTGTAAAATGATTTTGCTATCAAAGATGGCACTGAATTATAACTTTAATTGCCAGATTATAAACCTTTCTTAAACTCCAGACTCTAAAAATGCTCCTATAACAATTCCTAATGTTAGCGCTACAGATGGCTTCAGAGAGAGTATTATTTTTTGAGGAGATTTGAGAGAGGGTTAGTATTACAATTCGTTGTTCAAATGTAAAATATCAATTTGATTCACTTTGCATCTCCATTTTAAACTTACATGGACTTTACTTACCCTAATTGAAATTTACTAGATGGAACTTTTGAGGTCACTTAAACAAACCTTGTCCCTTTCCTCCAAAATCTCCCTTTTTCCCTTTTAAACTGTGGCCAGTGAGCCCCAGAGAGAGTCCAGTTTGTCTGGATGACTTGGATATTGAGTTACAGAGTCCCGACAAGAATCCAGGGCTCCCTCTCACTATATTATGTGACCTTGTGTATAAAAATAAAATCGTGCAATACACAGTTTGTTTAAACCAAATAATCAGGGCGATATCACATGTTTATCACCTTAACAACTTAAAACCATATAAGTCTGGTTTTTAAACAGCATATTTTTAACTTAGAAACTGGATCACATCCCATCAGAACTGTCCGTCACTGTGCATCCAGGTTAAATCCCAAAAGATGTCATACTTCAGAATAAAGATGCTATTGAAAATCTTAAATTCTTAACATCAGAACTCCAGTTTTACGTAAAAATAATGTCTTTATTGCAGGCCTGACCTGCCAACCTAGTATATTTTGCCAATGAGGATATAATGAAGTGTGTTAACTGAAGACATTTTTATGTTCTATGTTATTTTATTTTATGTTACATGTGTTTATAAGAAAATGTAACTGTCGATCTAAGAAAATCATTGTCCTTGAAGTAATGTTTATGTAGTGTCAGTATTTTCGTCTTTGTGCAATATCAAGTATGCTAAATAAATTTCAGTGTGTCTTAAATTGGCGTCTTAGTCCATTCAGGCTGGTTTAACAAACTACCTTAGAGGAGGTAGTTTATAAATGACAGAAGTGTATTGCTCACGGTTCTGAAATCTGGGAGGTCCCAGGATCAAGGCACCTGCAGATCAGTGCCTGCTGAAGGCTCTTGGCTTCACAGATGGTGCATTCTTGCTGTGTTCACATGGCAGGAGGCCCGGCTCCTTAGCCCAGCAGACCCATTGAAACCTGCAGTCTGCCCTGAATCCCTCACTCCTTGACAGGCCTGGGAATGCTGTCACCAATCCCTCTATGACAAAACCTAGAACTAAAGTGGCAATGCTAGTTAACCAAAGCACTCCACATTCCCTGAATTAGCCTTTCTGGAAGAAATCTAAATTCCACTGCTGTCACCTCTAAAATAATTGCATGTGCTTTTCTAATCCCAAACTTGTATGTACAATAGACGCTTAAAGGATGCACTGTACGCTTTCTGATAAGTTTTAAGATATAATCTATATACCATCTAATTCATTCCTGTAAAAAGTTACAGAGTTGTGCAACCATCACCTCAGTCTAATTTTAGGACATTTTCTTCACCTCAAAAAAAACCCCTTCTCTTTATCTGTCATTTCTATAATACCACCAGGCCCCCAAGTTCTAAGCAACCACTGATCTACTTTCTACTTCTATTGATTATGGACATCCCATATAAATTAAATGTTACAATATGGGGTCTTTTGTGACTTATTTCTTTTACTTAGCATAATGTTTTTAAGATTCATGCATTGTAATGCCCTTTTTTTGAGACAGGGACTTACCACATGGCCCCGACTGGCCTCAAAGTTGGGGTCCTCCTGCTTCAACATTCTGAGCGCTGGGATTGCAGGCATGCACCACCACGCCTGGTTTGTGAGGCACTTTTGAGGGAAAAAAAGACTATGTAATGATAATATTGGGAACTTTTTCTCAAAACCATAAAACTTCAAAATTCACCTCTTAGATATTTAGGATATAGGTTTTTGGCAAGTTAGCGCTTTCTCATGTATCATTACTGGCTCAAGTCAATCCAAATATGCTTCCTTCCAACACATGGCTTCTGGTAACCTCCATGGAAAGCCTATTATTAGAAGTTGACACATTAAGTTTCTTGTGAACACATGACTATAAATAATAACATATGCAGTAACAAAATCCCACATTTTTAAATTTTATTTATTTATTTATTTTATTATTCATATGTGCATACAAAGCTTGGGTCATTTCTCCCCCCTGTCCCCACCCCCTCCCTTACCACCCACTCCACCCCTCCCTCTCCCCCCCACCCCCTCAATACCCAGCAGAAACTATTTTGCCCTTATTTCTAATTTTGTTGTAGAGAGAGTATAAGCAATAATAGGAAGGAACAAGGGGTTTTGCTGGTTGAGATAAGGATAGCTGTACAGGGCATTGACTCACATTGATTTCCTGTGCGTGGGTGTTACCTTCTAGGTTAATTCTTTTTGATTTAACCTTTTCTCTAGTACCTGTTCCCCTTCTCCTATTGGCCTCAGTTGCTTTTAAGGTATCTACTTTAGTTTCTCTGTGTTAAGGGCAACAAATGCTAGCTAATTTTTTAGGTGTCTTACCTATCCTCACCCCTCCCTTGTGTGCTCTCGCTTTTATCGTGTGCTCAAAGTCCAATCCCATTGCTGTGTTTGCCCTTGATCTAATGTCTGCATATGAGGGAGAACATACGATTTTTGGTCTTTTAGGCCAGGCTAACCTCACTCAGAATGATGTTCTCCAATTCCATCCATTTACCAGCGAATGATAACATTTCGTTCTTCATGGCTGCGTAAAATTCCATTGTGTATAGATACCACATTTTCTTAATCCATTCATCAGTGCTGGGGCATCTTGGCTGTTTCCATAACTTGGCTATTGTGAATAGTGCCGCAATAAACATGGGTGTGCAGGTGCCTCTGGAGTAACAGTCTTTTGGGTATATCCCCAAGAGTGGTATTGCTGGATCAAATGGAGGATCAATGTTTAGCTTTTTAAGTAGCCTCCAAATTTTTTTCCAGAGTGGTTGTACTAGTTTACATTCCCACCAACAGTGTAAGAGGGTTCCTTTTTCCCCACATCCTCGCCAACACCTGTTGGTGGTGGTGTTGCTGATGATGGCTATTCTAACAGGGGTGAGGTGGAATCTTAGCGTGGTTTTAATTTGCATTTCCTTCATTGCTAGAGATAGCATTTTTTCATGTGTTTTTTGGCCATTTGAATTTCTTCTTTTGAGAAAGTTCTGTTTAGTTCACTTGCCCATTTCTTTATTGGTTCATTAGTTTTGGGAGAATTTAGTTTTTTAAGTTCCCTATATATTCTGGTTATCAGGCCTTTGTCTGATGTGTAGCTGGCAAATATTTTCTCCTACTCTTTGGGTGTTCTCTTCAGTTTAGAGACCATTTCTTTTGATGAACAGAGGCTTTTTAGTTTTATGAGTTCCCATTTATCTATGCTATCTCTTAGTTGCTGTGCTGCTGGGGTTCCTTTGAGAAAGTTCTTACCTATACCTACTAACTCCAGAGTATTTCCTACTCTTTCCTGTATCAACTTTAGAGTTTGTGGTCTGATATTAAGATCCTTGATCCATTTTGAGTTAATATTGGTATAGGGTGATATACATGGATCTAGTTTCAGTTCTTTGCAAACTGCTAACGAGTTTTCCCAGCAGTTTTTGTTGAAGAGGCTGTCTTTTCTCCATCGTATATTTTTAGCACCTTTGTCAAAGACAAGTTGGTTATAGTTGTCTGGCTTCATATCTGGGTCCTCTATTCTGTTCCACTGGTCTTCATGTCTGTTTTTGTGCCAGTACCGTGCTGTTTTTATTGTTATTGCTTTGTAATATAGTTTGAAGTCAGGTATTGTGATACCTCCTGCATTGTTCTTTTGACTGAGTATTGCCTTGGCTATTCGTGGCTTCCTGTGTTTCCATATAAATTTCACTGTAGATTTTTCAATCTCTTTAATGAATGTCATTGGAATTTTGATGGGAATTGCACTAAACATGTAGATTACTTTTGGGAGTATAGACATTTTTACTATGTTGATTCTACCAATCCATGAGCATGGGAGATCTCTCCACTTTCTATAGTCTTCCTCAACCTCTTTCTTCAGAAGTTTATAGTTTTCCTTGTAGCGGTCACTCACATCTTTTGTTAGGTTTACACCTAGGTGTTTGATTTTTTTTGAGGCTATTGTAAATGGAATTGTTTTCATACATTCTTTTTCAGTTTGCTCATTGTTAGTGTATAGAAATGCTAATGATACAAAATCCCATATTATCTTAAACTTCTTCCAGATAATATATTTTGTATACGTGAAATGTATTTTATCTTTGTGACATGCGATTCAAGCAAAAGGAGTGTGTGTGTGTGTGTGTGTGTGTGTGTGTGTGTGTATTAATCACTAGTGAAATTGGCATTCTAACCCAACTGACAGCTTTGCAGCCAGACTTCTGGGCTCCAATTCCTAATCTCCATGTGACCATAAAGAAAGTGCCTTACATTTTGTATCATTTTATTGTTTTTTGTTTATTTTTTTTAGTAGGACTGACTTTTGAACTCAAGACTTCACACTTGCAAAGCAGGTGCTCTACTGCTTGAGCCATGCTTCCAGTCCATTTTGCTCTAGTTATTTTGGAGATGGGATCTTGCAAACTATTTCCCCGAGCTGACCTCCTGATTTCAGTCTCCCAAGTAGCTAGGATTACAGGAGTGAGCCACTGGCACCCAATTCTCATTTTATTATTTTTAAAAAGAGGATAGTAACTCTACATTCATAGCACTCTTAAATTAATATATATGTATATATATATATATATATATATATGACTGTTCTTGGCACACAGTATACACAAGAGATGTAACTTTTTCCTTGTCCCTCCCTTGACTAAAGCCTTCTGAATACTCATAATCTCAGAGTCTAAGTAAGAAATGTACTAGAGGAGTAGCAGCATCACTGATTAAGACATGTGAATTCTCAACCCAACATCAGAGCTGCTGAATCAGAAACTGGGAGCGGGGCCAGAGAGCTGCTTTAACACAAGCCTCCCTGTGATTCTGATGCATGTGAAAGCTTGGGACCCACTGTCCTTGAAGATTGGTAATAACTTCTGCTACATCCTGAATTCACTGTCCTCAGTAACAATTTGTTCTGAGCGTGATATCAATGTTTTCCCAGAAAAAGGAGTGTATTAGTCCATTTTCTGTTGCTAATAAAACACAATACCACAGATTGGTTAAGTCTTAAAGAAAAGAAGTCTATGTTGGCCCACAGTTCTGAAGGTGCAAGGTCAAGGGCCCACATGTGGTGACAGCCTTGCTGATAGAGACGCAATGTAGTGCAGAGCATCACATGACAAGAGACACAGCTAGTGTGTGTGTGTCTTCTAATCTCTTCCTCTTCTTATAAAGCCACTAGGATTCAATCATGGGACTCCACCTGATAACCTCAGCCAATTCTAATCACCTCCCAAAGACCCATCATCATGTGACTTAAAAACATATTATACTCTTTTTTCCCTTTGGAACTCCCACAAGATGACATCTCTTGAGGCAGGAGATGATGACTTGGTAACCAACACATTTTTCTAGATGACACATGATTATCAAATCTGAAGGTATCTGTCGCCTCCATTTCGTATCTGGATGCCATATTTTCAGAGGCTCATGGATGAATCAGGAAATGTCCAAAGAGAGACGGAGCCAAAGGAGATGGAGTCTGGAACCATTATTTCTCATCTAAGGAGAGGCAAAGGAGCTGGAGATTTAGGCTAAGACAAAAGAACCCTGTAGGAGTTAAATGATCATTATTTTGAACTCTCTGAAGAGCAAAAAGCAGAGGTGTTCTCCTGGCCACTGAGGGCAGATGTGGGACCAGTAAATAGAAGTTACAATGTGAAATCTTGCCACAACATAAATAAGAATCTCCCGCCAATTTAGAACGTTGAAAACAATGTACTAGAACAAATGGGACTTGCCAGGCGATAAGAATTACATGAAGCTTGGAGAAGATAGAGAATTTGTCTGAGAGGACATGATTTAAGTAAACCTTGTTGGAATCACACACAATCCCTTTACCTCAATAATATCCCCTCAATCCCTTTACCATATGGGAGTCCACCGATTCCAGGGGGGGTTGTTCCCAGAAGTCAGCACGTATGTCCCTTTGTGGGCAGACGCAGCCCTGTGCTGTGGGAGTTCACCTTGATGTCCACAAAAAAAAAAAGAAGTAAAACTGCCTGCAAAGTTGCATGTCTCAGGGCCTACTCTTAACCAACAACTGATGCTCAGATGGCTGCTCCTTTCCTGATGTGACCCACACCATATCCAGAACTCCCTTATATCACATGCTTACTGGGCACCCTTCCCTTTCCTGCCTCACATCACCACCCCATGCCTGCCTCTTCTGTAAATGCTTCTTATTGAACCACTTTCACAGAAACCTGTAATCTTAGAAGGAATCCCTGCCTTGGATAACACCCCCAAAGACACACAACTGACAGTTTCCTAAGGTGGGGGACACATACAACATCCACAAAAAGTCGCCTGTCATCCATGTGCAGACATGTGCAAATCACAATAGATATATTGTATACACTGGCGTGTGTGTCCAATGGCACAGTTAGGGCAGACCTGGGGGTCAGGACAGCCTGAAAACAAGACGGAGTTTCTCAACATCCACCTTTCTGCCTTTTGGCACTATTGTGGAAGGTGACATGAACTCCAGGGTCCTTTCAAACCCAGTATGCCACGGTTCAGAGCCACCGGCCCCTTAAGTCCTGCCTGCAGGTGCCCTTGAGAATTCCTTGAAGTGTTTGGATTGATTTTCATTGTTATCACCTCTCCCAAACCCCACAACCAGGCTGGCTGCTTCCCACTCTTTTCCACCCATCCCCAGCTTCCATCCATACCTCCTGTGCTCTCCTTCCTATGTGGAACAGCCTTGTTTCCCTTTCTTCACTCTACAGCAGCTCATGAGTGAGCCCTACTTTGATGCTTGGTAGTGGAGGATGCTTGCCTGAGCTTGACTACCACTGAGCTTCACACCTGATTGGTTTCCAAAGGGGCAGATGGTGACTTTGATAACATTCTCAATAAGAGATGAAGTTGTTGGCAGTTCCCTGCGGAGGTGTTTGAGTGACCGCATGCATGGGAGCAGGGGCACCGGTATCTACAGAGCTGGCTCGTTGCAGGTTCCCAGGCTCACCTGAAAGCCAAAATATACACCGTGTCATTGTTCAGAGCTCTTCAGCCACCTCTTTCTAAACAGCTTTGCCTAGCAAGACCTAACAGGGGATGCAAAATATACATAACATAAAGTTTAGCATTTTAACAATTTTGAAATGTACACTTGGGTGACAAATACATTTACATTGCTATGCAGCCATCACCACCATCCATCCATCTCAAAAACTTTTCCATTGTCCAACAGGAAACTCTGTACCCATTAAGTGTCCATCCTTCTCTCCCCCACAACATCTGACAAACATCATTCTACTTTCTGTCTCAACTAATTTGACTATTTCTGACACCTCATATGGGAAGAATCATAGAATATTTTTCCTTTTGTGTCTGGTTTAGTTCATTAGCATGTTTTCAAGGTTTGTTCAGATTGCAGCATTATCAGCATTTCCTTCTTTTCATTGTCTGTATAGATCACATTTTGTTTGCCCATTCATCTGTCCATTTGAGTTATTTTTACCTCTTGCTCATTAGGAATAATGCTGCTAAGAACACTGCTGTACAAATGTCAGTCTCTGTTTTCAGTTTGGGGTATATACTCAGAAGTGAACTGCTGCATCTTATGGTAATTCAGTTCTATTTTCCATGTTGCTTATACCAATATACAATCCCACAAGCATTGCAAATGGTTTCCAGTGTCTCCACAGCCTGTCCAGTACTTGTTCTTTTCTGTATTTTCTTTAATAACCATTCCAATGTGTGAGGTGGCATCATTGTTTCGTATTGCACTTTCCCTTTGCCATTTGTTATCTTCTTTGGTGAAATGTCTACTGAAAGTCTTTCGGCTCATTTTTGAATTGGGTATTTTGGCTTTTTATGGTTGACTTGTAGAGTTCTTCATATTTTCTGGATGTTAATCCTTTATCTGGTATATGATTAGTTAATATTTTCTCCCATTCTCTTTCACTGTTGATAGTGTTCTTTGATGTACACAACTTTTTAATTTTGGTGAAGTCCAATGCTATTTTTCTTGTATTGCCTATGCTTTTGTTGCCATATGTAAGAAATCACTGCCAAATTCAATATCATAAAACTTTCCTTCTATGTTCTTTCCTATGAGTTTTAGTTTTAGCTCTTACATTTAGTTACTTGATCCCTTTGAGGTAATTTTCATATGCAGTCTTTTACATGCTATACCAAGCTTTCCAAGTACCATTTGTTGAAAAATATTGTCCTTTCTCTATTAAATGGTTTTGGCACGCTCGTCAAAAATCATTTGAGAGGTCATTACTACTGACATCACAGAAATCCAAAGTGTCATTAGAGATTATTATGAACAACTGTATGCCAACACATTTAATAACCTCAAAGAAATGGACAAATTCCTAGACACATACATCTTACCAAGAGTAAATCGTGAGGAAATTAAAAAAAAAAAACCTGCACAGACCAATAAAAAGTAATGAGATTGAATCTATAATAAAAAATTTTCCATCAAAGAAAAGCCCAGGACCAAACTGTTTCACTGCTAAATTGTACAAATGCCAATTCTTCTTAAGTCATTCCAAAAATTGAAGTAACTAAATCCTCCTTAGGATAAAGTCTATGACTGGAATTCCTAGATTAGATTAGATTAGAAAGAATGCATTTTAAAGGTACATGTAGGGCTGGCAGAGTGGCCCAAGCAATGTGCCTGCCTAGCAAGCATGAGGCCCTGAGTTCAAACCCCAGTACTACCCAAAAAAGAATGAAGGTATATGATATGTGTGTGTACTTGAATATGCAAATAAGTCTAGAAGGTAATAAGCCTGAATATTATTAGTAATCATAACTGGGCAAACCCTAAGTAATTTAATTTTCATCTATGTTTTAATTTCATATGATTTATAGGTAATTTTTCTCATATACATTAACACTCTTAAAGCTATACATAATTTTTATCATTATGATTTTAACTTTCATGAGATTATAATTAAAATAAAAATGCTGGTTACACAGAAATAGAACCAGTTTATCACATATAAAAGGAATACATTTTATTAGGGTTTATTGGGATTATTCCCACTATTGAAAAACAGAATAAAATAGTAATATTTCTGACAGATTAATAAGTGTCATATAAAAGGGTGTCATATAAAAGGGTATATACATATATACATATATATATTTCCATTTCTGAAGACTAAATACTTTAGGGCTGGCAGAGTGGCTCAAGTGGTAAGAACACCTGCCTAGCAAGCATGAGGCCCTGAGTTCAAACCCCAGTATTGCCATTAAAAAAAAATAATACTTTAACATTTAATACTTTTAAAATGGCAGCCAAAAGCGATGGCCACCAAGGCCTCAAAGGCCATATGGGTAAGTTGTCAATATCCTAGAAATCCTTACTAAAAATCCAAATGCAAAGGAAATGGTAGAAATGGAGGCAAAGAGGAAATTGGGAGAAGTGACCAACAGGATACACTGTCTTTCTAGTAGAAATAATGACTCAAAGGCCATACACTAAGGGAAACAATAGGAATCCCAAAGTATCTTCTTTGAGAAGGGACTTCAAGCATGGTAACTGATCCAATGTACTCCATGCAACTAAACCAAGAAGACAGCATAGCACAAGTAATAGAAATAAATTCTTCACAATTGCTTCAGGCTGTAGAACAACTTAATAGGAGCATGGTTTTAATAAAATAAGAAGTCAACGCTGAGACTGTGAAACAGCAGAATGGAAGGAAATGGGAGACTGCGGCTTTAAAGGAAACATTAAGAGGCAAACTAAAACCATTTCAATATTAATACCTAAAGCAGAAGCAGCAAAGAACAAGTAGACAGCTAACAACCTAATTATGTCTTTAGAGAAATACTTGGGATAATCACAAAAATATAGAAGAAAACAGATAAAGACAATTAGACAGGAGTGAATAGATGTGGAACACAGGTCCTAATGATCCAATGTAAGGATCATTGATGACCCCGAGATGGAGAAGCCCAATGACAGAAGGAATGTTCGTTGGTATTATTCAAAAAATCCTCCTGAAATGAAAATTCAATACTGAGACACATTCTCTAAGATTTTTGACTTTGAGGTAAAGAAAAAATTCTAGTATCTAGTAAAACAAAACATCATCCTCAAGGGAGAAATTATCAGCCTGCCTCAGACTTACCCTTACTGACTGACCATCAATTCTGCACCTAGAAATTTAACCTAAGGAAACAATCGAATGGTACAGATTTATATACAAGGATATCTATTATAATACTATTTATAAGCACTTTTTCATATATGTGAAATTCAAGGAAGATCTAAATGGTAGAGTACTAGGCGGGCTTTAAAATTATTCCTAGAGGTATATTTAATGACAAAGGAAAATGTTCATAATGTATTATTATAATGAAGGGAAAGAATCATATTACCAAAAAGTTATTGTGATATTATTCTAGTTAAATCTGTACATGTAAAGAAAAAACAGGGAAAGAAAAGAGTGGATAGATACACATTAAAATGAAAAGAGTAGTCATATGGGGGGGACAGTATTACAGAGGATTTTTCTCTTTGTGCCTTTCTGCAAATACCAAATTCTTCACAATGACATGTATTTCTTTTGTATTGAGAGAAATGATAAATGTAAATTTAAATATAATCAATAATAACAAAGAGTCTTACTTTCCTATTGTTGGAACAAACCAGAAAGATTTTCAATGCAGTAGTGTGAGGTTTGAGACTTGAGGACAGTTTCTTTAACTAGACTTTTGGAAAACTTAGCTTATCATTTTGTGAGCAACTAGCCTGGGGATGTTCTGATAAAAGGAAGAGAGTTCTGCAACCTGCCTGTCTGTGCTCATGGTTATCATTAACCACCTGCGCTTGTACTGCACATCAGATGAAGGTGCAAGTGTGGTTGGAAGTGTAAGTACGCTATGCTAGGCAGGAATATGGCACATCGCTGCACACTTGTATAGAAGCACCATGTCCTTTGTGATATGAATAAATGTGTCTGGAAAATGACCCTCCCAAAAAATCAAGTTCCTGGCCACAGGGTACAGAAACGAGGACACACACCACTGGACACATTTGGTACATGTAAAAAATGCCATCTGCTGAAAGGTCAGCAAGCAGAGGGGTGGTAAAGCGCTGCAATGTCCCTAAGTGGTCAGCATCACGCTGCTTGCCATTGTCAGCATTCCAACAGAGAGGGCATGCATCTCCTTCCCTGTCATGCTGCAGCTCTAGGATCAGGAGGCCGCAAACATTGGTGCAACTATCTAACACGGTGGAAGCTTTCTGGTTGGATGAATGCCTTTGTTAGGAATGGGAAACATTCAGGCCCAAAAGTACTAGTAGTAGAAGCGTCTCAGTTCCTTGAGCTGACACACTTACTAAGCCAGATTTTTCCAAAGCTCCCAAAACATGGTGGAAATGACCCCCATGGCTATCCAGAGAGATGTTTCACCATTGCTTCTTGCTGTAGAGACTGAGGTCCTCAAATCTGCTGAATATCTGGACAGCACAACAAATTTCCACCACCAACTAGGAAATATTTCCCTACTTGAAAACTCATCATCCACTATGTAGAAACCCAAGACTTCACACAAGGCCTTGCCCAAATGACAGCTTGTCTGATTTCTTCCTTCCATTTATGGCTAGAAGTAAGTTCTCATCCTCCGGTATCCAGCTAGAGGGCTATCCAGGTCCCACGTTCTTGTAAAATGACACCAGTGATGGCTTCTGAATCTCATGCCCCAGCTCCTTGGTGGCCTCTCCTATCAATATGTCACATTTTCAAACTCTTAATTATTGGTTACAGGAAAATAATTGCCATATCACAGCCTTTGATCTGCCAAAATAAATCTACTCCTTGGATTTGAGTGTTGGGCCTTTACAAAATCATTTTTCTCTGTGATGCAACTCATTTGTTTTTTAACTGATTTACTTTTCCACGGTGAAGCAATGTATTTAAAATATGCATAAGGGCTTCTTTACCAAGATTGTTATCCTCTAAAATCTACTCAAGACAAAAGCCCTTTCACAGATCTCAGTGACCTTCCAAAAGTAAGATAGTTGGATTTTCTCTGCTCAAAAGAATTGCTTTTATGATAAGCTTAACATTTCTTCCAAAAAAAAAGTTACAACACCAGAAGTGTCCAAGCTGACATTTACTTAGTTTTTACAAGAGGAATATTTAGAATTTACACAAGGCTTACATCTGAACATCTTCAAGTTTTTGTAGGTATAAATCTCAAAGGGTAACTCTAAAAACAAGAGTTAAATCCACTGCATTTTCATATGTAAATAGAAGTGTGTCCGTATGACTAGTTCTAAGTCAATATCCTCGGATCCTGGGAGCCTTGTCATCCCAGGTAGTCACCTGCTTGCTAAGGAAACATATTCAACAAGCCCATGATTCATCAGTGACAAGTGACACTTGTTAGCAGTCAATTGTTTTACATACCCGTCCCACAAAACTTACCCGTGGTCTCCTTCAGAAATTTAGCATGAGTAGTTTAACAGAGGCTGTGCCAAGGGCTCATTCTCAGCCCTTGAGGATCGGCTTGTAAAGCAAAGGTATTTTACCTTTGGGAGAAAAGGAGATAAAAACTCCTGTCTACAGTAACACAAAACCACTTTTGAAAATCTAAAGCCAAAAAACAAAGATGAGGAAAGTGTAAGGGGGAAAATAAAAATGAACCATATTTGCATATCCACAATAAACTATTAATAAGTTAGTTTCCAGGACATCCTCTCTCCGATCATGATCTTCTATAATAGAACTCATCTCTCTCTCTCGCTCTCTCTCTCTCTCTCTCTCTCCCCCCATCTTCTTACTTTCTCATTCTTTTTCTTTTTTAAAGAAAAATTACTGTTGTTTTGTCAACATGCTACATGCTTATTCTGAAAATTTTTTACAAAGTGAAGACAGTTGTCAGTCACCTACAGAACAGCACCCAGAAGCAATTACCAGACTTTAGGAGAGTTCCAGACAATTGCCTAGTCTTATGCAAAAGCATTGAGAAGCAGATGGATAGACAGAAACATATGGAAAGACTTAAGAGAGTGCTATTTCTTCATTAAAATAAAAATAAAATAGCTAAATGTTATTTCAATTAAAATATCTATAGTGTGATAGACTGCCTTCTAAGATGATCCTCAGTGATCCTGGTCTACTTGAAGATTGCATCTTCTGCAATCTCTCCCCCATGAATGCAGGCAGATCTAGTCACTTGCTTCTAATCAATAGAAAGTTGCAAAGGTGATAGCATGTCACTTTCATGATCACCTTACAAGCGATGGTGAATTCTGCCTTGCTAGCAGATTCTTATCCATCACGTTTTCAGCTTTCACGTTTTGATGAAGCAAGTGACCACATGGATAGAACTAGGATCAGCCTCAGCTAACAGCCATAGGGGAACACAACCGTCAACACCAACAATCACAGACTGAGCCTATAAATGAGTCCTTCCCCAAAAAAACATTAGATGAGATGACAGACCCTGGACCCACACTTTAATTGTAGCCTGGACAGAGACAATGAATCAGAGGACCCAGTTAAACCATTCAGAGGTTCCTGACCCCTCAAAAACTGTGAGATAATGTATGTTATTTTAAGCCACTGAGATGTGGGGAAATTTGTCACACAGCTGGCAATAATTTGGATAGATGACTAACACACTGTGCTGGCTTTACTGACCGGCAATTGCTAAGTAGTTCATCAAGCCGAATTCAATGAGTTCTTCTACCTCTCTAGATTCTAGAGGTGATACAAGGTATATAGACTCCATCCAAGAAGCCTAGAGCCTCCCTGTTTCTCAAATCTCTCTGCATTAGAAGGTGGGCCAAGGGTTCCCACTACTATTGCTATGTAACAGTTTGCTCCAAAATTTAGCATTTGAAAATAATCGATTTCTTGTGGGTCAGACATCTGGTTGTGGTTGGCTAGAATTGCTTGTCTCTCTGTCCCACAACATCTGGGCCTCAGTTGAGAAGACCCTAGAACTGGCAATGACTTGATGGCTGGGAGCTGAATCATCTGGAGGCTTCTTTGCTCATGTGTCTGGTGTTTAATGTTAGCTGTCAGCTGGGAGCTTAGCTGGAGTTGTCAACTGGAGCATTTAAAGCTGGCCTCTCCACGTGGCTGGCCTTCCTCATGGTATACCAATTGTACAAAGAGGTGTCACCCTGGTATTTCACACATTCACATATGGCACTTTGGTCAGATTAACCCCACCCATCTGTCTCTTTCCTCTGACCTCCCTCAGATTTTCAACAGCTTTCAGTGGGCTTCCCATGCCAACATCTCACAGTGACAGTGTTTCCATATTGTCATATTGTTTCCATATTGTTCACCCCCGCCATGCTTCTTGTATGACAGCTCACAGCTCTGAAAACAAACATCCCAGCTGCAGGGCAGAGCTGCTTCATGTCTGCTGGCCTAGTCTCAGAAGTCACACAGCATAACATTCCCCATATACTATTGTTTATAAGTGAGTCTCAAGCCTGGTCAGATTAAAAGCAGGGGTTGTACACCTCACTTTTTTTGAGCTAGGATCTTGCTTTGTCACCCAGGTTGGTCTCAAACTCGAGGGCTCAAGTGCTCCTCCTTTCTCAGTCTCCTGAGTAGCTGAGACTGCACACGTGTTACTATGCCTGGCTTAGACCACACTTTTCAAAGGGGGAGTGGTAAAGTCATACCACAGAAGAAAGAGTATGGGATGACAGATATAGCCAAGACTATCTTTGGAAAACTTAGTCTGACAAAGGAAGGAGACTTTATCACAAGAAAGGCAATACCAAGGAATCCTAAATTCTGTCATTGTGAGAGACCCAGTTTAAGCCAGACCAAGATTGCTGACCACAGAAACTGTGAGATAGTGTGTATTGTTTTAAGCCACTGAGCTGTAGAGTAACTTGTCACACACTGAGTGATAATACACCAGGATTAATGTGCATGAAGACACTCCACTTCCGGGCAGTTCACCTTCCCAGACACTCACCGAGCCAAAACAAATCATGAAAATGTAAAGAGTTGACTAACTGTGACAAACCACTGCCGTTTAACATTAACACCCTAGCTCAGCAATTTAGATCCTATTCCTATTTTATTTTCATTTCAGTACTTGCAATTGAGCCCACGGCCTCACTCATGCTAAGTGCAAGGTCTACCACTGAGACCCTTCAGCCCTTCAGTTTCTTTTTTCCTGACTCTTTTTGCTAGATTCTCAGCACAGTCCTTTTGCTGATGCATCTACATGAATTCACTGTAAAAGTCTCTGCTGATAAATGACTGCTTGAGGACAATTAAGACAGTCTAATTTTAAATAGTAACATTTGGATGCTCTAGTTGCTTCAGCTGCTTGAAGTGACTACTCCAAAAATTTATTTTGGTGTATTTTTCTATTCTTTGTGGACTTGAGTTTCCAGAACACCTTTTCTCTTCAAACAATCCAATCCTAATACATGCTCTTACAACATTTACTTCAAATCCCCCATCTTTGGAATGAGGAAAATAACATATCACTCAAACGTGTCAAGAGTATTCAAGATGAAGCATAAAGTACCATAGAACTGAAAACTGCCATTATGATCATTTTTATTGTCTGCTCTTATGAGCCATTATCACTTCATGCTTTGACATGGGCTATGGATTATCTGCTGCCACCTGGAGATTCTCAGAGTTCTTGACTAAAGGAAGCAGATACTCCGGCTTACCTGAATGCAGTGACGGGACTGGTAAAATCTTCAGCAGGGCCAAAAAATAAAATGTGGGAGGTTATGCAGCCAGGAAAATGCCCCAGGTCAAAGGCCAGTGCTAGAAGCACATAGACACCATTGAGGCTGTCGTTGGCCACCACCATGAAGACTACTTCCTAGGAGACACGGCTCGTTCCAGGGCTGGAGCAGAGGAAGGACAGGTAGAGATGCCCTGTT
This sequence comes from Castor canadensis, assembly GCF_047511655.1. Taxonomy (NCBI): domain Eukaryota; kingdom Metazoa; phylum Chordata; class Mammalia; order Rodentia; family Castoridae; genus Castor; species Castor canadensis. The sequence continues at coordinate 123,906,292 of NC_133405.1, read as the reverse complement.
CTGATGGAGAAAGGAAGGAGTTGCTCAAAGGCAATGAGAGCACATCAAAAGGATGGGAGGCTTTCTCTGTCTAGAATCAGGACAATTTGAGAATTACAATGATTAATGAAAGTAATGGATTATAATAGAAGGAAATCAAAGGGCCCACAATAATTCTGTATAAATGTGGGAAGAGGGAAAGCTCCTCTTTGCAAAAGAGTATCAGCTTGGATGTGTAGAGACAACAGAATTTGACAACCACCACTTATGACCAACAATGTCAACACTGATTGAGGTAAAAAAATATCAATGGATAACACCAATGACTCAGACTGTCAAGGAACCAGACATGCACACAATGTCACAGCATCACTCCCCATGTTATTTAATAAAACGGATAGATATCTTCCTTCCTACTTGAGGGATATGGTGAACCCCACCTTAAAAAGTGATCAAACAGCACCTCTGGTAATGGAGCAAACTGACACTGTGTGCCTCCTGATCTGTCGCAGTAGGAAGGACAGTTTCTCTTAGGCAGTATCCACGTCAACATGTTTGGCCTAAGCCCGATCATGAGGAAATAATAGACAAATCTAAAACATCAATGAGCAGGAAAAATGAAGAAAGATGGGGAGATTGCTCTAGATTAAAATAAATAGCATGACAGTCACAGGCACCTTGTGATACTGGTTCCATTCTAGACTTTAAAATACGTACATACAACCGTGATATTCTGAGGACATTTTGGGACGCCTGAGTAGGAAATGCATATTTGATATTATGGTAGCAATACTAACTTCCTTGATTTGGCAGTGGTCTTGGGAATATGTAGGAGACTGTCTTTTTTTAGGAGATGAGAGAGAGGAGGGCAGACAGGCAGAGGGGGCAAAGGGTGAGCAACTGCAGCCAGATATTAATTTGTGAACATAAGTATCATATATATGAAAATTTAGACTATTTTATATGCCCAACATATTCTGTGTTCCATTAAGCTTTTTTTGCATTAAATAGGATTTCAGAGATGGAAGAAGCATTCCTAGGTAAGTGAGTATCAACAACTGTTTTCCTCCTTCCTCCCAGGAAGCCCACACAGCTGTTAGAAGTTTCCTGCTTCCTATTTAACCTCACAGTGCCTCCCTGCATGCAGCGAGTCTCATTCTCATTCCTTGTCCATGCTTGGAAAATGTCCCCTGGGAGGCAGGCATTGAACTGTATTGTAATTGCATTAAGTGTAATAGACGGAACACTCTACCGAAAAGACAAAAAAGGGCAGGCTGTATTTAAAATAAAAACAACTCCCAAGTAAAAACAAATGGAGATGGGAGGATCACAGTTTAAGGCTAGCCTGAGCAAAATTTAGCGAGACCCATCTTAGCAAATAAGCTGAGCATGGTGGTACACATCTGTAATCATGGCTGCTCAGGAGGTGAAGATTCAGGAGACTGTGGTTTGAGGCCAGCCTGGACAAAAGTTGATGTAACCCTATATCAAAAACAAGTTGAGTGTGACAGCACACACACCTGTGGTCCCAGCTACATTGGAGGCATAGTTACAAGGATCACAGTCCAAGTTGGTCTAGGCAAAAAAAATGACTAAAAAATGACTAAAGCAAAAAGGACTGGAAGCATGGCTCAAGGGGTGGAGTGCCCACCTCACAAATGCGAAGTGCTGAGTTCAAACTCCAGTAACCCCTCCCCCCAAAAAATCAAGGACCAAAATCACACAGAGTAAGTTCTTTGACTACAGTGGCACAAAGCCTTTGGGTCCCTGATGATTCTGCCATGGGCCAAAGAGAGCTGAGGCTGCTTGAATGACGTTCTGTGATGGGACACTGGGAAACATGATGACATCAGTGTCCCCAGGTCACACTGCCAAGATGAGGTAAGTAACATCAGCAGATAACTGTCTTCTGTCCCCACTCTCTAAGACAGCTGGCAGGAGTGTGTTCTGAAATACTTCTAATGAAGTGGAAGTTGCTTCAGAGTGTTTTGGGAGGGAGATTGGAGTAAGGACTTACATCACACAAGATCGGCTATGAGTTGGTAAAAGGGAAGCTGAATGGTGGGTATGTGGGGATGTTATACTTTCCATCTGGTACATGTTGTAAATTTCTCCAGCTAGGCAGGTGCAGTGGCTCACTCCTGTAATCCCACCTACCTCACAGGCAGAAATGTGGAGGATTGCAAATTGAGGCCAGCCCAGACAAAAAGCCAGCATGACCCCATCTCAACCAATAAGCCAGGTGTGGTAGATCACATCTGTAATTCCAGCTATGCAGGAGGCATAGATAGAAGGATCACTCTCTAAGCTAGCCTGGGCAAAATGTGAGACCCTATCTAGAAAACTAAAGCAAAAAGGGCTAGAAGAATGGCTCAAGTGGCAGAGTGCTTGCCTAGCAAACATGAAGTCCTGAGTTCAAACCCCAATACTGCCAAAAAACAAAAATACTTTTTTCAGAATGTATGAAAACAATTCCATTTACAATAGCCTCAAAAAAAAATCAAATACCTAGGTGTAAACCTAACAAAAGATGTGAACAACCTCTACAAGGAAAACTATACACTTCTGAAGAAAGAGATTGAGGAAGACTATAGAAAGTGGAGAGATCTCCCATGCTCATGGATTGGTAGAATCAACATAGTAAAAATGTCGATACTCCCCAAAGTAATCTACATGTTTAATGCAATTCCCATCAAAATCCCAATGACATTCATTAAAGAGATTGAAAAATCTACTGTGAAATTTATATGGAAACACAAGAGGCCACGAATAGCCAAGGCAATACTCAGTCAAAAGAACAATGCAGGAGGTATCACAATACCTGACTTCAAACTATATTACAAAGCAATAACAATAAAAACAGCATGGTACTGGCACAAAAACAGACATGAAGACCAGTGGAACAGAATAGAGGACCCAGATATGAAGCCACACAACTATAAGCAACTTATCTTTGACAAAGGAGCTAAAAATATATGATGGAGAAATAGCAGCCTCTTCAACAAAAACTGCTGGGAAAACTGGTTAGCAGTCTGCAAAAAACTGAAACTAGATCCATGTATATCACCCTATACCAAGATTAACTCAAAATGGATCAAGGATCTTAATATCAGACCCCAAACTCTTAAGTTGATACAAGAAAGAGTAGGAAATACTCTGGAGTTAGTAGGTATAGGTAAGAACTTTCTCAATGGAACCCCAGCAGCACAGCAACTAAGAGATAGCACAGATAAATGGGACCTCATAAAACTAAAAAGCCTCTGTTCATCAAAAGAAATGGTCTCTAAACTGAAGAGAACACCCACAGAGTGGGAGAAAATATTTGCCAACTATACATCAGACAAAGGACTGATAACCAGAATATACAGGGAACTTAAAAAACTAAATTCTCCCAAAACTAATGAACCAATAAAGAAATGGGCAAGTGAACTAAACAGAACTTTCTCAAAAGAAGAAATTCAAATGGCCAGAAAACACATGAAAAAATGCTCACCATCTCTAGCAATAAAGGAAATGCAAATTAAAACCACGCTAAGATTCCACCTCACCCCTGTTAGAATAGACATGATAAAAGCGAGAGCACACAAGGGAGGGGTGAGGATAGGTAAGACACCTAAAAAACTAGCTAGCATTTGTTGCCCTTAACGCAGAGAAACTAAAGCAGATACCTTAAAGCAACTGAGGCCAATAGGAAAAGGGGACCAGGAACTAGAGAAAAGGTTAGATCAAAAAGAATTAACCTAGAAGGTAACACACATGCACAGGAAATCAATGTGAGTCAATGCCCTGTATAGCTATCCTTATCTCAACCAGCAAAAACCCTTGTTCCTTCCTATTATTACTTATACTCTCTCTACAACAAAATTAGAAATAAGGGCAAAATAGTTTCTGCTGGGTATTGAGGGGGGGGAGAGGGAGGGGACGGAGTGGGTGGTAAGGGAGGGGGTGGGGGCAGGGGGGAGAAATGAACCAAGCCTTGTATGCACATATGAATAATAAAAGAAAAATGAAAAAAAAATAAAAAAAGAAATTTAAAAAAAACAAAAACAAAAATACTTTTTTCATCACATAAAGGTCTTTAAAAGAGAAGCAAAAGTTGTAACGAAACAATTGGTATGGTAACTGGTTTGATCTGTGTGGATGATAAGTGTCACTTCTAAACAGATGTGGGGACAAGGCAAATGGAAAGCATGGCCCTTGGATAGAAAGATGTCAGCTGGCTCTAGGTGGCAATGGACGGCTCACTGGATAAGATCAGCTTCCAGTTGATTTAGAAATTGAATTCCAAGGTCAGGTGTTTTAGAGAAAGCACCATAAATAACTCGCACTTTCTCCTTTCTCCTTTTATTTTTAAATGTGCACACAATTTCTCAGCCGTGGGCCGAGCGTTTTTTTTCTCTTCCTGCATCTGGTGCTTGCGGTACTTAAAAGACCAGTTCTCTATTTTTAGTTTTTGTGGGCTTAAGCAGTGCTTCCAGGTCCAAGGGATAAAGATCGTTCATTATATTAGTTTACAGATGAGGTAATTTCACAAATGAAGCTATTAAGATCAACAATATGTGGAATTTGATGAAGGTGAATATCAGCTTTATGTAGAATTATGGTGACATTAATATATTTTATTCCTCTCTTAGGAACTGCACGAGCCATCAGAGCATGAATGTAGCCAACGGACACGTTTTAATAAGCAATGTGTTAAGTCATTAACCAAAATGAAAATGATGGCTGGGCGCTGGTGGCTCACGCCTGTAATCCCAGCTACTCAGGAGACAGAGATCAGGAGGATCGCGGTTCAAAGCCAGCCAGAGCAAATAGTTTGCAAGACCCTATCTTGAAAATACCCAACAGGAAAAAAAGGGCTGGTGGAGTGGCTCAAGGTGGAAGAGCACCTGCCTAGCAAGTGTGAGGCCCTGAGATCAAACCCCAGCACTGCCACAATAAAAACGAAAGAAAATAATGGCGGTTTTTCCACCTATGTTGGTGAAACCAAGAGCTGCACCCAGCCTAGGGGCCATATTAGAACAGTCACCATTAAGTCGGTAAGTGTCCCTGAAGTCCCCAATAGTGGCCAGTCAGTTTAGTTTTCAAATTAATGTCCAATTTGCAGACATCTGTAATACCCTTCTTTGGACTCCCCCAAAAGTTAGTAAAAGGAATAAAATTTCACCTCTGAGAAAACTGAAAGTTAGAACCCAACTTGGGAGCATTTGCAGCCTGCCTGCTCCAAATCAAACTCCACAGTAGGTTCCCCAGGAAAGAGAAGTTGTAGCAAGGACCTTACGGAAGCCATGAGCTCAAAGTTGCCTACACACCTGTACTCATGTGGTCCTTCAAGATCTTTCACTGATCCCTCGTCTCAAACCACCTCTCCCACCATCCCCACCATGGCTTTCTGTACTTCTGTCAGGTCACAGACCTCCTTCCACTGCCTGACTACTCTTCACCTTTTGTGTCGCACTTAACTTGTATATCAGCCAGGATAAGGCTGTGTCAAGCTGCAGTAACAGACAATTCTCCGAATAGTTATATAAGGCCAAAGCCTGCCAAACATCAAGGGAGCAGAAACAAAATCTTTCCATGCACCAAGAGTGGTAAAAAAAAAAAAAAGAATTATCTATTAGCCTCCACTGACAAACTTCCCTTTGCCTTCTATATACATGAAATTGCTTTATTTAGGAGTCTTTGATTTGTTGGAGGTTTTGTGTGTTTGTTTAGTCCAGTAACTACATCTCCATCATTCCTCACTAGGTAGCAGGTCCTTAAAAACATCTTGGCCTAAGCCAGGTCTGGTGGTTCATGCCTATAATCCCAGCACTCAGGAGGCTGAAGCAGGAGGATCAAGAGTTAGAGGCCAGCCTGGGCTGAATAGCAAATTCCGAGCAAATTCTGAGACAGTGAGACACTGTCTCAGAAAACAAACAGAATCTTGACCTTTTACCTCTGATATCAGAACGATTTCCACTCAGTTTAAATATCACCATCTTTACTCTCAAATTTCCATCTCAAGGTCTCCAAACTCCAAACTGCAAACTCATCTTGTTCCTCTCTCTCCCCCAGGTCCCACTTGTAGTCGAGAACGGTGCATGGGCTATATTTCAGATACACTGCCTTTCTCCTTGTTGCAGAGACTAAGTCCTCCATGTGTCCAGGCAGAGAAAGAGTAAGTGGAAACAGCAATCCTAGCGTTTGTAACTGACGAAGCTGACAGTCCCCTTATTCGGTGCCACTGTCTCCTTCAGAGGACCAGGGTTGCTTCTTCCCCGCTGCATATTTTTCCTGCCCTAGAAAAGTCATTGCTATGGTTTGAAGTCCTCACCAAAATCCATAATCCCCACTATGAGGTATTAAAAGTGTGGAAACTTAACCAGACTGCTATTTGGAGGTGGGACGTTTGGAAAGTAAAAAAGGTTCAATAAGACCAGAAGGGTGAAATCATAATGCAATGGACTGTGACTTTATAAGAGGAGAGACCTACTTTAGGATACTGGGCCCTCTTATGTGATACTTTGCAGTGACTTGGGACTGCAGGGAGTCCTCACCAGCATGGAGGACCTCAGTAGATGCTGCCCCCTATTTTGAAGTTCCCAGCCATCAGGAGTCAAATAAATCTCTTTTGCTTACAAATTACTCAGTCCATCATGTTCAGTTACAGCAATAGAAAAAAAACTAAGACTCCAATCTTCACCCAAATTATTTTCACTCCTGCCCCTCACCTCCATGAAGTCTACTCTTACCCTCTTTTCAGGGGACTCCCTTTGAAGGGCAGTTACCAGCAACGTGGCTCAAGCCCAGCTTCCTTCCAAGATGTGCACTCAACGCACAGTGGCCAAGGCTGTGAGTTACTTACGCAGAGTTCAGGAAAACGTGTACAATAACCTGTGTATATTTGAAACGGAAGGCTAAAGCTGATTTTCTGGTCACCTGTCTCCACTGCTGTATGGCTGTGGAGCTTGAGTTGCCTTAAACCTGTTGCATTAATGTCTGCTCTTGGAAAACTGCCAGCTGCTGTTCCACCAGGAAGAGTTCTTCTTTAGACCCGTCCCTGATCGGGCATGTTGATGGTGACCTGAAGTAGCTGTGTTAATTTAACAATCTGATTCACACCATTTCTGATTTCAAAGTGCCATTCTCTTTCCATCATATTTTTGGAATGAGAATTTTAGCTGACGTTCCCTACAGCTTTGAGTTTTCCCTTGAACTGCTTTGTCTTAAAATCCTAAAATAATCTTAACATAACTTCCCCAAGTTTTCATCCCACCACCTCGTGAATTTTCCCTTTAGCCTATGGACACATTGCATCATGAGATAGCTACAGATGAAGCAAGGAAGGGGCCGCTTTTCAACCAGGCAGCTCTTCATGCTGTGAAGGACTTCTTTTTCTTAATTTTATCTTATTTTTAATTAGCATACATCAGTAGCACTTGGGGATTTCATTGTGACAATTCCATACATGGGTAGAGTGTACTTTGAACAAGTCCACCACCTCTATCCCATACCCTCTTCTTCCTCCCCTCTTTTTCAAAGTGTTTGGTGGGTTTCATTTTGCTGTCATGGAGATAGATAGATAGGTAGGTAGCTAGATAGATAAATAGATAGGTAGATAGATAATAGACAGATGATAGATTGATAGATAGAAGATAGGTAGATAATAGATAAATAGATGCACATATATGTAATGTGCTCAATTCACTTCACCCCTAAGTAGTCTGTCCTTTCCTCCTCCCCTCCCATTGATTCCTCCTGACAGTCCCCTTTTACATTCACATTCAATTATTCTTATCATCATCAGTTTTAGGTCTAGATTCCATAGATGAGCGAAAGCATGCACTGTTTGGCATTTTGAGCCTGGCATATCTCATTGACTGAGATATGATAATCTCCAGTTCCATCCATTTTCCTGCAAATGACATCATTTTTGGGCGAGTAATACTTCCTAGTATACACATATCATATTTTCTTTATCTATTTGTCAGTTGTTGGCTACCTCATCTGATTCCACAGCATGGCTACTGTGTAATTGACTGATACCTTTTAATCTCTCATTTATTTTACGAATTCAGACCTCTCTTACTATTTGAATCTAATCTTGCTGGAGGACTGGCTCAAGTGGTAGAGTGGCTGCCTAGCAAACGTGAGGCCCTGAGGTTCAAACCTCAGTACCACCAAAAAAATAAAATCTAATCTGTTCCTGAAAACACATTGACAACACATTTATGTGTAGGAGAATCTTACGTTCTATTGTTTTAAGTGGCAAAAATAATGTAGTCTTAGCCCATCCAAAAGACTCAACCAGTTTTCTCAAATATCAATAAAATATGCCTAAACTCATGTATAACCATTAGTCAAAGATTTCTCCATAATGTAAAACATTTAAAATACCAACCACCTAGTTTCTGTGTGCAGTAGTCTGTTCTATGATGAGGCACATTTTCTCAAGCTTTGGCTTGAGAATCATCTGGGAAGTTGGTCAAAGCACAGAATCCAGGGACCCACAGTTTCTAATGCAGTAGTTCTGGAGTGAGGACCAAGAATTAGCATTTCTAACACAGCCCCCTCATGGTGGTGATGCTGATGGTCCAGGACCACTGAGCCCAAGACTTCGGTGGAGTGGAATTCCATCTTTCTTCCACATTCAATAAATATTACAGAAATATAATAATGGTAAAAGTGATATGTTCAGGGCTGGGAGTGGTGGCTCAAGCCTGCAATCCCAGCTACATGAGAGGCAGAGGTACAAGGATCATGGTCCAAGGCTGGCCTCAAGCAAAAGTAAGACCCTGTCTGAAAAGTAAACTAAAGGAAAAAGGGTTGGGGTCATGGCTCAAGTGGTAGAAAGGCCCTCAATTCAAACACCAGTACCACTAAAAAAGTGATTTATTCAACACTATTATAAACTATTAAATAACTGTTATAAACTACACTTGGAAAAATGAAAGGAACTAACATGGCAGTTTGCAAATCATGGTTATTGACAATGGGTGAGCTGCCCAAGGAGAATCTGGTGGCTGGTGGAAGGAATGGAAGCTTCAGTCATGGTTGAGGGTGAATGAAAAAATGAGTGGAATGGTAGATGGCCTCATGTCCTCTGAATCCAAATGCCAGCAACCAGAGAGCTTCCTCTGATTGGCACGTGAGACTCTGGAAGTGGGCATGGCTCTAAAGCTATAGATGAAACAGCAAGGAGAGCAGGAGCTCTCAAAATGGACAGCTGCTCCTATTTTCTTTGCTTAAGGTGTTACAGCTCCTGAGAGTTTAAGACAGGGCTTGTCACTGCATTTCTGGAATGTGGCTCTTCCCTTGATACCATGGTCACACTGACTTGCTTCAGCAATGGCTTTGTGCGTAGGAGCTACACTTTCTTCTAAAGATTCAGCCTAGAACATTCACAAGTCTTCCCTTTCTTCTAAATGATGTTGAACATGGAACTGAATGACTTCTCTTTTCTGAGAAGACATTTTCACTTACATTCGCTTAATCAGACACCCTGCAACTTAAACAGCTCTTATGGTGTTTCGTTGCTAATTTGCAGTAGCAGGTTTTGTCTCTGATAGAACAATAATGCCACCATTTTATAAGTCAGCAGCCATTTCATCCTCAGGTCTCACCTCTTGGAAAATGGAGCCATTCCCGATAGCAAAATTGGGAATTCGCCCTTTAGCAAAACTTCCCGCACTCCAAGAGAAGTTCCACCCCCATCAGGGACCCCTGTGCATGCGCCAGCCTCTTACCCTCCCTCTTCTATAAAAAGCCATGCCTGGCCTGGACTCACTCTCTTCCTGAGCCATCCTTCCCAGGTCAGCCAGGTGGCTCCTACCTGTCATAAAACCCTGCTCTTGGACGTGACATTTTTCTCATGAGCTTTCTTTATGAGTGGCATTTTTCTTAACATTTGGTGTCATGACTCAGATCGGGTGAGCTCCCGGCACTGACCTTGCTCCCCTGTCCTCCCCCACTCCATCCTGCTCTCTCTCTCTCTCTTTACTCCCATTCCCTTCTTCTGGGATCAGAGCTGCTTTGCCAGAACCCGCGATCCTAGAAAGCGCCGCTCCCTCACTAGCTCACAGGGAAGTTCCTCCGCCCCAGCGCGCCTCCAACCGCCATCCACCACCGGCCAATCTTCCCTCAAGGTCCTCTCTCCCTCGGTGAGTCCTCCTCGCACGCAGAGCTGTGATCTCTCTCATTTCCTCAAAATCCTTGCACTAGGTCTTGGCTTGCTCTCCACCCTGGGAACAAGGTTCCCCACTAGGGACTGTGGGCCCCCCCCCCCCCCCGTGGTGAAGACGTTCCCTCTGGGTGCTCCACATCTCTCTCTCTCCTGAGGAACTGATATTTCAGAGATGCCCACCATATCTCTCCTCAGGTCAGGCCTCACCATGGGAGTTAGACCATCCCAAATTCCCTCAGACTCCCCACTGGGATGTCTCCTGGCCAGACTTGGGCCCCTATGCCTCATGCCTGATCTTAAGCCCTGAAAGCTCATTTTTGTCTGTAATCAGACCTGGCCCCAATATGCATTAGACAATGCCTTCAAATGGCCACTTAATGGCACTTTTGATCCCAATATTTTAAGGGATTTATACAATTTCTGTGAGTGCACTGGTAAATGGAAGGAACTTCTCTACCTCCAATCTTTTTCTTATCTCCGCACCAAACCCTCCTTCTGTACTTCCTGTTCCCCTGCGCAGGTTCTGTTAGCCTCTAAACCAGTCTCAAAACCAGCCAAATCCTCTTCCGAATCCCCTCCTGATTCTGATGCTTTCCCTTCTTCCGACCCTGATAATGAGCCTCCACCTTATCAGAGACTGGCTTCCATTGTTCAGCCATGGGCCCCCGCTCCTCCTTCCATCCCTCCTTCCACCCCTCCTCCCACCTGTCCTTCTGCTCACCCAGAACCACAGGATCCCATGAGCCCCCACACACATTCACTCTCACAGACCCCCCCAGTCAGCCGGTTTCCATCTACCCTCTCCAGGAAGTAGCTGGAGTGGAAGGCATTGTGAGGGTCCATGTCCCCTCTTCCCTCACTGACCTCTCTCAGATAGAAAAGCACCTTGGCTCCTTCACCACTAACCCTGATTCTTATGTTAAAGAGTTCCAATACTTGGCTCAATCCTGTGACCTTACTTGGCATGACATCTATCCCATTCTTTCCTCCACCCTCCTTCCAGAGGAGAAACACAGGGTCTGGGACATGACTAGGGCGCATGCAGATGGGGTCCATCGCACCACCCCTGCCTATCCTGTAGGGCTACAGTGATCCCTACTGAGGAGCCTCATTGGAATTACCAAACCGGTGACAGAACGCTTAGGGATCAGATGGTTACCTGTTTAGTAGCAGGATTAAAAAAGGCAGCCCAAAAGGTTGTTAATTTTGATAAGCTCAGAGAAATCCAACAAGAACAAGAGGAAAACCTAGCCAGTTTCTTGCCCTGACTCACAGAGGCACTACAAAGCCATACTAAAGTTGACCCTGAAACTCAGGACGGGACAATCATTCTTATGACCCACTTTATCTCCCAGTCAGCCCCAGATATCAGAAAAAAACTTAAAAGGCTAGAAAATGGCCCTCAGACTCCACAGGGTGAAATTTTAAACATGGCCTTCAAAGTCTATAATTACCAAGAAGAACAACAAAGGGCTGATAAGGAGAGGAGAGATAGGACTAAATTCCAGATGTTGGCACAAGCCCTCCGACAAAAGCCTCCGACCTCTAACTCCCAAGGCCGGGAAAAATCCCAAACACCTCCCAGCCTATGTTTTCAGTGTGGCCTTGAGGGACACTGGGCCCATGCATGTCTTAAACCACGCCACCTGCCAGGGCCATGTCCTAAGTGCAAACAGGAGGGCCACTGGGCGATGGATTGCCCCTCCACCCCTCAAGGCAGAGGGTCTAAGCCCCCCCACTGTCCCTCCTCCCTAACTGATCTTTTAGGACTAGTGACCATAGCAGAAGACAGACAGAGCCCAGGACTCCCAGGCCTGACGACCATAACTTCACAGGAGCCCAGGGTAATAGCCATTATTGATGGTAGGCCTATCTCTCTCCTGGACACTGGCGCCACTTTTTCTGCCTTGCCGGAGTTCTGGGGACCTACCAAGCCTTCTTTAACCTCCATAGTCGGGGTGGAGGGAACTCCTACCCAGCCCTTAATGACTTTTCCTCTAACCTGCATACTGGGAAATACACTTTTTACTCACTCCTTCCTAGTCCTCTCTAATTGCCCCACCCCACTCTTGGGAAGGGACATTTTGTCAAAATTCCAGGCCACGCTCACCTTACATCCACCCCCTCTTAAGCTGTGACCCATTAACCCCTTGTCTCCATCTTCACAGCCCCTCCTTGGTGTTATGGGTGCCCTGCTTCCACAAGCCCCTCCTGGCCCCTTGCCCTTGCCTGCTATACTGGTGGACCCCATTGTGTGGGACCCCCAAAACCCTGCAGTCACCACACATCATGAGCCAATTTTTATTACTCTCAAGGACCCCTCTGTTTTCCCAAACCAATCTCAATATCACATCTCTCTAATCTACCTACAGGGATTAAAGTCTATCATCTCAGAGCCTCTTGCTAAGGGCCTGCTTTGCCCAACCCACTCCCCCTATAACACTTCTATTCTGCCTGTAAAAAAGCTCAATGTGTCTTACCGGTTGGTACAGGACCTCCGCTTAGTCAACATGGCAATGAGTCCTATACACCCGGTGGTACCCAACCCCTACACTCTCCTGTCTCTTATCCCCAGTACCACCACCCATTTCACAGTCCTGGACCTAAAAGATGCTTTCTTCACTATCCCTGTCCACCACAGTCCCAAAACCTCTTTGCCTTCACATGGACTGATCCAGATTCTCATACTTCCCAACAATTGACCTGGACAGTTCTGCCTCAGGGGTTCTGGGACAGTCCCCACCTCTTTGGCCAAGCTCTGGCTAGGGACCTCCTCACCCTCCATCTCTCCCCGAGTAAACTCCTCCAGTATGTAGATGACCTCCTGCTCTGCAGCCCCTCCCTTGAGGACAGCCAACAACACACTGCCCTCCTGCTCAATTTTCTGGAAAAAAAGGGATACTGGGTGTCCCCTAACAAGGCTCAACTGTCTCTCACCCAGGTGACTTGCCTGGGCCTATCTAGCTCCCTTACTCATAAGGCTATCACCACAGATCATAAGGCCTTGTTAGCCTCTCTCCCTGTCCCTACCACCAAGGCTGAAATTCTCTCCTTCCTTGGCCTGGCTGGCTATCTCAGAGCCTGGGTGCCCAACTTCAGTCTAATGGCCAAATCTCTACATGAGGCATCCAGGGTTCCCATCCAAGAGCCCCTGGACCCCTCTTGGCCTGTGTCAGGTCATTTAAAAAACCTCTTACAAGCCCCAACACTTCACTTGCCAGACCTCACTCGTCCCTTCTTCCTTTACGTTTCTGAGAGGCAAGGGTTTGCCCTAGGAGTTCTGGGACACAACATAGGGCCCTCCTTCGCTCCAGTAGCATACCTCTCCAAACAGTTAGACCCCACAACCAGGGGATGGGCCCCATGCCTTAGGGCCCTGGCAGCCGCCTCTCTCTCGATCCAGGAAAGCAAAAAACTTACCTTTGGGTCCCCCCTTACTGTTTACTCCCCCCATAGCCTCTCAGAACTCCTCACGTATAAGGGACTTTACTCCATGCTCCCGTCTCGTATCCTATCCCTCCAGGTGGCTTTGGTCAAGGATCCCACCCTAACTTTCATCTCGTGTCCCCCACTTAACCCAGCTACTCTTCTTCCTCTCTCTTCAACACCCCTAGTTCACTCCTGCCCTGAGATCCTTGAGGAGCTCCTCCCCTGCCCAGACCACATTCAGGAGGGCACCCTTTCTCAGGCTGACTACACTTGGTTCATTGATGGCAGCTCCTTCGTTCACAATGGACAGCGAAGAGCTGGATATGCCATCGTGTCTGATTCCACCATCATTGAGGCACACCCTCTCCCTTTGGGCACTACTTCCCAAAAGGCAGAATTGACTGCCCTGGCCAGAGCTCTGACCCTGGCAAAAGGCAAAACTTTCAACATTTACACTGACTCTAAGTATGTGTTTCACACTTCATTGTCCCACTCTGCCATCTGGAAGGAAAGGGGATTCCTAACTACAAGGGGAACTCCCATTATCAATGCTGCCTTAATATCCCAGGTCTTAGAGGCTTCACACGTCCCTTCCTGGGTGGGCATTAGTCATTGCAAAGCCCACCAACCTGACTCCTCCATAATTACCAGAGGAAATAACCAAGAGGATACAGAGGCCAAGCAAGCAGCCCTCCAAACTGCACCCCAATTGGCCATGTACCCCCGTACCCCAGCTTCCTCCCCTCCTCTCACTAAACTCTCTCCCTCCTTCTGAAGTTAAAACCCTTCTCTCCTATTTACATACGCTTTTTCATCCTAACCTTCATGCTCTTTACACCTTCCTTCGCCAATCCCTTTCCCTATCTCCAGGAGACATACAATACCTTAAACAGATTACCCAATCCTGCTCAATTTGCCAGCGCACAAACCCCAACTCCAATATTAGGCCCCCTCCCTTTCCTACCCACCAAGCCAGGGGATGTCTCCCTGCTGTGGATTGGCAGGTGGACTTCACACATATGCCTCCAATAAAGAGGATTAAGTACCTCCTGGTATTGGTAGACACCTTCACGGGATGGGTGGAAGCCTTCCCTACGACCAATAAAAAGGCCTCCACAGTAACAACGATTTTGGTCACAAACATCATCCCATGGTTTGGTCTCCCAGCCTCCATCCAGTCAGACAACGGGCCTGAGTTTGTTTCCTCTATTTCCCAAAAATTGGCACAAGCCTTAAATATTCACTGGCGGTTTCACATTCCCTATCATCCCCAATCTTCAGGTAAAGTCGAACATGCCAATCGCACACTAAAAAATACTCTCACCAAACTCTCCCTCGAGCTCCATCTAGACTGGACAAAGCTCCTACCCCTAGTCCTTCTCCGCCTCCGGGCCCTCCCTAAAAGACCGCTCATGCTCAGCCCCTTTGAGCTCCTCTATGGCCGTCCACTCCTCCCTATCACGGTTCAGCCAGAACCCCCTAACATTCCCCCCACTCTCCTCAATCCTCTCCTCACTTTTCTTCGCTCTCTCCTTTGGTCGCATACTCATGATCAGTTACCACAGCCCTCTGACACCACCAAAATAACTCCCTCCCTCCAAATGGGAGATCTAGTTTGTCTAAAAAGTACAGCTACATCCAGCCACCTACAAGAAAAGTGGAGAGGACCATTTAAGGTCATCTGCACCATCCCTACGGCTGCTAAGCTAGCAGGACTTCCCTCCTGGGTACATGTTCAAAATCTAAAATTGGCAGCCCCACAAAAAACCTACCAATCTCTTCTTACAGGACCAACAAAAATAAAGCTCTCCTGCCTCCCCAAGATCCTAGAAGATGGAGACACACTCAAGGAGACTCCCGGGGCATAGGCAGGAGCCCTATGCCTGGAGACCTGGCATCTCACCTACTCACTCTTTATACTTCCCCCTCCCATTCTTTCCTGTCAGTGCCTGCCCATGCTTTTACTCTTTCCTATATACACTCTACTCTGAGATTTTACTCTTCCCACCTCCCGACACAATCAGCCTCCCTCCTTTCTCATACCTTCTTTACCCCTGCTTCATAGAGTGGATAGCCAACCTTCACCTCCAAGGTACTCTCTCAGACTTTACTCCTGAAAAAACCTATTCATTTTCCAACATTCCCTTTGCCTTATTGTAAACTGTACCACCTATGCTTTCTCTCCATCCCTTTCTGTGGGCAATTCTTGTTCTTGTCCCTTCTCTCCTAAGTATCAGCCTGTGGGCAACTTCTCCCCCTGCATGGAGATGGCCCCATCACGCAGCTCTTTGTTTTGGATACCTCGCCCTGTGCACCTTACTCCTTGTGTTCTCTTCTTTCTTATGACTTGGACCTTTTCAAGTGGGGGCCTCCCCCCCCGCCCATTTCGGCCATTTACAGCATATACCATCATGCAAAAGGCATGCTAGAGCACTGCCACTTTATGCCAACATCTTAATCAAAAATATTGGACGGGTATCAGCAAAGGCGACCATGCCAGCTACCACCGCCACGGGAGGAGGGGGCAACAGGTGTGCTGGACTTACCTCTCACAGCTTGGCATATCTGATGGAGGAGGAGTCCAGGATGAGGCCCTCCAGAAGGTCCTCCACACCCAGGTACCTCAAAGACCAAACGACTTATTCTTTCCCACCAGAAAGCCTCTCAAAATTCCTTTACACACACCGTCCCTTTCTGAAACCCTTCTCCTCCAGGTCATAAATACCACTCATCATCTACTCAACCACACCAATTCTATTGTAGCCCATGGTTGTTGGATGTGTCAGCAGTCTGGCCCTTCTCAAGTCATCGCCAGCCCCATAAATGTTTCCACACCCTTTACCTTAAACTGTTCCTTCACCAACAGGCCCACCGCCTCCACTCTTTCCCCAGTTCCCCTCTCCCAGCCAGCCCCTCTTTGCCCTACAGAGTTCCTCAGGGATAGTCGAGGTAGGCTCCCTGGTGGCCAAAAAATGTCACACCACTAGGGCGGCCAACAAAACTGGAAACAATATCTGCTGCCCCCCCCATTCCCGGGACTCTCTTTCTATGCAGTCAGAGTGTATACCCCTGTTTACCCCAAGCCTGGAAGGGTATTTGCACTCTGGTTCCTGACATGGATATTATTACAGAAGACCAGGACCTACCCATCCCCCTCACTGTGCGCCTTCGATCTAAAAGGGCCATCCAGGCCATTCCCTTGTTAGCCACCCTGGGAATAACGGCTGCCGTGGGAACGGGGGCTGCGGGAATAGGAACCTCTGTCCACTACTACACAAAACTCTCTAATCAATTGACAAGTGATCTTCAAATGGTGGCTGAGCCTATTCTAACCTTACAAAAACAACTTGACTCCCTAGCCTCAGTTGTACTCCAAAACTGATGAGGCCTTGACCTGCTCACAGCAGAGAAGGATGGTCTCTGCCTATTTTTACAAGAAGAGTGCTGCTTCTATGTTAACTAGTCAGGGGTAGTAAAAAATAAAATTAGGCAACTCCAAGAACAATTAAAAAAATGGAGAAGGGAATTGGAGGACTCTTGGAGTCCTCTAGGGAATAATATGTCACAGTGGTTCTCCTGGCTGATGCCCATCCTAATGCCTATGTTTCTTGCTCTCATATTCTTAATCTTCCTCCCTTGCATCATAAGAACAATACAGGATTTCTTTCAGACAGCATGTCTGCTATTGCTAATCAAAAATTTAACCAGTTGTACCTCCAGGGATACCAGCCTCTCCAAAACCACCCAGAAAAACTGCTGTAAAGGCCCCATCCAGGACGCCACAGGAGCCTGAAGATCCTGCCCCACACAATGCCCCCTGCCAGCAGGAAGCAGCTAAAGAGACCGATGCTTTGCCCCAATTCCTGATCCTCAGCCCCTACCTTCATCATTATTCAAGAAAAATTGAGGAAATGATAGAACAATAATGCCACCATTTTATAAATCAGCAGCCATTTTATCCTCAGGTCTCACCTCTTGGAAAATGGAGCCACTCCCAATAACAGCCCCACCCTTTAGCAAAATTTCCCATGCTCCAAGACAAGGTCCACCCAAGCTCCACTCCTGTCAGGGACCCCTGCGCATTCGCCAACCCCTTATCCTCCCTCTTCTATAAAAGTCATGCCTGGCCCAGACTCACTCTCTTCCTGCGCCATCTTTCCCAGGTCAGTCAGGTGGCTCGTGCCTGTCATTAAACCCTGCCCTTGGACGTGAGATTTTCTCATGAGCTTTCTTTATGAGTGGCATTTTTCCTAACAATCTCAGATAATAAACCGTGAATAAAAATGTTTGCAAGTTGTCAGAGAGGTAGGTCAGGTGATGAAGGGTACCTGGATAAACTTGCGTGGCAAGCATAGGTCGGATGCTGGGTACACAGTGATTAACACAATAAATATGGTGCTGCCTTCATGACCTTATCACTAGGAAAAGAGAGAGCATAAACAGCAAAGAAATAAAACACATACTTCTACAATGCGTGATAAAGACAGAGAGGAAAACAACAGGATGCTATTAGAGACAACAATGAAGGAATGGGGGAAGGGGTAGCCCTCCTGAGAAGGTAACATTGTGTTTTGTTTTTTTTTAATAGAACATTTTGTTTGGAGTTTTCTATGGAAATGTTTAAAGTATAAAAGTACCAAGAAGAAAATAACCGCCCACATTTCATCCATCTAGCAATAATCTCTTAGCATTTTCACATTGCTACTTCCAATTAAATTTGTAAAAGATATATTACACTGCCAAGAGGAGAAATGGATTTAATGGAGAACTAGGAGTGCCCTGGCTCAGCCTAGCTACTGTGGCTATGGAGTAAAGGGAAAATCTGGTATACAACCGGACTTGGCAATGCTTAACAGGGAAGCAAATAGCATGGATCTCAGGTGTTGGCATAATCAAGTTGGTGATGATACCATTAGGGAAATGAAGGGAGAGCAAAATAGGCTGGAGGTGGGGAAAGGTGACCAAGAGTCCAGTCATTTGAGATGCATCTCACCGAGACATCTAACGACACTGCTAAGTAGGCTATTGGATAGAAGATTCTAGGGCACAGAAATATTGAGGTGGTGTGGAGACATGCTATTTAAAGCCAGGGGAATGGACAAGATGACAGCTACAAACATTAGAGAACAAAAAGGGCCAAGACTGAGCCTCAAGGAAAGCCAATATGAAAATGGGTTAAAGGAAGAGCAACTAGAAGAGTGAAAATGCCTAGCCTGGGAGTAAAAGGCAAACTGAAAGTCTGTGGTAGACAGAATAGATGCATCAAAATATCCATGTCCTAATCTCTAGAACTGGTGAAAATCTTACCCTACACGGCACAAAGGACTTTGCAGATAGAATTAAGGTCATTAACCTTAAAGTAGGGAAGGAAATCATCTTGGGCCTAATGGAACCATGTGGGTCCTAAAAACTGGAAAAGGGAGGCAGAGAGGACGATCAGAGTAATTTGATGAGGGAAGAAAAGGCAGGAGAGAATCAGTGTAGAGGGACTTGACCCACCATTGCTGGATTGAACATGGAAGAAGGGGACCATGATTGAGCCCAGGAATGCCCTAAACTGACAGCCAGCAAGAAAGTTTACCATGGGACCCTACTTTCACCAGGAACTGAGTTCTCAATGAACTTGGAAACAGATTCCTCCTTACAACTTCCAGAAGGGGACGCAGTCCTCCCAACACCTTGATTTTAGTCTGACTGACCTACCAAACTCTAAGGTAATACATCATATTTTAAGCCTTTAAGTTTGTAGTAAGTTGTATGGCATTAGTGCCCAAAAAAGCAGCTGTCATTATTATCCTTCCTGTTTTCCTAGTGAAAGTTTTGCTTCTCTCCTTTGTGACCCAGATGAGTCCGTACAAGTTCTAAGTAAACCTCCCACAGCAGACAGTATCAGAGGCAATGGTTGATGAGTCTTCTGAAGGCCTGAGCTCACTGGTTGGCCAGTTCCTAGCTGATGGCACAGGGATACCATCTGCATGCTGTGTGGTATGCTACCTGTCTCCTTCCCTCAATCGTGTAGGCCCTCTAAGGAGGGCCATTATCAAAACTCCTATCTGGGGCTAACGCCCATGATCAGGGAAGCAAAGAAGAGTTGCATACAAAGTGACAGGAGTGTTGAGACAGCTCAGACGTCAGGCTCTGAGGATTATTTATCCCTTGCCTCTTGTTCTTGCTACACCAGTAACATTCCTGACAGCTGGAATTCACTCATCTACTAAACAACCACCCAGAAACGCCCGGCAGCCCCTTTGTCTTACAGCAGTGCTTCTCAAGCCTGACTGCCCATGAAAAGCAGCTGCAAAGTTTTTTAGCAGTAATGACACCCAGGCCCCACACTAGGGCCAGTGAACTGGAAAGTATGGGTGTGGGCCAGGGCATGGGTACATTTTGAATGTTCCCACGTGGTTCCAAAGCACAGTGATGTTGGAGGAGTACTGCCTTAGAGACTTTTCCTTCTCTTTTGGCTATGAAAGCCTGAACCCTTCAGAGCTAATGAGAAGAGGCTCCAAAATGCAAAGTGCTCCCATAGATATGGCAGGAAGAAACTTGAAAGACAAATGTCTCCACCTGGGGATGAAAATGGCACCTGCAGTAATCTGTGCTCCAGATCACGTGGGAGACAGGCAGGGGCTAAAGCTGAGAAAGCAAAGTATTTCTCTCTTTCTTTCACTAATTTCATTAAACATACTCAATATCGTAACAAAGCAGGAAAAGTTGACACATTCTTGTTTTGCAATGTAGCAGACAAAAACGTTATCTGTATGCCTTATTCATCTCAGGCTGCTGTGACAATACACCATGGACTACGTGGCTTAAACAACATTGATTTTCTCATTTTTCTGGAGGCTGGGAAGTCTGAGATCAAGGTGCCAGCCGATTCAGTTCTTGGGAAGGATCTGTTTCCAGGATCATAGAAGGCCATCTTTTTGCTCCATCCTTATATGACAGAGATAGGAAACTCTGGGGTCTCTGTCTGTTTAAGGCTACTAATCCCATGGTTGGGGGGCCTGCCCTCAGGATCTTATTTAAATCTAATCACCTTCCAAAGGACCTACCTGCCCACATACCCTCGCGTTGGGAGTCAGGGCTTTGAGGCATGGGGAGACACAAACATTCAGTCCATAGCATCCCATCATTTCCTGAGAATCTGTGAACTAGAATGAACAGTGTCCTCTAGGTATCCGAGGAATTCAAACAGCTGCAGTTTAGTAGAAGTGGCCAGAGACTTGTCTTCATCGTCCCTGACTGACACTGACACAGGGTTGCTGAGTAGATAGAATGTCTTCCAAAAGACGTCCATGCCCTAATCTTGGAACCTGTGACTATGTACCTTATTATATATTACATAGCAAACGGGGCTTTGCAGGTGTAGTTAAAGCTTCAAGCCTTAAAATAGCGCGTCCTGGATTATCCAGGTGGGGCCAATCTAATAACACGAGTCCTTAGAGCAGACAACCTTCTCTGGCTTAAGGCAGAATATTGCAGCAAAGGGCAAGATCAGAAAGGCTTGAAGCCTGAGAATGACCCTGTGTGGCATCACTGGGATGTAGATGGGTAAGACAATGTGAGGAGGGATGCAGACAGCCTCAAGGAGCTGAGATGACAACCCCAAAAAGCAAACAAAAATGGGGATTGTAACTCTAAAAGTACAAGAAACTCAGTTCCACCAACAACCTGAATGAGCTTAGAAATGGGTTCTTCCCCAGAGCCTACAAGAAAGCTCAGGCTAGCCAACACCTTGATTTCAGCCTTGTGCGGCCTAGAACAAGAATGGGGGGACACCCAGACTTCTTGCCTAAAGAATAATGAGATGATAAATTTGTATTGTTTTAAACTGCTAAATTTGTAATGGTTTTTTAGGCAGCAATATAAAACTATTATTTATGTAATCATTAATATAACTACTAAGGTAGTTTTGAGCTATTACCTCATTGAAAAATAATTTTAGTGACCTTGAGTTTGATTACTGAAAACAAGCCATAAGTTAAGAGATAAGAAACCTAGCAAGTTTGGGTGGTCAATTTACTCCCAGAACATTTAGTCTGACTGTTGACTTGCCAAAGAGAAGTTATGACGGCAACAACTTAGATAATGTTCCTTTCTACAAACCCTCAAACAAAATAGAGGGAAATGTTGATGAGTGCTAGAAATGACTGTGTCTGGCCAGCCATGTTGCAAAAAATATGACACAGAACTATGACTACTGCAGTAGAATAACTGAGATGAAATGCATGAATTTGGGAAAGAGACAACTATCATCAAGGTTATTTTCTCCTGCAATAGAGCCTTTCAAACAATTTATCTTGCTCCTTGTGATAGATGTAATGCTAAGCAGCTGAGCAAATTCCCAGCATTTATGGTCTTCTCAATTGGCCTGTTTCAGACTTCTAGCTCCAGCTAGGGGTCCCATTAGGAAAGCCTGCATTGTGGAATCACAGCATGATCTCTTAAAAGGCTTCCTTCTGGGCACATTTTATTAACTCCAACAACAGAAACTAACTCTACTTACCTTAAGCAGAAAATCAATTTATTACAATTTAGTGAATAGCTCACACAATTAACAAGAAGGTTGAAGAACTGGCTCTGAAAATGGTAGAAAGCAAAGAAAGCTAAGCGGTTGGATCTACTGCTAAAATTACATCATGGGATGTCTACTAAAGAAGTCACCTCTGGTCCATGGATCTGACACCATCTGGTGGTGCAGGGATATGTGCGGGGGTGTCTCAGTGTTCCAGGTTCTTGGTAAATTGAACAAAGATTTGAACAAAACGCACAGAAGTAGCCCGCAAAGCGTAGATGTATTGAAAGTGGAATACCCTCCACAGACAGGCGCAGACCTGAGCCAAGAGCCTCAAGACCCCAATTCCCTGTCGCTTATAATTTAAGGCCGAAGCTAGGGGTGGGGGTGGGGCTGAAGGCGTGTCCCTCTTATGACTGAAAGCTTTGCTCAACAGGAGGGTGTTATATAACTTATTTTTGACTGCACATGTCCCTACCCATAATGCATTGTTATAATTACTTGCCTCTGATGCAGTCCGTATGTATGAAGCTTTAAGTAGGCATTTGTCTCCAAGGTCATCTGAGGACAGGTTCCCCAGCCCTCAGCGCATGCGCTAGTTCCAGACTTTTCCCTTCTGCACAAGCATCCTGTTTTATCAAACAGGATGGGTCACTGAGTGACCCACAAAAAGGAAATTCCAAGGATGTTCCCAATTAGATGTGTCCTGAAGGGGGCATGTCCTAGGCGGGACTTTTATGACATTTTATCTGATGTCTCCACCCCTCTTGACCAAAGTGTATTTCCCTATTCTCCTGTCAACCTCCATTTATCTTCTGCCCCATGTGATTAATGGGCCACAGTGACGTTCAGCGTCCTCAGGAATTGGTGTTTTCTTGGAGTGAATGTCCAATAATTCCGCAAAGGTGTACGTGTGTGTGTTTCCCTTTTCCCCTCTGCACATTTACTACGCTAAGTGATAGAGCCTCACAGTGAACTCTTGCTGATGGGGTCCAGAAGGAAAACCCAAGTGCTGGGCAAACCTTTGCAGGGTTCTTTCTTAGAGCAAACAGACTCCCCTTCATTCACTTACAAGGAAGAATAGGTTTTGTAGTAGTTGCAATGGGGTTCACCCATAACAAAAAGCCCAAAGTACAAAAAAAAATTTATCACTCTCAGAAATGTAGGCAATTTAACTGTAGCATTGTAGTGCTATGGACCTAGGCTCCTATTAACACAAAGCTTCCACCTCATGATGCAGAATGCTGACTCCTGGTCCAGCCATTACATCTGCATTGAGCTAGAAAGAAAGAAGTGCTTGACCTCTCTTTTCAAGAATATTTATCAGGAATTATATAAATGCTGTTTTTGCCTAATAAATTTCCCAGAATTTAGTCAGAAGGCCAACTCAAACTGCAAGAGAAGTGGCCATGCAGCCAGTTAAAATTCAAATTGGTTTGTGGGGGGATAATGTGGATTGAACTCAGGCTTTTTCACTTGAGCCATGCACCCAACCCTTTGGTTTTTAGTTGTTTTTCAGATAGTCTCACACTTTTGCCAGGGCCTGCCTCAGACTGCAAACCTCCTATGTCTGCCTCCCACAGGTATGTGCTGGGACCACAGGTGTGTGCCACCAGACCTGGCTTGTTTTTGAGATGGGGTCCTCCTAACTCTTTTCCCAGGCTGGCCTCAAGCCATGATTCTCATATCTCTGCCTCCTGAGTAGCTGGGTTTACAGGTGTGTGCCACCATGCCCAGCTCAGGTAGATCTCTCTGCCACTTTCAAGATGTCTTTACATTTTACAGTGGTGAAACTACCTTCTTCCTGTTCCCTGTTCCCTCCCCTCCCCCACCAGATCACGGGTATTGGAAGGCACTCAACTGAAAGGACCTGCTTGCCGTCCTTTGACCTTTGGGCTTTCTAGGACATCATACAATGATCTACTCAACCACATTTCCATTGCTGGTGGTTCAATTTCCTAGTCCTTTTATGATGCTATTACCTCATTTGCCATTTCCCTGCAGAGCCTAGCAGGCTACCAAATCATTTATATTGATTACACGTTATGTTCAAGTCCTCTTTGTCCTTCCCTCTTTCCATCAATTTATTCAAGGATGCTTTCAAATTGAACTGATGCTTCAGCCCCAAATTGTGTACAGTTTTGCAATGACTTACACAAATAAGAATCAAGGACAGCCTGGGATTCTTCAGGGCCATGGGTCCTTAATCATGGTGATATTTTATTGCAGCTTTCAAAAAAAACCCTAATAGATGAAAACATGATGATTTTACAGGCAGGAGACATTTAGATTTGCTCAAGTGTGTTTCCAGTGATACATCTATTTAAAAATGAAAAACAAATCTTCATAGTGGTAGTAATCTTGTATATTGTTTGTATATGGAGAGCTGGTAACATTAACCGTGTAATATTATTATCTAAATTTATGCATCTATACATAGATATATGCCTGTTTGGCTTTATCTCTGTACTATCATGATGAAAGTATAGTTTGTGGGCAGGGAGTGGTGGTCCATGTCTGTAATCCCAGCTACTCAAAGGCAGAGATTGGAAGGGTCTCAGTGTAAGCCTGCCCCAGACAAAAATGTGAGAACATATCTGAGAACGAATTAAAGCAAAAGAGGGCTGGGAGCATGGCTCAGGTGGTAAAGCACTGGCCTAGCAAGTATGGGGCCTTGAGTTCAAGCCCCAGTACTGCCAGGAAGGAAGGAAGGGAGAGGGATACTGGGATACTTGTGAAATTAGTTGACATAGGATGTTGTGTAGAACTTCTATTTTTTAAGATGTCTTCATCACCAGAACTGTTTTGAAATGGGCACCCTTATAAGAAAAAAACCCTGACTATGCTACTTCCTGATCAAGCAGGTGTTATCCCCTCTCTAAACTATTTTAGCAGGAAAATAGCAGGAATGATTCACTGATTCACTTCCTGAATTAAAGTGTATAAAGTGTTCCTGATGTATATTTAGCTAGTCACATCTTGAATAGAAAATGTGTTTTTCTGTGATCTTCTACAACAAGAACCTCTCTTTCTCTCTCTCTCTCTTTCTCAATCTCTCTGTCTCAATCATACATAAAAGCCATAACAGGCCCTGTAGCTCCCCCACACTCTCTTGGCTACTACATTTTAAGCTCACGGACCCAGCTTCCAACCTGTCAACCACTGCATTCCTTTGCTTTGGGTTTCCCCAGACCTGCAAAGTGCACGGGTCACAAAAATACCTCAGCTCCCTTTGCTCCTCAGCTGCGATCTTTCTGAAGCCATGTTCTCTTCAGATTCCCAGAGCTCTCTCCCCACTCCACCCCCAGATAAAGCTACAGTTACCCAGAGTCCTAAGTGACTCAATGACACCCTTCTCTGCTTCATCTCACCATCCCAGCCCCCTACTGGTATCTCCTTCCCTGTCCAAGCAAGCTACAGTGACTTGAATCCTCATCTCAGAGTCTGCAGCTGGGAAAAGCAAATGAAGACAGAAGCAAAAGAAAAAAAAAAGCTTACTGGACTTTTGCCTAAATCATAACTTCTGATTTGCATAGAGAAAGCAGGGCTAGGGGAGATATTTATATTAAGTCCAAATGATTTGAATAGTGA
The DNA here is from genome assembly GCF_047511655.1 of Castor canadensis. Taxonomy (NCBI): domain Eukaryota; kingdom Metazoa; phylum Chordata; class Mammalia; order Rodentia; family Castoridae; genus Castor; species Castor canadensis. Next base: position 123,880,610 of record NC_133405.1, on the reverse strand, counting down.
CTTCAAATGGAGATTAATTTTAAATCATTTTTGGTTGTTTTTTCCTACAAGATAGGCCTTCATATCCTCATCAAATATAACCCCCTGGTAGGCCTCAAACATACTCACCCAAACTTTAAGAGACTACTAGGAAAGTGTCTGGCAAAGGGACAGTGCAGTGCAGTGATCTGTCTCCAGTGAGGACAATGGCCCTCAGCTGCATCTGGCCTCCATCGCCTCTTGGTTTGGCTGTAAGTTAAGTTGTGAGAACGCTGCAGCCATTTTAAGTGACAGTTGCTCTTTCTTATGACGCAGCCAGGGCTGAAAGGTGCATCAACCCCAGTGAGACACTGAGCTCTGGGCAGAGCTGGCCCAGCCGAAACCGACAGCAGGTAGAGGTCTGCTCAGGGTGACTCTGTGTTAATCTCACTGGAGTAAGGCTAGCAAATAAAGGATTAAGAAAGGGCTGGTGCCTGAGTCACCCCAGGTCAGTTCCAGGTCACATGTGTGTCCAGACTATGTGACATTTAGATGTCCCAGGTGACCCCAAGTCAGATTATCCTCTAGTCCTCTCTTGGCTTCACTACCTGTACTTGGAAGCAGTCACCCATCCTCCTTACCCTTCAGAAGAAAATAGATGATGAGTGTTCAATTGTGCACGAAGCAGATAGGCTTTCCTTGCTCGGCTAGACCAAAGAGAAACCACTGAAGCTTCTGTGACCAGCCAAAGGGCTGGCTCTAGTTGCAAATCACTTTCCCTCCCTCTTTTCTTGTCTCCTCTTCCTTCTCATTCTCTCTCCCTCTTCCCCCAGCCCTCCTACACATGCCTTTTTCTGTACTACCTCTTAAGCAGCAAGAAAGCCCTGCAATTTAAGAAACAGATGTTCTTTGACACGTCTTTGTTACAGTGAAAGTCATATGACACCAGGGTGCCCCTCAGTCATTCTTCCAAGCCCCTACCTCCCTATGACCCTCCCATGTGATGTTTGGGCTTCTGTAGAGTTCCCCACACATGGGAAATCAGGTGCAAGGCATTGAGCCTCGGAAAAATCTGTTGTCTTAAAATTTGGATTCCCAGAAACACAGCAAGTAATTTCAGCTTATTTACTGGGATCAAAAGTTGGCAAATAAGCCTGATGCCCCAGGACCAAGGACTGTTATATAATCATCCTTCGGTAAAGACAATGAGGTCACATGTTTACCCGTCTAATCGCTGATCAGGGACATGTTTGATTGCAGATAATGTTTGTGCTGGCCCACACCTTAATTACTGAGTGTCTGAATCAACAAAGCTTTCAGATGTAGGTCTTGCCTAATGGTGCATCTGTTAGAGATCATTGCCTCTGTTCAGCCTCTAAAGAAAGGTCTGGGGGATTCAATGGGCCATTGCCAGTGCTGTTCTCAATGACCTCACATTGGAAAATATGCCAGTTCCCACGGTTTAGTTTCTAACCAACAATGGGCTGTATTGTTTGTATCCAGGACCAAATAAAACCGGTGACTCCAGAGTAGTAGTTATTGGTAAAGCCTCTGGTAGAAGCTTACTCTCCAAGGAAATTAGTGCTATTCAACAGAGAGGAGGTGGTTCCAGTTCCCAAACTGGTAAAGGAAATGTATTGGGAACAGTCTAGGGAAATAAACAAACAATAAGCAAAGTGGCGCCAAAATGAGGAGCCTATTGGGTGGAACACTTGTGGTAGACCACGGCCCAACCACAGAGGTTGGAGTCCAGGTATCTCTCAGTAAGGGCCATTTTCTCCTGGTTGCTTCCTCCTCTGAAGTTTCCTGCCCGTGTGTATGTTTGGTGGGGGAGTGTGCCTGCATTCCAAATGGAGTTCCTACCCTCTCCCTCCTGGGCCACCATTATCACAGCCACCATAAAGGGCAATGAATTCAAGATTTGCAAAAAAATAAGTTTGGAGGGTTGGATTTTTTGGTGTTTTGTTTGTTCAAGATTTAAGGAATCTTGGTCTATGCACCATTGTTCTTTTAGCACTAGAGACAACTAGTGCTGTCTTCTGTTTCCTTAGCTGCAAATTTAAATAAATGCAAAATGCCATTTAAAAATTATAATAAAATTGGATTAACCTAAACAATTTTAGAATGCTAAGCAAAGGCCTAATTCCTGATACTAAGAAGAAATTCCTAGGCCTTGATGGGCGTCTGGACTCCTAGAAGTCAAAATGTCTCCTTTGGCTTCTGAAACTCATCACCTCCCACCGAATTCAGGAAAACTCAGCCTTAGCTGGGTGAGGACCGCCTGAGCCTAAGAGTCTTTGTGTGTGGCCAGAGCCAGAAGACATGAAATAAAATAAAGCAAAACAAAATCATAAATCAAGAATGAAGCCTTCTTTGTTTTGCTTTGGTTTTTGCCTAAAGCTTGCCATTAGCGATAAAGTGGTGTGGCTTGTGTGGGTGGGAGGATTACACGTTGGTGTGTCCCAAAACACTTGTGAAAAGAAATTTTTCCAGGACCCTGCCTTGTCTAGTGTACCATAGACATGTGAGCAATGTTAGAAGCTAGAATAGCTTCCAAAGAAGTCTAGACGCCCCCTTCTGGGTGCCTAGAGCCCTTGGCCACCCACACACCAAGGCAAAAACCTGCCAACAACTCCCCTACTCATCTTGTCTCCCAACTGGCAATCAGATTCGCAGACTAGATTTCAGAGTGCAGATCTGTGTTTGCTTTGCAGCTCTTCTTCAGGTATTTGAAGCCCGAGAGAAACTCTTTCCCTCTGGAATCTGCGTCTTAGTGTATTCTCCCTGAACCAGGAAAGACCTGCTCATAAAAAGGAGCCTTGTTATCTGACAGTGGGTCTCGCCTAGTCAGTGGTGTCCCTGAATTATTTTGCTCAGCAGAAGTCAAATGTTAACGGGTTGATTTTTCTCCTTTAACGAACAAGCTTAGAGGTAAAGGATGTGAGGCCAAGAGCATCCCAGAATCTGAAAATGATTGCTTAATGGAGGCTGTATGTCTTTCTCTGAAAAACACGTTTAGGTAATGACGTTGTTAAGGCTGTAATCTGATTTTATGGCTCAATCCTCTCTTTTATAATCAGCATATATATATATATATATATATATATATATATATATATATTGGCAGTGTGATTTGCCTTCAGTACAAGGTCTAAACAAGTTTGGTCATTTGCTTACAGAAAAAAAATGAACTCAACACATGAGCTCTAAGGGTTTTCTCAGCCTGGAACCATGCTGGTGGATTGCAGCCCTCCCTCCCTCTCCCCCACCCCCCCACCTCAACTTAATGCTCTGTGTGTCTTGTTGAATGAATACATGATTGTGTCTGAATGTTATAATATATCCTCTCCTTCGAAGCAGCACAGAAATTTCATTAATAATATGTGAGGCAGAAAACTAGCAATGGGCCACATTGAGGCATACATTCAGCACTAGGTCCCAAGGGAACATCAATTACTAAGTTAAATGCAGTTTCTATTTCAAGCTAGATTGCAAAGCGATGGGACAATGCCACAAGCCTTCAAAGGGAACACATTTTAATTGACCAGCCTGTAGTCTTTGAATCCAAATGAGCCTTGTTCTCATCCCCGATGGGGAAACCCTAATTCTAGGTCAGCCCAAGAATGCAGGAGAGGGGATTTTATGGGATGGCACATTCAAATTAGTAATGGTCCTTAACAGGACCTAGTCATAATGGGAGGCTTTTTGTAAATCCCCTAACTGCTCTAGTTAAAAATGAGGAACTCATTTGGGTAATTTTCATCCCCCATGCCCTGGGCCTCACTTTTAGAATACTACTGTGTCATTCAGCTCCTCAGTAAGTAACCTTGGAAACAAAGCTAATTACCTTCCAATCTGTGCCCTTGAAAAGCAAAGATCATACAAAAATGAGTGTTTGAGATGACTCTGAATGGCCTTGTGTATTTCTGATGGCTTCTGCTCTAAAGAGAGAAACTTTCCAGGTGTCTCACATAGCCCTTGACCCACTAGGGCCTTCTCCTTTCCTTCTGTCTCAAGCACAACATAGGAAGATCCCATGGGGCCAGGCGGGTGTTGCTTTAAGCAAGGTGAGGTTCTGGATGAATTTGTTCTGTGTTCCCCAAGCACTTACCATACAGCCTGTCCCATAGTAGGCATCCAGGAGACACGGACAGAGTGAATGTTGTATTCCAATACCCTAAGGTAGATCCAACAATATACTCCCAGGAATACGAGTCAGGTTACAACGAAATGTCACGGGCTGGTGTCCATAGTTCTTGCCTCCATGGGACAATGAATTGGCTCTTGAGGCAGCAGATTGACTCATGAGACAACAAGGTCAGCACACAAAGTAGGGTTTATTAGAGAGAAAGGAAAAGCTGCCCCTGGAGACGAACAGGGAGCCCGGAAAATTGGTAACTCCCTGTTGTTTACATACAGGTTCTTTTTATTTGGTTCTTTTTCTTGGGGAGGGGAGTTAAGAGTCAGGAGTGGAGTGGTCTTTTAACATATCTCTGCAGGAACATGTACACAGTCCTGCAAAAGCCTCCTGCTTATTGGCCTTGTGGCATTTTTGAGGCATCCCCAGGGGTCATGACTTGTGAAACTGCATGTTCCTTTACAGGATGTAGGGCTCACAGTGCTCTCATGGGGGATGGGGGCACTGGCTCATTTTGTCTTCTGATCCCCCGGACCCAACAAGTCTCTCCTCTGAGACAAGTGCCCAACTGCTGTTGGGGAAAAGGGGCGGCATCTCATCTGGTTGATTCCTGCTGACAGTGGGGCGGAAGTGGGGGCAGTGCAAGGGCCCTCACCTCAGGGGTTGACCCGTGTGGCCTCCAGGGGACTCTGATAGAACAGAACAGAGGGGTCATGCATCAACAGAGGTGAGTATTCCTTAACCTATAGCTGGAATTTTATCTTTTGCACCTGTCGAACTTGGGAAGAGCATTTAGTTTATGAGGCCCAAATAGGAGGACCAGAAGAGGGGACCAGCTAGAGGTAATACTCAGGGAGTCCAGCTCCACATGTTGTCCCAGAAGGACCATGAATTGGCTAATTTCTGTCTCCTTTTTGTAATGCATTCTCTTAATTGTTGGGCCATGTCTCTGATCACCCCAGATTTGTTAGTAGAAAAAACAACACTCTTCATCTAGGAAGATGCATGTTCTACCCTTTTCAGCAGTTCAAGTGCATGCCTATTTTGGAGCACTACTGACACAAGTGAATCTACTTGGTCTTATAAAGCCTCCAAGGGCTGTGTAACTTGTTCTATGTTATCAGAAAGTTCTTTTGATAATATTTGATAAGTATGGACTGATGAGGCAATACCCCCAGTGCCAGCACCTATTCCAGTGGTGATCCCCATGGCTACTAGCAGGGGAATGATTTGAATGGCCCTCTTTGATCGAGTGTAGGCCACTAGGGGAATAGAGAGAGAGATTGGCTGTTAGGGATAATGTTGATTTGTGGGGTTAGAAGAGCTAGAGTGCAGATTTCCTTCCAACTGGGAGGCAGGCAAGCATAGGCTGCAGTTCCACAAACAAAATAAGTCCCAGGAAAGGGCGAACACTGAGGTCAAAATGTTAGATCAGTTGACAGCATTATTTTAACACAAAGCTCTTTAGGAATTTTCCCCAGTGGCCTTGACCCATGTAAGCTTTGGAGGTATTGGGGGGCTGGATGGATCAGTTTTACCTTGGCAATATCAGGTCTTGTTAGGGGAAGGTCCATAATTTACCTGGTGAAGTCCCAAGTGAGTCCATGGGGATACCCAATACCTGTGAGAGACTTGGGGAGAGGCACAGCCAGCAGTTCTTGGATAAAGAGGGATTTGTATCATTTAGGAGATGATAGGTGGAATTAAGTAGTCTGTATATCTGGGGGTTTAAGTCATAAGTCCTATTGGGTTGAGGGAGGCTTTCAAGCCAGTTGTTTGGGTTAGACACCCAGCGGACAGAGCCTGTCACCATATGGAAAACTGGATCTCCATAACCCCAATAGCTTTCAGTTGTTAAATTTCCAATAGAATATTTTCTCCCATTTGTATAACAGGAAAGGACTGTGTCTGTTGTGTAACATCTTTGTGGCATATGGGGACAGGCAGAGGAGCAGGGACATTGTGGTGATGGTGGGTCTACAGGGGCTGGAGTTGGGTTATCAAAAGGTATGGCTGTAACTAGAGAAGGGAGGGTGGTTATACATGGAGGAAGAGGAACAGGGGCCAAAACCTAATTGCTAGGAAGCATGGCTGGATAACAGATATAACAAGAGTCCCAGTGTGGCCCCATTATGTAGGTTTGTCCCCTGTGGAGGCAGAAAGTGGGTCTTTGTTTGACACATAAATCAAGTTGATTGCCCCAAGGTGGCGGCGATATACTTTGCATCTACAAGGGGGGTAGGAATCCATTGTTACAGGGCAGAGTAAGGCACAGATTATGAGAGTAAGTGGAGCACAAGGAACAGGGCACACAGGATAAGGTACCTGCCACTTAAGGCCAATCACTGGAGCCATGTCCACTCAAGGGGAGAGGTCGCCCACAAACCAACACTTAAGATAAGAGGAAGAAGAATGTAAACAACCCACAAAGAGAGAGAGAGAGAGAACATAAGTTATGTGTCTGATGTGGTTCTTTTGAAGAAGTATTTGAGGTCTTCCACTGGTTCGCAGGAGTAGGCTAGCGGAGCTGAGTGTGGTTTTGGGGTGGGCTCATCAGGCTCCAATGTCCAACATTTGGCTTGGGGAATGTGAATCCAGTAATCCAGTCCAGTAACCTTAATTACTGTGGGGGTAGATAACAGGACCGGGTACGGCCCCTCCCAAGGTGCTTCAGAGAGGCCATGAGAGGCATGAGGAAGTTTAACTAAGACCATATTACCTGGGCAAAATAGTGAGGAAGATTCTTGCTTTGGCTCATCTCATCTCAGTTCAGAAAGAATCTGTTGGAATTTGGCTAGCCTGAGTGGTGTGGGACACCAAATTGGCAGTCTTGGTGTCCAGGAGGAGATCATTTTGAAGAAATGGTCTCCCATATAGTGCCTCAAATGGTGTCAGACCCAATGAATTTGGGGTATTTCTGAGTCGGGTCAGGGCCAGCGGTAACAGCCTTGGCCAGGGGAAGTGAGTTTCTCGAGCCAACTTAGATGTCTCTTAAGCAATCCATTGGCCCATTCCACCTTACCAGAGGATTGGGGTCTCCAAGCACAGTGGAGATGGTATTTGATTCCCAAAGCCTCAGAGATCCCCTTGGTGACTTCGGTTCAGAAGGCCAGCCCATTGTCGCTCTGGAGAGTCCGGGGAAGTCCAAATCTAGGGATAATCTCATTATTTAGGACCTTAACTACCTCCTAGGTCTTTTCAGAGGAACAAGGGAACACTTCTACCCATCCAGTAAATGTATCTACCAAAACCAGGAGTTATCTAGGGGTTAAGCCTCCTGGCAGGTGAATGAAGTCAAGTTGCCAGTCTTCCCCAGGATATCTGCCTCGTCTTTGGGTCCCAGGGATAGCCAGGGCAGAGTTGCAGGGATAGTTGCGCTGGCAAATTTCACATCCCCTGATAATATCTAGAAGGGTATCTTTGAGTTTTGTCCCCTCAAATAATTGACTGGCCAGCAAGAGAGTCTTATGAATCCCTAAGTGATAGGATTGGTGTAAGGTTTTGAGGACCTTCCATTGGCTACTTTGTGGAAAAAATATCTTGTCCTCAGGAGTTACCCATCATCCCTTATGGTCAAGGCAACATCCCTGTTCAGAGGCCTGTTGGAATTCAGTGGGTGAGTATTGAGGATGGGGGGGGGAGAAGGGATTGTTCCAGTAGAAGGGATGGCTTGAACATAAGGTTTTTGGACAGCCTCTTTTGCTGCCATGTCAGCTCTATTGTTTCCTTTTGTTATTTTGTCCCCAGATTATTGGTGCCCAGGGCAATGGATTACTGCCACTTGCTTTGGGAGTAGGGATGCCTCTAAGAGGTCTAGGATTGCTTGAGTGTTTAATGGGAGATCCTGTTGTAGATAGTAATCCTCGTTCTTTCCAAAGAGCTGCATGGGCATGGAGGACCAAGAAGGTATACTTAGAGTCTGTATAGATATTGGCAGTTTTTCCCTGAGATACTGTAATGCCTTGGGGAGAGCTATCAACTCAGGCAATCTGGCACTAGTGGAAGGAGGTAGGGGCTCAGCCCATAGGGTCTGAATGAGAGACACCACAGCTGCTCCAGCCCATCTAATTCCCTTGTGGACCAATGAGCTCCCATCCATGAAGAGGGTGAGGTCTGGATCTGGAAGTGGCTGATCAAGGAGGTCAGGCCTAGCCAAATTGCATTGGCTAGTACTTCCTCACATAAGTGTGTGATTGGGCCCTCCTCTGTGGGGAGGAGGGATGCCGGATTTAAAGCTGAACACACTCGGAGGTTTATATCTGGGCATTCTAAGAGCTGAGCCTGATATTTGAGCAGTCTGTTATCTGACAGCCATCGTCCCCCTTTTGAGATTAGGAGTCCTCCCAGATCATGAGGAGTGTACATGGTCAGGGGCCGGCCAAGGATTAGTATTTGTGCTTCTGGGATTAAGAGACAGACTGCTGCCAAGGCTCTTAAGCATCCAGGCCATCCCTTAGCTACATTGTCTATGATAGCCCAGATAGCCCACTGGCTGTGGGGTGAGCCCTCGGAGCTAGGCCTCTTATATATATATATATATATATATATATATATATATATATATATATATAGTTGGAAATGGTCCTAGGTAGGCAAGCTTAGGGCTGGAGCCAATTGGAGTGCCTGTTTTGAGAATTTGGAAAGTCTTTTTGCTCTCCAGGTCCCATTCAAGATAGGACTGAGAGTTTTGTTGAGCCTCTTTAGGAAGCTGATATAAGGGCCTGGCTAAGTCTGCATATCCAAGAATCCAAATATGACAGAACCTGGTGACTCCCAAAAAGGCTCACAGCTGGCACAAGTTCTGGGGCAAGGGATACCCCAAAATTGGCTTAATCCATCCAGGGCTTGAGGAACAGATTTGCCACTCTAGGATCAGGCCAAGGTTGGTAACCCGAGGAAGGCATAGTTGGGCTTTTTCTCTTGAGACCTTGTAGCCTTGAGAGGCTAAAAGTTTAAAAGAGATTCAGTTGGTCTGGAAACAAGAGGCTCAGTGGACCCACACAAGAGTAAGCTATCAACATACTGGAGAAGGATAACCCCTGGATGTTGCCAATCCAGTTAGTCTTTGGTTAGGACTTGTGTAAAAAAGGTGGGGGCTGTCTCTGAAGCCCTGAGGCTTCACCATCTATGTCAGCTGTTGTGAGGGATTGGTGGGGTCCTCAAAGGCAAACAAGGGCTGGCTATCAGGATGTAAAGGAATGCAGAAGAAGGCATCCTTTAGATCTAGCACAGAGTAGTATTGAGCTTCTGGAGGTATCTGGACCAATAGAGTATAGGGGTTGGGGACAATTGGATGAAGGGGAACAACAGCCTCATTAATGAGTCAGAGGTCCTGAACCAACCTCCATATGTTTGGCCCCTTACAGACAGCAAGAATAGGAGTGTTATAGGGGCTTGAGCATTCCACTAAAAGTCCCTGCTGTTTTAGGGAGTTAATAATGGGCAATGTACCTTGTCACACTTCAGGCTTTAGGGGATATTGCTTTTGATGGGGGAGCTGGAGAGGGTCTTTTAGCTTTATTTGTACAGGAAGAGCAGTTTTTGCTCAAATGACAGTTGTACCATCAGTCCAAACTGTGGTATCTACCTGTTCTTCAATGAGGGGGAAGTAGAATTTGGACTTTAAACTGGGACAGTAAGTCTCACCCCAGCAGGGGTATTGGATTTTCAGGGACCATGAGAGAAGAGTGACAGAAGTGGAAGTTCCCCCAGGAGCAGGCCAGTGGCCTGGTAAAATAACACTCAAGAGACTGGCCAGATACGCCCCCAATGACTATTTTATTTTGGGACCTGAGACCTGGAAAGAAAGGGAGAACAGAGAAGCAGGCTCCACTGTCTGGGAGGAAAATGACCTTTTGCTTCTCTATCATGATGGTAACCCAAGGCTCCTCACTTTTGATATCAAGGAGTAGAGCCTTGACAGGAGGCCCTAGGACCATCAATCCAGAAGAGGTGGCACCCCACCTTCTGTCTGGAGACAGGGGCACTTAGACCTCCAATGGTTGCCCCTTACAGATGGGGCATGGTCCCAGAGGGGTCTGGGGCTATCTCCTGGGCTGCCCCCCTCTTTGACACTCTCTACAGAAGTGTCCTTCCTGTCTGCATTGGTAGCATGTCCTGAGAGTGGGGTCCCATCGGGTAGGGAACACCCTAAACGCAGCAATAAGGTCCTGGTGTTTTTTATCCTTATCTCTCTTTTTAGTTAGGTCCAGGTTGTAATAGACCAAGGTGGCAAGCTGCACCAGTTGGTCCAAAGATCTTTCTCCTTTGAATACCACCTTTTGAAGTTTTCTGCAGATGTCAGGTGCCTACTGAGTCAAAAATTTATCCTTGAGGAGAACCTCCCCAACCTGTTACTCTGGGTCCACAGTGATATGTTTTTGAATGTTAAGATGCTGTAAAAAGACAGAGGGAGATTCATCAGGTCCCTGTTGTACAGTAGTCACCTAGGAATAGTTTAGTGGCTTGACCTTGGCCCTTTTTAGTCCCTCCACTACTAGGTAGATAAAGTGATACCTCCTTCATTCATCCCCCAGATTATTTGTGTCCCAACGGGGGTCTGCTTCGGGAATTGCTTGTGCCCCTGTTGGCATCTGGGGCATCTCTATTCCCTCATTCCCAGGTCTGGGGGCACAGGGGCCTGTTGGAGGTGGAAACCATTTCCCATTTAGATGGCCTGGGCCAAAACTCGCTGCCGTTCAAGGGAGGTAAGGGTTTGGTCCAGTAAGAGCATGACATCCTTCCAGGCCAAGTCATAGGTTTTATTATGGTGATATACAATATCCTGGATATATTGATCACGATTGTCTGTATAGTTGCCCAGGTCCTTTTTCATCTCTTTTGGGTCTGACAGTTGGAATGAAACATAGATCCTACTTCTCCCTGCCACTCCCTGTTGTAAGGGTCACACCCATGTAGAGGCCCAGGATAGCTAGGCAGCAAGGGAGGGGTTGTGGCTGTTAATTGGGAAGGATCTTTTGATCCCTCATTTTGGCTCTGGGATGTTTGCAACAGTTTTAGGCACTGAGTTTCCTTAGTGGGCTGGGGGCCACAGACCAAAGCATGATCCATCTCTTGTTGAGCCATTCTGAATGGTCTCTAAGGGAAAAGAGAAGCTGGGCATAGGGAATTTTGGTCCACTTTCCCTTCCTTGTACAGAAAAGATCTAATTGTGGGATGGTATTATAATGTATAGAGCCCTCAGGGGGCCCCCTTTTTTGATCCCCCAAAGGATATTTGGGCCACACCTCAGAACAGAGAAAGGTGAGGGTCTTCTTAAGGTTGTCGGGGTCTAGGTCCTTCCAGTGTTTCAATAGACAAGCCAGTGGGTATCTTCCAGACACCGAGGCCAGAAGAGTGGAAGGAGCAGGTCCCATCCTAAAGGCCAAAGAACTCACAGTCAAAGTCCCCCCTTTATTGGTGTCCCAGTGGGGGCTGATTGAACAATGGCAGGCATCCCTGTGATGTCGTGACTCCCTTCGGCCACCCATGGCTAGGACCAAAGGAAGTAAAACTGTGACTCAGATTCCAGCCACTCCACAGAAGCCACTAACTTCTGTGGTGCCATTTCTCCTTACCCTACATCCCAAGCATTTGAGATGCTTCCACCAAAAGAAGCAAGCCAATTCAAATAGGACCCTATGAATAAATGGACTGATAGCCACCATAAAGACTCTGTACCTCCATTGAGGGGAGAGGGCTGATAACATGTCTTCTTTTCTCTGGGGAGGTATTGTCCAGGAGGACCCCAAAAGGGAACATTATACTTAAAAGGGTAGCAGGGGTGCACCTCTTCCTCCCAGGAGCATTCTCCCAAACAAGCTCAGAGCAAAGGCCAGGCCACCATGGTGATGCCAAATTCCCTAGGCTTTTTCCTAATCATCACACGATCATGCCCCTTGGGTCAGGGAGGGTGGTCGAGTAAATGCCGAAGGCAGTCAAACAGGTCATAGAAAGACAGAGAGCATAGTCCCCATGGGAAAGTGGGGTCACAGTAAGGAGTAGAGGCCAGAGACGACTTAGGAGGCAGCAAGAGGACTGAGGGAGCATCTGTTCCCAAAGGTCCCGGAAGAATGTTTGCCACCTCTGGAGAGGACAGAAGGGGCCACCTGACATCCTAGGTGAGGGAGGGGAAACAGAACCAAGAGACATGACACAAGGTCAAGGGATTAATGATTAGGTGTGCTTTCAGGTCACTCCCACTAAGTGGTACTGGAACACTGTCAGCCGCACAAAATCTCCACTCTGGGGTTGCTGCCTCTGGCAGAAGGAGGTACCGACAGGTGAGGGAAGAAGAACACCATGTGCCTAAACCAAACAGGCCTCCTCCAACATAGCATAAGGCATACCCAAATCAACCCCAGGCTTGGTCTTGACTCCCAGGGAAGGAGCAGAGAGCACCCTCAGAGCCAGAATCACCATTTCAAGTTGGCGAGCTGTTGGTCCAATACCATGACGGGAAAGTCCCTCAGGAAGACAGGAACAGAGAGAGAAGCAGAGGGAGAGGCACAGGGAAGTCTGCTTTTGGCTAGGAGTATCCAGCAGGGTGCCGGAGGCTCACCAGCGCACCTTAGGCAAACTCCTGCTGGTTTGGCGCTCAGTCATACCGACCTTGGTCCAGGAGAGGTGTCCCTTCATGGCCACCAGAAATGTTGTGGGCCAGCATCGAAAGTTCTTGCCTCCACGGGCCAAAAAAAATTGGCTCATGAGGCAGCAGATTGACTTGTGAGACTACAAGGTCAGCAGACAAAGTAGGATTTATTAGAGAGAGAGGAAAAACTGCCCCTAGACACAGACAGGGAGCCTGGAAAATCGGTAGCTCACTGTTGTTTACATAGAGGGGTCTTTTATTTGGTCCTTTTTGTTGGGGAGGGGAGTCAGGAGTCAGGTGGAGTGGTCTTTTGACATATCTCTGCAGGAACATACACACAGTCCTGCAAAAGCCTCCTGCTTATTGGTCTTGTGGCATTTTTGAGGCGTCCCCAGGGGCCATGACTTGTGAAACCACATGTCCCTTTACAGGATGTAGGGCTTACAGTGTTCTCAAGGGGGATAGGGGCACTGGCTCATTTTGTCTTCTGATTCCCCAAACCCAACAAAAGGCACATGCACACCCATGTTTATTGCGGCACTATTCATAATAGCCAAGTTATGGAAACAGCCAAGATGCCCCACTACTGATGAATGGATTAAGAAAATGTGGTATTTATACACAATGGAATGTTATGCAGCCATGAAGAAGAATGAAATCTTTTCATTTACAAGTAAATGGATGGAAGTGGAGAACATCATCTTAAGTAAAGTTAGCCAGGCTCAGAAGGCCAAAAATCGCATGTTTTCTCTCACATGTGGAATATAGACCTAATACTAATACAGCAATGAAACCCATGGCTTCATGTATACTAGGCAAGCACTCTATCACTGAGCCACATTCCTATCCCATCATATGTGGGATTTTTTAGACACACTTAGTGTGAAATGTGTACATTTTCAAAATTATAACTTCCTAAAAGCAAAGACTCTCTTTTCCTATATTACAATATGTGCTGCAATGAATGAGAGAATATGGAACTTCCAAAATCTCATACATAATGAATTTGAGCCTTAACAAAATAAAATACAGCTGGCAGAGTGGCTCAAGTGGTAGAGTGTGTGAGGTCCTAGCAAGTGTGAGGTCCTGAGTTCAAACCCTAGTACCACCAAAAATGCATATAACATTTAAAACTCAAAAATCCACTGAATTTTCTTCTTGACTTTGGTCTGCATTATGCTGGAAATGTGTCTTGGGAGATATTAAAATATGAAGACAGTTTTTATAACATTATACTGGACCTTAATTTTGAAACTGAACACAGATAATTTAGACAAAGTGAACACCGAGGTACATTGTGTAACCCTACTCAACTGCACCAGTGAGGAAGGAGTAAGATAGCCCAAGGCAATCCAGCACATTATTTAGAACCTGATCTGCTGGCACAGTATCTTCTGATTGATGTTCCCCACATCGTATGTGTGTACTAAATGTAGATGACCAGGATAAGCCAAGCCTGGTAAAACACCTGGGACCTACAACCAGCCAGGTGGCCCTTTGGGAAGCCATCTGTTCGTCAGGCATCTCTTAGATTGCAGCTAATCACATGTGTGGGTGACAACAGTCTTGCTTTTGGAAATCAATGTCTATGAAACAGAAAAGTAAGAATCATTTCCACTTGTGATATTCAGAAGTACATTGGATCTTTTTTGGTAATGGTTGCCTCTGAAGCAAGGATAAACACTTAAACAATAAAGAACAGAAATGTGAAACAGCTCATGTTAAGGGAAGGGCAAGGGGGAGGGTAAAGGAAGGTGAATGTTGTTGATTTACTTTCTATACATATATGAACAGGGAACATTGAAACCTGCCACAGTCATTTTAAGAAGGGGGAGGAGGTGAGGAAGATAATGGAGAAGATGAACCAAACCAGGGTACATTACAAGCATATATGGAAATGTCACAACGAAACCCCCTGTACAACTATTATATGCTATTAAAAACGGTTTTTTTAAATGAGTTATTTAGTTCCAGAAATGGTGTCAAGGTCTCTTCACACCAGGTAGGGGATACACTTGCTTTTCAAACAGTCTGGTCTTTAATAATCTAGCTCCCTATGTCTTCATATTGTGAAGTTACTTATGTGATTCTTCTTGGTTCATTGTAGCATTGGACATTGATTAAGGTTACCTAGAGACTCTGCATCTTAGCAGCAGGAGGCCTATTTCATCTTCCTTTGACCAGCTAGCATATGCTCAGCTCCTCTATCTTGTTCCAGTCTCTCAGCTTTACTTTATTATGTCTTATAATGAACTCTATTCCACCTGGGTGAGGGAAGTTTCTGAGCCTCTGTGGGAGTAAAGTGCACTCGCCATAACTGTCATCCTTGGAGAGGGAATATCAGCAATACCCAATTCCTCAGGCAATATTTAAGTACATGTGTGATGATCAGTCAGCCATAGTGCCTAATAATTCAGAGTGAATTCTGAATTCTGAGTCATGGTGCCTAACAATTCAGAATGAGAATCCTCCACTTAGGGAATACAGAATTTGGTTCTTACATTAGAGAATATGTAGCTATCTGAAGATATGAAAATTAATTTAGTCTCGATTAATATTCTACACTTACGCAAATATTTATTTGAACTCATAAAAAGTTTATTGAAACAATTTAAAGGTGAAGAACTAAAATATACTCCAAATATTGACCAAAAGAATGTGGGAAGTAGCCCAGAGAACTTTCCATCAAAATCATTGTTATGCACATTACAAATTCCCCTCCATAAGATCATATTCTTCCTCAAAACCACACCCTCCAGGCGGTAAATTCATGGACTGATTTGCTCTGCAAGGAGCCAAAATGAAGATAAAGAGAGATATGCAGCCAACTAGAAGGAAGAGATATAAACATACAAACAGGCCATTTCCGCTAGACTCAGGCATTCAGGAGGTTCATAATCTTCATACAAATATATAAAAATTTTGGTGAGCTATCTTTGTTTGAATTCATTCTCTTCTCCTTTAATTCTTCACATCAAGCCTGCAAAATAAAAGGCAAAGAAACCATTAATTCTTTTCTCCCTAGTTTTGTTAAGGTATGACTAACAAAAACTGTACATATTTACAGTGTAAAATGTGATGTTTTTATGTATGCATGCATTGAGAAATGACTCAATCAAGAAAATTAGCATATCCATCACTACACATACATTTTTGTGGTGAGAACATTTAAGATCTACTGTCTTAGCATTTCTCAAGCATACAATGCATTATTATTCACTGTCGTCACCATGCTGTACAATAGGTCCCCAGAACAGACTCCTCCTATCTAACCAATGTTTGGTACCCTCTAACAAACATCTCTTCCCTCTCCCAGCCCCTAGAAAACACCATATTCTTTCTGCTTCTGTGAGTTCAATGTTTTAAATACCACATGCAAGTGAGATCATATAGTAGTTGTCTCTCTGTGTCTGGCTTAATTCGCTTAATACAATGTCCTCTAGGTTCATCCTGAGTTTAACTTTCACGAGATAGTTTTAGGGACAGCTTATGTATCAGTAATGACTTATACAAGTCAAGTGGGGTACACGACCCATTTTCTTTTTTTTTAATTTTTTTTATTATTCATATGTGCATACAATGCTTGGGTCATTTCTCCCCCTTGCCCCCACCCCCTCCCTTACCACCCACCCCACCCCCTCCCTCTCCCCCCACCCCCTCGATACCCGGCAGAAACTATTTTGCCCTTATTTCTAATTTTGTTGTAGAGAGAGTATAAGCAATAATAGGAAGGACCAAGGGTTTTTGCTAGTTGAGATAAGGATAGCTATACAGGGCGTTGACTCACATTGATCTCCTGTGCGTGGGTGTTACCTTCTAGGTTAATTCTTTTTGATCTAACCTTTTCTCTAGTTCCTGGTCCTCTTCTCCTATTGGCCTCAGTTGCTTTTAAGGTATCTGCTTTAGTTTCTCTGCGTTGAGGGCAACAAATGCTAACTAATTTTTTAGGTGTCTTACCTATCCTCACCCCTCCCTTGTGTGCTCTCGCTTTTATCTTGTGACATGACCCATTTTCACTTGCAAACTTATCCCTCAGTTCCACGAATGTAAAGTGGACTATGAGTAGAAGGTGTGAGCATTAACTATGGCTCCAGTGATTTAAGTAATTACAAACTAAATTAGGGTGGATTCCCTGTGAAGAAACAAAGTTGCAAAACCTTTCCTGAGATAAACTTGCACCCATGACTCCAATTCACCCCTCTCTATATCCATCCCCACTGCCAAGTAATTTTGTAGTTCCCTACCATTGTGGGTGGGAAATAACTTCTCATGTCTGAGGTTGGCCATGTGACTTGCTTTAGCCAACAAAATGAGGCAGAAATGATTGTGTCCCTCTTCTGAGCCTATGCCTTAAGAAATAATCACCTGTTTTGCCTGCTAGCTTGTACCTGTGCCACTGCTGTAACAAGGGTATGCCTAGGTTAGCCTTCTGATCCCAGAGAAACGATGAGAGCCACTCCAGCTAAAATGCCTCAACCAGGCCCCACCTAGTGCAGAGCCTCCAGCCCACCTGAAGATTCATAAGTGAATCCAGCCAAGATGACTGGAACACAAAACACATAAACTAAAATAAAATTTTAGTGTGTTTTAAGCACTGGGTTTGGTCGTGGTTTCTTGTGCAGCAATAGCTTATCAACATGGTGCCATTTCTTTTCAAAGCTCTTGTAATGCAAGAATTCCTGAACTTTATTGACACATTTGGTGGTGTCAGTCTTTGTTTCACTTATGTGAATGGGATGAACCTTTTCTAAGAAGTAGAACACTCACATTTTTCATAAATGGCTGGAGACAAAAACAAACCTCTGTAGACAAGGGTCCTGTGCCTCCTGGGGCAGAAATTATGGCCTAGTACTCTCTGCAACCCTTGATTTTTTTGGCTGGTGAGCCAAATATCTATTTTTCAGTCTCTCCTACAGCTAGTGGGAGCCATGAGACCCAGGTCTGGGTTGTGATCCCTGAGGAGAAGTCTATAGCAGAGATCTTTTAGAAAGATGTGCTTTCCTGTATATTCCTGTAGAGATTTCTGTAGTAATCACAAAGCCCCATGTGTCATGGAACATTAATAGCTTTGCTGTGATGCAGGCTATGTTGTACTCATTGTTAAGATGAAATAATACACAGAGGTTCCAAAAGCAAAGTTCAAAGTCTCACAGCTGGTAAACTGAAAAGCTGGGATTTAACCCAGGTGTCCTGACTCAGGGGCCCCACTAACAAGGAAGGTTTTGATGGTTCTTGAACCAGAGAGAAACATAGGAAAGTATTAATGGTTGCAAAATAAAATGCTATCAATGGCAGTCAGCATAGTCTCTTGTGATTCTCTGGCACTTTATTTTGTTTTGTTTTGTTTTACTGTAGTAAGCACACATGAGATCTACTCTCTTAATTTTTTATACTGAACGTTGTTGACTTTAGTTATAATGTTGCACAGCAGATCTCTGGAGCAAATTCATTTTGTTTGACTGAAACTTTATTTCCATTGATTTGAACTTTATCCCCATTGATTTCTTCCTCCCTCCAGCCCTTGGCAACCACCATCCACTCTTTGCTTCTCTGAGTTTGATGATTTTAGCTACCTCATGTAAGTAGAATCAGACAGTATTTGTCTTTCTGTGACTGGCTTATTTCACTTTACATGATGTCCTACAGGTTCATCCATGTTGTCACGGAGCTCAGAACATCTTTCTTTTCCAAGGCTGAATAGTATTCTATTATATATTTGTGTCACATTTTTTATCCATTTATTGCTGATGGATATTTAGGGGTTTTCCTATTTTAAAAAAAATTATCAATTTTTGGTCCATGCCAATCACCAAAAGGAAGGAAGATACTACCAGCTCCTCCTCGTACAGGGTTTCTGGATGAGCTGTATATCACTGACTAGCAATGTCACAGTCTCATCCTGGAGAAGTCCCATCTATGACCATTCTCTGTCGTAGACTGCTTTCTAAGTTCATTGGACCACATACTTTCTGTGTTTGTAACATGATCAGAGCATCAGGCCTTGCCTTCTTTGCTTTTAACTTCTGACTGATGTCTTCCTCCCCATGGCTCTCCACATAACACACTGAATTGCAATTAGTTCCCATGTACATCATCTTTGTCATGTTTCCTGCTATTTCTTTCCCACCACCAGGCTGTGACCGTCTGAAGGGTATAAACATGCTCTGTTCATTTTTACATCCCATTGCCTATCACGGCACCTGACAGGGCCCCAGGGACTGATGAACAGGACCGCTGGAGAAATGAGAACTGGAGTTGGAGTTATAGCCAAGCTTTGCACATTCCTCAACATGAGGTGGAAGGAATGAGTGAGGGGTCAGAGATGCAGTCAACCAGGAGTGCTGATTTGATGTGCCATGTCCTCACTGTGCTGTCAATTCTTCCCTAGATCCCGTCACAGCCCCACAATGGTCAGGATATGCTCTGTTCAGTTTACTGCTGTGGTCACTGTGCTGGATGACATATGGCCAGTTTCTCTGGAGACATGAGAGGTCTATGACAAGTTGCCCTTGAAGCTGAGACATTCCTTGGGCTTCCCTGAGGAGCATAAAAGGGGTGATGATCCATAGCAAATTGTCACTGAGGCATATTCTGTGAAGTGTGATTTCTCTTCAACAAATGTCCAGACTGTAAAGCACTATCTGCAACCCATAAATGTGCACCATTTATATAACAAGCTTGATGTGGACTCTAGTCACTGTCTATCTGCCTGAGGGAGGTGAAATTGTGGCTGAACTGAAAAATGTTTAGGCAACACTAGCCTGAGGGGATCTGGGCTCTTTCCTTTCATCCGCAGTGCCTTAGAGCAAAAAAAGCCTGCAAAAGCCTGGTTCAAGAAGGGGATGCTGGGCCGATACCATCAGCCTCTATATGGCTAAGTAGAGAAAAAGCAGATAGTAATGGCACCAGTTCTGAGCACCTACTATGTGTTGGGCACTCCACTATAGAGTTTACTCAGTTAACTCACTCAGTCTACAGAATGAAACTGATTCTTCTTTACAGGCACTGGGCAGGAAGCAGCACATGGAAGAGACGAAACATCGTAGTTGTCGGGTAGATGACCTTGTCCCCCAGCCCTCTTTCCCTCCTCCCAGGTTCCAATAGTACTGGGCATGGGTCTCTGCTCATGAACATGGGCAGACATAGTCCTGCCCAGAGTACAAAACCCCAGAGGACCTGGATGATCCCAGAATACAAAAGACCAGGAATCTGGAGACCTGGGCTGCCTCTCTTTATCAGGGCTCAAATTTAGAAATGGGAATCAATGGGAAAGGATCCAGAGCTAAAATTGCCCATGCCGTAAAGCGCACTTGTTTGTCAGGGTGTTGGAATGCAAGTGTGTTGGGTGGCCTCCAGGACTGTATTGCTTTGCCACCTAGGCAGCAACTGTCAGCTATTCTCCTGTGTCTATCCTCCTGTAGGGACATTTGTGAGAATGATAGGGAAGGTGAGGGACCCTGCTGAAATGTCACTCACCAGCTATCCCATATATCTTTTGTACCCAAATTTTTAAAAATCAGAAGCCTAACCTCTAGTTTACCTTTGGGCAAGGCACACTTTGGCTGGTACATGGCGTGATATACCAACTATCTCCCTTGTGTCACCCTACATCCAAGCTGAAGAGCATGTGATGTTTATGCCTTGCCATGACCCATTTATAGCTATGTTACTCATTGTCACCATGGCCCCACATACATCTTGTGGGAAACGGAATCCACTCAACACTTGTCTGGATTTGGTCCTCTAACGAGACACTCAGAGGGCAGTGCAACAACTACTTCCTCCAGTGTGGTGCTAAATCATAGAACTATAAACACAGTGACACTCAAAAGTCATAGCGAGCTAGGCAGCGCCTCATGGTCTGGTTTCACTTGCAATGACCAGCCACATACATAGAGAAAACTGGTTCAAACTTTTGAAGTTCACTAGAGGGAATCAAAAGTAAGACAACAGCCTGGCATTCGTGGAGCCCTTCCAAGTTACAAAGCACATTCACATACAATGTCCCATGTAAACATCATGACCACACCAGGACAGTGCTACAAGCGACATCTAAGGCACATAAGGAACATCACATGCCCACAGTTTGAGAGATGGGACATGCACAACTTGAAATTGCACTCAGGCAAAAAAAAATCTTTCTTTCATCCCAAACAACCACTCATAAAGTCAGTGAAACACAGAACTCTAAGTAAAAAAAAAAAAAATAGAACAGTGTTTTTCTAAACTATGAAATATCTACCAAAATTGACTTTGGCACATCATGAAGCCTTTGGTGGCTACAGTAAAAACTGAAATGTTTCTACTGATGACTATTAAGAAATAGGCAGACGAGGGAGGCATATAGAACTAGATGTTTGGTTTGTTTATACACATGGAATCCAGGTTATGGTAGTGTTGTATGCAAGGCATGGAGAATTTGAGTGACTTTGAGGAAAAATAAAAATTGCATAACCGGGTCAAATATCATTAAAATAAATTCAGCCAGTCATACTGGTGCACACTTGTAATCCCAGGACTTAGGAAGCTGAAGCAGGAAGACTGTGATTTCAGGGCCAACATGTGTAACATAGCAAGACCCTTTTTCAAAAAAATAATGAAATCATTTCAAAAGGAGCTTTTAAATTTTATCCAATTGAGAATATGTTGTATTGGATATCAAGTCAAAGTTAGGGGCCATAAGCTTAGACACCAAACAACAGCTTTGGTGAAATCTTAATGGCAAAGAGGGCATCATCTATGGGAAATTTCTCTCCACCCATCAGAATATAGTCCTCCTTATTGCCAAAGGGGCCACTGAATTCATTGTGGCAGTACTGACCAAGATTTCCCTACCAAAGCAGAGATAAGTAACATCAAGAGATCCCTACCTAATAATGTGTGGGTTTTTAAAGAGCCATTTAGACTCTCTTTTCCTAGATTACAGTGTACATACTATCCAATGAATGAGAGAATATGGAACTTTCTAAATCCCATACATAGTGAATTCGAGCCTTAACAAAATACAATATGTATTTCATTTAGAGCTCTGAAAGATCCATTGAGTTTGCCTCTTGACTTTGGTCTGTATTATAATGTGCCTTGGGAGACTTGTTAAAATATGAAGACAATATTTATAACTCGACATTAATTTTTAAACAGAACACAGATAATTTAAACAAAGTGAACATGGAGGTAGATTGTGTAACCCTACCCAACTGTACCTAACTTCTTCCAGGAATGCATTCCTAGAAACCACAGTCATAGTAATCCCCTTAAAGTCGATTGTTTGTTTTTACAGTAACAATATCATAATGAATGGTCCAATGTCTCAACATTCAAATAAAAAATATGGCTTTTGCTATCCCATCAGGTAAACACATAACAACAAAGGTTTGCAATCTTTTAAAATAATATAACTATCTTCAGATATGAATACAACTAGAGTTTTAGTATGGTTCCTCATTTTAGAAATTAGGAAATGTAGCCAGGTATGGAGGTGCATATCTGTAATCTCTGCACTCAGGAAGTGAGGCAGGAGGATCACAAGTTGTTGAAGGTCAGTCTGGGCTACATAGTGAAACCCTGCCTCAAAAACACACATAAAAAACAAATTAGGGTTGCAATACACATATGTATGGTATCAACATAAGGAATCTCCCTTTAAAGCTATCTTTATCTCACACTAGCAAAAACACTATGTTTTTCTTATTATCTTTTATGTCTTTTTCTTCTACAAAATCAGAGAACAGGAGGGCAGAACAGGTTCTGCCCAGAGGCAGGAGAGGGGGTTGGTACTGGGGTTAGGGCGGGAGATATAGAAAAAATAAAATGATTAAAAAAGAAAACAAATCAACATTACTGATAGGTGTTAATTACATAATAAGAAATAAAACAATTTCTATAAATGTTATAAAAAAATAAAATAAAATAATTCTGTTTACTCTGTCAGAGTAATTAAAATCCAGGGGGGTGGGGTCACTTGTCCAAGACCACACAGCCAATTAATGACTGTGAGCTCTCTTCCGTACACTAAACTCTGGCTCAAAATTGCATAAAATGGGCAGAAGTAACCTATCCACCTTTATAGTACATTAGGGGCACCTTGTATGAATAACTGATGCAAGTAATGCATCTGAGATGTATCAAAAATTTGTCTTAAATATACATGTACTGGTTTTAATGAACATCAAAATTTAATAATAAGAAACGTTTCTTGCCTTCAGGATTTAGCAGGGTTTTTAAAATACTTTTTACACAGTAAAATGCAAAAATCTTAATAACTTGATTTTTTTTGTAACAACTTTGTGTGTTTTGGTTTGGTTTTTTTTTTTTTTTTGAGGCACTGAGGGTGGAACCCAGGGCCTCATGCATGCTAAGCATGTGCTCTATAACTGAGCTACACCTCAGCCCTTGATGAGTTTGGTTTTTGGATTTGGTTTTGGTTTTTACTTTTTACACATAGTCCAATGTGTGGTTGTCAACTGTAGAATCCTGCTAAAGGATTCTCAGGGCTTTGAAAAAAACTGATTAAGAACCTAAATGTCAAAAAAAATAAAGAACCTAAGTGTCCAGTTACAGGAGTTCAAGTAGGCAAACTCTGCTGCAGTCACCTGAGGAATATTCCAGACGTGGTGATATGATGAATAATAAATGCAAACAATAAAGTAAATGTGAGGTTCATTTCCTTTAGCCATTTAAGGTGTTGGTGTTTTGCTTTCCAATTTGCATGAACTCTTTTTATAATTATATATTTCATGCAAAACACTTTTCTTCATAGGGTTTGCTATTTAACGTTTGTTATTTTTTAAGGAAATATTTTTTTAAAAATCAAGTTTTGAGAGATGATTTTGCTGGCTTCTCTTTACAAGCTACCAAGTAACTTAAGTCAGTACATTCACTTTTCCTCAAAATAATTCAAACATTTTTTTGGTGGCACTGGTTTTTGAACTCAGGGCCTCATACTTGCTAGGCAGGTGCTCTGCCACTTGAGTCATTCCGCCAGCCCTGTTCTGTGATGGCTACTTTTGAGATAGGGTCTCACAAACTATTTGCTAAGGGCTGGCTTTGAACCTCTATCCTCCTGATCTCTGTCTCCTGAGTAGCTAGGATTATAGATGTGAGCTACTAGTGCCAAGCTCAACCATTATTTAAAAAGCTAGCTATAGGTAAATCCTACCTCTTGAAGACATTACCAAAAGACTTTAATTGTATAACCTTAAGATAGCTAAGAGGTCAAAAAAAAGGGATGTACTGGGTGTGGTGACAGTCCTTGAAGTCAGGATCCCACCTGGGAACCAGCTTGAGGGCTGGTAAGGCAAAGAACATTACAACAGTTGCTCATATGCATTGACTGCAAGTGCCTGTCAAAGCTTTATTTCAAAGTTGCTTACCAGACTCCAAAAACTCAGTTCAAAAACTTGGAATAGGATGAAAGGTGGTTAGATAACACTGTGAGCCCAGGTACAAGTGAGCGTTAAACTGTGTTACAAGGCAAATTTAGTGAGGCAGGTAAACTTAATCTTAATCTCATTAAAGTTGATCAGAAAATCACTTGTGTTTTATCAACAATGCTCCCAAGAAGGAGCCACTTGCTACATCAGAGCACAAAATTCTGTTGGGGCTCAGGTTTGGGAGCATTTTCTTTCACCAGAAACAACTCTCTTTAGACCGGGGTTTCTCCACCTCAGCACCGTCCACATTTGGGCCAGAGAACTCTATTTGGGGGGGAGTGCTGTTCTGGGCATCCCCGCTAATGCCGGTGGCACCCCTTCTTCCTGGTTGTAATAACTAAAACTGTTTCCACATATTGCAAATGTCTACAGGGTAGGAAGCTGCCCCCCCCACCATTATAACACTGTTCTAGATTCTTCATTCTCCAAATTTGGTCCATTCTCAAATTTGGTGCAACAGCATCCCCTGGGAGGTTGTTGGACACGAACAGTAGAACAGTGTCAGGCCCCACCCAAAACCTCCTGAGAATCTGCAGTTTAACAAGACCCCTATGTTATATGGACATTGAAGTCTGAGGATCCCTTCTGGCCTGTGGTTTTCATACTTGGCTGTACATCAGAGTACCTGGGAAACTAAAAATCCTGACTACATTCCCCTTTCCACAGCAGACCCAGCTTTCCCTTCCCAGCTCTCCTGCTTCTTACCTGCGCCACCTCGAGCAAGTTACCTAACCACATGAGCACCAGTGTTTTCCTGATTGATAGGAAAATAATAGTGTCAAGTTCATATGCTAGTCGGGAAGATAACATATTAAGGCGTTTAGCAGAGTACCTCCCACATAGTCAATGTGTGCTGTTATTATTCTGAGACAAAGACCCACACAAAGCTTATAAATCAACACATCCCTTCCTCCTCCTCTGTCTTCCAAGCAAGATTTTCAGTCTTTGTCATCTTAACTTCAAGCTATTTGTGGTGCTTATGGTTGGGGGAGAGCTAAATGAGTAGAGAGGAGAATTGAGTCTAAGTTACAAGAAAAAAAGAGAAGGGCCTGGGGGCTCAGAAAGCTGGATTTCTCAGAAAGAAGCAAGAGAGATATACGGTAGGAAGTCTGCAGGATAAAAGAATCCTGGGCTCATAATGACAGGATTTTTTAGGTAGTTTCATGTGTTTTACCATGTAAATCTTTCTTAGATGAAGATTTGCATCCCTTTTTGACGTCATTTTTTTAAATTGACTTAATTTCTTTTTGGATATGGCTCTATACTTAAGCTTAAATGGCCCTGTAAATGCAAACCAGAATTACTTTCTAGTTGTGTTACTCTATGTGGCCGAAAATGTATTCGACACTAGGCACACATGGTAAACAAGTCAGATGAGTTATCCTTCATGAACCTTAACATCTAGAAGGAAAATCAGACAAAAGCACTGGCAAAGTCGCTTCTGCATTTTGATGGGTACTGCTGTTAGGACAAACATAGGAGGCTATGATTGATTTATTCAGCCTCAGGGCTAGGAAAGGTTTTTCAGAAATAGTATTTAAACTGAGACCTGACTGATGGGTAAGCGTTAGCCAGCTAATGGATAGGAGGAAAGAAAGATTGGGAAAGAATATTGCGAGCATGTACAGAGGCCTAGAGGCAGCATGGCACCTCCATGAATTGGGATAAGTTAGCTGGGTTTGGAGCAAGGAATGTTGTAGGTGGGCAGAGATGCAAGAAGAGAAAAGCCTAGTGAGATTGAGTAATGGGGAGCCATGAAGGATGGGCAGCAGGGTGGGACATTACCACTTTTGTGGGTTTTGTTTGGAGGGACGTTTTTTAAACCTACTAGTTTTAGAACTTTGGAAACTAAAAACAAGTGAAGAAAGGTTTTGAGGATGAAAGAACACAGGTCACTGTGGGCATTAGTGTTCCAATTGCTCAGTGAGGCCACCTGTGTGACAGCAAGAATAGTGGATGAATAGAGAGTGCAAACCTTCTTTTAAGTGAAGAGAGGAGTCAGACATATAAGAAACTCAGCATCTGTCTAAAGGCTCTTGTTTGGGGTTTGAGGAACAAGGTCCTTTTCCACTGGCAAAGACCTGAGGGCTCCTCACTGACACATTTCAGTTCCAGATCTCAAACTTCCGTGGAAGGCTGAGGAAATTTTCCATGAGCCACAGGAACATCACTTGGAGCAGAAAATACAAGACAACTTGTAAGTGACCAGACTTGGGAGCATGCAGAGGAAACTCATACTGTGAGCTCATAATTGGACCTTAAATAGAGTAGGAATGGACAGTCCCTCGGAACCCATGGCTTAATTTATTGAACAGGGGAAATAAGCGTTGTGAGGGGGACAGATCCATTCCTAATGAGTTAACCATAATAAAGCCCTGCTATAAATGGAACTCAGGAGGGAACAGCTTGCCAGAGGGCAAAGGAGCCAGCCCCGTTAGACAATAGGTCAGGCAGGGAGAAAGTTGTCGTGTTTCCTGACTGCTTAAGTTGATCAGAGATGACAGGCCTTGTTGTTTTTTGAACTAATTGAGAAGGGATAGAGAATATACAGGAGTTTTCTTTCTTGTTATTTCTTTTATCAGAAGATAACTTTTCAACTAGGATCCTGAAAGGAAACAAACTGATAATATTTACCAAAGCCTTAGTTTTGTGCTTAAAATCCTGGGGCGGGGGGTGGGGGTGCGTGTGTGTTTCTATGCTCAGAAACATAAATTTTCCAGTAAAACATTTTGCACTTCTCCTGGGGAATTCCTGGGGCTGGAGCATTCTCTTTCGTCTGGAATTAATGAAACTCCAACCCCCGAGGAGGGTTTTTCCTTCCATTGCTTTCACTTTGATGATAGCCTCTGCTTTTTTCTTGCTGTTCTGGTTTTTGCCCTCAGAAATCAAGAGATAGCAGGAATGCCACATATAGGAACAAGCTGAAGAGAGGTAACCCCAGTTAAAATTTATCCCTTAAGTGCTGGATTTTTAGTTCACTTCTGGATTTGTTTCCCCTTAGAGCACCTTTCCCTAACCCAAGGAAGTGAAGAATACTCTCCAGGTGCGCAGGATGTGCTTGGATGCTGCCTCGTTTATAAAGGCTTCCTCTGTTAGGAGCATCAGGGACACTGACTCCATATTTAGAAATAATCTTTCTAGTCTCCCCAAACATAAACAGCATTTTGTGTTTCAAATATATATAAGAAGTTTGGGGTGAGGAGGATCTGTAGAGATGAAAGAAAAACAAATGTTGCAATTTTACAGTTGTGTGATTGGGCAAACCTTACTTCTCTAGACCTCAGTTTTCTCATCTGTTAAAAACAGTGGAGGTAACCCCCAAGATGGCTCCCAATGACCCTTTCCTCCTGGCATTCAGACCTTAGTACCCTCCAGTACTACATAGGACTGACTTGAGGTAATCAATAATGTATTGCAAAAATGACAGACTGTGACTTCTAAGGCTAGCCCATAAAAGTCTTTGGTTGCTTTCTTGCATTGCTCTCTCTTGGATTACTTGCTCTGAAGGAAGCCAGCTGCCATGTTGTGAAAGCACTCAAGTCCCCTGACCAGGTACCAAAGCCTCCCCAAAACAGTCATCACTAGCTGATATCCTGACTGCAACGTTCATTGAGGACCCTATGCTAGAACTACCTACATAGGTCCCTTCTGATTTCCTGACCCACAGAAGTTGTGAGATAATATTGATTATTCATTTAAGTTACTAAGTTCTGGGAAATTTGTTACACAGCAATAGATAACTGATACAGCTACCTTAGACCAAGTCCACCTATTACATTTTTATGTCAATGAGTAAGTATTATTGGTATGAATCATGAGAAGTTGGTGTTTTGTTTGACAGATCAAAAACTGAACCTCAGCTGCAGGGTAGGACATATTGGTTTGGGCATTTCTGAAACGGACAGAAAAAATAACTAGTTACACTCTAGAGAGCTGGCCTCCTGGAACTGACCAGTCCAGCTTTGTGGAAGAAGGGCAATATGTCAGGCTGACCCTGATTGAACCAAAGCTTATAGTCCAGCAGCTCAGAACCCAGCAATTAGCTCTTAGCATGTCATACTGAAAACATAACCCACTTAGGTTTGCACACCCATCATAGACTAAACTTGTTAAAAGAAATTCCAATGAAATAGGGACTTACTTTGGTTTTCCCTATGAGCCACTCCGAAGGGTGTGATGGGGATTATTTGGAAGAAAGAGCAGCCTTGGCAGTGTTCGGAGGGAAATAAGTTGGTGTAAGGGTTAAAAGTGACTGAGTTTATGGATAAACCCAAGTGGTTCTCCAGGGTAAGGACATAGCCTGGAAAGCAAGGAGTACGAGAGGACTTCTGCACTGGACTGGGTCTTGGTTAACTGAATGGCGTTGGTGGTCCCATGACCGGTGAGGATGTAACTCTACGTATACTACATCACAGCACTGACAAAGCACAGCACGCCTGTGGGAACTGGAGTGTCTTCAGTCCCTTTTGAGCCCAATATGGCTATTTGGATTCCTATGGCAGTCTCCTAACTCGGTATCTCCTCCTCATGTCCCATCCCAAACAGCAGCAGTGGCTCACCAATGCACATAAGTGTACATCTCTACAGCATGGCTTTCCAAGAACACCTGACTGTTTTCACATTTGAAGACTTTCATCTCAACAACCTATATTCAACCAAAGAAATGCTTTGCCAAGCATTTAGTTGTGCCTCATTGGGGGAAGTCATGTGATTGCTCTGTGCCTCGGTTTTCTCATCTGTGCAATGGGCTCTTACCTCATTTGAGTCTCACAAGGTAAGTGCTTGGAATAGTGGCTGACCTTGGAAGCACTACAACAGGAATTCATGATTATTGCTACACTGATTGTTAGTATAACTCAATTTCAGCTAAGACATCTGACCAAGTTTCTCACTATCCATTTTAATACTAACTATAAAACTGTGGAGTGGGCAATGAGATGGTCATAGGATATATTTTTTTAAATGCTCATACCTAAACAATCTGATTGATGATTGGTTTGAGGTCAGTAGTTCTCAAAGTGAGGTCCCCAAACCACCACCAGTAGCAACAGCAGCAGCAGCCCTTGAAACTTGACATGGATGCAAATGCTCTGACTCATCCTAGATCTATGGAATGAGAAACCCCTGGGGGTTAACCCAGCAGTCTAAGCTTCAGCAATCTCTCCAGATAATTCTAATGTATACAAAAGTTTGGGAACCACTATTTTAGACCTATCTAAAAAGAGTTTCCTTCTCAGCCACCCACACGGTGCTGTCCTTGGTGCTACCCTGGTCCCACACTCCTTAAGGTCTCAGTTAAAGATAGGAAAAAGCCTGCTTTTCAAATTGGCAGGTCATGCATGCAAAGCCAGCCTGGAGGAAAAACGACATTATTAGGTGCTACAATGCAAACCTGCAATGATCCATGTAGGTTAGAAGTGCCTGCCAAAATTAAGAGTTGTTTTGATTTTTAATAGTGATAGCTCAATTTATTTATTTTTACCTAACTCCAGTTTCTTGGCATTTTAACTCCTATGTATTCAGTGAAGTTGTCAGCAATGGTGCAAGCTGATGATAACAGAGGTATCCAGGTCCTGTGGCCCCAGTTTGCACCATGGTATTGGCTGCAGAATTGCAGCCCTGAGCACAATTGCAAATCCCTAGCTACCACCTCTTGGTATTTCAGCATTTGATCGCCTAGTGAGAAAGAGAGCCACCCAGGAGAGAACACTGAGTGTGAACTCAGATATGAGGGATGGTGAGGAGGTTTCAGAATCATTGTAATGCAGTTAAATTTGCCATCTCTGTGGGTCAAAACATGATCAGCTGGGCCACGAGCTCTTCTTCCTATGTACTGGGAGCCCCTGGCACCAGAGGCCCTGAGACAAGCTGGGTTGGTGAGGTAGTAGTTGATGGATTGGCTTGCTCCTGACAGTGGAAGCAAATCTATAATTGGCTCATAATTGGATTGGATTTGGCTCAGAATGACACCCAGGCTGTCTCCTGACAGATAACAAGCAGTAAACTTTGCATGTGATTCTGTAGGGAGTCCAGGACACCATTTCTTGGCTATTGATGAGGATGGAGAACTTTCCAGAAGAGTTGACCTTTAGAGTGATGATTTGGGGCCATCCTGAAGGGCAGTATTCCCCAGGTCCATTTATTTGCAACCTGGCCTTTCTGAAATTAAGATATTTCAGCATGCTTTCCATAATCCTGAAGTGAATTTGTCTGGGGTAGTGTGTCTGTGTGTTGTATGTATGTGTGATAAACATTACACGTAAGTATGACTTTTTAAATGAGGCAGCAAAGGCTGGGGTGTAGTTCAGTGGTAGAGCACTTGTCTAGCATGTGCAAGGTTGATCCCCAGCACTGCAAAAAGAAAAAAATGAAATAAGGCAGCAAGAAAACAGTAAATAGAGGTAGAAGTTGAGATAGTACATTTCCTTTGAAATACACCTATAAGTAGAGGTCAGTAGATTAATCCTGGGTATCTTTCTATGTGGGTGAAAGAAGTCCTCCTAGGTATAAGCAAAGCCATTATCTAGTTGATTTTGACCTCATGGAAGAGGATGGAGTTAATTCCCCTTCTTGGCCCCTGTTGCAGACTGTGCAGTGATTCTGCCAAAGGGACTGTACCTATTTTCTACAGGTGGACTTAAACATTTAGTCTTCAAATTCACTTTCTCTGAAGAAAGATGACACTATATCCTCCAATCTTCTACCCTGTGTGAAGCAGAAGAATGAACTGCAAATTCAGGTCCTGCTGTACCTATCTTACAGAGCTGTTGGGGTGGCTCAAAAGACAGAATTAATATGGAAGTACTTTTCAATGCCCATTACCAAATGCAATGGCTCAGGAATGGTGCTGCTATCTTTAGCCTCTAGTTAAAAGCTATGTTTTCTTCACAAAACTGAGAGTCCTATTTCTTCATTTCCTGACTCATGCTCGTGATGCTCCTTTAAGCAGGCATTGCACAGTCTCCAAACGGCCATGCCAACATGTATTTATTAGTGACTACCTGCCTGTTTCACTCTTATGGCAAAGCAGACTTCTCTCAAATTAAATAATGAGAGAGAGAGAGAGAGAGAAACTATTGTAGGGCAATAATAGCTGGAAAAATGGATATAAGTGGGGCGTTGCTAGGACAGGATGTCATAGAGAAGAGACCCAGGACACATTGGGATGCTCCGACTGACACGGCTCTCATTTTATTTTCTGGACAAGACTCCAATATGAAAGATTGCTAAAAAGGTGAGATGGCTCTTTCTGCCATCAAGTGTATCCGATATGTTCAGGAAAATGGCTTATGAAATGCACTGTTTCACTTCTTCTTGAGACTGGGAGAACAGCACCTTGACTCTCCCAAGATTTCTTAAACTGATTCTCTTTGGAGATAAATCAGAAATTAGAAACCATTTGCTAGTTAAAAATCGGAGGAAGAAGAGAAAAATCCCTTGAAGCCTCCCAAACAAAACGAAAGTGCTCAAGTCAGATTCTTTGGAAACCAGTGCCACTGCAGGTTTTGAAAACTGGAGCTACAATGCCTCCTCCAGGAAAAAGAGGACACCTGCAGGTTAGAAATCATCTCACCAAGTGACACAAACTCTGGCCATTCAAGGTGGGTGGAGCCTGAGAAATAGGTCCTCCTGAATGCTTGGGAGCGTTTCGATGAGCTCATATCGGTGGCAGATAATTAATGGCTTTTCATTTTCAGCGCACTTTCTTCCCATCCCCTAGGGAAATAGGCTGAGTGACACTTTAGAGGGTATTTCATTTCAAAACCAACCAATTCCTGGTCTTCGAAGCAAGGGCCAGAGGGCAGATTATGGGGACAGCAAAGGGAATGAACATGTTTCTGTCTCATACCAGGTGTACCATCTGAGTCACCTCACTGTCCTTATGATCCTTTCTCAAGACTGCCATTTTTATTGCTATTTATAGATTCGACTCAGGAAGTAGTTCAAGGTCGCACAATGACATAGTTGGAAGCGGAGTACAGGTATGTCCTATACTTTCTGGCACATCCAGTGTCCAGTGGCGTTGTCAGGTGGGGATATCCGTGTCACAAAGCCTGTCCATGTGACCTCACACAGCTCCGGCTGACTCTGCTGTGATTACCCCACTCCCTTCTGCCGACACTGGCTCCAAACCCTTCTCAGCAGTCAGTCCCAATGAAACAGAGACGATACTCAAGATGAAAACTGTTTACCTTCTCTAGAATACAGGGACATGAAACTGGGAAATAGACGACTGGGATTTTAGACTGGTACCGACCTTGATTTACTTGCTTGCTACTAGGACTCATTTTCCATTGCTAATAGATGAGTGACCTCAAATTAAGGTCTTCCCAGTGGTAACATTCAATAGTTAATGACATTAATAGCTACTACTATGCTGAGAACATTCTACACATCAAGTAACTCAGTGTTTTTCAAACTTGGCACTGTTGACATTTGTTGTGGGGCTGACCAGTGCATTGTAGGGTGGGTAGTGACATTCCTGACCTCCACTCCTTAGATGTCAACAGTACTCGTTCTAAGTTGTGACAACCACAGATGTCTTCAAACATTGCTTAAGTATCCCTTAGGATGATGAGCGGAATCCCTCTCTACATAAGGTAGGTGGTTTTCTCATTTTTAAGATGAAGAAACTGAGGCAGTAAAATACTTGTTTGCCAACATTCTATGTAGACTCTTCCTTTGTCACCTATATTCAAAGGCCTCACCTTGTTTCTTCTTCATGCCTGCTGCAACCACTATGTGCCAATGTCCCCTCTCATGTCCTCATTCAAATAGTCTGTGAGTTCGTTGAAGGACTTTGTCCTGTATCACCTACTTGTAATGCAGTGGTGCTTGGCATAGTGGGTGCTCCCATGCTCACTCAACAAACCAACAAGCCTATTCTATTCTAGTACTTTCATATTTCCTATTCAAATCCAGTTCATACTGCTAGCGTGCGTTGTGAAGAAAGGTCATTTCAGCCAGGGTAAATTCCAACTAGCCCATGTACAAAATGGTTAGGAAATGAAAATGAGGCTAAACAAATTGATGTTTGAAAGCTCAGGACTTAATAAACCTGTTTGGTAAGTTTTTAAAGACTGTTGTCTCTGGAACTGAAGGGCAGCCAGTCACGCCCTTCAGTTTGTATCATCTTTATCCAGAACTGGAAGTTAGACTAGAGTTAGGTAGTAAAATTTTTGGATTCTTTGTTAAGGATTGTGTGTCCTGGGACAGAAGGAAGTGCCACTGGCCTTCCTACAGGAGAATGACTTTCTGGCAATAGAGCATGCTTGCTTTCTGCCGTTTTTCCAGTAGTCAAGACAAATTGTTCTGAGCAGCCTTTGTGCCACCTGCCTGGCACGAAAGAGATTCCAATCTGTCGACTGCTTAGTAGAAATTTCCCTCAGTGAAAAGCTAATTGACCAACCTTCCCTAGTATTGAGCGAGCTACCACCTCGCCATCTGCATAAAGGCTTAAAGCAGAGGGTGTGGAATGATGAGCTCACGGGCAGCGAACAGTGGCAAGGGAATACAAGTTAAATTTGTAAGTCTTGATTTGCTCCTCGTGATTCCTTGTTCTCAAATGCCACAGCACGTGCAGGGAGTTGAAACGAGCAGCATTGTCACGATGCAGCCAAGCCTGATTACACTGCCTGGAATTCACTTCTCCGGTTTTCTGCGTGGGCTGCACACAGCCTGAGAGGGAATGAGAGAAAAGGCTTCATGCCTCGGAGACTGCTGCACCATAAACGACACAGGCATGCCTGACAAGCCCTCCCTCATCCTGGAAGCAAAGCGGGCTCTGCAGAGGCCTGGCCTTCCCCTGCTGCAGTAGTGTCAGCACTGGCCACGCCATCCTCCCAAAGCTGTGATCAGTGCTGCTCCCTTCTCTCTCCTCTCCTCCCCTTCCTCTCCTTCCCCTCCTTCCCCTCCCTTTCTTTGCCTTTCCCTCCATCTCTCTTTCTTTTGTGTTATCTCTGCTATTTATGAGCATTGACCTTCTTTTCTCAAGACCTTTAAAAAGAGCAAATTCTTTTTGCTTCCATGCAATGTTTTTCCCAGTACACTTTGAACTGTGCTAGATACTCTGACTCCCTAGTGCCTGATATACTCAGGTGGATCCTTTATACCTGGTGGATAAACATAGTGGATCCTTTATGTTTAACAAACATTGACTGACTGATCAAATGAATGAGTGAATGAACAAATGGACAATCAAACAAAGAAACAAGTAAGCCAGCATATGAGAGATGTGCTTCAGTGTCCTCATTGTGGAGGTGACAGCTTCTGCAGTCTCTTTTAGCCTAGGCTTACTTTTTTCTGATCTATCACACTGAAGTATTTACAAAGACTATAACTAAAAGAACATTTTTGAAGAATGCAGTGAGTAGTAGTGATTAAAAGGCTGTGAAGTATGACAGATGCTGGTGTGTCTTTCCCTTCTGTTGCTTACAAGCTGGGTAACCTGAATCGTTACATAAACTCTCTTACGTAGCCTTCATTCACCCGTAAACAAACGGAGCATCATAGTGTATACCCTATGCAGTCAGGATAGGGAGTAAATGAAACAATGAATGTGAAACATGGCACACAGTTTCAGGCATATGGTAAATGGTAATGCTCATAGTGACAATAAAAATGATGACACTGGTATTGGTACTGATGATCAACATTAATATTTTTAAAGATGTGGTGAGTTATTGAGAAAACCTACTGCTTTCTGATACATTTGAGATGAAAATATATCCTATAAAAAGTAGTTAGGTTTGAGCCTAATATCATAATTCATGTATATTCTATACATACCATAAATATGTTTAATGTACTAATTGATAAAAAAAGAATTTTATTCGATTATTTTATTCTTAAATCACTAATAACTGTGGAGAGCACAGACATCAAGGCAATTAATTACTTTACTCTTTTTATTAATTTCTTAATTTCTGTAAACTGCACTACATTGACCACTTGGAGAGGAAAGTTTGCAGAAAGCTAGACCTGCCATTAAACTATAAGCAGATAAATCACTATGATTCATTCCTAGCACTGCTGACATTTGGGGCTAGATCATTCTTTGCTGTAGGAGACTGTCCTGGGATATTGGCTTCCTTGGCTTCTCCCCAACCAAGTGACAGTAGCAGCTCACCCTCACCCCACTTGTGACAACCTAAACTGTCTTCAGACATTGCTAAATGTCCCCTGAAGGTCACAATTCACACATACTCCCACACCCTGGGTTGAGAAACAGTATATTGGGAGCAGGGCATGTGCCGGTCATAACTGTCCTTTGGGCAGTCGAAATTTACATGCCAGTGTACACAGAGCTGCAGAAGTAGGTCCTGAGTCACTTCTGCCTTCTATCAACCTGACTTGGAACACATGTGCTTCTCTGGTTTTATGTCTACTCCCTAAAATGTCTCTCACCAGTTCCAACTCCCTTCTGAAAATTCACAACCCAGACCCTCCACAGCTGTGCTTCAACAGAAGTGATCCAGGTAACTTCTGTGTGTTTGCTGTGGGAGGCCCTTGAGGTGACATTGACAATCAACTCAAAGGCTCCTGTGATCACCCTGAAGAGTATTTTATACCCACAGGCTGTTACCAGGATCTAGACCAAGAATTTTTCCAGGCAAGAAAACAAATGAACAAAACCTTAATGCAGTTCGGAACCATTGCAGAACTTGTCTTTCTCCTAACCACTTGAAGAGCAGAAAAAAGAGCATTACAAAATCAAAAGAAAGATGGCTTCACTAGACAGTGAAAAATCTCAGCCTCCAACCATTTCTTTCTGAGAAAGTGAATGGGGCTTGTGAAATTGGGTCAAAGCACCAAACATATCAAAATTGAAGACAAAAAATTTCCAAGCAAAGCACAGAGAACATATTGGAAGAAGGTTTTTGTTCTTGTTTTTCTCAAGTTTAGTTCTATATAAATCAGTAAGTCAGTCCTCTGTCGCCTAGCAAAAGGAAAAGATTACAAAAATCATGATAAAGCAAAGCTTCTGAGAAATAAATCTTACTACTGAAAGCTGGAAAGCAATATGAAAACACATTCTTATGATAAAATGTACAGTGGAAAAAGCAAGATACAAAAATACTACAAATGCTATGAATGATGTTATGTCAGAAGAAAGTTTCAGAAGAATCAGGTCCCATGTTGTTAGCATGGGAGCTACTGTATCCTGTCTGTAAACACAGAGGAAAAGACTAGAAGGAGAGATAGCAAAGTAAGTATTATACTATGATAGTGACCTCCTGGGCATCTGTTTTTATTTTCCAGTCTCTGTTACATTGTTATAGTGTTTACATAAGTAGATATTTTTAACTTTATTATGCCTTACCATTTGAAAAGGATGGTATCTCATTCATCAATAAAGTTAATCTTAAATTTACAGTAAGATAATAAAAGGCATGTTTCCCAAATATTGGTTGGTTGGTTATTTATTTGAGATCTTATTTTTCTAATATAAGCATTTGTATCTAAGCACTGCTTCCATTGTGTAAGTTTCAGTATGTTATAATCTTTTTTCCTCATTAATCTCAAAGCATTTTCTCATTTTCCTTTTGGTTTTTGTTGTTGTTGTTGTTGATGCATTAGTTATTTAGGAGTGTGTTGTTAGAGTTCTACAAGTTGTACATTTCCAAACTCTTTATGTTATTTATTCATAATTTCATTACATTAAGGTCAGAGAAGAGATTTTTCATGACTTCAATTCTTATAAATTTACTGAGGCTTGTTTTATGTCCCAACATGTGATGTGTCCTAGACAATGTTCCTTGTGCACTTGAGGACATTGCTCTGTTGTTGGGTAGAGTGTTCTATATGAATCTGTCAGCTATGGTTGCTTTACAGTGTTGTTCAGATCTTCTTTTACTTTGTTGATCATCTCTCTAGCTGTTCTAGCCATTACTAGAAGTGAAAAATTGAAGTCCCCTGTTATTATTGTTAGATTGCCTACTTTTCCCTTCAATTCTGTCAGTTTTTGTTTCATGTGCTTTGGGAGTCTGTTGTTAGGTGCTAAATGCACTTCTTATCAAGTGTCTGGGTGCACCAATTTGCCCTCCTGCCAACAATCTTGAAATTCGCCCTCAAATCAGCAAAAATGACAGTGATGCATAGCGTTTAACATTTAAGAGTAATGAGCACCTTATGTTCTCCTCTATCAGAGATGACATCTCTGGATGACTGGTTGGCAAATATGTCCTATCTGGACATAAATGTTCTTTGAAAAATAAAACCAAAGCGTTCTTAAAAATTAAATTTTCTTCTGGTTTTACATGTTTTTCTCCACTTTTTGAGAATATGAACCAAACTCAACATTTTCCCTAATTGTTCAGTTTCCCAGAAGATCAACATTTCTAGGGGACAACATATTTTCTGTGATTAGGGTGCCAAAAATATCCTATAGACAAGCTTTGTGTGCCTAATATGTATCAGGTACGTTGTAATCTTTAAGGAGCTAGAACATGACATCAAGAAAGATATAAACAAGAAAACCAATATGTTACAATTTGGTAAGTATTGTACAGCACAAACAGAAGATGTTATAAGGGTGGGGTAGAGTGCTAAAGGAAGAGGGCTATAATAGATTGGTTGTTGAATCCCCCCTCCAAATCATATGTTGTAGTCCTAACCCCCAATGTGATGGTATTAGGAGGTGGAGCCTTTAGGGATTAATTAGGTTTAGAAGAGATCATGAAAGTGGGGCCCCCATAATGGAATTAATGCCCTTATAAGAAGAGGAAGAGACATCAGAGCATCTTCTTTCTACCATGTGAGGACACAGAGAGAAGACATCTGTATGCAAGGCAGAAAGAGGGTCCTGACCAGATTATGGCCATGCTAGAATAGTCATCTCAGATTATGAGAAACAAATGTCTGTTGTTGAGCCACTCAATCTATGGTATTTTTTGTTAAAGCAGTCCAAGCACAGTAAGATAAGAGTGCTCCTCCTCCAACAGGGCATATAATGGTTCTCTTCAAATCTATGAAATCTAGAATCTACAGTGGTTTCCTGATGTGGAATATAGGTAGAGAGTAAATTGACATTTATGCATATGGGTACAAGGGAGTTGCAGATCATTCCATGTACTCTCATTCATTGCCCTATCGCAATGTTTCTCAAAGTATGATCCAAGGCCCAGGGGTTGACCTTAAAAAGCTTGCTGATGCAAAAATGCATGTGTTTTCCTCAGTTTTTAGTGGCAAATGAAGTTGTCACTTTCGTACATGATCAAAAGTTACTTAGTAACTAAGTGAGTTACTAAGAATCCCTAAAAATATGTATTTTTGAACCAAATGAGGTATCTGCTGATGGATGAATAGAAATAAAGAAAATATGACATATATATATACACACACACACACACATACAATGGAATATTATTTAGCCATAAAAGAATGAAATTGTAATATTTGTGCCAAGATGGATGGAACTAGGGAACTTTATGTTAAGTGAAATAATCCAGGCACAGAAAGACAAGTACCACATGTTCTCACTCATATGTAGAAGCTAAAAAATGATTTCAGCCCCATATGGTGGTGCACTTTTAATCCTAGCACTTGGGAGGCTGAAGCAGGTAGATCAAGACCTCTAACCTATCCTGGGCAACATAGCAAGTTTTAGGCCAGCATGCATTATATAAAAAGACCCTGTCTCAAAAAAAATCTAAGAAAGTTGATTTCATAGACGTAGAGAATAGAATAGTGGTCACTAGACATTAGGAAGGGTAAGAGGAAAGGGTAGTGGACAGGGTTGGATAACAGGTGCCAAAGCACAGTTACATGGTAGTAATGGGTTCTGATGTGACTATAGTTCATGACAATTTAGTATATATGTTGTAAAGAACTAGGAGTTTTAAGTTTCCAAATACAAAGAAATGACAAACATTCAAGAGAGGCAAATGATAATTATCCTGACTTGATCATTTCGTATTGTGTACTGAGTTACCACAGTGCACTCCATAAATGTGTGTAATTATTATGAGTCAATTTAAAAATAACAAACCACGAAAATGTTTTGCATTTCTTGGAGACCCTAGCTTAGTGTATGAAGTTTGCCTGCCACACAACCCGTGGTCAGGCTGCGATGTCCAATACCCAGGAGAGGAATTTCTGCAACTTCAGAATAAAGGTTTTTTTCTAGAGCTTCGTCAGTCCCAGGGCTTTCCATTGCTGCTGTCTTGGTGTTCATTTGCAAAATTGTAGACTTATTCTTAGGTTTTACCTTTGTTAATCAATTCTTTTTCTTGTAATTGCTGCACTGTTACCACTTTAATACTTATTTTGTTCCTCTCCAATTCTTTATCACTGAGCTCTTTCACCACTAGAAAAAGAGAAGAGACAGTGTAGGCAAGTTGTAGGATCTTATTTTGCTCTATCTCAAAAGTTTAAGAAGAATTGCCCTATAGGAACCCTGCAGGTCCTATATGCCCAGAGGCTATCTCTGAGCCTCAGTTTAAACCATTCCCTTCCCACCACCTTGAAGTTCTCCTGGTCCCAAACATCACAAGTTCCTCCTCTCCTAAGTCATGACATTAACCCTCTACTGCTTCCTTGTTAGGGGGTCAGAAACAGCTATGTGTATCTGTAAACACAGAACAGCTATCTAATTATTGAATTATCTACCTTTTGAAGTATTTTATCTTTCCACCAAAACTCAGGCATCCTAAGATTTGTATCTATACATCTTAGTACATAAAGAAGACAGTGCCCAAGGTACAGAAGCTGGTTATACAGGTTCTTTAATAAGTACCTGTGATCCCATGTTAGGGTAGGGAGGGAGCAGAAATGGACGCAGAGTCTGGTTGGACACCAACTCTGAGCAGTTCTCCAGGTTCCCCAGACCTGCATCCAGGAAGCCTGTGCAGGCATTTGCTTTAGCTCTAAGCAAGTGAGCTAACAGTGACTTCCTGGGAGGGCCTGTCAGATTCCTGATGATGCAGCAAATAATCAGGCATGAGAGAGTCAAAGGACAACTGCTTTTTGGACTTTGCTGTTGGTTCTTAAGTTGCCATTTGGCCACCTTAAATCTCAGTTATGTAGCTGAACACCCTACCTTCCCTGTCCCATGCCAGTTTCAGACTGGTTTGGGATCTTATTTGAAATGCCCCTGTGTCTTTTGCTTTGATGTGGTACATGCTGTCTCTTTGGTGCCTGGTGTGGATCCTGATTGGGTCCATGCCCTAAATATTCTTCCAAAAGCCACAATCCCTGATCCCCAATAGGCTAGTTATTGGCCTTTCTGGTTCTTGTGCTATAATGTTTTTAATAGATTTCCATGAACAATTCTGGCCATGACACAAGGCATGGAAAGTATCTGAAATACCACTTAAAAGGATTCATTGATCTCAGCTGGAAGATGCTGCTCTGTCTTATATGTCTAACTATTATAAATAATAGTTATAATACAGGCTTTGAGTGTGAGTCACATGATTTTCAGTGTTTAACACTATGGATGTGATGGATTTAGTCGCTTGATCTTCAAACCAATGATTTGTTTGATTAAAGGACAATATAGAGTGAAGGTAAATGATTTTAAAAAAGTGGTAGCCCAAGAGGAAGAAGTTGATCCAACCAGTGAGGGGCCAAGTGATGGCTGGTGTGGCATGTTTGTTGCTATGAGTCCACTAAATGGATCTGGTAAGAACTGCTCTCCCTCTGTGACCATATTCCAGAAGCATGGAAGTTTCAGAAATTTGCAGAAGACCAGATAAGCTAAAAGCAAACCAGCTTACTACCTCATCTCAAGAAATAAAGATCATCCCTTGACTTAAAATAATGACTATACTCATTTGAAATTCAGATCCAGTATCCTGACAGCTCAGATTTCCACACTGCAATAAGAATAAGGACAAATAGGCCTCTCTGAGTGGTTTTGCATTATAATTTGCTCAGGAGAAAAGAATTACTAAGGTCTCTGAGAAAATGAAGTAACAAAAAATGTGTTCTGGATACTCCAGTACCATTTTAATATTTCATTGACTTGATTTTGCTCCCTATTCCCTGTAACGCAACATCTAAAGCTACTGAATCAACCCTACTGCCGAGTAACATTGCAAGATCCTCTCTGAGCACTTTTAAAAGCAGCATTCCTTTGAATCTTCAGAATCAAATTCTTCTGCAACTGAAGTGGGGGTTAAATTTAGGTCAACATGGATTCCGGAAAAAGCAAAATCCTTTAAAGTTCGTGTTAAAAATTCATGTGTCTCACTGAACAGTCTTGGTTGGGTGATGCTAATAAATATTAGAGAAAGTTCATTTTCTTTTTCTGCTGTTTCTCATAAGGAAGTTCTATAGCTTCATCCCAAATATATTGGACAATGTTGTCTATTTGCAAACATCAGCAGGACTGAGCCTGATACTCAGTCATCAGTTTGTTCTATCCTGTCATAAATAATAAGTGTGTGCAGCCATGTGCGGGGGCAGTTCCCACTCATGCCACTTTGTTCCCATCGAGGTTCCTGGAATTCACTCTATGGGCATGGAACCCACTGTTTCCTTTGTTCTCTTATATAATTGCGCTAAAAACAAAAACAAACCACCAGATAACCAGTCTTTTACTAACTCAAAACAGATCCTCTCTTTTGCTAGACTATAACTAAATCTTTTCTGACAAACTAATTTGCAAACATCCTAGTAGGTCTGCATAAGCATGAGACAGATAACATGGTGACAACACATTGGATTGTCTCACAGAACATTCTGTTCTTCATTTTGTCTAAAGAAGATAGAGCAGGGCCCCCTCTGTCCCTTTGCTTGTCTCTGACATCTATGAAACCAGAAGTTTCATTCCAACACCAACAGAAAGTGTGCAATTCTTCTAAAAGTTGCCTGGGGCAAGGAGGAAGGGGTTGAAGCAAGGTAACAAATAGTTACACTGTTTTGAAGTCAGACCCCCCTTTTTAGGATGCGTGAAAGATGAGAGAAAATAAAAGACATCTCAAGAATGAAGGCAATAACTGGGGAGGCATACAAGAAATAATGGATATAGTGTTCTCCACACAGTGACTGACACATGGTACATGGTTAATAAATGTCTCTAGTTCAGTGCATAGCAGATATGCAATAAAAATAAATATTGGTTGATTAAGTGATAAATGGCCAAGTGGATGAATGAATGAGTAAGTGAACATCCAACTGGATTAAAACCGGTTTTATTGACCCTGTATAGATTCTTCTCTTCTAGACTTCTGCTTAGGAAATGGAATAGACTGTGCATGGTGGGGATCAGTAATGTTGAATAAAGGGTACATTTGTTCCCAGACAGAGGGTGGGCTGAGCCCTCAGCAGGAGACAGTATTGAGTAGGTCAATTAAAATGCAAACAAGTGCTCCACGTGCCTTGTCTTGGCAGCATGGACAATTATGAACCTCCCTGTGCCCCATCTACACCCAAACTGACTAGCAGATCCTCTTGGTCTGCCTTGCACATAGTAGGGTTCCTTTTTTCAAGGCCTGAACTCCTGGGTATCTGCCCCTCCCCACTTCTAAACCTGCCCAACTCCTTGCTTCTCTGATCCTCTGCCTAAAGGAATAGTTCTTTGTATGGTCTTTGTAGTATCTGGGTGAGGAAACTGAAGCATGAAATGAGGGAGGGCTCCATGAACATCAAGATCAAAAGCTCCTCAAGTTCCTTTCCTCTCCTAACCTCATCCTTCCTCAAATAAGAAGAGTGATTAGAAAAAGGACAGCAGGCAAACAGCCTCAATGGATCCAATGGCTCTCTGACTAGTTATTGAATAAGATAAGACCAAAAGCTTGCCTTTTCCAGAAAACTGCACCTCAAATGCAGATCTAAATTGAATGCCATTGGAACTTACTAATAAACACTTCTGGAATCCCAGACTCCTACTGTGGAAGGCTTCCTTAAACCATCTTATAGTGCTCTCTTTCAGACAAAGAAACTAGTTTTTCACTCACCTTTTCTTCTTCCAACTACTGTTCAGCTTTGGGGACATATTTCAGTTCACTTTTAATATTCTGGATCTCCGACAGATTGACTGCAGGTCCTGGAAGTTTCTTCGCTCCTGGAATTGGCTTCTTCTCCTCATCTGTGGTGGGAGGAGCGCCCTGAAGAGACAGGAGGAGAAATTCAACTCACTAAAAAAGACATTTGATCTCTCTGGCTCATGGCACGAACCAGAAAAAAATTAAAGCAAGAATAATGTTAGAATGTCATTCTAGCTGAGTAACTTTCTCTTGTGTTGCTGAGATGGCCTCAGAGTTTCAATAAAATATCCTGAAGTTTGTACAGGAATGTAAAATAAAGTTGAAAGAAGAAAAGTCATTTTGACATGGCTTAGAAAACACTAGAGTATTGTTCAACATCTGGTAACTAATATTCCCCACATTTAGAAGGATTTGTGTTTCCGAGAAAAGCATCTTATACACCAAATTTAATTTGATATCATATGATCATAATATGCTCAATGGCAGAAATCTGTGGAACTTTAGTGCACAGATGGCTCTAATGATTAGTCCAGGAGTTACAAAGTTTTGGGGGGAATTCATTGGCTGCCAGAA
Source organism: Castor canadensis (assembly GCF_047511655.1). Taxonomy (NCBI): domain Eukaryota; kingdom Metazoa; phylum Chordata; class Mammalia; order Rodentia; family Castoridae; genus Castor; species Castor canadensis. Next base: position 123,836,987 of record NC_133405.1, on the reverse strand, counting down.
TGGGTCCCATGACATCTTTGGGAAGTATAAACAAGATGAAAAGGACATAAGGAAAACCTCTGTGAATATGCACAGAATAGGAGGGTGTGACAGAGCAGGCCCAGCCCTTGCCTCCTGCTTTGGAAAGTCTTAAATTTCCTATCATTAAATATTGTTATGTTTTTAAGCACAGTTTTAGGGTAGGCCCACATCCTGTCCTCTTTTTGGCTCTCTCAATGCCTGGTTACAGAGATACACATGCATACTTGATGACTGTTGCTTAACTAATTAATCCTGAGAATTTACCATAAGGACAAGTTCACGTCTCTATGCATGTGCACCAGACACACATAGCAAAAGGATCAGTTGCTGTATTAGTCCATTCCTCCTATTTGCTAGAGGGGGAGAGGGACAGGATCTCAACAGTTCTGGGAAGAGGAAGGCGTGGGAGGACATTTGATCACCTTAGCAGCTCTGAGAACATGCCTTGGATCAGATTACTGCCAAGAAAGGTAATTGAATGACTGGCCCAGCTGCTTTGTCATTAGGTCCTGCTTCCCTACTGGTAACCAATGACTGAGTGCACCAGGAATCCTAAGGCGGGCTCTTTAACTTGGGCCTTCTCTGATAAGCCACTTGGGCAGAAGAATTGGCCTGAGAACCTCACAGAAGTCTGAGCAGCTTCCGCCCTCCCCTGTCCCTCTTGTCTTCCCCGGTATCATGTTTTGAGGGTTCTCCAGCCTCCTGCAGTTCCCTCCCATTTTCTCTTGCAAGTGTTTTCTTCAATAACTACTTCACATATCGAATCCCATCCTTGGATGGGTTTCTTGGAGGACCCAAATGAACACAGTCCCCAGTGCAAGACTAGCACTGCTCTTCCATCTGCTTGGCCAGCAACCAATACAATTCCAAGGGAGAAAAATATGTAAGAAACTGCATGTTTCTTCCTGTGAAGCCCTGTGCCCCCAGCCTAACTCAGCAGCCCTGTCATTTGGGTATTAAAGCAGATGCTTTATGTTAGTCTCCATCTGGCTTCTAGGTCCCATTCTTAAATTGGTTTGGATCTAAAGGAAGAATGTGTTCGAGCTTCTCCAAACTCTGACAAATTACTTGGTAGACATGTCCTTTATAGAAACGTTTTTAAATTGCTTATTGGAGGGAATCAGTAGTCGTATAAAATATTGAGGGGCCTAAGGGTTTTTCCTATGGTCGCTTTTCTCTGAATCTGGTACAGTGCTGATGAAATTAGCTTTCGTATTACCCACAAGAAATGCTAAAAGAATTGAATGTTGACTGTACCTGCTTAAATACCTGGAAGACATCGTTTCCCCAGGTCAATGTACAAGCCATAGGACTGGCTGTTTTTCCTCGTGCACACACATTTGTCATGTGTAAGTGTGCAGACATAGAATTAATAATTAAAACTGTAAAACATTCACTTGGAGGACAAGGTATTCCAAAATGTTCTTTGCTGAGCTTCCAGGAAGGAATTTTTAACAAAGCTATAAAGTGTTGCTTTTTTTTAATATGTGTAGCAGTGAAATGAAAAATGTTTCCTCACTTATAAATGTTCCCACGGTTGTTAGGTGGGTAGATCTTAATAAAGAACCATGAAGGAGAAAAATGTTTTCAATTTCTTCTGTTAAGTTCCCAAGTAAGTCACATTCGCTAGTGTTGTTACATGGAAATGTGCCATACTGGTACATTTAACACATGAAGCCAATATCTGTACTTGGGTGTCTATATGTAAAGATTTATGATGTGAAAATATGCAGATAAATAATGATAATATTTAATATTGATCATCTTCCTTCCAAGTTACCATGATCTCAATAACTGTGTTTATTTATCAAGGTAAGACTTAGAATTCGATATGGTCATATGGCATATTGTGGAAAATTGTAAGTGGGTATATTTAATAATTTAACATTCTGATATTGATATAGGAAGGGGGGATAATGGTGTGCATTTTTAAATTGAATCTTCACTCATCTTTTTAAAACAGAATGGAAATCAGATTCCATTGCTTCTATGAATTTCTTATTATAAGAATTACAGTAAATTAAAGCATGAACAAACAGGGTTCCAGATAACCCATTTGGCTAATTAAGTATATTTTTCATAAGTAGATAATTGACTTGAGAATGGACATGGAAGACATTCTTTGCTTTAGATAAAGAGAGTGTGAGAGAAAGCTTACCGGCCATAGCAGCATTCCCAGTTTCAGGAATGCCTGTTGTGAAGGGAAATGCTTGCCTTGGGAGTCTCAGAGGATTTGCATTTTCCAGCATTTTCATCTCCCTCTTCACTACCAGATACTCTACTGAGTTTTTCCCCAGAGTCTCCCGTAAAGTATGACATATTCACTCATTCTCAAACACTACCACTGCTTGCTGTTCTAAGGTACCTTACTAACTCCTCTAACCCTCACACCAACCCTATAAATCTGGCACTACTCTTATCTTTGTCTTACACTTGAGGAGACTCAGGCACAGGAAGGCTAAAAAACTTGTCCAGGGCCACGCAGCTAAGATGAGATTTAAATAATGTATTTGCATCTTGTAAAGGGACAGTATGAAAAGGGAAATATTTAACAGAAAGTCCCAATGTGCTATTTGGTGGCTTAATAATGATGCTATCTTAGGCAAAAGAGAGATTTGGGAAGATTAGTGGAGGCTTATCAGTACCCTTCAGATCACTTCAAGCAAGCAGCTGCTTGTCTTATGCAAAAGGTTAGCCCTGCTTACAAGGATTTGGCTAGAAGGCCCTTGTGCCAGGCACAAGCCAGTGTCTGGTGAGGCAAGCATATAGAGGGTACACTCCTGCTCTGTGGGCAGAGCAAAGGGCTTGTCAGAGGCCACAGGAGGACAGGAGACAGCCAGATCTTGTCAAATGGCCAAAGACTCATTCTGCCTTCCTGATGGACTGCATCTTCTTCACTACTGAGAGGGGGCCAGGGTAAAAATACCTTCTGAGTTTACATGAGGAACCTACTGGTTGTGACAGAAATGACCTTTGCAAGTCAGGGATGGTACGTTATGATCCCCACATTATACTATATTTCTCCTAATGCAAGTCTTGGTAGGGAAGCCCAGATCTATGAAAATAAGCAATTCTGAGTTTGCAAACTTGGATAATGGCAATAAATGTGGATGTATGTTAGTTCATATTTAGACTCCATTTTCATTCAAATTATGCCAAAATAAGTAGCATAACTATAACCTCAAAATAACCCATGAAATCCTACTTAACCCACCTTGTAGTCAACCTACCCAGCTACTCCCTTGCAATGTTGGTTCTCTGAGAAACTTATTCTGAGGACCAGGCCAGATCTTGAGTCATGAGAGGCTACTCCCTACCTAAGACCCCACAAATCTTGAGAGTTCCTACTTGTATGGTAAGGAAACATTCCACGCTCCTGCCAAACTCAAGGAACACTCCTAGGGGGTCTCTGGATCTCTGTGGATACCTCACTTCCTCTATCCTTTGAGGAATACTAGTGGACTATTTGTATACTTGGCTGGTTATAAAGTGTGCATTGACAAACCAGGTGTTATCAGTTCTTGATTATTTTAGAATATGTTGGAACCATCAGATTAAGGAAAAGGCAAGAGTGAAAGCAAAGTGTTTCCCTAGTTCCCCAAGAGAGACACTCATATGGAGGAAAGTACCAGTTGTACAGAGTGAAATCAAGGGCCATGTGTACCACAGAAAGAGTGAGATGTGAGCCTCTAATGCAGCTGTTACATCAACCAATTTCATGAGGAAAGAGGGTCAAGCTACCTTCTGACTGATTGCCATGGTGGTGATAGACACAGCTTAAGAGGAAGCCTGGGAAGAAAAATCTAATGACAACTAAATGGAGGTGGAGGAAGAATTCCACTGCAGTCCCTTCTAACTCCTCATGCCCCTTTCTTACAACATGCAAAACAATAAGCCCAGGGGTCTTTCCTGAAAATTGGATAATTAGATAAGTTGATGAGCAATCATTTATCAAATACCTACTAGACTATGCCACATCCATTACATCACTCACTTCTTCCTCACAGCAACCCTCCAAGAGATGGAGTTTATCCCACTTGGCCAGCACAGACTTGAGTAGTTGACAAAGTCCCAGATGGAGGGCTCATGATCATGAGTTCACTGGAAGCCGGTTAGAAGCTCCAGAAGGTGGGATTATATAGACAAAAAGCAGGATAGGGTCATGTCTTTTCAACTCGTATGTTCAAAGTTTTTATTTATTAAAAGTGACTTAATGGCTGAAACTCTAGACCTCGGTGATGTCGCTCAAATAATTCATCTCTTCCTCTCAAAATTATCTCTTGATAGAAGGCTGGAACCACTGACTCAGGACCAGATTAAAAATATTCACAGGAGAAAAAGTTAGATCCAGGTCTAAGTCTTATTAAGAAACTTTGAAATGGTGATAGATATTCTTTGGGGGTAAGTACCAAAAAAGTTTTTTTAAAAAGCCTTTTCACCTTTTTAAAAAGAAAAAAATATATAGTTTGATGTGCTTTGTGGCTTAATTCTATTTTCCTTGTATTGTGCTAATAAAATGTTCCAAAACCTTATTTTTTTTCCCTCAGAAATAGACCTTTCAGATTTCAGCAGAAAAATCACGTGTGGGTAAAAAATGTATAAAGATCTGAAGAGGGAACCCTTTCCTATCTGTTGCATTTGTTGTATTTTAGCCTCCAGTTTAGTAACCTAGGAATGTGAATTTGGGGGGATAACTGAAGAACTGGAGAGAAAATGCAAAAAGGAAGACTAGATAGGCTCCCTTGAAAAGTCTTCTTTTCAAAGGAAGGTGAAGGTGTTTGTTTGTGGTTGGTTGGTTGGTTGGTTGGTTATAAATGTGCTTATTTCCTGAGCTTTAATTTGGGTTCATCACCCATCAGAAGCTGTACTAAATACATCCTGCTCAGTTCAATAAAAGCTCCTGATTGAAAACTTCTGACTCTCAAAAGACCAACAGCAACTAAGAGGCCATGTTCTCCCCACCACAAACAAAAATCAGTCAACAACTGTTCAGTAACTTTAAGTAACCATGTCAAGTACTTAACTTTGGCTGACAGAAATGGAGGGACAGAGTTTCCTGGCTGCCTGAACAGGACAACTACAGAAATCTACACACTACATGATTTCTGGAGAATCACCCTGCCTCGCCTTTGCCCTCTCTTAGTGAGGATTCAAGAGCAGACAGGCCTCGCTAGACTTTGACACCTAAGTTTTCCTCACCTCCTCCATTTCAGGAGTACATTCTTTTCTTCTGGGGGGTTGCCCAGCTCCTGGTCGAAAGGCGCCCATTGGAATATTGATATTTGCCTAAAAGAGAAAAATAGGATAAATTTAGCTCAAGAAAAGTAAGAACTTGCAATGACACTTTGAGACAGCAATCATTGTGAGGAAAAATGCGTCTGAAAAGTACATCTTCCAAGGTTTTTATCTCAAAAAATTGCTGAATTAACAGCACAAAAATCTGCAAAGGAAAATTTGACTTCCATTTATTACAGAGTTCTGGTATTCATCCTTAGGTCTGCATAGTGATTTTACGATTTCTTATTGGGTGGAAGACTTTGAAGGCAGTTTGTTCTGGCTGTTGCCCTCCTGTGGTGCATGTTATTTTCCTCTCTCCCATCAGGAAGGAACACATAATGACAGGAAAGGAGAGAGAGCATCTGCAGAAGCTATCCACCTTAGCTTCCTTTCAGATACACCACAGCACTGGAAGTAGGAGGGGCTTTCACACCTCCTAAGCTGCTGTGCACTGTAACATCTTGCCACTGTTCCATCATCCCCTTGGGTCTGTGGAATTGACATTCTTCTACCTTCTCTCCAACACACTGTTGTGTGCAACAGTAAGGAGTAAGGAAAGTGCTACAGAGTGAAGTTCCTCTTGTATCACAACTCATCAGTTCTTATCCATTAATAAGGTAACATACTATTCTCCATCAGTGCTAAACATAAACACCCTTTAGTAAACATGCAACACTCTGAACATTAAATCACATAAGAATATGCTGACACAGTAATTTGAACTGGAGAGTATGTACATTTGAATTTTGCCCTGGCATCAAAAAAGGTACAAATATTTAATGCAGACCAAAAGCATCTTCATCTAGTAGTATCACTCAAATAAAACATACATTACACACTTTTTAAAAAATGTAGAACACATTTTCCACTGAAGATAAAACATTGCCTATGAGTAATTGAATATGTGGGTTTGAAATGCTGAAATTTCATTTTCATGTCATGAGTGGAAATGATGCATGGGCAAGGAGAACAATATATTTTGTTATCTTATGACACAGATTGGATGACTTTGGTAGGCCACTAAATGAAATGATTATGAAGTGTGGTGAGGTACATTTGGAAGCCCCTGGTATAAACTCTGTTGCCAGGGGAACTATTAACCTATGACACAGGGTCTACGTTCCTGCAGTGTGGAAGGTCTGTGTTCTGCTCACGTGCAGTGAAAGGAAGTGACTTTTCCCAACGAGGGGCTTTAAAGCTCCCCTTCCTACTACAATAATGTAGATCCCACAGAAAGGAAACAGACCCAATGTGTGTGTGGCAAATAATAAAAGAGATTCATCAATGTGGTGCCATTCCAATAGGGTCAACAAGCCAAGAAGTGGTTTTGATTAGTATGTACCTTAAGACAGAGTGGCCCAAGAGGTAGAGCACCTGCCTAGCAAGTGTGAGGCCCTGAGTTCAAACCCCATTACCACCAAAAAAATAGATAGGGGAGCATAAGATAGGGGGAAAGATAGGTCTTATATGGGGGCCAATATGGAGCCATACCTCATGATTCCAAAATGTACCTGCCTTAATACTAGGTAGGCTGAGGCAGAAGCATTGTGAGTTCAAGACCAGCCTGGGCTACACAGAAAGGTCCAATCTCCCCTCTCACATAAAAAGTTTACTTAGATCACCCCCACCCAACCCATTTATTAAGCATTCACAGGAGACATCTTCCTAATAGTGAATTCAGGTTAATATATTGTTTCTTAGAAACTTGACTGCTAAACTAACCCATTAAATCAAATACATATGCTCTATAGTCAATTGTAGTTTTCAGTAAGGAAATGTGTTAATATAATAAACATTTTCTTGTTTCGAGATTGATTTTAGAACCTCACGGAGCCTCTCATGGGTCATAGGTGGATTCAAATGGAAGCTGTCTAACTTCAGAGTCAGATATTTTCACTCCACCAAACTGGTCTCCAAAGAGTTCTCTTCACTTGATGGAAGTTAGCTCTAACGAATGCTAAAACTGCAGACTTACATTTTGAAAGTGGCCTTTGAAAAGGGATACGCAGAATGGATAATTTTAGAATAGGTATCAAACAAAAGCCACATTGAAAAATGAGCCATTAACTCACTCATTCACTTGATAGTTTTTTCTTCCTAAAGGCATCACTCAAGAAATCAAGAACCTCAATGGGTTTTTATGACGGCAAATACTGACAGGAACAAAAGCAGCCTGAAAACATGTCAAGTGTCCAGTCATTAATGTGCACCAATAAGGGAGTGTGAGAGAGTGCTTTGTCAACTGTGGCATGCATTATACTAGTAATGAGACCATTACATATGTTTCGTTAGTGTAATTTAGGGCAGTGATATTTGACTGAAAATTATCCACTACATTACAGCCATAAGAAAAAAATCCTTATAACTTGAATTTAATAAGAAAATGTAGACCTATACATCTCTGCTCTTATTCCATCAGCCAGAGAATTGGGTCATAACCTTGTCCTTTTCACTGCTTTGCTCTGTGCTTGAATTCAAATAAAATGCATTTCAATAACTCAGTTTTTCCACCTGCAAATTGAGTATGGCATTTACTACTCAGAATGTGTCTGGAATATAAGCTACATTTTTATAAAGGAACAAACACAGAAAAAGCTTAGCATTAATCGCCAAGAGTCAGTATGAGACTGGAGTTCCTCGTAGCTACTCAGGAGATGGAGATGAGGAGGATCACTCAAGGCCAGCACAGGCAAAAAGTTAGGCAGACTCCATCTCTACAAATAAGCCAGATATGGTGGTGTACAACTGTAACCACAGCTATGACAATAGACAGGAGGATCATTGCAGTCCAGGCTGGTCCCATGAAAAAACAAGAGACACTATTCCCAAAACAATTAAAGCAAAAAAGACCTGGGGGAATGACTCAAGTGGTAAAGCACCTGCCTACCAAGTCCAAGACCCTGAGTTCAAATCCCAGTACCACAAAAAAAACCAATGGAGCTCTTTCTCTATATAGATTGTGTATAAATGCACAGAAAGCAGCAGGCTCTTGTCTTTTCCTTTTGTAAGGCAACCCTATGTATTTCTTGTCCCTCATTGAGGTTTACTCATGGTAGATATTTTTAAATACACCCAGTGTATCACTTGCCCAAGCTATACAAAATTTGTTACATCCTCCAAGTTGGAAATGGAAAAAATCTTCTAGATCATCCTTTGCCAGAACAGGATACGGTTCCCTGATAGAAGACCTATCTGATGTGAAATTTATACTGTCCTTGATCTCACCTGGTGAAGAAAAGTAGAAAGAATTCCCTGTAAGTTAATTCTACCACTCCCTTAATTATTTGTATTGTTCTCCTTGCTTGGCTCCAGGCTTTGAGCCAGAAGGGTTCTGGAAACAATATTCCCTGCACAGTGACTCCTGTGTGGTTTACAATGGGATGACATCTTCTTTCCCCACTGGGTTAGATTCTGATAGCTGCTGGCCACTGAGTGCTGACAATTTCTATTGAACTTGGCTTTCCACAGCCATCATTCTCCTTTTGCCCGCACTCCATCTCTCCTTTGCTGAACCGCTGTCAGGGTTCTGAACATTGCGTATGTGTTTCAGATGATGCCCTCTGACTCTGTCTTTCATTTTTAAAGGTCCCCAGCACCTCCTGCCAGAATCTATAGCCTTCCTGATTCCATTCTACTTGAGATGCAGACAGTGGAAATTCTACAGGGTTGCATTTTCAGTAGCTCTTTCCTGTTCTCACAGTCCTACTCCCTCTCTGAAAGGAGCAGGGTATGACATTTTGAGATTTATAGCATCTTTATAGAAAACTTTCAGAAAGAGGTGTGTTTTCTGATTGAAAAATGAGATTCCTTTTTGACACCAGAGCCCAAAATAAGAGCGACAGATGGACACACACATCTACCAACTAAAATAGAGTCAACTTCTTTTACAATAAAATTCTGTATCACTAGAATGCCTAACCGCCTAGAGATTCTTGAAATGTGAAGTCGATTGAAAACACACAAAACTTCCCCACCTCACACGATTTTGAGAAACTCCCACTCAGCCACTTTTCTTCACCCATGATGTTTCATGCTGAAAGGTTTTCTTTTTTCTCTGTTCTCAACACTTTTTGTTCTCTTCAGTAATTTCCTGAATGACTCAACTGTAGTCTTGTCATCCAAGGTAAAGCAGATTTCAAGAACGTACTGTACAGCTATTAGGATAATGTGTCCAGTTGGTTGCATGGCAGGTTGTATTCCTAAGTACTTTTAAGTGTCGGCATTAAAATGACATCTTTTAGCCAGAACACGACAGCTTGCCTCATTTCACAAGGTTGGAACCCTGGGCAGAGCAGCAGAGACCATTAGCTGGAGTGACACCAAACCCACTTGTGAGTCACACAGCTCTATTCACATTCTTGTTACATTTTAAATAAATCAGCATTGGAAATCATAAACAATGTATTTTAGTGCTTTCTGTCACCAACACTAAATCCATGATTAGAGTCTTTGACTCTCCATTAAAAGAAAGGTCAAATGAAAGTTAATTTTTTGTTGGCATGTGGTGCATGCCTGTAATCCCAGCTACCTAAGAGGTGGAGATCAGAGTCTGAGGCCCACCTGGGAGAAAGCAGGAGACCCTATCTGAAAACAAATTAAAAACACAATGGAGGTATAGCTTGCCTAGAAAGTGTGAGGCTCTGAGTTCAAATCCTAGTACTGCCCCAAAAAAGAAAGTTAATTTTGCATTTTAGACTTAAATAAAATTTTGAAGGAAGACCTATATCATTGTGTGATTTTAGCCTAATGAATGTATTGGATTAACTAAACAATCATGGAGGATGATAGTCTGTTCCTTAGTAACAAGTATTGTCATGTACATGGAATCTATTTGTAAACTAGAAATTCTACACAGGAAACAGTGTTCCTAACACCTGATTGTGTGTATTTTTTTGTTTTCATGGAGGCTTTATACCCTGGGAAGTGCAAGAGCAATGATAATAGGTGAGGAAAGAAGTACTAGAATGTGGGGCATCAAAATATTCTGTTCTTGCCAGCCATGGTGGCACACATTTGTAATCTCAGCTACTCAAGAGACAGAAATCGGGAGAATCATGGTGTGAGGGTAGCCTGAGAAATAGTTATTGAGACACTATCTCAAAAACAAGCCCGGTGTGATGGTACATGCTTGTAATCCCAGCTACATGGGATGTGGAGGTAGGACGATTGTGGCTTGAGGGCAGTCCAAGCAAAAAGCTTGAGACCCTATCTGAAAAATATCTAAAGCAAAAATGGATGGGGGAGGGTGTAACTTAAGTGGTAGAGTGCTTGCCTAACAGGTGCAAAGCCCTGAGTTCAAACTCCAGTACTGCTAATATACATATATGGTTGGGTAGCAATGAAAAACTCCCCATAGTAAGAAGCCACACACCCTAAAGAGGCAGAGCTCATATAATCTTTCTTTTGAACATTTGATAAAAGACTTAGATTTAGTTTGATTACACAGCTTGATTAAGTCATTTGAGCCAGAGATAATAATTCAGTTGATCATGATTGCTCATATTTCCAGACTATGCTTACCATCAAGTAAGTATAGTCTTTGACTTTTCACTCCAAACCAACTTACTTTTAACCTGACTAATTGGTGTAGGTTCTTCATCCAAATGCTGACGCTATTTCTGAATGTCAGTTGAGTTCTTTACAAAGCAGGGACCCAGCGTCCATGACATGGTAATTGTCCCTTGAGTAGCCATAGCACTTATGATTACCCTCCAGATGGCCCACAGCCATCCATCCAGCCTTGTGCTCTGTGTCAAGGTAACAAGACTAGATAATGCTGAAATATTGGGCTTTAAGCTCAGACTGCACAACTGAGCTCAAGCTCTCATCCTCCTCCTTATCCAGGGTAATTCCAGAAGCATTATTTCCTCTCTGCAAGCCTAACTTTATGACCTATGGAAATGCCATTGCACTGTAGCAAGTGCACAGTAAGGGAATAACTGTAGCTATCAGTGCCATCCCAGAAAGGAACCTTAGAAACTATTCTCAAGAGATGCACAGGCGATTAGAAGCTGGGCAGGGGCTTAGAGGTCATTTACTAAAACAATCTCCCTTTGCAGATCATGAGGACCAGGTAGAGTGCTTACCTAGGAAGCACAAAACCCTGTGTCCAATCCACAGAACTGCAAAAACAAAAACAAAAAAGATCACATAGCAGAGTTATGACTAGGACACAAGACTCTTACCCAGTCAGCTGTGACATTCTCAGATCTCACAGGAGAAGACAAATAATAAGATACTTTGATCAATGGGGAGAGAAAGGACAAGTGACAACCCAGAGAAGATTGGCTTTGCATGAACCAAGGCCCTAGAAGGCCTGTGATAGTTCTCAAACGAGTGTGTTCAGAAGGGAGCAGGAGGACTGTCAGATGCTGCCAGTGGCTGGTATCACTTGGTCTCATTAGAGAAAGTCACCAAGCAGATGGCTGATGGGATTAGATTTCCTGCAGATCTTGGTTCCCCTCCACACCTGTCAATGTCATCCATCTGAAGGGAGCAGAGCTGCTGTACAGTGCGCTGACGTTACCTTGGCCACAGTTCCATTCCCATCAACAGTGGGATGTAACAAGCGACCTGGAGGGTCTACAACTGGGGTTGGCAAACTATGGTCCACGGGACAAAGGTAGCCCACTGCCTAATTTTGTAAATAAACTTTCATTGGAAAACAACCACATTCATTCACGTACCAATTGCCTACAGCCCTTTCATGGTATAATGTCAGAGTACAGTAGCTGGAACAGACTAAATAACCTCAAAGCCTGAAATGTTTACTAGGCAGTAAGTACTTCATAGAAAAAGTTTGCCAACTTCTCTACAGAACTTTATCAGTTGCTTAACAAAGTCCCTCTCCAAGCTATGAATAATCAACTGATTCCTTCAGGGATGTTTTTACACCCTTGGCTGAGACTTAATCCAATGGGAAAGAAGGGTAAATTTAGAATCCCTTACAATTCAAAGGTCATCTCTTCATTATGCACTGGAAAGACATCTATTCACCAGAATAAGAGGGTGGATCTAGCTCTGGCTGCCCTCTTATTCTGGTACACGAAGGAGATGAGCACTTGAAACAAGGGCATTCCACACATTACACAGATGGTTGGAAGAGCCATCTGGGGAATTGTGTACTGTAAACCTGAAGCTTGCCAGAAATTATCTTATTCATTGTAACAACCCTATTAAGTAGTATAGTGTCCCCCATTTTACAGAAAGGTAAACTAAGAGTGAATGAAGGTAGCAGAGATTTGCAACTCTTCGACTCCATGTTTTCTGACACACACAGGTGCACCAGTTCAACTCCTGAAAAGCCTGCCCGTTATTGACTCTGAGACATTTTCCCAAACACTTACTTAGGGAAACCTTTCATTTAAAATCCCCATAAAACTGGTATTCTAGGGAACATATTATGAAAACAGCTGAACTAGAGGATGATGATGACTGATTGATGATAATAGCTATTAATTAAGCAATTACAATTATTCAGGCACTGGCCTAAGCATTTACATGCATTAACTTCATTTTACCCTCTCAGAAGCTCTAGGAGCTACCCACTGTTATTAATTCCCTTTTTGACCCATGAGGAAATAGAGGCAAAAAAGAGGATAGACAATTTTCCCAATTACCCTACAGTTCCCTAGTAGGTACTGGGGACTCTGAGTGCCTCCAATGCCGGAATCAGGTATCAATTAATCTTTGTGTACTCTATAGTTGGCACAGTGCCTGGCACATACCATGCACTCAGAAAACGACAGTTGACCTGAACTAGAGATAGAGTTCTAATAAAAAGATGTGAGTATGGCTAAAATGTATTGAGTAGAACATGTAAGTGGTATTTACACAACGAGGGTATTGCCCCATCGTTCAGGTTTTCCATTTGTTTCAGAGAGTACTGTAACTTAGACAATGTTCCTACTATAAACCATTCTGTATGGTGTAACCATTTTCATATTTTATTCAATGTACCCTACTTAAGATTAAGCAAAGATGAGAGAAAAATATCAGATAGCGCTGATCCTATTTAGCCATAAGAAATAATATTTCATTTACAGGTGCATTAAATTGTGTTTTTTGTGTGGCACAAAATATACTGAAAGAAGCAACAAACACTACATCCATAAGGAACAACTGCATTGCCCTTGTTGTTGCTAAAGTGGATGGATTTTTTGATAATGCAGCATAACAGCTATTGAAAATAGTCAACAGCAGTTTCTTTAAAAAATATTACAGATCTAAAAATATACCAAGGTCAAAATTAGTAAATAAAATGCCGGTGAATTTTCTGTACAGATTTGAGTGAGGCCAGAGAGCACTATGGAAGAAAAATCAATACACTTTCAGTTTTAAAGGGAAGAGAAGAAAAAAGCAGCTCAAGACTGTATTTTGTGTCCTGAAAAAAATAGAGGAAATTTTATGTTTTACACTTAAGGAGCTTTGAGTGCAGTGATCAAATCATACTAGTTCACATAACTCTCATATAAAGCACCCCTGAATGATAACTATAATAATGGTGGATCTTCAATGAGTGCTTACTAGGCTTGTTTTCAGTATCATGTACCTGTACCCCTACATGGTGAGTTCTAGTATTATCTCCATTTTACAGATGTGGAAATGGAGGCCAGAGAGGTAAAATGGAGGGAAGTAATTTCCCCACAGTCCTACACAAGCTGGACTCAGAAGCCCAGCAGTCTGATTTCAGAGTCTACTTGCACACCAAGTAAAAGAGAAAATTCAAAGGCTCAATGATGCTTGTAGGTCTCAGAGGTAGAAGAATGTCCACTGTCACTGTCAGGATATGTCAGAGCCTTACTAGGTAGACGCTAGAGGGCTAAATGTCACAGTGTGGAATGTACTGACCCCTCCTTGGTAGCTTGTCCAATGACAGGTTTCCAGAGGTTGCATATAACATCTTGCCACTTAAGAATTTCATCAATTTAAGGATGTTCATTAGTCATGACAAGTAAGGAATGTCCCTCTACCCATCTTTACCACTGGTGTATGCTAGAATTTCTGAAACCCTTGATGATGTGTTCTCAGTCCAGCCCATGTGAGCCACTCCAAAACAAGCTCAATCCTTTGTGGTTGTGCTTATGCTGTGGTGGTGTATAAGAGTTAAAATATTCAGGAACTGTTGCCTGTGCTGCAGTATTCAGAAAAGTCCAGAAAGAAAACAAGTTCCTTTGGAGAAAGCAGAGGTGGGCTCCATGTTGATGGAAAGGAAAGATGCAATTTTTAAAAATGCATTGTGAAGAGAGTCTCAGGGTGGGAATCATTTGAGAGTCAAATGCAAAGCCCTTAAGAGAAATAACAAATTGAGTAAAAACGAGTAGGTGGGCCTGTAATCCTAGCTACTTGGGAGGCTGAGATCAGGTGGATCATGGTTTGGGCTGGGCTGGCAGGGAATTCACAAGACCCCATCTCAATAAACAGCTGGGCATGGTGAAATGTTCCTGTCTTCCCAAGTTACAAGAGATGCTGAGATCTGGAAGAACATGGTTCCAGGCCAACCCAGGCAAAAAAGTTTCTGAGATCCCATCTCAAATGGAAAGAAGCTGGACAGGATGGTGCATGCCTGTCATCCCAGCTATGGCAGGAAGCCTTAAATAGGAGGCTCATGGTCCAGGCTAGCTTGGGCAAAAAAAAAGAGAGAGAGAGAGACCATATCTCAAAAATAACCAAAGCAAAAAGAGCTGGAAGTGTGGCTCATGGTGAGAGAACCCCTGCCTAGCAAATGCAAAGCCCTGAGTTCAACACCTCCCAGGAAAAGACCCCACAAACACTGAAAGTTACTTTCATAATTATATTTTTGTTTCAACATGTTTGCTTCTCTCTCTTCTTTTTTGAGGGTGACACTTAGGTCAGTTTAAACAACAAAAGAATTTGATTGCTGGGATGGCATGAGGAGAACACGTAGACTTTAAGAGATAAATATCCAAGTATTGGGAAGAACTCGACTAAAAAACAGATGTTATTTAAGGAAATATGTTTTATTTGATTGTATTTCTTTGATGCTGGGGATTGAATCTGGAGCCTCACATGTGCTACTTGTGCCCTGTATCACTGAGCTACAATCCCAGCCCCAAAAGATGTATTTGAAACAGATGAGTTAAACAAACTGTGACCCATTAATATATCCATATATCAATTAGATAGAACAATGGAAATTGATTCTCTATCAATAAGCATATAAAAATACATATCAAAAAATGTACTACATTTTTCAATTAACATGTAATAGTTATACATATCTATGGGGTACAGTATGCTATTTTAACAGTATGATAGTTTAATATATGCATACAATATGTACCAATCAAATGCAGGTAATTAGCATTTCCTGCTGTTTATCATTGTTTTATTTTGGAGCCTTCAAGCTCCTCTCTTCTAGCTCTTCAAAAAGTATATAATAGGTTATTGTGAACACGCTACATTTGTGTAGAAGGTAATTTAGTTCTCATTCATAAACTTTGATTATCTTACAATACAGAATAATTAAACAAAAGTAGCTTCCCTTTTCTCAGTTATACCTTACCAGTCTTGTATCCTTTCTCAATTGTTCCTTGAGAGTCTTATAAAAAGGAACATTCTTTTCTTCTTGATGTTAATAATCAGTTTGAGGTGAATGATCACAGTAAGTAGGACTTGTTAAGCAATCAGGCTAAAAGTCACAGAGCTGATGTTAAAACACAAATATACCTACTTACCTGGATGGCTCTGACGTTGGAAACTGGCTGTTTCGACATACTCACGAAGTCTTATCCCTAAAAAAACAAGTAAGAAACTGTTAGAGGTAGCAGCATTCAGATTCAAGGTCTTGATAAATTAGAATTTAACTCATGATTCAACTGGGCAGTCACCCCTTTCACTGGCCATATATTCTTTCAGTCTCAGTTTTCAAAGTTACTTGGATAGTTTCCTTCTCAAGGCCTCGGAGAGAGGGAACACTAGAGCTCCGATTAATCATTCAGGACGAGAAATGCTGAGATGCCTCGCCCCTGATGCTAATGATAGGCGATCAGAAACTTGAAAGGCCCTATCATCTCCTTCTCTGCCCTCTTGACCCTCTGCCAAGAACAGCCAAGCAAAAAAGTGGTGGGAATAAAACACCTTTGTTCGGGCCTTTTTGACCTGTACTCATTGTTGCCAGGGTGGCGAGTTAGCCCACTGAGAGCACCTGCTCTTCCTTGACTACCCAAAGAGAAATGGCCTGTAGGATGACCCTGCTGCCAGGACGCTCTCCGTTCTGTGTGGAAGAGCAGAGGAGCGGGGCCTCATTCCTCCACTGCGTGTCCCCTCAGCCCTCTGCAGGGTGCCCAGGCTATGTGAACACAGGCCATCACCCCTTTCCCTGCTTTCCTCTCAACACAACGGACTCAGAAGACAAGTAGGATTTCCATGACCATGTCAGATCCCCAAGATGCAGAAGTGCTTTCTTCCCACTGCCTTTCGACACAAGTGAGGCCTGACTTACAGCATTGTGACTGGAGCACATTTGGGGACATAAACTGGTTTACTGGGGCCAAAGGAACAGGCAATAATAGCCCAGCTCAGGCCTGTTCTTGTAGCTCCATCTGTTAAACATGCACAGAACCAAGTAAAACGTGACAAACTCATTGAATTAAAAACATGCTGTGTTCTAAACCCTAGCTATAAAATAAGTTGACTGATTTCTCTGTTGACTGGCATGAGTGTGTGTGTTCACACATGAGTAAATGAACAGAGAGCAGTGTTGGTGTTTGCCATAACCTGGTCAATGTCCTCCAATGTTTCTAGACCCATTTCCTCTTCCTTCAATTTTACCTGCTTCACAGGTTGTGGTAAGATTCAAAATTACACAGTGCTGCTAGAAAGGCTTTCTGAACTCTAATGCATGCTGCAAATACTTATTGCTTACTGCCATTGCCCAGAGTTAACGACTTCTGAGTGCTGTCTGACCTGCAGCCTTAAGTATGAGAAGAATTGATGGAAGGACAGTTCTCATCACCTGTAGAAATAAAAGATCTGAGAAGAACTTTGTGAAAAACTTAGGCTTTGTTCTGTAGATCTTTAAAGTCTTAGTTTCTACTATATGAAGTTAAACAATTGCATATTTTTAAAAAACCTCTATAATTAGTGTATCCTGATAGTTTTTGGAGCTGCTTACATAAAACAATGGAGATTTTTTAAAGTTTCACCTGAATGTTTTGATAATATATAAATCTAGCTTCCAAACATAAAGATCTAGGTAGGATTATTTTTAATCTGGTCAAAAATTAAATTACAACCACAAATCGAACAATCAGTGATGCATTTTGTTTTGTGTTTCAAGTAGATTGCTATCTTCAGTGTCAAAGAAACATGAAGGATTTTTAATTTTTGGATCTAGAGTATGCTGCTCAATTTCAAAACGAAATACTTAATGCCTTAATTTTGAAGGTTTCCATTCCTCAAAAACTAATAGAAGGCCTGCAAAGCAATAATTTCACAGGACTTTAAATATCTCAGCAAGTTGTATTCTCTGTGTATGTATAACTAAAATTTTACTAATATCACTTGAGAACTCTAAAAAAGTTATTGTACATTGATGTAAAACATGGGAATTAGGAGATTTCTTTGTTATAATAGCAGATTGAAATGTAAAAAATAAGCAATGAATAATTGTTTTGTTTATGCTCTATTGATTTTAAAAATAAGTTGACTTTGATTTTTCACTGACTGTATTAACTATTGGATTGCTGTAGGGTGATTTGGAAATTCTGAGCCTAATAGATGGATGGGCCTTGTCTCCTATAGAGTTTTGCTGTGTTCTCATTTGCACCCGAATCTCTTCACATCCATGTTAATCTTCTATAGAGACATCTGTAGCTCCCAGCTCTCATTCCTCATGAACAGGCTAGAGAAACAGTTCAGCAGCAGTTCTTACTGTCCTCATTATTTGCAGCGAAATCAGGGCAAAGCACACTGATGAATAAAAATAGACAGTGTTCCCTGGCTGTTGCTCTGGCCCTGCATTCACCTCCATCAGGGGATGGAGAGTATAGGACGCACCTTCCCTCTTCTGCATGCTTCCTCCAGGAACCAAAAAGCCAGCTAAGCCTTAGCTACACACCTCACTCCCACTGAGGCCACTGTTTTTCATCCAGAGGTACCCTTTATAACACTCAATTACTGTGTCTGTCTCCTGGCTCTGGCTAAAATTTGGAAACACTGAAAGTTTAACAAGACGTCTTTTGACTTTTACAATGCCTATAGTTTAATGAAAATGCTTGCCAGCCAAGCACAGTTGAGTTTTCCTAGCAGATCTGAAAGTCAGTGGGGACTTTTAATGGTCTGTATGCTGAGTCATGGACAATACCCCCTCCCCCATTTAATTTTGACTGGGCAGCACATAATATCTAACTTCTAAATAAAACTCTTCGACTTACTAAAATTTGTTGGTATTACTATCACTAATTTAATAAGAAGAGATTCAGGGGAGAATCAATATTTGGAAAGAAGAGCTTTGTTTGTTCTTTTTAAAGGTCGAGTCGATGGGTAAAGCTCTATCTCAAAGGGAATTATCTCTGTCCTGCTGCTAAAAATACTTCCTGAGGAGGGTGTAGAAAGATGTTCAGCTGTCTGAACTAACTCCTTATTCACTCTGCCTTAAATACGCTGGGAGACAAGAGAGACTCTTGAGGTCCCATGCCTCAGAGAGAGTGAGCGCTGCCCTCTAACTTGCTGGGCACAGGTAAACTGTGACCAAAGTGAAGCTTTCAAAAAGACAGTTCTATCTACATATAAGACATTGATAGAACTTTATAACCGAAATCAAGCCTGGTTCTTAGAGAAAGGAGAAAATCATTCTAAACTTGTACTGTGTAAAACTCTGACAATAATTTGCATTTAGGTAAACCAAAAGACTAGCCATTTTAGCTTTTCTTTGCCCCCAATTCACCTGTTTAATTCTCAGCTTAGAGCAGGAATCAGCCTGCAGCTGACCAACTATAATGCTGGTTGTCAGAGCTTCAAGGTCAAAGTTATCATATCCGGACAGGGGAGATTTTGTTGATGTCACCTTTTGCTCGATTATTTTGGCACTTCCCCCCCACACACATACACACATAATTTATAAAACAGAAGCAGCAGTACCACCAATGAACAGGGAACTGACAAAGAAGCTACACTCATGGTCACACACCTACAAAGTTATAAGTAGTCACTTCAAGTTACATATCAAGGAAATGTCCTTTAGAAAACCCAGGTGCCAGTGCCGGGTCCTTCTGCTTACCTGCCTTCTGTATTTGCTTACTGCCTGAGGAAAGTCCCAGGTAGTCAGGTGCAAGAAAACAAAGCTCCTTGGAGGTTGGAAAGGACGCCCGGTGTCCTCTGAGCTGCGATCTCAATTCCAATGCTTTTCATGTAGCTGAAATAGCTCAAGTGTTCTGTGCCTCTCCCGGTAGTGAGAGCTGCTCCTGACTTGGGGCTGAAGGGGAACTCGACTTAAGGCTAAGTGTTAAAGAGAATTCCTGTCATAGCTCACAGTTGTTCTTCCTAAATATAGAGTTTGATACAAGCCATTCACTGGCTGCCTCCGAAAGGCTTGACTGTGTGGAAAGCAGGGCTCAAATGTCAGTTGTGGAGATGGCTACGATTTCTTACTGCCCTCCTAATCTTCCAGAAGAGGCTGGCTATATTTCCTCACATTTTCTGAGGGGATATAGAAAACTTCAAAAAGTAGGAAAAGTCTATCTTTAGTTTTATTGCCCGGAGGCCAAAAGATGAGAAATTTTCAATAAAAATTGGGGGAAGGCGGCAGGGGTGCTGACATCAAACAGTGCTAGAAACCTAGCTTGGTCACTCAAGAGCTGTTAATGTTATTCAATAATCAGCACTAGATATGTACTCACAAAATGATGGTAATTATATCATTACACTGGACTATATGAAATTGCCCTTTCGTCGGTCAAACATTGTGGAAGATAGACAGACTGGTGGGCCCAGAGTCCTTACTCACTGACTTGACTGCCCCTACTGGTGGCAAGGACTTTGATCCCAGGGCAAAGGAAGCAACAGAACAGAATTAAACAAAACAAAGAAGAAATGTCCATTTTAAATATGAGACGAGCCAGCACCAGGTACCAGGAAAAACGTCTTTTTAAAAAAAAAAAAAAAAGAACACCCCAAATCCTAAAACTTCCCTTCAGGAGACGAATTCGACAGAGCGGACAGACTTTTAAAATTCACCCACTGGATGACAGCAAGCCCCAAGTCTGAGGCCACAACAGCACAGTTGAGCCACTGAACTCTTACCAGAAACCACTGCCCATCATTCTTCTTGTCTTGTGAGGGAAAGAAGCTTCCATTGCTATGAGACTCTGACATCAAGTTTCTTTTCCCTGCAGTTGAGTGCATTCCAAATAAAAGTAGTTGGCTTGTTTTCAGGCCTGTAAAAAGAAAACCAGCTTTCTGGGAGTTTAGGAAATTAGCAGATTACTGGAATTTGTTTTAATTTGGGGTTCATCATTAAGTTCTATTACTCATGTGCTTTTTAAAATAGGATGTCTGTAATAATTCAGTTTAGGCATCAGACTTTGAGATCACACAGGGCTGAAAGTGACTTGTTTGTACACTGTAGAAGCAAATATAACGATCACCTTACTATTTCCCCAGGTGCTTGGCTCCTGTGATGTGCCCAGTGCTCATTACCAGATGAATGAAGGCATCACTCCATGGACCAAGAACAACAAGTCCCTCCTTTATGGGCAGTACTGGGGTTTGAACTCAGGACCTTGTGCTTGCTAGGCAGGTGCTACCAATTAAGCCACACACCCAGCCCTTTTCTTGCTTTAGTTATTTTTCAGATAGGGTCTTGTGTTTTCACCTACCTACCTATGCCTTCCACATAGCTGGGATTACAGGAGCACACCATCACACCCCATTTTTGACCCCTTGCCCTTCAGTTAAACCACACATGCTGCATAGTCCTTTTGATCCAATGACCCATCAGTAGCCACGGATTGAGGAAAGTGCTCCTGATGACAATGCCTTGTGCATGAGACTAACCCAATATGGGCATGGTTGCCACTTGAGGAAGAAGTGAGCTGCACAACAAGGCATTTCTCGGTTAGAGGGACAGAAACCTAAAGAGACCTAGTTTAAGCCAAGATGGAATATGGCAGACACTGTAGATGTCTTTCTCAATATTGCATCTGCTCACCTGAGTTCTCCTGCAGCTGTAAACAGTTCTGCATTGCACTTCAAAAACCTGAACGTCTCTTCTCTACATTGGGGCTTTCTCTGTCACCAAGCTGCGGCAGGCATGGCCCATAAATGCCAGGAAACAACAGCCCTAGGAACAAGCCTCAAGCAATGGGGATGGAAGTTGCATGATAAGTGATCGTGCCTTCCCTTCCTCAGGTCAAATGATTCTAAGGGGTGGTATACAATCACCCAGAGGGACTGAGCCCCAGTAACCCACAGTGCTTAGTACGATGCCCTACTGCCTTTCTCCTTTCCCTGTCTTGCTTCCCCATTCCCTGGCTTGTGTTCCCTGGAATCAAATAAACCACCTGAAACCAAGTCCCTGTCTCAGCGGGTGGAGTTTAGGTAATCCCAACCAAAACAAAGGGGTTCATTGGGAAGACTTCCATTGTGACACAAAGGACAGGATCCCAGATGGGCCTCAGATATAACTAGAACCAACAGCACAGATCTGACAGGGAGTGACGAATCTATTCTCTCAATTCCAGTTTTAAAGCCCTGAGAGGTCTGATTATGCCAGCCTAAACCAATCACCCACTCCTGGCCAGGGGCAAGGTCACCTAGCATAGAGGAGGTCACTGGAGTGTACACATCTGTGTTGATTAAGTCCTTTCCAGAGGGGGAAAGAGTTGTTAGCTTAGCACCCCCACAACTGGAAGCTCCCACAAACACTAAGAAGCCAAGTGTATTCCTTGACCTTTTGCCATTGCCTACTAAAATGTCTACTACTGTCAATTTAAGGCCCCCATAAAAGCACATACCTGCCAGGCACCCATGGCTTATTTATGTAATCCAAGCTACTTGGGATGCTGAGATTGGAAGGATAACAGTTCGAGACCATCCCAGGCAAATAGTTTGCAAGACCCTCATCTCCAAAATAACCAGAGCAAAATGGACTTGAAGTGTTGTTCAAGCAGTAAAGAGTCCGCTTTGCAAGTGTGAAGCCCTGAGTTCAAACCTCAGTCCTCACCCCCCAAAAAAGCACATGCCTGCTATGTAGGAAGTCCCTGACACACACTAACACATACCACGTTGGTGAGTGACAATTAACTGGGTCCCAGGAGGGAAGGCACAAGATGAGTCCATTTCTTACAAGGATAGTCAAGATGGGAGACGTTGGGAACAGAAACAATCTTCTAGTACGGAAACCAGGGAGCCAAAGGGTACTGAACATTGAGATGGCAGCTTGAGACCTTTGGGCATATTTCAGTGGAGATCACCAAAGAGAGGGACGGTAGAGTGTAGTTGGCAAAACCAAAATGTACCAAAGTCCTTCCTACCTGCATGCTTTCACCCACCCCGCTAAAGTCAAAAAGCAGTAGGAAATGTAACTTCACAGTGAATCCACACAGCTGTTGCAGTTGCAAAGTGCTTTCATCTGTATTAGTCCTCCCAGCAGTTGTGTGAGTTAAGTGGAATTAATTCCCCTTTTATATATCATACAGCAAGGCTCAGACTATTAATTCAGAGCCAGTTATCACCAGCTTTTGACTCTCAAATTTCTTTTCTTGTTGACTAATTTTTTTATTCATATGTGCATACAAGGCTTGGGTCATTTCTCCCCCCTGCCCCCACCCCCTCCCTTACCACCCACTCCGCCCCCTCCCTCTCCCCCCCACCCCCTCAATACCCGGCAGAAACTATTTTACCCTTATCTCTAATTTTGTTGAAGAGAGTTGACTCTCAAATTTTGTGCTCTTTCTTATTGTACCACAGCACCCTCCAGAAACCACACTCACGGGTACAGCTCCACGTAATCACAATATAAGTACTGCAACTTTTAGGGTGCTTGGCTAGCAGCGGCTCAATCACTAATCCTTTCATCATCTCACAAATCTAGGAACCTGAGCTGAAATGGCTCAAGTGGTAAGACCGCTTACCTAGTACTCAAGTGTGAGGCCCTGACATCACTCAAATGTGTGCTGTCAAAACAAAAAAAATACAGATTTTTTGTCCTAATTAGAACTTTCACAGAAATACATTTTTGGTGATGTTTGGCAGTTTTCACATTTGCTAAAATCATATAGCGCTCAAGGACCATGATGGAAAATCCATCTTAAAGATGTCTCCATGACTGCCAAAGACTAGTAAACTTCAGAATATCCAGTCCCCATATGATAAGGGACTGTTATGGATGAAAACCACCTCACATCATAACTGAAGAATATTCCTAGCATTGAGATCAAATGCACCTGTGTTTCTCTATACTTCCTCAGTTCTTTAAAACAATGCCACAGGTCAGTTTGTGCTAACTAACCACCATTTTGAGAAACAAGTTTTGGTTCTCCTGAAATTACTGGATAAATTTTCTTTCTAATGCTGACCAAAGGAACAAAAAAGTAACGTGGCTTCTTATTCATCTAGTGTTTATAAAGCCAAAAAAATCAAACTTTCTCTCTCAGGGAGTCCATTTATTTTCTCTGAAACACCTGCTCAGGAACAAGAAAATTTTAATCCGGACTAACAGCTTTCTTCACAATTTCCAAAACTCTTCAGTTTACTAGAACATTGGTCTTCCTCTTTTTTTGACATTTTGTTGGGGTGAATTTTCAAGTGTCTTTTTCTGAAAGAGACAGAAGTAAAAGAACCTACATGGTCTCAAAATACATTTATTTTTACTTCATATTTGTTTGTATGAGAATAGAGAAAATGCATGAATATAACTATTAAAAATGATTTTTATCTAAAAAAAAAATCCTAGGAACCTGAAAGGGGGTATATTTCTGGCTGGTTTGGAAATTCCATGACATCAAAAGATCCAGGTTCTTCCCAGTTGCTTTGCCAATCTCAACAAGTCAGCTTTTCTCCTTGTACTTCTTATGTTCCCAAGTTGGCAGCCACAGCTCCAAAAATCAGAGCCCCCCCCTTTTTTTTTTTGGTGCTACTGGGGTTTGAACTCAGGGCTTTATACTTGCTAGGCAAATGCTCTACCACTTGAGCCATTCCACCAGCCTTTTTTTAGTGTGTGTTGAGTATTTTCAAGATAGTGTCTCGGGAACTATTTGCCCAGGCTGGCTTTGAACCACAATCCTCCTGATCTCTGCCTCCTGAGTAGCTAGGATTAAAGGCATGAACCACTAGCATCCAGCAAAAAACTCAGAATCTTTTCATCCAAACAAGAAGGAACAACAGTGATGGAGAGAAAAGGGACTTTTTTTTTCAGGAAGGTAATTCCTTCCCAGAAACCTCAAACTAACTTCCCCTTATATCTTGTTGACTAGAACTGGATCTCATGGATGAAAAAGAGGCTATGAAAATCAATAAATGGCAAAAGGTGACCTGACTAAAAATTAATGGCTAAACTCAAACACTCCATATAAAACTGGGATGTTCTTAGCAATGAAGGAGAGAAGGGCAGTGATACAGATGAGATGTGCGTACATACAGGGCCTAACAGTGGAAAATGTGCTTTCACACACATAATCTCATTCAATTTGCCACTTTATGAAGCAGGCGTTGTTCATCTCCATTTTATAAATATCAAAACATACTGAAGACGAGGTCCAGTCACATGCCTAAGAAGAGGCTGAGTAAAAACTCTAATCCAGGCCTTTGAGTTCCAAATTCTAGACATTTCCTCTGTTCATCTACAGGCAAACCAACAGTGCTACTCATACCATCATCCCATGCCTAAATTCCCTCTTGGATAAGACTAGTATCATGTGCCCAAAATTATAGGCTTCTTTTGGGTTTCTGTTTGTTTGGTTCTGCTCTATCCTAGTTCTGCCTACAGTTTGAAAATTTATAATGACTCAACAGGTAACAGTACCATTGTGTGTAAACATGTAACCCCCTAAAAAACTGTATAGTCTGGCAGAAATGAAGAATAATTAGGAAAAGGGATTATGGAAAAGAAACTAGCTATGATCTATGAAATTTTCCCATAAGATTTACTTCTATGTTAGATTGTAATTTTGACACCACTGTGATCAAATCAATGTACATTTTTAATCAAGGAGAGCAGGTGAAATGTTTGATCCCTTGGGACATATGCTGTGTGATGACATCTTCCCTCGCAAATGCTGACACCTTTAAAAAGACTGGTGTACAAATGTGGCCCTGCTGCCCACCTCAACCTTACCTGGCAAATTCAGGTTTTCAACTTTGGCAGAAAAGAATCCAAATCTTTCTAGATCATTTATCACAATCTAACCAAATTTCATAAGGAATAGATGATTTTTTTTGGTGGTACTGGGTTTGAACTCAGGGCCTCATGTATGCTAGGCAGGCACTCTACCACTTGAGTCACTCTGCCAGCCCTTTTCTGTGTTGGGTGTTTTCAAGATAAGGTCTCAGAACTGTTTGTCTGGGCTGGCCTCAAACTGTGATCCTCCTGATCTCTACCTCCCAAATAGCTAGGATTATAGGTGTGAGCCACCACCAGCAGTATAGGTGACTTTATTTAAAAAGTATAAATAAGTTGGTAGCAGTAAACATATAACACGCTACAATATTGATGAAACCTAACTAATGACATAGATGGCTTCTGGATGACAAATTGGTTGCATCAGGTAATGGAACTGCCCATCCTCCCAGGGTCAGTAGTGTTTAATGACAAGCAGATTAGAGGGAATATTGATTTCATTAAATTTACTATAAAAAAAATGTGTGTTGAAAGTGTCGTCAGTTGAATGATAGGGGCCAAGGATAATTTTTGACCTTTTTTTTTAAAATCATTATCATTATCACTTCCTGTGTTCTCTCTCCCACATCAACCCCAGTTCTCTATCCACAAGAGAAATATGATATTATCACCTTGTGGTCACTTTGTATTAGGCAAGATGTACATTAGATAGTATGGATTATAACAAATAAAAATCCAATGACATGAAGATATTTGCCTTTTCTATAGTCTAGGCTTGTACAGTGCTACAGATAATTTCTGGAAAGATAGTTATCACTGAAGGCATGTTACTCAATTCTAAAATCAAAGGATTGACTTTTATGTGTCCAGCCTTCTTAACTGTGGTTGTAGCTAAAAAATAATATGATTGACCTCTCTTCTGAGCTCCTGTGGGAAAGGACAATGGTGCAGCCACTTTGGAAAAGAGTCTGGCAGTTCTTCAAAAGACCAAACATACAGTTACCATATGGCCCAACAGTTTTTCTTTTTCTTTGAGGTAGTTTTGGTTATTCTCAGTCCCTTACATGTCCATCCAAAATTTAGGATCCACTCAACAATTTCAGCAAAAAAGAAAACAAGCTGGGATTCTTGAAAGGGTTTGTATTGAATCTGTGAATTGACCTGGGGAGTTGCCATCTTAATATTAAGCCATCCAATTCATAAATATCAAATATCTTTCCATTTACTTAGGTTATCTTTAATTTATTCCTATGATGTTTATATTTTTGTAGCTTTTGATGTACAAGTTCACTCCTTCTGTTACATTTATTTTTGAATATTTTATTATTTTTGATGCTAACATAAATGGAATTACTTTCTTAATTTCATTTTTGGATTTTCCACTGTTAATATATAGAAATACAACTAATTTTTGCATATTTTCTTGTATTCTTCAACCTTGCTGAACTTGTTTAATAGTTCAAATACGTTTTTGTTTTGTAGCTCCCCTAGGATTTTCTTTATACAATACCATATCAAGCCAGGCGCCTGTAATCCTAGCTACTTGGGAGTCTGAAATCAGAAGGATTATGGTTGGAGGCAAGGCCAAGAAAATAGTTCATGAGACCCCCATCTCCAAAAATAACCAGAGCAAAATGAACTGGAGGTGTGGCGTAAGTGGTAGAGCACCGGAAGCCCTGAGTCCAAATTGCAGCCCCATCAAAAACAAAAGTAAAAACAAAAGACCATATCATCTGTGAGTAAAGACAGCATTATTTCTTTCCATTGAAGAAGACTTTTATTTATTTTTTCTTTTCTTTATTTATTTACGGCCTAATTACCATGGCACACAATTCCTTTTGGTTACAGGAAACCCATGTTTTTCAGGTACCCATTCTCAAGCATTTTAAGACTCCTATGTTTCAGAGATCCAGCCCTGTGGTAATATGCCTTCTTACTAGTGGGATGGCTCCACATTATTGCTCCTGCCATCTTGAAGCCTGCTTTCCCCAAATTATACTTCTCACCAGTCCCAAACATCAACCCAGGCCTATCCCTTTGTTCCCAGACAACAACTCAGACAAGATTATAATATTCAGTAAAAATTTATTAAACATTTGGGACAACAAGAGAGTAGCAAAATCTAAAACAAACAAAAAGTCAAACCTGAATGTTATCTATGATTGCATGAGCCAAACCACTTCTTTCCTTAGCCCCAGTTCTATGCCATGATACAGTGGCCATATGTGTTTCTCCTTCCTTAGAATTTAGCTTACTTCCACAAGTACCCACAAAGAAGAAAAGTCATTTTTCTAAAAAGAAGCAATGGGTAGAGTTATAACTGCATACACAAGGAACAAACTTTCTGTTTATTTATGCAGAACAGTTTAGCATCTCCTTGTCTCCAAGCTCCCATTTCAAAAAGGAACCTTTGTTTCATCTTTGTATAGTTCAATAGCCTTCCTTTCCCAAAGTATTTTCCCTCTAAAATAAAGAAGCCATTGAGCTTCAGAAGTGAATTCAGACTTCCATCTCCAAATACATCTGCTCCTTTATCTCAGAGAAATGACTGGCATCACCTCTCAGTCATTCCCTGCCTTTAGCAAAGTCACCTTCTCCCATGAGAATTACATTTCATTCATTCATTCATTGATTCATACATTGCATGTATTATCATGCTGAGGATTTAAAAATGAGTAAGATATAGTTTTGTGTTCTATGAGCCTATTCACCACAGTCTAGTAGAAGAAGAAAAACAAGTAAAATACAACATGGCTGTTAGTTTTATGTGCTATGGGAAAAGTAACCATATAAACTGTTACAGGACTCCATAGGAAGGTGAACTAACTCTCTCATGGGCTGAAGGTGTCACAGAGAAGGAAAAGTTCAAGGTGAGTGCCCTGAACATCTATTAAGTGTCAGCACTATTCCATCTCCAATGTCACTGGAAACAAGGAAAAAGATAGAATATCCTTGTTCAATATCTGCCCTCAGAGCTTATCACTCGGGGGAAGGGCAGAAAAGGTTAATGCAAACAAATAAATACATAATTATCAATCCTGTTAAGTTGTACGAAGAAAACAGGAATGGAATAATGGGGGAAGGGTGGCAGGAGAAGCATCTCTCTGAGAAGAACTGATACTGATAGGGTGAGAAGGAACTGAGGAAAAGAACATTCCAGGCAGAGGTGACTGCATGTACCTAGGCTCTTAGATGAAAACACATGTATGTTCTCAGGACCCAAAGATGTACAATGTAGCCTGAGCACACAAGAGAGTGGCATGACATGGGATAAGAAAGATAGGCAGAGGCTAGCAGGGCTTTTGTACGCCATTTTGGCAAGAGGCACTGGTTTTGTTCTAAGTGTAATGGGGTCCCTTGGAAGGTTTTAAGCAGTGACGTTAACTGGCTTGAGCTTAATGACCTCACGGTTGCTGCTATATAGAAAATTGGCTATGCTAGAATAAGCAGGGGAAGAATAATGAAAAACTAGAGGTGGTGGTAACCTGAACAAAGGAAAGAGAAAAGAGTTTCAAAATATATTTTAGTAATACAGTCAAAAGTTTCCTTGGTCATATATTGCATATGGTAGGATGGAAAAAAGGAGTGGCAAATGTTCCTTAAGGAGAAAAAACAAATAACATACAAAGGTAAACCCACCAAAATCACAGCAGACTTCTCAACAGAAACATAAAAAGCAAGAAGAGCTTGGGGTGAGATCTTCTGGGCACTGAATGAAAATAACTTCAACCCCAGGATACTCTACCCAGCAAAACTATCATTCAAAATAGATGGAGCAATAAAAGTCTTCCATGATAAGCAGAAACTAAAACAATATGTGACCACAAAGCCACCACTACAAAAGATTCTTCAAGGGATTCTGCACACAGAAAGTGAAACCCAACTTAACCATGAAAGGACAGGCAGTACCAAACCACAGGAAAATAAAAAGCAAGAAAGTAGAGAGTAACCTCAACTAAGACAACTAAATGACAGGAATCACCACATACCTATCAGTACTAACACTTAATGTTAACGGACTTAATTCCCCCATCAAAAGTCACCATTTGACAAACTGGATTAAAAAGGAAGATCCAACAATTTGTTGCTTACAGGAGACCCATCTCACCTATAGAAATATGCATAGGCTTAGGATGAAAGGCTGGAAGAAGATTTACCAAGCCAATGGCCCCCAAAACAGGCAGGAGTAGCAATACTTATCTCTGACAAAGTAGACGTCAAACCTACATTGATCAAACGAGATAAAGGACATTCCATACTAATAAAAGGGGAAATAGACCAAAAGGAAATAATAATTATCAACCTATATGCACCCAATGTCAATGCACCCAATTTCACCAAACATACTCTGAAGGACCAAAAAGCATATATTAACTCCAACACAGTGGTTGTGGGAGACTTTAACACCCCATTATCATCAATAGATAGGTCATCCAAACAAAAAATCAATAAAGAAATTCTAGATCTAAAACATACCATAGACCAAATGGCTAGTTGGAGTCTACAGAACATTTCATCCAACTTCTACACAATATACATTCTTCTCAGCAGCCTAAGGAACCTTCTTGAAAATAGATCATATCCTAGGGCACAAAGCAAGCCTCAGCAAATATAAGAAAATAGAAATTATACCATGTATTCTATCTGATCACAATGCAATAAAACTAGAACTCAACAACAAAAATAAAAACAAAAAACATGCAAACAGCTGGAAACTGAATAACTCATTTCTTAATGAACAGCAGGTCATTGATGAAATAAAAGAGGAAATTAAAAGGTTCCTGGAAGTCAATGAAAATGAAAACATGACCTACCAGAACCTATGGGACACAGCAAAGGCAGTCCTGAGAGGAAAGTTTATAGCCATCAGTGCATATATTAAAAAGACTGAAAGATCTCAAATCAATGACTTAATGATACGTCTCAAATTCCTAGAAAAACAAGAACAAGCAATTCGCAAAACAAATAGAAGAAGAGAAATAATAAAAATAAGAGTTGAAATCAATGAAATAGAAAACAAAAAAACCATACAAAGAATTAATGAAACAAAAAGTTGGTTCTTCGAAAAAATAAACAAGATCAATAGACCCTTGGCAAACCTGACTGAAATGAGGAGAGAAAAAAACCCAAATCAGTAAAAACAGGAATGCAAAAGGGGAGATAACAACAAACACCATGGAAGTCTAGGAAATCATCAGAGACTGTTTGGAGAACCTATATTCAAATAAATTTGAAAATCTTGAAGAAATGGACAGATTTCTAGATACTTATGATCATCTAAAACTGAACAAAGAGGACATTAGTCAACTAAACAGTTCTATAACACAAAATGAAATTGAAGCAGCAATCAAGAGTCTCCCCAAAAAGAAAAGTCCAGGACCTGATGGATTCTTTGCTGAATTCCAGCAGACCTTTAAAGAAGAACTAATACCAACCCTCCTTAAACTGTTCCACAAAATAGAAAGGGAAGGAAAACTGCCTAACACATTTTATGAAGCCAGTATTACACTTATCCCAAAACCTGGCAAAGACACCTCCAAAAAGGAGAACTATAGGCTAATCTCCTTAACAAACATTGATGCAAAAATCCTCAATAAAACAATGGCAAACCGAATTCAGCAACACATCAAACACATCAAAATGATCATTCACCACGACCAAGTAGGCTTCATCCCAGGGATGCAGGGGTGGTTCAACATGTGAAAATCAATAAACGTAATAAACCACATTAACAGAAGCAAAGACAAAAACCACCTGATCATCTCAATGGATGCAGAAAAAGCCTTTGATAAGATCCAACACCATTTCATGATAAAAGCTCTAAGAAAACTAGGAATAGAAGGAAAGTACCTCAACATTATAAAAGCTATATATGACAAACCTACAGCCAGCATTATACTTAATGGAGAAAAACTGAAACCATTCCCTCTAAAATCAGGAACCAGACAAGGTGCCCACTATCTCCACTCCTATTCAACATAGTACTGGAATTCCTAGCCAGAGCAATTCGGAAAGAAGAAGGAATAAAAGGAATACAAATAGGTAAAGAAACTGTCAAAATATCCCTATTTGCAGACGACATGATCCTATACCTTAAAGACCCAAAAAACTCTACTCAGAAGCTTCTAGACATCATCAATAGCTATAGCAAGGTAGCAGGATATAAAATCAACATAGAAAAATCATTAGCATTTCTATATACTAATAATGAACAAACTGAAAAAGAATATATGAAAACAATTCCATTTACAATAGCCTCAAAAAAAATCGAATTCCTAGGTATAAACTTAACAAAGGATGTGAATGACCTCTATAAGGAAAACTATAAGGTCCTGAAGAAAAAGATTGAGAAAGACTATAGAAAATGGAGAGATCTCCCATGCTCATGGATTGGTAGAATCAACATAGTAAAAATGTCTATACTCCCAAAAGCAATCTACATGTTTAATGCAATTCTCATCAAAATCACAATGACATTCATCAAAGAGATTGAAAAATCAACCCTTAAATTTATATGGAAACACAAGAGGCCACGAATAGCCAAGGCAATACTCAGTCAAAACAATGCAGGAGTTATCACAATACCTGACTTCAAACTATATTTCAAAGCAATAGCAATAAAAACAGCATGGTACTGGCACAAACCAGACATGAAGACCAGTGGAACAGAATAGAGGACCCAAATATGAAGCCACACAACTGTAACCAACTTGTCTTTGACAAAAGTACTAAAAATATTCGATGGAGAAATAGCAGTCTCTTCAACAAAAGCTGCTGGGAAAACTGGTTAGCAGTCTGCAAAAAACTGAAACTAGATCCATGTTTATCACCCTGTACCAATATTAACCCAAAATGGATCAAGGATCTTAATATCAGACCCCAAACTCTAAAGTTGGTACAGGAAAGAGTAGGAAATACTCTGGAATTAATAGGTATAGGCAAGGACTTTCTCAATGGAACCCCAGCAACTCAGCAGCTAAGAGATGGCATAGATAAATGGGACCTCATAAAACTAAAAAGCTTCTGCTCAACAAAAGAAATGGTCTCTAAACTGAAGAGACCACCCACAGAGTGGGAGAAAATATTTGCCAGCTATACATCAGACAAAGGACTGATAACCAGAATATATAGGGAACTCAAAAAACTAAATTCTTCCAAACTTAATGAACCAATAAAGAAATGGGCAAGTGAACTAAACAGAACTTTCTCAAAAGAAGAAATTCAAATGGCCAAAAAACACATGAAAAAATGCTCACCATCTCTAGCAATAAAGGCAATGCAAATTAAAACCACACTAAGATTCCACCTCACCCCTGTTAGAATAGCCATCATTAGCAACACCACCAACAGCAGGTGTTGGCGAGGATGCGGGGAAAAAGGAACCCTCTTACACTGCTGCTGGGAATGTAAACTAGTACAACCACTCTGGAAAAAAATTTGGAGGCTACTTAAAAAGTTAAACATTGATCTACCATTTGATCCAGCAATACCACTCTTGGGGATATACCCAAAAGACTGTGACACAGGTTACTCCAGAGGCCCCTGCACACCCATGTTTATTGCGGCACTATTCACAATAGCCAAGTTATGGAAACAGCCAAGATGCCCCACCACTGACGAATGGATTAAGAAAATGTGGTATTTATACACAATGGAATTTTATGCAGCCATGAAAAAGAATGAAATCTTATCATTTGCAAGTAAATGGATGGAACTGGAGAACATCATTCTGAGTGAGGTTAGCCAGGCTCAGATCAAAACTCGTATGTTCTCCCTCATATGCGGACATTTGATCAAGGGCAAACACAACAAGGGGATTGGACTTTGATCACATGATAAGCGAGAGCACACAAGGGAGGTATGAGGATAGGTAAGACACCCAAAAAACTAGATAGCATTTGTTGCCCTCAATGCAGAGAAACTAAAGCAGATACTTTAAAGCGACAGAGGCCAATAGGAGAAGGGGACCAGGAACTAGAGAAAAGGTGAGATCAAAAAGAATTAACCTAGAAGGTAACACACATGCACAGGAAATCAATGCAAGTCAACTCCCTGCATAGCTATCCTTATCTCAACTAGCAAAAACCCTTGGTCCTTCCTATTATTGCTTATGCTCTCTTCAACAAAATTAGAGATAAGAGAAAATAGTTTCTGCTGGGTAGCAAGGGGGTGGGGGAAGAGGGAGAGGGCGGGGGGAGGGGAAGGGTAGAGAAAAGACCCAAACATTGTATGCACATATGAGTAAAAGAAAAAAAAGTGTTTCTTAAGTTTCTAGCTTGGATAATGAGATTTAAGGGAACTGGTGCCTTGGGAAAGTGGTGAAAGCAACAATGACAATGAAACACACATTGTAAATGCTTGACATTGGACTGAGGGTGTAGCTCAAGTGGTAGAGCACCTGCCCAGTAAGTGCTTGGCATTGGGTCTGGCACATAAGGAGTTCTTAAGGTAGGACATTGTGATATTTGGATAAATATATTTTAGTTTTCTCCAGAGATTATAGATTATAACCTACCTACTCTAACCTACTTTGTCTGACAGCAGGTCATAAGACCCTCCTCATTCTAGAAGGGTCTTGCTCCATAACCTGGAGGTAGGATTGCTACACAGAAAGGCCAAGAAGAATCTGAATAGACAGGCTTTGCTGAATTTCCCCACTCAGTCTATTAGCGTTCACACCTATTCGATGAAGTGTCTGTTACAAACTAAAAAGGACAGTTGGAGAATTTCCAGATAGCTGAACATGTGGAGTTCCTTGGAGGGTGGTACACCCAGAGAGGGCATAGAAACTCCATGCTCCTTCTCCCATACCTCACCCCATGCTTCTCCTCATTTGTATCCTGTACAATATTCTTTACGACAAACTAGCAAATGTGTTTCCCTGAGTTCTGTGAGCCACTCAAGAAAAGTAATTGAATCTGAGGAGAGGGCTGTGGGAACTCTGATTTATAGCTAGTCAGTCAGCTGCACAAGTATAAACAACCTGAGGCTCATGATGGACATCTAAAGTAGACGGGAGTAGTCTTGGGGACTGTTCCTCAACTGCAGAATTGCTTGCTTGTTGGTGGGGAAAAGTCACAGATGTGATCTCTGTTGTTCACAAATAGTAAGTAAAACTGAGTTGGAATTGGAGTTGGATTTTCCTTACATTCCTGGAGACCTGAAAAGTTAAAAAGTCATTGCTGACCTCAGAGAGAAAGTCTAAATAGATTGTGGGGTCTGTTCCAAAACCAGGTTGCTATGGGTTATGGAGTGGATGAACAGTTGAGGCAACAAGTGGATCTACCTCTTCCAATTAAGAATAAATAAGCTGGGCACTAATAGCTCATGCCTATAATCCTAGTTACTTGAGAAGCCAAGATTGGGAGGATCATGGCTGGAGGCCATCAAGGGCAAATAGTTCGTAAGACCCCATCTCCAAAATAACCAGAGTAAAATGGACTGGTGTCATGCCACAAGTGATAGAGTATGTGCTTTGCAAGCATTAAGCCATGAGTTCAAACCCTAATACCACCAAAAAAAAAAAAGAATAAATAACTAGAGCTAGGAGCCAGTGGCTCATGTCTATAATCCTAGCTACTTGGGAAGCTGAGATAAAGAGAATGTGGTGGTGCACACCTGTAATCCCAGCACTTGGAAGACTGTAGCAGGAGAATCCTGAGTTCAAGGCCATCCTGCCCTACTTACATAGGAAGGAAGGAAGGAAGGAAGGGAGAAAGGAAGGAAGAAAGGAAGGAAGGGGATGGTAGCTGGTTTGGAGATATCCAATATAGAGAATATTTTTAGCTATATTTTACTTCAGTCTGAGTAATATTTAAACATGCTTATTAGCCAAGGTGAAGAAGATGATAAGGGTCAAGAGGAGGTCATTGATGAGCAAGGCTCAGAGGATTGGATGAATTCCAGCCTTCAGAGGCAGAAATATATGTGCTTTTCCTCAGAGAAAGAAGGTAAGAAGGCTGATGACAAAAAGTTGGTAAGAGAGTCTGCTGTAGTTTAGATCTGAATCACCCCCAAAGGCCCATGTGTTAAATTTAGGCTTGGTTTCCAGACTGGCACTGATGGGTGGTGGTGACCCTTCAAGATGTATACCCTAGTGGGAGGAATTTGGGTCATTGGGGGCATGCCCTTGAAGAGGATGTTGGTAAATGGGTCCCTCCTCTTTCTCTGTCTCTCTTTGCTTCCCAGCCTTCATGTGATGAACAGATTATTCCATTACATTCCCCCACTGTGATATGCTGCCTCGCCACAGGCCCAAAGTCAACGGGGCCAAGTGATCATGGACTGAAACTTCTGAAACCATGAGCCAAAATAATTGTTTCATCCTTATAATTGATTATCTCAGGTATGTGTTATGGTGGTGGAGAACTGACTGGCATAGGATCTGTGGGGGTGAGAGATGAAGGACAGGGATAACAGAGGCCACATGACACCCTGTCTCAACTTTCTCAGGGTTTTGGAAAGGAAATCAGGGGTGGGAAATAGGGAAGAGCTGAAAGAGTTGACCAGTGCTGAGAGTGCAGAGTTGACCAGTGCTGAGAGTGCAGCTGAGGCCAAAACCTTCAGCACAGGGCCTGCTTTTCTGGGATGATGGCTCTGAAGGACACATGTATTCAGTTAAGTTCCCCAGAAGCAGATCTTGTGGTGAGGATTTGTTTGCAAGTGATTTATTAAGATAGAATTTCCAGGAAAAATTAGAGAGTAAAGGATCTCAAATCCTACGAAGATATCTTCTGTCTGAGATATAGGGGAGGTCTGGAGCATACATTATGCCATAGAGTTGTCCCAGTTCAGGCAAAGGAGTGGAGGCTGTCATACTCCAGTGTCCATCAGTCATTGCTTAAGGGCCGCTCAGGGGAACAAATGTGCAGAGCTTCTAGCTCCCCTTATTGCTTTGGAGCATTTTTTGTGCTCCAAAAGTGCTAGCACAGGCCTCTCAACCAGAGCAAAGGTGTTGAAAACAAAGGCACACAAAATCCAGGAGCAGACAACAGATAGGAGAAAGGGATTTGATCGGATCTGGGCAATGCATGGTCGTTATCCACCCCAGGCCAGTTGTTCATCACGGTGTCTGGGCCTCAGCAAAGTTGTTCTTAACTACTATTTGGATCAGCTTTACAAAGTTCTATTATTGCAATGCTGAGATGAGCACTTCTGTTTCTTATTGGTCATTTTCTAAAGAGTGTTGAAAGGAACTATTTTTGTAGGGTTTTGGCAGCCTATGAATATATTTAGAGTTACATTTTCCTGCTTTGTCACAAGAGACCTTATAACCTGGCTCTTTTTCAAAAACGAGGTAACTCTAGTCTTTTTGGTGACACATGGCAGATGCAGTGAGTGGGGGAGGTTCCTACTCCAGCATTTAAAGCAGTAACAGTAGCTACCCTGGCACATGCGCTAGAGGTCTAGAATGTTACAGCAACATCACTGCAGCCTATGTGCTCTTGAACAAAACTGTTACCCAACTTGAATTTTACCCAGTGTCAGAACCTGTAAAGCCAGACAGAACCACAATTGTACTACACACTATGCAGGACAATTTTTCCAGGCTCCCTTCCCTCTTGCCCTGCAATGTCTTAACAATAATTGAATCTACGGACACAAATGAGTCAAGAAATTTTTATACACAACTGGGTCCTCCTAAAGAGAAAAAACAAGGAATAAAATGTGAACTTAAAGCATGTCTCAGACACAATGCTGTGAGTTCAGCATATGGTCCTCTCTTCTTGGCACCTATATTTTCTCTACATTTTCCAGGCTCATTTACAATTAGATCGGGACCATGTGACTGAGTTCTGTCAATAGGATGCAGGCCCAATTAACTGTAAGCCAATACTACTTGAAGTGTGATCCATGCACTGATGGCCACTTGCAAACTTATGTTCAAAGGTAAATTCTTTTTTTTTTTTAAACAGCTAAGGTCAGCCATGATTTATTGTCAGTTAAGAGTTTGAGAGCAATATTGTAAAAGAAGAGAGAGGACAGACAAGTCATTTATTTAGGTGGGGTTTTGATTACATGGTGGTGAAGTTCAGAGAGACCTTTACTGGGCAGAGGAGGCAGGTACCTCTACCTGACTGCACCCTGGACACTTTCTCCTGACTGCCATTCCCATTGGAGTGAGTCATAATGGCATGATCTTCATCTGTTAATACTTACTGGGAATTATGTGTACATTAACCCATTTGATCCTCAAGATAACCATATGAGGTAGATACTATCAATATTCTTACTTTACATATGAAGAAACTGAGGAAAGAAAGTTTAGTATCTTGGCCAGGACTACACTCCAGCATTAAGAGGTGAAACCTAAATTCAGATCCAGGCAGCCTGGCTCCACCAGAACCTACTCCCCAATTCAACTTGCATGGATGCCCAGAGTCAGCGCAGGTATGTCAGTGGTGTCAACAATGCAGAGGCCTGCCTGTCCACGCTGGTACCTCAGAGTAACCTTGAAGGCTCTCAAAGGAGCCTTGTTGATAGTGGCTGGCTCCCTCACATACCTGCACAAAAAGAAGCCATTATAACTCGGCAGCAGTCCCATCAAGTCCAAGACACAGCATCTCAGCCATGCAAATTTTCTTCCAGAGACTTCATTAAAATGCATCCTAGCCTAAGAAGTCCATAAACCAGTGAATAAAAGAATCCTGGGCACACCATTTCTGGAAGGCTGCCCACTTCTGGAATCCTGCCCATTTCTGTTCTACAAGCCTAACTTCTGCCACCACCTGTATCCCTTTTGGCATCCCTGCCCTCTGTCACTACCCTGGGTCCCTCACTGCACAATTTTTAACAACTCATCTCCCTAGGGGAATATGTGAAGCATCATCCAGAATCATGAGGACTGTCAAATCTAGAGGACTGGCCAATTTGTTTCCCTTCCCAAACTTTTCCCCCAGGACTGCAGAAAATTTAGCAGCCTGAGGCATCTGGCAGTATCTGTATCATACTCCAGAAATCAATTTGGGGCCCAAACTACCCAAATCAACAGAATATACCTTTCCCAAATTCACCAGATTATGCCTCTAATCTCTTTGTTATGTACGCCTGCCCACTAAATCATTTCCACCCAGACCCAACATAATTATTCAGACGGTAAAGGTTTTTCTGTGAATAATATTCATCATTTACAACTTGTTACTTTAAATAACCGGGGCCGTTTTATGATATAAGCTCTGAGCTAAATGCATGCATAAGCTACTGTAACAAAACATTTAAAGGAATCCTATGAATAAGTAACAAATTAACTTATTTTATATAACATAATATGCAACCATCCAAAACTTCCTTAAAGGGAATCATTTTGCTCCAGTCTTTTAATCCAAAGGTAAATTCTTATCCTTTCTTCAATACATAGCTCAAACATCATAGCAGTCTTGGAGGAAGATGCAGTGGCTGCTGGTGATTCTGGCCCCATGTCCTCTCTTCTCCAGTGTCTTTCTCCTTCTTTACCTTAAAGAATTTTCTAGCACTGTGGATCGAT
The DNA here is from genome assembly GCF_047511655.1 of Castor canadensis. Lineage (NCBI taxonomy): Eukaryota > Metazoa > Chordata > Mammalia > Rodentia > Castoridae > Castor > Castor canadensis. Next base: position 123,797,907 of record NC_133405.1, on the reverse strand, counting down.
CCTTGATCAGCTTCACGTATACCAGGGGACATCAGGCAATGTCTAGAAACATTTTTGGTTGTTAACTTCAGGGAAGTTCACTACTGGCATTTATGAGTAGAGGCCAGAGATGCTGCTAAACATCCTACAAAGCCCTGGACAGACCCTCATAACAAAGATGGTCCAGCCCCAAATGTCAATAGACCCAGGTTAAGATACTCTGATAACTCTCTCCCCTTCCCCAACCCTCTGACTCTTCAGTTTCTTTGTTTGCCATTTATTATGGTCTGTCTCCACCAAGACGGCCCATCCCAGGGCCCTTTGTCCTTACTTTAAAAGGTATAGGGTAGCAGCGCTAATCCCTGCTTATTTTTCCTGGGTTTCTCTTACCCTATTTCTTCCAGCTCAGGTATAAAGATGTATCCTTCCTCATTGAAGAAAGTCAAGGCTAAACTTAGGTTTGGGCTTAGAAAAAACTGACTTTTTGGTAAACTTGGCCTAGGTAGAGGAATTTTCCATGCTATCCATGAGTTTACAGTGAGGTTTGGAGCCTGTGACAGCCCCCAGGAAGTCATACAGCCCAGTTTGCATCCTCTGTGCATCTATATACCTTAGGGACCACATTTGGCAGGGAGAGGGAGAAGAATGCCTAGTAGAATATTAATTTGGATATTCCTGAATCCCCTGAAGAACTCTCTCTTTTAGAAATATGAAATTCCTAATATCATCCCAGAACCAGATGGAAAAATACTAACTATAAAGGTTCTAAGTATGCATTTGCTTGGCACATAGAAGCGGGTGGTTTTAGTACAGCAAGCCAGAAAGTAGAAGGAAAGTTGTAGTCAAAATTAGATCATGTAGAATCTTAAAGAATCTTCTCTGTGCCAGGTATAGTTCTAGGCACTAGGGGTACCTCAGCAGACAAAACAGGAATCCCTGATCTCTTGGATCTTATAAGATGAACTGAGGCAGGGACTGCTGGAGTGGAGAACACCCAGGGGAGAAGCAGTTTGGGGGGCAGAAAACAAAATTTGGTTTAGCTAATATTAAGTTTATGACATCTATTGAATCTCTAAATGGACCTCTCAAAGATGGATAACCCAGTGTAGAGTTCTTGGAAGTCTAGGCTGTGATTCAAACTTAGAGATCACCAGTGTGGAGATGGTGTTTAAAACAAGAGGTTCAAATGAGCTAGATCAGCTAGAGAAGGAGTGGAACCAGAGCACAGATGGGGTTGAAGGGCTGAGCTCTGGAGCAGGACAACATCTAGAAATCAAGGGGAGACTGAAAAGTGAGCAGAGTTAGTGTTTCACAGGTACAGATGTATTTCGCCTCCTAACATATAGTAGGTGTTACTTCTCTTTTCTTTTTAACCAGAAAACAGGAGACATCAAATCAAATATTGTTGAGAAATCAAGAAAGAGTAAACTGTTGTTTTTGGTAATGTGGAGAACAATTGTGAACTTGACAGTGGAGTAGGTGGAAGTGGGATCAAAGACATAATGGAGGATGATGAAAACAAGATGGAGAAGGTAGCCAACTCTGAGGATGGCAGAAAATGAGGGGCAGTGGCTGAAAGTGGTCACAGAAGGAGTCTCATTTTAATAGAAAAGGTAGCACATTACCTTTGAGGTCGAAGGTCCCAAAGACAGGGAAGCATTGATGAGGCAAGAGAAGGAAGGGACACCCGTAGTTGTACTCAGCCCCTGAACAGCCTAGAGGGTTGAGTGTTTACACAAGAGTGGGGCAGATGGCAGAACTGGTTTCCATAGTGAGCAAAGCATATGCAGCTGACTTGTGATGGCAAGAGGGGTACAGTTGTATGGACATCTTAGAGATGCTCAAACAGTTTTTTCTGAAAAGCATGGACTTTTTACTCAGGTCCACAAATTAACTAAAAGCAGGAAAAAAGCTTGGCACCTGTCATTTATCTGTTTTTGCTCTAAGCCATTCTCTTTGCAGTCACTTTCCAATCACCTTGGATTCTAGGAAGGACAGAAGATGTTATCCTGACAAAGGACAGAAAATATCCCTAACAGTAGATTCTCCTCAGGATGGACCATCTGCCAGGTGACAATGACCCCTGATAACAACTCTGACCCCTCAGAACAAGAACTGAGATAATGACCAACCAGACCACTCCTGTGACTGGGACTGTTTGATTATGTATGCCTCTCTTCGTCCCCTGCCCCCAATTCTTTGTCTACTTAAAGCAAAAGCTCCTGTCTGTACTCTGAAGATGACTGAAGTGAGGCTGAGTGCTTCCTCTGCCTCTTCCCATGGCATGTCCCGAGCTGTGTAATAAATCTTTCTCTGCCCTTCACCATGCCTCTTTATTTGGCTTATAGTGGCGGGTAGCCAGACCTGGCATGTGGAAGCCCAGGAATTTGGTTTCAGACACGGAAGTGAGCAGGTGGGTCCAAGTGCCAGGGGGCAGGTAAAGAGTGCTCTTCTAATTGACAATAAATTATCAGTGTAATAAGCAAGGCTGTAAGCTAAAAGTGAGGAGTGGGGAAGTTTTGAGGTGGCTTAAATAGCCCTCCTAAAGGGAGGGAATTGTAAACATAGATCTGCCATATGATCCAGCAATCCCACTCCTGGTGATATACCCAAAGGAATGCGACACAGGCTACTCCAAAGGCACCTGCACACCCATGTTTATTGCAGCGCTATTCACAATAGCCAAGTTATGGAAACAACCAAGATGCTCCACTACTGACAAATAGATCAAGAAAATGTGGTATTTATACACAATGGAGTTTTACTCAGCCACGAAGAAGAATGAAATCTTATCATTCACAAGTAAATGGATGGAACTGGAGAACATCATTCTGAGCGAGGTTAGCCAGGCTCAGAAGACTAAAACTCATATGTTCTCCCTCATATGTGGACTGTAGATCTAGGGCAAATACAGCAATGTTGTTAGACTTGGGTCACATGACAAGGGGACAGCACATACGGGAGGTATGGGGATAGGTAGAAAATCCAAAACATGAAAGCATTTGATGTCCCCAGTGCAGAGGAACTAATACAGAAACCTTAAAGCGACAGAGGACAACACGAGAATGGGATCAGAAACGAGTGTAAAGTTCAGTTAGAGATGAATCAACCTGGGTTGTAACACATTTGTGCATGGAAGCAATGCTAGGAATCTCTCTGTATAGCTGTCCTTATCTCAACTAGCAAAAACGCTTTGTCTTTCTTATTATTGCTTATGCCTTGTCTTCAACAAAATTAGAGATAAGGGCGGAACAGGTTCTGCCTGGAAGTGAGGAGGGGTGGGAGGAGAGGGTGGGGGTGGGGGGAAGGGGGAGAAATGACCCAAACATTGTATGCGCATGTGAATACATGAGAAAAAAGGGAGGGAACTGTGATGGGAAATGTAGTAGGATTAAGGCAGCCTGTGGTGCCTAAGTAAGGTTTGTGGTCAACAATGCAAAGTGAGCTCTTAGCATGCATGCAGCACACAAAAAAGTGAGATCGGAATCGATTACATTTGAATATGAAATTGATTAATATTTTTATTAACACTTTCTTAGTACTGTATATGTTGTTTTATTTCTCCCTTTGATTTATTTATTATAGAAAAGAATTTTAAACTATTTCTAAGTTAGGAGTACTTTTATACAAATATAAGCCACGAAAATGTATCAAATATAAATTTCTAAGTACTGACAACACTTTATCAAAATACATAGTTTGGAGACTATTATTAAGTACTGGCCAAAGGAAAATTCCCTAGACCAGTTAAATTTAGTAGTTTAGCCAGGTACCAGGTGGCTCATGTCTGTAATCCTAGCTACTCAGGAGGCAGAGATCAGGAGGATGGTGGTTCAAAGTCAGTCTGGACAAAAAGTTCATGAGACACTATCTCGAAAAAAAAAATCACAAAAAAGGGCTGATGGAGACCATTAAAGAAAAACTAATACCAACACTCCTCAAACTTTTCCATGAAACAGAAAGGGCAGGAACACTGCCAAACTCATTCTACGAAGTCAGTATTACTCATCCCAAAACTGGACAAGGACACAACAAAAAAAAGAGAACTACAGACCAATTTCTTTAATGACTATAGATGCAAAAACTCTTAATAAAATATTGTAAACCAAATTCAACAGCATATCAAAAAGACCATACACCATGATCAAGTCGGTTTCATTCCAGGGATTCAGGATCATATACAAATCATTAAATGTAATACAGCACATTAACAGAAGCAGAGACAAAAACCACATGATCATCTCAACAGATGCAGAAAAAGACTGATAAAATTCAACATTCTTTCATGATAAAAAAACTCTGATGAAACTAGGAATAGAAGGTATGTATCTCAATATAATAAATAAATTGGGAGAAATTGAAACCATTTCCTCTAAAGGCAGGAACAAGACAAGGGTGTCCACTTTTTCTACTCTTATTCAACATAGTCTTGGAATTCCTAGACAGACCAATAAGACAGAAAGAAGAAATAAAAGGAATGCAAATTGGAAAGAAAGTAATCAAACTATCCCTATTTGCAGATAACATAATCTTATACCTAAAAGACCCCAAAACTCCACCAAAAAACTAGACACCATAAAGAGCTTCAGCAAAGTGGCAGAGTACAAAATGACCTTACAAAAATCAGTTGCCTTTCCTACACCAACAGTGAACAGGCTGAGAAGGAATATAGGAAAACAATTCCATTTTCAATAGCCTCTAAGAAAATCAAATACCTAGGAATAACCTTTACAAAAGATGTGAAGGAAAACTACAAACCTTTGAAGAAAGAAATCGAAGAAGACTATAGAAGATGGAAAGGTCTCCCATGCTCATGGATTGGCAGAATCAATAGTGTAAAAATGGCTATACTACCAAAAGCAATCTACATGTTTAACACAATTCCCATCAAAATTCCAATGACATTCATCACAGAGATTGAAAAATTTACCCTAAAGTTCATTTGGAAACACAAAAAACCGCGAATAGCCAAGGCAATACTGAGTAGAAAGAGCAATGCTGGAGGTATCACAATACCCGACTTCAAACTATACTACAGAGCCATAGCAACAAAAACAGCATGGTACTGGCACAAAAACAGATATGGAGACCAGTGGAACAGAATAGAGGACCCAGATATGAATCCACGCAGCTATGCCCACCTAATGTTTGACAATGGAGAAAAGAAAGCCTCTTCAACAAATGTTGCTGGGAAAAGTGGATATCTGCATGCAGAAAACTGAAACTAGATCCATATCTACCACCTTATACAAGTGTCAACTCAAAGTGGATTAAGGACCTTAATATAAGACCTGAAACTTTGAAGTTAGTGCAGGAAAGAACAGTGAATACACTGGAATTAATAAGCATAGGCAAGGACTTCCTCAACAGAACTCCAGTGGCTCAACAACTAAGAGAAAAGATTGACAAATGGGACTACATGAAATTAAAAAGCTTCTATACAAAACAGATGGTTTCTAAATTTAAGAGGCTGCCCACAGAATGGGAGAAAATCTTTGCCAACTATACATCTGACAAGGAATTAATAACCAGACTATACAGAGAGCCCAAAAAACAAAACTCCCAAAAAATCAATGACCCAATGAAGAAATGGGCAAACGAACTGAACAGAGATTTATCAAAGGAAGAAGTCCAAATGGCTAAAAAATATATAAAGAAATGCTCGATATCCCTGACCATAAAGGAAATGTAAATCAAAACCACACTAAGATTCCATCTCACTCCTATTAGAATAGCTACCATCAAGAACACCACCACCAACAAATGTTGGTGAGGAGGTGGGGAAAAAAGAACCCTCATATACTGCTGGTGGGGATGTAAATATGGAAAACAGTATGGAGGCTCCTCAAAAAACTAAAAATAGAACTGCCATATGATCCAGCATTTCCGTTTCTAGGGATATACCTGAAGGAATATAAGTTAGGTTACTACAAAGGCACCTGCACACCCATGTTTATTGCAGCACTATTCACAATAGCTAAGCTATGGAAATAGCCAAGATGCCCCACTAATGATGAATGGATTAAGATAATGTGGTTTTTATATACAATGGAGTTATATTCAGTCACAAAGAAGAATGAAATTTTATCACTTAAAGGTAAATGGATGGAACTGGAGAACATGATCTTGAGTGAAATTAGCTAGGTTCAGAAGGCCAAAAGCCACATGTTCTCTCTCATATGTGGAATATAGACCTAATACTAATACAGCAATACTATGAAAAACAGGTCACAACAAGGGGAGGTCACATACAAGAAAGGGAGGGTGAAGAAGGAAGTTATGGTTGATGTACTCTCTAAATAAGAACGAATATAGAATTTTTAAACCTGTTGAAACCACCATAACAAGGGAACTAAGGTAAAAAGAAGAAAAATACAGGAGATGAATCAATTCAGGTTATAATACAAATATGCATGGAAATGTCACAAGGAAGCTCCCAATACAGCTATGTTAAACAAACAAAAATGTCATTTTTTTCTTTTATAAAATTGGAGAACAGGAGGGCAGAACAGGTCCTGCCTCTGGGGCAGGTTGGTAATAGTGGGAGGGGGGAGGATACGGAGGAGGGTGAATATGGTGCAAATACTCTGTACACATGTTTGTAAATAGAAAAACGATACCTGATGAAACTATTCCAGGAATGGGAGGAGAGGGGAATAAAGAAGAATGATGGAGGGGGTGAATTAAGTATGATATATTTGATACATCGTAAGAACATTTGTAAATGACACAATGTACCCCCCCCCCACCAAGCACAACAGTAAAAAAAAGTTAAAAATTAAAAAAAAATGGCTGATGGAGTGGCTCAAGCAGTAGAGCACTTGCCTAGCAAGCATGAGGCCCTGGGTTCAAGCCTGAGCACCGCCTAAAAAAAATTTAGTAGTTTATTTGAGAAAAACAAAAACAATTTGAAAATCAGGCAGCTCCTAAACCAGAGCAGGCTCTGAGAATGCCAACTAACAATGTGACCGCAGAACATTTATGGAAAAAATGGAAAACAAGTTAATTGGTCACAGCTTAACTGGTTAATCATTTACAGCTTAATTAGTTGATGGACTTCAGGCCTTTTACAACCAACCAAAGTTCAGTTACTATGCTTAAACTCTAAATTGGTTTGGTCTGCCAGATCCATTGCAAGTGCCCAGTTCAAATCCCTAGCCTCCCACAAAATATGAAAGAATATATAAAAAGCTTTGACAAAACACTTCTTTCAGATTTGGGGAAATATTGAGCTAAAAATACATATAAAATATTTCAGTACTATCACTATTAAACTTGATTGTGTATACACATACATGATTATATAATTATATATATATATATACAGTATTATATATTATGTCATATATTTATATATTTACACATTTAAATGCATAAAATTTTAATTTGACATTCATTTCTTTTAGGCAGTACTGGGGTTTGAACTCAGGGCCTCACGCTGGCTAGGCAGGAGCTCTCCTCCTTGAGCCATCCCACCAGCCCTGTTTTTGTGTTGGGTATTTTCGAGATAGAGTCTCGTGAACTATTTGCTTGGGGCTGGCTTTGAACCACGATCCTCCTGATCTCTGCATCCTGAGTAGCTAGGATTACAGGTGGGAGCCACTGGTACCTGGCTTGGCATTCATTTTTTTACTTATGTGACAAAACTGAAATTCCCAAATTTAGATGTTGTACATTCCATTTTCTGACCTGGATATTTAAAAAGAAAGAAATAGAACTATTAGGAAAGCTCTAAAATACTCTTCAAAATAACTCAGAGACTGAAGAGAAAATCAAAATTGAAATTATAACATATTTGTAAATTAGCAAAAGTGCACATTCAGGAAAATTTATAGCACTAAAGTTCTAACTCTTGAACTGTAAAATGGCATGGCAAAAAAAATGGGAGATCTAGTGAGGTAATAGGAAAACCATTGAAGTATATATCTTTTGCTTAGATGATGCTTTGAGATCCAATTTAGCAACCTTACATACTTTCTGTTTAGGAATACACAACTCAGAATGGGGACCAGCAGCAGTCACGACTTGGTCCAAAAGTACTCACTAGCATCTCATCCTCTGAAGCCACTCCTATCTCAAAGAGATGGCTAGACCAACACAATATCTTGCCTTGCTTCCAAGGTTAGGGGACTACAGGAACAAGGAAGTTTTTTCCTTCTCTGTCCACTATGCCCATTGTATATAAATAGTCCTTTTTCTTTTAAGTGCCTAGAGATGGAGCCTCAATGAGGTTCACAGGACAGTTAGGTTTGGGGACCATTTGTTCTACCCTAATTGTTTAGGTTAACTGAAATATCTTTAGGAATATGTATAAAAATACTCAGTATAACTATGGAAGATTCCACGTCTATACAAGGGTCAAGGAATAGCCATTGGGAAGGAGAAAATCACCAAGACAGAGAAAGTAGGCTAGGCAAGAAAATACAGTAAGCACGTTGAGTTAATAATTCAATAACGCTGCCAGGTACTGGAAAATAAGATATGAAACATGTCCTCAAGAAACTCAGTTTGGTAGAAGCTCTCCCACAATGTTCATTTAACCTTTTCCCCTGGGTGGTAGAAAAAGTTGAAATCTGAAGTGAGCCACTGAAAAATATATGTCCAATTATTTAAAAGCACTGAATCCTATATTACTTTCAATATTTATGAGTTGATCATAGCAATTTTCCTAATAACAGTAGCAGGGGTTGGCAAATAAGAGCTGCTGCTTGTGTTTATAAATAAACTTTCACTGGACCACAGCCATGCCCATTCATTTACGTATTGCCCATGGCTTCTTTCTTCCTCCAAAGGCAAAGTGAAGGAGTAACAACAGAAATTGCATAGCTTACAAGACTAAAATATTTATTATCTTCCCTTTACAGCAAAAGATTGCCTAAATCTGATGTATAGTCAGGGATATTTTCTGCAGGTCACTCAATTCTCATGAGTCTTTGTTTTCATGTGCAAAAAAAAGACCACCCTCATTTAACAAATCTTTTGTAATCGTGTGAAAAACACAGTATAGTATATTTTCAACTCTTTCAACAATACAATAGTACAGAATTAGAATTACTGTTTTTTGCTTTCTAATTTACTGAATCATTGGAAAGAAAAATTTGCTTTTAAAAACGAAAAATGTATTCTATAATGTGGTAACTTGTTTTTTCCAGTTTTATAAAAATGGAAACTTTTTTCCTTAAATTTGGACAAACCATCTTATAGAAGGAAGAATCACTTTGTGTTGAGGTGACTTGATTTATTCTGTTTTATTATTGCCAAGCAACCTCATCTCAAATCTCAAAGTTCTAACTTCTTTTAATAGACCTGGAGGCATTATCTGAGTTCCAAGAATTTATATTAAGCTCTTACAAAGTGTAATATGAATGTAGCCCACACAAACACTGAAACAGGACCCTGGGACAGCTGCATAGACCCAAGGCTGGTTTCAGTTACCATTTACTTTTTCAGTATGACAAATGCCCAGCAGTGAAAAACCTTTGAGAAACTAAGATAATGGTTGGTATTGGATTAATACTACAATAGTATCTGTGATCAAGAAAACTGGAACCACAGCCAAGTGACCTATACAAGATGGAAGCCTGCCAAGCATTACTGCATATGTATTCTAACAATCATCATTTCACCTAGAATCAACAGGTTTGCTAGCCTTTGACATTTGAATTGGGCTTTAGGGGGAAAGAAACTTTGGTTTGTGTTTGAACTAGACCTTAAGAAAACACTTCTGAGGCCCTGAAGAAATAAGAACTAGGAAAATGTCAGCTTTGAAAACCTGAAAAATGATCCTACTTAATATTCAGTGTTCTTCATTATTGCCATTTAGATGTCACTCCCCTAGTCCCTGACTTCACTTCTAATGGTTTCTTCCAGTCACCATTCATTGAGTGATTTGGAGAGTGTGAGGTCACCTGTTGCAAAGACTGATACTGTCCCAAAATAGACATAAAGAAAGATTCTTGCTGATTCTGAATATATTGTGTGGCCATGCTTTATCAGAAGTAAAAAGTTTACCTATCAGCCTTCTGCTTCTGGGGACACTCAAGCTTTAAATCATAACGGGGAGCTTTCAGTTTGAGGATGCTCAACTGGTAAAGTCTATGTAAATATTCTAAAATCCAAAAAACTGCAAAATACATCTGGCTCCAAGCATTTCAGATAAGGGACACTCAATCTACAGCAAGTTCACTGTTCCATTCCTCCACTCCAGCAGCTATTTCACAGCTTGTAAACGTTTCACTTCTAGTATTCAGACTAAAATTTCTTTTTTTTTTTTTTTTGCAGCTCTAGGGTTTGGATTTAGGGCCTTATACTTGCTAGGCAGGTGCTCTGCCACTTAAGCCACTCCACAGCCCTGTTTTTGTGTTGGGTGTTTTTGAGATAGAGTCTCACAAACTATTTTCCCTGTGCTGGCTTCGAACCTTGATCCTCCTGATCTCTGCCTCCTGAGTAGCTAGGATTACAAGTGTGAGCCACCAGTACCCAACCAAATTAAAATTTTTTAGTAAGCAAAATACAATGCATACATTCTTTCTTTATCTTTCATTGGGTTAGAATGAAAGTAATACCTGGGAAAAGGCATTAGATCCAAAATACAAATAAACAGAAAACTCATTGAATGCTTTTCTAAATCAAGATATGCACAATTACCTTTAGAATATGGCCTTGATTTGTTTCATTGTTTTTACTTTTCATTATATTTTTCCATTATTTTTCTCCTGGTGGACAGTATTTCAAGTACCCACCAAATTTGAAGAGTTTTGCCACACTAAGCCAAAAAGTATCTCATATGAGTTACTCAAAGTCTGTCGTGATAGGAAAATTAAATGATAAAGAATCCTAACAAAAGAATCATAGTCAAATTTATGACAGACCTTTCACCTAAGATCAAATCCATAAGAAATGAATAAGCTGGAAAAGTATGTGCAGTACAGAACAAGACATTATCATGTTAAGTGAAAAAAGTCAGACTCGGAGAAATACTGCATTTTTCTCTCATATGGGGAAGCTAGATCTAAAGAAGAAAATGGTTGTGAACATAAATGGGGGACTACTTAGGGGAGGAAGCAGCAGGAAGTGGGAGTGGCAAAAGAGGGAAAGCAGTAGAATATGATCAATACTTTGTATGCATGTATAAAAAGGTCAGAGGCTGAGATAGGGAGAATTGTGGTTCCCTAGCCAGCCTGGACAAAAAGTTCATAAGACCCTGTTTCAACAGAAAAATCTGGGTGTGGTGGCACACACCTGCCATCCCAGCTACTGCTGGAAGTGTAAAATAGGAGGACCGGGTCCAGGCTGATGGGGAGGGGGAAGCGAGACCCTGTCTCCAAAATAACCAGAATAAAAAAGGCTGGAGACATGGCTCAAGTCATAGAGAACATTTTCTAAGGGGGTTGGCAGGATGAGGGGGAGATAAGAAAGTGTAATAGGGAGGGATAATATGAATGGAAATGTCACAATGAAATCCCTCACACTATACAATTAATATGCACTAATAAAAACATAGGGAAAAGAAAGCACAGTACACATAAGGCTAAGACATGGCTAATGTTTTCTGTGGCAAGTGCTTTAAAGATATCAGTTATTCCATTAGACGATCTCTTAAGGGAGGTATTACTATTATTTTTTTCATTTAAAAAATGTAGAAAGCAAGACACCAAAATTTCCAGGAATTGTGGAAAGACACAGAACTAGTCATTGGTGGAGTAGGAGTGACCCCATGCAGTCTGACTCCATAGCCCCCACCCTACCTGCTAGGTGACAGAGCCTCCCAACATACAGGCAATACACATTTATATTTCATTTCTCTCCTCAACGTGGGAAGTAGGAGGCAATATTTGAAAACAACAAGAAAATGGAAACCATTTAATGGCATTGAAGGCTAAAATGAGTTGAAAAAGCTGATTTTTAATTTTCTTGCAGCACTTATCATTTTTTCTAATTGTGGGCCCATCTTGTTTAGTTCTTGCTACAGTTCTTAGTGGTAGGAGTTGCTTGCTTTTTAAAGAAGACTCCCCAGCTGCAGAGCCTGACGTAGGGATTCTGATTTAAGTGATGTGGGTGGGAGTGTTCTGGAAGCTGGTGGAAGGGAAGCAGGACAACAAGGGGCAGAGGTTTTGCAAGGGTGTGGACTCAGCTTTGGAGTACAAATGGCAACTCCATGATAAGGTCAGCATTGGTGCTGCAATGTCAAGCAGTCTTTCCTGGGAGGGGAGTGGCTCGAGTTGCTACCATTTGGCCAAGGACAACCCTTTAGAGCTAGGGCAGCCAGCACTCCCCATGGCTAGGTTGGGAGGATGATGGCATCTCAGTGAAGGAGATCCGGCTGGGGGCTCCAGCAGCCTCCACACGGCCAAAAGAAAATACAACCAGATTCTTTTCAGAGGTCCTTTCCACCAAGAAGCCTCCTCTGAACCCCCCGATGCAAGTTTGAGAGAACATCCATTGTCTCCTAAGACTGCCCTCATGCAGCAAGACCAAACTTCTCATGCATTCTTCTTTAAACTCCAGCAAGCAATCTGGCTTCTCACAAGAAAAGTATGGTATTTCTACAACCAATACCAACAACAGAAGAAGGCTAGCTCTCTCCAGTTTGTCTGAGAGATCTTTCTATCCCCTGGTATGAAAATTTGCCTCCCAGTCTTCCCCCTACCTTTTATTAGTCAGTTTTCTATACTTGTCTTTCTCTACCTCTGTTATTTTTTTCTCATTTTCTGTTCTCTGTAGTCCTCTGACTCCATCTGAAACTACAGGTACAGTCCATCACGGAATTCCTTTTTCTGACCACAAAGTTGGGGCTTTGGGGCAAGAGGTCCACTTTAAGCAAGGCAGCCATGCCTTGACCTATTGTATATATTGCTCCTCCACGTGCGCTATCATTTGAAGACAGGCTTACTAATGAGTTTACAAAGATTCGCAAACACTAGTGTACACCACAGCTGCACCTCCAATGCATTTCATTTGAGGAAAGTGAATCCCTCTGTCCACCTAGGATTATTAACTAGGCGCATGGACCCCTTTGCATCTAGTAAAGCCTATAGTTCCCTTCTCAGTAAAGTTTTTAATGCATAAAATAAAATATACACGATCACAAAACTAATCAATTACATTGGAATACTTATCAAAATATTAAAAATAAATCTGTGATATATGTATTTATTAGTATATTATAAACAAAGTCTAGGGATAGTTTCATTAAGTATTATAATTTCCAAGTGATAAGCATAAATATTTCAGCAAATGCAACAATTACAATGTAATTGGAACAATTACAATGGTCCATTGGTAATGAAGTTACAGATCAATGCCTAATTTTACTGTGGCTCATTGTTCATTCATAAATGAAATACATACAAAATTTCAGTTAGAGGAAAGTGAAAAGGAAGATATAAATCCTTAAGCCTCTGAATTAACCTCAAGTTTAAAAGCCTTGACGTAGATAGGAAGATATGACACCAGTCTTGCAAAATGTTAAGTAGCTTGTACGAACACTCAGACATACACACAATAGAAAAGATAAGTTTGTGCTGCCTTCTATCAGGTTGAATGCTATGACCAGTGACTTAGTTTCCAAGAAGGCCCAGTGGCCCCTGCATCTTGGTGTCCAAAGTCATCTCATTGTCCTTGGGAAGCCTAGATGGATGCTCAGAATCTCCTTGAAATATACAAATAAAGTATTTCCGGGAACATTTGTGCCTCAAAAGCCACATGAATTTGTGGTATGAAAGTTCAGAAGTAGAAAGTGACTTGGCAATACAGTGTGAGCTATGTGGTTTGCAAGATGTTAATTGCAACTGGCACTTCAGAGGCTGGTGTGAGAGATGTTGTCCTCCATCTCTAGAGGGCTGTGTCTGACCTGCTTTCTTCCTGACCACCTCACCAGAAAAGAAGGAGAAAACTAAATTTGCTTCTAAATATCTTACTGGTTCTTTTTAATTAAAATACTTTATGTCATTGAGCAATTATGGCCTAGATTGAACAAATTTAGGCTGTACTCATTTTTCTATTAACATAGTAATAATCCCTCATAAATATTCATAATTGTTCCATTCTGTCTGTATTTACACATCTCCCTCAGATGAAACATCTGAAAAATTCCATTTGTTTAAGGAAGAAACATGCACAGTAAATTTCAAGCAGGTAAATAATTCTTTTTGTCAAATTTGGGGATGTTTTTTCATTGATTTTTCTGTGTAAATATGCTTAATTCTCAAATGAAATTAAAGTTGAATCATTCTCAATCCTTGAAGACTAACACATCAAAACTTTTCTTCCCACCCCCACCCCAGAAGTTCTCTCTGCCCCCAAGTAAAAGCATGTTTTATTCAAGTTTTAGCTGCTCAAAGGTAAACTTCCATTTATTTGGCCAAGAAATACTTACTAAGAGCCTCCTATTTATTGGGTGATGACCTAGACCTGGGGATTTGATGCTAAGTAAAGATTGTGACTTCTGGGGGTCTCAGAGGACACAGATAAACCCTACCACATGATAGGTAACTGACTGCTGGTGTAATGGAGACAGGAACTGATATTTTGGAAGTATGAAGGGATTTACAACTAATTGGTCTAAGAGATTAAAGAAAGACTTCAAAGAGATAGTGATCTTTGGATTGGATTCTAAAGGGTAAATAGGAGTTTTCCAGATAGAGAAGCCTGGAAGAAGACATTCCAGCTTCGAGATATAAAATGTTCAGAAAACAAAACTAATTAAAAGTTTGATAAGTAAACCTAAATATATTAGTCCAAAAATTGGATGCCAGGACTGGATGCTGAAGGAGTAACACCAGAACTACTAAGACTGAAATTCTATTGTTCCTAAACCTGGAATTTTTTATGTGTTTGTTTGTTTAGTTCTCTGTTTTTTTGTCCACCACCTCTCCCTGTTTATTTCTTTTGTTTTCTTTTTTTTTCTTACTTTCTTTGTTTTGTTAGTTTTACTATTGTAAGTTAGCTAATTCTAAATTACACACAGACCAGGGACAGAAACAGCACCAAGTGGAGCAATGGGAATATGAGAAAGGGATGGAAACCATTCTCTCCCAAAAAATAAATTAATACAGGATTCAGAAGGAAATGAGGAAAACAGATACCCAGTTCCAGACTTCAACAAAACAAAGATAATGTATGCTAAGGAACCCAATGACGCCCATAAGAACACTCTGAAAGAAGAAATACTACAAGTAATCACTGAGAATTTCATGCAGATGAAACTAGACATGGTAAACCAAAATGTGCAAGAGGTGCTCAAGAAATTCCAAGGTGACAAAAATAAAGAATATGAGAAGACACAAAAACAAACAAATGAACTCATAGGAGCCCTAAATAAACACCAAAGTGAAACAGAAAACACCATAGAGAGATTAATGAATTAAGGGCAAAAATTGACAATATTAAGGAGGAAGTGACCCATGATATGGAAAACCTCAGAAAAAAGAATGAAACAGAAGCACAAAACACAATGGAAGGCCACTCCAGCAGACTAGAACAAGCAGAAGACAGAATCTGAGAACTTGAAGATGAAATGGAAATTAAAGGAAAAAGTGAGGAGCTATTAGTCAAACAACTCAAGACCTGTGAAAGGAATATGCAAGAACTCATTGACTCCATCAAAAGACCAAACCTGAGAATCATGGGCATTGAAGAAGGAGAAGAGGTACAAACAAAAGGAATTCGTAATATGTTCAGCAAAATAATAACAGAAAACTTAGAGAAAACTATGCCCATTCAGGTACAGGAAGCCTCCAGGACACCAAACAGACTTGACCAAAATAGAACTACCCCACAACATATAATTAAAACAACAAGCATAGAGAACAGAGAAAGAATATTAAGACTATCAGAGAAAAAACAACATACAAAGGTAAACCCATCAAAATCATAGCAGATTTCTCAACGGAAACATTAAAAGCAAGAAGAGCATGGAGTGAGGTCTTCCAGGCACTGAATCAAAATAACTTCAACCCTAGGATAGTCTACCCAGCAAAACTATCATTCAAAATAGATGGAGCAATAAAAGTCTTCCATGATAAGCAGAAACTAAAACAATGGATGACCACCAAGCCACCACTACAAAAGATTCAAAACCATGAAAGGAGAGGCAGTACCAAAACACAGGAGAAGAAAAGGCAAGAAAGTAGAGAGTAACATTGATTCAGCTGCATACAATCAAACCCTTAAACAACAAAGACAATTAAATGACAGGAATCACCACATACCTACCAATACTAACACTGAATGTTAACGGACTTAACTCCCCCAATCAAAAGACACCGGTTGGCAAACTGGATTAAAAAGGAAGCTCCAATAATCTGTTGCTTAAGGAGACCCATCCCATTGACAGAAACAAGCACTGGCTTAGGGTGAAAGGCTGGAAGAAGATTTACCACACAGGAGTAGCAGGAGTAGCAATACTTATATCAGACAAAGGAGACTTCAAACTCACATTGATCAAACAAGATAAAGAAAGGACACTCCATACTAATAAAGGGGGAAATACACCAAAAGGAAATAACAATTATCAACCTATATGCACTCAATGTCAATGCACCCAATTTCATCAAACATACTCTGAAGGACCTAAAAACATATATAGACTCCAAGACAGTGGTAGTGGGAGACTTTAATAACCCCCAGTCACCAATAGATAAGTCATCCAAACAAAAATCAATAAAGAAATTCTAGAACTAAATCACACCATAGATCAAATGGATCTAGCTGATGTCTACAGAATATTTCATCCAACTTCTGCACAAAATACATTCTTCTCAGCAGCCCATGGAACCTTCTCCTAAATTGATCATATCTTAGGGCACAAAGCAAGCCGCAGCAAATATAAAAAAATAGAAATAATCCCTTGCATTCCATCTGATCATAATGCATTAAAACTAGAAATCAACAACAAAAACAGCAATACAAAACATGCAAATAATTGGAAGCTGAACAACACATTGCTGAATGGTCAATGGGTCATTAATGAAATAAAAGAGGAAATTAAAAAGTTCCTAGAAGCTAACCAAAATGAAAATATGACCTACCGGAACCTATGGGACACAGCAAAGGCAGTCCGAAGAAGAAAGTTTATAGCCAAAAGTGCATATATTAAAAGGGCAGAAAGATCTCAAATCAATGACCTAATGCTACATCTCAAACTCCTAGAAAAAAAAGAACAAGCAAATCCCAAAAACATCATAAGGAGAGAAATAATAAAAATAAGGGCTGAAATTAATGAAATAGAAACAACAAAAAAAAAATCATACAGAGAATCAATGAAACAAAAAGCTGCTTCTTTGAAAAAATAAATAAGATTGACAGACCCCTGGCACACCTGACTAAAATAAGGAGAGAAAAAACCCAAATCAGTAAAATCAGAAATGCAAAAGGGGAGATAACAACAAATACCACAGAAATCCAGGAAATCATCAGAGACTACTTTGTGAACCTATATTCTAATAAATTTGGACATCTTGAAGAAATGGACAGATTTCTAGATACTTATGACCATCCAAAATTGAACCAAGAGGATATTAATCACCTGAATAGATCTATAACACAAAATGAAATTGAAACAGCAATAAAGAGTCTCCCAAAAAAGAAAAGTCCAGGACCTGATGGATTCTCTGCTGAATTCTATCAGACCTTTAAAGAAGAACTAATACCAACCCTCCTTAAATTGTTCCATGAAATACAGAGGGAAGGAACATGGCCTAACTCATTTTATGAAGCCAGTATTCCACTCATCCCAAAACCAAAGACACCTCCAAAAAGGAGAACTATAGGCCAATCTCCTTAATGAACATTGATGCAAAAATCCTCAATAAAATAATGGTAAACTGAATCCAGCAACACATCAAAAAGATTATTCACCACAACCAAGTCAGCTTCATCCCAGAGATGCAGGGGTGGTTCAACATACACAAATCTATAAATGTAATATAGCACATTACATTAATAGAATCAAAGACAAAAACCACTTGATCATCTCAATAGATGCAGAAAAATCCTTTGACAAGATCCAGCACCACTTCATGATAAAAGCTCTAAGAAAACTAGGAATAGAAGGAAAGTACCTCAACATTGTAAAGGCTATATATGACAAACCTACAGCCAACGTCATACTTAATGGTGAAAAACTGAAACCATTTCCTCCAAAATCAGGAACGAGACAAGGGTGCCACCTCTCCCCACTCCTATTCAACATAGTACTGGAATTCCTAGCCAGAGCAAATAGGCAAGAAGAAGAAATAAAAGGAATACAAATAGGTAAAGAAACTGTCAAAATATCCCTATTTGCAGATGATATGATCCTATACCTTAAAAGCCCCAAAATCTCTACCCAAAAACTCCTAGACACCATAAACAGCTACAGCAAGGTGGCAGGATACAAAATCATCTTACAGAAATCATTAGCTTTCCTATACACCAACAAATGTTGCTGGGAAAAGTGGTTATCCATCTGCAATAAACTGAAACTAGATCTGTTTATCACCCTGTACTAGGATCAACTAAAAATGGATCATGGACCTTAATACCAGACCTGAAACTCTGAAGTTAGTACAGGAAAGAGCAGGGAATACTCCGGAAGTAATAGGTTTTGGCAAGGACTTTCTCAACTCAGCAACTAAGAGAAAGAATGAACTACATAAACGGACTACATAAAATTAAAAAGCTTCTGCACAACAAAGGAAATGGTCCCTAAACTGAAGAGAGCACCCAGAGTGGGAGAAAATATTTGCCAGCTATACAGCAGACAAAGGACTGATAACCAGATTATATAGGGAACTCAAAAAACTAAACTCTCCCAAAACCAATGAAACAATAAAGAAATGGGCAACTGAACTAAACTGAACTTTTTCAAAAGAAGAAATTCAAATGACCAAAAAATACATGAAAAAATGCTCACCATCTCTAGCAATAAAGGAAATGCAAATCAAAACCACACTAAGATTCCACTTCACCCCTGTTAGAATATCCATCAACAAAAACACCACCAACAACAGGTGTTGGTGAGGATGTGGGGAAAAAGGAACCCTCTTACACTGTTGGTGGGAATGCAAACTAGTACAACCACTCTGGAAAAAAAATTTGGAGGCTTCTTAAAAATCTATAGATCTGCCATATGATCCAGCAATCCCACTCCTGGGGATATACCCAAAGGAATGTGACACAGGTTACTCCAGAGGCACCTGCACACCCATGTTTATTGCAGCACTATTCACAATAGCCAAGTTATGGAAACAGCCAAGATGCCCCACTATTGATGAATAGCTTTGAGCTAGGTATTTAACTCACTGCTAGTGCTGTGCTCAGCTTGTGAAAGGTTTTGGGTTCAATCCCCAACACAGGGAGCAGGGAGAGAGTGCTCATAGTCCAAAACCAACTTCAATTCAATGTGACTTTGATGTATTCCTACAAACATTTTTGGGACACATATTTTTGTGGCATACTCCACTTGAGGGAAGGGATACAAAGAAAAATAACTTCTGTCTCCTCAAAATTCACATTCTGTGTAAGGAAAACAGCATACAAAGAAATATTTAGGATGTTTTTGTGATGAGCTCTACACTGTAGCAGAGGCTCACACACCACATTATGACAATTCTGAGAAAAGGGAGATGAAATTGGCTTTTCATAGTGGTGTTCCAGGGGCAGTGGTATTTAAGCTGGGTATGGAAGGATGATTTAGCCATGTGAAATATATGGTAAGGGAAAAACTGTATCTTAGGGATAGAAAAGTGAGAAAGTGACTGACAGCAGTGTGGCTCATGCCTGCTCCCTTATTTTTTCTTTCTTTTTTTTTTTTTTTTTTTTGGCACTTGTGAGGCAGGCATTCGACTACTTGCACTATACCGCCATCCCTTTTTGCTTTAGTTATTTAACTATTTTTCAAATAGGGTCTCACTTTTATCCCCTGACTGGTCAGGACCCCCATACTCCTATTTATGTTTCTGGCATAGCTGAGATGATCACATCACCACGCCTAGTTTTTTATTAGTTGAGATGGGGGGGGAGTCTCGCTAACTGTTTGCTTAGGCTGGCCTCAAACAGTGATCCTCCCAATCTCTAGCTCCCAAATCCCCAGGATTACAAACATGAGCCACCATGCCTGCTTTGTTTCCTCATTCTTTGTGTAACTCCAAGTAGCCACCAGTACCTCATGCAGACTTGCCCATGGGGGAGAAGATAATAGGCTTCAACATCAAAAGAAAGTGCCACAGAGGAGAGAGGAAATACAAGGAAAAATGAAGTATGAGGTATTGTGGGATGAAATTGTATTTTATCATTATAAAAAAACAAGAAAACTAAGGGAAAAAGGAGTAGATGCTGACACCAAAGGAGTTGTAAAGGTGCTCAACCTGGATCTGTTTCCCATTGGTTGAGAACAAGAATCTGCTGTGTACTGGCTGGACTTCGGTCAGCACCTATAGCCCTTTGCAGTTCTCCCTGGCTGCTACAGTCCACTCCCCCTGCAATGGCAGAGGATCAACGGATCCCAGGAGCTGTTCTCAACTAATGACTGGCAAGAATTGGTAGATGACTATTCCAGCTTCCTTGCCCCTTGTATGGCATCACTCTAAGGTATGCATTTTAACTCTACAACTGGACTAAGCTCCAGTTGCCCACTGTAGGCATCCTTGAGAACAAATTCTTGATTGACTGCAACTCTGTCTTTTCCTACTTCCTCACTCCACTACTGGCATCTCCTAGGATAACCTTCCAAGTAAATTATTTGTATTTGAAGTCTCATCTTATATGTTGATCAGAAAGAAAATAGATTTGGGGAGACAAATGTGACTGGAAAAGTGAAAGGTTTAAAAGTGAATATGAAGACCAGGCATGGTAGTACAGGCCTTTACATAATCCCAGCTACTTGGGAGGTGGAGATTGGAAGGATCACAGTTCAAGGCCAGCCCAGGCAAAATTTGGCAAGACCCCCATCTCAACCCATAACTCACAAGTTGGGCACGATGGTGTGCAACTGTGGTCCCATCTGCATGGGAGGCATAGGTAGGAGTATCGTAGTCTGAGACTGGCTCCAGGCAAAAACATGAGACCCTAAATGAAAAATGATCGAAGCAAAAAAAGGGCTGGGGGCATGATGCAAGTGGTAGAGCACTTGCCTGGCAAGTGCAAGGTCCTGAGTTCAAACCCCAGTACTGCCAAAAAAAGTGAATGTGAAAAATAAAACAACCAAGGCAGGATTGGTCCTCACTCTAAGTTCTTTGCCTGATTCCTTTGGTACTGTTGGCCCACTGGTAGTCTTGAACTGTTGCCAACATCCTTTTAGTCATTGCTTAAATACAAGTATTTTTATCTAAGAGAAAGAAACCACAAAGTCCTTGGAACAGCCACACTTGGAGACCACGACTCCAAACAGATGGCACTGTGGTGAAATCTCTATTCTAGATAGTCTTTTGCTGAGACAATGAAGAAGCAGCTGAAAGAACAGGTAAAGTGGGAAGAGAACCAAATTCTGGTTCCATGAAACACAGGGTGTGCCAAATAGTATCAGATGAGTGGAGGAAAATAGACACTGCTTCTTGTTCTATAACTTATTTATAAGTCTCAAGTCAGCTCCATTTTATTGAATTGGATCTTTACACTTTGAAACAGATCAAAGCCCAGCTTTGATTAAAGACCTTTATTGTTAATTTATGAAGTGTGTGCATTCACAAAATGTAGCTCCCGAGGAAGTTCATGATGACAAAGCTAAGCACAGAGAAACAGTCAGCTCCTATTCCATTCAGATTGCTGAGCTTGCTGTCTTTTCCACTGATTTTCATTTCTTTTTGCTTTAATGCTAATTGTTTCAAACAAGCAATGAATACAGAATAAACATGGTCATTTATTATCTATTAAATTCTATTAGGACTAGCACTCTCATTTTGCATTTCTCGTCTTCTGTCTTAATCCAACAATATTCTGAAATAAAAATTAGTCTAATATTATGAGCTTACTTTTAAAAGTGTCATACTTGTCACTTTTCTGGATAGTAAACTAATAGTTGTTCATTGTAAAAGAAATGTAGAAATCCCACAAAGGCCAAAAAAAAAGAGAAAAAATCACTCATAACCTTACCAGAGAATTAAACATTAATGTATTACTAAAAATCACTCTTGTACTTTTCTATACATTTGTAAGTTTTATGTAATCAAGATCATAGTACACATATTGCCTTTGGGATCACATTTTAAAGTCATTCAATATCTTTCTCAACATGATTTTCAATGGTTGCATATCCCATGAAGTAGATGTTCAACTTGTTGAACATTTGGGCTGTTTCTGTGCATTTTTGCTATTTTGACACTTCGGAGAACATTCTTTTATATACACTGTTGGGCATATCTACAACTGTTTCTCTAGGACAAATTCTTAGGAGGGAAATTTCTGTACAAATGTCATGCTCATTTTTTGCAACTAAATGAATAATCTTGTAATTATTTTTTAAGTGACTGACTTCCCAAATAGTAAATTTCAACATTTTAGCTTCCTATCTATATCTCCCTCACTGTCTTTCATGCCTGAAGGAAGTGTAAAAATCTTTTGTTATGAACATGTATCTATGTTTTAGTTTGGGGAACATGTCAGCCATAAGCATATGCCATGAAAACAAAGAGTTCAGTAAAATCCCACCTAACACAGAGATGCATACCTAACAAGAGATGTTCCCTGTCTGGCGCCGGCGGCTCATGCCTATAATCTTAGCTATTCAGGAGGCAGAGATCAGGAGCATCACGGTTTGAAGCCAGCCCAGGCAAGTAGTTTGCAAAAAGCTACCTCAAACCAATCCTTCTCAAAAAAAAAAGGGCTGGTGGAGTGGCTCAAGGTGTAGGCCCTGAGTTCAAACCCCAGTACCACAAAAAAATAAATAAATAAAAAATAAGAGATGTTCCCTATATCCAGTAATTTATAAAAAGGCAGGCATCTCATATCTGCCTACCCCTGTGTCTGCACAGGGCCTTGTCATGCCTCATTATCATTGGGAAATTGTTTCCAGAGACCCATGTACATACTCAAAGTCACAGATGTTCAAATCACTTACATAAGAGTAGTATTTGCATATAAGCTGTACACATCCTCTTGTGTACTTCAAATCATCTCTAGACTACTTATACCACCTGATACAATTTAATGCTAAATAAATAATTGTTACATTGCATTGTTTAGGAAGTAATCACAGAAAAAAAAAACTTGTACATATCCAGTGCAAACATATTTTCAAATATTTTTGATCTGTGCTTTGTTGAATCCATGGATGCAGAATCTATGGCTACAGAAGCCACCTGTATAGCAGCTGGCATACAAGAGAAGCTCCAAAATCATTTCCTGTTTGAATGACTGGTCATCTGGTATAGATTAGATCAATTTACATTCCAACCAATAATGAGAGTAGTTCCTATCGTATAACCTCTGTCAGCTAACTTCTAGGCAAGAATCCTATATATCCCATAAAGACTCAGTTGTTTAATAAGCTATATTTTAATTGCTTAAGCTGATAAAACTATCTAAAGGAGTCACTCAGTTTCACCAAAGTTCAAAGCATGTGATGTTTACTTATCCACATCATATGTAAGTATTCTCCAGCAGCATTGTCCAATAGAAATAAGATGTAATTGCACATTTCCAGTAGCCACATTAAAAATAAGAACTGATTGAAATTATTTTTAAATAATATACTGCATTTTATTTAATCCAGTACATCTAAAATTTGGGAAATTAAATACAAAAAAAATCAACATTTTGCATTTGTCATACTAAGTCTTCACACTCCAGTGCATTTTATATTTGCAGCTCATTGTAATTCACAAACAAAATTGTCATAGAAATAATCTAACCTGTATTTAGATTTTATAACATTTATAGTTGTTCCATTCTCAAGACATTTCAAATATATTTCAGTTTCCAATAACTGAGTCAAGTATCAGGTTTTTAGTTTTAATTACAATGAAATAAAATTAAGTTCCTTGGTCACACTAGCCATACTTCAAATGCTCAATAGTCACACATGGCTAGTGGCTGTTGTATTGGACAGTACTGCAAAGACCAGCCCTTTAAGTGTCTTTTGTATGCTCCATTCACATTTAGCAAGTTATCACATGCATTTGGCTTTATTATCCCTGCTTTCAGATGAGGACATGGAGGCTCTGAGTTGTCATTCATATAAGATCATATAATTAGAAATTAGTTCAGACTCACGTTAAGCATTTGGACCCCCTAGAGGCTAAATCCTTCCCTCATCCCACTGGCTGAAAGAAGAGCCAAATTGAACATCTGTGTTAGGTGTGCAAAAATCTGGAACTTTCCTAGACACTTTCCTTTCATGGCATATGGTTATGGCTACCATATTGCCCAAGTTAAAAACATAGACACATGGTCTTGACAAAAGATTTTTGCACTTCTTTCAGGTGTAAAAGACAGTGAGAGACATAGTTTGGAAACCAAAATGTTAGAATTTGAGGACATTTCAATAATTTATGGCAGTGGCTTCCAACATCTTCTAAGCAGAATAACTCTTTTGTCCATGATATCTTAGATAGAATCCCAATATATAAAATCAACAAAATGAAGCTGCTTTGTCATATCTTAGGTAAGAGCTCTCAGAGTACTGGTCACGCAAGAGCCTCCTCTGTCATACCCTATACTCACCATGGCAGCTGCTGAAGTAATACCCAGGACCACACAACACAATGAAACAGCATTTAAAAGCCACTCTTTAGAGAGGACTTCTGCTTTCAGAAAGATGGAGTTAATGTATTTTCCCCTATCTCACTAAGTATAGCTAAAAACTCCAAGACATTATATTTAAAACAAGTACAAGTCAGCCACCAGTGGCTCATGCCTGTAATCCCAGCTACTCAGGAGGCTTGAGTTCAGGAGAATTGCGGTTCAAAGCCAGCTTGGGCAAATAGTTCATGAGACCCTATCTCGAAAAAATCTATCACAAAAAAGGTCGGGTGGAGTGGCTAAAGATGAAGGCCCTAAGTTTAAACCCTAGTACCACAAAATAAGTAAATAAAACAAATATAATAAAACTCATAAAGGTGGAGAGAAGGTAGCAGATAACTTTGGGACCTAAAGAACAACATGGTGGTGAATTCCTGGGGTTTGTTGTTGTTTTGTTTTATGCTTTTGCCTGAAATATCCCAGACTGGGTGCCGGGGAAGCCAGGACCAGCACACTGGAAACTCTAATGGATGCAAACAAAGAAGCCTGCTCATTCTAGTCAAAGAACCAGGAAAGAGATACCCTCACAACACAGAAAACTTTTAGATAATGATCACTTTACTCTAACCAAACATCATAGAGAATACTGCAGCTTCTAACCCCACCTTCATCAATAAAGGCCTAGAAGGAAACCCATAAGTTTTCCCACTCTTGAGGCTGTAACAAGGAAAACAAACCCCATCACGCTCCTGGGTGCTGTCAGAGGTTAGGGTTAGGGTTACCCAGGACTCTCATATTTGCTTCTGTTGTCAATGGAAACCATTGACTCCTCCAGAGACCACATGGGCAACCTGGACTTTCACTCCTCTTGGCAATAGGGAGGCATCCCTCCCTTATGCTCTAGAGAGTCAGGACTTTCAATGCCACCCATTAGTAATTAAGTCTCCCACCATGATGTCAGTGGAGGCTACTGGAGGGTGACTATATCATAAGGGCTCTGACCTCATCAATGGACTAATCCATTGATGGATCCATAATTTGATGGCATTATTGGGAGGTTGTGGAAACTGTGGGAGGAGGGGCCTAGTGGTGAAAACTGTAGGTTATTGGGGGTATGTCCTAGAAAGGTGTATCTTGTCTCTCTCTCTCTCTGCTTGGCTAGTATAAGGTGAGCAGCTTGCCTCTGCTATGACTTTCTGCCATGATGTACTGCCTCTCCATAGGTTCAGAATCCCAGGACCCAAGTGACCATAGACTGAAAAACTATACATCAAAATAAATTTTTCCTCCTTTAAGTTGTTTATCTCAGATGTTTTGTCACAGTGATGGAAAGCTGACTAATAAAATAGTTGAAACAAAAATCGTAACACTGTCTGGTATAGTACCCAATGCATGTAGAGGAAATATTTAAGACAATTATATTACAAATGGGGGAGGACAGAGGAGCATAAAGAGAAATTTCTACACTTCACTTGAACTGGTAAAAAGTTTCTTCTAGTAGATTAGAACAAGTTATGTATATACAATACAGTAATCACAGCAACTATTTAAAAAATTATTCAAAGAAGTATATTCAGTGACACAATAAATCAAATAAACACAAATAAATCACAAAAACACAAATCAAAATGGAATTATAAAGAAGTTCAAATACCCGCGGAAGGCAGGGGGGAAAACTGAAGAATAACAAACAGAACAAACAAAAAACAAAAAATAAAGTGGCAGACTCCAGCCCCAGCATAACAATAATTACACTAAGTGTAGAAAATCTAAATATATCAAATCAGAGATTGGCAGAATGGAATTAAAAACAAGCCATGACCAGGGTTGGGAGTGTAGCTCAGTGGTAGAACACTTGCTTAGCATGCATGCAGCCCTGGATTTGGTCACCAGTATTGTAAAACAAAATTAATTAAATTTTTAAAAGGTTAGTGCTAGGCACAGTGATTCACATTTGCAATTCTAGCTACTGGGGAGGTGGAGATCAGAAAGATCAAGGACCAGGCAAACCCAGGCAAAACTGCAAGAACTTATTGGAAAAATAACTTAAGCAAAAAGGGCTATGGGAGTGGCTCAAGTGGTAGAGCACTGAGGCCCTGAGTTCAAACTCCAGTAAAATTTTTTTTCAATTTAAATACATAACCCAACTACATGTTGTTTATAATCAACTCACTTTAAATCTAACCATAAAAATAAGTTGAAAGTAAAATAATGGAAAAATATATTCCATGCATATATTAATCAGAAGAAAGCAGAATTAGCTGTATTACTATCAGATAATGTAAACTTCAGAGCAAATAAAATTATCAGGGACAGAGAAAAACATTACATAATAATGAAATGGTTAATTAATCAAAAAGACATAGGAACCATAACACACACAATAGCAGAGCTGCACCATAGGTGAAACAAAAACTGGTAGAACTAAACTGAGAAATAGATAAATTCTCAATTGACACAACAACTAAAAACAATCCATAAGAATATAGAAGTACTCAACATTCTCATCAACCAACAGGATCTAGCCCATTTACAGAACACTCCATCAAACAACAGAAGGCTAAATATTCTTTTCAAGTACCCACAGAAAATACAGCAAATAGACATCCTGGGCCAGAAAACAAACTTCAACAAATTGCAAAGGTGTAAAATCATACAAAGAGTTATTTTTGACCATAATAGAATCAGAGTAGAAATCAATAACAGAAAAATCCCCAATTGTATGGAAACTAAGCAACAAACTTCTAAACAATCCAGTGATCAAAGAGGATGTCTCAAGAGGAATTGTAAAATATATGCATATACAAACATGTATATGTATAGTGTAATACACATGTTTAGTGTGTATATATACACTAAGTAAAATGAAAATTAAAATACATATACAACATATTGAAATCTATGGGTCACAGTTAAAGCAGTGATAAAAGGGAAATTTATGACACTAAGTGCATACATTAGAAATGAGGAAATGTCTCAAATGACTAATCTAAGTTCCCACCTCAAGAACCTAGAACCAGAACAACAAAATAAGCCTAAAGCAAGCAGAAGAAAGCAGAAATCAATGAAACTGAAAACAGAAAAACAATAAAGAGAATCAGTGAAAAACAGCAGTCTAAAAAGGACACAGACTATATGATTAGATTTATGTAACAGTCTCAAAATGAGAAAAGTGTAGCAATGGAGAACAAATCAGGAATTGTCAAGGTTTAAGGATGGTGTGGAAAGATAGATATTACGGTACAGGTATAGCAAAAGGAAAATCTTTGTAGCAGTAAATGATTCCATATCTTGACTGTAGTTCCTTTAATATATAAATATTTTGACAAGGATCCAAGATGGCAGTTAGTGCAGGGCATCATTATTCCTGAGCTCCATGACTCCAGAAACCATCTCAAGATGTGGGAGCTACACTTGGCTAATTCTGATTGCTTCTAGCCAGAATAACTGCCAATTCATTAGGTGCACATAAAATTTAAGGACCCTTAAAACAGCTTTTAATTGCACCTAACATGCAGGAAAATCCTGGCCTGGTATAGCAAACAGGGCGGGTCTGTCCTGGGAAAAAAGCCCTGGGCCTTTTCTCCTTTTGTTTTCTTTCTTTCTTTCTTTCTTTCTTTCAATAAGCAGAAAATAGAGCATTAGTCAGAATTGAACTCTGCAACATCCTGGACCTATAACCCATGGAAAGCCTCCCTACGCCCCACCGTGCTAAACTCAGTCTCAGTAAGTGTCTGGCTTGAGAAAAGGAGCACACTATTTCTCCCTGCCAGCTGGTTTCAAAGTTGCCACATAAACCTGCAGACTCAACAGGTGAGCAACACACACCACATGCAACTCCCCTACCCACCCACCCCCGGGGAACATAACCCAGCATAACCCCCGGGCAGATTGAACCCCCACTCAACAAAACTAAAAAGCATAAACAGCAAATTGTCATCTAACACTGAGAGCTGGGGTGGAGTGGAACACTGAACCTGCCCCAGAGAATAGGGGTAGGACAAGGAGCCAAACTCTCAATGAATGAAGGTGGGAAAAGTAACAAATGCTGAGAGCTAGGTTGGGTTGACAAGCCAACCTCCCAAAGTGAGGTGGTGGATCGCTGAACTAGTCTCCTGGGACTGAGAGCTGTACTCAAAACTGAATTGCCCCACCTTGCTGGGGGAGGAGCTGACCAGCCAGAGTTGCAGCTGTAGGGAAATGCAGCTGCCGCATGGTGAAAACAACAGATCTGATCACCTTGCACAAACTGGCAGTGAGTTACCTCAGCTCTGCAACCTGCCCTGTGGACAGAAGGAACCAAATACCACTCACAAGCCAGTCACCTGGTGAGACCACTTCAGAGCTCCTACTTGTAACAGATGGCCCATAAGACCAAGGAAAGTGGAAAGAAAAAGAAAAAAACCCTCTTGCTGTCTCCACCTCAAGCTATCATACAAGAGGGGAAGCACCCTTCACGACAAAGCCCAGAATACCAAGTACCAATACCAGAATTGGATACCAAAGGAATAAGTCCAGAACTTTTACAGAGCAGACTGAAATTTTTGTTGTTACTTTATCTGTTTTTTGTATTATTAACTTTAACATCACTATTTTCTTATCCCTATTCTTATCCCCTTCATTTTCTCTCCTTTTCTTGTGCTACAATCCATTGTTCTCCCTCCCAACTACTCTTTCTGCCCCTTCTCATCCACTCTCTTCCCCTGTCTTCACCTCCCGCTCATCGTCTTCCCCAACTTGTCAACACACTACCCCTACCTCCTACACACTCACCACCTGCAGACTAGCCTACTGTACCAACCATACACACCCCCAACCCCTGCAATCTCTAACCCAAGCACCCTCCACTACAACAGCTCAAATACATCCCAACACACACAAGGGCCACAAAACCCAGCAGCCCCCATACCTCTTCTCCCACCCTCCCCTTTTGCCCCCACTTTTAGTGCCACTTTTACCAATTACCCAAGTTTCTACCTCTAGCTAAACAACCATTACCCCTCCAACTCCCATTGTTTATAGATATTATCATCAAGGGGTTTTTTATATAATAGGTAAAGAATTGGTCTGGCATTAAACCTGTGAATTTCCTGCAAATTCAAACCACACTAAGATTCCACCTCACCCCTCTTAGAATAGCCATCATCAGCAACACCACCAACAACAGGTGTTGGCGAGGATGCGGGGAAAAAGGAACCCTCTTACACTGTTGGTGGGAATGTAGACTAGTACAACCACTCTGGAAAAAAATTTGGAGGCTACTTAAAAAGCTGGACATCGATCTACCATTTGATCCAGCAATACCACTCTTGGGGATATACCCAAAAGACTGTTGCTCCAGAGGCACCTGCACATCCATGTTTATTGCAGCACTATTCACAATAGCCAAGTTATGGAAACAGCCAAGATGCCCCAGCACTGACGAATGGATTAAGAAAATGTGGTATCTATACACAATGGAATTTTATGCAGCCATGAAGAAGAACGAAATGTTATCATTCGCTGGTAAATGGATGGAATTGGAGAACATCATTCTGAGTGAGGTTAGCCTGGCCCAAAAGACAAAAAATCGTATGTTCTCCCTCATATGTGGACATTAGATCAAGGGCAAACACAACAAGGAGATTGGACTATGAGCACATGATAAACGCGAGAGCACACAAGGGAGGGGTGAGGATAGGTAAGACACCTAAAAAACTAGCTAGCATTTGTTGCCCTTAACTCAGAGAAACTAAAGCAGATGCCTTAAAGCAACTGAGGCCAATAGGAAAAGGGGAACAGGTACTAGAGAAAAGGTGAG
Source organism: Castor canadensis (assembly GCF_047511655.1). NCBI lineage: Eukaryota > Metazoa > Chordata > Mammalia > Rodentia > Castoridae > Castor > Castor canadensis. Next base: position 123,767,471 of record NC_133405.1, on the reverse strand, counting down.
ATCAAAAAGAATTAACCTAGAAGGTAACACCCACACACAGGAAATCAATGTGAGTCAATGCCCTGTATAGCTATCCTTATCTCAACCAGCAAAACCCCTTGTTCCTTCCTATTATTGCTTATACTCTCTCTACAACAAAATTAGAGATAAGGGCAAAATAGTTTCTGCTGGGTATTGAGGGGGGGGAGCGGGAGGGGGTGGAGTGGGTGGTAAGGGAGGGGGTGGGGGCAGGGGGCAGAAATGAACCAAGCCTTGTATGCACATATGAATAATAAAAGAAAAATGAAAAAAAAAATTAAAAAAAAGAAAAAAACCTGTGAATTTCCACCTCCAGGTGATATTTTACACCTCCAGCCCACGGACAGAAATAGCACATCAACCTAGCTAACAACTAAGTCAATCACAACACAAAAATTAAATCAAGGGAAAGAAAACAGGCAATTAAAACCAACAACTAACCAATCAAGAACATACTTGCACAGCACCAATTGGAGTAATGGGGAGAAGAAGGAATGGAAACTACACTCCTCAAAAAATAATTCAATAGAGGATTTAGTGGGAAATGAAGAAAATGGATACCCAGTTCTTGACTCCAACAAAACAGTGATAAATGCCATTAATGACCCTAGTGATGCCCACAAAAAATGCCTCAAAGAGGAAATCATGGAAAAAATACTGGACACAGTTAACCACAAAGAACAAGATGAACTCAAGAAATTTCAAGACACCACAAATAAAGAACTTGAGAAGACACAAAAACAACTAAATGTACTCAGAGAGAATGTAAACAAATACCAAAGTGAAATAAAGGTCACTATAAAAAAAGAGATATAGGAAATAAAGAAAACAACACAAAATATAAGAGAAGACTTGAACAAAGGCATGGAAAACCTCAGAAAAAAGAATCAAATAGAAATCCTGGAAATAAAAAGTCCCTTTAGTCAAACAAAAAAACACAGTGGAAGGCAGAATCTCAGAGTTCAAAGATAAAGTAGAAATTAAAGAAAAAACAGAAGAACTCCCAATCAAAAAATTCAAGAGTTGTAAAAGGAACATGCAAGAACTCAGTGACTCCATCAAAAGACATTGAAGAAGGAGAAGAGGTGTAAGCAAAAGTGATACATAATATATTAGATAAGATAATAACAGAAAATTTCCCAAATCTCAAGAAAGATTTGACCATTCAAGTACAGGACACCTCCAAGACACCAAACAGACTTGACCAAAATAGAACCTCTCCACAGCATATTATCATTAAAACAACTAGGACAAAGATCAGAGAAAGAATATTGAAGGCTGTAAGAGAGAAAAAACAAATAATACATAAAGGTAAGCCCATCAAAATCACAGCAGGTTTTTCAACAGACCTTAAAGGGAAGAAGGGCATGGAGTGAGGTGTTTTGGCACTGAATGAAAATAATTTCAGCGCTCTACCCGGCAAAACTATCATTCAAAATGGATGGAGCAATAAAAATCTTCCACGTTAAACAGAAACTAAAACAATATATGACCACCAAGCCACCACTACAGAAGATTCTCCAAGGAATTCTGCACAAAGAAGATGAAAGCAAACAAAACCAGGAAATATTAAACTGCAGAAGAAGAAAAGACAAGTAATCAGACAGTAGCATTGATTTGGCTGCACACATTCAAATCCTTAAACAACAAAAACAGCGGGAATCACCACATAGCTATAAATATTAACTCTGAATGTCTAATAGACTCAACTCCCCCATCAAGACACCATTTGGCAAACTGGATTAAAAAGGAAGATTTGACAATATGTTGTTTACAAGAGACCCATCTTATTGACAGAAATAAGCACTGGCTTAGGGAGAAAGGCTAGAAGAAAATTTATCAAGCCAATGCCCCCGCAAAACAGGCAGGAGTAGCAATATTTACATCAGACAAAGCAGACTTCGAACTTACATTGGTCAAATGAGACAAAGAAGGGCACTTCATACTAATAAAAGGGACAACACATCAAAAGGAAATAACAGTTATCAACCTATATGCACCCAATGTTGTTGTACCCAATTTCATCAAACATACTCTAAAGGACCTAAAAGCATATATAGACTCCAACACAGTGGTAGTGGGAGACTTTAATACCTCTCTATCACCAATAGATGGTCATCCATACAAAAATCCTAGACCTAAATGGCACCACAGATCAAATAGACCTAACTGATGTCTACAGAATATTTCATCCAGCAGCAGTCAACTACACATTCTTCTCAGCAGCCCATGGAACTTTCTCCAAAATAGACCATATCTTAAGGCACAAAGAAAGCCTCAACAAAAATAAGAAAATTGAAATAACCCCCTGAATTCTATCTGATCACAATGCAATAAAACTAGAACTCAACAACAAAAGCAGCAGCAGAAAATATGCAAACAATTGCATGCTGAACAATGCATTGCTCAACAATGAGTGAGTCACAGAAGAAACAAGAGAGGAAATCAAAAAGTTCCTGGAGTTTAACAAAAATGAAAACACAACCTATCAGAACCTATGGACATAGCAAAGGCAGTACTAAAAGGAAAGTTTATAGCTATGAGTGCATATATTAAAAGGAAAGAAGATCTCAGATAAGTGACCTAATGCTACATTTCAAACTTCTAGAAAAATAAGAACAAGCAAAACCCAAAAGAAGCAGAAGGAGAGAAATAATAAAAATAAGGGCTGAAATTAATGAGAGACCAAAAAAGCCATACAAAGAATCAACGAAACAAAAACCTAGTTCTTTGAATAAATAAACAAATTTGACAAGCTCCTGGCAAATCTGACTAAAATGAGGAAATAAAAGACCCAAATTAGTGAAATAAAAGACCCAAATTAATAAAATCAAAAACAAAAAAGGGAGATTACAACAAACACCAAGGAAATCCAGAGAATCATCAGGGACTACTTTGAGAACCTATATTCAAATAAATTGGAAAATCTTGAAGAAATGGACAAATTTCTAGATAGTTATGACCATCCCAAACTGAACCAAGAGGATATTAACCACCCAAACAGATCTATAACACATAACAAAATTGAAGCAGCAATAGAGTCTCCCCAAAAAGAAAAGTCCAGGACCTGATGGATTCTCTGCTGAATTCTACCAGAGCTTTAAAGAAGAGCTAATACCAACACTCCTTAAACTTTTCCACAAAATAGAAAGGGAAGGAACACTGCCTGACTCATTCTGTGAAGCCAGTATTATAACTCATCCCAAAACCGGACAGGGACACATCCAAAAAGGAGAACTAAAGGCCAATCTCCTTAATGAACATCGATGCAAAAATCCTCAATAAAATAATGGCAAACAGAATCCAACAACATATCAGAAAGATCATTCACCATGACCATGTCAACTTCATCTCAGGGGTTCAGGGATAGTTCAACATATGCAAATCATTAAATGTAATATAGCACATTAATAGAACCAAAGACAAAAACCATTTGATTATCTCAATAGATCCAGAAAAATCCTCCAATAAGAGTCAACACCATTTTATGAAAAAAGCCCTAAGGAAACTAGAAGTAGAAGGAACATACCTCAACATTGTAAAGGCTACATATGACAAATCTATAGCCAACATTATACTTACGGGGAAAATCTGAAACCATTTCCCCTAAAGTCAGGAATGAGACAAGGGTGCCCACTCTCCCCACTCCTATTCAACATAGGCCTGGAATTCCTAGCCAGAGTAATAAGGCAAGAAGAAGAAATAAAAGGATTACAAATAGATAACAAAGTAATAAACTATCCCTATTCACAGATGACATGATCTTATACCTTAAAGACCCAAAAAACTCCACCCAAAAACTCCTAGACACCATAAACAGCTTCAGCAAAGTAGCAGGATACAAAATCAACTTACAAAAATTAGTAGCCTTTCTATACACCAACAATGAACAGGCTGAGAAAGAATATAGGAAAACAATTCCATTTACAATAGCCTCAAAAAAAATCAAATACCTAGGAATAAACTTGCCAAAGGATGTGAATGACCTCTATAAGGAGAGCTATGAACTACTGAAGAAAGAGATTGAAGAAGACTACAGAAGATGGAAAGATCTCCCATGCTCATGGATTGGCAGAATCAACATAGTACAAATGGCTATGCTACCAAAAGCAATCTACATGTTCAATGCAATTCCCATCAAAATCCGAATGACATTCATCACATAGATTGAAAAATCTACCCTAAAGTTCATTTGAAAACATAAAAGACCACGAATAGCCAAGGCAATACTGAGCAAAAAGAGCAATGCTGGAGGTATCACAATATCGAACTTCAAACTCTACTACAGAGCCATAGCAATAAAAACAGCATGGTACTGACACAAAAACAGATATGAAGACCAGTGGAACAGAATAGAGGATGCGGATATAAATCCACCCAGCTATGCCCACCTAATTTTTGACAAAGTTGCCAAAAACATACGATGGAGAAAAGTCAGCCTCTTCAACAAATGTTGCTGGGAAAAGTGGTTATCCATCTGCAAGAAACTAAAACTAGATCCATGTCTATCACCCTGTACTAGTATCAACTCAAAGTGGAGTAAGGACCTTAATATCAGACCTGAAACCTTGAAGTTAGTATTGGAAAGAGCAGGGAATACACTAGGAGCAATAGGTATAGGCAAGGACTTTCTCAATAGAACTCAAGCAGAGGAGAAAGGATTGACAAATAAAACTACATAAAATTAAAAAGCTTCTGCACAACAAAAGAAATGGTCTCTAAACTGAAGAGACCACCCACAGAGTAGGAGAAAATATTCGATAGGTATACATCAGACAAGGAACTGATAACACAATATACAGAAAGCTCAAAAAAACTAAACTACCCCAAAATCAATGAACCAATAAAGAAGTGGGCAACTGAAACAAATAGAAATTTTTCTTTTTCTTTTTTTATTCATTTATTCATATGTACATACATTGTTTGGGCCATTTCTCCCCCCTGCCCCCTGCCCCCTTCCTTCCCTCCCCACGCCTGCTTCCAGGCAGAACCTGTTCTGCCCTTTTCTCCAATTTTGTCGAAGAGAAGACATAGCAATAATAAGAAAAACATAGCATTTTTGCTAGTTGAGATAAGGATAGCTATACAGAGAGATTCCTAGCATTGCTTCCATGCGCAAGTGTATTACAATCCAAATTGATTCATATCTACCTGACTTCTTCACTACTTCCCGGTCACCTTCCCATATTGACCTCTGTCATTTTAAGATTACTGTATTAGTTCCTCTGCAATGGGGACATCAAACACTTTTAAGTTTTGGGTTTCCTACCTATCCCCATTCTTCCCGTATGTGCTCTCCCCTTAGCCTGTGACCCAAGTCCAACAACATTGCTGCATTTGCCCTAGATCTAAAGTTCTCATATGAGGGAGAACATATGACTTTGGTCTAACCTCGCTCAGGATGATGGTCTCCAGTTCCATCCATTTATTTGCCAATGATAAAATTTCATTCTTCTTCATGGCTGAGTAAAACTCGACTGTGTATAGATACCACATTTTCTTAATCCATTCATCAGTAGTGGGGCATCTTGGCTGTTTCCATAACTTGGCTATTGTGAATAGTGCTGCAATAAACATGGGTGTGCAGGTGCCTCTGGAGTAACCTGAATCTCATTCCTTTGGGTATATCCCCAGGAGTGGGATTGCTGGATCATATGGCAGATCTATGTTTAGATTTTTAAGAAGTCTCCATATTGTTTTCCAGAGTGGTTGCACTAGCTTGCATTCCCACCAGCAGTGTATGAGGATTCCTTTTTCCCCACATCCTCAGCCAACACCTGTTGTTGGTGGTGTTTTTGATGATAGCTATTCTAACAGGGGTGTGGTGGAATCTTATTGTGGTTTTGATTTGCATTTCCTTTATGGCCAGAGATGGTGAGCATTTTTTCATGTGTTTTTTTGGCCATTTGAATTTCTTCTTTTGAGAAAGTTCTGTTTAGTTCAGTTGCCCATTTCTTTATTGGTTCATTGCTTTTGGGAGAGTTTAGTTTTTTGAGTTCCCTGTATATTCTGGTTATCAGTCCTTTGTCTGATGTATAGCTGGGAGATATTTTCTCCCATTCTGTGGGTGGTCTCTTCAGTTTAGAGACCATTCCTTTTGTTGTGTAGAAGCTTTTTAATTTTATGTAGTCCCATTTGTCCATCCTTTCTCTTACCTGCTGAGCTGCTGGGGTTCTATTGAGGAAGTCCTTGCCTATACCTATTGCTTCCAGAGTATTCCCTGCTCTTTCCTGTACTAACTTCAGAGTTACAGGTCTGACATTAAGGTCCTTGATCCATTTTGAGTTGATACTAGTACAGGGTGATAAACATGGATCTAGTTTCAGTTTTTTGCAGGCAGATAACTGCTTTTCCCAACAACATTTGTTGAAGAGGCTATACAGAACTTCTTCAAAGGAAGATGTCCAAATGGCCAAAAAACACATGAAAAAATGCTTGCTATCCCTGGCCAGAAAAGACAGGCAGACAAAAACGACACTAAGATTCCACCTCACTCCTGTTAGAATTGCTACCGTCAAGAACATCACCAACAAGAAATGTTGGCAAGGATGCAGGAGAAAAAGGAACTCTCACACACTGCTGGTGGGAATGTAAGCTAGTATAACTACTATGGAAAACAATATGGGGGCTTCTTAAAAAACTAAACATAGATCTGCCATATGATCCAGCAATACCACTTTAGGGATATACCAGAAGGAATGTGACTCAGGTTACTACAAAGGCACCTGCACGACCATGTTTATTGCAGCACTATTCACAATAGCCAAGCTATGGAAACAGCGAAGATGCCCCACTACGAACGAATGGATTAAGAAAATGTGGTATTTATACACAATGGAATTTTATTCAACCACAAAGAAGAATGAAATTTTGTCATTTGCAAGTAAATGGATGGAACTGGAGAACATCATCTTAAGCGAAGTTAGCCAGGCTCAGAAGGCCAAAAATCACATGTTCTTCCTCATATGTGGATTATAGACATAAAACAAATGCAGTAGTATTATTTGACATGGGTGACACACTAGAGGGAGACTGCACATGGGAGGGATAGGGAAAGGGAAGGAAATCAAAAACTTGAATGTGGTTGATATGCTCACTGTATAGGAATGAATATAGTAATCTTAAACTGGCAGAAGCCACTATGGGAGGGGAGTAGAAAGTAGTGAAGAGGTCTGGTAGAGATGAACCAGTGTGGGTTGTAATACACATATGCATGGAAACAACACAAGGAATCTCCCTGTATAGCTATCTTTATCTTAGACTAGCAGAAATGCTATGTTTTTCTTATTATCTTTTAAGTTTCTTCTTCAACAAAACTAGAAAACAAGAGGGTAGAACAGGTTCCACCCCGAGGCAGAGGGTGGGGGAGAGAGAGGGGGAAGATGGCCCAAATAATGTATATACATGTAAGTAAATGTAAAAATGATAAAATAGAATTAAAAAAACAGAAATGAAAAAATAAATAAATATTTGAAAATAAGTTTTTTTAAAAGAATGGTTAGACAACCACATCAAATGTTGGTAAGAATGTGGAGTCACTAGAATTTTCCTACTCTGCTGGTAGGAGCACAAATTGTCATGATTAACTTAGAAAACAGTTTGGCCACATCTACTAAAGCTAAAAGTGTGTGTGTACTTTTCAGCTTGACAGTTTCACTCCCCGGTATATACTCAAGTGAAGCAAAAGCATATGTCCATGAAAAAACTTATGAAAGAATTATCATAGGGTTTTTATTCATACTACCAAAAAACTAGAAACAAGTCAAATGTCCATGAACATTAAAATGGATGAGTGAATTGAAGAACACTCATATGATAAAAATGAGAAAACCAGAAAGGAACTGATACTGTTACACCCAACCACAGGAGGAATCTTACAGGCATTTTGTTAAGAAAACAAGCCAGACACAAAAGAACACATTGTATGATTCTTCATAGGTCAAATTCAAGAACCGGCAAAACCAATCAACAGAGGTGAAAGAGGTCAGAATACTGATTATCTCAAGCAAGCAGTATGGATACTGACTGACAAGTGGCATGAAAGAAACTTTTGGGGCTATGGAAATGACGTATAGCCTGCTCTGGGTGTTGTTTACATGGGTGTATACCTATGTAAAAATTCATTAAACTGTGTACTTAAAATTAATGTACTGTATGCAAGACAAACTTCATTTTTATTGAAGTTTTGTTTACTTTTTATGCATACAAAAAACAAACCAGAAGTGAAAAATGAAACCACTGGTTTAGGGAAACTGGCAGTGTCTGCGCTATTGGGTCACTGTGAATAACAATGAAGTGAGAGAGTATTGCGATTAACACAGATATGCCCTCCTGCCCTTCCATCTTTTTCAACTTTCTTGGTGGTATAATTTCAGTCCCAAATCTGCTATCCCTGACTGCTCGACCTAAGCAGTGCCTATGTTACATTACATATTTATTTACTCCCACTAAAGATATTATCACGCCTCGAGTGAATATCTATTTACAAATACTTGCAGGAAGGAGTATGGCACTGTGGAGTTGGAATGAGTAGGTTTGAATGCCTACTTTGTCACCTGCTAAACCAACTTTGGGCAAGCTCCTAAGCTCTAGCACTCTAGTTTCTGCCTCACAGTGGAACTCTCTCTAGTAAAAGCTATAAATTAAAGGCAGATTCGATAGGTGAAAGAATATGCCAGTCTCTCCTCCTTGGAATGAAGGATCAAATCTGATTCATTCCTGTGTTCTTAGAGTTTAATCCAGTGGTACACAGGAAATAACCAATATGGCCTAGCAGTTAAAAGTAAGGTTTCTGGCTGAGTGCAATGGTTTAAGCCTGCAATCTTAGTCACTTTGGGGGTAGAGATCGGGAGGACCCTGGTTCAAAGTCAGTCCAGCAAAATGTTCCTGAGACCCATCTCGACCAATGGTTGGGCACCAAAATGTGCTACACGGGGAAGCACAAATAAGAGGGTCGTGGGGTCAGGACAGCTCAGGCAAAAAGGTTTTATCTAAAAAAAAAAAAAGTAATGCAAAAAAAATGGAATGGCTCAAGTGGTAGAGTGTCTACCAACAAATGCAAGGCCCTGAGTTCCACCAAAAAAAAAAAAAAAGAAAGAAAGAAAGAAAAAAGCAGCAAGGTTTCTGGATCCACAAAGGCCTGGGATCAATCCAGCTTCACTATTTATCTACTGTGTGGCTTTGGACACACAATTTCATCTCGCTAGTAAAATCTCCTTGCTTATAAAATGAGAGAATTAAATAACATCATTTATGGAAAGGGCTCAGGACAGTGTCTGGTACATAGTAGAAGCTCAAAACTATTAACCTAAGAATAAATAACTGTGTAACTGAACTGATCTGCCAAGGGATTGTAGTTGAAATTATCTCTCTGAGTGACCTGAATCTCAAGTCAGCATGGGGGTGAGAAGAAAAAGTTGGTCCCTGTAGTACCCATCATAGCCGAAATGTACAAGATGCTGTTTGAAGGACGTGAATTCCTTTCACCTCAGTAAGGGCCTCTGAGGGGGGAAAGGTGGAAGTGGACTCTCACTGGACAAAGCAAATGAACTGGGGAAGGGAAAGAAAAGCAGTCATTTCTGTCCCTCCTTCTGGATAAAGACAAAGTACTGTGTGGAGGCTGGTGTGTGGCCCTGGGCCCATGCAGAAGTATTGATTTGTTCTTTCCAGGAAGAAATGCACATTATTCATTTTTAAATAGGCTGGCTGGTTCTGGACGGTAACTCCTGTGACTTTGAAATAACATACTTGCGATTTTGGGTATCAGCTGCTTTGGAGGGAAGGTGTGCTGTTTTGATTAAGTGGTTACATAAGAGAGTTCTGATGTTAGCACCATGATTAATGGAGGAAATTTCCTTAGTCTAGTCCTGTCTCTACCTGTTCTCCACTCCATACTTGTGGCCATGATCTCCCCAGAACTCATTATGAGGAATAACTTGTTCTGTGGTGCTGTCTTCACCCGTCCAGACAAATGTGTTATTTTCCACAGTGGTTTGAAAAGTTCCTAGCCCAGGATCACTTTGCCTGGCAGTTATTGCCTTTTCAACCATTCTACAACACGGTATGATTTTGTCCTCACAACAGCTACCCAGTATGGCAACACACTGGCCTATTCTACAACTGCAGAAACTAAGGGAGTGGGTATAGAAACGGAAGACAAAAGGCATGGGAGCTAGCCAGACTTAAGAAGGGGAAGTTGTGGAGGCACTTAGGATCTAATTAGTCAATTAATCAGTTAAGAAAATGCAAGACAGATAGTGCTTATTCTACTAAGAAAAAGTCAGAAAAAATAGATTTATTGAGACACTGGAAATTTAAGTTAGATACTTAGGAGTACTTCTCCAAAATATACTACCACACTCCACTTTATAGAATAAGGATTCCAAAAAGTTGTGCTAAATATAACTTGATTCTGCATTCAAAAATTTATTCACGAATTATTTCTATAAATATCTATTGCATATCTCTTATGTGCAAGACATGTTGAAGAAAATGGAGGGAAGAAAAAACACATGTGCACTCAAGAAGTTTGCCACATAATAGAGGAGGAGAGTTGAAGAGACACAGATGACACAGAATGTGGAAGTGCCATTGGGTTTTTAGAGGAGGTAGAGGCCTATGGGAGCAGCAGGCAATCCAGGGAAGGCTTCATAAAGGATACTTTTGAACCCTGTGGAGGTCAGATTTGCACAAATTCAGAGGGTGGATGTACCCACCAGAGATGAGACCTGACACAAACAAACACATCAGAAGCTAGAAAGAACCAGATTTCCTCACAGAGTCTGAATGACTGGAGTTGGACCTATTACTATTGAGGCCTACTTTAAAATGCTTTGGGGAAAAAGAGTCCCTAAAGACCATGAACTCATTTACCTCACCATGTGGATTGCCCCCCTTATGTTATACATATGCAAATTCAAAACAGTATCTATGTGCTCTCTAGGTAGTAGTGGTGCCATTCTATCTGGTGGGGATCTGGCATAGGAGGGAACCTTTCCTAATTATGTGTGGGTGTTACTTTTAGTGTAAATTAGTCCCAGTGAAAACTCACAGATTGGGCTGGATTGTGTTTCACCACTTCTGATGGCAGAGAGAAGTGGTCTAGAAGGCCTGTTTTGTAAAGCACATTCGCATGCTGAGTTCAATTCCAAGCACCATAAAAGCAAACAAAAGTAGTGTTTTTTTAAAAACAAGGTTTCTAGCTAAGCACATTTTATACCATCCTAGATTTGAATAGCCTTATTTGTGAGCCCAAAAGTGTATAACTGTATAACCCTGAGCTCAGATCTAACCAACTCAGAGCATAAGTCTCAGACAGCTATTGTCCTGGCTGTCATCGCTAGATGACCTTTACTGTTGTTGCCCCTGCTCGAGGGATAAGACTAAAGATGTGGTGTAAACTCCCTTCCCAGCAGGTCGTATGTCAGAGGGATTAGGATGCCACCTGGTTTGTACCCTCATGGAATTACTGACCTCAGTGACCTGGAATGGCCTCTGCAGTTATTTTTAAGCCAAGTAGTTGAGAATTAGTCATCACCTAGAATTTAAGATGTGTGTTTCTTGGCCTTATAACAGAAAACCTAGCTCAATACACATGCAATATATCTACCCTCAGGCACAACATGTAATAAAACTTCTGCTTTGGAGTAGTTCCTATTATAATCCAGGATGATGAATCATCTTGAGTCTTTACCCATTTTGGTCTCCAAAAGGGAATTGCTTCGGAGGTTCTTTCCAACAGGCCCTTATCATGATACTCTTCCCTCACAAACCAAGAGCCATCAGGGGATTTCTCCTGGATCAACAGGATGAATACAAGAGGCTTTCTAGCTTTGAGGAAATTCCCAGGAGATCAAGGCTTTTTGGTTGCGAGGATCATTACTGCTTCTTCTTGTCTGGCCCTCAGTCTCCCCTGCCACTTGGTTCCTGTTAAGCATAGTTCTTTACTGCACACTTGCCATCTGACCGACAGCTTGGTCTTCCTACAATGTCCACCAGACTCACTGGGCCCTCACCCTCTTCCTGTTGCCTTCCTGGATGCTTAGACTTTCTTTCTTACCTTCCCTGGAGAGTCTGAACTCTTTCTACAAAGGAACAGTTCAGCAGCCTCCTGAATACCCTGCCTTCTTAAATCACAGCATCTTGCACAGTTCATCTTTTCCCACCCTTTCTTCCCCTTGCACTCAGCTCTGATCCTTCTCTAAACCATTGCCTTAGCTCTCTGTATATGGTTGTGTCCTGTTTTTTAAAAATCACGACTACTTGTGTTGTTAGTACTGACACCATGAGTACATGCAAAAGCCATATAACCATAACCTAGCAATTCCATTCCTGAGTGAATGGACAAAGGAACTGGAAACAGGAACTCACAGGTCTCTGTACACTAATGTCCATGGCAGAACTATCCACACAGCCAAAAGGTAGAAACAATCCAAATGTCCATCAACTGATGAGTGGATAAATGAAATGTGGTCCACCCACACAATGGAAAGGAGTGGAATTCTGACCTGTTACAATATGGATGCACCTTGAACACATTATGGCAAGGGAAGTAAACCAGACACAAAAGGACAGATACTATATAATTCCACTTAGATGAAATCTCTAGTCTAGGTAAACTCATAGAGATAGAAAGCAGAACAGAGGATCTAAGGAAGGGAGAGTGAGGAGCAACTTAGTGAGTAAAAAGTGTTTATGTTGGAGATGATGGGAAAGTTTTGGGTACAGGTAGCAGTGATGGGTACTCAGCATTGTGAATGTAATTAATGCCACTGAATTGTACATTCACAAATGGTTTAAATGATCAATATTATGTCATGTGCATTTTACCAAAATTTTAAAAGCTGTTTTTTAAAATCTCTATTACCAGCACAGTTCCTATGAATGGGCTTTTTTCTTTCAGTGCCTTCACCTGCCTTGCCTCTCCATACATCTGTGGACAGCAGTTGGCACCTAGAAATGCTCACATCTGAAAAACAAATGAGCTTACCTAGGGAGAGAAGGGACTATACACTAAAGAGCTCTGCTGCTTCAAGCACAGTCTGTTCAACAGCACAGTCATGCCCCTGCAGAGTTACAAACACACTCGCCAGGGAAAGAGTCAAGGCTTGTGTTTCCTGAGGCAGCACAGAGGAGCACAGTCAACTGAACAGGAAAAAGGAAGGCACTTCCCACGCCACTGAGCTCAGGCCTGGGCCCCACCCCTCTTCCTCAAGCTCCTTTCTCAGAACAGCACAATTGTAGGAGAAATCTTAGCTCTGATCAGCCATTCTGTCCCAGACACTGTTGCTTCCCCAAGAGGGCAGTGTCTCTGGTATTCATCCAAGAGTTAAATGGATTTTTAGGGATCAAAGACTTAATTCACATGAAAAGCAAGGTTTACAGCGGAGCAGAATTACTGTTTGTGCTTCTTTTCTCCTTTCTGTAATTTACTTCTAGTGTGTTAGAAACTCCTGGGGGAAAAGTGAATGTGATTTTTTTTTCAATTAAGATTGACTCCAGTGAAATTTTCATTATATTCCCAAACTCAAAATTAAAAAGACAATAATGATTACTTATAGAAATTTCCCCCAATGTTCTGAATAATTCTTTTTAAGGTATACTCTATAATTTCTATTATCTGTAACTTTATTTTTTTTAATTCATATGTGCATACAAGGCTTGGGTCATTTCTCCCCCCTGCCCCCACCCCCTCCCTTACCACCCACTCCGCCCCCTCCCTCTCCCCCCTACCCCCTCAATACCCAGCAGAAACTATTTTGCCCTTATTTCTAATTTTGTTGTAGAGAGAGTATAAGCCATAATAGGAAGGAACAAGGGTTTTTGCTGGTTGAGATAAGGATAGCTATACAGGGAGTTGACTCACATTAATTTCCTGTGCGTGTGTGTTACCGTCTAGGTTAATTCTTTTTGATCTCACCTTTTCTCTAGTTCCTGGTCCCCTTTTCCTATTGGGCTCAGTTACTTTTAATTAGTTAGCATTTGTTGCCCTTAATGCAGAGAAACTATATCTGTAACTTTAAAACTCACTTGCTACAGAGGCAAATGGATGGCAGTGTCAGGCAAAGATCAACACTCCATCTTGTACATGGAAAATAAAAGCACACAAAGAACAGTAGCAGCCTACTTTGGTTTGCTTGTGGGAGAGACAGGACTTGAGCCAAAACCTCCTGACTCTTAAAAATCCAGGCCTCTTTTCCAAAATACCCTTCTGAACAGATGCAATGCAGGGATTAAGATCAGGTTTCTTGGCCAGGGTCAATGTGACAATTCAGCAGTATGAGAAGTTCTGAGGAGTGAGAGATAAAGCACCTAGAACTCAATATCTTTAAGACTAGGAAGAACTGATTTTGAGCCTTAACCTTTCAAGTTACTTGTGTCACCACCAGCAGGGGCCCAGCTACCCATATGATGGGGTGTTCTATGGCTGAAGGTCTATCAGGGAAAATTGAGTAGGCAGAATAGGGTAGATCTAGGATTAAGGGTGCTACTGTTGCCTGGCAGTTCAAACCACAATGTCCAAGATAATAGAGAAGCTTTAGATCTCAAAGGACATCCACACAGAGGGGGGTGCAAGACACCATGGCCAGACACTGGCCAGATTCCACATTATAGTGCAGGGAAGAGAATAGGGTATCCTGGGTTTCAGCTAGCAGCTGAGAACAGTCAGCTCCATCACCATGGAGATAGAGTGTAATGCAAGATCAGGAAGGCTACTCAAAGAAAGATCTGATTCAAGAGAAGAAACAGCAGTTCCGGTAAACAAACTAGACACTCAGGGTGAGAGTTTAAGTATCATTTGGGAATGCTTCTGGCTGCAAGTAATAGAGAAATAACTAGCAGTGGCTTAAACCTTGAGAGTGTTTCTTTACTACATAAAGAGATAAGCAGTCATGGAATTCTTTGAGCAGTTCAAAAATGCCATTGAAATTTCAGGCTTTTTTTTATCCTTCCCCTATATCATTCTTCAGTATATTGGATTTTTTGCCCTTGGATGTGTTTTTGAATGATTAAAAAATAGTTGCCATGCTATTTCATCACATAACTGTCCCCAAATGCAGGAAGTTGGGGAAAATATTTTTGAAAGAGTTCTTCTATTTCATTGGGTAGAGCTGTCACTATTGCCCACAGAGAAAATAGTATTTGCCCTTTTTATTTCTCTAGTCTGAAGGAGGCAAAAGAAAGAGAGGAATGATTATTGAATAAGAAGGCCACAGTGTCTGTCATAGTGTGGCAAGAAGGCTGTAGGGTCTCGCATCAAGCATTCCAGAGACTAGGCTTGGATAGCCAGATCAATTCCAGATCCCAATTTCCCAGTGGTGATGGAGCTTCTAATACTCTTATTCAGGTGACTTAGGGCTTATATGGGATTAAGCCTTTGGTTGAAGGTCTTTAACAAAAATCCATCATTTTCATTCCTTTCCAGGGGCCTGACTGCTGCCCACCTTTGCATCCATGTTAGACACTTCCAGGCCTTCCATTCAGTGAACAAGTTGAGTGGAATTACTCCTAAGACTCTTGCCTCCTCAGGTTCCCCTTGGGAGACCAGGGCCTCAAGTTAGTTCCTGTGGTGGGCTTTCTAGAAGTTATGGCAACTGAGCGTCTTGATAAATCCAGATAAACCCTCTCATGAAAGCTACAATTCCAAATCACAGTAACTGTAACCAGAGACAACAGTTACAGCTAACATTTATGTAGCATTTACTATGAGTCAGAAAGAGCAAGTTCTATGCCCTTTGTGTGCCTAACAACACATTTAGTCCTCACAATAGCTCTGCGATGAGGTGCTGTTATCATCTCCTGTTTCACATATGAGGAAACTGAGACACAAAAAGTTAAGGAACTTGCTTAAGGTCATACAACTAATAAGTGGCAGAGCCAGGATTTGAAGCTAGGCAGCCTGACCCCAGAACCTATGCTCTTAACCACTACACTGCTCTTACAACTAAGTGCTTTGACCAAACGCAGCAAAAAAAAATATTCAGCTCACAAAGGCAGTAGGGAACATGTAGATGAAGAAGGGATGGTAGTACTGCTCTTCCTTCCTTTCTTCATTGGCCCCCAGGGTCAATGGTTCCAGGGTCTGGAGCTTTTACCTGATTCTGTGGTAACACTGCATGATGGCATCCACTGAGCTGATAGAACCATTCCATGTGAACAGGGACATGTTGTATTAATAAGAAGTCTAAGTGAAGAGTGCCTAATCTAAATATTTGTGAAAAAAGCAGTCTCTGTAGCTAGAGTGCTCTGGACCAGACAAGATCGGACATGGCATATGTTAGGATGGAGTTGTCACTTTGGTTACACTTAACATTCCCACATAATGGAGTCTTTGTGAACTGTTAAAAATATATAAACAAAACATCACGCTTCTCACGCAGTTACTTTAGAGAGATTTTATGGCTGCCTGCCTAATGCTGACGTGAAATAGCTTTTGTCTTAACTCTTGGAGTCACTAGGTATCAATATTTGAAACACAAAGTTTTCTCCTATCAGTTTTAATTACTTTGTGCCTTTTTTGTTTGTAATGTGCCAAATATAAAAATTGTTTTAAGAAGGCTTTTATAATGCCACAATGTACTCCCACCCAGTACAATAAAGGGGAAAAAAAGAAAGTCTTTATACATACAGATTTCACTCAGGGTTCTTTTTTTTTTTTTTTTTTTTTTGCGGTACTGGGGTTTGAACCCAGGGCCTATACCTTGAAACACTCCACCAGCCAATTTTTGTGATGGGTTTTTTTCAGATAGGGTCTCACAAACTGTTTGAAGCCTGGCTGGCTTCAAATTGCAATCCTTCTGATCTCTGCCTCCTGAGTAGCTAGGATTACAGGTGTGAGCCACTGGTGCCCTCACATCCCTTTTTGACCTGGTCACCTTCCCCTTATCCTCCCACCTCTCTCCCTTGATTCTTCTCTAGTGAAGAAAAGGATGGTCAGGGATGGCCTGAAAGCCATAGTCTCTTTTCTGACCCCCTCACTCTGATCTTCCATTCTTCCAGATTGATTAGCTCCGTTTAGACACTATTTATGCCACAAAGACTCATAGGAAATGAATTTGTATTTGCGTTCCAAATTTGTAGCTCACATCAGAAGTGTAGTTTCCAGGTAGACCAATGGATGATACAATTCCCTCACTTGTAAGACATCCCACTTACAAAGCAGAGGAAAACCTCAATTCTCAGGGTGGGCTCAGTTAACCTGTGGTAAGAACTCTTAACATTTTAGAGGCTTACAACCAGAAAAGAGCATCTCTCATACTACATGTCTATCATAGCTCACTCCATGTCATATGCACTCAGACTAAGGAGGCAAAAAGAAAAGAAATATCACAATCCAGGGGAGGGGCAATGTAGGAGGGGAAAAGGAATATTTGGAGAACAATAGTACAGTTTACCACAAGAAATGAAATTTTCTCTCAGAAGAGCTCTAGGCTTAGAGACAAAACCCCAGGTTTCCTTTACAATTCTGCTGCCTAACTGACTCTCAGTCTTGGACAAAACACTTGACGTCTGCAAGCATCACTTTTACAATCAAGAAAATAAAGGGACTGGATTCCCTGACTCTGATGGTGTCTTCCAGCCTGGAGACTGTGTGAGCAGAGGCTCCTTATGGCTGTAATGGGGGCCTTCTCACTAGCCAGTGCCAAGAGCATACTGCCAAAGTTTTTCTCTAAAAACTTTTCTGACTCTATCAGAAGATACCTTGTGTGGGCTATTAAAAGTGTCTCAATTCAGGTTTCATATCTGAATTCTAGAACCTAGAGATGATTTTAGTGACTGTATTCTCAATTTTCCTGCAGAGAGTTGATGACAAATGCCATTCTGGCGGTTAGAGAAAAGATGTTAGTTTGTCGCATACAATAGATGCCCATAAAACACTAATTTTCTCTTGGGATCCATTTGAGAAAGTCTGTAGTTGTCCCCTGGTCTTTTCTTTGGATTTGGAGGATCTCAGCTCAAGCCTCCCTAAACATATGAGGAGTTCCATGTACCTTGCCAAATATCTGCACGGTCCTAGGAGCTCCTGATTCCTGACCACTTCTTTTTTTTTTTTGGTGGTGGTTGTGATGGTACTGGGGTTTGAACTCAAGAGCTTCACGTTTGCTAAGCAGGCACTCTTACCGCTTGAGCCACTCCACCAGCACCTCCTCACCACTTCTTGATGAGAATTCTGGTTCTTGCTGAGTCTCACTCACACATTTCTGCATAATTTGTCATCTGATCTCTGTCCAGGTGAGAAATGTAGCCCCTCATCCTTCATCTAGTTGAGGGAAATCAGCTATAACCAAGCAATAAAAACTCTAGGCCATGTATTCCAAAATTAAAACCCCAGCTAACAAGCTGTGGATGGTAGTACATACCTATACTCCCAGAGGCCAAGCCAGGAGGACTGTGAGTTCAAAGTCAGCCTAGGGGGAAAAAGGTAGGGAAACCCTGTCTCAAAAAAGAAAATACGTGCTGGGCACCGGTGGCTCATGCCTATAATGCTAACTACTCAGGAGGCAGAGATCAGGAGGATCGTGTTTCGAAGCCAGCCTGGGCAAGTAGTTCGCAAGACCCTATCTCAAAAAAACCCTTCACAAAAATGGCCTGGTGGAGTGGCTCAAGGTGTAGGCCACCTTCAAACCCCAGTACCACACACACACACACACACACACACACACACGCACGCACAAATACAAACAAAAAAGGCTGGAGGTATGCTCTGCGAGACCCTGGTGTTAATCCCCAATTCTGAAAAACAAAAGAGCTAACAAAACAGATCCTTGATGCTTTGTTTCCTCAATGTTTAATCCCTCTGTTCTTCTGAGTGAATACTATAGTTCTTTTTTTTCATAGTCACTTGAATCTTTTTTCCAGGTGAAAACTTATTCTATTTACCCTGACTCTCCTTATTTTCCTTGTTTTTTGTGGTGCTGGGGAATAAACCTGGGACCTTGTGTATGTTAGACAAGTGCTATACCAAGCTGAATCCCCAGCGCTCCCCTTGTTTCCAAGACATTGAGCTGCTTTTCAAAGTTGTACTAATTTATTCATGAGTACAAGAGTCTCCATTCCTTGTGGATCCCAACACAATTCTGAAAAGGGGTGAGATGGGACATCCCAGACTGTACTCATGTATAAAAGAACCAGTAAAACTGATGTCTTAAAAACTGAGGCGAATTGATATTTGGCTCTGGTTTCTATGCTCTCTTCCTTTCTTCCCACATGAATATGTTTTAGTGAGTGTCAAATGTTTGGCTTCAAATTATTTTGAGTCTGTGGCCTCATTTCTACATCAGTTTCAATAGGAAACACTCTCAAAAGGCATATAAGTTCATAACAAATACTAGACAGTGGACAACCTGTGTTAAAAGTCCTCCACCCTCTTCCCACTGGGAATTGCTCATGGGTCTTCCTTCCTCACAGAATCTAGCTCCGATGTTGCCCATCCACCCTTTCTGTCTCTCATTCTTAGCCTCACTCTCACCCTAGACACATGTTTCATTCCAGTCCTTGCTTACCTACTAACTTGTTCGCTTACTCTCTACTCCTCCCTCTTCTATTTCCTCTGTCTTCACACACCCCAGGAATCCCTAACCACTGCTTCGTAGGCAATTCTGCCTTTATCTTTGCTGTCTCCTTCCATTTAATGTCAAAATGCTTCAGCTTCCATCTCCCAAGCAGCCCACCAGTGTTTTAGACCCTCCTTAAACTGTGGCCTGGTGGATGCAATCAGATTTGCTGTGATGCCTTAAAAGAAATCATTTGATAGAGGTATAAATACCCTCAAAGATGGTTTGACCAATCCTAGTAACCGTGTAACAAGGTTTCCTGTACGTGAGCTTAGACTGAGTATATGGGCTTCCTGTCTGTTTTGGCTCTCTTCTGTTGCATACAAACTACTCCAAAACCTGGTCAGTTAAAACAATGATGATTTCACTCTCTTTCACCAGTCCGTTGGTTGACTGGGCTCTGATGGGTTGATTGTATTGCTCCACATAATATCAGCTGGGACAGCAGTCATCTGGGAGTCCAACTGGTATGGAACATTCCACATGGCTCACTCGCATGCCTGGCAGTACATGCTGGCTGTCTGGTAGAATTTCAGTGTGAGCTGTTCACTAGCATACCTCAATTCTCCTTCGTATGCCCTCTCCATGCTGCTCGGGCTTCTCACAGTATGATGTCTTGGATATGAGAGGGAGTGTATGGAGAATAAACATCCCAGGAGGAGGATGCATTAGCTGCCAGTCCTCTTCATGACAAGGCTCAGAAATTCCAGAATGTCAGCATGAAGCCAGTCACAAGGCCAGCTCAGATTTATTCACAAGGAGGGGAAATAAGTCCTGCCCTGATGTAAAGCATGGCATGTGTATAGATGGAGGGAAAAGACTGTTTGGGCCATCTTTGGAGACCACTTAGCTCACTCTCCATAACTCCCAAGTACATGGGGCCTGCTTTCCCAACACCTGCTGTCAGATCACTGTGATAATTAGATTTTGGGAAAGAAATCTTCTAATTATCTGACATAGGCTTGCCATACTGATCTCATGCTATTCAAAGATACTGTATTCTACTAGTCTCTTCTTTGTATGCCAACCCTTTGTATGAAAACTGAATACAGGGATTTACTAAAGCAACTATTGAAAGGATGAAAAAGAAAAAAGAAAAAAAAACTGGTAACAAAGGCAGTAAACTGCAGGAAGCAGTTTCAAACCCACAGGCTGACAAACAAAGAGAACAAGTGAGAGTTGGCAGAGCCTAGAAGCTAGAAGGGGAAGGAATCCAAGGCTCAGACCTCTGAGGACAGGAACATGCTGGATCAACACTTGGTGCCTCAGAAGCCAAGAAGAGGGTCTCGTTGAACACAAGCCTCTGAGGAGAGCATGCAAGGAGTGCTAGAAACGACCTGGAAACATGTGACCAATTGTTACTGGAACCAACTGCTGCTCACAAAGTACAGTGCAATTGATGGGCTAATGCTAATAGACACTGGAAGTAGGTAGGAAAGAGCAGTCCTTTGCTCTTTGTTCAGCTTCACAGTCTGTCTCTAGTGGTCCAACCACAGCCTAACACAAACAGTTGGCAAAGCAACAGTGTATTTGCAAAGTCCCAACCCCAGCACAATAAAGAAGAGTTTGGAACTGAGCAACAATGGCTTACTAACCTGCACACTGCTTTACCAGAGTGGCAGGAGTTTTAGTGAGTTATTTTATTTCCTTGAATGATGTTTATAATATTGTTTATGGAGATTGATGAGGGAAGAGGAGTTCAAGAATTGCCAAGTCTGTGAAAGAAAATAAGCTTTTACCTAGAATCCAGGGAGAGCTAGTTAACATCAAAGGGCTCAAATCAGTAATCCACATTCCAGGATAAACTATGCAAATATGGCCACCTGAATCTGCCCTGGATTGGGGTTTTTTTTTGGTGTTTGCTTGTTTTATTTTGTTCTGTCATGCTGGGTACCAAACCCAGGGCTTCCCTGGGGTTTTTATATTAATTTAAGGGGTATTAGAAATAATTTCTCACTGGTAGAAGAAGAAAAAAGAATTCAGCACATCTAGCACCTAGGCCCAGCATTCTATGTAGTTTTATTTCCCACTCCCTTCATAAAGGGTAACAGGGCCCAGCCTAAAAGGCTTCCTCCCCTGTAGTGTTAGTCAGACCTTTCATTCCTTTGACAAATACCTGAGAGAAACAATTTAAAGGGAGGAAGGATTTATTTGGCTCACAGTTTCAGTCCATGATCACTGGCTTCTTTACTTTTCGGCCCACGTGTGATGAGGAAGAATATCATGACAGCAGGGAGCATGTCATAGAGCAAGGTGGTTCATCTCATGACAGACAGGAGGTACGAAGAGTGACATGAAGGAGCCAGGGCAAAATATACCCTTCAAAGGCATGCCTCCAGTGACCTACTTCCTCCAACCAGGCCACACCTCCAATAGTCCATTCAGTATGAGTTCACCAGTGAATTACCCATTAATAAAGTTACCACCTTAATGATCCAATAGCGCCACCAGCTGGGCACTAAGCCTTCAACACTTGAGCCTTTTGGGGGGATGCTTCATATGCAAACTGTAACATCTGCCTTCAGAATATTACTGAGCCCATATTGGATTAAACCTCTGGTGCTTGTGGATGCCTAAGGAACTGAGGATAAGATCACTGATCCTAGCACCCCTGATTCACACCTGTAATCCTAGCTACTTGGGAGGCAGAGATCAGGAGGATTGTGGTTCAAAGCCAGCCCACACAAATAGTTCCAGAGACCCTATCTCAAAAATACTTATACAGAACAGGGCTGGCGGAGTGGCTCAAGTGGTAAAACACCTGCCTACTAAGTATGAAGTCCTAGGTTCAAACCCCAGTATCACCAAAAAAAAATGATCACTGAATTCACAGGAACAGGTTGTCTGTTTCATGACTGGTTGCTCAAAGTACTTGTATGTTTGGCAGAATTTTGTTTGCCATATACTTTTATAGTTATGTCCCACCTGATTGTGGGGGGAGTAGATACTGAACTTTCTCATCTATCTCTGACCATAACTATTTCCTTATATTAACCAAAGGTTCTGGCAATTACTGAGGAGCCACATGAACTTAGATTCATTTACAAGATCTCTGCAGGTGCTGATGGTGGTGGCAGCATCACCAGTGAGAGAACTCTAGAAGAAGGTAATATCTGGGGGGAGGGAGTGCAAAACATGGCCAGCAGATCACTCACCCATGAAAATTCTCTTTCTAGGGCTTCTTGTAATTTTGAAAACGTATGCATTGAGAAGGCATTTTCTCAACTTCAGGTTCATTATCCTCTACTTCACATCCTGCTACAAACCTCTCCCTCCACTCTCATACCTCTCTCCCTCCCCTCCTGTGGTGCTTAATTTTAGGTGTCAACTTGACTAGATTAAGGATACCAAAGAACTAGTAGGCACTATTTCTGGGTGTGTCTGTACAGCTGTTTCAAGAGGAGATTCATGTGTGTGTCTGAACAAACTGAGTGGAGAAGATCCGCCCTCCATAAGGACGGGTATCATACAATCATCTGGGCACTTGGATAAAACATAAACAGAGGAAGGGCAAATTGATCACTCTTTCTCCTGCCCTTGGACATTAGAATTTTAAGGTTCTCAGACTGGAGGTGTGGCTTAAGCGTAGAATGCTTGCTTTCCAAGCGTGAAACCCTGAGTTCAAACCCCCATCTCACACAAAAAAAAAAATTCCAAATTCTCTGAACTTTAGACTCCAGAACAAACATCAGTACCTTCTCACCCCCACCAAGTCCTCAGGACTTTGACCTCAGACTTAAAGTTATACCATCAGGTTCCCTGGGTTCTGAGACTTTTAAATATCTCTCACTATTGACACCCCAAGGTCTCCAGCTTGCAGATGGCTTGTCGTGGGACTTTTCAACCTCTTTAATCACAAGAGCCAATTTTCTTAATAAATCCCCTCTCATATCTCTATATCCTATAGGTTCTGTCTCTTTGAAAAATCCTGTCTCCTCACCCAGGCCCTGCCCTGCTAGGGCTCCTCTCTTCAGCTATTGAACAATTCCTACCTGGACCTTAAAAAGTTCATGCTCCAAGTGGGTGAGGACATTGGCAGAGGGGAAGTCTTTAAGACTATTATTAAGTTCAAGCAACTGTGTTGCAACTTTTGAAATCATTGAGAAATGATGGGAGATACATGTTGAAAGAGGCTAATTGTACTATCTAAAGAGTTCTTCACACCCCCGTTGAGGCATTTGAAGTGTAGTTTCCAAACTCTCTTCATAACTGTCTACCATAGCACCCCAACACACATGAAACACACACACTCTTCCCAAAGGGATTACTGATAACATTTGAGAAACAATTGATTCTATGTTGCCAGTCATGCCCTTAAGTTAGCCAAGAAAGTAAAGAAAAAAAATTTTAAGATCTGGCTTTATACAAGAAGAAATCAAGAAAATTTAAAAAAATAAGTAAATACACAAGTCTATATACTGTAACCTAGGATGACTGGGCCTTTTGGGGAAATGGAAACCATTTGGCACCTTCAGTAGTGATTTCTGTTCTAACGTTTGGCTGGGATGGGATTTTCCAGGGCATTCGTGCAGTTCATTAAATATGTTATTAAGTTGGCTTATGTTTCTCTTTCAATTTAAGTACCCAATTCCTAGAAAACATTTGCCTGAAATGAGTCCAAATAATTTAGGCCTCAGAAGAAAATCCATTTTGACTAATAAAAGACTAATTTTCTAAATAAAGCAAGATGTTTTTTCTTAAATGAGAATCTAATTGTGAAATCCTATATCCTTCAATCTAGCAAATTACTAACATAGACATTTTTAAGCCTACGAAACTTGGATCTGATTTCTCATCATCAGAAAAAAAAAATTTCTCTATCATCAGAATCCGAAATGAGCTGCAAGAACTGAAGCCTCAGCTGGCAATTTCCTCCAGAAGTACACAAATCCATATGCTGGGACCTTGGAAGACTTGGGTTTCTTCCGTTACTTTTCCCATCCCCCAAAGCTCCACCCTCACTCCACTTCACCCAACAGCCAATCACTTTCCAATCCTTAATCAATCAGCCTTTTTGCCTGCCCTCTTTTGGGGACTGGGAACGGTTCCCGTCTTTAATGATGAGATTTTCTTCCTTGAATTCCAGAGACAAGACATTGTTGTTCACATTTTCATGCAGAGCAGCTAGTCAGGTGTGACTGATAGACTTTCTCAGCCTTCAAGACAGAACTGCATAAATTGACACACTCTAAAAGAGAAAATTAGCATGTAACATCTGGGGCTCTTTTCACTCAGAAATGCATTGATTAAGAATTAGTCTTCTGACCATAAACAAATAATTCAGAGCACTGTACCCTATAAAAGCAGATCTTGCCTCTCCCTCCTGGGGGCCGTGTCTTTGTCCTTGGCATTCCAATCAGCCATAACAGCTGATCATTATTCAAGACACGTCCCTTTGAATTGTTGCAAATATTAACAGTCCAGGTCTGTCTTTTTTTATTATCAGGAAAAAGAATCTCTCTTTAAACCATGAGGTCACCTGTAGGTTGTGCAATGTAGTGTGTGGACAATAAAAGCCCAAAAAAGAGGGAGATTTATGTAATGAAAATAAACAGCAGAGAGCAGACAGGGGTTTGAAAAATGCAAGGGCTGTGCACATATTCTGTTGTCATGAGACTTGAGGACATAACTATACACTAGACTTCCTAAAATAAATTCCTTTGAGAAGATCCTGGAACCAAACTGTATTCACAGTTGTTTTTTCTCACTCATGTATGTGTGAGTTTTTTAATTCATTACATTAAAAAATGAGTACTTCTTATGTGCAAAGCACATATATATTAGGTACTGGGGACAGGATGGTGAAATAGAATCACATTGTCAAACTCAGAAAGGTCATAGTCTAGCAAGAGAGACAGTCGATTAAATAAATAATGTCTTTATAATAAAGACTCTGATGAAATCAAGGGCAGGAGCTTTGGCAGTACGGAGAAATGCCTTAATTTATCCCTGTAGGAGATGATATTTACACTGCTGACCAGGACAGGTGGAGAACCTGCAGTGAGGGACAGACAGAAGAGAGAAGCAGGAAGATAGAGGAAAGAGTGGACTCCACAGCACATATGAAGGCTTGAAAAGCACAGTCAGCATGTTCCCTTCAAGATGACCAGAAGAACAGAGTGAGGAGAAGGTAGTGAGGGAAGAGAAAATGGAAAAACAAGAACCAGTCAATACCACATAATAGGTAGCTCTGGCTCTGTAGTCACTGAAATCCTATGGTCAGATGCTATCTATTGGGGCCCAGTGGTGTGCCAGGAATTATCAAAGGTATGTTACTCTGCTGTAACTAGCATGGCCTTTCTTTAGAACCCTGGGAGTTTCACGTGTGCTTGTGAGCTGCTGAGAATATCAATCTAAGGAACTGACTTCCAAGTTTTATACTGATAAAGTTTCTTGCTACCATCTCTCTGTGACTTGAGCCTAATCCCTAATCATACACACACACACACACACACACATCATGAGGGGTTTTGAACTTGAACTTGACTCTAAAGTCAAGGAAAAGTGGAGTTGATTGGATCCCAGTAGGCCTCCCTTATCCTCGGTTTTGCTCTGTAAGGTTTCAATTACCCACAGTCAACAAAAGGGGAAGAACAGTACAGTATTTTGAAAAAGACAATAGTCACATAACTTTCATTATAGTATATTATTATATTTGCTCTATTTTATTATTAGTTACTGTTGTTCAGCTTTTACTGTACCTAATTTAGAAATTAAAATTTATCATAGGTAAGTACATATAAGAAAAATACAGCCTATATAGGTTCAATTCAGACATCCTCGAGGGGCTTTGCAATGTATCTCCTTTGGAAAAGAAGGAACTACTAGATTTTCCCCCAATTCTTCACTTTGTTACAGAGCTATCATTCTCTGCCCTTGTCATGGCTTCATGGTGAGCAGAATGAACTTCCCTGCCCCTTGAGTTGAGCTTCAGCACCCTGACTGGCTCTGGCCAGTGCAATGTTAGCAGAGAAAGCCAGCAGAAGCCATGAATGAGCTTGGATGGTTTGGCTTGCCTTCTCCCACCCCTGCAATCTTCTAGAAGGATTTGCTTCAGGTAGCTGTTGCCCTTTAACCTAAGCCCTAAAGTGAAGATTCATGGACTAGACTGAAACCCAATTGGAAACCTGAACTCAGCCTCAGTGAGCCAAACTGCCACCAACTTGCTGACCTGAAAGCATGAAAGTAAGTATTTGTTTTTGTAAGCTACTGAGATTTGGGGGTTGTGGTACAGCAGAAATTAACTAAAATATAAAACCACTGCAATTTTTCAAGAGGGGAGCTCTATGGTCATATTATACTTCAGAATGCTCCCTGGCTTCACTAGAGAACAGATTGAAGCTGAAACCAGTTAGGGAAGATGCAGAGACCAACGTGCAGGCCTTGCCTGGGTGTCAATGGTAAAGGGTAGAAAAAAATATCAATTCCTGTTTAGTATTCTTTTGGTGCACTATGCATTTTTGTGGGTTTTTTCTTTTTAATAAAAAATCTGATTTCCTCTAAGATAAGCACAATCTCTTTAAGCCATTAGAGGTCAACAGCCCCTTTAGCAGTTCTATCAAGCTTCATTTATTCATTTATGTATTCGTTCTACCACTTATTGAATGCCTGCCATGTGTCCGCATGAGATAGGGCATCCCAACTATCCAAAAGCCCACAGTCCAGGAAAGAGAGGCAGACTTAAACAAATAATTGCAATACTATTTTGTACAGGCTGCAATATATTGTAATAAAAGTGAGAAAAAATCTAGAAGAACATAAAGGAAAACATGATTACTAATTAATGTTCCTGGAGACATTTCTATTCCTTCACGTGGGCAGGAATCTTTTTTCTATTCACTGATGTATCACAGGTGCCTGGACAAAGACACCTGATGCCCAGTAGACGCCTGATAAATATTTGAGTTTTGGCTCAGATTCACTCTTCTGTCTCTTTCCAGTCTGGACTGCCTCAGATAAGATTCCCATGATCATAAATGATGGTCAGTAGTTTTGCATGCCAAAAAGAAGGTAGGATGAAGACTAAGGCATTGCATTGGGCCACCAGTGGGTTGTTATTGACCTTTATTTATTTATTTATTTAGGTACTGGGGATTGAATGCAAGGCCTCATGCTTAAGCAAGTGCTCTACCACCTGAGCTACACCCCCAATACTTTTGTATTTTATTGAGATAGGGTCTCACTGCCTTTGTCTGGGCTGCCTTCAAACTTGAGATCCTCCTGCTCCCTCCTCCCAAGTAGCTGGGATTATAGACATGCACCACACCCCCACGCCTGACTTGCAATTGGCTTATTTTTTGGTGGTACTGGGATTTGAACTCAGGACCTTGAACTTGCTAAGCAACTGCTCTACCACTTGAACAATGCTCTCTGAGCCTTTTTGCTTTAGTTATTTTTCAGATAGGGTTTCACTTTTTTTTTTGCCCAAGGCCATCCTTAGACTCCTGCCTTCCTACCTACACCTCCCATGTAGCTGGGATTACAGGCACGTATCCCCAGGCTCAGCTGGCTCTTGACTTTTGAGGGCAGTTTCAATAGAGTATTAGGTTAAGAAACTACACTGCAATCACAAGTTTCCTCATTTTTGCCTCTTCAGGTTCAGTGTGGACTAGAATATTCCCCAGGGCACTATAGATGTGGTAAGAAAGGCACAAACCAGAGAGACTAGAAGGATGTTACTCCCTCCATGGAATTTACTTTGAAGAATTCACCCTGGTCTTAGTGTGGCCCTTAGTTACTAAAATCTATGAGCTTTATCTCAGAGATCCTGATTCACACTAACCTATCAGGGACTAAATGACATGCACCAGAATGCTTCGTGATAAATATTTACTGATAAATGCAACTATCATGTGCCCTTTTTTATTCTTTTCTGTCTAATTAGCACAGTGTTTTTCCTTTAGATAAGCTATAGGGGATGTCTCATTACCAGAAGGTAGCTTGAGGTTTATGGAATTAGAGCAAAGAAAGAGGACTTCAATGTGTAAAGGCAATCAGGATTTATAAACCTGACATAATTTCAGGGTTTGAAGTGTCAGGCATTTGGGATCTTTATCAAAATTGACAGGGAACCCTCTCCTCAGGACAGTGCATAGAAAGACATGGCCCATGTTTACCTAGCTCCATTGTTGTTCAACCCTTGTTCGTGACTGGCACCTGGCTTTTTGCAGAGCCTCTGTGGGCAGCCCCCTGCATGAAGGCCACAAGGCCCTTACATGTGGAATGTTTCAATACAGGACAGTTGAATACACAAATGCAATTTGTAAAAAAAAAAATAAAATCAGTCAGTGAAGCAATGCTAAGTAAATTAAAATGTGGCTGGCTCTTCTTCTAAAGCTGGTTGTAGTATTACAATGTTGGCATACTGATTTTAATTTGGGTTATACTTCCATGTCAAAGGATTCAGGAGAATTTCACAACTGTTTGAACAGTTCTTGGTTTTCCACTTAACCACAAAGTAATAAATCATTGTGTCAGTGCTGTATTCACCTTTAAAGTCTCCCCAACTTGCCCTTAGCTGACTAAGCAGTCTCTAGATAACATTACACAGCACCGAATACAATGCAAGCACATGCATGAGAGCAATCTCACCATACATCACTATTCTTGTCAAACAGCCTGTGTGTGGCCGCCTGGGCATTTACAGCTATACAGGTTACTGGAACACAGGGCAGTTCTGGATGGGGAAGTACTTGACAATCACATGGTACAGTGAGTGTTGCTACTTTCTACATCCTAGGCAGAAGGGGAGGTCCTTTCATATTTATTTACAATTCTTGGTTTGTTAGTATTTCTACCACAATTGGTACATGATTTCCAGTTTTTTTTTCTTTTGAGCTACTCGTCCTCTTCTGATGCCTGGTTATTTGGGCCTATGAACTCATATTCCTGTGGCGGTACCACCTCCTTTGCCTCATAGTATGTACAGGTAATGGCTAAAGGCCAACCCCCAAGCTGAGTCAGCTCCAAAGTTCAACGGGTGCAGCAAAAAAGAATTCTAGGTCTTGGAATCTCAAAAGCTGGAGTTAATCACCCTCGTTTATGTTAGGGTGAACAGTAAGGGCAGCCATGTTAGGACCAGACCCCCTCCCCCTCACAAGTGGCTTACTGGAAACATCCCACCTGACCCCAAAGACTGACAAAGGGACAGTTATCAACCTTTATCTCTGGGTGGGCACCAAGGACAGTTGAGCAGATGAGTGACCCAACCATAACTTACTTCCTTATTTACTCAGCAATGGCATTCGTTATTGACCTGCAAGAAAATGTTCCCACCCAGTGGCCTTCTTGGTACTTTTTCACCAGCCCCCATAACTACCTCAAGCCTGTACATGGCAGTGGGCTATAGCTCTCTTGCTGGAGAGCCCCTCTGAGAGCTCTCTTTCCAGAATAAAGCCTATGCTGATGTTGAGCTGTCTCCTGCTTATCCTTCTGTGCCTCTCTTCAGTCTAACGGTCCCCTCTCATCCCATGAAGCAAATTCTGGGTCAAGGGCACATCTTTGAACCCTCAAAGAGAAACTGCACATGGAGAATGCACTCCAGCTGTTTGGAGGGCTTGTAGATGGAAGGGTGACCACCTGAGGCCAGGAAGTTACCCTGTTTTCAACCACTCCTCACAAACCAAGGAGTTCTTGGGTTCTGTGTAACCTCACACCCATGTTCTTCTGAACCCCAATTTAGTCTGGCTTGAGTGCATCCCTCAAGACAAGTCCTGAATTTACTTAAGAACCCTAAAAGTGTTCCAGCCTGGGACCATTTTTTATACCAATTTCTCAGCTCAGGGCTGCCAGATCATACAGATTATATGAATTCAGACCACAAACCACCTGAGGAAAGATGGTGGTTATTAATTCTAATGGATGTGTAGCTCCCCCCCTTAAAGCTCAAGCAAAGGCAGACAATTTTGTTTTCTACTACAGCTGATGGATGACTTTTCTTTCTATCCAGTTATAGTGTTTCCAGGGTCACAGGTTTATACAAAATTCTTAGTTTTGGGGTGAGGAGGGGGTTGAGGGGGAGAAATGGTGGGGGTAATCTAACTAATGTACAATGTAAGCCTATTTGAAATTGTCACAATGAAACCCTCCTGTACAACAAATATATCCTAATTTTAAAAATTCTTACTTTTAATTCCCCATCTTGTCTGTCCAAAGAGTATTATCTCCTGACCCCCAAAGCTATTAAAACCCAAGGGGAATCTGGGGTGGTGTTGAGACCCTATCTCAAAGAACAAGCTGACCATGATGGCTCATGCCCATAACCCCAACTATACAGGAGGCATAGGTAAGAGGATCACTGTCTGAGGCTAGCCTCAGCAAAAAGCATCAGACCCTATCTGAAAAAATAACTAAACAAAAAGGGCTAGGGGCATGGCTCAAGTACTAGTGCACTTGAAGAAGAGTGAAGCCTTGAGTTCCAAACCCCAGTACTGCAAAAAAATAAATAAATAAAAAATAAAAACCTAAGCCAGGCGCTATTGTCTCATGCTTGTAATCTTAGCTACTCAGGAGCAGGAGGCAGAGATCAGGAGGATCAAGGTTCAAAGCCAGCTCTGGGCAAATAGTTCTCAAGACCCTTTCTTTAAAATAGCCAATACAAGAAAGGGCTGGCAGAGTGGCTCAAGTGGTAGAGTGCCTGCCTAGCAAGTGTGAGGCCCTGAGTTCAAACCTCAGTGCTGCAAAAATAAAAATAAAAACCTAAGAGGAATACTTGCTTCCTCTGCCAGGGGAAACGAAGTACCAGCATTTGCTTACCATGTGGAATTGTAGGCCCAACTCTGATTTTGGCCCTGAACTACGGCCATGTGCTGCATAATGGCATTTCCATCAAAGCACTTGGGCTAAAGCAGAAGGATCACAAATTCAAGGTCATCCTGATATATAGCAAGACCCTGTCTTCAAAAAAGGTACAATACCTTTGTACGGTATATAACTTGATACTGGTTATAAATGACTCAATTTGTTTATGTATTTACTATATTATATTTTTGTCATTATTTTAGCATGTACTCCATATTACTCCAGCAGCCCACATTGGCAGCAGACTCATACATCTCTTGTTTATCTGGTCTCTTGATTGTATCATTTTCTCTTGTGTTTGATTTAATCTTGTGTGTTGTTTTGTCCATCATAGCCCTAGAAGCAATAGGCTATACCAGACTGTATAGCCTAGATGTGTAAATGTATTCTATGATGTTTTCACCTAAAGATGCTATAGTAGTCAGCCCTCCACTGCTGTGATGAAATACTCAAGGTGAACAACTTAAGAGGAGAAAAGGTTTATATTGATTCACGGTTTCAGAGGTTTCAGTCCATGGTTATGTAGTTCCATTGTTTCTATACCTTTGGTGTGACAGAATACCATGGCAAGGAGCATGTAGCAAGGCAAAGCTGCTCACCTCATGGCAACCAGGAAGCAGAAAGATAGAGAGGAAGGTGCTGGGAACAAAATACACCCTTCAAGGCATGCCCCAGTGACCTATTTCCTCCAACTAGGCCCTACCTCCTAAAGTTTCCACCCTCTCTTAATAGCCTATTAAGTTAGGACTCTATGAGTGGGCTAAACCATTGATGAGGCTATAGCTGTAATGATCCAGTCTCCTCCCACCTCTGAATACTGCTGCATTGGGGATCAAGCTTTCAACACATGATCTTTTAGGGTAAAGTTAAGATCCAAATCATAACATGCATTTCTCAGATTGTGTCCTCTTTGATATGTGACACATGACTATATTTGCCTTTCTATCTTTTGACTTTTGTTGTTGTTGTTATTTTGGTTTTTGGTGCTGGGGATTGCACCCAGGACCTTGAACACGCTAAGTAAGTGGTCTACCACTGAGCTCCACCCGCAGCTAACAAATCTGTTGAAGCAATAGTTTTCAAAAGAAATGAAACCTTTATTGGCATTTACAAAGATGATAATGCTTTAGCTACAGATGATACTGATAATTACTGTTTGGGTAATTATTTTTACAACTAATTAGATATAGAAGAGTTTGTTGGAATTATGCCTTATTACATAATGGACAATTCCATTTTCTTAAAGAGTAAGAAAAAAATAGATGTTTGCATCATGTTTCCTGCATGAAAATTTTCCTTGGCCAAAATTTTGCTGAGCTCTGAAAACATTTTCAAACTTTTGCATCATTTGATTTGGCCTGTCAATGTGATGAACCCCGGTCTCATTGCATTTGACCTTCAGCAGTTTTTTAGCTGAATGGACAATAATTCAGCAAATTTTAATTGTGTCGCTGATAAGATAACTAAACAGGCAAGTGAAAATTGCAAATGGCAAGGATAGTTGTTACAGTTTGTAGTTCTTACCCAAACCTATTAAACTTGAATTGATAAACTGTCCATTGTGAGTATATACAGATATTGTACAAGATTTACACAGAAAATATGGTACAAAGTGGCTATTTTTCCCCTCCAAAACTCAAGTTGAAATTTTGTTGCCATTGGGGCAGCTTTGGAAGGTGATGCCAAGAGGCATCAGCCCTCATAGGTGGGATTAATGTCATTTTAAAAGGAGAAGTTCCACCCCTCTTGTTTTCTTGCTCTGCCTCCCACCATGTGAAAATATAGCAAGAAGGCCCTCACCAAAGGCCAGCACCCTAAGTTTGGACTTCCCAGCCCTCAGAACCATGTGAAAATAAATTTCTCTTCTTTATATTCAGTCTGTGGTATCTTACTATGGCAGCACAAATTGGCCTAATACAAGGTACAAGCCAAATTTTTCAAATGATCTATCCAAATCATTGTTGACACAATTTATGCTTTGTGTAAATGTAATAAAAATCAAAAAACTTAAAAATTAGCTTTCTAGGCTGCCCGAGTGGCCCAAGTGGTAAGAGCACCTGCCTAGCAAGCATGAGGCCCTGAGTTCAGACCCCAGTGTTGCAAAAAAAAAAAAAAAAGCAATTAGCTTTCTACAAATTTTCTTACTTATTAGAAAATAAATGAGAAACTTTCTTTCCAGTTATTTCATTTCAATGAACCTCAGAATCATATCAAATAGCATATTCTTGCCCCAACTGAGCCAATTAAAAATCCACATTCCGGGTCCTTACCCTAAAGGCAACTGCTTTCTATCTATTCAAAGTGTATTCTTTTCCTAATAAACTTTACTATCATTTTCACTTTAAAAATCCATATTCCATATACAATAAGAAATGTTTTATAGAATGTATCTCATTTATTCCTTGCAAAAAAACCTGCAGGAGTCTTTGCTCCCATTTACTGCATGGGCAACAGGAAATGCTTGTCTCCCTTTTCTCCCCACTGTTCCTCTCCTAATAAACTTTACTGTTACTTTTACTTTAAAAAAATGTTAACATTATCCACATTTTACAAATGAGAAATGAAGTAATTTTCAAAACTACACAACTGATATATAGCAGAGTTGCAACCTGAACTCAGGCCATCTAACTAGAGATTATATATTCAATAAAAAATTGCTTTTAAAGTTAAAAAGCAAAAATGTGCAAGCAAGAAATACCTAAGGCACATTCTTGGATTACAGTGACAAACATTATGTTGTATTGACTCTACCTCACCAAATAATATTACAAGTCCAACTACTTCTTACCTCTCTTAACACTGCCTCTTACTGGGACTTTGGCAGTAGAACTCAGTGTGGTAGCTAATAGAATGGTCCTCAGACCAGAATTGACATCACTTGGGAAGTTGCTAGAAATGCAGATTATCCAGCTCAACCTCAGACCTACTGAATCAGAAATTCTGGGGGTGGGGCTGGCAAACCATGGTTTAACAAACCTGTCCAAAGATTTGGAATTTTTTTGTCTTATATGTAAATAAATATGCATATATAACTAGTATATATTAATTGTACAAAGGGGTTTCATTGTGATATGTCCATACACACATATAATGTGCTTTGATCAAATTCACCTCCTCTATTGCTCTTTTTATTGCCCCTTTTTATAATTTTTAATGGGTTTCATTAGTCTATTTTCATATCTGCATATAAAGTAGTTCAATCAAATTTACCCCTGCCTTGTCATAGAAGATATTTGTTAAACTGTTTAAAGCTATGTTGGATGAAAATATATATCAACCTATTAAACTGCCTGTAGAGAAAATAGTTTCCTTACTGGAACCTGAGGAATAAGTAACAAAACCAATGTTTTCAGAGTGCAAGTATTTCTTACATGATAGCTGCTGAAGATTTTCTTAATTGCACTCCAGGAAGATGCCAATACTGGGTAAATGCAGTGCAGCTGAAATGTAAATGTAAGGACCAAGGTGATTGGTTTCTTGAAAGTTTCGAGGCATATTCTTCCCTACTTCTAGGTATACTGTGGATTATGCTCCCTCTGCCCTTAAATTAGGCACAGCTACTTGACTAGTTTGGTCTAATGAAACATGAGTAGAAATAATATTGTACATCTAGGCTATTGGCATTTCACTGCTAGTGAGTGGCAGACTCCCTAGTATGCTCTTTCTCTATCTTGGTGAACTCTAAGCCTC
Source organism: Castor canadensis (assembly GCF_047511655.1). NCBI lineage: Eukaryota > Metazoa > Chordata > Mammalia > Rodentia > Castoridae > Castor > Castor canadensis. The sequence continues at coordinate 123,732,411 of NC_133405.1, read as the reverse complement.
ATCTTAAGTTTGTGGATGTTATAAAATGATAGTTTCCACTTATCTGCTACCTCCCCGCCTGCATATCCTGACAGCCCATAAGGATACATAGCAAAAACCCATGTAATTGTTGTTGCTGTTGTTTTAAGTCACAGGATGTAGGCATTTGTTTCCAAAGCACACCCTATCTCATCCTGATTGATGCAATTTAGTGTCATAAATGTATAGTATAATGACCCCAGAAGGAAACTATCAGCTTATTTTTTTAAAGTTCTTTATTCATTTATTTGTATGTGCAGACATTGTTTATATTAATGAGAAATAAATATTCCTGAATGTAATGTCAAATATTAAAAATTTGAATATTACTATTTTAATTGACAAATCAAATTATATATTTATAGTGTATAGCATGTTGTTTTAATAAATGTTCTATATAAAGTTTTAATTTTTATATTGCATGTATATTCTTTTATCTTCGAAGTTGATTATAAGATGCTGATATTCTGCTTCCAATGATATTGATTTTTAACATGCAGTTATTTTGTATTCAGGAAAAATATATATTTGGTGTCCCTCTAAAAATAATATATTAAATAAAAATGATACGAATAAAACTTTGACTTCATGTCCTTTATTTAAAATTGTTATTTGGCAGAACCTGAAATGATTTGTAAATTAAGTGACAAATTTATTCTATGGAAAGATACCTTGATCTTTTAGAATTCGGTGTTCTTTGTTGCCATTTTGCATCCTCTGTCATGTCTCTTCTGCTGCCACCAGCTGGCTTCTACTACTGCTAAATTCCAGCAACCAGCAGGATTCAATTCGGTGCTTTGTTTTGACTGCTGGGTTCCTGATGAGAACACCAACTCAGTTGAATAACTAAATTTTTAGGCTGGGAACAGAACAGCACAATCAACTCATTTTCTACACATTTGAGGTTAGCAGATAGCCACATGGTAGCTGGTACTTGTCCCAGCAAGTGGTCCAGACAAAGCTTCAGGCTAACAAAAGAGAAGCCATTTCAATTCTTATTAACACACTCCTCCCAGGGAAGAATACTGTTAAAAACTACAAACTATTTATATATGAGCAAACAAAGGTCAAATCAAACACAATAGTGTACAAATACTCTTAGATTAGAACTTCAGAAGTAAAAATTCTATGAACTTACAAAAAACATCATTTGAAAATAAAATTATTTCAATTTTGAGCATGCCATATTTGGTTTTGTGAATTTGTGAATAGCAAATGCATTTTATTTTTTGTTTCAATGCATCTTTGCCATCTTCTGTAAGGATTAAAAGATTTAAAATTCAAAATTATTTGAAATTTACAAAACTAAGTAAGTGTAAAAGAAATTTAAGTAATTCATGGTTTTTGCAAGTTTGTAGCCCTTACAGTTTAAAAGTTCTCAAAGCTTAAAACAGCACTAAGATTTTTGGGACACATGTACATAGAAAACTGTGGAGTGACAGGGTGCTTGAAGAAAAGTTTTATAATTTACACCCAACTATGTCTAAAGAAAACTTAAACCATTTATAGCAACATATTTACACATATATGTGCAAAGAGATAGAAAAGAGAGTTATTTCTTGAAGTTAGAAAGACATGTTGCTAAGTGATTAAAACTTTAGAAAATGTATGGGAGAAGGAGGCAAATTAGTAGCAATCTAACCTGTAATACAGGTTTCTGGTGTTACATTATAGTTTCACTTTGAAGGGGGTTGATGGTGCATTTATGTTTGGGATACTTGTTCTTAAGACAGTGAAACAGGTAGGGACTATGGCAATGGGACAGAAGGCTAATAAATTCTTGACCTTTAACCTGCCACCAGTTAGAAGCATGACGTCCATTTTCTTCTGCCTGCATCTTTGTACTCTCTCAAAGGCTTTGCCATAAAACCACCCATTAGTCCAAAAGGACAGAATATTTACAAACTAGGAACCCCTTATAAGTAAACCAAGCTAAAATTAATGGGGCACAAATGACAAACAAAAACAAGAGGAAATTATTATGGAAGAAAACCTAAATTATTCTTCCAGCTTCACTTAGTTAGTTGATTTGAAAAAATCACTAATTTTGAAGGTCACAGAGCCAAACAATACATCATTACTTTCCCATTAGCTGTTGATAACACCTTAACATATATGTTACAAAACAATTGTCTAGGTTACTTTACAGAAACATAAACAATGACTTTCCTAGAGTCTACCTGATATCTGATAGATAACTAAGATGGGATAAAAGGCTTGCCATCTCCATCTTCATAGCATGTCTGTCCCTTTTGTTGTCTTAACCTTTTAGTCAGATTCTATTCAGCTCTGCATGCAGACATGTTATCATTTGAGAAATGTTTTATATAAGACTATAATACAGGGTTAATTTTGCCTATTATCCATTAGAGCAGATATGAGTTTCTTCCACACCACCCTTCTGCTTTCTCAGTAGCTCAAGTACTTAAGGTCCTTCAGCCTTATTTTAAGGCCCAAACCAAACCATGAGGCCAGAATGCTTATGTAATCTAATGACATCAACAGGAGGGACTGGGCAGTTCCTGGGTTAAGTCACTGCTGGTTAGTCCATCAATTACAAGGCCAGGATGTTCAAACATACAGCCTTTGAAACCCTGCCCATGACTAATGGGCAATTACCCTACCTTATCCCACCTTAAAGAAAGAATTGATAAAAGCCTGCTGCTCCCTTTGCTCCCTTTGCTAAGGGAGCAGTCTGATCACTTCTTTGATTGGTGTTAGCTTTCTCTTGCTTGTTTATAATATGTGCCTTGATTTCATGTCTACTGTTTCTATGCCTTAAGAGACTGCCATGCAATATCAATAGTATTATGATCTTGACATTTGATGATAATTTGTTATTGTTATTGCTAATGATGCTTTTCTAGAAAAGTTGAAACAAATAACTTTCAAAGAAGAGCATTAACAGAATGCAACAAGACTGGGCATTGCAGAACCTGATGGATTCATGACCAAATTTTACCAAACCTTTAAAGAACTAACACCAATACTCCTCAAAGTTTTCCAAGAAATAGAAAGGGAAAGAACACTACCAAACTCACTCTATGAAGCCAGCATTATACTCATTCCAAAACCCAATAAAGACGAAACAGAAAAGAGAATTATAGCCCACTATCTTTAATGAATATAGATGCAAAGGTTCTCAACAAAATACTGGCAAACAGAGAGAGGGTGGGGGTGAGGGGCAGGGAGGAGAAATGACCCAAACAATGTATGCACATGTGAATAAATGAATAATAATAATAATAATAATAATATGCTTATGCCTCTCTACAGAGGATGAGTTCCCACATTAAAAAAAATACTGGCAAACAGAATTCAACAACACATCAAAAAGATCATACACCATGACCAAGTCAGTTTCATTCCAGAGATGCAAGGATGGTTCAACATAATAAATCCATAAATGTAATACAACATATAAACAGAAGCAAAGACAAAAACCACATGATCCTCTCAATAGACACAGAAAAAGCCTTTGACAAAGTCCAACACCCTTGTATGATAAAAGCTCTGAATAAACTAGGAATAGAAGGAATTTTCCTCAATATAATAAAGATTCTATATGACAAACCTAGAGCCAACATCATACTAAATGGAGAACAACTACAACTGTTCCCCTTAAAATCAGGAATGAGACAGGGCTGTCTGCTTTCTCCACTCCTATTCAATATAGTTTTGGAATTCCTAGCCAGAGCAATAAGACAGGAGCAAGAAATAAAAGGGATTAAATAGGGAAGGAAGAAGTCAAACTATTCCTATTTGCAGATGTCATGATTCTATACCTAAGAGACCCCAAAAACTCTACCAAAAAAACTATTAGAAATAATAAACTCTTTTGGCAAAGTAGCAGGATACAAAATTAACATACGGAAATCAGTGGCTTTTCTATAGATCAACAACGAACAGACTGAGAAAGAAATCAGGGAAACAATCCCATCTACAACAGCCTCAAAAACAATAAAGTACCTTGGAATAAATTCAATAACAGAAACCAAAGACCTTTTTAATGAAAACTATAAACCACCGAAGAGAGAAATCAAAGAAGACAACAGAAGATGGAAAGACCTTCCATGCTCGTGGATTGGTAGAATCAATATTGTGAAAATGGCCATACTACCAAAAGCAATCTACATGTTCAATGTAATCCCTGTCAAAATTCCAACGACATTAGAAAAAACAATTGTGAGATACATATGAAAACACAAAAGACCCCAAATAGCCAAAGCAATTCTGAGCAAAAAATCCAATGCTGGAGGCATCACAATACCCGACTTCAAACTATACTACAGATCCATAACAATAAAAACAGCATGGTATTGGCACGAAAACAGACAGGCAGACCAATGGATCAGAATAGAAGATCCAGACATAAACCCATGCATCTATAGTCAACTGATCTTCAACAAAAGAGCCCAAAACACACGGTGGAAAAAAGACAGCCTCTTCAACAAATGCTGCTGGGAAAACTGGATATCCACGTGTAGAAGACTGAAACTAGATCCCTGTCTTTCACCCTGTTCCAAAATCAACTCAAAGTAGATAAAAGACCTTAATATAAGGCTTGAAACAACTCCAGAAAGCAGTAGGAAATATACTAGAACAGACAGGCATAGGGAATGACTTCCTAAACAGAACTCAAAAGGCTCAGCATCTAAGAGAAACAATGAAGAACTGGGACTGCATCAAACTAAAGAGCTTCTGCACAGCAAAGGAAACAGTCACCAGATTCAAGAGACAGCCCACAAAATGGGAGAAAATCTTTGCCAGCTACTCATCTGATAAGGGACTAATATCCAGAATCTACAGGGAACTCAAAAAATGCAGCCCCCAAAAAATCAACACTCCCATGAAGAAATGGGCACATGAATTAAACAGGGAATTCTCAAAGGAAGAGGTACAAATAGCCAGTAAATACATTAAGAAGTGTTCAACTTCTCTGGTTATAAAAGAGATGCAAGTCAAAACAACACTTAGATTTCATCTCACCCCAGTTGGAATGGCCATAATCAAGGGCAATAACAACAAATGCTGGCGAGAATATGGCAAAACAGGAACCTTATACACTACTGGTGGGAATGCAAATTAGTACAACTACTATGGAAAGCAGTATGGAGATTCATCAAAAAACTAGAGATAAATCTGCTATTTGATCCAGTGATATCTCTCCTGGACATCTACCCAAAGGAACATAAGACAAGATACAGTAGAGACACCTGTACACCGATGTTCACTGCAGCACTATTCACAATAGCCAAGCTTTGGAAACAACCCAGGTGCCCTACAACTGATGAATGATCAAGAAATTGTGGTATATATACACAATGGAGTATTAGTCAGTCATAATGAATAACAACGTGGTTTGAAGGTAAATGGATGCAATTGGAGGACATCACGTTAAGTGACGTTAGCCAGGATCAGAAACACAAAAGCTGCATATTTTCTCTCACACATGGAAGACAGACACAAAGATAAACATATACACAAAACAAGCATGATCATATACAAACTCAGATGTAGAACATGGTTGTAACAGTAGAACTACTCTATGGAATTTAGGGAAAGTAACAGAGAATGATAGAGCATCAGTAATATCGCATAACATAAGATGTGAAGGTAGAGGATATAAGGATGTGTATTGAAAACTGTTGAAAAATGGGGAAGTGGGAGGCAAAAGGGTAAGGGAGAGTAATGGAAGGGGTTGAACAGACCAAAGTAAAGCACACCCACAGTGGGCATACATTGAGACACCCTTTTGAACATCAACTTAAATATTAATAACGAAAACCAGGACTGTAAAATAGGTACAGTGTGGGGGGGTGTGCTAGTGGGAGGGGGAGGGTGAAGGAAGGAGATTAAGATGATGGTATGTAGTGGATGGACTTCATACACCTATATAAAACAGAACTAAGAAACCTCTTGCAGTTGCTTTAAGTGGGGCAGGGAGGGGAGAGATGATGGGGGCAATGCAAATAATGTACAATACAAGTCTAATCGGAATTGTCACTATGCATTCCCCCACCCCCGTGTAATAAATATATCCTAACAAAAAATTTTTTAAAAAGACTGTGCACTGTAGCTCAGTGGTAGAGCACTTTCCTTGCTAGCTTGCTCCAGGTCCTGGGTCACGGCACTGTAAACAAAAAACGAAAAAAAAATTAAAAAGCAGGAAAACACTCAATAAATATATATATATTTTTCTTCCCATTAGATTATCTAGTTCCGTGGTTCTCAACCTTACCTGCACAGTGCAGTGACCTGGGGCTTTAAAAGTACATATGCATTGGGTCCCACTGAGCTGATTTAATTGGTCTAGGCTACAGAATGAGCATTGGGACTTTGAAAGCCTGTTGTTATCCTAATGTGTGACCAAAGATGAGAACCATTGCTCTAGTTCAATGTACATTCAGGTATAGGTCAACATAAAAATAGGTGCAAAAGTTCAGAGTTGCAATTTTTAACAAGTAGTACCAATCTCAAATTTTATAATGAAAGACATTGGGGAAAAAATTTAATCAACACGCACAAATCCCAAAGATACGTGAGGTGAAATAAGCCAGACATAAATGACATGGGAATCTTATGCAAATATTTCTATTTATACAAGTTAAAGAAAGAAGAACGGGACCGCGGCGGGGTTAGGGTGGGAGGAGCGGGGCTGGGGAGGGGAGCGGCAAGGGAGAAGAAAATTCCTGAGATGAAAATGTTCATTTTGATTAGGGTACACGGACATATTCGTTATCAAAACTCATCGAAATAGAAAATTGAGAACTGTATTATGATTTCCATGTATATAAACTATACTTCAGTAAAAATAAACGTCATTAACTTAAAAGGGATAGCTACGATAAGTACTTCAGATGACCCCAAATCCTTGTTAAATTAAAAGGAACAGTAAACCCCATATCAGAACCAGTCAGAAGGGAGAGCAGACAGCAGGGAGGGCCAAAGCCCAGGGAATCACTAGATGGTTTGCAGACAAAGCAAAACAGCACCTGCACGCCGGCACTCGAGCGTTACAAAAAATAAGCCCCTACACCATTTTCCGGTACTCGCAAGTCCACCCGGGTGTCCTCACCGGAAGGGTCCGGAGAGAAACGTCCGCCCCAGAGCAAAGGAACCGGTGGCAACTTGGTTCCTGCGCGGATGCTGGGGCTGTAAAGCGCCGCGCGGTCGGCTTTTTGCGTATCGCAGGGAGGAGGACGCCGGGGCTCGCCTTCTCTCCGCTGCCGCGATGATTCCTGTTTCGCTGCTGGTGGTGGTGGTGGGTGGTTGGACTGCCGTCTACCTGACCGACTTAGTGCTGAAGGTGAGGGCCTCGGGCCTAAGGCCCAAGCCGACGGTGCCCATGGCCGGAGCGCAAGGTCCTATGTCGCCCGAGGCCTTTTCTCTTCCTTTGCCAAGCGCCGCCGGGGCTGGACGCCGCACTGCCGGTTCCCACGTGCGGCCTTCCGCGTGGCGCATCTGCACCCGTGGAGTAAATAAAGCCGGGCTGGCTGCGGGAGGGGTGTGGCGGCCCGCGCGGCTGCCGCATTGCGGGCGATGTTACCCGAAGCCTTTGGAACGTGCCCGGGAGGTGCCGGTGATGGGCTCCTGAGACAGTGTATCAGGAAGGAAAGAAAGTAAGACGTCCGCTTAGGACTTGTTTCAAGATTACGACACTCTAGAGACTCTGGTATTGGAATGAATCAAAATCAAGTCGTGATTTAAACCACTGGTCTCAAACTCGAAAGTGGGTACGATTATGTGGGGTTCTGGTTAGAATGTAGATTTTTGTTCAGCAGATCTGGAGCGAAGCCTAAGATTCTGTATTTCTAACCATTTCCCAACTGCTGCCGATGCAGCTGATCCACAGACGTCATTCTCTGAAGTAAAGGATTTAGACTACTCGAATTCTGATTTGCACCCTGCGCTCCTTTCTTCACACTAGCCACACAAACCCTGGGTGCACAGTCCAGTTATTTGGGAAAGGTAGCAAGAAATGAGGAACAGTTGTCTGACCACATGCTTTAAGCAACCTTTTGGAATGGAATATTAAGAGGGGTGGGGGTAACAAGATGTGAGGAATAAGACCATATGTTCTCAATTCTTAATAAAAAATCCATTTATGAATAGTAAAACCTTAATGTTACGAATACTGTTTTAAATACAATGCTCTAGTGTTGTGTATCTTATCTATAATAATGAAATGAAACAGTAATGTGATTCTTTGTATTTAAACTTGCAAAGAACAAGATGGTGTACAATGTAATCCTCAAGAGGCCTGGGCTCCCCCACTTGCTAGCCTTTGTGACCTTGGGCAAATTACTACGTGTGCCTTGGCTTCTCATCTTTAAATAGGGATAATAATAGGAAGGGTCTCCTGAGATTATGAAGAGGATTATACAAGAGCATCTACATAAACCCTGAGGTTTGAGGACCAACATTTTCATGATTTGAGAGCTTGTCAGAAAGAGAATCTCAGGCTGCACCACTGACCTACAGAATCAGCATCTGCACCTTAATGAGATTCCCAAGTGATTCCTCTGCACATTTGTGTTTGAGAAGCACTTCTGTAAAGAACTTGGCACAAGGCTTAGTATGTCATAAGCAGTACAGGCCACAGTGATTTCATTGTTTATGTGAAAACATCCAAAATAAAAAAAACTCATCAAACCTGTACAGTTAGTCCCTAGTCAAGGGTGTGAGGTGATCACAAAGACACTTTAATTTCAGTGGCAGCACCAAGCTCCCTGTGAGAGTACTAATCCCTGAGCCAAAACACTAACACTTACACAGAGTTTCTGCCTGGGCAATGGAGATACCTTGACTTTTAGGAGCCTGTACCTCTAGCTTCTCACTTGCAGCTTAGTCTGCTGTTCCATCCTTGGTTTTCTAGCATTTCCACCATACACATCTGCAGGAGGGGTGTGTCACTCAGTCCTTTTCAAGTTCTGTAAAACAAGCAGGTTTTAAAAGATGGAGAGCAGAGACCAGTACAGATCCAAAAGCAAACAGATACCAGAGTTCAGCCTCAGGTCATTTTTTATGACGATACTAGGACTCAAATAGCCTTCTAGGAAAAACAAGTTTCGCACATAGGTGGACATGAATTGTAACAATACTTACAGTGTTTACTGTAACTGTCAGGTACATAACACTGCCTTATGTTATCCACAGACCTACATTAGCCAAGGACTTCCCTAAAGATAAAAACTCTTGCTGTGGCTGTGTTTAAGCAGCTATCCCCACAACTGCTGGGGAACTTGAGATATTATCAACACCAAGACGGCTTTATGTAAGTTTTGTACTTTTACGTGATCAAAGTTGACCTAACATAAGACTTGTTCACAAGAAGACAAAGCACTGATTCAAACTTCTGCTGAATTGGTTGGAGGGAGGGTCTTTAAAATGATAACACAAGACCCTTTTTCTTTCTGTGCCAACCAGATAATCTGTGCTATCCTGTATGGTAGTTATTAGCTAAATGGGGCTAATAAGCATTTGAAATAGAGCTAGTCTGAATAGACGTGCTGTAACACTGACACCAGATTTCAAAGAATTAAAACAAAAGTCTCTTAAATGGGGGGGGAGGGCTATACTTGGGTTTGCACTTAGGGTTTTGAGCTTGTTAGACAGGCACTCTATCCTATTTTAGACTTCAGACCTTCACTAGGATGATAGGTACACATCACTGCGCCCAGCTTTTGGTTGAGATGGGGTCTCACGAATTCTTTGCCCAGGCTGATCTCGAACCACAATCCTCCCAATCTCAGCCTCCCAAATAGCTAGTATTACAAGTGTGAGCCACTGTGCCCTATTAAGTATCGATTTTTTTTGGTGGCACTGGGGTTTGAACTCAGGACCTCACACTTGCTAAGCAGGAGCTCTATCACTTGAGCCACTCCACCAGCGTCAAGTATCTCAATTTTTTAATATTGATTACATGTTGAAATTATATTTTGGAAATTTGGGGTTAAAATATATGTAAACGAATGTTTGTGTTTCCTTTTTAAAATTTGGTTACTAACCAATTTAAAATTACATACGTGGCTTGCATTTGTGACTCATGTATTTCTATTGGACAACATGGTTCTAAGCAGAGGTCAGAAAGCTTTTTGTATAGTGCCAGAACAGTTGAGTATTTTAGACTTTATGGCCCATACAGGGTCTCTATTTCATATTCTTGTTTTTGTGCCTTTTGTTATAATCCCTTAAAAATGAAAAAAAAAACTATTGTTAGCTCACAAACAGCACAAACACAGGCTATAGTCCAGATTTGGCCTATAGGCTGTGGTTTACCAATCACTAACCCTAGCAGCCCAGCTAGTCTAGAGAACTTTAATACTTTGAAGAATGAAGGTGAAGCTTTAATTAAGAGTATAAACATTTGACCTTTGACCAATCAGCATTTGATTTCTTACAGAAAATACTTCTTAGCCAGGTGCCTGTGGCTCTTGCTGGTAATCCTAGCTACCCAGGAGGCAGAGAACAGGAGGATCGGAGTTTGAAGCAAATAGTTTGTGTGACCCTATCTCAAAAAAAAAAATCACAAAAAAGGGCTGGTGGAGTGGCTTGAGGTTTAGGCCCTGAGTTCAAACCCCATACTGCCCCCGCCCCCCAAAAAAAGAAGAAGAAAATGCTTCTTTTCTGTTTTCTTAGGTGTTATAAATTGTTCAAGTTTGAGTTATGTGAAACTTCTCTCTCTTTTAGTCGTCTGTCTATTTTAAGCATTCTTATGAAGACTGGCTGGAAAACAATGGATTGAGCATCTCCCCTTTTCACATAAGATGGCAAACTGCAGTCTTCAATCGTGCCTTTTACAGTTGGGGACGGCGGAAAGCAAGGATGCTTTACCAATGGTACTCTTCATTTTCCCTTTTTGACTTAAATTAGACATTGTAATCATCGGAGATAGCTTGTTAAATTAACCATTTCCATCATGTTTTGATATACTAAGTTCTTAAATATTGACACTAGAAAAGCTTTTTGGTTTTCTCATACAGCTTTTTGGTTTTTTATATCATTATGCTTTTCTTAGATTAAAAATCAAATGACTTAAGGTGTTTTATTTGTTTGGGGTTTACTATGATCTCTGGGATACCCAGCTACAGGTTCTGTAGTTGAGAGAATGTGGGGATGGTGGATTTCGTGGTCTAAATTCCTTCTTTGTTAAAAATATAGCTCCAAGCCAGATGCCAGTGGCTCACACCTATAATCCTAGATAGTCAGGAGGCAGAGATCAGGAGGATCATGGTTTGAGCCAGCCTCAGGCAAATAGTTTGTGAGACCCCCATTTCCAAAATATCCAACACAAAAAAGGGCTAGTGGAGTGGCTGAAGTGATAGAACAACTGCCTAGCAAGTGTGAGGCCCTAAGTTCAAACCCTAGTATTGAAAAAAGAAATGTACCCCCAAGCCAGGCATGATTGTTCATGCCTATAATTCCAGCACTAGAAGAGATGAGGCAGAGAGACTGTGAATTTGAGGACAGTCTGGGCTCCATAGTGAGAGTCAGTCTCTTTCTCTCTCTCTCTCTCTCTCTCTGTTTCTCTGTGTGTGTGTGTGTGTGTGTGTGTGTGTGTGTAAGTGTGTAAACAAAGCATCAAAGAGCAGAAAATGCAATAGGCAATCAAGGCATATAAAGTAAAAAAAGGAAATAATAAAGAACAGAAATCAGCAAAGTAAAAAGTATATAGTAATGAAAATCAACAAAGCCAAAAGTTGGTTCATTGAAAAGATTTAAAAAGAAAAAAAACATAGTAACTAAAAATCAGAATTGAAAAGAGGACATTATTACAGGTTCAATAGAGATTTTTTTTTCATTTTTCTTTTATTATTCATATGTGCATACAAGGCTTGGTTCATTTCTCCCCCCTGCCCCCACCCCCTCCCTTACCACCCACTCCGCCCCCTCCCGCTCCCACAACCACTGTGTTGGCGTTTATATATGCTTTTAGGTCTTTCAGGGTATGTTTGATGAAATTGGGTGCGTTGACATTGGGTGCGTACAGATTGATGATTATTATTTCCTTTTGGTCTATTTCCCCTTTTATTAGTATGGAATGTCCTTCTTTATCTCGTTTGATCAATGTAGGTTTGACGTCTACTTTGTCAGAGATAAGTATTGCTACTCCTGCTTGTTTTCGGGGGCCATTGGCTTGGTAAATCTTCTTCCAGCCTTTCATCCTAAGCATATGCTTATTTCTGTCGGTGAGATGAGTCTCCTGTAAGCAACAAATTGTTGGATCTTCTTTTTTAATCCATTTTGTCAAATGGTGTCTTTTGATGGGTGAATTAAGTCCATTAACATTAAGCGTTAGTACTGATAGGTATGTGGTGATTCCTGCCATTTAGTTGTCTTAGTTGTTTGAAGGTTTGATTGTGTGTACCTAACTTGATGTTACTCTCTATTGTCTTGCTTTTTCTTATCCTGTGGTTTGGTGCTGCCTGCCTTTTCATGGTTAAGTTGGGTGTCACTTTCTGTGTGCAGGATCCCTTGCAGAATCTTTTGTAATGGTGGCTTTGTGGTCACATATTGTTTTAGTTTCTGCTTATCGTGGAAGACTTTTATTGCTCCATCTATTTTGAATGATAGCTTTGCTGGGTAGAGTATCCTGGGGTTGAAGTTATTTTCATTCAGTGCCCGGAAGATCTCACCCCATGCTCTTCTTGCTTTTAATGTTTCTGTTGAGAAGTCTGCTGTGATTTTGATGGGTTTACCTTTGTATGTTACTTGTTTTTTCTCTCTTACAGCCTTCAATATTCTTTCCTTAGTTTCTGAACTTGTTGTTTTAATGATGATATGTCGTGGAGTAGTTCTATTTTGATCTGGTCTGTTTGGTGTCCTGGAGGCCTCTTGCATTTGTATGGGAATATCTTTCTCTAGATTTGGGAAATTTTCCGTTATTATTTTATTGAATATATTACGTATTCCCTTCACTTGCACCTCTTCTCCTTCTTCGATGCCCATGATTCTCAAGTTTGGTCTTTTGATGGAGTCAGTGAGTTCTTGCATTTTCTTTTCACAGGTCTTGAGTTGTTTAATTAATAGTTCTTCGGTTTTTCCTTTAATTACCATTTCATCTTCAAGTTCTGAGATTCTGTCTTCTGTTTGTTCTATTCTGCTGGATTGGCCTTTCGTTTTGTTTTGCAGTTCTGTTTCGTTCTTTTTTCTGAGGTTTTCCATATCCTGGCAGTTTTCTTCTTTATTTTTGTCTGTTTTTGTCCTGAGTTCATTTATCCATTTATTCATTGTGTTCTCTCTTTCACTTTGGTGTTTATACAGTGCTTCTATGGTTTCCTTTATTTCTTCTTTTGCTTTTTCAAATTCTCTATTTTTATTGTCTTGGAGTTTCTTGAGTGTCTCCTGTACATTTTGGTTGACCCTGTCCAGTATCATCTCTATAAAATTCTCATTGAGTACTTTTAGTATGTCTTCTTTTAAATTATTCTTGTGGGCTTCATTGGGTCCTTTGGAATAGTTTATCTTCATTTTGTTGGAGTCTGGATCTGAGTTTCTGCTCTCTTCATTCCCCTCTGGTTCCTGTACTAATTTTTTGCTGTGGGGAAACTGGTTTCCCTGTTTTTTCTGTCTTCCCGTCATTGTCCTTGGTGTTGTTACTGTCCCTGTACTGTGTGCAATTAAGTATTTTCTAGCTTGTAATAATAACAATGGTAATATTTAGAATGGAAGAGTGAGCTGAGATGGAAAGCAAGAAGTTAAAGAAAAGGGGAAAACAAATATACAGACAAGAGGGAGAAAGCAGAACAAGGTATCAGACAAGAGAGTTTCAAAGGTATAAACAGGGAGTGTTAGTGTACTAATCGACAGTAAGCTGAACAGACATTAGAGAGACAGAGAGGATTGAAAATCAAAGATAAAAAAATAAAAAATAAGTAAATGAAAGTAATATCTATATATAAAAATGAATTAAAATAAAATGGAAAATAGAAAATTAAAAAACAAAAAACAAAAAACTTCCAAGTTTATATGCAATGAAGTTTCAGTCTTAATAATTTGGATGTCCATCTCAATCTCCAGTCCTGGAGTTGGTGCCTCAGATGTTGTTCTGTAGTTGTCTCATCAAAGGGGATGCATAAAGTAGAACAAAACTACACACTCACACACACACACACACACACACACACACACACACACACACACACAAAAGCCCCACCAAGTGTCCCCAGTTCAAATGCAATACAGTTTCAGTAAGTTTTTCGGCTTGCAGGTGTAATTCGGTTGTTCTCTCATCAAAGGTAGGGAGAAAAAGAAAAAAAAAGCATCTGAAGGCAGTTCTGAGAGTGGTATCTGCAACTGTGGCTTGCCTGCCTGCTGCTCTCAGCCTGTAGCTGGCGGTGTTATTTATGCAGATCTCTGGGGTGAGCTAGCACTCACCTGGTCCCACAGGCTTTGTTTGCTCAGAGTTCTCCTGTGCGGGGGGCCTCTGCTACAGGCTTTCCCCTTTCCAAGCACTGGGAAAGGTGACACTGCCCCGCGTTGTCAGGCCTGCGTGTTTATTTACAGTTCATGTGGGAGGTGGGTCTTCCCCCCTCTCCTCTGAAGTTTTCTTCCCACTGCCACTTTCAGAAGCTTTCCTGCTCCTGCTTACTGGGCGGTGCTGCTGCTCCTGCTGGCCGCCATGTTTGTTTACAGTTCACGTGGGAAGTGGGTCTTCCCTCCTCTCACAAGCTTCCCTGCTCCTGGTTGCTGGGCAAGCGCCCAGCTCCTGCCAGAGCCTCTCTGGCCCGCCCAGCTTGTTTATTTACAGTCCCAGGAAGGATTCCCTTCCCCCAATCTTCAGCGCACAGGGGGCCCCATCCTCTTTCCGGCGTGTCTTAACTGTTCTTATTGCTTATTACTCAGTTTCTCTTTTTTTTTTCCCGGGTGGAGGTCAGTCTGTCCAGGGGGCTATGCTGCTCTGGCCCAGGCTTGTCTGTGGGGCTACCACGGTACCGCTAAGCTCACCTGGTCCGCGTCTTCCCAAGCCATATGGGCGCTGGCCACTGGCGGCCCCGGGGGCCCTCCTCGTTTCTCTGTTTAACGTGGAGTGGAGATTCTCTGCACCAGCTGGAGATGTGGAGGGGTCAAAGTTATGCCTTTTCTTGGTGATTATGCCTGCAAAGTGTGTCTCCAGCGTCTCTCCAAGATTTCACTATAGGAGGGTCGCTTTCTGCTTCCTACCTCTAGCCACCATCTTGGAATTCTCAATGGAGATTTAAAATAATGAGACTACTAGGAAAAATTCTATAACCATAAGTAGACAATTTAAATAAAATGTACAAGTTCCTTAAAAACACAACTTATTAAAAAGTTAGAATATGTAGCAGATTATTCCCAACTATAGAAGAGTAATTCTTCTATTTTTCTTGTTCTTTTTGGTGGTACTGAAGATTGAATTTAGGGCCTTATGCTTGTCAGGCAAGTTCTCTGCCACATGAACCATGCCCAGTCCTTTTGCTTTTAGTTTGTTTTTCAGAGAGGGTCTCACACTTTTGCCCCATACTCTGTTTGTTTTCGTGATAGGGTCTTGCTAACTCTTTGTCTTGGCTGGCCTTGAGTCATGTTCCTCCTGATCTCTGCCACCCCATGTAGCTGGGGTTACAGGTATGTACTACCACATTCAGCCTACAGAAAAGCAATTCTAATTATTAAAACAACTGAAGAAAGAAACTGCTATTAAATTTTACCATGTTAATATTTAAACTCATTCACACAATATAGCTAAAATAGGATGCAGATCGTACAACAGATAGATAAAAATGAATGTCTACAATGTCAAGAGCTTTCCTAACTGTATTAGAATAGGATGTTCTAGTAAGTGTTCTATAAATGAGAAAATACATGAGAAGAAACACACTTTTTAGTTGGGAATGATATTCAGCTTCTTTGGGTACCAAAGAATTATAATTTATTAGAACTGCTTAAAGAAACATGTCATGTTTCAGTCAAATATTTAATATTCAGATAGGAAAAAGAAACTTTTGGCCATTAAAGCTATGAAGTATATCTGGTCAATAAATTATTAGTCCAGTCATTATAAAGAATTACACATTTACAGGATTTTTTTCCTTTTGACAGGTTCAATTTTGGAATGGTGTTTGGCGTAATTGCCATGTTTAGCTCTTTCTTTCTCCTTGGGAAAACACTGATGCAGACTTTGGCACAGATGATGGCTGACTCTCCCTCTTATTCTTCCTCCTCTTCCTCCTCCTCTTCCTCTTCCTCTTCCTCTTCTTCTTCCTCTTCCTCTTCCTCCTCCTCCTCTCTTCACAATGAACAAGTGTTACAAGTTGTGGTAAGTACCTTCTTTTTGCTTTAAATGACTTTGTTGAAATGTAGATAAAACTTTTTTTCTGGCTAGTATAACTACTATACATAGTATAAACATGAAAATAAAAGTCTTACATTTTTTCAAAGTATTTGCTTGAAAAAAAATTAGCAGGTAATTAGCAGGAATTGTTGCAGTATTTGGTGTGATAGTGGTAGTACCAAAGAATAATCAGCCCCAAGATACTTCAGCATTAGTACTGATGTTCAGTTTAATTCCTATTGTCTTCATAAGATATGAAATGACTGTCACTTTTAAGAAGTAAGCATGCTGATTTAAATCTCTAAAATTTATAAATAAATTTCATTTTACGCATTGCTATTTTTATTTATTTATTTACTTTGGTAGTACTGGAGTTTGAACTCAAGGCCTCACACTTGCTAGGCAGGTGCTCTACAGCTTGAGCCACTCCACCAGCTCATACATTTCATTTTAATCCTATGCAGTGTTTCCCTGTCATTTTCATGGCTTTTAGAGTCTAACAATATCCTTTTAATTAAAGGTTAAAGACTGGGGACTAGAGGTGTAGATCAGCAGTAGATCATTTGCCTGTCATGTGCTAGGCCCTGGGTTCAATCCCTAGCACCACAAAAAAAAATAAGCATAAGACCTTTCTGAATGGTCACTATGACTTCTTTCTTAATTTTTTTTTTTTTTGGTGGGACTGAGGTTTGAATCCAGGGCTTTGTGCTTGCAAAGTGGGTGCTCTACCACTTGAGCCATACCTCCAGTCCATTTTGCTCTGCTTATTCCAGAGATGGGGTCTTGTGAATTGTGTCTCCAGGCTGGCCTCCAACCATGATCCTCCTGATCTCAGCCTCTCAAATAGCTAGGATTACAGACGTGAGCTACCAGTACCCAGCTTCATTTCTTAATGTAAAAAATAATATGCTGAGTTTGCTTCTTTGATTGTAAGCTATTTAAAATAATTTTCAATTTAAAGCATACATGTAGACCTATACTTTATCTTTTCATGTCACCAGAGTTTAGAAGGGGCCTTGACATTGTTTCACTTTTATTTCACATTTTTACATTTATAGTTCCCATTCCATGACTCATCAATGTTATGTTTTTAATCATATTCTTATTAATGGAATGGTCTGTTTAAGGATTAGGAACAGTTTAAAAGAAAAAAACTTGTGTCTTTGTGACTTCTGCTAGACTGGGTCATTATGGGAAGATTTAGAAGTCATTTATGGAGAGCAATATAGAATAGTCATACTTATTTCTTAGGTGTTAAAAAGATTCACCAAGTGAGGCTGCAGAAGAAATGACGTATTTCTTCAGCAAACATATACTGAATATATTCTGCCTACTGGCCTCATGCTGGGTCCTCCTTATGTGGGGAACAAAATCCATTCCTAGCACTTATGAGCCTTTTAGTCTAGAAGGAGAGCTGCTATGATTGTGCTACAATTGAACATCATACAGGGTGCTGCAGGAACATAGAGGAGTGCAAGGTGTGCCTAGCACTGGGAAGAGAATAAAGGGAGAGCTTCAACAGAAGAATGAGGAGACTCCACTTAACCTGGAAAAGGAAGATAGGAATTGAACAGCCCAGTAATAGAACAATATAACATTGAAAGGCAGAGGGAATGATCATAGTAGTAATACAATCTAATTAACAGCCACTGCTTCCTATGTCAGGTTTTTGTACCTGTTTTGTTTTATTCTTGCAAAAAAACAAAGTATTGGTGTTCTCTCTGACTTACAAATGAGAAAATCAAGGCATGAAGACATTAAGTCACTTGCTTGTGGTCACAGCTAGTAAATAGTGGATCCCTTGTTGCTAACCATAGAATCTACACGTTATGCTGCACTTCTCTTAAGAAAGACAAATAATTCTTCAAGGAGGTGTATGTAATCTCAACCTGTGCCTAGGAGATAAATGGTGAAATGATGAGTAGGAGTGTTGGCAAGTGAACTGGATGGTAGGTAGGAGAGAAGATGGGAGATAGAGGTTGGATCTAGGTTATAAAGAGTCATTCTAGGATGTTTTACCTGCAGATAACAGTAATGTGCAAAATGAGTCAGTGTTGACTAGACCAAAAATGAGAGGGCAGCTGGAATAATTCCCATTAGGAATGGTAAGGATCTAAACTAAATTAGTGGCAAGGAGAACGAAGGGGATGAATTTGAGTGATCTTTTGGAGTGAAGTTCTCAGGTCTAGTGATTAATTGAATGTGAGGCCAAAGAGAAAAGGAAGAATTTAGGGTGACTTTCAATTACACGACTAGTTATTGTTCACCAAGAAGAGGATAGGAGGGAAGATAACTGGTGTGAAGGAAATATGATAATTGAAATATCTGTCTGCTAGAAGAATGACAAAATGTTACGTAGACAAGTAATTATTTCTTCTCTTTGCTTTTCAGTTTCATTCATAGTGTTCACAAAAACACTAACTGTAGGGCAAACTGAGCTTTGGAACCATTAAAAATCAGTAGTCCCTCTAATAATTTTAAGAATGTTATATCTTCTGACTTTGATATAAACCCTTGTAGCTTAAAGGACATATTTTCTGTTTACTCTATAATTCCTTCCAGCCCTGTTCAGTATTAATTCCCACAACCCTGGCACTCTGTGTTGTTGAGAGTATTCTATGTTCAGTATTCTGGTACATTTAATACCCTGTGTGATCTTGGCAGAGACAGATGGACAATCTTGTACAGTTGCCAGCAAATAAGACCTACCATCTGTTGGTATAGTCACACAATGAAATTCTTACTTTATCTCACTCATTATTACATCCTGAAGATAATAAAAAGAAAGAACAAGTACCCTATTGGATCAGGCTTGTTGATTTATTTGAAGTAAAGGTAAGGTAATCAGGATATTTTGTGAGACAAAGGGAATATATGAGAATTAATCTTAAGTACACAAACTTAGAGCACAGTCAGACAGGAAAACTACTGAGCTGAACAGATGCCTGCTGTCACGGGAATGGAGCAGATATAAAGAAGAAGAGACACTGATATTTTTGAAAAAAAGTTGCTCAGTAGGGTCTGAGTAAAAAGAATTCCAGATAATGAGATACTATCTACACATTAAGAATGATGATTATGCTGGGTGCCAGTGGCGGCTCACACCTGTAATCCTAGCTACTCAGGAGGCAGAGTCAGAGGGATCGCAGTTTGAAGCCAGCCTGGGCAAATAGTTCATGACACCCTATCTCAAAAATACCCATCACAAAAAGGCTGGTGTAGTGGCTCAAGGTGAAGGCCCTGAGTTCAAGCCCCAGTGCCACAAAAAAAAAAAGAATGATTATGAAAACTAGTGTCATAACCAGAGAAAGAACATTTGTCATCACTGGAATTTAGAAAATGATCCAAGCAACATTTTATGAGTCTCCTCTTTGATTTCTAAAGTGAAACTCCTCTGCTTTACAGCCCCAAAATAAATTCTGATAGAGTTAGAATTAAAACTTTGAATCATAAAAGTCCTTGAAAAAGAAAAATAAGGTTATTGTTTATATGAACACAGAATGAGAAAGACATCAAACTAATGTCAGAACTATATTTTTATGGAACAGTACTTTTATTCTTATTTGTTTTTAACTTCTAAAGATGTTATTTTTTAGAGCAGTTTTGGGTTCATAGTTTATCAAAAGAAAAGTACAGAGATTTCCCGTACACTTCCCACCCCTACACAGGCACAGCCTCCACTGCCATCAACAGAGGTGCATTTGTTACGCCTATACTGGTAGGTCATCCTCATCCAGAGTGCATAGTTTACATTCAAGTTCACTTTTGGTGTTGCAGGAAATGATGACTGTTGTTAGATTTGACTGCCCAAAATTTTATATATCAAAAACTGAAAGCAAAATAAGATTACAAGGCAAACAAACTGGGGAGTACATTTGTGATGTGTACTACAAGGGACCAATACTGATATTTGAAGTGATTTTACAGATCAGTAAGGAAAAAACAAATATTTTAGGAGAAAAAAAGTGCATGTTATAAGTAGACAATTCACAAAGACCAAAAAACAGACCAAAGCAGAAGGAAAGTTTAGCTTTACTAATGATTGAAGAAAATTTAAGTTAAATTACAGATTTGAATAAAATGAACTTGCCTAAAATTAAAGAAGGATCTGTTTTTGAGGAATAGCTTTATTATTATGTGTCAAAATCCTTGAAATTTTCTGCAACAATAGAATTTATTACCTCTGTGAGACATAATTTAAGCATTACTTGCTCATTTAATTCTCAAAATTACCCTTTTACACAAATGTGTTTATTTCCATTTTAATGATAAGGAACTTGAAGTGTTGAACAAGCATGATCTGACAACTTCCTCAAAGTCATTTATCTAGTTAGAGATAGAACTGGGACCTTGAACCCAAAGCTTAGGCTTGTAACAACTATGCTCATTTAAGAATTTATTCCCCCAAATAGTTGGGTATGTGTATCCAAATAGCTATCATAAAAGCAGAAACTTTTAAATAATTAAATGCCCAGCAATCCATTCTGTAGAACACAATGCACAATGTGGCTATTAAAAATCATGTTGAGCCAGGTGGGGTGGCATATGCCTGTAATAGCAGCACTAGGGAGGTTGAGGCAGGAGAATCTCAAGATCCACTCTGCCCTGGGCTACATAGTGAGGTTGAGGCCAGCCTGGGCAACATAGCAAGACCCTGTCTCAAAAAAGAAAAAAAGCCAGAAAACCATTGTTGAACTAGGAAATACTCATGAAAAGTTTTTAAGTAAAAGTACATGACAGAGCATTGAGAATTTTTTGTTGTTTGCAGAGTAAGCAGGATTATAGATTTTGAGTTTTCCTGCTTTCAACACTTTAAATTAATATAAAATAATAATAAATGAGAGATGGAATTTTCCCCCAGAAGGATGTTTTGGATCCCAACTCCTGGACTATGAGAAATAGATGATTAGTATGTAAATTATAGAAATTTTTTATAATGGTACTGAGGTTTGAACTCAGGGCTTGTGAGTTTGCTAAGCAGGTGCTCTACCATTTGAGCCATGCCTAGACTCTCTTAACAGATGTTATAACTTGAGAGTGATTATTTACCTCATATGAAGACTCTTTTTTTCATTTCTATTAGGACATATTCATTGTACACGGGGGATTCATTGCAACAATTCTGAATAGGCTTACATTGTATGTTCATTAGGTCGCCTCCACCATCTCTCCCCATCAACCCCTTACCCTCCCCACTTAAATAAAGCAATTGCAAAAGGTTTCTTTGTTCTGTTTCATAAAAGTATAGGGAGTGAAGTCCACCAACCATACCCTCAACTTAATCTCCTATACTCTCCCCTCTCCCACAAGTACACCCCCATTGTATCTGTTTTACTGTCCTGCCTTTCTTATGCAGACTATTGACTATCTGAGAGAATTTTACTATGCAGCCTTTACAGTACCAAACTTCCCTTGTGTATGCATCGATTGATATTTACATACACACCATCTTAGAAGCACATGACTGCAAGACCTCTGCTGCTTCTTTATATGTCCATAATATGACTGTATGTTCCAAATGCCTTCATTTCTACATTAAATTTCAAATTTAATATGTGGCTCTTTGGTACTGTTTTTCTAACCAATGTGATAGACAAACTGATAGAATAAAAGGAATGAAGGGCATGGTGCTCCCACAACAATCAGGTGCTTTATTACAGTAGTTTTCCTTGCCAACTGTCCCTAGCTTGAGAATATTAAAATGAAATTTAGTGACTTGGGGTGCGTCCTCTATTACTCAACATAAGTTCTTGGAACCTTGCGGTAACAATTCAGAAGAAGGACTAAGAATTCTCAATTTGAGTACCCAGCCTTTAAGGATAGATCAGCTGCTGCATGCTTCATTGTCACCCTGCACTCCCTGGCACTCTGCTGGGCTTCCTCATTCTTTCCCATGGTGAAGACTTCTGAATGCCAAAGTTGTAACTTTTTAACCTAGAGTTTCCTAATCTCTTTAGATTGGTGTTGTGCTTGTTCATTCCAGAGAAACTGCCTCATTAAAAAAAAACTGGTGGTTTTGCTTTTTATGATAGAAATGGAGAAATGAATTATTAATGGTCATATTATTTTTGTTGTGTAAAATGTTGAGTTTAGAGGTTTAAATACAGAGTGAACATCATGTTTCTTGGTACCCAATGGGACACCCTTGCTACCACCACTGATAATTACTGCCATTTTGTGTCTATGAACAGGTTCCTGGTATAAATTTACCTGTCAATCAGCTGACCTACTTCTTCGCTGCAGTCCTCATTAGTGGTGTTGTACATGAAATTGGACATGGGATAGCAGCTATTAGGTAATGATATCTGCCTTTTTCTTTTCTGCTACATAGAGTTTCATTTAATAGTTTATTGTTAAAATTGATAACTATTTTCCTTTATGTGGCTACTGCCCAGTGTATACCCATCATCTATTACTTTCAGTTAGTTTCTATTTTATAGAAAAAAATATTATATTGACGAATATGCTCAATTAATCATATGCACATCTGTTCTCTGAGTCTTTCTGTCCTTTGCTTTTTGCCAGCATGGTCAGAGCCTTCTGGTGCTTCAAGCATTTTGATCCAGTTTTGAAAGCTGATCTTTTTTACTCATCATTGGGTTGGCCCTCCCTCCACTTTAGTACTTTCTTTTTATCAGGGGTGTGGAGGGCTCTTAGTATGTAGTCAAGGCTGGCCTCGAACTTACAATCTCCTGCCTCAGCCTCCCTAGTGCTGGGCTCACAGGTGTGTGCCACCACATCCACCTTAGTACTTTCTTTATACCTGCTACTTGTGATGGAAAGGGCACAAGGAATATCACAAGTTCCCAGCCACCCCACTGATAATTACTGCCATGATCAGAAACAGACTGACAAGAATGTATTTTATCATTTGGGTGCATGGGCCAGAGAAAAATCAAACCACTGTTTTAGAAGAGAGGATTTATTCTCTTACTGTTTTCCAGTTGCTTATGAACAAGGGTCTATTTACAGGCAGTAAGCTTTCATCTTGACGGCATATACTGTTACACAGGAGTGTGCATTACTGGTTTAAAAACGCAGCTACCCTTTTTTTTTTAAATCTTTCACTGTTGCTTTTATGTTTTTAGCCTTTACATATAGAAACATTTTATTAAGTTTAATTGTGAAATAACTTGGGTAACTTTTTAATAAAATCCATTTCCAACAAAAAGTGAATTATAACCAGTGGCCACACCTGTAATCCTAGCTATACAGGAGGCAGAGATCAGGAGGATTGTGGTTTGAAGCCAGCCAGGGCAAATAGTTCATGAGACCCTATTTTGAAAAAAACATATCACAAAAAAAGGCCAGTGGAATGGCTCAAAGTGTGGACCCTGAGTTCAAACCCCAGAACCAAAAAAAAGAATTATATAGTTGTCATATATATTTAGTATAAAGTGACAGCACAATATATTAATATGATAGCTTTTTTAGAGTAGCTGTTTTGTCTTATGAGACTATTAAATATAATGTCCATATTTTTTTAAATGACATTATTGGGCTGGCGGAGTGGCTCAAGCGGTAAGAGTGCCTGCCTAGCAAGCGTGAGGTCCTGACCTGATAAATAATTCTCTTGAGGACTATCTGACCATTACACGTTTTTAAACATACTTATCTTAATAATGACTCAATGGAAATACACTCAAGATAAATCTACATCATTATTTGTAATTGCTAAGACTAATAGAAGTATTTAGACAATTTACTTGAATTATATTTGCCTATATCCTCTGAAAATAGTTCATACTAAACTGTAAAAATGTTCACCATTACGTGCTAGGCAGGGAGTGTCTAACATGACTGGCTTACACATGGGCTTCGCTGCTCAGAAACATCCCAGACTTTGGTGCATTTTCATTGCTAGGAAGAATGAGCTCCTCGCAGGAGGCAGAGGGTAAGGAATCCTGTATATGGATTCCTCCACACTCTCCCTGTGTCTTCTTCTCTGGTGATCCAGCTGTGCCTCCTTACTACATTGCTGTAATAAGTCTTAGCCATGAGGCCAACTGCATGTTAAATCCTGTGAGTCCTTCTGTCAATGAAAGCAAGACTTTGGATCCTCATGGCTTAGGTTAGAATTGCATCTATACTCCACTTAAGGACAAGTTTCTGACCCTCCCTGTGTCTCAGTTTCTTCATCTGTAAAATGGGAGTAGCAATTATACCTATTTCGTATGATTATTTTGAAGATTGTATAAGCTAATACATGTAGAGCATTTAGAATGTGGTAAGCATCATGTATATGTTGTTCTATTTTTAATGTACTTCTTAATTTTCCCTTAACTAAAAGGACTGACTTCCCTACACATACTAAAAATTTCATCATTTAATATCTCATAGAATTTAGAATTATTAACCATTTCTTTATATGTGCCCAGTTCCAATTATTTGCTGAGCATTTTGCCTTCTAAAAATTTTGAAGTTGTAAGTCTACTTCAGAATGCTCTACATCCTACTTTACAAAATTTTATTTCACAGCTGGCCAAATCTGTACTACATTCTCATAAAATTAGGATGATATATAATATGTATACAACTTTTTAGCTATCTAGGGAGACTTCTTGTTTTTAAGCAAGAGTTTTACAGTGAACTTTAAGATTATATACATTCTTAATTTCACAAGTGCAATAGTATTAGTAAACTCCTTTTTCTTATGTGATTTCTTAGGGAACAAGTTCGATTTAATGGCTTTGGGATTTTTCTCTTCATTATTTATCCTGGAGCATTTGTTGATCTGTTCACCACCCATTTGCAACTTATATCACCAGTGCAGCAGCTACGAATATTTTGTGCAGGTAACAGACTTAATTTTTTTTAATGTGCATCTATGGTTTTAGTTTTGCTTTTTTGTGGTTACTGGTTTCATGGAAAGCACTCACATGAAAAATGGCATCTTATGTTTGGGTTAATATATTCACTTTATAAAACTCCCTCAAGTAGTATAGTGAAATAATTTATGTTCCAGTTTCTTTTAAAACAACATAAATTATTTAAAATATTGAGGCAGAAAACCTCATTTTTACTAAAGAAAAAACATGGCCAAAACCTGAAACTACAACTATGGAATGTGAACTTAGCTGAAATACAGAGAAATTTGCTGGACTGGCATAGTGGCTCAAGTGGCAGAGTTCCTGCCTAGCAAGCCTAAAGCCCTGAGTTCAAACCCCAGTGTTACAAAAAAAAAAAGATGAGAAATTTGCTCAAATCAAGAGAGAACATGAAGAGTCAACACAAGATAAAAGAATTCGGGAACGGAGATGAGATGGTATGCAAGGATGGGTGCTAAACTGTAGCACTGTCAGAGTTCAATCAGAGAAACTATATATACATATATATAACTATGTAGGGAAGAAATTCTGGGAAACACAGATCCATCTGATCTAAAGTAATAGGACAAATCCATCATAACCCTGCATCTCTTTAAATGAAGTAACTGAGGCTAAGCAAATGTGGAATTAGAATGCAGATTATGAAAAATTGGAGGTGGGAAAAGTAAAAACAGGTAGTCTAAGTACTAATTTCCTCACCTTCGTAATTGAGAGAGTCTATATCAGGTTAAGTCAGAAATAGATGTTAAGTATAACACTTAAATGTAAATACTACATGATCTAAAAACAACACATAGCTGGGTGCCTGGGGCTCATGCCTGTAATTCTAGCTACTTGGAAGGCTGAGATCAGGAGGATCACAGTTCAAGGCCAGCCCAAGCACATAGTTCTCCAGCCCCCATCTCCAAAATAGCCATAGAAGAACGGACTGGAGGTGTGGCTCAAGCAGTAGAGTGCCTACTCTGCAGTTGATGGAGTGGCTCAAATGGTAGAGCACCTGCCTAGCAAGCGTAAGGCCCTGAGTTCAAACCCCAGTATCCACCCCCCCAAAACCTTTCATGTTTTCAAAGTGTAAGCATGAAACAGACCAAAGAAAACAGACCTTATATCAAAGATAACTTAAAAGCCCAAAACACATTTATTTAGTCAATAAATACTAATGAGATAAGTTATCTAGTTAAAGCATCAGGCTGGGGACGTAGCTCAGTAGTAAAACACTTGCCCGTTACACAAAAGACCCTCAGGTCTGTCCCCAGCACTGCATAAATAAATAATTAAATATATTTGATATAAGTATAATATCAATAAGTATATATATGTGTGTGTAGATATATATATGTATGTATGTATGTATGCCTATATATATAAATGCCCTCAGTTTGGATTAAAAACATATCTTAGGGCCAGAAAAAACCTATCACAAAAAAGGGATGGTGGAGTGGCTCAAGGTGTAGGCCCTGAGTTCAAACCTCAGTACGCAAAAACAAAAAAAAAAATTGCTCAAGTTGTAAAGCATTCACCTAACAAACATAAAGCCTCAAGTTGCAACCCTAGTACTGCCCAAAAAAATCCCTCAAATTTGTTACATATAAAAGAAATCCACTTAAAAACTAGAAGATTGACATGGGAGGGGGAGGGGGACAAGGAAAAAATGGCACAATGTATGCACATATGAACAAATTGAAAAATAAAATTAAATTAAAAAAAGATTTTTAAAAAATTAGGAAGATTGAAAATACAATGATGAGCAGAATGTACCATGCGCATGTGAATATTAATAAGACTAAAAGCATGAAGTTAGGCATAGAGGGATCACTGAATAATAATGTGGAATATAATCCACCCTGAAAATTAATAGCTGTGACTCTTACTGAATCAAGTAATGAATCATCAAAACACAAAACAAAAATGGAAAAAGTACAAGGAGAAACAGAAATATAATAAAAATACTCAGCTCTCAACACATGAAAGGTAACTAAAAAAGGCTCTGGAATCTCTAAGGGTAAGAATAGTTCAAGTCAAACTCTATACCATGAACACAGAAGACAATTCCTTTTCAAGTGCCATCTATGAAACAAATGTCCATGTATTAGTTCACAAAGAAGGCCTCAATAAGTCCCTAAGAGTAATAATAGTAACAAGTTAAAACTATCTAAACTTTAGAAATTTATCTTAAATCACACCTTTGATCAGTTTTTTTTGGCAGTACTAGGGTTTGAACTCAGGGCCTTGTGCTTGTTAAGCAAGTGAGCCACACCTCTATCCCTAATCAATTTAATTTAAAACTATAATTGCAATATATCTAAAAATTATAGTAATGAAATAATTTTACCAGAATAATTTGCATTGTTTTTTTAAAAGAAAAACACACCGGGCACCAATGGCTCACGCCTGTAGCCCTAATTACTCAGGTGGCAGAGATCAGAAGGATGGTGGTTTGAAGCCAACCTGGGCAAATAGTTCATGAAACCCTATCTCCAAAAACCCATCAAAAAAAGGGCTAGTGGAGTGGCTCAAGGTGGAGGCCCTGAATTCAAGTCCCAGTGCTGCCAAAAAAAAAAAAACCCTCACTGCTTTAGGCACTTATTATGGAGTTAGAAATGGATATAAGTCAATTAACCAATAAACAAGAAGTATGAAAACTATAAAATAGTTAAGAAATGATATAGCCCTGGCTGGCCTCGAATTTTCAATTCTCTTGCTTCAGTCTCCCAAATGCTGAGATTACAAGCAGGGTGGAAACTAATATTTTTTTTCTTTTATTATTCATATGTGCATACAAGGCTTGGTTCATTTCTCCCCCCTGCACCCACCCCCTCCCTTACCACCCACTCACCCCCCTCCCTCTCACCCCCACCCCCTCACTACCCAGCAGAAACTATTTTGCCCTTATTTCTAATTTTGTTGTAGAGAGAGTATAAGCCATAATAGGAAGGAACAAGGGTTTTTGCTGGTTGAGATAAGGATAGCAATACAGGGCATTGACTCACATTGATTTCCTGTGCGTGGGTGTTACCTTCTAGGTTAATTCTTTTTGATCTAACCTTTTCTCTAGTTCCTGTTCCCCTTTTCCTATTGGCCTCAGTTGCTTTTAAGGTATCTGCTTTAGTTTCTCTGCATTAAGGGCAACAAATGCTAGCTAATTTTTTAGGTGTCTTACCTATCCTCACCCCTCCCTTGTGTGCTCTCGCTTTTATCATGTGCTCAAAGTCCAATCCCATTGTTGTGTTTGCCCTTGATCTAATGTCCACGTATGAGGGAAACTAATATTTTTTAAGCTGGTATAACACTGGTACATCTTTTGTGGTAAAGCACCAAAAACCTACAGACATGGTATAGGTCAGGAATGCAAGGATGGTTCGACGTTAGTAAATATATTTGAATATGGTGAATATTTACCATTAAGGAAACATTTTCTTATGTAAGACAATGTTGAGACAGTATTTAACAAAATTAACATCCAATGATGGTCTTAAAAATATGCTTATTGAAAGTAGTAATTGCTGGATATTTCATAATGTTATATTTAGAACAACTCGTATTAAAGGACAAGGCAAGCAACCCCACAGTCAACATTAAGTGTTGGTTTGTAAATGTCAGAGCAATTAAGAAGAATTAAATGATGAAGGAGTAGGTGTATAACTCAGTGTAAACCACTTGCAACATGTGCAAGGCCGAGTTCAATCCACAGCACCACAAAAAAATTTAGAAAGGAGTAGACTTTTTCTGGCTTTTTTTTTTTGAACTGGGGTTTACACTCACGATTTGGAGCTTGCAAAGCAGCTGCTCTATAGCTTGAGCCATGCCTCCCGTCCATCTTGCTCTGGTTGTATTAGAGATGGGGTCTCGCAAACTATTTACGGGGAGATCCCCCTGATCCTCAGCCTCACAAGTAGCTAGGATTATGGGCGAGGGCTCTGATTTTTTTCCAGGTACTATTATAATCCGGGGGGGGGGTAGACAAAATCAACCAAAATAAAATGTAGGAAAAAATCAATAAAGAACCTGATTGTGAAATTGTTAGTCAATCGACAATAGCCGCACGCGGCAGCAGGAGTTCTACAGCAAGCACGAAGGACGACAGCAATGAGCGAAGGACGAGAGCGATGAGTGTGTAGGCGGGGCCTGAGTGCATACTTGGTGGGCGGTGCAAAGCATTTGTGCAAAGTGCCTAGGCGCATGTGCTGTGCTCCCAGAAGCACCTGCGGCGATCCCAGAAGCACCCGCGGCGATCCCAGAAGGACCTGCTTCTTCCGCTTCTGCACCTCATTCTACTTCAGCACGCGTTTCTCCACAGACGTGCATTTCTTCGGACTTGTGCTTTCCTCCTCTCAGCTTTTCTCTTGCAGCCTCTGGTCACCTATCAGCTACCTAGTAGCCAAGAGCACTGCAATTGAGACAGCCATGTCCTCCGAGGAAATTATCTATATCAGCACAGAAAATTCGGAGGTTCCTGCAGATGCTTTGGAGCTGCAGCAGGTCAGTTTGGAGACTGTACCTGTAGAAACCACAGCGATGCACAGCGTGGAGGTGTGCAGGGATAACAGCGGCAGCTGGGTGCAGGGCCTCCACTGTGACCCGCCTTTCATCTCGCTGCAGCCACTTGGCATCAGCAACCTGAGCCATGGAGATCACGACCCGGATATGTTCATGCTGCACACTGGAGAGGAGCTGGTGGACTGCCAAGACATCGATAGCCTGCTAGCCATCAATGACTTTGAGGGCCAGCTGGCCATCCCAGGCGTCCCCGAAGATGACTTCTTCCAGCAGACCCTGGCCTCACTGTCAGCCCCCACAGCATTTGCAACTTTCGACCAAGACCCCAGTCTTCTCAATGATAGCACCCATAGTGGGAAGCTTAGTGGCAGTGGTGCTGAGGTCAAGTTCGAAGCCGAAGTGGAGGCAGGAAGCAGCAGTTCCAGCCTGAATCCCAAGACGTGGGAGCAGAAACAGGTGCAGATCAAAACCCTGGAGGGTGAGTTCTCTGTTACCGTGTGGGCTGAATGCGGGAAGAAAGAGGCGGAGGTGCAGTGCCAAGAACAGGCGAGAAGTTCGTCTCCCGACTACTCTGAGTACCTGAAAGGGAAGAAACTTCCTCCTGGAGGAATACCTGGAATTGACCTCTCCGATCCCAAACAGCTGGCCGAATTTACTAGAATGAAACAAAAACCCAAAGAAGATGGTCCAAGAACCATTGCGTGCCCTCAAGCTGGCTGTGAGAAGATGTTCAAGGATAACTCGGCAATGAAGAAGCACCTGCACATCCATGGCCCCAGGGTGCACATGTGTGCCGAGTGCGGCAAAGCCTTCCTGGAAAGTTCCAAGCTGAAACGCCACCAGCTGGTGCACACCGGTGAGAAGCCCTACCAGTGCGTCTTTGAGGGCTGCGGGAAGCGCTTCTCGCTGGATTTCAACCTACGCACCCACGTACGGATCCACACCGGAGACCGGCCCTTCGTGTGTCCTTTTGATGAGTGCACCAAGCGCTTCACCCAGTCGACCAACCTGAAGTCGCACATGCTGACCCACACCAAGAACAAGGGCCGCAGCAGCGAAGGGAAGAAGGGAGGCCCTTCCCGCACCTGGCAGAAGTAAATGTGACTCTCCTACATGGTGCCTGGGAAAGGCTTCGAAAATGAATTCTGTGAGTCTAAGTGTCAGTCAGGGAAGCTGAAAGTTAAACGTTAAAAAGAAAGTAAACCTTTATATGGGAGAATGTTGCTTAGGTAGCCTGTGGGGTTGGGTAATGGTGTTTTGTGTGAAATTTAGTTTCAACAGGACAGTAATTGACAAACTTCACATCAAAAGACGGTTCTTTACACAACTAGGTTAAAAATGGGACTTTTCGCGTTCTTACAAAGTTCACTTAGTGCTTTATAGTTTTTTTTAAATTTGTATTTTCCAAATGCTCATGGTTATACTTTTAAGATTATGCTTATGGATTCTATGTGTGGATTTTTTGGAAGTCATGAAGTGTGATTATAAGTTTAAAAGAACAAACAGTTTTATGCATACATACTTTTCTGCTAAAAACGAGTTGGATAGGTTTCATTTGCTGTCTTAATTTTGGTTGTGTTACCTGGTACAGACACATTTTGCCTAACTCTGTTTTAGTTGTATTGAATTGTGTAGTATTAAATGTTAGATGACTTAGTATTAATAAGGTGATTTAAACCTGTGTTAGTCACTTTATGTCCCCAGATACTACCAGATGCTATTGTTGAAGGTAACTTCTTTGCCTGCTGTTGTTGAGAGCAATTTCTTGGCCTAATGGATTAGAGATAACTGGTCAGTTCTAGAATATTTTCTCTCTCTTTTGATGTAACACCTGATACGTACATCTTTGTAATGTGTAATAGATAAAGCAAAAAACAAATAGCCATACTAAAGAAAAAGAACCAGTAGGTTGTCTGTATATAGTAGCTAGAAAATATAGGAAAGGGGTGAATAGAGGCCAGCGGTGCTACTGAACATCCATAGTGCCCAGGATAGTCCCCCACAACAAAGAGTTATCTGGCCAAAATGCGGATAGTGCAGTGTTAAGATACCCTGCTCTAGAGAAAGTAAAAGTTGTAACAGATTCCAGAGGTGTGCTTATAAACAAAGCACTAATGCACAAGAGGTTGTTTAGATAAAAGGAAAGGTGTGTACTCCACCCACCCCTATTGGCACTTAGCCATAATGGGTAGATTCAGAATCTGGGAAGGGGGGGAATCTTGCAAGAAATAGGAAACTACCCATAACAGTGCTGCTGTGTGCCCCCACCTGTATATTTTTTTTCATGCCTCTTTTTGTTACTAGCAATACGGTGGGAGGGCAGTATTCTGCATTAGTTTGCCCAAATTATAATGCATAGGCTTTTTTTCGCTTTTTGTTAATGAAGCTATGAAAGCAGTATAAGAAATTGCATGTGAGTATCTTTTGTATTTTTTTTCTTTGTGTGTGTGTGTGTTGTGTCTTTTGTAATCTTAAGGTGGAAAGATTACAAATAAACCAATTGGCCATACCAATTTTGAGATTTTGGGGTGGGAGAGTGGGGGACAGGGTCTCATTATGTACCCAGGCTGGCCTCAGACTCAGAATTCTACTCTCTCTACCTCCTGAGTGCCAGGATTACAGACAAGCAACACCACACCCAGCCTGGCCATACCAAAATTTAAAATTCCTGTATATGAAAAACAACAAACCAAGTGAAACAAACTGAAGAAGAAATTGTAATACCTGTTACAGAGGACCAAATTCCTCAATATATACTATAAATAATAATACATGCAGATTAGTTTTTTAAAAAGATAACATAGTCAAAAACTAACGAAAGATGTAAATAGGTAATGGATAGAAATAGGCAGCTCTGAGACAAAAGAAAAAAAATAGCCTTGTAAAATGTGTAGGCTCACTCATAAGTAAACAAGTAGAAATCAAGACAATTGTAGCCAGACACAGTGATGCACACCTATAATCACCTGTAATCCTAGTAACTCAGGAGACTGAGGCAGGAGGGGGATCTCAAAGTCAAGAACAGTCTGGCTACATAGTGAGACCTAGTTTGAAATAAAATGAGATTTCAATTTCCACCCACTAAACTTATTCAAGGGGAAGGGAAACGTCAGTTATGAGAACATAATATAAACTTTTTGGAGGTCAATTTTAATGCACATATCCTTCTGACCTCAAAATTCCATTTTGGTAATTTCCCATCCCCTTGCAGATGCAGACTTAGATGTATGACAGTAAAAGCCTACTTGTCTACTGTAGTGTTGTATGAAAATGTTAAAATTCCCTAGGTGATCATTAGTAAGAAACCTTATAAATAGATTTATAATAGTGCATTGCTCTATAATAAATATTAAAAATGGAATAGATTATGACTGCAAATATGAAAAGTTCAAAATCAAAATACCGTATGATAATTAGTTCCCATTGGTTTTATCTAAATATAGTAGAAAGATTGTTTACCCAATAAGCTCTGGACCAGACTTGCTCTGGATATTTCAGGAATTTAACTTAGAACATTAAAGAAAAACATTTTAAATATGAATATTGTACCTAGCCGCTCTGATAACTAAAAATAACAGTAGACTAAATTGTCATAAAATATCCCAAATATGTAAATGGTTCAGTGTGTTGATATAATTTTGTGATTTGGGGTACTCTTGGACTCCTTCTATCTTGTTGGCTTTGCTATTTCCAACACGCAGCTTCTATGGTCATGGACTCTACTCAGCTCCATCACAGCCATATTCCAGCTGGTAGGACAGGGTTGTCTCCATCACTTCCACTCACATCCTGGTGCTAATAGGACACCCACCCTGCCACATGGGAAAAACCACAATACAGAAAGGGAAGGCTTGGTATTGGAGGAGGAGTAATCTAGTGTGCTACTAAGACCTGGCTCTGGAGGGTAGGATGTCATTTGCTGGTTTCTGCCATGGTCAGTTTCAAGCTGCCAACCTGCAAGCCTTGAAGGAGGAATTGGAAAAAGATTCACACAATTGACTCTTAAATATCATTAAAGAATTGTTAAAAAAAAACTTGTTTTGTATTCCTGAATATCATTAGTTATTAGAAAACTTACTGTATTGTACTCTTGAATATCATTAAAGAGTTATTAGAAAACTTGTTTTGTTCTCTTGAATAAGTACATTTATTATATATTTACATATATTTGTATATCTATCAGCTAGTGTATAAATATGTATTCAAGTATATGAATAAATGAATATATGTATTCATACACTAGCTGATACAGGATGAGAAAAATTAACTTCCAGAGGATTAAACAGAAAGTAGTAACAGGTGTATTAAGAGTCATGGTGTAGATGGTTGAGAAATCATATTTAGGGAGATGTTTGAATTTTTTAATCATGTATTTTTTAGAAATTTTATAAGAAGCCAATTAAACACGTTTTAAATTTGCTTCAAGTCTTCGCTTAAAACATACTAAGTGGGCTTTATGGGGTTTTGTCCCTTAGAATTGGCACTTAATGTCCAAAACTGGGAACAAAGAAAGCTATATGTCCCCACCAATAATTGGGCCCACACATCTCCTCAGAGTTTAGTAATTGGCAGTAACCTAACTAGTCTGCTATGTAAACACGTAGTCCTAGTCTGTCACCTTCCCGGGCACAGTTGTAAATTATAACAGTCTTTCAGGGAGAGGTTGGGGTGATGCTTGTCATGCCCCAAAATCAATAGGGGGCAAATTCAAAGATTTGAAATTATCTATAGGAAGAAGATATTAATATTTCATTCTTTGCTAGATGTTTGCTGATTTGTGAGCTCACCCTGATGCTGCCATCAAAGCGGAAGTGATCATGGGAAACGTATGTTCCCTGAAGCTTGGAGATACATACACATAAATTACCTATTTAGGGGAAAGGTGCAGATACACATGTGCTACCTAATTTACTGGTTTTAAACTTGGAAACATAAAATGTCATTGCTTCTAAAATCTCCCACTTCCATTTAAAAAGTCCAGGGTGTCATTTATGTTAATCTACTGGAGAACTTAATTCTAGTTTTACAATGGTACTCTTGAAGAATTATATATATAATAGCTTTTTTAAACTTTTTCTTTTTTTTTTTTTTTGATGGTAGTGGGGTTTGGACTCAGGGTCTGGCAGTTACTAAGCCAGTGCTCTACCACTTCAGCCATGCCCCGATCCCATATAATACCTATTTTTAAGCAACGAAATATATACTGATTTTGAAAAGGAAAGTCCAGTATCCATACATCTGCATTTGGTGAGCATGGGAGACAGAAGAGATGGGACAGTTTCTGAAGCACATTGTAATAAAAGTATTTAAATTTTAGATTAAAGTAGAAGTTTAAAAAGGGGGAGTAAACAGCAACTGCTGTCCAATCCCAAGTGAAAAGGAAATTGCGTTTAAAAATTCTTGGAAAGAGGGCTGGTGGGGGTGGTTCATGCTGCCTAGCAAGCATGAGGCCCTGAGTTCAAACCTCAGTACCACCAAAAAGAAAAAATTATTGGAAAGACTGGGGATGTAGCTCAGTGGTTCAGTGTTTGCCTCGCATGTACAAGGCCCTGGGTTCAATCCCCAGAACCCAAAACAATAAACACAAATCCTCCATGTTTGTTACTAAAAATCCCTTTAAATAGTGAAGATAAAATTTGACTATTTTTTAAATCCTTCTTACATCTTGAAAACCTTATTTATATCAGTATATTTGAGGGGTAAAGTAAAAATGTTAGTGACTCTAGAAAGAACACTGTAATTAATGTAAGCTATAGCTAACTACTGTGGGTGATTCTAGGAATGAGGATGTGAATTATTTTACCTATTATGTCATCTGGTGGCCTGAAAATCACTTCTGTGTATTTGAGAACGTGCTTTCTTTATTTTCAAAATACACTGAGCATAGTAGGACTTGATGAGGTAATCGTAGCCCTCTTTAATAATAATTACCAGCTTTAAGATTATAGGTACCTTGTTTCCTTGATCACTCATAGATTTCTTCTCCTTAGCCCACAATCTGGTTCTTTTTTTTCTTTTGGCAGTACTCATATTGAACTCAGGGCCTCATGCTTGCTAGGCCACTGCTTTACCACTTGAGCCACACCCTTTTTGCTTTCATTTGTTTTTAGATAGGGTCTCATATTTTGTCCAGGCCGACCTCAAGACCATGGTCTTCCTACCTCCACCTCTCAAATACCTGGGATTATAGGTGTGTACTATCGTGCCTAGTTTGTTGAGATAGGGTCTCACTAACTTTTTTTTTTTTTTTTTTTGCTTGTGCTGACCTTGAACTATGCTCCTCCTATTTCTGCCTCAAAGAGTAGCTGGGAATATAGGCATGTACCACCCACATCCAGCCCCACAATCTAATTCTTTTTTTTGCCTTTTTTTTGGTGGAATAGGTTTAGACTCAAGGCTTTGTGCTTGCTAAGCAGGCGCTCTACTACTTGAGCCACTCCACCAGCCCTTTTTTGTGTTGGGTATTTTGGAGATGGGGGTCTCTCACACTACTTGCCCATGCTGGTTTTAAATTGTGATCCTCTTGAACTCTGCCCCCTGAGTAGTTAGGATTACAGGCCTGAGCCGCCAGTGTCCAGCTCACGATCTAATTCTTTTTTTATATTTTGATTTTTTTTTGCACAATCTAATTCTTAAAGCATTGATCACTCATACTCAGATTTTTCTGCTCTTTCCCTGGTCTTATTACTTAGTATATAAATAAGAATAAAATTGGTCCTCCATTCTATCTAAGCCCTGTATTGCTTCTCTATTCTCTTATTAAAATTGTGAACAAAGCAAAAGAAGGCATGCATCATAACTATTTAACATCGTCCTGGAAGTTTTAGCCACTGCTGAAGCAAGGGGGGGAGGTTGTAGTATGAATGTTGGAGGAGATAAATAATAGTTATTAGCAATCCTAAATGAAAAATTCAGTTTGGTGGTTCATGGCAAAGTAAATGTACAAAATGGAATGTAGTGTTCCTATGTTTAAAATAACCAGATAGTATAATAAGAAGAGAAGATCCCATTCAGAAAGTAATGTGACATTAAAGAAATCAGAAATTGACATTTGAAGGGCCAGAGGAGTGGCTCAAGTAGTAGAGCACCTTGCTAGGATTTCCTAGCAAGTATGAAATCCTGAGTTCAAACACCAGTACCACCAAAAAATAATTTTAAAAAAACAACAGAAATTAACATTTTAAGAAACTTATAGTTCCTATATAGAGAAAACTACAAATATTTAGTGAGAGATGTAAAAGAGGATTTGAGTAGATGAAGTAATGCCTTGATCCTAACTCAGAAATGTAAAAGTCTGGGCTAGGGATGGTAGCTCTAGTGTAGAATGATTGCCTAGTGTGCAAGGCCCGAGTAAGGCCATGAATTTGGTCCCCAGAATCACAGAAAGAAAAATAAATGTAAAATTATGGATTCACCCTTAATTATAATATTGTAGTAGTGTTAGAAATACTAATTTGAGGACTGGAAGCATGGCTCAAGCGGTAGAGCACATGCTTAAAAAGCACAAGGCCCTGAGTTCAAAACCCAGTACCACAAAAAA
The DNA here is from genome assembly GCF_047511655.1 of Castor canadensis. Lineage (NCBI taxonomy): Eukaryota > Metazoa > Chordata > Mammalia > Rodentia > Castoridae > Castor > Castor canadensis. Next base: position 123,695,234 of record NC_133405.1, on the reverse strand, counting down.
AATTTTAGAAATTTGAGTAATAGTTGAGTGGTTTTCAAAATGATTCTCAAATTTGCCAGAAAGAATTAACTGCTTTTTTTTCTCTGTACTAGAGTTTGAACTCAGGGGCTATACCTTGAGCCACTCCACTAGCCCTTTTTTGTGAGGGGTTTTTTGAGATAGGATCTCTTGAACTATTTGCGTAGGCCGCTTCCAACCACGATCCTCTTGATCTCCACCTCCTGAGTAGCTAGGATTACAGGCATGAGCCACTGTCACTCAGCTACAACTGCTTTGTGACTGAAATAGTCTGGAAAACAATGGAATAGTCACTGGAAAACAATGGAAAATCTAGAAGCAGGCCAATGAAAATATACTGTACATTAGAAATAGCATTTAATTGATGAGGAAAGAAAGCATTGATCATTAATAACTGGCTATACATTTGAATAAAATTAGGTACATTTATAAATCACACCATACACAAAAATAAATTACAAATGGTAAAGACTTAAATGTAAAAACAAAACTATTTAAAAACACCTTCTCAGGGGCTGGTGGAGTGACTCAAGCGGTAGATTGTGTGCCTAGCAAGCACAAGGCTCTGAATTTAATCCACAGGACTGCCAAAAAACCTTCTCCCACAGAAAGAGTAATTGCGTACATAATTACTCTTTTGCATAGCTGCAAAGATTGAATATATGAAGGCAAAGATTAGTGGATTCGGCCACATAAATTTTAGCTTTTCTTAAAAAGAAAGACACGGGAGTGGCAGAGTGGCTCAAGTGCAAGAGGGCCTACCTAGCAATGTGATGCCCTAAGTTCAAACTTCAGTATCTCATAAGTAAATAAATAAATCCCACTTCCTTTATGGTTTGTTGCTTTATAACCTGTGACATGACATAACATGCATAACTATTTGTTCCACCAGTATTACTCTCCCTAATAAAAGTCTCTTTCCAAAAATGCCATGTGGGCTTCCATATCCCAGTTCAGCAAGAATCTTTTTTTTGTTTCTCCTTAACTTTCATCTGAAATTTTTGAGGCTTCTTTCAATGATCCCAAGCATGTTTAAATTTTGTATATATTTTCTGAGTAAAAGATATACTGAGCAGAAGATACTAGTTGTTTATATTAAATTATAATGTTTAATGCAATGTTAACATGTGCATTTTAGATTTTTGTACCTGAAATGAAGGCGTGCTCTCACTGAGTATCTCTAAGTCTTCTGTACTATCAAGTAAATCCCCGTGCCTCACGGCTTTTTCTGCTCATTTTACTAATTTGTCAGAATGGAAGTCCAGCTACCCATATCATTCTTGCCCCTGTTGAACAAACTGCTATTTTTTCTCTCCTTTCAGGTATCTGGCATAATTTTGTCCTTGCTCTCTTGGGTATTTTAGCTCTTGTTCTCCTCCCAGTAATTCTCTTGCCATTTTACTATACTGGAGTTGGGGTGCTTATCACTGAAGTTGCTGAGGTAAGTAAAGGTTTGTTTGGAACATTCTTTTACCAGATGTCAGGCACTTTTATTAAAATTCTCCTACACAGAATGCTTGTTTTTTTGTGAAAACATCACTGTAATACTTTCAAGTGTAAATATAATGTTGGGAAACACATTGGCTTTATAAAAATGCCCTGAAAACTGGTTTTGTTGTGAGATAAAAAAAGTAGCGTCAAGATTTTTTACCTATAGTTTGTTGATAATGTTTCACTTAATGTTTATCTTCATATCTTTGCTTTTGAGTCAAATGTCTTCATTTCTAGGACATAAGAAAGATGAAATCTAGGCTAGCTAGCCAAAACATTGCGTAGGAGTTTAAGTTAATGTCTTCAACTCTGTATTTCATTCTTCTAGACATTAACTACTATGATAACATCAAGTCTTCTATTCACATTTTGAAGAGGAAAGTTACCTTTGCTGTGAGTTAGAATCATTGTGCTGATGGTATTATCTCTATATTTGGGACTACGATTAGTATATAAGGATTTATGTTATAGCATTATCCACTTAAAATATAGGGAAATCTCCCCAAAATTTTAACCAATTTGGAAAATGTTTTGGGTTTTTTTGTTGTTGTTGTTCATTTGTTTTGGTTTTTTGTGGTACTGGGGCTTGAATTCAGGACCTCACACTTGCAAGGCAAGTGCTCTACCATTACACTGGCTCTTTTCTGTGATTTTTTTTTTTGAGATAGGATCTCATGAACTATTTGGCCGGGCTGGCTTCCAACCACAATCCTCCTGATCTCTGCCTCCTGAGTAGCTAGGATTACAGGTGTGAGTCTCTGGTGCCTGGCCAGGGAAAATTTTTATCTGTTTTTTTTTTTAATTCTTTCACAGTGCTAGGGATCAAGCCCACAACTTTGTACAGGCTAAGCATGTGATTTACTTACACTGATCTATACCTCTAACTCTTTGTTATTTCATCTTAATAGTCAGCAAATGAATTTTTTTTTAATTGTAAAAAATTCAAAATCTTGGTGAATTTGCTGGATTTTATTTTGTTAACTTTCTAGGGCTTTAGATCTTAGATTCAAAGTCGAATTATTTATTTAAAATATTCTACTTAGTTGACTCAGTTTCTATTGTATTATTTGCTTAGGTTAATCATAAGTTGTCTTCACACATTGTCTGTTTTGGTTTTTCTCTCTTCCCAAGGACTCACCTGCCATTGGACCCAGAGGCCTTTTTGTGGGAGACCTTGTCACTCATCTACAGGATTGTCCTGTTACTAATGTGCAAGATTGGAATGAATGTCTAGATACCATTGCCTATGAGCCCCAAATTGGTTACTGTATAAGTACATCAACTTTACAACAGTTAAGCTTCCCAGTTAGAGGTGTGTATATTTCCTCAGTGTAATATAATGCTTCAAACACCAGACCCTTCTACTTGCTAACCTTTAGACTGTATCTGTAGATTTATTTCATTCTAAGTTTTTAAAGCAAATCGGTAAAATAAATAGACCCAAACTAATATTCTTTTTGCTACTTTGGATACTAATAATTTCCTTTATTGTATATTGTTGTTGAACTTCTAACTTACTTTATAATATCATATTCAACTTCCAGTATTTAGTTCCTTCTGCTTTCAAAAAACTTGTATTGAGGCTGGGGGTGTAACACAGTGGTAGAACACTTGCCTAGCATGCATGAGGCCCTGGGTTCCATTCCCAGCATCATAGAAAATTAAAAACAGAAACTTGTGTTAATTTAGCAGCATTCAACCTCAAACATAACCAGTTAACTAAATTTCAGTAACTAAATACCCCAATATAATATTATTTTATGCATATGTGTAGATATTCAAATTTTTAAGTGAGTATAAGTAACAAGAAGTTCTTTAGCTGGGCACCAGTGGCTCAAGCCTGTAATCTAGTTACTCAGGAGGCAGAGATTAGGAGGATCGCAATTCAAAGCCAGCCCAGTCAAATAGTTTGCAATACCCTATCATAAAAATACCCAACACAAAACAGGGATGGCAGAGTGGCTCACGTGGTAGAGTGCCTGCCTAGCAAATGTGAGGCCCTGAGTTCAAACCCCAGTACCAACAAGAAAAGGTAGTTCTTTGCATAAGCTTTTTTTCCCCCTTTGGTGCTAGAGATAGAACCCAGAACTTCCCTCATGATTTCTGGGCTATACCTCTAGTCCTCTGTATAAGCTTTTGTCACAACAGATGAACAACTGATAGGTAACAACCAAGTAGAAAAGATCAAAGCATAAGCATTCTATACCAATAGTGTTAGCCCAACACAAGTACAATAAGGAATGATTAAAAGAAATGAAAGGAAATTGGTGAACACCAAGCCTACCTGACAGAAAAGATTCCCTTATGTTTTCTGACTGAAATATACCTAAATTTACATGCTGCTGACGGTAGCTGCGTATGGATGGTAGCATGTCCTAAACTATTAGGGGTACAGTTATTTTATATGGCAGATATCCAGGGGAAGTTATCTTGGCTTCCAAAAATAACTGGGAAGTCAGATATGTTGTCCATTGCAAAAAGTGACAGAGCTGAAGCAAATTTCTTCTCAGAACCTGCTGAACTTAGAGTTCTTTCAGCTCTGACAAATCAGTCTCCTGACTTTTTATACAAAATTTTAGGGACTGAAATTTTTAAAAGTGTCGAAAAATACAAATTATGCTTACACACTATGTCTTTAAATCAAGAAGTGCCCTAGAGGCTGGACACTGGTAGCTCACACCTGGAATCTTAGCTTCTTGGGTGGCATAGATCAGGAGGATCAAGGTTCAAACCCAGCCAGGGCAAATAATGTAGGAGACCCTATCTTGAAAAAAATCCAATACAAAACAGGACTGGCAGGATGGGTCAAGTGGTAAAGCACCTGCATAGCAAGCATGAGGCCTTGAGTTCAAATTCAAGGCCCAGTATCAAAAAAAAAAAAAGGAGGGCTAGGGATGTACCTCTCAGTGGTTAAGTGTTTGCCTAATATGTATGAGGCCCTGGATTTGATCCCAGCATCAAGAAAGAAAAGACAAAAAAAGAAATTAATTAAAAAAGTAAGTTCCCCTAGATACTTGTCCAATGCAAATGCAATTAATTATTAAGAGTAATTATACTAAGGCAAAGCAGTAATAACTGATTTTAAATTTTTTCAAATGTAGTCTTCCATATTTAAGAGGGTTTTATTTCTCTTCAAACTGTATTTTAACTTTTTTTTATTTTTTGGCAATACTAGGGTTTGAATCAGGGCTTCACACTTGCTAATAGGCACTCTACCATTTGACTCATTCTATCAGCTCTTCAAATTGTATTTTAAAAAGAGCCTTTTATTATAAGAAAAAAGTTCAAACAGAACATAAACATCAGGAAAGTAGTGTGAACGAACTCTTAAATATCCTTCTCACAGCATTAGCAATTATCAACAGTTTGCCAGTGTTTTCATCTAAGCAACCCACTTTTCAGGGGAATATTTAATGCACATCGCAGGCATGCGGTCATTTCACCCATAAACTTCAGCTTGACTTTAACAGATCATGACTCTTTAAACATGGCCACAGTACACCTAACAAAATTAATACCAGGTTGGTATTCCCTTTTCCCTAACTTTTTCTGTTCTTGGTTTGTGTTAAGTTAGATGGTACGTCTGCTAAATCTCTTTTAATTTGTAATAATTCCCCCTGGTTTTTGAAATGTCATTTGTTTGTTGAAGAAACATAAGTCATTTGTTTTGTCAAATTTTAGCATATTCTGGATTTTTCTGATCAGGTCTTATGTGACTAGCGTGTTCAGATGCCCTTATTTCCTATAAACCACTAATTAGGTATAGAGGCTTGATTCAGCATTCTCTCTCTCTCTCCCTCTCTCTGTCTCTCTCTCTCTCTCTCTCTCTCTGTCTTCAGCAAAATAGTTCACAGGCAATGCTTGGTACTTCCTATTGTAGCATATCAGGAGGCACCTGGTGTCTAGTGTTCTCCCATTTAATGACATTAACATTTTCAGTAGGCCAACCTGATTCTTTAAGGTTGAAATATTCGTCAAATCTCCCTGTTCTCAAGAGCCACTTACCATCTTACCAAAACTTTTCAGAACTAGACAGGCTCTTCACTATCTACTTCAGAAAGGGCCCTGGAATTACTATCACAAAATCTCCTGAGACCCTGGAGCTCCCAACTTTTTATGGGTGGGTAAGTCAAGAAGTATAACGAAGCTAGGGTAAATGCGGCTTCTTGATTTCAAATCAGTCAGATCTTGTTTTGTAATGTTAAATCAAACTGCAGCCATTAACTGTCAGCTGAATACTGAATTATACAGCTGCTTCCAGATTTATGTGCCATTTACTTATTCTTTTTGTCTTAAGAAAGCAAAATGTTGATTATAAATACACTTCGTATAAGATTCTAATAAGAACCATGTTTCTTTTAGCATACAAACGGCTAGATGGTTCCACTGAATGCTGTAACAATCACAGCCTCACAGATGTGTGCTTCTCTTACAGAAATAATTTTAATAAGCGTTTGGTAAGTTGTTCCTGAGGCAGTCTTGCTTGCCGGATTAATTATTACAAAATAAGCATACAAGGCTAAAGTGGATCTCTGAAAACTGCTTACTTTTGCTGTATTTACTTTGTGTCATTTTCTTAAAATTTCTGCATTTCAGGTGTCACATTTTATCTGAGAATCTTTAAAAATTTATAGTGATGTAATATCTGATGACCAAAGTGGGAGATTTGAAGCTAATTTGTAGTAGGGCCACATAGATGGCATTTCTTTGATGTGAACTTAATTCCTAATATTCTAGGTGACATGAAAAATATTGAAGTAATATAACTTGGATTTTTCTTGCATTTTTCATATTTACTAACTAATATTTATTTATAGCATACATGTCTACCTGCCCGGAAAGCAGTTGAAGCTACTCAAGTTTGTAGAACCAATAAAGACTGTAAAAAAGGCTCTGGTTCAAGTTTCTGTATAATACCTTCTTTGGAAACTCACACTCGCTTGATAAAAGTGAAACATCCACCTCAAATTGACATGTTGTATGTAGGACATCCACTGCATCTTCACTACACAGGTAGGTATTATTGTGCTGGAACCTTAGAAAATCATTAAGAAAATGAGAAAAAAACGTTTTTAAAGAAAACCATTGAGATCACATGTATTCTTAGTAGTAAAAACTCAGTACAAATCCTTATATTAATTTTATTTATTATAACTTTGATCACTTATCAAAGTCATTAAAGCAAAATATTTATTACAAATACACATCTGTATATTAAATGTGCTTGTACACTTGTGCTTATAATTAAATGAAATTTGAGCAGAAGAAGATAATCTGAGTTTATGAAGCAAGATAAAGCCTACCCATGGAAAATGATGCATTTTTCCTTCCCCGCTAGTAATGCCTAAGTCAAATAGAACTAAAGAACTCAAATGGGGCAGAATTTATCATCTCAGTAGTAACTGAAGCTTTTCTTTTTTTGGCAAATCTGGCATTTGAACTCAGGGCCTCACACTTGCTAGGCAGGCGCTCTGCCACTTCAGCCACTTCAGCCTCTCCACCAGCCCTATATTACTCTTTAATAGGGCTTTCTCCTTGCTTTGTAGTCATACGCTGAGAGACAACCTGACTCATTTTTCTTATTTTTTGGTTTGACACTAAGTGACTCTAGGTTATATTAAATATAACCTCAACAAATGAAGAAATGCTCCTAGTTGGGATACTTCAGAAATGTGTACTCTGGGTTCTGTTCAATTATAGGGTGGAATTTAAATATTTTGGACAAAAACAGGATTATGGAGTCCACAGAGTAGGAGAGACTTTAAAGAGTCCCTCATCTTAATCTTTGTTTTAGCAGTGAAGAAAAGAACCGATACCAAAAAGATGTTAAATAGTATAGTAGTTGAAGCAAATGTGATTTTATGATTATACCTCTTTAAGCTGCATATGTTTAGGAAGGTCTTTCTCAGCCAGTTTATTAGGCTAGCCCAATGTTTGACCATATGGTAAAATTCATAATGCTGTTGGTTATCTGGTATGAATAGTATTCATTACTATTTTTCTTTTTTATTTTAGTGAGCATCACCAGTTTTATCCCACGTTTCAACTTCCTAAGCATAGATCTGCCAGTGATTATGGAGACGTTTGTCAAGTATCCTTTCTGGTGTGAAAATTTCATTTAAAAAGTATATTACTTGGAGCTTGATCAGTTTTACCTTGAATACAGCATGACAAATATAGACCTTACTAAAAGTATCACTTAATTGCTAACAACTAAAAAAGAGGCCTTAAAAGCTGAAAGAGATGAGGTTTTTATATAGCAGGGAAAAAGTCACAGGAGAAAGATTGATCAGGAAGGGAGAAAGGTTAAGAATGCTGAAGGGAAGGAACCCAAAATACAAACTGAGAGTTGAAATTATAGGAAGTTTATAAAGAATGAAAGATTAAGTTATAGCCTGGCACCAGTGATTCATACCTGTAATCCTAACTACTTGGGAGGCCGAGATGGGAAGGATTGAGGTTCAAGGCCAGCCCCGGCAAATAGTTCAAAGGACCCCATCTTCAAATAACAAGAGCAAAATAGACTGGAAATGTGGCTCAAGTGATAGAGTGCCTGCGTAGCGAGTGTGAAGCCCTGAGTTCAAACCCCAGTACCAAAAAAAGAAAAGCTTCAGTTACTACTACTGAAGATAAATTCTGCCCCATTTGAGTTCTTTAGTTCTGACCAAGTGGAAGATAACCCTTATATGCATAACCAGAATATGTAAATCCATTCCACTGATCTGTGGAAAGAATGCCTAAGGAAGAGCAAGTTGGTTTCCATTGCTGAAATAGCAACTCGGGACAAAATTTTATGTGGTCGTTAGCATGTTAGATTTATATACAAAAGATGAAAAAGTTTTAAAAATTGATTATTATATAAAATTGAATTTATGGAAAGTTTGGGAAATAGTTTTATTTTTATCATTATTAATTCTTTTTAATTTCTTTCCTGGATGATTTACAACAAATAGAAAACAAATTAGTAGTTCCTAAAAATGTGTATAATCAAGACTGAGACTCTGTGGCTTTGTCACAGACAGATTTGTGCTATAACTGCATAGATGATGGTAAAATAAAGCAGGGCTTAAGGGCCAAAATTCTTCATTTTCTAATATAAACAAAGATTTTGTGAGGATCAAAAAGTAATTTGGGGGATGGGGAATGTGGGTCAGTGGTAACGCATTTCCTAATGTGCAGAAGCCCCTGAGTTCGATCCCCAGCACCAGAAAAAAAAAAAGCAATTTTTCCCTTATTCCTTATTCCATCCACATTCCTTTCCCTTTGTTATTTAAAGGATTAGAAGCACAGTCATTCTAGGAGTTCATTATGGATTAATTAGTCTGTAAGTACTTTGCCTTTATTTTTCTAGTTCAGGGTTTTGAACTTCAAAATAATACAAATTCACCTGAGCATGGTGACTGAAGCCTGTAATCCTAGCTACTTGGGAGACTGAGATTGGAAAGGTTTTGGCTTGAGGCAAGCCCAGTCCAAAAAAAAAAGAAAAAGTGCAGGAGACCCCTATCTCAAGTATTTGTAGGAGGCCAAGATTGGGAGCATCACGGTTGCAGTCCAGCCCAGGCAAAAAAGTTTGAGGGACCCCATCTCAACAGAAAAAGTTAGGCTTGGTGGGGCACCCTGGTCATCCCATCACAGTCTAAGCTGGCCTAGGCAAAAAGTGAGACCCTTTCTCCAAAATAATGAGTTGGCGGTGTGGCTCAAATGGTAGAGTGCCTGCCTAGTAAGTATGAAGCCCTGAGTTCAAATTCCAGTATCACAAAAATAAAGTAAATAAATCTATTATAATCTCAAATTCAGTCCCAGTATACTGTCTTTCCACTTCTGAAAGACGGTTTCTATTTGAACCTCACTGCTAGATCCTTAACTGATTTTAACCCAGGTACCTGATTTCCCTCTCTGGAGCTCTGGCTATTGTTAATGCAGTGCCCTGCTTTGCCTTGGATGGACAATGGATTTTAAACTCTTTCCTGGATGCCACTCTTACCTCAGTGATTGGAGACAATGATGTCAAAGATCTCATAGGATTTTTCATCTTGCTTGGTGGCAGTGTACTTTTGGCTGCCAATGTGACCCTGGGACTCTGGATGGTTACGGCACGGTAATATTTGCTCTCTGACAGAATCTCTAAGTTACAATATATGGCTATGTGGTAATATCCATTGCCTTTAACATCCTTACTTCATGTGAAATGTGTTTCTTTAAAATTCCATCTTGGCCAACATCCTTCAGCTCCTCCTGTATCCAAAATATCCACACTCTGTGGTGGAGGATGAGCAGAAGAAATGAAAGGCATGGTCCCCAATTGCATTCTTGTTTTAAAGGCTGAATGTGCAAACTTCACATGTTTGTGGAACAATTCCTAAATATGTACAAATTTCTTCACGTAATACCATTTGGTGTGACTACATAGCATGTTGAAATAACTCAAAGGAGAGCAGAATTGGATGAAAATAATTAGGAAAAAACCTCTTTTGTGGTGCTGGGAATCAAACCCAGGGCTTCACGCATATTAGTCAAGTGCTTTACCACTGGGCTACAGCCCCAGCCCCGGAAAAAAACTTGAAAAAGCAACATTAAGCTGGGCATGGTGGTACATGCCTGTAATCCCAGCACCCAGGAGGCTGAGGCAAGAAGATTGCAAGTTTAAGTCCAGCCTGGACTGCATAGCAAGTTCCAGGCCAGCAAGACCTTGTCTCAAAGACCAAACAAACAAACAAAAAACCCTACCCTATCATTAATAAAAACGTAAAAGAGACTGACTTTGGCCAAGTAGAAGGGTGAGCATGTTCTTGACCTGTATTTCTCGTCCTTTATCTTGTCTGAAAAGTATTTTATAGTTTGATGTGTATTATTTTGTACACTGAAAACCAAGGTCTGATCACAATTAAATTACTAAAATTCCTGAAAAAAAACCTGCTGACATGAAAGGGAAAATTTTTGTCAAATGATACCAAGTAAATGGACAAAGTTGGAAGTAGGGCCTGTGATATCACGAGATAGTTTGCACCACAAGCATTGCCTCTGATAATGTGTGCTGCAAGAAGCATCTCACACTACAGCATGTGTGCTTTTAAGCAATTAGAGCTGAATCTCAGAACTAAGCTGGGTCTTCTGACCAATCACAAGACAGAATGCAGGATCTTCAGCAGACCTGGTTACCATCTCTAGATCTTTGAAGTTTGGAATCCTTCCAGGGTAGACATTGCCCCTTGTGCTGCTGAGGCCACCTGAGGCCTATCTCCAAGAAGCAACAACCTTAAGCCCTGAGCCACGCTCTGTCCTCACCAGCAGCCCCCATATTTCTCTCTGTTAGGTGATTAATCACCTAGTCCTTGCTTTCTTTCTCCGCTAAGCTACCTCCGTGGATCCACAGAAGACTTGGTGGTATGGTGAGAACAGCTGCACATGAGAGGGTACAAATGTGAATTTGCCAGAGCCTGGGAAAGGACTCTCGAACCTGAAAGAGTCACACCTAGTCTTGTGCAATGTAGATGCAGCCCTAGGAAATTTGGGAAGTCAACAGGCCAGTATGAAGCCATTGATCTTAGAAGTATATGAGCATGCTGTTTTTTGGATGCAAAACACACACTTCTCTCATATACTCAAGAGGTGAAAAAAGCAATAATTCATCAATAGCCAGGTATCCACTTTCTTCATGAAGAGAGATACTCCATGGGGTTACTGTTTTCAAATCATTAATTGCTCTTAAGCACTATAACTTTTAAACCATTTTTTAAAAACTTTTCAGATTGTATTACAAATTTGCCTTCTTTTTTAAACAGAAATTATGTATTGAATATCATTTTAACATTTTGTTAATGACTCAAGTTACCACTTAACACCAGTACTAAAATCATGCAAATTACTGGTTTATTTCCCCCTACCCCCAATATACGGTATTTGTTCTATTCTTAGGTAGACAGCCCTTTGGGACCAAAATGTATTAGCATGCTCAGACCTGTTCAGGTAGTAGAGCTTGGGAAATGCCATGAAATACTCATGTAATTAATTCAATTACATGAATTAAGCAGTTTACTAAGGAAAATGTACATGTGCAAATTGTTTTTTTCAAAACAGAAAAAAAATATTTTTGCAGTGCTGGAGATGGAACACAAGGCTTCATACATGCTAGGCTAGCACTCTACCGCAAAGGTACACACCCCTAGCCCAAGAAAACAAATTTAGTGAGAAGAAGTAGTATCCATTAACATTTTTTGTGAGTTAAAAAAAGCTCATTTTATTTTAGCCATTAAACACTACTGCTGTTCAGTAGGGTCAGGGTTTGGGAGTGACTCTCCTAGGAAATTAAACAGACCAGTACCATTTGTATAGAAATGGCCTCATTGCATAAGAAAAGATATGTGTTGTCTTTTCAGCTTGATCATGGGCTTTTCTGAAGCAAGGACCATGTCATTCGGCTTTGCCTCCCTGGCACAGTGCATGGGACATCATAAGTACTTAATTAATGTGGTTGAATGGATGGTGATTAGTGTTATTTATGGATTAGAAAAGCATGTTTCTATTTAAGCTGTAAAAAGGATTGTTGAATATTTACTGTAAATAGATGTTAACATGCAAAGGCTTGGAAGGTCTTTATGTCCCCGGTGTATTATCTTTATGAAAAGAATTCATTTTGGTTTCTGTAGAGCAATTAGAAAAGTGAATTATTGTAGAGATTTGGAGAAGGTGTTCCTTCTGTGTTGTCACTTTGTTCAGTGGTGAAACTTTATTCTTGGTGTTCCTATTCTACATTGTTTACATTTTTGAGTTTTTTTAATCACCTACAATCTGTAAAGAATATATATACAAATATAAATATATATTCTTTACAGTATCTCAGTTTGAAGAGAAGTGCAGTTAAACTTGACCTTTTGATAATTGCTCTTCTAGGTCATTGTTCTAACAGCCAATCGTAAACATACTTCATTGTTATGTGGCTCTCAGTCATCTTTTTGTCCTATGGTATTTATTGAATATCCACATCCTAGTGGCGCACAGGTGTTTTTTCTATAAATCTTTTGACTGTGCTGCAATTCTTTCTTAAGCTTTTACTTGATGTTGTCATAATTGCCGGCATTTAATGTTTAGCAATAAAAGAATAAATGTATACCAGCATTTTATGTTTATCATCATCTATTCTGTTGTCTTTTTTTAAATTGTACTTTTTTTCTATCAAAATAGTTTACATAGAGTAAGGTCTTCTTTTAAAATTCTTGACGGTAAAAGTGCTCTTCGTATAATCTATTTAAGAAAGTTGTTACAGGCCTATGTTCTCCTATTTTAGAAATGGTTGGCTTATAAGTGAAGTTACAGAATTCTTCTGTGGTTTTAGGAATCCTTGAAAAACATGTTTTAACTGTAACATTTGGTTTCTTCTTGACCTTTTGCCCCAGTGCTTCCTTCCTTGTTTCCAGGGTCAACCTCCCCTGTTTCCCACCTTTATCTACTAAAAGTCAGGTAAGAATAGGCTGGGAATTTAGCCGAGTTCCTGATTGCATAGCCTCATTCCACTTGTCACCTCTGATGTCCTTATACTTCAGTGAAGAGCCACAAGACTAAGTGATTATTTAGATCACTTCTTAACAGCTTTATTGGGAGAAATACCATAAAATTCACCCAAAGTATGAAATTCAATGTAAACCATTCTTTGAATATCAAATCAAACAAATAGTATACATGTGCTTTAATGTATTCTTACTTTCTTAGTACATGTACTTGTGATAAAAGACTGGAAGAAGGAAAATGTGTCCAGTTATCTTACAACTGTATTGACTCTGGAATGATTTTCAGCACTAAAATAGAGTTGAATAACACATTTGTTTTTAGGCTAAAGCATGTGGATATACTTTCTTTGAGACAAACCTTTTTAATCAATGCACTTGCAAGCTCCTCTTGTTGTTTAGGCCATACTAACTTGAATTATACATTGCATATTTTATCAGATCATGGCAGATGAATTCAATAAAAGGAAAGCCTCTTTCAGAGCCTAATGCTACAATAGGTTATCCTCGGGGCAAGCGCAAAAACTGGCTAGAGGAAATTGTAATTCTGATTACAAATAGCAGGTTATATTGTGTAATTTAACTTTCCTTCTTAGCTTTATTTAGCTAAGATTGATGTGTAGCCAATAATTGTCCCTTATTAACTGAATGCGTCTCAGACTTTTTTAGTACTGACAGTGTAGTTGGGGAAAACCCAGAAGAATCTAAGAGTAGAATACAGTAATTGGCTCTCTGTGGTCTAAAATTAAAGTGTCACTTCATCTTAAATTCATGAGAATTTTGCATTCCATTAATCAGAAATCATAAAGCCACTTCTCTTAAAGATATGAAACTTTAAGCTTGGCTCCTGTGACTCACACCTGTGATCCTAGCTACTTGGGAGGCTAAGATCAGAGGATCAAGTTCAAGGCCAGTCGCAACAAATAGTTCAAGAGACCCCCATCTCCAAAATAACCAGAGCAAAATGGACTGGAGGTGTCGCTTGAGCAGTAGAGCACCGATAGTGATTTACTGAAAAAAATAGGGTTATGCTATACATAAACTACTAAGCTGCTGTTTAAACAAACTTTTTTTATTTTGGTGGTGGTGGTCCTTTTTTTGGCAGCACTGGGGTTTTGAACTCAGGGCCTCACGCTTGCTAGGCAGGCGCTCTACCACTTGAGCCACTTCCCCATCCCTATTTTGTGTTGGGTATTTTCAAGATAGGGTCTTGTGAACTATTTACCCAGGCTGGCTTTGAATTGTGATCCTCCTGATCTCTGCTTCCTGAGTAGCTGGGATTATAGGCATGAGCCACTGGCACTCAGCACATTTTTCTTTTTCCTTTTCTTTTTATTTTTTGAGACATTGTCTTGCTATGTAGCTCACACTGACCTTGAACTTGCTGAGTAACCCAGTCTAGCCTCAAACTTTCTATCCTGGCTCCACCTCCTGAGTGCTAGAAATACAGGCATGTACCACCCCACCTGGTTACAAATATCTTTCCATATTATTAATCTTCTAGTGTTATTTCAATGAGCATTTTATTTTGCTGTGATAAATATGACATAATTTGAGCAACTCCTATTATTTCCAGTTTTCCAATATAAATAAAGTCATTAAGAATATCCCTATAACTCATTTTTCATATCTGTGATTATATATAATTCTAGAAACTCTTTGGAAAATTGTAGGGGAAAGATTGCTTGCTATCTTGAAGTGTGAACAAAATTTTATATATACATATTGCCTTGTATTTCATTTTCCTGTTAATTAGGTATGCACAAATGGTATCTTGCTTTAATTTGCATTGCTTTGATTAGGAAAAAGTCAAACATTTTGAAATGTGTTTATTAGCTGTTGTATTTTGTTGTTTAGCTATATCCTTTGCCCATTTTTCATAGGAGTGATTATCTTCTTACTACTTTTCCTCATAAACTCAGCTGCACCATTTGATTTGTTACATGGGAATATATTAAAATGTCATTTAAGTATAATGCTTATCTTTATATTTTTATATATCATGGTGAGTCAGTCTTTTGAAAGTCTTACCCACTCTAAGGTTTTCTAAATATTCACAAACATTTCCTTTAATAACTATGAATTAATTGTTCAAACATTTAACTCTTAACCTACACATAACATATTTTGATGTTGGTGCAAAGGAGGGTTGTAACCTTATGTTTTATTTTCCGTAAATAATTGACTCAACCAAGGAGAGATATTAATTTACTTCTTTCAGAGAGAATAAATGTAATTAGTGAAATTGCCTCTCATTTGAAAAATAGTTCTTATTTACATGAAAGCCAACTATTATTTTATTTTTTAATTCAGTAATAAAATAAAGTGAGTGTATATCTCATGTTTTGATTGAATTGAGAGCCTAAATCATTGTTTCTTTAAGGTGTTTTTATTGTTTATGGAAATACTGTTTCTCATTCCTAAACAATATAGTTTAACAATTTGGAGATTATCCTTATCATATGTCATTATTGAAAGGCACTTTTGTTTGAGGTACTGGGATTTGAATTCAGGGCTTCACACTTGGCTAGGCAGGTGCTCTACCACTTGAGCCATGCCTCCAGTCATTGTTCTCATCAAGTTCTTAGTTGAAATGTGTTTTTTGCGTCATAGATTTTAAAGCTTTGATTCCTCTATCTGTAAATTAACATTGGTTTTTAAGGGTTAAAAAAATCTATCTTTGAAACAGATACCCAGATTTCAAAATAAGTTATTTTATCTTCATCTCTTTTAGTTATATAATGATTATGTATACACTACATTCCTTGATCACTTGTTCAAATACAATGCATTAATTTTTGTGATAATTAAATCATGAAAATAGGGGATGAGACTGCTATGAATTTGTATTTTATTTCTTATAAAATTAATGTTTTTTTCTATTCATAATAAATAATCAGTTTAAAAGAAATTGATTAAATGTGCTTTTTTTCACACTTAAATGGTGTCTTCTGAGTTCACCTTAATTGTTTTCGTAACTTGGCAAATTTTATAATATGACCCTTGTAATTATGTTATACTAATGTTGCTGGAAAAACACCTGATTCTTGCTTCTGGCAAGAAAATAATTCAAGCAACATGCCAAAAGAGTAAGATTTAGCAAAGCTTGTAGACCTCTTTTAAGAAGACAGTATTAATGCCCCCAGATAGAATTAGTTTGTTTTTTTTTAATTGATCAAGTGTTGGTCATTTTAAACCCCATAAACTTTTGTATAGCATCTAAATGAAATTTAGACACATAGCCCACATATTTTTAGCATGATGAGTGTATTAAAACCACTGAAAAGACTTTTAGTTAGGAGTCAGTTTCCTAAAGAGTCAAAACCCTGACGAGTTCCACAAGCAGTATTTTGACTTTAGGAAATCCCTTAGATAACTTTTAAATTATAGTCAACTTAATTACACACATAAACTTTTATAAACTCCACTATCATACACTTTTAAGACTTACTCAGGACCTTAATATGACATTCCAAACCTTTTCATGGTTTGTCCTTATCCCTTTTTATTTGGAACAATCTTTAGGACAAACCTTTCTTTATAAAATTCTTTCTCATGCAAAAGCACTCTTTCTCCCTTTAACTTTTTCCCAAACACATAACTAAATACCTTTTTATATCCTTTCTACTTGTTGACTTTCGAACTTGTATTTTAAAATAACTTTTATAAGAATTTTAAATGTAAATAAAATCATCTTTTCAGTTAGCCCATTTTACTACGTAGACCCATGAAGAAAGGCAATTTTAAACTGTTTGTCTACTCAAGTAACTTAAAGATGCATCCAATTATAAAAGAGTTGACTGTAAGACAGGATGAAACAGATCAAGATTGCTGCCCATAAAATAATGCCTGTATTTTAGTTAGACCTAGTTGAAATAAAACCTTGAAAACCTGGTTTTTCTAAAAAGTAGTAGCAGAAGAGGTGAGGGAGAAAAGAGAACAGAATCAGCAGTTCCTTCACATTAACTCTATAATAAGAATCATTTGAAAGTTGTTTAAACACACACATATGCAAAAAAAGTTTTAAATTAGCCATGCCATAAATGTCAACTTAAGCACACATAGATGACCTGGAATTCTAGAACAATCATAAATGCAAGAGTAATGGACATACACACAAAGACACATAAAAACAACCAGAGTGCACTCAGAAAAACCTTTTAAACCATGTGTAAGTTAGAATTTTCCTTAGGGTTGCAATAAGATATATTCAGGGCCTTTAATTTTGTATGTAAATCACAACAGATCTCTTTAAACCACATGTTTTAATATTTACCATCCCTTCCCTGTAAAAGACCAAAATAGAATACAAATTTTCCTATTATACAAACTGCAGAAACTCAAAATCAGTTTAAAAGTAACACAAATGGCTCAAAATACCAAAGTTGCAATTAGTCTTTTTTTTATCGTTTTTGCATTTACTTACATGTGCATACATTATTTGGGGCATCTCTCCCCACCCCCACTTCCAGGCAGAACATGTTCCACCCTCTTTTTCTCCATTTGTTGAAAAGAAAACATAAGAGATAATAAGAAAGACGTAGCATTGTTGCTAGTTTGAGATAAAGATAGTTATACAGAGAGATCCCTAGCATTGCTTCCATGCACATGTGTATTGCAACCCACACTGGTTCATCTCTACCAGACCTCTTCATTACTTCCAGGTTACCTTCCCACAGTGGCTTCTGCCAGTTTAAGATTACTATATTCATTCCTCAACAGGGAGCACATCAACCACATTCAAGTTTTAGATTTCCTTTCCTTTCCCTATTTATTCCTCCCGTGCTCACTCTCCCCTTAGTGTGTGACCCTTGTCTTTTAAGGCCCAATTCTGAGGCATCTTAATGTTAGGTTTGGCCATATGTTATTATTATTATTAATCTTTCCTTTTTAAAATTTTACCCATTTAGTAGTACCCTTAGTGTAGTAAGCAATGCTCATAAAATCCTAAGGGAGAATCGTCAGGACTGTTTTCTCCTATGCTGTCTCAATTTGTGCCTGGAGAAGAAAGACAGAAGGAAGAAAAGACAGAAATAGAGCCATGCATATCTGCATCTATTCCCTTTATTTGGAACAATTAATCTATACCCTTAAGGACAGACATCTCCTTACACCTTAACGAGCATGATTAATTACACCTGCAATGATTTTTATGGCGACATCCCTTTTTAATCATTGCACCACCCCAGTCCTTATTGCTGGTCCCTGGACTGCCCCATCCTCTAGGGGGTCCCCTTACTAGGCATATTGAAGAACATGACTAGGATCAAAGAGCAGGATCTTAACTTGAAATGGCCTCTTTTAAGACTTTAGATTTACCCCTAGAGGGTGCTTTTTAAATAACCTCAAATAATAGTTCACCTTGTGCTACCACAACTTTGTTATTAGTCAAACCTTTTAAAGAAGATTTAGGGAGCCTAGTTTTGGGTAGGAAGCTGGCATCCTATAGCCTCCTCTGGAAAAAGGATACAGGATGCGTGAGTCCAGCCTCTTAATTTGCACCAAAAATTATTTTTCTTTAAATCAGAATCTGCATATCAGGCAAGGAAAAAGGGATTACATCTCCAATGGAACTGGTGATATCTGACTATCTTAGTAAGCATGGAAAAGGTAGAATGAATTAGCCCTTCAAGAGTTAATTTCAGAGAAGGAGTCCCTTATAATAATAAAAAATACCCAAATGCCTTTTTGAATCCATAACAGAACCCAAGAAGGGGGCTGTCTTGTTGCCTTTTAGCTAATGTAACAACCTGGAATACTAAGGTCCCAATTTTAAACACATGGGCATTTGTAGGAGATAAAGAAAAGCTTAGACAGGGAATTGAAATATCTTCTCTGGTCCCTCCAGCCTGTGCACACATTAGGCCGAGGGCATGGGTCCATAATCCTGACAACTTGGTATCTTGGCCAGAACAGTGAACGGGCCAGCCCATGGTTGCTGCCAGCAGGGACCTGGACATGACCTGTTCCCGCTCCTGGTCTTGACATGTCTGTGATGTGAAGTTTCCCATCTTAAAAGCAAGACGTAAGGTGGTTAACCACTAGTGGAGAGCTCGACAGATTTAGAGACTTAGAATTAGGTGGACAACAATCCAGGAGAGAAGCAGCTCCAACCCTCAGCCACATGCCATTTAGATTAATTTCACCCTCCTTAGAGCTCTTTTCACTTGTGATCCCCATCCCGGTCTACCTGGCTGGTGAGAATAACCAATAGATGCTCAACCTCCCTGATTTCCTGGAGGTGTCTTGCACATTACCCCATGCACTTTGAAAGTCTCCAACCAACTCACTCATGGGACAGTATCTAGTTGGTGGCGCTACCTGGCATAAGCAGGTCGGTATAAAGCGCCAACTAGGTCCACATGGACTGCCATTAAGCCATATGTAGTCTCTTGGATATCTGAGGAACTGTGGATTGGGACTCCACATTCACCCCATGTCTCAGACATGTTTCATTCACTCTCACGCAACATCTAAGATCTTCCCCAACCACCAAGGAATACTTTGCCAGTCAATGGTGTTTCTTACTTTAGCCCGTGCACAGAATTGCTTGGTTGCTGCAGTGCTTACTAAGGCCCTTTTTCCCTACATTGCTGAGATAATTCAGGCCCAGAATGGATTTCCAGTCCAAGAGAGCTGGTCACTCAATACCCAAGCTCACCGCAACAAGGCAGAGGGACGCATCTCCCTTGGGGGAAGGGATTTCCAACCTCTTCAGGATGGAATTATCCCAGGCGAACTCCCAAATTATTAGAAATAAGACCCCTGAAGACAACCAGGGTCTCAATTGAAGACAAAGAAACAGAGAATTGTCTTGGCAAGGCTAAATTTACTTCTGCAGAAGGGTGCACAGACACACAGGCACAGCATGCACAAAGGGGCAGGCCGTCTGTCCCTCCTTATATTTCTGACACGATTGACCCTGCCTCTTGACCTGGATTGGTCCAGATCAAAAGTTCACAATCTTCTCAATTGGCTGAAATTCTATACTAACTCAAGGGAGGGATTAATATACACAGCATGGTGGGCAATTTTCACAGGCAAAGAGGCTTAGCAAGAATCTGGGAGAAGAAATCAGAACTATAGACAATGCAGGTAATTAAAATGGCAACACACATTTTGATAGAAAAGACTGCTTTCTCACATGGGAAAAGAATTTAATATAACAAGATAAGAGTGGAGAGAAATGAAAAAAAGGAAAACATTTCCTACCCCCCATATAGGAAATGGGAGTAGAGACTCAAAATGGTGCCCCCCCCCCATCTGTTAGTCTTATTCTTTCTCAGAGAGCTGGAGGAATACATGTGGTCAAGATCATGGCTACTAAAACAGGGAGGGGTCATCCTGGCCCTCCCAAAGCACAGGGACAGTAAGTGTGCTTTAGAATTTCCCTTTGCTAGACATGATATGCTCCACCAATACAAGGAGCTAACATCTCAGAGACAGGCATACATAAGTAACCCGATAAGGCAGCCCCATTCCTGTATCTTAATCATCTAAAAGGAGAAAGGAGGGAGTGGCCAGATACTCTGGCTTTTTTTTTTATTTCAATGTCTGAGTCTGGCCCTTTAAATATTTACTAAAACAATATAAGTTCCCTGTCTCCTCATCTCTCTATCCTGCTAGTGGCTAATTGCTACCTAATACTAAGAAGTGCTTATGTGATAGAAAAGTTTCCACTTTTTCCTGCTTGTCCCCTCCTTCAATCACTAGAATAAATACATAGTCTTTTATTCATTTACTAACCATGTATTGCATACCTATATGCCAGGTATTGTTCTGGTCTCTTAGAATACAGCAGTAAATCAGACATTTTTTCTCTTTTGTATTTGTAAGAAAAACATACTGAGGCAGGCTAAAAATAGGGAAAGATGCTATGGACTCTTCAGACCTCATTCTAGACTTCTTATCTCAGCCCAAAGCTTCAAAAATGTTTAGAGTGATTCCCCCCTTTATTATCCCTCAGATAGAAACATGAGTAATGGTCACACTGTCATGGGCGTGAGATGTCACAGGGGAATCCACAGATGCCCTAAAGGGTTCTTGCTCTCAAAACACTCTTAAGAATAAGAAGCTGGAGCACTAGAGTTACAGGCAGGAAAGAAACTTTATTGATGAAGACTGAACAGAGAGATGCACAGCAGGGTCCAGAAACTGGGTGCTCCCTGAGCACTGGAGTGGGGATATATATATAGATATAGATAGATAGATAGATAAATAGATAGATAGATATAGATATAGATATAGATATCACTTCTGCTGTAACCTAAAGAACAGTTTGTAGTGGAATCCTATAGTTCCATTCTTGTCATGTGCAGGCCTCCTGTACTTCCTGGTCCTCTGACTGAGCTGGTTCCTTCACTCTCCCAGGTCAGGGAGGCGTCTGCATTCCTAAGATGCCATGGGGCTGATTTATGTTATTGGACTGCTACACATTCACCTATGGGTTGGAGCCCCTGACATTAGGGAGTTGGGACGTTGAGATCCAGTCTTTAGCTACTTCCTGCTGAGACAGGGTGAAGAAGGGCCCCAGCAGGAGTCAGGGATACAAACACGAGGGGGTGTCCAAAAGTTCACAATAGTAAGAGTGTGTGAAGAGTAACATTTGGAGTTTGGTGGAGTGTAGGTGAGAAGAAATGGAGCACACTAGAAGGTTAAGGAGGCATGGACCAAAGCACAGGATAGCTCCGATAACAGCAATGGGTCCCAGGAGAAGGAAAAGCCATGAGAACCAGCTGCCAAGCCAATTGTTAGGTTTCCACCCATTCCAAGCTTGTAGGGGACATGGGTGATTTTTCTGATGTTAATGACAATGTTTGTTACTATTTGTCCATTGTCATCAATTTGAAGCCTGAATGGTTGAATTTGCCACATACGTCCCCTTCCTCAGCTTGAAGATAGTCTAGGGCCAGACAGTTTTGATATAGAGTGGCACACATTTGGGTCTGTTGTCTGGTCACTAATTCTAAGGCAGAAGTAGTCTGGTTGGTGATAATTTCTAACTTAATGATTCGATTGAGCATGGAAATGGAAGTCTGGTAACCCCACCTCCCATCTTGTGCTCAGAGATCCTTGGGACAAATCCAGCAGTTGGTAAGATTAGTAATTTTGGCCAGGTAATTGATGGTGGGGGTCCATGGGTGGTGGTGAAGACCTGTCCCATTAAAATGGGGGAAAAGAAGTATAAATCTCATAACATAAGGAGGATTATGGATGGGAGAGAGCACAGAAAGAGGAAACTGAAAATTAGAGCCCCTCAGTGTAGGCAGGTCCACTCTTGGGGAGAAGTCACCAATAGGCCTGTGCTTAGAACTATGGCTAGAGTGAGATAGAGTGTGATGGAGAGGTAGGGGAGGAGATCTGACATAAGTTGCTTTCCTGATGGAATCTTCTTAAAGAGAAATTTAAGATCCTAAATGGGTTTGCATGAGTAGTGAGTCTCCTCAGGAGCAGGTTTAACAGTGGCCATGTTGATAGGGGAAATCCAGCATTTGGAGATGTGGATCCAAGATTCCAATTCAGCCACTTGGACTCCTGTTGGGTGGAAAGAAGCACAAGTTATGGCCTCTCTCATAGGGGCTCCAAAGGCTCCCTGGATATGTGAGGAATTTTAATAAGACTGGGGAAAAGGGTGGAGGAGAAGAATAGGGGGCATGAGAGATGCCTTGGTGTAACTTGGTTAGGATTTGGTGGAACTTAGCTAGCTGGGTGATATAGAAGGTAAGTCTGGCTGTTTCACTACCCAGAATGAGGTCATTAGTGAGAAATGGACAGCCATAAAGAGACTCAAAAGGGGTAATACCCACGTTGCCTGGGGTGTTTCTAAGGTGGAAGAGGGCCAAGGGCAGAAGTTTGGGCCAGGGAAGATGTGTTTCCTGGACCAGTTTGGCTAGGTGTCACTTGAGTGACCCATTGGCCTTCCCCGAGGACTGGGGCCTCCAGGAACAGTGGAGGTGATCTTTTAGGTGAACTTGAATAGGAGGGGCTATCCTTGCCCTCCCAATGGTGGAGCCATCTGTCCAGACTGTTGGGTCCACTTGTTCCTCAGTTAGGGGCATGCAGAAATACTCTCTGGGGGAGGAGTACTATTTGGACTTTTAGTTTGGATGGGGTGGGGGGGTCCTCCCTTTCCAACAAGAGGATAAGGGTCTCAGGGACTAGTAGAAATGAGTGGCAGAAGTGGAGATTCCCCCAAGAGCATACCAAATGCTGGGTAAAATATTGTTCTAGGGGCTGGCCTGATATGCCCCAAATGCTGACCTTCCTATTAGACCTGGGACCTAGAGAGAAAGGAATGACAGAGAAGTGGGCTCCACTATCCAAAAGGAAGAGTACCTTGTGTTTCTCAACCGTCAGTACTACCTGGGGATCCTCAGTCTGGATGTCAAGAACCAGACCCTGGACAGGAGGCCCCGGGACCCACCATTCAAGGGAACCATCTGGCCTCTTCTCCGAGTGGAGATGGGGACAGTGTGACTTCCAGTGGTTGCCCTTACATATAGGGCAGGGTCCTGGGGGGGCCAGGGCTATCTCCCAGGCTGCCCCCATTGTGGACACTCCTGTCTGAAGTGTCCCTCCTGCCCACAATGGTAGCAAGTCCTAACATTTGGTCCCCATTGAAAGGGGATTTCTCTAAGAGCCACCACTAGGTTGTGGTGCCTTCTGTGTTTTTCTCTCTTTCTAGTAAGGGCCCAATTACAGTATTCAGAAGTAGCCATCTGTACCAGCTGGTCTAATGTTTTGTCACCCTCAGCCACCAGCTTTTGAAGTTTTCTATGAATATCTGGGGCAGATTGGGTACGGAATTTATCTCTTAGGAGGACCTCCCCAACCTGTGACTCAGAATCCACTGTGGTGTGTTTTGTAATGGTCTCTTTTAGATGCTGTAAGAAAGCCATGTGGAATTTATTGGGTCCTTGGCTTCCTCTTCTGGAGGTGCAGCTTTAACAGAGGACTTTTGTAGGTGATAATCATTGACCACCTGAGTGGCCTGATCAAGGACTCTTTGCCACTCCAGGGAAGTGAGGGTTTGATCTAGGAGCAGCATGACATCTTTCCAAGCCAGTTCAAAAGTTTGGATAACAGTAATAAAGGCTTGAATGTACTTGTCTTGGTCATCGGTAAAGCTGCCCAAGTCCCACTTAATTTCCTTAAGGTTGCTTAATCTGAAGGGCACATGGATTCTTTCCGAGAAGCAGCCCCTCCCCCAGGGAACTGACTGGAGGGGGTAGCAGCTGATGGCCTCTGAGTAAGGAGGCAAGGGAGCTGTGGGGGTTGGGCAGCCATTCTTTTCACTCCCCTTGGGTAGAGGAGAGGAAGTGGCTCCCTTAGGAGCAGTTGGGGGTGTCTCAGAAGGATCCCCTTCTTTAAGTATGTTTTTACAAACCATGGTCAGGGTTTGAGTACTTCCCTTACACTGTTTCACCCACTGGGGATGTTCTTTAAGTAAAAAGAACAGCTGCACATAGGGGATTTCTGTCCGCTTGCCCTCCCTCTTACAAAACAAGTCTAACTGGAGAATAGTGTTGTAGTGAAAAGTCCCACCCTCAGGTCATTTTCCTGATCTCCAAGGGGATATTGGGGCCAGGTCTGAGTGCAAAAGAAAATTAAAGCCTTTTTATGAAGGTTGTCAGGATCGATGCCCTTTCAGCGTCTTAGCAGGCAGGAAAAGGGAGACCTCTCTGGAACTTGAGAGGAGGAAGTTCCCATCTAGAAAAAGAACATGTGGTCTACAATGGAGGGGGCATTCCTATTTATCAGCATCCTGAAAAGGAAATTCTTCCCTAGGGAGACCATCCTCTCCCCTCCATTTTGTTCCTTCTCCTGTCTGTGACCAAGACTGAGGGAAAAATTGAAAGGGCCTTCTGGGTTGTGGTCACCCCACCAGCATCGTCCCAACCACATGTGACCCTGCCAGCCTTAAAGTCCAAATGCTTATAATGTCTCCAGTTAGTGAAGGTGTCCAGTTCAAAGAGAACTTGCCAGAGGAAGGGCTCAATGAGAGACATAAGGGAACAGAAGGCCAGAGGGGTGTTGGGTGGGCCTGGGTTTAGTCATGTCTTCTGGAGAAGACTGTGAGGAAAGGGTGTGTTTTTGGAAAATATCATCTCCCATGCGTTCTGGGGGCAGCCATGGGAGAAAACCCAAGTGGCATGTGCTATAACAACAGTGCAAACACATTCCCTGGGGCAGTCCTGAAGGATAAAGATGGGGCCATGGGGGTGTAAGTGAGGACAGTGCTTGGAGAAGTGTCATAAAAGCCCCTAAAATTGGCATTCAGTCAGGGGGGCATGCATCATCCAAGGAAAAGTGTTGAATGAAAAGGGCAGGGAACCTCCTGAGAGCAAAGACGCTCTTAGGCATGGTATCTTCACATATGTCCCTGAAGAAGTATTGTTGGAGGCAAAAGGGTCATTGGCTCATAGTGTAGAAATGAGAGAGGGAGACAAAGCCTGGCAGTCAGAGGGATTCAGACTCGCCCACATGGCAGTAGGGCAGTCCTTTATAAACCCCGGGACAGGCTCAGTACATTGCACTACGAGGAGAGATGCAATGGATTCTGGCAGAAGCCTTAGTGGGCTCGAGAAACTCCCCCTCCACTTTTAGGAGAAATCTTCCTACTGACAGAAGGAGAAGGTGGCCAGAGAGTTCTGCTTTTGGCTAGTCCACAGCAGAGGGGGCTTTCCCAGTAGGCAGAATCCATAGGAGTGCCAGACGATCATGGTCACTTCCCAGGCAGGCTGTCTCCGGTTAGGCGCAGCTGATACCAACCTTACACCCTAGAGAGATGAGGATCCCTTCATGGTTGCCAAGATTCACAGGCACAAGATGTCACGGGGGAATCCACGGATGCCCTAAAGGGTTCTTGCTCTCAAAACGCTCTTAAGAAAGAGGCTGGAGCACTGGAGTTGCAGGCAGGAAAGAAACTATTGATAGAGAAAAGCTGAGTGGAGAGACGCACAGCGGGGTCCAGAAACCCGTGCCCCCTTAGGGTTGGAGTGAGGGGATATCTATATCTATATAGATCTATATCTACATCTATATTTATATAGCATATATTATAGATGTAGATATAGATGTAGATATATATGGCTTCCGCCCTAACCTAAAGAACATTTTGTAGTGGAATCCTATAGGTCCATTCTTCATGCATGCAGGCTTCCTGTACCTCCTGGTCCTTTGCCCAGCTGGTTCCTCCACTTCTCCCAGGCTGCCGGGGCTTCCGCATTCCCAAGATGCCATGGGGCTGATTTATGTTATGGGACTGCTACAACATCGTCACCCGAACCACCACTGTAGCCCAGAGACCAGGCCCAAATCCTTCCCCACCTGCAGGTTATCTGCAGTTTAAAATGCCTTGAACAGGAAGAGTTCTTTCTGCTTACTGCTTCTTCAACCCACCTGGCCCATTAGCCAGATGAGGCTACCATTATTTTTTGTAATGCCTTTCCTTTACATTTAATAAGCTCTATTTCCTTCCTTACTACATTCACGTGTTCTGGATCCTTCCATGTGGGGGACAAAGAATTTGGGAATCTTCTGATCAGAGACTACATAAGCCTACAACAATACCATGTATTTTTAAACAAGTAAATACATAATGAGAACTTCTAAGTGTTACAAGCATGGAATAGCAAAAAAAGAGACTAGGCTAAGAAGGTTAGGAGAGGCCAAGTCTTAAAAATACCTGAAGGACAAGGTAGACTTTGGTTTCATCACAAGCAGGAAATCATTGAAAATTTCAAGCAAGAGAATGTCATAATCAGATTTGCATTTTGGATGGGCCACCTTGGCCAAGGGTAAAGCTCGATGAGAAGGAAGTGAGGCTGGCACCAAAGAAATTGGTTGGGAAACTGTTTCATTAATCTCTGGCAAGAGATGGTGGTACCTGGTGGCAGTGGAGATAACAGGAGAGAAGAGGACAAACTCGAAGTGGAATCCACTGTATCTGATGGTTAGGTACAGATTTGATTGAAGAAGGGGTCAGGAAAGCAATTAAATGATGATCATGCCTTTAACAAAGGTAGCAGACCACAAGAAAAGGAGCAGTTCAATTTAGAACTCCTGGGCTGGGGATACAGGAGCACTTGACTAGCAAGCATGAGGCCCTGGTTTCCATCCCCAGCACCAAAAATACAAAACAAAATAATTTGTAACTCCTGAATTTGAATGCCAGAAAGACTCTCGAGTGGAAATGGTAAATAGGCAACTGCATGTACAGGCCTGGAACTGAGGGAGAAATGAATTGGAAACACAGTGCATGAGCTGATGGACTCCAAACACATGATTGAGCCATGGAAGTGGATGTGAGGCAGGCTAGTAAATAGGGAAAGAAGCTGCGGGAGTTTCAGGCACCATGAAATTTTTCCCAGCGCGTTTCATGTTAAACCCCTTCTCTCTCAACTCCATGCTATCTTTCACAGTTGTAAATTTCTTTTCAAGTGTCAAGTCTTAGCAGTTTTTCAGGGTCCTTTTCAATTGTAAATCCTTTGCAGTTGCAAGTTTTAAGTTGTAAGACAGGGAAGCTTTGGGGAAATTCTACCCTCGATTACCTCTCAGGTAATCCGAGGCTTAGAACATGAATATTGATCACACCTCATGCATGTAATTAAAATACCTGAAAGTTAGCATAAGTGCTTGTGCAGAGTGCCCCTCATGATATGACAAGATCTTATCAATCAAGCCTGTCAATCACTGTAGCCCATCCTGCAAAGACCACCCAGATTTTTTCCTGCCCTTTGCCCTTTCGATTTATAAAAGGCCCTTTGAAATAAAGGTGAGCACTTCTATCTCACCTGACCAGAGCCCACCACTGCTTTTTCTTGCAGTGACTTCCCTTCACTTCTAATAAATTTTGCAGCCACTTTCACTACATTTTTGTGCCGTGCCTGAAGTCTTTTGCAGGATGCAAGTACCTAGGATTCTTCTCACTAGAGTCTTCAAAGACCACCCACTGGGTAACAGATATTGTACAGAGAGAATGAAGAAGAAAGAGAAGGAACCCTAGGATAGAGATCAAATGTCACCTGAGTCTAAGCATCTAGAACAGTGCTTAGCACTGAGTAGGCACCTTAGAACGCTACATATAGCTGCAAGCAGAAGCTTAGTTCCACTTCAAGATAAGGGACAAGCACAGAGTGCTCAGCTCTGGGATAGTAGTATTAGATGCCCTAATTTCAAGAATGTTCTGTGCTTACCCAAGTTCTCAGGAAACACAGGCCAAGGTTGAAGCATTCCAGGTTAAGCTATTGTAGCATAAAAATTATTTTGAGCTGAGGCTACCAAAAGAACACAGTTGTCATAAATGTCTTTCCTGGGAGCAACTTATTTATCTTTCAAAAGAAATCATTGTCTTTTTTTCCCTAAGTGCCTTTCTCTATATCACTTCTAAAAGTCATTTGTTGTCCCAGAAATATCATCTGCCGCTCACTACCCGTATGTTTAAAAGCCTCAAATTCTAAGGCCTTTTTGAGTCACATATCCTTGTGAACTCCCATGCTACTTACATAGTGGAACCTGTTTCTTTATCTTGCTAATCAGCCTTTTATCAGCTTAATTTGCCCCCCATAACAGAATATAACAAGGTAAAGATTTTACTCCCTGTCTGGGTAAACTGGCATTATGTTTGAAGCTTATTCTCAAATGATTCAGAGAGAGATAATAAAGCAAATGTGGTAAAACATTAATAACTGTTAAATCTGGGTGAAAGGTCCAGGGAAGTTCTTTGTACTTACTTTGAAAGCTTTGTTTGAAATTCTTTCAAAATAAAATAATTTTTAAATGACCAGTGTCTGCATTTATTGATCATCTCTGCTTTTTATTTTTCTATTTCATTCTATCTCCAATGTCAACACCTTTTTATTTCACAACTTCCTAGTGCAAAGGATGAGGAATTTGAAGACAGAACTGTTTTGTGGGTTTGGATAAATTGTATCTCTGTGTCTTAATTTCTCCCTCTATAGAATGAGAACATTTTCAAGCTCTTGTTATGTGAACTGAGATGGGTAATCAGTAGGCACTCAATAAATGTTATTCCCTATACTTCTTAACCAGTTCGAGTCACATATACTTTATGGAACTTTCCTTCATCATGAAACTGGAGTTTTGTACCCCAGGCCCAAACTCCTGGGCTTCCACATGTCAAGTCCAGCCACTAGCCCCTATATGCCAAATAAAGAGACATGGTGAAGGGCTGGGAAAGGACATTTATTACACAGCTCAAGACATCCCTTGGGAAGAGGCAAAGTAAGCACTCAGCCCATCTTTAGCCATCTTCTAAGTACAAATATGTCTTTAAGTAGACTTTAACCTTTAGCTTTAAGTAGACAAAGAATTAGAGAAGAGGACAAAAAAATATGCATAAACAGTCCTAGTCACAGGTATGTTCCAGAATGGTCCAGTGGGTTCTATGGCCATACCAACCTGAACACGCCCAATCTCGTCAGAATGATCTAGTGGGACCTGGTTGGCCATTATCTCAGTCCTTATGCTTTCAAAGAAGTTGTTATTGCTATTATTACTTAAGGGGAGCAATCCAGTTCCGAAGACATGATTACTTCTGCTCCAGGGTGCAGCCTCATCATTACAGGTAATTGTCTTCATTTGTTGGGGGGTCTTGTTGTAGGTTCACGTAGTCTCTGATCAGAAGATTCCCAAATTCTTTGTGCTTGGCTTGGAAGCATCCAGACAGAACACGTAAATGTAGTAAGGGAGGTAATAGGGTTTATTAAAGGTGAGGGAAAGGCATTACAAAAAGCAATGGTGGCTCCCATCTGGCTAGGTGGGTCAAGTGGGATGGAAGTGTATGCTGGGAAAAAGAAAAAGGAAGGGGAAGGGATCACAAAAAGCAACGGTGGTCTCACCTCCAGAAGGGATGGCGAAACAGGAAGCAGAGAGAGGGGTCTCTGTTTCAAGGTGTTTTAAATCAGTGGCTTAAAAAAAATTTGGGTGGTTCCTGTGGGTCTGGCTAGGATGATTGACAGTTACTCTGCACATGCACTTAAGCCGGCTCTTAGATATTTTAACCATATGCATGGTATGTGACCAATATTTATGCTTTTTTTAATCTGAAAGATAATGGAGCTTGAAGTCACCTCAAGTTTCCTTGACTTTCAAGTTACTACTATAAAAGATAGCATTGGGCTGAGACAGGTGGCTAGCATGCCAGATAAGAGATTAAATGAGAAAAAGTTATATAAGATCTGAAGAGTTTTGTGGCATCTCTTCCTATTTTTAGCCTGCCTCAGTCTGTCCTGCAAGTCTCTGCTATTCCTTAGGGGTAGTTTCAGTCCCTTGTCATAAAGATGTTATCAGTCATTCCTGTCCTTCCTTGATTCCAAAGTAACTGCAGGAGAGAATGGCTCAGAGCAAAGAACAACACGTACAAAATGGAGACAGAGATGTCAAGGTTTTCTTCTGTTTTTAGTTAATTCATGGGCCCAAGTAAGGAATCAGTGCTTTTCAGCAAAAGCATCAAACATCTCTTACAATCACTCCTGTAATGACCACTTAATTTATAACACATCATACATTTAGCTGAGTGGCTTGCTCATACATTATTACTCTGAATTCTCAAAATAACCTTATAAGCTGGGTTATCGTTTCTCTACATTTCAAGTGAGGATATTTAATGAAGTTAAATGACTTGCTAAGATCACACAGTCAGTCGATAGAAATAGGAGAATGACAACTCAAGTTCTTTTAGAACTTATGTTATGCCACATTTGATATTTCTTCTCAAGTATTTTTTCTTTTTTGGTTTCTGGGTTTTTTTTTTCTTTTCCCTTTTTTAAAATTGTTTTTATTAGGCTATTCATTATACAGGGGGGATTCATAATGACAATTCCAATTAGACTTATATTGTACATTATTTACTTTGCCCCCATTGTCTCTCCCCCTCAATCTCCTCCCCGCCCCACTTAAAGCAATTGCAAGAGGTTTCTTTGGTCTATTTCATATAACTATCAAAAGTCCATCTACCATATACCCTCACCTTAATCTCCTTCGTTCACCTCCCACAAGTACCCTCCCCACACTGTACCTATTATATAGTCCTTTGGTTATTAATGTTTAAATCGATGTTCAGAGGGGTTTCCCAATGTATTGGTTTTTTTTTTCCCATACAAATCTCACTATGTTGCCCAAGCTAGGCCTCCGATTCCTAGGCTCAAGAGATTCTCCTGCCTCAGGCTCCTAAGAAGCTGTGACTACAGGTATTCAATACAGTTCCAGGCTTTAAGTGGGTTTTTTTTTAATTATGATAACATACATATAAAAGGAACCATCTTAATCATCTTTAAAATGTCCAGTACAATGGCCTTAAGTGCATTCACACTGTTGCACAACCATCACTATCTTCTATCTCCAGAACTTTTTCTTCTTGCTAAACTGAAACTCTGCACCCATTAAACAATAATTCCCCATTCCTTGGCTACCACCATTCTATTTCATGACTCTGTGACTCTGACTACTCTAAGTATACCTTATGTAAGTAGGATTGTATAGTGTTTGTCCTTTTTTTCATTGGTTATTTCACTTAACATAGTGCTTTCAAGGTTCATCTGTGCTGGAATACTATACTTTGGATCTGAAATGTCTCCCAAAGGCTCATGTGTTAAAGATTTGGTTCACAGATGTGGAGCTATTGGGAATTAGTAGAACCTTTAAGAGTTGGGTGCTGGGTGTTGGGTGCTGGTAGCTCACTCCTGTAATCCTAGCTACTCAGGAAACAGAGACCAGGAGGATCTCGTTTCAAAGCCAGCCTGGGCAAATAGTTCGAGAAACCCTATCTTGAAAAAAAATTCACAAAAAAGGGCTGAAGGTATGGCTCAAGCAGAAGACAGTTTGCCTAGCAAGCATGAGGCCCTGAGTTAAAAAAAAAAGTTGGGACTAGTTAGAGGAAGTCATGTTATTGAGGGTGTGCCCTTGATGGGGGTATTGAGACCCCAGGCCCTTTCTCTCTCTCTCTTTGCCTCCCAGGTGCCATGAGATGAACACTTTCTTCTGCCACACATTCCCACTGTTGTAACAGATGCTTTTCTCTCTCTCTCTCTCTTTTTTTGCAGTACTGGGGTTTGAACTCAGGTCCTTCACCTGAGCCACTCCACCAGCCCTATTTTTGTGAAGGGTTTTTCAAGATAGGGTCTCATGAACTATTTGCCCAGGCTGGCTTCGAACCATGATCTTCCTGATCTCTGCCTCTCGAGTAGCTAGGATTACAGGTGTGAGCTACCGGTGCCTGGCTATAGATGCTTAAAAGTTGTTTTTGCAGAAGAACACTGACTCCTTCCTTGGGCCCATGATTTAACTGAAGGCAGGATAAAAACTGGGCATTTCAGCCTCCATTTTGTAGCTGGATCCTTTGCTCTAAGCCATTCTCTTCTACAGTCACTTTGTAGCCATCTTGGAATCCAGTAAAGATAGAGACAAAGACCACCTACCAGGCAGCAATGGCTCTTATTATAATAAGGCCCAGCCTGGTCCCACCAATCCTGAGATAATGAATTGTGGCGGCTGCCAGCTATAAATGACACGCCTGTGACCTACCTGTTTAATAAATAAGCATACCTCTCCCTCTGGAACCCCCAAGCCTTCCTCCTATTTAAACCTAAAGCAAATGCTTGTTTGGAGAAGATGGGTTGAACTGCTACCTCACATTTCCTCTTCTCACAGAGCCTGTGCCATGTAATAAACTTTATTTCTCAGTCTGTCATTATTACTCATATCTTTATTTGGCATGTTGGGGTGACCAGACAGAATGGATCTATGAAACTCAGGAATTTGGACCTAGGACCTAAAAACCCCTATAACACTGTCATATGCTACCTCACCTTAGGCTTAACCAACTGACCACAACTGAAGCCTGTGAAACTTTGGCCAAAATAATCCTTTCCTTCTTGTAAATTCATTTATCTCAGGTATTTTGTGACAGTGATGGAGACCCGACTAACATTGGGAACATATGTCTTAAGTTTTATAAACACATGCTCACGACACTCATGTATAACCTCACATGTCCTGTGTCGTTTTCTAGTTTATAAACTCTTTGAGGGCTGAGACCTTGTACTTTCTCTTGAAATCTCTACCCTCATAGTGCCTGCTTTGTAGCAGTGCTCAATGAGAGCTCAAATGGATGAATACAGGCCACTCTAAAGTCGAAAATGACCCCTGCTTACACATGTATACTCCAAGCTATTGGAGACAAGGCAGTAGATGAGTATAATACAAATTGGGAAGATTCCACAGAATGGAAGCCTGATGGGTATGTGGATATTAGGCCCGTATTGCTGGCTCCCTGCCCGGTGTAAAAACACATATGCTGTATTCCTTAGGAGAAGAAATGACCTCTCATCTTTTAGTAATATGAAGTGAATGAGGGTTTGGCCTTTTTTTCCCTTCTCTGGGAAAAAATAAAAAGACTTGTTACACTATAGTAAAAGTGAACTTTTGGGATGATCACTCATCAATCCTTGGCGTCATCTGAGTGTGCTAGAAATGGATGTGTTTTGTCATGCTATTGGATTGGTATATAAGTCCTGTAAACTTTAAAGGATAAAAAGAAAAGAAATGGAACAAGGCACATTTCTAGCCCAGGTTTTAGCTCTGCTGCATACTATTTGTTAGGTCCCAGTGCATGAGACCAGTGCATGGGGTGTGAAAGAGTTCACAGAAAAGCAAGAATTGAAGCAGAAGCAAAGTTTTATCCACTTTCTAAAGGAGGAAAAATGCTGATGTTAACAGAGATCAACCCAGAATGAAGTTAGGGCTGAGGTTTATAAGTATTTGAGATGTAGCAGAAATAAACTGTTGATGTTTTATTTCTTTCTTTCTTTATTTATTTGGTTTCGCTACCTTTTATATGACATCATGAGGTCCAATATGCTGTCAACAAGATGCAAATGGGATTCTGCTTGAGTTCAGAAAAACAGTTTCTGCAAAACAAAGTAAAACAGCTTTCCTGCTAGATAAGGTGGAATCTTTTACAAAATAGAGTAGGTTAAGGTAATTTGAGGTGAACCCTTACACTAGTGACTTTCAGAAGGTGAAGACTTTTGAGTTCCTCACTAGCACACCCACACCTTCACCTCTATGAAACAGCAGAGCTTCAAGGACAAATCTGTCCGGGGAGGAATATGGCCAGGTGAAGGGAAGCTGCAGAAAACCCAGAAGCCTGCATCTCTTTGAATTGCAGGAGCCCATGACATTGGTCCTATTCCTTCTGAAGCAGAACATTCAAGGAGTGTGTCTGAAATGCAGAAGTAGCCTGTTCCCAGGAAGAAAGGCCTGTCCACTTCAAGTCAGGACACCCATAGGAGATGAATTTGAGGGATTCAAATCATCTGTGCCTGAGGCAAGGCTTCTAGCACCTTTTGGAGTGTGGGAAAATGAAACAGATCCCACAGCAATAACCAGAGATAACCTAAAAAATGAAGTTGCTTAACCTATTAACCATCTCCCCTACTGCCAAAGTAACATTAGAACATTTTTCTGACTATGCAAGGTCTTTGGAGTTGTGGAAATTAAGCTGGCTTTTTTCTTAGCAACCTACTTATAACCTTACCATATTTGCTGTTGCTGTATATAGTATGTAATATTTTTCATGCTGGATTGTGTTTCTTTTGTGTGTGTGCACAGTGATGGAATCCACGGCTTCTTACATTCTAGGTAGGTGCTCTTACTAAGTTACATCCCCAACCCTGGATTATTCTTAAAGCTCATTTTTTATTTTCACATCAACACAGGAAATATAGAGAAGAAGTAGTTATTTACAATGCCTGTGGAACTTCTATAATATTACAGTCTTTTTGAGACAGAGTCTAGCTATACAGCCCAGGCTGGCTTTGAACTCATGATCCTCCTGCCTCAGCCTCCCATATGCTGGGGTTACAGGCATGCACCCTCACACCTACTTCATATCCCAGTTTTTTAAATTGAGGAACACTCTCCCAAAATATGAATTGGCACACACGTTCTGTTCCCTTCTTGTGGGGTCTCTTTTCTATGATAGAAGTTAAAAACACCAGATAGTCTCTCTCCCTGCCTACTTACAGGTAGGGTTGGCCATGTGACCCATCTGGTCAAATGAGCCTTTCAGCAGCACTCCCTCTGGTAGCTTCTAGAAAACTCCCCCATCTTGATGAAAATAGATATTCAAAGAGAACTTCCCTTTCCCGTCTCTTCCTTCTAGTCATTTCATAGACATTTTATTTCACAGTTGCTGTGGAAGTAATATTTCAGCCATTAAGCAGCAAACAGAAGCAAATACACTTGGGATGGCAACATACAGGAAGATGGGGAGAGCCTAGGTCACTGATGACACTGTTTGGCCTGGGATCATGGACCACTAAACAACTTATTAGGTAGGACAACACAATTTTCTGTTGGATGTGCCACTTTTTGTTGGATATTGTATTTCAGAGCTGAAAATATCCTAATCAATTCAATGCAGGAGGAAATACAACGTAAGAAGAAAATATCTTATACAAAGCATTTTATACAAAGCATTTCCCTCAGAATTGGGAGAGGATGTCATTAAACATAAGCAATAAGAAAAATCACTTAGAATCATTGAGATAAAGGGAGACTGCCCTCTTAGACCCCTGAGGGTTGACCTGGCAAGTCTCAGGTATTGCAGGGTCAAAAAGAGTTGTTCATCTGGGTGCCAGTGGCTCATGGTTTGAAGCCAGTCTGGGCAAATAGGTCACAAGACCCTATCTCAAAAAAAAATCAAAAATAGGGCTGGTGGAGTGCCTGTCTAGCAAGCATGAAGCCCTGAGTTCAAAACCCCTTTTAGCCAAAAAAAAAAAGCAATGACAAAATAAATAACACAACTGATGGCCCAAGAAGAATCTGAGCAGACAGATCTTGCTGGGTTTTACCCCTTCGATCTGTTACCATTAGCACGTACCTTTCTTGTCCAATCACAGTCCTGCGTGGCTGTCCCTTCTTCACTGGACCTAAGCAGAAGACTGGACAGTTACCCTTTGACGTTGGATCTTCAGTCTGAAGGCTCCTATGTCATGTAAACTATGATCAAATGAATTCGCTATGATTTTCTCTCATTAACCTGTCTTATCATAGGAATGTTGGCCATGATTTTATGATGGGTAGGAAAGGGATCACCCCTTTTCTTCCACTAAGGTTATCACAACTTGCAAGTGGTGGCATTCCAGGCATTTATGGGTAGAGGCCAGAGATACTGCTAAACTTGTCAATGCTCAGGGAAGCCCCCCCTCCCCACACACTCTGCAAAGAATGCTCTGCCCAGAATGTCAGTGGCGCCAGGATTGAGAAACGCTGCTCTACACAAAGCATCTGGATATTTAAAATACAGCACAAACTGGTTTTTTTTTCAGTAAATAATGGGTTATTATTTTTAAACGTCATCTCAACATTTGCAGTCAGAGGAAGCTTTGATCCTTGTAAAGTGAAAAACACCAGATTGAAGTCTAGCTTGTATGCACTGTTTGTTCCATAGAAGGACATTTTTTTTATGATTTACCTTTGAACAAGTGAATTCAAATGAAATCTGTCCTCAGACCATGAGGACCATGGGCCAGAGCTCTGCTCCCTTCCTCCCCCTTTTCTCTCATCTCCAGGTACAATAGGTGGTTCAATGTAAATTAGGCCATCAATATACTATGCCCACACATTTCCTAAGATCCATCTAATGTGTCCAGCCTTCCACGGTCACTCTTTGTAGGTGATTCACACCCTATTGGGCTTGAATTTCATGCATACAGATGATTTCTGGCCTCCAAGGCAGACGACTGCATTTATGCCTCATCTTGAATTACAATCACAAGTAGGGAAAATCAGGGTCAGCACTGAATTTTCTCATCACAGCTTTGTCCAAGTTGCTGATCAATATATATATATATATATATATGAGGTAAGATAAAAATGTGTTTATATTGTCATATATTGTTTAATGATTTTAGGCTAATTAATATGTTCTTCACATTAGCTACCTTATCATGTTTATGAATAGAATACCAAATATATTTTGCGTTAGCTAATTTCAAGTATACACTACATCATTTCCATATTGTATCAGCACTATGCAATAGGTTTTTGAAATGTGTCTCTGTCAAAATGAAACACTGCACCGTGATCCCAGTATCTCCCTTTCCTGACCCATCACAGCCTCTGCAAATCACCATTTCACTCTCTACTTTTATGAATTCCACCATTTTATATTCACATATAAGTAAGACCATGAAGATTGAAATCTAGCTTGTATGCACTGTTTGTTCTATAGGAGGATTTTTTTTTTTTGTGATACTGGGGTTTGAACTCAGGTCCTACCCTTTCAGCCACTTCACCAGCCCTTTTTTGTGGTAGGTTTTTTCAAGATAGGGTGTTATGAACTATTTGTCCAGACTGGCTTTGAACTGTGATCCTCCTGATCTCTGCTTCTTGAGTAGCTAGGATTATAGGCGTGCGCTACCAGTGCCCAGCCAGGAATTCTTCATTGTAATATTTTCTTTCATGCAGTGCAAAGATAGAACTTAGATTGAGACTTGCTTTTTTTTTTTTTTGGCAGTACTGGGGTTTGAACTCAGTGTCTCATACTTGCTAGGCAGGTGCTCTAACACTTGAGCTACTCTGCCAAACCTTTTTTGTATTGAGTATTTTCAAGATAGTGTCTCTCAAACTATTTGCCCAGGCTAGCTTTGAGCTACTATCCTCTTGATCTCTGCCTCCTAAGTAACTAGGAATTAAGGTGTGGGCTATCAGTGACCTGCTAGATGGAATTTTCCTTTATACTGCTCCCTCTTAAAAATTATTTTATCTCTAGTCTGTTTTGAGGTGAATCTGAACTTTATTAGCATAGCTAAGAGTCTTCCCCAAAAAATAGACGATAGATGTGAGTTCAGTATAAATTATATGGCTAAAAGAAAGTCACTTTAAAAAACTTGCATTGTTGAGGGGGAATAAAGAATGATGGAGGAGTTGAAGTCAACTATGATGTATTGTAAGAACTTTTGTAAATGTCACAATGTACCCCCAGTACAACAATAGTGTGATAAAAAACAAAATTTGCATTATGCTTCAGTACATTACTATCCATAGAGTAGACATCTAGCTTGCTTGTAGAGATAATGTGAAAACATTTTACTTGGAAACAAAGTCAGCATCCAAATCTAAGATCTGATACAAGAAGCATGATAAAGAATACCAAGTTCATTGTGGAGTTTTAAATGTCTTTATTTTTCTAATTGAGAGTTGGCAAACCTTTATATCTTTGAAAGTCTGATCAAGAACATAGACGAAGAAAGGTTTTTTTCTTTTGAAAGATCTCTGAATAAATTGCTCTATAATCTTAGCCTATAATTTTTCATGATAAGACATGACACATTACAATGCAGATTGATATGATTAATTTGGAAAGAAATTTATCAACCTCAAGAATGTCCATGCCCTTTGAGGTAGTGATTTCTTTCCTGGGAATTTATCCTAAAGCAATAATCCTAAATAAATATACAGAAGGGTTTCTACGAAAAGATGTTTCTAAAAGTATGATTTACCACAGTGAAGAACTGGAAACTAACTGTCTAACAACCAAAATAGTGGAATGAATAGATTAAATTGACTAGCTTTGCTTTACATTCACATAAAGATATTAAAATTTATTTTTAGAGAACATGTGATAACATGCAGAAGTACTTTCATTAAAAAGTATAAGAGGAGCCAAGCACCAGTGGCTCATGCCTGTAATTCTAGCTACTCAGGAGGTAGAGATCAGGAGGATAATGGTTCAAAGCCAACCTTGGGCAAATAGTTGGTGAGAACCTATCTCAAAAATACACAACATAAAATAGGGCTGGTGGCATGGCTCAGGTGGTAGAGCACCTGCCTAGCAAGCATGAGGCCCTGAGTTCAAATTCCAAATAAATTTACTGCTAAAAAATGTATAAGAGGATACTAAACTTTATCCACTACTTGATTATAATAACATAAGATAAATCAAGCAAAATCTTATAAATTGGTGTGATCAAAGCTATTTACCTAGAAATTCTACTTCCAAGAGTTGATCCTAGGAAAACAGTTGGAAAATTAATCACCACGCAAAAAGGTACAAATTATATTAACTTTTTTAATAAAATAGTGGAAATGACTCAAATATCCTTCTGAAATATGAGGGATTATTAAAAATCATGCAGCAATACAATGTGAATAGCCAATAAGATAATGTTGAAACATGTTCATTTTGTTTATTTATTTTTGGTGGCCCTGGGGTTTGAACCCAGGGCCTCATACTTGCTAGGCAGACGCTCTACCCCTTGAGCAACTCCACCAACCCAAGACATGCATATTCACCTGGCAACATTTAGAATATATTAACGGAAAAAATGCAAGTTAGTGCTGAGGTGTAGCTCAGTGGTAGAGTGCTTGCCTAGCATGCATCAAACCCTGGGTTCCATCCCAGCACCACAAAAAAAAAGCAGGTGGACACATTTAAAAACCCCTTAAAAGAATAAGAACAGATAAGACTGTGTATATACATATAAATATATGTCGGAGAGGATATTCTCTAATGCAGTTGGTTATGTTTGGGTAGTAAAGTTATAAGGAGTTTTTTTTTTCCAGTACTGGGACTTGAACTCAAGTCAAGCCCCAGCCACTCCACTAGCCCCACCCCCCTTTTTTGTGATGGGTTTTTCGAGATAGGGTCTTGTGAACTATTTGCCTGGGCTGCCTTCAAACCGCGATCCTTCTGATCTCTGCCTCCTGAGTAACTAGGATTACAGGTGTGAGCCACTGGCGCCCAGCTCGTTTGTATTTTTTAATATTTGGACAACAGGCATGAATTATCTGCATTCAAAAAAGGAAATACATCAAAATGTTAGCAGTGCCTGCTATGGATCTTATTTTCTTTTTACATTTTTATATGAGAGACATGATAAAGAACATCAATTTTCCTAATATGTCTTTACTTTTTTCACTTGAAAAGACATGAACTATTAAAAGAAAGCCTCAGCCAGGTGCCAATGGCTCATGCCTGTAAACCTAGGTACTTGGGAGGCTGAGATAAGGAGGACCGAGGCTCAAGGCCAGCCTGGGCAAAAAGTTCACAAGATTTCCCCTCCCCCCTCCTTCTCAACAGAAATAGTTGGGCGTGGTGGTGCGCACCTGTCATCCCAGCTTCTCGGAGAAGCATAAAATAGGAGGATCACAGTTCAGACTGGCCTAAGCTAAAAGTGAGACCCTATCTATCTCCCAAATAACCAGAGCAAAACCAGGGCTGGAGGAGTGGCTCAAGTGGTAGAGCACCTGCCTAGTAAGTATGAAGCCCTGAGTTCAAACTCCAGTACTGCCAAAGAGAGAGAGAGAGCCTCATCCAGTGTCCTCTTTAGAAGAACTATTTTGAGTTAGTTACTTTCCTTCTTTAAAACACCTGTCTAAGATACAATAAACTAGGTTATGTTGTCATAACAAATAAGCCCAAACAGCAAAGATATGTTTCCCACTCATGCTACCTGTCTGTTCAGGGTTTAACTGGCATCTCTGCCCACTAGAGTTACTCAGGAACTTAGTCTTTGCCAGTTGTCATGCTAGAAGACAAAAAGCTCTGGAAAGTCACACATTAGCAACAAAATGCACCTGCCTGAAATGTGCACTCAGACAAAATGGCCACAATTAGTCACAGGGTCAGCCAGAAAGTGGGTAGAATGGGTAATGTTTGGTGACTGGCCCCAAATAACATTCAGAATATAGCGCACAAATATTGGGAGGACTGTAAGGGAGTCTCAACAAATCTACAATCACATTGGCCCTTACTACTTTAATGTGTGGCCAATTTTATCTCGTTAGATGCAAGCATTGTTGAAAGCACGTGAATATGTCAGGTGGAGACCAGAAACCACAAGCAAAGCAGAGTATGCTTTTTGTGAAATCAAAAAGTACCAATTCATTTGCTGATTGTGTATGACAAAAAGAGAATGGAGGAGCACACGGTACATACACAGGGGGGACAGTGTTTCACATTTCCTCAGGATGTTCAGCTGGGCGAAGAAAACTTGGCTTTCTTCTTCCTGTCTGCTCTGATTTCCTTACAAGCCCCTACTATGTTGGAGGAAGTGGGGACAAGATTGAATCAAATTTATTAGCCTCAATTTGATCTTATAATTTAAAATGTCTTTGTAGGTAAATAATCTCTATTCAGAAGACTTAATTAAGTCCCTCTGCTCCTCTCCAAGATGGCAGAAAGAGATGGGAATTCTGTAACTTCCTAATAGCAAAGGGCACGTGTTAATCCTTCCAAAGAAAAGCAGGATCCAGACCTCCTCCCTTCCATTCCTCTGCTTTCTCAGCAACCTAGCTACCATAAGTCCTGCCCTAGGATTTCAACCTCAGGACAAATGGGTCTTGTTACCTGCTTCCCAGACTGGACTCTGTCTTTTCCCTACAACTGAGGCAGAAGGGGGAGAAGGATGATTTTTCCTCTCCTCTTTATAGCCTTGGGGGCCTCCCTTCTGGCCTACACAAGGCCTGCATATTATAAAGGAAACTTTGTTACTTAGAAATGTCTTCCTCGAAAAAACCTGGGTTTTACGTACATCGTCTTACTGAAATGAGGTCAAGAAAATCAGCTTTGAATTTCAAAGTCGGTGAATGGCCTTTCTGTTCTAGGCAGCACCTGTCTGTCCTTTCTTTCCTGGGACAATAAGCTTGATGACTCCGTCAGAAGGGTACCAGGAAATGGGGTTTAAGGGGCAGAAATCGCAATGCATTGGTCTTACAAATGTGTTCCCCAGGGAGAGGGGATGAACTAAAGTTACGAGTGCATGATTTATGAGATCTTGGTGTAGCTGGTGAGATATGCCTCTTTTCTTCATGAAAACAAAGCATAATTTTCAGAACTATGACTCTGATGGAAATATGAAATGCACACAGCACAGGCTTTGTGCATTAATGAGGGAACTAGTGGGGTGGTAAATCTGATACAAAGGAAAAGCATGCTGGAATAAATTTGCTAAATTAGAGGCAAAAGACAGCAATAAAACCATACACTGTAGGGTAACACTTCTATTGCACAGAGATCATTTGCATCTCTGTTACACAAAATCCTCCAAGTTAACATGTCTGGGCCTTAGTCAAGCAACTGTTCATTCATTCCTCCAGAGAATGGAATAATCCTTGGGTGGGCTCTGTAGATAAAAGCCAGTGAATGAAGCTTCAGTCTGCACTTTAAAGAAGCACTCATCCTTTCGCCTTGTTTCCAAGAGTTAGGTAATTTTTCTTAACATCGTCAAACACTGCCTGCATCCCACCCACCTTCACAGACACAAACCCAGGCTGGCTGAGAGCTGATGAAATAAAGAGCCATAGGAACAAAATACAGGGATTTCAAGCAAGTCTAGGTTTCTGCCTTAGAAACACACGTAAATGGCTATTTGTAAAAACCGAAAATTGAGATTTTGCGCTAAACCTACAGACTTTAAGGATTTTTAGAGTACCATTTCTTTAGAATCATTATCTAAATAGACCAAACTAGGACTAACGTTTCCATTACCAAAGCAAATTAATCTGGGTAAATGAAACCACAAGGCATGTGGTAATTACTTTTCAATCGTCGCAGGTTACGTAGGTTACCACAGCTCATGAAATGAATGCTCGTCTATTAGGTTGCTGAAATAACAAACATTATTGCATTGATAATGCATATTCAGAGTTGGCTTAACTACTGACAGTAGTTTCCAAACTAGATCTGATTTTTTTAATAGCTCATTTGTAATACCATCCTCCCTAGTCACATGTATTTTGCAAACTGCCTTCTTGGCAGAGACAAATAAAAGAAAGCTAATATTATAATAGAACAAAGCCTGCTCTGAATAGCAAGCTCCCCCTGGAATTTTGTATTTGAGCAGGAACAAGCTCATCTGACTAAAAAGCTCACATTCTCTGAAACTTTCCATTTTCAACTGCGGTAACCATAAGAACTCACACAAAGCTTTCCCTTA
This sequence comes from Castor canadensis, assembly GCF_047511655.1. Classification (NCBI taxonomy): domain Eukaryota; kingdom Metazoa; phylum Chordata; class Mammalia; order Rodentia; family Castoridae; genus Castor; species Castor canadensis. The sequence goes on along the minus strand of NC_133405.1, from coordinate 123,652,258 downwards.
AAAGTTAAATAAAATCCAAGCTACTGCATGTTGGTGCAGAAATGAGAAAGCTAAGGTGTTGTTCACCAACTGCTTGGCTGTTTTGTTTTTTGGTTTTCTTTTTCCCTGCAAGAAGGCAAAGTCAAACATTTAGAAAACCATTGTAACTAAAAGCATGACCAAAGCTAACCACGTCTCGGAAACACAGCAACATAGATTCTGTTGGCTAATCCAAACACATAATTAATCACCTTCCTGCCAGTATGGAATGCAGATTCGGCTGCTCTTTGCACAGACTTTAGCAGGCCAACCAAGAGTTTTCTGAAATATTAGAATCTGGAGTAGCTGGAGGAGTTGTAAGTCGGCAATTCTGAGAGTGCCAGAATTCTTGGGCCTGTAAAATTTCAAAATACTGTTGAAGACCAGTGTAGTATTAACGGCTACTTATTTTGGTGAATAATAGTATTGGGAAAAACAGTATAATTGCCAGAGGCTAGTTCATAAAAGATAAGGTTTCACATATTTCATTTTTGGGTGCTAGTTCTCAAACCTTCGTTGGAAGTGCTTGCAAAGCCTATCAAAACATATCAAAACATATGTTACTCCTGAGACAGATAAATGTAACAGGATTAGTCTTTGGCTGTAGATAGGAATGTGGTTTCTCCGAGATTTTTTTTTTTTTTGAGGCACTGAGGCTTGAACTCAGGGCCTACACCTTGAGTTACTCCACCAGCTCTTTTTTTGTGATGGGTATTTTCGAGATAGGGTCTCATGGACTATTTGCCAGGGCTGGTTTTGAACCGTGATCCTCCTGATTTCTGCCTCTTGAGTAGCTAGGATTACAGGCATGAGCTACTGGTACCCGGCTCTGAGAGTTTTTCTTTGGTATCATCTTGTCTTAAGGAGAACTTTTTCAAATGACAGGGTGATAGAACATTTAAACACTGACCAAATTGTAATTGGGGCATGTTTGCAGCTGTATTTGCCTGAGCTGACCTCTAAACAAGAATCAAATCAAATAATATTCTCCAAATGCCTATTCCTAAGAGTGCAGGATTGCAAGCCACTGGGTCTAGATACACTAAAGAGAGGCTCGACTATTTTATGCTCAGTAACTGCATTGCAGCTTGAATTACCTCCTGAGGGGAAGGATGAGTGTATGGTATGTGTGGAAATAGGGTGTACATGAATATTTAGATGATCTGGAGTTTGGAAATATAAGAGTTTGCTAATTATTCCCTGTGCCCCTTTTCCTTTGCTACTTTTTAGTAGTAGAGCCACCCTCAATGTTAACTCATCACCTGCCAAGCAAGAGACTACATTTTCCAGTCTCCCTTGAAGGTAGGTGTGGTCATCTGGCCAAGTTTGAACCATTAGGATCTAAGCAGAATTGATATGCATTTATCTCTGCAAAGATGAAGTTATTGCAATGATTGAAACCATTCCTTGGGCCCCAAGAAGGATGCTGAGGATGGCAGAGCTGCCCACCAGCAAAGGTTCCTATCAGTCCTCATAGCACAGAGTTGCCCTCCAGACCCTGGACTGTTATACAAGAAAGAAATAGACATCTGATTGTCCTTTGGGGTTCTTTTGCCACAGCAACTTTGCCTGTACTCCAACTAATACACAGAAGTGCTGTGGAGTAACAAAGGCCAGTTGGAAAGATGGCAGTGAAAAGGAAGCAGTTATCATTGGCCCTCATAGTAAACCCGATAGTCAGGATTTGGCAGCTTTGGTAAAATGAAGCATCCCCAGAAGGACCAAGAAGAAAGTTATCAACATTGCTGGTGATGAAGAAGCTGATGACATGGCTTCAGCTATCTTTGTGTGATAGTTATAATTCTATAACCTCCCACCAGAATTCCATGCTCAGATTTCGAAAGGCTTGCTAGAATCTCTCACCGGAGGCCAAATAGGCAACTCAAACTCAGAATTTCAAAGCTTAGCTCTCTTTCTTTCCTTCCTCCTGGTATTCTGGGGGGGTTTTGAACTCAGAGCCTTTTGCTTGCTAGGTAGGCACTTTACTACTGAGCCATGCTCCAGCCCCCTGTATTCTGGTTAATGTCTGTAAAATCCCTTCATCCAGTTGTTGGTTGGACCTTTGATCCTTCCCTTATCACCACGCAGCTTTTTATAAAGATGGCCTACTTCTGTGCTCTGCCCTCTATCCATGTCACCAGTGCCTTGTGTTCATCAAAGACCTCACATGTCACAGTGTTTCCCTTGTAAGTAATCTTTCTGGCTTCACTCTTCCTCATGCCTCATAAAGCTCTCAGGGCTTTTTTGTTTTAAACATAAACATCGCCATGTCACTTCCTTTGTTTATACACTTTCTTTTACATTATGGACTCTCAGTCCAAGTCTGGTTCCTTTCGATATGCTTATCAAGCCTGTGACCCCAAAGCACACTGGGCCTTTACAGGCAGTGTCCTCTCTATGTGGCATATCCTTATCCATTCTTTGCTTAAGATTCCTACTCAGCCTTCAAACCTCAGCTTAAATATGACTCAATGGGATAGTTTCCCAGAATTCCTAACTCATTTGCTTAGTGAGTCCCACCTTAGTATTTGACAAATAAAAGAATGAATGAATGATATAATACTAAGAACTCAATCCCAAATATCACAATCAGAAGAAAGGAAGAAAATTTTAGAAGTGTAGAATTTTACAACTGGAAAGAAAGCTACATGTGTTTGTAGACAAGGATTAGACACATTAAATGACTATCCCAGCATCAGGCAGCAAAACCGGAAGTAAGATGCAGATATTCTGGTTCAGTTTCTGGTGCTGCTTTTCCTCCATTTTGTTGTTGTAAATTCATTAGAAAATAATTTTAATTAAAGGATTTATTTGGAAAGTTGAGTTTAAAGATCTGGCTGTCTGTCAGCATTCCAACAACACATGAAATTATCAAGATGTCAGTATGAACTTGTCACTGAGACATTTATCTAAATTATAAGCTATTCTCCCAGAGAGAGGGATAGAAATTCTGTGTGTAGGGGCTGGGGACATAGCTCACTGGTATAGCACCTGCTTAGCATATGCAAGGTTCTGGGTTCCATCTCCAGCAACACACACATCATCCACAAAGAGTGAATCACTAACCAACATTTTTGAACAGAATAGAAGGGAATCGATCAATGATATTGGTGAGCTCCATCACTTATTAAAATAAGTCTATGTGGGAAAGTTTTGAATCACACACGTGTATACATGCGATGAGTCACATTTTTTTTGAAGTACTGGGGTTTGAACTGAGGGCTTCACACTTGCTAGGCAGGCCCTCTACCACTTGAACCACTCCACCAGCCCTGTTTTGTGTTGCATATTTTCAAGATAGGGTCTTGGAAACTATTAACCCAGGTTGGCTTTGAACTGCGATCCTCTTGATCTCTGCCTCCTGAATAGCTAGATTACAGATGTGAACCACTGGTGGCCTGTGATGAATGAGTGGGTCATATAAATAAGTATTACTTGGTAGTACTGGAGGGGATAAATGTTTTTAAGAAACCCTATTCTTATTTTATAGTAAAATAAATGCCCTATACCATCCACAAAGATGACAATTATTTTACCACATATGACAATTCTTTCTCCAAATCTCTCTCTCTTACACACACACACACACAGAGTCAGATTTATTATTTTTTGCCAAACTAGTTGAAAATAAATTATAGACATTATGATGTTAAACCTGGAATATAATATTTTAGCTTAATATCTCTTGAGAATAAAAATAGTCTTCAAAAGCCACAATATTGCCAGGCAATGGTGGCTCATGCCTGTAATCCTAGCCACTTGGGAGGCTGAGATTGGAAGGATGGTAGTTCAAGGCCAACCCAGAAAACAGTTTGTGAGATTCCATCTCCAAAATGTGGTAGAGCATCTGCTTTGCAAGTGTGAAGCCCTGAGTTCAAATCCCAGTCTGACCAAAAAAACCACAATATCATTATCCAAGAAATTTAGCATTAATGCAGCAATAGTATCTAATGTGAGGATCACATTAAAAAATGTCCCACTTGTCTACTGGCCAAGTGGCTCAAGCAGCAGAGCACCTGCCTAGCAAGTGTAAGGCCCCGGGTTAAAATCCCAGTACCACCAAAAAAATCCCACCTTCCAAAATTTCCCCATTGTCTCCAAGTGTCCTCTTAGGATTATTTTTTCTCTCCAATTAAGGACCATGCAGAACATTTGTCAGTTATTTGTCTTTAGTATATATTGCTTTTTACATTTTATTTTGTGGTGGTAGGGATGAAAGCCAGGGCACTGTGCATGCCAGGCAAGTGCTCTTTTACTGAGCCGCACCCCAGCCCCCTTTACTATCATTTAATCTTGGACTTTCATGACACTGAGTGGTTTTTGTTTCTATTTTATGGTTGACCTTGGATTTGAACTTGGGACTTCATGCTTGCTAGGCAGGTGCTCTACTGCTTGAGTCAATGTACTAAGCCCTTTTTTGTGTTGGTATTTTCATGATAGGATCTAACTAACTGTTTGCCTAGGCTGGGATCCTTCGGATCTTTGCCTCCTGAGTAGCTAGGATTACAGGCGTGAGCCGCCAGTGCCCGGTCAGTTAGTTTATCTCTTCAGTGTCCTTCCAACTGCAATAATTGCCAAGCCTTTCTTTGTATGTCATATCACAATGACATCAGCTTTTTTCCAAGAGTACAGGCCCATTATTTTGTACATTGGCTTTCACTTTCAAGTTGCCTGAATGATCCTCATGATTTTTTTTTTTTTTTGCAGTACTAGGGTTTGAACTCAGGCTCTCACACTTCTCATGCTTGCTAGGCAGGCACTCTACCACTCGAGTCACTCTGCCAGCCTTTTTAATGTTGGGTATTTTTGAGATAGGGTCTCGAAAACTATTTGCCCAGGGTTGACTTCGAACAATTATCATCCTGATTTCTGCCTCCTGAGTAGCTAAGCCTACAGGTGTGAACCACCAGGTTTGTTTGTGTTCAATTATAAGCTCTCCCCCAATTGTTAGTTAAGCCCCTAAATGGTGGTTCAACCCAGACACCATCGAATCACACAGAGATATATGATGTTAGTTATTAGTTATGGACATTGGGTCATTTGGATAAGGTCTTATCTACCAGACCTCTCCATCCTAACTAATAAGTAATCTGTGGGGAATCACACCTTATTTTTTGTTGTTTTGTTTATTGAGATATGGTCCCACTGTGCTTCCTAGACTGGTCTGGAACTCCTGGGTTCAAGTAATCTTTCTGCCTCAGCCTCCAGAGTAGCTGGGACTATAGGAACATGCTGCAGTGCTTGGCTTATCTTATTTTTTAGTAACTTTTCTTTATCAACTTAAGACCACCGTGCTGGTGATGTAGCTGAAGTGGTAGAGCACTTGCTTAGCAAGTGTGAGGCCCTGAGTTCAAACCCCCTACCACCCAAAACAAAAGACCACCATAATCAGCACAATTGAGAGATCTTATTTTAAATTTATATATTTCTCTGTGGCCACAGAGAATACAGAGGAAAGGTGAGCATCTGTCACTCATTCAGTGAGTGAACTCCAAGTCCACAGCTGACTGAGAAGGTGGAAATCCAGCTGTGATGCAAACACTTATTCTACTTGTTGTTCAACAGAGACTGTGCTTAAAACAGAATGCAGCAAATTCTATATTGGATGCTAAAGAAGAAAAGAAAGACAGAAAAGGCCAGGCACCAGTGGTTCATGCCTGTAATCCTAGCTACTCAGGAAACAGGGATCAGGAGGGTCGTGGTTCAAAGCCAGCCCCAAGCAAATAGCTTGTGAGACCCTATTTTGAAAAAACCCATCACAAAAAAGGGCTGGTGAGTGGCTTAAGGTGTAGGCCCTGAATTCACACCCCAATACCTTTTTGCATGAAGTTAGGATTGGGTACCTGCTGAACAGTCTGTTTGGTAGGGACACTACTTCTCTTTTTACCAGTAATGCAATGCTTTCCTTGTTAGGATGAGTGTCCTACCATGTAAGACTAATTGGGACTCTGCCATCTTCTGGGTTCCAGTGGCTTTTAATTTCTGAAAAAAGTGTTAATTTGAACATTTTACATGCATAGCTTAATTTTCATTAAAGCATATATGAATTGTAATTGCTAACTGAATTAAAATATTTATGTGTTACCGGGTGCCGGTGGCTCACGCCTGTAATCCTAGCTACTCAGGAAGCAGAGATCAGGAGGACGGTGGTCTGAAGCCAGCCCAAGGAAATAGTTCACAAGACCCTCTCGAAAAACCCTTCACCAAAAAGGGCTGGTGGAGTGGCTCAAGGTGAAGGTTCTGAGTTCAAACCCCAGTACCGCAAAAAAAAAAATTATGTGTTAAGTTCTAATATAATTAAGCAATTTCTCAAGCAAAAATAAGTGTGAACTAATTATTAAATGAGGACATAATTCTGATGCAGAATTGAGTGGAAATGTAGGTACTACTATGTCACAAAAAAGAGACCATAGACAGAATATTGCAAATGTCATGAAATTTCCTGTAGTAGAGCAGAACCAAAACAGCTATTGTGTAAAAATTGTTTAAAGATAATAAAATGGGCAATATTTTTTTTGGTGATACTAGGGTTTGAACTCGGGGCTTCACACTTGCTAGGCAGGTGCTCTATCACTTGAGCCACTCCACCAGCCTCAAAGTGAGCAATATTAACAGATATTTTCAGCAAATGCAGTGTGAATTTGATAGCAATAGCCAAAAAAGTATCAATAGAATTAGTAGTCGAAATTCAAGATTGGATACCCAACAAAAATTGTGTAAAATGATAATAGGCTCTGAGCTTATAAATTTGGCCAGTTTTATATTGATTTGGATTCTTGTACAAAAATGAAAAAGTTTTATATGGCAATAGTAAAAGAAATAATTTCAGTTATTGGAAGTTTTGTTTAAAAATTATAAGGAAAGAGTCAAGCATGGTGGTGCACACACGTAAACCCAGTATTTGAGAAGCTGAGGCAAAAAGGATCATGAATTTCAGGCCAGACTAGGCTACATAGTGAAGCTCTGTCACATACATATACACAAAAATGAACCCCCTATTCCCCCCAAAAAAGAAGAAGAAAGGGCTGGTAGAGTGGCTCAGATGGTAGAGGGCCTGCCTAGCAAGTGTGAGGGCTCTGAGTTCAAACCCCAGTACCACCAAAAAAAGGAGAAAAATGAATACCCCAAAAGAGACTCCCAAAAATTAAAAGGAAAGAGTAAAAATGACTTTTTTACAAAAATAAAAGATATTAAATTAAACCACAAAATAATTGCTTGTAGAATACAATACCAGGATCCAAGATTAACTGAGTCAACATTTTAAAAATTGCAAATACTTTTTTTTGGCTATCGATGACTCATGTGATATATGACACTGCTTAGTTAATACTTTGGGTATGTTTTGACTCAAAGAACTCCAATATTTTGCAAAGAAATGCCAAGTGTTAACCTTAAAGTCCTATAGCATAGATTTTTAAAATGTTTTACATTTGTCAAAAAAAATTTAGTTAGATATTGTAAGAAAAATGATCTTTTCTATTAAAGTATCTGTTACCCTCTTTGATTACTTAAAAATTCCTCAGGTCACCATCTTAGGGGACTTGCATGTTTAAAGGGTCCTTGCTTCTTCTTCCGGATTCCTGTACGATTCCATTGCCCACAAAACTGCATGCCCTAACCTATCTCCCAAGCCTTTTAGCCAGTTGGGAAAGACTGTGAACCTTTGACCCGGACAAATCCCAGGTGAGGGGCAGGTACAATTGCGTCAGGGATATAAGGAGGAGCCACTGTCAGCCATTTTGTGCTTATGTGTTTGCTTAGCGGGAGTGAGCACATGTTCGTACCCTCTTGACTAACAGAAATTGCCTTGTCGAGATTTTCTGTCTCTTGTGTGTGTGTTTTCGGCACTGGAGGGTTATCAATTCCAACAATATGATAGAAAATATCACAATGGATGATGTTTCAGCTATGTTAGGTCAAAATTCTAGTTTTATTAGAATTTTAAGACAAGAGAGTGATGCTTTTCTGGTGACTTCATCACTGTATGATACATACTGAAAATATTTGGCTTCAGTTCTCTGAAACAGATGAAAGCATCAGAGATACTGTCATCAAAATTGCTCAGCAGATATGTGCAACTGCTGTGACTCATCACAGTTTCTGGAATTACTGAGAGAAATAAACAATGAATTTAATCTTTTGTTCATTACCAACCCTCACCACAAAGAGTTTTACCAAGCTTTATTGTGCTGTTTACTCCAATGCCAGCTTTGCTTGCTTTCTTCTCTTTTCTGTTTTTCTTTCTTTTTTCTTTCCTTTCCTTCCTTCCTTCCTTCTTTCCTTCTCTCTCTCTCTCTCTCTCTCTCTCTCTCTCTCTCTCTCTCTCTCTCTCTCTTTCTTTCCTTCTTTCTGCCAATACTGGGAATTAAACTCAGGGCTACTTCAACATTTTCTTGAAATAAAAAGTATGATTGCCAAATAGTCAATAAGCAAAGAAAAATGGCAATATGATGTACATATTTACATGTGAAGAAGATACTTCGAAATTCCAAGGAAAGGAAAACCTAATTGGTGACCTAGCTAGACAAGCCTAAGAAGTTATGTAGAAATTAAGACTGTTTTGTGTTGCAAATCAATAATAATGCTTTTGAACACTTTCTAACATGAAATAAAACATGGAGAAGACTTTAATTAATACACAGCATCGTGTAAATTGGCTTCCAAACTATCAGAAGTTGAAGAATGCTTCACAATATAAATTGATACATTTAGAATTGCTTTGTAAATTATGCAGTCCTCTTTGAACACAATGTGATTGATTCTGAGCTGACATAAATGATTAAATTTGCTTAACTTGAGCAGATACACTGAACACTATTTGCTACACTTTTTACCATTTACACTGAGCACTATTCATACTCAGAAAATCATACCCCAAAGCGAAGCCTCAGAAGTAGCCTCAGAGGCAAAGTTCCTCTGACTTCCTCTGCTCTCTCATTCTCCCCCAAGGCAAGCCCGAGAAACTAGAATTTCTCTTCCTCCAGATGGGTCATACAAACCACAGTCCCTTTTTCTCCAAAGTCAGCAATAAAACCTGAAAATATGACTCTAACTTTCCCCTACCTTTTCGTGTAAGAGCAGGTCATAAAGAAATTCTCTGCCCTACCCTGTTTGATAGTAGGTGATAAGACCTCATTCCAGACAGGGTTCTGTCCCATACAACAGAGAAAAGAATGCTACAACTGAGGGACCAAGAATCTCTTGCTGGGTTTCCCACTCAGTCTATCATTTTTATTTACTCATACACTTTAAAAAAAATTATTGTATTAGCATATAATAGTTGTACAAAGGGATACATTGTGATATTTACATATGTGCTTACAATATATCTTAGTTAGATTTACGCCCTCCATCATTCTCTTTCCTTCCCTCTTCCTTCTTAGAACAATTTCAACAGATTTCATTCTTCTATTTTCATATGTGAATACAAAATACATCCACCATATTCACCCTTTCTTTATGCCCGCCACCCTCCCACTGGTACCCACTTGTGGAAAAGACCTATTTTTCCCTCCTGTCCTTCAGTTTTTAAATGTATATTGATAGTCAAAGAAGGTTTTGCCTTAGTGCTTCAGGCCTGTATATATCATGTCTGAATCAAGTTACCCCCCCACACACACATGTTACTTACTCACTCTCTCTCACCATGCTCCCCTAATATTCAACAGCTTACAGCACAGGGTATTATATTGTATTCATATAAAGATAATTTATTTCAATATTTTTCTTCCTCTTTTTTGGGGGGGGGCTTACACCTTAAGTCATTCCACCAGCTCTTTTTTATGATGGGTTTTTTCAAGATAGGTTCTCTCATGAGCTATTTGCCTAGGCTGGCTTCGAACTACTATTCTCTGCCTCTTGAATAGCTAGTATTACAGGTGTGAGCCCTCAGCGCCTGGCTCTAACATTGCTTTACCTCTCCCACCTCCCATAGTCCCTTTAGACTAATACAATTTTGCCCTCTCTCTCACTATATATGCATGTATGAATATATATAAATATATATAATCAGATATGTATCTATATATACACTTAACTTACAGAACTACCTTCCACATCCACTCATACACTTTTTTGCCAATCACAGTTATGCAGGGCCTTCCATGCTCCACGGAAGCTAAGCATAAAAATGGATAGTTCAGGAGGATTGCGGGCAAATAGTTTCAGAGACCCTATCTCGAAAAAAAATCCATCACAAAATAGGGCTGGCAGAGTGGCTCAAGTGGTAGAGCGCCTGTTTAGCAAGTGTGAGGCCCTAAGTTCAAACTCCAGTTCTGCCAAAAACAAAGGATAGTTCACACTGGGTCTTTAGTCATCAGTCTAAAGGTTACCAAGTCTATGATCAAATAAACTTGTCATGCTTTTCTCTTCTTAACCTGCCTTTTGTTATAGGGGCCATGACCCTTTATGTTGGACAAGAAAGGACCACTCCCTTTCCCACCCTACAAAACTTACATTTTTTTTCCTTCAAGATCAGATTGATTCTTGTAAAACATAACTAGCTTTATCAGTGGCATGAATTTGCGTGTTGTCCTTGCGTAGGGACCATGCTAATCTTCTCAGTATTGTTCCAATTTTAGTATCTGCTGCCCAAGCGAGTGCAAGCGCCCCATTTTCTTTTCACTTCTTTTTTTACTTCATCTTAGCTAAATGCCTGAGAAGTGATTATACTTCTTTTTTTACTATGACTACTAGAAAATTTATTTTATTTTTAATTTTTTGGCAGTACTGGGGATCAAACTTAGGGCCTCGAGCATACTAGGCAGGCACTCTACTACTTTAATCTCACTGTCAGCAAGGTTATTTTTGAGATAAGGTCTTGCTTTATATGTGGGCTTACCTGGACCATGATCCTCCTCTTTGTACTTCGCTGCATAGCTGGGATGACAGGCACGTCTGCCATTGGTTGAGAAGGGGGTCTCTTGAACATTTTTGCCCTGGCTGGCCTTGAATCACAATCCTCCCAATCTCTGCCTCCCTGGTATCTAGGATTACAGGCATGACCCACTATGCCTGGCACTACTAGAAAATTTTAAATTGCATATATGGCTCTATTGGATCACACTGCTGTGCATCAGGCAATACAGATGCGCTTATGGGGTAACTCCAGGGCAACATTGAGAGAACAAGGAGTTCTCTTTTTACTACTTAATAACTTATTATCAATCTTATTTCCAAATTTTACATAATCTTTTCTTGACATTATTAGCTCTTGAAAGACTACACTTGCAGTAATGGTAAGGAAGTTTAGAGCTCTCTGCCTTCTGAGAAATAGTAGGAATTGGCTGAGAAAAGGCAGGCTAAAGTCAGATCATTTTCTTCTTGGTGGAACTGGGCTTTGAACTCAGGGCTTTGAGCTTGCAAAGCAAATACTCTACAGTTTGAGCAACACCTCCAGTCCAATTTGCTTTGGTTATTTTGGAGATGGGATCTTGGGAACTATTTCCCTGGGGCTGGCCTCAAACCATGATACTTCAGATCTCAGCCTACCAAGTAGCTAGGGTTATAGGCGTGAACCGCTGGCACCTGGTTCCTCGTTCACTTTTTTATTCCTTCTTTTTGGCCAAGAGCAGGGAACAGCAGGCCAGAGAACATGAATCCACAATAATTACATTTTTCACTGTCCTTTCAAGAATGCAGACTGTGGTTGCTATGTTAGCTTTTATGCTGTGACATAGTGCCTGACATAAACAACTTAAAAGGCGGAAGGATTTATTTTTGCCCATCCTTTGAGAGCTTCCAGTCCATGGTTGGCTGGCTCCATTGTTTCCAGGTTTATTGGCTGACAGAGTACAGGAAATGAAGGAAAAGTCAAGAAGGAGCCCAAAGTGCCTGATGTGGTCAGCTCTGTGGGCAGTTGTGCAGAATCTATTTTATTCACATTTTACAAGCAGGTAAATATGTTAAGTTTGAGATTATGCAAGCAAAATAGGGACTGGAGATGTAGCTTAGCGGTGAAGTACTTGCCTAGCATGTGCAAGGCCCCAGTTTCTATCCCTAGCACCACAAAAAAAGAAAGAAAAGAAAAAGGAAAAGGTGAACAGGGATTCCTGGATGGTGCAAAATTCCAGTTTTGTTAAGGAAACACACGCATACTATTGCCGTCTCCTGTAGTCTCTGATCAGAAGATTTCCAAATTCTTTGTGTCTGGCATGGAAGCATCCAGGCAAGACATAAGGATGAAGTAAAGGAGGGGAGAGTTACAGGTAGCCAGGTGTTGGTGGCTCACACCTAGCTACTCAGGAAGCAGAGATCAAAAGGATAGTAGTTCGAAGCCAGCCTGGGAAAATAGTTTTCAAGACTCTCTCTCAAAAAGCTCCATCACAAAAAAGGGCTGGTGGAGTGGCTCAAGATGTAGGTCTTGAGTTCACGTCCCAGTACTGCAAAAAACAAAAGCAAGACTTTATTAAAGGTAAGGGAAAGGCATTACAAAAAGCAATGGTGGGCCCATTTGGCCAGGTGGACCAAGTAGGATGGAGAAGCAGGAAAAACAGAGCGGGCTATCTGTTTCGAGGTGTAATAAACCATGATAGCCTGTGGGTAGGGAAAGATTTGGTAATTTGCACTAGCGTGATTGACTCTCTGTACACACTTAAGCTAGCTCTTAGGTATTTTAATTTTGCGCATGGAGTGTGTTCAATGTTCGTGTTTTTTATCTGAGAGATAATGGAGGGCAAAGTCACTTCCAAGTCTTCTCGTCTTAGAATTCACAACAGCAAAGAATAGCATTATGCTGAGATAAGGAGGTTAGCATGAAATGTGCCCAGAATAAGTTACATGGGGTCTGAGGAGTTCCCACGGCATCTTTTCCTAGTTTTAGCCTGCCTCAATGCAATTCAGCACCAGTGTGAGGCTTTTCCCCTTGTCCTAAGCAATAAGGAAGAAGGGATGAGGCCAAAGAAAGGCTGCGTTGATCCAAGTTTGGGAGTTCACAGGGACAAAGGATGGGGGCTTGAGGACTAGGTGAGAGCGACTGGGGGAACAACCATAGTGAGAGAAGTGAAATGAAAATATGGGTCATCAAGGGAGGAGGGAACAGGGTCGTCAGGGGACCAAAGGTCTTGATACGGGCATGGCACACATATTCTGGTCCCCTCCCTTCCCTTCCTCGGCCCCACAAATGTCCCCAGAATGACTAGATCTGAGGAAACCAAGGAACTGAGATGGGCCACTGGCTGCATCATCTTTAGAAATTCCCACACTCCACCCAGGATAGAGGCAGGCACTGAGGTCATGATGGTGAAGGAGTAGATTGAGTTTTTAAATTAAATTTGTGAACAATAGGCTGAAAGTTTCAAAAAAGTTACTTTGCTGTTTTCCTTCACCTTGCATGTCAAAAAGCAGAATGTTTTCCCTAAGTCAAGTTTGCTTGTACCAAGAGCTTTCAACAAGTCTTAGGCTCTGCTGTGTCATTTACACCTTAGGAACATTGTTTTTTTAAATATTACATTTTCTATACATTTGTGATAACCTTAAATTTTGATACACACAGTTTTAAACAAATGCACATAAGAGTTGCAGAAATAGTTCTAGGAGAACTTATATACTCTTTATCCAGGTTCAAAGAGTGTTACCATTTTGCTCCATTTGTTTTTTTTTATCAGTCTCTCTCTAGATTTTTATTTGCATATGCAAATTATTTTTCTAAACCCTGTGAAACTAAAGTAGGAACATTACATCCCTTTACTCAAAGTGCTTCAGTATATTCCTAAGAGCAAACACATTTTCTTATGCAACCACAGTACACTGATCAAAGTCAGGAAATTTACCATTGACACAATGCTATTGTCTAATCCACAGGCCTTGTTCCACTTTGGCCAATTGTCCTAGTAATGTCTTTTATTTCCTGGTCTAGGATCCAATTCAGAACCAAACACTGATTTAGTTGTCATCTCTCTTTAATATCTTCATCTGGAATAGTTTCTTGGACTTTTTATTTCTTGACCTTGACATTTTGTGTGTGTGGAGAAGACCCCTTAGTTTGCATTTGTCAGCTGTTCATCATGATTAGACTCAACTTGTACATTTTTGGTACAAAGACCACAGAGAGAATATTGAGTCTTTCTTGATATATCACATCAGGAGGCATATGATGTTTACTTGGCCCAGCTGGTCATTATACCATTGCTTCGTCATAGCAAAGTTTTTTGTCTTTATTTTTTAACATTTGACAGACATTTTGCATTGCTGTAAAATTTCTTTTTAGCACAAGCATGATAACCTGGATCTTTCAAATTATTATTATGATTATTTTCAATTTTTTGAGACTAGATCTCACTATGTTGCCCAGGCTGTCCTCGAACCCCTGAACTCAAGGGATCTGTCTACCTCAGACTCTAAGTAGCTGGGACTTTAGATGCATGCAACTGCATCTAAATTATTTTTGATTAGTTGCAAATAACCGATGAGCATTAACTTAGTATTTTTTAAGGGAGCAAGTTTAAAATAATATATATTCATTTTTACTTGTGGAATTTTAATGTCAACAGGTATACTTTGAAACAACCTATTTGCAGACAAAAGTGGGAAAACTATACATTTGTTATGAGGTTTGAAAATGTGATTCTAGATCATCAAAGGACAAAGTTCTGGACATGATGAACATATTTTTAAAATATTATTAACAATATATTTTAAAGTGTAGGACTTTTATGATTAACATGGTAATATGCCAGGCAATAAAATATAACCAGAAGGGACATATGCCTTAGTAGAGAGAAGCCAATTGTCCTTTGTGGTGTGAATTCTGCAGTAACTGTTGAGTCAGGAGTTTTTGCAGATTCTCCAAGCCTGACAGAAGGGAGTCATGGGACTGATTGTGCCAAGGGAAAGAAGTTGAAAACAGAGCCAAAGAAGATTTTAAAATAAGGGTTGTGTCAACATGCATAAATTCCCTTGCTTTGAAGAAGCTGCAATAAGATCCAAGAACAGGAAAAAGAATATTTATTATTTTGGCTTTGCATGCCAAAATATAATCTTTCTTTTTCTTCTATCTTTTCCTTAAAATAACAATTGTCTGCATATCTAATGAGTGACTTTTAAATGAGCCATTTGGTGTTTTTTTCTTTCTGCACTCATTTCCAGTACTAAGCAGCAACAGGACAGACTGCTTACTTTTGAGTAAAGACTGACCCAACACAAAATGAACCAAGATAGGCTGTGATGGATCTTTTTTAAAATTGAGGCTAAATTCATATAATGTGGAATTAGCCATTTTAAAGTAAGCAATTCAGTGACATTTAGCACATTTATTTACCATGCTGTACAGTCTGACATCACACCCATTAGCTTCAAGACATCACCCCAAAAGGAAAATTGTACCCATTATATGGCCACTTTCTCATCCCTCCCTTTCTGTCTCTATGGCTTTAGCTACTCTGGACATTTTATATAAACAAAATCATACAAAAGCTAGACTTTTGTTGTGACTGGCTTCTTTCACGTAGCATAATGCTTTTTGAGGTTTATTCATGGTGTGGCATGTATTAGTGTTGTAGGCTCCTGTAGTCTCTGATCAGAAGATTCCCAAGTTCTTTGTGTTCCATGTGGAACAATCCAGGCAGAACATATAGGAGTAGTAAGGGAGGTAATAGGGTTTATTAAAGGTAAGAGAAAGGCTTTGCAAAAAGCAATGGTGGGGCCCCATCTGGCTAGGTTGGCCAGGTAGGATGGAAGTGCAGCTGGAAACAGGAAAAAAGAAGGGGGAGGAATCACAAGAAACAATGGTGGCCCACCTGGCCCATGTGTTGGTGAAGCAGAAAGCAGAGAGCTTCACCCTATTTCAAGGCATTTTAAACAGCAGATAACCTGTAGGTGGGGAAGGATATGGGTGGTTCATCTGCAGATCATCTGTGAGTGGGGAGGGTTTTGAGTGGTCCCTGAGCTAGGGTGGTGGTTCTTGCTATGGTGTGATCAATATTCCTGTTTCTATCTGAGGGATAACGGAGGGTGGAATCACCCTGAGACTTTTTGAAGCATTAGGCAGAGAAAAAAAAAATTTACATTGCTGGTGGGACTGTAACCTGGAAACAGCCCTGAGTTCAAACCCCCTACCACCCAAAACAAAAGACCACCATAATCAGCACAATTGAGAGATCTTATTTTAAACATTCCCCCTCTATTTTTAGCCTGCTTCATCAGGACTTCATTCCTTTTTGTGGACAAATGATATTCCATGGTATGTGTATAGCACATTTTGTTTATCCATTCATCTACTGAGGGACATTTGGGTTGTTCCCACCTTTTGATATTGTGAATAACACTGCTATAAACATTCATTTTTTGAACACTTATTTTTATTTTGTGTATATATACCGAAGAGTGGAATCACTGGATTATATGGAATTCATTCTGTCATCCCCGCCCCCTGTTTTTTTGCAGTGCTGGGGATGGATGCTACAAAAGTGCCCTACCACTGAGCTACAACTCAAGCCAAACTGTTTTCCACTGTTTCCAGGTTGCACCATGTTACAGTCCCACCAGCAATGTAAAAGGGTTCCAATTTCTCCACACTCTTACAAGTAAGTTTTAAAAATGGGTTTATTATAGCCATCCTTGTGAATGTGAAGTGGAGTGATATGCATTCTGGTACATACTGCTTTGTTACTTGGCAGGGATGCTGTTGGCTTTACATCTGGGTTTTGATATATTTTCTTTTCTTTCTTCTTCTTCTTTTTTTTTTTTTAACAATCCCAAGGTCCTTGGCTGTACCTGGGGCAATTCCATGAGATGCAAAGCTGGAGCCCAGGTAGCAGCAGTATGTTTTAAAGGCTCCCAGGTGGTTCCAGTGTACAGCTGAAATTGTGAGTCACTGTGTCATCCATCCAAGCTCCCCTCTCAGTTATATACTCTTTCAAATCAAAATTTTAAATGCTGTAGTGTTTAAATAGCTGGGCGAGTCCCACATTCATCTGGAAAAATGGTGAGGGAGTGATCCAGATTTTTGTCAGCCATTCTAACTCTAATAGTTAATGCCAAATTTTTAAGAGAGGAAGTGATTTCACCACAGTTGCACAGAGGAGGCAGGGAGGCAGAATGTCTCCAAGGGTCCTAAGTGAAATGGTGAAAAAGTTAAAAAAAAAAAAAGCTACTGCTTTTGATAGCCAAGGCAACTGCTAAGGGCTGCCAACTCCTCCCATCCCCAATCTTCCTTCAGGAGGAAGGTTGGGGACAGCAGTGTAATGGGTAGCCTCCTGGTGGTTCTTTGAGCCTGTGCATATTTCCAGCAGATGCCCTGGCTAACACTCCACTGCCACCACCATCACCATCACAGCCACCTTCCTTCTTTTTTTTTTTCTTTGCAGTATTGGGGTTTGAACTCGGGGCTTACACCTTGAGTCACTCCACCAGCCCTTTTTGGTGAAGGTTTTTTTTTTTTTAAGCTAGGGTCTCGAGAACATTTGCCAGGGCTGGCTTTGAACCAAGATCGTCCTGACTTCTGCCTCCTGAGTAGCTAGGATTACAGGTGTGAGCCACCAGCACCTGGCACACCTTCTCCTTTTTAATAAAGGGCTTTTTTCTACTTTTGATTTCCTTCTACTCAGTATGTAGTTACTATTGCTAATTGGGCAGGGCAGTGTGACTCTTCCTTTGACTTTATAAAACCAATCTTGCTGATGTCCAGCTTGGCCTGAAGGCTCATTGGTAAGCCCATTTGAAAAAGAGAGGACTACCTAACACCTAGCATAGTGCAAGCTGGCATTTCAGTGTAGGATTTGAAGTCACTTAATTATCTATATGTCACTGCCCTCCAGCCACACACCCTCGGGACACACCTGGAGTTCAACAAGCTGAGTTTTATTCTCATTGAGGGAGATTGCGCACCATCTGAGCAAGAGGGAGGGAGAGAGGCTGACTTAGAGGATTTGCACCTGTGTCAGTTGGTTTTGGGGCGTGTTTAAGGGAGCCAGGTGATGCCCTGGATTGGATGCTGCCAAGGGTACTTCTGTGATTGAATGGCTTCACAAGTGTTCTCCAGAGGCATGCAAAATTGGAGCCAGGCTAAATCTGGGGTTTGTAGAGAAGCAGCAGACACTAGAATCATCCAGGATTGGGGGACATCTGGTCACATATGTGGTTTGAAGGAGGCTCATGTTTTGTCAGTATTCAGACATGATTGTAGAGTGATTTTGTGTCTTGTTCTGTCCTGGTCACAGAGTGGCCTCGCCTGATGCTGGTTTTCTGAGGAAATTGTTTCTGTTTTCACAGCACACCCAGGCTGCCCTGTGAACACATGGTCAGCTTCTGAAAGGCAGAACCTTGTTCGCTTTTTAAATGTTTTTTGGTGGGATTGGGATTTGAACTCAGGGCTTTGAGCTTGCAAAGCAGGCACTCTACAGCTTGGGCAACACCTCCAGTCCATTTTGCTCTGGTTATTTTGAAGATGGGGTCTTGTGAACTATTTCCCCCGGGGTGGCCTCAAATCACGATCCTTCTAATATCAGCCTCCCAAGTAGCTAAGATTGC
This sequence comes from Castor canadensis, assembly GCF_047511655.1. Taxonomy (NCBI): domain Eukaryota; kingdom Metazoa; phylum Chordata; class Mammalia; order Rodentia; family Castoridae; genus Castor; species Castor canadensis. Next base: position 123,633,775 of record NC_133405.1, on the reverse strand, counting down.
AGGCAGGAGTCACTGGCACCTGGCTCCTCATTCACTTCTTCATTCTTCCCTTTGGGCCAAGAGCAGGGAACCGCAGGTCAAGGACGAATCCACAATATCTACATTTTTCACTGTTGGCAAGATTTTGTTGACTAGGGAGTTGTTTCAAGAATGCAGGCTTGTGTTAGAAATAAAGTCAGAGGTGGTCCATTTTCAAAGCATTTAAGCCTAGCCATTTACTTGTGTATTAGCTTGAGGATACTGGGGGAGGGGCAACTGATAAGGGGTAAATCACAATACAGTGAGGGAATGGGTTAAGTGCCAGAGAGCACATATCACATTGAGACCTTCCTGCTACAAAGGCAGATAACCACATAAAGCCCACCTCTAAAACTTGACCAATCCCAAGAGGCATATTTTGAATAACCCAAAAGGAATTATGGAACATGCAGTGAAAAGAATGGAAACCCCATAGTACTCGGCCAATGAGGAACTGGGGGAGAGACTTGCGCACTAGACAATCTAATGCTTATTGTGACATCTGCCAGGGTGTCTGCTCCTCAGGCACCCAGCCTTGTAAGGTTGTCATTGAAGTCTCACTTTCACTGTACTCCACTTGTCTGAGTCCATTCTTTGAGTTTGGACAGGTGAGTGTATTTGTCACAGTTGGTATGTTAGCTTTTCATGCTGTGACATAATGCCTGACATAAGCAACTTAAAAGGCTGAAGGATTTACTTTTGCTCACGGTTTTGGAGCTTCCAGTCCTTGGTTGGCTGGCTCCATTGTTTCTGGGCTGTGGTAAAGCAGATCATGGTGGAAGGCTTAGCACAGCAAAGTTGCTCACCTCTTAGTGGTAAGGTGAGCAGAAAAAGTGCCAGAAAGGGGCCTGGGATGCCTCCAGTGATCTACTTCCAACAGCAAGGACTCACCTCCTAAAGTTTTTATGGCCTCCCAAAATAGCACCACCAGCTGGGGAGCAAGCCTTCACGGCATGAGCCTGTGGGGGACATTTCATATTCAAAGCATAACTGTTGAATTAGAGAACTTTCTCCTACCTCTTTTGTTGCAGGATGAGTTAGTGAATACTCTGAGGTGACAATAGACGTGCAATAACATTTACCTAGTCAAGTGTAACACAGTTGATTATCACAACCAAGATGATTATTACTCTTGAAATAGCCCATGAAGCCAGGGGCCTAGGTAATAAAACTCAGGCAATGAGAACATGTTCCAGATTCCAAATAGGTACTCGTAGCCCAGTTGGAGGTGTGAAAAGAGGCCTGGAGCTTTTGATTCCTGTTCATGTCCTATCTTCTTGCCAGCATCACTGGTAAGTGGGACACGGATTGAGAACATTACCCCAAAAATGCTGATTCCACATTATGGTCCATTTATCTCTGTTGTTCTACTAACTTCATGAAGCTTTCTTGTTAAACTCCAAAATTTTTAAATGGCTATCTGATTAGTTAATGGCAAAGCATCTTGAGGTTTTTCATCTTCATTTGTTTTGTACCTTGCAAGAAGCAAGATGAAGCCCAAGTACTGGCACGGGGGTCGGGGGTGTGTGTGTGGGGGTGGTTCAAGCAGGAACCTGGGCTGCAGCCCCAGCCCCAGGGCCCTCCTGCACTGCTGAATGAGACCAGTTACATAATTTTCAATCCTGCTGTAAAATGAAAACGGCCCATGTTCAAAAATTCTTAAGAATTTCAAGAAGGCAACAGCAAATAATTAAATCAAGTGCAGGCATGTGACCTGTGATGGTGCAGAGCAGGGACTGAGGCACATCTGAGGCCTGTGGATGAGGAGCACTACATTCTGGTGGCCTGACTCCAGAGGAATGGCAAGAACTGGAGAATATCCCAAGAAGAGGAGTTGCAAGTTGACATTGTGGGACTGAAGGACCAGAGAGCAGAACAGCTGACAAAAGTAGGACCTGGGTTCCAAAGAAGGACGGAAAAACACGGAGAGCAACAAATGGGTGGCTATGGGTAAGAAAAAAATTAATGCACATGCTGTGAAGTGATTCAGTCTTTTTTTTATTGAGGTGCTGAGATTTGAACTCAGGGCCTACACATTGAGTCACTCCATTTTGTGATGGGATTTTTGGAGATAGGTTCTACAAACTATTTGCCCTGGGCTAGTTCTGAACCCCTATCCTCCTGATCTCTGCCTTCTGAGTAGCTAGGATTACTGGTGTGAACCACTTCTGTCTGGCAGTGCTCTAGTTCTTAACAAAAGTGGTCTGTTGAAGAACACTTGTGAAGACAGCTGGGTTCTTGTAAGACAGTGAAGGACTCAGCAAAAGTCACTAGGGTCTGCCTGGGGGAGAACTGAGTTGAATATCTAGGTGCTTCATGCTGTTGTGGAGATACAGGAGTTCACTGATCTAAATTTTGTCTAGTCATTGCAGCAGTTTCTGTGGTCAGGAGAGGCACGGAAGTCTGTAGAATGATGGAAGCATTTGCTCAGGGATATTGTCAGTGCAATAAAGGAGGGTTTTTTTTGTCCACAGACACTTCAGCTTTCTCTTCTCTCATCTTGTTGAGTACCAGCCATAAACTCAATGTCAAAAATAAGGCCACGGAAAAGGGTCCATAGCCATGAATAGAGGTACCAGACAGGAGTCCTGCCAGAGGAGCTCCCACAAAGGCAATTTCTCAGCTTAACATTAGCAATAACACTGCCCTGTCACTTGCTTCCCTTCCCTTCCTATTTCGCCTTAAAATTTAATTCCTTAAATGCCCAAGAGCGTTCTGTTCTCTCGTCAAATGCAAAGCAACCCCTTGCTCATAATAATGGCAATAATAATCCTAATGGATTTTACTGTTGCATTTTATTAAGAAGAAAAAGGCAAGCAATACTTTGAGACTATAGGGGTGGATTCTAGCATTTTATTTTCTTCATTTGGCCAGGAAATAAGAGGGATCTGGGAGGGGGAGGCATATGGGGAAGTGTGTGAAGTGGGCCCTCCGGAAGTCGCGCTGCGCGGTTTAAACCTAAGATGACCTAAGGGATGGCGGGAGAGCGGGCCCCAGCCTCGGCGCAGGGCGCGGGCATTGGTGACGCACGCCGGAGAGCAAGGCGCCCACGTTTCCACCATTAGCGAGGCCTCACACCCAGCGCTCCAAGTTCGGGGCTGGAGGCCTCCCGGCTTCTTCCTCCCTCCCCGAGGCGGGCCGGCCCCGCCCCCGCGCCCGCGCCCCGGGTCGCTCGCGGCGGCCCCGCCCACCTCCTACTCCTGGCCTCCCCCGGCGCAGCGTACTCCCCGCCGGCCGCAGCCTGACACGCCGCACGGCTCCCAGTCTCCCGCGGCCGCCTTCCCCAGGCATGGCACAGGGCCTCGCCTCACTATGGCAGCAGCACGGCACAGCACGCTCGACTTCATGCTCGGCGCCAAAGGTGAGGGCGCCGGCCGCCACCTGCCCGGCCGCCCCCGCCACCCAAAGGGCTTGGGGCCGGGGCTAGGCGGGGCGCGCGCGGCGGGCTGAACAATGCGGGCGGCCGCGCGGCGCCTGCGTCTCCCGGGCTGGCGCGCTGCGGGGCCTCGTGCACCGGCGCCCGGGCGGAGGCCGAGCTCCTCCTCGCGCTGCACACGGGTTTGCGCGGTGCTCTGTCCTGGCCATAGTGCGGGGCCTGGAGGGACCGCGTTGGTGTCCGCCAGCCGCGCCGCCTTTCTGGGGCCTGGACCGTCAGTCCACGCTGGCTCTGTCCCCGCGCCTCCGCTGGCCTGCACCCCAGCCGGGGAGGGGAGCCTTTCAGGCCGCTCGGGGCCGGTGGATCCCCCGTGGGGTTAGAGTGCAGGGAGCAGTGGAGAGAACTCGGCGTGACTCGCACAACGGGCCTGGGTGGGGGGCGTGCGCGGCGCGGGGCTGCCCTCACCACCTTTTCCTGTGCTTGTAGGCGGGTAAATTTCCCTTTTGGGGGTGGGGGTTTCCCCTCGTGGGGAGCTCGGGCTGGAGAAGTTCTATGGTCGCGCAGCACTTGGAGGATTCTTAGCCCATTGCGTAGGAGACGGGTCCCCCGGAAAGGGACTGGGGGACGGGAAAAGGAAGCGTTTATTATTACTGGAGGTGGGGAGGGTTAAGGTCTCGGCGCGGGAATTACAATTCCCAAAATCGGGGAGGCTCAGAACACAGCCAGCCATACCACAGAAGGCTGGGAAAATGGGAACTGTGCGCAGGAATTTTGAAGAGGAGGGGCGCTTTGCAGGCTTCTATTCTTCGGATGCCTCCAGCATAGGCGCAGGGGGCTGGAGGGATAGGACTGCCAGTTCTTTTTCTGGTGGCCTTTAAACTTGTGAATTCTGCGGACTTGGTTCTGCACTCCCGGGGCATCCCGCTTGGAGAGTATCTCCCACCTTGCATTTTCAGCGTTTTCTCCAATTAGATGGAGCACCCTTTTCTGTTACTATTTTTAACACTGACTTTGTGAACTTCTGAGGACTCATTTTACATTTTCTCCTCAAATCTAAAGGATGTCTCATGGCACAAGGTTAATAAAAAGCCTCCGGATTTGGAACAAAACTTAGGTTTGAATCCTGTTTTGCTTTGTTTTGTTTTTTCTCATTGGCTCTACATGTGACCTTCAGTATTTCTCAGGCTTTCTGAGCCTCATCTTTCCTGTCTGGGGAGGGGAGGGAAGAGAAATGAAAAAAGTGCATACCTCACAGGCTGTAAGGGACTAGCTGTGAACTATAGGGTTGTTAAGCAACTCCTGTATTTGGGTGGCCTGAAGTGACTTGGAGAGAATACAGCATCTTTTAGTTCCCACATTTCTTAGGTGAGGATGAAGGGAAAGGAGACTACTGGGAAGAATCTGGAGATAAAATGGTGTTAGGGTCGTGGAGCTGGAGGGAGTATAAGATCACTAAGGTTTTGCTGGGAAGTACTTTGCCAGCTTTAGGGCTGAATGGTTAGTGGAGGCTGTAGTGGTTGGTGCATCAAACTCACCTGCTAAAGGGTGAGCTTGGGAAGTGTCCCTGGGGTAAGCACCATGGGAATGTACCCGTATTTATCCAGTATGGGTGTTCTTCTAGACTTTAGGGAGAGCGATCTCCCATTTGGGCCAGAAGGTTCTAGCACTTCTTCAGTCCTTGCCCCAGAGCCCTAAACCTCCTTCAGCTTAATTCAGGTATTGAATCTTGCAGTGCTGGCCCCAATGGGTTGCTTCTGTTGTGTCATTCTGCAAGTGGGGAAAAAAAACCTAAGAAAAATTCCAGTGTCTTGAGGTGGGGCTGGCCAGAGAGTTTGGTAGGAAGAAGGAGAAACTGGCAGGTTCTAAGTTGGCAGGATATGAGCGTGGCATCTAGATGTAGTTGTGCAAAGAAAGTAAAGTAAAAAAGATTGAGGACCAAAGAATATGTGAGAGGTCACATGTAAAGCAGGGTAGAAGGCTCTTAAGAGGGAAGGACTAAACACTGGCTGTTAAGATTTTCATCTTCAGTCTGTTATTAATCAAATATAAAGCTTTAAGGGCAAGGTGAAGAGCATTCTAGAAAAAAGCACTACACATAGTAATGTGTACATGTATGCAACTGTGTCAGATCGAGTCCTTACAAAAGTGTTCTGGAAGAACTGTATCACCATCCTGTCACTTAATTTGGTGTGAAGGAATCCACATTTGGAAAATAAGAGGATCTGACTAGATTAGGATTTTCCGAATTCTTTTCCTTTTCAATAAGGGGTACTTGGTGAGAAATCCACGTGTGAGGTCTCTAAAAACATTTATTTTAATTGATGATAATGAGTCAAAAGGCATTACTCTTGGCATGTGAGTATTGGATGTGACTCAAGGGTGAGTCAAATGCCTATGGAGCCTGGATTCAAGTTCTTTTTTTCCCCATTTGTCAGTAATCCTTCCTAATGCTGCAGTTCCATGATGTGATTTTAGGTGAATTAAATTTGAACCACTTAGTTACATTATTATGCTGTGATTCCATATAACTTAGTTACCAATGCAAGCCAACAGCACCATCAGACCAGACCTCCAAGCGCAATGGCTGTTGGGGCCTGGTGGTGCTGTTTAATGTTTTGGTTGATGAGGTAACCCTGAAAACTGTTTTTGCTTTAAAAATTTTCATCTTTGGTCATTTTGTAAGTGAAATATTGAACTCTGAGGACTCCTGAGCTCAGAAAAGATGGTGAGAGTTTTCATCTTGAGGCCAACAAGAATAAATGGGTCCCATGCTGTGATACAGTTTCGGCATCTAAACTATTTAGGGGCTGGTAGAGGACACATGCTTTGTTCCTGATGCCATACACTAGGTAGGGTGCTGGTTATGCAGAAGTGAGTGACAAGCCAAGGCCTCTCCCTAGCCCTTTAGAGCAGATAGTCTCTAGCTGGCCAGTCAGCTCTCGAAAGGTCTGGCAATCCTGCATCCTGTGTCTAGTTTTTCCCTTTGGCTGGGCATATCTTTGAGGGGTGACATCTGGGGTCTCTGTCCTGGACACACCTCTGGTAGGCGGTTGATAAATGCTGATTAAATGGCCCAACTTTATGTTACAGTAAAGATGGAATGCGGGTTCACATTCCACTGATTAGAATTAGGAGGATGCATTATGAGTTTGGAAGCCTAATGCCGTTAGGCCTGTCTTTGGGACCAATGATTATCATTTGTGTAGGGAAGTAAAGTGACTTGTGTCACTCAAATTCACAAATTAATTTTATAGCAGAAACCATGCCTAATAGGTTAAGAAGAGAAGACTGCTTGGGTAACATGGACTTAGCAGAAAAGGTTTGGTGGAGGGGTTCTTTTGTGCCATTGACCCTCATCAGGGAAGCTTTATGGACCACTTTTTATTTGTTTATTTGCAGTGCTAGGAATTCAACCCAATGCCTTGCGCATGTGAGGCAAGCATTCTACCACCGTGCCATGTCCCTGCTGAGAGTAAGCATTTTAAATGCATAAAATATCCCAATTATTTAAAACTCAATTTTCAGAATTCAGCTCCCACCCCCCCCCAAAGTAACATGCACTTCTTATTAACAGATGAAATAATAAGATGTAGCAGCAGGACTAGTATCTTACATAATTTCAAAGGAGAGTCTAGCAAAATTAGTATTTCAGTCATAATGTATGGTATGAAAACATCTGATTTTATTGGTGATAATGACCAGGAGTCGTTTAAGGTGTGGTTTTTGGCCTTCAAGCATAAAAGAATTTTCTTCTAAATTTCAGTTAGTAAAAATAGTGATGTATATTTTTCCCACCCAAGTTCATAGACCCCTTGAATTGGATCTTTTGGCCCTTTGGGAGCCCTTAAAGCCCAAGTTTAAACCCCTAGTTGGAAGGAGAGAACCAGAGCTCCCAGTTCTTTATATTACATGTTTCTCCTTCCTTGGAGTAGGTTTCTACCCAAGGCCAGTAGTGTAGGCAAATCTTTGTGATTCCTCTTCAAAACATGTCTTTGAAAACATAATATTTGCTACTTAATTAACTGTGATAGGTATTGTCCCTATTTTTAAAGATTAATAAATAGGCCCATTGAGATTTTTTTAACTTTTTTTTTTTTGAGACAGGGCCTTGATATGTAGCCTAGGCTGGCCTGAAATTTGCTATATAGCTCAGGCTCGCCTCAAACTTAGGTCCCCTTCTACCTCGGCCTTCCAAGTGCTGAGATTACAGGTGTTTACCACCATTCCTGCCTTGAGATTTTCAACTTTTAATTGGTATAACTGGAATTCAAGGCCATGTCCATTTGATTGCAAGGCCTTCGCTGCTTCTGTAAATGTGAAACCTTGTAGTTCAAAGGCTTTGACTTTCAGTAGAGTGTTCCATCATCCCCCATGCTGTGGGGGACATTTGGTGATTTCTGTAGATATTTTTGGTGTCACAACTGGAGAGGTGCTACTTGTGGCTAGTAGGTAGAGGACAGGGATCCTGCTACACATGTTAACAATGTCTCTCCCGTCCCCAAGCATTGAGAGCTCAAAATGTCAGTAGTGCCCAGATAAAGTTTTAAGTCGACTAGTCATCTCTGTAATCCTGGTGACAAACCATCAGTCCTTTTTGGAAGTTTCCATTATGTGTATAAATTGTTAGGGAGGGAGGATGGCCCCTACCTTTCTCCAAGGTGTTAAGAGCCCAGGGTTTGGCCGGTGTTTCCTGCTTCCTACCCAGCAGAGCCTGAGGCTTGACTAGCCCCTTCTCCCTGATTTCCTGAGCCATTGACCCTTCCCATGAGTTTCCATTCTCTAGGGTGTTTGATGAGCTGCTTTCTGGTGGAAGCATATTTTCGTTGTCTGATTTTAAATAGCTGTAACTAAGAATAAAACCCAAACACTTCAATTGTGATTGCATTTAGCTTGTTCTTGTTGCTCAAGAGTAGGAAGGGCATCTTGCCATACTCCTTCATCATTGTCGTTACCCTCCTTGCGTTATACTCCATCCCTCTTTGTCATAAACAACAACCTGTGTGCCTGCCCCTTGGCTTTAACAGTGGAGCCTTGGCCCTAGAGGACTTGATTGGGAGTGGGGAATGCAATCTTAGACATCAATCTAGATTGACTGAGTCAGTCTGGGGAGAGGTATGAGTTTCTGGAATTTGCATTTTTAGTCATAATTTCTCCCAGTAATTCTGATGCCGATGAAAGTATGAGGACCACTCTAGGAGGCTCTTCACTGAAAACACACAAATTTGTGTCAGAAGTTTTTGGCATAGCCATCACACCCCAGGAACCTGTCAGCCCTGTCTTTCATTCAATTTTGTTGGTTCTACTTACTGAGTGCTTTTTGCAGTACAGGGTTTTGAACTCAGGGCCCAGACCTTGAGCCACTCCACCAGCATTTTTTTTTTGTGATGGGTGTTCTCGAGGTAGGGTTCCCTGAACTGTTTGCCCCAGCTGGCTTTGAACAGTGATCCTCCTGATCTCTGCCTCCTGAGTAGCTAGGATTACAGGTATGAGTGACTGGTGCCCGGCTATTAATTCTATTTGGAAATGTTTTATGGACTGCTTGGAGCAGGTCTCTGGTCTGAATGAGTCTGCCTTTCTCTGGCATGCCCTTTTGCTTTGTTGTGATTTGTTATCTTTATCAAGCTCCTTTCCCTCAAGTCTGCAGACAACTGTACCGATTATGTCCCAGATGACTCTAGGCTACTAATGTTGGGCATTTGTTTTGTGAGCTTGCCATTAAAAAATTGTATGAACCATAACAATTCCAGTTAGAGTGTGGTTTCTGCTTTGCATCCATTTCTTTAGGCTGATAGAGGTAAAATTAGTGTGTACATTATGTCAAACAGTCTCTTCTGGTTCTCATTGGGTAGTTCTCTCTTGTCTGGCTGTTGAAGAATTGACTCCATAAGCAAGGTACTGGTAGCACCCCCCCTCCCATATTTGCTAATAGGGGAGAAGTGCTGATTTCAATTGAATAACTGGTAGACAGTTTTCTTTTCTTTTCTTTTTTTTTTTTTTGATATTGGAGTTTGAACACTGGGTCTCACATTTGCTAGGCAGATGCTCTACCACTTGAGCCATTCTGATAGTCTGGTAGTTTGTCTTATGGAGTTTTTGAGAAAAGGTGGTTTGGTTTTTGCATTGGAGGGGATCACCGATTTGGAATTTTCTCTGTATACAGTTATGTTGGTTGTATTTGAATTAGCAGCTACAGGCCTTAGCTACCTTTTCAGGAGATGAAGAGTGAAGTGCTGTGGCCTTTAATAGCTTTTAAAGAGCTTTGCAAAGTTTTAAGACTTGGTACTTGGAAGATTAGGAATTTCTGGGCTTTATAATTTAAATTGTGAATACCTAACTCCGTTATAAGAACCCTTCAGAGGTAGGGATTAGTTATAAAATTACTGGATTGTTGAGCTGGCCTGGTCGCACACACCTGTGATCTTAGCCACTTGGGAGGCTGAAGTGGAAGGGTGGAGAGTTTGAGGCCAGCCTGGGCTACATACACAGGGAGATCCTGTATCACAAAAAAAAAAAAAAAGAAAGAAAGAAAGAAAAAGAAAAACAAAAGGAGTTGGTGGATCGTGGTTGTATGTTTAAAAACGTGTTCAATAAGGCTATTTGGAGTTAATGCTTATTCCAGGAATTTTAATCCACCATTTCACTCCAAATGTAATCCAAGACTGCTGATGTGCCCTGTGGTTCCAACCACCATTTCATGGTACCTTAATTAAAGGGTCAGTTCTTTTGAAAAGTTAGGAAACCTCCTCAATTGAATCTGCAAACCAAGTATGTAAACCATGCACAAATGCTCTTTTAAACCCTTACAACTTGGGCACTTTTCCAGACTCCAAGCAAAACAACTTTGCTGCCCTGAGGTGTGATGGACCTGGATTTCATTAAATTGATCTGTCATCTGTGTTCCTGTAGGAGTCACTGAGGTAGTGGCAATACTGGTAATCAAATGCGTTGATGTGTTAAGCCCCAAACTCAAAAGTAGCTGGTAGAGCAAGTAGCTGTTCTAGAGTCCTGAGCAGACTTGACTCTTAGTAGTTTAACATGTACCTTAATTCCTCTCTTTCCATGAAGGTACTAATGATACCAAAGAGGATCCCACACACTGCGTTGTTGGGTGGGATAGCTAATAAAATGTTTGGAAGAGTGTCAAGTGATACATAAAATACTTAACACTAATTGCAATACTCAGGGCTCTTTACTTTGAAATTGCTCCAGTGGATAAAGATGCTCAGTTATAAAGAGGTGCGAATTTAACTTACTGAAAGACTTGGAAAGTTCTGTTGGCAAGAGAAGAGGTGAAAAATAATGGGCTGGCCTGTGATTTAAAGGCTGGTCTTCTTTATTTAAAGCTCCCCCAAGCTATAAAAGCAAGTTAATGGGACACTTTGTTTTTTTAAGGTATCACTTAGGTGTTGGTAGTATATAACTATACTTTTCCCTGGAATGGAAATTCTTTTACTGAGAATCCTGAGAAATTTCTAGGACATTGTTATGTTTAATACTGAATACTCTCTTCCAGAAGGACTGCAGATCATAGTGGTCAAGCAAGACTGAGTGATCACACTTTGGGTAACAGTAGTGATATGTTGTCCAGTTGGCTTTTATCACTGAATCTTTTAAAAATATAATACCAAAGCTAAATGACTCAGTGTTGGGGTTTTGGGAGAGAGCCTGGACCTTCATGTGCAAATACTTAATTTTCCTAAATAAATGGGGTTTGACTAGTCTGGAGCAGGTTGCCTTGTTGTTAGAGAGAGCTTACCCATCAGTTCCCTTTGGTATGAGATACAATAACAGAATAGGGACTTAAAAAATTTCTGAAGTTCCTGTGATTTGTTTTTCTGTGAATGAAGAATCTGGTTTTACTTGTAGAGGCTGGAGAAAGTGTTCAAGTAGTAGTTTCTATCTTTGTTGCACTTTTTTTTTTGGTGGCACTGGGGTTTGAACTCAGGCCTTCCCACTTGCAAAGCAGGTGCTGTATCACTTGAGCCATACCTCCAGTCCATTTTGCTCTGGTTAATTTGAAGATGGTTGTTTCACAAATTATTTTCCTTGGCTGGTCTCGAACCATGTTCCTTCCCAATCTTAGCTTCCCAAGTACTTAGGATTACAGGCATGAGCCCCCAGCGACTGGTTTGTTGTACATTTTTTAAAATTCTTTTTTTTTGTGGCAGCATTGGGGTTTGAACTCAGGGCCTCATACTTGGTAGGCAAGTGCTCTACCACTTGAGCTACTCCAACAGCCCCATTTTTTCTTTCTTTCTTTCTTTTTTTTTAAAGCTATTTGCTCATTTCAGAACTTGCACAGGAGATAGGACAACATAAAGGGGCAATTCAACTCTAATCCTATCACAAGTAGATAACCACTCTAATGTGTGCAACACTGGGCTTATTCTTGTAGCATATATAGTTGAGGAAGGCAACACGTTGTTCTGATTAAAGGCACTGGATTTTGGCTCCGCTCCACCAGTTACTAGCAGTATGACCTTGATCAAGTTATTACCCTCTGTGTGTCTTATTGAGCTGGACTTCATTACTGTGTTGAAAAACAGTGGAATGCAGACATACTAGCCTTGTTACTCATCTTAGGGGGAAGTCATTCAGTCTTACATATTCAGTAATATGCTGGTGTAGGGCTTTTTTTTTTTTTGTAGATGACCTTATCAAATTAAGGAAGTTCACCTCTATTCTCTTTTCCTGCCCTGAATGAGCTTTGAATTTTGGCAAATACCTTTTTTGCTTCATTTAATATGATCATGTGATTTTTCTTCTTTTAGCCTCTTAATATAGTGGATCAGATTGATAATTTTTTTTTGAGTATTGAACCAGCCCTGTATACCTGGAATAAGTCTCACTTGGTCATGGTATGTAATTATTTTTCTATATTGCTGAATCCTATTTGCTGAGCATTATTGGTAAAGATTTTGTGTCCATATTCATGAGAGATTTTTAACTGTAGGTTTCGTTTTTTGGACTTTTTTCTTTGACTTTGGTGTTAGGGTAATTCTGGCTTCATAAAATTGGGAGGCCTTCCCTCATCTGCTATTTTCTGGAAAAGATTGTAAAGAAATGGTGTTCATTTTTCTTTTAAATGTTTGGTAGAATTCTCCAGTGAGACTATCTGGGCCTCAAGATTTCTTTATTTTTTTGTTTTCATTTACAAATTTAATTTCCTTTATTTGTAGGGCTATTCAGATTGCCTGTTTTGTATTGGCTGAATTGTGGTAGTTTGTGTTGTTATAGAGGAATTGGCTTATTTCATTTGCAAGTTGTCAGATTTGTGTGTATAGAGTTGTTTGTAGTAGTCCCTATCCTTTTGGTGCCTGTGGGGTCTGTCTGTAATGATAGCTCTTGATTTTTCTAATATTGACAGTCTTTCTTTTCTTTGTCTTGCTAGTTTATTTTATTGATCTTTTCTTTTTTGTGTGTTCAATATTTTATTTTACTTTTTGTATTTATATTTTGTGTACATTGTGCCTTATTGATCTCAGAGCAACAACTTTTTGCTTCATTATTTTTTTCCCTATAGTTTTTCTGTTTTCAATTTCATTGATTTCTGCTGTTATCCCTTCATCCGTTTTTTTTTTTTTTTTGGTGGTACTGGGCCTCATGCTTGCTAGGCAGCAGGTGCTCTACCACTTGAGCCACTCCACAGCCCTTTTTTGTGATGAGTTTATCCAAGACAGGGTGGAACTGTTTGCTCGGAGCTGGCTTTCAACTGCTCTCCTCATCTCTGCCTCCTGAGTAGGTAGGATTACAGGCATGAGCTACCAGTGCATGTCTCCCTTCGTCCGTCTGCTTTGGGTTTTTCTCTTCTGGGATTCTTAGAGTGGGGGCATAGATTCGTGATGGGAGACTTTCAAATGGAGACCAGCACTCTTAAATACTCTCATTCTCTAGGGTGGGGTTTTTAGTAGTTGCCTGTGTTAGTTCCACATATTCTTTAAAAATCAGGAGTTCTGCCAGATGCACGTGACTCACACCTGTAATCCTAGCTACTCAGAAGGCAGAGATCAGGAGGATCGAGGTTCAAAGCCAGCCCAGGCAAATAGTTTGAGAGACCCTATCTTGAAAAAAAACCCATTACAGAAAAGGGCTTGTAGTAGCTCAAGGTATAGTCCCTGAGTTCAAGCCCCAGTACTGCAGGGAAAAAGAAAAGCAGGAATCCTAGTTATATAGATTATTATCTATATAACAACATTTAATAAGTTGCTGACTTAAATGAGGAAATACTCCTTAGTTTATTCTAGTCTTAAGTTCTAACAAGTTAAGTCTTGAAATTCAGTTTGTAAAATTAGAGCTGAATGTCCTTGTTGTTTAGGCATTAAGAGCTGGAAAAGACCTTGGACCCAGGGTTCAGCAAACTGAAGCCTTGGGCCACTCCTGCTCAGCTGGCCTGTCCCTGTCTGACTCTTTAGCTAAGCATTTTTAAAGGGTTATAAAACATAGACACAGGCAGACAGAGAAGAGCCTGTGGCATGATTGGCCAGCACTACCTGAACACACTTAACTATGTGGTCCTTTATAGAAAAAGTTTACCCACCTCTGCCTAAAGATCATCTGAACCCAGTGATGTTGGTTGCTTACTTCTGAGCCATCTGGAAAAATGCTGAAATACAGGTTCCCAGCACCGCTCCTCCCATGGCATTTTTGTCATTTGGAATCCATCATATCACATGGCCCTCTCTGTGTTTATATAGTTTTGACTTGTATCCTTTGTCTTTTATCTCTGTACTGTATTTTCTCCTAGCATATTTTTCTTGTGCCTCCTAGGCACTAATTCCCTTGAAGGTCTGTTCTGAAGGGGCTTGCCCAAATGTGCACTTTTCCAGTAGTGCTGTGGTAAAGCCAAAGGGACGGCAGAGGGGCTTCTTTAGGGTCAGCTTTGATATAAATTTGACTTTTGAGCCAGGCACTGGTAGGCTCACGCCTGTAATCCTAGCTACTTGGGAGGCAGAGATCAGGAGGATCACCATTCAAAGCCAGCCAGGGGAAATGGTTTGCAAGACCCTGTCATGAAAAGAAAACCAACACAAAAATGGGCTGGTGACTCAAGTAGCAGAGCGCCTACCTAGCAAGCATGAGGTCCTGAATTCAAACCTCAGTACCACAAAAAAAACGGGATTTTTGCTATCACAAAGTTCATAGAGCCCAAACTGTTTCATCTTTGCAAATGCTATTTCATTGTTCACTCATAGTCTGGCATATGCACTCAGACAGAAACCCTCAAATTTCTCATGGAAATACAAATAGCAGGTAGGACCTGACTTGGAATTCTACTTAAAGTTAGTGGGAAGAAAGTTGGATAGTCATGATGTAGGTGATGGGCTCTGAAGCAGATTTCTTCTTCCCAGAAAATGAAAGTGTCAATCCTAGAGTTTCTACTTTAGGGAGGAAATCTTGCTCCCCTTTAGATGGAGCTGAAGGAAATTATTAGTCCATCGAAGGACTGGCTTGGGACCTGGCCCACTGCTTTGTGATGAGGGCTTGAGGTGAGATGGTGGCTGGGGAGCCTTTCTACATCTCACGGGGAACTGTGAATACCAGTGAGGACATGAAGGGAAGGGCTGGCCATTTGACTTGGTCCAGATGTCTTCTGTCCTCTAACCTCAAACACCAAAGCGCTCTCTTTATAGTGCTGCCTGCCCAGCCTCACTTGCTTCTTTAATTTCTCCTTCCTGTTGTTTCATAACTTGATTCTGCCTCCTGGCTTCTTTGTGGGGCCTGATGGGTTTTCTAGTCAGTCCTCTGCCTTAGTTCCCTTTCACAGCTGCAGCACAAGTTCACTCCTTCCTCTTCTACAAATAAGTGTTCCTTAAACTGACGGGGCCCATATTGCATTGCAGGGTGTCTGTGTTGCTAGAATGAGTCCTGGGGGGATGTCAAATGGCGTAGTTAGTTGTTCAGTGTTTCATAACCACAAACCGACAATATTTAGCTCTCCTCCCCACCCCCCAAATGAAAGGCAGGCTTTAGCAAAATGTCCTGTTATACCTTGTTTTCTAAATCTTGGTTATCAGAAGGGTGAGGACAGGGTAGAGTTTGCGTCACTTGACAACTCCATCCATGTGCTGTGGGCACAGGTGGTGAGGGCAAATCAAAGCCTCGGGTCTTCT
This sequence comes from Castor canadensis, assembly GCF_047511655.1. Taxonomy (NCBI): domain Eukaryota; kingdom Metazoa; phylum Chordata; class Mammalia; order Rodentia; family Castoridae; genus Castor; species Castor canadensis. The sequence continues at coordinate 123,618,271 of NC_133405.1, read as the reverse complement.
CTGCTTTCAAGGCTCCTGGTCTTAAAAGTAGGCTTACTAGGAAGGAGGGGCTACAATATTGGATTAGTCTTTTGATTCCAAACCAAAGAGTGTTTAGGACTGTGGGTCATAAATTATATTTTTATAACTCCTACTTAAATTTTGTAGGGAGACTGGCTCACGGAGGACTTAGATTGGTATTATTTTAAAGTAGAGCCACAGATTCCTGTCTACCTTCCAGTAGGGGTTTAGGGAGGGTAACAGCAGCTTATCCATGTGTCCTTGGGAAAATAGCCCTTTAACTGTTTTCTCTTGTGGTGGGAATGGAAAGCAGGACAGTGAGATAATTAGCAACGCATTCCCATTATGCTATAACTTAGTGTATTGTGAGCTTTAAAAAATAGTCATTGGGGCTGGTACTCTATTTCCCATCTGGCTTTCTTTAATGTGTGTTGTAAGAAAAAAGCTTCGGTGTTATTTCTGTGTTTGTGTCTCATGGCTGTTAATCTAACTTGAGTAGGTCTTTTTATTTCTTTCTGCAGTTTTCCCTGGTTTGGTTGCTCTTCTTTATGAACATCAGAAACTAAGCTCTAAAAACAAGCCCTCCAGTAATACCTCACTGCTGTGATTCAACAGTGGCCCAAGACTGTGGCTGCAGGTGTTTTGGTGGCAGGAAAGTTGCGTGGAGGCCTGGAACTGGCTTCACAGCTTCCCTAGTGCTTGAGAGCCTGTCTGAGCACAGCCACTTAGGCATTTACTTGCTAGTGATGATGGGTGGGAATGGTAGAGACCAACCCTTTACCTGGTGTGTGTTGTTTCTCTCTGTGAGCCTGGCAGGGGCTTGTGGTGGAGGGAGAGGGCACAATGAATTTCTAGGGCTTTCCTTGTCTTACTTTGGTTACCTCTGAATAAGCTGGAATCTGAAGGCTCAGCTTGTTTGTTTGTTTTGGGATCACTTTATTGTGTTATGATTTACATGGCTAGTTAATTCCACAGTGCTACATGTATGGTTTGGTGGGTTTCAGTATATTCACAGATTTGTCTGTGAATTATCACAATCAGTTTTAGAACATTTTCACTGTCTCAAAAAGAAATCATGAACTCCTCAGCTATCACCCCCAGCCCAGGCTCCCCTCACCCATTCATTCTTCGATGGCTCTGGCAACCACTAACCTGCTTTGTGTCTCTTGGATTTACGGTTTCTGGCCATTTCACATACATGCAATGAAACATTCTGGGGTCCTTTGTGTCTGGCTTTCTCTCAGCAGCATGTTTTCAAGGTCCAGTCCATGCTGAATGTAGCATGTATCAATTCTTTGTTCCTTTTATGGCTGAATAACAGCCCATGGTATGGATATACCACATTTTGCTTATCCACTTATAACTTGATCAACATTTGTGTTGATTCTACTATTTGGCTATTCAGAGTCATGCTGCTCTGAACATTCATGCCAGCTTGGTTTTGTGTGACAATCATCATGCAGCTGTTGTAAAAAGAACTGGATTTGGGAATATGAAACCAAGCTGTCAAAGTAAAGCATACCCAGGAAACACCTGCTTGACCTTCACTTTAATCCTTGGTAGTTTATTAGGCTTCTGAATGTCTGAGAAGTCTCCTGATGGCCAGGCCCCTTTAAAAGTTAACAAGTTATATTTTTTTAACAATTTAAAAATTTTTTATTGTGAAATATGAGGGTTTATATTTATTACTAATTATATATGTGTGTATACACACACATATATATATTATTTGAGTGCCATAATCTGAGCTGGCTGACCATCAGTATTCATGTTTTTGATGACATTTAGCATAACATATCCTAGTTGAGTTCAAAGATGTTTTTCTCAAGTGGAATGTAGTGGCACATGCTTCTACTCTCAGCTACTCGGGAGGCTAAGGCTGGAGGATTGTCTGAGCCTAGGAGTTTGGGGCTAGTCTAGGTAATATAGCCTGATCCAGTCTCTAAAGAAAATTCTTGAACCCTTAGGCAGAGCTATTGGCTTGCCAGCCCATGAGGGATGATGCAGTCTTGTTATTTTTTAAAAGAGGGATTATGTCAATGATGTAACTCCTAATCACATATTTCCTTTTCAGTTTAAGATAGAGTTTACATGCAATACATTTTAGGATGCAGTTCTGAGTTCAGATCAATACCTGCAGTCATGTGACCACCACCACCATCAACATAAGAAAATCCGAATGGATTTTTAAAGCAGCTATTTGAATGACTTCAAACGGGATTGTGGTCTGGTGTCCTTTTCTTCTTTTTTGGGTTTATGGCTCTGTCAAGAAGAAACAGAAAGCTGGTTTGTATGTGAAGGGAAACTGCACAGCCCAAGCCAGGCTGTGGTTTTCTGACACTGGAGTCTGGGGTTTGGGGGAAAGGACAGCCACATTTGTGCTTTCCCTTGCAGGGAGCTGCAGAGCACATCTAAGTGTAAGGGCTTTGGAAGTACCTGTGAAATGGCTGGGCCTGCAGTTGCTGGAAAAATGGGCTAGAAACAGCTTCTGTTCTGGACTTCCTCACTTCCAGCATGACAAATGATGGGAATAATTAACCACTCTGATGTGGGAGAGAGATCTCGGAGGCAGAGCAGTGAGGGTGGGGCTTTGATGGCTAGGTGTGGAATTTCCAGCCTTCATAGTTAAAAATACCCATGGCCAGCCGCACAATGAAAGCCACCAAACACTGTTTGAACAAGGGATAGGGGAGACGTATGTGAATATAATAGAGGGGGTGAACTTGTTCAAAATTCATGTTGTATGCATGTACAGAATTACCACAATGAAACCCCCTCATATTATTAATGTATACTAATTCAGAAATAAAATAAAAAATTAAAAAAAGAGCAAATTACTTGAGAAAAAAATAACCCTTGGTCAAAATAGAAACTCATCCCCTAATTTCAGAAGGCAGGTGCTGCTTGAATGTGGAGCTGAAAGGAATGCAGATAAAACCTTTCTGTTCCAAACCCATCCTTTCTTGGAGGAGACTGTTAAGGCTGTGGCTGATGGCAGGCCAGGCCCAGTTGGCCATGGAGTCTGATGACTGCATGAAGGATGGTTTCTATGACCAAGATACTTGGGATTGTGTGGCCTTCAGAATGCACAGACACCACTCAGCATGCCCACGGCCAGAGTTTTCCTAACTGAAGTTTTTGAGGTTGAAAAGCTTAAAACCATACACCAAGGTCACAAATGAAGAGGTGAGTTTTTTCTCTCCTGGAGGTGTCAGAATTGCTTATTTCCTTAGGACAACCTCTAATGGACTTGCATTTGTTAGGGAATGTTTTAGCCTTGTAAAGGTGAAGATAAACTGGGACTACAACTGAAGCATGATTTTCTGTCTTTTGTTAGGGTACATGGGGTCTTGGGTTTTTAGTTAGCATGCTTCCCTAAATTCTGGGGCTGGTAAGGTTGGGTTGCTACAGTTAATCTGTTTATGCATGCAGGGCTCCCAACATATGGATCAGTGATTAAAAGCAGTACAAAACCACGAGGGATATCAGGAAGTAACACTGGTTCTGGGTTCTGTACACGAACCCTGCAAAGTAGTGTTTCCGTTTTATGGGTGAGGAAGTTAGGTCTGTAAGTGAGAAGTGTCTTGGCTGGGAGTTTGGGTAGAGCAGAGAGGTTGTGGTGGGGGATTTGTAGGAAAAGCTTGGTGGGGAACTGCTTTGGGGGAATCTTGAGTGGCTGGTGGTACAGGTGAAGTAGGCATTTCCCTTATCTGAAATGCTTGTGGCCAGAAGTGATTCAGGTTATACTTTTTTTGGATCTTGGAATATTTGCATATGCATTTGCACAAAATTCATTTATGTTTCATATATACCTTGTACACACAGCCTGAAGGTAATTTTGTGACTTTACACAATATTTTTAGTGTACCTGTGTTTTGACTGTGATCTGTCACATGAGGTCAAATGTGGGATTTTCTGCTTGAGGTGTCATGCCGGTGGTCAAAAAATTTTACATTTTAGAGAATTTTGAATTTCAGACTTTATATTAGGGAGGCCCATTTCATATAATGATCAGTAGAAGTAAGAAGTCATGAGCCTGATTGTGATTTCAGACTTGGGATTGGAACAGTGTGTGAGCAATTGCATAGGAGGCAGGGTCCAGCTGGATGTACAAATTTGAGCTTTGGCCATCTGGAACTGATGCTCAGAGTGGGAGGAATGAGGTTCTTGAAGAGAACCCTGTTAAGTGGGAGAAAGTGAGGCAGAGATATGAAATTTGGTACTTGATTTTTGTTCCTGTCTTCCCTTCCCTTTTAGTAGTGGTGTATTTAATTTGAACCAATTGATTCATTCTAAGTTATTGTTGAACAAACAGAGCAGGCAGTGGTCTGGAAATGGGGACATTGCTTGTTCAGTAGACAAAGGACACATTTTGCCCTGGAAGAGGTCACTGTGTTTCCGAGCACTTTGGAAGGCTCTGAGTGATACACTAGTTATAATACATCATTCTTGCCTAGCCATCGAAGCAAGTTTTCTGAGAACTTCTGCCAAACAACATTTTATTGGCCTAGTTTGGATTACCATGCCTACTTGAAAGCAGTGTATTTATCTCTTAGCATTCGGATCTGCTTTCACATTTTCTTCTGATTTGTGGGCATTTTTGATGTTGTTGTCTTATCTTCTGTCTTATCTTGTGTTCCCAAATTTGGTCATACACTGATCCCAGGCTCATTTTCGCTATGTGAGAGCACCTAATAGTTCTCACGGGATTGGATTGCCCTCCTTCTGCCCTTGGCACAAGTAGGAAAGTTTTTTTTGACAAGGGAGGGGCATCACTGATTTTAGTGTGTGTGGTTGAGGTTGACAAAGTCCTGGGAAGGACTGGAAAGTCCTTCAATCTCACCCCCTGTACTGAGGAACACTGATAGAACAAGTCTGATTTGTTGGGTCATTTTACATATTTTGTACTAGACAAGCATGAAGGTTGAAATTTTCAGTAATTGCAAACTAATTTCTGGGTCACATCATAGGTTACTTGTGGTTTGAATTAGTAAAGAGTTCAGACTATTTTCAGACCTGTTTTGCTGAACACTTTCTACAACTTTTTTGACTGTTTATGTAATACCTCGGAGATGGTAGGGAGTTTCGTTTCTTTTTTTTTTTTTTTGGTACTGGGGATTGAACTCAGGGTCTCACACATGCTAAGCCCATGCTCTACAGCTGGGCTCCCCTCCCCCTCAGTACTATTTTTTGTATATGGTGGTTTAAATAATCTGTTCTCAACCATGACTACATATTGGAACTTCCCAGGGAGCATTTAAAAATGCTGATGCCTACGTCCTACCCCCCACATTGTTATTTAATTGGTCTAGCACATGGCATTGGGATTTTTAAAAACTCAGGTGATTATAATGTGCAGCTATGATTGAAAACTATTAGTGTAGATGTTTAAGAAACTCTGCAAAGGTAAGAGCAATAAGGATGATGAATTCAGCTGAATGAAATAATTTTTCATTTACCCATGAAACATTTATTGCGATGACTAAGCAAGCCACCACTTTAAGCCTCATGGAGTTCAGAGCTTTGGCTTTCATTTTTGAATCCTAAAACTTCTATTCTAGAGGAGATACTGACTGGGGAGTTGGTTCAGCCCCAGCTCTCCTGGAGCTCTAGGGGTGACAGGGGAGGCCCCAGATCAGAAGGAAGATGAATCTGATGTGAAGTGGACCGTGAGCAAAGTGGCATGATTACAGTAGCCCTCTTCAGACACTTTCTTGCACTGGGCATGTGAGTGAATGAAGAATCTGGCTGCCCGAATATATTCAGAGTTGGCCTGAATGAGGAGGGTACGCTCATAGTGTAGAAATAAGTAACACTTCAAATTGGCATACCCCCACCCGCCACTCCAGTTCTTTTGTACCATTTGGTCTTCAGCTTGAAACTGGCTAGAGGGCTTCTTTTAGCTCATATAGGTCCTTTCTGCTAACTTTACTGGCTAGAAAAAGGGGATGGCTGCCATGTGTGCTTGGCCAGCCGTCAAGGCCTTTGTGTGGGTCAAAGTGACAAGGGTCTCCTCAGCTCAGGCCGCTGGGCCAGACTCTTGGTCTACTGCACAGCCTGGTCAGTTACACACAGGGTGATCCTGCCTGGATTGTCTTCTTCGTCATCATGGGGGGACTTGTGTTCTGTTTCATAATGTGCCAACAGAACCCAGTCTTGAGGCCACTTACCACAAGTGATGATTTGTTTTATACACTTTCAAAACAGAAAACATCTGGTCTAGCCAAGGAAGGATTGCATAATTACATAGTAGCTTCACATTCACAGTAACTTCTGCTGGGCTGGGTGTACTCTTCCCTACTGCCCTGCACTCAGCTCAGTCACCTGCATGGTGGGCTGACCCACCAGGCCTCAGTGACAAACACAAATTGAACCAAACAAGATTTGTTTACTTTATTGAGTTTGAAACCCCAATTGTTTTTAGGGAAGAGGAATTCAGCCTTAAACACTACAATTCTGGAGACATAATTCAGGCCTTCCCTTTTAATTTCCTGAAACCAATTTCAGAAGAGCAAAGCAGGCTAGATTATTTTCTGCCAAATGACTCTCCCAAAGGCCCAGTTTTGCTAGGAGTAAGTGAGAATTCAATGATGCATTGGTTCACTGCTCATGTTTGCAGATGCTTACGTTGGGATGGGTGTGTGATATGGATTCTGCGCCAGTAGTTTCTCCCTGCTGTGGAGCAGTTTTTTGGGAGTGGCCTCAATTTCTTCATTTTGGCCATCATATCACCTGACCTTTCTGCCTGTGTCTTCTCATCTTCTGTCTCTTATAAGAGCAGCTGTCTGGCCTTACCCAGATCCTCTCTTTCCTGTGTTCCAGCTGCACCCTAGCTTTGGCACTGCATTCTGAGGGGAGGAACCCCTTTCCCTGGGGTAAACACCTGTTGGTGGCTTTTCTAGAGGTTTTCCTCTAGATGTCAAGGATGCCTGCAGTCCCCCTGTTTTCTCTGTTTTTCATTTTACACAATTGCTGGCACTACATAAGTCTTGGGGCTGTGGCCCAATTATTTCCACCTATTCCTGTTACAGGGTTTGGGGTACACTCTGCCATCTAGTTTTGTTCTAAATGTTATCCTTGAATTTAGGTTCTGTTATCCTAATCATGGTATCTTTGGTAATTTAGAAGATTTAAAAAATTAGGGTTTCACTGCCATTTTACTACTACTTTTGCTATTGTTTGTTGAGCAAAGTTGAAAAACTGAATTTTTGGTAGGGATAGTAATTTGCTAGGGCTACTGTGTCAAAGTACTGCAAATCAGATGGTTTAAAACATGAGAAATTTATTCTCACAGTTCTGGAGGCCAGAAATCTGAGATTCAAGGTATGGCAGGGCTACACTTCCCCTGAAAGCTCTGGAAAAAAAGTCCTTCCTTGTCTTTCAGCTTCCCTGCAGCTCTCCTGGGTCACAGCCCTTACCATGCAATGCTTCAGTTTTCTTATCATCTGGCCCTCTTCTTCCCTGTTTTCTCTTCTGTCTTTTATAAGGACACATGTCACTGGTTTAGGGTCCACCAAGATCATCCAGATGCTCTTATCTTCTACAAAGACCCTTTTCCAAATAAAGATATGTTCACAGGATTTGGGGGCTGCCATGCCACCCGCTAGAGTAGTGGCAGCAGATTTTTAAGTGGCAGTGAATTCAGTTTTTAAAAAGTCTGTGTAGGCCAGAATAACATGCATCTGCTGTCCAATTTGGCATCTGAATCCCCACCCTGATTTGTTTGTGGCCTTTACTTTTACTGTGCACTAGAAAGATCTTGAAGACACAAAAGCCATGCATAGTGCAGAAGTCCTTAACTTCCACTTCTGGTTTTGGCACTGGCGAGTTTATGGCAGGAATTCTAATGTAATTTTCTTGGGAAACCACACTGTAGTCAGCGGTGAGTCTTTTTCTTTTGTCTTGGTTTGGGTCACAGGGATGCTTTGCTTTGATGATGCTTTCCGCCCATGTCATTTTTTCCATATGAGAAGCCTGCCTGCAGAAGCTAGGGGGGCAGTGAATTTCTCTTGTCACATTTTGGTTATTCATTTTACCTTTATTAGGAAATGACTGCTTTCCAAATATAACTACAGAAGAGCAAATTGCATTTTGCCTTACGTCTAAGTATTGACATGTTGGATGTTCTTAAAGATTCTGGCTTCCATCTGAGTCTGCCAGATGTTAATACATTTTATTTGGGAACACTGTGCTCTTATTTGGGGGACAGGGTGTGAGGTGGGGCAGGGTAGGGAGGAGTAGTACCCACCTGAAAGTTTTGTTTAGTTTCTACCAGTTAGAACTGTTAGTGAACATCACCATTTAATTTCTCTTTTCCAATTATATAGCCAACATATCTTTTTTGTAAAACTCCTGGGAAATAAAATCAAAAGTTTTCAAGTCATTCATGATACCCGTAACTGGTAGATGCGCCTCTCCTTTCCTAGAACTGTGTATCCTCATTAATTTACTTAGCCTAAAGTGATATTTCATTTGTTATATTTCCATTTCTTTACTTTCTGGCTAAACTGAGGATTTTATTTTGCTATCTCTAGTTAGGTTGAATAGCTATCCGTCTATATCATTGATGCAACTCTGTGGTCAGTTTTTGTTTTCTTACTGGGTAACCAGGTATTCTGTTTGTAGCACTTGCTGGGTAGAGAGTGTTTCTGGCTCATGATAGAGGGCTGGGAACAGGATAAGTCTTTGTTTAGATTTTCTTGTAAATTTTAAAATTTAAATTTTATTAATTTTTTTTTTGGTTCTGGGGATGGAACACAGAGCCTCATGCATGGTGAGCAAGCATTCTGTCACTGAACTATACCTCCAGCCCTTAGTTTTCCTTTTGAATGTTCCTTTTTGACCATCTTACTGTCTTCCCTCTATCTTTCAGCTGATGGTGAGACCATTCTAAAAGGCCTCCAGTCCATTTTCCAGGAGCAGGGGATGGCAGAGTCGGTGCATACCTGGCAGGACCATGGCTATTTAGCAACCTACACAAACAAAAATGGCAGGTGAGGTGGCCTCGAAGGCTCTTCTTCAGATTTGAGCTCTTAAGGAAGAGCAGAGGTGGGGACAAAAGGGAGGGTAGGGGTAGGGTCTTAAGTATCTTTTTCTTCCTTTGACATCTTGTAGGAGGGAGTAGAATTCAGTGCTTCTCAACCCTAGCTGCACATTAGTGTCTTCTGGGAGAACTTAAACAAAATACCCCCGCCCAGGTATTTCCACAGAGATTGAGGCTACTGGGCCTGGACATCTGTATTTCTGTGAAGCCCCAATGATTCTACTGTGCGGTTAGCTAAGACCAAGAACCCCTTGCAGCATAATCATGTGAATTGCAGGCAGTGAGCCAGAGTTGGTTAAAACAGAGTTTCTGCTTCAGCAAGTCCGGGGCAGGTTACCCGCTTGCATTTATGACAAGCCCCTGTGATGATGCTGCTGCTGGCTGGAGCACTGTTTATGAGAGACGGTCTGTTAACACACACCGCAGCAAAACGAAGGATGGCTACATCTGCAAGTAGCTTGACAGCAAGATGAAATGATCCAAGAGTTCAAGGTTTTTTTTTTAAAGACGATAGCCTATATAGACTTTCTGTAGTCAGAAGTAAAGATGTTCTGGAGAGTAGGAAAGAAAACCTAAATTAAGAAATGACTGATAGTAGAAAATGCCATGCATTGAGCTCTTTGTGCCTTAAAACTCGGTTTATGTTATATCTAGACTGGTTTAGTATGCAAAACTGTTAAGATTCTTAGTAATTTGCTCTGCTAGTTTGAAACTGAATTGCTAGGTATTTTCAGTGACTTTTATTCTGTTTCCCCAGTTGGTGCAAAGTACTGGAATTCCACGTGGTTTCCTTAATATCCCCTTTTCCCTTCCTTTGTTTTTCTATTAAAAGAAAAAGCAGCCACACCCATGACCTTCTAGAGGTCCAGAAGACAGAATGCTGTGCGATGAGGGAAAACTGCTTTTTGAGCCACCCTCCCCATTATTCTAAGTCTCCAAGGCCTTGTGGCATTAATTGGTGTTCTCTGTCCTATGCCTCGCAAAGCCGTGCTAAGCCCAGACTTGTATTCTAACTATGTGACCAACTTCCCTGTGTGTGTTTAGCACCTATGTCAGATGTGTCAGAAGTGATAATTTCTTCAAAAAGGGTGGCCCAAAGTCAGCATCACCACAAGTCCTCCTCTTCTCCCTATCCTGATCCTCCTTACTGGGCCAGTAACTGAGAGGCTGCCTTCCAGCCTGTCTGATTCAGCAGGCTTATATTCAGCTCCTCTCTGTGCCTTCCACCTTGCACTGTTTTTATGGTGGTCCATTCTTTGGGAACCATAGCAAATTGGAACTCTGCCACCTTGGTAGATTCCTCAACTCCCAGGTGAAAAGTTCCTTCTTGCCAGGCTCCGATGGTTCATGCCGGAGTAGCCTGTAATCCTAGCTACTCGGGAGGCAGAGATCAAGAGGATTGTGGTTCTAGGCCAGCCCCAGCATAACACATGACCCTATCTTAAAAATAAAGAAAAAAAAGGCTGGCAGTACGGTTGAAGTGGTAGAGCACCTGCCTATGAAGCCTGAGGCCCTGAGTTCAACCCACAGTACTGCCAAAAAAGAAAAAAAAAGCCAATCTTTACCTACAGGCAGGACACCAGGGCTGTGGTTTGAGAATGGAAGGTTAGTTGGGAGAACCCACCTTTCCTTCCTTCAGGTTAAATAAACCTGACAGAACCACCTGGAGACCTTTTTTTTTAAAAAAAAAATCAGATTTATAGCACTACTGAATCACTTTCTGGGCCCAAGAGGCTGTATTGGAACTTTTTTTGGTGGGGGAGGCAGTATTGAGGTTTGAACTCAGCCTCACACTTGCTAGGCAGGCGCTCTAATGCATGAGCCACTCCACCAGCCCTGAGAATTTTTTTGTTCTGTTTTTTTTTTGAGACACCGTCTCATTCTGTAGTCCATGCTAACATTGAACTCTTGATCTTCCTACCTTAGCCTCCTCATGGCTGGGGTTACAGGCATGTACCACCACACTCAGTAAGAAGCAGTATTTAAATTTGGTGATGCCATCTAAATCTTCCATAAATGGTTGGTACTGTCTCCCTCCAAGGAGAGGCCTCAAAAAGAAAACTTAAGACTTAACCGTGTAATTCAGGGAAGTAAAGAGCTTTGTTTTTTTCCCCTTAATTGGGGTGGACTCTTTTTCTTTAGAGTGCCATGATACAATTACTAACCTAAAAATTATACTTTCTTTTGTAGCTTTGCCAATTTGAGAATTTATCCACATGGCTTGGTGTTGCTGGACCTTCAGAGTTACGACAGTGATGCACAGGGCAAAGAAGAAACTGACAGTGTTAGTTTTTCACTTTTATTTGCCACTTTAATTTTGTTAAAATTTATTTAAGGATCATAACATCTGCTTAATTTAATGATGTGAAAATTATTTTCTCTGAATTGTTGGCCTCCCAGTTAACTCAGTTTTAAACTCCCTCCCTGAAGATAACTGGTTTCAGAAAATTGTTGTTCTTCAATGGGTTTGGGGAATGTGGCTGTCTGTTTTCCCTTTAAATTTCCTGAGTATGAGTAAGAATTTTACTTTGTACAGGGCAGAGTATAGTACTTTTAGCTATGATTTTGTACCTACAGTATCCTTTAGCCTTCCCTTCCCAATTATTCTAATGCTAACTTAGGCTAGGTTAGGTAGCACCATGAGGGATAGTTGGTGTGGGGGAGTGTAGAATTGGGCTAGGCCTGGAGGCTACTGTAGGGATGGGGTGGAGGGCTGTATGAGCCAGCATCACACAGTACTGCCAATTTGGCTTCAGGCCTCTGTTCTGTAATTTAGCTCTTCTGTGTAGCTTGCAGTATAAACCCATTGATTTGATTTATTTTAATTGTAGCTTTTGAACAAAATAGAAGAAAGAATGAAAGAATTGAGTCAGGACAGTACTGGACGGGTAAAGCGGTAAGTCCACTCATGAATGTCCTTTGATATTTGTTTAATTGATAAAATAATCAGAATGGCAATGTTGCTCCTAGTAGTGTCTACTTAGGATGTAGAAAGGATCAAAGTCAATGCCTGTTTCTGGCGACACTGGCCTGTCACGTTGAAGTAGGACAGAATGTATGAAAACAAGAACCCTTGGGGGTGGAGAAGGGGAATACTGGCTACTGGCATGGAGTAAGTCCAGGGATCCGGATAAAGCAGAGACACATGTTGGGCTGCCACTTCCGTCAAAGGGGAGATAGACCCTGCCCTTTATCTACTGTGGAGTTCTGAGCTCCACAGTAGAATTAAACAATTTTAAGAGGAGTGATAAAAATTTTGCTTCAAAACTTTCAAGTTAGAAAAACTTCCAGAAGGTTCTAAGAATTGAGAGGCCACCCACCGTCAGCTGCCACAAGTAGATCATTTCAAATGGTAACAAAAATAGCAACAATAAAAAACCCTGAAGCTTTCCCTAACAGGGTAACCAACCACATGCGGCTATTTACTGTTCACTTTTTTGTGATGCTGGGGATGGAACCAAGGGCTTGGCACAGGCTGAGCAAGTGCTTTATCCCTGGGCTATATCCCCAGCCCCACTTGTGGCTTGCTTTTCTTTTTTTGTGGTACTGGGGCTCGAACTCAGTGCCTACACCTTGTGCCACTCCACCAATCCATTTTTTGTGAAAGGTTTTTTGAGATAGGGTATCATGAACTATTTACCCAGACTGGTTTTGAACTGTGATCCTCCTGATCTCTGTCTCCAGAGTAGCTAGGATTATTACAGTTGTGAGCCACTGGCATCCAGCATAGGTGGCTACTTAAAGTAAACACTTTAGTTCCTCAGTTGTGTTAGTCTTATGTCAATAACTAGTGGCTACCATACTGGAAAGCATATATAAAATATTTCCACCATTGCAGAAAGTTCTGTTGGATGGTGCTAAAGTGTCTGTCAGTGGCATCAGATTTTAAAGAACTTTGACAGTGCAGCAATTTTGACATTTGCTGGAAGGTACAGGGTCTGGTAGATCTGTGCTTTGGTGGTTCCTCCTCTGGCTCCAAGGTGTAGGAGGCCCGTCCCTTTCTACAGATGCAAAGACAGACGTGGAGGGAATTTCCCAAGGTCACCTCAGCACCACTGGGATGATTGGAATACCTGTTTCTCCAGTTCATAGAGCAGTTTCTAGTAGAGGGAATCAGTATTGGCAAGGGCCCATATGTTTAAGTACTTAATGATTCACCCTCTTGAATTTGATCAGCCCATAGGAAAGCTCCAGGGTAGATGTAAGATAGCTAGGTAATTGTTTTACCACTGGAAGATAGAAGGGAAATCAAAGGGAAGACAACTGTGTGCAAACCTTGCCCACTTTTTGAAATCTGAGCACTCATTTTTTTTACCCCACCCAAGCTCATCTTAGCAATCCTTGGCATGTCTCTTCCTTGTTCTAAACACTTCCACACCGCTTTCTGGACAGGACATCTTTTTCTGCTTGCAGCTATCATTATCTGCATCCATCTGAATTGAACAGGTTCCCACTATGAGCGCACACCAAAATGTGCTCAGATTTTTATCAGGGCTACTTCTAGGAGTGAGAAAATAGAATGTATTTCTGGGCATTAGCTTTTTTTTTTTTTTTTTTCATTTTTCTTTTATTATTCATATGTGCATACAAGGCTTGGTTCATTTCTCCCCCCTGCCCCCACCCCCTCCCTTACCACCCACTCCACCCCCTCCCGCTCCCACCCCTCAATACCCAGCAGAAACTATTTTGCCCTTATCTCTAATTTTGTTGTAGAGAGAGTGTAAGCAATAATAGGAAGGAACAAGGGGTTTTGCTGGTTGAGATAAGGATAGCTATACAGGGCATTGACTTTATGAGAAGTCTGCTTTGTCTCCTTTTTTTTTTTTTTTTGATAAAGGAGTTTTCTAAGTGAGACTGGTATCAAGCTTTAGGTTTTCATTCATTTCAAAATATGGACCTTGTTTTTGCTTGTCACAGTTTTTACATCTTTTCATAAAACAAGGATGAAAAGAGTGAGAATTTGGGAATACTTTGTCATTGACTCCAAAAGGAAAAGGACTGTTGTACTTTTCTGCCTGGGGAATGATATTAGAGATGAAATCAGTGACAAATGGTAACATGATCTGAAATTACTATTCACTTTGGCTAACAAATTAAATCTGAATTTTTGACTAAGAAGCCATGGTTTATGTCAAAATTTATTTTTGTATTCTACCTTGAAATGAAAAGGAATAAGAAGATAAAGTTACATAAGTTTTGGTTTAAAAAACAGTCTTGAAATTTACAGTGTGTCTGGACCTAGAACACACTTCACCTGACTTTCGCCAATCCATTTTTATTTTGCGGCAGCAAATGTTGAAATGAGTTTTGTAGGACTCCATGGTGTCTCCTGGTAGCCCATTCTAGGGAAATGCACTTCATGCCAGGTTGAGTACTTCATCAAGGTAATGGCTTCCACATCCTGTTAGATATCCTTGTTTCTTTGCTGGTCTTTTAAAAAAACATTGCGTTGCAGTGGAGAAGAAAGCTTTTCAACTTAACCAAGGTGCTGTTGACACAGTTGAGAATAGGTATTGTTTACTTTCTGTGGATTTGTGCCTAGTTCAGTGTTACCTATCACAAGCTTGTTGTCAACTAGCAGGCTTGCTGGCTTTCCTCCCCTGAAATCCATGACTTTGTATTTCTCACCTTCATTCAGTGCTGCAGGTGGCAGGCTCACTCTCCCACCTTGCTCCATTTGCCAGGGTTAGAAGAGCCTTCCTCCAAGTCCTGTTTGCCTGCTCTCTGGGGGCTGTCCTGATTGGGGCTTCAACATTTACAAGAAACATCTCTTGTCTGCCTAACATTTGAAAAGCTGAACTTTACTGGAAAGATGAAGTGATTAAATCAGGAGTTGCTAGGATTAAGTGGAAGTATGGGAATTTGCTTCAGCAGTCTTAGTGCACTTTATGGATGTTGTTTTCTCAGAGAAGGCCTCATTTATTTGTAATAGGTTAGGCTATTCTCTTGGAAGCAGATGAGTGGAGATTGTAAAGTAGAGGTAGTGTGTTCTAGCATTGTGGGTATTTACAGTGGTATGTCATGCATTTTACTCTTGAACATGACTGTGTCTGATAACACAGCTCACATGCTGTTGTTGGGTGTGCAGCTTTTTGTTTTGGTTAGATTTGCCAAGCCCACTCTCTATATCTGTTTTCTTCTGTCATTTAGTGTCCTCTGCTGGTAGTTTCTAGTATATTTACCCTGTCAAAAACACTGAATATTTACAAAAGCATGGGATGAGAAAATCATCATTTTGTAGACCCTCCAGTAATAATTGGTTTAGGTAAGAATCTTCTAGCTGCCAAAGCCACTGGTAAAGATTTGTTAGAGGATTACCAGGCTAGAGAGGAACTTAACCCAGCTTGCTTGGTGATTTCATGGGTTGAAAAGAGACCTTTACACATGGAGAGGTCCAGCAAATATCACTATAATGCGATGATCACACACTTAGCATCACCAGTAATAACACAAATACACTTCTTGTGATCCTGATGGGATGCCTGTGTTGTCTGTATCAACCTGACTCTAATCAGGAAGAGATCAGGTAAACACATAGCAGGAATTATTCTGTAGAATGCCTGATGGGGACTTTTTAGAGGTTTTGTGAAGCACACCAAAGTAAAAAAGGTAATATTCTAAGTGAAAGAAGGGTTAAAAAAGGAAAAAAACCCCAGCAAACTGCAGTGTATGTACCTTTATTCAAAAACAGAACAGCTGTAAAAGACATAATTGGGACAAGTGGAGGTACTTGATGGATTCTGTACTAGATAATGGGTTCAAATCCATGTGAACTTATATGACTGTGGTGATGGCATGTGGTCATGTAGGTATTCAGTGATAGATACCTGTTGATGTGTGATGTCTGCAGTGACCATTTTCTCCTTAAACTTTTTAACAGTAACAATTTAAATCATGCCGAAAAGCTTTTTTTAAAATTTAATTCATAACTGTGTGCTGGTAGCTCACGCCTGTAATCCTAGCTACTCAGGAAGCAGAGATCAGGAGGATCATGGTTCAAGGCCAGCACAGGCAGGCAAATACTTTGTGAGACCCTATCTTGAAAATGCCCTTCACAAAAAAGTGTTGGGGGAGTGCCTCAAGGTGTATGCCCTGAGTTCAAACCCCAGTTTTGCAAAAAAAAAAAAAAAAAAAGATTAAAAAGAAAAAAGTTAACTCCTGTATCAAATAACTGTTATTTGGTAATGGCTGGAACTGCATAAAAATAAATGCCCACACTTTGGATTTATTTTGTGCTTTGAAGGAGTTTGCATGCACCATGTGGCTTTCTTTTGCACTTTCTTCATCCCAGTTCTGTTTGTAAGTCAGTGCTTTTGAAAGGTTTGTTCCTCTTCCCTAATTTTGCAGACTACCACCCATAGTTCGAGGAGGGGCCATCGACAGATATTGGCCCACTGCTGATGGGCGCCTTGTTGAGTATGACATAGATGAAGTGGTGTACGATGAAGACTCACCTTATCAGAACATTAAAATTCTACACTCGAAGCAGTTTGGAAATATACTTATCCTTAGTGGGGATGTTAGTAAGTATTCCATCTCTGCCCTGTTGGTGTAACAAAGTGGTGATGTGTTGAACAATGGTGTTTTCCTTAGAAATGACACTCTCGTGGATTTTGGAGTTTGGCTCTGACACTATCTTTTAAGATTCACACTTATTATTAACCTGCAGATTGTCTGAGTTTTCATGTAAATTTTGTCTTGACATTGCTTTTTCTTGTGATGACTGGTTAGATTATATTTCAAAAGAAAGTGCAGTCGCTTTTTTAAAAATATACTTTGTCATAAGAAAATTCAGACTTTAGTAGAGACGAGTGTGATGAACCCACATGTACTTGTCATCCAGGCCAACAATTATCAACTCCTGACCAGTCTTGTTTCACCTAAGCCCCAAGCCACCTTGTCACTGCTTCAGTATTTTGAAGCAGTTCCCAGATGTCATGTTATTTTATCTGTTATTCAGCGCTTAGTACATTATTAAAACTGTATTTTCTTCCCACTAACTAATGTCCCATTTGTACTAGATGTCAGATGAATGAAGTTGATGAATACTTTTCAATTCCAAAAACCAAAATAACCTTGCATGTTATGGAAAGTTTTTAAGGGTTGGAAAATTTTACATTTTAGGCTAGGTTCTAGCACTTTCTAGGTTGTGAGGTCATGTGGTTTGTGTATTTGGGTAAAGTCACCATTTGTATCTCTTTCTCCTCACTAGATTTGGCAGAGAGTGATTTGGCGTATACCCGGGCCATCATGGGCAGTGGCAAAGAAGATTACACTGGCAAAGATGTACTGATTCTGGGAGGTGGAGATGGAGGCATATTATGTGAGATAGTCAAATTGAAACCAAAGATGGTCACTATGGTAGAGATATCCTTTGTAGTATAAAAGAATAAGTTCAGTGGGTTTCTTTTGTTTCCTCCCTTTTGTAATCCAAGCCAGTTATTACCACAGAGCCAAGGCAGATGTGCTATGTAGACTGCCTTGGAAAAGCATTTCAATTTAGGACCGCCTTTTGTGTGGCCACCAACAAAGAAGTAGAGATAATGTAGCTGAGGATTAAAGAGCAGGATACTTTGTTACTCTGTCTACTGCTTATCAGTTTTCCAAATGGCTTCCCTAAGCCATTTCATGAGAAGAAAAGAAAATTTAGTTCCTTTTGAATGCCCTTATGTGAAAAAAGAATCATTATCATATCATTCTTTTAAATTTTGTGATACTCAAATTAGTATTATAAAACCTTTATGTTTGTCTTAACCTTTTATTAAAAAGTGCTACTATTTCAGAATTTTTTGATATGTTCAAATTCTCCTTAACCTGTTTCGGACATTGACCAAATGGTGATTGACGGATGTAAGAAATACATGCGAAAAACATGTGGTGATGTCTTAGACAATCTTAATGGAGACTGCTATCAGGTAATTATGTTTCCCTGGTAATGTATTTTAAGTCAACTGATAGTATAATTACATGTTATTGATAGGAATTGTGCCTTCTTAAAATAGCTTCTAGTATAATTGGCTAAGAAGATAAATAGGCGCCAATGACTCATGTCTGTAATCCTAGCTACTTGGGAGGCTGAGATCAGGGGGCATCTCAGTTCCATGCCAGCCCCAAAATAACCAGACCAAATGAGCTAGAGGTATGGCTTAAGCTGTGAATTCAAACCCTAGTCTCACCTAAATAAGTAAATAAATAGACTTTAAAAATGTGAGTTAAATGTATATTTATATTAAGGTAGATGTGTACAGATAATTTTAAAAAGGACCTCCAGATTCTCTGTATGCAATCACATTAATTATTGTTATTATTAAACTCAAATGTTGCTTTGCACATGCTAGGTATGCATTCTGCTACTGAGCTATACCACCAGCCCACGTTAATTCTTGTATAAAAAATATTATGTGCCTTCTTATGGCTTGATAACCACCACCTATTGTCTGTTTATTCTGAATAACTTCTTTGGGTCTTGATCTTTCAGAGGGAATTTAGGCCTTTAATTGGTACTTGAAGTTGATTAAAAATGGAGGTAGGGATAATTGCTTCTTGCTTATATGCAATTAGTTTGTGTCCTAAATTCTGCTGTGCTTGAAGTTGACTGGCCATTATGATGTGTAGGATACACTTTGTATTGTATTTGAAGGATTTGGCTGTTCTGTTCTCACTCTTAAGGGCTTTTTACTGCAAGATTTTATCCAGGAAAATACATTTTAACAGAATCTTAAATGCAGGTCTCCAGATTTGTAAGTAATTTAGATGATAGCAGTAGTTTAGTATTTAGTATGTAAATTACTTAACACCTCCTCCTTTCCTAATGTATGTGTATCTAAATTTGATTTCATGGTACATGTGTGTTAATTTTTGAGAGAGGAATTTTATCTACCTCAAAATGTAGTTGTGATTGATTTTGTGGCCAAAAGGGAAAAAATGATATAAATTTAGCATATACTATTGGAAAACTTAAAAAAGGAGGGGGTGGAGTAGGTTCTACAGAGCATTGGCTGAACTATTTCACTGTGAGTTCAAAATTACTATGATTTGCAAATAATGGGCTAGACCCTCTCAGCCTGCTGTGTTTAATCCTCACACCTGTACCCATTGGGTATTTTTTTTCTAGTCCACAGATGAAGATGAGGCTTAGAGAGATTAAAGGTAATTTATTTAAGGTTATATGGTCACTTTAGATGAGAATGGTGCAGACTACTGTCTCCTCAGCTTGTTATATGGGTTTCTTATGTGGATTAAGGAAAGACCAGAAGCAAAAACCCAAAGTAGCAGTTGAGCTGTTGACTGTTGGATTTAGAAGTCAGATGTAAGTGGGAGGATTGACTGAAAAGTAACTTGTTGAACTAAGTGCCAACCTGAAGGAAGGGCACATAGATGGTGACCAAGATGGTTGATGTATGAGGCAAGGGAAAAATACTTTTTTTGTGTGGGGGAGATTTTATGCTCAATCTATATGTGAATGAATAGTGTTAAATCCACCTGTTAATAGGAACCCGTAGTAACAAATCACATCTTGTTTTCACTTAAAAGTGCCTCTTGTGGGATTCGTTGGTCAGTGCATTCTCCTCCTCCTCTCTGGAATAGCATAACCACCAAGGGGAGTAGAAAATTCTTGTGCAGCTGAAAGTTCTCCTAAACTTAAGGGATGGAGTGTGATGGGGGATCTTGGCTGTGGGAAAAGACAGACTCACCTGACTATTTCCAGAGACAAACAAGCCTGTTGGCCATTAAACTGCTACCATTGAAAAGATAGGTTTTTGCATCTGTTTATCATTTGAAAAAAGCCAGGTACTCTAACATTTGTTTTAAAACTGTTCAAAGCACCCCCTCCCATTTCTTTCATAATGATAATATAACCTTAATATTGAAATAAAAGTAGTATACCAAGAAATGTAAATATATATGTATATGTTTATGTAAATGTATACATACATACACATGAAATTTCCAAGTAAAATAGTAAGTTAAATCCAGCAATTTATTTAAATAATTTTGTAGTACACCCAAGTATTATTTAGTTAAAAAATCTAAAGATGTGAGTTTTAAGAAGTCTGTGGGTGAAGGCCATGTATGATGGTGCACATCTGTAATCCCAGCTATCGGGGAGGCTGAGATCAGGAGGACTGAGGTCTAAGACTGCCCCAGGCAAAAAACCAAGACCCTATTTGAAAAATAATTAAAGCTTAAAAGGGCTGGGGGCATGGCAAACATGAGGCCCTGAGTTCAAAACCCTAGTACTGCCAAAAAATCTGTGGATGAATATGATCAAAGTACATTATATGCATGTGTAGAAATACGATGCAACTTATTACTATGTACAATTTAATATACACCATTCAAAAAAGAAAAAAGGAAAAATCTTAATTCATTATATAAATAATTTAGGGAGAAAAATAATATATCGCAAATGACAAAGAATTTGAGAATATTTATCTGTCATTCTTTTTGGTGATGCTGGGGTTTGAATGCTTACCTGCATTCTTAATAAGAATTCATTAGGTGAAATAAAATTGCAATACAGGGAACACACCAAAACATAATAGAAAGTATTATCAGAAACTTAAAGGACAAAACACAAAATATAGTAAGGGGCAAAAGCCTTTGCACTGGAATTAGAAACCAAATGCTGGCTGCTTATTAGTCCCTGTGTTCAGCATTGTTTTTGAGGCAGGTACTATAGTAAGGTTGGAAGGTGAAAACAATATAAATAAAATAATTGCAGGTGATAGATTAGAAAATGTAAGAAACTTATCTAGATAATTAGTTGGGTTCATAAGAATGTGGTAAAATTGTAAAGGCAGACTAATTTTTTTCCTTTGCTAAATGCTGAACAGCTAAGGGAAATGGGAGGATGGCAGGAAATCCTTTTTAATCAACTTAAATACCTAGGAATAAAGTTAACCAGAATGATACTATGAGAATGATCTGAATTATGTTAAGGTTTTATTGAAAGACAACAAGTGGTGTCTGAGTTTGTAGAGAAGCATGTGCTATTTCTTGCATGAAAATAACAGAACAGTGTCTGTTTCTTAGTATTTTTTTTAACATTTCACATCTGTAACTAGGGTTTTAAGTGTTTGGGTTGCAAACACTTTAAACTTATTTTTCAAACATTCATTTAGCCTGTTCCTCTAAAACTGTTTGATTACAAAGAAACACAATGGGTTACTAACTGTGGCACAACTTAAGAAACAAGGCAGGACAGGCAAACACATACTTGAGAACATAAAATCATCCAAACAATTTTGTGAAGATCAAAAGACAAAATCAAGCCATCTTTTGTAACATAAAAGAAAACAAATCCACGTAATACTAGCTAGGTGGAAGAACATTATAGGGTATATAATTTTAATTCTCATTGCATAAATTTGCATATGTTAAATTTAATGTAAAAACAATCTGCTTTAATTTCAATTGAAGAGCATCATAAATGCAGCTCTTGGTGAATCTAGATGTAATGGAATGAATATTTAAATAGGACACAAAGATGTCAAGTTATTTGGTCATTTTGGCAGTATTGGTGTTTGAACTCGGCCTTGAACTTGGTAGGCATTCACTCCACCACTTGAGCCATGTCTCCAGTCCTTTCCCCAGTTTTAATTGTAATTCCAATCAGAGTCTCAAGGGCTTGGAATTAGACCAAGTGATTTTAAAGTTCATTTGCAAAAATATCTACAAATAGCCAAGAAAACTTTGGGACATAATCATCATGGGGACTTGTCCTATTGGTTGTTAATTTACTGTAAAGCACAGTGATCAAATAGGAAGCATAACGCAGACTCTAGACAAATAGAGAAAAGGAAAGTCATGGGAACCTGGACTTGTCTGAGTGTGTAGGAATATACCCATTGTTACTATGCGGCCTAAGATGCACTTGGGAAAAGGAGATTTAGATGATTTAATAAGTGATGGGCCATCCATCTAGTTGAGAACAAAGTTAACCCTAGCAACTGCAGAAAAAGGAATTTCAGCTAATTTGCCTCTAGATTTGAAAACTAATACATTAGGAAAATTTACCTTGGGAGTTGGGAACTATTTTAAAACAAAGATACTCAGAAACTGTTTATGGTGTTTCATTATTATTACCGAGCCAAAACACAGACTAGAGAAAGTACTTCTAACAAGTAAGATAGGGAGGTAATCCCTTGACTAATGCTAAGAGCCCCCTACAACTTAAAATATAAAAAGAAGTTGGATAAATTCAGAAAGGTGTAGTGGTACTTTTCGAAGAGGAAAGTCAGCCAACAGATGTTCACACCTGTGATCCAGGAAGTTCACTTGAAAGCATTGACAACAAACTTGTCAAAATTTTGTCTGTTTTTTTTGTTTGTTTTATTTTGAAGGTAGTGGAATTTGAACTTGGCCTCATGCTTGCTAGGCAGGCACTCTACCATTTGAGCCTTTTCTTGGCAAAATTTAGAAGAGCGAACAATACCCCACACTACGGAGGATGCAAAGAAACCAGCTTCTTGCATGCTGTTTGAATCATGAATTGATATCAAAACTAAAAAACTAGAACACACATGGCTTTTATCTCCTTAACCCAATGTTTGGGCACCCAACGCACAGGCCACGGCACCAATACAAAGGGGGTTATTATCACTGTGCTCATAGAGGCCAATACTTGGAAATAACAAGAGTAGAATGTTTTTAGTAGGATAGTGTACTTAAAATTATATATAATTACCTGGAAAAATGTTAGGTGAAAATGACCCAGTTCAGAATAGTGTGCATGATCCAGATTTTACAAAAGAGAATACGGTTTATTTATCTATGTGTGTGTGTTTGTAATATGTGAGCATATGGTAACATCATGGACATATCACATTATTTTCTGGTATGGGGGTATCAAACCCAAGGCTTCATACACTGAGCCACACTTCTAGCCCTTAAATGGGATTAATGTATGGCTCATAAGCAGCTTGGATGTTAGTACTTTCTCTGTCTTTGTTAGTTGAACTTGTGTGATGCATTAGGTGAAGCAAATTACAAAACAATAATTTAAAAATTACGGAGGCTTAAAAAACAGTGAGTTATAGGGAATGGGGCAGACTTTTGATTTCTAACTTGTTGTATGTGAATTTTTTGTTCTTGGAAAAATAAAAAATAAGAATAACTCCTGTGTCATTCAGGGTTTTGCCTAGAGCCAGATATGTCCTCAGAATATAACTAATACCTCAAAGACATGGCAAACCTCAGACTTATTTCCTGTATAGTAGTCTTCCCTTATCCTTGAGGAGTGACAATTTATCTACTATGTTTTTTCCTGACATACAGACCTGTGATAAAGTTTCATTTGTAAGTGGGGCACAGTAAGAGATTTACAATAACTATTACTAATAAAATAGAACAGTTACCATTTTTTTTTTGCAGTGTGGGGAATTGAATCCAGGTCCTTGCATCCTTGCATATGCTAGGCAAGTGCTCTGCCCCCAGCCCCAGCATCACCAGTCTTGTGCTTTGGGGCCATTGTTAAGTAAAATAAAAGTTACCTGAACACAAGCACTGGGATACAACAGTAGTCTGAAAACTGAGACATCTGCTGAGTGAATATTGGACAGGTTGTGTATACAGTATGGATACTCTGGACAAAGGGATTCTTCATGTCCTTGGTGGGGTGAGGTGAAATTTTTTTGTGCTACTCAGTAGCATACAATTTAAAAATGAAGAAGGCATATGCTGAACGCTTCTATTTTTGCATTAATAGACATGGATGAGACGGTCTCTTTGTGTGGCAGGTGCTATGGATCACAGACTCAATGTGTATTTCCCCTCCTCTGTAAGTGTTGTTTAATTACATCGTCATGTGTTGGCTCACATGCGTAATCCTGTTCTCTCTGAAAGGTGCTAATAGAAGACTGCATTCCAGTACTGAAAAGGTACGCCAAAGAAGGGAGAGAGTTTGATTATGTGATTAATGATTTGACGGCTGTCCCAATCTCCACATCTCCAGAAGAAGGTAGATTCTGTTTTGTGTCATAAACCAAGATATTTGCTTATGGAAATGTTTCTTCTTGGCACCTTGGGAGGATGAAGAGATCTTAAGAGATTGTCTATTTCTCTCATTTTTTGAAAGGAAATTCAACAGATCCATGGTGGAAAGATGGCTGGATTTGGCTTTGATTTAATTCCTGTTCTGCCATTAAATGACTGAATTTGAGAACTCAGTTATTTGAAACAAACATTAAAAGTACGCATTTGGATTTAGACTGGAGGTGTGGCTCAAGTGGTAGAGTGCTTGCTTTTTTGCAAATGCAAATCCCTGAGTTCAAACCCTAGTCTCACCAAAAAAAAAAAAAAAGTACTCATTCACATCATGGAGACTTTAAATTGTTTGGTAATTTATTTAAATGATGTGATCTTTACCTGTGGTGGGACAAACTGGTGACCTTTCTAAAACAATGTTAGAGATGATTCCCTTTCTTAAACTACTGCCTCAAATCACTGCTCATTGTGTTAATGTTTTCTCTATAAACTTGACTTCTTGCTGAGTTTGCAGAACGGGGTCATATGCATGATGACCCTTGCAGTTTCTCTGGGAATGTTGCTGTTTTCCTATGTAAAGCAGTTTTCTTTTAGATTTCAATCACTGCCTTTGTTTTTTATGAGGGTAGGGTTGTTTGATATGGAACCCAGGGCCTCCCACACGCTAGGCTAGGCAAGCACTGCACCACTGAGCTATATCTATAACCCCCATGTTAAATCTTTATTGGTTGTGGGAGAATAGTGCTAAGTGAATGCCTGTTGATTTTGACCTTGATGTTTGTATGCCATGTGTGTAGGACAGTAGCTATATAGGTGGTATATTATTATTCATGAACAAACTCCAGTATTGGGTTTCAAGCCATGGCTCTTTTTTTGTGTGTTGTTGAGTATTAGAGTGAATGTTTGATGGTAGGTGTTTTTGATGCATGCCAATCCATATTTATAAAACTTGTTTTTTTTAATCATCCAGATTCCACTTGGGAGTTTCTCAGACTGATTCTTGACCTCTCAATGAAAGTATTAAAACAGGATGGGAAATATTTTACACAGGTAGGCTACCCAATTTTCCCCCTAAGACTCTCAATAAGAATTCATATTTTGAAATTCAAATGCATATTCTTGAAATTTACATATGTTAAGAACAGAACAATTCACTTGGATTGTGTTCTTTTAAGTAGTACATTTCCAAATAGCTGACCTGTCATCTTTTGAGAATTTGAGTTTAAGATTATCTTTATTTGTCAACCCTGGTCTTTGGCTGCAGCATGAGTTTTTGTCACTAGATGGAGACATAGACCATGTTTTTGTTTCCTTCCCTCATTACTTGATCAGTGACTTCTGTAGTATGAGTTGTGACCACCAGATGGAAGCAAATTGGGGCACATTTTACTCATTCTGAAAGTTTGAAAGTGTATTTCTTGATATCTTTATAAAATACGTATTGACACAAAAGCCATTAAAATCTTTAATAAAACTGTGAATATGTCAGCAAAGCTAACTAATTGATAATTCAGTCTGTACAGGAATTGTTTGATTTGTAAGCAAAAGGTCAGCACTTAGGTCTCTCAATTGTTTTTTTTTTTTAACTGATAAAAGAAGTTTCTTATTTAGATCATAAAGCTGTCATAAACAGTATTCCATATTCTATAGTATGTCCATATTATTACTTAAGAAACTATATGTAAACTGTGTAAGGTAAAAATTTGTTGCGTTTGGACTTCAGAAATTGATTTCATTAAAATGTATATTTGTTAATTATAATATGTGCTACTCTTTAATTAAAAATTTAATTAGATTTACTTCGAACTGATTCATAAAACTGTAAAATTGTACATATTGCTGGAACACTATGTGACGTTTTGATACATACACATTGTGTAGTGCTTAAAGGTAAACATTTATACATTTGTCCTGAAAGCATTCAAGCTCCTTTCTTGTATCTTTTTGAAATGTGTACATAACTGTTATATGTAGTTGTTGTGGCAATATAGTCAGAGGAGAAACCAAGCAACACTCGGAGGAGTGGAGAACTCAGATTTTAATTTTTACGCTAGCGGGCCCAGACTTGTACCAGTGTCTGAGCCCCGAACAAAGGATTCACAGGATATTTAAAAGGCAGTGCAGGGTATCAGGTTACAAGGAATGTGCTCTCCCATAAAGTAGGGCTAGTAGTGGGTTAGAGACCTGAGGTTTAGATAAGAGCAGTGGGGGGAGGTCTGCTTTGGAAAGTTTATTTACAAGTGGAGACAAAGGAAGGCAGGAATGGGTGCTTATCTCTGCATGGTGCCTTTCATCTTGGTCCCAAACTTTTGCATGGCTCTAATGGGCAACTCCTTACAGCTCTGTCCGAGGTTACAGCTTTTAATTGACAGTTTACCATGTTTTACAACCCTGTTTCAAGGCTATCTTCCTCTTCATAGTAAGCCTACTGTGGAGTAGCACCAGAACTTCTTGCTGCAATCTGACTGTAGCATAGCACCCATTGATCAATTCCTTTAAAAAAAATTAAGCATTAGATATTTAAATGTCAACATGTACAGGTGTTAACTTTATTCTCCCAAAGGGGCACTTGGCAACAGACCCTTGCTACCCTGGACATTTTGTGGTATCTGAGATGAATAATGCTGAACATAACTTAGCAACTGCAGATTCAGGCTCCAGCCTGTCCTGTTTTCCTCCTCCTCCCACTGCCAGCAGACCTGCAGGCATGTGGTGATTCATCCTGGACTTTGAACTTGGTGAGAGTGTTGCAAAGCTTTGAGGAGCAAACAACTGTCTGTGCATGGATATTTTCTCCTCTGATATTTAGAAATGATTTTTTTAAACATATTCTAGACTAATTTTGTTGAAATCAGGGGTCTGCAAACTGTGGTACAAATGTGGCCTTGTGCTGTTTTGTAATTTCCTTGGCACATAGTGTCTGTGACTGCTCTCCTGTTGCATCGGCAGTACAGAATATGGTGAGGGAGGCAGTATGGTCTACATAATCTAAGTATTCTGTCTGGCCCTTTACAGAGGAAGTTTGCTGGCTTCTGCTTTACAGTATATTTATGGGGAAAGTTTCTCAAACAAGACTTCTTACTATAAAAGCAATGAAGATTCAGTGAGTTGGGCTTATTGGCAATTGGGTATTCCTTAAGCAGAATATCCCTATGGCATTTTTTTTTGGTGGGACTAGGATTTGAACCCAGAGCTCTGCAGTTGGCTAGGCAGGTGCTCTACCACTTGCGCCATGCTTCCAGCCCATTTTGCTCTGGTTATTTTGGAGATAGCATCTTGCTTTTTGTCCAGGCTGGCCTCCTATTTTACACATCCCACCATTGCTGGGATGACAGGCTCATGCCACCATGTCCAGCTTTCTTATCTTGAGATGGGGTCTTGCAAACTCTTTTGCCTTGGGTGTGGCTTGGGATGATAGGTGTGCACCACTGTGCCCAGCTATTGGTTGAGATGAGATCCCACAAACTTTCTTTTTTCTTTTTTTCCCCCCAGGCTAGCCTTGAACCTCGATCCTTCTAATCTCAGTCTTCCAAGTAGCTAGGATTAATCTGGCACCTGGCTACATACAGCATTTTTTTTCTTTCATGTTTTCTAAACAGGAACTCTCATACAGGTTGAGTCAAGGAAGGATATGGTGCTCTTGAATCTTTAAGCAAAAAGAGACTGAAACTAAACAGGAATGGTGGTTCCTGCCTGTAATCCCAGTATTTGGATGCTAAGGCAGGGGGGTCCTAAGTTTGAATGTAGCATGGGGAACAGAGAGAACCCATCTCAAAAAGAAAAATAAGTCAAAAAATATGGATCGTCTGTGAACCAGTTAGTTCATAATAGACAACAGGTGGCATTGGAATGTATGACTGTTTTTATTTCCTCAATATTTATTTGCCTGTCCACTGCCTCCTATGGGGCACTGGTATTTTAGTGTGGGTGGTTAGTAGAAATGCTTACTTAGAATACTACCACAGCCCGTTCCTAAATTCTAATGACCCAGGCCTTGACAACCTGCCTTTTCTTGAAAGTGCCCTGTTAATGTGCCCTGATGCTGCTGGGGAATGAGTTGTGGATATCATGGGAATGCAGCTAGCTCAGGTGGGCTGGTTGCATGGAAACTGGGAATAGGTCCTTGAGCTAGAACACTCTTCTCCTCTCCACTCCCTGTTTAAAAATTGGTAGACTGTTTGATGCGTAAAAATGAGTACACAATGTGAGTTGCAATGCAAATGGTAGAAAACGTGACCACTGTGCTCCTCCCTAATCCTTGCGGCTTTCTGGAAGTAGCCCAGCCTGACTGTCAATTTGTTAAAAGTCCTGCCTTTTCTTTATAGATGGTTCACATAGGTATGATTGCCTGTATTTAGTTTTGCTTACTTTGAAACCTGATTTTAAAAAGGTACCATTACGAATGTATTCTACCTGTTTGTTTTACATTACAGAAGTAATAGGTCAACTAAATTTATTCTTTTGGTGGCACTGGGGTTTGAACTCAGGGCTTCATTCTTGCTAGGCAGATGCTCTTACTGCTTGAGCCCTCCACCAGCTCCTAACTTAAATTTAAAAGATGCAAATACTACAGGAATCTATAAAGTAAAAAAGCAAGTGTCACCCACCTACATCTAACATGGGGCAAGGAGAACTTTCTAGAACTGAAGCTCCTGAATTGTCCCACCTCTTCCTCTCATCTTTAATGGATGATTAACTCTTTGCTACTAGAATTTATTCTGTATCTTCTATGTCTCTTTCTTAAAAAGAAAGAAAAAAATGTTTAAGTAGATAGGAAAGTGAAATGTCTCCTGTTACTTTTTTGGGTAGGTCTCTATTTGTGGAACTTCTATTTTCTTTTTAAAAACTGCCTTCTTGACAATGTTGGGAAAGAGCAAATTGAAACCTTTCCATTTCCTTACCACATTCTTTGTAAAGGAGATCTGGCCCTCCCATATACCCTTTATAAAGAAAGAGCAGGGTGTCAGTTTTAAGATGGCAGAAAACCATTTAGCTGTGTACCTTGGTGGCATTTCCATTGTATGTAGCTTCCCCAGTGGTGATATGTACTAAAAACAACTGGACAGTGTTTTCTATTTATGAATCGTAAATTATATGTGTCGTGTTTATATGCTCTCATGATGAACCTGATGTTGAAACCAAATTATATACTGGCAAAGGGCACTTTGGCCAAATCCCACTGCAGGACCCTAGATGATGGGTTATTAAACAGGCTGGCAGTGAATAATGACGTCATGCTGAGCAAATGTGCTAAGTTGAAGCCACCAAGGCCAGCTCTCAGAATAGTTCTAACCTCTTGTCCATGGCTGACTGGCTTAGTTTTGAAATGCCATTCTCAGAAGTTCTGACGTCATAGGCTGCCTTGGTTTGTAAGTAATTTTCACGCAACATTGTTTCTTGACTGTTTTGAGGAAGGAGATTAATAAAATTCTTCAGAAGAAAAAGTAGAATCAACACATAGATTCAATATTCTTCTGAATGTTAACATCAGTAGCTAAAAAGAAATAGTTGGCATTAAATAACCATCTTGTTTTCTAAATCCAAAATGAAAAGCACCTGGGGAAAGATTGTGCTAAAATGATGATAAACCGTACTCCAGACAACTGAGTCAGAATATGCATTTTAACAAGATCCCCTGTGACTCATATGCACCTTAAAAATTGAGAAACACTCTACTAGAGCTAGGTACGGACTGGATCCATTTAGTGATACTATGTTTTGGTACCTGTAATTCTCATCACCTTTATTTCCTCATGGTCACAAGATGGCTGCTATAGCTCCAAATGTCACATCTAGGTTATAGTGTAGAGGAGAGCTGAAAGGGCAGGTCACTATCCTTGATTGTTCAGAATCAAAAGCTTTCCCAGCTGACTTCCACTATATCTCATTGATTGACCACCCCAACTGCTGGGGAGACTGAAAAAGTGGTGACCAAAAAGCGAAAAAAGTTATGAGAATGAAGTTAGGAGAAAGTTTTTGATAAAGACTACAGCTGGGCTATATCCTTAGCATCTGCATGCAGAACTAGCTTTTGTTGTCTGGGCTTTGGGGGAAAGCGGAAGGTAAGTTGTGAATAGTGTTCCATGCCAGCACTTTCGACTCTTTGGAGGGCTGGAGTTTTAAACCACTGTGGAAATCAATAACTTTATCATTTTGATACTTCATTTTTAACACAATGGTGCCCATTATTGAAAAAAATTTATTTTGAATGGGTTATGTGTATGAATCTTGGCTAAATTGAATGGTGTAGATACAATGAGCTGTGTCACTAATGAGAAATTGGTCTCACTGCTTTCTATTGCTTCACACTCTAATAATTTGAAATAGCTTGGTAAATGAGGTAGAAGAAGAATGAACTAATGAGTCTATAAATAGAATTCAATGCAATTTGTGAAAGTACAGAGGCTTTATCTCATTTTTAAAGATGAACTCTTATCTCAGGCTAGAATCGTTCTCCTTTACTAGACACCTTCAAATGAGTAAGACCCAAGAATCCCATTGTTTGCTTTTCTCTCTGTGATTTAGGGAAACTGTGTCAATTTGACAGAAGCCCTGTCGCTCTATGAAGAACAGCT
Source organism: Castor canadensis (assembly GCF_047511655.1). Classification (NCBI taxonomy): domain Eukaryota; kingdom Metazoa; phylum Chordata; class Mammalia; order Rodentia; family Castoridae; genus Castor; species Castor canadensis. The sequence continues at coordinate 123,587,665 of NC_133405.1, read as the reverse complement.
TGGGCGCCTGTATTGTCCTGTGGAGTTCTCGAAGGAGATCGTCTGTGTTCCTTCATACTTGGAATTGTATCCTTTGACCATGACATTGTGTTGCCACATCATAGCACCTAAGTAAATCCTAAGCCAGTTTAACTTTTTAAATCCTAATAATGAACAGAATTAGCTCTGTAGTATGTAAAACCCTGGTTATCAACCTTGACTGGGACTCCTCCTGGGAGCTTTAAAATTATGATTTCTGGGTCCCACTCTCAGAGAGTCTGGGGTGTGGCTTGCCATAGCTTCCCAGGTGCTTTTAATAAGCTGTAGCACTGGTCCAAAGCAGGGATTCTCATAGGCAGTCGCAGGCCAGCCACATTACCTGGGAACTAGATTATGCAAATTCTCAAGCCCCACCCTCACTTGCTGCCCTATCAGACATTGGAGGTGGGACCCAGTGACCTATTTCACCAGTTCTCCAGGGGACTTACATGCACATGAAGCTCTGAAGAAGCCCTAGGCTAAAATGCTACCCAGCCTTTGGCAGGTTAAAGTTCCAGAGACACTCATTTGAATCATCAAAAGTATCCAACTTTAATGGTGGTTTCTACACTTTATTGATTCTGATTTTCACTAGAAATCAAGGACTAAAATAATGCTGGGGACTGCAAAGTTAACAGTGGTATTCCCCATTAGTCTACTTCGTAAAAGTCAGAGAAAAAAGAACACAGAGATGAACTGAAAGGAGAACAATATTGTTGGATATTTGTAACTCCTTTCTTCTGAAAGGCGGACAGACTGTAATCTGCAGTTAACAGCTTCCTTGTCTGCAGTAGCCAAGTCCATGTTGCTGTGACAGCAGTTTTCATTACTGTCAAGGGAGATCTGGGCCTGCTGCTGTCCTGCAGGGAAACTGGGTTCTGCTTGCTTAGGCAGGCTGGCTGCTGGGGGCCAGATGCCTGGCAAGAGGCAAAAAGAACTCCCTAAGTCCACTGAGGAGAAGGGGGATACTTGGCTTGCCTCTTCTCCTTCTCTCTTTGTACCTTTTCACTCTTTTTTCTCTCCCACCCTCATTTCTCCCTTCCTTATTCCCTCCTCCTCTTCTCCCCGCCCCCTCTTCCCTTTCCTGACATTGGAAGTAGTAGTGTTAGATCAAGAGAATCCCCATTCAGTCCCTGCTTCACAAATCCCAGGTGGTGGGCATCCCAGGCTGCAAAGTGGCCTTGTTCAAAGGCCCTCATACCCATTACCTCAGTGCACTAAGGGGTGAAGCTTTCCCTCCATTTTCCAGTTTGTAGGCCAACATGCAGCTCTTAGGTGATGCCTGTTCTTCCTTGTGTGACCTGCTTCATTCCTTGACTTCCTGTCCAGGTGGGTATTTTACACTGTTTGGAAGAAAGCTAAACCTTGAAGATGAACATCCCCTAATCATGCGTGCTGCAAATAGCTTTCCTGACCTCCATATGCCGTATATGACATCAAAATGAGTCAGGCAATTGATTGTGAATTCCTTCAAGTTTTCTCTTTTTAATAATTATTTTTAATTTAAAAAAAAACGATGGAAAATGTATATTTTGAGCTCTAGGGCGTTAATTTTTAGAAAGTCAGCTGGAAGACAATTAGATAGCACAGCAAAAACTACGAAATGCACTGACCCCCTAGAATGTGATTTTTGTTACTTTTTGTTTCTACGTGGCTTTATTTTTGTTGTTGTTTAGTTTTGCTTTGGTTTTGATAGACCTTCAATTTGGACGTTTGGAGGAATGAACATCATTGTTTTATTCTGGAGGGAAGTTCTTGATGGTGTTTCTTTCCCACAAAATTGACTTAGTTATTCAAATTTGGTGCTTATAAGAGTTAAAAAATGAATAGCAATGCTTCAATTAAAATTACAAAAGAAACATTTTATGTGTTCTGTTGTTTTATTTCAGCCTAGTTCTTATTTCTAACCTCTGATGGCCTAAAACAAAGGTATATCCTGAACTATTTTTAGTTCTGTTATAGTACTCCATGCTATTTATCTCTTTATAATAGGAAGGCCTCTGGGCCTTTTTTGATCAGTAGTAATGACTTCATTTACCACTGTGGTAAATGATACACAGCCTATTACTTTCACCACTTCTGCATTATAAAGTTGACCTGAGGATAGCAAAAGATTTTGCTTGACTATAAAGTTGAAAGCCAAAACCTTATTTTTGTTCCCACTCTTACCAGTCTATTAGATGTGGAAATAAAGATCTTTTTGGATAGCTGCTATGAAACTTTGAGAAGACTGTAGGATGTGCAGATACACAATAGCATTTTTGGAGAGGCCTGGCGAAGAAAAAGAACAACTTGAGAAGTTGTTCTTTTTGTTGCATGCATGAACTTGGTATTGTATTGTATGGTGGGTAACAGTGCATATCAAAGGTGGGCTTATGTTGCCTTTGATTGTTAGACATCCCTGGGTTATCCTGTTGTTTCTATAAGAAGTTTATATTTTATTAGTGGAATCAGTTCATGGTGAAATGGCAATAAGCAAAACATTTAAAACGAAATATTTCATGAGATAGAATTAGGGTCAGCATGGAACATTCTTCATCCCAAGGTAGGAACAAATGGTAGAATATACAACAAATGGTCTTTAAATATGATTGTAGGCATACTTGTTTTTCTTTTTAATTGGGTTTGCACAGAAGAAACAATAAGGTAGAATAAAAAGTAAAGAGAATCACATTAGAACTAGATAAACTTAAAACTTTTTTTGTGAATGTATAGGTTAAAAACAGCATCACTAGTGGCCACCCCATCCTTTCAAGTTCTTCTGTAATGCTTTGCAAAGGCTCTGTATGCTATGTAGAATTTAAAATGATTGTACTGCTACTATTACAATACTGTTTGTGGCCCATAGAATTGATATTTTCCATTTTAGATAAGAAACCAAATGTATATGCTGTTTGTATATGGTGTTATTAATGTGTAGACATGACCTTGTATTTGAAGACCGACTTCAGGACAAGGCAACAGATCTACCCCATAAGTCTGGTGATGCAGGTCCTACTAAGAACTGGGAGGTAGACGTAAAGTTTATCAGGTCATGCCAGGCCACAGAAGATACATTTGGGAGAAAGTGAAGTATTATGAGGGGAAGAGAGGAATGGAAAGATAGAAAATTTTATTTTGGTTGATAATAGTGAATTCTAACCTGACTCATTTTTTTTGTATTGGAGAAAGGTTGATACCTGATTGTTTTGAACATCTTTGTTACTGTTTTAAAATGAAAGCATGCAAACTGAACTCTGACAATGAAAAACCACCTTTCCTTTTGCTGCCTTTTAAAGAAATGTTAACAGCTAGTACTGTTATTTTACTTTAATGGCTATAGTGTTATATTGTGTTAAAGTCAACTTTATTATAGTGTCCCATAGCTGCTTTTTAATGAATGACAAAACAAATATAACTGTAGCTTAAATTCTATTCAACACATCAGCAGATCTCAAGGATTGATTTATTAAAAATGACATGCTACTTTCTCTTGGAAATATGATTGAATATTTATAAAACCTGATTAATGGTGATCCAGTTGGGCTGGAGGAAGGCTGGGTTGGCAGTGTTTTTAATAGGCTATAACACTGCTGATGTCAAAATAAAGATGTGCTATTCCTTCCTGTGCAGTTTGAATAGTCATGTCCTTGTTTGCATTAACTATTGCTGACACAAGAGTTTGCATTTCTCTCTACCATCTGTCTGTCAGTAAATTTATCTGTTTCATTCTGTTCTTGTGACTCCTGGGAGAGGACAGGGGATTGATTGTGTGTGAGGGTTTTGTATCCTACGTCATTGGTCTGTATTTGAGGCCCTTACAGCCAGTTCTCAAGTGTGGCCCATCAACCAGTGCTTTGTTTTCTAAGCACTTTACTTCAGTTGACCCTTTTTTAAATTTTTAAAATTTTTTTATTGTTGTGCTGGGGGTACATGTGGCATTTACAAAAGTTCTTACAATATACCAGTAATACCTGAATTCACCCCCTCTACCATTCTCCTTTATCTCCCCAAACTTTTTTCTTATGATGACACTTGTTCTAGCAAGGAAGAAGCAGTGTGCTGATTTTTTGGGACACAAGGTCCTTATCATATCCTCTTGGAACAGCATTTTGAGTTTGCACTGTTCCTGAGGCCACTTGGACAGCATTATTTGATACCTAATTATTAGATCTGAGCTGCTACATGACCTTGAAACACCTGACCTCCTTTGATAACCCTGTTGCTGTGTCTCTTTGTACCAAATAATCTCTAACATTGCTGTGCTTTGGGTTAATAAACCACATTAATTTCTGTAATATTGCTCAGTCTTACAGTAGCTTTGTGAATGAGATGCTAATATCACTGAGTAGGCCAGCAGCCCCTCTGTGAGATGGGCCTGAGGGTCCTGTGGCCACAGTTAAGAAAAAGCTAGGTTCCAGCATTCTCAGTTTCCAATGTGAAAGGTCCATCAGGGCTTCTTAACCTTTTGTGAACTCTGGACGCTTTTGGGAGGTGCCTGATGAGACCTGCAAGCCCCTTCTCAGAAACATATTTTTAAATATGTCAAGAAGATATGATTACAAGGAATCAAGTTATATAAGTTTTCAAAAATTTATGGTTTAATATTGTGCTGCTTTATTAACTTATTTCATAGCTGGATCAAGTGGTAGATCAAATACCATAATTTTGAAGGAGTGATAAGCATAAATATTTATAAGATCCATAGCAACTGAAATGTGATAAGGTGTCTGATTTCTCTTGTTGACAAAGTTATTGGAATTGCTAATACTAACATGATTTGTCACCTATGTTGGCGCTTAAGGGAAATGCTAGAGATTAGCGAAGGGAAAGATGCAGCTGTTTTACTATCCAAGTTTATGACTGCACAGAATTCAGTTCAGACTCCAGGCTAAGAACCCCTCCTGACCTTCATACTTCCACTGTTTTATTGGATTTGGGTGATGGGAAAGGAAGGTGGGTTCTTTTACCCCTCTGTCAGAACCTCAAATCAACTCTGACAGGCCAGTTCTTCTCAGCCAGAACCACTTAAAACCTCAATTACCTGGTGCAGCCATTCCACTGATTTCTGCTTTACTCATTATTTAAAAAATGAGAAGTAGAACATGAGCATGAAATAGCTCGGTGCTTTTGGAAAGCTTTTTGAATACTCTTGGATGTGAGTTCCCTGGGAAATCAGCTGATATAATGTGACTGGACAGATATACTTATCTCTCGAATCTGGGGGTCCCAGGGATGCCCAGACTGGCTCATTAATATAGACAGTTTTCCCATGTAACAACCAACATGTGATCATTTCAGTGAGCAATTCCTTCATAATGAAGCTTTAGAGAATGTGTCTCTCTCTGCAACTTTGCACAGGAATGTGACAGAATAAGTGGATCAGGGGCCCTTCTGGGTAAGGAGGCCTGTTGATGGAAGACTCCCAGTTTCCAGATGGGGAGGATTGGAGGGTTGGTTGTTCTACCTTATTTCCTGGAGATGGAAAGTCCAACAAAGTAAAAACTTGTAAGGGCAGATCTCTGTAGACTTTGGCCTTGACCCTAAAGTTAATCTCATTAGAAATCATTCTTAGTTTCACCTATTAGGAAATCCTTTTTTCTTTTTTGGTAGTACTGGGGTTTGAACTCAGGGCCTCATGCTTGGTAGACAAGTATTCTACCACTTGAACCACACCCCCTGCCCTTTTTGCTGTCATTTATTTTTCATACAGGTTCTTGCACTTGTGCTGTTTGCTTAGGACCAGCTTCAGATCATGATCCTCCTGCTCCTACCTCCCACATTGTTAGAATTACAGGTGTGTACAACCATGCCCAGCCCTGGAAATCCTCTTTTAAAAAATTTTTGTGCTTAAAAAACTTTTCCATATTGGTCAATGATTATGGTGGTAGTTTAGGTTCATGTTAAGCGATTCTGACTGCACACACAAGTTCTGTACTTCCTTTCATAGCCTCTACTTCCTAAATATTCTACCTTGGCCTCCTACTTTCTGTTTTTGTCTGAGTTAAATTTGTTACTTGAAATTCTCCATCTGTCCATCCTCCCAAGGCTAAAGAGAGCTGTCAGCGTGGCTTTCTCATTGCCTGGTCCCTTCACACTCAGTGTTTCCAGTTTTCCCTACAGTCTTAGTAATAACCTTCATCCCATACCCAGAGTCCATGCCTGTTGTGTTTTATAGCTGTAGAGACAGTGTGTCTTGATGGGGTTCTGACTCTGCCACTTAAACTGAAAGGTTTTCACTGAAGTGTGGTGGAGGCAGGGGAAGAAGCAGGTAGTTCGGGGCAGGTACTCCAGATGGCATTGGCTAGAATGCATGCCGTAGAGGCAGCCCCTGGGGCCCTCTTGCTCACTTCTGTCCAATATGCATGCATGGAGTAGGCACTTAGAAAATATTTCTGACCTTGGGAGATGGAAGTACACTGTAAAGGGGGATTCTTAGAACAGCATTTTCCAAGTAGAACATGGAGAAGACATTGAGGTTGGGCTTGTTTGAGAAGAAAAGCAGTCTGCTGTAAAGAGAGCAGTGTAGCCTGCACTGAAGTGAGGACACAGTCCGGGTACTGGTAAAAGCACTATGTTGGTGAAGGGAGTTTTCCAAGCCCAGGCCTCGCTTCCCAGGCTCCTTGGTGCCTTCATTGGCTGAAGAGGAGGAGCAAAAACTCGGAAGGTATGCAGCCATACACTGGAAAACTGGAAGTGTTCCAGATCTACAGGCAGCCCGCTTCTGTGACTATTTTTTCTTACCTGTTTGCTGTCCCCTGACCTCACCCTTGAGTGTCTCCATTCCCTACCTGTGTTTGGCAGACAGAGCTCCTGCACCAGGCTTCCACTTGGGTCCAGGCCAGTGAGTGGAAGACTGTCCTTGACTCAGGTGCCAATGCCAGCCAATCCACAGAGACCAGGGTCAGGGCTAGACAACTCATCCTGGCTTCTTGCTTTCAGTTTGAGTCTGGCCTTTGGCTCCCACTTGATGAACACAGAAGGATTTATGCACCAAAATAATTAAGCAGAGTAATGAATTTCAAGCCATTCAAAAAACGTTGAAGTCTTGAGTGTATGTAGACAATATAGAAATAAATGGACGCAAATACACAAGTAGATAAGGCTCATGCTTACTGTACAAAAGTGCGGGTTAAATTGAAAGGCGTGCCAGAGGTGAAAAATTAGCATTTTGTAATCAGTGAAGACTTGAGTCGGTGAAGAACTACCCATTGGTGTTAAATCAAGGGAGAAATTTTGACAAGGAACTCATTTATGTAGCTTTAAAATGTCTCACAGAGTATAAGTTGTACTACACATGCAGTTCCTTAAAATAACACAAACGAGAGGGGGGCAAAATTGTAAATGGCTTATAGGGCTAAAATTGAGGTGTTGGCAGGATGGATTCCTTCTGGAATCCTATGGAAAGAGCCCATTGTCTTTTTTTCTCTGGAGTTCCTCTGCATTCTTTTGCTTTTAGGTGCTGCCTCCTCCTGGTCCATCTTGTAAGGGCACCTGTGATTATAGTGAGCCCCACCTGGATGACTGAGGATACTATCCCCATTTACCATACCTGCAAAGTCCTTTTTGATGAATAAAGTAATATTCATCAAGGGTTCTGGTGATTAGGAGATGGGCACCATGGGAGGGGAGCATTCATCCTATCACACACTGCAAGGGGAAAAGTAACTTGATGGACAAATTGCACAAAACTATGACCAGCTGACCAAAATCAACATCCCTAAGGGCAGGTAGACATTCCGTCCCTCCAGATGTGGTAGTCTGAGAAGGGTGTATCACTTCTGTGCAGTACTTGAAAAGAATGCCATGAGGAAACCTTAGACCCCCAAACGAGACAGTGCATTATGTAAGACAGACTGTGAAAAGGTTTCTGAGTAAAGCAGGCTGAAGAGATAGGACAACTCAACACCTACCTCACCCTAAACTAGATTCTGTATTGGAGGAGGAAATTGACACTATTGTCAGTTGACAAAATCGAATGCAGACAGTAGTTTTAATGCAGGTTTTGTATTAACGCTGAGTTTACTCAAGTTCTTAATGCTCTTAATGAGTTGGTTTCTCATTTGCCTGAGGGATATGCTAGCAAGATTTTTGGACACAGAAAAAAAATTGAAAAGGAACAAGGCTCAAGGGAACTGTGTGTGGCACCCGAAGAAGCATATTGCTGCTTTAGGATCTAGCGTTAAGAGGCAGGTGGCAGGTTTTGGAGGCTGTAGAGTCCTAGTGGCTAACTTATGCCTGAGACTTTAACTGCTGCACGGGTTCCCCCTGGAGATCACAAGCCAGAAGAGCAGGGCTCTGCCTGTGGTGCCTGCTGTAGGAGAAAGAAAAAAGGAAGAGCCAGCAAGAGTAAGAGGATGGTGTGGCACTTGGCCTTACAGCCACTCTCACATTCTTGTGTGTCCCAGTAGCTTAGAGACAAAAGGCCAGTCTACAGCCCTACCAACCTGAATGTGCCCGATCTCGTCTGATCTCGGAAGCTAAGCAGGGTTGGGCCTGGTTAATACTTGGATGGAGACGAAAGGCCCTAGGTGAGATCTTGCTTCAAATACTCTACTGTTTCTTTCTGGTAGTGTCTGAGCTGCTGCAGACACTGCTGAACATAAAGGGTTTTGTTTTCTTTCTTTCCCTGATGTATGTGGCAAAAAAGAGGGATGGTGAGCAAGAAGGGGTCTGAAGACGATTTAAGGCAAAGAACCCCACCTTGTAATATTTCAGATTTGCAAATAGGATCCCATTAAAAGGACATTGAGTTTTATGAAGAAAGTGGCTAAGGACTTTGACAGGTTCTGTTGCAATGGAAGTTTTCCTGCCTCTAAAAACAGAAAGAGAAAAATCAGGGCAGCATTTCTTCGAACTTAAAAGTGTATGAGAATTACCTGAGGATCTTGTTAAAATAGAATCTGATTTGATAGGTCTGAGCCAGGGCCCAGCAGTCTGTATTTCTCACCGTCCAATGAGTGAATGTTGATGGGACTAGTCAGGACCACACTTTGAGTTCTGGCCAGTGGAAAATCAGATGGGTCACATTGCAGGAAAATGCAGAAAGCTGTGTTATGAACCACTACTGAATTTAAATGTTTCAGATATCAACATACTCTGATACGTGACCTCCAAAGCAATTGCTGTTGCCATAGTAATTGCTAGCATGAGTTCCTGATTGATTTCCAAGCGTTAAAAATGGTCTCATGGATATTTAAAAGGAGGGCTGGGATGTAGCTCGGTGGTAGAGCACTTGCCTAGCATGTGTGAGGTCTTGGGTTCAACACCCAGCACTGAAAAAGCCAATTTGATAAACCATTAATCTGGGACCCAAGCGTAAGCTCCCAGTACACCCCAAAAGGCATTGATACCTCAAACATTTGAAACATTAAAAAACCAGAAGTGGTGCATTGAGGACCATTAGTGAAGACTGCAAAGCAGTGCGTGGTCCAGACATTTTCAAGTCTGCATGATTCAAAAAGGACATGGAGACCCTGTTCAGTGTACAAACATCACTCACCGAGAGTTCTAAACACAGGATAAGGAATATTATTCTTTACTCAACTGGACATGCAATTTACTGATGCCTGGAGAATGCTTTGATTTCATGGCTTATTTCTGAGGAGTATACAAACTGGAACAAATTTCAATCCATGCTTGGGTATTCTGCAGGTTTATTGAAAATACAGAATTAATAAAGGGAAGGATTAGAGGGGTTACATGATTCCATTGTGATGTACTAGAACAACTCTGAACAGCGCTTCCAGACCACTTTTGCTATAGCCTCTGCACAGGGGATCAGAGGAGACAAGGTTCAGGGTAATGTGTTGAGGGAAGAACATGTAGGAGCCTCTTTAGCAGCAAAGAAAAATAAGCATAAAGCACCCAAAGCTATGGGGCACTAGGAAAGCTGCTAAAAATAGAAGCATGAAGGGCAAGTATAGGCTTAATATAGTGAAGGCTGTAGAGAAAGCGCCCATGCTGTATAGTTCAAGGGATGTGCGGGAGTGGAGGCGATGGATTATAAGTGCTGGGTAAAACGCATAACGTTTAGAAGACACAGCAAACCCAATGCTATTTAGCCCCGCTATACATGTGTAAGAAGATGAATTCTTTGATTTTCTATTAACCAAAAGGTATCAGGCCCTTCCAGTCTTATTTTGCCTATCCCCAAAAAGGCAACTGGGGTGGTGTTCTGAGTTGAATTGTGTTTCCTAAAATGTTGAAGTCCTAACCTTGAGTGCCTGTGAATGTGACTTTATTTGGAAATAGTGTCTTTGCTGATGATAAGCTGCAGTCCTTACAGTGGACCCTTATCTGATATGCCTAATGTCCTTATAAAAAGAGGATTTTTTTTTTCAGTAGGCATGATTTTAATAGGAGAAAAATTAGGAACTATTTTCCATGGAGATGGCTGTGTAATCTGTAGCATACAATACTATGTAGCCATTAAAAAGAACAGATAGATCTTTAGGACATATTGCTGCATGACAAAAGCAAGTTGCAAAAAGATATCCACATGGTGTGAGTTGGAGTTTATATAGAAAACTAAAACACATTTTTTTTCTTTTTATGGGAAAAATTGTATACATATAAATTCATTGAAAAGGCTGGAAGTGATAATAGTGTTTGCCTTCAAGAAGACAGGATGGGGACTAGCATTAGGAGATAGGGTAGTCATAGGAGAATAGGGGAGATTTGAACACAGAGATACACAGAGAGGAAAGACAATGTGAAAACAGGCAGAAGTGCCATCTGCAAGCCAAGGAATGCCTGAAGCTACCAGAAGCTAAGAGAGACACATGGAACCAATTTTTCCCCTCATAGCCCCAAGAAGAAACCAACCTTGCCGTCACTTTGATTTTGGATTTCTGATTTCTAGCCTTCGGAACTGTGAAACAATAAATTTCTGTTGTTTAAGCCATCCAGTTTATGGTACTTTATTATAGCATCCCTAGGAAACTAATACACATGGTTTTCAGCATAATTAGATTGACTGCTAAGTTTTGAATGAGTATCCTCCAAAAATCCATGTGTTAAAAGTTGCTCCTCAGGTTGGCACTACTGAGAAGTGCTTTGAGAGGAGGGAGGTCCTTAGGTCATGGGGGGTGTATCCTCAAAAGGATTGTGGGACCTCACTGGTCCTCTCAATGACTGCTTCCTGGCTCATGATGTAAGTGGTTTGCCCTACCATACACTCCTGCCAGGATATATCATCAGAGACCCAAAGCAATGGGGTTGCCTAATTTTGACTAGAAACTCCAGAATTTTGAGCCAAAATTTTCTCATAAGGGAATTGCCTTGGGTATTACACTATAGCGTTGTAATACTAACTATAGTATTGTAGTGCTGACTGATAGATAGCTAATAGAAGAGGGTTTATACATCATCCATTACTGCAGTAACACTGCATAACAAGCAAACTTGAAATATCAGCAGCTTCTAGCACCAAGTGTTGATTTCTCTCTCACCTATCTGTGGGTTGGGCTCTGCTCTGAGCTGTGAGTTTGGGGTAGGTCTGCTCCAGATGTTTGTCATCCTCCTTGGACCAGTATCTACCTGAGATATGTTCTCCTGGTGAAAGGCAGTTTTGTGAGAGGGTAAGTGCATGATGTAAATACTGGTCATACCTCTGTGCCATGTCTGTCAATATCCCATTGGCTAAACCACATTTCATGGCTAAGTCCAAGGCCAAGAGAAAGGAAAGTCTGCTACTTATGAGGTCATGGCAAAGAGATGGGTGATAGGGGAGTGAAGAATTACATGGTCTTCCACTTTTTATTTGAATTTCATCTGAAATCCAAAGAGTGTTTATGTTCCCAATTCAAAATTAGTGCTGAAGGAAGAAAAAATTTTTTTTACAGTGTAGACTCAATCTTATAGCCCTGTATCACACTTCAAACAAAGCATTTACAGATGACCTCTTATTAGCAAAGATGTTAAGATCTTTGAAGCAAATAACCAAAGGGCACTATCAGACATCTCATCTATAAAATAGTACTGTCAAGTGCACAGACATCCTACATTGGTAAGAGATGCCAAAGTTTATGGCTTTCCAGAAGGAACAATTGTTCTGGAAACTTAAGAAAGGTGCCTTTGGGCACCTTCGTAACTGGGGAGCACAAGACTAAGTTGTGTTCCACTGTTTGACATGGAAGTCAACAGTTACAAGGCAGCATTGTTTCTTCTTGTTTCTTTTCTCCACTCCTTACCTGTAGTAGTAGATTAAGATTGGCTCAAGAAAGCATCCTAACTTTCCAGACATAATAGTAGTGCTTCGTATACATACTTAGGAATGTTACAATGTACTCGTCACAACCATGACACCACCACCAACTCCAGCAAAGACTTTATTTGTGGAATGCAGAATGACAAAGTGGTTTTGGCTATCCACCCAGACTATTGATCTGAAATCCTGCTCTTCTACTTCCTGGATTATTGTGCTGATCAAATGAGACAGTCCATGTTAAGATTGGTTCCTGGCACAGAGTAAGGGCTTAAATGTTATCTTTTATTTTTTATCAGCAATATCAGATTTTAAACATTTAACTAAAGAAAACGAATTTATACCAGTGCAGTCGAACTGCCTACTATGTTGTTCCATCAGGCAGTGGAATCAGGAAAATACTAATGTCTTGACAGTTACTAAACTATTACTTTCTTTTTTAGTTGGGGAGGAGTGGACAGCACTGGGGTTTGAACTCAGGGCCTCACACTTGCTAGGCAGGTACTTTTATCACTTGAGCCACTCCACCAGCCTTTTTTTGTGAAGGGTTTTTTCGAGATAGGGTCTCATGAACTATTTGCGGAGGGCTGGCTTCGAACTGCAGTCTTCCTGATCTCTGCCTCCTGAGTAGCTAAGATTACAGGTGTGAGCCACCGGCACCTGGCACTAACCTATTACTTTCATTCCCCCAAATGCTCCATTTTTTCCTTTAATTTCTCTACACATCTCCAAGGCAACTGGCTGTATTAAATGATAATTAAATGGGAATAGTAAAGATGTTAGATGTTCTTGATGTGTCCAGGAAGGGGTCATTTAAGGAAGGGTTGGATGATCTTCCATTTGTATGTTAAAACTGGTTAAGGTTAGAGATTTGTGTTTAAAAAGCTTTGTGAGTTCTTTGATGGTAGGAGCCATGTACTATTGAGCTTTGACAAGCACACGGTACTCAATAAAGAGAAAATAAAAATATAAATGATCAAAGAGATAATATGAAATGTAACTCATCGAAAAGATGGCATGTTCTGGTGGTTTGACTATGGAAGAACATGTAATATACAAAGGATTCAGCAGGTGATTCAACCAAATAGTAAGAATCACCAGGCACTGACATATGAAGAAAAAAAGTGAACCATAAAAGATGGTTAGCTTTCTCTTTTCATGGAACGAATGTGTTTAACCAGGCTTGAGTGCACAGGCATCAAATTTAGAAGACCGGTGTGAGTATCCTCGTGGAAGGATTAGAATGTTGTAATAGTATTCCTAGAAGAAAAGCAATGGAGAAGTTGGAAGATATTCAGGTAGTACTTGGGGGTTTGCTGTGTCAAAAACTCCTTTAAAATGTCCTGCCAGCCACTGAAGTCCCTGCATGCGAAGTCATCAACAAAAACCACCTGAAATTACAAAGGCACTTGGCGAAATTTATCAGAGGTGACCTACAATTGTGTCCTTTTCCTGTGTGCTACCTTCCACTACTTGGCTCCTGGCCTTGAAATTTGCAGTTCCTTTAGACGGGCACCTAATTGTAGACTTATTTGAAAGCAGGTACCCGGTTCTTCCAGTACCTTCCCACATGACAGCTTCTCCAGGCTTCAAGTTTACTAAATGTTGCCAGATTGGTTTCCAAAGCGGTATACCAATTTGCACAGTTTTGATTGGGGTATGAGAGTTGAATTTGGTGTATTGCCAATAGTTGGCATTGTTAGCATGCAAAATTTTTACCAGTCTGTAGGTGTGAAATGGTCATTTCTTATGGTTTAAATTTTCATTTACCTGAGTACTAATGAGGTTGGGCACATTTTTATGTTGATTGGACAGTAAGTGTTCGTCTTTGGAAAAATGCCTGTCTTCTGTCCATTTGCCTATTGGCCTTCCTTCCTTCCTTTCTCCCTGTCTTCCTTCCCTTTCTCCTTCCCTTCCCTCACTCCCTTCCTTCCTCCCCGCTTTCCTTTCCTTGTGTCATCTTTTTTGAAACAGGATTTCATTATGTGACCTGAGCTCAGCCTCCAGAGTACTGGGATTACAGGTATGTGCTACCATACCTAGCTTGGCGTTTGTTTCTCTAGTTTTTTCTTTAGATCTCCTGAAGAATACACCTTTTTGCTTACAGTTTTATGTGTATACTCTCAGCCCATAGCTGGTCTTTTCATTTTTAATCGTATTTTTGGATATCCAAGACTTTTTAATTTTAATATAGTCAAAATTGCCGGTCTGTTTCCTTTATGGTTTGTATTTATTATATCTTTTAGAAACATTTTCCTAGCCATATTCTCTCTCTCTCTTTCTCTGTCTCTCTCTCTCTCTCTCTCTCTCTCTCTCCATATATATATATATATATATATATATATATATATATATATTCCTCCCCCCAGTGTTTTAAATTTCTACTGCTTTTCGTATTGTTTGTCTGGCACGCCTGTTTTTTTCAGTAGGGTTTGAGGAAAGAATTTGTTGTCTAGCATGCTATGAGCCATGAACTGTAAGAATATTCTTGTCCACTGTGAGTACACTTGCCCCAGTACTTTTGATGATTGAAATGCATTTGACGTTCTATATCAAATTATTCATTTATTAATGGGCCTGTTTTGGGATCAGATAGCTTGTTTTGGACTTTGAGAAAGTGATGTTAATGGGGCTATGTGTGCTAAAATACATACTTTAGAAAAAGATACAGATGACTGTGGGATATAAATGAATAATATTTTATCTTAGAATGTCCCCAAAAGAGGGAAAGATGTTGATCACAGTCTAGCTGAAACAATTTCTTAGGATGGCCCACTATATACTTGGAATTAAGCATTAACCTTAAATCTTTAAACATTTAAATTAGTAACAGAGTCATACGAAATCAGTAACCATAGGCCAAATGGCAAATTAATGAAGATGCTATGAATAAAGTATTTTATCAAATGTGATAGCTATACCTAAGATTATTTTGTTTGTGGACAGAACACTTCAGCATGTGAAATCCATGCAAAGCAAAATCAAGGGCAAAACTAAGCATATCCTAGGAACAATTCAAATGTAATTAAATGCTGATCTTGTGGAATGAATTGATTTGTGAGAGAATGGGTGATTATAAAAGAGTGAGACTGCCCTCTGAATCACTTTGGCTTCCTGTCTTGCCATCTGATCTTTCCTCTTGCATACCCCCTTGGTATGAGCTGTGGGCACTAGAATTCACTCACCAGAACTGAGCAGAGGCCAGCACTATACTGTAAGCTAAATCTCTTTTCTTTATATGATACCCAGCCTCAGGTAGTTTGTTTTAGCAATTGAAAATGGGCTAATATAATATGCTAATCTAGGCCTTATGTACCACTTTGAAAAGAAGCATTGCTTGGTTTTTTATAAAATGACCACATAATTGTGTTTAGCTAAAAAGTGAAACACGTGATTATCTGTCTTTTTTGGGGGGGCAGTATTGGGATGTGAGCTCAGGGCCTCTTGCTTGCTAGTCAGGTGCTGTACCACTTGAGCCACTCCACCAGTCCTTTTTTAGTTGGGTATTTTTTGAGAGAGGATCTTGCAAATTATTTGCCCGGGCTGGCTTTGACCCATGATCCTCCTGATCTCTGCCTGCCGAGTAGCTGGGATTACAGGCATGAGCCACCTGCTCCTGACTTGATTATCTGTCTTTATCTATATTTTACAACCCATCTATTCCCAGAGGCAGTTCACAATATTAAAGCACATTTAGGAGTGGTTAACTAAAAGCGGAAAAGAAAAAAAGGCAGTGGCAGCCACATTGTGTTGATTACATAGTCCAACCCTGTTCTGATGAGTCCATTCCCTTCTAAGCATTTCAAGAATTTGATGTTTTTTTTAATTTTACCCTTCAAAAGTAACCTTGGATTAAATGCAACTTTGTACCATTTCTCAAAACATAGCCAAGGCTTGTCTCCTGATGATTATAAAATGTAATTAAAATGTGTATTAAAAAGATTTGCCAAGGACATGTCTTGTCAGTTGTCTCTGCCACTAAATTCTGCAAGTTATTTGCATGCCATTTTCTCCCTAGTGGGATTTGGATAGAAATATATAATCTGGACCTTCTGATTCTTAGATTCCAAAATTTATAAAGGCAGTGTACTGGGTTAATTCATTGGGGTATGAGCTCATCACATTCTTTATGCCAGAACAACTCTCAATACAAGTTGGGTATCCTTTATCAAAAAAGCTTGAGACCAGTAGAGTTTCAGATTTCAAATTTTTTCACATTTTGGAATATTTGCCTATACATAATGAGATAGCTTGTGGATGAGACCAAAGTCTGAACATGAAATTCACTTATGTTTTATATACACCTTATTCACCTGGCCTGAAGGTAATTTTACACAATATTTTTGGTACACTTGTGTTTTCACTATGCCCTGTGACATGATTTCAAGTGTGGAGTTTTCTCTGTGGTGTTATGTCAGTCTTCAAAAAGTTTGAACTCAGGGCCTCACACTTGCTAGGCAGGCACTCTACCACTTGAGCCACTCCACCAGCCCTTCTTGTGTTGGGTATTTTCAAGATATGGTCTCACGAACTATTTGCCTGGGCTGGCATTGAACTGCAGTCCTTCTGATCTCTGCCTTCTGAGTAGCTAGGATTGCAGGCGTGAACCACTGGTACCCAGATTCATAAAGTTTTGAATTTTGGAGCATTCTGGAGTTTATATTTTGGATTAAAGATGCTCAGCCTGTATTACAAAGTTCACGAGAACAGCATGGTGATCTTTATTTATTCAGTAACATTCTGGGTAATTCCTGTATGTCAGGCCCTGGTGTGGATACCGAAGGAACCAACATGACTGAGGATTATCAAGAATGTCCCCCCATCTACTTGGGGAGACTGACTCACCAACATAAACCTGTGAGCTGGTGTTTCATGATCTTGCATGGTGTACCCAATGGATGTTTAAAACAATGCAAGTAAAAATCTAAAATGGCCAAAAAGGGACAGAAGAAAGAAAGAGTGACTGGTGTTTTTAAGCACTCAAACGGAAACACTGATGGTTAGGTAGAAGATACAGTACAGGGATAGCTGTATATTTTCCAAGTTTCTTTTTTTCTTTTTTTATTCATCACCATTTCAGATAGAAATGTTTAAGGGAAACAGCAGGGAAGGACTGCCAGGAACATAGCAATTTGGTTTACCAAGATCATTATATTTAGTACTTTAATGTCTAGCTTTTGAGGTGGGGGTGAGGAGTGTTGAATTTAAGAAAAAGTAAACAGTTGTTCTTAATTATACCATACCATGGGACTTGGTGTGCTAGCTTCAAACAAAAATAATACAGCATTTTCACCATTATAGGAGTATCAGTGATTAAACAGAATCGATCATCTGGTTATGATTGGGGATTATTACAGTTAAATAATGCTAAGCTTTTGAGATGAGCAGTAAACTCCAAATGGAATTCATGGCTAATAACATCAGCGAGGCAGTTTATTGTGTAATGTTGTATTTATCACCTCCTTAGAAAGACAAATGATCTTTTCTGTTTGCAAAGTGTATTACATTTTTGAAATTCATATATCATCTGATGTATTTTATATAATAACACAATAAAATGTTCCCAGATTTGACATGTTGAAAAACATTGTCTTCTTAGAGAAATGAGCTTGCATAAATTACTTTACTTAAGAACCCACAAAGAGGAAAAGGTCTTTGCCTTTTTGCTTTAGCTGTCAAGACCCTTGATTATAGTGAGTAGTTCATCTCTAATGCCTGAGATATGTATTTGTTGGCTTTAAAAATTCTTGTGTTTAAATCTATTTGGGTAGGTTGGATGGGAAAGGATTTGGTATTGTAATATTACGTGATAAGGAGCTACAGTTTTGCCCATAGCTCTGGGCAAGATGGACCCTGCCTTGGGTCCTGGCTTCAAGAGGACCCCTTGCTGGCTGTCCTTGGACTATGCCCCTTACCATCAGGTGAAGGGTCTTTAGTGCTGAGGGGATGTACCTGTGTCCTCATCTAAAACACAGTTTGTAACCCCAATACTTGAAATTTCCTGTCCAGACTTGCTAGGGCCCATGGAGGGTGTCTTTCTTGCTTGGAAGACCATGTCTGGGCTGGTGGTGGAATGTGAGCAGAGAAAGAGGGTGGGCTGAGGGCTGGATCCAGCTCTCCAACACGTTTCTGCCCTGAAATCTGTGGAATCTGAGAATTCTAAAATGGGAGCTTGAAAAGGTAGGAGGATAAAATGTATTTGATTTACTAGCCTGTAGCCTGATTTACAGCTTCAAGAGGTATGTGACTGGACCTCCATTTGTGTTCTTGTCTCAGACCCTAAAAATGTGGGGATGGGCTTAAGAAATTGAATCATAGTCTTTAAAAATATGGAGAATATAAGGTTCTATTCCCCACACTACAGTGAGTACTCATTAGGCTATATTTAGAAGAATAATGGCAAATATGCTGTATCAAACAAGCTCTTTTAGAGTTCAAAACTTTCAAATGCTTTAAAAATGGAAACTATTTAGTGAAAAATTGAAAATCCTATTTTAGTTTTTCCTTTTTCCATTTGTAGACAATGCCTTATGTCCATCCATCCTTTTTTTTCCACTAAGGATTTTATTGGGAGAAAACTCTAGAGAAGAGGTATACATGTTGATTTGATTTTAAAAAAAAAACAGGTTTGGTATACCAGAGAGCACATGGCATTAAGGAAACCTACAGTAAATTATTAAGGCAACACTCTGTGACCACTATCTTGAAAGAAATGATTTCTTTGTCCTTGACCATGACTATAAATTAAGAAAAAGTTCTGTTATCATTCCATTCTGTGTATGCTAACACCTGGCTGTCCTTACCATCAGCAAGGATTGGAGGCTGGCCAGTGTCTGCAGTGAAGAACAAGAGAAAGGACAAGAGAAGGGTGACATTTGGAAAAAAATGTGGTTAAAAAAACACATCCCCTTCCCTCCTCTCCACTCTCTTCTTGTTTTGTCTCCTTTCCATTCTTTCTTCTTCCTTTCTTCCTTTCCTCCTCCTCCAACAAGTCTGCAGTGAACACCTCTCATAGGCATAGACAGCCATGAATAAGAATGGGAAATATCTACAAATCTATCTGTGGGTGATAAGGCATGAAATGTTAAGGAGCATAGAAATAATCATGCCTAAAATTCCTTCAGGCACAATCTCAAACACATCGTTTTATAATAACTAATGGATAGAGACTGTTACTGTCTCCCTTTGTCAGAAGACAAAATCGAGACTGTGAGAAACAAGGCAATTTATTTAAGGTCACACAGCAGTAAGTAACAGTGCTAGGAATCCAACCCAGGGAGCTTGCTCCCAGACACCATGTCCTTCACTACTGTCACATTGTGATATCCTGCCTGGCAATATGGCAACATGCATTAATGTGGATGGAACAGCCAGAAGTTATAGGAAAAGAAAAGAGAAGGAAACTATAGTTATTAGTGTTTAGTAAGGAATGCAGAAACCACCGTAGGTATTTCAAATGGAGTGTATTTAATGCAGGGAGTTGGTTCTAAAGGTAGTGGAAGAGCAACAGGAGCAAAGGAGATGCAGTTACCCAGAGTTCAGTAATTAAGGAATATTGTTACTGTCAAGACTGGAGCAGCAAAATGGTGGAGGGGATGTGACTTAAAGTCCACAGCATTCACCCCAAGGCTGCTGTTGCGTGGGGTTCCAGGAGCCAAGGTCTTGTTGATGTTATTGGAGTGTTGGTCACCTTGCAGCCCATGTGCCTCTGCCATGTCACATTTGATTCCACTATCATAGGAATCCCCACTTACTGTCTGTAGCCCTGGATAAACCCAGGAGCAGTAAACAAACAGGGCTTCTATATCATTCTTCCTGTTTTTCTAATCTCTCCTCAGTGCCTATCATTGACAGAATCTTAACAGAAACTTAGTTGGCAGGGGAGCCTGGGAAATGTAGTTTGTGGGCTGTCAGCTACCCAACATACATTAAAAACACTAGAAGGTCACATTGGGACTGAAAGCCAAAGCAGATCCCACATATTCAATGTTGAACAAGGAAATGTGGACACAGGGAGGAAAAATTGTATTTAATTGAATCTAAAGATATAATTTATTGTTAAAATGTACCACAATTTTGCATACCATTAAGAACAAAAATGCTGTCAAATTATGTCACACCACCAGTTATGAGGTACATCCTACGTTTTCCCTCAAAATTCAATAATAAAACAAAATTTAATAAGTAAATTGACAAAAGAGTTGACACATCTTACCCATAAAGATATACAGATGGGCAATAAGCACATACAAAAATTCTTTTTTTTCCTTTATTGTTGTATTGGGTGGGGTTGTGGCATTTACACAGATTTAAAAAGTCCCTCTTAAAATGAAGAGCTATGCTGGCGGAGCGGCTCAAGTGGTAGAGCACCTGCCTTGCAAGTGTGAAGCCCTGAGTTCAGACCCCAGTGCTGCCAAAAAAGGAAAAAAAAAAGAGATATGCTAACGCCCTCAATTCACATGTGGGGACAGCTTTCTACTATGTGACTATTATAATACACTCTAAGTGATATGAAAGGTCTGGAAAGATTTTTCTGACTTCTGAGATGCATCTTTAAAGATGAATCTGAATTTCCCGAGGAAGTGGTTTTCCAGGAAGGATGAGAAGTCGTTTTTTCTAAGGGCACAAAGATTGGGTGAAACCTATTGCATTTGGGAATGTGAAGGGGTTTTGAATTCCTGCTGTGTAAGATGTAAATTAAGTGAGCCTGGAGGCTTGCATGGAATCTATCATGTAGGAACTCCATGTGAAGTATTTTACCATTTTTCCTAAAAGCTGACAGCAGCCACAGAAGGGTTTAAAGCACCATCAAAAGTCTATTTAAAATTTTACTCAGGACTGCAGTTCTGAGTAGGTTGGTTCCTACCAGTTTGGCTGCATCTGTTGTACAATATTGAAATACTTTCTTACAAGCTGTGGATAGCTGTCATTCTGGGCTCCCTATAGCTTTGTCCACCCCAGCCCTTCTCCTGGGACCCTCCAGATGTTGTGCCTGGCACAGTCGGGGCCATTGCAATTGACCCCAGTTCTCTGGTTGTTAGACAGCTTTCTATTACTATGACAAGATACCTGAGAAAATAAACTTAAAAAGAGGAAAGGTTTATTTTGTTTCATGGTTTCAGGGGTATTAGTCTGTGATTGATGGTGCCACTATTTTGGGTCTGTGGTGAGGCAGTATATTATAGTTGGGTGCCCATGGGTGTAACTGTTCATCTAATGGCCAAGATACAAAAAAAAAAGAGTGACAGGAAGGGGACAGGGTCCCAATATCCCCCTGAAGGGTACATTCCCAATGACTGGAAAATCTCTCATTAGACTCTCCTCTTAAAGGATCCACCATCTTCCAATTATGCCACAGGCTGGGAACCAAGTCTTTCACACACTTTGCGGGAAACTTATCCAAACCATGGCGCCTGGTCAGTGGCTTGCCGTACTGGTTGTTAAATGTTTTGAATGTCATCACTGGTTTCACTGTATCAGTTTAATGCTTAGTTTTTGTTGGTTTTTCAGTTCACTTTACTATATTGTAAAGAAATTTAGTGGCTGCTCTGAGCCGGTGGTTCCTAAAATGTGGTCTCCAGGGCAGGAGTATCAGCATCTTTTGGGAGGTGGTTAGAAATGCAAACTTCAGCCCATCCCAGGCAGACTGAACCAGAAACTCTAAGACTAGAACCCAGCAGTCTGTTATTTAACCAGCACTCAGGGAGATTCTGGTGCCCACTCCAATTTGAAGACCACTTCTCTGAGCCTCTTGCTTTCACAAGCATCTGAGTAAGTCCTCTTTGAACAATTGGCCATTATTAATCCAAGGCATAAAAGCTCATATATGTTAGTAGTCTCACTGAGGGGTCAGTGTGGTTCTGAAAAGACTGAAGATACAGGAAGTCAGCACTAGATGGATGAACTAGTTACTGCATTTTAAAAACTGTTATGCAGTGAAGTACTTTGGACAAAGTATTAAGGATTTGGAAACTGTGTTAATCATGTTTTATATTTTCTATGCTTTGTGATGCTTCACATCTTGGGACCTTGCAGACACTGGGCAGAACTGTCCCTTCCAGGGTTAGCTAATTGCTAGTGATAGTAAATGACTTGCCTGTGTCTCAATACCTTTGATAAGCAAACCAACAAATCCTGAGTCCATACCCCCATTTTCCTCTTGTTGCCAAACTCCCACAGGCCAGCATACTACTATCTTTCTGTCCTCAACCACCCCAGGGTTGGGCATCAGTGCACTAGAGGTCATCCTTGTAGACTGGAACCTGCCGAAATTATTCAAACTGCCCAACCTTAAGCCTACTCAGTTGCTTACTTTGCCTCACCTGTGTCTTTCCTTAAAAACCTCAGTCATGTTTTTTGTCCCTTCTGCCCACTGGTTAACCTCGTGCACTCCCATGTGTGGCATGGTGTGCCCTTCTTAGAAACTTTAATGAACTCTTCTTTCAAAAGCTGTTTCCATGTTTGCCATCTTACCATACCCAATAGAAACAAATCCCAAGTACATTTCAAAACGAACCAGATAGAGTTGAGTTCCAATTGGATTATCATTTACCCATCGTGTGACCTTGGGAATATTACTCATTCTAAGCCAGATTTATTATCCTTATCTGTAGAACATGGCACAAGACTTCAGTATGGTGAGACTATTGTAATGACTGATTATAATACACAGAAAGTGAGAACTCAAAAAATGACTGTGGCCAAGGAAGTGAGAAAATAAAGGAATAAAATCCCTTGTTGGCTCAAAAATGAACAAGTACAACACATGGAGAGAAAGCTTTTCAGATTTACATACCCATCTTAATGTTCAGTTACCACCAGCAACAAACCAAGAGATATTTCACATATTGTTTTTGTTCCCCTACTGAAAAGCTATTTTTCTCTATATTAAATGATGGGTGCTGTCCCTGCTAAGGAAATAAAACCTAATAATTAGTCTTGTAAACAAGAGAATTAAAGGAAGCATAGTTTATCACTTTTCCTTACTCAAGTGTCATTTTGACATCTACACCTACCTTTACTAATTACCTGATGAGCAAACTTATCAGGTAACATGGAAGAGAGACAAGTCTTTGGAATTTGGAACCATTCTGGCTTTAAGACAAATAAGGCCTTGTGACCTTCAGTGAATCACTTAATAGTTTCAAACTTCAGTTTCCTTATCTGTAAAAGGAGATAAGAATGTCTACCTAAGAAAGATGTTTGAACAGATCAGATAGAATGAAAGTAATGTCTCATTAATGGAAAGCCTGATGTTTGAACCCCACTAGTCTGAAGGGCTTAGAAATAACCAAGCCCCACCACAGCCCCCAGATTGGAGGCTATTTTCTCCTTCTCCCATCCCTCCCTCTTTCCTCCTTCCAGTGGCTAGACAAAAACATTTTTCAGGATTTGAATCATTTCCTTCTTTCTCACTGGAATTATGACCCACACGAGAATTTACTGCTCAAAACAGTCATCCGTATAATGACCAGATGTACTCCTGCCTAGTGCAAAGACAGCTTCAGCTATCATTCCATCCAGTTGGCATCTTGGGCTGAATGTGTTGGATTCAGTAATCTCAGGACAAATAATCTTACCTGTGAGTCCTACAGGGAGAACAGGAAATGCCCAAGCAAGTTCCATCTGATAGTGGGGGTCAGCCCATCTAGAAGCCTTCCTTTGTACCCTCAAGTTGCCCATTCTTGCAGGTCTTCCTTCTGGAAGTCTTCCCAACAATTTCACCAGTCAGGATTCCTGTTTGGCTGCATGTGTATTGCTCTTTGGCCAGGCCTGTGTGCTTTGGCAGGGGTGTAGGGGGGGTTCTGTGACCAAGGTGCCAAATGTTTCATGTAGTTTGGTGTCTGAGTCCATTTGATCATACAGAATCTCCAGCATGGCTTCCTGGTTTTCCCTCACAAGATTTTGCACAGGGCCAGGTACCTATGAAACACTCAAGAAACTTCCTTTGATTCACCAATTGATTCCATTCAAGGTCCAAGATGGTCTTAGATATTCTTTGAAACAATTAAGAGTAGGTACAGATCAGTCTGTCCACAGATTTGCCTTGCAGAGTGACTTGTTAGTTAACTTATTTTCACAGCTGTGGAGAAGTTGTAGTATTTTTTTTGGGCAGTCACCCGCCCCCAAGAATAATTGACTTTTCATCCCCATACACACTAAATAGTATGGTATAGTTTCAATATTATAGTTTCAGGCAAAGATGCACTCACTAATTTCCCTGATACAATGCTTTCTATTTCAAGAATATGGAATGGAACAATTTTTGAGTTGCAGGCAGGTCAGTGTGGATGAATATTTTACTTTTTGGATGTGTGTCACATAGTTTCTGTGAAGGAGTAACATCTTTTACTTCTCTTCAGTTCGGGGTTCAGTGGCAGAGAGGAAAATATTCTAAACATCACACGCCAAAATGTCTCTGTCACAAGACTATATAACCTTGCCCTTGTAGCATGAATGCAGTCATTAGATGATCCAATAAAACTTCATTTACTAAAACGGGATTTGGCCCGTGCATATGCCCTCTTTTGCAGCTCCCTACTTTAGTCTTTTGTGAGCATTCATTTTGTCTCTGTGTCTCGAACTTCTTCATTTTGCCCTAAAGGGTTTTATCTGTGCTACTTTAAGTGCAGTTTATTTTGAGTGCAAGATAATCACCATTTCCCAAAAGGTTGAAAAATTAATACAGAAAATGGCACAGAATAAAGAATTCTCCTTATAATGAATGATTCACCCACACCCTTTCCTTTACCAATCCCACCCACTCTCAAGTCTTCCTTTATTTCTATGGTGAGTAAAAGAAACCTTCATTACATTACATTATATGAGCAAACTATTTTTAACATCTTGAGAGTTGTTTATTATTTGATAGACCTGTTTTCATTGTTTAGTTAATGCATTTCTATGCATATCTTAGTTTGAATGGAATGCATCATAGTTTTCCTATTCCAAACCCTGGAAGTATTTTTGTGTTTAATGGCTTTTTCCTCAGCAGGTGAATGTTCAAGAATGAATTCCTGTCTGTCAGTGATGGATAGTTGTAACTTCAGGGGAAACCTTAACTTTCCCTCACCTGTGGAGGAGTCACTAGTCCAAGGCAGTGAAGGCTACTCCAAGTGGCATCCACAGACCACCATTCCATGTCTGTCAGGACCCTGGAAGGTGCAGGAGATTTGGAGGAGATGCAAAGAGGGAAAAGGTGGGCCCTGGTGTCATGTTTGGGTGGCATTCCTCTCTTCTGTGCATAGGAAGCTTTGTCAAACTGCAGACATGTAGTGTATGACTATAGTCCCCCCTCCCCATCTTTCTGTGTCTGATTTTCCTATGTCATCTGAAGTCATTCCTTGGTCTCAGTACCTTCATTTATAACAGAGTTAAAATGCCTTTGTTACGAAGGATATAGGTTTACCATGAGGTCAAAACAAAAGTGCCATGCCCATGTGAGCCCAGTCATCAGCTGAGCATTTACAAGGAATTTGGAGGCTGAAACATCACAAGTTAAGTGACATCTCAGGTTCCTAAAGTTGCTTAAAGGGCATGGGACTAGGGCTAACTTGCGTGACTTCCATTGCTCTCATTTCTACCTTCACTCAGGTTGTTGCTGAGGCTGTAGCACTAAACAAGACAGACATGACACTTGACTGTGTGGAGCTCACTGGCTAAGATGTAGCCAAGTCCAAACCCTTTGGAGACTCCTGTGCTAGAGGCCAAAGGGACACAACACAGTGTGGTCAATAATCAATGATGACAGAAGACTTACAACATACAATGATGCCAAAACTTACTTGGATGGAGGCTTGTGTCCTTCTGACTTTGGGGTAACACAAGATAAGCGAAAAGTAAGGCAACATATCTTATGGAATAAGTCCCCAAACTTGGAAGAGTTCCATGCTATGGGCTTAAGGGTCTGACCAAGCCTAGCCAGTGAGGAGCATGGATGAGTGCTCACGTTGGCTGTGCTCCTTGGCACCTACTGAGCTTTAGTGCCACTCCCAAAACCATGTGTGCAAGTTTGGTTCCCTTGGTTTTGGGATACAGCTGAATCCTCAAACCTGTACTCCCACCACTTAATGGACAGGAACAGGTAGGTGGTAATTGTGTCATAAATTAATGATTTCTGTATGATTGCATGATAAAATCTAAGTCATTTCAGTAGCATTGGAATACCAGTTGCTCTCTCCCATGAAGAAAGCAGGTTTTCATAATTTCCAATGTTATCATAATCAAAGAAATCAGAGACCTACTCATCCATCCGTCTTTCCAATGAAACCAAATGCCTTTGAATTCATGCTGGGGAATCTGCTGAAATAAACACCTACAAAAACACAAAAACATACTAACCAATGGCTGCCTCAGGGAAGGACAAAATACATGGGTGCAGTTTTCATCAAAACAGGCAGGGGGAAAAACCGTTTACCATATCTTTTGTGGTTGGTAATAAGTTTAATTCATATACTTAACTTCTTTTGTACAATTCTTAGCACCACTCAGAGGAAGTTCTTTTTCTTCTTCCTTAAAAAAAAGTTCCAGTCCAAACCATCAGCCTCTGTAGGTTGTCTTAATTGCTACTTTGCACTGCACTGGACTATGACTCTGATTTTTGGCACATGCTATCATACACAAAGTTCCTAAAATAAAATGCTCCAGGATATCCTAGGAACTCTTAGAAGGCTTTAAAAAGGGACTCACACACTGAAAGAGGATCTTTGATGAAGACAATTCAGACAAGCAGAATGATGATCACAGCAGAATTACGTGACTAATTGATATCTTGAAGTGGGTCTGGAGAGTCTTCGCCACCTAACTTATCATGGTTGGGGGAGGGTGACGAGAATCCAGGTTTGATAAAGACAATTGTTTTTTCCTCCCCAAGTGACTATACATTTAAATAGCTAAAACATCTGTTCAGCAACCTAGTAAAGCATGTATACTCGGAACGCTTGAGGGAAGAGCCTGCCAAACAATCGTTTGAGAGGGACTTTGCTGAGGGAGAGCACCAAGATAAAGCAACCGCTGTTTGTTTTGTCTAGTCAGGGGGAGAGCCAAGGCAACCAATATTTTGAGTTTCTTTTATTTCATTTGTGAAGGATTATTTGAGAAAGGGTGGCGAGGGGTGGTTTCCTGACAGGAATTTTTTTAAGCTGTCCATTCATTAGTAGAAGAGCAAGGGAGCCTTGGATGTCAACGCCTAACAAACTCTTGAGACCAGCTACCAAACCACGAAAAGTGACTTTCTTCCCGAGTGTTCTCTCCAGTCCTTCTGATGGAAGCAGAAACGGGGAACAGCATGGAGACAAGAAAGAGGGCCAACAGAGGTACTCGAATCGCCCTGGCCGTGTTCATTGGTGGCACCCTGGTCCTGGGCACGATTCTCTTTCTAGGTGAGTGGAGCACTGGAGACCAGGGGAACTGGGCCTGTGTCCAGAAGCTTCCTCATGCTTTATTCTAGCAAACCTGGTCACAATGCAGGTGGATGGCTGTTTGCTTGTGTTAGGAGGTGGTACATCTTCAAATATGCAAATGAAAAAGAAGGCTTTTCTTTAGTACCAAATGTATAGCCCAGAAGGCAAAATGGGGATAAAGTGATTTTAATTGGGGAATTTGCTTGCACTGAGGAAAAAAAAAATCATGTATTCTGTTTCACAAATTGAGTGTTTATGAATTCATAGTCAGAGATTTTCATTTATTTTGCGAGGTAACACTTTACACAGCGATTAAAACCATGCCAGAATTTCTTTTCATTTGACTTTTGTTAATGTTTGTTTGAACAAATTACAAAACTTAATTCACAAAATACCAATCAGTCCTTTCAAGTGCACCTTTAATGGGATTCTTCAATTTCTTTTGAATCCAGTGACTCAGATGGGATGCAATATTAATTCTGACTTTCCAATAGATTTAAAAATTAACATGAAGGGAAACATGTTTTCCTCCCAAGACTTGAAAGGTATTGTGATTCAATTATTTTAATGACTCATGGTGCGAATGATATATCCAGAGACTCGATGGATGTGAAAAGTGTATTCCTAGGAAATAGAAGCAAATATCTGGAAAAGGGATAAGGAATGTCCTAAAATTTTAGGCTTTCCAGAAAACCCTTGCTTATTACTCTTTTTATTTTTCTCATACAACCCGTAATGTTTCATTTGCTTGAAAGTTACCTAGGAACAAGCCCTATACTTAGGAGATTCTAGGTGCACTTTAAAATGAAGCAAGCCTGAAAACTTCATTCCTTGGCATATACAGAATGCAGGAGGCCATGTTTATTTTGGCAGGGCAAAACCAGTAATTAAACTTTAAAAGAGTTTGGGTTGTGTGGTTGAGAATTCTGCTAAAATGAGCAAACCATCTTTCCATGTTTTCTGTGGCTGAAGATTTAGGAAATTAGATGAGTTTATTGCTTTCTGGTGAAACTAAACCTCCTTCTCTTGCAACTCAATTTGTGGCTCTTGAAAACTGTTGTGAGATTTCTCAATGCTTGGGGTGTAGACAAATGTCCCCTCCTGAAATTCAAAACTGGAAAGAAATTCCATGGGCATGTCAAGCGACTACATACAATGGGAGAAATAACTAGAAGGTTAGGTTTTGCAAACACTTTCAGACTTAAAAATGATCATCGTATCTGCAAAAATATGCCCTCTTTTCAGTCACCTAACTGCTGCTTGCAGCTTTCCTAAACTCCTGTTTATGGTCATTACATTCAGGACCCATGGCATATGAGTTGGAAGATTCTCCATGACAGCCAATCTTTGTTCCTTGAGAGAAAATGTTTCTTTGGCACTAGCACTGAAGTTTTTAGAGCAGTGCTAGTATGGATAAAGAAGTCTGAATAAACAGAAGATAACTTTCCAGTGGGCCCAGTAACCTGGCTCTCACCTCCAGTTTCTAGGAGAAGCTGTGTAGGTGCAAGCTAAGGGTGTGCTCTCATTACCCAAAGTGTGGTCCGTGGACCAGCATCACTTGGATGTTTTGGTTGCATCCAGACCTAGCTGATTTACAACCTGCATTTTCACAAGACCCTGGGAAATTCACATAGGAATACAAGTTTGAAGAGGATTGCTTCAGGAGACCACATCCATTTGGATGTATACATTCAGGAACCCTCATTTGAAAAAAAAATTAAATATTTCTACACTATTTCAAAGTCACCCTCTTCCCCCGATGTTTTTTCACTGCCGTCCCACAGCTCTGCCACCACACTTGCTCTGCATCTAGCAAGGAGAGTAAGCCAGTGTTCTCCATGACAAAATTCTAGTTAGGATTTTCTCTTCAGGGAGGAGCTTCCTGGCTGATTTTGCAGTAGATCTCTCTGCCTCTCCAAATTGAGTCATATGTCTGCAATTTCTAGCATCCTTTCTTACCATTTGTCTTTGAGGCTCTGGGATGACCTCTCTTCTAGTCTTTGGACTTCTACAGTAAGAGCAATTGCCAGTGGCCTTAGGATAGTTTCAGAGAACCTAGCACACTAGAACCTAAAACATCAGTGTAACTGTGTACCCACAACCAGTTTATATTGCAAGTGTCCTTTCCTGTCCTCCTTCCCACCCTTCCTTCGCACAATCTGTTTGTCAGATACAGTGGTCAGCACACTTTTTCTGTCAAGGCTAGATGGTAAATATATTTGACTCCACAGGCCATAGTCTGTTGCACTATTCAGCAAGCACTGCTGTAGCACAAAAGCAGCCAATATGGACACAAATGGGCATGCCCAGGTACCAGGAAGATTTGATTTCTGGACACTGAAATAGAATTTCAGTAGTGTTCCATATATCATAAAATACTGTTCTTCTTTTGATTTTTTCCAGCCATTAAAAATGTAAAGGCCATTAATAGAAACAGAAAGAGGTGGGGGACTGGATCTGGCTGTAGACTAGAGTTGGATCACCTCTCTGCTGGATGATCCTTCTCATACTACTTTTTCTTCTTGCGGTGCTAGGGATGGAACCCAGGGCCTTGCTAAGCTTGTGCTCTACCACTGAGCCACTTCCCAAGCGCTTATTCTCATACTGTGCATGAATCTATTGCATTCTGAGGATATTTCTACTTGCTACAGAGAAATCTAAAACGAGAAACCAAATTGCTATTTCAGTTTTTTTAAAAAACAATTTCTAATATTCCTTATATTTAAAAATATTTTCTTTATCGTCTCTATTTCATTCATTTACACCATTTTTTGTGATGCTGGGCTTACATGCTTAGGAGGCAGGCAGTCAACTGCTTGAGCCATGCCTCCAGCTCTTTTTGCCCTGGTTATTTTTTGAGATAGAGTCTTGCTTTTTGCTGAAGTTGGCCTGGACCACAGTCTTCCTATGTATGCTCCCTGCTATAGCTGGGTTGACAGGTGTGTGCCACTACACCCCATTCTTTTCCATTGAGATGGGATTTCATGAACTTTTTTGTCCAGGCTGGCCTGGAACTGCCATCCTCCCAATCTCAGCCTCCCAAGTAGCTAGGATTATAAGTGTGAGCTACTGGCACCCAGCTTCATCTTATCTGGGTTTGTCAATCATTATTTTCAGGATCTTAAAAAAACCTCCACGGATATAATGCTTTTCCTTGAAGGGTTGGCTCTGTTGTGTCCCAATTAATTAAATTAAAAATCTTCCTTCAACTCATTGTCAGATAATAACTGATCTTGGTTCTGTTTCCTTAGAGGCCTTGTGTCAAGAATATTTTTAATGAAAGGAATAAGTCTTTAACTATTGTGTTAGCTTTAAAAAATAAGACTAGTATCAAAAAGGTATTGTCCAGAATAATAAAATATTATTATTTAGAATAAATTATACTTTTTCATCATTAAAAAAACAACAAATACTCATTAAAGAACATTGGGAAATAAATAAAAGTAGACTAAAGAGGAAAACCTTACCCCCAGGATCCCATCACCTATGCGTATTGGAATATTCCGCACTAATCTTTATGTCGCTCATGTGTATTTTTACCTTACTTCTTTTCTTTTTAAAGAAATCAAAGCACATCTTTATGCTAAGAAACTTCTTTTCTTAAAAATAGGCCTGAGATGTTCCACAGACAGTTTTCTTGAATCTGTAATGTAACACAGGTAAAAATGCTGTTTGGAGGATGGCAGCAGAGGAAAGAACAAAGAAAAAGCGGGATCCTCTTAGAATATGGGTTAATAAATAATGAAACTTGCCACACTGGCAGGTGATCTGCAGGTCTGCCATCTCTAGCAGAAACACAAGCACCCCCAAGCTTCCTGATTCTGCTTCTCTGTTGAGGGTGGCATGAAAGGCCTTGGTTTCCCTTCGCTCCTGCCATGGTCTGTTTCCCCACATCCACATCGTCAAATGACTCCTTGTTTCTGCTCACAGAGAACAGCGGTAATGGATTCCTCATAACTTCTCCAGCTACCGAGGAAAACAGTTCAAGTATTTTTGAAATTCTCAACTCAACATCTGCTAATGCCTATGAACTACTTTGAGTTTACAAATACAGAATCCTCTTGAACTTTTGCAGAAATCCATTTGGGTAATGTTGCCCTCCAGATGGGGAAATTGAGGCATTGGTGAAAATTATTACTATTGTGCAGGGCTTTTGTTTTTTCCTTCCCAGTGCTGAGGTTAAAACTCTGTTTTTTCAGGGGGGTACTGGGGTTTGAACTCAGGGACTACACCTTGAGACACTTCACGAGGTCTTTTTTTTGTGCTATTTTTTTCGAGACAGGATCTCAAGAACTATTTTGCCCCGGCTGGCTTCGAACTGTGACGATCCTCCTGCTCTCTGCCCCATGAGTAGTTAGGATTATAGGCATGAGCCACTGGCACCCAGCTTCTGGTTGTGGTTTTTGAAATGTTTGGGAGTAACTGGAATCTTGGTTCTCAAAACTACATATGCTTGGTAGCTAGGCTGGGCCTGGTGGAAGGAGGATGCATGGAGTCTGGGGTAGACAGACAGTGACTGCCACCAGATGATTGAGTTATATACAGTATATTTTTATCCCTTCCCTCCCCCTTCTGGTTGTACCCATATGGATGGTTTAGATAACATCCAGAACTCTAAATGCCACACATGTTAAGATTTCTTATTCCACTCTGGATTTTCTCCAAGTGACATAGTTTAAAAGTTTCAATTTCCCCATCTCTAAGATGGAGATGTAGTTACAAACATAAAGATTGAAAGTTGGGACTTAAAGCACAGATAATTGGAGATGAAGGACTCCTCTGATGTCATCCAGCCCAGTGGTTCTCACACCTGAACATGCACTAGCAGCCCCTGCAGGGCTTGATAAAACACAGATGGACAGGGCGAGTGTGGCTCAGAGGTACAGCCTGCCTAGCCTGTGAGAGGTTGTGGCTTCAGTCCTCAAACCCAAACCAAAGCAACATGGCAGCACCCTATCTCCAGAGTTTCTAAATCAGGAGACAGGGGTCTGGAATGTCTCTCTAACAGGTCCTCAGATGCTGCTGCGGCTCTGGGGAACACGGCTCTAGTTGAACCCACTCACTCATCTTCCCCATGAGAAAACTGATTTCAGAGCAACCAAGAGTCTTACCAAGGCTGCTTAGGTAGTGACCTAAGTGGTTCTGTGGCATTGAGCCAACTGGGTTTTTGAATAACCAGGTCAATACGGAGAAGGATGAACTGATATCAAATGTCTTGCCTATGTGCCTGATGGTGGTTTCCTCGATGGTGGTCTGTTACAACTCAGTCATTTATTTTGGTCTGTTTTTACAGTGAGTCAAGGTCTCTTAAGTTTCCAAGCTAAACAGGAGTACTGCCTGAAGCCAGAGTGCATCGAAGCCGGTAAGTTCAGTTTCTACCCTGTGTCAAATTATAATTATGGTACCTTGGGGAGTGGAAGAGAAAACAGGTGGTATTTTTAGGATTCTGTTTGCTTGAGGTTTACCAAATGTGAAATGCAATTTTGGAGAAATTTTAAGTTTACTTTTAAGTTTTGGTGTGAAGTAGTGGAGCTTAGGTTTCCTGTTTTCTTTTACTTTGAAAAAAAAAACAAAAAAAAAAACTGTGCAATATTGCAATATTCCAAGCCTCGTGAGTAGGGGCTTGGGAGGATGAATGACCTCTCCAAGACCCACGAGCAGAGACCAAGGGCCCCCTATGGCTCAGCTGGCGACAGATTCCTATTTATCTTAAGCAGTGTTTGTGTATCTTCTAGTCAGCAGGTCTGACCTGCCTGCCTCTAAAACAAGCATCCTGTGTAAATCCAAGCTTCTGCTGTCACCTGGAATCCCCTTAGGTCCCTCTATTCTGCAATGCTAGTCACACTTTTCTTAAGGTGAACAGGCCATATATTAGTGGGTGCCTCAAGATGAAGATTCATGTTTAAAATTGCCTCGGTTATGCAGCAATTATTAATCTAGATCCTGTGACCGACCCTGGTATCATGAGTTTAGGTTTTTCTTCATCATACTCAAGAGCCTCTGGAGGGTTTTAAGAGAGAGTATATCTTATGAGCACCTATAAAGATCTTCTTAACTGGGAGTGGTGACAAATGCCTGTAATCCCATCACTTGGGAGGTAGAGGCAGAAGAATCTCAAGATTGAAGCCAGCCTGGGCTACATGGTGAATTTGAGGCCAACTTGGGACTGCATGGCAAAACCCTGTCTCTGACAAAATCTGTGGAGAACTAGATTAAAGGGAGTCTTTCTTGGAGACGAAACATAGGGAGCAAGAATGGAGGAAGGTCACTCGGAGAAGAAGTCCTTTCCACAGACCAGATGAGGGGGGATGCTGCCTTGAATTTGAGAGGCAGAGAATGCAAAAGATTTAGGAGTTAAAGGGCTTGCTCAAGTTGCTGAAGGGTTTTGGATGGACTGTGAGAGAAAGCAGAGACTTCAAGGGTAATGCTTAGATGTTGAGAGATGGCCTTTGTTGAGATAGGAGAGACTTAGTGGAAAGAGTTCATAAACCCTGAGGATTTATATAAGGGTAATTGATTAGATTATGTTATTAGAGTTCATTTTTGTCCAATTATTAAGCAATCAATATTTTTTAGCAAGTAATGTGTTAACTGACTTATACTCACCATCTCATAAAACCTCTATAAGAACCCTACGAGGTCAGTGCTTTTGCCAGCTCCATGCACCAATGAGGGAAAGTATTTCTACAGGCAAAATAATTTGCTCAGGGTCACATCCTGCATTAGTGGCAGAGCTGTGCTCCAAGTCTGTGTCTGGTTCCTCTCCATCTTTCCTTTGGTGCCATAGTGCCATGCCAAGTCTCTTTGTCCCTGGTCCTTTGTTCTGTTTTCATAACATTAGATTTAGTGGAATGTAGTGACTAGACAGCCATTTTAGCTTCTTGATATCACCCCTGGAAGGGTGATTCTTTTTCTTCTCGAATATTGTGGGAATTTCCAGGCCCTTCCCTGTTCTTGTCTTAAGCAATTGATCTGGGGAAGAAAAGATGTCATGGAGTAGGGTGAGGGACCAGGTGGCACAATCAGGACAGGTTTTAAATTTCATGTCACCTGGTGCTTTTGCTTCAGGAGAGTTCTAGCAGTTTGTGAGAAACTGAAATTTATGAATTCATGGATCTTCAATTTGAGTTTAGACAACTTTTGTTATGGAAGATTACTTATTTCATGATTTTGTTTCTTTACCAGAAATCATAATAATGGCAAAGTAAAACTTTCACACGGACATTTGATGATGTCACTTTCAGCCATCTAGCATGTTTTGCCTTGCTGTCCTGTTTTTGGTGTTTCTTTTTTTGTGTGTGGTACTTGGGTTTGAACTCGGGGCCTCACACTTGCTAGGCAGGAGCTCCAGCCCTTGAGCCACTCTGCTGTTCTGTTTTTGTCACACTAGAGAATAGCTTTCTAATGTTGAAAAAAATGGATTTTGCTGTTTCTGTAGTAGAAGGCTCACCAAGAATATAGTTTTCTTTATGAAACGTGAGCCCAGGGCTCTGTGGAACAGCTGTTGAATACACATGGCAAGAGAATCGGGGCCAGAGCAGAGCCTTACACAAGAGCTCCTGTGTGAGTGGCAGTGCGTGGGCACAGGTGCACATGCTACAAGTTCAGGATACAGAAGTGTCTGATCAACTTCTGTCCCATCGCTGAGTGGCTGCCAACCATTTCTGAGAGGCTTCTTCTTTGTAAGTTTCCTCCTGTCCTTGTCTCTGTGTCCTTTTGTCCTAACCCATCTTTTGAAACGAGAGCTGTACAAAGAATGCAGAGAATAATGAAAGGGTACACTCATGGTAGTGGAGAACGGTAGATGGGCTGACTTGAGCTTGAACCATGACCTGGCCACTTACAGGCCACATGCTCCTGGGATAAACACATCACTATCCGCAGCTGTGGTTTCACCGCCTGTGGAACGGCAGCGCAGTTTTAATTTATCATACTAGCTGTGAGAATAAAAGAAGCTAGTGAGTAATCCAGGGATACAAAGCCCAGTCCTAGGACGCATCGTAATTCCCAGTTGGGAAGACCAAACCTGACCTCAATTCCTCATGGCAAAACTAGGTCTTGACTCATGTGAGGCTATTTTCAACTTTTTTCATCCCCTCTGAGAATGTGTTTGTTTCCCCGTGGAAATGTCAGCGTGCTTGCTTCACGGCTAGCACGCCAGTCACTGCTGAGGTATTATATCGTCTGTGGTTATACATGGTTCTTTTCTGAGATCTAAAATCTAGGAACTGTGAAAATCTAGCCTCAGAGTTCCAGATAAGTGTTTATGCAATTCTAATAGCAAATGTTCATATGTATTAGCTAAGTACATACATATGTTGTGCTCAGTTAAGTTTGAATCACACATATACAACGATGACTACTTTTTTTTAGTAAGTGTGCCCCATGCAATGTTTCATACCAACTTATTCTAGAAAGTCACTGTTGACCTGAAATTCAAATTTCACTGGGCATTCTGTATCTTACATGGCAACTGTATTTATACAATGACGTGCCCAGTACTGTCACTTTACATGTATGTTACCCACTTAATTTGCATGGCAATCCTGTACACTGTTATCATCACTGTTCCCATTTTACAGATGAGGAAACTAGCACATAGAGGTTAAGTAATGTGCTTAAGGTTAAAAAGCTATTGTCAGGGGCAGGGGGGAGAAATGAACCAAGCCTTGTATGCACATATGAATAAAAAATAAATAAATAAAAAGCTATTGTCGTCATTCCCACCCACGTGATCTGATTATAGCGTTTGTGATTGATGATGTTACATTGCTTGAAAAGGGCTTAGCATCTAGGTCCTGGTATGAAAGAAATGCTGCATGTGAGTGACTTTACTCTTTTATATAAATAATAAGGCTTAAGCCTTAATAAGGCTCTCTCTCCCTTGAGCCCTGAGTAAAACTAAAACACTCAGAGTGGTGTATGGAGGGTTGCCTCCACCCATACCATGCAAAGCAGCTGGAGCCCGCCTAACAATTAACCCAAGAGGCAGTGACTCGGAGAAGAGCAGTCTGAGCTTTCACAGCTTGCTCTCGTTATCATATTTCTTTTATTAAACCAAGGCTTTCTGGGTTTTCTCCGTGGAGCTGAGGAGAGGGAAAGGAGTTCTGGTGTCTTGACAACTATGGTCCCTTGCAATTTGAAGTCACAGTTCCCCTGCAGAAAGTGCAGCCTCGTGCCCAGCTGTGAATGGTGAATGATGGATTGCGAGGCCGAGGGAAGAGATTTCTCAGTGGGCTCCTTTCCAAATTCAGTGTGAGTGATGTATTCCTCTATTTTTATATCAGGGCCGAGGTCAGAGCTGACCTTGCAGATTTCCTCAGTACCTGCAAGAAAACTGAAGAGGTGGAGGGGATGCACTTGAGGGTTGGGGGCAGGGAAGCTGGGGAACGGTGAGCTTCTGTGAGTAAAACAAAGCATGTGAGGGCTCCCCTGTGTGACTGGAAACACTGCGTGGGACTGAGCCTTGTGTGATCCATGTCCCCGAGGTGTCACGTAGCAGATTCAGGCTGTGGCTGCACAGACTAACCATGAATACAGACCGGAAGATTTTGTATATCTTAGCATGTTTGAATATTAAATAGTAATGGTAAAAATAGTAGCAGTAAGCAAAAATGTAACTAGAGACAACTCAGTTCAAAAAACAAAAAAAAAATTAAGCCAATTTGAAATGTATCATACTTCTAAATCAAGTTCTGGCTAGTTGTTTATTTTGGGGGTTGAAAATGAGGATTTTTGAAGTCTCATAGAAATTAGAATGTGTATTATTCACTTCAATGAGGACCGCAAGCTGTTTGAAATTTTCGAATGTCTAGGCTACAGAAATAGCTAGCCTTATTTTTAAACCTAGATGAACCACCCGTATAACCAAATTATAAGATAGATATCTAAATTTATGCAGATTGTACTTTTTGGGGCAATTCATTCTTATTTAGCCGAAAACTCATTGGGTTTTCATTACTTCAAATAGAAATGTATTCTGGTATTAATTAAGGTATGAAAATTGCCCAGAATATTGTTCTTCCAATGCCATTAAAATATTGGCTGCCTTAAAAAAACAATCATTTGGTGCATGTCTTTGTGCCAGAGTGGTAGCAAGCAATTATATCACAGTTGGAAGAGAGTTGGAGTTCAAGATTAGGAATTTTGGAAACTTGTCATTTTGTAATGAAAGATTTCCTTTTAAAGCTCATGGATACATATTTACATTTGGGCTTATGAAAGAGGGAAGTGGCATGTCACCATAGTGTATCTTGCTGTTAGTTCATGTCACCACTCAGTTCTGACCTTCATTTAGAACACTCCACTTTGACCCTCTGGCCATGCTTCTCCCTCCAGTCAAGGAGTCTGTGGGGCCCAGTCTGCAGCCCTCTCCTACACCCCAGAATTCCCTGCCAAATGGCACCCAGCTTCTACTCAGGGCCTGTGTGGGTGTCTTTTATGGTTTTATTCTGCTGAGAGCTACACTGGATGTCAAGAGGCTCAAACTTATACATGGCCTTCCAGGTTTTTACATAGGCATATTGTAAAAACACCTCTCAAATACTTAGATAGATGATATGTGGACCTCTGTTTCAGTTACCCTTAGCTGTGAAAAAATCACCCCAATGTCTAGAGCCCATTGAATGACACAAGAATACTTGGGGTGGAGCCCACCCCAATGAAACAAGAATGATTTAATACTTCTTGTGGTTGCGTGAGTGATAGGGCTCAGGCTCATTTGTGCAGCTGTTTCAGCTATAGGGCCACTTGGGCTGGAGTGTCCATGATAGCCTCAGTCACATGCCCAGCAGTTGGTGTTCGCTTGGCTCTTCTCCATATGGTCTCTTGTCCAGGAGACATCTTCAAAGGATGGTCTTAGGGCTCCATTTAGATGAGTTACCATGGAAGGGGCAAGGTCTCTTAAGGTCTAGCTTTGAAATTCACAAAAAGCCATTTCTGCCAATTCTGTTGGTCAAAGCAAGTGACAAGGTCAGTCCAGATTCAAGGCAAGGGAAATGGACCCTACTGTGAAGAATAGCAATGTCAGTTTGCAGAAGGACATGCGGGATGGAAAAAAGAGTCACACTTATTTTTGCCAACAATTTACCACATACTCCATTTGTATTCTTGACACACACGCCACAGATGTTAGGGACAATCCCATAATTCCAATCACAGTAATACCAGCCAACTTTTACCTACTCACTCTGAATGTGGTCCTTTCATATAGCGAAGTTGATTTAGAGAGCCATTTGAGAGGAAGTGTAGAAGCCAAGGCTTGGGAACTGGTTGATATGAAATTATTGTTCAGTTTGGAAAAGAACAGTACACAATGCTCAGTGCTTGTCATTAATCCTGCGATTTTTCTTTTTCAAATAGCTGCTGCCATCATGAGTAAAGTAAATCTGTCTGTGGATCCTTGTGATAATTTCTTCCGGTTTGCTTGTGATGGTTGGATAAACAATAATCCAATTCCCGAAGATATGCCAAGCTATGGGGTTTATCCTTGGCTGAGACATAATGTTGACCTCAAGTTGAAGGGTAAGTTTCTACTGCAGTTTGATGATGTACTTTACAGAGTACAATATTTGACAAGAAAAGTAGAGTTTGGGCTGGGTGTGGCCGTGTATGCTGTAAACCCAGCACTTGGGAGACTGAGGCTCAAGGATTGTGTGTTCAAGGCCAGCCTGGCTCCATAGTAAGACCCTATCTCAAAAAAAATCCCACAAACAAACAAACAAATGGAGGAAGGGAGAAAGGGGAGGGAGGGAAGAAAGAGAGAGAGAGAGAGAGAGAGAGAGAGAGGATGAAACATGCCTATTAACTTTTTAACTATACTAAATTCATTTCCAAGAATTGTTTTAATGGAAGATTGGGTTTGTGGAATTCCAGTTTCACAGATTTGTTTACCACAAGCCCAATATAGATTGTTAGGTTTGTGTTTGACGATGCAATATTTCTACTGCCAAAGGTTAAATAGAATTTGATTGAGATTGGGAGCAAAGGAATAGTTAATCACAATTATGTTATATCAATAATATCAATATAC
Source organism: Castor canadensis (assembly GCF_047511655.1). NCBI lineage: Eukaryota > Metazoa > Chordata > Mammalia > Rodentia > Castoridae > Castor > Castor canadensis. Next base: position 123,548,028 of record NC_133405.1, on the reverse strand, counting down.
TTACTTGTCTACTGTGTTCAAGGTAAACCTGATTTCTTGCTTATTGTGTCCTGGATTTTCATGGCTTACAAAATGTACATAACACCTCATTGTCTTTTGACATCACTTTTGAGAACTCTGGATGACCCTTGGTTGTCATATTGTTCTGTTAAGTTCTAAGATAGCTCTAGGGAGCCTCACTTTTCTCCCATGGCCTCTCTAGCAATGACAAGCTCTCTCACACACACTCACATGTGTGAACAAACACACATATTCACGTGTGTTTGTACTCCCCACAAAAAGTTGGAAATGTCAAATACTGGAGAATACTATGCTTTCTTTGGATCTAATTTTATGCTTTGCTGTTGGAGAACACTACCTCACGGGGGAAAGAAGGAAGATTGCAAAGCCAGATAAAGTAATTGTTTTGAGAAGGAAAAAATAGTGTGTGTTTTTTCTCTTTGACAACTTGAGTTATGCCATGGAACTTGCATTCAGTAACACTTACTAAGAATTTCTGAGAAGTGACAAGAACTGTAGTATTTCTTCCTTCCCTAACTTCATTTTTCCAAGATTTTAAGTGCATGGAAATTAAGTATGTATCAATTTATATATCCTTCTGAACATGTGAATCACTGGTAAAATAGATAATTATGGTCAATTGTAAGGAAAATATAATTAAATTTGAGAGCTAGATATAAATCATATAGACTTATAGTTTTTATTAGGAAGCTCAAATTTAGTCTTGGTTAATTATGAATGAGAATTTTCGAGAATGTCAGGGTTTTCCTCTAACTTAACAGATGAGATTCCCGCACTGTAGAATCATAAATAAGAGTGAGTTCATAGACTAATACTTATTTCCCTGTGGGACATTAATTGATTCAGACCTTTCATCTACCATTCTTGTCCATTTTCTACTTGCCTTCCCTAGCTTTTCTTCCTTGATAGAAACATAGCATACATACACACATATGCACACACATGCACACAGGAATATCATCAAAGGGTAAGAAAAATGCAAGATATACAGATACATGTTGCTTTTACATTAGTTATAGCCAAAAGATTTATATCATCATGCCATAAAGTAGTTGTCATAATTTAAAGAACTTTCTGGGGCCGATTGTAAAATTAAAATCACCATTGATGTGCTTTGCTTGAGGAGGGTAGTGTATAGGCTCCTGCAAGATTAACAGGATTAAATGAGAGTAAATTGTTCAGTGCAACATAGGGGATTTATGATGACTGGCTTTCTTTTAGAAATGAAAAAGTATATTTTCAAGCTCAGTTGAGAAAAGAATAAAGAAAAAACAGTGAAAAAAAGTTGCCTATAAATCTACCTCTAGAAATAATTGCTAAAAAAAATCCAACAGGTTAAATATCTTTTGAGGTTTTGTTCCATGTTCATATTCATAATCTCATATGCACACCCATATATTTTAGTGTATTTTTTAACTTTATTTATTTATTTATTTATTTAAATTGTTTTATTATTCATATGTGCATACAAGGCTTGGGTCATTTCTCCCCCCTTCCTCCCACCCCCTCCCTTACCACCCACTCCGCCCCCTCCCTCTCCTCCCCACCCCCTCAATACCCAGCAGAAACTATTTTGCCCTTATCTTTAATTTTGTTGAAGAGAGAGTATAAGCAATAACAGGAAGGAAGAAGGGTTTTTGCTGGTTGAGATAAGGATAGCTATATAGGGCATTGACTCACATTGATTTCCTGTGCGTGGGTATTACCTTCTAGGTTAATTCTTTTTGATCTAACCTTTTCTCTAGTTCCTGGTCCCCTTTTCCTATTGGCCTCAGTTGCTTTTAAGGTATCTGCTTTAGTTTCTCTGCGTTAAGGGCAACAAATGCTAGCTAATTTTTTAGGTGTCTTACCTATCCTCACCCCTCCCTTGTGTGCGCTCGCTTTTATCATGTGCTCATAGTCCAATCCCCTTGTTGTGTTTGCCCTTGATCTAATGTCCACATATGAGGGAGAACATACGATTTTTGGTCTTTTGGGCCAGGCTAACCTCACTCAGAATGATGTTCTCCAATTCCATCCATTTACCAGCGAATGATAACATTTCGTTCTTCTTCATGGCTGCATAAAATTCCATTGTGTATAGATACCACATTTTCTTAATCCATTCGTCAGTGGTGGGGCATCGTGGCTGTTTCCGTAACTTGGCTATTGTGAATAGTGCTGCAATAAACACCCAAATATTTTAAAAATTAGCTGGTATCATGCATATGTAACCTGTTTTTTAAAACTAGGCATGCGTAATGTCTTTTTTTTTTCTGGCAGCACAGGAGTTTGAACTCAGGGCCTGACACTTGCTAGGCAGGCACTCTTAGGGCTTTAACAGACTCCACCAACCCTTTTTGTGATGAGTATTTTCGATATAGAGTCTATGGAACTATTTGCTCAGGGTTGGCTTTCAACTGCGATCCTCCTGATCTCTGCGTCCTGAGTAGCTAAGATTACAGGCATAAGACACTGGTGCCAGCTTAGATAGCTTTTCTTTTAAAGAACACTCTGGTAAATATCCTTGTATACATATCTTTATGTCCTTATCTAAATGTATTTGTGGTGTATATTCCTAGAAATGAAACTATAGGATTGAAGAAATATTAACTTTTTGATGCAGATAGTCAAATTGCCCTTTAGAAAAAGTTTATTTCTGGGTCATTATATTTTCCTGCCATCTTAAATAATTTATCCCCATCAACTGTTTTTGTGTGTGTCTGATGTAGAGGTCAGCTAACTATGGCCAGTGGGCCAAATCCAATCCATGGCCTGTTTTTGTCAATAAAGTTTTATTAGAACACAGCCTCATCCATTCATTTATGCATAACCCATGGCTGCTTTTTGTCAAATTAATACCTATGCTGTCATTTAAGTTATTTCCAATTTTTCCTCTTTGTAAGTCATTGAGGGCATGAGGTTTGAAGCTGTGAGAGCTGGATTTGAATCCAGGTTCCCTTTTACTTATCCCCTGTGTCACTTCAGGCCAATTAGTGATCCATTTTTGCTTAGTTTTCTGATCTTTAGTTTTTTTTTTTTTTCTTTTTTTTTTTTTTGGTGGTACTGGGGTTTGAACTCATGCTTGCTAAGCAGGTGTTCTGCTGCTTGAGCCACTCCATCAGCCCCAGTTTTCTCATCTTTAAAATGGAGATTGAAATACCCACAACATAGGTTTTTTTTTTGTTGTTTCAATAATAAAACTTTTATTTTGGCTTTTATATAGATAAGAGTTTGAGACCCCATAATCTTTTCTTTTCTTTTTTTAAAAATTTCTTTTATTCATATGTGCATACAATGTTTGGGTCATTTCTCCCCTCTTCCCCCCACCCCCTTTCTTTCCCCCGCCCCCTCCCTCTCCCCCCCTTGCTACCAGGCAGAAACTATTTTGCCCTTATCTCTAATTTTGTTGAAGAGAGAGTATATGCAATAATAGGAAGGACAAGGGTTTTTGCTAGTTGAGATAAGGATAGCTATACAGGGAGTTGACTCGCATTGCTTTTCTGTACATATGTGTTACATTCTAAATTAATTCTTCTCGAACTAATCTTTTCTCTAACAACATAGGTTTTTGAGGGAGATGACCTATATAAATTTCCCAGTCCAGTGCTCTTAGTAAATATTATCCTTTGCTTCTCTGTTTTGTTTCAAAGATAGTTCTAAGATTCATGAAATAGTGTCTATCAAGTGCTTTAAGTTTCATTCTGGTCTGATCCTTTGTAAATATCATGTGCTTTCAAAAATATTGAATAGTGTCAAGATTCTTCTCCTCGCCTTTGATAAAAAGAGAGAACATCCAAAAATAAAACCCAATATTACCAACCAAAAGAATACATTTTCTTATGGCTGAGAGAGAACACACAGATTCGGCTATCCAATTTGTGAAGTAAAATGGATTTGACAGACCAGGCTGATGAAAAATTGCCCTCTATTGAAGTCAGCAACCTGGCTTTGTGAATTTTTCCTTTAAATGGCATATATGACTCAGATTTCAACTTAGAAAATAAATTTATTTCTTGTCCTCTCCAAGAAGCAAGATATTTTTTTGGAAGAAAAGGCTAAATGTAGTCATGTGTTTGTCTTAAAATTTCCACCCCCCACCCAATTTGTCTTCATGTGACTGTAAAGCCAGCACAGCACACTTTGCTTATGAATGAGCAGATGGAAGTTGAGCAAATGAGCTCTTCTGAAACATGAGGCAATGAATGAGATAGAACACTTGTGTCACACAGAAGACGGATTACTCAAGGTAGGGCCAGATCATCCTTATTATGGGATAGCTATCTTGGCCAATATTTTGAGAAGAAACACAGTATATTATTCTGCAACATAGCCTTAGCAGAACAACAAGATAAAGTAGGGACTATGTGTTCATGTGCAGATAAAGATGGTTGTGAGTCTACACCAGTTATTTGTTAATACCTACTAGCTGAAATTCAAATGGTGCTCATCATTCAATACCTCTTCCCATTCCCTTATCATCTTGGGTTTTTTTCCCCTATAAATGATAGTGGCCAAATAATCTTTTGTAGATAAGTTCAATTCAACTCCTGTAAATTCATTTGATAATTAGAAAGTTCAGATTGATGAAGCCATTTTCCTCTGACCAAGATGAGATTTGACTTCATTGGGTTCTTTGAAACACATGACATCGGACTAGTAAATGTGCGAGTACAGTGGGGAAGGACTAAGAACCAACCATCCGTTCTGCTGGGCTTTTTATTCTTTGTGAAAACACAACACCTATTATTTTGAGTGACTCCACTACGCAAGCTAGGTGTAGCCATTCAGAGAAAATTCTGACTTTCTCAGACATTGTTGGCTCTTTTGCACATGGCCACATAGGAAGCAACAAATGGCCAAATTATGCATATCTCACTTCCAGTCCTGTATGTGCAAAGGGAGTCCTGTACGTGCATGGAGATCTGGGCTTGCAGTGAAGACTTGGAATGTGGAATGAAATAGTTTTGCTTGAAAAGATTTTGCTGTTGTTGCTTGCATTTTTCCTACTTTCCTACACCGTTTGTATGGTGTGTATAGAGTGTGGGGTGGGAGGAGTTGTTCAAAAATTTTGGCACTGGCTAAAATACAGAAATAAATTTCTTTCTGATGACTCTGCAGAAAATGTGACTATATCTCTAGTATATCTTCTTTCCAATTAGCAAAATCAACTAAAGATGCCATGAGAATAGACACTGTGTGTAAAAGCTTGTTTTCCAGTATTCCTGGCAGTCGGCCTTTTGGGTTTTCTGCTTATGTGTCATTTTCCATCCCCAATGTCCTCATCTTTCTTTTTGACTCTTGCTTACTGTGAGCATTCAAGGTTAAGATCTGATCTTGTCCCTCATAGCTAATAGATCCCCTGTCATTAGTACTTCATACAAATAAGTTAGATGTGCTGGGGAACAACCAGCTGTATTCACTGCATTCATTCTGACTTGTTTGATGTTTAATTTTTGGGTAAACACCTTGACTTCAGATAGATTAAAATACATAGCACTTTGATTGTAACTGAACTGTGAAGTCAAGAGTATTTACTGAGCATTGACTATTTTCCTGGCACCAATTGCTTTCAATTATAAGTGACAGAAAGCCCAATTTAAACTAGATTAAGAAATAAAGGAAATATTCTAGCTCATGTAACCAAAAAGTCTTATCATTATGTAGACTTCAGGTAAGGGTTGATCCAGCGGCTGGATCATGTCATTAGGGTCACTCTTCTCTCTCTCTTGTCTGACATATACTGTGTTATGTTTCTTTCTAAATCTATTTGGTCATTATATTATTGCTAAATGCAAGCAGACTTTACACTTCTCATTTACATTCAGCCGGAGGTTTTGGGTTCAACAGGGGATACAGAAGTCCAGAGATTAATAAGGCCCCTATATCATCCTCATGGAAATTACATTCTGCATATCCTAAAGTGTTCCAGTAGGTATTGAAATCAAGACTAGAGCTGTACTACTCAATGTAGTAACCGCTAGCCACGTGTCCATTTAATTATGTGAAGTATGAATAGTTGGAACTGAGATGTACCCTAAGTGCAAAATATACAACACAAGTCAAAGACTTTGTTTTTAAAAACAATGTCAACTGCCTCATTTGTCAAAATGATATTTTAAGATACATTGGGATAAATAAAATATACTATTAAGCGTAATATCACTCTTTCTTTTTACTTATTTAAAGTAGTTACAAGAAAGTTAAAAAATACACATGTGGCTAAGATAATATTCCTACCAGACAGTGCTGCTCATCAGTCCTGATGGGCTGTTAGAAAGTCAGGCTAACTGGAAATAAACTCAAATGGATTCCAGTGCTTACACTTTCAGAGAACACTTTTGTTAGAAATAGGGCTAGGGTATAGCTCAGTGAAGAATGCGTGCCTAAGTGTGTGTGGGGCATGGGGTTTGATCCCATCTCCAGGTCCTTTGTATTTGTGTCCGTTGTGGCACTTACAATCATCTGAAATGATCTCATTTGTGTGCTTGCTTTCTTTTTCTTCGACTCTACGCCCATAACCCGGCCCCTGTGGATGGAAACTTCCAGAAGTGGTAGAACTTGTCCATTGTGAGCATAACTGTGACTGCACAACTAAGCACACAGGAGATGCTTGGTAAACACTTGTTGAAGAAAGAAAAGAGGAATGTTCCTTTGTTCTCAGCTGACTGAGTGAGCAAGAATGGAGGTTTTCTGTTTCTCTCCCACACCTGCTGCTGGGGCCCTGAATGCTGTTCCAGAGGAGCCCTGAGGTGCAACTGGAGCATGCCCCTGGCGAGGGAAGAGAGGAAATTGTCTGTCATTCTCCACTTGTGTTCTTGGCCCCAGGAAGGTGGGACAGGGACACGGGCAGTGAGACAGACCTGAGCCCTTGCAAACTTCTTAGTGGTATGATCTTGTGCAAGTTACAGATGAGAAAAATGAGAGCTTGCAGGACAAGGTTCAAGTTTAGGCTCTGAAAAATATTGAGAGTGCAGTTTACAAGCCATCTGACTGTGAGCAAGCCACTTCTCTGTGACTCTTGGTTTTCTATATAGTTATACTGTTGAACAAATTCGGTGAATGCATTGTCATTCTTCTGCACAGGATTAAATAAATGGAATCTATTATTACTGTTAATTTCATATGGCTAAAATTAACATTCTAAAAGCACTCAATATATAGTAGATGCTTAAGAAATAAAAATAATTTTAGTTGATACAAACACTTTTACAACACTATTGAAGTAAAACACTGTTTCCTCAACTTACAATGTATCTGTAAATGAGAAAACTGATCCTGAAAGAGGCAAGCCTGGGGGTGAGCACAAGAGAGTAAGATAATGTCTTCATCAGTTTTCTGCTGCTATAACAGAATGCTACAAATTAGGTAATTTATAAACAATAGAAGTTTGATTGGCTCACTGTTCTGGAGACTGCGAAGTCCAAGAGCATAGTGCTGGCATCTGGTGAGGGCCTTCATGCTTCATCATAACATGGTGGAAGGGTAAGAAAACATGTGAGCCAGAGGGAAGGGGGGTCAAACTCCTGTGGTAACCCAACCCCAAGATAACATCATTAACCAATTCACGAGGGCAGAGCCCTCATGGCTTAATTACCTCTTACTGGTCCTTCCTTGGGCAGCAGGTTATAGGTCAGTGCTAGAGCACTTGCCTAGCATGCATAGGCCCTGAGTTCCATGCCCAGAACCACCATCACAATGACAGTTAACTTTCAGGAGTTTTGAAGGGACTATTCAAACCATAGCAAGATATTTGCTTGAATTCTCAACTTTTATTGCCAGACTTTGGTATGACCCTAAACCCTAGACGATTTTGATAATCTACTTGGTCAGACAACACGTACATTGAGGGATCACTCGACTTTAAATCACACCTATAGGAATTGAGCAAAGAGCAAAGGGGAATTGGTAGCGTTTTAGCCTCTCTAGGGACTGCTTAAAAATTTCCACCAATTTTCCTTCCTTCTCTCTTTTTCCCCTCATTCCTAAGAGATCCTTCACTCCAGCACAAAGACCCCAAAGAGGACTGTTGATTGACTTCAATGAGAAAAAAATGCACCTTGAGTTTCACTAAACTTTGACATTAACTTCAGTGTTTTCTTTAACCATGTGCTTGTGAGTTTGTTACTAGTTGCACTCTTGGTTATTTTTCTAACTCATTATAGATGTTGCAAGTATCTTGAAATGCTAGCCACTTGCATACCACTTCAAAATTATAGTAGTTGTTAGAGCCAGTTTTAGGTCTTGTCATTTAATGAGTTAATGAAGTAGCATGTATATAGTGAATCACACAGTAAACAAAATGTGTTTTGTTAACTGTGTTTCAGAATACCTGGTTTCCTTTGCAAACCTTTGTTTACAAAGGCCCAGATCTTTGAACAGTCCACTGTCTAGACTCCCTGGGTAATAAGCACATTACCGACTGTTAGTATGTGTTTCTAAGGATATTTGGTGAAACTGTAGATTTGTGTTCAGAGGTTTGAGCCTCTGTTGAACTGATTAAGGGATTGCCTAGGCCACAGAATAAGTTCATTTTGAGGTGAACTTACTGTTGCATGAACTTACCATGAATGCAGGGAGTTAAAGGTCATTTCTCACCTAGAGATGCTATAGCTTTTGTCATGGTATAGTTAAAAATATTTTCAAACAGACCTAATGATTGAAAAAAGTAATACACTGAGTATATTCCTAAGTTCATACTACATGATGTAAGGAAGCGCTAGCTTGTTGTCCAGTCTAGGAAGACAGGGACTACTTGTCTTGGAGGGGTGGAATTTAGCAGGAATTTATAAATCTGGAAGAACTGGAAGTAAAGTTACAAGGACAAGATCAAACTCATACAACTTGGCTTTGTTGGAAGGAAGGGATAAACAGAGCAATTAGGGAGAGATGACAGGAATGAGATGAGTGGATGAATGATGTCAAATTTTCAAGATTCTTTTGACTTGTGTCAGGGAATGCTGAGGGTTTTGAGAAATGGAGTGACAGCCTAAAAATGTTCTGCACAGAATATGGAGAGCAAGAAGAGTAGGAAAACAGATGAGGGGGGCATTTTTGTAACATAAATATTGCAACACGCTATGAAGTTTCCTATGAGTTAGCTTGTATGTTGGAGGAGGAAGGAAAATTTTAGTTTGGATGATTGTTGAGTAAATTTAGGTTCTTCTGACTAAATATAAATTCTTTGGCATGACTAATGACACAGGATATGTGTTTGCTGAGAAAGCTGGGTACACCCACAATGCCACTTCTCCTCCTGCCCACACTCAGATTCCCTTCTTCATGGCTGGTGTGTAGAAGTGGATTTTACTCTAAAGTTATGCAGGAGAGTTGCATATTTCTGAAAAGCCACTTCCTCAAAGAGGATGACTGCTTGGCAAAGGAAGAAAACAACTGGCTGGCTTTGGTGGTAGTGGTTGGGAGGCATAGTCACATGAGTTTGGGTGGTTACGATTCCTGAAGGTTCTCCAAGTAGCCATGTGGTCCTGCTGTTGGTTGCCAGAAGCTGGAAGGGTGACGAGGCTGAGAATATGGGATTTTGGTGAGATTTTCCAAGGACATCTGGACTTCAAAGCAGAAGCAGGGAACTCTGTTTTCTTTTGCCTTAGAAACATGGGGAATTTCTTACCTTTACCATCCACCTCATTGGTCAAGGGCAAAAGGAAGGCACTAGAAAAAACTTAAACGATGGTTGCACACTAAAGTGCATGGCAGAACTGAGTTGAAAATTTCCTGCTTGCATTTCTATATTTCCTGATTAGATGCCTTCAGCTGAATTCTCATCCTCAATTCTGAGAACTTTTCAACTGTGACAGAAGGTCAAGCATCTTTATGATGTGGCCAAAACTCCATTTCTCCCCTGACTTATTACCAACAAAGGGTATTGCTACTTCTTACTATGAAGTGAAGCTTTAATAGATTCAAAAATCTAACAGTACATCACATGGTGAAAGGCCCAGCAGGGCCAAGTATTTCATAGAGATGGCCTTATTTGATAGTATCCTTACTTATAATTTATTGCATTCGCTAAACTGAGCTCCCAACATAACTCTAAGCTGTAAGATTTATCTACATTTTGCAAATGAGGGAACAGAGACATCAAGCAGTATAATAGTCCAAGGTCACATGGCTAATTGGCAATGGAGCCAGAATTAGAATTCAGATTGTTTGATCCTTAGCATTTGGGAAAAGCCCTGGAACTTAGGGATGTGAAATTATCCCCATTTTACAGTTGGGAAAATGGAAGCTTAGAGAGACTAAGTAATAGTGGCCTAAAAAGGCACCACTGCCCAATAGAAATATAATGGCAGTCACAAGAGGAAGTCGCAGGTACCTTTATGCTTTTAAGTAGCCAAAGTAAAAAAAAAAAATAACAGTTGAAATTATTTCATGTCACCCAACATATCCAAAATTTCATTTCAGCATGCACTCAGTGTTACAATTTATTCACCAGGGCATTTCCCATTCTTTCTTTCCTGCTAAGTTTTTGAAATCAAACATGAATTTTGCACTGGTACCTCATCTCCACTTGGAGTGGCTGCTCAATAACTCTCCAGATTGCTGGCTTCTGTCATGGGCAGAGCAGTTCTAGAGCATTGTTCCTGCCTCAGCTATGTGGTGGAGTCACTGGAGGGGAGGGGTTTACAAAACCCAGATGTCTGGGCCATCTGCAGAAATTCTGATGTAATTGGTCTGGAGTACAGCCGGGACTCTGGGATTTTTTTTTTTTAACAGCCCTCTTCCCTCCCAGGTGATGCCCAAACTTAACTGAGTGGAGAACTATAGCAATTGTCCATTGGAGAAGATTCTGTGAGTTTTGTGACATGAGAACCATTCAACATAACCACGCTGGCAGTATGCTTTGCTAGTTGACACTAAATAACACCAAGCAATGCCCTAGCTGATTTATTAATTTCTCTCAATTTCCATTTCCCAACATTTTGACCAAGTCATCAGAATAATGTAAGAAAAGTAAAATTTCTTCCCTCTGATAATATTCACAGTTGGGATACACACCAGTGAAAGTAAATTAAGAGGTAAAATTCTATTCTATTAATTGAGGTCCAAGGAATTGGTGTCCATCTAGAACTTGTGAGCACTGGAGAAGAGGAAGTTGGGGTTTGAAAACTGCAAGCCCTTGCCAGAATGAAATGCGTCTCGTGGAGAATGCGTGGGAGGTGCTGGGTGAGGAAAGGGGGCAATTGTGGTTCTCGCTGAGGTCTGAAGGCTGCACAGCCACTATGTCTCAGACTGTTCATGAAGCTGCTCGTGCCAGCAGCCTCCACTTGGCCAAACTTGCATTTCTGCCCCTGAGACCTGGATATGAAACCTAATATTCAGGAATTAAAACATCTCATCTCACCCGGAGGTTCAGTTGTCCTTAAAATGCCTTTGGAATCATTTGAAATAATTTTTATATTGGCTTCTTTTATTTAAATCCAAACACAGCTTCAATATTTGTGATGTATTTATTATTTCCTCAAATGAAAACATAGGGTCTTCTGAAGTGGTAACTCTTTAGTTATATGTAATAGTGTTAGTTATATTTATTTGACTTAAAATTTAGCCAGCAAATATACACATTGCAGTCTTCCATAGCCTTAACAAAATTAATACCATATTTCATTGAATCAAAATATTCCCAGCTGTAAGATGCACCATTATTTCTCAAGTGCTAAGAAAAAGAAAGCTATTATATGAGTTCTTATCACCGGGAATTTTTATTTCGTGCCCACGGAGGGAGTTCTTTTAGCCCTTGTTAGATGTTATTTTTTTATTCTATACTTCCACACCCATTAAAAAGGAAAGCACAAGCAAAAAAAATTACTAAAACTTCTTCACCGATTACTTTTGATTTAGAATCATCAATGTTTGGGTTCTTCCTCCAGACGGCCTTTTAGGATGTGAAATGTTTCGTTTCATTGTCAGGTCATGGTGAAATCTTTCTGAAGACTTTTAAGTGTCATGTTACCAGCCCTGCACCCAACTCATTTGAAGTATTAACTAAGAATGGCTATAGTCAAGTTCATGCATGGGTAGGGAATGGCAGCTAACATTGTCTCTGGGCCTAGTGAACAGTTTGAAGATGGATTCTAACTTCAGGTTTAAGATGTGAAAAATCAAATCATTTTATAATCGACAAAATCTGGTATGTCAATTTTATTTCTGATAGTCACGAACTGTTTGTCACCTCTGACAATTTGTGCCTTACTTGATGCTCTTATTTCAGCATCCCACCACTTTAGTGGATAAACAACACAGTCCATTTTCTTCTTCCACTCCAATTTGCAGCTATGAAGCCGTGCTTTTTCATCCCAACTTTGAGCATGCACACAAATCACCTGGGAATCTTGTTAAAATGTAGGTCTGACCAGGAACTAGAGAAAAGGTTAGATTAAAAAGAATTAACCTAGAAGGTAACACCCACGCACAGAAATCAATGTGAGTCAATGCCCTGTATAGCTATCCTTATCTCAACCAGCAAAACCCCTTGTTCCTTCCTATTATTGCTTATACTCTCTCTACAACAAAATTAGAGATAAGGGCAAAATAGTTTCTGCTGGGTATTGAGGGGGGGAGCGGGAGGGGGTGGAGTGGGTGGTAAGGGAGGGGGTGGGGTCAGGGGGGAGAAATAAACCAAGCCTTGTATGCACATATGAATAATAAAAGAGAAATGAAAAAAAAAATGTAGGTCTGAGAAGGGACCCGAGAGTCTGTAGTTTTGGCACATTCTCTGTGCTGCCCACACTGGTGGTCTGGGAACCACATGTTGAGTAGCTGGTCTTCAGTAAGTCAAAGTTAACAAAATGTTACAGAAAAATTCAGTACCTCTTCAGAGTTCATGGATGGTTTAATTTTTCCTCCAGTCATATCATTTTCTTGAAAACCTGTATGTTGCAAATGTATTGGATAAATGCAGAGATTTCTTAGGATAAAAAAAGAAAATAGGAATTTTAGTTTTGTGGTATAAGGAGAGATTTTTTTCCTTTAATTTGTTTTCTGAAAGATTTGTTCATTTCATTTTCCTTTTCTTTTTTCAAAAAACTTGGGAAACTTGAATTTATTAGGAAATCCGCATGTAATTGCAGATTAATAACCTACCCATTAATACCACATTAGTTCATCATGATTAATAGCATATATGTGAATGCTCAATGAATTAGTAATGATGGACTATTTTCTTTAAAGTGTCAAGAGAACATTGTAAAAAGGCAGTACCCATAACAGGAAAATTAATTATATGCTGGCTTAGATAATAGCTTGTCACAAATAAGATATGTTTGCTTGGGAAGCCTCATTGGTGTTGATATTTGCACAGTGGGAAGTACTTTTTAAAACATTTATGGACCTTTTAATTTATTAAATGAGAAGGGAATTTTATTTTAATGAATAGTTAAGATAGGTGCAGGAACTGATATTTGTAACAGAGGAAACACACGTACACAACACATCTGTGCGAATCTACAAGTCTTCCTATGTTACTAACATAGAGTGGCTATTTAAATTAAGTTCCAAATCTGTTTCTCCTACCTGCTGGTTTATTCTAAATTCATAAATTCACTTCCCCAAAGTCCCAGCATTTCTTGATACTAATTTTATTTCTTCAGAGAATTGTTTGTTTTCGCCATCATTCTTCAGTCTAATTCTGTGATGTCAGCAGCCATCCTTGTCTATTTCTGTCTTTGCCCTACATCTGAGGAAATGAAGGTCAAGAAAATTATATGGCTTACCCAAATCAATGCAGCAATATAATTTGTCCCCCACAGATTATGGGTCTACCATCTCACATGTCTCCAATTTTAACCCAGGCGGAAAGAGCTACAGGATTGGAGGCTCTGTCCAGCTGGTGCCTTTGAGGAAACCCAAGAAGCCTAGTGTGATTGGAGCTCTGAGTTGGAAGGGAAGAGGGACAAAAGGCAAAACTGAAGAGAAGGGCAGGGGCAGGGCACGCAGGCCTTGTAGGCTGTGTAATGATTTTAGACTCTATCCTAGGGCAATGGGAAGCCATTTGTAAATGTCATGTTGAGGGACACGATGAGTGATGCGTTTTGCCAGAGCGTACTGGCTGCCTGTGGTGAATGGCTGGAAGGTGGTGACTGATGTATTGGAGACCAGTTCAGCAGGCCCCATTGTGCCCATCTGTTTTCTAATTTAGCATCCAAATGAAAGTAGAGTTCATTGCAGAAAACGCCAAGGCATTATCAGTTATCCTTTTCTCTATTCACTTCTTAGGTCAGCATGAAGGGTCATTGCCTTGCCTCTGTTGCCCCTGGCTTCTGTGAATTTAGGAAGTTCTAAGCTCCCCACCCAGTCATGGGCAGAATCTGCCAGGGGAGCCATGGCTGCAGTCAGTGGACATAATAGTTAGCGCTCAATCTCTCAGCACCTTTGCCCCTTTGGGTTCACTGCTTGTGCCAAAGGGGCTACTGCTTCCATTCTTTGGAGGTGAGCAGAAAAGATTCTGGATAGAAAAGCAGATAGCCTCATCCCTATTCCCCCACTGTTAGAAACTCAATTCTAGAGAGCCAGTCTCCTGGACCACACATTGTGGTTTGGACAGCCAGGAATAGAACGTGTTTATCTCTCACCTAATCATGGAAGGTGGGAGTGAAAACAGGGGTTAGATGGGAAGTGGCTTTTGAAACCTGTGTTTACAGTATTTTGATGCTGCTTTCATAGATGAGGGAGGAATCTTGAAGTCTGGAGCTCCGATTTTTTAGGATTTCGGGGATACAATGTTTATTCCACTTTTCCTCCCCTTAGGGTGTGGCATAAGCTGGAATTGAAAATAGATGTCCTGTGTACTTTTTTTTTCACTTAAGAAGTCTTCTTGGTATAGTGTAAATATTCCCTTGAGCCAGTGGATCAACTCTCACCTTAAACCCCTATTGCATTTTAAGAAAGGAAACTTTTTAAAGCCGGGCTTAGTAAAACTGAGGAACTAACTTAGACCCACACGGGTCAATGCAAGGAGATGTTTTCAAAGCAAAAATACTAAGTATCTTCTTTAAAGAACATTGACACTGAATTAAAATGGATCTGTAGAATAAGCAAAGAAAGGGCAAAAGCTCCTTTCTTGATTTTGGGTATAATAGGAATGGGGGAAGGAATTGGGGCTGGTGATGTTTCTTTGGATAACAGACTTTCTTAAAAAGACTAATGAGTGCTGTTGGTATAAAGTTGCTCCCCAACCCTGCAGGATCAGCATTACCTTGCAATTTGTTGTTAGTGCAAAATCTGAAGTCCTAACCCACACCTGCTCAATCAGACACTCTGCAGGAAGGCCACAACCATCTGTGTTGTAAGACGATCTTCCGATGACTCTGATGCCCACTGATGTTTGGAAACCACTGGTTTACACTAGAGCCTAATGGGAAGTGAAGCCTTGAGGACCTTTGCTCTGCTCTGTCTTCTGACTAGGTGCCTCAGGAGTCTGTGTTCCTGATTACAAACAGAATGAGAGGGCAAAGGAAGTAGATGGTTCAGTGCAAAGACATTCCACCTCTGCAAAAACAAAGCTTGATGGAACCAGGGAAGGCCTTTCTTCCAGTTATGTTGGGTGATCTGTTTGGAAATTCCACAGGGGCACTGTTGCCTCTGGTTTAGCCATTGGGGACCTTGTTCTCTTGTAGAAAAGCAACTTGCAGAATTTTGCTGGGTAGCTTATTGTCAAATGAGTAGGAGTTAGAGACCCTGGGTCCAGATCCAGGCTCTGACTTTTATTAGCAGAATATCCTTGAATATGTTCTTACAATGTTTTTCTTTTTAGCCTACAGAATGTGATTAACAATACAGGCCTCTTAGGGATGGTTGAGGGGTTACTGAGGGCATGTACAAAACACCTGGAGAGAATAGATGCTTAATAAATGAATACTGTCTTTACCAGGTCCTTGGATGTTTCAAGATTGCTCAGGATGGAGCATTGTGGGGAGTACATAACCACACGTGGCCTTTTCCTTGTAATGCTAAGAAGGTTGAAATAGGAGGCAGGGAAAAGATAGCTAGAATTTTTGCTGTAGGAAAAAAATGAAGATGGTTTTTAATGACTTCAAGTTCAGCATAGGCTTTGCATTGAGCTGTCTGCTAAGATACAAATTATCTAAATAGGAAAGCTATTTTTTCTGAGTTTAACTATCATTGGCAGATTCATTGTAACTCTGTGCTGTCAAAGAGTACTGCTAAAATTTAAATTATTTAAAAGCGTAACCTTGATAAATGCAATCCTTATAAATTAATTTACTTATAAGTGAACATGATAAAAGAGTTACTTTCCATTAGAAATTTGTAGCATCTGGCAGTTTTATAAAATTGATTTTATTCTGGACAAAGAGGTCTTTTGTGTTAAATGGGGTATTTTTATATTATTTGGTAACCTATGATTTGGATTGAGGAGTTAGAGGTTTTTAATTCCCCTAAAATCATCCCTGCCCCTTTCCCTTAAGCCAATGCTAACCAACAATTATCATTTTTAAGATGATCATTAAAAAATGAACAGAGAAAAATCATTCTGACAGTTTCTCTCCCTATATTTAGGTGGGAGTTTTCTAGAAGAATGAGAAATATCAGCTCTCATTGTCTTTTCAGTATGTCAAACAGACTCAGTTAATCCCATGCTTGACTGGCTGTGGGGCTGAGGAACTGTCAAGCTGAGTGTCACACAATTCGTGTAAAAATATGAGGGCTATGGAATCCACAGACCGTGACTTAGTTAACTTGATTTTATTTTTTAATGGGAATAACAATGGACTTTGCAAGCTGATTTACAGTCTCCAGTTTTAACTGCATAAGGGTTTAACACCCAGGCAGTGTGAGTTAGAAGAATGAAAAGTTTCAGTACAGTAAATAAACCAAGGGGCCTAGAAACGAAATTGAAGTCTGCAGCCTAGAAAATCAACAAGGCCTAAAAATAGTAAGATTGGAGGAGATATTCAACCATGGGGTGTCTAAAGGTGGTTTTTAAGTATCATCAAGGAGAAACCAGGCCATGGTATGATAGGTTTGAAAGGATACATAGATAGGTCTAGAGAACATTCTGTTCATTATGTAGGTGTGGAAGCTGAAGTACAGATTTGACTTTCCCAAAGGTTTGGTTTTTCATGTTCTTTTACTCACCAGAATTAAGAGGGCACTGCCTTGAATTTCCAAAGGAGAAGTGACATAATTTACATGAAATTGAGAATTTACCTCAGTGACATTGATGCAAAAGTTTTGGAATGCAGTGGTTGTTTCCATTAAGCGAATGGAGCAAAATCAGTCTAGCATGCATTGTTCTCCTAGCAAACAGCCTGAGGATTTCCTTAAGAGCCGGTATGTGGGAATACTACAGGAGCAGGAGAAAGAACACCAAGGAGAAAGTTTTGTAAGAGTTCCTTTGCTCGTCAGCCATCTGATTTACATGGTGTCAGCTCATCACCAAAGTTCTTGGTAGGCTTTTGCTCATATGCCTGAAACTTTGCACATGTGGAGGTTTTAACACAATATTACTTGTAGAAACTTCAACAGATTAGCCTGAGCTGCATGTGACTGTCATGAACTCTTAACAAACCAGGGTACTGTGAGGTCCTCAGGAATTTCATCTTTCCTTTGTTACTTTTCATATCAGCTTCTAGAGCGCTCAGTAAATGCCCTCTGAGCAGGAGGAGAGAATCGAGGGACAAGGATTGTGAGTTCTCTTGACTGCTGAGGGTAAAGGAAGTAGAATGCTATGTAAGTGTTTTCCTCTCAGTAGAGAAGAACAGGGCGCTGGGAATGTGTGATTAAGCTGAGACAATTGTTAAAATTCATTGCTGATGGTAAAAAGAAATAATAACAGACTAGCTTTTTACAGTTCCTTTTCAGGTGGACCAAATTTTTTCTTCAGACTTTCCTTGTCAGGAATTCAGCCACATTCACTAAGTACTGCCCAAGCCAGGCTCTAGACTCCGGAACTTTCAACATGAATAGGCCTTGCTCAAAAGAGTAGTCAAAATCAAATGGAGAATAGCCATTGTCAATGCCAGTTTTTCATGCCAAAATATTTTTGTGATATTAGTTGAGGTGCAATGACAAAAATACCTTCTTTATTAAAGTTCTCATGTGATTCATCTCCTGTGCAGGCTTATGTTAGAAAGGCAGGTGTGTCCATACCACGGGAAAAACGAAATTCTAGATGGACTGTAGATTTAAATGTGAAGCAGTACAGATTCTAGGTGAAAATGCAGATGATCTTCATGACTTGAGGGTAGGCAAAATTTTTTAAATAGGAACCCAAATATACTAACCACAAAGGGGGGAAATGGACAAATTTGACTATAGTAAAACAAAGACTCTCAGTTCATTACAAGATTATCAATAAGAAAATGAGGTCTATGGAATGGGAGATTTTGCAATACAAATATTACAAAAAGACTTGCATATAGATTATGCAGAGACCATGTACAAGATAAGATAGACTTTTTCTTTTTACTTGGTAGACTATCCAATAGAAGTATGTGAAATAGGCTTGAGTAAGTACTTTAGAAAGGAAGATGTTGGTTGTCTTGCTTGGGGGTAGTGTTTAGAAGAGGCCACAAGACTCTTCTGCACTTATGGTAACAATGTGGGTTACTTGGATGTGTTTACTTTGTGAAAATCCTTCAAATTATGACCTGTGCATTTTTCTGAAGTATGTGCATTATACTTTCATTGAAAAAGTTTACATAAAAAGTCCTGGCTGTGTTGTCCAGGATGAGGAATGTAAGCAAAATATTTTCAGAGGTTCACACTAACTGCAAAATAGATTTCAGCATTTAGAATTGTCTCTACCATGGAAGCAGAGGAAGTGTTAACAGCATAGGGCTTTGCAAGGAGGCTAGAGCAGGTGCAGTTTGTGAAATGGTCCTGCATGTGGAGTAGCAGCATCTTGAACTGCTACAAGGTCTTTAGCCGCTGATATTGTGAGAAGGGAGAAGGAAACAGAAACAATTATGGAGAAAGCACCGAGAAGCTTGATTACTTTCCGATTTTGTGAATGGTTAACTCGTTCTGTAATCCTATTTAAGCCCCACAATTCATTGATCCCTTTATCTTGTACCAGACACTGGGCATTAAAAAACTTGAAAATTTTCACCAGCAACAGTTGTTGAAGAGACTGTCTATTCTCCATCATATGTTTTTGGCATCTTTGTCAAAAATAAGGTAGGCCTGGCTGTGCGCATTCATATCTGGGTCCTCTATTCTGTTCCACTGGTCTTCATGTCTGTTTTTGGCCAGTACAATGCTGTTTTTATTGCTATTGCTTTGTAATATAGTTTGAAGTCAGGTATTGTGATATCTCCAGCATTGCTCTTTTTGCTGAGTATTGCCTTGGCTATTCGCGGTCTCTTGTGTTTCCAAATGAACTTCAGGGCAGATTTCATTCTCTGTGATGAATGTCATTGGGATTTTGATGGGAATTGAATTAAACATATAGAATGCCTTTAGTAGTATAGCCATTTTTACTATGCTGCTTCTGCCAATCCATGAGCACAGGAGATCTTTCCATCTTCTGTAGTCTTCCTCGATATCTTTCTTCAGAGGTTTGTAATTTTCCTTGTAGAGATCATTCACAGCCTTTGTTAAGTTTATTCCTAGGTATTTGATTTTTTTGAGGTTATTGTCTTATTATCGCTGATGTCTTCTCTTCAACAAAATTGGAGAAGAATGCAGAACAAGTTCTGCCTGGAAGCGAGGGGAGTTGGGGGGAGGCAGAGGGGGTGGGAGGCAGGGGGAGAGATGGCCCAAACAATGTATGCACATATGAATAAATGAATAAAAATAAATAAATAAATAAATTTAAAAAAAGAAAAAAATTATCACCACAATCTGAGAGGTATGGACTATATTATACAAATTTACAGATGAAGGAACTTGGCCTTTGAGGAGAATAAATAACTTGCCTAAATTCTAGTGAGAAAGTAGTAGTAAGCTGCAACTAGAACTCATGAACGCGTGATTAGAAAGCCCACCCTCTTGACATGTCTGTTATGTTGTCTTGTTTTTAAGCCAGTTTTATTTGATTGAGCATAATAAGAAGAAATGTATTTAATATATGCCATGTTCCAATTTGATGATCAGAAGAACTTCTCAAACTGCTTTTAAAGTCTGAAGTTTGCTGCAGTATAGGTTTTTATGAAGTGGCATTTTTCTTTTTCGATTGTAACATGATAAGGAATGGGACAGGGGATGGGATAATATGAAACAGCTCAGACTGTGGCCTGCACGAGTGACCACGGGTCCTTCTCAACACTTTAGAGACATTTTAATAACCTGAGTAATTGCCTATGATAGGCAGACTTTGTTTTCTGCTTATTAATGACTGTGCAGGCTCGATTTTATTCCTCTTACCACTAATTCACATGCAGAGATATATAAAATGAATGTTGCCGACTGATTGCCACATCACTGTCTGCATACCAATGCTCTCCTGCCTGCTTGGATACAGACAGAAAGGAAGGAGAAGGAAAGCAAAAGGATGTGACAGGGAACGTGTGATACCTAACTTGGTTTTAAAGGCTGAATTATGGCAGAGAAACTGGAATTTTGACATAAGTAAATGGTTGACATCTGTGCATGGTTAGGATTTTTGGGATTGTCCTACTTGGCGTACACATGTCCTCTTTTTCTCTTCATGTGATACACGGTATACCTTGGGAGCATCCACAAGTAAATATTTAATACTTACAGTTCTTTTTTTCTTCCTGTGGCTTGTTTTTCAGTCCTCACAGCACTCATGGTTGCAGTCCATGGAGTGTTTATAGCATCAGAAAGAACATCATTACAACCCTAAATGAAATTGGGAATATTTACTTCCAAATGTGTTTCCCCAACAGTCTAATTACTACACAAGCACCATGGTGGAAAGGCACATGATCTGATTTGAATGGGAATATATGTGGATATGGTTTTAGAGCTTTCTGTTTATTTTTTTTAAAAAATCTCCCTTCTTTATCCCCAGGGCTAGTTATCCCACTTTTATTGCTGTGACGATACACAGAAAGAAGCACCAAACAAACTGAAATCATTGAAAACACCCACATCCAACCCAACTTTAGTTTGCCGGAATCTATCTAGTTCCATAGACTTGTTTTTATGTACAGGTACTTATTAAAAAAAAAGCTGGATAGGAACTCTGGAGTGCAGTTTTTGCAGTATAGAACTTCTAGTTTAGAAATAGATTCCTCTTCAGGGAATACATAATTATTTATCAATTTGATTAGCATTGTACATTTTGTCTTAAAGTTATTCAAAGAACTGTAGTTAACCCACTTTTATTGCTGCTAGGTTGTTTCTCCAAATGTCTTGACAACAGCAGTTTGACTCGTCAGAATAAGCAGTGCTGCAGTCACCATAGGATCTTTCAGCTTTGCCCTTATATTGCTAAATTGATCCTCTCAAGTATTAGAGCTACTCTTTTTATTGCACACGTTTGTTTCCATTGAGTCCCGGCTTTCCTCTTTTCTTATTTAATGAAAGAGTGACAACTGTCATTTTTCACTTTTAAATAATAGTAATTAGTGATTTTATAAATAGGAAATCATTTTCCATGTGGGCCTGGCAACCATTTCCATGGCCTCATTTAAATGGCTGGGACTTTGCATGTGTAAATGGGTAAGTTTTCAGGCAATTTGGGTAGGTTTTCCAATTTTGCCTATTTCCTGTCTAAACAACTTCTTCCATGTCCACAGCGTGTTTATGCAGCATTGAATAAAACTTCTAATGGAAAATTTCTTCCAGGTGACCTCCCTGAGAGGCTGGGCTGTGAAAAAAATCTTAAGAAATTCAACCCTGATGAAATTGCCTCCGTTGAGAATATTGCTCGGTACAGAAACAAGAGACCGAATTCAGTTATTTTTGGTTCTGAATAAATGAATTCTGCTCCCTTTTTGTGTAGGTGGCAGAAGAAATTAACCCCTGTAGAAGATCCAGTCTCAGTTGGAAATTGAACTTTGGGTTTCTTTTGAGTTAGGAAAGCCCTGGATAAGAGAATGTTAAATTGTTTTTATTTGGACCTCAGGCAACTTGGAGTTGGTTCTGCTGTCTGCATGTCTATTACAGATCTGTATTTTCCGGGGCTCTCTGTCTTTACATTTAATTTTCTGTAGGCTAAGACTATGATTATTGACTGACCTCCAACTTGGCACCACATGTGGGCGGATACTAATGAATCCTTTCTTAACTTTCCCAGCACTTCTAGAGAAATCAATCAGTAGAAGGCGGGACATTGAAGCCATACAGAAAGCCAAAATCCTTTATTCATCTTGCATGAATGAGAGTGAGTAATAACAAAAATAAATAAAATATTTACCACCCTTATCCTTCAGAAGTCTATAAATGTTTAAAGGTATTGTTTAAGGAAGAGAACTCAAAATTCTATTAATGTTTAAAGATGTTATTTAAGGAAATGAACAATTCTCAAAGACTGGATTTTGACTAATCTTTCATAGTTAATCTTTTGTGGCTGGCTTGATGGAGCAAATAATCTTATTTCTACAACTGGGATTATTTGGGTATCAGTCACTCAATGGGAAACTCAGCTAGGGCATCAGGGCAAACTCTTATTGTACCTAGTACACAAAGAAGAATTCAGAGCCAGGCCAGTTTTGGTCTGGAGAGGCTGGGAGGGAGTATACTGGGGAGAATTGGTATGCTCCAATTGACCTACTGGAACCTAGAGAATTCTAGATTCCCAGGTGGGCTTGGCTCAGTTGTCAGTTTAACTAGAGTCTTTGTTGGGAGACAAAGGCATTAGGTCTGGATTTTATCATCTTGGGTCTGCTTTTTCAAGGCTGTTGCAGAAAAAAGCCAGTGCTTCTGGGAAGGGCATTAATTGGTTTAGGGTTTGGGGGTGAAGCTAGAAGTGGGCAGCAAAAGACCAGAGTCTGAAGCATTAATTCATTTAGTGGGGGAGTGATTGACTTTACTAAGTTATTCCTTTTAGTTAGGGTTATTCTTGGTGTGATCAAGTACTATCAGCTTTGCTTCATTCATTGGCTGGGATCAATGTAGTGAGCCTATCTCTGCTGTAGGAAATATCCACCAGGTTCCTCAGTCAGCTTTCTTGGCAAAACCACTGGGTTTAGACAGACACAATTGTGTGTGAGTCGTGGGTAGCTTTGCCTTTGTGGTTATGCTCAACCCACCCCACCTCTTCAACCTTCTCTTTAACCGCTGAAAATTCAAGTTGGGGCCTTTTGGAAGTTTTCTCTTGAGAAGATGAGCTTGCGTTCTAGTTTGATGATCCAGTTTGAAAACCTAACTCTCCATTCATATCTGTTCCCTTTCAGAAGCAATTGAAAAAGCAGATGCCAAGCCGCTGCTCCGCGTCCTGCGGCACTCACCTTTCCGGTGGCCCGTGCTTGAAGCTAATATTGGTCCTGAAGGGGTTTGGTCAGAGAGAAAATTTAGCCTGATGCAGACCCTTGCAACATTCCGTGGTCAATACAGTAACTCTGTGTTCATCCGTTTGTATGTGTCCCCTGATGACAAGGAGTCCAATGAACACATCTTGAAGGTATAGCCAGGGCTCTTTGTTCAGTCTGAGATTGGTCTTTGGGGTGGCTTCCTCGGGAAAGAAATTCATGCTGCCTGAGTGAAATGATAAATTCTGCTGAACACTGAGGTCTGGAATATACCCCTCTCCAAGATTTGCAGAATGTACATCATTAGTAAAGAATTTCTGTCAACCTTTCAGGAAACCTGTGAATGAGTTTCAAGTGATCTGTGATCTTGTAAGGGGCCCTTAAACTCTGGTGGAGAGAGGGCTGTGAATCTCCTGCTGTTCCAAAAGACTTTCTGAACTCTGCTTTTTCCCTCACCTCCTCATTCCCCTGACAGAGGAGGTTCCCTTTTCTTGCCTACATGCCTACATTCTCATTGTCAAGTTCAATCTGAATCTCTTTCCTTTCAAAAGTCAAAGCAAAACTTCTTTTAAGTACCCAGTTGTATTTTCTATTGGGGAAATAAATATCTCTTTCATAAAGGAGTGGGCTAGACAGATGTGCCCCGAGGTAGATCATATTGGTACAACCAGGAGGTTGGCAGAAAGCCACCAACAACAAATGATTCATCAATGAAAGAGCTTTGTAAGAATTCAAATAACATTTCTCAAATCATTCTGTGCTTTGCTCCTACAGGGTTTTCTTTTCCTTCCACAGTTACTTTGACTAGTAATAATAATAATATTCCTGAACGTTGATTTTTCTCCTAGTTCTGTCCTTTGTTAAACCAGAAAATAGTAACGACATATTGACATTCAAATCATAGAAGTATAACACCATTACAATGTATTGCCCTCACCAGATAGAAGTCAACCTTCCAAAATCCAAACCCTGGCATTTATTTTTTGAGTTAGGCAAGAAATTGGCAATGCTCCTTCTGTTAAAGACCAGACATAATACACAGTGGAGGTTTTGCAGTCGTACCTGGGAAAGCAGCCCAAGACAATGAATGGGTGTGGCTATTTGGCAGGATGGCCCAAATGCTGTAGTTTTCTGACCTTTAGTTTAGACGGTGAAAATCTCAATAAAAATCTTTGGTCATTGAAAGAATTCCCATCTACTCAGAAGGAAATTCTCAGTTTCCAGGATAGCTTGTATTTCTGTGTGGAGTGATGAAACATGGTATTGAGCTACCTTCTAATGCTATCAGGGTAAGACAGGCTAAGTGAGACATTGACATTGGCCTCTGTCCCTCTGTTTTTTTTTTTAAACTGAGATTTTAAGATTATCATTCTCATTTCCAGAACTGTTATGATAGTCTTCCAAACTCTTTAGGTTGCGTTTTGAAATAAGTTGGACATTGTCTTTCAAACTTAAGTTCACACACTCAATTGGGTGATAAAAGATCTTGATTCACACACTGATTACAAATGGCAACTATTTTTTAACCAATTACTAGACCTACTGAAATAATTGAGCTAACTTCTTTTAATACTATGTTATAGAAAAGAACACACACAAAAGTAAAAAGGATACAATAACGAACACCCATGAACTCATCACCTAGCTTCAATCCCCTCAACTTTCTGCTATTCTTACCTAAACTCCTCATTTTTATGGGCTAGAACATTTTATAGCTCATCTAAAATATACTACCAATGCACTATGAGTACTTCATTACATTACTCTTCTCACAACCGAAAAAGCAATCTTAATTCATAACTAATGTCTAAAACAAGTTAAAATTCAGACTGATATCACCTGAATCCAAATACAAATGCTAGCATTGCTGAAAATGGGGCAACCAAATATCACTTGCCTTCTGATACCAATTAGACATATGCACCATAACTGCAATGTTTTGCCAAAAAAGAGAACCTTAATAAAGCCTCTAGCATTATTACCAATTTATAGAAAATACAGGAAACAGGAACATGGTATAAGCTTGCTCACACAGCTAATACTCAATTACACTGACTCTAGAAGGACTAAATTGTCAATAATAGAACACTTTCAAATGTAAGTAAGGAGGCACTCATGTGCTTATTATGGTTCTCCTTTGCCAGCATGGAAGCTTGTTACAAACTGAAATGTTTGAACATTGCTTGGCATTTGACTACAGCACACAGTTTTAGTTCTGGCCCTGTTTGTGCTATATTACATGAGTGAATATTCACTATGAATTAACCACTTTCCTCCAAATGAAATAGAGCTACAGTCTTCCTGATTATGATGCAGCTAACAAGAAGTTCAAGGGATGGCAGGAAAAGCTTTACTCTGAGATGTGCATTTAACTCAATGGAATCAGACAACAAAAATCAGTGTATTGGTGACTGCCAAAACTGTAGAATTCATGTGTGTGTTTCTTTCCTTAAAATTAGGTGTAAAGATTATTATGTTAAGTGAAATAAGCCAGTTCCATAAAGACAAGTATGGCATGTTGTCTCTCATTTGTGGAAGTTAGGTTGGGAAAAACCAAGGCCATGAAAGTAAAAGGGGGATGATGACTAGGGAGATAAAAGGGGAAGGGAAAAGGAGGAGAGGGCAAGGGGGATAAGAAAGAATAATAGAGCGGTGAGTATGATCAAAGTACATTACATGCATGTGCAGATGTGTCATAATGGAACCCCTTAATCTTTGTACAATTTATTATACACTAACCCAAAAGTTTAAATCATAAAAACCCAAATCTATTTGCATGAACATTTGGAACCCCCAAATCCCTTTTAGGTTTTGTGAACATAGTTTGAAAACCACCAGTGTTAAGGAGATTAAGTTTCTCAGTTTAGCTTTAGGATTTACTTAATATCTTTGTGCAAATTGTTTCACCCCTGAGTGTTGCTTTCCCCATGTGCAAAGAAGGGAAAATGAGAATTTCCTGTTCACTGTTGCTGTGAGGTTTAAATGGCCCAAAGTTTGTGAGTTTCCAGGGAAGATATAGTCCACAGTGGCACATGAGAAAAAGTTCACTTCTCTTGGTGCATGACCTAGTATCCGATCAGGACCATTTGAGGGCTGCTTCTCTTTAATTTGTGTACCTGGCATGCCTGTCAGATCTCAAATTTGTCTGTGAAGAAATAAATAGGCATTTTTTTCAGTCAACCTAGTCTTTGACCTCAAGTTTGACCGCACCTTTTGCTGGGAAACTGAATGTCAGTCTAGGTACTCCCCATACCTTTCTGGTCTCTCCATTTCTCAACCTTCCCCTAGAATACTGGGGAACCATCTAGTCATCTGGTATCAGAGAATCAACCCCCTATAAAACCCACATGGCTCTTTCAGGTGTGCCTCTCTGATTTTGAGGTGCTGAGTCTCTTTTTCCTCTGAGAAATTGCTATACTTTAGGGGCACCAGCTGTTCCTTCTGCTCATCAGAGCCAATGAGTTCTTTTGCTGCCTTGGAGAGCCACTTTCTGCTCTGGGAGAAATCTCTCTCACCTCAAACTCATGTCCCTCAAAGCATTTAGGCTTCCTATTCTACCAAATCCTATTTTCTTCAGTGTTCTTAGCTTTTTGAATCCCATAAACCCACAGGAATACTAAAAAGGCCTCCTTCTGGGCAGGCACAACACTGTGTGCTTACTGTTGGGTGAGCATATGGTACCTCTGGGTGAAGAAAAAGGCCCCCCTTCCAATGGGCAGATATGTCCCCATCCCCAGGATAGGCAGTTTGGTCCACCCAATGGCCCTTGGCAAAGCTCCCCTGTGGTGAGATGGCACAGGATTTGCTATGGGCTTAAATGGGAGAAAGGAAATTAAAAAGTACAAGAAATGACAGAAGCGAGTTCCCTGAAACATTTCTTGCTACATGTGTTTGGGCTTATTTTCTGCCTGGAGATAGCAAGAAGGGATTTAAGGGACAATAAAAGACTTGAATACCATGTTTGTGATCCTGAAAGACTATTTGGAAGGGTTGTCCTAGTATAAAACACAACTTAAAGTCATCCTCACTCAGTGGCCTATATTTTTCTGGCTCTCAAAAAATTTATTATGGCAAGGAGAGAGTCTCTTAGAAATGAAGTTTCCCTAGTTTCTGTCTTCCACTTCCCTACATCATAATTTGTCAGGTGTTTCTTTTTGTAGCACTAGTTTGTCTTTTGACACGAAGCTTATCATAATTGGAGTATTAGTTGTAATTGGAGAAAAAGAATTCATATTTTCAGTTCACTGTATTATAGTCCCTAAAATTACATTTCTTTTGGATTTTTTGAGGCAGGGTACTATGGATTTGGGGGGTATTTTTGGATTTTTTGGGATAGCAAACTATGTAGTCTAGGCTGGCCTTGAACTCACAATCCTCCTGGTTTAGCCTCCCAAGTACTGGGATCAACATTTTATTTTACTTTCTACTTTCAATAGTCAGATCAGTTTTAAGTGAAAGGATTTTAAAAAACCTCAAATGAAGCAGTGTCCTAGTGTTGGCTTCTTGAGAAAGACCTTGCCTCAGGAGTTTGTATGTTTGTAATGAGATTTAGTTGACTGGCCTTATTCAATCTGTTGGCATATTTAAAATGTTCCCTAGAAACCATAACAATCTGAAGGTTTATGAAAGGTCTGCTAACCTCACTTGAATTATCCAAACTTTTACCATAAGTGGGTTTAACTTTATTTCATGAGAGGAAATGTTGGCCTTCTTGATATTATCTACACCGTTTCCTTTCCTGTGAGACTGAAGCTCACGAGTCATCAAGTGTTCCAAATTTAACTGAAAACCAAAGCATCTTAATCAAAATATTTTGTTTCTTGATTCTGGTTTACTTAATTTTTGGAAGCAATGATGATAGATTGGGAATCGCAGTAGGATGAAGCCAGGCTGGCTTGTGACTTGGTTGTTGCAGGCCAGTTAGAGAAGAAGGTCAAACAAAATAATTGGAGGATTTGAGCAATACACACAGATGTGATAGATGTTTTGAAAGCATTCCCCCCAAAACAATAGCAGTTTTGAGTTTTACATAACATTACTAACTCTTAACTTGGCCTCTTCTGGAATTTGTTGTATATGAAGCGCATTTGAATGGAAAACTAGACTCTTATATGGACTTCATATATTTAAAAAGAGTAAAAGATTTGAGATTATCATAAGAATGGAGAAGAAACCAGAAGGAAATGGATCAAAACAATTTAAAGTCATATAAATTGATGATATGGACATGTAGGATTCAGCTTTTTTCAGATGGTACTACATTTTGATTTGTTATTTAGATTTTGTATCTTGTTAATTCAGCTTAACTTTTCAATATGTGAACCAGAGAAAGAAAGAACAAGCAATAGATTTAGAGAAGATGTTGGAAACTCTTTTCTTTCTTTCTTTTTTTTTTCCAGTAGTGGGGTTTGAACTAGTACAAACACCTGGAGCTACTTCACCATCACTTTTTTATAATAGGTCTTTTCGAGATAGGGTCTCTAGAACTATTGCCCAGGCTGGCTTCAAACTGCAATCCTCCTGATCTCTGCCTCCTGAGTAACTAGGATTATAGGTGTGAGCCACCAGCACCAGGTGTTGGAAGCTTTTAAAAATTCAATTTATATGCAGTTATGATGTACATGTCTGTACATTTTGATAAATTCACAGAATCATGTAACTGCTACCAACATCAATAAATAGAATTACCCCCACTCCAAATTACCTCCTGTTACCCCTTGAAGTTAACCCTTCTTCCCATCCTGAAACCCTGGCAATCAGCACTCAGTCGTCTAGCCCTGTAGCTTTACCTTTTTAGGATGTAAGTAAGATTCACCTATGTTGTTGTATGTATCAGTAGTTCATTCCTTTTTATTGCTGTGTAGTAGTCTGTGTATCACAGTTTCTTCATTCAGAATTGTAGGAAATTTGGGTTGTTTCCCTTTTTTTATTATTATGAACAAAGTTATATATAGGTTCTTTTCAATATAAGTTTTCATTTCATTTCTCTTGAGTAAATACCTAGGAGAGGAATTGAGGAGTCATATGTAAATGTACGTTAACTTCACATTTAAGAGAGCTCGCTCTCTCTTAATATCCCAACCATATTTTCATGTGCTTATTTTCTATCTGCATATCTTCCTTGGTGAAGAAGTGTCTGGATATTTTGTCCACTTTTAAATTGATTTATTTTCTTATTTTCAAGAAGACTCTTCCTATATTCTGAATCTAAGTCCTTTTTTATACATATCATCTTCAAATATTTTCCTATTCTGTGGCTTGTTTTTTCATTCTCTTAATATCTTTCACAGAGCAAGGTTTAAAGCTTGATGAAGTCCAATTCATTAGTTTTTTCCTTTATGGATTGTGATTTTAATATCATGTCTAAAACTCTTTATAGTTTTAGGTTTTACATTTAGGTCTATGATCCATTTTCGGTTAGTTTTTGTTCAAGGTATGAGATGTGGGTCGAAGTTCAGTTGTTCTGCATATAAATAAGTGTCTGCTTTTTCTAACATACTTTGAAAAGATCATCCTCTTTCCTTTGATTGGCTTTATGGTGCTGAAAGTTTTATTCTGAGAATTTGTAGTATACGTCTTCATCATAATTATTCTTATTTGTCTGATTATCATTTGTATTTCTATCCTTAACTTTGCAGTGAGGGTTCTAAAATTTGCCAAGATTTCTCAAGATAAATTATTATTATTCTTTCTGAGTGAAAAATACATTATTTTAGAGGTGGGGGGGTCAAAAGTCTGATGGATCAACTCTACCCAGATTGGCATTTGCAAAATACTGCAGTGATGGGAATACTGGGTCTGGTAAGAGAAGATAATGCTGCTCTGAGCTCTGCTCAGCCATGTTGCCTCATCAAACAAGGAGCAAAACCAGTTAATATTTAAGATCTATTCCAATTCAAAGAGCCTGGGTACTATTCATTGTTGAATAGGGAACCCCAAAAGGATTAGAAACCATGAATCAGGAAAGAAGGGACAGGTCTTGGATACTTTAGAGCTGTCATTGCCACAGTGCCTATTTTCATATAGCTCTGAATGGAGTAGATTCTTTTTGTAATGGCGATCCAAGCTCAAAATGTGGCTGGGAGGAAGGTGATTTCACAACTCTTGCTAACATGTGTTTACAATGTCAGTAGCATGCTTTCTGTTTTTGTTTTAACAGCTGGACCAAGCAACACTCTCCCTAGCTGTGAGGGAAGACTACCTTGATAACAGCACAGAAGCCAAGTCTGTAAGTCTTACTCATATTCAACTATGGGCCTTGTCAGGCTGTTGGATAAATCCCCTATTCAGTGCCCCCATGATCTAGCTGGGGAGACAGCACATTCAAATGAAGTAACAAGGGCTTACTGTCACTCTTCAGATGTGCAAAGGGCTCACTATCCTTTGCAGAAGTGAAATGTGGGGAGGGATACCCATGCTTCTCAAGATTGTAATGTTTAAGAATCACCAGGGAAGGTTCTTGAAGCACATGTCAAGTCCTGGAGAATTTGATTTAATAGACTTAAGGTGATTTAGTAGACTGAAGATTTTGAACAGGTGCCCCAGGTTAATGGAGAGTAATGAGGACCTGAAGGGATCAATCAGGTTAGACTTCTTGGCTGAGCTTTGAAACCTAGTCGTTTCCTGGAGTTTGGAAAGAGTTGATTCATTTCTGACACTTTCAACTCATTCCAGAAACTGTACTGAATTTCCAAAAGAGTCTCAGACCCAGGTATACTGGGTCTGTGCTGATACTAATCTTTATCTATAAAGGTTCTGGAGGGCAAGAAACTAGCCAAGATCCTAGGCAGTTTTCTGGCTGAGGACACTCACCTAAAAAGTAGGCAAGTTTTCCTTCTTGAACATGGACAGAATGAACTTTTACCAACCCAGGGGCACCTTTGTTTCTGCTGATCTCAGCAACCAGGCTTGAAATCATCCCCTCACTCTATAAACAGTCTGTCAAGTCTGAGTAAGTCCACCTTCAAAGTAGCTCTTCCAAAACACCTGGTCCCTCTTTTTCTATCAGATCAGATCCTTGTTCATTCTTTCCTTGACCACAGCAAGTAACCTTGTGAGTGGTACCTCCTCCCCTTTCTTCCATTGGCTACTTAGAGAGGCATTGGTAGTATAGTGGTGAACATAGCTGCTTTCCATTGGCTCACTAGCACTACTTGACAATTTTCATTCTCACAGCACTAATTCCAGCATGCCTTGTTCCCAAGATAAGGTCTAAATTGCTTCAAGGAAGTTCAGGGGCTCTTTATGGCTTGATCTGACCCACACTTCTCAACTCATCTACTTTTCTTCCCTCAACAAAAGCAACTTGTTCTCACTGCTCCTGAATCTGTAGCTCTCAGATGCTATGTCTCTAGTTTTTCCAGGCTGAATTCTCTAGTCCTTGAGTTTCCACACATGTAGCAGCTTTATTAAGAAACTTATTTTGGTCTCTGTAATGTTATGGTTGGTAATTACATGTTTATCTTCCTCACAGGATCACACACTGAGAACTAGACTCAAGCATTATTTAGTTTTTCATCTGTACCAACTTCCCACAGCATGTCAACAAAGTGCCTAACAAGCCACCTTGCATGTGTTTTGTATCTATTGAATATTTTTCTGAATTGACGTGGGAAGGGCAAGACATTCTTTCTAATTAAGACTGGGCAAAGCTTGCTTATTGACTCAGACACTGTTTATTAAGGGCTTGTTGTGCACCAAGAATGGTGTATGTCTTGAGGTCAGTCACGCAATAAGAATAGCTTACAGGATCAAGGTGTATCATAGGGAGAAGGTTCTGTATTTGCTATTTTCATCATCATTTCTTTTCCTTGAGCCAGGGAGGACAACTGTTTAAAAACTGTATAAAATTGAAAAGACCTAGGGCTCAGTCACTGCAATCATCTTTTATTTTTTAGTGTGAAGCTGGGTAAATTGAACTGGAAGAGAATAAATCACATTTCCTACCCGTGTTCATAGATCAGGTTTCCTGCTTTTAGAAACAATTCTTTCTCATTATTTTATTAAAGCCTCACTTGCCTGGGAAGAGGATGCCTGACCTTTCGCTTTCTATTCTGGGCTCATTTGGAGATGTTTCTCGTATCCATAATATCACTGATTACCAGAAAAAGTAGTTCTCCGGATGCTTGGTGGCTGGACATCTTTGTCTGTCATGGAAATAGTACCCACGTGCTTATCACTCTTTTTCTCCCTAAGGTGGTGGGAGGTGCCTGGTATCGCATAACGTCTGTACACAGTGAAAATGAAGAATATTTATTTCCACCTGCTGTTTCTGCTCCTCTGTGTCGCTGAAACATATTTCCTACCAGACTATTGTCATGGTCATTTGCTTCTTTATCTCTTACAGTATCGGGACGCCCTTTACAAGTTCATGGTGGACACTGCCGTGCTTTTAGGAGCTAACAGCTCCCGAGCTGAGCATGACATGAAGTCAGTGCTTAGGTTAGAAACTAAGATAGCTGAGGTAAGTTTTCATTAAAAATATCTTTCTTTCCTTTCCTTTCCTTTAAGCTCATTCATTGTCTATGTCCTGGTCTGCTGTGGCCAAAGAATAGCAATGGGGAGACTTTCTGGCTGTTTTCCTACAGAAACCCTTGTGCAGCTCAAATAGAAGGCAGATGTTTAATAAATCTTTATTGATTTGATTGAGTGGAAGGTTACTTTTTGTTGCTGTTTTGGGGCCAGGGATCATACCTAGGGCTCCACACAAGCTAAGCACATGTCCTTCTACTGAACTACACCCCTGGCCCTAGAAAGTTACTTTTAATCCAGTCTGCTTTTATACCATTCCCACTCTAAGTGAGTCTGCTGAAGGATCTGAGCTTGGGAAGTCTGTCTACCAATACTAGATATAACATTTGATGTAGAACATATGTAGAGAATGCTGGTAAGTATTTTTAAGCTGCCTTTCTGGTGCTACTTTGAATCCATACTTTTTTTCTCATTCTTTTCTTGCTTCCCTGTGATGAATGTCATTGTGTCATATACTATGTTCTGAATTAGTCAACTTAAATCTTTTCAGGCTTATAGTAGAGGCAAAAAGGTATGAAACAAACTTGTGAGAGAATAATGAGAAATTGGAAATAGTTAGCCTTGTTTATAGGGTAACATTTTTTCCCCCTGGAAGAACCAATGTGTAAGAGTCCTAAATGTTCCCAGACCCAGAGAGAACAAGTATAGTGAGATTTGCTTGTGGGGTATGCTTGTAAGAAAAAAATACTTGTATCATGAAGCTTTTGCATTTGGGTTGGTGGTTTTGTAATGGAAGTTGATAAAAATTCTGAGGTTAATAAGAGTCCAAGTGTTTATTGGTTTTGTGTTTGGTGAGGTGGTGACTTTGTGTTGAGGTATGGAATAGGGGTGAAGGGTAGGGTTAGGGAAATAGGTTCTCTCCCTGCTGTAGCAATGTTCACATACACCTCTTTGCAAATTCCTACTTGCAACACAAAAAGTTCATTCCTGCAGGTCACTTTTGAAGACAATGAAGACTGCTGCAGATGTTTCGAAGTTCACAAATGTGCCTCTCAAGCCATGTCTACAGGCTGTCCAGATACCTTATTCAAGCAAATAGAAGGCTCAGAGCTCTCATTTGAACTAAAGCTGTGATACCACAGGGAAGGCCTTGCCCTGAGCGAGGGAGTTGGACCAAAAAGGGAACTAAAAACAGCTGGGATGAGGCAAGACTGGGAATTGTCAAGAGGCTAAATGAAGTGACAAATCCAGTGTGTTTGTGGGGAGTAGCTGGCAGAGAACCGAAAAAAAGTTCTTAGGCCAAAGGGCTCTGACCTGGGCTATGAGCCAGATTGGGGAAGAGGACAAAGGTGGGGGTTGGAAGAGATGTGTGGGCATCATGGAGGCAATGAATCCCATGCAGCCAGGAAAATGTAAGGTATATGTAGCTTCTCCTGTGCAGGACAAGGAGGGAGAATCTAAAGACACTGAAGCATTTAGAAAAGAGGGTACAAATGTCTGCCACACAGCTCTGTGATTTTGCATTAGAAAATCCATGGTGTGTGGATTTTTGACCTGGTAGAAATGCTCTCCTCCTTCCCTTACACTTCAGGCTACTAGGAACACTCAAAATTAGTGAGATACCTAGTCTCCAGAAACCTTCTGAGGCTGAGGAGGCAGAACAACCCAGTCAAGCCCAAATAAGTCCTTGTAAAGACAGCCATGGGAGTGTGTATCTAACCATTAGGAGAGGTCTTATCCATGGAGTGAGTGGCTCTTGTGATTGGAACAAATAAACTTTAATTAAAAGGCCTGCTAGAGAAAATGGATCTCAGGCAAAGTCATAAATCATAATTCAAACCATGAAGGTGGTGATGGTAGATAGGAGGTGCAAGGGGAGGATAGTGTGAGGTGGAAGGTAGCAAGTTTAACACAGGGAATGGAGTGATAGAAGGCCTTACAGCAAAATCACCATGTGCTTCAGGAGTGAATGTGGGAGCTACTGTCTGTCAATGGAAGTTATTAAGATGATCCTCAAGGAAGATAGCCATTGCTGCTGTTCTTAGACTACGTTAAATGTGGTAGAGGCCAGAAGCCTAGATTTGGTGTTGCCAAATGGCCAAGAGCAGGAGTACTGGGAATGGAAAGAGTGTGGAGTGTGGAGAGACTGGGCCAGGATGGAGGTTCTGGAATGTGTGTCTAGGGGAAACTGAATCCATACCCCCAACAGTGGGGCTAAGGGAGTCTCAAGGGCAAAGAAACAGGAGGGGGAAGTGAGGGAATAAGCTGTTGACAAAATGATCACGGGCTGTATCCACATAGCTTAGTGTTCATCATGGAAACTTTGCCCGGGGAGATTAAGGGATGGTCTTGTTGTTCATGAAATGTTGAGATCATTATTTGGAGACCACAGGTGAACATGGAGTATTTGCCTCAATTGTCTGACTTCAGCTTGGCTGTCAAAACTGACCCAGCAATACACTTTGTCTATCCACATGATAGAGGAGGGGATTCTGGGAAGTTCTTTTTACACTAGGAAGAACATTTCTCACTGAAGAGGAGTTTCTGAAATTTCTTTTTATTTTCTTAATCCTGTCTAAAATGCTGTCTTTTTCCCCCATTCCCCTCATCTGTCACTACACCAAAGTCTTGAAAAAGTTTATAAGACTACGCAGATATTTTGGCACATGTAGAAAGTAGTCATGCAGTAGGAAATGATTCATTTGAAAAAAAAATAATCAAGGTGTCTTTCGACAGATAATGATTCCACACGAAAACCGAACCAGTGAGGCCATGTACAACAAAATGAACATTTCTGAACTGAGCACTATGATTCCCCAGGTTGGTGAAAGGAATCCAGGAAAATTTTGGTTCACTGGTCATTCAACAAGTGACTGTTTCACTTCTGTGTGAATTTTTGCCTTGTAAATCCTACTATCAATCTTTTTAGTTATCATCTTTGTCAGCTATTACAGAAAATATTCCTTTTGTGTACATTGGAATGCCTTCTTAGTTATAGGGAACAGAAACATCTTACCAATATGGCTTAAAAACTTAAAGCCCATTTTTTTAATGACAAGTGTCTAGATATAGTTGGTAGTTGGTGATGATTTGGTCTTTTGTCTAAGACCCAAGTTGTTCTAGCTTTCCATTCCATTCCCCTTAGTGTGCTAGCCTTTTGGCATGATGTTTGATAACTCATGGTTCCAAAGTGGCCACCATAGGTCTATATATCATATCTGCCCTCAGGGCAGGAAGATGGGGGAAGGGCCAATAATGGTGATATCTGGGTCTTTTACCGTGAAAAACAACAGCAACAAAAACCTTTCTAGAATATTATCAGATATTCTCCTTTTATTTCTTATTGAGTAGAATTGGGCCATATGGACACGGTAACTATGGTTAGAGG
Organism: Castor canadensis; assembly: GCF_047511655.1. NCBI lineage: Eukaryota > Metazoa > Chordata > Mammalia > Rodentia > Castoridae > Castor > Castor canadensis. The sequence goes on along the minus strand of NC_133405.1, from coordinate 123,511,812 downwards.
AGTGAACATTGGGCAAGTAAAAACTGGTTGTTCATTTTAGCAGTGGGGATAGACAAGGTAGAGAAGCTTGGTAAGTGGCTTTTAGGGTAGCCAATGTAAACCCCCAAGCAGTATCTTAGGGAACATAGTAATTCTCTGTTGCTGTTTATTTCCTCCCTGTAACAGGGAGAAGACCAGTGATGTACTGAGGCATGCTTTGCTGTGCCTGTGCAGGAGTGAGGGAGGCTACAGGACTGAGGGAGAGGGAGAGAGAGGGTGCTGGCAAGAGGGAGAATGGGGAAGAAGGGAGGGGAGTGCAGGAGATGAGGGGAGTGTGGGAGCAAGAATCCAGGGGGCTGAGACAGCAGGGTGGAGAGAGGATGGTGGAGGAAAGCTCAGAAGGGGTGATGGCTGGAACAGATGAGGGAGCACTGTATATATTACCTTGTGAGCAGGTCTGTCATCCTTGTGTTTATGGTGCAGAATGCACGCTCCGTGATTAAGGCCACACATCAGAGTGTCAATGATCAGATATTATCTTCTGGATAAGTAAATGATGAACAGTGGCATCTTTAATTATTTGGGTGAAACCACAAGAATGGATTATGCTCAGCCTACTTTACTGCTGTCTAGCAAAGGTTCTCACTATTTTTTTTTCTTCTCCCCTCAGTTTGATTGGCTGGGCTACATCAAGAAGGTCATTGATGCCAGGCTCTACCCCCACCTGAAAGACATCGGTCCTTCCGAGAATGTGGTGGTCCGCGTCCCACAGTACTTTAAAGATTTGTTTAGGATTTTAGGCTCTGAGAGGAAGAAGTAAGAACTTTTGTGTGCATTTTACTGTGGCTTTTGTTTTCTTTTTAAATTAGAAGGGGCTTGTCATGTCTTTTGAAATTTTTTTTTTTTTTGCAGAACTGGGGTTTGAACTCAGGACTTGCCCTTGCTAGGCAGGTGCTCTACCACTTGAACCACACTCTCAGCCCTTTTTTTTTGCTTTCGTTTGTTTTCAGATGTGACCTCATGCTTTTTGCATGAGCTGCTCTCAGACTATGGTCTTCCTTCTTCCAGTCGGGTACCACCATGCCCAGCCTGAAAATTTTTTTTAAAGAAAGTTACAACAAAAGAATCACGGGAAAACTCATGGATGCCCTGTGTGACAAATTGGCCCAAATCATTGTCTGGTGTAATTTACTTGTTGTGATGACAACAAATATACCATGTTTTTATCCTTTATTTCTGGTCTTTGTTCATAGTGTTCTCTCTGAGAGCCTAAATTGTTTATTAGTTTTGGGAACTGGTTAGGTAATGATGTTATTTCCTAAGATTTTTTATGAACACATTTTTCTAGGTTATTCTAGGTCTTTTGCTGTTTTTTCCCCAGTTTCTTTTTAGTTAATAAGTTACTTTTTTGGCAATAAACCAAAGTACTTATATTGAGAAGACATAAGACCATTTTGAGAGCTGTAGAAAAATTTCGCTGATGGAACAACTTAAGGAACTGTCAGCTTTTGCGAATTTTAAAGAATGTTCTAGAATTCGTAGCTTTGTTAGTTTAGCACTACAAAAAATCATGCTAAAAATGCCCAGGAAAGAGAAATAAATTTACATGTTCATTTAGCCATTCTGATTTGACTACAGAAAACAATCACAGAAAGGTCAGTGTTTGTAAAAACAATTCACTAAGCTAATGAAAAATCATATTTCCTTAGTTGGACTCTGGCTATGTTGCTAGGAGTTACATAAAAGAAAAAGGCACCTACAAAATTTTGGGGGATTAAATGCAGCACCTGATGCCCCATTGAAACAATTTGTACCCCACATGGATCCCCATGAGGAAAGGCCACTTTTTAACCTGTGTCTTGATGAGAATGATAACCCATGTTCACTGAGGAAAATCTGCAGACAAGGGAGAGAAGAAACAATATAGTCACTTTCAATTCTACCATTTAGAGATAGGTAAGTAGCGATGTTTTTAAAAAATTTGTAAATGAAAATTGAATCTAGTGGTAGGTAAGCGTGTAGGTGAGGCAGCTAGTCCAAGTATGCTTCATGGCCACTATCACCAGCACGTTCGTTACCTTGGGCCCATGTTGAAAATACAGACTCCAAGGCCCTCTTCTATAGAGTCTGCTAATGTAGAGCTGTAAGGACACCCAGGAATCTGGATTTGAAACAAGCATTCCAGGGCAGCATATAATTAGCTTTTTGAAGGGAAGATAGGTGGATAACTGCATTATAAAAGTACTTCTTGCTGGGTGCTGGTGGCTCACGCCTGTAATTCTAGCTACTCAAGAGGCAGAGATCAGGAGGATCGTGGTTCGAAGCCACTCTGGGCAAAATAGTTCTTGAGACCCAATCTTGAAAAAACCCATCATGAAAAAGGGCTGGTAGAGTGGCTCAAGGTGTAGGCCCTGAGTGCCCCAGTACTGCAAAAAAAAAAAAAAAGTATTTCCTACCTTATCCAACATACTTGGGACCAGAAGCACTTTGGATTTCAGATTTTTTCCAGTCTGGGAATATTTGCATGTACAGTAGGCCCTTGGTATATGTAGGTCTATGGTTCCAAGGAGATGACCATTGAGGAAAAACCACAAATGCTCTGGATGCATAGAGTTCAGTGCTATACTGAAGACATTTGCTTCATTTCCCCCAGAACACTGCCCGACTCCTGCTAAAGACATGCTGTGTTTTAGCAAATCTCAAATGTTCATGTTATCACTTAAATTAAGCATGTGTGCCCCTTTTGGTCTGGGAAGATTACCATAATTTTTACCTTACTTTTTGAGCACCATTTGCTTTTTGGGGGACAGATTTTCACAAAATGAAGGGCAAGGAAACACTCAGCAGATCACAACAATTTAAACACAACTGACCATAATGCAGGATTCACTGAGAGCTTCTCCACATCCACTGAGCTGCAAGAATTTAAAATTTATTTTCAAAATTTCTTTTGATTTCCTAAAATGTATTATTTTTGACTGTACTTGATCAGAACCACGTGTAATAAGTCCACAGATAAGATAGGCTTACTGTATATAGTGAAATCTTAGGAATGGCACCCAAGTCTAAACATGAATTTCAGTTAGGCTTCATATACACCTTATAAACATAACATGATGATAATTTTATATGATACTTGTGGCTTGCCTGTATTTTTTCTGTGACCCTTCATATGAGGTTAAGTATGGAATTTTCCACTTACGGTGTCAAGTTGGTTTTTTTTTTTTTCAAGTTGGTTTTGAATTTTGGTGCATTTGGAGTTTCCAATTTTCTGATTAAGGTTGCTCAATCTGTATTGTAATAGGACCCAAATGATTTTCTACTTCTGTGCCAATGAGTTACTGAGTACATTTTAAATTTTGATGGTAATTTCCATTAAAAGGTGGTGTTTGCCATGATTTGTACTCATTGTTTAGCACCTAGTGAGTCAATTTTTTCTAGTGACTCTGTTGCCTTCACTGTAACATAGTAGGTACTTCTGGAAAAATGTATTAATTTTATTTCCAAAATGACCTAATTTACAACCAACGGATACATTAGGTCTTGGTTCACTGTATTAGAAAAATCTAGGGATGCTTATACTTTAGAATTGCATGACTTTCCCTAACAACAGGGACCAGGAAAAACTGCTTGGATGGAGATTTTGCTCTAGTTCTTGTCAAAATGATAACTTAGACAAATGTAAACAGCAGAACAAAATATGGGCAGAAAAATGCCAGCATACATACGTACATGTAAAACTTCATTTAAAAATCATGACAGAAGTGAAATGGTTCATAGCTTAATCTCACTAATCAATTCATCAAAACAACATAAATCTGTGTATTCTTATGAGATTTCAAGACACTCTATGTCTGGAGAAGATTGACAGCGCTGTGCATATCACAGTGAGGCTTTTGCATTATTGTTCTTCCCTCCCTTTCTTCTTCCCTCCCTCCCTCCCTCTCTCTGTCCCTTTTTCCCTTCTTCCATCCTTCTTCCCTCCCTCTTTCCCTCCTCCTCTCTTCCTTTCCCTCCTCTTTCTCTCTCTCCCTTTATCTCTCTCTCTCCCTCCATCATCCCTCTCTCTCTCTCTCCTTCCAACTTTCTCTCTCTCCCCCTCTCTCTCTCTCTCTCTCTCTCTCTCTCTCTCATGGTGGGAATTAACCTAGGACCTTGCATGTGCTGAGCACGTGCCCTATCTGGACTGTTCTCTCAATCCCTGCTAATCATTTGATCTTCACTACTGTAGCCTTACATGGCTAGTTGAGGAAAGGTCCTCTTGGGTCCCCATAGTTACTATGTTAGCCAGGATATGACAGTTGCTGTAATAAGTGCTTCTGAGCTCTCATTGGCTTGCAAAACAAAAACTGTACCCTTTGCTCATGGGGCAGTCCAACATGAGAGTTCCTGTAAGGCAGATTTTTTTTCAAGTAGTGACTTAGGATCTCAGAATCCTTCCATCTTGTGACTCTGCCTTCCTTCTGGGTTTTGGCACCCTCTCCATTCAGTTGGTGGCTGGCAAAAGAGTAGATCTAAGTGCCGACTTCATGTTATACTGCTGTTCCGAGAATCTACTGAAAATCATACCCAGGTTATGATGTTAACCAACATTAAGATTAATAGTTATCCTTGGTTTTATAGCAGTTTTATGTGTTGTTCCCATTTCACAGTTGAATAAACTGAGATTAAGCAATTTGCCCAAGGACATACCTCTAAGAAGCAGTTCTGATATTCTAAATCAGGTCACCCTCATTTCTGTGTCCTATCTCTCAAAGAGACACTTTTCAGATACTTTTCTGCTAGTTTTGGAGATCCGAATTGAATATCCTATATTCAAAATGCTTGGAATCAGTATGGTGGGAGTTCTACACCATGGAAATCTGCAAATGCTGAAAATCATTTTTTGGCAAGGCAGTTGTTAAACATTTACTAGCCAGAAATGGTTCAAGTTTTAGATTTTTTCACTTTTGGAATATTATGTGGTATGTTGGAGATGGGACTCAAGTATAGATATAAAACTCACTTACGTTTCATGTACACCTTACACACAGAGTGTGAATGTAATTTCATAAATATATTTCATGTGCCTGCATTTTGACTGTGCTTTCACATGAGGTCAGGTGTGGAATTTTCCACTTGTGGCATCATGGTGTGCAAAAAGTTTCAGATTTTGGAGCATTTTGGATTTTGGACTTGCAGATTAGAGATGCTTACCCTATACTAGCCTACTGTATCTTCAACTAGTTAGATATTGCTGGTGCTGGCAATTCTTCTGCCATTTTCTAGGTTCCAAAGCTTTCTTGGCTTGGTACCAACTGTTCATTTCTTGGCTGCTGCTCTCCCCTTTAGATCATGCCTTCTGCTAGCCTGGTGGGATGAGGCCTTTCCTTCTGACTGTGGCTACAGGGACAGTAGCACTGACTTATTTTTGAGATATTGGGGATGGAGCCCAGGGCCTTACACATGCCAGGCAAGCACTCTACCACTGAGATACATCCCCAGCCTCTCTTTGATGGGTAGTGTATACACAAAACTAGAGCAGTGAGAACCTGCAGAGGTGGTGATGCCAGAGATTCCCTGGGAGTTCAAGGCAGTAGGTGGCCAGGGTAGGGCCATTGGAGGCATGAGCTAGAGGTGGCCATAGGGAAAAGGAGTTGTGGTCCAGGAAGAGGTCCAGGAGGTGATGAGGTAGGGATGTGCTGGATTCCTCAAGTTATCTGCATCTCTTCCTAGCTCTGTGTTCAGTGATCTTACATCAATAGCTTGAAATCAATATGGCGGGAGTTCTATACCATGGAAACTTCGGCAAGGCAGTTGTTGAACATTTACCAGCCTATCACAGGGTAAGGGGCACTTCCCTCTCTTCTGGCCCCCTCATCTTTCCTCCCTACGCCTGACTTGAGGTTGTCTCAACTCTTCCTTCCCATCTAATTTGATCTGAAGAGTAAGAGAATATGAATATGTGTGAGAGAGCAGGGAGGATGGGGGAGAGGAGAGGAAAGGAGCTATGTGTGAGGAAAGATGAGAAGATGGAGTTTTCCTATACCTCAACCCTGGAGTGCTTATTAAAACAAAGACTGCTGTGCCTCCTCCCCACAGTTTCTAATTCAATAGGGCTAAGGTGGAACTTTCTACTAACTTTTGCTAGTCTGGGCAGCCTATAGAATTTAGGAAGATCTTGGACTATTGAGAACCTTCTGGAAGAACCACTCTGGCTCACTTCAGATAGTTTGATGAGGAGAAGCAACAGCAAGATAGAGTCTGGAGACTTAAATGTTAGTCTTGGGTTGAACACTTTTTTGGTAGTCTGTTGATCTCTGACCTTTGGGTTTTTTTTTCATCTGAAAATGGGATAATAATAATAACCACCCCATAGCACTGTCATGAGGATCAAAGAAGATATTTTATGATCTCTTAAATGTAATGTAAATGTAAGCTGCCACTAATTGAGAACATGTGGCTCCAAAAGCTTCTTTAAAAAAAAATCTTCCAAGTCAGAGGCTTTGGGGAAGGATTTCATGTTGCTCTCTTCATGGTGGGCCTCTTCTGGGATGATTTCCTTTCCTTTCCTTTATTTATTGCCATTCGGGGAAATTATGGTACTGCCAAAAATGCATTTTGGGGAAAAAAAGATATTATGTGTCATTTTCAAGGAGTTGCTGAGTCTGATTTTTGTTTTGTTTTTTGATGTATCTGAGCATTAGGTGGCAGTGACTCAGTCATTATGGTCATATCTGTTCCTGGCTTGGTGATATTAACACTCTGAAACCTGTGCTCCATAGCGTTCTGTCAGCATATTTATAACACACTGGAGCAACTCATCAGCACCATTGTCTCACTGTGTGAGCTTCCCAGCATTCGATCTTCCTGCTTTCAGAGCTCTTGTTGTTACACTATCATCTTAGCAATGCCTTAGCCAGGAAGGTTTCACTGATCTCTTTTGTGCCCACAAATTTCTGCAAAATACCTTTGTTGGAGTGTTTTGGGGTCTCTGTGATTGGCTAGGAAATCTCAGCTGAATTACAGGCTCTTACTCATCACTGTGTGGTGGAGGGAAAAACATATAGGCTTTAAGGTTAGACACACCTGGCTCTGGTATAGCCTCCATGGCTTATTACAGTGGTTCTTTGTCTTGGCTGCATCTTGGACTTGGTGTGTGTGTGTGTGTGTGTGTGTGTTTATTTTTTATTTTATTTTATTTTATTTTTTAAAATTTATTCACATGTGCATACATTGTTTGGGTCATGTCTCCACCCTGCCCCCCTCCCCCACCCTTCCCCCCCTCCCCTCCTCAGTTCCAGGCAGGTCCTGTTCTGCCCTTGTGACTGATTTTGTTGAAGAAAGGACATACGCATAATAAGAAAGACAAAGTGTTTTTGCTAGTTGAGTTAAGGATAGCTATACAGAGAGATTCCTACTATTGCTCTCATGTACCCATGTGTTACGACCCATGTTGATTCAACTCTAAGTGATCTTAACATTGGTTCCTGATCCCCTGCTCATAATAACCTGTCATTTTAAGGTTTCTGTATTAGTTCCTCTGGAGTGGGGACATCAAACGCTTTCATGTTTTGGGTTTTCTACCTATTCCTATATCTCCTGTATGTGTTCTCCCCTTGTCATGTGATCCAAGTCCAACCACGTTGTTGCATTTGCCCTAGATCTAAAGTCCGCATATGAGGGAAAACATACGATTTTTGGTCTTCTGAGCCTGGCTGACCTCGCTCAAAATGATGTTTCCTTCCCTTTTTCTTCTTCCCATATTTCCACTAGGTAACGTTTCTATCCCTGAACTATATGCAATTTAATATTAGCTGGTTTACAATATTAATACTAACAAGACCAAGAGAGAAGGATAAAAAAGAGAGAGAGATGGAAAGATAAAAGGAATAGAGAGGAAAAGAAAAAAAGTAGAGATGGTGGATGATCAAACAGTAAAACAGGCAGCAAATACCTTAAAGAAGGGAAAAAAATTACAATTAAAAGAAAAAAAAAAAGAAAAAAAATCACCCATTCTGGAGCAGTAGAATTGCAGTCTTAGTTGTTCTGATGCTAGTTCTTTAGCATCCAGACCTGTCTGTGTGTGTCTCTTAGGTAGGTTTGGAGCCTTCCTGTGGCAAGTGGACGGTGGGTGGGGTCACAAGGGCCTTCTGGTGGAGGCCTTTACCTGAGGTGAAATAGCGGGCTTTTGGAGCGTGGGCTTGGCGTGCCTGAAGGGCGCAGGCTGTCGGAGTGGAGATCCTGCCTCTCTATGGATCCCTGACTTGACAGGCTTGGGGGGCGTGGTCCAGCAGAACAGAGATCATGCATGTGTGGGTCCCCGGCTTGTCAGGCCTTAGGGGCACAGGCTTGCAGAGTGAATATTGTGCAGGGCTGTATAGGCCTTGGGGGCGTGGCCCAGCAGAAAGGAGATCGTGGGGGTTTATATCTCCAACGCGGCAGGCCTTGGGGGCATATACCAGCAGAGCAGAGATCTTGCAGGGCTGGGGGCGCGGTCCAGTGAAATGGAGCTCCTGCAGGGCTGTGTAGGCCTTGGGGGCGTGGCCTCTTTATTTTTTTAAAGCAATATTTATGCTGAGTCCTACTCTAGAGATAGTGATTGAATTGGCCTGAGTGTTCTGGGCTTTTATTTAAAACTCCCTAGATAATTCTGGTAGTTTGAGAGCCCCTGACTGTGTGATGAAGAGTTTACTTAATGGTGTGAAGATTTGTTTGCCTCATCTCCCCTGCTCAGGTAAAAGCTTCAGGAGATAAGGGTCTATATCTTTGTCACCTCTCTATCTTCCCAGCACCTAGAGCTATTAATATGGATCTGGGTGCTCAGGTTGTGCTGAGTCAATGAAAGAAGGGTCTCTTAAGTGTTTACAGTGTGTCCCTTCAATTAAATAAACCCAATTATAATAACAAGCTGAAATCTTGAGTTCTTCAGTTATAGGTGCTGGGTTCCTGCATATTTACATTCCTCATGGTTCCAGGTTGCAACACTTGGCCCACAGTGAGTGCTCACTCAGTGAGTACTTCTTGTCTTGCTCAGGAGTAGGGAGGTGTATGCAAAGGATCTGAAGGAATGGCTTAAAATGGAATGTTTATTATAGTGCCTAAACAGAAATGGCTGAGGGCTAGCCTTCAGTGATTTGGGCAGTGGTCTCTGAGAAGTGTGCAAAATCCAATGAGGCCCCTTGGGTCCAAAAGAAAATATTAGAAGTTCTATGTCTTTCTTTTTAAATTAAGAATAATAAGGCTTTATTGAGCTCTACTACATAGATGGCCATGGACCCTTTATTTGGTTCATATGGCACACATGAGGGGTGACACTGTCAGTCGCTGGTTTTCATTTGATAATATTGAAAATAATCTTTGAGTTGTATACCTGTAGACTTATGAATTTTATTACATAGTTTTAATCGTCACAACATGGACAAATGGCCTAAAAATTCTTGCAGAGAAATATGAATTGAAACTATTACTAATAATGTAAGCATAAATGAATGGCACGAAAGTGCATACGTGGCTCTTCCCCCACGTTTGTTTGCCATCTTGGGTAGCCAGAGGACAAGGGGAGAACAATGGTGATCCAAACAGATCTGACAAGGGTATGTAAAAAATGTTCAAAATAGTAAAAGAAGGTTATATGAAATGTTGATTTACATCAATTGTCATTGTTGTTTTAATCTAACCTTATGTGAGTAATGTGTCTTAAAGTATGTTTAATGTGTGCGTGAAGAATTAAGTTATGACTTTTGAAAACACTTTTTTCTCTTAAAATTCCCATTTCCATATTTGTTATGGATGCAGAGGCTTCTGCCTGTAATCACAGTACTTGGGAAGTGGAGGAAGGAGGGTCACGAATTCAAGGCCAGCCTGGGCTACATAGTGAGACAGCCATATACTGGTGTATATGCTGAAAAATCTTTTGCTCATTGGAGTATGTGTCCACTACGTTAGAGTTCCTTGCGAGTAAGAGTATGGGTTGTTCTTGATGGGCTGGTTCACGTCATCATGTCCCACTGCTGTCACATTTCTAGTTGAGCCAACAGCCGTCTAAGGAATGTGTGTTATTAGTCGCCATAGTAATGGCACAGCTGGGAGGAGACGGGTCATTAAAAATCGAGCATCACTCTTGAGTTAGAAATTAACTCAGATCACACATCCTTCTGAGGTCAGGGTATATTTTGCTTATAGAAAAAGAAAACACTTAAAATGTAACAGATTTTTGGAAATATGTATCATGAACATTACAGGAGCATATGGCATTGTTCATATGTTTGGAACTGAATTTATTCTTTGTCAACATGTTGTCATTTATCTTAATCTCGAAGTAACCCTGTGAGGTAGGGATCATCCTCACTGTGTTCCAAGGAGAGATCAATCAGGGAATGACTTGCCTGAGCACACATATTTAGTAAGTATAGAACCAAGGTGCAAATTTAGATGACCGGTATTAGCTAGCATTTTTGCTTTTAGTTTCTAAAGGCGAATTATGCATGAGCAATGTCTTAAATCACCTATAATTTAAAGGTATTCACATTTCCAGATACAGAAGCCTGTGATTCCATGCCATGAGAGGGATAGCCAAATGTTGATCCTCAGGCTTGGGGATGGAATCTTTATTTCATCTATCTGTTGTAGTTGGTGAAAGGCAAGTCAATTTTAGTTGTGCTTATTGCCGTTGTGTCATCTTATATCATTTTTCAAAGGAACGTGCTGCATTTTTATATGAACAAGAGGTCATCTTGTGGAGCTTTGCCAACAGTTTTTTCTGAAGGTGTTCTGTAGAGCATCGGATATCAACCTAAATACAATTGATGTGCATTTTTCTCTGTTCACAGGACCATTGCCAACTATTTGGTGTGGAGGATGGTTTATTCCAGAATTCCAAACCTTAGCAGGCGCTTTCAATATAGGTGGTTGGAATTTTCCCGGGTAAGTTTAATGTCGCAATGTTATATCACTGGATAACTTTGCATGCCAGAACAGTCTGTATAATATCTAACACAATAAAAATCATCTTTAAGGATGGAACACAGGGAGTTTGCAGCCCAAGCTCTCTACTTTTGTTTATTTGCTTATTTATTTGGTGCTTTCTTTCTTTTTATTCAGGTATAATGTATATAAGTAAAAATACACTCAAGCTCTATTTTGGGGAAACTTAATAGTATTTAGGGTGATACTGAGGGCCATAGTATTGTTTTTAAACTCCCCCTCTTATCAACTTATTTCCTTTTTTGAAAGTGCTGGGGTTTGAACCCAGGGCTTCAAGCTTGTGAGACAGGTAATCTACTGCTTGAGCCACGCTGCCAGCCTTTTTGGTTTTGGTTATTTTGGAGCTAGGGTCTCACTTTTTATCCAGGCTGGACTGAACCATGATCCTCTTACTTTGTGCTTCCCACTGTGGCTGGGATGACAGGAATGTGCCACCATGCCCAGCTTTTTTATGTTGAGGTGGGGGTCTCACAAACTTTCTTGCACTGACTGGTTTGGAACTGTGGTCCTCCAGAGCTCAGTGTCCCAAGTAGCTGAGATTGCAGGTGTGATCCGCTGGCACCTAACAGTTATTTCCATTTTCCCGGTGTTTTTAATTGGGTCGCTGTGATTATAGTTTTAACATTTCTTAGTGATATATTTGTAACTATCTTTTTAAAGTGGTTTTTTATTCATTTTTATTTCTTCAGTTTTTCATTGACAAATAATAGTTGTGACAATTGTGTATATTCATGGGGATACAATGTAATGTTTTGATCTATGTATACATTACAGAAAGATTCAGCCATCTAATTAATCTATCCATTACCTTACCAATGTATTGGGTTTTTTTTGTGTTGGGAATGTTAAAAATCTATTTTAGCAAATCTGAAATATGCACTTATTAACTCTGGCCACTATGCACAGAAAGATAAACACTACATGATTTCACTTATATGTAGAATCTATAAAAGTTTATCTCGTAGAAACAGAGTAGAAGGTGGCTATCAGAAGCTATGGAAAGGAGAGCTATTCATGAAAGGGTACAAAATTTCAGTTAGACTGGAGAAATACGTTTTAATGGTCTATTACACTACTTTTATTTTCAGGATTCTGAACACTCAGCATGTGCATGATATATGTGTTAGATGGTTTAAAGTTTCATTTTTAATTTGAGGATAGAGTTCTGTCTTTATGCCCATCTTCAATTTTGAATCTATCCTAATTCCGCTAAGCCCACAAGGCCCACCCTAATTTTGTCTCTTCTGAGACCCCCTCAAGTACCTGAATGAATTTTCCTCTCCCTACTCACCTGGCTCTTGAGTCTTAGCCCCTCGTCTACCCTTGCTACCTCCTAACTTGCACAGATGTTACTCTCATCTGTAGTCCTGAGGCTTGTGTCTGAGTGATTCTGCCATTAGAGGATTTGAGAATTTTGTGACTTTTAAAATACTTTATTTTTCTATCAATTTATAGTTAGGTGAATAGTAAATCTCATAAGCTCTCAATTCACTTAACAAACTTTTTAGCTATTAGAGAAACTAGTAAGTACAGAAATTCTTAGTGGGTCATTATGCTTGAAGAGTGATACAGATTTTTGGGGGTGCAGTATGACCCTTTAAAATCACTAGAATGTGAAATCACTTTAGAGAAGATAGCATAAAATAAGTACATATATTTAGGTCATATCAAATGGTTATGATACAAAACAAGTAGGTATTTTCAGTGTGAGTGTATTTTTAACTCCTATGGATCACATAAAAGATGGTACCCAGCTGCTTTCCACCCCCACTGTGAAGAGAATGAGAGAGAGAGAGGTGTAAGAAGTACTGTGCGAAAATTTGAGGTTAGGTATGAGGGGATGTTTCTTGAGCGTGAAGTACTAAATATAATATTGAATTGCCAAAGAAGGTTGTAGGATCTCTTTCTCTGGAGGTTTTAAAAATAGATTCAATCTCTCCCCTCTGAGAGGGGTCGTGTTCCCAGAAAGCAGAGGAAAAAAAGATGAACTGAAGTGTTAATCCCCTTTGCCTTACTCCAATAACCTGGCTATGACTTGCTACAAGGGGCACTTTGGACCATCATTCTTGGATCCTCCCTCCCTCACTGCTTGCCTGCACCCCCAACCTCCAGGGTCAATTTAAATAGCATTTATTTCTCTGCATTCTTCCCCAAGAGTAAACCTTTGAACCTTCTAAGTCCTGTTTTCAAAGTTCCTTACTTGTTTGTAAATGTTTTCTTACCGAGCTATAATAGGGACCGATGGGAAAAACGTTTACATCTGTATTTTTCTTGTTTACCAGTGTGTTCTCTGCTATGACACAGTGTAAATATGCTGCCTGCTTTGCTCATGGTTGACCATATTCTCCTGGTCTGCCTTGTTGAGTGTACTATCTAGAGCAAGGAAATCCTCCCTTGTGGGAATTTTGATCATCATTATTCTATACTTTGAATGCTGCAACTTCACTTCCCAATTGATATTTATTGCTACCTGGAGGCTTGAACAGCATTCCCTCATGTCATTGTTGACTGCAAAAAAAGCCTCGCCATTGGTCAGATCCTTTGCTTAATAGAGAAAACTGGAATAATGGCAAAATACATCATTATTTTTTCACTGTCAAAACATTTTCACTTAGGTTTAAATATAACTAGGGACAAGATACTTTTCTTCATCTGATTTTAGCTTTGCCTCTAGTGTCTGGTTTGAAGTGTGCAATGTTTTATAGACTGTTTTCTTTGGGCAGTTTGAATTTTTTTTGGCCATATGCTTTGTCCAAATGAAGCTCAAACTGGATCAATTATCTCCCACAGGTAATCCAGGGTACCACAACTTTGTTGCCTCAGTGGGACAAATGTGTAAACTTTATCGAAAGTGCCCTTCCTTATGTTGCTGGAAAAATGTTTGTGGATGTGCACTTCCAGGAAGATAAGAAGGAGATGGTAAGTGGAACTTCCCAGCTGATTAAAAAAAGCCAGCGTCAGTCTACCCAGATCTGACAAAGACATAATCAACAGGCCACAGTCATTCTTCTAGCAGGGTAGAAATCTGTAGGTGTCTTTTCAGGGAAATGGGTGGGTGAACCGATATTGAAGACTGGAGGAGAAAGAAGGTGTGAAATACCTGTCCAGAGAGGTGGGAAAGTGACTCACTGAGGAAATTTAGTATGGCTGCTTGAAGGCAGGCGAAGTCTAGGTCTAGGGAGGTTTGAAGTTATGATTTTTTTGAGACAGGGTCTGGCTATGTAGCCTAGGCTGGCCTTGAACTCACAGTCTTCTTGCTTCAACCTCCTAAGTACCAGGACTATAGGCTTGCACCACAACACTTGCCTCTTTGGAAGCTTTATGTGTGTATGTGTGTGTGTGGTGCTGGGGATCGAACCCATGGCCTTGCACGTGCCAGACAAGTGATTTACCACTGTGCTACATCCCCATATCTTAATGTCATGAATTTAAAGAGAGACTCGTTACCATGGAAACATGTTCTTCTCCATCTGTTTCAGCTGCATTGGAGGAGAGGGTGCATTTTTTTTTCTCCCAGCTTTACTCGCGCATCTTTGTCATATAAAAATTGTATGTATTTATTGTGTGCAATGTGATGATTTGATACACATTGTGAAATGAATACCACAATCAAATCAACATCCATTACCACACTTACCATTTTGTGTTTGCATGTATGTGGTAAGGAATTTAAGATCCACTCTCAGCAAATTTCAAGTATACACACATTATTAGTGACTAAAGTCATCACACTGTGTATGGTCCCCAGAACTTACTCATTTTACAACTGAAAGTTTGTATCCTTTGACCACATTGTCCCGCTTTTACACCCTGGTAGCTGCTGTTTTACTTTCTGCTTCTATGCGTTCAACTACTTTTTAAGATCCCACATATAAGAGAGATCATAGTGTATTGTCTTTCTGCAATTGGCTTATTTCACTTAGTCTAATGTCCTCCAGGTCTATCTCTGTGACAAAAATCAGGATTCCCTTATATGTTGTGGCTGAACAATATTCCACTGCGTGTGTCAGTGACATATATTTTCTTTATCCATTCCTTCATTGATGGTCATTTAGGTTGATTGTATAGCTTGACTATTAGAAATAATGCTGCAGTGAACATAGGGTTGCAAATGTCTCTAAGATACTTATTTCATTTCCTTTGGATATATACCCAGTAGCGAGATGGCTGGATTGAATGGTAGTCCTATTTTAAATTTTTAAAGGATCCTCCATACCATTTTCCATGATGGCTGTATCAGTTTATATTCCCACCAACAGTGTACAAGGTTTCTTCTTTTCCACATCCTAGCCAACACTCATAGCTTTTGACTTTTTCACCATAGTGATCCTCACAGGTTTGAGGTGATAGTTTATTATAGTTTTGATTTGTATTTCCCTGGTGATTAGTGACGTCCAGAGCATTTTCATGTACTTGCTGGCTCTTTGTATGTTTTTGGAAAAATGTCTATTCAGGTCTTTTGTACACTTTTAAATTAGGTAGTTGTTGTTGTTCTTTTTGCTATTAAGAGGATATATCTTGAATTACAAATTTCTATTTAGTCAGATTTTTACGTGCATTTTCTTTTGATGAATTGTATTTTTAAAATGTCATGAAGCAAAATGTCCAGGTATGATTAATAAAAATCCAAGTATTCAGTGACATACATACAAATAGGTAAGCACCTTGGATGCAGGTAGTCAATAAACATTGAATTTAAAGGCAAAGACATACAAGCCTAGTAAGCCATGATGGCTCATATGGTTGATGTTCTATAATGATACATAATAATGCCAAATGATTGGTGTTATGTACTGGAGTTTGCTTAGGAATACCATAAATCTAAATACATTTTCCTGTGTTAATTTGTTTTTATTGCCTTCAGATACTTTTGAGAATTTCTGTCAAGTTTGAGACTTTATATTTGAAAAAAGTCCTCTTGTGAGTAATTCCACTGAGGAATTAAAGTCTTGTTTCAGAATACTCAATGTTATATTTGTGTGTGTGTGTGTGTGTGTGTGTGTGTGTGTGTGTGCGTGTGGTTTTTTTGCTCCTTGGTCAGAGTAAATGTATGGAGAGCTTATCAAATAATTACAGTGGTAACATTAAAAGCTCTGGGAAGGATATATACATAAAATTAGGGATAATGGAGTTTTTACCAAAACTATATACAGTGGGAGGGTTTTTTGGCAGTAGAAGAATTTTAACTAATATGAAAGCTATGTGGATTAAATTTGTTTTTCTCAGTTTTGGTGCAAAAGTTCCTTTTTCATGTGTTAGGGTGTGACATTCTAAAATGGAGTTGATTTTGGCAACTTTTCCTCTTATTTTTGTGTACATGAGGGTATCATGTTAATTACACAGATATTCATCTCTTTTACACAAAATTATTTGCCTCCCTTATGCTGAAGCTATTGGCCTCAGGGAATACTTAAGTTGGAAACTTATAAGAGAAAAATCTGGCTTTTTATAGCCTTGTTATAGGGCTCCCATCCAAGAACCACCTGGAACCACTGATTTACTTGCAAAACATTCTGTATTATTAGCTACAGTCCAAAGGAAAAGAAAAACAGAAAGATCCCCAATGGGGCAAATTCCAGAGACTAACTCAGACTGAAAGGCTGCCATTGTTTATTTACCATAAAAGTTTGTCAAGCAAATGATTATGATCAGAAGGCTAAAGTTTAGGTACTTCTCAAATTTTAGTGTGTACAAAAATCGCTGGAGGATCTTCTTGTTAAAATGCAGACTCTCATTGCAAGATGCGGAACTGCATTGCATTTTAACAAGCGTCTTTTATAACTTGGTTCAGGGTAGGGTCCAAGAATTTGCCTAACAAGCTCCCAAGAGTTGCTGCTGTTCCAGAGACCACACTTTGAGTAGCAAGACCACCTCAATTGCTTGTAAAGAGTTACAAGCCCTGGTGATTCATGGGGAGCAGGCCAGTCCACTTGGACAGCCATATTTCCTTCATCAAAACCTGTTGCATTGCTGCAAGTACTTCTTTAATTTTTCCATTGAAAAATACTAATTCAGATTGGTTTAAATGGACTTTGTCAAACCTTGTGTGGGGGTATCCCCCCGCCTTCTGCCTCCAGACTATTTAGTTTGCCTTTGAAAACTGGTACCCTGGTTTTTCTAAAGAACTGTTGTTCCTCTTTAGTATCTGTTTTTACAGCCTCTTGATTGCAGGGTTGGTCCAACTGCCTCTGATTGACACCCTCTGTTGTTCATGGTGAATGAGAGAGCAATTCACTTCATGGTTTCCTTCCTAGAGGGAAAGTACCTTCCTCCCCACCCCATGCTGCTGCAAACATGAAATTCTTAATAACTTACCTACTTACCCACTTCTTTTTACCCTGGGGGAAACATATAATTCCACATTACTCTTTCCTTCTGACTTTGTTATGTGCAAGTATACACGGGCACATGCAGGTATACCAGTTGCCCACTTTTGCTCATTTACTCACAGAACTATGGAAATTTAACAAATTTAAGACATGTGGAATAGAATAATCCTTCAACAGAAAGCCACCTAAGGTTAGCTAGAACAATCTTGTGCCTTTCAGATGGTGGAACAGAGCTGTTGGCTACAAGCCTTGCTTGTACCTAAGGGACAGGCCAGTGGGGTAAGAGAAGGGAGATGTAGAACTCTTTGGAATGTTGTTATCTTTGTGGCCTGAAGTAACACTACCCAATAGAACTAGAATATGAGCCATGTATGTTAAAGTTTTCTAGTAGCCACATTTAAAAAGTAAAAAGAAATGGGTGGAATGAATTTTAATAGTGTATTTTGTTTAATCCAATCTATCCAAAATATTGTCATTTCAATGTGCAATAAATAAAAATTATTAATACAATAGTTCTTATGCTTTTTCTCATATTAAGTTTTAAAAACCCGTGTATATTTTGTATTTATAGCATATCTCAGTTTGGACTAGACACTTCAAGTGTTAGGTCACTACGTGTTCTTAAGTGGCCATCATATTAGACATTGCCAATCTAAAGAATCAAAGAAGGACACCATGAGCTCATTGTGACAGAGTTTAGTCTCTAGGTGAAAGGCTGCTAGTAGCCATGACTGGAGGGTGACATTGTTTGTCCTGGCCAAATGGGATACTAACATCAGAAGAAAAGGACTCAAGCAACACCAGGACTCATGACCTGGGAACAAGGGTGGGAGTTGGAGGCAAAGTTCTGTTTTTCTGGGATACCACCTTAGAGAAGGAAGGAAATTTCCGACTCTACTCTGAGGCAAGCACTTTGGAGGCTTACTTCTCATTGGCTCAGGGATTATGTGGGAGGAGTCTGCAAGCTAAAAAGTTATTCAGTGCCTTGGATGTGCAAAGGACTTGGTCAACCCAAAGCCAGGGATTCCAAGATCAAATAAACTCCACAGACAGTGAGTGGCATTAAATAATATACAGGAATAAAACTGAGTATAGACAAAAGCCAGGGCATGTGCAATGATAACTGGAATTGCCCTTGATCTTGGTATCTGGGGCATGAAACTGGTGAATAAGAGTGCATGTACTATCCAGGATTCAGCCCAGACTAATTTCTAGCCAGTTATTGTCATGTAAAAACACAGGCCTAGGGGTACTAGATTGATATCTGGGTTTTAGTTTTTACTTCTTTGGGGGGAAGTCAGAACTTCCAATTTTTATGTGTAATCTCACACATTTTAAATCTTTGTCAATATTCTGGAGGCCAAAGTAAATATGTCCTAGAGATACCATTTTGTGGCTTTTGTATTAACATTTTCCCCTCCTGCTCTTTTTCTCCCTCTCTCCAGGCTTCAGAACCAAATATCATAACCTTACCGGTCAGAAGACTTTAATTTTTTATCTTATATATATAAATATTATGTATAATTTTTAAATACATTATATTAAGTTAGCATTTAATGAGTGACTTTTGTGGAAAGTTATACACAGGATAGAAAGTGTGACTCCCTTGAGGAATTGGTGATGTATTGTCACCATAAATAGAGATGATGCTCTCATTCTGCTATGACAAACTCTAATCCATATGTTCATAACCTGAATAATGGCAGGGAAGATTAGATGTGGGGGAAGGTGTTTAAAGTTATCAATTGCTATTTTTCTCCTCCACTTATTTTTGTTATTAATTATAATTTATATCTTTATTGTACAAGTAAATGTTTCAGATAGATATCCATGTCCATGGAGTGCAGGTGAAGGTCCCTATGAAAACCATGAACAGGAGGGATTGTCACCATGTGCCTAGTAATGTGCCTAATGCCACTGTGATGGTCAGGGTAAAATAATTTTAAAATCTAGTGGTGATAATAATAGTAGCCTCTAGGTTTTACTGAGTTTTAACTAGGTGTCTAGTACTCTACTAAGTGCTCTCAATATGTGAACCCATTGACTTTGTAATCAGTGCTTCCATTTTCCAGGAGAAAAAACTGAGGCTCAGAGCATTTCTATAAATTTCCTGGGGTTATGTAGCTTGGAAATGGCTTAGTCCAGATAATCTAGTTTTGAGTCCTGTTCCATTCTGTGTTAGTCAGATTACGACAGCAAATGCCTGAGATAATCAGCTTATAAGAAAAGGTTTATTTTGGCTCACAATTTTGAAGATTCCAGTCCATGATCAGTTGGCCCTGTTGCTTTTAGTCCTGTTGTGAGGCAGCACGTTATGGCAGGAGCACGTAGTGGAGCAAAATCCTTTACCTCTTGGCCAAGGAGCAAAAGAGAAGAGGAGGAAGGTGCTGTGGTCCCCCTAGTCCTTTCAAAGTCATACTCCCAGTGACTTAAAGATCTCCCACTAGCTCCCACATCTTCAAGGCTCTATAACCTCTGAATAGCACTACCCTGAGGAGAAAGCCTTTGGGGGACACTTAAGATCGTTCTCTTACTTCCCTCTGAAAAACAACTTGAATCATCACCCATTTTATGAGTGGAATGAGGAGCCTACAGACTTCTCAGTGGCTCTTTCTATAATTAATTCATCCTTGTTAGGATATTATTCTAATGATAAGAGCTTATGAAAATAAAAGGCACATATTTCCTCTTTCTTAGAAGTTTAGAGACAGAAAACAGTTGCAACAGGTTTTATTTCTAGTATTTCAAAATTTAAAGATAAAGGCAGTGAAAACTTAATTCAAATCTAGTTAGTTTACATTGCATTTTTGTTTTCATATAATTCTCAGAAGAAAGAAGGAAACAGAAACAAGCCAATTATCAGAACTTTGATCTAAGAAAAACTTTCTAGGTATGTCTTTGGCTCAGTCATCTACCCAGTGAGCTCAGTCTCCAGTATTTTGTGCAAACATGATTCTAAGAAGTAATCCTCGATATTTGGAATGATGACCCACTCTCTGTAAGATTTCTTTTCAGAAATCTTTTTTTAATTAATGTTTACCCATTCTCTAGTTACTAAGGCAGAAATGTGAACACATTTTTTCTATTGTATCGATGTAAAAAAGGTCTTTTTGCTTTAACTATAGTTTCTAGAAAATTCTGTAATCTTGGAATTCCCATTTGAACATCTTGGCTGAGATGATTTCTTACTAAGGTAGAAGTGTGAATATATACATCCAAGAACAATTCTTCTATTGTGTTGATGCAAAAAAGATATTTTTTTTGTTCTAACTAATTTCTAGAAAATTTCATAAAGTTGGAATTCCCATTTGAACATTTTGGTTGAGATAAGTTCTTTTGTATTAAATCTTATCTTTTTCTATTTCATTATAGACATTAGGTACCCAAACTACTTATCTTTATTCATATATCTGAACTCTGCCAGTGGGCATGTTTTGCTTCTTTCTCAGATTTTTGGTGTTTTTGTTATATAGTAAACCCTGTGAAAGAAAAAATTATTTTGACACTTACTAAAACAGTGAGGAAGATTTCATTCAGGACTATTGCAATAGATGTCAAGTCTTTTGCAATAGGGGAGAGAGACTGGGCTCAACTCCAAATTGGCTCAAGTGGTAGAGGCCTGCCTAGCAAGTGTGAGACCCTGAGTTCAAACCCCAGTACCACCAAAAAAAATTGTAGGCCTTCAAATATAGCAAAGATAGCTAGGGATTTATAGCCAACAGCAGAATGAGGGGGTCATTGGATATAAAGTTACTAAGAGAAGACATCAAGAGTATAGAAATCATTGTTCAACCAAATTAACAGGACTCTTTCTGCAGGCAGGCCAGAATGATAAGATATTAGGGGTAGGAAATGAGGAATTTAGTCTGATATCAAGAGTGATGAGATATTAGGGGTCAAGAATTCTCTCCAAAGCTACTTAGCAGGATTGTTATTAGAACTTGGCTGCAGGCCTGGCATGGACAGGATGGGGCTGAGGGATATGCAGGAGGGCAATGGTGAGTTATATTTGAGAAAAGGGCTCAGAGGAACCTGACTAAAGTTTGGTCAAGGAGAGAGTCTGTCAGCCCTTTAAATCAAAGCTAGTTACTGGTCTCTCATTATATTAAAGCATTCTATATGCAGAAGGTTAATCTGACTAAAGCAGAGTAAATCTTTTATTAACTTCAGATTTAGATTTTAATGGCGAAGAATTAAAAATTTTACTTATTGTGTAAAAAAATTTACCAATTTCTTCTGTACTGTAGTAGCTTATTTTTCTCCCTTATGGTAAAAACATTGTTCATGTCTCCAAGCACTGCCATAGATGACCTACAGTGTCTTCCATTTTTCTGAGCTGCTCTCTGCATAGCTAGTCTAGTGTAATTCTTATCATAAGAACAAAATTCTCCTCCTACCCCATACTGCTGCAGCTGCTGTCAAAGACTTAAATACCCACGTGGGTCTAATTGCAATGGTGGAGTTTGAACTTACCACCTCCATACACTAGGAATTCACCTCATTAGTGAGCCAAGATAATTGAATTGATGTACTGCCATTAATATTCCTTAAGTTCTCCAATTCCCTTGTTCACCGTTTCTCTCAGTGGTTGAGTAAATGAGATGTAACTATAACGTTGATGGCAGAAGTCACATGAAAGTCAGTGTCATGCATTATAGCACTGCCCTTATACTGAGTGGTTCTTTGTTCACTATAATGTACCTACTCAAGAGAATTGCTCTAGGAAGACCATTGTACAGATAAAGTTCTCTTCAGCACAAGTCATGGGCCACCAAATATCCTTGTTTCTGTTTGTCTAGTAAATGGTATCCGCTATTATTATCAAGATCAGTTTCCAGAGAAACTCTGCTGAAGACCTGTCTAAATTAAGACAAACCAGAATGATTCGAGTTTTAAAGGACTTTTAAATGTGGTTATAAAATATTGACCTCATATGGAAATTGCATCCTTTTTTTTTACAAAGTTGCATTGACATCTCATAGCTCAGATCAACGCTTATCAACCTGGGCTTTGAGGTGTGTTCAAAGTTAACCTCTTTGAACCTATTTTCCTTTTTATAAAGGGTGCATGACTTTGTTGTTACAGTAATGCTACACAACAATCAGTCACAAAACCTGACTAGCAGTCAGCAGTTACCGCTGATGCATCTGGAGTCAGTGTGGTCCCCTCCACAGCTCTGCTGATTTTGGCTGCACTTGTTCCAATGACTGGGGGTTGGCTGATCAATGTTGGCTTTGGCAGAAGTGATTGGGACAACTAGGCCCTGCTCCATGTGTCTTAATTCCATCAGCCAGCTAGCCTGGGCATGTTCTCATGGTGATGGCAAAAGTGCAAGTAAGCAGGCATAAACATGTGAAGCCTCCTGAGACTCAGGCTCAGAATTGGCATAATGTCACATCTACATTCTGTTGGCCAAAGCAAGTCTGAAGGCCAGTCCAGATTTACAGAGTAGGGAAATGGACTCTGTGTTTTTAGTGAGAGGATCTGCAGTCACATAACTGAAGGGTGTGGGTAGAGGAAAGAGGTGTGGAACTAAAGCCATGATTGTAATGAATCACAGATAAGGGTAAAAATAGTACCTACCTCTTTGGTTTGTGGTGAGGACTAAATGAGATAATCCTTATGAAGTGCAGCACAATGCCTGGTTCATAATAAGTGTCCAGTAAGAGTTAGTTATTGTTATTTCTGTGTGTCATGCCTAACATTAGTTGTAAAAGTAGAATTCACACCATCAAAGTTTTGGTGTGGGTTGTGTCAACCTCTACATGGAGATCACGTCTTTCTAATTTATCTTAGAAACAGTGAGAATGAGTGAGGAATGTGCCTAGGTGTCGGTTGCTGTTGCTTGTCCTCATACATGCCCAGTGTACTAGCTTTTGGTTGGAATAAAGATCCCTTTAATGCTTATGGCGTGGCCACATTCCAGAACCTGCCCTATCATTTAATGCTAAGTTTGGCTCATAGGAGAATTTCATGAAACTACTCAAGGAGCCAAATATAATTTCTGCAACAGATTTGGGTTTCACAACTCTCTACAGGCTAAATCTTGTTACAACAAATATTCTCAGACCCTAATCCTGACAGCTCATTTATGCAATCTTCGGTAAAGTGACATCCAGCAAAATAAGTAATTTAGATAGCTCACTGGGAATTCTTTTGAAATAAGTGTGGACACTACTCTTGCCCTTGGCCTTGAATGTGCTGCCACAATGATGACATATTTGGGCCACCTTTCTTGTTTATTGTCTACACCTCTGAATAGTATTGGATACTGTTGCCTTTGCAACATATTATCAGCCACAGTCTTGTCAAGCAGATTGGACCAGATCTGTGGAATGCAATGACACTGGACTGCAGATCCATTTACTGAAAGGAAGCCTTTATGCCTTCAATCAGTTGTGAATGTTGGGAGTGACCAGGCATAGTTACTTGCTAGGGGTTGGGAGGAAGGGGTGGGGGTGTTACCACAGTCAAAGGCTGAGCCATTCTAAGACTGTTTGACTTGTAAATATTATTCTGGTTTCTGATCCATTCCCTCGCAGAGTGGGAAAGAGTACACGATGATTTACAAAATAGAACATGGTCTATGTGTTCATATCTCACGAATATGACTCCATTTCTTATTCTTTGCCCATTCTTGTGGATATATAGTTTTTGTGAAAGGACATTCTAAACTCCTGAGCCACTAGACTAGCACACTTTGTAACATGACTTAGGCCCAATAATTTGATATTCTTTTTTTCTTTTGCCAACATGTTTAATAGCTATGCAAACTTACTAATCCTGACAAACTGGTGTGATTTATAGTTCATTTGCCTGCCAGAAATCTCAACATTTTATGTCCTTAGTTTTACTGGCTTAACTATTTCTTCCACCTCCATATAGTTTTCTTATTTGTTACTTATTTTAATGCCATTATTATATTTTTATCAGGAGCCAATCCCAACTCATTTTTATAGCTCTAAACAATGAATCAATGAATATTTTATATTAAATGTGCATTCACTTAATGACTGTATTTCTAGTAAAATAACAACTACCAGAAAAAAGTTTTAGGATATTCCCACCCTGGGATTGCAGCGCTGTTTGTACAGGGTGAACTACAAATAGTAATAATTATTCCCATTTTTCACTTTCACTAATCAAGTGGTTGTAAGTCAGGGAAACTTGCCCCACTCCAGACCAATGGTATAACTGGACACATTTGCATCTTACATTTTACTAAAATATGGTTACTTCCAAATATATTAAAGTGGAAAGCCCATGTAATATTATGCCTTTTACTTAAGAGTTTTATTAATATTATATTAATTAAAAATTGATGTATACAATCAACCTGGATGTTTTTCTTTTTCTTTGCTTTTCAGAACTCTGTCAGACTATCATTTTATATATATATATATATATAAATTTCTAGCCATTTGTCCTGTGCCAAGTTGACATCACCAATGTCAGAATGGATTGCTAACTTACTGAGTCATTTGATTTCCACTAAAGTTCGTATTTGGTTGCAGGCTGCAACCATTCCAGAGACATTTACTTTGAGCCTTGTCTCCATAATGCAATGATGGATTTGCTACTTGTTGATGAGTTCTATAGGTGGATTCAGGCTTTGAATTACTAAATCAGAATAGGTCTCTCTCTTCTAAAAAAATGACTTTTTAAAATTTTTTTAAAGTACCATGCATTTTTTCTCTTTTGAACTTCCTTATTATTAAATTCCTTGGTCATATTCAAACAAATACACTTTGAGGGAGTTTGATAATATTTTCTCTGAAACTGTTGAGGTAACTGTTATGAAAGATGTTTGATTCAACTTCAGTTTCTTGCCAGGTATCTTCTGGAGGTTTCTTTTTTAATTTTCAAAAATTTTATTTTTGATTAACATGTCATAATTGCACATATTAATGGGGGTCAGTGTGATTTCAATACCTGCGTATAGTGGGCACTGATCAAATGCAGCTGTCCTCCCCCATCCTGTCCACCTTCCCAAGTATAATCACTATTCTATATTCAGGTTGGCTTTTTTTTTGATGCTTCCACATATGGGTGAGAACGTGTGGCATTCAGCACTCTCATCAGCACTTTTTATCTATCTATCTATCTATTTTGATAATAGCTATCTTGATGGGTGAGGTGGCATCTCATTGTAATTTTGCTTTCCATTTCTTTGATGGCTGATGATATTAAACATTTTTTCACATACATGTCGAACATTTGTATTTCTCCTTTTGAGATAAGTCTGTTCATATCATTTTCCATTTTAAAATTGGATGCCTTGTTTTTTGTTAAGTTTATTGAATTCCTTATGTATTTTGGATATTAATCCTTTGTCAGAGGAATAGTTGGCAAATATATTCTCCCATTCTCTAGGTTGTCTCTTCACTCTGTTCTTTTCTTTGTGGTGCAGAAGCTTTTTAGTCTTATTTAATCTAATTTGCCTAGTTTTGCTTTTGCTGCCTGTGCTTTTGGGGGGTGGGTGGGTATCATATCCAATAAGTCATTGCCTATACTAATGTCTGCAAGTATTTCCTCTATGTTTTCTTCTAGTACTTTCACGGTTTTAGGTCTTACATTTAGGTCTTTGATCCACTTTGAGTTGATTTTTGTACAAGGTCAAAGATAGGGGTCAAGTTTCAGTCTTCTGAATATAAATATCCAGTTTTCCCAGCACCATTTATTGAAGAGGCTGTCCTTTCTACAATATATGTCTTTGATCCTTAGTGGAGAAATCAGTTGCCTTTAGATATATGTGTTTATTTCTGTGACCTCTGTTGTGCTCCATTGGTCTGTGTGTCTGTTTTTATGCCAGTACTATGCTGTTGTTATTATGGCTTGGTTGTATGTGTTGAAATCAGGTAGTATGATACCTTTGGCTCTGCTCTTTTTTTTCTTAAGATTGTTCTGGTTATTTGGGGTCTTTTGTGCTTCCATATATATTTTAGGGTGCTTTTTCTAGTTTTGCAAAGACTGCCATTGATATTTTCATAGGGACTGCTTTGAATCTGTAAATCACTTTGGTAGTGTGGACATTTTAACAATATTAAATATTCCAACTCATGAACATAGGAGGTTTTTCCAAGTTTCTTTGTGTCCTCTTCAATTTCTTTCATCGGTGTCTATAATATTCGTTGTCACTTCCTTTGTGAAATTTATTCCTATGTATTTAAATTTTGTAGCTATTGTGAACGAAATTGCTTTTCTAGTTTCTTTCTTAGCAATTTTATTGGTGTATAAGACTGCTACTGATTTTTGTATGTTCATTTTGTATGCTGGAACATTATTGAATTTGTTCATCAGTTCTAATAGTAATTTCATGGAGTATTTAGGTTTTCCTATATATAGAATCATATCACCTCAAAAGGGGATAATTTGATTTCTTCCTTTCTTGTTTGTATGCCTTTCTTTTATTTCTCTTTCCTAATTGCTCAGGCTAAAACTTCCAGTGGAGTTTTTGAAAAGAATAAAGTGATCAACTTGCATTTACTGAGCATCTGCAATATGTTAGCATTAGGTATGAACATGAGATTACAAAATCATATCATGTGAAATATGAAATCATAAAACTAGCAAAAATTTTAATTTGCAGGATACCTTTTGGTTTGCTTCCATATCCATGGTCTCATTTGATCTGAATCATTTTTTCCACTCTCAACATTCATAGATCTTGTTGGGAGGATGAAATAAATGTAAATGGAAAGGTAATTAAACATATCTGTCTTATTCTGATTATAAGCCTGACAGGAACTCTGAGAAGGGGCAGAGACATCAGTATGGAGTTAAGTGTTTGGGATTCATGGGTATGAGGTATGATTTGAATTGATTTTGTAGGATTTGTTTATTGCCAGAGATGAAGCTTTGAAGGAAGCTACAACTGACCAATGGGGTGAACTGACCCTCCCCCACCAAGCACTGTTGTCATATGTCTCCTCAAATGCCTTAGTATGAACCACTATGATCTATTTATACAAAACAAAGATTTCCTATGCCATGTGAGGGGAGAAAAAGTAAGGAAAGGACAAAAGAGGAGTAGGAAGAACAATTTATAATGTATTAAGATAGGAGGGTCTAATTAAAAAAAATCGCTGGATGGAGGGATAATCCATGGATGTATATGCACATGTGACTCACCAGTATCTGGTATCTGATGTAGAAAACTGGCAAAAATCTTAGGGTGCAAAGAGTGCAAAGGGAGAATCCACTTTTAAATTTTCCTGGTTGAGGAAAAGTATTAACTACTGTAGACCAACCAAATGAACCAATCTTCAGTGCTGATCCATAAAATATGAGCTAAATAGATGCTTAACAAAATGTCACTTTTCCTGGAGAGCTCTTAACCTTCATTGTGGCAGATTTTACCTTAGTAATCCTTGAATTAATTTTCGTATGTTACATTTTGATCTTTGACTCTAAATAAATATTTCCTGTGGAGAACTTAACCTGATGACTCCTACTTAAGTTATTGCTATATGATGGCTGGTTGGGGCATTAGGTGAAGGTTTGATGAAGAAATACTATTTCACTCTTTTTTCTTATTTTAAAATTGTGTCAGACTTGCTGCCTCAGGGAATATGACTTGACTGAAGGTGATGTTATTAGGTGATGCTGTAGAGTAGTCTAAAGATAAAAATCAGAAGCGTTCAGTGATTTATCTTCCTAGTTCCAGCATGCTAAAATCATTATTTCTCTTATTTGCATTCAAAGATTTCCCTTGTTCTTGAAGTCTGCTAGGCTAGTTCAGCACCATTTCACAGAAAATGTTGTACAATAAATCTGTAACATCAGAGAGAGAGAGAGAGAGAGAGAGAGAGAGAACTTGAACTTGAGATGGGGTTGGGTCAGGAAGTTTCTCTCAAGGGCAAAGATCAACTGAGGCTCATGGTAAAACAAAAAGCAAAAAGTAATTTAATTATATTTTGACATCTGAGTGGGCCACAAACAAAGTGAGTTATCAAAGTGTGGATGTTTGGGGGAGAAGAGGTGCTGGGGGTAGGGGAGGGAAGGAAAGGCAGAAGAAGGAGGAAGCTGCATATGAGTGAACTATTTCTCATGCTTCATCCAGACAGTGAGCTGAAATCTTTAGCCTCTGTGCATTTCCATTTGGAATGCCAGTCAGCAAGTTATAGACAAAAAGCTTTGAAAACCTATGCAATGTGCTTAAACCTTTAAGGACCCCAGGGAGGGTCCTATGAAACCAAGCTGCTTAGAAAGAAGGATTTAGAAGCACTTAGACCCATTTTAATAATAAGGGCATACTTCATAAAAATACCCCAAAGAGAATAGGGGCACAACGACTTAAGAGTCGTTGCAAAATTTGCCAAAGGTCTCTTTGGTTTAGAAAGTGCTTTTGCTTCGTTTGATCAATCATCTTAAACCACAATGAAAGGGTTAGTTTTCCTACACCTTTGCCCCAAACAAATTCTTTCCTTGGTGATGTTCAGCTTTTGACTTATTTACTAGGTGCTTTCTATTATTGCTATATGCTGGACCAACATATTGAGAAAAAACTTCTAGTGTTCTTTTTTCTTTATCTGCAAATACCCTTCTTCTAGCAGTATGCTCATGCTGCCAGGATGTCCATGGTTACGTGTGAATTAATCCAATTTTTTAGAGAAACCCTTTTTAGCAGACTTCGATCCTATTTCAAATATAATTGTACAAAGGCTATCTCAACTTCATACTTCCTGTTTTTCTTGGCAGTGCTGGGGCTCAAACCCAGGTCTTTGTGTACATGCTAGGCAGGTGCTCTATAATTGAGCTACATCTGCAATCACTTCATTGTTTTCTCCTCTCATACTCCTCTCTTCTAAGGCAAATCCTTCTAGATAATCTCTGGATCCCATCTGCTCCTTTGTCCTTTCAGAGACAATAGACGGCTTTTTTCTCTCCCATATTTTCAACCTTTTCCGTCTCACTGGATCCTTTCTTTTGGTATTTAAACACAGTCAAGTATCTCACACATTCAGAAGCAGTAATGATAAAAATAGCAGCAGCAGCAGGAAACATATGCCCAAAATGCAAACCCTCAGACCCCTCCCTTGACCCCAAGTCCACTCCTCTCCTATCTTTGCTCTCTTTCATAGACAAACTCCTCAACTTGGCCATACAGATTGGCTGTCTACACTTCCCATGCACGCCTTGTCCTACTGTGGTCTGGTGTCTGTCCCCAGCCCTCTTTCTCTTCCAATGTTCCTCCTCTTAGATAATGATGGCAGCATCCACTGAGTTGTCCAAACCTAGAGCTAGGAATTAATCTGACACTCTCCACTTTCCCTATGTCCCCACATACAGTTAATCACCTGATTGCTTTCATTTGCTCACTAAATCTCTCAAATCAATCTTGCTACTTACTTGCAATCTTTTTTTTTTTGGTGATGACTTTTCATTTGTTTTTTATTCTTGTGCTGGGTGGGGGTACATTGTAGCATTTACAAATGTTCTTACAATATATCAAATATATCATACTTGAATTCACCCCCTCCACTGCTCTCTTTCATTCCCCCTCCCCTGATTCCTGGAACAGTTTCAACAGGAATCATTTTTGTATTTGCATAGATGTGTATACATTATTTGCGCCATATTCATCCTCCTACCCTTACTTAAAATCTTAATCATATTTCCTTCCATTCCCATTACCCCTCCCTAATTTGGGATGATGTTATTTCTCTTTCTTTTAAAAAATTTTGTATTATCATATTATTGTTGTACTGATGGTACATTGTGATGTTTACAAAAGTTCTTACAGTATATCATAGTTGAATTCACCCCTCCATCATTCTCCTTATCCTCCCTCCCATTCCTGGAATACTTTCAACAGGTCTCATTTTTCCATTTTCATACATGTGTACATAATATTCCACCATATTCACCATCCTACACCCTTTCCTTATACCCTCCCCCCTCCTACCGGTACCACCCCCCCAGACAGGACCTGTTTTACCTTCCTGTTCTCTGTTTTTGAAATAAGATACTTTTGTTTGTTTAAGATAGCTATACAGGCAGTTTGATTATGACATTTCCTTGTGTATATACAATGTGTATATATATATATGTATATATATATATATATATACATATATATTGTACCCCAAATATATATATTGTATATATATACACATATATATATATTGTACCCCAAACTTGTTCATCCCCTCCATTTTTCTCCTTTCTACCTTAGTCCTTTTCTTATGGCGAGTTCAACAGGTTTAAAAGTTCTACATGCAGGTAATGCCTCGCTGATAACATTACTGCTTGATGAAATCATAAAGATTTAGGGGTGGTAAAGACTGCATAGGCCAAAGATCTAGTTCCTGAAGATTTTCTTATAATTTTCACATCCTCCTTAGGGGGCTTTCTGTTTGAAATGGTGACTTATACATCTTTCAGTTGGTTCCTTTCTACTTCCCTGGACCTTTCCTTTGATTTATGGAGAAAACCTCTGTTGCTCTTAGAAGCTCTGAATTCACAATTGTCATTTTAGCTGTGTGGTTAGGGCCTGGCTCTGAACCTCACTAGCTGTGTGAGCTTGAACAGATCATCAAATCATAATTTTGTTATTTGTAAAATGAATGACTTCCCCTAGACCAGTAGGTATCATTCAACCCTACCTGCACATTCAAATCACCTAGGCTGGACCTTATACCAATGATGTGAGCATCCCAGTGCCTGGGCCCCATAATTTTTAAATTTTTTATTTTTTTCTTTTTGCCACAATTTTTAATGCTTCCTGCTCTTCCCCAAGATCCCAATGTGTAGACAAACTTTCAAGGTACAAACTTAATGATCTTTAAAGGACCTTTGCTCTGTCTTCATTTCACATTTTTATCAGGCCCTAATCACAAACTGAGGTTTCTCTTCTTTTAATGTTTTTTACTAAGTTGAGAAGAAATAGCTGTGAGGCTCCCCCCCTTCCATCTGCTGTTTGTTCTTATTTACATACGATGGAACCCAGCCCACTGATTTACAGCTCTGGTTCCCTTACAACTGTTATTGAACCAAAAACATAGCTGAAAACTTATTAAACAGAAAGAAATTATTTTGAGTTTCATGCCAACAATTCCTTATAGAACAAAGGAAACATTTAGACATTTTTCCTTCTAGAAGCAATGGTAAAAAATGATTTGTAGCCCCATAATCTTGAATTTCAATTTAATTCTGGGACAAGACCCCAGTATTTAGTCTTTCTTGGATGTCCCATTAAGGAAGGCAAAGCATCTCTGTTGGAGAATTGGATTTCTTTCTATCTCTGTCTCTCTGACTCACTCTCTCTCTCTCTCCCTCTCTCTCTCTCTCTCTCTGTCTCTCTCGCCTGCCTGCCTTCCTTCCTTCCAGTACTGGGGTTTGAACTCAGGACCTCACACTTGCTAGGCAGGCACTCTACTACTTGAGCTATACCCCCAGACAGGGTCTTATGCTTTTCCCTCAGCTAACTTCCAAGCTTGATCCTCCTACCTCCACCTCTGGTATAGCTGAGATTACAGGCATGCACCACCATGCCTGGCTTATTTTTGAGATAAGGTCTTGCTAACATTTTGCCTGGGCTGGCCTTCAACAGAAACCCTTTTGTTTCTACCTCTCACATAGCTGAGATTACAGGCATGCATCACAATGCCTACCTGTGAATAGAATTTTAAGAGGTGCATAGCATATATAGCAGGGCCTCCTTACACTGCTACTTGTGGCTTCTGAAGTTCAACATCAGTGTCTCTTTCTCCACTCCTCTCCATCTGCCAGTAGATATTGATAGCAAAGCTAGGGCAAGCATATCCTCAGTGTGGACATGTCCTTACTCTGTAAACACTTGGGAATAGGCTACTTAGAAGTCCTCCTTTCTGTAGCAGCTCCCTCAGACCTACCATTCTAAATCTGAAATAGCAAGACTTTGCTGAGCTGTGAGGGAGTAAAAGGGAGGGTAGGAAATTGATTAAGAAAACCATTTAAGTGTTTGTTTTAACCACTGGCATTAAATTTGGAAAGCTTTGGGGTATTAATTGACAACTCTGACTGATGTGATGAAGTGTCCTTTGGGGTACTGGCTCTCCTGCTTGTTTCTCTGTCACAAGATCTCTTTCTGTTGCTCACTTGCTTCTGCAACACTTATCTGAAAGCCTATGCCTTTGCTTGTCTCTCTCAGGTCCTTATTAAAACGATTGAAATTGGTTGCTCCCTTGATAAGGAAGGACTAAGTTAGTTGTTTGTCATATCCTCTGGCAAATTCCTTTCCCCATACAATACTTTCACAGCTGGGCCATCATATTATTCTTATGGAAAGAAATATGGTTAATTATCTTCTGGTGGTGGAGTTGAGTTGAAAAGACCTTTCTCACCATGTTGATTCTTAATGTATTCCTCATGCAAGCTGATTTTGATCCAGAAAACCTTGTCTGATGACTTTGGCTTTGACTCTGCTTCTTTGGGTATTTTGTTGTAGATGGAGGAATTGATTGAGGGTGTTCGCTGGGCCTTTATTGACATGCTCGAGAAAGAAAATGAGTGGATGGATACAGGAACAAAAAAGAAAGCCAAAGAAAAGGTAAGGAGGACATTTTATGAAAAAATACATCTTTTAGTTTGATTTTCATGCTTGACATTGACTGTGCAGTTGATTTTTATATTGACTGAGCTGCTGGTTCTGAATGACCCCACAGTCAGGTCTATCCTCTTGAATGAGCACATAGATCTCATAACCAGGAGGTAAGAGAAAATAAGGTCTGACTTTTTCTTTCTCTAACTGCATTTCCAAAAGCCATGTAATCCAGCCTTTCCCTCTCTCCTAATTGCTGTCTTCAAAAGCACATGGCTTGCTGTCTAGTGAATTTTGCCATAAACCATCATTGGTTATGGCAGAATGCAGAGTAGTAGGGAGTCATGGGGGAGCAGCTGGCACAAGAGCCCTCAAGATGCAAAGAAGAAAAACCTACATTGGCCATGTCTCCTTCTGCTGTGTGCATGATGTGTGCAAATGTCCTGAGGTAAATCCTTTCCTATAACCAAGCAGATCTATTCCCTAACACATCATTTTGCACAAATGATCCAAAGAGCATAATTATTTATTAACTGCAGACAAGTGGCAACCTCTCATTGTGAAGGAATACAAATACATTTCCTGATAGAAGTGTGCACTTGCTGGGCCTTGTAAATTTTTCTGATACTATGCAATAGGACAAGAGAATAAATGAAGACAGTATAATGGCTATGCTGCTAAAAATAAAGAATAGGGTTCATCTTGAATTCTAGGTTGAGATGGAGCTGAAGTGGGTAGGGCACATCAGCTGTGCTTTTCATGGGTGCTGCTCTTTAGCTCCGAGTCTCTGAAATTAAGAGCATTTTTTCTTTGAGAAGAGTTTTGAAACTTTTCCTGATGATAGTAGTCACCTGGGGGTGCCTGAATATGCTACTGTTTGCTGGGTTCCTTGCCAACAATGTCTGCTGTCATGGACCAAGTCTGAGTATTTGTGGTTATCTATTAGACAGGCTAAGGGAACTCTTCTTAGAGTAACACTAGGTCATCCCAAGCCTAGTGGTCAAGAAACAAAGAGGACAACACTCTGAGAATGGGTGGCCTTATTGAAATGGGAAGAAGCAGAAGTTTAGCAAAGATATTTTCCAAAGTTTTAATACTCCTGAGATTGATAAACCTTGTCATAGATATTTTTGTCAGTAGATATGAAAAGGCTGTTGAATGTTTACCATGAAGAGAGAACTTGGGTGGGGGGGAGATTTTGGAGAAAAACAAAAGGTAGTTTTGGTTTTCTACCCACCTCTAAGATCTGTCAAAGCTGTCTTAAGCCATGCAAGGCACAGGCTGATGAAGGAACAAGTGCATGGGCTGTAATGGGAAGCACTCCAGATGGTAGATGAAACTTTCAGAACCAACATATTGTCATTTTTTGACAGCTTCATTTATTTGCCAAACTAGCTTGTGATATCTAGGACACAATGTGTTTGCACTGGACAGTTGAACCCTCAGCATATTAGGAGCTCTTTGTCCTAGCATGACTCGTCATGGACTGGGCAGTGCATGTATGAATTAATACAGAGCCACTGATGTGGAGGGGTGGAGTGTGAGGGTGTGTGTGTTTATCTCCCTGTGTGTTGTATATAGATGGATACCAGGGGAATATTCTGGAATCTGTAGTCAGCTCTTTGAGAAGTATGAATTGAGCTTGCCTCAGAGAAATCTTCTGATTTGCGTAAGGAAGAAGGTGCCTTATAGCTGGGCCTTCTGGGCAAGTGGTACATAGGTCCTTCTTGAAGGAGAACTATTCTTGGTCCTTCAAATATTAGACATATTCCTGTTTGCCCTCTGAGTTCCTCTCCAGTCTTCTATTTTACTTCAATGAGAGCTGTCAGTTTTTCTTCTAAAAGTACTCTTTGAACACTCTGCTTTCTTTGAGCTGAGTTCAATCTGCCAGGAACTCCACTAGTTCCTTGACAGGTATACAAATATCAAAGCCAATTGTCCTACTGGATTTCACTCGGTTCTCCGAGTATATCTTGACTTTCAGAGTTCAGAGCAGTTCCTTTAGTGAAAGATAAGAAATAAGGATGTTGTCTAAGAATTTCCAGCAGTTATCTGAGGTGGGTCCTGCCCTGGACTCCAGAAAATGTAGATTTTCTTTTTCCAAATTGAATGGACTTGCAGTTTTCAAGAGGACCTCTAGGTGGAGCTCATGGTACTCACAAAGAACAATGAGCTGAAGGCTTTTAATGCAGCTTTCTACCCTGGGGCTGTTTTTGAAAAAAAATTTTTTTTCTTGCCCTTTTTCTTTGCTGTCCTCAATTTGATTGCCTTTTAATAGTCAACAAGAAAGGAGAGGCTCTGCCTAATAATTCCTTAAATCTTAGATGGAAATCTCTGACTATCTCTGGGCTTTGTCTTTCTGATAAGGAGTAGCCCCTGCATTAAGAAAGGATTTGCTTGCATTTGAAGTGGAGGTGAATAATTCGCCTCTTCCTGGTATGACTTGGCACTGTTCTTTGGGCATGTGTTGTATGCAGTATATCACCCAGGCGGAAGATTTCTCATCAATAATAGGGCCCACACTGGCCAATGCTGAGTCACTTGGCATCCCATTGGGAAAGCTGAAAAAAATGTCCCGATTTGTGAGGGGCTGAAGCTTTTCTTTCCCTCACCATGAAGCTCTGAAGTGCAATTAATTAAAGCGCCTCCTAAGTGGTGTTGACCTTAGCATTCTGTAATGACCAACCTCCTGAACTGAGTGGTTCAGATACTCAAATACCCACAGTGGTCTGAGGCCTAACCTCTTCCCTTTTGTGGCAGTGACCCTGTCTCAAAATGGAAGTGTGTGGATGTGGCTTTGTTGTGCTCTTCACTAGGGTTGATCACTGTAAAAGATAAATGTAGATATCTCTGTTTCTGTGAAGAGTAAATTTGTTATCTCTGTCTCCTGTCTTTTCCTGCTCTTTTCTTAAGAGGTCATGGGTGCTTTTGTGTTGTGAAACCTATTGTGTAGATTTAGGACTATGAAATAAGCACCAATTTTTGCTTAGGATTCTGTGTTCCCTGTGTGTGCTTTTACTGTAAACAAGCAGCAAAGGATGGGAGGCCTGTAATTTTTATGGTTATTATAGCTGTTGAATGAGCATAAGGTGATAAAAGAACGATATGGGGAGTGTCTTCTGGAGGATTCACCCTTTCCGAAGCAGAGGAGGAGACTCTCAAGGTCACTACATAATGATTTTTGAGGCTGGGCAGGAGAGGGACTCAGGTCACCTTTGGCCACCCTGACCAGTTCTGGGTCAGACTATGAGAAGCAGCTTCCTAAAGAAGGCTCAGACTAGTTCCCAGAAGAATTCAATTACATAACCCAAAGTTGGATACCTTCTGAAATGCTTGTGCTCTTTGCCCTTGGGGCCTAAACTTGTTAGGCCACACCCAGGAAAAAAAAATACCTGAATGGAACTCACAGGGAGGTAACTGTGAAGACTGTGAGGGAGTGACCTTTGCCTTGGCTACAGCAGTTGCCTCTCCCACACACAAACTTTGAGTGAGGTAGGAGGAGTTCTGTTGCAGAGGGAAGAACAGACTGTGTCTTACCTCTTTGCCTTTGTCTCTGAGTTCTGCCAATCTTAGGAATTGAGTTTCCCAAGGCCTACTGGCCAGCGCCCTGCCCATAATCAGCTGAGCCCCATGGTTCCCAAGATGTGGTTCCAGACCCAACCTTTGGTATCTGGGAAATTGTTAGAGATGCAAATCCTCATCACTGACATCCCCACCCTTAAGCTCTAGGGGTGGGGTAAGCCCAGGTGATTTTGATGCACAGTCAAGTTTGGGACCCACGGCCCTTGTCCTTATCACTTTACTGCCCATTTGTCTGACTTCCAACTGCAGGCTCCTGCATTTTGCCCAGGAGCTTTTTCTTCCTGCTCTGCCACTCATGTGGAAGGCTCAGAATACAGTGAAATCACCAGCCACATCTACCTCAGCAGCCCTCAGCCAGCAATTGATGGTGGTGGTGTGCACCTGTCCCTGCTCTCTGCTCTCCCTTGTGTGTTCTACATGGGCTCCTATGGCTTCCCCAGTGGGTCTGAACTACTTGGCAAGATGCCCTTAAGACTGACTGCCTTGCTCCTCTCTCTTCCCCAGGCTCTTCTCTGTGTTCCTTTCAGCTACCAAATGAACTTGAATCTTTGTCTTAGGGGCTACCTCTAAGGGGATCCCCAACTAGGGCACACTCAGGACTGGCCAGGGCTGGGTCAGGAGCTGATAATTTTGTGGCCGGATCAGCTGCAGTCCCTCTTCTGCAGGGATCCTCTCATCCCTAGGATGGCACAATAGTGCCAAGGATGTAGAGCTGGTGGAAGGAGGGCTAGTTTATGTCATGGAGATGTGGAGTGGTTCTGTGTGAGGGCACTGTCTGGAGGACTCCTCACCTGTCTTTTCCTCTCTTCTTATGTTCCCAGACCCCATCACCACCCTTGTCCTTGTAGCCTATGTGCAAGGCTTCCTTGGGGCTCTTCTACCTTTGCTAATCTGAGCAAGTCTGCATCCAGCAGACTATTCTGAATCAGTTTGGAGAAGAGAGGGGGGGCTTTGGGAAAGTGTCTCCTGCCTATCCCTGTTACAGATGCCAGCAGATTTGCAGAACTGCTCAGAAGGCAGTCACCCTGCTTTCTGCATCCACTCCTGTGCTTATCAGGGACACCAAGGGACAAAACAGCATGCAAACCACTTGCTTGCTCTGGCTCCTTTCTCTTCTCTGGCTCCTAGTGGCCACCACGCTAAGCTTATACCTGCCTTCTCACTCCATCTCTCTGGCTCCATGTCTCCCAGTTTCTCTCTCACACACATACAGACCAAGACAGTGCCCAGTCAC
The DNA here is from genome assembly GCF_047511655.1 of Castor canadensis. NCBI lineage: Eukaryota > Metazoa > Chordata > Mammalia > Rodentia > Castoridae > Castor > Castor canadensis. Next base: position 123,474,200 of record NC_133405.1, on the reverse strand, counting down.
GCTTGTATCTTCTTTCTTTCACTGGCCTTAACAGGAAGGGTAGTATAGAGGTGAGGAGTCTATACTGCACAAAGGCTGCCTAGGTTCCAAGTTCTTTCCCTTGCTACCTGTGTGGTCCTTTGAAGATTACACAGCCTCTCTCATCCTCAATTTTCTCATCTGTGAAATGGGGAGTTCAGTGCCTAACTGAGGTAGGTTAAAGGAGTCACTACTCAAAAGTACTTAGAAGAATTTCTGGAGTGTGAAAAAGTCTCAATGTTGTCAGTTGCTTCTACCAAACTGCTGTCTTGGGGGAGTAGGGAGTCTTTGACTGGACTAGCTGGTGGAAGAAGGGAACTGAGGTGCAGTTTGTGCATCTGGGTTATTGGGATTTCCTGGGGGTTAGGAAGGTGGGTAACCTAAGCTCATGGGCCTCTCAGATGTTCCTCCTACTCCCCTGGACCTCTCTCTGGGGCTTATAATAGGTAGCAGCCCCTGCTAAGGACAGCATGGGGAGGTGATTGTCTTATTGCATAGATTTTAGATTTTTGGTTTTGAACAAATTCACTGTTATCTTTGTGCTTTTATCAAGCATAAAAGCAAATATCTGGTGTAAGTAGGAGTTTGATGCATATCTCTAGCAAAGGTTTATTCTACCTAATATCTTTTGGGAGTGAGCTTAATTGAGTTTTATTTTTCCACATCACTTCTTGGCTAAAATATCTCCATGGGGTTTCAGCAACTTAGGAAAATTCAAAAGCACAGCCTTCAGCTTCTTCCAGAACCGTATCTCTTCCCTTTTCCAGCTCTAAATCTTGTCCTGTGTCTTATAGCCACATTGTACTGGAGTTCCTTCTCTCTCTCTCTCTTTATAAAATTTTTTATTCAGATATATTCATTATACAGAGGGGAAGTTTGGAATGACAATTCCAATCAGACTTATATTGTACGTTATTTACATTGCCCCCATCGTCTCTCCCCCTCAGCCTCCTCCCCGCCCCCCTTAAAGCAATTGCAAGAGGTTTCTTAGTTCTGTTTCATACAGGTATATGAAGTCCATCTACCATCTACCATTACCTTAATCTCCTTCCTTCACCCTCCCCTTCCCACTTAATTGAGTTTTGAAGGTTCCAGAGCCTCATGAAAACATTATTTTGGGGATGCTTTAGGTCCTTCATTCTCACATTCAAGTGTGGGTCAGCACCACCAGCAGGGCTAGTTGAAACACAAATTCCCGAATGTCTAGTTCCGTGGGTCCTAGTGGGGCCTGGGAGTTGCTACTTCTGACAAGTCTTTGGGTGATGCTCATGCCGAAGGAACTCTGGGTGTTTATATCAAGGCTGTGCTAATGGAATTGGCTGAAGAGCCTTCATCTTGAGCCACTCTACTAGCCCTTTTCTGTGATGGGTATTTTCGAGATGGGGGCTTGCAAACTATTTGCCTGGGCTGGCTTTGAACTGTGATGTTCCTGATCTCTGCCTCCTGAGTAGCTAGGATTACAGGTGTGAGCCACCAGTGCCCTGCTTGAAGAGGTTTCTTTATCTTACTCCTTATAGGAGTTGTCTTTCCACCATCTCTCCCAGGTGAGTACATGAGTGAGTAATGGGACACTCAGAACTCACCCAGGCCACTCACTCCATTGCTGCCCCATCTGCCAAAAAGCCCTTCTGCATAGAGAATTGAAGGCTCCTTCTTAGTCTGTTCTGCCCCTTGACTCTACATCCATGCTTAGGAGCTAGGTAGAATACATGTTCCACATAGAAGCCCTCCGAATTTTTGAACATATTGAAATACTTTTCTATTTCAGATGAGACATCTCTAGTGTTCCTCACATAAAATTAATGAACATTACAGGCCAAACTAGATGTTTTAAATGCTTTGCAAACATTAACTATCTCAATCCCTAAAAGCCTTATGAGGAAGATACAATTATTTCTTTATAGAGACGAAGTCACGGAAGCAAAGAGTGGACAAACTTGCTTGCTCTAGATCGCACAGTTAGTAGGTGTCCCTACCAGTCTGATTTCATAATCTGAACCTTCTCCCGATGTCAGTGGATCACAAAGTGTGGTCCTCAGACTGGCAGTGTTGCTATCACCTAGAAGCTAGCTAGGAGTGCAGACTCTTGGCCCCATGCCAGTCTGTAGCATCAAACTCGGGGAGGGATGTAGGCATCTGCATTGTACTTGGCCCTCCAGGTGACTCTAATGCAGCCAGGGCATGAGAACCAGTGCTCTATATTGTGGCTGTAATGCCTCATGCTGTTGGCTGCTCTCCAGTTTTCAACACTTTTTTTTTAAAGCTCAAGTTCAAGGTGAACACAATATTCTAGATATAGTCCAACTCAGCCAGCACAATGGGAATATTATTGCTGCCTTTGTTTTGCATACAAATTATATTAAGGAAGCTGAAGTTGATATTATGGCTATCTTTCCACCTCAGCCATGCATGTCATTGTTGGCTCATAATGAATTTACAGCCAGTTAATTTTTGGCCTTTAAAAAAAAAAAAGCGTATAGGAACTGCTGTTAAACTCTGCTGCTCCAGTCCTAAATTTGGCATTTTAAAAAACCCCTCATCCCAGAACTTCACATTTGCTCTTATTGAAATATATTAAATTGTTTTCATCATTGTTCTGGCTTTAAAAAATATGTCTGTCTTCTTTGTGCTTATTATTTTTGTTATAAAAACCTATGCTCATCAAAGGAAGTCTGGAAAGTAAAGCACAGAAATATAAAGAAAAAAATTATCACTGTTCCATCACCCAACATAACCACTGCTGACATTTTGATGCATTACTTTGTTTTTTCTTTATATGTAGGCTCTGAAAGACATTCTTGAATAATGCTGTGTATATAAATCTGATTCCTTCTTTTTTATCCGAACATTTATAAGTATTCCTCCAATTATTACATATTCTTTAGAAAAGAACACTCACTATTAGTACCTGTTCTGTTAGTTGTTAGCAGTACAGAGATCACTTATACATTTCTCCATAGTTGGGTATAATGGGGCATTGATTATAGATATCTATTATAGATAGGTGCACAATGCTTTTAATTCCTTGGAATAGCATCTAGATGACCTTTATATATCTTAAGACTGTCACTTAGTGTATCAAGTACTGTTTTTATTTCTATGTCATTATAATTTGACAAATTTGCTTTTTCAGTTCTATTGTTTTTCTGGGTTATTAATGGGTATGTTCACATGCCCATTTCCCAATCCTTTGGATTCTGCCTTTCAGATTCATCTATTGAATAAAATATTCTTGGGACTGGGCCTGGTGGCTCATGCATGTAACTCAGCTACTTGGGAGCTGAGGCAGAAGGATCAGCAGTCCCAGTCTAATTGGGGAAATTAGTGATACCTAGCTCGGTGGCAGACTGCTTGCCCAACATATATGAGACCCTGGGTTCCATCCCCGGTCCTGAATAAAAAAATTCTTAGAGAAACTTCTCTGTGGCAGGCGATTAATTGAGCCCTAATCAATACATTAACCAATAAAATTTCAGACTATTTATTCTTCTTTGGACAAACTCCTTGAAAATGTTATCCATTTTTTTTTCCATTTTTCCCGTGAAGAGATCATGAGATATTTTGCAATGCTTTGATATTGCTCATTTACACTTTATTTAGGGCATTCCGTGATTTACCAATTCTTCATTCTATTAACGAAGTGTAAACCTAAGGAAAGGACAAACATTCATGAGGTTCTCTTTCTTTCTAAGGCCCATGTGCAGATTATTTCATTCTGTGGGATGCTGGGTATCACACCCATGGACTCACACATGCTAGGCAAGTGGCTCTACCACTGAGTTACATCCCTAGTTCCTTCTCAATCTTCTGAATTCATTTCTCCATTTATAGTCTTAGAAAAAGAATAACCAAATAAACCCTTCTAGTATTTCTGATAGTGAGGTCTTTCCTGTCTTCTCTGAACTTTTTGAAATAGTGTCATGGTTTTTATTTATAACTGGAAAACTACACCCAAATGCAGATTTCAGAATTACAATGACTCCTCCCAAAGGAAGAACATTGCCTAGCTGGTTTATTTTTATAATCTTAAAGCGTAACATGGACCTGGTGCTCCTTACCTTTGGCCACTTAGTAAGTTTTACTACAGGTATTTCATTGTGTATCACCAATAGACAAGGAACTTCAAAAACAAATCACAACTTTATTACTGTACCCAATAATAACAATTCCTCATTAATTAGTATCTAATTTGTATGTAATTTTCTGTAATTATCTCAAATATTTTGATTCATTTTAAGCAGTTGGTCCAAATCACTATCCAAAGTCTACATATTATAATTAATATATACATCTTTTAAGACAAATATTTAAGAGCATTCACCACTCCCACCCTTATAAATGAAATTTATTTATTAAAAAAATTGGGTTGTTTGGCAAATTCAGGGATATTATGGGACACAGGTCACACTAAGGGGAGGCCATGCACGGGAGGGCTAGGGCAATGGAAGGAAACAAAAAACTTGAATGTGGTTGATGTGCTTACATACAGGAATGAATATAGAAATTTTAAACTGGCCTGGGCCACCATGGGAAGGGGACTAGGGAGAAGTGAAGAGGACTGGAAGAGGTGAATAAACTGGAGCTGTAATACACATGTACATGGAAATAACATAAGGAAACTCCCTGTGTAGCTATGTTTTTCTCAAACTAGCAAAACGTCATGTTTCTCTTTATATCTTTTATGTTTTTTCTTCTACAAAATCAGAGAACAGGAGGGCGGGACAGGTTCTGCCCAGGGTGGGAGGGTGTTGGCACTGGCGGGAGGTGGAGGTGGTGGGGAAAGGGGTAGGAGGATGAATATGGTGCAAATAGTGTATACACATGCATGTAAATGCAAAAATGATACCTGTTCCAGGAATCAGGGGTGGGGGAATAGGAGAGAGAAGTGGAGGGGGGAATTCAAGTGTGATATATTTGACACATTGTAACAACCTTGTAAATGCTACAGTGTACCCCCACCCAGCACAACAATAAAAACGATTGGATTGTTTGGTAGAGTTTTCATAATCTTGTTTTAGGTAAATATACCTAATGTTACCTGTCCATTTCCTGTAAATTGGTAGTCATGTCTAGAGTTTTGACTAGATTTAGGTTCTGTTGGCAAGACGACATCATAGGCAATGTTCTATGCTTCCTACTGCATCTTACTGTGTCACTGGGCACATAATGCCAGGTTGTCCCACTTCCAATTTCAAGGGTAATCCATGGGTTTGGGTATTGTCAGCCTGATCTTTTCATTTTAACTTCCCCATTAACCTTTCACCTCACATGGTGGTCCATTTCTTGATTGTGGATTAAAATCACCTGGGTGGCTTAAAAATTTGCTGTTTAGGCTACAAACCAGACCAATTATACCACACTCTCTGGGAGTGGGACACAGGCATACTCATTTTCTAAAGTTACTTGGGGGATACAAACGTCCATCTAGGGTTTAAAACCACTGAGAGTTATTTTCATGATCGATGATAATATTGCAGAGATACATGATTCTGTTAGGGATTGTGACTAGTGATTTTCAAATTCTATTATTCTTTCTGCCTTAGTTAGCATTTTTTCATAAAAAGTTTTTTCCTTCATTAACTGCTTGATAACCCTGACATACAGTTTATACAGGAAAGGCTGCATAAATTTTCTCTTTATTAATTTTCACAAGTTGATGCCCTGAAACCTCCACAGGTATCAAAGCAGTTTTTTCCCAGTGTCATCATACATGCAGGGATTTGATATGTTTAAATTCATTACAATTTGATATGCTTAAATTTATTACAATTGTTATTCTTTTTGAAGCTCAAATTGTTTCATCTGAGACAACTTGTTACTCTTCCTTTAGGGAATTTTGACATGACCCCAGTTGGTTTTGACAGTGTCTTTGCTTCCTGGCATGACAAGATATACTCTTTAATACTTGACGTCTATTTAATACCATCTGTTTTGAACAATTTATGAATCAGTATCTTAAATTCTTCCATTAATAAACAATATATTGATTTGTTTTCATGGAGGAGGACAGGCTCCTTACCAATTTGAAATATAGAGTTTCATTAATAGGGAAATTTACAAAAAAATACTTGTTAGAGGTTTATGTAAATTAGGTCTTGTAAGAGACACTATCTCATGTCAGTAGGCATACATGCAATATATATGCAATGGGTTTTAAAACTTCTATTGCATTCTCTTCTTCTTGCAATGTTCCATCCTCAATGTTGATCATCAAGAATATAAATAAATATATAGCTAGTATATGACCATGTGACTTTTAACAAATCATGCTAGTACAGGGTTAAGGGTGTAGCTTAGTGGTAGAGCACTTGCCTAGCATTTGCAAGGCTGAGTTCCATCCCTAGCACCACCAAGAAAATGCTAGTGTCAAGGAATAGAATTAATTTGGAATATCAAAATGTGTGGACCAACATGATGAAACTTGGTGGAATAAATACTTTAAAATTTTAACAATGTCAGATCAGCAGGTGCTAATAGTTTAAACATATACTGTGAAAGTGTGTGTGTGTGTGTGTGTGTGTGTGTGTGTGTGTGTGTGTGTGTGTTGAGGGTTATTTTGGGTTGAGAAACTGGTTGGATGTAGTGATCAGGAGATGCTACAGTTTCTCATAATAGATTTTCAGAGGCCCAAAGCAGAGAGCAGAGGGATACTTTTTAAGACTTATGTAGAGTATTGGTACTTTTATTTGTGGTGTGGACAGGGGAGGTTTATTACTTTTGTCTTTTTTTATTCTCCAAATTGAGTGTGTTTAGACTTCACTTAAAACTACATGTTGAGTTTGGTTTACTAAAAGAATTAGTTTTTATTTTCAATTTCACGGGGAGGGTCCATTAGGAATGTTTGAGTTCTCTGTGTAGATTTGGTGATGCTCTTTCCCTTCAGCCCAAGATGAAACTAATAGCCATGATGTGTCTGCTTATCTGCTATCTCTGGGGCTGCGTCTGCTGCTGTCAGCTGCTCTCTTGTTATCTGGCTGCTGGTCCTGCTCAGTCAGTTGTACAGGAATGTCAGTTCCATTAATAACCCAAGGGCTGAACAGGCAGACAGTGGAAAATTGGTGAACAGAGAAAAATTGTATTTAACCCAGTGTTCTGAGTTGTCATTTTCTAGACTCTAGGATAGCTGGATAAAGGGAGGCTGAGGGTATGACAGTAAGTCCCATTTCTAACAGAAACTCACATATGAACCAGGGAAACAGCCTGATACTCAGAGAAGGAAGAGTGAAAGAACTGGGGCAAAGTTAGAAAGGTCAGAGAAAGCAGTGCTAGGAATAAATGGAATGACCAAAGTATTCAGATAGGGGCATAGACAATTTCACAAAACAAATTGCATTTTGACTTACCCTTCTTGGTGTTTCAAATGAACAACATTCCTTTTTATAAAAATGGATTTATGGGAGGATTGACTCCTAATAGAGGATTTTGGGGGTTTATGCTATGTTTTGGTTCTGGATCAGTCAATGACCAGGGGAAAGCAGGACCTAATATCCTTTATGCAGGTAGAGTGATTTGACTACTGTAGTTGTCTGTTTTTGGTTATTTATCACTCCATAACAAACCACATCAAAACTTGCTGGCTTAGAACAAATATTGTATTATCTCTTATGAGTCTGTGGGTTGGCTGGGCTCAGTTGGATGGCTCTTCTGCTGCTTTCACCTGGAGTCTCTCAGCTGCAGTCAGATGGCCACTGTGGCTGGATGTCCATGGTAGCTACTTCACACATATCTGGCACCTCAGTGTTCCTCATGGCTTTCTCCACAGGGCAGCTAAGGGAGCAAAGATGGAGGAAGCAAAAGCTGGCAGTTCTCTTAGGTTCTGAGCTCAGAAGTCTCAGAATATTTCATGTACTATGTTCTTTTGGTCACAGCCAGGGACAAAACTGACCATAGAATAGAACCTTTACTCAATTATGATGTTAGTTTATAAAACTAATTTACGAGTTTGTGGAATAATTTGACTTGTTCTTCCAGGCTTTTGAAAATGAAAGTTAGGGTTTGATAAACTGATTTGTATAGATCTGTAGTATGTCATGTTCTAATGAGTTCCTATGAGTTGTTCTAAATCATTTCTGATTTCCACTAAAACTTATTAAAAAAAAATAAGCTCATCAGAGACAGCACCTTTGAAATGAGAAAAGTTGATAAGATATAAAGAAACTTGACAGAGGAGAAAGTCTCTTTTCCTACCTAACCATTGGTTCATGATTCCAGTGTTTACTCTCAGATCTGATTAAAACAAAAGCAATGTGGGCTGCCCAAGACCTGATGAGGAGGAGTTGAAAGCTTCTACAAAATTTCTAGCCTGTCACACCTCAGACCCAGGCCAGCAGTATTGAAAAAGAAGAACTAAACTGAGCCCCCATAACCTAAGAGACTCCTCAGGTGATTCCAATGAGCTGCTAAGCCTGAGAAGCAGAACCTGGGCAAAATGGAGCTTGGGACTCTCAAGTGGGACCCATGCCGCTGGATCATGGACCATATTTTGTGTGGCTAGAGCGTACAGCAAGGGTCAGCAACTTTGTCATATGCCAGGCCCAATAGTAAATATTTTGGGCTTTACAGACAAGGTGGTCTTGATTGCTACTCAGATCTGCTGAGCAGTATGAATGTAGCCATAGATAATATGTGAGTAAATGGATGTGGCCATGGGCCAATAAAACTATTTACAAAGCCAGGTAGCAGCCTGAAAATTTGACCTGTAGGCCATGGCTTGCCAAACTTGTCTAGAGCCTTCATTGTCTCAAGTTTTTGATCAAAACTTCTTCCTTCTCTTATTGGGCTTAATCTTAGGTAAGAATTAAGTGGTTTTGTAAGAGGTTACTCAGTGGTTTTGTTGAATGATGAATAATTGATGATGACATTTAGGCTGCTGTTTACAAACAGCCCACGTGTCCCTTGGCTGTGGCACATTGTTTTGCCTTGAGTATAGGTGGCCTTTTTGATTTTCCTCCCTAGGATTGACTTTCAGAGGTGGATCAAAACAGAAGTAGGACTTGTTTCAGACTGTGGCCCATGGGTGTCTCATAACAAATAACCTGGCTTGAACTGTTCAGGCACAAGGTGGCTTCAAGATGCATTTCCTTGATCTGTGTCCTGCCACTCACCTCTGAAATTGACCCTAAGGGCATGGAAGCTGGTAGCCTGGCTGTCTGAGAGTCAGAGAGCAGCCAGGTACATGGACATATGTGATTCATGTTGAGCTATGTCATGGCCTAGATATGGCTATTATGGCAGTGGAAAGTGAAATGTTGCTGATCGTATGTTCTTTTAAGCAGATAATGCACAGCAAGTAGTTCAGAGTTTTGGAGAACCAATAACTTAAAGCTCAGAAGGGCCACATTCCATCTCATGGGCTTCTGAGAGAAGGTGCAAGGTTTCTTATCTGCTCATGGTATATTCCTGCATTTCAAACCCCCAAATCAGTAAAGTTTTGAGTTTTATTGATTCAAAACTGAAACTGACTCTCATTTGTCTTTGTGACAGTGCTAGGATTTATAAGGGACAGGTGTTATCCCTCTTTTGAAATGGGAGGATGGGAGGCTAGGGATGTTCATGTGACTCCACTTCTTAGACAGTGGGCCTGCTCCCTGAGATTGACAGCTGCCTTTCCCTGAGGCACCATTCCCTCAAATGCCATCTTCCCTCTGCTGGTGAAATTGAATTTTGCTCACTGCCTTGACTGATCTGCAAAATAAATGTTCTGATATTTCTAGACTAGAAATTATCTGTCCTCTGTCCTTTTCACTTCTTTGTTATTCTGGTACTTTCTTGCTTTTCCTTTTCTGTTTTGACTTCCCTTCTTGGCCAAGTCTTGATCTACCAGAGGCTCTCAAAGTTTAGCCCAACTGGTGTCCATAACCAAAAACTCAGTGGCATAATTTTTAGGGCAGAGGGATGGAGAATTTTTTAAAAAAATTATACTTAAAATGATCTGTATGGTCTTGCTATTTTTGCAGCTGAAAATATTTGTCTGGACATGTTGAATATTGTTACTGATGCAGAGATGTTCTGTACTGTATATATTATTCAGTTCATTTGGATATATAAGAATGAATAATATTTATATAATAGAATTTTATTTTTCACTCATCAAAAATAGTGAATATTGAGAAAAGTTGGACTTTGAAGTCAGATTTGGGCTGAATAAATCTGGGTGACAAGCTGGTCTGAGCCCTGTGTAACTTGAGGTGAATTAATTTTCCTTTCTGAGTCTCAGCTTGTCAGCTGTGAAATGAAGATATCTGCTCCCACCTTGCAGAGTTGAGGTAAGATTTAGATCTGATGATAAAGTGAATCTCTTAGTACAATATCTGGTACATGGTAGGTCATCAAGGAATAACATTACTTTTGCTATTATTAAAAATGATAAGCTGGGTGCTGGTGGCTCATGTCTATAATCCTAGCTACTTGGGAGGCTGAGATCAGGAGGATTGCAATTTGAGGTCATCCCTGGCAGAGTTCACAAGACTCCATGTCAACCAATAGCTGGGCTCAGTGCAGGCACGTGCCTGTTATCTCAAGGTATACTAGAAGCTGAGATTGGGAAGAATGCTGTTCTGCGCCAGCCTGAGCAGAAAAGCTTATGAGACCCCTACCTCAATGAAAAAAAAAAATCTGGGCAGGGTGGTATTCTCCTGTCATCCAGTGATGGTAGGAAGTATAAAATAGGAGGACTGTGGTGCAGGATGGCCTGGGCAAAAAAATATGAGAGATCCTATATCCAAAAAATAGCCAGAGCAAAAAGGGCTGGACGCATGGCTCAAGGGGTAGAGTGCCTACCTAGCAAGCACGAAGCCCTGAATTCAAACTCCAGTACTACCCCCCCACCAAGGGTAAACCCCTTTCTACAATTAATATTTGCTAATAGAAAAGAAGCATAATGGAGGTATTGAAAGAGGTTAGTCAAATGGTACAGTATACAAAATGTCTGTTCAACAGGAGAGTACAACAGGGTGACTATGGTTAATAACAATGTATAGTAGTATTGAAAATTACTGAGAGTAGATTTTAAGTGTTCTCATTATATGCCAGAAAATGATGTCTGTGAAATAAATAGGTAATAAGTTAATTAGCTTTAGTAAGCCATTTCACAATGTATAGATACATCAAAATATCATATATAAAAAGCGATTGTTTTATGGGTAAGATGTAAAGAATTGCTCCCTAGTTTCATGGAGAATGGAAAAAATAGTAAATGGCTTTAAAATAAGGCAACAAAAATGATACTTCTACTGTTTCTGTTTAGCTCTGAGATTTACTTTTTGAAGGCAACTTTTCCATTAGGTCCTTCCCTTTCCATTGCATTCCATCCTATCGTCTACATTCTTCTATCAGGGTTTCTTTCCTACTCTCCACGTGTAAGCAGTCTTGACCTTCTTAAGGCTAGAAATGCAGTTTATTTTAACTTTTTACTGGAATGAAATGAGTAAAATATTTATTTGTAAATGTCATGTTTCTCAAATATAGAAAAATCATAACATAATGTAAAACAATTAGAACTAGTTCACCAAGTTTCAGTATATAAGATATGTATATAAAAATCAATTATAATTGTGTATATTGGTAATATAATTAAAAATGAAAGTAAGCAACAAATTACATTTATAATAGTATCAAAAAAGTAAAATTCTTAGGGAATTTTTAATAAAAGTAGTATAATTCCTGTGCTCTGAAAGCTATAAAACATTGTCAAAGGGAATTAAAAACTAATAAGTGAAAAGACATTTTATGCTCATGTATCAGAAGACTTAATTCTGCTAAGACAGAAATGTTTTACAAACTGTTTTACAGATTCAGTGCAATCCTATTAAAATCCCAGCTTTCCTTTTTTTCTTTTCCTTTTTTTTTTTTTTGAGAAATTGACAAGCTGATCCTAAAATTCATATGGAAATGCAAGGGATCCAGCAAACCAAAGCCATTTTTTTTATTGCTGTTCTGGGTGGGGGTACATTGTGGCATTTACAAAAGTTCTTACAATATGTCACATATATCATACTTGAACTCACCCCATCCATCATTCTCTTTATCTGCCGCATTCCTAGAATAGTTTCAACAGGTCTCATTTTTTCATTTATATACATGTGTACACAGTATTTGCACTACATTCACCCTCCTACATCATTTCCTCACCTCCTCCTCCCTCCCACTGGTATCCAGGCAGGATCTGTTACACCCTCCTGTTCTCTGACTTCGTATATGAAAAGAAATGACATTTTTGTTTAAGATAGCTACACAGGGAGTTTCCTTGTGACATTGCCATATATATATATATGTATATATACTGAATTGGTCCATTTCCTCTATTTTACTTCTTTTTACCTTAGTCCCATTTTTAAGGTGGCTTCAAGAGATTTAAAAATTCTGTATTCCTTCTTGTATAGAGAGTGTGTACGTGAACCATATTGACCTTCTTAATTTCCTTCTTTTACCCTCCCTCTCTCATATGTGGCCTCCCCTTAGTGTGACTTGTTTTTCATAATACTGCTATATTTGTATTAGGTCTATAGTCCACATATGAGAGAAAACATGACTTTTGGCCTTCTGAACCTGGCTAACTTCACTGAAGATGATGTTCTCCAGTTCCATCCATTTGCCTGCGAATGACAAAATTTCATTCTTCTTTGTGGCTGAATAAAATTCCATTGTGTATAAATAGCACATTTTCTTGATCCATTCATCGGTTGTGGGGCATCTTGGCTATTTCCAGAGCTTAGCTATTGTGAATAATGCTGCAGTAAACATGGGGGTGTGCAGGTGTCTTTATCGTAACCCGACTTACATAACCTGGAATTGCTGGATCATATGGCAGGTCTATTTTTAGTTGTTTCAAGAGCCTCCATACTGTTTTCCTTAATGGTTATACTAATTTACATTCCCAACAGCAGTGTATAAGGGTCCCTTTTTTCCCCACATCCTTACCAACACATGTTGTTGGTGGTGTTTTTGGTGATGGCTATTCTAACAGGAGTGAGGTGGAATCTTAGTGTGGTTTTGATTTGCATTTCCTTTATGGTCAGGGATATTGAACATTTCTTCATGTGCTTTTTGGCCATTTGGACTTTTTCCTTTGAAAATGCTCTGTTCAGCTCATTTGCCCATTCTCTCATTGGATCATTGATTTTTGGGAGTTTAGTTTTTTTGAGCTCCTTGTATATTCTGGCTATTAATCCCTTGTCAGATTTATAACTGGCCAAGATTTAGAAATGCAATTTATTAAACTGCGTCTCCACTCCTGCTATACACAAGATGGATGAATTCTACAGATATACTGTGGAGTGAAAGAACCTAAATACAAAAGAATTATACTTTTTTCCAAGTTTAATAATAGGCAAAATTAATCTATGGAGATAGAAGTCAAAATAGTGGATATTTTAGGAGTAGAGAAATTATTGCCTGGAAAAGTACCCAAGGGAATCTGCTAGGTGGTAGAAATGTTTTAAATTTTATCTCAGAACTACTAATGCAGGTAGTATATTTAAAAAATATACATAGGTGTATATTTAAATTTTTTGATTTGTATACTTTACATTTATGTGCTTTGTATATGTCATAATTCAATAAAAATGTAAAAAGATGCTTCCTGGTGTACAGGGCTTGTTTGGCCTTCATTCAGTGAAAGATCAAATATTGAATGATATGGATAATCTTAATAACCACATGGCCAAGGCTAAATTGTAAGGTAGGTACAATATTCGTTTTGAAAATCACAGTGGTTGTAATTCTTAATTTATAGTTAGAGTTTAAACTGTTATTCACAACACTGCTTGACTCTTCACCTGTTTCAGAAAATTTAGTGGATGGGGAAGGGAAGCCTTGTTATTTGGGACAGTTTGTGGAGGTGGCATGGCAAGGAGAGAGAAATATAGTCCCCTCGGATTGTGGAAAACCTCATTAAAAAAACGGAGTCACCTCCATTCCCTCCTTTCCCACTCTTCCTTTGTCCTTTTATCAATTGTATTTTGAAATGAAATCTGCAACTCTCATAGACGCTACCGATGCTTGTGTGGCAATTCTACCAGATGGCATTTGAATTTCAGGTGTTCTATGAAAAATGGAGAGACCAAACATATGCACAAATAAATGAAGGTTGAATTAATCTTTATAATTAAATGGAATATTACCCTGCTATGACTGATTTTAGCTTTCAACCTAGATTGCATGCTAATTTTTCAGTGAACTCTAATTGTATTAGTGTGGTTTTTTTAGATGTCTAAAAGTACTTGAAAATAGACCTTACCAAGTTACGGAGAGAAAAGTTCTTAGAACTTTTAATGTAAACATCTCTGAGATTTTGAGTTATGTTTGTACCATGACTTTCTGAGTGTTGATTAATTCTTTGCCCCTTGTCATCCTGGGATTTAGGTGGCATAGGCCAGAAATCAGATTGAATTGCAAGTGCCTGAGGCCCAAAAAAAAAGTCAGTAAGAAGGAAGATGGTGGTCTTTTCTCTATAAAGTACTCCTAATAGCATATTAGTGGTGACCATTAGTGAAGTACCTACAGAATTTTGAAGGAGTGGATGAATCTCCTTCTCATGAATGGATAACATAGAGTTGGGGTTCTCAGCAGTGGGCCCAGAAGCTTTGGCAAGTGCTATAATCTAGAGCAGAGAGCACCTCAAACATAACCATGCATGAGAATCCCCTACATCAGTGGACATTTGGTAATGTTTGGAGATATTTTGGGTCATAACCAAGGGAGGGCTGATCTGGGTTTTTGGTGGGTAGAGGACAAGAATGCTGCTAGACACCCTACAATACACAGGACAGACCCTCACAAAAATCCCAGCTGTCAATAATGCCAAGGTTGAGAATCCCTGAGTTATGGTAGCATTCATTAAATGCAGAACCCAAAGACATTCTGACTCAGCTGGCCTAGGGTGCCCCCACCCCAGATTTGCATTTTTAACCAGTTCCCAACTGATACTGATGCTGCCAGTCCAAAGGCCAAGATTTGAGAAGCTCTAAAGTGGAAGGTGCCAATGCTGAGGGAATAAGCAATGTATACCAGCATGTGCCCTATCTATGACATCCCCCTCTTTTTGAAAAGATATTTGACATTTCATATTTGCCCAGTTTTATCATTTACTCTTTCCACTCCCCACCTTATCAGGGAGGTTGTTTGGAAGGGTTTTTTTTTTTTTGCAGTACTGGGATTTGAACTCAGGGCTTTGTGCTTGCCAGGCGGTCGCTCTACCACTTGAGCCCTGCCCCCAGCTGTTCAGATGTTTTTTAGGCAGCAAAGAGTTGCACTTATCAGAGCTAAACCTTAGTGGAAAGAATGATGGCTAGTCCCATTCAGTTGAACTGTTGATGAGAGAAGGTGATGTGTTTATTTAGGTTAATCTCCAACTTGCCTTCTATTTAAATACGTAATTTCATGATTGGAGAAGGATTAAGTAGCTCATTAAATTTCTCTGAGAAACATTCGGTGTCAGAGTCTAGGTATTGCAGGTGCATCTGTAAGCTCTTCGAGTCTTGACATTTGAAAATGCTTTTTAGTACTTTGTTCTTTCCCTTCCTCCCCAAAAGTGCATTGATTTTTCCATGGTGTTTATTCCCAGTTTTGTTTAATATTTGTGTCATCTCTGTTTTAAAACTCAGATGATACCTCAACAAACATGAGTTATTACTGCAGTGAATCATATAATTATTTGAAGATTATTTGATCATGTGTTCATATCTTGAATCTTTCCAGAAAAACATCAACCCCTGTACTTTATTTTTCTGTCTTTACTTCTAGGTTTGAAAAATTTGCTAACCTTTTATGTGAAAGGGAGGTTGGCAAACTTTTTCTGTAAAGAGCCAGATGGTAAACATTTGAGGCTTTATGTGGTCCGTGTGGTGTTTGTGGCAAGTCCTCAGCTCTGCTATCGCAGCATGTGAGCGGCCACAGACTGTGTGGAGATGAGTGGATGAGTGTGGCTGGTCAGGGAGGAAAAACTTCCTCTATCCCCCACTTAGTATTTTGGGGCTTGCAAATTATATTGACAAAGCACAGATGTGTGTGTGTGTGTGTGTGTGTGCCTCTTGCTCTCTCCTCTCTCTCTCTCTCTCTCTCTCATACATACACACACACACACACACACACAGAGAGATGGGATAGGGATGGAGCAGAGATTGTGTTCAGGCAATATAGCCCAAAGAAGTGATTATAGTTTGGGACTTCCATAGTATTCTAAGAATGAGAGTATGAGGCTAGGGATGTAGCTCTGTGGTAGAGCACTTGCCTAGCATGTGCAGAATCCTGGGTTCAGTCCCCAGCACCACACACACAAGTATACTCACATACAAGAGGTTAGTAAATGGTGGAATATGACTGAGAAATAGGTGGGGGACCTAATGGAAGGTAAGATTTTTTTCCAGTAAGTTCTGTTTACGTAAAATCTCATCCTGGTAGCATGCTGTGTAATAGGAGTCATCCTTCCACCTGGCACAGGAAGCCTTCCTTAGAGGAAGGGGTTTTATGACAGCTGAATTCTTTTGGAAAGCTCTGCTTCTAGGTAGATAAAGAGAATGCAGAGCATCTTCTGGCTTCTGTTGATGTTCAGATGATTTCAGCTCAAAAGAATCCTCTGCCACAGTAGCATAGTCTGGACCATAAAAACCTTTCTTCACAAAAACAGGTAGCAGGCTGGTTTGGGCCTGCAGACTGTAATTTGCTGACCCCTGATATAGAGCCCTGTGTTTGAGGTAGAGAATAACATAATTGACTTTGACATATATAAAAGCCTAACTATGATATAGGATTTTCTTGGCCCTTGGGCATTTATCATCTTGGCCTTGTCTGGAAAAATGTGTTCAGCTCATTGAGGTTTAGGATATTCATGTGAGCAGGTCTATCAGTTCTATTTGCAAAAACTTTGTGAGCAGTTTGCTACATGAAACTAAAACTAATAAAACATTAATTTAAAAGTTGTGGAGGTGGCCCACTCCCTTGTTCAATTTAAATGAAAATAAATGAGAGTTGCCTCTATTTTAAAGGTAACGTCCCAACTACCAGGAGGATGGATGCGTTTTTTAAAAATGGATTAATGCTAGACTGATTTGGGGTGCTTAATTCTATTGTTACTCCCTGCTCTATCTATTTGCAAAGAAAACTCAAATGTTAGCTTCTGTCTTAACTCTGTGAGGGTATAGGACTCACACAAGTGAGAAGAACATCACAAAAACACCAGGGAAGTGTTTAGTGCCAGTTTGATTAAATTCTGGTTTACCTGTGCCTGAGTAGTTTCTGTTTGCAGGCTGGAAAAAATGCCCCCTCATGGAGTTGGTGCTTTCAGGAGAGAGGATGCATGGTGCTGGTTTATAATTTGGACCTTGCCTTCCTAGAATGTTGCTCATATCAGAGTAAAGGACAGAGACCGTCCATCATTCTGGGGCATTACTCACAGGCTGGCTTAAGGAGGGATGACTTGAAATCTGACCATTCTTGTCTTCTAGAGCCCCAACTGTGATTTGCACTTCTAAAGCCCTCTGATCCATGGAGGTGTTTATCTCTCCTCCACCCAGCAATGATGTCTCAGTTTGTGAGCCACACCCAAAAAGCAATTTGCAGAATTAAAGTTTTTGAAGACTCATAATAAATCAGTGCCATTCTTATCAAGAGGATAAAATTTGATTTGTTAGATAACTGCATTGTTATTATTTGTGGCATCCTGATAGTCCCAAAGGATATTAAAGCCTGTTCCTCAGGCTGATTTTCGTCAATGCCATTAGCTCTGTTTAGAGTAAGATTGCCATCCAAGACGTTTGCACTACTCAATCATTTGTTTGGCATTATGGTGTAATTCTTGAACAGTTTCTTGAACTTCCGGGTGCTTAAAGATCAGAATTTTGATTGATGTTTAATAATAATTACAGAACTCGTCAGAGAAAACGAGGCCTTAGCATTGTTTAGCCTGTTTCAAAGCCATCACAAGCTTAAGAAAGTTGCACTAAGAATTGTTTGTGAAAGGGCAGTGATCAGTTGTTCCATTTTTTCTTATTTGGTTAAATTAATAAAAAGAAATAATATGCTAAGAGATTTAACCATGTAGACTAAACACAAAGCTGTTTAATTAAGTGATTAAAGCGATCCCTTTGATGTAATACATGCAAGACATTTGAGAATTTACCTGACTTTCCTAAGTAGTCAAGTCAGTGGGGATTAAAACAAATGAGTTTTCTGTCTTGCTTTCTATAGATTAGCTTAAAACTAAGTGGCTTTGAAATTTAGAAGTAAGGCAGTCAACCTAATCAATTTTTAAATCAGTTTGGTCATTTGGGTAAAAATTATATGTCATTTTAGCATCCTAGTCAAATAAAGCAGAATTATATTTGGTTGTATTCTTCTCTCCAGCATTATCAAGTTGGGAAACTAGAGTTGACTTGAGAGTTTAAATCATGTTGTGTATTAAGTTTTCAATGTTCATTGCTTTTCTAAGTTCATTTGTGATAGCCACTGTCTCTCTCTTAAAGTAATAATCTTTACTTTATGAACTCTGTCGTCTCCACAGAAATTACCTATAATTTTTAAGGCTCTAGGCCCAAGACAATAGGGCAAGGAATAAACCCTTAAGCAACTAAGGTTTGTTGCATGTGCATCATAGTAATAGCAAAAAGCAAAACCGAACCAAAGCTATGGATGTACATATACACACATAGGCACACAAACAACATTGTTGAGCATAGATTGGTCTGGGAAGCCTTGTTAAGCACTTACTATATACTAGGCCTTGTATCACAAATTGAAGCCAACTCAATGAACAATCTACCCTCATTGGATTTTCTATCTTGATCTAGTAAACTACGACAGTTGAAGTCATATTTGGCATGCTGCTGGTTTTTGCAAGACCCAGAAAGTACAAATGAATTTTATGTTTTTCTTTTTTTTTGGTGGTGGTTCTAGGGTTTGAACTCAGGGCCCCATACTTTGTAGGCAGGGGCTCTACCACTTGAGCCATGCCCTCAGCCCCTTTGGGCTTTAGTTATTTTTCAGATAGGGTTTCAAATTTTGCTCCAGCTGACCTCAGACCACAATCTTCAATCTCTTACATAGCTGGGACCATAGGCATGAACTGCCACACTGGCTTATTGATTGAAATGGGGTCTCGATAATTTTTAATTATTTTGTTTTGCCTGGGCTGGCCTTGAACTTTAATCCTCCTCATCTCTACCTCCCAAGTAACTGGGATTTCAGATGTGAGCCACTGCTCCCTGCCTGCATTTTGCATTTTTAAATGGCTTTAAAAAAATCAAAAGAAGAGTATGTCATGATACATGGAAGTTATATTGTATTTAAATATCAATATCTATAAATAATGTTTTATTGGAACATAATAAAGCTAAAATGAATAAGATTTGTTTATTTTGGTGAACTGTGGTTATGCTCCAAAAATAATGTTTTATTGGAACACAGCCACAGCCATTCATTTATGTGTTATCCTAGGTTGTCCTGCTTTCTCAGTTACAATGGTAGAGTTGAGTAGTTGTGACAAACACTATATGCCCCATAAAGCCTAAAATATTTATAGAAAAAGTTTGCTAACTCCTGACCTAGGCCAACTTTCCTAATTCCTTTATTATCCAAATACTTCTTTCAGTTGTCTAATTTACTTCATTGGTATTAGAAGTAAATGTGTCTACATTGTACAGATGAAGAAACTGAGGAACAGATTCAGAATAAAAAGGTGCTACTAATACCTTATATTAGGGATAATTTCAAATTGTCATAAAAAGGTCTTCACAGTTTTTTTTAAATAAAAATGCAGTGAGTAGCTTGGTGCAGTGGTATACACCTGTCATCCCAGCTATGCAGGAGGCTGAGACTGGAAGGATAGTGGTTCCAGGACAGCCCTGGGGGGAGAAAGTTCACGAAATCTTGCCTCAAGGGAAGAAACCAGACATGGTGGTGTGTACCTCTCATCTCAGCTATGGCAGGAAATATAAATAAGAGGATTGTATCCAGGACTACCTAGGCATAAAGTGAGACCTCATCTCCAAAATAACCAGAGCAAAAGGGGCTGGAGGCATGGTTCAAGTGGTAGAGCACCTACCTAGCAAGTGTGAAGCCCTGAACTCAAACCCCAGTACCACTACAAAACAAATACACTGAGGCTTGGGCCATATTGTATGATTTTATGTTCCTTTAGCACTAAAATCATAAGCTTAGAGTACATGCTCAATAAGTACTGGTTGGTTGCTTATAATATCTTATAGCAGTCCTACTTATCCATGGGGGATATGTTTCAAGAACCCCAGTGGAAACGTGAAGCCATTAATAGTATTGAACTCCATATATACTACATGTTTTCCTATACATGCACACCAATGATAAAAGTTAATTTATAAATTAGGAACAGTAAGAGAAGAACAAGAACTAATAATAAAATAGGGCAATTATAATGATATGCTGTAAGTTATGTGAATATGAACTCTCCAAATATCTTATGTATACCATACTCGCCCTTCCTATTATGATGTGATATGGTGCAGTGCTTATGTGATGAGATGCAGGGAGATTAATGATGACGTAGCCATTGGGACATAGAATCTGGAACTACATGCGGGTTACCTGAACACAAGCACTATGATACCATGACAACCACTTTGATAACTGAGAAGTCAACTAAGTGACATATGAGTGGGTAGTATATACAGTATAAATATGTTGAAAAAGTGATGATTCATATACCTGGCAGGACAGAGCAGAACAGTGAAAGTCATGCTACCCAGAATGGTGCACAATTTAAAACTTGTGAGTTATTTATTTCTGGAATTTTCCATTTAATATTTGTGGATAACAGATGACCACGTGTAACTGAAACCATGGAAAGTAAAGCTATGGATAAGGGGGGAGTCTTGTATATTAAAAATATAGTTTTGTTTGTCATCAAGAATTAATTGTAATGGATTTTATACTGTGCTCCATTTTCCAGAAAATTCTCTCTTTTTTCTTCACTTTTTTCTCTTGTGGTGAAATCAGTTAATGTGGAAGTATGCCTTGATATAAGCAGTACTGAATGCTCTTGATCCTATATTAGAACTTTATCTATTGTAAGATCAAATATAATATATAATCTTATATTTTCTGATACTATTGATGACATTGGTTTGAGTGAGTATCAACTAAATTACTTATATGAATCAATATTTATTGAGCACTGCTCACTTGCTCTGTGCTTGACATTGTGTTCCTTATGGGGAGTCCAATGGTGATTAAGTGGAATAGACTAATTTGATTACTATCAGAAAGAAAGCTCTGTCATCTACAAAAGTCTCCCTTGTGAGTAGATTTATTCCTATGGCTAATAAACTACTCTTTTAAATATAGCTATTTATTGGGTTATTGCATTAGATTGCTGTTAGTAACCTGTATTTTATTATAAATTAGTTTGAGGCCCCAATGACAGCTAATGGATTAGCTGCCTTGAAGGAATAATAGTTCTGATGGATAAAAGAGGGAGGGGAGAGATGAGTCTGGAGCATAGTATATTGCCAAAGAAAGGCCAACCTGGGTATTTTGGGAAAAACATCAGTATGAAAATATAGGGCCCACTAGGTGTTGGGAGGAACAGGAAAGAGAAAGGAGTTGAAGACAGAAACCAAGATGGTGAATGCTAAAGAAAGCTTTACTTTTTAAATCTTCTGTAGAGTTAGATTTTATAGTGTGTCTTGTGTCTAATTTTAGAGATATGTGTTTGGTGGACCTTAAAAGAATCTTCCAACTTTGTGTGTGTGTGTAGGGGATGAATACCCTGGGGTATTCTGGCCCATGTGAGTCTGGCTTTGCTAAGGAAATCTTCCACTATGCTCCAATAAACTTGTAGGTAAACCCTATCTCCACTGACCACAGGGTTGCCTAACAGCTTTTCTATCTTATCATCTTCTCTCACTTCAAGTGTGGCCCCCTGAAACTCAACCTATGGCTGAAGAACTGACATTATTTCACAGGGGATTTTAGGTGTTTAGTTAAGGGTCTGGCTGGTCTGGATCCCCCTGAAAGACCCTCCAAACAGTCAGATGACAGTGACTCTAAATCCTTAGGAGATAGCATATTTCCACTTTGTCTATCAGTCTACAGCTAACATTTATTCTTCATGTACTCCAGTCCAAGGGATCAAAAGTAACTTATGTGCGAAGCCATTCTGAACTCTTGTGCACAACACAATGAGGCAGGTGTTCATTTTTTCCTCTGTGTTTGATGAAAAGGTGAGTGTGTAATGCTTACATTCAATTACAGCTAATAGAAAACATGACACCTAATGTCTCAAATAAAGAAAGAGTTTATGTTCCTCATGTTGGGGAGGGAAAGGGGAGGCAGTCCAGGCCTGACATGCCAGCAACTTTCAGGTACTTAGATACAAATATTTCTCAAGATTAATACATCAGTTTGCTAGTAATCACTCACATTTCATTATGAGTTTGTCTGAGGCCCCAGCGACAGTGAATGGATTAGCTGCCCAGTGTCATTGGCTTTTTATTCTGCCATGTTTAGTGTGTAGATTTCTTCATCATGTTTGTCGCCTTATGGTTACAAGATAGCTTCTTCACCTCTGGCATTGTATTAGCATTCCAGAAAAGAAAAAAAGGGAAGGATAAAACAGTGGTTCTCAACTGGGGGTGATTTAGTCTCCTGGGGACATTTGGAAATATCTGGGAATACTTTCAGATATCACAACTTAGGAGGGGCCAAAGATGCTGCTAAAAATCCTAGAATCTCTAGACAGCTCTCTCCTACCCCATGACAAGAATCATCTGGCCCTAAATGTCAGTAGTGCTAAGGTTGAGAAGCCCAGAACTAAAGGCAGGTGGCACATGCAAGCAGTTTGTCCTCTTAAATTACATCCTTGGAAATGTAACAAGAATTTTCAGTTATAGCTCATTGGCTAAAGTCTTATCACATAGCCAAATTCAGCTGTGAGAGAAAGTGGTGGTACAGTTATTTTTATTTGGTCCATTGTCATCCTAAGCAGAACTGGGGTCTTGAGAGAAGGAAGGGAGACTAGATATTGAGGAGGCACTAGGCAGTGTTTACTTGAGAAAAGGGAAATACTTTGCCTACCTACATAGAGGTAGCAAGGACCAGCAGCTGCTTGAACCTCTTCCATGGAGGAAGGATGTCCAGCTGTCAAGTGCAGCTCCTTCCCAGATGTCTGTAAGGAATATGGGATGGAAATGCATGCATTGGCTATGAAAAACCTTTGAGTTTTTGATCAGCCTCAAATAGCCTAGAAAATATTTCTTGCAGGATATAATATGCAGTCTGTTAAATATTCATTATCCCTGTGTCCTTGGTATTTACAGTGGGACTTGCCTTTCCTTTTTGTCCATACAACCAGTGGGGTAATTAATTTCACGCTTGCTACCACTACTACTTTGCCCTTCAGTAAGTCCTCAAGCTGTTGTTGCTTCAGCTCTCCCATTCTGAAGAAGTTAAGAAGTGATGCGATCACTATTTGCTTTAGGGTTCAGGCAGGAAAACGGATGCCCTTCTAAGTATAGTCAACAAGAAGATGTTTAGTACAGGGAGTTGGAAGGTCGTGTAACCATTGCAAGGCAGAGTTACCATTGATTCTGCTGCCTGCACACCAAAATGGTCTTCCCCGGAGCATGCCTGGAAGTTTCTGGCAAAGCATTATAGCTGCTATCTGCAGATACCCCATGTGCCTGCTTGTGATTGCTGGCAGCAAATAAATGACATCTCCTTCTCTGCCATCTTTCCAAGGGCCTGTGAGTGCTTCTCATTGGCACTCACAGAGTCATTCTCCATGGGATTTTGAGTGATGTAATTCTGAAGTTTCTTTGGGAAAAATGTAAAATGGACTGGGTTGGGATGATGAAGAATTGACAACAGACTCTGGCATTTGAGTCTGAATAGAGGCACCTGTACACATCTGGGAAGAAAAATACTTTATTCAGATGTTGGCCACATTACTATATTAGTATGATTACCTTATTTCAGCTACATGTCCTTGGGAGGTAAACAGGGATTTTTTTTTTTTAGTATCTCTGTTCTGATGCTCTTTAAGTCCCGGTGATGCTGAATAAATAATAAGAAAGGATCCAATAATCTGCATATACACTGCAGAAGCTAACATATTCTGTGAGACTCCATAGTGCAGTGGGGGTCCCAGAGCGTGAATTTGAAAATCCAATGCATAATTCACCAATGTGCTCTAGAAAGGGCCGTGTTCCAAACACAATTTGGATGACTCATCCTGTCTATTCTTTGTGGGGGGAGGGAACTATCTGAAGCTCTGTGTTTGCTAAAGTTATGCATATGACTTAGGATGAGTTACTAAAAGATAGTGAAAAATTAAATACAATGAGGAAAATAATAAAACAGCTTCAGGAGAAGGTAACCTCTAGACAGATGATGTTTTGTTTTGGGGGTAGTTGTAACCTCTAGTTATCTGCTATCTGGGTCATGTCAGGCTTTTAGCGTGTATAACTCACAGGGTTTTGAAAGCAGAATTTGATCTGTATTATATTTGAGTCTCTGGAACAGCAAAACCCATTATGACTCTGTCCTATGACACTTGTAAAATCCTCTCTGAGTATTGAGTTGCAGGTTTCTGCTGATATTTAATATTTGAATTATCTCAAGGAAGATAAGGAAAATGTACTATCTTATTCTATTTATTTCTTGAGTGAGGCAAATTGAAAAGGACAAAAGGAAAAAACTCGTTATCAAGAGCAGTGTGCAAAAGTCACTAGTTTTGCATTGCTGCTTTTCTGGAATAAAGCCAACAGGACTAGGGATGGGGCTGCCTGGGTCTTCAGCTGGGGCATCTGAAGGCAGTTTTGGAGTGAGGATTCATGTCTAAGCAAATACTCCCAAGAGAAACCAGCAAAGCAATGGGAGAGGCAAGCCAAGAGCAGGGAGAGACAGAGGTACAGTTTTAGAAAATATCTCAGAACTAATATGATCCTGTGGCTGAGTCTGGAAGTGCAAGTTATACCTCTGAGCTGGCCCTGGATTGAAGCAAAGGTGTTGGGCTTTCATGGTCCTGCTAGCCAGTCATTGGCTAAGAGTAAAAGCTAAGGGCTGCCAGTGTGGAGGGGGAGGTTGAGAGAGCAGAAAAATAAGTTGTTCTTGAGTATAGCCTATAGGAGCACTTGTAGCCCTAGGGAGGCATTCAGTACTCTAGGGTATTGACCCTTAGAAAAGACCAGAACCTATGGAGGGATGTACAGAAGTGATAAAAGGCAGGACAGGGCATCTGGGAAGAGCCCTGACTAGATACTCACAACACGCTTGTGAACTGCTGTTTTGTTTTTGTGAAACCCAGAATCTGGAGAGGGGCACAAAAATGTTCACATGGAATTGTAAAGTTTCTGGAGAACAAGGGCTGGCAAACTTCCTCCACAAAGGCTCAGATAAAATATTTGAGGCTTTGTGAACCACAGGGTCTGTATCCCAACCATCCAACTCTGAAGTTATAGCATAAAAGCAGCCATAGATAACAGGTAAATGAATGGGTGTGATCATCTTCCAATACAACTTTATTTATAAAAACAGGCAGCGGCGGAGGGCTGGATTTGCCCCTGGGGTATAGCTTGCCCATCTCTTCTATAGAGGCTCCTTATATGTTCCTAACATGATTTGTCCTCTATCTATTTTCTATGTGCTGCAAAAGCAGAGGATAGTTAATACTTTTGTCTCTGTAAAGGATAGGCCACATATTGTAAAAGGAGAGGTGGTACATTTTATGATGCATCATAAGTTACTCTGGACCCCCTATCGCCAATCTTTCTGGCATCCACCATTCAAAATGCTGCCCAGTTAATCTTCCTGAAGCAAGACTCACCTCCTTTTACTCCCTTATTAAAATATTTAACTCTCTCTTGCCTATAAAACAAAATATAGACTTCTTAGCATGGCCTTCAGGAATCACTAAGGAATCCTGTAATCCACATGTTGCCTGTATTCCTGCCTCTTTTTATCTCTATGTATTTAAATTATAAGATAAGCATTATTTATTTTCAGTGTATACCAGGATGTTTTGATATATGTACACATGTAGAATAGCTAAATCAAGCTAATTAGCATATGTATTACCTCACATATTTATCATTTTTGTGGTAAGATTATTTAAAATGTTCTTACTCTCTTAGCATTTTTTAAGTATACAATATATTGTTATTAACTGTAGTCAGCATATTATATTATAGACCTGAACATTTCTAACTCTTGTCTAACTGAAATTTTATGTCCTGTGACCAAAATATCCCCAAGTCCCTAGCCCTGGTAACTATTAGTTTACTTTCTGCTTCTGAGTTGGTCTTTTTAAGTTTCTGCATATGAGTAAGATCTTGTGGCACTTGTCATTCTGTGTCTGGCTTATTTCATTTAGCATAATGATCTCCACCTCCATCCATGTTGTCATAAACGATGGGGTTTCATCCTTTTTAATGACTGAATACTATCCCATTATGTATTTTATATATATGTATATACACACACATATATCTATACATACACATACATACATGTTTATATGCCATATTTTCTTTATTCATCCATCAGTTGATGAACACCTAAGTTGTTTCCATTTCTTGGTTGTTGTGAATAGTGCTACAATGAACATGGGAGTGCAAATGTCTCTTCGACATACCAATACATTTCAATTCCTTTGGATATATATGCAGGAGTGGAATTGTTAGATCATATGGTAGTTCTATTTTTAATATTTTGAGCAGCCTTCATACTACTTTCCATACTGACTGTACTCATTTCCAGGGAACCCCCTTTTCTTCACATCCATACCAACATGTGCAGGTGCTTGTCTTTTTTATAATAGCCATTCTAGCAGGTGTAAGGTGATATCTCATTGAGCCTTTACTCTGCATTTCCCTGATTATTAGTGATGATAGACCTGTTGGACATGTGTATCCCCTTTTGAGAATTTTTTTCAGGTCCTTTGCTCGTTTTTAAATCCAGTTACTTGTTTTCTTGATGTTGCATAAATTGGGTTTCTTTTGTATTTTGTGTATTAATCCTTTATCACATGTGGATGGTTTACAGATATCTTTTCTTCTCTATCTTTGCCAGTTTGTTGTTTCTTTTTCTGGAATGTTCTTCTCAGCTCTGCATTTGAAATGCTAACTATTTTCTAAGACTTTCATTTTTGCCAGGAGGGAATGGTCTCTGTTCTGGACTTTGATAACAATAGTTTTTGTTTCTATTAAAACTTTTATTTTTGTATTAGTTATTTGCTACATCCACTACATTTTTAGTGCATCGAGGGTAGGAACTATCTTTTTTTTTTCTGTCCTCCACAGTGGCTTGCATATGTAGATATTCAATAAATGGAGTTTTCAGATGAGGGCTGTCTTCCTGCATCCTGTGATTATTAATGATTTAAGTGCAGAAACTCTGACATCATTTTCCTTTTTCCTTTTTATAGGCGAGAGCTGTTTTGGCAAAAGTTGGCTATCCTGAGTTTATAATGAATGATACTCATGTTAATGAAGACCTCAAGGCAGTAAGTACTAAATTTACTGTATTTTTTCTGGCAAGTTTTACTGGCCTTGTGCCTTTTTACTAACCCAAGTCCAAGCAATTAAACCTGGTGATGCCAGAAAGTACCAACTTTTGATTAATTCCTTGGCTGTATATGTGCCTGAATATGCCAGACATATCACAAGATTTAGAGTAGAATCAAAATAAAGGAAGTATCAGAAAGAATGCACAGTTGAGTGGGCACCATAGAGCAAATAGACTTGGCTTTGGCCTAATGGATCATAAAGGGAGGAATTAACAAGATGAGTATTTTACAATTAGTGGGCATGTTCTAATTGTGAATGCATCGTGTTTGTTGTTAAATACTTTTTATTTGCTTCATTCATATTAAGTGAGTAGTAATAAATCTGCTTGTAGGGAGTTAATTTCATTAAACTTTATGACTGTTTTGGCAAATTAAGTGCATTTATCTATGAGTCTATAATTTATTATGAGTTGGACTATATATTTGTAGTAAGTTACTGATGAAAAATAGTCATAATTCTTTTTTATTCCAATACTTTGTCATATGTACTTTATAGTAGATATATTCATTGCAGGCTTTCCTAATCTCAATCACCATTTCTTTCCAATAAATGCTTCTGAAGAAGAATTTTTCTTCCTCACAAAAAACCCTATTTTTACTATTCATTGGATTTTCTTGAAAAAGTAGTCTTCTGAAACTGTTTAAATAACTATCGTTTGGAGGTGTGATTTGACAAGCGGCTTATCTGTAAGCAGTCCTAACTTTGTGGATAAGCATGAGAATTTTATAAGACCATTTAAACATGAGAGAAAGCTCTAATTTAAAACTTTCTCTACTGGGCACCAAGATATGAGCCTCCCAAAATATTGTTCCAGTTGTTCTGGAAGAAAATAATTATACTTCCCGCTATCTCAAAGCTTGGAGAGCCTATTTTATATACTGTTTTGATGGTGCTGAAAATTCCGTTATTATTATGTAATTAAAGTGCTGAAGCACTTGACATGTTCATATGCTTTGTTTAATCCCCACACTGATCCTGTGAAGTTGATATGTTTATGACCATTTTTCAGAGAAGAATGTAGAGACTCAAAGTTTAGTGATCTCCTCAGTGCCACACAAAGCATTAGACCTAGGGCTGGAATATGGGCTCAGAATACTCCAGCTGTAATCACAGAAGGGGTTTTCAGAGGGGCTTTGTCAGCCAGCTGTGCTATATGAACAGGGGAGCCAATGTGGAGATTTGGTGAGGTCCATTTTACCAGAACTGATGGGAAGGAGAACAGTAGAGGGGAGGTAAAAAGAATGAGCTCTGGAGTCATGGGCATGGGCTTGAATTCTGCCTCTTCTATTTAGTTGATTGATCTTGCGTAGGTTACTTAGCTTCAAGGTATCTTTCCTTTGATTATCCAGATATGGGAGATAATCCCCAAGACTTAGTATTGTTGGGAGAATGAGATGAGATGAACATAAAACACCTAGCTCAGTGTCTGGCATAGTAGACTCCCTATAAATGGTAGTTTTGTAGATCAACATAGGAATAGTTGCTACTAAGAATGGTATCAGCAGGGTACAAAGTATCTAGAAGGAATACCTGGATAATTCTGTATGATTGGAAAACATTCCAAGTCAGGCTATGGAAGAAGTTGTAGACACAGTTTGGGACAATCATTATGAACACAGACCCTGGAATCAGAATGTTTGGAGTGAAATGTGTAGTATGCCACTTACTACTTATAGGACCTGGGGTAGGTTATGTATTGTCCTGGTGACTCGGTTTCCTTATCTGCAAAAGGAGATGGTAATAATGCCTCCCACATAAGATTGTCATGAAGTGTTAGAGCTGACCCTGGCACATAAGCACAAATATAAGTGTTAGCTATGACATCCTCACTTTGCACTTATGGTAGTGGGTTATTTTGGTTCAGAAGAGTCATTATGAATTAACTCATGCAGTGTCCAGGTCCCTGAAATCGATTTAAAAGGCTATATAGATGGAACAGTCCCAAGTTTTAATCCAATAAGATTACATTGTGGGCTCATTCACAATATATAGTTGATCAAGTTTTGTTGGTAGTCTGTTGCTAGCTAAGTAAAAAGCCCCAGATTTAAGGCCTCACTGAATGCAGTATCTTCTGTGAAAAGAAACTAGATGTCAAGTGGGATGCAGTGTTGGATGTACTTCTTCATTTCTCCAGGGACTAAACTGTATCATTAGACATCAAGAGTTTTAGGCACTTTTGTGAAGAAACGGCTTTCATCTGACTTGTTGCCAAAGCAGCTACAATTATACCCCTGAGTTTCTAACATTAAAAAAAAAGCCAACAGTGAACAAAATCCAAATACATGAAGTGAAAAGACATTCATGTTCAGAAACTGATAGGGAAAATGAATAAAACCTAACCTGAAAATAGGGTAAAGGATTATGTGATAGACTGCAATAGTGTCACCAAGGTTAATAGCAAAAGGACTGAAGTATCATCAGTACACAACGGGACTGTGTTTTCCATTTTAGAAACATGTAGATAAGGACCACTATAGGGGCCATGAGAACTTTCCAGTAGTATAAGCTCTGAGATGAGAGGGTGTTACAAATGCAAAGCAGTTGCTGCATTTGACCCAGGTGAAGATATGCTTCATTAGGCACAAATACAAAAGGATAGAGGAGAGAGATTCGGTGATGGATCTGATGAAATTCAAGGAAAAGGGTTGCAAACTGAAGTTTGGCTCATATGGAGATAAGAGCCAATGAAAACCTATTGAGAAGTGAAAAAGAATCAGAGCATTTTTTTCTCTGAGGATGACAAGGTAAACTGAGATACTGTACAAAGCATTTCTGAACAACAGTCCTTATATAGTGTTTGAAAGAGCAAAAAGAAAGGAAATGCCCTTCATTCGAACCCACATCAGTATGCACGAGGGCTGGTTAGCCTAAAAAGGTAGGTGCCAGTTGCTTTTCAAATTTTATAAAGTATTCTGTTTCATTGATCCTTAATGGACATAGATGTAAGAGTGAGTTTATGCCAATCTTGAAAAGATTTTTATATCAACCAGGACAGCAAAAAGCACACTAGGCATTTCAAACAGGGGACTTAACAGAGAAAATGGGTTGAAAGGCAATAAAAGGGAAGGTGAGGTAAAGCAGAGATTAATAAGTTCAAGAAGCAGCTGCCACCCCTAGGCCTAGGGGCACAGAAGGGAGGCAGTGGTGGCTTTTCACTTAGGAGAGCAGAACTGCCACTCCAGAGCTAGGCCATGAAGAGGGACTAAAGAGCCTTCCAGAGTCATTGTCAGAAGAAAGAGCCTGGGGTGAGAAAGAGAGTAGCAACACAGCACCCTCTCTCTTCCTGCCACCGGCTGATTTCCTTGAGTGCCTTCAGTTGTCAGGAAGTCAATTGACAAAGGAGTTTGGGAAACAATTTTCAAAATTATTGAAACCAACATTATAGAACAGAGTGGAAAGGTAGGCATGTAGCTGAGTGATTGTAGGTAAATAATTACCCAGTTAGGCACTTCATTCATTCTTATGAAAACCAATGGAGAATGCAGTAGGGACTAACATCAGAATCATAGCTGGCCTCCATTTGAAGTGGAAAAGAGTAATTTTTTAGAGATCAGTGTTTCTGGTGAGCAACACATGATATGCATATAAATATGTGTATAAAGATATGTAGATACTATGTGAACCTACATTATATTCTAAGGGGTGGGTCTTAGTCTGCTTAGCCTGTGGAACATACTTGTGTGTGTGCGCATGTGTTCAGACCTGTATATAAATGATGGAGAATGCCATTGTGCAAGAGTGTTGATATTTGGATGGAATACTCAAAAAAAAGAGGCTGTTAAAATATTACAATAATTATGTACTATTTGGTAAAAACAAAAACATTGCTCTTAGTTCTTTCAAGTGACCCCAGGTCATTATGACATTGTGGAGCTAAAAAAGGCACTGGAGGTAGGGCACTCTGGTACCTCCCGAACCTTCCAGTGAGGCCTCCTTAACTCTCTCATACTAGCCTCTACCTGGAGTGTCCCACTGGCCAGAGCAGAGTAAGTACCCACCTCTAGTATGGAAGCAAGACATGCAGTTTTGGTGCTGGTGGGCTGGCTGGTGCTCTCAGTCATTCTTTTTTTATTGTTGTGCTGGGTAGGGGTACATTGGGCCTTTACAAAAGTTCTTATAATATATCAAATATACCATAGTTGAATTTACCCCCTCCAACATTCTCCTCTCAGTCACTCTTGAGTAGCAGCTTGTGAGAAGTTCATTGTTCATAATATACCATATATGTGGATTGTTAAACATCTTGAACATCAATTGCCATATATGTATTTGTGAGTGTGTGTGTGTGTGTGTGTGTGTATGTGTAGGCATACATACATATTACTTCTGAGAAAATCCATATAAATGTGCCTATTTGAATTAGGGACAATATAGATACAATATCTGGGTTCCATTAAGCATTCAGAAAATTCTTTGGGTACCTATTATAAAATCTTATAGATATTTGGATATCTCTCTGAGTATCATTAAATGGGTTTAAATTAAATGAGAAGTGTCTTTTAATCCCCTGGCATATGTAGCATCTTATAGACACATCCTTTCTTTTTCTACGGAGAAGCTAAACACATTTCCTTGTTCTGCCCTTATTATGTGTTCCTCTCCTTTGTGGGAAAAGGAAGTAATAGCTTTATTCTTCAATACATTCTGTTGCATTTGGTGCTTGACATCCAGGATAGGATTTCTCAGAAGAGAAATCCAAATTCCCATGAATTTTATAATCTGGACAGCTGTTCCTAGGAAATGACATGAGAGCCCCAATTAGTTCCCCAAAGGTCACTCAACTGAAAGGTCAAGAAAAGGAATTGATTGTGAGTCATTATCAACTTGACCTTGATTTTCTCCTGTAACTAAAAGGACTGGTGGCTTTTGAACCAATTATTGTCTCTTGCAGTGTTTAAAATTTTTTTGGAGCTCACAAGTGGTTTTAAAATAGTCATGCACATTTGCACATTCATTTTTGTTCTTGTCTGAGGGACAAACAGAACTCTCCTAAAGGTTGTTGGGCTTCAAGTTTTTCTCATATAAAGGCTTTTTGAAATATTTGACCTCATCAAAATATTATCACATGGTAGAATATTTGGGAAATATAGAAAAGGAACAAAAAGGGCACTTATAATATTACTACTTGAACATGATGACACAGATTTCCATTAGAGTATGTTATTTGTTTTTCTATATTTCTGTAAAGTTGTAATGCTTGTTTACATATGATTTGATAATGTTCATTACAGTTAATATACTTCTTTGTCACTATCTTCCATATACTTTGTTATTATTGTTTTAGTAACTGTATAGTATTTCATTGAGTAAGCTGTATCATGATTTATTTTATCACTGCTTCTATTTCAGTCTCAATTATTTTTATTGTTTATTCATTTATTCACATTGTTTGGATAATCTCTCTCCCCTGCCCCCCCTCCCATCAGTCTCAATTCTTATCTTCTCCTACCCTGTTCTCTTTCTGTTGAATTACTGTATTTCCCATTAGGACCAATGCTAATAACATTGAAGTAGGAGACAAATGATTGTTCTGTGTGGTTTTGTCCAGTTCCATAATCTCTTTAATCCTATTTCCTATCTATCATATGAGAACAACAGTGATGACTCTCCCTACTCCTAAACATTAATCTGCCTCAGAGGAAAAAGTAAAATTTGTCCTCCATTACTTGTGATTTCCATTAAATTAGTAGAATAGATCAATTAAACTTGTTTAAGAAATAATAAATATTCTCAATTTAATAATTAAAACAAGATAAAATTATCCTTCTAATACAGATAAGCTATGGCAAATTACAATTTGTTACCTTTGAGTTTTGTCCCCAAGATCATTTTCGTGGGTGTGATATTTTCGGATTTGGGACTCCTCTTCTTCTCCCTCTTCCTCCTCCCCTCTTCATTTTCCCTCCTCTTTCCTCTTCTTTTGTCATGCTGTGTAGCCCAGGCTGGCCTCTAGCTTGCTATTTTCCTGCCTCAGCCTTCCAAGTGCTGGAATTATAGGAATGAGCTATCATACCTGGTTTAATTTCTTCTTTAGGAAGTTTTGGAATGGTTTTCCCTTTAATGTCTATGGATCCCAATCTTAATGTCAAGTTTTTGTTTTGCAAATGGAACAAGAAAGTATCACAATTATCAAACTCTTCTAAAAGTAGAAATTGACTCCACTGATATTATAAAGATAGTTGATATTTGTGAAGGAAATTACTTTGGGAGGATTTCCCAGGCAGGGGGCTGAACCCAAGAACATGTCTGAATTTTTCTATCAATTATAATCATTCTGAAGGTCCTAGCAGAGCTATCTTGGTAACAACAGCTGAAAAAAGTTCAGGGTTGGACAATGGACACATAACAATATGCCTTAGGATTGCTCGTTAAGATTGCCTTCTAAAACAAGATGCTTTCTTTGTTTCTTATGAGGCTAAGAGAAAACCTCCACTTTAACATAAACTTGATTATAAGATTCCTTTTCTTTTTTTTAATTTTTATTTTATTCATATGTGCATACAATGTTTGGGTCATTTCTCCCCCCTTCCCCCACCCCCTCCCTTACCCCCCCTCCCCCTTGCTACCCGGCAGAAACTATTTTGCCCTTATCTCTAATTTTGTTGAAGAGAGAGTATAAGCAGTAATAGGAGGGACCAAGGGTTTTTACTAGTTGAGATAAGGATAGCTATACAGGGAGTTGACTTGCATTGATTTCCTGTGCATGTGTGTTACCTTCTAGGTTAATTCTTCTCGATCTAACCTTTTCTCTAGTTCCTGGTCCCCTTCTCCTATTGGCCTCAGTTGCTTTAAAGTATCTGCTTTAGTTTCTCTGCATTGAGGACAACAAATGCTAGCTAGTTTATTAGGTGTCTTACCTATCCTCATACCTCCCTTGTGTGCTCTCACTTTATCATGTGATCAAAGATTCCTTTTCATTATGAAACATTTCTAACATTGGAACAGTATGTAAAATATTTTGAACAACTCTATCTTCAACGTCTATTGTCAAATTGGCTTTATACATGCACAAACATGCTTTATTTTACTATTAGTATTATTATTGTTATTGAAGAGATGGGGTCTCATTATGCCCAGGCTGACCTTAAAATCCTGGGCTCAAGAGATCCTCTTGCCTCAGCCTCCTGAGTCACTGGGATGACAGGTGCATGCCAC
Organism: Castor canadensis; assembly: GCF_047511655.1. Taxonomy (NCBI): domain Eukaryota; kingdom Metazoa; phylum Chordata; class Mammalia; order Rodentia; family Castoridae; genus Castor; species Castor canadensis. The sequence continues at coordinate 123,439,494 of NC_133405.1, read as the reverse complement.
TGTGCCCTGCATACACACACATTTTAAATTAGTAAAACAGGTATATTTTAAATTTGGCATGTAATCTTTCTTGAATTAATCCCTTCTCCATGCTGATTTATTTCCCTGAATATAAACACTATCTTGAATTTAGTCTTATTTCTATGTATTTCTTTCATCTATTTATTTTTATTATTGTAGTACTGGGAGTACATTGTGACATTTACAAAAGTTCTTGCAATGTGTTAAATATATCATAGTGAATTCACCTCCTCTACCATTCTCCTTTATCCCCCCTGCTTATGCTTTTGCTATATATGTCCATAATCCATAGTATTATTTTGCATATTTTAAAACTTTAAATTCTCTCATATGTACCACTTGCCTTATTCACCTTGGTTTTGAGATCATTTCATGTTCGTGCATATAGAACATTCATTTAAACTCCTTCTGTATTACTTTCCATTATGTGAATATGCCATTATTTATTCATCAGTGTCTTTTCCCCTGCCAAAGTAGTTTGAGGAAGGGACAAATTTAATGTCATTTCTTTATAATTTGTGGGCCAAGCAGAACACCAAGTTGGTCAGGAACCCATATTTTCATTCCTGACTTTCTTCATGTGCCTTTATATTTTGGCCTGGCTCCCTGGGAAGATTGTAATAAGATGACAAATTAACAAAAATTTCTCCCCAGACACAATTAAAACTCACTGTTTTAGGAAGGAGCTAGACATTGGCCAATGAACAGGTGACCTGTTAAGTCTATAACTACCAACTTGTATATATACATTCATATCTATAATCCAATGCCTGTGTGTTTCATATACATTCATGACTATATTAAATTTACTTTTAAGATTATGATTTAAAGTTATCAAAAAGTTACAGATAATAAAAATTTAACTACTCAACTACTCACTTATTCAATTGTGTTTATTTGCCCCAGTTATATATCTATCTTATTTTTTAAAATTTATTTTTTGCCCAAGTAATATATTTTAAAACCAGTGCATTAGAAATCATTAAAAGCTAACTATTGTTTTTACTGTTGTGCAGATATAATTTACAATATCTAGTTTAAGTATTGCTAGTTTTGTAGATGGTGTGTGATAGGACTGAAACTGCCATTCTCCTTCCAAAAAGAAAAAAGAAAAAACAACAACAACAACAACAAAAAAGAAAACAGAGCTGGGATGTAGTAGAGCACCTGTCTACCATGTGCAAGGGCCTGAGTTTGATTCCCAGAACAGCAAAAGAAAAGAAACTCAATAATCACTTATGTCCATTTCCCTGTCTTAGTAGACAGCATTGTGTGAGCTATCAACTTCCTGTATTTCCATGAAATCTATAATCTATGATTTGCTGATGTAACTTCATTAATTTTTAGTAACCAGAGGCTTTTCATATGTTAATAGATAAATTCTGTTAATAATTAAATTATTCAGGTGACTCCATTGTGCTAGGGTAGAAAATAGTTGTCTGAATTACTTTTACTTTATGAACAGATGCTGATTACAGTAAATTGGATTTTAACATTTGATTTAATCATCATCTATAAGCCAAATAAGGTTTTCAGCTGACTAAATTGAACATTATTAGAAGAATCTTACATGACAAATAAATAAAGTGCACATTTTAGAAAAGATAAGAACTCGTGAGCCAAGAAATTTCAAACCTAAGATAAAATGTTCTGTAAAGGTTAAAGTAGATTTTTCAATTATAAAGTAAGTGGAACACATTGTAAATGATTACAGCTTCTCTTGTTTTTTTGCTGTGATCCAGAAATGACCATATTGATTTTTGAGCTTTATATGTTTAAAGAAAATCACTGAGATTAAATTTCATGGTTTTGTAAATCCTGGGCTAACCAGTACTGGCTGAGAGATGTCGTGGGGCTGTAGCTTCTCTGCTAGTTGCTCCTTCCTATGCTCAAGTCTATTTTTAGAGTCATCTATCATCTTCACTTAGAATAATGATGTTGTGGTTTGTTTTATTCAGATCAAGTTTTCAGAATCGGACTACTTTGGCAACGTCTTGCAAACCCGCAAGTATTTAGCACAATCTGATTTCTTCTGGCTAAGAAAAGCTGTTCCAAAAACAGAGTGAGTATTTTTTTAAAGTGAAATCAATGAATACATTGGTTGGGGAGGGAGTGGGAATCATTTTAGATTAAACTTTGTAATTCCTTCAAGTCAGAGTAGCTGGCTTACCATTTTTTGTTTGTTTGTTTGTTCTAGCGAAATCTCTCTCATGGTTTACCAATTCTTGTTTCTGATATTGTGTGATTCGGATCTTCAATATAATTAAGGGTTCCTCTCACCTAGCATTGACACATATTGGAAGAAGGCTTATTAAGATGCAAACATTGATGCTATTTCTATATCTAGTTATAAATATGTATGTAGAAAAGTTTGTCTAGATCTTCACACTTGAGGGGATTCTTTTGAAGATCTTAGAAAAGAATCAATAGTTTAGATATAAGTAAGATTAGACATGTAGAAGAAATTGTATAATTTGGAAGCAACTAGAAGATATTTGTTGAGCTCTCAGTGTCAAAGAACTGATAGCTGTATGTTTTCATCCATTAGCAGTTATGATTTATTTGTCAGGTTCCCATTTACCTGTAGGAACTGTGGTAGGAGAGTTTCCTTAAAAACTTTTGGGCCCAGATCCTGCCAGCCATGATTTCTTCCCCCTAGCTAAATGTTATTGTTGAAGGTGACGATGTTTTCAGAGTGCTAGTAAGTGCTTTACAGTTTTTAGTTCATTTTATCCTCATGTCAGCTCTGGGAGTATAGGTACTATCATCACCATCATCTGTATGAATAAAAGGCTTATGGTTGAGAATTTGTTCAGCTCAGGTTTAGATTACTTTTGTTTTGCCTGGTGCTTTTGGCTTCTGAGACCTGACTCTCTTCTGTTATGGCTCCTTTCTATGGTGCTTTCTTCCTCTCTGTTCTCCAGATTGATAATTTCTATTGATGTTTTCAACTCCAGAACTTCCATTTGTTTGTTTTTTTTTTATAGTTTCTGCTTCTCTGTTGTGATTATTTGTTGAGTCATCATCATCATATTTCCCATTAATTCTTTGAATATAGTTTAATTATTTGCACTAATTTATAATGGCCACTTTCAAATTTTTACCAAGTCCAATATCTGAGCTCACTCAGAGTCAGTTCCTATTGATTGGTTCTGTTACACTTTTTCTTTGAATAACAGATTTTTATTGTTGAAAGTAACATTTATTTTTAAAAATTTTTTTATTGTGCTGGGTGGGGGTACATAGTGGCATTTACAAAAGTTCTTATAATACATCCAATATATCATAGTTGAATTCACCCCCTCCCCCATTTTCCTTTATCTCCCACCCACCCATTCCTGGAATAGTTTCAACAGGTCTCATTTTTCCATTTACATACATGTGTGCACAGTATTTGCACTACAGTTACCCTCCCACACCCGTTTCCCACCTCCAACCCTCTCCCACTGTACCAACCCCCCACCCCAGATAGGGCCTATTCCACCCTCCTGTTCTCTGATTTCATAAGTGAAAAAAATGACATTTTTGTTTAAGATAGCTACACAATAGGGAGTTTCCTTGTGACATTTCCATGTATATATGTATTATAGCCCAACTTGGTTCATCTCCTCTATTTTTTTTTCTTTCTACCTTAGTCCCCTTCTTACGGTGATTTCAACAGGCTTAAAAATTCTATATTCATTATTGTATAGGAAGTGCATCAACCATATTCACCTTCTTAACTTCCTTATGTTACCCTCCCTCTCATATGTGACCTCCCCTTGGTGTGACCTGTTTTTTATAATACTGCTGTATTTGTATTAGGTCTATATTCCACATATGAGGGAGAACTTGTGGCTTTTGGCCTTCTGAACCTGGCTAACTTCACTTAAGATGATGTTCTCCAGTTCCATCCATTTACCTGCAAATGACAAAATTTCATTCTTCTTTGTGGCTGAATAAGATGCCATTATATACAAATACCATGTTTTCTTAATCCATTCATCAGTAGTAGGGCATCTTGGCTTTTTCCATAGCTTGGCTATCATGAATAGTGCTGCAATGAGCATGGGTGTGCAGGTCCCTTTGTAGTAATCTGACTTACATCCCTTCAGGTATATCCCTAGGAATGGTATTACTGGATCATATGGCAGATATAATTTTAGTTTTTAAAGGAGCCTCCATACTGGTTTTCATAGTAGTTGTACTAACTTGGATTCCCACCAGCAGTGCATGAAGGTTCCTTTTCCCCCACATCCTCGCCAACATTTGTTGTTGTTTGTGTTCTCGATGGCAGCTATTCTAACAAAAGTGAGATGGGACCTTAGTGTGTTTTTGATTTGCATTTCCTTTATGGCCAGGGTTGTTGATCATGTCTTCATGTGTTTTTTGACCGTTATTCTTCCTTTGAAAAGGCTCTGTTCAGTTCATTTGCCCATTTCTTCATTGGGTCATTGATTTTTTTTTTGAGAGTTTAGTTTTTTGAGCTCCCTGTATATTTTGGTTATTAACATTTTAGATAACATTTTGTAGCAACTCTGGATTCTGCTTTATTTTTGAAGCTTTTTAAAAAGTGACTTTCTGCAAAATGTGTCTCCTCTTCAGTGTGTACAATGAATTTCTCTGCTCAGGTTTTTTAGTTCTTGTTAGTATCTTTTAGGCTTACTTCCTGGTGATTACCTCCTGGGTATGCACCACCCAGTGCTCAGTCAGAGATTAGGGCAGAGATTATGCTCGAACCCTTAAACCCATAGAGCTTCTCCTCTCTACCAGTTCTGTACATGGGATGAGAGTGCTTTCAATGTCAGACAGCTCTCCAGCTGCTTTGAATTTTATCTTCTACTGGGCTCTCTTTGGTCTTCCCTGTACATAGACCTACTTTCTTACTCAAGCAGAGATGTGTGGTGTGCTCATTTAGCCCTTCTGTGGCCTTTTCAGTTTTAGGATTACCCTTTAAAAATTTTGGCTGTGTTTTCCTCATTTGTTTTCTACCAATGTGGCCCTTTTTAGTTGACAAAGCTCTATATTTGCCCACACCTCCAAGCAAGTATACCTCCTTTGACAGTAAAGCTGCTGATTTTCCAGTCAGCCTTGTTCTGATAAAGTTCCCACTGTAACTTGGAGGGACAGGAGCAATTGTGGGCCAGAAGACCACAGAATTCTGCTCTACTTATGTCCAAGCTTAGTAGTTTGTCCAGATGAGATTTGTTTTTAAGTCTATCAATTCTTAGAGCCCTAAAATGGTTGTTTGCTGATTTTGCCATTTTATTTTTGTGAAAAGGAATTGTCATCCTTGTCAGACCATCATACCTAAGCCTAGCTTCAATTGGTCTGCTTTTTAATTTTGGCTAATATTCTTTGGCTCTTTTTATCCTCTCTTGCTCTCTTGTTACTATCCCTTTCAACTCCTTACTCTACCCTGGATTCTAGAAACTCTAGGCCCCTGTAGCCTCTCTTGACTTCAGTTACCATCTTTCCTTCTTATGCTCCCATCTGGCCATCCTTACCTTCTGCCTTTCAAACTTTCCTGTAACACACACCTACAAAGTTTCTTGGAAGTTATTACTTTAAAGAATAGGCCTAATGCTGAGGCAGGCCTTTACCTATCCCCAACTCCAATCAAAAGCACAAAGGAGGAAAGCAGATGGTTTAGAACTCCTTTGTGATGATTGATGACAGTCTAAAACCATCTGTTCAGCTGTCCTTGTGTCTCTGCTCTCTTCATTTTATTTCTCAGTCTGTCTATCCCGTTACATTCCCATTCTAAATTATTCTGTAGAATTTTTACATTTTGGGCTCTAAAATCTAATGATTCAAATCTGATGACTTCAGCAAATGATTTTCAGTATCCCTATGACCATGTACATATAAGTAGGATAGTCACTATCCTATGTAAATCATCCTGTCCTTTAAGATCTAATTTAGAAAAGTTCAAACTTTTTTGGAAGCTCGTGGAAAAGCCAAGACTTTTACCAGTGCTTCATGAATTTTTGTGGCCTTCTCGGGAGCTCCTTCATATTGGAGATGCTGCCAGTTTAATCCATCAATTTCAAAGCGTTGTTTTTCATTTAGGTGTGTAACAGGGCCTGGGTAGCTAATTGAAAAACTCCTAAATGTGTCATCTTGAACATTATCCTAAGATACAGATGGGCTGTCAGATTCTAATGGTTTTGACTATAGCTAATATTTTATTCATTCCTTGGGAAAATGCTGTGTGACTTTGTGGGCTTAGGCAAATTGTTTGATTTGTGTAATTTTTTTCTCTGTCAATGGAAAACAAATACAATTATTCCTCAGTGTCCACTGGGAATTGGTTCTAGGACATTCTGCAGATACCAAAATCCAAAGATGTTCAAGTCTCTTATGGTTTAGTATTTGCATAATAACCTATGCACATCTTCCTGTATAACTTAAAAATCATCTCCAGATTACTTATAATGTACAATACAATGCAAATGCTATGTAAATAGTTGGTATACTATATTGTTTAGGGAATAATGATAAGAAATATGTGCATGTTGATTATAAATGCACTGCAGACACAGAACCTGTGAATATGGATTGCTGACTGTACCTCTTTTTACAAAGGTGTTAAATTGGTTAATGTTTGTGAAAAGTTCTCCAAGAATAAAAATCAATGTAGTACTTTAATTTTTTCTTCCTCAGAAAAAACAACATTAAGATCTTGTTCCCATGATAAAGTGATATGACAGTCAATTTCTTTTTCCTTCTTTTTTTCTTTCCTTTCTTTCGTTCTTTTTAAGGAAATATCTGACTGGTCCTTTTCAGGCATTGTAGGAAATTTTAGCTTTGTGACACTCATGGGCTCTAATTGACATCTTTTTAGGGGTGAAAATTCATGAGTTCGTCAAGTGGAGATGATTCTGGAGTAGCTCCTCTTTACTAGTTTCCTTTGAACAGCACATCACGATTATATTTCCAAAAAGCTCTGAAACACATTTTGCTTCTTTGTGGGGCTAGGAGATAAATACCTTTATCATTCATTCTCATGGAATCCATTTTAGCTGCACTAATGTGCATTAAGCTGTTTCTAAGGTGATGGGAAATGTCAGCAGGAATGAAATTAATTGGGTGGTCATCCCTGAAGATACATATTTAGGGGCTGGCTCTCAGAATTGTCACTTCATCAGTTTGCTTAAAAATAGATGATTTACTTTACTGCTTGGGTTGAGTCAAAAGTAATTTCTTTCCTTCAGGATCTTCTTCGTTGACAAAAATTACTTTAAGCCAGCTTCTCTATTAACTCACTCTCATTCTACTGTGACCAAACATGTCTGGTTTCTCTTTCTCTATCTTTTGAAAAATATGTAAAAAATATATCAAATGTCTATACAAATTATGGTCCTACCCAGAATTTTTCTTTGGAAAAGTGTTACCCATAGCTTAGAGTGCAAGTGATATAATCTGTAGGATATTAGAAAGAAAGCAATAGATACTTGATGGCTTCACCATTCCACATTCCCTAGACTACCTTTAAGAGTTGATAAGTGGGAGTGGGGGGTGGGGGCAGAAGTGACCCAACACTGTATGCACATATGAATAAATGAGAAAAAAAAAGAGTTGATAAGTAAAATGTAGAACTTTAGCCTGATGTATATCTATTTAATATAGTCCAAAGAAATCAGAATATCAGTGTGTTTTCTTCAGATGCATTTTGGCATTACTCTCTTTTTATCTGTCCCATTGTCCGGTATAATTTCATCCTCATATATTTTGAGATTTGACATGTATATGAGACTTCTTCCTATCTTATCCATTAAATCCTTCTCCAAACACAGACTGCAGGAACACATCCAAAGACATGGTAAGTAGAATTTTCAACACCTGAATGATACTATTTATTATAGCCTTAGTGATCTTTTGCTCAGAACATACAATTTGGGCATCCCCATATTTTCATAGTTAAAATAACAATAATTATTTTTATCTGTTGTGATTCTGGGGGTCACTAGACTCAGTTGTGTGGGTTCTTGCTCATGGTCATTCATATCATGGCTGGGCTGGACATCTGGAAGTCTCCTTTTCTTTCGGGTCTACTGGTTGATGTTGGCTGTTGGCCGAAACACCTAATATGGCCTCTTCATGTATGTTGGGCTTCTTAACAGCATGTTGGTTGATGAAGAAACTTCAAACAGCAATTTTCCTGAGAATGAGGAAGGGATAAAGGAAGGAAGTATGTGCTCAAAAGCACCAGGGAGAGGATGCATCACCCTTAATTGCCTAGCCTTGGAGGTCACACTGTGTCATTGACACTGCATTTTATTCTGTAGAAGTAAGTTACCAAGGCTACTCTTCCATAATCAAGAGAGGAATTTAGACTCCATCTCTTAATGGGAGGGATATAAAAATTTTTTGCAATCACATTGAAACTATCACAGGTAGGCTTACATCAGAGAACAGTAAAGCTAAATAACATAATAAAGTTGGATATAACAAAGGAGCTGTACAAAATGCTTAACAGCTGGACTGGCATGAGCCCTGAACAAACAAAAGAAATAATAGCATCAACAGCTGGCAGGATCTGTTGGTGCACCTGCTTAATATCAGATATGGGGGTAATCAAGCCTGCGAATAGGCCCTAGAGTAAGTAAGTAGGAACTATGGGGTGCATGTGTGCTAGGGTCAGGAATGAAAATGGGCAGGTGACCTGTCTGAGGTGCAATGTTTTGGTCACCGATTATTGGATTTCTTTGTGTTGCCTACCTTTGTCTGTCAGCAGTTGGGAACATGTCTGCTCAATGGCTCTTACTCTAATGTTTTGTGTGCATATGGTTGAATCCAGTGCTATTTAGAAACCAAGTTGAGAGGTACTTGTATCCTACCCTCCTGACTTACAAATGCTGGCTTCTTTTGGTGGAGTATTAGCTTCTGATTGTTACAGTAACAAATTACCACAGCCACAACAACTTAATACATATTTTTTTTCTCACAGTTCTGTAGGTCAGAAGTCTGGCTTAGCTCAGCTGCTGTCTCTGCTTTGGGTGTCAGAAGTCTGAAATCAAGGTGTCACCTGGTTGAGCTCCTCTTAAGGGTCCCTGCACTCATCGAGGTTGTTGGCAGTACTGACTTCCTTGTGGTTGTAGGACTAAGGTCCTTACTCCTTGCTCATCACTTGGGGAGCCAGTCTCTGGTCCTTACATAAGGCCTTTACATCTGAGAGCCAGCATGGTGTGTCAAATGCTTCTCACTATTTGAATCTCCTTCCCATCTGAAGTATTTATTCTGACCTCTTCCTCTGTCACATCTCTCTGATTCTAGTGAGAAAAAGTTGTCTACTTTTAAGGGTGCTTGTGATTAGATTGGACCCACCTGGATAACCCAGAATATATTACTACTTTTAAAAGCCTTAACCTTAATGACATCTGTAAAGTTCTTTTTTTTCTGTGTAATTTCACATATTGACAGGATTCCAGGGATTGGGGTGTGACCATAGTTCTACCCATTACAGTAGCAAGTTTAGGCTATTTGTTTCCTCAGGAAAGAAGGCCAACCAGCAAGTTTGTGCTAAATACTAGGGCCTAGTTGAAATACTTGCCCTAAATTAGAAGGAAAAGAATATGCATCTTATGGAAATAAGTCTAGGTGTCACTTTTGACAAGAGAGGTGGTGTTATCTTTCTTGATTTCTGGGAATGTCTCTAGTCTAATGCGATTCTTAATAGAATTGCTTTGAAGTCAGACCAGACCAGACCAGACCTTGGGTAAGAATATGGTACTTCATTTGTGAAATGAAGTGTAGTGGCTCTGGGGGAAAAACTATGAATCAAGTGCTTTGGACATGGCAAGTGCTCAGTGAATGTTAATTAGTGACCATCACGATGACAATAGGATGGCATATTCATAGTTGGAGAAGGTATAAGTGGTTCAATAATCTGTGGTGGGCTTCCCAATTTATACTCATCTGCTATAAATTAGTTTATTGGTCTGACATAATTGTTCTATTAGAGTAAAAGAATTTTTTTGAAAAGGACTTTATACAAGTTTTTGGTTTTTTGGTGATGCCGGGGCTTGAACTCAGAGCCTTGTGTATGTGTTACATGGCCGGCCCAATATGTGTTTGTTTTGGAGCAGCCTAGATTAAGATGAATTGCTTGGTTTGAATCATAAAAGGCAGTGTCTGAAACTCACAAGCATCTAAGTCAGGGGCTGGCAAGGTGCAGCCTGTGGGCTCAATCTTTCAGGCTGCCTGATTTCATACAGCACAGGAGCCAAGAATGATTTTTAGAGAGAAAAATTTGAAATTGGTCTGATGATAGGAAACACTAACTTGAATCCCAATTAAACAAAACGTTATCCCACCCCAAAAGAATTCCATTCTTTTCATTAATAAGACTGCATTATAAAAATTATACTTTATTATTATATTTTGACTTGTAGCAATAAAAAGTTGTGGAAAGTTTTCTCTTAAATATCTACATGATAGATATTTGCCTCTTTACCCACAAAACCTTTAATGTTTGCACTCTGACTTTTTATAGAAAAACATTTGCCACCTCTTGATCTAAGTAACCTACTGTGCATTTAAGATGAAGGTGTGGCTCATACCTATAATCCCAGCTACTTGAGAGGCAGAGATCAGGAGGATTGCAGTTTGAGGTCAGCTCAGGCAAAAAGTTTGCAAGATCCCATCTCAAATAATAAGCTGGGAAAGATTTTCATGCTTAGGGAAAAATTTTAAAATAAACCAATGAGTACTACTGTTAAATTGGAATATGCTCAAGGCCCATCAATGCCCTTAGTTAAAAAGGCATGGTGGAACACACCTATATTCCCAACTACTCAGGATGCAGAGATCAGGAAGATCGTGTTCAAGACCAGCCTGGGGAAAAAAATTAGTGACACCCCCATCTCAACTAACAAGCCAGGTGTGGTGGTCACAGTGAGGCAGAAGGATTGTAGTCAGAGGCCTGATGCAGGCAAAAAGCATGAGACCCTATTCAAAAAATAATCAAAGCAAAAAAGAACTGGTGGAGTGGCTCAAGTGGTGGAGCATCTGCCTACCAAGCACAAGACACTGACTTCAAACCCCAGTACCATCAAAAAAAAAAAAAAGATGAAGTTGTAGGCCCTTTATAGCTGTATAGGTGAAACCAAACTCCAGAAAGGTTGGTGACTATTCCAACACAACCCAGCTAGTTCAATCAGTAAACTTTCCCCTGGAGCAGGCAGTCTCTGGGTAGCAGGGTTGCACTTTATTAATCTCTCTTTAAATGAATCTCCATGTTAGCTACAATCCAAACCTTTTTCATGGACAGCTTTTCTAGTGATCCAGCAACCCATTGAACAGAGCCTGGCTAACAGTTTATTGCTGTGTTTCCATCTGTGGGAGAGCCATGTCCAATTTAGGATGAGCTTACTCATTGGGCACAGCAGGAACTCTGAGAAAATAATGTCCCCTCACACCAACATCCCCATTGTTTTATGGTATCTGCTAATAAATCCAGCCATATCGTATTTGTCCTTCCTGTCCTCCTACCTGGATAACGATCGTCACCCTGTGGCATTTGTCTCTCTTCCTGCAGATGGTTTACAAGCCCAACAACCGTCAATGCCTTCTACAGTGCATCTACCAACCAGATCCGTGAGTAGCAGCTTTGGGTCTTCTTGTTAATCTGGTACCAAACGGAAGGAACTTTTCCATTGCTCTGATGAGAGGAGAGCATTCCTATTCCCCAACTGACAGGACGTGTTGATGAAAGCAGTTTGCTTGCTTGTCTGTAGGTCCATTTTCCCTCACTCCCTTCAGCTTATTAGTTATTTAAACTTTATGTAACCACTGGGTTTTTTTTTTAATGGAACTGGAGTTTGAACTCAGGGCTGTGGACTTGTTATGCAAGAGCTCTACCACTTGAGCCACACCTCCAGTCCATTTTGCTCTGGTTATATTGGAGATGGAGTCTCAAGAACTATTTGCCCTATCTGGCCTCAAACTATGATCCTCCTGATCTCACCCTCCCAAGTAATTAGGATTACAGGTATGCACCACTGGTGCCAACTCCCATCCTTTGTTGATTGAGGGCTGCTCAACATTAGCTCCTGGCCTTTGGGTATGCCCCGTGCTCTAGCTTAGCCCAAGAATGCCCTTCAGGTGGCTGCTGAAGAAAGTCAATGTTGAGTGAAAGACATGGTGAGAACTAAGGAGTGGGGGGATGGGAGCTCCTAGAGCATCTGCAGTATTCAGTGCCTAGAAAATAATGTGCAATTGATAAATGTCAGCTTAATAACATCAGTGAATGGGTAAAGTTTGCAGGCTTTCTGTTTTGTTTTAGACAATGGTGTGTTTCAGGGACTTCCTACAGAGCAGGTGTGTGGGTTTTTTTTTTTTTTTTGTGTGGCACTGGGGTTTGAACTCAGGCCTTTGCACTTGCAAAGCAGGAGCTCAGCCACTTGAACCAGCCTCCCAAGTAGCTAGGATTACAGGCTTGAGCCAGTGGTACCCAGCCTGATTTTTTTTTAAAGAACTACAATAATTAAAATTACAATGTAGTTTGCCGTGACATACTTCCACTTTCCTCACATAATCGTCTTACTGATTTTGTCCATACCATCCCAGGATTGAGGGGAAAAATGGCAGGTAACTGGGCAGATTGCAGCACCTGAGGGGACTATGAGTATGTAAGGAAGAAGCTTGGAACTGTTCTACTTAGCCCTAAGCTGTAAGGTCTTGAGGCTTTTTACTTAAATGTATTGGGTACACATAACTGTAAATGCCATGATAAATCTTAAGAATTATTAAAGATCAGATTGGCACAAATTAAAAGTCTGACAGCATCCGGCATTGGCAATAAAGACCCACACTGCTCCTGAAACGTACTTTGGTTCACCCATTTTGCAAGTCAATTTGAAATATCTAGAAAAACCAGAGGTTCTTGCATCCCTGTTAACTTCATCACCTGACTGTGCCCCAGAGTTATGATTCTCAGAGTGGTCTTTGGATCAACAAGAAAAGCAGCATGGGGGAACTTGTTAGAAGTGCAAGTTCTTGGGCCCCACCTTAGACACAAACTTTGGATGTGGGGTTCAGATAGTTGTTTCAATAAAATCTCCAGATGATTCTGACATATGCTACAGTTTGAGAACAGTTTCCCCAGAGAACTCTCACATAAGTCAAAGTAAAAAGAGGCCCATGTGAGAAAAATAACTTGGGAAAATAATGGAGTATGATACTATAAATAAAGCTAAAGTCATGCAGAACAATTCTATATGTTGTTAAGAAGTATATCCATTTGTAATAAAAGGGTAAAGACATTCCTGAGAGTGACAAACATCTAATTCAGGTTGATAGCAACCCTCAATGGGTTCTCCTCATGGTGACCCAGTCCCAGTGCCTCTTCTGTTCACCTCTGTTCTCCATCCTCGTTCATTCTCCTGGTGATGTCATCTAACCTCGTAATTTCAAATCACCTTTCTACACTGCTGAATGCAGAGGATGGAATTGATAAGATTTGTTCTCTTTGTTCATGTGACCACCATCTCCTACCTGGATTATGATATTCACTGCTTTGTCTTCATCCCCCCTTCAGTCTATGCTAAATAGAATGTTTTTAAATATTTATTTTATTTTGAATTAGCATACATTGATAGTTTGAGGGAGTTTCATTGTGATAATTACATATATGCATACAGTGTACTTTGGACAAGTGCACCCCCTCCATTATATTTCCATTCCTCCTCCCTGCTTTTTCAAACAGTGTTTAGTGGGTTTCATTATGCTGTCTTATACACACACACACACACACACACACACACACAGAGTGTACTTTGATCCTCTTCACCTTTCAGAATCCTTTCCTTTTTCCCTCCTCCACCCTGTTGCTCTTTTATGTTACCTTACATAATAATAATATTCCGTTCATCATCGTCGTCATTGTCATCATCATCATTTTAGGTATAGGGTCCACAAAGGAGTGAGAACATGCAATATTTAGCTTTTTGAACTTGGCTAATCTCACTCAACATGATGATGTCCATTTCTATCTATTTTCTCACAAATGACATAATGTCACTTCTATTCTAAATATAATATTGCAGCCATTTTAAGATGCTTTTTCATTATATCATTGTCACTCCTTTGTTCAAAGCTTTTTATTAGTAACTCACCTTACTCAGCATAAGAGCCAGATTGCTTACAATGGCCTGGAGGCCTGCCACCTCTTTGTCTTTACCTTCTATGGCTCTCCCATCCCTCTCTCTTTTCCAGCCACACTGGTTTCCTTCCTGTTCCTATTGCATGGCCCCTTGGGGCATTCATACTTGGAGTTCTCTTTGTCTTGGAAATCTCCCCAAGTGATGTGCATAGATCATACTCCCACCACCTCCAAGTCTTTACTCAAAAATCACTTTCTCGGTGAGGTATCCTGCGGTTATCAGCCAGTCTGCCCTGGGTCTTCCAAGATGGACCTCTTCTCCAAGGACTCCCTGGCCAGAGAGTGCAGTTGGAGAGCTGTGGCTGCTCACTACGAGTCCCTATTGTGTGGCCACTATTGGAAGTCAAAGTCACTGCAGGACTGGTCTGTGAGAGCAATGAACAGAAGGAAAACAAGCAGATGGTGCTAATTTTTTATTTCTATATTAATTAATATAACCGAATAAGTTGTTAAATATTTTGAATGTCACTCCTCACTGTATAAATATTCATTATCACAAAAATACTCTTGCTTTCTTAAGAAGGTCCTAAGCTCTAAGTTGAGAACCAAACAGCATATGTTACTTGAGAACTTATGTTATTTGAGATATTAATTATAACTAAAATTTATGCTAATTATTTAAATATATTAGAGTTACATTTAGAACATTCTATTGGGCAATAGAATGTTGCTTAGATTGTTCATTTTAAAAGAAAATTTATTATGTGATGTTTGGTACATGCAAAACATATATGCAACATACTGGCTCGTATAAAGTATATAAGAAAACAGAAAATCACTGTGTGTGTATGATGAAGAACCAGAACATTTCCAGAATCTTTACAGCTGTCTGTCTCCTCTCCCTCACCATGGACATAACTACTATGCTGGTTTTTGTGATTATCTTTTTTTGTGTGCGTGGTACTGGGGTTAGAACTCAGGGCTTCATGCTTGCTAGGCAGGCACTGTACCAGTTGAGCCACTTCAGCAGCCTGTGTTTATCTTTTTTAAAATAACATTTTAACCATTTATGTAAGTACCCTTGAATCATACCTTGTTTACTTTTACCTTTTAGCACCGTAATAAAACATACTGCCTCCAATCTTAAGCAACTGCATTTTCTCAATCAACATCATTTTTAAGATTTGTACATATTGCATGTGGCAGTAGGTTGTTTTTTTTCAGTTCACTGCTGTATAGCATTCCACTGTCTGATTTTACCACTGGAGTATTTATTTGTTCTGATGTTGACAGACCTATCTATCCTCCACCTTTCCAGGTATTCTTATGAACAGTGATGCAGCGAATGTTCTGTGCATGTCTCCTGAAACCAGTTAGGGCTTTACACTTCAGAGTGGAATTCCTGGCTAGTAGGGTAGGCAAAAATTCAACTTTACCAGATAATACCAAATGTTTTTCAAAGTGGGCTTTGCAAGCTACAGAAGTATTTCTGTTCTTCATTTTCATCAGCTTTTGGCATTGGTTGACTTAATGGCCGCCAGTCTAGTGAGTGGAATAGGTCAGTTCTTACGCAGAAAAGGCAATAAGATAGTCCCTTTACCAGCGTTGCCACACTTTCAAATGTCACTGAAGGCTTACTGTTCCTTTGGGGATGAAAGTGTGTCTAATACTAGGTCCGCCTCCAGGATTCCCCCCTGCTCTGCTTTTTCTTGCCTGAGAAGAGCTGATCCTATCAGAGTTTACTAAGGAAGAAGTCATTTCAGGATAACTCAGTGGATTCTAGAAGGCTCATGGGCAGAGAGATTTTAAAATGAACAGTCTGAAGCAGTATTTTAATTAAGACATTCAAGCTGCTTCTATTTTCCTAATGACCAGTGCTTGCTCTCATTGTAAATTACATCGCCAGGCAAGATGACAAGGGCTCCTTTGGGTGACTTTTTCCCCCTCTTTCCTTTCTGATTTTCTGGATCACAAATTAAGACAGGTGGAATTTCTTCTTACACATTTCTCCACTGAGTTTCCTGGGACTTCCCCCGCCCCCAAACTGCTTTTTTTTTGCTTCACTGAAGAAGTGAAAAATTGAGGTGATTTTCAAAAATGAACATCTTTATTGAGTAGGGGCTAATTCTGACAGCATGTGGCCATCTGTTTAATTGGGTTCCACATCTACCATGTAACTATACTTAGTAACGTGATTTATGAGAATTTCATTCACTTCCCATTATCACTTTCTGATTTATGCCACATCAGTCTGCTTCTACATGCAGTAGAGACTTGGGTTGGAAACAGAAAAAATTATAGGGTTCCTTTTTTTTTTTTTTCCAAATCCATGCCTTTGTGTGGAACCCTATGGCTATGGCCCCCTTTCAATGCTCAGTTTGTCTAGGGTGGTGAAATCTTCTTATTTTTCTAAATTTATCAATCTAGTAGCCACATTTTCAGACACAGCATAGTGTGAAGTCTGTGATTTAAATGTGTTGTATGTGGAGTTATACTCAGCAGCTGTCACAGAACTTAATTGTATTCAAATTAGTAAGACAGTTGAAGAAGGAAACAAGGAGCTGAATTGGTGAGTGTCTAAGCCTTTGCTTCCCTAGCCCTGTGATGACTGCAAAACTGGTCTTTATGCTTTGTAAAGGGGCAAAGTAAGAAGCCCAGTGGAAGGCCTAGAGTGCCATGGATGGGATTGTATGGCCCTAGTGGAGATATTTTTCCCTTCTGGCCCTGACTGTTCTATCTGCTACATGTTGAGGTTACCTCTCCCATAGAGGATTTAACAGGATAAATTTGCCAAGGTCAGGCCTTGGCCTCTCTGTCTCTGTCTTTCTCTCTCTCTCTCTCTCTCTCTCTCTCTCTCTCTCTCTCTCTCTTAGGGTTTGAACTCTGGGCTTCACACTTGCCTAAAAGACATTCTACCACTTGAGTCATTCGGGACTTGCATTTCTAAAATTAGCATGTCAGGCTGTCCCAGGACAGCCAGTGTAGTGCAGGAGAAATAGCTAAATAGGAAGATTTGGCCAGGTCTGTGGAGGGGAAATTTTGAATGTTTGCTCTCAGAAGATTTTATAAATGAACACAACATTTTTCTCTACTTAAAAAGGTATTTAAGTATTTGTTGCTATCTCCCATTTCCTACACACTCCACTCTTGAGT
This sequence comes from Castor canadensis, assembly GCF_047511655.1. Classification (NCBI taxonomy): domain Eukaryota; kingdom Metazoa; phylum Chordata; class Mammalia; order Rodentia; family Castoridae; genus Castor; species Castor canadensis. Next base: position 123,422,234 of record NC_133405.1, on the reverse strand, counting down.
AGAGGCTCATTATGCACAGCAAGAGACATGTATGAGAATGTTCATAGCAGCTTTCTTTATCCGTAACAGTATAAACCTGGAAGACCCTAATGTTCACCACCAGAGGAAAAGGAAAACAGAGTGTGCTCTAGTCACATAATTGAATATTACAAAGGAGCGAAGAGGAAACTGTTTCACACTACAACATGTATGAATGCCATTGACTTAATTCTGAATGAAAGAAGCCAGCAACAAGACTAAATCCTCTTCTTTTCCATGCAAATAAAATTCAAGAGCAGGCCAACAAACTTTTGTGATGAAAGTTAAAATAATGGCTGCCTTAACAGTGGGTATTGACTGGGAGGGGTGTAAAAAATGCTCTCTGACTTGATCTAGAGGTCATCATATAGGTGATATATGTTAAGATTTGCATCTTGAGCTGGGATGCAGCTCAGTGGCAGAGCACTTGCCTAGCATGTGTGAGGCCCTGGATTCTATCCCCAGCACTGCAGAAAAAGGAAAAAAGATTTCTGCCTTTACTGTATGTAAGAAATACCTCAAAATACATAACTACACCCCATCCTATTTCCCCCATAAAAATGTTTGAGACAGCATATTGTATTCGGAGACATTTTGAGCTTGTAATAGGCTGCTTCGGGCCAAGTCTTTAGAGTTGTAGATAAGAGATTGGCAAACTTTTTTTCCCTGCAAATTGGCAGACAGTAAATATTTTCAGCTTTGCTAGCCAGTTGCAACTTCCTGATCGTGCCATTGTTGCCACAGATAATTCATAAATGAACAAGCATGGCTATGGTCCAGTAAAAGTTTATTTACAAACAGGCAGCAGGCCGGACTGGCCCATGGGAAGTAGTTTGCTAATCTCTGAAGTAGAGCCTTCAGAAGGGGATGGGCTCCTGGGAGCTGTTGACAAATGTTCTGACTTGGCTTCCATGGTTATTTGAATCAAGTCAGGTAGCAGTAGCAGTAAGAAGACGAGCAACTCATATTTGACTTTCATTACTAGTAACATGGATTGGAATAAAATTTGTTCCATGTATTTGATATCACTGTATATTTGCAAAAATGCTTCGTTTCAGTATTTAGTTTTTATCTTCATACATCTCAAATCATATTAAAGAATTATTTTAAGCAAATAAAATCTTGGCTTGAAAACAAGCATAGCCTAAGGGCTAAACACAATGATTTTATTATCTTTCCTGTTATACACAAGGGATTTGGTTGTTCCAGTTTAATCACAGATATTGCGCTAAAGAAGATAAGCCCTTGTCCAGAGGCTGGGCTTATGCTGGCATCAAACTATAGAATTAATCCTGAAATCAAACATAGATTTGTTTTGCTGTTAAGGAAATAACTGTTTCAAACTGGGGGAGTTTCTCATACATTGTTGGCTCTGCCAGAAACCATAAAGTGGAAGCCAAGTTAACAAACACTCACCTGTGGCTTCTGCTGGAATTTAATGAAATTAAATCATTGAATCCACTTAATACTTCATTTGGAGACATCTGAGATTTGGGAATAGTCTTCGTAATTTTGGAGCTAGGTAGAAACTTATGTGGATACCTAATTCAAAATTTTTTCTTTATTTAAAAGATGTTATAATGTTGGGCACTGTGGCTCAAGCCTGTAATCCTAGCTACTTGGGAGGTAGAGATCCGGAGGATCAGGATTCAGGGTCAGTCTGGACAAAAAATTCATGAGAACCCATCACAACCAATAAAAACTGGGCAGGGTGGTACATGCCTCTCATCTCAGCTATAGGAAGCTTATGTCAGAAGATTGTGGTCTAGGCCGGCCCCAGCACAAACGTGAGATCTTATCTCAAAAATAACCAAAGCAAGAAGGGCTAGACTCATGGTTCAAGTGGTAGTGTGCGCTAGCAAGCACAAGGGCCTAAGTTTAACCCCCAGTACTGCCACACACACAAAAAAAGATGTGCTGAGAGTCAGAGCAGTTCCTAGTAATTTTTCTCACTTATTCACTTAATATTTGAAGAGTTTCCAACGATTCTCACTTCCTGCTATCCATACCACTGTATAGTCCTTTCCTATATCAAATTAAGGCCTACTTCTATATTTAATAGGTTTCTGTGGAAATGACAGAATATGACTTCTGAGGCTAGGTGGGAAAAGACATTGTGGCTTCTGCCTTGCTCACTTGCATTTATCACTCTGGGAGAAGCCAACCACCATGTCATGAGGGCACTCAATCAGCTTGTGGAGTGTCCACATGTGAGTCAACTTCCAGCACCATGCAAGTATGTCATCATGGAAGCAGATCCTTCAGTTCAACTAAGCCTTCAGATATCTGTGACTGAGGCCAGCATTGTGACTGGTAATTCTAGGGTTTGAACTCAGGGCTTCACACTTGCTAGGCAGGTGCTCTTACCACTGGAACCGTTCCACCAGTCCTTTTTTTGTGTTGGGCATTTTTGAGATAGGGTCTCACAATCTATTTGTCCAGGCTGGCTTGGAACTGCAATCCTCCTGATCTCTGCCTCCTGAGTAGCTAGGATTATAGGTGAGAGCCACCAGTGCCCGGCTAGCATTTGCTTTTGAAGAGCTGGGAAAGAGACTTGTTACCCGGTCATTTAGAGGACTCATAGTGAGTGTGCAATGTATTCTGGGAGCCACTGCAGAGGGGTAGTTGAATCTGAGTCAAAAAAAAAAAAAGATTCCCAGTGGAAGTGATGTCTGAGTTGGCTTTTGAAGGGGAAAGAAGTTCTCTAGGTAGAGAAGGGAGGTTAGGACATGCAAGAAGGATTGGCTGATGTAAAGGCAACAGATTGAGTAGAACATTGCACAGGAATGGACCGTGTGACAAGATGGTCACAAATGCTGAGGCACAGGCTGCATAGGTACTTTAGGGAGCAGAGGGAGTAATGATGGGAGATGATTATGTGGAAGAAATAGATAAAGGCCTGTAGATGGTGTCAAGGAACAGGCCATCAGGAGTGCATATAGTTTTCTTTGGGAAGCAAAACCTTCAGTTTCAGTTCATTAGTCTTATTCTTAGACATAATAGCTTAAAGAAGGGACATATTGGGGCCACTTAGGCCAGTTAGGAGTTTTGCAAATGGCTCAGAAGGATGGGGAGGGCCTAAACTTAGACAATGACAGTGGTGAGGGCGAGTAGGGAACAGATAAATTAAATCCCAAGAGAGCATTCCAAAATAACTGTGTATGTTAGTGATAAAAACAGATAATAACTTTAACTTTTTATATCCCTAGTATGAAAGAGTCTCATCAAATGAATATTGTAATTGTTCCATTCAGCTAATCTTTGCCAGAAAACTGTTAACATGCCAACTACTTTAATGCTCGTTATGGTGAATCTTCATAATAGTTCCATAAAGCTTGGTATTATAGGCCCATTTTACAGAAGAGGAAACAGAAGGTCAGGGAGGTGATGAGCTTGGCAAAGACTGCAAAAGTAGTAAATTGTACAGATGGGATTATAACCTAACTTGTCAATTGCATGCTCTTAATCTTTATACTATACTTCTCAATGCTGGGTAAGAGATGTGAAAATTACCTGAGATAATACATGTGAGTACATTCTGAGCAGATTAACAGCATGATGTAAGCATGTTAGAGCACCATTATGTCACACCCTCACCCATTTCCCTAGTGTGGGGTTTGTTTCTGTTTTGATATGGATAGAGGATATAAGAATGGGGACAGCCAGAAGGTAGGTAATGGTCAGAAGGTCGGGTGGTGCCCAGGTCCTGCTGATTCTGTGGCATTGAACAGTTCATCATTGCCCCATCTAAGCAAGCTGCTTTCTGCATGACTTTTGGCTAAGCCTGTGATCTCCTTGGATCTTTAGGGTGGGGAGGAATGGAGGGTAGATTATTTGAGAGATGTCATAAGCTACCTTATAAAGATATTGAGGCTGGGCACTGGTGACTCGCCTGCAATCCTAGCTATTCAGGAGGTGGAGATCAGGGGTGTTGCAGTTTGAAGCCAGTCTGGGAAGAAACTTAGATCCCATATCAACAAATAAGTCAAGCCTGGTGGTGTGCACCTGTCATCCCATCTACTCAGGGAGTGTAAATAGGATCACAGTCCATGCTGGCCCTGGCATAAATGCAAGACCCTATTCCAAAAATAACAGAAGTGAAAAAGGGCTGGGGATGTTGTTCAAGTGGTAGAGCACCTGCCTAGCAAGTATGGGGATCTAAGTTCAAACTGCAGCACCATCAAAAAAAAGTTACAAGGAATTTTGAGGGTTTACTTCATACCACTTACAATGAGATCTAGAAAGTTTGTTAATTAAGAGTGCTGAAGTTAAGTCATAAACAAACTGTGAATAGTTTGCAAAATTGATGGATGCTGCACTTAGCAAAATCGGGGGGCACCTGCTGCATGTATTTTAAGATGTTCTTTTCCTGGTCCAGTTGAGGGGACTGGAGATTCTGAAATAGCCCTCCTCCCACGACTTGATCCCAGTCTGTGAGGCCTAACCAAGGAGGCAGCTAAGAACAGTGTTCTGGGTACTGTCACATGAAAACAAAGATGCTCTTAACTATGAAGCCCTGCAGTTTCATGGGATTCTCATTACCATAGTGAGTCCCAGGACCAAAGCTTACAGGAACCCAATTTGCTGCTCATGGGGCATTTGGGAAAGCTGTTTCAGAAGTGGCAGACTGGGCAGATCAACTGCAAGGCTGGTTGTAGAAAGCATGGAATGATTATCAGGGTCAGTCTGATTGAAGAGACAAGGTGTGAGTGGGGCACTCGCTGGGAACTACCTGGATGTGAGCCAGAGTGAAGTGAGCATAAAGAGACTGGAAAACAGCCATGGTAACTGAGACGGGAAGTCAGGGAACAATTGCACTAATTTATCTTATGCTCTCTACCTCATTTGGCCCCCTTTAAAATAATTAATTGTTTTTTACCCTTATTACAAAAGTAGACCATATGTATTGTAAAAAAAAATCTAGAAAAATTTAGACAAGGTAAAAAATTCAAAAAGCAAATATTTAAAAGTAGCCATAATTTTGTTGAATACTGCTCACACTTCCATTTACTACAAATATTTTAAAGTTTCAATTGAATGTGAGCTCACACAACAGTACTGCTTTTCTTCCCACTGAACATGTAACATGTATATTTTTCCCATGTATTACAAACTCATCTAAGTCATCATATATGTATTCCACCAAATAAACTACCTTAATTTCTTAAATTTATTTCTACTGGACATTTAGGGTATTTTGCTATTATAAAAAAGGAAACAAAAAAAAATCACCTCTATGGTGATACATTTTGTGACTAAGTTTTTGTCCAAATCTTAGATTATTTCTTTAGGGTAAATCCCTAGAAGCAGAAGAGTTGCTGCATTAAATGGTATGCCTCATTTAAGAATTTAAAAATGCATCATCCCTGACTTCTCTTAAAAAATGGTATTGATTTATAGCTCCACTAACAAAAGATACATATATTAACAATGTGTATCTTAAAGATGCTGTTGTGTGAGGTGAATAAGAAGATGGGTTTTTTCATCTAATTGACATGGATAAAGTAATTTTCACATTTTTCATTCTTGAGATCATTATCTCATACTCAGATATGGCTCACATAAGCATTTGTTAATCACCTAGTATGTTCCCAGGACTGAGCTGAACATTACTGCTGATAGTGCCATTTTTGGACATCTAGGCCATCAGTTGCATATATACTTAGTAGTGGGAGGAAATTAGTGTTTTCTCTGCCCACTATTGAACTATAGCAATGGTTCTAAGTGTGGTCCCTGGATCAGCAGTATCAATACGACTTGTGATAAATGGGCATGTTCTGCCCCCATCTACTGAATTAGAAACTCTGAGGGTTGGGCACAGCAATTTATGTTTTAACAAGGTTTTAACCACCAAACCTCTCTGTAAGATGCCAACATTTGGGAACCGCTGAGCTGCAGCAAATGCTGCAAAGGGATCAAACTTAGTTGGGTAAGGTAGGGTGACTCATTTTGCCTGTTTTGCCTGGGACCATCCCAGTTTTAGCACTGAAAATCTTGCATCCCAGGAATCTCTTTATTCCTCGGCAAACAAGAATAGTTGGTCATTCTGGTAAAGGGGAGGATTCTCTTTGTTGTAGCCTAAATGTAATTATGGCAGAAAAAGAAAAGAAGGACCAGCAAAGAAGGCTTCAAGATGGAGGGCAGATATCAGAAGCTGTTTTCTGCTTGTCTGCTCTAGGCTGATAGATGTGGTGGCAGGAAGTTACCTGCAGGAAGCCAACAGATGGCTAAGGCATCTTGCTGAATCCCTTGACAGGAGTCACAGCTGTTAGAACTCAATACTTTCTGGAAAGGGAAAGGTTGGCATTCACCAAACTACTGCAAGATGCCAACTTGAAAAAAAGCCACTATTAATCTTTGCAGTGGTGGCAATGAAATCCTTTTATAACAAAAAACATAACCAAAAGTGCTTTGTAATTGTGGCAATTTTCATGTCCCAACTGATGGCCCCCTAGATTCTAGAAGAATGCCATCTAGCTTATCTGCTTACAAGAACTAATCCTGGATAAGATGTAATGCTCATTCTCTCTTAGGGACCATTCATCCCAGGTTTTTCCAGGCAGTTGCATTAAAACTGTTTTTGTCCTTTAATACAGTCATAACTTACAGGCCATATAAAGTTTAATTTTTGAGAGGACAGTCTGAAAAAATTCAAGAGAACGAATTGTATTTTACATGAATGGTGTTGAGAGGGGAAGAGAGCAGAATAGACAGGAGGGCTGAGCTATGGATCTGCTAACTTAAAGATAAGCAGCTCCTTACTGGTTGCATATAAATCATGTGCAGAGATTTTAAAAATACTTATGTTCAGGGCTCCCTTCTGGAGATTGTGCCTTAATAGGCTTTGGGCAGGGGCTGGGGCATGGGAACACTAGGGACTATAATATGTAGTTGGGGTTGAGATAGTTATCCTGATATAAACTAGTGGGTCTCAACTTTAGCATGCACTGGAATAACACAGAGGTCTATGTGACAACTCTGGAGGCCACTCCCAGTGTTCCTGATTCAGTAGGTTTGGGGAGGGTTCCAATCTCTCACATTTCTAGCAAGTGTCCAGGTGTTGCTGAGGTTGCTGGTCTGCAGACCACACCTTGAGAACCAATTTCTTAAATTATTCCTACCTCAAAGTATAACTGATTTTATGAACCATATCTTCTGCCCATTAGTGTAGACATATGTATAAATAATCCCTCTACCCACACCCTTCTTCACATCTACTCCCATGAATCCACTATCTCTTTTCTCTATTGAGTTTAAAACATAGTTCAATTAAAAAGTAACTTTAGAGAGCTTGGTATAGGTTTACCTTCTTCTCTGGGTTTTTCTCCTTCACGAGATTGTATGTTCTTTGAGGATGTTTATAAATTCAAAACTTGCTCATATAGCTTGGAATACCATAGGGACTCAGGAAATGTTAGTGGCCAGTGATTGTGTATAGAAACTGCATCATCGTAACCAAACCCAACTGTTCTCAATAGTTTTTAGGATGGAACTTAAATACACGAACATCTTCAAATTTAAGATCATAAAATATATTCACATAGTGAATTAAAGAGCTAGAAGATATTGTGCAGGATAAATAAAATAATCAAATATGTAACCAGGAGGTAACTACAAGTGAAACTCACCAAGAAACACAATAATGTTGCTAAGATGATACATCAATAATGACCCCAAAATGTGGATTTGTCCATGGATTATCCCAGTTATATAAGCATAGCACCTAAGATTTTTCAAAATAACTATCATAAACCCACATCAATATACTACTAAGTCCTTGCAAAAGACCAAGTAGCCTATTATTTAGTAAAACTAATAATGTAATAGAAGGTATTGACACACCCCCTTAGCAAAAATATCACCAACACCCACACTGAGAGAAAACAGGTAAAAAACATAATACTTGGGAAAAGCTAGGTATATCTCTGTAGAAAGTAGCTTCAGCAAATATGGAAACAGATTTAATGCAATAAACAGTTGAGTATACATGTCAGTCCATACATTCTCAAGCCCATTGGATTCTCCTTTGGAATTTTCCCATGCTACCTGTTTTAGCTCCTGCATAGTCCTAGCAGGCTGCTGAAGGCATCCTAGCTGATCGAATTCAATAATGCTAATTCCTCCAAAGGAGTCAAAAGAAAGTGAATTTAAGAATGAAATGCTCCTAAATTTAGATGAGTTTGAGTTGCTTTGTATTGTGTTAGCAAATTTGCTATAGAGAAAAGCAAAAATTCAAGTGCTCTTGGCTTTGAAGACTGGCATGAAAGTTGAGGACCTCCCAATTTGTTAAATATGACTCAACATGAAAACAATAGGAAAATATGTGTGAGTCTGACTCAAGGATGTCTTAAAAGCATCTGTGCGTATCAATATAAAACAATAAAACTTCCAAATAACATAAAACTTTGGAAGATCATGCTGCCAAATATTTACTTTATGATAATGTTCATGATCCGTATGCTTAAAGTTATGCCATTTAAAATTAATGTTACAGTTAAGGGAAAGCAGCAAAGAACGTAGGGAAAGGATGTTGTTAGTTCAATATTCTCAAGACCCAGGAACTTTGATCTAAGTCAGTATTTTCTCAGTTCATTGTATGCCATAACCATAAAAAGGTAAAGTATCTTCTATTTTATTCCTCGGGGGTGGAGAGGGCTAAGAGGAGATGGAGTGGTGAACCTGACATAAGGCTTGGCAAGGGCTTTTCAGTTTGTTCAGAACTGCATTTTGATCAACAGTCTACAAGAAAAAAATGTGCTGATCTCAAAGCTATACTAGTTCTGCCATGATAGCAAGCAAAAGGAACCAAAAAAGGTTTTCTAGAAGGAAAAGGAAATTAGACTCAGACATGTTCCAGATCTGGCACTGAACATAGCATTTTCAAGAAGTAATGCATTGGTACTACTAATCATATCATGTAGTGTTTTAGGCTTTGGCTGACAAAATGTACTGATAATTACAGGTAATGCTTCAACCTCAAGCACTCCTTTGAGTTTCATTAAGGTACAAATTCCATTCATTCAACAAATACTTATTGAGTGCTTATTTTGTGCCAGGAAATCTAGCTCTGAGGGTATCACAGTGAAAGGATAGTAAAAATAAATTAGTTAAAAATCCCTTTTGTTTTGGAACTTGCAACTCTAGTTATAGAAAGACAGACTACACTAAATGAGTAAAATATAGAGTATCAGAGATGTGATAAGTGTTACAGTGAGTTATAAAACAAGAAAGTGGGTGGGATATCACCCCACCCCTTTGAAAAGCACTTGGGAAAACTCTCATGAAAAGGTAACATTTGAATAAATACATGAAGCAAGCCATGCAGATAGTGGTAGAAAGAAAGTTCTTGGTTAGGGGCAGAAAGGTGGGGACTGAGGGAAATTGTTACTTTTTTGGGGTATATCCCTATACACTCTGAATTTGCTAGTCCCTGAGTGCATTTATTTGTTTAATTGAGGTCTGTGCTGTGGGATTGTGGACTAATTTTGTTTTCTTCTCTGTTCTTGTTTGTACTAAAACATCTAAATTAATGCAATTTTACAATAATAAAATGGATATTAAAACCCAGACACGTTGAGGCATTTAACTTCTCCTGGAAAGCTGTTGCTACAGTTAGAGTATGATTTAATGACTATAAAAGTCAAATAGTTGAACTTGGGGTAATCACCCACTAAATGTGATCAGTTTTTGGCAATTATGCTAGAAACAAAAGCACTCTGTGTATCCTGTGGTCAGCATTTTGCTAAGCTCCAATTAGGTGAGTAAATATTCACTGATGTGAGTTATAATGAGAAACTCCAACAAAAAGTGAAAGGTTGACCCAAGTAGAAAATGAAAGGCAGGCCCTAGTGGTTTTCCCAGGTGCACACTTGAAAGAGAAATTATTACTAATAAGTAATGAAGGTATTACAACATACAGATGCCAATGTTCTTGTTGAAATTTTAGTTGTTTAAATTACATAAATGTAGTCCATATTTTTGCTTAAAATAAGAATAGAATTTACTAATGCTAACAAATGCAAGAGTGAAACAATACTAATTGAGCTGTTGTTTTGAATAGTATTTAGAAGAATTTTCTGAAATACACACACTTCTTTTTAAAAGTGTTAATTTTAATTACACAGGTTGATTACCTTTGAGTAATCAAAATTTAAAACATTACATTTATGTCCAAAGTCCTTTTGACCGCCCATCATCCCAATCCTACTTTTCTCCAAAAGGTAATCACAGATATTTTCTGTGGAAAAAATGTTTTCACACTGACAGGGTAGTCATTAAAAATGGTATTCTTGTATTTTACATATATACCTTGCTTTATTCCAACAACATGTCTTGTAGATCATTTTCCATGCTAGAGTTTCAAGGTTCACCTCTTTCTTTCCATTTGTTACATAGCAGTCTATAGTATGGTCTCAATTATAAACAATGCAGCAATGAACTCCAGAAGGTACTTGTGCAAATGCTTGGGAAATGGTTTTCACAGTGAGGTTCCTGGACCTCCAGCAACAATCCTACCTGGGAATGTGTTAGGGATGCAAATTCCCAGATCTCCTGCACTCCTGCTGACTCAGAAGCTCACCAGATTGCTGGCAAGGCTCAGCAGTCTATAGTTTAACAGGCCTTCTAGTGATTCTTATGCATGATAACATTTGAGAACCACTGGCAAGTGTGTGTGTACACATGTGCAGACACAAGTGTGTACACATGTATACATATATGTATGTATATGGTACAGTTCTGGTATACAATGATATATGTGTTCCTAGACATCATGGCACTGTACAAAATTATGTAACAAATGTCACAGGGCTTATGAAAAAATGGTGCTGGGGCACAACAATGAAAAACTGATCAGTGACACACTATAAACAAAATCTGGGAATCTAATAAAATAGTATAATTTTCTACATGTTAAATGATTAAATATACAAATGCAGTAGTAAACACTGTACTTTCTCTTGGAAGAACCTGCTGTTTGCTTGTGGAAGTTAGCATTGGAGAGGTTGCCCCTGTGACTTACTGTGTAGTGGGGAAAGGAGGGTTAATCTGAAATCGGAAGGGATGTTTTAACACCAAATGTGGTGGCACATGGTGAACTGAGGCAGTTGGTCGTGTTGAGGTGTGTGCATGTGAACATTTTGGGTATTCCTGTGTGACTCAGTTCAGTTGGTTACAGTTTTGCTTTTCTTATGGATGAAATTGTGCATAAACAAATGTGAAATTGGAGTTATGTCCCCAAATTTCCCAAGTACTTTTTTTGTATTGGAAGAAATTTGTCTTTAATATAACAGAATACATTATGTTATAGCAGAACTGAAAATATACATGTATACATATATACATTTATATATACGTATATATATAAAACATAGACTCCATACACTGCACCAAATGCTGTTTTTCCACTTAATTCTTTTCACTTACTATCTCTTAGAGCTTTTCACACATCATCATAGAGTTACTCATTTTTTAAAAATTGCATTTAAAGCATTAAGAGATGAATAAACTGATCTCCAAAATGCTTGCAGCCATTTATGCTCCCACTAACATACTTTTTACATCCTATTGCCTATTATAAAATTCATTAATTTTTGCCAGCCCAGTAGTTAAATTTCTCATTCCTCTTCCGTCTCTCTCTCTCTCTCTCTCTCTCTATATATATATATATGTATGTATGTATATATATGCATATATATACTGTAAGAAATGATTCCCATAAATACACTGATAGAAAAAGGAGCTTTAAAAGTGTGAAATAGGTGAGTAGGTGATGAGGTGGTACTGCAAAAGGAAAAAAAAAGAAATAAAATGAATATGTGAGAAAACAAGAAAAGCTTATTAAAAAGGGAAAGAAAAAGAATTCCCTTTTCACTTATTTATTTTTTTTTAACTTCTACCTTTGCCAATGCCACTTACCCACTTTATAAGATAAGACATTGAGTTGACCCTGTTGGGATTCCATCTATCACTCTAGCTAGTTGACATGTCCAAAAAATGCAGCTTACACTGTTAATTCATTCTCCAGCAAAACACGCCTGAGGGCATCAGATTCTACTGTTTATCAGTGTTGGGCTCCATGGCCCTGACAAGCTGAGAAGATACAGCCGATCGGGGTGATGTGATGGATTCCCATGGGAGTCTGGGGCCCCTAAAAGCAAAAGCTGCAGAAATGCAGGTTTATGCAGGTGTCAGATGTTTTCCTGTAAAGAGGTTGGCAGTGGACATAACTGCTTCCAGCTGGGCACATTACCAGGCAGGGAGAGCATAATGACTTAATAATTAAATCACATTGGTTTATGATCATTGTTCTTATTAGGAAATACCATTGCCTTTGGGTGACTTATTGTGTGAAACTGAATTTTCATATAAACATTGTGACTTTGCATTTATTTGTAATATATTTGCATAGATATCTCTAAATCAGAATGGCTTACTAAAAGTAATCACCAAAAAAGGAAGATGGACTATTCATGTAAAAATGCCAATGATACTCAAGGAAATGTAGAAATGTAATGTTGCCCCTTCGAGTTCAGTCATATGAGACGTACTTTCCTTTACCTGAAAGCAGCAGGAAGGGAGAACTAGTAGCTGTATCCATTTCTGTTTTACAATTAGGCTTTTGTACCTTGAAGTCTCAAACTACACTAGGATTAATAAAATATAAAGAATATAAGAGTTTTATGAAATGAACATTTCATTTTTAAATTAAGGACTGGCTTTTCTGTCCTTGTAGTTTCCTGCTATGGAGGGAGGGTGGAAAGAAAGTTGGAGGGGAGGAACATTTTAACTCATAAAAGAGCTTTCAGTCTCAAGAGGCTTGGAGCAGCTGCTCTGAAGCAGGTGCTGCTCTGAAGCAGGCAAGGACATTGAAAAAAGCCTCTCTCTCTCTCTCTCTCTCTCTCTCTCTTTCTCTCTGTCTCTCTCTCTCCCCCTTCACTCTTCCCTCCTCCCTTCCCTCTTTCCCTCCCTCCCTCTCTCTCTCTTTTTTTGGTTACAATTCTTTGAATTCCCAGCTGCAATGCAGTTTAAGTACAACTCTCAGAATCAACCCTGTGTTCAAACTTTAGTGATGAGTTGCAAAGACAAAGACAAGAATTTCTCCCACTCATCCACACCCAGGGCCAGCTATGTAATTTGTGAGACTCAGTGAAAAATGAAAACATAGGTCCCCTTGTGCAGCAAGCTGAAAAAATGCCATACAAGGCTTTGTCTTGTCTTCCATGGTATCTCTCTTGTCACAGTATTTTTTGTTTGCTGTTTACTGCTATTATAAGAAAAACTAAAAATTTGTATCATTAGCATGAATTTTACCATTCATTTTTTTTTTCATTTTTCTTTTATTATTCATATGTGCATACAAGGCTTGGTTTATTTCTCCCCCCTGCCCCCACCCCCTCGCTTACCACCCACTCCACCCCCTCCCGCTCCCCCCCTCAATACCCAGCAGAAACTATTTTGCCCTTATCTCTAATTTTGTTGTAGAGAGAGTATAAGCAATAATAGGAAGGAACAAGGGGTTTTGCTGGTTGAGATAAGGATAGCTATACAGGGCATTGACTCACATTGATTTCCTGTGCGTGGGTGTTACCTTCTAGGTTAATCCTTTTTAATCTAACCTTTTCTCTAGTTCCTGGTCCCCTTTTCCTATTGGCCTCAGTTGCTTTAAGGTATCTGCTTTAGTTTCTCTGCATTAAGGGCAACAAATGCTAGCTAGTTTTTTAGGTGTCTTACCTATCCTCACCCCTCCCTTGTGTGCTCTCGCTTTTATCATGTGCTCATAGTCCAATCCCCTTGTTGTGTTTGCCCTTGATCTAATGTCCACATATGAGGGAGAACATACGATTTTTGGTCTTTTGAGCCAGGCTAACCTCACTCAGAATGATGTTCTCCAATTCCATCCATTTACCAGCGAATGATAACATTTCGTTCTTCTTCATGGCTGCATAAAATTCCATTGTGTATAGATACCACATTTTCTTAATCCATTCGTCAGTGCTGGGGCATCTTGGCTGTTTCCATAACTTGGCTATTGTGAATAGTGCCGCAATAAACATGGATGTGCAGGTGCCTCTGGAGTAACAGTCTTTTGGGTATATCCCCAAGAGTGGTATTGCTGGATCAAATGGTAGATCGATGTCCAGCTTTTTAAGTAGCCTCCAAATTTTTTTCCAGAGTGGTTGTACTAGTCTACATTCCCATTCATTTTTATATTGTGCAATGCCAGTTTAAATGAAAATACAGCAGCATTTAACTTGAACAGGGAAATGCTGAAATGGCACAGTTTATATTTTGTAGTTTATATGTGGAACAAAATAGTCCTTCTTCTTCTTCTTCCTCCTCCTCCTCCTCCTCCTCCTCCTCCTCCTTCTTCTTCTTCTTCTTCTTCTTCTTCTAATTCTCCTCCTCCTCTTTCTCTTTCTCCTTCTTCCTCCTTCCTTCCTCCTTTCTCTAGCTGGGGATTGAATTCAGGGCCTTGTGTGTGCTGTGCAAGGGCTATACTACTAAGCTGCATCCTCAGGATTTATTTTACTTCTTAACACAGAGTGTCTACCAATACTCTGTACCTTTGGTTTACTGATGAGTTAGGAAAGACTGAAAGGAAAAGAAATTAGGATTACCTTCTCATTCCCTTTCCTTCCATGTTATATTCAGTGTAAGAGATTGGCCAATACAGGGAAGTAGCAGGAGAAAGAAAGGATATGACACAGTTCCTTGATCATTTTGTTTCATAGAATGCCATTACCTTCTTTTAGTGATCTAAGCACATTCTGGTTTCACGTGGAAAGCATAGCCTTTTGGGGACTGTCCGAGGCCCTACTCTCTCAGTTTCAGAGTAACATGCTTATGTTGCAGGTATGTTTTGGTGGACTCCCACATGTGGAAGCCTCCTGGAGTTCTGGGGCATCATGAATGCTGTGTGCAAGCAGGGCACCCAGGAACTGCAGACAGTTTATACTTTGCATATCATTTGCATCTTCTTTGTTCACACACATGCTTCATTGTCCCCTCAGACTTCATGTGTAAAAGACAAGCTCCAAGATTCAAGTATTAAGAATTTCAAGAAACTGACAACAGAGTATTAAACCAGGTGGAGGACCATTCTGCATGCAGGGCTTGGATGGTGCATCCAGGAGGCTGAGCTCTTTCTGCATCAGAAGACGCTGCTGACTCCCCTGAAGGCTATGTGCATACTGTGTATGAAGGAGCCCAGTTCACTGCCAATAGTGTGTCTGTGCAAACTGTGTCCTTGCAATGATTCCATGCACTTACTTCACACTTAGTTAGATCTCTTAGAGAGCACTGGTTCCACAAGGAGTGCCTTTTAGATGGGTATTTGGAAGCTTTAGGCTATAGCTGGAACGAGGGACTCATTGTTGGATTGATCCCTTTATCCCCTTTAACATTTCTTATTTATCTTTCACCCCAGGATTTCCAGCAGGAGAACTCCAGAAGCCTTTCTTTTGGGGAACAGAATATCCTCGGTGAGTAAATTAGTAAAGAAACCAGTTACTGACAAGTTAGCAGGGCAGAACATTTAGGGTTGGCAAAGGACAGAATATACTCAAAGAACCAAAGTCAATGATTATTCAGCAGAAAGAGGGCAGGGAACCTAGCATGGGTCAGCTGTACTCTTACATTTTAGGACTTTTTATTGTTTATTAGGTCTTTGTTTTCTGATCCCTGTTACCAGAGTATATAAGTGGACAGGAAAGCCAGCTTCTCCATAGGTATTTTTCATTATTATGCACTTAATCATTCGAGTAGATGGTGATGGTCTAAAATCTTTCCAAGTAAAGAAACAATGTGAGAAAAGGAAGGAAAACTGTTTATAGAATGTCAAGGAGTCCAGTTTTGCTGTTCCAAGTGGTGCATGAAGGAAATAAGTCTGAAAGAAGTCTGAAACAGAAGGTTGAGATTTGATATTAGAGGGCTCTGAATGCCAGGTGAGGAGCTTGGACACTAATAAGCAAGAGAAGATACTGAAGTTTTTGAGCAAGTAATTATGACTATCAAATTTGTCTTTAGAAATATAACCTGAGTGGCTATAGAATGGGTCTGAATTGACAGTGTCTGGACTTAGAAATACTTGTTTAAAGGCCATTAATAACAACAGATTATAGACATGTAATTCAGACTTTTTATATATAGTGGGGGGTCTCATAATATTCATTTTCAAATATATGCCTTTGTGTAGCTCTGGTTCTTTAATGCATGGAAAATTTAGCCTTGATTTTAGGAGTCTTGTGTTTTGGTTTGGTTATATGACAACTTATATATGATAATGTACATTAAAAAGACATAGCATCACATACATATATATATATCAAAAAACTACAGAAGTAGTGTTTTGAGTTGGGGTTTCCCAGAAGATGCCCCTGTGATAAGGATTCAAGTGCAAGTAGTTCTTTTGGAACGTGTTACCACAAAACACTAGCGAGGGAGTCGGAAAGTGAGATAGTGAGGGAAGAAAGCCAATAAATTGTGCCCTATGAATCTTCTAAGATTGCCAAAATGCATTACCACTAACATAGTGGCTTAAAACTACATAAATTTATTAGCTTATTGTCATATAGTCCAACATAGGTCTCACTGAGCTGAATCAAGGTGTCAGCAGGGCTGCATTTTTTTTGGATTTTCCAGGATAAATTAATTTTATTTTTTGAGGCTTTAGAGGGGGCTCACATTCCATGGCCCATGGCTTTAGTCACATCTCCTTTTGAATTTCATCTCTCTTCTCCTTTTTAAAAAGTGTAAATGAAATTTCATTTTGAATATTTCCAATAGTCTAGTGAATGTCCATATATTGCCTTTAAAATAAAAATGCAAAAAACAGTTTTGGTGAATTAATTCATATTTCAACTTTTTATTTCTAAATTTTATTTTATTATCATAAATTAATCGTACAAAGTGGTTTCATTGTGATATTTCCCTTGTGGTTACATTGGGTCCAGCCAAATAATCCAGGATAATCTCTGTTTTCAAGTCAGCTGATTAGCAACCTTAATTCCATCTGCAACCTTCATTCCCCTTTGCCATGTAACATAACATATTCATAGGTTCCAGGGATTAGCATGAGGACATCTTTGGGAAGCCATTATTCTTTATCTCAGTCATTACCATGGACAACTGAGACTCTGTCTTGCTAACATTATGTTTCAGAGACAGGAGAGCTGGGTTGTTTATCCTTCATATTATGTTCCATCATCAATTGAAGGCTGCCACCAGGGGTGTTAACTCCCTGGTAGTCCTCAATCTAGGCCAAGAGATTTTGGTGGCTGGAAAAAGCAATCTGGTAGTTAGAAGCAATTGGATTGGTGCACTCAGACATGGTGAACCCTGTGAGGGAACAATGAGAGGCATCAATAAAGCCTACTGTAGAGAAGCCATCTTTTAAAATAAATGCAAATTCTAGGTTTTAACCAAATCCATTCATACCATCCCATGACTCAGATGCATAGTTTTCTTTCGTATTCAGATATTTGGAATTAATTTTTCCTATTTTTAAAATTAGAAATATATATATATATATAAAGTTCCATAAAATTAAATGCTTAGGCTGTTCGCTGTGATCCCTTCAAACTGAAAAAGTTCTGGAATTCTTTGATTCTGCTTACCATTAACAACTTGACTAAGCTTCTATTATTGTGGTAATTAGCTGGAGACTTGGAAACAGTCTGGTTAAATTTGGAAATTGTTAATTCAATGATTTGTTTATTGGGTCCGTGAGCATGCTTTTCTGACATAAGAGTCAGAATTATAGATGCTTAGGAATTATTGTTAAGGTCTATTAGTTCTCCCTTAGACTGAGCCATAGTTGATACTTGAGTGGGAGAGAGCATTGTATTTTTTTCCAAAAGAGTTTTATGTTCATGCTAAAGCCATCCATCCTTTATTAAGATAGCCACTCATGTTCTTTGCATTGGGAATATGAAGATGCTGTAAATGAGAATTACAGTCCAGTGAGCTGGCTTCCAATACATCCATTATGTAGTAATTGATAGGCAGCCAGCAGATTCAAAGGAGTGGGTGTCATTTCTACTCACGCTGGTCAGTTTAGCCTTCACCTGAGTCTTGGGTCTCATTATAAAGACAAGAACAAACCAAATTGCTTCCAGAGAAAATAATCGGGTTTATAAATGACCTAAACAACATTTCCAAAAAGTGTATGTTCCATGAAGTAGTAGTCATCCTTTCCTTCCCTCTGTGTTGGAGAATCATAGTACTCATCTTCTAAGAAATTCTATTAGAAACTGATTTAAATGTGTTTGACCCAGAGGTTCCTAAAGTCTTTTCCCTGTGTTTTTGGAAATGCTAGTCTAGAGTTCATGACTGAAATACAGGAATTGAAAGAACTTGGGAACATTTGAGGCTGGACCCTTGTAACTGTTTTAATATGTTTGAAAGAAAATTAAAGTAGCAGAATGATTTACTATATTTAGCAGAATCAGCATGTATATTAGAGACTACACTGGAATAATAGATTGAAGACATAGGGAAGAAATTTGAGGTCACCATTAGGAAGAGCTGTTTTACTTAGAACCACCCAAAGAGGTAATGGGCTACCTCAGAAGGGGGTGAGTTCTTAGTCATTGGGAATACCTAAGCAGATAGCTTATGGTCATTTGAATGGATTTGTTTCTGTTTGTTTTTGACACAGTGTTTCACTGTGTAGCCTAGGTTAGCCTGGAACTCCCAATACTCTTGCCTCAGCCTCCCCAGTGCTGGGATTATAGCTGTTACACCACCATACTTTGCCCTTTTAAAAATTATCACTAAGTTGCCCCAACTGGCATTGAACTTGTGATTCTCCTGTATTAGCCTCCCAAGTAGCTGAGATTATAGGCAAGAACCACCACACCTGGCTTGACTGGATTTTTATAGAGGAGCTCACACTTCTCCTAAAGAGTTGAACTATGTAACCTTAAAGCCACTTCCAACTTGGAGGTCTTTATAATTTTCTGATTCAAGCAGATGGTAATCTTTACTTGAAAAAAAATGTGAGATCATGGTGAGTTCAGATAGCAGTATAGTTATTTTGTTGTTGACAGTAAAACTTGTATATGTATTAAGCCCATTGGAGGCACAAAAGAGAAGATAAGTAGGTAGTAAAATTGTCACCTTTAATCTTGGAAGGCTGGATCTTTTTTTTTCCATTAATTTTTTATTAGGATATGTTCTTTGTACAGGAGGGATCCATTGTGACAATTCCAAATAAGCTTATATTGTACATTGGCTAGATCACCCCACCATCTCTCCTCCTCGGTCCCCTCCCCGCTCCACTTAAAACTATTGCAAGAGGTTTCTTTGTTCTATTTCATATAAGTATATGAAGTCTATCAACCATGTTCCCTTACCTTAACCTCAGGAAGGCTAGCTCTTCAATGCAGGAAGTCTTCTAGTTCTGGCCAGTTATATTATAAAAGACAGCTCTTCAATGCAGGAAGTCTTCTAGTTCTGGCCAGTTATATTATAAAAGACATATGAGAGGTTTTTTTAATGACATGCTAATTTAAATAATGTCCATTGATAAAATGGAGGATGTGAATTTAATATTATGAAACATTATCATTATAAAGCTTAGTCGTATAAAATTACTTTTTCTTTGTCTCTTGTCCAAATGATTGTGATTTTGTAACTGAGAATTGAAACTTACAATGCTTCAATCATTTCTGAATTCTCTATTATCCTTTGCAAATAGAAGCTTGTTGGAGCAGTTCCTCTTAAGGGACATTTATTACAGAGCAGTTTCTGTAAGCTTCCATTGTTCATACCTTAAAGTCTTCTAGTCAATAGCATTGGCTGAGAAATGTAGAGGACTGAGTACTAGTACTTCACTCACAGGGCTGAGAAACTGGAAAAATGAAATGTTGCAGGGTGCACAGTGATAGCTACTGCTGCAAAAATTAGCACTTTGTAAAATCACAAGCTTGTCCCACACTGCTATATAGCTGTATGATTGAAATGCACAATTTTACTCTTCTTTAATGAAGGTTTGCAATGATGGAAACACAGTAGGAAGCATTTTTTTCAAATGCAAATTACCTTGCAGGAAAGAAATAATAAAGAAAAGAATTGCCAACAAGGGGAAAAATTGAATCTTAGAGCACTTTCTTGGGCATAGTTGAGACAAACAATTAGCACGTTAAGGATCATTATGTCCTGTAATAATGAATAACATGTTGCTTCAAAAAATTCTGTTCATTCCAGTTATGGGTCGTATGTATTTGCTGGTTGACTTTGATGGTGCCTGTCAGGAACCAAGTGTGAAGTATTTTTAGCATAATTGCAAATCTCGTGACGAATCCGCATACTAATCATCCTAAATCGTCAGTAATCCTCACCCACAGGTTAAATGGCTTAAATAAGTTACATATACACCTGTCACTTGTATGGAATGGTAAAGTTAATCAATCATTAGTTAAATCATTGTTAACTCTCAGTGTTTACTTAGGTACAGAGTATTTAGCAGTGACCAAGTAGATAAGGGTCTGGCCTGCATGGAAATTATAATCGACACAGAAAATCCCAGGCACACACATATGGAAACCTCATTATTGATTTCTTCATATATTATATGTGTGTTTTGTTTCAGTTATCTATTGCTATGTAACAAAGCACCATCAAGCAGCCATTTATTGGTTCATGATTCTGCAATTTGGGCAGGACCAAGCTGAGACAACTTGTCCCTTGTTGGCTGGGGCAGCTCCATAAGGCTGGATGATCTAAGACTTCATTTAGTCCAATGGGTGGGGTCTGGCAGGTCCTCTCTCTCTTCTTTCAGAGTCTCTTAACTTTTGGCATCTCTGCCTTGCTTCACTTGGCCTCTTTTCCTCCAACTGGGAGGAACATTGTAGCTAACTTCTGGAAGGGTAGAAAATGGAAATTGTAAGATCTTTTAAGAGTTAGGTCCAGAAGTCACACCTGACTTCTTCCACTGTGTCCTGTTGGTCATAACAAGTCCCAAGGTGAGTTCAGATTCTAGGGCAAGGAAATAGACCACCTCTTAATGAGAGAGGGGGCATGTGCATTCAGGGACATGTGGAATTGATGGTGGCCCCTATTATGGATACACTCTATCACATGCCTCTTCAAAGGTAAAGAGAAATAATACAACGCCTTTTCCAAATCTGATTAAGGTTTCACAGTCTTTGCTATTCAGTTGTCAGCTTATCTGCTGCAGAAACAGAGGAACGTGACTATCTTTGAAAACAGAGTGATCCCTTTTAATCTCTGCTCTATTCCTTTTTTATGACTACATTTGGAAAATAATTTAACTTCTAAGATTAGAAAAACTTTTCAAGTTCTCAGATAAAAAATAGTCTGTTTACTGACAGGATCTTTTTCAAGCCCTGTTTTTAGATATTCATAAATATAAAATATCTGTAGAACAGATACAGAATCATAGAGGTCTCAGGGCTAGAAGGGACTTGAGAAATCACCTCTTTTATATCCCTAATTTCAAGGGTCCACATAAGGTCACAATGACTATGTTAGAATTTATACTTTCTTTGTCCCTTTCAATTAGAAGGGTATGTTTATACAATTTGCTTTATAGTTTTATGGGTATGCTTATTAGATTTTTATTACTATAGTTACCAGAAAACAGATTATCTTGGCTTTCCATTGAAAAATTAAAGTTGATTATACTCTCGGATTCATGCTTCTAATTTTCCCCAAATTATGTATTTATGACATAGATCTCTGAGTTATGGTGCTATAGGAGTAATCGTTGGCCATGAATTTACACATGGATTTGATAATAATGGTAAGTTCATTTTATGAGCTGTTGTTTTTATAATAATGTTGACTATATGAGTGTTAATTGGTGTTATTATCTTTGCATAGTGGCATCATCATAGATTGAAGATTATCCAAAGCAATATGATTGCTGATTGAAAACTTGCTCTCATGTCTTGCTGTGATCACTTGCAATAAATAAACAAGTATTCCCATTGGCGATCAGGACAGAATGCAAAAAATGTCCTTGTAGTTTCAATAAAATTACCTTTGCATTTGGATCAGAATTGCTGTAGCAGTCATAATAGTTGCAGGAATTGTATTATAGCTTCTCCTCTTTGTCATTTTAAAAAATTTACCATCTTGAGGTGTGAGCTCTGCCTCAATGATGATTGTATGTGTAGCACTGTGAAGTTAGGCTTTAGAAGCATGACTCACTGGTTCTTTTATACAATTTCCAGGATTATACAATACTTAATCTCTATTTTTTATTTGAATTGGCTTCTATCCAAAATTTGTTTTAAAAAGGTGTTGCTTTCCTAATAATGCACAATTCAGAACATGCTGTGTATCTTTAGGACATTTAAGCAAAAAGAAGGAGCAGAACATAGCCTACACTAAAGAAATGGTCACCTTTGAAAGTCCTTACTTTTAATCAGTGCTCCTTTCTCTTTTAAATTTGGAGCATTACTGGAAAGCTACAAAAAAAAATCTCTGGAGCAAATTACTACCACATCCAGCTTCAAGAACCCAGCTGGCCCAAGGCAATGTTGTCTAGAAGGGAACTCCTTTCTCTTATGCCTGTAGTGTCTTCAACATCCTTTCCTACAAGCCTACTGCAGGACTGAAGACCCCTTAGGTTCTTTTTCTTCTGAGAAATTCTTCTGCCACCCCCATCAGACTTTTCTTAATCACTTAGGTTCTTTTTGCTACTCTGGTCTCCCCTTCCTTGTTAAAATGTAGCTGCCTTGTAGTCATCTTACTCACCAGGGCTAGACTTTCTGCCTTAGGGTGTTTGGTCTATCTGAGATGAGAATCAACTGAGAAACAAAAACAAGTGGTGCGCAATTGGTTCTGGATCTTTCTTCCTAAGAAATTTAGGTACATTTCTCCTGTAGAACATGCTGGAGTCTGTCTATAGTCTTTCCCAAAAGACAGAATCTAATGATGGCAATTTCGCTTGGTAGCCAGTACATGTCCAATAACTATGTAATGATTGGTTGGCTAGTGGGTGGAGGGCAGTGACCCGAAGGAGTGGTGTTAGTAACATGCAGCCTTGCTAAAGAGATTTGGATTGTTCCAATTAATGTCTTGGCTTTTGGGGGGCTTCCTTGTAAGCTCTTCCTTTTAAGCCCTCTTTGTTAGGGTACTATTGCTTAGAGGAATTTCTTATAAATTATCTGCATAATTAAATTAAAACTATGCCTCTGATTCAATAGTAAGATTGAATATAGAAGATTGTGTAAATGTACCCAAACTGTTGTTTTGAAGGATGTAGAGAAAATGAAGAGCAAGTGAGCATGTGCTAAGAAATCATGTATAACTAATCTTTTTTTCCCATTATGTTCTGGAGATTTCCATTCCTGTTTCAAGTTCTCTTTTTAGAGCAACTTTCCTTGTCCAAGCAGGACAGATGGATCTTCCATCCACCCTGATGACTGTGGAATGACTCATAGCAGAAGGTTTATGTGTCTGTTGGCTCCTGGCAACTTAGAGGAAACAGGTTCCTATAAGGCTGAGTCAGAGTCTGTGGTCCTATTGTGTGGATGACTCATTAGGGCTATTCCTATGGATTGTTTGGAATTTCACTAGTAGTGGCGCTTGAGTTCCTCCACTGGCTTTCTGAATAAAGGCATTTAATCTCATGATCCAGAGAGCATTTCGTGTCAAATGAGGTGAAAACACAGAATCCAAATTGGGTAAGACTGGTGCGTGTTTTAAATTGATGAATCTCATTTTAAAAATGCCCTTTGTTCCTTAGAAGGAAAGACCTTCTTCAATCCTCTTCCTCGTTTCCCGGTTTTTACAAATAACTCGAGAATGCAGGAGTTGCTCTCAGGAAGTGTTCCCTGTCATTGCAACTGCATTTTGAAAGCTTGTTTTTGTGAGGAAAAGGAAAGACAAAGAGTTTAGTTTTCATAAATAATGCAAATGTCTTTTAACTTCATTTTCGCTAGGTAGAAAATACGATAAAAATGGAAATCTGGATCCTTGGTGGTCTGTGGACTCAGAAGAAAAGTTTAAGGAAAAAACAAAGTGCATGATTAACCAGTATAGTAACTATTATTGGAAGAAAGCTGGCTTAAATGTGAGTACAACTGTGATTAAGGGGGCATCTTATGGGCCATTTTTCCTCATTTGGACATTAGCTTGCTTTAGACCATTGGCTCTCAAAGTGTGCTTCTGAGATCACCAAACATCTGCCTTCCCTAAGAACTTGTTAGAAATGCAAATTCTCGAGTCCAGCCCCAGACATGCTGAATCATACTCTCTAGGGGTGAAGCCTGATAGTCTGGCAGTCTGTCTGTCTGTCTTTTTACAAACCCTTGGGTGATTCTAACATAAGCTAAAGTTTGAGAATCACAGGCCTAAACATTAGTTTGTTTGCCTAGATTCAGATTGATGTTGAAAATCCTGGAGTATAAATACTATTTGTATAAATCTCCTACATTCCACATCGTTTAGAAAATTTCTATCCAAACTACTGCTTAGGTTTAATTCACTGAAATTAAACTTCATTAATTTGAACAACAGGTCTGAGAATTGGTTGAGGGTTCTTGGTTATAGAAGTTTTAACAAAAGAAATGTTTATTTTAAGCATTTATTTTCTGTTACATACACACATATCATTTCCATAAATGCATAAATGAAATTTTATACATGCTTTATATGTGTGAAATTTTTTTTATTGTTTTATTATTCATATGTGCATACAAAGCTTGGGTCATTTCTCCCCCCTGCCCCCACCCCCTCCCTTACCACCCACTCCCTCCCCTTCTTGCTTTGACTTCCATTTGTCTCCTTCCCCTTTGCCTTTCCCTCTTGTCATTCTTACCTCCCCTACTTGTAATCAGTGTTAATAAACCTGATGTATATTTTTCCATGCTCATGTAAAGATAGACACACACATGCAACTTTAGTTCATTATTTCTAATGGCCCTGGTGGGAATATACTATAGTTTAGTCAACTCACCTCTTGTTGAGGGGTACACCTTCCAATAATAAAATGCTAATGCAATAAATACTTTCATTATGTGCATATTCTTTTCTCCCTATAGGCTAGATTTCTACTGTCACCAGAAAGTTATAAAATTTCATATTTCCCCAAGTGACAGATGAAAGGACATTTGTCTAATTGAGCTTTTATTTTCTTCTTAATTTCTGAAGAGCCTTTAAAAATAATAGTATAAATGTTAAAATTTTGTGTATTATTTATATTATATGTATTTGCCCCCTAATATGTTACACATCCTTTGGGCTTTGTTTATGGTGTCTCTTGACATACAAAGTGTGAACTTTTTTTTATAAATTCAAAATACTTATATCTTGTAGAAGAGTTTTTGCATTTCTTCTTAGTTATGAGGACATCCCTAATGCCTACATCGTTCATGGAGTCTCCTAGTTTTTCTGGGAAGTTTTGTTTTATTTTGTTTTGTTATTTTTCATTTAAATCTTCATTCCTGTGAAATTTAATTTTCTATGAAGTTTAATATGAGAATTTACCTATACTTTCTTCTAAAAGGATAGCCAATGGATCCAGCATTATTTATTAAAAGAATTTTTTTTTCTCTGAATATAATGTCAAAAATTCAGATATCAAGCTGGAGGGATAGCTCAGTGATAGAGCACTTACCTAGCATGAATGAAGCCCTGGGTTCCATCCCTAGCACCTTAAGAAAAAATTAGAATGTCATAAAAATTGAGAGTAGAATGGTGGTCACCAGAGACTGTAGAGTAGCAGGGAAGGAGGGTGGGGAAAAGTTTGTCTATGAGTACGATTTCATTTGATCTCAGAAGAAGGAATAAGTTCTTATGTTCTATAACACAGTAGGATAATTATAGTTGACAATCATGCATTCTATATCTCAATTTGCTGGAAGAGAGGATTTTGAATATACTGACCATGAAGAAATGATAAAAGTTGAAGGTGATAGATACACTAATTACTCTGGTTTGATCATAACACAATGTGTACTTGAATCTAAATATCACATTGTAGCCCAAAATATGCACAATTATTGTATGTCAAAGAAAAGTTAGAATCTCTTATACACGGATAAATTTCTAGGTTTAGGAACATGGATATGTTACTTAATATTCCTGAGTCTCAGCATCTTCATCTGTGAAATGGGTAAACATTTCTGACTTTATTAGTTTGTAGGAAGAATTAAGTGAATAAAGTAATATAATACATAATGCTCGCCATGCAGGAAGTTCTTAGTAACACGCAGTTAACATTCCTGATCCTCTGCGGCATACTCATAGCTACTCCTCCCTGGGAGAAAACAAACTAAGGACTCTGGGACTGATAAAAACAATACCAGGGCAGTTTTCTTGAAGGAAGAAAACAAATATTTCCTGGCAATATACATAGGCATGGAAGTTAGACTTTTAACTGAAGTGAAATGAATGTAATCCCCATAACCAGTCCTGTCATATTACTAGATATATATGTTCTACATTTGAGGAAACTGAGGCTTAAAGAGATTAATGCCCATAGTGCAGTCTAGATTAATTTAGATCTGTTTGACTCTAGAATCTATACTGCGTCCCCCAGATCATAATTTGGTTCTCTTATTTCAAGTTCATGTTGTATCTGGGTTATGTATGGGTGAACTATTCTTCAGTATCCATTTTGTCCAAAGTGTCAGCTACTGAAACTTAATTCTGACAAACGTGTATCTTTGTTACAAGGACAATAGAAAGGGCATGCATGTTTCAGCATAAATCCGCTTAGCCATCAGAAAACAGCTTCAGTGTCATTCCCACAGGAGAGTGGGTGGCTTCTTCTGTGGACATAAAGGCCCATTTTTAATTTTTCTGGTTTCAGTTGTAAGAGCTAGTCCTCTGCTTCTGGCTTTTTCTTTGCAGTGAATGGGGAACAGTTTAGGTGGGTCACCACAGATACAGATGCAGACTGCCAGCAGATGGTGAGTCCTGAGAGGTCAAACTCAGGCCAGGTGCTCTACTGAGATGGTCCAGAGTATAAAGGGCCAGAGGGGTGAGGCTACTCCAAAAGTGTCCAATTTAGGTATAAAACTTGAGTCTAAAGGAAGGAGGTAGATTCCAGCATAAGTGGATGTAAATATAAACACTATAGCCAGGAGGAGTTGAAACTTGAGAAGATACATATTAAGAAACAAAGGCTCTAGAGACCAAAGACTGCTTGGGTTGAATCCCTGATAAATGTGAGCAGCTCACTTAATCACTGTCTCAGGTCAGGTTCACTAGACACAAAAGCCCAGAAGGGGTTCCTTAGGTCAGTGATTTATTGAGGAAGTAGTTTTATAAGAAGCCTGTAAGGAAGTGAGGAACACATGGTTTTAAAGCAAGTTTAGCCTTACCCTGAATCCACAGAGGGTTCTAAAGCATGAATTGTACCATAGAAATTGTTCAGCCCAGGGGCAAGGAGCTGGGCTGTTCACTTGCACATCAGTAAGTTACTGGAAGATGGAGTATGACCTCCCAGCAATCTCCAGGTACGATACCCATAAACTAAGGCTAATCCTGAAGCTGTTGGCTGCTGCAGGAATGAATACATAGTCCTGGTAGAAAAGGGGATTTGGTAGGATACCAACAACATCTGCTGCACACCCAGTGATCCAGATCCTTATTTGTTAAGCAAGGGTGGTGACAATCGTTCTTACCTCATAGTCTTATAGTAAAAGAAAGAATGTATGTAAAACAGGAATGGTAACTTTTGGGAGGATCCTGGGTGATTACAGTAATTAATATTTGCCAAAGATTTATTTTCATTTGTTGGTATGTTTAATTCCTCAGTGACTAGGCTAGCTTAAAAGTAAAGAGTTGGTAGGACTCTGGCTTGAAAGTTTAGAGTAGGGTGTATTAGTTTTCTGTGGATGTTTGTCACAAATTATTACAAACTTAGTAATTTA
The DNA here is from genome assembly GCF_047511655.1 of Castor canadensis. Taxonomy (NCBI): domain Eukaryota; kingdom Metazoa; phylum Chordata; class Mammalia; order Rodentia; family Castoridae; genus Castor; species Castor canadensis. The sequence continues at coordinate 123,394,362 of NC_133405.1, read as the reverse complement.
AAACAACACAAACTTACTATTGAACAGTTTTGGTATGTCAGAAGTGTGACACAAGTCTCAGTGCCCTAAAATGAAAGTGTCAGCAGGGCTGTGTCCTTTTCCAGAAATAATAGGGGAGAATCTGTTCCTTGTGTTTTCTAATTTTTAGACGCTACCTGCAGTCCTTGGTTCATGGCCCTTCCTTCTTTGAAGCCAGCAATGAATGGTGGAGTCTTTTCCTGTTGCATCCTTCTGATACTCTCTTGCCTCATTTCTCTTATAAAGACCTTTATAATTATAAGGGACCTACTTAGATAATCCAGGATACTGTGCCCATCTCGAGATCCTTGACTTAATTACATCTTAAAAGTCCCCCTTGCCATTGTACAGTAACATATATCTAGGTTCTTGGGATTTGGATATAGACACATTTGGTAGGCCAGTATTCTGCTTACTACACAGGGATTGGCAAACTTTTCTGTAAAAGATCAGTTGGTAAATATTTCACAGTTTGTGGGGGCTGTAGTCTGCTGCAATTACTAAACTCTGCCATTGTAGCAAGAGAGCAAACACAAACAGTGTGTATGTGAATAGGCTTGGCTGTGTTCCAATAAAACTTGATTTATACACACTGAAATTTTAATTTCATGTAATTTCCATATGCTACAAGATACTGTTATTCTTTTGATTCCCCCATCATTGAAAATGTAAAATCCAGTCATACCTTGCAGCATATGCATAAACAAGTGACAGGTTGGCTTTGGCTGTGAGCTATATAGATTTAGAATGTTTCATCAAGCTCATATAAGGTTTTAAGAAACAGTTGAGAAGAATTTCTTCACCATGCTTGGCTGGGTGTCATGCATATTGCAAGCCTTGACCTTGTGGTCTGCCCCATTTCTATTTGATTTTTATTCCCCAAGAGAACTACCCTCCTTTTAATTTTTCATGGAAATTGCTGAAAGTAAAATGATAATAGTTGGTTCTGAAATCTATTTCCTGTGTGGATAGAAAATTTTTGGAAACACAGGCACAATGAAAAGAATACTCAAATTATGTGAGTTAATCAGAGAAAATAATCTGTGTATTGACATTCTATTTTTTCCTATTAAACCAGAGTCACTGAGAATATTGTTAACATTTTATTGGAGCTGGCTAAATTGGTGAGAATAAAGAGGTGGGTGAGAAAGTAAGGTGTAGCGTAATAAAGTAGAAATGATTATATTTAGAAGCACTTTGCTGGGGTGAGTTTGCCATCTCACAATATATTATGACTACCTCTGATTTATTGAGTATAATTTTCTCTTTAAAATATGACACTTTTGCTTGCTATAGTATTTATGCCTCTTGCTGAATGATAGTTGACTGTGAAACACTCTTTTTTTTTTCTTTTTGTTAGGTGAAGGGGAAGAGGACCCTGGGAGAAAATATTGCTGATAATGGGGGTCTGCGAGAAGCTTTTAGGGTATGCACTTCTATATTTGCTGTAGTTTTAAAAATTAAGCTATAAAAGCCTGAATGGGTGCACTTCAATTTATACTGCAGACATGTTAAGGAGTCTGGTATTCTGGAATTTCTGTAAATCGAGTTGTATTTCCCCATTGACTCTATTACACTCTATTAGATAAATACAGTTGCATTTTTTTCCTTTTGGGGTATAAAATCATCCTAAAGAATAATGTTTATTGAGAATTGTGTGTTTAAAGGATAGTTTTCAGAAAATACACTCAAATTCATACAAAAGTATTTTACAGAAATCTCCTTGGGGCTAGTTTCATATGAGTTTTCCTTGAGTACAGTTCTCTTTATGTCCTTCCTTATAATTTTCTCTTAAAATACTGAACTTCAAGTTATGACCAGAAGCTAGTGGTTGTCATATATTGGGCCAGGTAAGGGTCCATAATAGTGTTTCCATCATGCATTGGTCTGTGGTTAAACAAGAAACCTATGGGTAACGTGGAAAGGGTCATAAAGTGAAATGCATTCACTTTAAAGACCAGGCTGTTATTTCAAGGTTATAACCTTCCTATATTCTAGTCAAAATATTTTTATTTTATAAAACAATAATGATAAAGATGATAGCTTTTCCTGTTAGTTGGGAAATAATTGATAATATGTCAACCCCCAAATTTATTGCCATAGGGGCCTTGCCATGGTGTTAGATTTGTTTGTCACATGATAAAATGGAATGATCCGTTTTAAAGAATTATTTAACATCTGAACACTTTGGCCCAGCTGATATGGTGTCTATGGAGTATAAGGTCTTTTGAAGGTTCACCTGCTTTTCTATTAAGCAAAAAGCACAATTGACTTGCATTTCCAGGTGTTGATTTTCTTAAAGGCAAACTTGACACAATGCATTTTGTACATGGCAGGAATGTGCATTTGATATCTGTGCTGGATAAGAAAAGAGAAAAAAAATCATTGCAGAGGCTCATCCATTCTTCTTCTTCCACTAGGCTTACAGGAAATGGGTAAACGACAGAAGGCAGGGTGTTGAGGAGCCACTCCTGCCAGGCATAGCATTCACCAACAACCAGCTCTTCTTCCTGAGTTATGCTCATGTGAGTATACTGATGAAAGGGCATCAAAGTTGAAATGTGAGACTTTAGCTTGTGTCCTTAATCAAAGGTGTGGAATAAAAGTTTAATAATATGACTTGGATTTTAGCCAAAATTTTATCTTGCTGATTATTTTCAGGATAAATACCACCTTCTCACTGTTCTATGGAGCCTGAATAATTAATTGCTTGAATCAAGGTTTATTGGTATTTTTTATCAAGTGGGTCATGAACCCTATCATAACTTACTGCAATTGTGAGTTTTTCAGTATATCTTGACTTTTGAATGTATTCAATACTAATTGTAATCATTTCTAGTAACTTGTTCTTTGGCTTTCATGGCCCTGCCCTTTCCTACTTTTCTTCTTCTCCTTTGCCTAATTTGCTGACTTTATTCTGTTACTCTTAACCTGTGGGGACCCTCATGTCTGGGTTCCCAACTGTGAAATGAATATGCAAGGACTACTAGAGTAGGAAAAAGAATAACAAAGGCATGGAAAGCTATGTCATTCTTTCATGTATTTAATAGGTTCTTTCAGTAGAAATTCAAAGGAAGATGTGCATTAAGTAAGGCACAATTCTGGGTTTGAATGTTTGCCTGATGAGAAAAGTGCCAATTCTTTATAACTGGTTATTATACTGATTTATGTAACAAACATATAGACAACATTTTCAGGGAAGCTGGGGATATGTTGATGAAGGTACTAACGCATGGCCTCACAGTGGGGCAAATGCATATGTACATGCTCAAAGCTAGACAAAAGTTTTCATCAGTACAAGCTTTTGTTCCCAAGTCTTTGCATTCATTCTTTAGTAAGCTCATTCATCCCAAGCCTTCCCTGGTTGACCCTGGTTCAATGGAAAAAGAAGACTTGGGAGATGGGATCTTTTATTTCTTAAAGTGAACATGAAAACAAACAAAAAAACCCAATTATCATTTATCACTGTGATATCAACTAAACCATAGTCACCAACTAAATGACCTTCCTTTTAACTTTTCCGGTTTTCCTATGTCTGCCAACCCCTTCTCCGCCAACCCCCTGCAAATCTTGACATCTCCCTGTGTTAGGACCCGGAATCCTATTCCCCCGAGAGACAGAGAGCCAGGCGTGAATGCAATCAACAAAGCAGAGTTTATTGGACTGGCTAGCCAGGGTCGAGCTCCCACACGGACACGCAGGACCGGTTAGGAAAGCAAGACCCTGAGCCTCTTAGGGGGAAATCTTATATAGACTGCAGTGGCGTGCATATTTTTGTTATCAACATTAGACAAGCAGGCAGAGCACATCCTGCACGTACTTCACATCTTGCTCGTACCTCACATCTTGCTCGTATCTCACATCTTGCTCGTATCTCACATCTTGCATTCCTCACATTCTATATGCCCTAACTGAGCCCTGCCTCATTGCTTATCTTATCTACATGGGATGTTTGGTACTGGTTTCTCCAACAAGGGGGTTGGGGCCCGCTGAGACCTCATATTCCTTTCATTCCCCCCTTTCTTATGGCCTAAATTGAGGAATCATCCTCGAGAGGATGAAGAGCCTGATATTGTTGGCAGAGGACCAGAAGTTGGATAGTATTAATTCGACTTTTGACAAAAGTCATAAGTCGGTTTAGAATCCAGGGTCCTATGGTAACAAGCAGTAGGATGATTATTATTGGCCCTGCCAGTGCAGATAAAAGGGTAGCCAACCATGGGGACTGGTTAAACCAAGACTCGAACCAGCTTTCCCCTGCCTCTTTTTCTCGTTTTCTTTGTTCCAGGCTCTTTCGGAGTTTAGACATGGAGTCACGAACAACTCCGGTATGGTCAGCGTAAAAACAACATTCTTCCCCTAGAGCAACACATAGTCCCCCTTTTTGGAGGAACAACAAGTCCAGACCTCGTCGGTTTTGAAGTACTACCTCAGACAGAGAAGTGAGGGATTTTTCTAGGTGGCTAATGGAGGTTTCTATTCTCTCTATATCTTCGTCTATGGCTGCGCGCAGCGAAGACATCCCTTTATGTTGAGTAGCCAGGGAGGCTATGCCGGTCCCTGCCCCAGCCACCCCTAGGCTAAGTAGGGTAGCAATGGTTAGTGTAGAAATAGGCTCTCTCTTCTTTCTCTCACCTGTTCCTATATTCCAGTATGAATATAGACTTTCCTCCGAATGATAGAGGATGCGGGGCAGCACAACCACTATAACACAGAATTCTTTAGAGCTGTTAAACACCTTAGTTGATAGGCATGGGGTGAGTCCGGACCGCGAGCATAGCCACCACCCATTGTCCTTTGGAATTACCCATTTGATAGCATTTCCCCAGGTAGAACTGGCGTTAATAACAGTACATAAGTCCCGTCTGTTCTTTGGCACTTTTCCTAAGCAGGTTCCTTGGCCGTTTACCTGTTGTATGGTCAGACCTCTCTTACGGTCTCCCCAGGAACATTGAGTAGGGTTTTCCTCAGATGAGGTATCGTGAGTGGTGTTTAGCCCTATTGCCTCATAGAATGGGGGCCTCACATCATAACATAACCAACAGGAGTTAGTCATGTTAGGGTTGGTGTGGTTTAACGTCAGGAAGGCAGCACCCACTAGCTCCCAGAGGGGGTCTTTAGATGCGGTCATGAGACTGGGCCTCACCAGGGGAGGGCTGGTTTCTGATGGTCTTGGAGTTGTAACATTAGCCCGAGCTATGGTTGAGGGAAGGTGGTGAGTTGTGGAAGGTTGGGGAGATGGCTTTACATTGGGCGGCCTAAGTACCTTATTGGGGCCTACTGCTGTGGACGGTGGCCCTATGGGCTCAATTTTTAATCTGACCACTATGGTCGAGCCAGCATGTCCACCATATTTATAAAATACAAGTCCCCATACCTTACCTTGTATCCACCCAGGGGTGTCCTTCTTGCCAGTTTCAGTGAAAGTGACCTTGATTCTATCTAGATCCGTGGGCTGGCATTTATGGGTGGGTATTGGAATTCTGTGCCCCCTTAATATCCCATTTACAAAGGCAAATTTGACTAGGTCTGATTTTGATATCCCCCATTTCCATTCACTATCATTGGATGTGACACATGCCCATGACCTACAGAAGGAGTATTGTATCCCCCCACATTCCTGGTTCTTTTTGTGGCCGGGGCAGGCATAAAACCCATAACGTCGGGCTGACTCCGGGGCAGTAGACTTGTAGGCAGGATTGATGTCTCTGAAGCAGAACTGAAGCTCCGGCCACCAAATTCCTATGGGGGCAGTGCGAGTAGTCTCGTTGAGGGTGGTATGAGTCTCCCCATCGGTGAGTATCCAGGTTTGCTTATAGGGCTGGTGAGGGTTGGTTTCTGCGAGGCTCCCGCTCTGGGCATTGAGCAAGATCAGAGCGATCAGCCACCCCATCCGTGGCTGCTCCTGAAGGCTCTGCATGTTCCCGGGGCCACAAAAGCTTTAGCTTTAATGGGTTGTCTGGGTGCCGCCGTACAGTCCACTCCTTGACCCCTTCTTGTTTTTGATGATTGGCTCGACGCACGTGGGAGTGGTGGATCCAAGGTCCGATGCCATCAACCTTGAGGGCGGTAGGGGTAGTAAACAGTACAACATAAGGTCCTTTCCATCTAGGCTCTAGGGTTTTGGACTGATGCCTTTTAACCCATACCATGTCACCCGGGACTATGCCATGTTCCGGAGCCGGGTCCCTCTTAACAGCGTGGTATGCTTGAATTAAGGGCCAAATCCGTTGTTGCACTTTAGCTAAAGCCTGCAACATGGTCAGGTAATTTGGGGCCAGATCACCTAGTTCTGGGCTTAAGGTCCTCTGAATGATGGGGGGTGGAGCCCCATACAGGATCTCAAAGGGAGTTAGCCCATGGACATAGGGGGAGTTCCGGACTCGGAAGATGGCCAAGGGAAGGAGCGTCACCCAATCACCGCCAGTCTCCAGGGCCAATTTGGCTAAAGTCTCCTTTAGTGTCCTATTCATCCTTTCTACTTGCCCTGAGCTCTGGGGGTTATATTCACAATGTAGCTTCCAATTGGCCCCCATAGCCTGGGCTAGTCCCTGCAGGACCTTACTAACAAAAGCCGGACCGTTATCTGACCCAATTGCCTCGGGCACCCCATATCTGGGTATGATTTCCTCTAGCAAAGCCTTTGCCACTACCTGACTCGTCTCCTTCTTTGTAGGAAAAGCCTCCACCCAGCCTGAAAAGGTATCTATGAATACCAGCAAATATTTGTACCCAAACTTTCCCGGTTTTACCTCAGTAAAATCCACTTCCCAACTTCTTCCCGGAGCCCTCCCCCGTTCCCGAGTACCTGTATGGTGCCCCTCCCTTCGTCCTGGTTTCATGATTGTGCAGCTGGCACAATCTTCCACAATTTGGCGGACTGCTATGGTCTGGTTCGGAAATCGGAGCTGCGCAGATGTCAACAAGTCTAGTAATTTTCTCCGCCCCAAATGGGTGGACTTATGTAAGTTAGCCAACAGGAATCGTCCGAGTTTTTCAGGCAGAATTAACTTGCCTTCCAAGTCGCTTTTCCATCCGTCTTCCCCTTCTCTAAAGGGGGAGTGGGCTCTCATCCAAGTGAAATCCTCTGTGGAGTATTCTGGTCGGGGGGGGGTAGCGGAGGGAGCTCTGGGACCGGCACGTCTATCGCCGCAACCGTGGAAGGTTGCCCTGTCTCCATGGGAGGACTCACCATTGCTACTCTCTTTGCTTCTTGATCTGCTCTGTTGTTACCGACAGCTTCCGGCGTCTTGGCAGACTGGTGGCCTGGGACATACATCACTGCCACTGCCTTCGGTTTTTCCACTGCCATTAATAGACGCTGGACTTCGGCTAGGTTCTTTAGATGTTTTCCTTCTGCTGTGCGGAATCCTCTTTCGCGATAGATGGCCCCGTGGACATGGATGGTACCGAAAGCATAGCGGCTATCGGTGTAGATATTGACTCGCTTTCCTTTTGCCCTCTCCAGGGCCTCTGCCAAGGCAATTAATTCCGCTTTTTGGGCTGATGTTCCGGGTGGGAGGGCGCTGCTCCATACCGTATTTCCTTCTTGGTCGACTACAGCTGCCCCTGCCCTTCGGGCTCCATCTTGGAAAAAACTGCTTCCATCCGTGTACCAGTTTAATTTGCAGCCGGACAGGGGGGTATCCTTTAGGTCAGCCCGTACCTGTGTAACTTCGGAGAGGAATTCTTTGCAGTTATGGACAGGTGTCTGCAGTTCCGGGTTAGGCAACAAGGTGGCAGGGTTCAGGATTATGGGATCTGTGAATGTGATCCGAGGGGAATCCAACAAGAGCCCCTGGTAGTGGGTGAGCCTGGCATTCGTCATCCATTTCCCAGGGGGTTGTTTAAGGATTCCCTCCACCGGGTGAGGGGCCGTTACCCAGAGGGCCTGTCCAAAGGTTAGTTTATCGGCTTCTCTCACCAGCACGGCAATGGCCGCTATGATGCGGAGGCAGGGGGGCCATCCTGCCGCTACTGCGTCTAATTTCTTGGAAAAGTATGCCACTGGTCTCTTCCAGGGACCTAGCTGTTGGGTCAAGACTCCTTTGGCTACCCCCTTTTTCTCATCTATAAACAGAGTGAATGGTCTTGTAGGATCTGGCAAGGCTAAGGCAGGGGCCTGCAAAAGAGCGTTTTTTAGCTGATCAAAGGCCTGTTGTTCTCTCTCTCCCCAACTCCAATCTGGAGCTTCTTTGGTGGCCTCATATAGGGGTCTGGCTATTTCCGCAAATCCTGGAATCCAGAGTCTACAGAACCCCGCGGAGCCCAGGAATTCTCTCACCCCCCTAGTGGATGTCGGGGATGGGATAGCCAGAATAGTCTGTTTCATGGCATCAGTCAGCCACCTTGCCCCATCTGCAATCCGATAACCCAAATACGTCACTGACCTTTTACAGATGTGAGTTTTCTTGGCACTTGCCCGATACCCCAGCTCACCTAATTCCGTTAGCAGGTGTTCAGTAGCCTTGATGCACTCCTCTCGGGTTTCTGCCGCTAACAGTAAGTCATCAACATACTGTAATAGAGTGACTCGTGGGTGGCTCCGACGAAAAGGTTCCAGGTCCTGGCTCAGGGCCTCATTAAACAGGGTGGGAGAGTTTTTAAATCCTTGCGGCAGTCTGGTCCAAGTGAGCTGTCCGGATTGGCCCCCATCTTCTTGCCATTCGAAAGCAAATAGCGGCTGACTAATTTCTGACAATGGAATGCTGAAGAAAGCATCTTTCAAATCAAGGGTTGTATACCATACTTGCGAGGGGGGTAGGTGGCTGAGCAAGGTATAGGGATTCGGAACGGTGGGATGAATGTCCTCCGTCCGCTCGTTTACCTTTCGTAGGTCTTGCACAGGCCTATAGTCCCCGCTTCCCGGCTTTCGGACGGGGAGCAGAGGAGTATTCCAGGCAGACTGACAAGGTCGCAGTACTCCTTCCTTTATTAGCCTGTGGATATGAGGGGCTATGCCTCTTCGGGCCTCCTCAGGCATAGGATACTGTTTCACCCGAATGGGGAGAGCAGAAGCCTTCAATTGTATAACTACGGGCGGGAGGTGTTTGGCGAGGCCAGTTCCCGCAGTCTCCGCCCAGGCCGTGGGAAATCTTTTTACCCAATGAGTCATGTCCCCTCCTGGTTCCTGTTGACTCTCAAACAGACGATGCTCGTCAGCCAATGATAGGGACAAGACATGAATCGGGCTCCCTTCTCGATCAGTCACAATTATTCCATCTGGTTCAAAATGGATATGGGCCCCTATTTTGGTGAGTAGGTCCCGTCCGAGCAGGGGAGCGGGGCTCTCAGGGACGACCAAGAAGGAGTGTGTGACCTGGTGTTTTCCTAAGTTCACCTTTCTTTTGGTAGTCCATGTACATAACTGCGTACCGGTGGCCCCCTGAACAACACTTGTTCGTGCCTTGTTCAAAGGTCCATGTGCCTTGTTTAAAACCGAATATTGGGCGCCGGTATCCACCATGAACCCCATCGGCTTCCCCTCCACATGCATTGTTACCCAGGACTCGGGGAGGGGGTCTGAGCCCCGTCTCCTTCAGTCCTCTTCTCCGGCTAGTAGGACTCTGGCCTGCTCTACTGCTCGTTCCCTTTCCCTGTTTTCCCCCGGTCTCCTTCCAAACCCTCTTCTTCCCTTTAACTTAGGACATTCTCTCTTCCAATGCCCCGTTTCCTTACAGTAAAAACAGTGTTCCTTATCCGGGGTCCTGGCGTGGCCCCCTCCCCTGGGTTGGTCCCGGACACCCGCTAGGAAAATACGAGCCATTTCTCTCTGTTGCTTTCGGTTTTCCTTAGCCTGGAACTCCCGGTCCTCCTTTCTCAATTTCTCCTGGGCTTCCCTGTCTTCCTTTCTCTGTCTTTCCTCCCTTTCTTCTGGAGTTTCCCTAGCGGTAAAGACCTTTTCTGCTACCTGTAGCATTTCCCTTATAGTCATCTCCCCTAAGTTTTCCTGTTTATTGAGTTTTCTCCTAATGTCTGGGGCTGCCTGATTAATGAATGAGAGTACCACAGCAGACCGGTGGAGGTCCGCCTCAGGGTCAATCGGGGTGTACTGACGGTATGCCTCATGGAGGCGCTCTAAGAAACCGGCTGGGCTTTCGTTTTCCCCTTGAATGACTGCTTTTACTTTTGCAAAATTGGTGGGCCTTCTAGCGGCTGCTCGGAGACCGGCCATAAGAGTCTGGCGGTAGATCCGAAGACGCTCCCTACCTTCTGCGGTCCCGAAATCCCAATCAGGGCGGCGTAGGGGAAAAGCCTCGTCTATGGCCGGTTGGAGAGTTGTGGGTCTCCCATTATCCCCCAAGACGTTCTTCCTCGCTTCGTTGAGGATGCGCTCTCGTTCCTCCGTCGTAAAAAGAGTATTGAGCAGCTGATGACAGTCATCCCAAGTGGGGCGGTGTGTATGCATGATGGACTCCAGGAGATCTATGAGACACTTGGGGTCTTCAGAAAAGGGCGGGTTCTGCGTCCTCCAGTTATATAGATCACTGGAGGAGAAGGGCCAGTACTGAAACTGTTGCCCTCCTCCCGGTCCCCCTTGGCCCACCATCCGGACTGGAAGTGTAGGGACAGTTTCCTCCCCCTGTGTTGATGAGGGGGGCCCGTCTTCCCCCTCCCTTTCCCGGATCCCTCGGGGGCGAAGTCTTCGACCCATTCCTCCTCCTGCTGCCAGTCCTGTTGAGGAGGATGAGGAAATTTCCTCCTCCGGGGCACTGGCTTGGCCAGGGGGAGTCACGTATGGAGGCGGCCGATCTTCCTCTGCCCCTGCGAGGGATGGGTAAAGGGGGGAACTCTCTGGTAAGACCGGAGATGGTGAAGGAGATGCCCTAATTTGAGGACCGGTCAAGGTGGGAAGAGGAAGTTTTTCCTCCTCCTTTATGACCAAGGCAGGCGTGACTGGGGTTTTAGCCCCGGGGGCCGAACTGGAGGGGTGGGTCAGAAAAACTGTTAACCAAGGGGGAGGGTTCCTCACCAGATCCTCCCAAACCAAAATGTAAGGAACTTGGTCTGGATGGCCTCGATTGTCTGGCTGAAAAATGACTGCTTTAACCTTAGTGATCAGGTCTAGGGAGAGGGAACCTTGAATGGGCCACCCGACTCCAAAGGTGGGCCACTCTGCAGAACAAAAGGTGTCGAACTTACCTTTCTTGATGACCAGACCCGCATTTAAGGCCCTTTCTTTAACTTCTGGAAAGTGAGAAAGGATCAGAGACTTTGGGGTTGTTTGTCCCTGTCCCATTGTGGAAGGAGACTCAAACACCAAGAGAGATAGAACAAAAAGGGTAAAGGCAACAATAATTCCACACACACACAACACTCTCCAGCACTCGCTCGGACCGGTCCTTCTCTCACACTGGTGCGCACCCCATTCAACCTCCTCACCGTCCAACTGGGATATCAGGCCGAAAGGCGTCCACTTGACGGGTGGTCGGTCGACTAGCTCAATTAGTTCTTCACCTGGCGCCAGGGTTCCTAAAATGCTCGAGCCCAAATGAGAGGAAAGCCTCTCCCAATAGGACCCTGTGGTCCTCCTTGCGAGATTCCCAGGATGAATCTCCCTGGGGATTGGCCGAATCCCCGCCGCGGCCCAAATGGAACACTCAAGTTCCTCCAAATGAGGGTCTGGGATCCCCTCCCAACGCCTAGGACTTGGGATCGCCCCTGCTTTCTCGCAGGCAGGTTCTGTCTCTCGAGAAAATGAAATCTCGGTGGGACCTCCAAATGTTAGGACCCGGAATCCTATTCCCCCGAGAGACAGAGAGCCAGGCGTGAATGCAATCAACAAAGCAGAGTTTATTGGACTGGCTAGCCAGGGTCGAGCTCCCACACGGACACGCAGGACCGGTTAGGAAAGCAAGACCCTGAGCCTCTTAGGGGGAAATCTTATATAGACTGCAGTGGCGTGCATATTTTTGTTATCAACATTAGACAAGCAGGCAGAGCACATCCTGCACGTACTTCACATCTTGCTCGTACCTCACATCTTGCTCGTATCTCACATCTTGCTCGTATCTCACATCTTGCATTCCTCACATTCTATATGCCCTAACTGAGCCCTGCCTCATTGCTTATCTTATCTACATGGGATGTTTGGTACTGGTTTCTCCAACAAGGGGGTTGGGGCCCGCTGAGACCTCATATTCCTTTCACCTGATTAGAAAGATTGGATTTTTAAGTCTTATTTTGATTTAACTATCCTCTTTTTATGACGTATGCATCCAAAGCTGGATGTTTCATTCTTTTAAATGCTTGTCAGATGCAACCTCTCCTTCTCCCCCTCTTTTAGGCATTCCAGGTTGCTGTAACAAAGTACTATAAACTGAGTCGCTTATAAACAGCAGAAATTTATTTCTCATAGTTCTGGAGGCTGGAAGTCTGAGATCAGGATGCCAGTAGGGATGGGTTATGGTGAGGGCTTTCTTCTGGGTTGCAGGCTGCTAACCTCTTGCTGTTTCCTCATGTAGTAGAAAGAACTAGTTAGCTCTTTGGCCAGCTCTTATTAGGGCACCAATCCCACTCATGTGGGTGCCACTCTGATGACTTAATACTTCCCAAAGGACCCACGACCTAGACCTATTACATTGGGACTAGGGTTTTAACATATGATTTGGGGGGAGACATAAACATTCAGTCTCCGTTACCCCTTCTCATCACCTATAGGCTAAACCTTTATATCTTTTCCTATGGATTATCAAAGCAGCCTTATGGCCTGTTTTCCTGATTTTGGGATATTTTACCATCATTTTTACATTCCACTGAAATACCACTTTTATCTCATTACTGATCTACCAAAAAGGTTCCCAAATGCCTACCACATTGAGGTCAAACACTTCCATCTGGCTTTCAAAGTTCTCTTTCTGATCCAACTCCATCTGATCCTCTTTAATTTCCCACAGCTCCATTGGATGAGAAAAATTCAGTCTTAGCCGGGCAGGTAGCTTCACTTTCATCCCATAATATCATTCCCATTACTGTCTCCAAGCCTTGCTTCTGATTCTTCTTTTATGATGTGATCTCCTTTCTACTCTTCCCCCTCAAAGTATTCAATCCCAGCTCATCCTACAGGATCCATGTCGAGTTTTACCTCCTCCACATCTTCCATAAACTCTTCCCCAAGGACTCCAGTCCTCATTATTTTCTTTTATCTCTAACTGCTTTTATACACTTACCTTCATTATCATGCAGTTGAATACTTAATTGCTTTCAAAATGTTCAAGACTTTCAGTTTTATCTCCACAGCTAATCTTCTGGATCCTTACACTTCTTACATACCTCCAAAACACCCAGCAAAGAAGCTGGATGAATTGAAGACACTTGATATTTTTAGACCAACTGGTTTTAAAGGATAAGACTAACACAGTTCGACTAAGGAGACTTCTTTTTCGTTCAGTACTGGGTCAGATATTAATATGAGTGCTCAAGAATAATAGAATTTTCTAGAGTTAGGGTTGGTAAACTGGGGCTAAATATGGTCTGCTGCCTGTTTTTATAAATAATGTTTTATTGGAAAATAATTACACTGTCATTTATCTTTGTCTGTGGCTAGTTTTGTGTTTTAGTGGCAGAACTGAGTAGTTGAAGCAGGGACCTTATAGTCTTCAAAGCCTATAATATTTATCATCCATCTCTTTACAGAAAGTTTGCTAACCTCTGATCCAGAGGACAAGGTACAAGGGTCCATCAGTTCTTACTGTTTACATTCCTGTCAATAATGTCTTTTTGTAAATAAAATAAACTAATTGATAGTGATGTTATAATTATGATTTTGAAATGTCTCCAAATATAATACCAAACCATTCCTGATTTATTTTAAGCTGAGGAGATTTAGGAAAAAAGTGTAAAGCTATTTTTATCACTAATGAGAAATTTATCTTAGAGCTTTTCTCACTGACATATTATGATTTTTCAATTTTTTGCACATTGGAGTAAGTCTGCTTATAGGGAATAAAGTTATTTTCCCTCCTGGAAGGTACTATGAAAACACTAACAACTCTAATGTGTTTTCAGAAAGCTCTTAAATGATATATAAAACAAAAACAGTACTATATAATCATGTAAGTATATAAAAAGAAATGAGGTAAAATCAAATGCCCAAAACCAGTTCACATTAGCTAGCTTCTGAGGAAATTAAGGAATTACAAGAACATCTTCAAAATCAAATTCCAAAGCATAGTGACTGATTGTTTCTCTTTATCAAAAACAATAGCATCACATCACCTTTCCTGTTTTCTCTGTCCCTATAGTTGCTGTGACCTGTCAATTTGTTTTTTACAAGTGTTGTTCTCATCCTTCTAGTTTTTTCCATCCCTGTTTCCACTTATTGAGTGGACATTAATTGCCTAAAAATCATCTAACTAGTGTCTAATTTTTTCTTCCTTCTAAACACCCCCACCATAAAAATCTTTGAAAAATATAGATTTTATTTTCTTGCTCAAGAACAATGTTTAAATGTAATTCAGACACTTTGGCATGTAGCTCAGGACTTCAAAAATCTGGCACAATCTTCTCTCTTCCCTGGTCACTCACTGCTGCTCGCTATGTAGCATATATTTCAGCCAAGCGGCATGCCATGCCTCATCCCTGGCTCTAATCATTTTCTCATTTCCCTTTCCACTTGGAATGTCTTCCCCCACATTCATGTGTCCTAGTTCTATTCATACTTCAAGACTATCATATTTCAACATGTACAAGTCAGTATTAAATTGTGCTGCAGAAACAAGCGACACTATAAAAGTGTATTTCTTGCTCATGCTCCATGTACAACACGTGCTAGAAGTGGGGCTCCGCACCTAGTTTTTACTCAAGGACCTGAGTTTTGGAATCTTTATCTTGACACATACTTCCATGAACACCACAAGAGTAATAAGGAAATATGAGGAACTATGCATTGGCCTTTAAGGTAGCATGTTAAATCGTTCTTAAGGCTATTAACATTTCTGTCAGTTTTTTAAAGCTTCTGCTAGGAAGTGACATATATAACTTCTGCTCATATTTACTGGTTAGAAAAAGTCAGATAGCCATGTATAACTTCTCTGACCATAATCAATTTTGTATGGCTGATTCATTCTATTGATTCAAATGAGGATGGTTAAATTTGATAAAGGCTATTTAAAGCATTAAATTACTTGAGTGAATACATAGGTGGATTACTGGGCACATATATGATTCCTTTGATTTGAAGCACTTGTCTGTAAACCTTCCTAATTTGCTGAAATTGTGGAATTATTCATATTCTACTCTGGGGATTAGAATAAGATGTTACTACTGATGAAGGTTTTATCTGATCTACTAAAGCTGTTTGTCATCCATTGATTCTAAAATTATTCTTCAGTATAATTTGGAACAGTTAAAATAGAAAATGTATAAATGGAATGGAAATGCATTTATTGGGATGCCTTTCTCTTCTAGGTGAGGTGCAATTCCTACAGACCAGAAGCTGCCAGAGAACAAATTCAAATTGGTGCTCACAGCCCCCCTCAATTTAGGTAAATGGGCAAATGGGTGACACCAATTTTTAACTGTGTATCTCCCTGCTCTCCACACACCCCATTCCCAGCTATCCCAGTGCTAGATAGGTTTTATGAACAAAACCCTGTATTGTGAACTGTATGACATCCATTTTGTAGACAACAAAATCTGGTCAAACACAAAGTAAGCATCATTGCTTTCATTAGTAGTAAACTGGTTTACTCAACTAAATTTCTATTGGCAGGCACTTGTACACATCTCTAGTCTAGTGTTGCATCAAGAGATCTGGAAGGCTCCAAAAATAATTGCAATCCAAATCATAGTTTTAGTACTAAATTCTGTTTATTATCTTGTAGCTTTTGGAAGGCAACAATCCATAGATGTCTTGAGCACCATAGGTGCTCAGTAAACTGGAATACTCAATTTATAAACCCACTTTTTTTTTTTTGGTCTGGACCAAATAAGAACAGAATTTGTTTTCTCAAAAGAGGATGTGATCTGATGTATTCTGCCTTAAAACACCTAGAGCTCTCGTTTATTTCCTATTAAGGGATATCCTATTTAATACTATGTATTTATTTTTTTGCATAATCAACCAACACACATGAATGACTGCCCTCTTTCTGAATAGTTCTGAACACAAGCAGATATATGGTGATATTTAGCAATTATAATTCACATCTAGAGTCAGGGACACTGCATTTTGCATTTCATCTTGTATCATATTTTAAAACAACTGCTTATATTTGAAGGGAAAAGGATTATTTAATTCATAATCCTTTAAAATTGATATTACTTTTGATTGATATTACTTAATTGATAAGTAATATCAATTAAGATTGATATTACTTATCCTGTGCTAGATTCCATAGCTTGAAATAAATTTTCTATAGTAGAGGACAGATAGTTTTATAATGCGAAATCCAAAGAGCCACAATAATGTACAGTTATTCACTCTTTGGCTAGAACATGTCATACCAGGATATCTTTATACTTAATATTTAAATGAATCTATTAGCATACTGCAAGAAATTCATCTAAAATTTCTTCTATATTTTAAAATCTTATTCCTAAAACATTTCCTTAAAAAATGCTTCAAAAATTGACTATAAATTATCCACTAGCATAAAAATCTAATCACTGTGTTGGAAATTCTCCCCCACTGGGCTAAACTGTCATGAAGGCTGACAGTTTCTAATGGACTAAAATTTTCTCCCACTGACAAATGGTGCAGATGAAACCACACGGTAGACTAATTACTCGACAGATAAGCCTTAGAAACTAATTTCCTTTTTCTAACTAGTTGCCTATAATTTGGATTTTAGCTACTAATTTACAGAGTGTGCTTACTAATTATCAGCTATATTCTATCTTTAACACTTGCCTAGGTGAATCACACTATGAAATATGAAATATGCATCCCTACTCATACAACCCAGCTAAAACACAAGAGGTTATGAGGATTTGTTGGATACAGGCCATTACATCCATTCAAATGCCTGTAGGTAACAAAGTCATTAGAGAAGAAATAGTCAGTGACTGAGAATGCTGAGTTTCTAGTCAACACTTTGAACATGCACTTGAGTAAGAAATAAATGAGGGGGCAGTTTTTTGCCTGGCTTGGTACTGATGTCTGCAGTAACTAGAGATTTTAAGTATAGTGAAAATCACACAACGGAAATACCAGTTATACAATCCAAATTCTGAGTAGGAAAAGTCACAGTGTTTACTGCAGTCAGGAACTTTCAAGAACACCAGATTTTGGAGCTAAAAATCCAGTGAAGAATTACTCATTTGTAACAACTAGATACTGTTCATTAATTGATTTCTGCAGTAACCAAATTCTAGGTAAATGTAAGCCTCCAAACCTAATGGGAATCTAAAGAAAATGCTTTTGTAGATTGAATTCTTTAAATGTAGTTGGAAATGCAGCAACATGGATGACTCTCATAGACATTATATTGAGTGAAGAAGTCAAAGACAAAAGCCTACGGACTGTGGATTCCATTCACATTCAAAAGCAGGCAAGGCTATGGTGATAGAGTCTAAAATAGTAGCTATTTTTTAGAAGTAGGGGACACAAAAGAGCATTCCAGGTGCCAGAAATATCCTGTCTTGATCTGAGTGGTAGTAACATGGGTACATGTGAAAAAAATTGTGGATTCTGTATTTAAGACTTGCATACTTTATGTAAGTTATGTTTTCCACAAAAAGTAATTTTCTTAAAAAGTTAGGAAAATTAGGTATTGGAGATGATACAATTTTATAGGAATTTGAAAAATGTTGGAAGAGTAATAGGAATATTTGCCTGACATTGAGGAGATGCTAGTTCTATTCTCAGTGCTGTTAATTTCTTTGGAAATTTACTTACTGATTTGGGGCTTTACTTGTCTTCCCTATGAACAGATTAAATGAATGCAAAGCTCCCTTCTAATAATATTCTGTTATTATTATTTAATCAAGAAACTATTAATGTGTATGAATTAAATGACATGTACTTTGTCATACCTTTTTTTCAGGGTCAATGGTGCCATTAGTAACTTTGAAGAATTCCAGAAGGCTTTTAACTGTCCACCTAATTCCACAATGAACAGAGGCATGGACTCCTGCAGACTTTGGTAGTTGAAGTGGTGGTTTCTTCAGTCCTGAGAGAGTTGCCCAGTAACGGCAGAGGTGGCACTAAACACTCATTGACCACTGCTTTAGGCCTATATTCCCTTGAGGACTTTTATTTTTAATGCATTTTCATTATTTGGGTAGATGACCTGCTTGATACCTGTTCAAAGTCATAGGGCTTAAAAAGGGAATACAAGAAATGAACCAAGTATGTTGCTTTGGAAAACCAAACCAACAAAAATAAATCCCTAGGCTACTTTTGTTAAAATGCTCTCTGCTGATGCTGCTATTGTCCATTTTAGTGTGTTAGCCACAGCAAAGTGGTACATACCATCTCAGTCTATAGCTTTGCAGGGTGCCTAAGTAGAATGTACCCAGAAAAAGGATCAATTTATTAAACTTGTAACCCTCAGTGAAGAAGACTGTGTACAGATACCTAGAAGCCTTGCAGCTCTGTGGAATGCAGTGCTAGATTTTATGGATAGTCATTACACTGCATTTTCTTAACTCTAAGGTAGCTAAATGAAAAACATTTGGATATCCTTTTATAGTTTTTAATGAAGTCTATTGAAATGAAATCATGCCTCACAGCTCAACATCTGATGTGGCTGATTGCCCTGTTTAAATCTGCATGAACAAAGATGGCAGAAAGTCTTCTAGGTAAAAGATTTGAATTTATCAAATAGGAAAAAAGGGATGTGTCTTTAAGTGGCAGAAGTCATAAAAACTCCTAGTCACATAACAAGGAAATGAAACCTCCCAAACCCTATCTAGTCTGTATGAACCTCGATGATCATCCATCTGTTTGACACTGTTCTTTGGCCCAATTTATGTTTATTTCATTATCCCCATATGTGTGCATCTCCTGGTTCTGAGGTGAGCAGGCTTGGGGAGGAGCATTTTCTGATTCCTCATTAGGAACACGTGGCTATCATTTCCCTGTCAGCAAAAAGGACAAACATTACATTGAGAAGGAAGCAAAATTCCCTTCCTTTTCAGTTCAGCTAATGTTACCTCTCATTAAAAGAAAACCTTTTATAAAATTTCTTGATTAAAG
Source organism: Castor canadensis (assembly GCF_047511655.1). Taxonomy (NCBI): domain Eukaryota; kingdom Metazoa; phylum Chordata; class Mammalia; order Rodentia; family Castoridae; genus Castor; species Castor canadensis. The sequence continues at coordinate 123,375,203 of NC_133405.1, read as the reverse complement.
ACATTTTAGGATATATAGATTCAACTTAAAATTCCACGCATAGAACTAAGAAACATACATACTTTTTTTTTGGCAATCTAAGTCTTCTAAATAGTGCGTAAGAAAGAACAGTATACTATGTTTTTGATTCTTACGAATTCTTTCAAGTAAACCCCTGCATCTTTTTGGGGAATATGTAGTATAAAACTATAATGGCATTAAAGTTGCTACCTGGCATTTCCTATTTTTATGTATAGGCATTCCTTTAACTCCACCGTGTCATTCTTTATGAGGTGCTGGGTTAAGTGGGCCAATAGAAAAATCTTAAAAGCAAAATGACAAATTCAAACTAACCACAGGAAGTCATTTTGCATCCCTGTGACTTGTCATCCTTTCTGAAAAAATATAAGTCCATACCACATCCTTTCGTAACCATGGGAACTTCTGAAGGGAGGAAAATGGAGGGGCACCATCATGAGGAAAACAATTACACTGCATTAGTCAGAGAAGAATGATTTTCTCCTTGACTTCTTCTCTGAATGGATACACTTCTGAAGGGCAGCTACCTTTTCCTCCTCCTAACCGTGGCTTAATGTGACCTTTGTTTGTATTTCTAAAAACAAGCAGTATTATGTCAGTGATGCTGGAAATGTACTTGCCTTTTCTCTGGAGTAAACATTCTGATTTGGTTTAGACATGTAAGATAATCCTTATTTTATTCCTGCACTCAGGCACTTAAAAGTAGCTGAGGTTTGTTATGCTTATATGAATAATATTTTTCTTCTAGATTTCTTTTTTAAGTTCCAAATAAACACATTCCTGCAGGTCAGAGAAAGTGTTTGATTAAAACATAGAATTATGACTTTGGAAATGGAATTGTTTAGTCGCTTGTTGGTTCTGGAAAAATGGTTGGTGATCAGTTGGGGCTCGTGCAGTTTCTAGATGACTGAACTACTTTGCTTGAGTAACTTTACTTGATGTAATCTAGTTATACTAAAAGTTGACTATTATTTGAAACCCAAAGTAACAATACAAAACCATCACTTTGAGCCACAACAATTTTCTAGAAGGACTGGATTTCCAAATGTTTCAGTTTAATCCTTCAAATTATAGTCCTATCCTTCACTTTTATACAGATTGCTAAAAGAGACAGACATTGATTAGGTAGTAGAGGGAAGAAGACCAGATGCAACTGGAAGGGAAGGACAAAAAGTAGGGAGAAGCTGGCCTAAGGATGGGGCTCTGAAAGGAAGACAGGATTTTGGCAATCCTTGCTAAGGATATCCACTGGAGGAGAGCCATAAAGTTCTGCAAAAATAATTATGGTAAATTAAAAGGAAATTAGATATTGGATCTCAGACTAGGACTGCAATAACACACTTGTCTGACTCATATACCAGCTGTTCTGCCAGTGAACTATTGTCTGAGCACTGGAAAGAATTAGTTTTTTTGTGAATTTCTCCTGAATTAGTCAAGGGTTCAATGCATAAAAGAGTATTGTTTGGCCTTATTATTACCAGTGCCCAAAGATTGCTGAGCTTTTCACTAAGCGCTCAGCATTGGCTTCTGGTTTCCATTTTTTTTTCCTTTTATGAGATGGACTGGACATGACTAATGCAAGCTCAGGATTCATAAATTATCCTGAAGTTTATTTAGTGCCTTGCCTCAATGGAGCTTAAAGCATAGCACATAAATTTTATCTTATTTAGCCCTGGAGCATCACTAAGAAGAAGCTAGGAACTATGGCTTGCCAGGCACGTTATGTTCATTCCAGAGAAATGGAGAGGTTTGAAATTGCTTGTCAACTGTCTCAGAGTCAGGAAAGACAGTCTTTATGCTTTGGGATACTGACCTTTGGATTAACCTTTATCCCTTACATTACCCTATTTCTAATACATTTATTCATTGAGTACTTCTGTAATCACTTGGCATTCGATAGCCTTCTTCCTTCATATTTTTAGCATAATGCTGCAGCTGCATCTTAAATTATGGGAGAATACATGAGTGTTTCATACAACAACATTCTCATCAGCAGTGGCAGTGCCCTACTGGTTTGAAGAAAAATGCTCTTGGACAATACATTTTTAATCTAAATGCTCACTATGAAATTAGTTTGGTTGTGTTTTCTTTCCGCACTTGTGAAACAATGAGAACAATTATTTTAAGGACAATAAAAACTTGATTGAAGATTTTTTTGTTTCTTTCCTTTTTAAAAATATTAAAATTTATTAACTTTTATTGATATTTAGGTCTGATTTAGACAATATTTGCCAAAAACATATACGAAACACTATAGTAAGCTTGCTTTCTTGGTTTATGAAAGCAGGCCTTTACTGCAGTAACTTTCTCCTTGGACAATTAGAAATTTGCAAGGTGGTCATATTTTCTTCCAGAACATAAGTCAGCAGATGTGGCTTAGTGCCTTTGCAATAATATTCCTACTGAGGAAAAGAGATGACTCTAAAGAAATTATCTACCATGGTAGGGCTAGTCTCACAAAAGTGACACTGAACATTACAGTCACCATCAAACCAAAGAATCTCTATGTTCTCCCCATTCTTTAACAATCTGGTCAATTTACAGTCACTCATCCAGCAAATAGTAACCAAGCACTCATTATACTTAAATCACCGAACCATCTTTGTCCACGTGGATAATATATAGTCTCTGGCTTAATTGAACAGTCTGGTTTAACATGGGAAATGGATATGCAGTTACAATTATCCTACTGAATGGAGTGTGATGATATATAAGTACAGTGGGGTGTGGTTTGGGACACTGGGAAGGAATTATTCAACTCTCCTCTGGCGGACACTGTCAGTGTGTCTTCTGCCCAGATCTCAGCAAGTCCTTTTGACTGGGTGACCTAACTCACCTTATGTGTGCTTATTTCTAATTGGCTATGGCTGTCTAGGGTGACTACCCTCATGCTATTGGAGCCTCTTTGTCCAATGTACTTTCAGAGAACTAGAATTGCCTGGTGACCTATTGACAATGACTAATGGTACAGGACTCTGAAAACCTGACCACCTTGCCTGAGTACAGAGAAACCCATAGGCATACTATAGAATTCCTACTAACTTCTCTATGAGCCTGTTGGGGTTAGACTGGCAGTGCCAGAAGAGTCCTCTGTTGGTTACTTTAAATACCTTTCTGGTACTGATATGTTCTAAGATCTGGAGAAGAACTGGTTTGCGGGGTATTAGGCCAACCCACTATGTAGCAGTTAATATTATGTAATATCATCTGATGTAATAGACATCAGATGATAGAGTTAGTGGGTAATATGTGGCTGAATATGGCCTGGTGGTGCCCCTCTTTGACAGTTCAATTTCTGAGTTTCTAGTTCCTGAGCTGATCCATGAAATAAGAACTTTTGTGCGTAAGGTAGTAGCAGAGGGAAAGCAATATGAATAACAGAGTTAATGAGTGAGCTCTGGGATGTGGACAGGAAAGGGGAGGGATTTGGGACAATGGAGGCGTAGGCCTTACTGTGGCCTATGCAATTTAGATTTTGTGAGATCCAAGAGGTATTGGGTTTCCTTAGATTTTCAGGTACATATGTAAGTAGACCTGATCAAATTTGAAGGAGGCTATTTCCAATCACTGAGGTTATTTACATGTCCCTCAAGTTCACTTGATTTGTTTAATAATTAAGATCATACTAGCTATAGAAACAACGTCAATGGCTTAGCCCAATCTAAGTTTAATTTTTTTCATTACATACACAATGGGTATTAAGGATCAGTGACTTTCTCTCCTTTTCCTGGTGATTTGTGGATGCAGGTTCCTTCCATATCATAATTTCATCATTTTCAACACGTGTGCGAATATATGCTTATCAGTAGGAAACTGGTGGAGTTTTGGAAGCTGTTGAGCAGAAGATTTGGGCTAGTCTTCAGAGTTCAGAGTAGTCTACATTACTTCTGTTTCTCTTCCATTGGCTAGACCTAAGTTATGTGGCCAAACCTAACCACAGGAGAGGCTGGGTCATATAGTCCTGTCATGTGTGTAGAAAGAGGAAACGGCCTCTCAGTTAGCATTACCAGCCACACCTTCAAAAGTAAAATTGAGGACAGTAACTTTGAGCTCTTCTGAATTTAGAAAATTGCTTTTGAGCACAGCACAATGAAAATTGAAAATGCCATTGGTAGCCTGCAGTTTATTCTGTAGGAGTCTTTTTAATTAACAGCTTAATTGGATAATTTAATCCCCTTTAGAATTGGAGATATGAAAATTAAAATAAGATACTCCCTGTGATCTGACAATACCGTGCCTTAATAAACACACCAAAGTGAGCCCGGAAATGTGCACCACAAAAGCATTACAAGAATTTGTGATCAGTGAAAGAAAAGCTGATCTATAATTTTAATTATTCCTAAATGGTTTAGATACATGTTTCATTTGAATGTGTATTTTGTTTTGTTAATTGGCTCTATTAAGAAGGTAACTGAATGTAAGAATTTGTGGCTAAGCCATGGATTTACATTATGTTCTAAGCATTTAAAGTATATTCCATTGAGAAAATAAATAAAATATTCCATGAAATAAAAGTGCAATATTTTCTAGTGCTTTTAGAGAATGTATATAAAAGTTGTTTTCACTTCTCCATGGATTATAAGATGAAAACACCACTCACTCTATTCTTGTTTTATGCTTTATCCACTTGCATGAAAAGTTGAGGCCCGGAGTCTAAGCAATGAAGATAAGTGTTTATGTGCTGGCCTCAAAAGCAGTGTTCTAATTAATTCTGGCTTGAGATTCCATTTTATAGACAAATAACTAAATGCTTAAGTTAAAAATTTGTAAATTAAAGCTACCTTAGATATTGTGCATTGTGTATATTTCCAGTTTGACTACAAGTATCCTAGGCAAAAAGAGAATTGTAGTTAACCATTTAGAAAGTACATTGTGTTAATCTCCAAACTCAGTATCTGCATAATAGTCAAACAACCCTCCTACCCTAGAGACATTTGATGAATGGCAAAAATAGCCCAGAGTATATTTATTCATAAATTGACCAGAACTTCAACTGGCATTTGTTAGTGATTTCTTTTGCCCACTGATAATCATAAAGCAGATGGCTTCTGTTTATAGACACACTGTGTCCTGGGCCTTGCCTGTATTATAGTCTATCTTCACAACCATCAAGAACATAGTTGTGGTATTCCTACTGCACAGATGAGGAATATTTCTGGGACTTGCCAAGACCACATTAGTAATTGGAGGAGCCAGAGAGAAAGTCAATTTTGTCTGATTCCAGAGTCTATTGTCTTTTACTCTACTGGGTGCTGAGCAATGTTCACAAACATGATTTTGACCTATGATTTATTAAAACTTTCAGATTATGTTTCTATAGGAATCTGTTAGAAAATAATGGAATCAGTTTATAGGAATTTATACTTGATGGGAGTTTCATCTTGAGTCCTTCAGAAAGGACACCAGGACTTGTTCTTCACTGACAATGCTTGCTACCATTTAGTGAGCATGTGCCAGACATGCACGAAGTGCCTTACTTATCTAACTTAATTATTACAACAACTTGGTATTCCTATTTTTTTTTACAATGATTTTCTTTTTTTTTATTATTGTGCTGGGTGGGGGTACATTGTGGCATTTACAAAGGTTCTTACAATATATCAAATATATCATACTTGAATTTACCCCCTCCACTGCTCTCTTTCATCCTCCCTCCCCTGATTCCTGGAACAGTTTCAACAGGTATCATTTTTGCATTTACATACATGTGTGTTCATTATTTGCACCATATTCATCCTCCTACCCCTTTCCCTGCCACCTCTCCCCTCCCACTAGTGCTTACCCCTCCCTCCCCAGCAGAACCAGTTCTGCCCTCCTGTTCTCTGATTTCATTACACAACATGGATACCCATTAACATTCTCATTTTACAGGAAAGGGAACTGAGGCTTAGTGAGATTAAAGACTTGCCTATGGTCATTTTTAAAAATTTCTTTTATTCATATGTGCATACAATGTTTGGGTCATTTCTCCCCCCTTCCCTCCACCCCCTCCCTTACCCCCCCTCCCCCTCGCTACCAGGCAGAAACTATTTTGCCCTTATCTCTAATTTTGTTGAAGAGAGAGTATAAGCAGTAATAGGAAGGACCAAGGGTTTTTGCTAGTTGAGATAAAGATACAGGGAGTTGACTCGCATTGATTTCCTGTGCATGTGTGTTACATTCTAAATTATTCTCGAACTAACCTTTTCTCCAGTTCCTGGTCCCCTTCTCCTATTGGCCTCTGTCGCTTTAAAGTTTCTGCATTTAGTTCCTTTGCATTGAGGACATCAAATGCTACCTATGATCATTTGACTAGCAAGCAGTTGTGCTGAGTTTGAATCCAGTTTGGTCCAAGCGCTCCTCTAGGCAAACATATAACTATGGTGACCCTAGGTTCTGGATTTCCTGGCTGGGGCATTCCCTCAGTTCTGTTGGCAGGTTTCCTAAAATCTACCTGCGTTCAGAACTGTGATTGCTCTTGTCTGGTTTCCTGAAACCAGAGAGACTCTAGGTCACTTTCTCCAGAGAATAAAATCTTTGTGATACTACCTGCAGTAGTTGAGGGACTTATTAAGCAATCACCTTGTTTTTAACCCTAACCTGCATTCTGATAGTTCCTGTCACCTAGAGCTTCTAAGTCCTGTGGTGTTCTGGCATTTTACAGGGGATTTCAGCTTGCTTCTAGTGGGGGGTCCATTGTTTTGTCCGTGTGAGCTTATACATTTTAAAATATATTTTTTGCTATCATTTTTGTCAGTAGGAGAATGGATCTTCATCTGAATCCCCTATATTTAACTGGAACTCTACATTTTGTTTTTTAATGGGAAAATATTTTGAAAGAAATACTTGCTATAGAAAAAGTTCTATACTGAATCATTGCCTTTACACAGCAATGTCTGTAACTAAAGATTCCTTTAAATTGCTGAATATTAGGAGGTTGGATTTTATGCAGAAGTCGATCCTATTTTTCTTAGTTATTTTACAAATAAGTGTGCATGAATATTTGGAATTTCCCATTTCTCCTGAAGACATATAATTTAGCCCTTGGAGAATTCACGTTAGAAGAAGAGATGTAGCTCTGTCCACCTTCCAAAGTTTCATAGGAATACATCTAGGAGAATGCCAGAGTGAATTTGTCATGAATGCTTTAGAGGAAATTTTTGTAAACATTGAATAAAAACCATCATAAAGCAGTGAGCATATTAAAATTAATCTACAAACTACAGTAATAATAAAGCATTCCCTCAACCAGGTCCGTTGGTGTTATGTACAAAGTAATATTTATTGTAGGATAAGGGGAAAATCAACTGTCATTTAATATCTGCCTACTACACACAAAGGGTGCTCATTGCTATATTGCATTTTGATTAGTTCAGAACTTTGGTGACTTTAACCCTGAACATCACAAACAATATTCTAACAACAGTATTGTCATTCCTTTGCCTGAAACCCCTTCAGTGCTCCTTTTATTGCATTTACGATCAAATCCAAATAACTTCCCCTGACCCAAAAGTTCCTACATGTCCTGGTGCTCCACTTCATTGTCTTTGTTCTAGTTACCTTGGTCTTCTTTCTGTTTTTCTAACTTTACTAAGCTTTCTGATGTCTTCTCAGTCTCAGAGCTTTTGCTGCTTTGCCTGAAATTCTCTTTGCATGTTTTCCACATAAGTCCATTCAAGTCAGGCCCCTTTACTACAGAGTCCATTGTCTTGCCTGGCTTATCCCTCCCCAGTTGCTAGATTTCTTTTTTTCCTGCCTTTGTCTGTCCCACCCCTCTCCTTTCTCCACGCTTTTATTCCTCTCCATCCTCCCCATTCCCTCCCTTACTTCCTATTGTTTGCCTCCCTCCAAAACTATCTTGCCCTTATACAGGATATTGGAACTTTGTCTTGTTCAGTACTACATTTCAAGCACTTGGACCAGTACCCAACACATTACATATAGGTCTTTCAATATAGGTTGAGTAAAGTTATACTTCCATCACAAAAATAAATATTCAGCACCCATTAGTGCTTTACACTCTTCAGGGGCTGCTGAGGACATTGCAATAGTCAAAACACATAAAGGTTCCTGCCCTCATAGAGCTCGAGGGGACAGACAAACAACAATTAAGTGAAACATGGCAATAATTGTGATAGAGGAAAGGGGAGAAGGACATAGTATGTGGACATTGGGGTATCACAAATTTATCATTAATTTTTAAAAATTGTACACTGGGGTTTATTGAGATATTTTCATTCATTGTATAATGCATTTTGATCATATCTACCCCCTCAATTGTTTTCTCATCTCCCCTCTTTTTTCATAATTTTAAATGAGATACTATATTCTACCTTCAGACATACACATAGTGTACTTGAATCACATGGAATGGTCAGGAAGACTTGAGCAAAGGCCCTGTCTGGAAGAAAAGCCTTCCATGAGGAGCCAAGAATGAGTAGGAAGACCTGGGATGGGAGTGTCCCCAGGACATTTGTAGAAGAACAAGGAGTCCAGTGTGGTAGTATAAAGCAGCAAGAAGAGTGCGGAACGAGACAGTCAGAAGGAAAGTGGGTATGCAGCTCATATAAGAAGGTACCATATTTATACAACCTGATCAGCTTTAGATGTTATTTTTACCATTATTTGCATCTATTAAATACATAGGAATGTGACTAGTTAATTTTACTAATTTTCTAGTTTTTTTTTTTGGTGGTACTGGAGTTTGAACTCAGGGCCTCATGCTTGCTACACAGGCACTCTACCACTTGAGCCACACCACCAGCCCTTTTTGCTTTAGTTATTTTTCATATAGGGCCTAGGGCCAGCCTCAGATCACAATTCTCCTATGTATGCCTCCTGTGTAGATGGGATTATAGGTGTGTATCACCAAAATTTTCCCAGCTTTTTAGTTTTAACTCTTTTTGTGTAAATTACATATCAGTGTCCTTCCTCCATGAAGCTATTAAGATCTTGATTTTTCTTATCAATTATATGAGTTTTTATTGTCTATTATTTGTGGTCACTTATTTACATCGAAAAATTCTACTACTGTCTAATTCTTTGTACATTTGCAACTAGTGTTATTCTTTACAAAGTATTGGAGACAGGGGCAAAATGCTGTGTTTCACACAATTTGCCCCACTGGAATAAACCTTTTACAAAGGAATGTAAAAGAGTTAACACAATTTTAGGGAGAATATTTCAGTTAACTGAACAAATATTTATTGAGTCATTTGTTAGATTTTGGTAGTTTGATGATAAATAAGAGTTCTAGTTCCCTATTATTAAACAACCTAAAATTACTTAGCAATTCAGAAGAAAAAGTAGATATGTAAATAAAAGTTTTAACAGTGTAATATGTAGTTGAATAGAGGCAAACATAGGGTTCTTTGGGAACAGGACTGAATAAAAAATATTTATGGAGCTAAACAATGAAAGAATTACAATGCCTTTAGCTGTCAAATCAAAATAATAATAAAAAATGAAAAGGCAGAAAACCAATAGAAAATTGAACTTGTTCACAAAAGATATCCAAATTACCAGAAAAAATCTGTGAAAAGGTGCTCAACCTCACTAGGCATTAAGGAAGTGCAAATTAAAACCACCGTGTGATTCCTTTGTTATCTGCCCCCACCATCCTCAGAATGGCTAGAATAAAAAGTGACTTAGACAAGCACAACAGTCATATAGTCCAGGTGAGACCATAAATTGCTATGGCCATTTTGGAAAACTTTTTGGCAGTATTTTCTACAGTTGAATATACTTGTATCCAATACCCAGGAAATCCATTTCCAGGTGTAAACTTGTCATCCTAATATGTAAAAAATGATTGAATATTGGGAATTTTGTATGGTTCCAGTGGAGGGGGTAAACTGATTTCAGGGCAATATATTTACAGGTAAAATACCAATGCAAAATCCCCACTAAACAATGAACAGACACTTAAACAATGAAGGACAGGAATGTAAAACAGGTCATGCTGAGGCTGAGGAGATAGTACTACTGGGAGGGGGAGGGTAAGTGAAGAGGGTAAAGGAGAGTGAGTATGGTTGATATACTTTCTATACATGTATGAGTATGAAACATTGAAACCTGTCGAAGTCATTTTAAGGAGGGGAGTGGGGTATGAGGGAGAATAATGGAGGGGATGAAACCAACTGGGGTATAATACATGCATATATGGAAATTTCACAATGAACCCCCCTGTATAACTATCATATACTAGTAAAAATGTTAATAAATAAAGACAAATAGAAGAACTGCACACCTACTTTTACCAAAAGACATGTGAAAAAGAATTCATAGAAATGATGTTTGCAAGAGTCTCAGATTGGGAAGGATCCAAAAGCCCATTGACAATAGAGTAAGCAAGTAACTGAACATTAGTATAAAAACAACAATGAAGACACAGCTACATGTAATAATATGCATGTTTCTTACAAACAGAATGTTGAACAAAAGAAGCCAAACACAAAAGAGAAAATACTTTATGATCTATTTATATAAAATATAAAAATAAGCAAAACTAATGTAATACTAGTAGAAGTTATCCTTTTGTGGTAACTGGAAGGGCCCTTAGGGGAGATTTTTGAGGTACTGATAATGTTAGGTTTCTTGATTTGGATGTTATTCACATTAATGATTTATATGCTTTTATATGTGTACATTTCACCAAAAAGGTTTAAAAAGTTAACATTAAAGTAAACACAAGAATGTCCAAATAGTTCTATTTTTTCCTCCACAATAACTATTTTGATGCTTTGTGAGGAAAATACTGAATGTCAAATTCTTTCAACTTTCCCGCCCCTCCTTTGAGCCCTTGCTTTGTTGATACTCCTAGGTAATTCCACCTTTGTTTCTGGAATGTAGTTAAGAGACTATACTAGGTATGAGGTCCTGGCTGAGAAGCTTTCCTGTAAAAGATGAAACTGGACCTGAAATTGGACCAAACTGGAGTGTTGGTTATTTTTTTTCTGTATTGAGGACGGAACCAGAAGCCTCATATATACTAGGGAAGTGCTCTACCAGCCCTGGACCTGAGTTTTGCGGCATGCATTGGAGATAGACAGGAAAGCAACAGAGGGTACACAGTTCCAGACAGAAAGGTCAGGCTGCTAGAAAGCACAAAGTTGTGGTGGGGAAAAATAGAAGCCATTGGGAGAGGCCGGCCATAGCTTGCTGAAACTAGAGCTTAGAGAGTAGCCAAGGAGGGGTTAGTGATAAGCAAGAGAGTTTGGCAGAGGCCAGATAGAGAAGGGTCTTGACGGATTATGATGCTGAATTTGGTTTTAATCCTATAGGCATCTGGGAACCACCCAACAATTTGAGTAGAATTGGTGACACAATTAGGTTTCTGTTTAATGAAGGATTAAGTGATGATGGTGATGTAGGGAATACTTGGGGAGGGGAAAAGACAAGCCTGGGGGACCAGGTTAGGAGGCCAGTATAGTAATCCATGGGAGATATGATATGGTGGTGGCTTGAGAGGGAGAGGTGGGGAAAGGCATGAGATATCAAGACAGAATTATTCTGAAAAGACTCGGTAATTGATGGGATTGGAATTGACGTGTAGGCATGAAGCTTTTTTCTAGTTAAAAAAAAGGTAGAATCTTCATTTTGATGAATGATGAAACACATGTAGCCTTCTTCCTTTCTTTCCCTCTTTAACATCAAAGAATGTACTGTGACAAAAAAGAGAAGACTTATTAACTACTTTCATTACTTCTTGGGATGAAAATTCAGTGACATATCTCATGGTTTAGATTGGATAGGTCATCTTATGCACTAACCTGCAAGCTTCTTGATTTTCACTAAATCAGTCAGTAATTTATCAGACTAGCCCCGTGTTAGTGCCATTCTGGAAACAGAAAAAAAAGTGGTGCCTACACATGTCATGTGTAACATGTGCATGTGTTTGATTATATAGATACAAAAATGCACACACATGAGTAAATATACACATATGTATACATATACACACACACCAAAAGCTTATACAACTATGTAATAGCTTAGAGATTTTAGATACAGAGATTATCAGGGTATATAACAAAATTTTATTTAATTTCTCCTCTCTTTTTAAGGATTACATTTGGGAGGGAGAGGATTCAGAGGATATTTTCCTTACTTCAATTACCTCATTTGCTTTTCCTTCCTTTCAATTTTGGTTTTTATAAACAGGAACATTGTATTAATCCATTCTAATTAAAACCCAGCCATGCAACCCTTCAGTTAAAGAAACAATTTCAACTCTGCCTAGGATATCATTTTGTCAGAAATTGCCTCTATGGCTTTTGGAATTATCACTACTACAGTGCTCTGGTGGCCACTGTGGCAATGGCTTCACTAACTGATTTTATTCTAAAAATATCAGGAATGGGCCAAGAGCCCTTGCTCTGGAAAAGAGTTCACAGCTCTTCCATGGGGCTGAGTGTTGAAATTTCTACTCCAACAGTAACAGAAGAGGGTGGGGCTATGGAAGGGGCAACAAGCAAAGTTCACCCCCTGCTTGTCCACAGAACACCTCTTCACCTTCCAGCTGCCAGAGGAGCTGTGCTATTCTTAGCCATCTCCTGCAAAGGCAATTACACTAAACCACTCTGAAACCCATTTCCACATTTGTTCAAGAAATTCTTTGATCTTACCTAAGTCCCTCATGTTGTAACTAAGCTCTTGGTCTGCCCTTGGCCAGATGGGAGGACAGCCAGGTTTCCTCTCTCCAACAGAGCCCTTTCTGTACCTGAAGACAATTGTCTCATCACCATCATGGCCCCCTTGCTCCTGTTCTCCAGGCTGAAAAATTTCATCTTTAGCTTTTCCCTTCTTCTTATCATTTCTACAATTCCTTTCCTTTTAACTATTGCTAAACACTTTCAGAACTTGGCCTAGTACTATGCAAGAAGCCCGAGTGATCTTGCTTTACAACTTAGGGGACAAGATAGAGTTAAGCAGATCTGGGAAAGCAACAGAGAGATTGGAGGCAGGTGCTCCTTACAGCTGTGCAGTAAAGCCGAGTACAATTGAGTCAGAGGTCAGAGGTCAAGCCAAAGCATGAGCATGAGAGCAGGGTCTCTGATCCAAGGTAGCAGCCTTACAAAATAAAGCTAAGTCCAAAGGCTTTGCCAGTCCTAAAGGCCAAGGAGAAGCCAGCAAAATTGCTGAGGATAGCTGCCTGGATGTGAGCTGCGGAGTAAGTGAAACAGATAGTCTTACTGTCCTGAGGTGGGAAAGAGCAGGTGTCTTGCCAACAGTTGAAGAACTGATCAGTGGTAAGTTTAGCATACTTCTTTGATTACCTTGTCAGATTAAGTCAAAATTCCCCCACATCAGTAAGCACAGACCTCCTTCCTTCCAGTGAACCAGCACCAAACTTAGAAGGATGTGGAATAGCAGATGTGCCCCAGGCCAAATGGTTCCTGTGCATTTGTACCACAGTCTCTTTAGCTAAAATCTTGGAAGTCTTCTTTCTTTCCTGCCTCTGCCCTGGTTACCAAACTGTGACCTTCAATGTCTCCCTCATGCTCATTCCTTTTGGCTTCTATTTTCCCCAGTTGGACCTGAACAATCTCCATCTTGAACTGTAAATTGCTTCCTAATAGGACTTTCCAATTTCAGTCCCAGTTTGCCAATCTACCCCACACTCTGCTCTCTTTTATTTCTCTGCTCAATGGTTTGGAATTGCCTAGAAGGATAAATTTATACTCCTCATTAGTCTGTTCTGCCCTCCAACATTTGGTCCTACACTGCCCTTCCCAGCTGTAACTCCCACTGCTTCCTTGGAGCCCTCTACTGAGTCAAGTGCATTGCCCTTTCCAAATATGTCACCATGTTGTTCTGTTGACTTGGAAGGCCAATTGCTTTCCTCTCTACCCATTTAAATTCTATCTTTAAAGATGCAGATCCAGGGGCTGGGATGTAGCAGTGGTGGCATATCCCAGAACTCACACAACACTTTCCCTCAGGTTCCCTCATTGAACACTACTGTACCAGACTCTTAGTTGACTTTCATTTGTATGTATTGACTTCGCTGACTCAAGTTTTAAATACTTTGATGGCCAAAGTGAGCTTTTAGCACTAAGGCTATCAAAAAACCCACCATTGTCCTGAAAGCACTGAGTTTGTTGTAGCTTCAGTGTAATTACAATGCTACAGTGCACTGGTTTTTAGTATTTTCCAAGATGACAATTCCTTTGTTACTTTTTCATTGTCAAAAAAATTGTATTACTCACAAGTTTTGGTTCATTGGCTGAAAATCTTAAAACAAGCACTGTAATGGCCAGAAGCTGTTATAAATTTTTTGATGCTTTACAACGAAGTTTTAAGTATAATATCATCTCCCTTATATTTAACAATTAGCACTGCTGTATCTGTGAGATGTCTTCAGTTATTTGGTTTTGTTAGCTAGCATGATTTTTTTTCTGACCCTTGCAATAAGACTTGCTCTCTATGTGTCCTTCTGCCTTATTATTTGGGCTTATTATTATTATGACTTCATAGGGCTGTGAGAATTAAATGAGATACTATGTGTCAGGTGCATGGCATAGAACTTGCTATTTAAGTGATCTTGATATTTCCCTTCTTTGTGCATCACAAGCTAATTTAGAAGACAGGAAAGTTCTGGGACCTTCTGGGCCATCTGAATTGGATGGGGCAGTGCTTTGGGGTGGTGATATGGGAAGGGAAGGAAGGCAGTGTCTCTGAGAGGGAAGGTGAAAGGTGAAAGGGCATTGAGGATCATCTATAGTAGCAGTTCTCATAATTATTGCTCACTTGTATTTCTTTTGAGAAATGAGTATTCAGATTATTTGCCAATTTTAGAATTGGATTACCCTTTTGTTAAGGTTTTTATTGAGTTCTTTATACATTCTGGGTCTTAACCATCTTTCACATGAATAGCTAACAATGATTTTCTCCCGTTATGTGGGCTGTCTCTTCACTCTGAATTGTTTTCCTATGCTATGCAGAAGCTTTTTAGTTTGATGTAATCCCATTTGTCTATTTTTGCTTTTGATTTCTGTGCTTTTTGGAGTAGTATCAAGAAAATTGTTGCCTGTGTCAATATCTTGAAGTATTTCCCCTTTGTTTTCCTCTAGTAGCTTCAGGTCTCACATTAAGATCTTTGATTCATTTTGAGCAGATTTTTGTGCAGGATGAGAGATAGGGGGGTCAGTCTTCTGCACATGGGTATCCAGTTTTCCCAGCACTTCTCCAATGTATGTATTTGGCACCTTTGCTAAGAATCAGTTGGCTGTAAATTCACTTCTAGGTTTTCCATTCTGTTCCATCAGTCATCAGTGTATATATCTGTTTTGATGCCAGTACCATGCTGTTTCAGTTAATATGATAGAACAGCAGTTCTCAAATGTGCTTTCAGGAGTCTTTCCTATCTTCTTAAATATAATTGAGAACCACAAGAAGCTTTTGTTTATATGGAGTTTATATATCAAGGAACAAAAATCTAATTCATTTAAAAATAACAAACTCATTACACATTAACACATGTAATACGTTTTATGAAAAATAACTATCTTCCTAAAGAAAAAAAAATAGTGAGTGGCATTGTTTCAAATTTTTGCAAGCGTCTTTAATATCTGTTTAGTAGAAGATAGTTGTGTTCTTATATCTGCTTCTGAATTCAATCTCTCATGATACATGGCTTTGGTGAAATACAGTAAGAAAATCCAGGTTCAGACAGATACATTGTTGGAATGGGGGGGGTGAGAATATTTGAATAGCATTTCAGATAACTGTGGATATTTGTCTTGAAATTAAACTAACACTCAATAAGTGGTAGTTTCTGAAAGGTCGGTCACAACATGGAATCTAAAAATATAACAATGAAATTTTCATACTGTTATACTAAAATCCATTGCTATCTTGATCTAAAATGGGTTATTTAATCAGTCACAATTTTGTAACACCAAGCATTGGACATTAGGAAAATATTGGTTGACTGAGTTATGAAGCTCTTCCAAGACACATTTCATTATGCAAGTTTAAAAAATCATGCTCATTAATCATCACTGATCTTAGAAGTCTTTAGTGCTGGGCTGCTGGTATACTCCTTGTTGCAGATACAAGATTATTGAAATTCCAATTTTCATTGAAAAGCTTAAGTTTAATCATTGGCAATAAATACTGTTGGTTGGTTTCTCTGAAGAAACTGGATAACATGGCTCATTTTTGAGAAAATGTCTACCAAATACCCAATTTTGAATACCTAGAGTCTATCTTGTTCTTTCAAATAAAACAAATTCCATGAAAAAAGCAGACAGTTTACCTTCCAACTCAAATGGTGACATAAATGCTTTTCCTAAAGATAAACATTGTGACTCAGTATGCAGCAAAAGCACCTTATGTGTACTTTGTCACACAAAATATGAAAAAGAATGCACACAACCGAAATTTAATAAAATGACTTTTAGACCATCATCAAGAACATTCTTAAGGACATTTCCTGTGTGATAGTGAAAACACAGTGACCATTACTATAACTTGGTATCATTGCTTTGACTGGGGTAAGATGCAGCAATTTTACCCATCATTGCTTTTGGACCATCAGTGCAAATGTCAAACAGTAGAAAAGGCCAATAACATCTTAGTATTATTATGGAAATAGTTTTGACCTCTAAGCCTCTCAGAAAGGGCCTTGGGAATCCCCAAGTTGGGAGTCACATTTTGAGAACAACTGTTCTAAAGTTTTGCAAAGGGCCAGAATTCCCAGGATATAAAAATTAGCTACCAGCACATTTGAGAACAGAAAGGTGATCTCTCTCCTTCACACAGGGCAATTTGCCTCACTTTTTGGAGCCTGAGATGGACATTTTATTTCTTTGCAGAAGTGAAGGCATCTGGCATGGGAGTATGATTATTCTCCACTCACCTTTAAACTGCCACAGCTATTACTAAGTCTCTGGCAGTGATATGTTGATTATGTGAATTTAAAGCCCACAGGAGCCAGAGGAATGACAGATCAGATTCCCTTAAATGAGAAATAAAATCCAGGAGCCTGGCAGTGGGACATAGGGCTCTGGCTCCTGCCGACCTTTGGTGTCACTCTGGTAGAATGACTGCTTCTGGGCCAGATGGCATGTGGCTTAAACGGAGATGTTTCAACCTGTTTCCTAGTATTAATTGTACATGTTGACACTCCTTCATTGTGCAGTCCATAATTCTTCATCGTCAATCTCTCATTTAGATTTTTTTTAAAGAGGAAGCCAAATTCTCACAGACCTCCATGAATCTAAGCAATTTCAAAAGATTCATCTCTTTTAAATCTCCAAACCCCAACTTTTTCATATCTAATCAGTGTTACAGGCTAATAGACACTGAATCTCTCTGTCAGTAAGTCTAGCAACTTTTAAGAGCAATGAGATTGAAGGACAGATCTCTGTGCCCTAAAGGAGGTGACTGAATAGAAATCCATTTAATTTTTTTTTGTTTAAAGGCACCAAATAAAGTTCAATTTGTAAAGGCAGCTTTTCAAGTGTGGCAAGATAGCTTCTTAAATCTGATGGGGATAAATGGAAGATCAATACCTTTTATCTTATCAACAATTTCACTAAATAATATTTATCAAGGACTTTCAGGTTAGGTTTCTCAGCTATAAACAAGTACATACTCCAACCACAAATACTGGAAGTGCTGACTGAGGGCAGTTTCTGGGTGTGGGGGTGTCTGGACTAGACACTCACATTGCTTGTATATCGTAAAGACATTTTCATTATTCCAAAGCTAAATGTATAATTTATTTCTAAATTAATTTGAAGTAGACCCAATGAGTAACAAAAACAAATTTAGCCAATTGGGAAAGAGCTGACTTTTTTCCTTAAGGTCTTGTGTAAGGACAAAATTCTGTCATATGAGTCTCATTTTCAATAGAAAACTACTAGTTCAAGGACAGAAGAGAAAATAAGTTGGGGACACTGTATTTGACAGATTTTTCCCTTTGGATTCATGTATTTGAATTGTCTGAACAACACCAAAAAGCGTCCTGAACTCTTCATAAAGAGCCTGGCTGGCAAGACATTGTACTGACTTTTACAACAGGAAGATTTGCATATGTTTCAATGCTATAAGTTTTAGTTTTTGCTCAGAATTCTTATTCACTGTTTACAATGGGGGCAGAGCATCTGTATTTTGTCAGAACAACTTTGGCTTGTAAAAATGTACATACGCACAACGGAGTACTATGTAGCCATAAAAAGACAAATTCCTGGCGTTTGCAGCAACATGGGTGCCTATCTAGATATTACAATCTTTTTTTTTTTTGGTGGTACTGGGCTTGAATTCCGGGCCTATACCTTGAGCCACTGTGCCAGCCCGAGCTGGGTTGGAACCACAATCCTCCTGATCTCTGCCTCTGAAGTAGCTAGACTTACAGGCATGTAGCCACTGGCACACGGCTACCTATTATAATCTTAAGTGAAATAAGTCAGGCACAGAAACACATTTACTGCATGATTTCACACATATGCTATCTAAAAAAGCTGAGTTCCTAGAAGGAAGAAGAGTGGTTGTCAGAGGTCAGGGGAGGTAGGGGGAAGGGGAAGAGGGGAAAGATTGCTTAATAGGTACAAAGTCACAGCCACATAGGAAGAAGACGTTCCAATGTCCTATTACATACAGAGTGATTATTAATAATCTTGCATCATATAATTCAAGATAGCCAGAAGAGAATTAGATTGAAGGACAGAGTCTCATCATGAAGAAATGATAAGTGTTAGAGATGATGAATAACCTAAGTATTCTGACTTGATCAATACACACTGTGTTAATGGATTAAAACACCATAAATTATACATCATAAAGATGTACAATTAATCCATTGATAAGAATACAGCTTTTTGAAGCCAACACAATTTCAATTGATCTAAAACTTCAACATGTACTAATAAGCCTCGTTTGAGAGGAAAAAGTGCATTTGGCTGTGTTTAGGCAGGTGAGGTGTGTTTGGAGACTCTTTGAGATGTGCCTGCAGGAAATGATTTGCATGAAGAATGACATTGCTTCCTAAGAGTTAATGAAACTTTAGAGAGGGTCTGGCATACTGAAAAGGTTCAAGAAATAGGAAAGGGTGTCATGGGCAAGTGGCATTATTTAAATCAGTCATCACGAGCTAGCATTACACATTCAGGAGATGTTCCCCTGAGGTATAGACATGCCACAATTATGAATGGGGGTAGAGCCAGAAAAATATGGCATGTTGCTATTTTTGTGATCCAATTTGTACTTATAGGCAGGTGAGACCTGGGGAAACTTGACCTAATTGCCTATAACCATTCTTTAAAATTAAACAAGAGCAGCCCAATGAAGTTACTATAGTCACTACTTTTTATGCAGTTCTTCTTTGATAAATGCAATTCTCGCTTTCCCTTAGAAAAAAAGGTGATTTAAAATTCATTATATTGCGAAATCATAAAATCTTAAAGGCAAATGTATTTGCATACGTATATACATACTATTCCATCTTATTCCAAGAAAAATTTAAGACTGTTTACAAAAACATAATAGGTAAAAATAAATTAGTCTTAGAAGGCAACACTCTGCAGTGCTTGCACAGAGCTCTGTCCTGTTCCCACCACCCTTATTTTCACAGTTAATTACTACTTTCCCTTTTAGAACTGAAGAGCAGCCTTAGCAACCTCCCCACTGGAGCTTTTTTCACTGTCCAAACTCCCTCACTATAGTAGTGGGATAGGGTTGGTGAGAGGAGATGGAAGCCCTTGAAGGTCAAAGCTGCATGATAGGAGGCATCTGACTGTACCACCTCTTAGGATCTTGAAGGGTTTGTGCATGCATCACCAGCATTGAGGTAACCCTGGAAATGGTTGGCAGGCACTCACAGTTCTGGACACTTGGGTGGATTTGGCGTTCACAGATAAAGCTCTTTAAAGCTCATTTATGTGGAAGGGGAAAAAAATCCATGTTTCGGATTCCAAGAACTATGATTTAGATGCTTGCTGGTAAAGAACATGAATGGAATGAAGAGAAGTATGACTGGAAAGGAGATGAACTATGGTGGTGGGGGGGGGAAGAAAAAATCCTGACTGCCTTTGAGAGGACTTTAAGATAAACATTATAGGTGAAAAGGATGATTTCCCAGTTCATTTCTGTGACAAATGTGACATGTCTATTAAAATCTATGGGTAAACTCTTGGGGATATACCCAAAAGACTGTTACTCCAGAGGCACCTGCACATCCATGTTTATTGCGGCACTATTCACAATAGCCAAGTTATGGAAACAGCCAAGATGCCCCAGCACTGACGAATGGATTAAGAAAATGTGGTATCTATACACAATGGAATTTTATGCAGCCATGAAGAAGAACGAAATGTTATCATTCGCTGGTAAATGGATGGAATTGGAGAACATCATTCTGAGTGAGCTTAGCCTGGCCCAAAAGACCAAAAATCGTATGTTCTCCCTCATATGTGGACATTAGATCAAGGGCAAACACAACAAGGGGATTGGACTATGAGCACATGATAAAAGCGAGAGCACACAAGGAAGGGGTGAGGATAGGTAAGACACCTAAAAAACTAGCTAGCATTTGTTGCCCTTAACGCAGAGAAAACTAAAGCAGATACCTTAAAGCAACTGAGGCCAATAGGAAAAGGGGAACAGGTACTAGAGAAAAGGTTAGATCAAAAAGAATTAACCTAGAAGGTAACACCTACGCACAGGAAATCAATGTGAGTCAATGCCCTGTATAGCTATCCTTATCTCAACCAGCAAAAACCCTTGTTCCTTCCTATTATTGCTTATACTCTCTCTACAACAAAATTAGAAATAAGGGCAAAATAGTTTCTGCTGGGTATTGGGGGGGGGAGAGGGAGGGGGCGGAGTGGGTGGTAAGGAAGGGGGTGGGGGCAGGGGGGAGAAATGAACCAAGCCTTGTATGCACATATGAATAATAAAAGAAAAATGAAAAAAAACTGCTAGAAACAAACAAACAAACAAAAATCTATGGGTAAATAATTCCATACAAGCATGCATTTTGCTCTGGCTGTGCTACTTTATATGAAAAAAATGGAGGTAATACCTAGGAGTAAACTTAACAAAGGATATGAATGACCTCTACAAGCCACTAGGGAAAGAAATTGAAGAAGACTACAGAAGGTGGAAAGATCTCCTGTGCTTATGGATTGGTTGAATCAACATAGTAAAAATGGCTATACTACCAAAAGCAACCTACATGTTCAATGCAATTCCCATCAAAATCCCAATGACATTCATCACAGAGATTGAAAAATGTACCCTAAAGTTCATTTGGAAACACAAGAGACTGTGAATAGCCAAGGCAGTACTCAGCAAAAACAGCAATGCTGGAGGTATCACAATACCTGACTTCAAACTATATTACAAAGCAATAGCAATAAAAAACAGCATGGTATAGGCACAAAAACAGATATGAAGACCAGTGGAACAGAATAGAGGACCCAGATATGAATGCACACAGCTAAACCTACTTTATTTTTAACAAAGTTGCCAAAAATATATGATGGAGAATAGACAGTCTCTTCAACAAATGTTGCTAGGAAAAGTGGTTAGCTGCCTGCAGAAAACTGAAACTAGATCCATGCCTATCACCCTCTACTAGTATCAACTCAAAGTGGATTAAGGACCTTAATATCAGACCTGAAACTCTGAAGTTAGTACAGGAAAGAGCATGGCATACTCTGGAAGTAATAGGTATAGGCAAAGAATTCCTCAGTAGAACTCCAGTAGCTCAGCAACTAAGAGAAAGGATGGACAAATGAGACTACATGAAATTAAAAAACTTCTGCACAACAAAAGAAATGGTCTGTAAATTGAAGAGACCACTCACAGAGTGGGAGAAAATATTCACTAGCTATACATCAGACAAAGAACTGATAACCAGAATATACAGGGAGCTCAAAAAGCTAAACTCCCCAAATCAATGAGCCAATAAAGCAGTGGGGAACTGAACTAAACAGAACTTTTTCAAAGGAAAAAATCCAAATGGCAAAAAAAAACATGAAAAAAATGCTCACCATCCCTGGCCATAAAGGAAAGCCAAATCAAAACCACACTAAGATTCCACCTCACTCCTGTTAGAATAGCTATCGTCAAGAACACCACCAACAACAAATGTTGATGAGGCTGTGGGGAAAAAGGAACCCTCGTACACTGCTGGTGGGAATGCAAGCTAGTACAACCACTTTAGAAAACAATATGGAGGCTTCTTAAAAAACTAAACATAGATCTGCCGTATGATCCAGCAATACCACTCTTGGGGATATACCCAAAGGAATGTGACTCAGGTTACTCCAGAGGCACCTGCCCACCCATGTTTATTGCAGCACTATTCACAATAGCCAAGTTATGGAAACAGCCAAGATGCCCCACCACTGATGAATGGATTAAAAAAATGTGTTATTTATACACAATGGAATTTTACTCAGCCACAAAAAAGAATGAAATTTTATCATTTACAAGTAAATGGATGGAACTGGAGAACATCATCTTAAGTGAAGTCAGCCAGGCTCAGAAGGCCAAAAATCACATGTTCTCCCTCATATGCAGATTATAGACCTAAAACAAATGCAGTAATATTATTGGACATGGGTCACACACTAAGGGGAGAACGCATACAGGAGGAATAGGGAAAAGGAAGGAAACCTAAAACTTAACTGTGGTTGATGTGCTCACTATAGAGGAGTGAATGTAGTAATCTTAAACTGGCAGAGGCCACTATGGGAAGGGGACTGGGAAGTAGTGAAGAGGTCTGGTAGAAATGAACCAATGTGGGTTGCAATACACAAGTGCATGGAGGCAATGCTAAGAATCTCTTTGTGTAGCTGTCCTTATCTCAAACTAGCAAAAATGCTATCTTATTATCTCTTATGTTTTTTCTTCAACAAAATTGAAGAGGGCCGAACAGGTTCTGCCTGGAAGCAAGGGGGTGGGGTGAGGGGGAGGAGGTAAGGGGCGGGGGGAAGAGATGGCCCAAACAATGTATACATATATGAATAAATGAATAAGCAATTAAAAAATAAAGAAGTAAAAAGAATGGAGGTAAGATATGTCCAGGCTGTAGTAATCCTGTGATGAGAAGTGAGTGCATGTGAGGTTCTATCTTCATGTCCGGCACCACTCAAGGATTTAAGAGAGAACATATTTGTTTCGAAGGGCTTATAGGTTCATATCAACCACCACCATGAGACAGCTGGAAAACTTGTTCTCTGGGCAAAAGTTCATCCTTGTGTTGCTTCACTACCGACTGAAATCTTTGAAATGTCTGAGTGCTGCTAGATAAGAACCATAGAAGCCATATTCCATTGGAGTAACATACCACAATGTCACCGCCTCCCATGTAACATGTTCCACACCACTGCTACAATCAGCCTTATGAGGATATTGGTGCTCCTCCAGCAGATCTCCAGCACATCTACCTCACTCAGTTTATAAGGAAATCATTCATCTTTCATCAATAGAATACAGCAATTCAATAATTGTCCCTATTCAGAATGACTCAGATTCTGGTGCTAAAGGACCATCACCTTCTGCCACAGCATATAAGTGAATTCCCTCTTTACTATTATAACCCTGATTATCCCATTTAAATAAACTCTTAGCTTTCCATTTACACAAACAGATGGGTTAGGTCTGGTATGAGGCCTGTATTGAAAGGACTGCAACTGATCCACCTTCTTCAGCCCTACTGACTGAATCATATCAGTCAGATCAGACAAGATATAGGCCATATTAACAATGATAATAAAAAGTATTTTGAAGAGCTGATGAGGAAAAACTCTTAAATATAGTCATCCTTTGAGTTAAACTTTGATAGTTTGGAGAAGGAAGAGATAGCTATAAAACACTTTGGATCTTTTTTCAAATAGTTTTTAAACCTTGACTTTAAGACTTATTTCAAGCTCTATACTGTAGTGTGGATAAGTGGCTCAGCTGAACGTAGCTGTATCTTTTTTTTAAAACAGTTTTGTTCCCTTAATGTGTTAAATTGTTCCAGAGGTGGTCTTCTGTGGTAATATTTTTGAAAATAAATTTGCATTGTTCCATTTTCAAAAATATTTTATTTTTGGTTTTTTTGGTGATATATTTTGTTAATGAGTGCAAAAGGATTAAGTTTCAATATAGTTGTAAAAATGCTATTTTTTGTTATGTTGGGTGGGGGTAAATTGTGGCATTTAGAAATGTTTTTGCAATGTGTCAAATATATTATACTTGAATTCACCCCCTCTACTGCTCTTCTTTATCTCCCTGCCCCCATTCCTCGAATAGTTTCAACAGGTGTCATTAAAAATGCTATTTTTATGTGAATTTAAGCATAGTCATGTGCTTTTTAAAGCCATGTTTCACCATTAATTTACCAAGGTACACTAAAGACGATAGATGTTAAAATCTACTGGAATGTACTGGAAGGCGGATAGCTGGTAGGGAATTGTTTCATATTTTAGAAACTGAAATTTTGAGATATAATAATTGTTTAATACATTTCACTTGGAAGCCTTTTCATTTTTAGGCAGCTCCAGAAACAAAAACACATTGGAATTCCAGTACTATGATAAATTTATGTTTGTAGTGTTTAAAGGCATTACTAAATCATTTGGAAAGATGCCCAAAATCAGTAACCCTATGGGCTCCAAGGAGGTAGGAATGCTGTTTCTTGTGGACGCCTTGTTACAGGGTGGTTGGAATCATGAAATACACCACACTTACTAGTCTTAAGTAATATTCTATAGCATTGTTTAGATACCATCATTTAGATGAAATGTGTTCTACTGTTTATTATCCTAAACCTAAGTATTCAGGGCTGTATAGACTTTATTATAATTCTTTATTTCATGGAAGAGTTTAATCCCATTCTTATATGGTTTCTTGATAAAGTACAATTTGAAAACTGTAAAGAAATTTGAATAATATATTAATAAAGAGCATTCTTATACTTTTTTGGGTTCTGTTATTGTTGAATAAGGGATTTTCTTTTCATTTGAAATTTAAAAATAATCGTTCCCATTTTTTATTAGTAAAACAATCTAAACTTGGAGCATATTTGTATGGAGTTATCATTGAAGGCTACCAGATGAGTTTGTATTAGAGAAGGGAAAAATGACTAAATTATATGAATTTCAATGCTTGAGAAGGCACCTTTGGAATCAGCTTTTGCATTGCAGGGGCTTATTATGTTACAGTTAAGATGACCAGTTATACTTTACACAGAATTCATATGTACGAATTGGCATTCTTGAGATATTATGAAATATCATTTTATAAACCCTCATGAAGTTTTCCTTCCTCCTAAATGGTGCATAATATAAACATGAAATGTCAGCATGGAGACATCAATTACTAGTTTCTAGAAGATATTTCTTTTTGCAAAAGATGAACTGATTGCTATTTTATCAGTTTATTGTTAGATACAGGCAAAACAAATTTTTGTCTTGGCCCATCAAGTGTACACACATCTCTGAACTAGAGTTCAGGTTAGAAATAATCTAAGTGGTCATTTTAACCTTGACTAGCCTAAAATAACTAATAGATGTTTTTAATTAAGTGATTTTTCACAGTTAGCAATTTGAGTTTCTGGCTTTAGTGCAGCGTTTCCAGCGAGAAAGCCTGTTATTTCAAGAATGGAGTGTGATAGTAGGCAATACTTCTATCATATTAATGCAGGTACTTGGGTTGCACATACTCGATTCTCCTTTTTTGCCCTGTTTATCAGATGTCAAAATATTATTAAAACACAGTGCCATTCTTTTTTCATGTAATAAGAAAATATCCAAATTTACTTTAAATCTTATCAACTTATCATTTTTAATGACATTGGTTAGCACTGAATGTGGTATAAGACCACTTAGATGACATAGCAAAAATCAGTATCATGATCAAATTTCACATATTAAAAGAAGACTTAAAATAATTTACATCCAATTAGATTTAGGAAATATATGTTATTCACCAAGGCATATCAGACGAATGTGTTGTAGCAGACAAAAACATTTAAATGGCATTAGGTGTGAACTCATCCAGTTCCTGTTTGAATGATGTGGTAGGTAGAAAAATAAAATTACCATTAGTGCTTTTTTTTAAATGGAAAAATAATGTGAATCCCTGCTTTACATCAGAGAAAATGCTGAAGCTATAGTGAATATAAGTCTAAATTAAATGTATGTATGGTGCATTATATTATATTGCTCTGAGGTCTACTGATGCTGCAGTTTAATTCTTTAAAACAATAAATTGGATGTATAAATACTAAAAACTAAAAATAAACATCAGGGAACGGGAAAATGAAGGTAAGATATATAGCCAAGTTGAAACCAAGTTAAAGTTGGAACCAAAAAAATCTGAACCATTAAAACCTATGCCAGCTGTTGTTGATGGATGAAATGTGGTTAAAGCAAAGAGGCAGGACCAAAGCTTGCACATTTCACAGAGCGCGTACGTCTGATGCTGAGCCCAAGTTCTCTCAGGTATACTCATGAAATGGTTACTGTGTGATGTAGGGTGCTGATTCCTGATTCTGACAACATGAGAAAATCTCTTGGAGAGTCAGCTAAAAACATCATCCTTTTCTTGCTCCCATGGGATTCTGAATCAGTGGTTTTGGGGTAGATGGGATTTAAATATCTGCCCTTTCTGGAAGAATCCTAGGTGATCTGGAAGCAGCTGCCTTCCAAGTCACTGGTCAGTCTGCATTCTCAGTGGCCTATCATCCAGTCTGTACACAGTAACCAGGTAATCATTTTAGAAGGAAAATTAGCCCTCAAATTATTTGAGATTGCATTTAAAGTCCAATTCCCTTTCATGATTTAGACTAGTGATGAATTTTCCAAACCCATTACCCACCTCCTGTCCCCGTATCTCCCCATATTTCCTAATTCTGCTTTATTTTTCTTCATGCCTTATCACTGTCTGATATTACATAACTAATTGCTCTTATTTTTTGTCTCTTCATGAGAGGTAAGTCTTTGCACTGGTCCATCAAAGAAGGATGCAGAGCAGTATATAATTTTAAAGCATTTTTGTTTCCTGCTGTTTTCTCCTCCTTCTTTTTCTATTTTATTCTGCCCCTGGTGAAAATTGGCACCATATTGGCTCTTTTCTCTACACTCTTACATAAATAGAAAGTCCTCTGGTCAGTTAACTAAAATGTCCAGTCCAATGTGATGGTCAAAGTATGGAATTGATTTAGAGGTGAGGCCTTTCTGTATTTCCCCAGCTCTAGCTGGGCCAGCAGCTAAAGAGAATGTCAAGAATGTTCTGGTCAACTTTTTGCCTTTCCCACCACTTTTTAAAAACAATCTCTTTCATTTAATGAAGTAGAGGCAGGCCATGGTTCTCCAGAGTTCCAGTGCAAGGGATTAGAGGAGGAGAGGCAAGGAAAGTAGGAAAGATTTTGCTTGAAACTGAGTTAGTATTTTCTGGGCCTGACTTGATTTTTTTCATCAACACTTTTGTGGTTGATAAGAATTGACCTCATTGATCTGGCTCTCTCCCTATAGTTTCCTTGAGGAAGATAAATGCATCACACTTCCAATTAGCTATTTTTCTTCAGTTCTGAGAATCTGGCAGTAACTACAGCTCTCTGTTGAGTAGTGTTCATACCTCCAGGTGGCCCTGTGGGACAAGACCTAAGATGACCCAATACTGGCTCCCTCTAGTGAGAGGCAGTATCTGGTTCATGAGAAACATACCACCTCCTTCCTAATAAACTCTGGTACTGGTGTGGGTGTTGCCAGCTACCCAGCTGTCAGAGAAATTAGTCAACCTGTCCCCTGTACTTTAGGGACACTGCTGTTTTCTGGGAAAATCTAATGCTACAGAGAACATGCATTTAGCCTTCTGAGTAACATTAAAGCACTTCTCTACTGGTGAAATTCCCAGTATAGAAAAGTCCAATGTCAAGCTGTGTTCTGATTGGTCACTACCCATGCTATACTGTTTATTAAATTTTCTCTTTTTATGGTGGTACTGGGGATTGAGTTCAGTACCTAAGCTTGCTGTGAAGGTGCTTTACCATGTGAGCCACACTTCCAGCCCACCACTAACTATTTTTACTATTACTCTGGATCCAATTACTCTTGACTTTCAAATGGCTCAAGAACCCTAGATAGGAAAATGCAATATGCTTAGTTATGTCTACAAAAAGAAAGAAAGGGGAAGGAGTGGGTCATTAAGTGGATAACTTAGAAAAAGAATGTCTCACTATTGGAATTTTCTTGGCAGTTTTAGTATACAAATCACTCTGAAAAGTGTCAGAATTTGGCATATTTAATAATGGTCCCCACAACATTATGCTGAGTAAAACAATATATTTTTTTGTCTTTGGCAAATAGTCAATAGATATATTTCATTTCTAATAGGAAGAACTCAGCCATGTTTTAAGTATCTTTCAAGGTCAGACTTAGGAACTCCATCAATACCACCTTTTAACCTATTTGCCTGAGTTAAAGCAGAGGTACAGAAATTTTTTCCTCTGCTGAATAAAACTAATTTTTTGGAGGGCACATAACATCACACAATAGGAAAGAGGTGGTCTGTTTATTTCATTGACCATCACTTGTTTGAGTTTAAACTTTTTTCCTAATATTTAATGTGTCAAACTGATTGTAATATTGGCTTCAATTCACCCCTTCCTAGGTGTATTCATGGGTCCTTTCATCAAGAGGTGGAATCTAGTTTTTCTCTCTTTTCAATCTTGCGATTTAGCTAATGGCATGTGCTAGAAGTGTCTGAGTGTAGAGTCCTTGTGTTCTTTCACTCTTTCTGACAGCCCTGCCATCATGAGATCAAACTTGGCCTAACTTGCTGAGAGTGACAGAACACACTAACGAGAGCTCCTTTTCCCCGACTCAAAGCATCTTAGACCACCACAGTTCACCAACCACAAAACAAGTGAGAATACTCAGCTGAGATTAGCATAGCTGCCAACCCAACCCAAAGTTGACTGCATACTCACTTCTGTTGTTCTGTGAACAATAATATACATGGCTATTATTTTAAATCACTGAATTTTGGCAGCAATAGTTAACTGATAAAAGCCTTTTTTTTTTTTAACTATCTGGAACAGCTTTCTGAACTAATGTCCTCAAACTTTCTTTTCCTTGTTCAGTCCAGTTTTTCCAGCCTTCTAGGTTATATTTCAATGACATGAGCTATTAGCCACCTAACTCGGCATAAGCCTAAAAGTCCATCACCAAGACTGACATCATTTTGTAGGCTACTTAGCTGTATTTTAGACAGTGAAAAGGCAGTTGGGAAAACATCTGTTTGAGGGACAGATGTCTGCATAATCTTAGGTTTTCAGTCTATAATATACTTTAAATACTTTTAAGGAAAATGACTTTAAATATTTTTCACATCTTATATTATTTTGTAAGAGCAATACTTGCTCATTATCAAATACTTATACAATAAGGACAGCATAAGTAAAAATTCAAATTATTTATAATTTTATTGGTGATATTTTCTGTATCTATTTTATGTGTATTTATATAGTGCTCTGTGAAAAAGTTTCCGGAGCACACTTTTCTGTAATTTTTAATTCAAAATTATTTAAATTAAATTAGAGGATCAACTTTTAATTCTAAACTTTGAAACCACATGACTCATTTGCATTTTAATATGTAATGCTATTTGATATGCTCTACTTAGAGCTCAATATACATAAATTATTCCATTTCCTATTGTGATATCTATATGGCCTCCCAAAATTGAAAAAACATTACCTCTAATTTACCCCACACCTTTCCTATGTCTCAGTATAACTAATATCTGTGGTTCTGTCTTTAGGGTGAAGATAGAGCATATCCAACAAACGCATGTATACATATAGGGGAAAAGGAGCAAAGTGGTAGCCAACTCTAAAACATGTGCTATGAGCAAAAGCATCTACATCAGTCCATACAACTACCATTAAGTATTACCATTACAAGATGTCATTACTAAATCTTTTCCTAGTCTCCTTTTCCTTTCCCTACGCTGTTGACTCTGAAAAGGGCTAGCCACATGTTTGGTCTGGGAAGAGTGGGAGAACATTATGTACTGTTTTACAAAAAATATCTGATGAAACAAAACTACTTTGGTTATTTTTTAAACATCTGTAAGTAAACAGCTTTATATCATTGGAACATTACTTTTCATTTTGTGCTTTTATAATTATTATCTGGTCATCTTCCCTTGCATATGATAACAGACACCTTAATGGATTCCAGTGAATCCATAACTAAACCATCACCTCTCCCAGAGTTACACTTCTTCTCTAGGGTCTTCCTTCTTGGTAAATGGCTTCATTAGCCAACCAAATGTGTAAGCATGAATCCTAGCAGTTATCCTCTAGCTCTCCAGTCCTCCCTCACTTCTTTATATGATTGGTAACCAAGGTTATAAAGATTCATTGGTAACTGGAAGAAACTTCTTTTTCTGTGTCTGGTCTCATTACCAGCCTCATTCATCCAACATAGCTGCCAAATATGACTCTAATGAGCAAGTCTCTTTATAGACACCAGTGGGTAGCTCTGGCATTTATGATAATATCAAATTGCTCTCCTTAGCCCTGAAAGGCCCTCATATCTAGTCTGTCTCCCCCTCTGGCCTCATTTCCTATCACTTGTCCATGGACATCCGTTTCTCCAGTTGCATAGTTTTTGTGTCCTAAATGCAAAAGTAGTTTCACTATTTATTTCTTTCCATATGGGTTGCCCTCTGCCTTTCCTTGTTTTTCTTCCACTTTCCCATTTTTTTTCCTTGTAAACTGCTTTCTAAACCCTTTCTCCAACCAGGTTCATAATTTTGATGCCTTGCTCTGACTGATGTACTCTCTGTGTGCTTACCTCATACCAGTTATCATATTGTATTTTGTTTGTTTGCATGCCTTTCTTGTCCACCAGACCAAGGGGACTTGAAGTTTGGTCCCCTGACCAGCAGCATCAGCATCACTAGGGAATTTTTTAGAAATGTGCATCTTCAGCCCCACCCTATATCCAAAACCCTGGGAGTGAGTCTTAGATGGTTCGGTTGGAGCCATCTTGTGGTAGGGCAGATTGGATAGCCATGGTGGCATGCCTGGAAATGATTTGGAAGAAGATACATGAATACCGTTATGAATACTGTCCTCCATGCCAACTTTGTATAAGTAAACTGGCAACATTAAAGAAGTCCAAAAATGTCCCCCAAAGCATCTTGTATTAATTTGTTGCTTTATCTAATTGCCACAAATTTAATGGTTTAAAACAACAAAAAATCATTTTCCTACAATTTTGGGGCTCAGAAGTCTGAAGTGATATCACTAGGCAACAATCAAGGTATTGCAGTTTAAAATATACAAAAATGAAAACAATATGACAAAGCCATTGGCATGGCTGAGTTCCTCATGGAGGCTATAGGGAAGACTGTCTCTGTACTTTTTTTAGCTTCTAGAAACTGCCTGCATTCCTTGG
Source organism: Castor canadensis (assembly GCF_047511655.1). Taxonomy (NCBI): domain Eukaryota; kingdom Metazoa; phylum Chordata; class Mammalia; order Rodentia; family Castoridae; genus Castor; species Castor canadensis. The sequence continues at coordinate 123,343,794 of NC_133405.1, read as the reverse complement.
CTCATAGCCTCTTCCTCCAACTTGAAATCCAGAAGTAGCTGATTGAATCTCAAGATGCCATCTCTTTGGTTCTGATTCTTCTTGCTCCTTCTTCCCTACTTCAGGATTTTTGTCATTATATTCATTGGGTCCATCTGGATAATCTAAACTAATCTCTTAATTTTAAGGTCAGCTGATTAGCAACCTTATTTCCATTGTGCTGAGTAAGATATGGCAAAGATTGGTGGCTCTGTTGACTTGTATATATATCTTTCAATCTATCTTTGCCCATGAATGCGTTCTATTATACAGATCAAGCTCCCTGCATCCCAAATGAGTCAGCCCTATACAATTTTTAACAGCCCTAGCATCCAGAATTTTATCCATATCAGCAGCTTGGATCTTTCAGTTTCCAAAAAGGGGTGCTCACTTGTCCGTCACTTAAAGTCACAGTCAGAGGCATGAAATATTTAAACAGTCATATCATAACAGCTCAACTTTAGTTGCTCTCTCTAGAGAACTATCTAAGTCTGAGAAACAGGAAGCACTTGTATACATAAGTCTGAGTAGTGGGGAGACTCTTGAGACAACTGTCAATCTGTAAATTTTTCTTTTCCTTCATGAAGATTAAGAGAGCTACAGAATCTCTGCAGCCACGTTGTAGTAGGCTTGCCTCTCAGGGATTTAGCAGAAGGTACTACAGAACCAGTAATCCCTTCATCCTGCAGAACAGCTGTCCCATTCATGTCTGTCCCTTGTACATTACAGATATGTACAGATCTTACAGATCAATAAAGCACAAATCTGTACACTAACAAGTACAGATGGAAATAGAGCAATAGAAAGGCACTTGATGAAGTCTTTGAATTTTAAATGTTGACCTTTATCAAGTTACTATTTAGGAACTTAGAATATTTTTCTAATACAACATATATCTCCTCTTATATGAAGGAAGGACCAGACTAATGGGTAAGTTTGGACTCGCATTGGGCAATACAGAAATGGATATCAGCAACATGATAAGAAAGTGTCTATCTTTATCTTTAATGTGATTGGATCCATTTCCTAGAGAGATAGAGTAGTGGGTAAACTGGAATTCCTCTGAACCTCTCTGACTATGCATGCTCAATATCTAGTTGCCATATTTATAGAATATTCTAAAAAAATAATATCTTTGGTATTAATCCAGTTGAGTTGATTCTGTGCTATGAATTCAATATTTAATTTTTAAGTATTTTTTGTCCTAAATCGAAAGCTTCCCCTCAGATATTGTTAGGGAGAACAACGTATTTTAGTAGGTGCCATCTGACACTCCTTAGTCCTCATCTTACATCAAAATGTAAAGACCTGGCAGACAGTACATTTAGCCATTGAAATCAGTCAGAACAAAATTTCCTTTGGTCAAAGTATGCTAAAGATATAAGGATTGTGATTTGAATTGAATGGAAAAAATTTGTTAGAAAATTACCTGGTAATGTTAGCACAAAATCATATATATATATATTCTTACTTCAGAAGAAGACATTATTTTGTTCTGATCCTGAGGATACAATTTGGCTTTACTTTGCATGTGTTGTTAGAATCAAACATGATCAGGTTGCCCAGCTCATTATTAGTTTCAGAAATTCTGAGCCATTGGAGTTGTAGGGTAATGCTACGCATCTGTAATGTTCCATGCAATAAGAATCTAAGAATCTAAGAAATTTAACCTTGAGTCCAACCTTTAGATCACTTGGCTATACAGCAACATAAATTAGGACAGTGATATAAGATGACACTGATTTTCCACATTCCTGTAGCTCTTTAATAACAGGGGAAGGCAGAGCAAGATGGTAGCTAAGTCAGGGCAATGGTCTCCCCGTATAAATGCCCAGTTGATCAGTTATTCATGCACCAAACTATCTTCACAAGAGCTAAGGAAATCAGATGAGAGCCATAATGCTTGTGTTTAATATTACAAAACAAAAGGATACATTGAAGAAGGCAGGAAGGAAAGAATTGCCTGTATTACTCCTCTGCCAACTCCAAGCAACCCAGCATGGAACGAGGCATCTCCCTTTTGGGGGAGAGAAGGAAATTAATTCCAGGCCTTAGACTTAAAACCCTGGGCCAGGGTCACCATGGCAAACATAGTGCTAAATAAATCCCTACTGCCAGGCCAATAACTGTGACTGAGCTTCTGGCACAGCATTAGGCCTGGTGGTAAATAAATGGCCTCCACCTCCCTTACTCCAACCTCAGGCAAGCGCAATGAGGAACAGGACTCCGCAGGCATGGGAGCAGGGCAGGAAGTTAGAACAGGGCTTTGTATTGAAGCCCAGTGCCAGGCCCACCACAGTGAAATCCAGCTGGTGGTAGAAGCAGAGTGTCCTATACACAGGCTAGAGCTCATGGAGGAGCCTCTAGATTGACCCTGGCATTGGGTGGAGACCTGTGCTCACATGGGCAGACTCCCAGTTCAGCCTGCATCATATCTAGCCTAGGAGCAGGCCTGGGGCACACCTTCTTTCTTCCTGAGACTGTGCATACCCTTGTGACTATGGGACTCAGGTGCAACATAGCTTAGTGTCAGCCAAAGGACTATCTCTACTACCCATCCCCCAGTCTTGGGCAGCGCGGTTATCACCAAGCCAATGTTCACAGATGGCACTTTAGAACTGCTACATTACCAGGCAGAAACCTACACCCCAGTGGAACAGACTCATATTTTGACCTGCATCCCCACCATCTCTGGCATGGGCCCCAATGTGCCCCCTGAAACTGTGCAGGTCTTTGTGCCCTGTGAGACTCAGGAGTGAGCCAGCTTAGTCCAAGTGGTCAAGAGTCTGCCTTCACCAGCACTACTCCACCCTGGGCAAGACCTCATTCACCAGGAGTAGGACAAGGCAGAAAGCATAGGACTTTGCTCTGGAACTTAGTGCAGGGCTGGTGAAACCTAACACTGGGCAGATCTAATGGCCCCATCCCAAAGCCTGCCTGTGGACAGAGCCTCTAAAACACCTGTAGTGCCAAGGTTAAGACACGTGGTCAAAGTCTATGAGACTTCTATTCCAGCTAGCATCTCCCGTGACTGGTTACAGCCATCTTGGGCAGTCCATGAAGTGTGGGCCTTGGTCCCTAACCAACTGTTGTGCTGATCTTAGCAGACTATGGAATCAGTGTGTGATATAGTTTGGCAGCATTGGTGGCCACAGGTATGACATTGAAGTCTGGGAGTGGTCCATCCCTGGTGACTCTGCCCAGATCTGGGCAGAACCCTGCAGTATATGACCACAGGCTGGTAACTGTAGCCAATGCCTACCCTGACCCCAGGAAGAGGTGTGTGGGTCAGTCTATTCTCTATGTACTTTCCTTGTTCTTTCTGAATAACACATCAGGGTATATTTGAGAGACATAACAGGAATATGTAGGACATGTTTTCTTTCTCTTTTTGTTAAGCTTGGATAAATCTTTATTTCTATTTTTATTATATTATTGTACTGGGGGTACAGTGTAACATTTACAAAAGTGCTTACAATGTATCTTTGTTTAATTCACCCCTTCCATCATTCTCCTTTACCCCTCCTCCCCCCAGCTTTTATCTCCTTTGTTAGTGAATCTGTCTTAGAGAATTTCCTGTGTCTAAGAAGTAACCACTCCCTCCCAGGCTCCAAATGGAAACTTTTCAAAGCCATACTTGCTATGGAGGATATTTATCTTGAAAGTTAAGTAACTTACACTTTAATTCAACTGTCCTCGCAGTATATATTGAGAATAGGTTGTTTTCTTCAGAAGGTCCTAGCAGTTTCCTGTTTTAAAGAAATTAAAAAGAAATATATTGCTTTCAACAGCTCCCAAATCAATACAGCTTCAAATATAGATGGGACGAAGTTTCTTCGGCTTCTTACCTGGGCTGAAGAATGCCAACCTGCTGTCCTGTATGATTGTAATAGTCACACTGAAGCCATTATGCTGTGGGGTATGAATGATTGTGACTCTTCTCTTGCCATTCAAGATTAAGGTGACCAACCCTTGCACACACCACACAGTTATGACAGCCTCCCATCCATCCATCTTTAGCAACTCCTCCACAGAATAGATTTAGGACCGGACCATTTAACTTAATTCCTCTTCCTTCCCCTTTTAAGAAACAGCATATGGAGAATCTTAGGGCATTGCCAGTTACATATTTTTTTGACTAGAAAAACTTTTGTGATAAATATGGCTATAAGCTATGAAGTCTTTGATAGCAGGTTACCAATGTTTAATTTATCTTCCTATCTCCCTTGGAATCAAACTGTAGCTATACCAAAACTAGCTTAATATATGCCTATTAAAACAGCATTTAACATAAAGCCTTTAAAAAGAATGGAATATAAGTAATATGTATATGGAAAAACTGAGAAACGATTGAGAAAGTAAAATATTACTTTTGAAAGTCTAATTTTTATTTTACATAAATGGTCATTGCTATCATTATGGCTTTGTATATTTCTCCTGTTAGTTCTGTCAGTTTTTACTTTGCATATTTTGAAGCTGTATTATTAGCTTCTTTTAATGCCCTCCCGATATATTAAACTTTTTGTTGTTACCAAATATCTTTCTTAATCTCAAATACTGTCTTTTAACCTTAATATCTACTTTGTCTGATAGTCATATAGTGATACTTCCTTTTTGTTGTTTTTTGCATGACATTTTTTTACAAAATTTTAATTTCAACCTTGTTTGTAATTATGTTCAATTCTATCTTTTCTTTACTCAGTCATTCCAATTACATGTACTTGCTGCTCGTATGAGTCTTGTATTCCTTTCAGCATTCTCCATCCTTTGCTTCTGTTTGTGTTTCAGTGTGTATATTTCCCCTTGCCCTGTCTTCCAATTCACAAATCGTAACTTAACCCAGGAAACACATACAAGGTTGGATTGCATTTTCTTCTTTTTTGGTTTTTTTTTTTTTTTTTGGTCCTGGGATTTGAACTTAGGGCATTGCATTTACTTAGGCAAGCACTCTACCAGTGAGCAACACCTCCAGCCCCTTTTGCTTTTTACATTTTTTTCTCAGGTAGGGTCTTGCATGTACGTAACATCACGCCCAGTTTATTTGTTAAGATAGGGGGTCTTGCTAACTTTTTGTTCAGTATTTGCCTCAGACTGTGATCCTTCTGATGTCCACCTCCCAAGTAGTTGGGATTACAAGTGAAAGCTACTGTGCTGGCCTGTATTTTCTTAAATACCTATCTAGCTATTGTTTGCTTTTTTTATTATTTAATTTTTGATTATTATTTAATTTTTATTATTGTTGTGCTGGGGGTACATTGTAGCATTTACAGAGGTTCTTACAATGTATCAAATATATCATACTTGAATTCACCCCCTCTACTGCTCTCTTTAATTGTTGCTTTTTTGCTTGTATAGTCCCACAAGGGTTCCAGCAGCGAACATGGGATTTTCCGTGAAGCTCCTCTACTATGGTCAATTCCAAACTCTTAGACTCCTCAGCATGAAAAGACTCCAAACGCAGCCCTCTGCTGTTTATGGGCTTTCTGCTTAGCTTCTTAGTTTCTTGTCTTGTGCAGCTTCGGAATTCAGCTAAATGGTTTGAGGGGGAAACTGATTGAGTATAAGACTTGTCCTTTCTTATTGGGATCTGAGACCCTCAAAGTCTTGGTTGTTTCTCTGCCTCTTAGTAGCTGTCCTCTCTCTGGGTAATGCCAGTATTCTCAACCTATTCTGGCATGGCTAGAATTGCCAATTGTCCTTGGGAAAAAGATGATGCAGAATGCCAGCTCACTTCTCTGCAGTTTCTTCTTTTTAGTGTTCTAATTGCCTTTGCAACTCTCTGATGCTTTCAAACTGGCCTTCCTTCCTCCCTTTTCTCCTTCCTCCCTTCTCTTCTTCTTCCCTTCCTCCTATCTTTCCTCCCTCCCTCCCTCCCTTTCATCTCTCTTTTTTTTGTATTCCATCTGCTTTTTCTAATGTTTTTTGACAAAAACTGGGTCTGCTGCAAGTTGCTCCTTCATACCTGGAAATGCATTCAAATTAAAAGAAAACCAAGATTATACATGATAAATAGTAAAGGACATAGTTTTTCCTTTTATTTACATATTTCATTCATGTATATAGCAAATATTTGATAAGACACCCACATAATACACAATTAATACAAAAGATGAAAAAGATAAAAATAAACCTATACTCTGGTAGCATGTCCATGATTATAAATTATTAAAATATGAGTATCTGGGGTTTTATGGCCTATATTTTATTTATTTTTTCCTCCTTCTTATTTTATTGTTTTTACATTTACTCATATGTATACATTGTTTGGGCCACCTCCCCCCCCCCACCCCACTGCCAGGCTGAACCTGTTCCGCCCTCTTGTTTTCCGATTTTGTTGAAGAGAAAACATAAGAAATAATAAGAAAGACATAGCATTTTTGTTAGTTTGGGATAAAGATAGCTATACAGAGAGATTCCTAGTGTTGCTTCCATGCACTTGTTTATTGCAGTCTACATCAGTTCATCTCTACCGGACCCCTTCACTACTTCCTAGTCCCCTTCCTGCCAGTTTAAGATTACTATATTCACTCCTCTACAGTGAGCACATCAACCACATTCAAGATTTTGGGTTCTTTCCATTTCCCTATTTCTCCTGTTATGGCCTGTATTTTAATTTAAATTTTGTTTAGCTTTACAAATTGGCTATTTTTCTAACAACTTTGTATTGAATTAATTGGTTCTGTTCACATGGTTTGAGTTTGTTTTTTATAGGTTTGCCTCATTTTAACTTTTGCTTTCCCATAGTTTTCCTCAGTAATTTTTGCCTTTTTCTTATGGTGGAACCAATTTGGCATATATAATTTTTTTGTCTTATTGTGGGAGTCCTGCATTACAGCCACTTTCATTCGTATTAAGTGGTAAAAACCCACACACATAGTTGTAATAGGTAATACTCACAAGTTACCTACTAGGAACTAGTCTTAGTACATTACATGTATTAACTAACTTGGTCACCATAACACAGTTAGAGGTAAGTACGATTATTAATCCTGTTTTACAGATGAGAGAACTGAGGCACAGGAATCCTATACTTTGACCAAGGTTACACAGCTAATAAGTGGTGGGATTGGAATTCAGACTTTAATAATTTGGACTCAGATGCTGAGCAATGAACTGCTTTAATATCAGATCACCCTTCCCAATGATTCATCCTCTCAAATTCTTCTCTGTGACCACAATATTCTAAAGCTATATCCTGCTATACCAACAGTCAGTCCTCAGCCCCTTCTTCAGCTACGAGTCAAGTAATTTTCTCCGCCATCCTCTTGCTTTCTAAACCAGACTGTATCTTAGGTTATTTTAAATAAGGAATCAATTTTCTGGGTTCCTTGAACATTTGGCCCTCTCAAACCTCAGCCCTTTGCCCAAATTGTCTTTATATGGAGTTTCTCCTAGTCTTATCTGCTGAGCCCCCTTGGAGATGATTGCAAGTCTGCGTAAGTGAGCCTTTTTTACAAATTATGCTTGTCAACCAAGTCTTTATATTTTCCACCGTTTACTCACTTTTCCATTTCCCCACCACTGTGACCTTTTTAAACATTCTTCTCTCTCATTGAATTTTCTGCCCAACTCTGCTTCCCACAGTTTTAGCACATAACCTCTGCTCCTCTGCCCGGAGGGGGAAGAAGTCAGACTTGAGCTTTCTAAACTCCTTTTCCTCCTCCAGAAAACATCTGTAGTGTCATCATTTTTCTACTTTGTGCTTCCTCCCTGCTTCTGTCTTTCCTTCCTGCCATGGATATTTGCTGAGTATCTAAAACATCCTGTTGCAGTTCTGTGGATACCACACTGACCATTCTAGCATTCCTGTTCTCCTGTTGCTCACCCTCTCCTGGAGAAGACAACTGAAGAACAAATCAATGTATAGCATGTTAAATGAAGATCAAAGCTCTGAAAAGGAATGACATAGGAGAAAGGTGATAGAGAACACAGGGGGGCAGTGCTTCATGTCTGTATTTGATACTCAGGAATGAGCCTTAAAAAGAGGGTTGCCAAATTTATCAAATCAAGAGGCAGGATCCTATTAAAATTTTAAAAATAGACTAAAGAAGTGTAGTTGAAAATCAGGCAAACCATTTTAAGTGTATACCTCATGCAATATTGAAAAATTACTCATTTTTTAATCTATAATTTGGATTTCACTGGGCATTCATGCATTTTTTTGGTCTGACAACTCTCTGAAGGAGCTATGGTGATAAACCATTCATAGATCTGGAGGTTTCAGGCAGAGGGAAGGCTTTGGGATATTAATTTTATGTCTGCCAATGTACTAGGTGCTGGGGATACAGAAAATCAATGACGGTGTTTTGCCTCCTAACTGGTCTTGCTGAATCACTCTTCTTCGCCCTCTAGTCCGTGCCACAAACAGCAGCCAGAGTGAGCTTTGGCAAATATAAATCATACCCTTCTCTGCTCGAAACCACCCATGACATCTCATCTCAGTAACAGCCAGAGTTTTTAAATGGCCTTCAAAGACCTATGTCAGTGGTTCTTATAATTTGCTACACATCCACCATCTGTGGAATCTTTTAAAATACTCCCAGGCCTGGATCCCATGTTCAGATGCTAATTAAACCTAGAATTCAGGTTTTTCAAAGCTTCCCAGGTGATTCTGTTGGGCACTGGAGTTTGTCTTATATGACTTCCATCTTCCATTACCTCCTGACCCCGGAGCCTGCTGGCCCCCACATGGGGTCTTTGCTCAAATGCCTTCCCAGGCATTATCCACAAAACCTTCCCAGACAATCTGCACCCTTCATGCTGGTGCCTCATCCTCTTTTTTCTTCCTGCTCGGTTATTTCTCATAGCTCTCATGACCACTTTTCTTGTGATATATTTGTCTGTGTCTTTCTGCCTCACTCTCTTCCTCACTCTCTTCACTCCAGGGTAAACCCTGTGAGGACAAAGCACTTTGAGTTCTGTTTAGTGCCTAGAACAGTACTTGGCACATAGGTTGAATTTGACAAGTATGTCTTCATGAAGGAATTCAGAGTATAGTGGAGAATTTAGACCTGTATACAACTAATTATAACACAACAGGTCACATCATTCTTAGAAAGTTTTAAACACAGTACCCTAGGAGCTATAATTCTTTTGATTCCTGATTACATCTCCTCCTTCTCCCTCTGGGATGTTGTTTTCCAACTTTATCTTAAATATCCCATCTTATATTCTATGGCTCCCGTAGACTCTTGTCTATAGACCCACTCAAGTCTTCCTTTTCCCTAAACCTCTCAAAAGCTGCCATTAAAAAGAATTAACCTAGAAGGTAACACCCACGCACAGGAAATCAATGTGAGTCAATGCCCTGTATAGCTATCCTTATCTCAACCAGCAAAAACCCTTGTTCCTTCCTATTATTGCTTATACTCTCTCTTCAACAAAATTAGAGATAAGGGTAAAATAGTTTCTGCTGGGTATTGAGGGGGGGGAGAGGGAGGGGGCGGAGTGGGTGGTAAGGGAGGGGGTGGGGGCAGGGGGGAGAAATGACCCAAGCCTTGTATGCACATATGAATAATAAAAGAAAAAAAAAGCTGCCATTTAATGAGTATGATAGGCAACATATTAAGAACATTATAAAGATTACCTCATTGAACTCAGAAAATTCTGGGGTAGGTGTTAGTATTATCTCCATTTTATAGATGCAAACTTGGTGAGAACAAGCTGGGTCTTACTTGAAAGTCTATATTCTCAATCATTCTGCTGCTGACAATTTTCTCAACCTGGCCTCTCCTTTGTCAATCCCAGCTTCAGGTCCTGGGCTCCTTGGGGATGAATGTAAGGCTATGCTTCATATCACTCTCCACAGTCACTCTAGTATCTAGGGCAATCATGTAAGGGTAAGGTGGTTGGGGGGAGGATCTTAACAGACCTACGAAGTCAGACTCTGAGATGCTTGCTGCCGCATGTCCTCTTGTTTTGAGGCATGAACCCACAATGTCTTATCTTCCCAATCCTTGGCATTTTGTCTTTCTCCTTGATTTTTTGTGCAACCATCAAGCATCCAGATGTTAGTGCTAATCCAAGGAGTAGGGTGGAGGCTCCTGGCTTTCTTGCATAGGAGTCTGAGAAGGTGGAGTTTCTCTTTGGACTTTTTCTTTGGTGTGAATTTCTTTTCAACACACCGACTCCTTTTTGGGCTCTGTAAGGACCTCAAATGTGTTTTTGCCCTTGTCACAATGTAATCTTTGGAGGACAGCTTTTTCTCTGAGCTGTGTGATCAGAAAAACAACGACAATGTAATTAATACTCGTCCTGATTAAACCTGTACTTTTGTTTTTGCCCCTTTGTGAATCATGTTCTTTTAGCTGCATGTTTGAAATGCTTGCAAATTTTATCGATCAGCCTTTGAAAGTAGTTTGGAATTTTATTATGTTTCCAGTTGCCGGCAGTACTGCAGTAGAGGCTGTGGCAGTCACTGCAGATGGTTCCAGTGTCTACCATCAGGGTTTCGTCTCTCTCTGCTGGAGGCACATTCTGCTTGATCAGCCTCTTTGCAGGACAAGCTGCAAATTCCTGGAAGTTAATGCATGGGATTGACCCTCGATCAATAAGAGATGGGAATGGGGGCTAAACGCCAGTTTCCTCTCCATCAGGTAGATAATTTTGAGATGTGGTCCATATTGTTCTTGGAGGGACTTCTCAATTGTCCACAGAAGTAAACAGCTCATCAATTTATTGGCCTCTTTTCCTTTGTTTCCTCTCCCTTTAGAATGCTGCCTGGGTCACTTCCCAAATAAACTATTTGTACCCAAATCCTTGAATTCTGGGAGAGCCAAAACTGACATAATATCTTTATTTTTCCTCTAAGGAGCAGAAAAAATTCCCCAAACAATCACCAGCACCTTCTCAGTTGTTCATTTAGTTAGGGGGACAAAGCTGGCTTGGAGAGACCCTCTCTCCTTAAACTTTGACAACTGACTAAACACCTGTCTGTGTGTACCAACCTTCCTTTTGACCACTGAGGTTCTAGCTATTTTTACAAATTTTCTTTTTTAACTATTTGAAAGTCAATTTTAGTATATTTGCTTATATTAGCCACCCATTTGACTCACAAAGATAGATGAAAATTTTGGTTTGACCAATGTGTGATCTGGGGATACTGTTGCCTAGGTAACAGCCTGTGTGGGTGTAGAATTAAGGATAATAGACCTAATGTTACATATGAAAAGAGAACAGATTGCCTGGTAGAAGGAGGTGCATTAGATTTCTCAAGCAACTTGGGATGCCATTTAGCTCACTAGAAGAGGCCATTTTCTAGGCAGTTAGAGGAGCAAATGACTCAGTAAGAGATGCTGTTTGACAGTAGGGATTTTTGTAAGGGGATTTTTCCATCACCTTATTCCAACTTCTAATTCAACATAGTTGTGAGGGAAGTTAGGGTGTATACATACAGAAAATACAGATATTGGAAAAAGAAAGAAAAAGAATGAGGAAAGAAAGGCACACTTGTGCCTGAGTATGTAGGTCATTCCTCTATGTCCTATTGGTTGGAAACAGTTTCTATACAAAGGAAAAGAGTTGAAACCTTAATTCTGTTTCTGCCAGGCATAGCAGATGAATCAATATTCTGTACCTCTAGGAGGAAAAAGCATTTTTTTGCTCTGAACTCAGCTAGATGTATATATATATATTAGGATATGTTGAGCTTCCTGGTTCTAGTGGCAATCAACATTGCTTAATGCTTCACTGCCAGTTTGAAGTGTGAAGTAAGATTTGCTCAAATGGGTCCCACACCCATGAAATATCCTGGCTGTGTGTGTCATTTGTCACTTACCTTTTTTATATTATTATTGGCAGTACTTGGGTTTGAACTCAAGCACTCTACTACTTGAGCCATTCCAGCAGCCCCTTTCACTTACCTTTTAAAGGTGCTTGCATATCAGCAGCTCCCCATATGGGAATCCACTGCCTACAATACAGTAGAAGTGGTGTGGGGAAGATTTCTGTCTTCCAGACTTCTAAGAATCCCTTGAAAAATCTAGATGTTGATACTGTAATCTCAAGAAATCATAAGCAAACAGGCCCAGGATTTAAATTTCAGAGATAACATCTCTTCACATATGGTAAGTTTTCTGATTAGAATTTCAGACCTTAGATAATATCACTACTTTAGCTATTTTGTGTCTAAAATGATAATGCTGTTCCAGGTGTAAACACTCTTCCATCTCCTGTCTCATCATTCTTGATTTAGACAGCAAATCCTAAAACCTTTATGTATTTTCTCAAGATGTCTTAATTTGCCTGACATTGCTTCAAGTTTTCAATACGGTGCATTGCAAGGCATGTGGGCCTGGATTACAAGGAAACAGTTTGGTTTGATTAAAGAAATTTTCCCTTCAGACAAATATTATTTGCATGTCAACATTTTGTTTATTTTAATTATTTGATGGGAAATCTTTAATAATCTATTTCCTTCTTCTGTGATTCCTTCACTTCTGAATCTTGAGTGGGGGTCTAAATGTTTTGGATGAGTAACAATGGTAGTGTTGAGTTTACAGGTTCTACTGATGTGAGCAAGGAGTTTTGATTCCCTAAATGGCCTGCCATTGCTGTAAGTTTGGAATACGCCTTAGGTTTTCTTTTTTAAACTTCTGTGTCTTCTTTTGCTCTCCTTGTCCTTTACCCAGTCAGTGTGCCTGTTTCTGCTATTAACTCACCTCCTATTTCCCTTCATATATATAGCCTGTAATCTTTGCTTTAGTGTTTTACTATATGACAACCAAATAACTAGTTTGTTGGAATAGCAGGTAGTTAGAATAGTTAGTAATAGTTAGAACGTACAATTTTTTTCTTTTTAAATTAGCATATATTCATTATATGGGGGCGGAGTCATAGTGACAATTCTGATTAGACTTATATTGTACATTATTTACATTGCCCCCATCATTTCTCCCTCTTAACCATTTCCCTGCCCTACTTAAAGCAGTTGCAAGAAGTTTCTTTGTTCAGTTTCATATAGGTATATGAAGTCCATCTACCATACACTCTCACCTTAATCTCTTTCATTCACCCTCCCCCTCCCACTAGTACCCCTCCACACACTGTGCCTATTTTACAGTTTGTCTTTCATTGTTAATATTTAAATTGAAGAACAAACAAATTTTGAATGAGGCGCAGAGCCTCCTTTCTATAAGTAAAGTAAACATGCTTTGTGCATGAATGTGACACCATCCATTTTGGTTACCTGAGTTTTCATTTCACCCTGAAATTTCATAACTATTTTCCTCTATGCAGTTGAATTACCTAGAAAGGAAATTACATACCAGAAAATTGTGACCATATTCTGTGTGTGATTCCGCCCACCCCAACCATACTTTCAGCATAGATTGTTCACTCTGAATTTAGAGACCATGGTGCCATTTCTTTCTGGTATTTTGGTAGTTGGCTCTCCATTGCATTTTTTTTCTTGTAATCATTAAAGATCATGAAGTCTTCAAGTGTGGTTCATTAAATGTGTAGTTACTATGGTTCTGATTTAGGTATAGCTGACAGATATTGTGTACCAGGGCTGACTGAAAATTGAATGGCTGACTGACAATTGAATGTTTTCTTTCTTTTATTACCTTATTATTGTTGTACTGGGGGTACATTGTGACATTTATGAAAGTTCTCACTGAAGATTTTCTTTGAAAGTAGATGATTGTGGTGGACTTTCCAGATGGGTTTGAGAGCCTCATTTGCTTCCAGGGCCCAAGGTTTTGGGTAAAATTCTTGGGAACTGATTAGATCTATGACTTTGTTGAATAAGCAAAAGAAAAACTCCATACTTGTTATTAGGTACATATTTCTACTCTTCAGTTTGTCTCAGTCCATGCAATATATTTAGAACTGTGGACTTTTATATAAAAGGCTTTGGAGTTCTTTTTCCCCAATGGCTGTGGCTTATAGATGGTGATGCATGAGTTCTGAGTCCCAATAGCTAGTTAGTGACAGATATGAGACAAAAGTGGGCCCCAGATGAGTTGTGTCATCTAGTGTTTTTAGCACTTTAGTCACACTGGCTCTTCTTGTGGCAGAAAAATACTTGCAAAGTACAGGCTGACTTAATGGTGATGAGTTCTTTGTCAGTTGTGGAATGGTGGTGGGCCCTTGCTTAGTATACTGCAAATTACTAATTTATTAAGAATCAGAACTTCACAGAGGAGAGGGGGGCCACAGGTATAGAAAGAAGAACAGATGCAGGTGACTTCAGCATAGTATCCTTTGATATTTTTGATGTTGAGACTTTTGATTGCTGGTCTGGGAGAGTTTCATTTTGTGCTGTGACTGAGTACTTTGTAATTGGTTAATGTGGTTATCCAAGAAGAACTTCCATAAAGCACGTAAACCCTTAACAGGAAATATTGACAAGCATCTGGGACCATCTTAGATCTTGAAACAAGTTGAGAGTCAGCAGGCTGTATCCTTACTGTGAGGAAAAAGAAGATTCAGGGTGTAGGCTATTAAGCATAGTGGGGAAGCACATAGATTCAAGGCCTGGCCTTGTTTGTTTGTTTTTTGTTTTCATTTTTTGGTAGTACTGGAGTTTGAACTCAGGGCCTTACGCTTGCTTGGCAGGTGCTCTATCACTTGGGCCACTCCACCAGCCCTATTGTGTGTTGGATATTTTTGAGACAGGGTCTCTCAAACTATTTGCCTGGGCTGGCCTCAAACCACAATCCTGATCTCTGCTGCCTGAGTAGCTAGAATTACAGGTGTGAGCCACTGGTTCTTAGCAAGGCCTGGCCTTTCTATGTTTAAGTTTCTCATCTGCTACTCAGATGCTAAGAGACTTCAGGAAAGTTATTTTTAAACTTTTAGTCCTCAGTTTCTCCATCTGTAAAGCAGAGATAGTAATAGTACTTACTCAGAGGGTTGTTAGAAGGGTTAGATACATTAATATTTGTAAAGTACTTAGAACAGTATAGAATGGCACTTAATATAACATAAGACCAATATAAATGTTAGCTGTTAGTATCATATTTCCAGCATCTTATTTCCCTACACACCCTACTTATGGAAGATACTCATATTTGAATAAATAATTAGCTTTGGGAATGGATGCATAAATAAAAGTTCAAGTTATGAATTTGATTAATGTTTTCTTCTGCTGTGGATATATTTCCAATTTTGTTTCTGTACAAATACATAAATTAAGTACAGTGAGCTCATATTTCTTGATTCCACATATATGAGGGATTTAAAACAGTTCAGCTCATAGAAGGAAAGTATAATTTTGGTTACCAGGGGGGCTGGGAAAGAAGGAATTAGGAAGATGATGCTTAACAGGTATAAAGTTTTAGTTATGCTACCTGGAAAAGTTCTCAAGATTTGCTCTACAGTCTAGTGTATATAGTTACAAGACTGTATTGTGCACTTGAACAATTTAACAGGACAGATCTAATGTTAAGTGTCTTACCAGCAAAAGAAAAATGGGAATCCTGTCTCCTGGATGGGCTTCAGATAAATGAAAGATACATTTAAGAAGTACAATGTGATAGAAAAAATATATTTTAACACACACTAAGAATATGCTCTTTATCTTTTATATTAGAATGAGTCAGCCATTGAAGATCTATAAAGTGTCATCATTGGTTAACGTGCCTTATAAACTAAAATTTTTAAGATAGGAGCTAACATTTGGAGATTATACAGACTATTTGAAAATGGGACTTCATTTTCTTAGAAAATATATGTTTCTATGGGATACTAGCCCATGTTACTAGTAGTCTATAGGAAATAGTTTTAAAAAGAGAAAATGCAGTTATCTAATCTAAAATTTCTCAATATTGAATCAGTAGTGGTTTGTATGTCTATTGGGACACTCTTAAAAATGAACAGGATTTTTTAAAATGAAGGATTAGTCAGAGTCTTTGTTATGTTTTGCTGAATATATTTGACCACCTGAAAAAGAGGAAGGGTTATACTGATAAATATTATGTTCTACCTGCATTTACAGAGTTAACAACAAAACTGAACGTTGTGATTTTCAAAGTATTCTTACATATCCTATTTCATTTGAAGCTTACATCACTTTGATAAGATATTATTATTAGCCCCATTTTACAGGTGAGGATTTTGAGGCTCAGAATATTTAAATGAAATTGCTAGAGAATTTGGACTCAAAGCCAGGTTTTCAGTCCCCAAAGCCTATGGAAAATTCCTCTTGTCTATCTACAGATAAACAACTCTCATTAAAAGCAAAAAAACCCATCTATCTTTCTATCATAATTCAGAAGATACTTTAAGATAGTGTAACAATTCATCCACCTTGAGACCAACTATTATTGTGGGCCATTTATTGCAAGACAATTTTGGCCAATCGAGTTTTCTGGTAGCGTGCATGCTGAATAAATGGAAACGTTACCGGGATAAATAGTAATTTGTGATTAAAGACTAGAAACAAAGCCAGTTTTATTATTTAACGATTGCAGTAAATTTTGAGGGAGGGGAAAATGTGTAGTGTATGTCTGTAGTTCTGTTCGTAAACTTGCTGTTAGCACCAATATAGGAGATGAACAGAGGAATATGTTAGAGAAAGAAAGCATGTGTCTGTTTAATGGAAAACTTCAAAGTCAGTAAATCTTATTTCTGCTTTAGAAATTGTCACCTCATATCCAGTTGCTGACCCACACATACAAACAGTCTGCATACTGTGGCTTTGTTGATGCTTGCCAAATTCCTCCTCAGATTACCAGATAAACATAATGTGATTTTTGTTTCTATTACAAGATAATTTGAGTCTAAATGGCCCCCTTTCATCCTCTCTTGCCCCAATTGCAGTATGGAAGCTTGCTTTATCTTATTTGGGGCTCTTAAAAAATGCTTCTCATACCCGTATCCCTTCATATTTTATTCCACGGAGAGATAAATTTAATTTTTATTAGCTGAGCATGATGAGTCATTCTGCTAACTAGCACCACCAACCACCTCCCCACCAGACTGGCCTTTGCTGAGGGCTCTAAATTTAGAAACTGAATGAGATTGCCTCTGGGTTACATAAGGAGGCAAGGAGGTTATTTTTAGCACACCATTATACCTAGAGAGCCCTGTGTGTCTATCTGATTTGCTAACCATAGACTGAAAGAAAACGTGATTGCTTATTCTCTCCATGTGCTGTTCAGGTACGGCATCCTTCTGGACTAAATGACATTTGCTGTTTTGTTTACCTACAGTTCTTCATGTTTATTTCATCTGTGCTATAAACACGCTGGAAATCAATTGCGTTCAAACACAATGGCAGTATTTTTTACTGCCTGCCTCATTTGAGGAAACCTTCCCAATATGCATCATAATTTTATCCTCCTTTTCTCTTTGTTTTAAGAATGGAAGGGAAAGCATTTTGGGCTGCTCCTTGTCTAAGGCTGCTGTCAGAGCTGATGATGGCACACGTCTATCTAGACCAATGAAGCTTTGTTTGTGTTTTCCTTGCCAGGCACTTGTTTTTACTTTCTTTTGCAAGGGGATTGCTGCAACTGATTGGATAAAATAAAAGTGTCAAGGCAAACATTAGGAGGCATGCTGTCATCCAGGCAGAAAATTAATGGATGCAATACTGGCCAGAGAGAGAATGTGGACAGAGGCAATGTTTTGCTTGTCAGTGTAGCCTCACTGATTCTCAGCACAATATCAAAAGTCAGCATTAGCCCTTTCTGATTCTTCTAGGTTGTATTTTAACAACCAAGGACATCTACTTCTTTGGAATTTTAATGCAGTAATGGTGAATGTATCTTATTCATTTTGATTTTTAATTATTTTTTAAAGGATTAGATGGTCATAGAGCTGGTTGCCTAGGAAATCTGTTTGCTTAAGA
Source organism: Castor canadensis (assembly GCF_047511655.1). Lineage (NCBI taxonomy): Eukaryota > Metazoa > Chordata > Mammalia > Rodentia > Castoridae > Castor > Castor canadensis. Next base: position 123,325,982 of record NC_133405.1, on the reverse strand, counting down.
GTTACATTCCATTCTGTAATCAGTGTAGGTAGCTGAAGTTTGGTTGCTCTATCTACCTATCTATGCAGAGGAAGGAAAATGTTTTAAGAAAGTTAGAATTGCTTATTGAGTTGTATATTGACACAGTGCTAAAACATTAGTATTTTGCAATTGTTCTGGATGTAAGGAGCCAGGTTGTACAGGAGTGACCCAGGTGGCTTGATCTGGGTGGCCTAGTCAATGAGTTAGCTGGACTAGGGCATCTCTTTCTTCTAGTATTAGTATCTTTGTACCTAATCTTTATGTGCTAATCCATTCTCTATTCTTGCTCATAAAATCATTTTCAGAGACATAAATTCAATTATGTCACTTCATTTGTTAAAAAAGCAAATTGGTTATAATAGTCCCTAAATAACCAAGATAGCTAAATTGCAACTAAGTAAAAGCAAGCTTATCTGTTATTTATACAAATATGGAAACAGGCTGTAAAATATATAAAATAAATTTATTTCTCAGAAATGGAAGAGAGTACTTTTGACAGAATATTACCTTATTTAGTGTAATTGTTTCAGCCTAGCTAGGGCCATTTCTCCCAGTGGGAGTGTTGTACCAAGCTCAGCTTCCCTTGGGCCCCACGATACTGGCCAGTCAGTGGTCTCAGGCTAATCCTGCAGCCAGATGGAATCCAAATCCAGATAGCTTGCTGCCAGGAGTGTGTTCGTGGCCACTTTCATTCATACTTGCTCTAAGACTGAGAATGAAAGGGGCAGATTCTTTTCCCTCAATGTAAACCTCATGGCCTGGCCCTGGGTTGCTTCTCCATATGGCTGAAGGGAGTGTGGGAAATTAATACCCAGTCTTCTCTCATGTCCTTGTCCCTGTAAGTTTCCTCTTTCTCTGTATGGCATGTTATTGTGAAATTTGTTCTAAGCCCTTTAATGTAGAGGTGATAACCATAAATGAATGCATTTGGCATACGAGATGAGGGGAATTCCTATTGTCCAGCCACACTGAGAGTTTGCACACATGATGTATTTTAATTCTATGATACAAATATGTATTGTCCATGATTTATAGACAGGACACTAAATATAACGCTTTTGTAGCTTTTCTAAAGTCACACAGTCAGTAAGTGACTGAACTTGGATTCAAACTCAGTTAATTCATCTCTAGAACTTGTGTTTCTAAGCACATTGTCATACTGTCCCAATAAAAGTACAACTGCCACTCAGGTTTCATAACTGGTAAGATAATTTCCCATGTCATATGATTTCATATGTCACACAGTTATGATTTTCCCCTGTCTGGAATGTTAGAAGATCATGTTAGTGTTTTATTTTGAGACACTGAAGGGGAACATACCACTATGTGACAGGGGCATATTCATCCCATTATCCATAAGACTATGCTCTTTTGTGCTTTTTATAGTATGCATAGGTACAAGTTAACAAAACCATCTCACACCTCAAATAAATGTAATGACTACTTTTAATTTCTGAGTATAATTTTAAGCTAGAAGAGACAAAGACGGAGAGGCAGAGACCATGAAGTTTCAGATATGTGGGTAAAGAAGTTATCTTGGAAGACAATCCTCTGGCTCTGTCTTGTTGCTTTGATGTGTGTGTGTGTGTGTGTGTGTGTGTGTGTGTGTGTTGCTGGGGATGAACCCAGGGCCTCCAGCATGTTCTACCACTGAGAGAAATCCTCAGTCCCCATCTTCCCTTGTTGTCATGTGGCTCTCGATGAGCTCCCACACTGAGCCTTTCTTGAATTGCTGATCTATAAACTTTGAGTAAAATAAAATCTTTGTTTTAAGCTGTTACATTTTGGTGAGGTTTGTTATGCAGCAATTGATAACTAAAACACCCATAATAATGGCTATAATTTATGTAAGACCAAGCTTAGAATTTAATCAGAGAAAAGCAGAAGAGCTTTACCTGTACAAGATTTTACAAACCCTGAAGAATTTGAATAGTCAGGAATTTGATCTCATAAAGGAAGAATTTGAAGTTATGAATCTAATCCCAAATGGTGCCCTGGCAAAAATATGGCCCCACAGACTGTGGAAACAGAAGCCATGTCCCCAGAACTCTAACAGAAAACAAAAGCAGGGCTGTGTTTTGCCTAATGTAATTTATTTACCAGTAAAACATGGATACAGAAGAAGACCTCATTGTTTATATCTTGTGAGCATTTCATTAATATGAGCCTATTTCTATGTCTGTTTGTAGTGATGGTTTCCCTTATAGGAGTTTCTTACGCCTAAATTCACATTTTCCACCAAGAAGACTTTGGGATTCTTGACATTTTGTATATTAAGATTCCTGATATTTCAGAAATTGTTTTTAGATACCATAAATTTCATCTTGAAATTACCAGATTTTTTACTTTGAATCATTACTATCCCATTTACAATAAATGTGGTGATAATCCATTTATATGTCAAAAATATAAAATGTGAAATCATTCAAGCAGTAACACAGTTTTATTGGAAGTTTAAAAGGTCACAATAACAATCATAGAATGGAATATTATGCTGCTATTTTACACAAAGGAAGACATTCTCTATGTCCTGAAATGGAAAGATCTCCAGGATATATTATGAAATTTAGAAAGTATAAAAACAATGTGTACAGTATGCTACCTTTTGTGTTCAATATGAGAAAATTATAATGCTATATTTCTATCTGCACAAAGAATTTCTGGAATTATATTCAAGAAAGTTAAAAGTCATTGTGGATTTTAGAGAGCAGGGAAATAAGCTGATATGGGACAGGGTAGGAGAAAGACATTTCACTTTGAGTATTTATTATATTAATATATGTATTAATATATGTTTATATATAGAGGGATAGGAAATTACATATATATGTATATATATACATACATACAAAATTTCAATATTATGAGTATATTATTGATTTTAAATCACCCTAAGCCCACAGGGCTCTTCGCATTACACATGGGTTTGGACAAATATCTGACATGTATCCATCATTACAGTATCATATGGAGTATTTTTACAACCTTAAAAAATCCCCTATACTCCTCCAGTTAATCCTTCCCCACCCCACCACAAGTCCTGGCAACCACTGATCTTTTTACTGCCTCCATAGTTTGGTCTTTTCTAAAATATCAGAGTTGGAATCATATAGCACATAGCTTTTTCATTTAGTGATGCACATTTAAAATTCCCATATGTCTTTGCATGGTCTGACAGCTCATTTCTTTTAGCACTGAATAATATTCCGTTGTGTGGATGTACCATAGTTTATCCATTTGCCCACTGAAGGTCATCTTGGTTGCTTCCAAGTTTGGCGAATTATGAATAAGCTGCTACAAATATCTGTGTGCAGGTGTTTGTGTGGACATAACTTTTCAACTTCTTTGGGTAAATATGAAGGAGGAACATTGCCAGATTGTATATAAGACTGTCTATTTTTATAAGAAACCTCTAAACTGTCTTCCAAAGTGGTTGTGCCTTTTCTACCAGAAATAAGTGAGAACTTCTGTTGCTTCACATCCTCACCAGCATTTGGTGTTGTCAGTGCTCTGCATTTTGGCCATCCTAATGAGTGTGTAGTGGTAGGTCATTGTTTCAATTTGCATTTCCCTGATGGTATATGATGTGGTAATCTCTTCATGTACTTATTTGCCGTGTGTATATCTTCTTTGGTGAGATGCATGTTAAGATCTCTGGCCTAATTTCTAATCAGGTTGTTTTGTTGTTGAGTTTTAAGAAGTCTTCATGTATTTTGGATAATGGTCCTTTATTAGATAAATATTTTGAAAATATTTTCTCAAAATGTGCGTTTGGCTTCTCATTCTCTTAATATTGTCTTTCACATAGCAGTAGTGTATAACTTTAATAAAGCCCAGCTTATTAATAGCTTCTTTCATGGATTGTGACTGCTGTTTTGCTTTAAAAGTCATCAGCATTTTCAAGGTCAGCTAGCTTTTCTCATGTGATCTAGGAGCTTTATAGCTTTGTATTTTACAATCAAGTCCACGATCTATTTTGCATTAGTTTTTGTGGAAGATATAAAATCTGTGTCTCAATTCATGTGTTTTGCATGTGAATGTCCAGTTCTTGTATGAACTTTTGAAAAGGTGATTTTTACTTCATTGTGTTGACTTTGTTCCTTTGTCAAAGATTAGTTGAGTATATTTATACGGGTCATTTTCTGGGCTCTCTTCTGTTCCATTGATCTACTGGTCTACTCTTTCACTAAGATCACATTGTCTTGATTACTGTATCTTTATAGTAAGTCTTGAAGTTTAGCAGTACCATTCCTCCAACTTTGTTCTTCTCCTTAAGTACTGTATTGACTTTGGGTCTTTTGGCCCTCTGTATAAACTTCAGAAACAGTTTGCTGATACCCACAAAACATCTTTCTTGGATTTTGATTGCAATTGTATTAAATCTATAGGTCAAACTGGAAAGAATTGACATCTTGATAGTATTGGGTCTTCCTAATCTATGAACATGAAACATCTCTCCATTTGTTTAGTGCTTTGATTTTTCATCAGAATTTTATAGTTTTTCTCATGCAGAGCTTGTACATACCTTGTTAGATTTACATGTAAATACTTCATTTTGGAGGGATGCTGGCATAAGTGATATTATGTTTTAAATTTCAAATTCCACTTGTTTATTGGTATGTAGGAAAGTGTTTGGCTTTTGTGTATTAACCTTGTGTCCTGCAATCTTTTTTACATTTAATTTAATTTAAGCTTTTAATTTTTATTAGCATATAATAGTTATACATGGGGATACACTGTGATATTTACATATATGCTTACTATATATCTTAAAGTCATCCTCTCCATCTCCCCTTTCCCTTTCTTAGAATAATTTCAACAGGTTTCATTATTCTGTTTTCATATCATGCAATTTTGCCATAATTGCTTCTTAGTTTCAGGTAAAATTTTGTGAATTCTTCTGTACTTTCTACATAGATGATCATGCCATCTGTGAACAAAGACTTATTCTTTTCCTGTCTGTGTACCTTTTGTTTCTTTTTTTTTGTTTTTTTGTGCTAGCTAGAAATTCTAGTATATTGAAAAGGAGTGGTCAGAGAGGATATCCTGCCTTATACCAGATCTTAGTGAGAAAGCTTCTAGTGCCTCACCATTAAGTATGATGTCAGCTGTAGGATTTCTGCAGATATTCAAATTGAGGGAGCTCTCCTCTAGTCTCAGTTACTGAGAGTTTTTATCATGAATGGGCATTGGACTTTGTCACATGTTTTTCTACATGTATTAATATGATCAAGTGATTTTCTTGCTTATCCTGTTTTAATGTGATGAATTACATTAATTTTTAAATGTTGTATCAGTTTTATATACCTGGGTTAAATCCCACTTGGTCATGTGTTTTACTTTTTAAAAAACAAATACATATGTATATGCGTGTATACGTAGTTTACATGAACAGTAGTGTATTATTGAGAGCAGATATTTTAAGGTCCTGATTCTTTCAGATTTTTTACCTTTATCTTCTCTTTTTCTTCTCTACTGCTGATGTCCTTATGATTGTTAGCTAATTTGAAGCCCCCAGAATGGAGTATTGTTACTTGATTACCTTGTTCTAGGATTAGATTAGTCATTTAAGCCTATGGATACTTATTACTTTCCTTCCCTCCAATGGATTTATGTGGATGAAAAATGCATGTTGACACTAAGGGGCAACATGAGGGTATTTGTTAAACCTCCCTCCAAATTTTCATTGCCCATATCCCATCTTTGACATGGAGAGTTGACATTTCTCAACTAAGTGTTATGCAAATAGAGATTTAAGCTCTCTGCAGCTCACTCTCACCCCAGTTTATTACCTCCCCAGTGCTCCTTTTATGTACAAGCCCTACAATGTGGAGCTACTATTGAAGAAAATGATTACATGAGACGGGGGATATTTCCTCCTTTTGTTTTCTAGTTGGCTCTCATTGAGACAGTTGTGAGGGGACAGCCAGAATGGCTCAAGCTGTAAAAGCGCCTGCCTAGCAAGTGTGAGGCCCTGAGTTCAAACCCCAGTGCCTCAAAAAAAAAAAAAGAGACAGTTGTGAGTCATGAACAGACCAGGTGTGTGAGACTCAGATAATGAATTCATATGGGTGATTACTTTTCAACATATTCAACCCAATGTTCCCCTTCAGACTATGTGAGATGTATTAATCAGCTGTTGCCACAATAATGCTGCATAACAATACCTAAATGCAGGGGCACCTATTCTGCCCACAGGTCTATAAGTTGATTGTGGTTAAGGCTAGGTGACAGTTCTTCAAGCTGCAGGTTGGCTGGACTTGGATCCAGGTTTTGGGTTGGCTTCAGGTGTGATCCATATGTCTCATTATGAGGCCCAGCTAAAGGAACGGTGGCTATTGGGGCATGGTTTTCTCATAGATGAATTTTGGAATGAAAGAACCATGTCCAACTACACAAGCACATTTAAGACTTTGCATCACATCTTCTAGTATGCCATGGTTCAAAGCAAATCATATGGTGAAATCCAGCATTAAGGGGGCAAGGAAGCACAGTGTGCCCACAGTGGGAATGGGAAGAGAATGAATATTTACTGAACAATAATCCAAACTTTCACGGAAGGTACATCAATTTTCCCTCTGGATTTCAAAGGGAAGTAATCACTTCCTCTACCTTCCTTGTGAATTTTTCACGTGAATGGAGAACTAGGTATTATAAGAAACCATCTTTCAATCCATGTTTATCTCCAGCAGGGCCACTTTCACTCTGTAGAGTAAAGGCTTTGCTTCTTTACACATTTATTTTCTGGTTAGATTAGTTTTTCTTTAATCTATTCTTATAAATGTTTTGTATTCTTTAAGTTTTTTTACCTAGCTTATCAATAATTTTCTTCACTATCCTACTCATTACCTCCCCTTTAACAAGAGACCAACAATAAGCAGAGCTGTTTATCAAGAATCTGATGCCTGCTCAGCCATAGTCTGGTGCTTTATTAGATATAGAAGAATGTTCTGCAAGTTCCTACCCTTAGGAGTTAATAATTGAGTTTCTAAATTGGATTACATGTTGAACTCTGAGATATTGACTCAGTGTGATAGTTCACAGCCAAGAGAAAATTTTCAAGGTAGAGAGTTAACACAAAGGTGGATCTTGATGAATAGTGAGAATTTTGCACAGGAGCAAAAGAGGAGAAGGAAGGGCGGGCACTACTGGAAAATGGTACACCATGATCAAAGTTGCAGAGATGTATATTAGGGCTGCTGCATAACCATACCTAGGTTGTTTGAGCTTTTAGAATTCATACCGTCTCCCAAAATCTAGAAGGGAGAGAAATAGAAACAGGCCAAGACGTGATCTGGATATTGAACAGGCTCTATTAAATATTACTTCATTGTCCATTTCCTAACTGCCAATTTGCTGACTTCTAGGAAGAGAAGCCTGTACCATGACAGCCTTCAGTCACACAGGCCTCTGGTAACAATATTGAAACCCCTTGCTAATAATAGTGCTCATTCTTATAGGGTCCCAGAGTGTTTCACTGTCCAGAAATCCTTTCACTGTCAGGATACAGAAATCATCTTTGGGTCCTAGATCCATGTTCTCTTAGATTCCTCGAAGATTGTGCTGCCCCTTAGGGATAACCTCCTATCTAAGGAATGGGCATCTTCTTTTCCAAAGCCCCTTTATGGGTGAAAAATGCATGCTTTAGAAGATAAGTGTATTGTCAGGTAGACCTTTACAGAGGAGGCACGTTAGGGTTATAAGCAAGGGACAGGAGTATTCTATAGGGTTTAGAGTCCAGTCTTAGACATACCAAATATTGATACTGAGGTTGAGTCTTTTATTTTGCAGATAGCCATGTAACCTCCAGGATGGCAATTTAGTTTCTTCATCTACAAAATGATAGGGTCAGGGTTTTCAACAGGGTGCTCATTTAAGATCACTGGGGAAGCTTAAAAACATCTTGCTGTTCAGGGACCACCCAGAGTAATTCAGTCACAGTCTCTGGAGGTAGGACTTCAGAATTCATACTGAAGTTAAAACAATGACAGGGGATTTTAATGGGAAACCTTATTTTTGATGTACTTCAACTCTCTACTACATTTGAAATGGGATGATTTCAAACTTATCTATAATTGTAACAAAAGATAACTGCTGTTATTAGTGAACATTCACTGCGTGTGTATTGTAGGCCAATGTGCTCAATATTTTGCATGCATTATCACACTTCTCACAGCCACTTTGTGACAGAGGTGCTAGGCTCACTCTATTCTTCAGGTGAAGAAACTGACTCCCAGAGAGATTAGTTATTTTTTCCAAGATTGCATTGCCAGAAATTAAGCATGTTGGGCTCAAATCTGGAAGTTATCAATCTAATTTAAGATGTTCGACTGTTCAACAAAAATTTGCTTGTAAATATTACAAAAACCACCCAAGAAGAGACAAAGGTGAGGCTGGATATTTCATAGTGGCTGGGGCATGTGAGAAGTGCCATGGGAAGTGCTAAGTCAAGTTGGAAGGGGATGGTGATAAGGCCAGCTTTATTTCCCAGATTCATGTCTAATATTTTCAGTGCTTTTAGATGGAGTCATTAATTTATGCTTGAGGATGTGTCCTTTGGGTGGTAGGTTTCTGTTGTGCCATATTTTGTAACTTGAAGGAACAAGTAACAGACTCTATATGGAATATGAGCCCCAGTGCCTCTGCTGAGGGGCCTTTCTACCTGAGAAGCAGGATTTCCTATTAGTTTCCGGGCTCCGATGTGCTGGTAATTCACTTTTTTCTCTTGGCTTCACTCCTTAGTTGATGTCCCAGTGCCTGCATATTTAAAGCAGTTCCAGTCTGGAGGGAAATTTCAGGTAAAAGAACTCCACTTCCTGGCGATCTTGTGGTCATTAAAACATGGTCATTGACCAAATCCTTTAATGCATGGAGCTCTTTGGTTGGCTTAGGAACCAAGTGTACTTTTGAGAGGATTAGCTGCAAAGCATGTTTAAGGGAGGGCAAATCACTGTGTCTCAAGCAGTACAAATGGGATGCAAGTTTTACATCCTGGAAAGCTTTCTTGGGAGGAAATGCTCGTCATACTATGCCACAGAGGTTGTTCATTGCCATTCAACATCAGAAATGCCACAGTGCATACATTTGGGCATTTAGTTCTTGTTTAGCAGATTTCTGAGAAAACAAAGTGGGGAAGAGAAAACACTGCAAATTAAACTGTCAAGTCCATGTGCTTAGTTTAACGTAAATATGCGTATACTTTGTCACTAACAGCTGAGTGATGCTTTTGGCTGCTGGAGAGAGAGACATTTTCTGTTTATGACTTGAGTTTACTCAGTCTGCAGTTTGCATCTTTCAATTTTAACACACCTTTCCTGCAATTTCAAGGATTTTGTGACTAGCTTGCTTGCCTTCGTTCATTTATTCATTCATTCATTCATGCATGCATTCATTTTTTTTATTCTTTCAACAAGCATTTCTTGAACGTCAGTTTAGTGCCAATTCCTTGGTAATGTTTCTGTGAGGCTGGGCCAACCATTTTCTTGAAGCTGGGATAGTATTTTCTGCCTTAATTCCTTCCCAAAGATGAATAATTGTGACTTTTCTATACTATAATTATCAAATATGCATCTCTTTATTAAACTTGTATTACAAAATGGGCAACATTTTAAAAAGCTATTTAATTGTAACCTGTAAACAGCCTTAGTTAAAATGCTTCCTTTGTTCACCAAAGGAACAATTATGGTAATGCCCTTTTGTCTTCTCTCTTTTAACTTTTACACCTTTACAGAGGGAAACCTTTGGCTCCTTTTTCTCATCTGCTTGCTGTAGTGCCAAACTCCCTGAGCTCATCCTGGTTTTACTGGTCTATGACTTTACTTTGATTTAAAGTCCTCATAGCTTCTTCATTCACAAGAGGACTGCAGCTTCTCTCTCAGCCTCTGTCTCCATCAGCTGCCAGAGGAGCAGTTCTGTGGGGGTGGGGAGGGAGGGAATGACAGAGCATTTCCTCTCTACTTCCTTTCCTTGCATCCAGTTCTCCTCCTCTCCCTCTCCCACCTTCCTTCTCCCTCCATTTTCCTCCTCTCCCTTTCTTTCTTTCTTATTGTTTGTTTTTCCACTAAGCAGAAAAATAAAGAGTTTCACACTAGGCATTTTAAATCACCCACCTCAATCTCATTTCATCTTGATTTACTAGTACATTAGGGCAGAAGTAGTGGAATTGGATGTAACTTCACTTGCTGGTAGTCCCAGCAAGAAGTGACCTACAAAAAAATAACAACTTTAATAGTAGATATTCAGAAGCAGTTTTTATAGACATATTATCATTCACTCAGAGCAAAATACCATACTGACATTTAAACACTATTTTAATGTAAGATTTAAACTATTTTCCTTATACTCATTATCAGTGTTAGGACAGTATTGTTGCATTTATGTTCAGCCACCCACAAGTTGTAGCTCAGGTCCCCTCTAGACCAAGGATATATTCTGACAAGGTGGTAAAGATGGTAGCTAAGAAGACCACTTCAAAATCACTAGTGTGGAGTTTTAACTGAGTCAAACATCTATATTGAATGAAGTCATTCCTCTGACTTTAGAGTAATCAGAGGAGATTTTTTTAAAAAGGACTCCCCGTGCATTTACTTGTTTTATGTTTCCTTTCATGATGCATTTCACTGGCAAAGATATATGCACACTATGTTTTATAAATTAGAAGGATACTTCTCCAGTAAAAATAAATGAACATTTTTGTCTTAAAAAACCCCCACATCTATATTGATATCATTTGGTCATTTATTCATCATAAAAATATCTCAGAATGCTCTGGATTTATAATCCATGATTTAATATGTTGGCACTTGAAATAAAATAATCTAGGGTTGCAAACAATGTTTTGACTGTCAACTAAAATTAAATGTATCTGTTATTGAACTTTACTCACTGGTTTATATCACAGATACATTTTTAAAGCAACACTTTTAAAAAATGAGATTTCTTTTATGAACAAATTTTTTAATTCTTACAAAGTTTATAATATTACAATTGGATTTGAAGAATCAGCTTCAAACTTTTCTGCCTTTGTATTTGCCCCCAGAAAATTAAAGATGTACTTTAATGAAATAGCTAGGCATGCGATAATTAAAGTACTACATTCTATTGGGTCACAATTCTTGGCCCAGAGAGCTCATTCATTAGCATTGTTTTATTTTGTTAATAAAAACCTCAGTGAAACTGTTTTGTTTGGGGAAAATATTTCTAAAAAATCTGTAGCTTTTTCAACTAGATAACTCTGTCCATGAAAATAGGGGTGGAGAGTCTTTCAACACCAAGAGCCACAAATAACCCCGAATTTGCAGTGTTCTAGCACAAAGAAGGAATCAAAAAGGAGTATTTGAAACTGTCAAATGTAAATGACACATTTAAGGTACATTCATCTGGCACAGTAACACTTTACAATTTTTTATCACACTGCACATAATTCAGTTTCCATCATTTTCAAAATGTGACATTTTAATATAGGATTTTGTGACTTCGAGTTTTTGCCCATTTATAGGCATCTATCCTGATACTGTACAAAATTCTGTCTCTTTTTCGTGGACTAGTGTTGAAGCCTAGGTTGAGCACCTGTGAAAACCGCCCTCTCCTAGCTGCCAGTAGGACTGAAGTCCTTGGGATTCTCTTCTTGGTGAGTACCCAGTGTGTGTGTTATGGAGGGATGGTGGTGGTATGTAATGGTGTGTGCTCTCTCCATCTCTCATCCTGCCCTGGTCACCTCTACAACTCACCAAAAAGACTAGTGCAAAGGAGAAAACTGTAAATAGAGCTGTACTTCCATTTCCTCCTGAGGAACAAAGCCATGATATCTGACATCCCTTTGTCATCACCAAATAGCCAGGCTTCTCAGGTCCCTCTTCCCCATAAGACTTTGTTTGTCTCATTCCCATGGGTCAAATTCCCATACCTTCTTTACTCTTCAGGCTCTTCCAGCCTACTGACTGGACACACCTTCTTCTGAACATTTCCTTTACCTTCTTGATCTGACTCAGGATTTGTCAATCTCTGCATTATTGACATTTGGGGCTGAACCACTCTTTGTAGTGGGATGTCCTGCATCTTGTGGAATGTCTAGTAGTATCTCTGGTTTCTACCCACTAGAAGTCTTGAGCATCCCCTTCCCAGTTGTGCAAATCAAAAATGTCACCAGGTATTACCAAAGGTCCCTTGGGAGGACAGTTATCCCTAGTTGAGAACCACTGATCTCTTCTCCCACTCTTTTCCCCTACCTGGTTTACATTATTTCTGGGCCTGCTGACATTGCATCCTTCTTGCTTCTCCTTTTCCCTCAAAAGCCACTCTTTCGAAGCAACTGCTACCATCCTACTAGCCTTTGTCCCACTACTGACCCTTTGCTAGATCTACTGACATCTTTATTTTGATGTCATTATCAAAATAATGACATCATTATTTTGATGGAAATTTTAGGCCATGACTCCTTTCCTTCCCTCTGAACTACTGTTTACTACTCTTCTGTAATTTTCACATCCAAGAGGATCTTCTGCTTAAACCTCTGATCTCTATGTTACCTGGTCCTTCTAACCCAGGTTACCCCCAAGTCTCTGCCCATTTTCCATCTGAGAAAAAATATGTCACTCTGCTACTGGCCTCACTTCAATCAATGGCTGTAAATTTCAACTTACTTGACCATCTTATAATATTTCCCTGGTCAATTTTCTCCCCCACTGTCTGAGACTATTTCATATTTTCTCAAAAACTTCAGTAGTATTTTCTTTCTGCCACTCTTCTTTACGGTCTTGTTTCTTAATTTATTATGAAAAATAGAAATTCGCAGAAAAGGACTTCCTTCTCTCCTCTCACTAACTTTGTGAACTTATTTGTAGAACCTTATGCTGTCTCTTACCTTCCTGTCATAGCTATTCTGTTACCACTCATCTCTAGGGTTAACATGTCTGCATGAGCATCTTCTTCACCCCTTTCAATAACCAATGACTTTGTTTCTTCACTTACTTCTTTCTTAAGACCATCCATTCTTCCCTCTATTTTTTCAAAATTATTCATTTATTCACTTGTGCATACATTGTTTGGGTCATTTCTCTCTCTTGCCCCCGCTTCCTCCTTTCCCCCCTTCTCTTCCAGGCAGAACCTGCTCTGCCCTTATCTCTAATTTTGTTGAAGAAAAGATATAAGCATAATAAGGAAGACAAAGAGCTTTTGCTAGTTGAGTTAAGGATAGCTATACAGAAATATTCCTAGCAATGCTTTCATGTACACGTGTTATAACCCATGTTGATTCATCCCTAACTGATCTTTATACTGGTTACTGATCCCCTTCTCATGTTAACCTCTGTTGCTTTAAGGTTTCTGTATTAGTTCCTCTGGAGTGGGGACATTAAACGCTTTCATGTTTTAGGTTTTCTACCTATTCCTATATCTCCTGTATGTGCTCTCCCCTTGTCATGTGATCCAAGTCCAACCACATTGCTGCATTTGCCCTAGATCTAAAGTTCTCAAAAAACATATGAAAAAATACTCACCATCTCTAGCCATAAAGGAAATGCAAATCAAAACCACGCTAAGATTCCACCTCACCCCTGTTAGAATAGCCATCATCAGCAACACCACCAACGACAGGTGTTGGCGAGGATGCGGGGAAAAAGGAACCCTCTTACACTGTTGGTGGGAATGTAGACTAGTACAACCACTCTGGAAAAAAATTTGGAGGCTACTTAAAAAGCTGGACATCGATCTACCATTTGATCCAGCAATACCACTCTTGGGGATATACCCAAAAGACTGTGACACAGGTTACTCCAGAGGCACCTGCACACCCATGTTTATTGCAGCACTATTCACAATAGCCAAGTTATGGAAACAGCCAAGATGCCCAGCACTGACGAGTGGATCATTCTTCCCTTCTACCACCAGCATATAAACATGCTGCAATGTCTTCCATCTGACAGAGGTCAGACTTACGACCTGTTTTGAAGATGGACTTACTAAGATATGACCGAGGTTATGCAGTGAGTAGGAAGGAAAAAAGAAACAATATCTTCCATCTGTGACAAACACAATCTCTACGTGTTGTCATTGCTTGGCCCTATGCTTTCCTCTTTCTTCTTCTCTCCTTTCCTCCTTTACCCTCCTCCACCTTTCTCTCTTTGCCTTCTCTATCAATATTTACTTTCTAAATGGTCTGAACCATTCCTGTTGAGGTAGGCTAGTAACGGGACTCAGCCCTCCTCAATAAGGGGTCACTCCATGCTGAACTCCTTGTCCCTGCCCAATACTATCCTTGGACATTCTCTAGGGCATTTTATGGTTAGGATTGCAGTTGTAAATTCCTCTGCAGTTGTAAATTTCCCCCAAACACAAGGGAATTTCTTGGCCCATTCAGACTGGAAAATGGCACATGCCTGATAAAGGTAAATCTTTCCTCAATCTGACCTCTCAGGTAAAGGCCTCTACTTAATACTTTATGAACATTGGTCATGTCTCATACATTCACTTAAAAACCTTTGAATCAACATAAGTACATGTGCAGAATGCCCCATGTTATATAACAAGACCTTGTCAATCAAACCTGTCAATCATCTTAGTCCTTCTTGCAAAGACTGCCCAGATATTTCTTATCATTTGCCCTTACAACTTGTAAATTACCCATTCATCAAAGAGCAGCACTTCTGTGCCCTCTGGCCAGAGCCTACCACTCTCTTTTATGGTGTATCCTGATGCCTATACTTTCTTTTCCCTTTCAATAAAAATTTGCTTCTGCTTTGCAATCTGTGTCTCTAATTCTTTGTTCAGAGACTGCAAGGACCTGAGATCTTCTCAACCCGTGTCTTCTTCTTCTTCTTTTTTTTTTTTTTGAAAATACTGGATGTTTATTGGCCTGGAATGGTGGTTTTCACTTGTAATTCTAGCTACTTGGGAGACAGAGTTCAGGAGCATCATGGTTTAAAGCCAGTGGGGCAAAATATTTGTCTGGGAGACCCCATCTCAACCAATAAAAGCTGGGCCCACCCTTCCTCTCTTCCCTTTTTTTTCTTCATTCATATGGTCTCAGTATGTAGTGTACGCTGACCTGGAATTTGTAATCCTCCTGCTTCAACATCCCGAGTGCTAGGATTACATGATTGTGCCACAAATGCCCAGCTCTGGTCCATAGTTTTCTATATAGTGATAGTTTCTGTTTATTTTCATGAAAATGTCTGTGAAATATCTAATATGATTTAGTATTTTAGTTTTTCTTTAAGTAAAAGTAGAATTCCATGTAGAAAGCAATTTATGGGTTGTGCATGGTGGCTAACATGTGTAATTCCAGATACTCCAGAGGCAGAGATAGGGAGGATTGTGGTTCAAGGACAGCCCAGACAAAAACTGTTATGGAGACCCCATGTCAACTAACAAGCTGGGTATAGTGGCAGACATCTATCATCCTAAACATGGGAGGTGTTAAGTGGAGGATCATGGTCCAGGTTGGTCCAGGCAAAAATGTGACTTTACTTGAAAAATACCTAGAGCAAAAAGGGCTGGGGGCATGACTCAACTGGTAGATTACCTTTCTAGAAAGCAATGCCCTGTGTTCAAACCCTGGTACTGCCAAAAAAAAAAGCAACTTACAATTTAGTTACATAGTGATTTTCTCAACACAGCCATTGTACTGCATAATATAGTACAACTGCTTTGTTATACAGAATATTAAAAAATGTGTACTCAATGGTCAAGATCCAACCAGTGTCTTCTGAGACCACCTGCTGGTAACACTGTGACTTTTAAATATCTACATGTCATTCTAATTTTTACCTGTGCCTTTCTTTGGAGCTCCACATTCATATATCCAGCTACCATTTACTTTGATGCTTCTAAAGCACCTTCAACTTAACATGCACTAATCTGAACATCCCCTTAAAGCCTTCACTTTTCTAGTGCTCACCTTTCCTGTAACTTTAGTAATGTACTTGTGCTGAAAATCCAGTAGTCATGTTGATTTCCTATTTTTTTCCTTCCTACTCACTCTATAACCTTAGTCATGTCTTAGTAAGTCCATCTTCAAAACAGGTCATAAATCTGACCTCTGTCCATTATCTTCCCCCATCTTAAGCCACCATCCTCTTCTGAACCACAATAATAAGCCTCCTATCTGATTTCTCTGCTTCACTTTTACTCCTCCAGAGAATCTTTTTCATATATCAGAGAGAAGTAATATTTACAAATTGGAAATCAGACTTTGGCTGACTTGTCTCTGTTCAAAATTCTTCAATGGATTTCCACCACATTTGGAATAAAAGTCCATATCTCTCAATGTCGTGGACAGATCCGGACCCTTCTTGGGATGGTTAATTTTATCTTTCTACTTGGGCTAGTCATCTATATAGGGAGATCTATCCATTGTTTCTGTTTCTGTGGAAAATCCTGATGAATGTACCACCTAATCTCTTTATTTCTTATCTTTCTCTTCTTCCCTCACTTTGCTCTAGCGACCATTGATCTTGTTTATCAAGCACAATAAGCTCACTTTAGCTGCTTTATCCTAACCCTTGCTGACTTCTCATCACCTGGAACCTTTGCATGCTTGGTTCCCTCACAAGGCTGTGTAGAGATGTCACAGATGGAAACAAGCATGGCATCAGTTATCTTGCCAGTCATGGAAATGTTTGTGTTTCTCAAACTTGCCTTACTGATACTCCATATTAGATCCTCAAAACAACTTGGAAATCACTAGTTGTTACTAGGGATTTTATTGTTCAAGTGGCTGCTGCATGACCCCGAACCTGATAGAATCCCAATGCAACACACCTTGGGCCACTTTGAGAACTTTGCTTTTGATTTTGTGATATAAATCAAACACTGACCAATTCCTAAAGAGACTTTATAATCCCTAACTAATCTAATGGTGCCTTTCTGAATCCTGCCTTATTTAACAATTCCTGTTTTAGCCCTGTGTAGCCCTTCTTCTTGGGGAGACTTGAGGAGACTCTCTGAACTTACTTTGGCATGACACAATTGTCCCTTGCCTGATGAGCAATAAATTGAGCTTTGATTTTTCAGCTCTGCCAGTCTGGTTATTTCAATATGACAGTTCCTTAATGACTTCATTTTCTTTTCCTTTATTGTTTTAGGTTTTAAAAACAACTTTTCAATGAATTTAACTTTGTCTCTGTTTCTCAAACCCTTTTGTGAGAACATGGTGCATTCTCTTCCCAAAAAGGAAGGATTTTACTGAACTGCATTAGGGGCAACCACCCAACTGTTTTAGGCAGTTTGTTCTTCTGAAAAATTATACAAAAAATCACTCCTGACACCCCATCAAATCTCAGTCCTTTTCAGGCACTCTGGAACTACCTCCACCCCAAACACAATACAACAAAACAAAGAACCCTCTAAACTTTAATTACTATAGCTATTTATTTTGGTTTCTCTCTGTGGGTGAGATTTACATTAATTAGAGTATAATGAAGCCTGCCCTTTCAAACAAATTTATTCCTTTGTTTGCACTCATTTGAGCAAACCCACTGCACTGTGTGCGAGCTCACAAAAGGGAGGCATTGAAAATAGCTTACACAAAACCAGACCCCCAGACCTAACCTTCCCAAGACACTTGCAGCTCTACCCATTTGAGATTTGTCTACGAGACCTGTGTGTTTTTGTCTTGTTGTTTTTCTACCTGCCAAAGAGACACATTTTCTCAGAAAACATTTCCTTCTGTGCAGCTTTCTGGTTAGTATTCAGGCCACCACCTCTGTTATCAGACGGTAGCAACAAAGCTTTTCTGCCTGAATCTTCTGCGAGGTGGCGGGGGAATGGATTACACAGTAATGAGCTGTTTTTGCAGGCTTCCTTTGGGAGCCTTTTCTTATATCCCTTGGCAAGGGGAACTAATTCAAAACAGCAACCCAACCCTTGGGCATCTAAAATTTGCAGAAATTCAGCTGACTGGACAGTTAGAGGGTCTCCTGAAAATCAGTGCTGTAAATCAGAGCTTCGTTTTTTGCGGGGAGGGCTGGCTAGAGGTTTTCTGGAACCTCTGTTATAACCTTATATAAGACTTTTATCCCAATTGCTGTCTTAAAGCCAATTGGAGATGGCAGAGAGCATGCTGGGAGCTGCTTTTCTTTCCTGGTTATGCTGTTTCATAGTCGAAACAACATGAACTGTGAATCTTAGTGCATTTCCTTCCAGAGCAGCAATCATGGACTGTTTTATATATTGTCATGAACTTGACCAGATAGACTGAACCTTCTTGAGGGCAGGGCTAGGGATTTTTAGCTTTATGCCTCTAGTACATAAGACAGTGTCTGGCCCTTAGTAGACCTGCACTGTACATTCAATGGATACCAAAAGACTGGTTGGTGGGGTTGCTGGATGGCGGCTGTGCCATTCTGTTTATGTAGCAAGCGTTGCTGCCTTACTTCCCCATGTCATGTGCTCAGGTGCTGCCTCCACACGGTTCCATTTGCTCTGGCTCCAGCTTGACATTGCTTCTTTTGTTTAGATGTTCTTCTGGTTCCACTTCTTGTTCTGCCTCTACCCTGATAAATCTGCTACATGTGCATGTATGCACGCATGTGCGCACACCTGAGTGCTTCCTCATTTGTTAGTAGGCTCCAATTTCCTTCTCTTCTTCCCTCACATCTCTCCCTTCACCTCTTTCTTTCAACCCACACTGACCCTCACTCATCCCAGGTTCTGCTGTCTTCCACTATTCCTCATCATCCATGTCTATGCTTTTGATGTGTTTTCCGCCTCTACCTTCTGTCACGTTCCCTTATTGTTCACTTGCTAGAGGTTGGAATTGGGAAGGGGTGAGTTTTACCTTTCAGACTCACATTGTTAACAAGTGAAATACCCAGGAAATGATGATTTCATGGGCACAAAAGTAGAAATTGCATATCTTTTTTTCATTGCAGGAGGTGCAGGGGTAATTATAAGAGGGCTAACTGGAAAAACCCATCACATTTGTTTGATTTAAACTAGTGGTTGTCAAGCAGAAAAAAATTTTCCTGCCAATGAGATATTTAACAATGTCTAGAGACATTTTCAGTTGTCACAACTGTGGGCCGGGAGCAGGAAGGCAGAGGAGCTCTACTGACATCTGATGGGTTAAGATCAGGGTCATTGCTAAACATCTTACAGTGCACAAGACTGTCCCCCACAAGAAAGGCACAATGGGCATCATATTCCCAAGTTCGTTTTACCAACTCCCTAAGAACTCTGAAACAAATTTCCTGCCTTTCCACATTTCCTCCTGTGGTCCTTCCTTTTGCCTTTTCCCTTCTTCAATTCTCCCTCACCACCTGACAAATTATATACAGAATGGCTTACTGGGTTTTGTGTGTGTGTTTCACCTACCACAAGGGACAGTTCTTAGATGTGGGGTCTCATCTGTTCATTGCTGTAGCTTTAGCACCTAAGACTCTGCCTGGCATACAGTAGACTCTGAAGCAATACTGATGTGTGAACAAATGGATGAATAGATGTAGAAATAAGGCCCAAATAGCTACCTTCTTTGTGTATAATTTTTTTCCAAAAACCATGGAAAAAGCTTGAAAAATATATGGTAAAAATGCTCTCACTTTCATTAGTAGAAACCTTAGTGTCAAGTAGATATGGCAGAAATAGAGAGTTTCAGTATTTGAATCTCAGAATTCACTCTAAAACAAAGAACATTGGACAGCATGTAAAACTACATATAAGTATTCTATGCCTCCATTATTAACATTATTTCTTCCGGAACATGCATAAGTCACATGCACATACTTTGTTTTCCCACACATCTCAAGTAAAGAAAACGATTATATGTGATATGTGTACACATTTATAATATGTGTACATACATGTATATATAATACATATACACACACAATAAGATGTCCTCTGCATTGTGGGATGTATAGCAGCATCTCTAGCCTCTATTCAGTAGAAGCTTCTAGTACTCTTCCAGTTATGACAATCAAAACCGTCTCTAGACATTGCCAAATGTCCTGTTAGGGACAAAACCACCACCTCTAATTGAGAACCACTGACTTAAACCAAGAGGGCAGGCTTTCAGGGCTGCTGAGTAGGCCTGGGATGGGACCTGGAACATTTGCCTTAAAATGCTTCCTGCAGGTAACTGCTAATCAGCCAGGGTTGAGGACCACTGGTAATTTATTCTCCCTGGTGATGACATGTTCTCCTTCTGAGGTCTTGGCAAGGATCCAGTTTTCAACTACCTGTAAGTGAAGTGTCAGGAAAATACATGTTCAGAGAGAAATAAGTTGTTGCCATTTCCCTTCCTTTTTTCCTTCTCTTTGAGAGACACTGACTCTGACACAAACCAAATTGTCAAGTGACAAAATTGGAAGCAGTCTAGCCTCATTGACGAAATGAAGAAATAAATAGAAATGGCAGTGTGCTTTTATCAGTCCACAGACAGCTGGACATTTGGACTGATGCCACAGGGGAGACCTGGGGCTTTTGTTCCATGTCATAGTGATGGGATTTAGAGCAGTCTCTGAGAAAGTAAACAATCAACAGTCTCTGGAGTTTAGAATCTAAAAGGAGAGGGGCAACTTGGAAGACATGGTCTAGCATTTCACCCTCTTCATTCATTTTAATGTGGCTGTGTTTAGGTCTTTCTGTTTTATAGGTCTCCAAACTGTGACCTGGTACATAAGGCCACTTATTTTTGACCACCAAAAAGGAAGATCAGAGAGAGCGTTTGGAGATGTAGGATCCATATACATGTAGATCTTCCTTATGAATAATTTCTCTTGTAAAAATGTGGGTAATATTTGTGTTTAAGTTGAATCATATTGAAATTGCCATTTTCATACATTAAAAATGATAGAATGTTGATAGTTTCATATAGCTAATTCTAATCTCTCCTATGTCTCCTTCATACTCCTGGCCCTTTCTTGCTCTCTCTTCCTTGGTCTTTCCTCAAGGTTCTGTTCTCTATTTTGTGTGTGTGTGTGTGTGTGTGTGTGTGTGTATGCCTTTTTAAGCACATATGTACTACTCAGAATACTAGCTGTGAAGATCAATAGATTTCATTGGAGGAAAATTAAGATAAAGAGAAACTTGCTAAATTTTACAAACTGTAAATTAAAAGCCCACTGCTGTACTCCATATACTTCGAGAAGAGGTCCTGCGGCCAGCATAACCAATGACATGCAAAATTCTTTTTTTTTCTATGGACATGCAAAATTCTTGATCTTATCTAATGGACCAGTGCTGATGAGAATGTTGATTTGTTTGTGCATCATTCCTACATTTGCATAGTATTACTTGTTCTTTATTTGATTTGGAAGGAATTTTCCTGGTGTGATGATACGGTATTAGAAGGATTCATTTGAGTAGTGACCTTCAGACTCTGAGGGGCAAAAATCTCTACATATGTACTGATCACTAAAGCAAACCCAGACAAGCAAGCTCTGTTGTCCTGCCTCTCTGATAATCTAGGTGTCTGGTATTCGGTTTCCTGTCAAAGCTTGCCTTCTGGGTTAAAGCCCAGGCCCTTGCAGCATCTTTGTGAGTTTCTGCAAGTGGACCTTGTTAACTATCCTTAGCCTGCTTGCCAGCTCCACTTCTGTTTCTTGGATCACAAATTTAATCTGTCACCTTCTCAAGGATATCACACCGTAAGTCACAACACCTTTGTTACTCTGTGTGTAACATGCTTGCTTTTTCTCTCACCATCTCTTTATCCCTTATATAGATGTGTGTACATTCATACATGGTTCCTATGACAGTGCTTTTATAATTTACATTTCAAATATTATGTTCTTCTTGTCATAGTTTAGCCAATATAGGAAAGCCTAGGAAGGAAAATCATAATCAGTACTTCTCCAGAATAAGCAAACATTTTTAACATTTTGGCTCATGTTTTTAAAATGTTTTAATGCATATTTGATGAATTTGGCTTATAATATATACCATATTACTTAAAATCTAATGATTTTGCTATCATTTAATATTTGAAAAGATGCTTTTTAATATATGTACATATATATGTGTATGAGTATCCTATTATTAATCACTTGGGTCATTTCTAATAGTTTGAAAAGTATAAATATTATAGTAGATTTTTATATGCCATTTTATTGTACTTTTCATTATTTTATTAGAATAAATTTCTAGATATTATTATTGAATTAGAAGATATGACCTTTGTCGAAGCTCTTGATATATTCTTTATCTTGGAGCTTAAATGTCACCCAAAGGCCCAAAGGACTGATTCCCAGTGTGGCATTGTTGGGAAGCAGCTGAAACTTTAAGATGTGGGGCCTAGTTGGAGTTTTTAAGCCTGTGAAGGGGATTGTGGGGTCTTGGTTTCTATAATGGAAATGAGCCATTGAGATTAAATATATGCAAATATATGGAAATATGGATGTAGTAGAAGCACTGGGCCTTGACAGGATGAAAAAAAATGTGTCTACTTTCAATACGTTGGCTATAATGTGTGTGACTAGTGCAAAAAAGAGTAGAAACAGGATTGTCACATTTTATTCTTGTCAGAATCATTTGGGATTATGGGGATTATAGTCAGAATTGCAATTTTAAGAGCCTTGGAATGTCTCATCTTTCCTTCTTGAATCTCATACTATGCAATCATGTCAATCTTTTACTCAAATGTTTTAGGGTCAAGAAGTTTTATCCTGTGGTCATTAATTTAGCACATACTTCATGTTCAATATGTAGTTGCCATATAGGAAATGATTCTGCTTTTAAGGGGATTATAATCAAGTAAAAATATAAAAATATGTTGAAGTGCTAAAGACAGGTTCCTAGTTCCTTATTCAAAACATCAAAAGTCAGGACATCAGGATTGAGACTTTTTTTCTGATTTTAGAAATGTATTATGGATTGTATATTGTATAGTATAAAACAACTCCAGAGGGCTGGGGTTACATGTATAATATAATAAAAATATACAAATAAAAACTATATAGTATAACAAATGAAAACTAAATAAAACAAGTGTGTTGCCAAATGAATTTGGTCAGTGTTTTTGGGGTGAGGAAGCACATATAGCCCTTTCTTTATTATTTTTAATTCTGTGGAATATATTTAAGATATACAACTGATATTGTAAGATGCATATATAGTAAAATGCTTACTCTAGTGGAATAAATTAAGATATTTATCATCTCACATAGAACTTAAATCAAACTTTAGACAATAAACAATACTTCTATTTATTAAATGTTTGGGATTAAGAGTTATAGAAAAGAATCATAAACCTCTTTAATATTTATGATATAGGTAAAAAATTCCTAAGTATTTCTTAAATATTTCTTCCTCATATTTCATGTGAGACTCAAAACAAGGACTAAGTTGTTCAAATGTACATATCTGGGTATTATCTAGAAACCTGTAAGAAATGCAAGTCTCAGGTCCCATCTAAAACCAACTTGAATCAACAATTTTTCTGTTGGGCTCTAGTAATCTATGTTTTAATAATCCTCCAGGGAATTCTGATGCATGTTAAAATTTTTATTGTGTATATTTAAGGTGTACTGCATGACAACTTGATATACTTATATACAGTGACATACCCATCCTATTTCAAACATATCCTTTTATTTTGAGAACCACTGACATAGAGCCAAGTAGGTGACAGAGGAGCTCAAAGGCACCAAACATAAAGTAATGATAAAAAGATGGAAAAATTAATTATCCTGATTTGATCATTACACATTACATACATGTATTGAATTATCACACTGTACCTCATAAACTTACAAAATTAAAATCATAATTAATTTTTTTTAAAAAGTAAGTAACAGAGCCAGGATTCAAACCCAAGATGCTTCTGACTTAAAACTTCACAGATTTTTGATGTTATTTTCCTTGTTCTCAAGAAAGAGTGAAGAGACTGATGTAAAACTCAGATAGTAATGATGATTTCAAAGAAGGTATATTGAAATATACTTCACCTTAATCTGGTAGCTAAGAACAAAAGAATTTTGTATATACACTCCTAAAAGTATTCTTTCCCTTAATTATATCAGGAAGAAAAAATAAGCATTGATAATTCCATTTTATTTCCTTAGTGTTAACACTCAAAGACGGCATAAAATATTTTGCTATTTCCTTAGCAAATTTACCACAGTTAAGGTGGTAATTTAGCTTAATTGTGAAAATTAACAGTTAAGTGCTATGTAAGGAAAAGAGGTTCTCACATATCCCTAAGATGGTTATCAACCTATTATTTGCTAATTTTGATATAAACATATTTCACAATAAGTTGATGGGTCTTACTTTTCTACTTTCAGCATAATTCTCAGTGGACAAGGTGACAAATTTAAGAACAATCCAATTGAATACCATTAAAACATCCTTTCTCAAGTAAATTATGATTATTTATTTTGTCTCAGCTCTACATAGAAGGCAAGAATCCATATCAACCAGGAAATTACAGGTTCGAACTTAAAAAGTGAGTAAGGGCACAGAGGAAGTGAGGAGATCGAAGACACTGGTCATTTTGCTCCTTATTAACAAACAGGATGACTTACTTCTGAAAGTGAGCAACTAGACATTAATATGGATGTGTTTAGAATGAAACCTAGCAAAATAGAAACCTAATACTCCCATAGGACATGTCCCAATAACACTGCGTCGTATTGATCTGCTTAGAAAAAGAATACAGTGCTGGGGAATAAATCACTGTAGAAACGTGATGGCAAGAAAAATACTTCTAGAGTCGCACCACCTCTGCATTCTCTTGTTACCATTGTGAGTCAAACTGTGTTCTATGGGATGAAATGAATATATCTTTTAATAGTAATTAATCATATCAGTTTAGGGCAGCTGTTGTAATTATCTTTTGCCATATAACAAATCACATCAACACTCAGTGGCTTAAAACAATAACAGTAATTAAGCTCACAGATCTGCAATTTGGCCAAGACTCAGTGGGGACACCATATCTCTACTCCATTCAGTGACCGGTGGGACTGCCTGACTGATCGCTGTGAGATGAATTATGTGAAGGTGTGTGTACTCACTGACTTGGCTTTGGCTCAGGCATTGACTGGGACTTTTAGCCAAAATGCCTACGTGTGACTTCTTCCTGTGGCCTGGGTTTCTTTACAATATTGGGACAGATTTCAAGGGTGAGAAGAGAAGGGAGAGGGAAAGAGAGAGAGGCAAGGAGAGGGAAGGAGGAAGACGAAGAGAGACCTGGATTCATTCATCATGCAGGGTCGATGCTATATATAGATGTTGTCACAAGTGTTGCCCGGATTTTAAGGGAAGAGAAGGAAAATGTACCTCTTGACAGGGCAGCAACAAGGTTCTAGGAAGAACAATAGAACCATTGTTGGAAAATACAATCAGCCACTAGAGCTTAAGAATTACACCTGGTTCTTATTTTGAAATAATTTTCAGCTTACAGATGAGTTACAGAAATAATACAGAGTTCCCATATACACTTCACCCAGCTCCTTTTTATGTAACATCATATGTAACCACCATAATAAATACTGAGATAACTTTATAGCCTCTGCTGATCTCAAACTCATGACCTTCCTGCCTTAGCCTCCCAAATGCTGGGATTACAGGTATGTAATGCCATGCCTGGCTCTACCAATATTTTTGACTGCGAACTTACTATAGTCATTCTTCTGTATCCATGGGGGATTGGTTTTGGGACCCTGCCTGATACCACAATCTGGGGATGCTCAAGTCCCTTTTATAAAATGGTGTAGTATTTGCAAAGAACATATGCACATCCTTCCATATACTTTACCCCATCACCTGATTACTTATCATACCTAATACAATGTGAATGCTATGTAAATAGTCTTACATTGTGTTGTTTAGGGAATATGACAAGAAAAAAGTGCTTACGTCTTCCCTAAAGACACATAATGCAGATTTTTTCCTATCATATTCCCACTATATACTTTAAGTGATCTCATTTCCTTATAAAGCCTAATACAGTATAAATGTTATATAAACAGTGTTACACTGCATTATTTATATAATATTTGACAAGAAACAGTTTGTACATGTTCATTACAGAAAGAAGTTCTGAATATTTTTGAACCATAGTTGGTTGAATCTGAGGATGCAGAAACTATGGATACAGAGGGTGAATTGTGTTTTTCCTGTGTAATTCTAAATATTTTGTAGAGATACTTTGAGACTAAGCAATATCTTGTTTCTACTTAAATGTTTGCAAATAAAATTTAGCATCCACAGATGGATCTTGTCTGCAGCAATTATTGCTGTGGGGTTCTAATGGTGACTATTTTCTTCATTCCATCTGTATTAGTTTTTCTCTAATGGTGATCTGTCCCTTCTCCCCTGTTTGTTTACTTATTCATTTATTTATATTAGTATGGCCCCAAGGATACTTGTTTATTCTTAAATTCATACTCCAATAATACTATTTTTCATCTTGTTGCTAAAGTTATTCCAGCTTTGGCTATTGGAAGCTCTTTCAGGTGGGGTCCTAGGCCTTTAAGTAGGTCCCTAAATCCTTTAATTTTTTTTTAAGCACTTCTTTACTTTCTGGCAGTAAAATATGCTATGGATTCATCTTGTATTTTCTCTGCTGTAGCCTTTAGATCAACTAGTTTTTCAAGGAGCCATAGTTCCTTTCATTGGAAAATGGCATTTGGAAACCAAGGTTCGGGTGCTGAGATATAAACATTGCTCTGAAGTATCGTGTACATACGCATATGCACTTACTTCTGTATTTGTTCATCTGTGTCCACATATTTAAAAATCACTTATCCCTATTGATATCTCTGACTCCAGTGCAGCATCACAGGGTTTATTATAGCCTTTTCTGACAGTTCTCACTACGCATTTACTTATTTCTCCCCTGGAATACAAATAGTTTTAGAGTTGTTAAATCATAACCCTGTGAAAAACAAAGATACCAATTAGAGTATAGCATTTGTGTACTGCTCTCTTTGCCTGTAGGCTTTCAGCATCCAGTCAAAACACTGTTTTCTAAGGTAACTTAGGTCAGCTCTTTTTTCTCCCTTACCACCCTCAGGGTAGTTATGTGATTCATTTATAATATAGTTTGATTTGTCACAGATTGCGTTCCATCTTTTCTCCCACATCCTAACTGCTATTTAAAAAATTACAAACAATAAAATTCACTCTGTGCTGTAAAGTTCTATGAGTTTTGACAAATAGTAGTGTATCCATCTTCAAAGTCTATTACAAAGCAGTACCATCACTCTCAAAATTTCCTTTTGCTGCCCCTTCATGGTCACCTTTCCCACACCCCCATGCCCTGGCAATCCCTCCTCTGTTTTGCCTTCCTATAGCTTTTGTCATTTCCGGAGTAGATGGAATTCTGCAATAGGCAGCCTTTTAGGTTTGACTTTTCATTCAGCAAAATGCACATAAGATTCATCCATATTGTTGCACCAACCAATAGTTAATTTTATTGCTTAGTAGTATCCACTGTATGGATGTACCGCAGCTGTTTAACCACTCTCTGGTTGAAATGTCTGAGTTATTTCCATTCACAGGTTTTTGTATGAATATAAGTAATCACATTTCAAAGAGCGTGAATGCTGGTATATATGTTTAACTTTATCAGAAACGGTCAAACTATTTTCCAAAGTGGTTCTACTGTTTTTTCTTTCTTTGTTTCTTTCTTTTTTGGTGGTACTGGGGTTTGAACTCAGATCCTCATGCTTACTACACAGGCACTCAACCACTTGAGACACTCTGCTTGCCCAGTTCTATTGATTTCTGTTCCCACCAGAGATGTATGAAAGTTCTGTTTGCTTTGCATCCTTGTCATTGTTACTTGGTTGCTCTGCAATGTCAGCTCTTTGAAAAGTTCAAGAAAAGTCATAAATTTGGAGTTAGTTTTGAAGGACTTCTCCTTTTAACTATATCCAGAGTAGAACTACTTTGATTTTAAAGTTTAGAGAGGCAACATAAGTTTTACCTGGGAAATTAGGTTCAAAACAATATACTTACAACATTTCTGGATAAAGAGAGTTGTACTGCATAAAAACATCACAGAGAGAAAATGGAGATAACATATCACTTTATTGGAATAGTTTCCTTCATTTTTTTATGCCAAGTGTTTGGCTCCCTTCTGGATCAAAGAACTCTGTCCATACTTCGACTATGCTGGTATTATACTACGTTAACATTAATTAATAAAAACGTTTTGTATTTGAGTGCTTATGGTGTCAGAGAGATTAAATAAGTAGGTTAATCTTGCTGAATATGATACACTGGAAAGAGTGAGGTCAGCACATATGTGACTTTGTGTGTGAGGTAGCGAGCAAAAAACTGCTCAGGGAGCCACTATGATCAATAATCAGGCACTCATAATCTCTGATTTATTCTGTATGGTTTAGCTGTCAATTCTATAAACAGTGGTCAGCATAGTTACAGAAGCAACACTTAGTAGGTTTTCAACACATATTTATTGGATGACTGAATGTTATAAAATCTGGTAGGAAATCCAATGCAATAACAATTACTGAAACAGATTTTTTCTTTCCTTATAATCTTTGAGGATGCCAAAGGCTTTCACAGGTCTTATGGAATTGCTTGTCCTATTGCAGGTTTTGACAAGGTCTCTGTGTCTACATACCATGAAGAACTAAAAATGAAATAATGAAAAGACTAGACTCAATTTGCTTTAGCAACACATGGGCCATGTCTATATCAGTTGTTGAGTCAGGTAATGACATAGGAAGATTTATTTTTTTGCCATGTAAAATAACTAGTTTCAGTTAGTGAATGACAGTAAGAAATTAATTTAAGATGAAAATTCCCCAAATACCATCCATTTCCACCTGCATCATCTTACAAATTCTTGCAAGCTATGGGACTAGTTAACAGGGATATTTCCAAGAATCAAAAGAGAGAGAATGACTGTTTTAAGCTGCCATCCATTCCTAAGGGGTAATTTGGAATTTTAGATTAGGATTGATACTTTGAGGTACATGCAGAAGTGACAAGGCAGAGTCTAAGAATCACCCTGGAGTCTAAACTGGATGATGGTTTTTAAGAAACACTGAAGGGACAGCAAGGGATTTAAAAAAAAAAACTTAGTTGTCATTTTATCTCTAAAGGATTGAGGAACTTTTCTTGAGGTAGAGTGGGAGCAGATGACAAATTGTAGGTTAGGAGATAAAGAGCCTGTTGGGCAGAGGAAAGATTGCAGTAATGGAGATGGCAGATCTCAAGGTGGGACGGATACATTTATATAGAAGAAAGGACTCAGCTCTAACAAAGAATTCCCTGGGTAGGTAGGACACAACAATAAATTAGGTACAAAGACCAAGAATCCCTGAAAAACGGCAGCATCAAAGTAACAAGCAGCTTTCTCTGAGCCACCGAGCTCACAATCACCCACAGCCAACAGGACATCGGTCAAGTTTGCTTTAGTCAATCAGCAGGGTGTGTGTGTGTGTGTGTGTGTGTGTGTGTGTGTGTGTTATCACTGTTCCTTGTTCCTTGTTCATGTTTTGGATTATACTGTTTGCAATTCTTTTCCCTGGCTCACTTTTTAACATATGGAAAATAGTCATCTAACTGAAACTTATGTACCCTTAGTGATCTATTGCACAGAATGGTGACAATAATAAGTAATGTGTGTATGTATACATATATATACACACATATATTTATTGCAGTACTAGGGATTGAATTCAGGGTCTCCTGCTTGCTAGGCAAGACTGTACCACTTGAGTCACATCCCAGCCATTTTGCTTTTAGTTTGTGTTTCAGGCAGTGTCTCATGCTTACTTTGCTCAGGCTGGCCTCAAACTGTGATCCTCCTATTTCTGTCTCCTGACTAGCTGGGATTACAGGCCTGAAGCACCTCGCCTGGCTTGTTTTGAAGATGCAGTCTTGCTAACTCTTTGCCTAGGCTGGCCTCGAGCTGTCATCTTTCTGTCTTTGCCTCTTGAGTAGCAGGAATTATAGGCATGTACCACTATGCCTGGTCCTTTGTATATTTCAAAATTGATTTTAAAAGTAGATTTAAATGTTTGCATCACAAAAAGATAAGTATGTGAAGTGATAGATTGTTAATTAGCATGACTTAAACATTCACATTGAAAACATATTATCAAACATTACATTGGAGATATTGTAAGAACTTCTGTAAGTGTCACAATGTTCTCCCAGTACAACAATAATTAATTAATTTTTTAAAAAAGAACAAAAAATCCATCACATTGTGGCCCACAAATACATACAATTGTCATGTCAATTGAAATAAAAAGTTTTAAAAATTTTTGGGTGACAAAAAGTGTCTGAGTTAATTTGAACCCAGTATTTCAAATACCACACATCCACATTACCAAAGCATTCTTTATTTCTTGATGTAATTAATATAGCTTTATGCCAAGTTAATTTGAAATCTTGCTTTAATTTTCCCTTCATGCAATTTAACACTTAAAAATTAGGCCTCACAGGCCAATTTACATAAATAATGAAAAACTTGATTCACTCTTTTCCATGTTGGCCCTTCCCTCCATTGTGTAAGTAAATGTTGTAATACACATGCATCACAAATTTCAAGCCCTTTGCCTTTTCTAACTCTTACAAATATTAATACTGAAATTCTAAAGACTTCTGGCTTTCACAGACACATTGCTGCCACATTTTATCAGCTCACAGAGGAAGAAATACGAATTTCATGTGAAAAGACAAGGGTTGGGAGGATGCTATTTATAAGTGACAATGGCTGAAAGGCTAATGTGTTGATCACACTTCTGTGGCTTTTAAAAGTAATGGAGGTACTCTCTCTGCGTTGTCATCACTGTGTAGTTCAGGACATAAATCTACAGCATTTAAGATGGCAAGGTCTTGTATTTACATAGAGCCTTTCTCCAAGGAATTCACATCACTCCTTAGGAATGGCTCCATTAATTCCTATAGCTTTGGGAACTTGAGTGGGAAGATATAGTTTTACGGCCAGTTGTCATAAATGAAGGAACTATGCCTGAGATAGGTTTGTAACTTTCTCAAGGTCACTTGAGCCAAACTGAATTGCCAGAAGTGTGAAAATCCAGAGCAATGTCAGTTCCCCATGTGGAAGGAAGGACTATTTGGGTCACTCAGGGTAAGGGAGAAGCATGGCTTTTCAGAAACTGCCTTCCATCAGTTTTACTCCCCTATGCAATCTGTGACTAAGACACATTATTTTTGGTTAGTGTTTCCTAAACCATGATCCTCTGAACACTGGGCTATATAAGACAGCAATATATCTTCATTGAAAAAAAATCAGACTTCCATAGCCAAATAAGTTAGAGAACTGGTTCATGGTATATCTACTTCTCAGTGATTCATAATTCCTATTAATGCAATAAAAGCTCTAAGAAGTCCTGTAGTAAGGAAAATTACCTTTGTTTAAGCTACAGTCTCCCAGATTTATTTGACCTTGGAAATAGTTTCTTTTATATTGTACCTCTTAATGACATATGGAACTACTTTTCAGTGGATCATTCTGAGGAAATATATTTCTTGGATGAAGGCTGTGGTGAAGAAATGCTTCTGTATGGTATATTTTTATTCCAATGTTGCCAGATGCACACTACATTGAGGCCTCATTCACAGATGATCTGGGTGCCATTTAAGACTTAGAGATATAGCAGTATCTCAGTGTTGATAGCTAAAGTTCTACACTTGATTTTAGCCAAAAAACCCCCCAAAGAAACAATAGCTTCAAAGTGAGGAATAGGATGGTGCTGGAGAAACCACTGAGGAGCAGTGTACTATAATTTCCTTTCTGCTCCTGCCTAATTCTAGTCAGCTCCATACCCTGATTTAAAGCCATTTTTTTGAATGGTGCCACACTGTCCTGTGTGCAGAGCACTGAAAGGATGAACAATCACACATCAAGTAGCAAATCTGGCATAGACCAAAACCCAAGGATTTAAGAATCAGTGGAATAAGATAGAAGAGGAGTTTAACACTGGGGAATCAAATTGAACAGGGCTTTGAAAATTTTGGATAGAAGCAGTAGGGACTACAGAAGATGGGGAGATAAGGAATATGTCATTCACACAGAGCTGTAGGTCTTACATAGATCAAACCTCAATAAATTGGCACATGGCATCCCACATAACATTTCAGGGCAGGGTCCAAGATGACTTACCAAGAGATTTCATTAAGGTTGCTCTGGACATTTGTTAGGTAAATCAGCATAAGCATGTTTTAGACATCCTCTTACAAGCTATGCTAAAAAGTGCTGCTCTGTAAGTAGATAACTAAAAATCATTTGTGAAATTGTTATTTGTTGATATGGAGACCAATAGCTCATGGAAAGTTATCTTTATAGGAGAAAGACATTGTGTTGAAATGCTCAGCTGCCTTAATTAAAAAGAGCGAGAATGTATAGATGTTGGGAAGAATGTGAATTCTTCCTCCCTCCTAGCCAACCAATGCTATCCTCCCTCCAACATTGGGATCAACAGGGCAGGACCTCTTATTCTGCAAATGCCATTTTAATTATTTGGGAATTAGATGGTAAGGAAGGAGGTGCCTAGAGGACAGCATTGGTAATTGATAGGAGTGTGGGGTAGGGTCAGTTATGAAGAACTTTGGCTCTCATAAAAGTTACATATCATGTGAAGGAGTTTGGTTTTTGTTGTCCAGAAAGGAGGAGTTAGCAAGGTTTTGAATTTGGCTTGTGGCATTATTGATAGTGACCAACCTGTGCAGGTATATATCAGTCCTTGCATTGCTCTCAACCTCTCAATAGAAATATACCTGGTAGGTTATCATTGTTATAATCAATTATCATGTACAGTTATCGTAAGAAAATACAGATAATTTAATATTTGGCCACCCACAACAGTTACTGACTTTACTTGACAGTAGGTTTTCTTTTTTGGTTTTTTTTCTGAATGCTACAATTTATTTTTTATTATTATTTTTTAATTTTTATTTTATTCATATGTGCATACAATGTTTGGGTCATTTCTCCCCCCTTACCATGACCCCCGCCCTTACCCACCCCACTCTCTCCCTTACCTCCCCTTACCCCTCGCTACCCGGCAGAAACTATTTTGTCTTTATCTCTAATTTTGTTGAAGAGAGAGTATAAGCAATAATAGGAGGGACCAAGGGTTTTTGCTAGTTGACGTAAGGATAGCTATACAGGGAGTTGACTCGCATTGCTTTCCTGTACGTGTGTGTTACCTTCTAAATTAATTCTTCTTAAACTAACCTTTTCTCTAGTTCCTGGTCCCCTTCTCCTATTGGCCTCAGTTGCTTTAAAGTATCTGCTTTAGTTTCTCTGCGTTGAGGGCAACAAATGCTATCTAGTTTTTAGGTGTCTTACCTATCCTCACACCTCCCTTGTGTGTTCTTGCTTTATCATGTGATCAAAGTCCAATCCCCTTTTTGTGTTTGCCCTTGATCTAATGTCCGCATATGAGGGAGAACATATGATTTTTGGTCTTTTGGGCCAGGCTAACCTCACTCAGAATGATGTTCTCCAATTCCATCCATTTACCTGTGAATGATAACATTTTGTTCTTCTTCATGGCTGCATAAGATTCCATTGTGTATAGATGCCACATTTTCTTGATCCATTCGTCAGTAGTGGTGCATCTTGGCTGTTTCCATAACTTGGCTATTGTGAATAGTGCTGCAATAAACATGGGTGTGCAGGTGCCTCTGGAGTAACCTGTGTCACAGTCTTTTGGGTATATCCCCAAGAGTGACAGTAGGTTTTCTTAAGAGCAGAGAGACCATTCTCCTGTAGGCAGTTGACTCTAAAGATATGTCAGGCTGTCCAGTGGCCCTCAGTCCCATGCATGTACTATTTATGAATGTGCAAGTCTGAATTCTCAAAGAAGTGGATGTGAAGACAAGATCAAATGTCCATGGCTCTTATTAAGGAAATAAAATGAGAGAAAATGGAGAAGAAGCTGGGAATACCTAAAGGAGCCATAAGACCACAATGAAAGTATGACTTAAAAGGAAAACAAGAGGTTGAGTGGAAGCATATTACACTGATGTGCAGTCAGAAGAAGGTTTGGCAAGGCTGGGAGGCTGTGACCCAGGGAACTTTGGAATTTCTCTGCTGAGAGGTATTTTATATCTCCTAGGAATGGATCTGCTTGAGTTAGTGTCCATGTCATACTCAGTCATTGTTTGGAGGCATCTTGTGGGAGGTATAGCGCTGCACAAATGCAGGAATGGATTTCAAAGTGCAGCAGCTGGGATCATGTTTCCAGTAGTTGGAAGTCTAGGAAGTATATGCTATTGGGTTCAACAATGTATACCATTCAAGCTTCCTTCTACTCTACAACAATTCATATGTACCCCTGCTTGCTAACTGTGTTCAGTGGTTCAGAGAGGGTATTTCACAAAGAAGGAAGGACTTTTGTTATGAGGAATGGGAGAATAAAGGCAATTCAGAGATGATCACGTTGACAGCATCATTTGAACATGCCACTGGACTGCTTAAATAGATTAGACTGATTTGCAATTGGTCTTATACTGTAGTCTGAGAACTCCATGGCATCTGATGTCTTCTTGTTGCAAAAGGAAAAAAAAGATATTACAGAAAGGGAAAAGGTAAAATGTTATTTTCGATTTCTATGTAAAGCTGTCAGATTCGGGATGTTTTTGACACTTCATTATAAGTAGAAGTACTTTGTGTAGACTCTTTACATTTTATACTCAAGATAACTTTTGGACTGAAGCAATTGTTCTGAAATCATGCTCCCATCAAATGAGAGGCAAAAACAATTAGAAGACACTTCTGTTGGAAATCAGTATGACTGCATAAAATGTATTAATAAAACACAGTGAATAATCTTGATCTCTTGATAAATTGCCTGCTCTAAAGAACATGGGTAGCTCTTGTAGCATCTATTGAGAAAACAAAGAAATCCTGTCAAGAAGACATCTGCTTCTTCTGTGGTACATGTTAGGAACCACGAGGTTTTGAATGTGAGGCAGTTAGCACCATGTACTTAATCAGCTGGCAAGGAGAAATGTTTATCTCTCTTCTTGGGCATCCATGGTTTCTAGAATGCAGGCCACATTTGGCTTTACCTGAAAATCAGCAGGACATGTAGCTTGAAGAATCTGAGTGAGAGCGCTTCCCCCAATGTCTGAGGGCACTGTTGTCGATGCAATAATTAACTGTGGTGAGGCGGAGCTGGTAATGCTGTACAACAGTAATGCTATACAACAACCAACCACATCAGCGAATAACAAAAAGTGAGTATTTGGCTCACAAATCTGAGAGTTTTCTGGGGATCAGCTGATCTTGGCTGTGTTTGGCTGGGGCAACTCAGCTCTTCTCTGTGTGTCTTTCATCTTCCTCCTGGGATTGGTGGGCCAGCCTAGGCATACTCTTTTCATTGTGATAGCAAACACACAATAGAGGAAGCAAAAATACAAACTCTCTTAAGCCCTATGGTTGGAACCAGCACACTGTCACTTGTTTCATTTTATTGTTTAAAGCCACTCACATGAACACAATGACAGTCAGAACAGAGAAATATATTCTACCTATCAGGAGACCACAGCAAGGAGGCAGAGAATTGTGATGAATTGAGATCAAACAGCAATCTACCACTGTCCAATTTGATCATGCGTTTAATCTAGGTTACCCAGGAAAACTGCAGGTGACCAGCCCCAAGCCAGTCACATGCTTTTGACATTTCTTCTGTGGCAGAAGCTGTTATTCATTTACTAAAGTCCCTTGTCACTTCTTGGAAATACGGCTTTGCCACCGTTCCTAGCATCCCTGGAAGTTTAGTAAGGTCATCTGACTGAATTATAACCAATGAAATTAGAGTGGAAATTTCAAGTATGGCCCCTAAAATTATCCTAAATCATGCATCTCTGTGAATTTATTTTTCTTTCAGCTGACAGGGATGATGATTTCCAAGGTTACTTTGGAGTCCAGATGAACATGTACTTGCCATGGACTGTGACATGAGCGGGAGAAAAGAACTTACATTGTCTTGAACCACTATGTTTCTGGATCGTGTGTTATTAACAACTTGTATAGACTGCCCTAACGGTATCTGTCATAGCCCCATGTTGTCCTCACCACTTGTACCTGTTTACACTTAACCTCTTGCTTACCGTTCCTTAGCTTTATTCTTACCTTTGAAATGTGGTAATAAATTAATATCCTCCTTTTGAACTCTTATTGATTCTTCCTGGAAACTTTTGATTTAGACTCTGGCTCTAGTTGCTATGGGATGCTCTTGAAAGTGCTACCGTTCCAGGGTAGCCCTAACTAGGGTGCTATGAATTTTTTAGGATAGAGTATACTCACTGGCAGTTCTTCTCATCAGGAGATCAAACATTTTTGCCTCCAAACTAAACATCTGTCATCAAGACCATAGAGGTGTGGAAAGAACATATAGCATTTAAGATAGACTATGCCTGAGTTTGTACTTATCAGTGGTGTGATTTGGGCCTCAATGCTTACTTTCTTTGGGTTCCCATATCCTCTTTTGAAAACGGAGAATATAAAATTATATTTACCTTACAAGGTTGAGCTTAAGGATGAAATAAGATAATAAAGGTATTGTTCTTAGCACATAATACCCAATAAATAGCATTATTTTGAATACTATCTTCATAATTCTTACTATGTGTGATAGATTGATTATCTCACATTTTTAGTTCACTTAGTAACCATATTCTTTGCTGTGTAGCTTTGAAGTCCTTCTCCAACTGTCTCATTATGAGCGAAGTGTTCTCTCCTGCTCTTTACTCTGGACTTGCCCATGTAACTTGGCTTTGGCCAATCTGTGATATGCTTCCTGAGTGAGGTCCATTTTCTTACACTTCTGTTTTCTCCATTAGAAATACATATTAAAATTAGCCTTCCAATCCCAGGAGGAAGATGAGAGATATATGGAGCAAAGCTGCTCCAGGCACTGCAGCCTGAGGCTGAATATTAGCATGATCATATCTGTTGCATTCAGAAGACTTAGAAGCCCATATTAGATATTTTGATAGCTATCAGAGAACTCAAGGTAACCTCAGTTCCCTTATCCTGGCCCTCTGTAGATGTCTTGGGTCACATTTTGGCAACGGAAGTACCCAGAGTGCAACATTCAAGGACACACATGCTTTCAGGCTCATGCAAATATAGGTTGGCACTTTCATGTGCTTGAGAGTGAGTGCCTCTTTAGAGTGAGGTGCCCAGTATACAAAAGCTAAAGAAGCACTTACTCTTAGCAGCTGACCATGTGTGTCCTGGCCTTGGTCTTCTTTCCTAGAGTGGGCCTGGTTGGAAGTGCCATCTCAGACAGACTAAGCTGTCAAAAATAAGAGCAATGGCAGGAAAGCTATGGATCAGTTTACAGGTATGCTCAGGCATTGTTCTGGGTCAAGGTTAATGAGGATTTTACAAGATCTCAGGTACAGTTGGTTGCCAAAGAAATCCCAGTTGCAACATGAAAGCCTAGCTCTTTTGTCTGGGCCAACAGATCTCAAACTTGGGCATGTGTTAGGAACTATGGAAAGCTTCAGCCTGGGTTGTTAGGTGGTTCAGTTGATGAACTATGGAGGGCAAGTAAGGACATGGGATGAGGGCCAGGCTGTTATCAGATCTGTAATACACCCACTCTTTGGCCTGTTGCTCCTTTGACTTGTTAGAACAAAATGGTTATAATTCAAGAAATAATGGGCTACTTTTAGAAAAGAACTGCCTTGCAGAACATGCATCAGAACAAACAATTTTCATGATGAGCATCAAGAGATTCTTTGCTCCAATTGCAGCTGCCACAATTTCCACATTGCATTGAATAGTGACAAGCAATTTCAGAAGTGACAGGGACAGGCTATAGCTATGCTAGGAAAACCTAAGTCAGACTAACAATGATAATTTCTGGGCTCTCACATCATCACCATATTTATAGTAATAAATAACAATGATGATGGCTCTTTAGGTTTGGGTAGGGAGATGCCCAAACAGTGAAGTGGAGAAGTAATAAGGGTATATGTTCCTTGGGTTAAGGCATGGACACTTTTAAAGATAGGATTTACATTGTAAGCACAGATGCTTTTTGGGTGAGAATGGCACAGTTGAGGCAAGTTTTCAATTCTTAGCTTGTCATTCTTTGTGGAATATCCTCATATCTCTATAAACTGGGAATCACATGCCTTTACAGGCTTAGGTAGTTAACAACAGCAGAGGAAGGGCCATTTGGTAGCTTTATGGCTTTATCTCTAGAAACCTTATTCGCCAAAGGTGTACTCCTACTCCTCCATCCTCTTTGGTATTATTTTTTACCTAATCTGGCACTGTCCTTGTCCTAAGTTTACCATTACCTTTTGCTGATTTCCAATGTTTTCTCTTGCTCATGGTTCTACTGTAAGTGAATGCTCTTAATTTAGTTAACACGGCTATCTCTTTTTCCTCCCCTCATTGAAACTACATACACTTGAGTTCTGTACATTATAACCACTCCTTGGACCAAGAGGTGGCTTGACATTATCTTAGAGCAGCCAGACCACTGGTAATTCATTTTCATTAGGACATTGGTCATTCTTGAGACCCTCTTTCTTTGCACTGCTATTCACAGACCTCTGGGAGAATCATTTACTAATTGTCCTTGGCTGCTTCTTACCTTCTTCCTCCTCTATACAAGTGTGCCTTTTACACCATATTATTTGAATGACTATTTCATAGTCATATCTCTTAGCTCATGTGTAATTGTTGAATCTTGGTATTTTCTACCTATATTTCAAAGCCCCACACTTTTAAACTGGGTTAAGTTTAACTCATAGGACTTAAAGAAGCTTGGGGGGAATTTTCTTCATAACTAAGGCTCTACTTATTGATAATGCTTTCAAAACTCCAGAGGGAGGGATTCCCTGGTCCTCTTCAGTGTGTTGCTCTTGTGTTTTACTGGGTTATCTTTGATGGCAGCCTCCTGATGTTAAAGATGGTGTCTCATTATTCTCTCTACTCCATAGTGCCTCATTTTGTGCCTGATACAAAATAAATTCTTGTTGGTGTATTGCCATGCCAATTTTTAAACTTGGATGCAATGGGAGATGAGTAGGTAGTCAATTTGTCTTTTCCATTTAAAAAATATTCTGACAAAAATAAATATAAAAATATTCTGAATGCCCTGGTTACTGGCTCAGCCTTCATTTCCTATACAGTAGTATAGAGAAGATAGAAAATAGAGTTGGTGTTGTCTTACCTAATTTTGAGCTCACAAGAATCTGATGACTGTTAAGAAAGAAACACCAACAGGAAACTGATGTGTAATTTACTTAGGTACCTGGTGCCCACAGGAAACATCTGTTGTGATTTTATAAGCCTGTACAAATTCAATTCAGGACAAGTGAAAAAAATGTGTCTATTTAAAAGATTGCATAGCAGTCTTCTCTAAGCACATTAAGGAGATGTCTGTAGCTTTATTTGGCAATTGTACATAATCTCACAGGCAACACAGTTATTTTATTCATTTAATTAAAATGGAAAATGTATTCTAATGAAAAAAGTAAGCTGTGGAAAATGATGAACCATACTCCCTGAGTTCCCAACCTAGAAACTTCCATTTTGTGTGGCTTAGTTTTCCTGGCAATTAAGATGTTTAAAACAATGGATTGAAAGTACAAAATTATGAGATGGCTGGTTAATTTCTTTATAAAGTTAGTCTTTAAAATATCTTGCCAATTACTTGGTAAGCAAAAACCTTAAACATTGATGCTGATTACCTTTATTAGTGCTGACAATGGTGGTTTTCCACTAATGATCGGGTTCTCCATTTGCTGAGTTGAATTGTGAATTATTAGTGGGTTCAAGGGCCTCTTTAACATAGATGGAAATACTTTGTAGGCTTTTTCACATGACATGTCAACAAAATCCTGAATGTTTATGTCAGCTTCTTATGTTCATCTTTAAATATTGTCGAAAACCTCTGTGTGTTGATTTACTAATCATTGTGCCTATCATCAGTGTATTTCGGCTAATGGCAGCATGGTTCTTTGAATGATGCTGTATAGGGTCTCTGAGAATTATTGCTTGCCACTGAGTCATTATGAACACTGGAAAAATCACTTTATAGCTTTGGATTCCTTTGTCTCTCTTGTAAAATAATAAAGCTGAATTAGATTCTCCCCACCCAGATAGGTTCAGGCCGTAAATAAAAATATGCCTGGTGTAGCCTAGGTGGACGTGAGACATAATTCATTTGAAGTCTCTACCCCTTCTCCATCCTCCATCACCACGCAGTGGGTAGAACAAGGACCAGATAAATTGCTAATTACTACTTTTGGACCAGGTGTAAGAAGTTGAGTCATTGTGGAAGAGAATCACAGGACTGAGCAGCAGCCTGTATAATAATAATCAACTCTTATATTTGTATAGTGCTTTGAGCTTTTCTAAGTATTTCACATACATTTGTCTCATTTTACCCAAAATAGAAAGAGAGTGATGATGAAGACGGTTTAGAGCATATTTTTAAGGATATGAGTTGGAGTTTTCAATCTTAGGCAAAAAGAAAGACTGTATTTTTCCTCAGGAATGAGATTGCATTTGTGTTGTTCTTCTTGAATTTCATTAGTTTCTCACTCTCAACTTGAAAGAAGACTGTGAAAGGCAATGAAGACATTGAGAATGTGGCAGCAAATGCTGAATATAAAGTAGAAAAAAATGGAAGGCTTCCCTTTGAATTTAAAGAAAATAATGGTCTTGGCACTCTAATCATTGGGTTTGGGTATTGAAACAGCCTGAGGATTGTCAAAACCAAAGAAATTGCATGAATCTGAAACTTGAGGCCAGAACAGCTTGAAAAGATGGATTCAAGAATGTGGCCAGGTTGCTAAGATTGATTGTACAAATTTAGCAGGAGTAACTTAAATTTTTTGTTCCTACTGCTCTTCAATAATGAAAACTCCA
This sequence comes from Castor canadensis, assembly GCF_047511655.1. Classification (NCBI taxonomy): domain Eukaryota; kingdom Metazoa; phylum Chordata; class Mammalia; order Rodentia; family Castoridae; genus Castor; species Castor canadensis. Next base: position 123,285,163 of record NC_133405.1, on the reverse strand, counting down.
AAACACTAAATGACTACCAGGGCTCAAAACAGATGGGAAAAGCAGATGTACCTTGTGATTTCTTTCAGTTCACAAACATTCTGGGAAATAGGCCGAGCTGGATGTATTCCTGGGATCACTGTGGATTTGTCCATCTCAAACCATAGGAATCTGGCTTATTTGACAATGGCAACATTAATGATTGTACTTCAAAACCCCAGGCACATTACAAATACTATTATAAACAGAGTGAATATGTATACATACATTACATACATATGAATGTGTATATATACATATATGTGTGTATATATATTTTTTGTCCCTTAAAGAGGTAGTGATATGGGTTTGGATTTGACTTATGTCAACCTGGTCCTGTCAAAGTTTTTGGAACTTTGGAATGCCTTCTGGATCTCCTCTGGCTATAATAGTAATTTACAGCTCTTAAAAGTAGGTTCTAAGGTTGAGACTGGGGTTTTAAGGAGCATAAACTCTATCTAAAAGTGGAGTTAAAAAAGTATAGGGAAGGAACCATTTCTTATTAACTAATTTAGGGTGTGTGTGTGTGTGTGTGTGTGTGTGTGTGTGTCCATGTCTACTTTACAATGGAAACATCACCAATCAGCTCATTTGTTTCCCAAAGCCTCCCTATTTCAGAACTAAATGGGCTAAATCACACACACACACACACACACACATTTGTGTATTCCTTCCTTCTCACAGTGCATTTCCAGAATCAGGAGTATTAGCATCATTTGGGAACTTGTTAGAATGGGTCCTACCCCAGACCTACTGGATCAGAATATCTAGGGATAGCAATCTGTTGTAACAAGCCCTCCAGAAGATTCTGATGCTTGCAAAAGTTTGAGAGCTACTATTATTGCTGACATAGTATGTGTTAAAGTTCACTGAACATTGGAATCATCTGAAGAAGTTTAAAAAATACTCATGCCTCAATCTCACCCTCAGGGATTTTAATTTAATTGGTTTGGGGTATGGCCTGATCATTGAGAGTTTCCAAAACCTCTCTGGGTGATTCTAATATTCAGACAAATTGGGGACCCATTAACTTCAGCCTACTGTTTTATCAAAGGACAATTTTCAAAAACAGAAAAACAGGAGACAGTACCAGCAGAAAACAAAGCAAAGAGGAGTTTGTGGAAAGACAGAAAAAGTGAGTTACATATACAGAATACCTTTTGCTTTATCTAAAGGAATCTGAATCAGCCTCCCAAACCTTTTCAAATGATGATTAATTCTCCAGGTAAAAACATTCTTCTCTGTGTGAAGAATAGTCTTGTTTTTGTGGTTGTCACAATTCAAAGTTTGGCAGAAAGTTTCCTATGGGATTCTGAAGGCAAATATGTATATATATATAAAGCATAAAATTTTTAAAAACTCCTTCACCACACAAGAATATTGGTCATAACCATTTGCATTGCCTTGTTCTTTGAGATCTTAAAATGAAAGTTATATTTTAAGCCCGCATCTATTTTATTTCATTGAAACTTATAGTTAGAGGGATATTAGAGACCACAGATACTAGAGGAATGAGTACTCTGTCCTGGTTCTGGGTGTTGGTGGCCTCCTCTGGAAATTTGCTGAGAAATTGTATCACACTGTGCCAACAAATTGTTGGAAAGTTCTTAGTTATTAGCAAGTTCAAACTGAACTATTTATTCTTAAAAATTCTGCTTAGTCATCTCAGTTCTGCCTTAGCAAACCATTCCTAAGAATCACATTGCTTAAAATCCTTTCCTGATCAGGAAAATATGTATACATAAAACTCAGAAGTCTAATGGGGGATTTGGGGTTGGGATAATGTGGATGTAATTATTTGTACCAATTTCTCCATTGGTTTTTTTATTATTATTATTCATATGTGCATACAAGGCTTGGGTCATTTCTCCCCCCTGCCCCCACCCCCTCCCTTACCACCCACTCCGCCCCCTCCCTTTCCCCCCTACCCCCTCAGTACCCAGCAGAAACTATTTTGCCCTTATTTCTAATTTTGTTGTAGAGAGAGTATAAGCAATAATAGGAAGGAACAAGGGTTTTTGCTAGTTGAGATAAGGATAGCTATACAGGGAGTTGACTTGCATTGATTTCCTGTGCATGTGTGTTACCTTCTAGTTAATTCTTTTTGATCTCACCTTTTCTCTAGTTCCTGGTCCCCTTCTCCTATTGGCCTCAGTTGCTTTTAAGGTATCTGCTTTAGTTTCTCTGCGTTAAGGGCAACAATTGCTAGCTAATTTTTTAGGTGTCTTACCTATCCTTACACCTCCCTTGTGTGTTCTCGCTTTTATCATGTGCTCAAAGTCCAATCCCATTGTTGTGTTGTTTGCCCTTGATCTAATGTCCACATATGAGGGAGAACATATGATTTTTGGTCTTTTGGGCCAGGCTAACCTCACTCAGAATGATGTTCTCCAATTCCATCCATTTACCTGTGAATGAATGAATCGACTGGAAATATACACAGAGGTCAGATAGCACTACAATATTATTGTGGATAAAATTGAGGCTTTGACTTGAAATCATTGTTTGACTTCAACCACTTTCTTCAGAACTGGACTGACTTTGTTGCAGGACAGAACAAGCACTCCTGTGAGTGTATCTACCACATTATATCAAGGTAGACAGCATCCCCGCCATCTCTGAAAGGTGAAGCTCAAGCCTCTTCTTATTGATCTCTGTTGTAGAAAGATATTGAAGACAAAAACCCAAATAGTTTCTTCTATACTAGCAGAAGACCAGAAACTGGAGGTGTGTGGTCATAAATTTCCATTTCCCAACACATTTCAATCCCTCCAAACAGTTTTATATTTCAGCTTCTGAAGGCAAATATTGTATGCCCTATAAATCATCTTTCTTCAAAAAAATAAAAGTCCCAAGACTTCTAGGTCCTTTAACATCCTGGTTATTTTTATCTGGATTCATTTTGTTATTCTTCCTCTGAAGTACAGTATTCAGAAAGGAGATGTTTTATTTAATTTTGTTTTGCTTATATTTTCATTTTTAGGAACCTTTGCAGTGCTGGGGATCAAAGCCAGGACCTCATGCATGCTAGATAAGTGCTCTGCCACTGAGCTACATCATCAGCCTGATCTCTCATATTTTAAAAAGTGTTTTAAGGTATTGCTTTTCACAGCCCTTCCATTATATAGGGTTGATTATTTTTTTAAGAAATCCATTTTTTCATATGGATAACCAATTGTTTCAGCATGTATATTAAAGAATCCAACCTTTACCCTAATGTCTAATGGTCAAATACCAAATTCTTGTTCGGGTATGAGTCTTTTTCTAGGCTCTCTGTTGTTACTGTTGGCCCTAGCCTTATGCCCAAACTACAATATTTTGATTGCTATAATTTATTTTTAAAATGGTTTGCTATCTCATATGAGTTCCTACACCTTGCTTTCCTTCATAAGTATTTTGCTATTCTCAGTGTGCTCTTCTTCATACTAACTAGGGTCAGCTTGTTAAATATATATATTTTTTTAATTTTACTTTATTTATTTATTTTTTATTATTACTCATTTAGTCACATGTGCATACATTGTTTGAGTCATTTCTCCCTCCTGTCCCTGCCCCCACCCTCTCTCCCCCTCCCCCCTCGCTTCCAGGCAGAACCTGTTCTGTGCTTTTCTCCAGTTCCATTGAAGAGTAGAAGTAAGCAATAATAAGAAAGACAAAGCATTTTTGCTAGTTGAGTTAAGGATAGCTATACAGAGAGATTCCTAGCATTGCTTTCATGTACAAATGTGTTACAACCCAGGTTGATTCATCTCTAACTGATCTTTACACTGGTTCCTGATCCCTTTCTCTTGTTGACGTCTGTCACTTTAAGGTTTCTGTTTTTATTAAAATTTTATTGACTACTGGAGAAAAAATATTCAAGTGTAATCAATGCAGGAAAGCCTATAGATCAAGCTCTTACCTTAGAAGACATGAGAGAATTCATACTTGGGAGAAGTCTTAAAATGTCATGACTGTGGAAAAATCTTTAAATAGTTCTTAGACAACATGAAATAATTTTTAAGACAAAATGCTACAGATGTAGAATGCAGAAAATCTTTCTGTAGGAGCTTTATGAATACCATGCACAAGCTAATACATACCAGTGAGAAACTATGAATGCAGTGATGTGGGAGACCCTTCAGTATTCTTGCGTACCTTACCAAACATAAGTGAACCCTTACTGAAGAGAAATTTGTTGATATCATTGTGGAATGTTATTATGCAGTCAGACTTCTCTTAAGATGCACCTGAAAATGCATACTAGAGTAAAGCCTTTCAAGTATGATCAATGTGGGGAAACCATTAGAGTGAGCGCTGATCTTACTGTTCACAAAAAATTCAGACTGGAGGGAAATCATATAAATGTAGTCACTGTGAGAAATCCTTCAGGGAATGCTCAAGTCTTAAAGAGCAATTGAGTACTCACACTGGAGGAAAACCCCTTACATGTGAACAATGTGAGAAAGCATTCTAATGTAAATCTTCCCTCAGTTTTCACAGGAAAAATCACATGAGAACAAAACAATATGAATGTAAGGAATGAAGGGTTTAGGGATCTGTTACCTCTTAGGAGACAGGAAAATTCACACAGGGAAAAGAAATCTTTTAAACATGGTGAGTGCAATAAAGGCTCTAGTAAGAATGTAAACATTATAGCATACATGAGAATTGACACTGGAGAGAAATCATGTGAGTTTAATCAGTGTGGGAAAGTGTTCTGTCTAAAGGGTACTCTTACCATGCACCAGAGAACACATGTTGGAGAGAAACCCACTAAGGAAATAGCTGTAAGAAAGCCTTCAAGTTGGACTTCAGTCTAAAAGATGCATGAGAATTCACACAAGTGAAAACCCTTTAAATGTAAGCATTGTGGGAAAGCCTTCATAGTGAAATCTTATCTGATTTCTCAGAGTAAAATTCACACGAGAATGAAACAGTGTGACTGTAAGTTATGTGGGAAAGTCTTCAAGGGTCTCAACTCATAAATAGACGTATGAAAATTCAAACCAGGAAAAAGAAACCTTTCAGATGTAATGAGTGTAGCAAAATCTTTAGTAAGATTTCAAACCTCACATTATGTGTGAGAATTCACACTGGGGAGAAGCCACATAAGGGTAATCAGTGTGGGAAAAGTTTCAGCGTACAGTATAATTTTACCATTTACCAGTGAACACATTTTTAGAGAAAAATGCTATACGTGCAACATTTGGGGAAAGGTTTCAGTAAACTCCTGTGCTTTAGGAACTGCAAACCTCTTCTCATGATGTGAATGTAGTTTAGCTTTCAGTGAATCCTCAATTTTAATAACCACAAGCAAATGGCAACTGAAGAGAAAAACGATTCATGAAAACAATGTGAGAAAGCATTGAGATGAGATGTACACTTATGAGGGAGAAACATAAGATACCAATTATTGAGGCATTCTTTATATAGTCATTTCTAAGAAGATTTGTGACAGTTCAATGCTAAAGACTGCTACTTAAGAAAAGTAAGGGCTTAAAATTTTAAGTCAATGTTTTGAACATGTGTGCTGGGGGGGTGTTCTTTTTCCTATAATGTACAATAATCGATAGCCAGGTCACTTTGTAAAATTTTATATATGATAGGTATACTGGGTAAAAGTTGGATAATTTATATATGTATTAGATAAAGCTTTGAAATATAAGTACCATATGATCCAGTTATCCCACTTGAGTATATATCTGAAGGAAAGAATGCCGGCATACAAAAGAGATACTTGAATATCCATGTAGGCACCCATCAGAAGATGAATGTATATAGAAAATATGGTACATGATTCAATGGAGTATTATTTACTCATTAAGAAGAATGGAATCCTGTCATTTGCAGGAAAATGGATGGAATTGGAAGACATTATGTTAAGCAAAATGAGCCAGACACAGAAAGACAACTATCTTATGTTTTTGGTCATATGTAAAAACAAACAAACAAAAAAGATGACTTAAAAGTAGAAGATTGATTATCAGCGATTAAGAAGCATTCCAGGGATGGGGAAGGGGAAGGAATAGATGAGGACAGAAGAAGGGTAGATAGGCATGATCAATGCACAATCTATGCATGTAGTGAAATAGCTCAGTGATTTGTACAACTAATGTGTTGATAATTATAAGAAATTAATTAGTAAAAAAATTACATTTAATCTATAGATTAATTTGGTGACAAAATGAAAGTCTTGTGAAATTGTCTTATCTATGAATATATTTCCCCATTTATTTAGCTCTTATTAATGTCTTTAGATAGTTTATAATTTTCTCAGGATCTAAACTTGTTTGGTTTATTCCCATGTGTATCATAATCTTTTATCACTATTTTAAATGGTGTCTTTTGAAACCTATGTGTGTTGTTGGTTACTAGTACATTATAGTCTGGTTATAATCTTGCTATACTCTCTTATGAAGGCTCATTATTTCCTTGTAGATTGTTTTAGTCTTTCTATGTAGACAATCATACCAACATTCAGACTTACTTTTGAGTTCTTAACAGCTTTTATTTTTCTTGTCTACTTGCCTGACTAAGATATGAAAGTGTTGATAGGGAAGAATCTTGTTTCTACTTTCAAAGGGTAGCCCTTTAACTTTCACAGTGTGGTGTTTCCTGTAGGATTTCTATTTTCTTACAAGGCCTTTTAGGACTCCAGTAATTGCTACCAGGACTAAGATAGCAAAGAGAAAAATGGAGGGGATGAACCAATTTGGGACACAATACATATATACATGGAATATCACAATGAAACATCCTGTATAGCTATCTTAAATAAACAAAAATGTCCTTTTTTCAAAAACAGAGAACAGGAAGGCAAAACAGGTCCTGTCTGGGGGGTTGATACCAGTGGGAGGGGGGAGGATACAAGGAAAGGATGAAAGAAGCTGAATATAGTGGAAATATTATGTATTCATGTATAAAAATGGAAAAATGAGACCTATTGAAACTATTCCAGGAGTAGGGGGAGGAAGGATAAAAGATAATGATGGAGGGGGCTGAATTTAACTAAGATATATTGTAAGCACTTTTGTAAATGTCACAATGTACTCCAGTACAACAATAATGCGATAATAAAATAAAGAAAAAAACAAGTTAATTTAAGTTTTTCAGGGATGAGACACTCAGAAAGTTTCTGTCTCTTGTAATATATTTAAGAACTTTGGGTACAATCACAGAATTTCCTCTAATTAGACTTGAAGTGGGAAGTTCCTCTGTTTAGACTTTCCCATCAGGAAGTGGGAAATCACAACTTGGCAACAGCATTGACAGATGAAATATCTTCATCAGATATTGTCCCATTTCCTTGTTCTGACTTCTGTTTGTATCTTTGATCTGGTTGGAGGAATCAAAGGGTGATGTGACTGGTTCTTAAATACTCCTTTGTAAATTATATACCATGGAAATTCATTCACACACTCACTTTGTGATCTTATTTCTCTTTATTGGTGTCTCAACTAAAAATGAGGTAGAAAGAATCCAACTTGTACATGGATTACATTACAGGTGTATATTTAGCTTAATGAATATGAAGTTCAACAACATTCACCCTATTCCTAAAGAATATAGGACTTTAGAAAGCTTTAACTTGCCTTTAACTACCTACTCTTAACTATCTATTCATTGTCCACTCTTACGATTACATCTTGTTTTCTAGTATCGCAAATTAGTAATCAGTTTGGCTTCAAATAAAACAGTGTGTGTATATTTACCCATAGTTTACCAAAGTCTCAACTCACCATTCCTAATATCTCAGATCATCCTTCTGGGAACATCTTCCTTCTTCATGAATTACAACCTTTAGAATTTTTTTTATTGAAGATCTGTTGCTTCCATATTTTTTTCAGTGTTCATTTTTTCTGGAGAGACTATTTCCAATGCACAGAATCAACTTCATTTTAAGACTGCCATTGGTAGGAGTCAAGGATGACAATCACCTGGCTTCCAGCTCTCCATGCAGACTTAACCCACAAGGTGTTAGCTTTCTTATCTGACTAGCTGGTGTTCATTGGAGTCATTGTGAGATGTTAGCAGGGAGCACAGACACAAAAGGTGCAATGTCTAGGTCTGAAATGAGATGGCATCAGGTTGCCCCTGTGTTCATGAGCATAGATTTCAATTGGTTGGAATTCATGCAAAGCTGGCACTACAAAGGCAGCTTGTACAAGACTCAGGTAAATCCAAGAGGATGTGAAGTAATGTAAACATGTGGCCTATTTTCCTGTGTGTTTTTGTGACTTCCTCCCTACCTTCTTTCTCTTTCTTTTTTGGTAATATTTGTAAAAAAATGTATTTGCAACAATTCTTTGAAACCTGGGTTTAGTGTGCTTTCCTCCAGAAAGCAATTGTGTTTACATCTGTGAGATTTCTGGCCCTCTTAAAATAAAACTCTGCCTGTATTTTTTCACTTTTCAGGATTACATGCTTTCTGGATCTAATTTTGCATGTACAAGCTTACAGTCAGTTATAAATTCGCAGAGACTCTGCCACTCCCATCCACAAAGTCAAGTTTAAGGAAGTTAAATGTCTTCATCATAACTCTCTGTGAGCTGGGTCTTTTATCCCCCTTTCACAGTGAGTATAGCTCCTGAGGGGCTAGGTGTTATAAAGGAATTGCCTGTCTAGCTTTTCTTTTTGTTTAGGACCAGTCATTGTTTCTTTAGAAGCCCAAACTATAAGCAGTCAAAGATCCACAGATAACCTTAGGGCAGCTGCTGGCATTAGCACTTTTGGTCTCTCTGGACTCATGATTTTGCTCTATTTGGCCACTGGGGAGACTTATTTCATTTTCTTGCTAACTCATGTACTTGTCTGCCCATTGGAGTCTCAGTCTCTATCTCTCTCTCTGTCTCTCTCTCTCTTTCTCTCTCTCTCTCTCTCTCTCTCTCATAGCATATATATATATATATATGTGTATATATATATATATACACAAAAGGCAAAGCAGCTTCTAATTCACTCTCTCCCTTGGGAAGATTCCTCCCAGCCTCCAGGTAGTGAATATATATATATTCTTGCTTTTGTAGGTATTCTAGACCAGGAGTATTTTCTACAATATTATCTTAAACCAATACCAATCTACTATTGAATTATTTAGCCATTAGAGGATTCATTATTTCTACTTTGCATTGCCTAAAAATTGATAAGCATGTTCTTTGACTCTTTCTATTGCTGAGATCTTACCATTTCTAGTTTTAAGAACTCTAGGAGGCCTCACTGCCATTCTATTCCTTAGAGTTCCTTTATCCATAAACCTGGGACTTATACTTCCTAATTCTTTATATTCTATCCTATCCCTAAGACTAAGTACCTATGTCCTTGTTATACTAAAAGGAGATCTTAGTCATCTTTTACTGCATAAAGAAAAACAACCCAAAACTCTATGGCTTAAAAAAACATGATTATACATTTCATATATTTTTATATATTTTATATAATTATTTTCTTTGAAGTTATGGGAATTGACTGAGTTTTTCTGGCCAGTTCTTATGTGGAGTTCCTCACGTAGTTGTAGTGGCTGGGGTTAGAATCATTTCAAAGGTGTCTTCACTCACATGCTTTAAAGTTGATGCTTGGATGTTTATGGAGCCTCAGCTGGGCTATGGCTAGAACACATGGCTGGAACAAGTGCTTTTTTCCATGTAGCCTGGCCTTCCTCACTACCTGGAGGCTGGGAGGAATCTTCCCAAGGGAGAGAGTGAATTAGAAGCTGCTTTGCCTTTTGTGTTCAAGACTTAGAATTCATCATTTGACTGTATTTTATTTATTTAAAGAGAATTACTAATGCTGTCTAAATTTGGCCAGAGGGGATTAGACTCCATCGTTTTAAAGAAGGACAAAAGAATTTGTGGATATATGTTATAATCACCAAACATATAAGTACCAGACATAGGGAGGTATCAAGAATGCACCAATTCTAGCACATTTTTATTTCCATGTTCATTGGTCTTTAATTCCTGATCCTTTTTCAGTGGAAATATAAATGTACATTTGCTCTTAATATTTTACTTACTGATAATTGATCCTGTATCTTCTTCTGGACCATTCTTCATGTACATTTAGGGTCTGAAGAGTCATTCACCCAATAGAAGTCCTTATCATTTTTTACAGGGACTATTATTTGAATAAACTATGTGGTGTCTCTACCTCCAGTTTTACCTCTTCTTTTATGCTAATGTATTTCTAAGCAGCAATCTGATCAGGTTCTCTCCTATGATTGAAATATGATTGGTACTGCTTCATCTCTAGCTCTTTAACATGGCCCAGAAGGCCTCCCATGACTGGCTCCTTGCCCTCTTTTATGTCTCCTTTCTCATTTTCCATTTGCCCTTCATACTCTAGCAGGGCTAAACATCATACGTTTTCACATCTCTCTGCTTTTGACCATGTTAATTTCCCCTTCTCTGGAATGAACATCCCAAACTTATCTTACTGGAAATCTGAACCATTCTTAAGGTACATGCAAAGAAGTATCAGTGTTCCTGTGTTAGTAGCATCCATTTTTCAATCTATCTGCTAGACCTAAAAGTTTTTTCCTTTTGAAACCTCTAAGTTCAAATCTGCTTGAATTCCCTACTTCTTGGCAGGATGAAATAAATACATGAACCTCTCCTTTCTGACATTAGAAGCAGTACTTGTCAGCTCTGGGTAAGAGCACAACAATTTTTGAGACCTCTCAATCTTCAAAGGACACTGGTTAATTTCTCTCAAGGAGAGTCTCACTCCACTTTCCTTTGGTGACAGCACCCACAGTCATAATCCATGCCATCTTCAGCTGTGAGAATATAGCTTTACAGTATTTTTTATAAATATCATGTAGAACCAAGACTTCTCTGTAGAGACACAACTTAGAAATAGGTAATTCATCAGCATGAAAAAGTGCGGTATAATATGATAATAAATAGGGTCAGGGATGTAACTCAGTGTTAAGAGTGCATTGCCCAAGTCTTTGGGTTCAATTGCCAGTACCCCCCCAGTAGCATTACAGAATTAATAGAACATGCAAAAATTTTAAAGCATAAAATCTAGGGAGAAGAAAATTATTAAAATGGCAACTATTGATTGTAATTTGAATTCCCTTATTGTTGAATATAACAGTATTTTCCTTTATGTACAACATGGAAACAAGTATTGCACAAAAAGTTTTTTTTTAATTTTTCTTTATATATTTTATATAGATTCTGCCTCAGGAATTAAACTGCTGTAAGCCAAAGCATAAGACTCCTTTTAAAAAATCAAATACCTAGGTGTAAACCTAACAAAAGATGTGAAACCTCTACAAGGAAAACTATACACTTCTGAAGAAAGAGATTGAGGAAGACTATAGAAAGTAGAGAGATCTCCCATGCTCATGGATTGGTAGAATCAACATAGTAAAAATGTCAATACTCCCAAAAGTAATCTACATGTTTAATGCAATTCCCATCAAAATTCCAATGACATTCATTAAAGAGATCGAAAAATCTACCATGAAATTTATATGGAAACACAGGAAGCCATGAATAGCCAAGGCAATAATCAGTCAAAAGAACAATGCAGGAGGTATCACAATACCTGACTTCAAACTATATTACAAAGCAATAACAATAAAAACAGCATGGTACTGGCACAAAAACAGACATGAAGACCAGTGGAACAGAATAGAGGACCCAGATATGAAGCCACAAAACTATAACCAACTTGTCTTTGACAAAGGAGCTAAAAATATACAATGGAGAAATAGCAGCCTCTTCAACAAAAACTGCTGGGAAAACTGGTTAGCTGTCTGCAAAAAACTGAAACTAGATTCATGTATATCACCCTATACCAAGATTAACTCAAAATGGATCAAGGATCTTAATATCAGACCCCAAACTCTTAAGTTGATACAAGAAAGAGTAGGAAATACTCTGGAGTTAGTAGGTATAGGTAAGAACTTTCTCAACGAAACCCCAGCAGCACAGCAACTAAGAGATAGCATATATAAATGGGACCTCATAAAACTAAAAAGCTTCTGTTCATCAAAAGAAATGGTCTCTAAACTGAAGAGAACACCCACAGAGTAGGAGAAAATATTTGCCAGCTATACATCAGACAAAGGACTGATAACCAGAATATATAGGGAACTAGAGAAAAGTTTAGATCAAAAAAAATTAACCTAGAAGGTAACACACATGCACAGGAAATTAATGTGAGTCAACTCCCTGTATAGCTATCCTTATCTCAACCAGCAAAAACCCTTGTTCCTTCCTATTATGGCTTATACTCTCTCTACAACAAAATTAGAAATAAAGGCAAAATAGTTTCTGCTGGGTATTGAGGGAGTAGGGGGAAGAGGGAGGGGGCGGAGTGGGTGGTAAGGGAGGGGGTGGGGGGCAGGGGGGAGAAATGACCCAAGCCTTGTATGCACATATGAATAATACTAAATAAATAAATAAAAATAAATAAATAAAATAAAATAAAATAAAAAATGAAATACCTAGGTGTAAACTTAACAAACTTAACAAAGGATGTGAATGACCTCTAGAAGGAAAACTATAAACTTCTGCAGAAAGAGATTGAGGAAGACCATAGAAAGTGGAGAGATCGCCCATGCTCATGGATTGGTAGAATCAACATAGTAAAAATGTCTATTCTTCCAAAAGTAATCTACATGTTCTCTAAACTGAAGAGACCACCCACAGAGTGGGAGAAAATATTTGCCAGCTACACATCAGACAAAGGACTGATAACCAGAATATATAGGGAACTCAAGAAACTAAATTCTCCCAAAATTAATGAACCAATAAAGAAATGGGAAAGTGAACTAAACAGAATTTTCTCAAAAGAAGAAATTCGAATGGCTAAAAAACACATCAAAAAAAGCTCAACATCTCTAGCAATAAAGGAAATACAAATTAAAACCCACTAAGATTCCACCTCACCCCCGTTAGAATAGCCATCATTAGCAACACCACTAATAACAGGTGTTGGTGAGGATGTGGGAAAAAGGAACCGTTTTACACTGCTGGTTGGAATATAAACTAGTACAACCACTCTGGAAAAAAATTTAGAGCCTTTTTAAAAATCTACACATAGATCTGCCATATGATCTACTACTCTTGGGGATAGACCCAAAAGAAAGTGACACAGGTTACTCCAGAGGCACCTGCACACCCATGTTTATTGCAGCACTATTCACAATAGCCAAGTTATGGAAACAGCCAAGGTGCACCACTACTGATGAATGGATTAAGAAAATGTGGTATTTATACACAATGGAATTTTATGCAGCCATGAAGAAGAATGAAATGTTATCATTCACAGATAAATGGATGGAACTGGAGAACATAATTCTGAGTGAGGTTAGGCTGGCCCAAAAGACCAAAAATCATATGTTCTCCCTCATATGCGGACATTAGATCAAGGGCAAACACAACAAGGGGATTGGAGTTTGATCACATGATAAAGCGAGAGCACACTTGGGATGTATGAGGATAGGTAAGACACCCAAAAAACTAGATAGCTTTTGTTGCCCTCAATGCAGAGAAACTAATGCACATACTTTAAAGTGACAGAGGCCAATAGGAGAAGGGGACCAGGAACTAGAGAAAAAGTTAGTTCAAGAGGAATTAATTTAGACGGTAACACACATGCACAGGAAATCAATGTGAGTCAACTCCCTGTATAGCTATCCTTCTCTCAACTAACAAAAACCCTTGGGCCTTCCTATTATTGCTTATACTCTCTCTTCAACAAAATTAGAGATAAGGGCAAAATAGTTTCTGCCTGGTAATGAGGGGGTAGGGGGGGAAATGGCCCAAACAATGTATGCACATATAAATAAAAGAAAAAAAAAGACTCCTTTTAAGCCTCTTAATACATGTCAAAATCACCGTTATTACCAGTACTGCATGAGAGTTCTGTTTAACTATATCCTCCCCAGGTTTGACATTATAATTTTTTGTTAAGGCTTTGATAATTTAAAAATTAAAATTATTTCTTTAATTTATAATTCAGTAAATCAACTGTTTTCTATGTTTTTATGGGGTAGGAGATGAATTGAACCTTGCAAGATAAAATATTTAGGCAGGGCTAGACACTGAGAATGAAATCAATGACATTTAAACAGGTTTTAATAGGGATACATTTGCATCCAGATTATTTTTCTTGAGAAGATAATATGGGCTCTTCATTACTTTTTTTTTCACAGATGGAAGTATTGTCATATCCTGTCTCATTTAGATTTCAAATATACTTTAAGCAAAACTTTATAACAGTTAAATCTTCATCCTCTCTCAAATTTCTACATAAAATATTCCTGTTCAGTAATGCCCCTTGTGTGTTGAATAAGGTGGCTTTTACTTATGGCATCTGATGGGTTCCACATAGCCTAATTATGAAAGAGAATGAAATTTAAAATTTCATAAGTTGGTGATTTTTATGTGTTTATTAAACATTGTAAATGAAAATGAACATTTCCTGAACTTTCTATTGTTGACTTCATTGCTTCTAAGTTTTTTTTTAGCTAAAGTAGCTCTACTTTTACCTGTGGTAACAGTATTATGCCATGTATGTTGATAAAATAAATATTTGGCTTTCTTTGTTACTATCTTCTTTGAGTCTTCTGGGAAATACTATCTTGTCCCAGAAATTAAGTGAGCATGTCCACTGAGTCATTTGCCATATTTTCCATCTAACCTCAGACTTCAAACTTTAATTTTTAAGGTTTATTGGGAACTGGTTCATTTAGTCTAAATTGTAAACACCATTTTTAGCAGCTGTTTCTTTTCTTATGTTGTTTTCCGTCTTTTTTTAAAATTTTTTTAGCAGTACTGGGGTTTGAACTCAGGATCTCACACTTGCTAGGTAGGCATACTACCACTGGAGCCATTCTGCCAGCCCAAGTTGTCTTCCTTCTTTATTTCAGTTTACTAGTTTGATTTGAGTTAAAAAACAGACTATTTGGATTGAGGTATACATGTCAGGAGATACTCTGGTACTTACATGGAGCAACTGCTTTACTATATCCTAGGGAGCTATTTTGTACATTCAATTGGACATTGAACCAATTTACTAATGAAAATACTGTCACATTAGAAGGTTCAGGGTTTATAGACCAAGGAAGTGATTTTTATGAACAGTGTCAGTCTACCTGCTATACAGAATGTTCATATCCTTAAAAACATGTTTTTTATACCCAGGTTCTTCATTTACTGTTCTGCTCTGTGTACCTACTGATGCATGCCTGTTGACTAAACGTGTCTATTACCCATCAATACAAAACGTTTTTTCAATTCCAAAGGTCAACAGCATACACATAGTGTTAGAAAAAGGGTTAGTCCAACTAAAACAAATGTAGGCTGTTTATTGTGCTGTGGCAAGTTAAATTAGCTATTCTTGACTTTGCTTTCTTCATCAGTAAGACAGGAGTTTGAAAGAGATGATCTTTGATGTCAAGACATCATAGGGCATGCAGTTTACCCCTTACTTTACCCATGAGACACTTGCTGACCAACTCGCTCAAGTCTCTTGACTTCAAGTCCTGGGTTTCAAAGCCAATTTTTAATATTTTATTCTGACATCAATTGAATGACTTTAATGGTATAGTGGAGGAGAAATGGTGAGGCATTGGGGAAGAGTTTTTAAGGCAGAGAAATTATCATGAAGAAAGGCTTAAAGCAAGAGAAATGCTGGCTTATTGGAAAAACTAACTGAAGTCAATATGGCCAGAATGCAGAAATTGAGAGGGAAAGAATAAGAGATGGTGCTAAAGAGGTGGCCAGAGGCCATCCTATCTGTGACCTTTGGATAATGTTAATGAGTTTGGATCCTTTTCAAAGTGGAACAAGAAGTCATCAAAAAGTTCCAAGTAGGAATCATGATCTGGTATTACTTCATCTGAGCTTTTTCAAGGTTTTATGTTCAATATTTGAACTCCAGTAAATGCCATACTGTCTGACATATAGCAGGCCCTTAAAAATTTTGAAAATTAATAAATACATAAAAGAATAAGTGGATCAATAGAGTTGTCATATAAAGAGTAAATCAGAAGCATGGAAGCAGAGCTATTTAGAAGCTAGTGCAGTATTCCAGATAGAAGGGTCTTAGTCTGGTGGATACACTAGCAATAGAAAGAAACAGATATATTTCAGAGGTATTCTATAGAAAAATCATCAGGAATTGGTCACAGTGCAAGGGGAATTGGGCATGATTTGTACTTCTCTGACTTAAACAGTTTGATGATATTTGAAGTAATATTTATTGAAATGGAGAACAGAGAAAGGGTAGATTTGGGAAATGACCAAGAGCTTGAATTTGAACAAGATATATTTGGTATGCCTAGGATAAGATAGCTAAGAGGAAATGTCAAGTTATTAATTATATGTATCACATGAGAAAGGAGATTTGGGTTATAGATACAAATTTGGGCATTGTCTCCAAATAGATATTTTAAAATAAACTATAAGCATATGCTTAGAAAAGAGAAGCAGCTATTTGGGAGGTGGAGTAGGAGAATTGTGGTTTAAGGTCAGCCTGGACAAAAGTTAGCAAGACTCTCTCTCTAAAACAAGTCATGTTTGGTGTTACACACCTGCACTACTAGTCTGAGGCTTGCCTGGGCAAAAGTGCAAGACTATCTGTAAAATAAGCAAAGGGAAAAAGGGATGGGGGCATAGCTCAAGTGGTATAGTGCCTTTCTAGCAAGCTGAACCCCCAGTACTGCTGAGAGAAAGGAAAAAGAAAAGAACCTAGGCTTTGGGAAATCAAAATTCAGAGTTGTAATAGAGAAGGAAGGCCCAGCAAAGGAAGTTAGAATGATAATTTCCAATGAAGGAGGGGCAAAGTTAGGAAAAGAAGGTGTCAAGGCAGCAATTAAAGGAGTATTTATAAAAGAAGGGGTTGATAGTATGTTATTCTCCAGAGAGAAATGAACGATAATAATTAGTATCAAGCTGTATGTATTAGATAGAATCATGTGAAATTGCTATTATGGGCCATTTTTAATGGCCAAACATTGACAGTTTTGTATGGTTTAATGTAACCTCTGGTTTGTTCAAAAAGTATATATTTCAGGGGAACATCTCTTCCATTAAGTGAGAAACACCTGTAAACACAATTGTAATCTCTTCTCTTCAACTTCCTTATGTCTGTTTGTCTAACTTTTTGAGTAAATGTTTATTCATGTGGCCTTTATTCTAAACCTCTGGGAAGTCATTGAAGGATTTTAAGCATAAAGTGATCAGATCTGATTAGGCTTTGTTTCATTTGACTGTAAACTAGGGGACCCATGTGGTGTGCACCCTATCGCTTTCCCAGTGTGAAGTTCATAAACATTCTATAATTTTTATATGCCAGGGAGGTTTTTTCCTCAGTCTGCACTATAAGCCCAGTGTGAAAGTATTTCCTCTAATTTTTAAATATTCATTTGATCATCATCATATAACTTATATGACATCTTCAGTTTACATCTCAATACTTTTGTTATCCAAACCATGGCTTTTGCTATTCCATTGTACAAATGTCCTGAAAGGTTTGTTTTACTTTGATGTCAACACAGAACCTAGACCAGCAGTTCTGAATCTTAATATCTGTTTGCTTTTTCCTGAGCATGTTCATATTACCTGCGAAGATGTCAATTTCTTATTTTTATTTTCATTATTTTTAAATAACTCAATTAAACTAGATAATATCTTTTAGTTTTCTTAGCTCTAATCATTCCATTAATGATTTAATATTCAGACAGAATTGGATGGGTCTGTTTAAGTTTTGTCTCTTACAGAAGTTGTAAACTAACTACCTGTTGGCCAGGATCTGAGGCAAATGTTGATGTGTTTTATTTATGCCCCCACTATTTTTAAATGTGTCAATGTTCGAAAACTGGAAGATCTCACATAAAAATTTAGATTTTTTTAGTGTCTCTGAAAAACCAAGGACTTTGGCTACATGGGGCTGGCATTCCTTCGGGGCAACAATTGGCTGGATCTGCCATTTTTTAGATTGGCAGTTTGCTCTGTAGTAAATGACTTTCACCATTCTGTGCAATTTTTCATGCCCTGCATACTTCTCACATTTACTCCCTCTTCCTCTCCTGGTAGATACTTAATATTTAATCACCCAGGATGATTCAGGCTGGGAAAGTTCCTCAATGATGAAACATCAATGTGATGTGAACCTTATTCAGTCAGAGTCAGAGTCAGTCTCTCTCTCTCTCTCTTTCTCTCTGCGTGTATGTGTGGTTAAAGTATTATCTAAAAATAGGAAGCAAATTAAGGGAACTGGGTTTTGCTGTGTTTAGCTATAGTTTCCACAAATGCCTCCTAGCATAGTTTCTCAATCTTGGCTACACTTTTTTGTCACCTGTGGAAGCCCAATTTCACCCCAGAGCAATTAGAATATTTAGGGAAGAGACCCAATCATCAATATTTTTTTTAAGATTGTATGTTCTAGCAGGTGGCCAGGGTTGAAAAACACTGCCATAGAAGCTGTAAACCCAGGAGCAAGTAATGACGTCATTGGCCCAGACAGATTCTGAGCTCTGGGGAGTTATTTGTGGCTAGTTTTATAGGCCCTATGGTGTTAATGTAAACCATGCCAAAGAGTAGCCTCACATCTGAGAAGTTGGGATGCCCATGTGGGTGGGGTTCCATCACACCTGGTGGCATCCATGAGATGCAATTCTAGCATGGGTTGTCACCATTTTTCCCTGTTTCTGCAAATATGCATCGTGGAGTAGGGGGGTAGAAAGAGGTCTAAATAAAGTGAGGAAGGGTGATAAAAAGATGGGAGGGATGGGGTATTGGTGTCTTACAGTCTAAATAATAATCTGTCAATTATGGTAAAAGGAGATTTCAATATATCTTTTAGGATGAATGAGGAAAGAAGCTAGGCAGGGTGGTACATGTCTATAATCCCAACAATTTGGGAGGGAGAGGCAAGAGGATCAAGAGTTCAAGGCCAGCTTTGGCTACAAAGTGAGACCCTGTCCCAAAAGGAAAACTAGAAATGAATGAGGAAAGAATGAAAAACAAACTGGTGGTTTAACAAAGACAGAACATAAAAAGAAACTTTCTATTAGAAGTGTTTGTTTCCATCCAAGAGTCCTTATTTGGGTTCCTTTGATCTGGAACATCTAAAAACTGACTTCCCTCTGAGAGTACTGTTAAAAATTAAAAGACTAAGGAAAACTCCAAAGTAATGCCAAATTGATCATTGATCCCAAAGCTTCCATAGATAAATTATTTTTCCAAATGACCCAGAATAACAGGGTGAGAAGTGCTCTAAACAATAGTTATCCAATGATATTCTCCTTGTCTGCTTCCCCAATAATGTCAGAACAATAGGCTTTGAATCCAAGCCTAATATGGAATTGAAAAATTGCGGACTTAGGGTGTATGATGAACACAACCCAGCTGGAGTATTCGATGAACAATGGCAGGACGGTTTGGTGGAGCCAATGTGGCCTGCTGTGGTATTGCCACAAGGGAATGTTAGGTTTAAAAGGACATAGCCTAATTTCTCTCTGCAGCTGGGTGTTATTGACTATTGAAAATATATTGGCACACTGCTCATGGGTTATTGTTCCATGTAACTGTACCTCTTAGCTGGGGATTTGTAAGCAGGCCATGATTGAAAGCAATATGACTGTGCTCAGTTATTAAAATATTCCAAATACAGCCTGCCCTATTTATTGGAAACAAAGTTTGACAAAATTATGTTGATATGAGCAGCAGATAATGAAACATCCCCGTGTATAGGCACTGCCAATGTCAACTGGGCAGAATTACAGTCCTTAAATATTTATATAGAAAAATGAAATGCAACTATTAATACTTCCAGGAAGTGATACAGTGTGAGAGGAGAAACAGCCATGAGGAATAGGGTTCTGGGATACTTCTAACAGGCCAATTTATCATTTTTATAAGATGGTTGCATGTCTCATTTGCAGGAAGTCCTCAAAGAATGGAAAAAAATGCTTAACAAACACCTCTAAACCTCTAAAAAAACAGCATGTTTAAAGAAAAGTGTCCAAGTATCTGAAGACTAAATTAATGTTTAAGAAAGGCTTCATAAGCCACACAACTATAAGCAACTTATCTTTGACAAAGGAGCTAAAAATATGCGATGGAGAAATAGCAGCCTCTTCAACAAAAACTGCTGGGAAAACTCGCTAGCAGTCTGCAAAAAACTGAAACTAGATCCATGTATATCACCCTATACCAAGATTAACTCAAAATGGATCAAGGATCTTAATATCAGACCCCAAACTCTTAAGTTGATACAAGAAAGAGTAGGAAATACTCTGGAGTTAGTAGGTATAGGTAAGAACTTTCTCAATGAAACCCCAGCAGCACAGCAACTAAGAGATAGCATAGATAAATGGGACCTCATAAAACTAAAAAGCTTCTGATCATCAAAAGAAATGGTCTCTAAACTGAAGAGAACACCCACAGAGTGGGAGAAAATATTTGCCAACTATACATCAGACAAAGGACTGATAACCAGAATATACAGGGAACTTAAAAAACTAAATTCTCCCAAAACTAATGAACCAATAAAGAAATGGGCACGTGAACTAAACAGAACTTTCTCAAAAGAAGAAATTCAAATGGCCAGAAAACACATGAAAAAATGCTCACCATCTCTAGCAATAAAGGAAATGCAAATTAAAACCACGCTAAGATTCCACCTCACCCCTGTTAGAAAAGCCATCATCAGCAACACCACCAACAACAGGTGTTGGCGAGGATGCGGGGAAAAAGGAACCCTCTTACACTGTTGGTGGGAATGTAAACTAGTACAACCACTCTGGAAAAAAATTTGGAGGCTACTTAAAAAGCTGGACATCGATCTACCATTTGATCCAGCAATACCACTCTTGGGGATATACCCAAAAGACTGTTACTCCAGAGGCACCTGCACATCCATGTTTATTGTGGCACTATTCACAATAGCCAAGTTATGGAAACAGCCAAGATGCCCCAGCACTGACGAATGGATTAAGAAAATGTGGTATCTATACACAATGGAATTTTATGCAGCCATGAAGAAGAACGAAATGTTATCATTCGCTGGTAAATGGATGGAATTGGAGAACATCATTCTGAGTGAGGTTAGCCTGGCTCAAAAAACCAAAAATCGTATGTTCTCCCTCATATGTGGACATTAGATCAAGGGCAAACACAACAAGGGGATTGGACTATGAGCACATGATAAAAGCGAGAGCACACAAGGGAGGGGTGAGGATAGGTAAGACACCTAAAAAACTAGCTAGCATTTGTTGCCCTTAATGCAGAGAAACTAAAGCAGATACCTTAAAGCAACTGAGGCCAATAGGAAAAGGGGAACAGGTACTAGAGAAAAGGTTAGATCAAAAAGAATTAACCTAGAAGGTAACACCCACGCACAGGAAATCAATGTGAGTCAATGCCCTGTATAGCTATCCTTATCTCAACCAGCAAAACCCCTTGTTCCTTCCTATTATTGCTTATACTCTCTCTACAACAAAATTAGAGATAAGGGCAAAATAGTTTCTGCTGGGTATTGAGGGGGGGAAGAGGGAGGGGGCGGAGTGGGTGGTAAGGGAGGGGGTGGGGGCAGGGGGGAGAAATGAACCAAGCCTTGTATGCACATATGAATAATAAAAGAAAAATGAAAAAAAAAAAAAACAAAGGCTTCACATTTATCAGGATAGCTCCTTTTAGGCTGATTTTAAGCCCTAGCCCTCTTATTTATTTGGTAATCTAAAACGCTTGCTTCATTAACTTGGATAATGTCATTTTGTTTTGCTTTGCTTTGGTATTGTTTTGGGGCGAAATCTCTCAAAGCAAGCAAAGGTAAATGTGCAAATGGGCAACACTCACCCTAAAAAACTACATAAAGCAATAGAAAAGGCGTTAATCTAAGAATCAGAAGATCAGAAAGTTTGCAGCTAGTTGGAATTGTGGGAAGTTGCTTTCTTATTCTAGTCCTGATACTTTCTGTCATGTTTATTTTCTGTATTTTGTGTTTAGGGATTTGGTAATATGTTTATTTTTCTCTGAATAATTTAGAAGTACTTAGCAAATTTCCCACTGATTTCTTATAAACTTTATGTCCATTCATACAAGGAAGGCTATAAATAGCCAGAAAATCCCTGGAATCCGAGGCCTTTGGAGTCTCCTATGCTTTAATCTTCCCAGTCTCTTCCCTTTTTCCTCCTCCCTCACTCTACCACCCAGGTGTTATGCTTTCTATTCCTTTCTCCATCCCCTTTAGTCTCATTACTCTCTGCTCCTTAGCACCCCTGTGTCTGAGGTGAGCAGCCCAGGAGTGCTTTTCGCAAGGCTGGAGGTCTTACTCCCAGCCTCTGAGTTGTAGGTTGATTGAACAAAGTCAATTGTTCTTCACTTAAAATCCTGTGTTGAAAGCAAAATGAAAACCACTCAAATAAAATTTAGAAGTCTTCAAAAGGCTGTTAAAAGCATCACCTTCAATACAAAATGCTCTGAACTATATAAGAAACACACTTTTTATAAATCAATAAATTTGCTCAATTGCTGAATTAATTCTCAATGAATTGCACTAAAGCTAAAACTGAAGTCTTCTTTTTGCTTTGCTTTTCCTTTCCATTCTCTAACAGCTGCCATGGCAGTGGCTGCAGCCACCTCCTCTTCCCTTCTGATGATGACTTCTGGTATTGAAGTGAACAAGGCAGTTAGGAGGAATGTACAGAAGGTGGGGAAAAAACCCCATGGTTTAATTGCTGCAGTTTTCAAACTTTGTCCCAAGAGGCTTTTTCCAAATCCTTTTCCAGTTTGGTTAAACAGCAAAAATTTGATTTAGTAGCTTTCTGGGGATGCAAAGAGAGTTATTAAAACTAGTTAACACTTGCAACTTCTATTCTGAGTGAATCAGTATTGTCTCAATACTGTGTAATAAAAAATAAAGAAAAATTGATGCTGCAACTGGTTTTTGGTGTTCAGAACCTCTAATTTCACAAAATTCTAAAATGTCATTTCCCTTTTTGATTGATGGTATAAGTAAATGCTGCAAATAAAACTCATAAAATACTTTTATACTAATAAAATGCAGCCTATATCAGATACGTATATTGAAGTTACCTGAGATTTGATTCAGGAGAAAACTGACTCCATTGTTTAAAAGTGCTTGAAAACCACTGCTAATGTAAAGAAGAGAACTTTGGACTTGGAAAATAGAGACATGGTTTCACATCTATATTCTACCAGTCACTAAGTGACCTTGAGAAAATCAGTTAAAAGTTTTGGGTTTCAGTTTAAATCTGTTACTTGAGAGAGAATTGCTAGCATCTTTTTTCCAAAAAAGCAAGAAAAGGGGAGGGTAAAGGAAGGAGATTAAGGTGACAGTATTTGGTATATGGACTTCATATAACTATATGAAACAGAACAAAGAAACATTTGCAACTGCTTTAAGTGGGGTGGGGAGGGGGCTGAGGGGGAGAGATGGTGGGGGTAATGTAAATAATGTATAATATAAGTCTAATTGGAATTGTCGCTATGAATCTCCCCTGTACAATGAATATTTCCTAATGAAAAATTTATAATAAAAGCAAGAAAACAAAAATAACCTACATAAGGATTAAAAATTGCAGGAAATATTTGATGTTAGAAAGGAGTTGTCAGCACAAAGAAATGTATATTAGGTGAGGGATATGGAGGAATGACCTTTGTTCAGATTTATCTCATACAGCTACATAGTCCTAATTTGGTCTTTCTTTATCCCAGCTAGAACCCTGCTCACCATGTTGCTCAAAAATAGAGAGGCCAGTATAGAAAACTTAGGAATACTCAATGCCACCATTGTAAAATCTTTCATTTTCTTTCCCACGAGGGCTTGACATTGACTTTACTACATGCTGAAGATACATGATGAAATTTTCACAGGTCACAGATTTGCAAGCACTGCTCATCTATAGTATGCATTTTTCTCAATAAAATTCAGCCTCTTCATGAAACTTACTCCTGAACAATCCTGAATGGAAAATAATAGTCTCATAAATGCTCAGGTACTTCCTCCACCTGCCTTCCTTGCTCATTAAACAGTTGACTCAAATTTCTGCTTTATTCAAATTAAAAGTTACTAGACATCCTGGATCTGCAGAATCTTAGATATTAAATTCCATAGTGCTGAGGGTCTTCTGGGCAGGAAGTATAATTTACTATCAAAAGCTCTGACTACATATTTAAAGATCAAAATCTGAAGACAGGCTTTGCACATACTATCTGGGCATCCCTGGGCAAGGTAGTGGACTTCAGCTTTATGTACTGTAGCATGGAAACAAGAAAAAATGGTTATAGATCTAAAAATAAGATTCTAGTTAAATTGCTAAAATCAATTTGTTGAAGAGTTGATTTAGTGAATAACAATATTTTTCAGGTGAGCCTGTTGGCCTAATTTAGCAAATTTACCCACTTAGCAAAAGCTTACTTTCTCATTATTAAGTCTAAAGTTCACTGAATTTAATATTGAATGAGACAGTCCTAACAACTTTATAAGACTTCTGTGGAAGTTTTACTTCACCAGTTTTCATTCTGTCTTTGCAGAAGTAGTATAAGGGATATTCAATTTGTTGCAAATGAAGACTGGAAAGGTGGTTTGATATTTGCGCAAATACAATTAATAATCAGAAAGGTGCATTTTTCAATTATACAATGTGTCAGAAGTTCAAATGCAATAATTTTTCAGTTTATATTGAATTCTTTTAGATCTTTTGGTATGCCATTTTCTCTTATTCTTCTTTTACCAATTTAAGGTTTGTTTTCACCAAATTTTCAAGTAGTGAATCAACGTCTACTTGGCTACTGAAGAACCAGTTATTTGGCAAATTTATTTGCAACACGTCATGTTGCTTCCATTAAAATCAACAAATATTTCTTCAGTGCCTATGACATGCCAGCCTCGGCTCTGATCATACCGTGAGGAGAAGATAGACAGGGTCCTGCTTTCTCATTTTCCATTCCAGTAGAGATCAATAATAAACAAAAGGTGACAGCTGCTATGAAGAAGATAGAACAGGATGTCGAAAAAGACAGTGCGATAGTGCTGGGTCAGGGGATTGCTATGATAGATAAGGTTAGAAAAAGCCTCTGGGGATAAGGACACTGAGCTCAGGGGATTGTCTTGGTTGTGATGAGTATCTCTGAGCTATAGGACGGGAAATATTTGGAGAACCAAAAGCAGTGGCCAAAGACAATACTCACTTGCTTTGCTATTGTAGTTGAGGCCTGCCCAGCCTAAATGTATCTACTTTCTTGTGTTATGCTTGGTTTACCATATGATCATTCATATAAAGACTAGGTATTTGTGGGTGTGTTATTTTTCCTTCTTCTGCCACATAAATGTTAACCGCCCTATATTAAAAAATGTAATGACAGTATGGGAAAAAGTTACATGTACAGTAGGCCCTCTTTATTTGTGGTTTTACTTTCTGTGGTTTCATTTTCCTCTGTAACGATAGTCTGAAAATATGAATAATTGTCTTGA
Source organism: Castor canadensis (assembly GCF_047511655.1). Lineage (NCBI taxonomy): Eukaryota > Metazoa > Chordata > Mammalia > Rodentia > Castoridae > Castor > Castor canadensis. The sequence goes on along the minus strand of NC_133405.1, from coordinate 123,259,702 downwards.
TTCTTTCAAGAGAGAGACCACATAATTTTTATTATAGCATGTTGTCATAATAATTCTATTTTATTAGTTATTATTACTATCCTGTGACTAGGTTATAAATAAAATTTTATTATAGGTAAGTATGTAAGGGAAAAACAGTATATGTAGGGTTCAGTACTATGCATGGTTTCACTGAGGGTCTTGGAACATAACCCTGGTAGATAAGTAGTAAGTACTGTTTATACAAAATAATCTATATGGAACTTTTTGGTAAGATGTTTCCAGAATATACTTTCACTGATATAGTTTTAAATTGCTGTTGCAGCATTTTAGTGCTTGATTAATGGATTCATTTACTTCAAAGCCTGCTTCACACTATAACATCTTTGAAGAAAATATATTGAAAAGAGGCTTCAGACAAGCTTGTCAGCATTATTTCATTTACAAAACTTTCTTGTGCTAATCTTCACTCTAAAAAAAACATCATTGGATATGGGGATACCAATTCTACAAGGACTTATATAGGTAAAGACATATATATATATATATATATATATACACACACACACACACACACATATACATATATGAAATGTGAAAAATACGTCATAGAGCTATTTTGAAAATATAGGTAGGGGATAACACAGAATCACGTCTGCTCCTTAGAGAGCATATAACTTGGCTTCCAAGTAAATGACAACAAAAATACCTGAAGAGTCATTTGGGAATTTGTTAGACAAAGCATTAAGTCATCATAGCAGAGAGGTCAACAAAGTATTGGTGCTGTTTGGGAGTCTTTGAGGGGTTCACCACCACCACCTGTATGCTTCATTTCAATGGGTTGGAAACCTGCACATGCATTTGCATCACCTGAAAGCTTGTAAAAACAGATTTCTGTGTCCTGTCTCAGATCTATGGGTCATTCTCCAAAATAGGGCCAATAAAACAAAGACTTCCTAGGTGATTCTGATGCATATACAGGGAGCACAGGCTAATATTTAGAAACCATCTCTGCATGTTGACAAAAACAAACCCATACATGAGAATTCTAGAATTGCTTGCAAACTGTGTTTTCATTGAAGAGTGGCAGGGTCACCTGAGTTTACAGTGGAAGTGCTAGTGGTAAGAAAGAGGCCAACAGTGAGGTCTCTGAAGCTCATAGCACTACTTCCACAGACCTTAGCCCTACTTGTGTTCGTATTAGTTCTAATCTATATTTTTTTAATGTTGAAATAGTCTGGTCTTGTACTTTATAGCATTAAATTAATATACATCTAGGCATGTATAGAGGACAGGTGGTAACAGAAAGCTGTAGAATATTGTATAAGAGTCTGACATTAGAAGACATCTCAAGCTGAATTTTCCTAATTCAACCATTATGGGATCCCATTTCCATATCTCCATTTTCCTTCTGGGTTTCCAAAGCACCAATCTCTGGCAGGAGGACCTGGTAGTTAAACTAAGCCCTTGACAGTGCAATTAACCACACAGACAAATCCAGATTCTTGAGATGCAAGCCACATGTCATTCTTGCTAGGCATCAATGAGTGATATACAGGCTGCTGTTAATAGGAAGTCCTTGTTGCTTGGTATGAGCTGCCTAATTATTATAGCTCTTTGGTGCAGGGATGCATTCCTGGCTCTGGTCTTTCTGAGGCAGGGTTGGGAAATACTTTGTCCTCTGGTCTCAGGAATTATACTTTTCCTGAGTAACTATTGATGGGTAGTTTTTGGGATAGGCTTGGCTGGCAATGGGTGGCTCTCACTGGAGCAGAGACCATGATATTTCCTTAGTACCGACTCAACTCTTCTTTGTGGTTGCTTCAAGCCTAATCCTCTCATTTCTTTTCCCAACAACCTCTTTTTTTGGTTAGTCTTTCTCTTTTTCTTTCCTTTCTCTGCCTGGTCCCTGTGATGAATGGTCTGGCCTTTCCTTCATTGTGATTTGAGTAAGGCATAAACTTTATTCCTTCAAGAGCTGGCCTTTTGTATCTCCACATTCCTAGCTCTTGTTTATCAAATATCTTGAATTTTCAAGACAAGCCCTCTGAGTTTCAAAGTCAAAACTTTGAGCAGTTAGTTGTGTCAGATCTTCCCAAAACCTTGGTGGCCATGGTATATGTTTTATTGGGCAGGGTAGTAGTTAGGTTACTAGAGGGAATTTCTTGGAGTGAACAACATATTGGTTAATATATTAAAATACTACCCTATTGTTGAGATATGAATTCAAGATTGGAGATAAAGAAATGTTTTGAGAATACAGTAAATAACATTTTTAAAAGTCAGTAAGAATACTATTAATAAAATTATAGAAACAAATGAGACAGTTCTAATTTGGTGGAATTTGAAATGAAGAGTTATTTTATGAACAAAACTTGGGATAGGCTGGGAGGAAGGATAAGGCCATAGTCATCATACCTGGTTTTTTGTGTTACACTAATGTAGAAAGCCACATATGAAAAAATCCATTGCAGGCTTACCTAACAATTGGAAAGAACTATTACTCACATGTCAACCACATGAGTGTGCAATTGGATGATGATGATGATGTATGTGTACACACACACATATATATACACATACACATACACACATATATATGATATAAAATATGTACATGTCATAGATAGAGAATATGATGGCTATTCTCAGAAGTTGGTTAGTAGCTACAGTAAGAAGAAAGATAAATATATTTTATTGTTTTGTCTCTGCAGATAAAACTCCTTCCATAGGAAATTTGGTGTTTAAGTAAAGCTTTATGCCATGAATAGGGGTATTAGCTTAAAAAGTTTTGAGTATTTGTTGCATATAATTTTGAGTTCTCTGTCATAAAATACCTTTCAATAGCTTGTCCAAGAGAATATCTGTAGGAGGATTATTTGAAAGGTAGTGAATCTATTCATTTCTCTCAAATTCCTGGTGAGATTGTGATGGTACTTGGGTTATCCCATTTATTTATTGTGTGGGACTGTCTTATATATTTTAGTAGACTTAAAATCCCCAGAACTTGCCTCATACCACCCCTATTTTGGGTGTTATTGGGACTGGGGTTTGCCTTGTACTTGTCAGGTGAGTGCTCTACCACTCAAACCATGTCTCCACCCCTTTTTGCTGTTTGTTACTTTTTGAATGGTCTCACTTTTACACCCAGGCAAGCCTGGACTGTGATCCTCTTACCTCTACCATTTGAGTAGCAAGGGTAGCAGGCATAAGTCACTGTGCCTGGCTCCACCCCTGGTTTTATAAATAAAATTTGGGATGAGCTGAAGGATAAGGCCAGAGACATTGTACCTACCATTGCTATACAATCTAAAATATATTAATTGATAACCCAGAAAACCGAGTACATGAAGAGACTATGTAGACAATAGAATCATAACTCTAAGATGAAACTTTTCACTGTGTTTACCATAAAGGTACTTTTATCATTACAATTACACTCTGGCCTTTCTGAGAAAGAATTGGTAGATATTTTGTCCTCTGGTCTTAGCAGAGTCATGCTTTTCCTGAGTAACTAATTTTTTCCTTATAGATTCTGTAAAACTTAAAATTGTGTTTATTGCTGGGTGCTGGTGGCTCACCCCTATAACCCTGGCTACTCAGGAGGCAGAGATCAGGAGGATTGTGGTTCAAAGCCAGCCTGGGGCTGTTTGTGAGACCCTATCTCAAAAATACTCAATACAAAATGGGGCTGGTGGAGTGGCTCAAGTGGTAAAGTGCCTGCCTAGCAAGCATGAGGTCCTGAGTTCAAACCTCAGTACCACGCCCCCCCAAAATTGTGTTCATTTTCCTATCAGCATTTGAAAAGATTAGAGCCCAAACAATTGGTCTAGCCCTGGCACAAATGCCATTGGTTCCTCCCTTCTGATCCCCTTTAGTTTCTTATCATCTTTTGCCCATTGGCTCATATTTTTCCTATTTTTGATATTTTCATTTTCCTATATTATACAGATTATTTTGTAAAAGATTTTAAATTCCTTTTGAATCAAAGTATGCTAAAAATGTGCACATTTATTCACATAGAGTCATTGAGTGACATTTGTGGATGAAAATTTAAGCATGTTTGTGATTGTGAAATAATTTTATTTTCTAATCACTAGCAGCACTTGGAAACAAAAGTAAAATTTATACTAGAACAGCTAAATTACTGAATTATTACAACAGAACCCTTATTTATTTTGGTAATTGCAGTTTCTTGGTATGTAATCCTGATATATTAAAAAGAATATAGCTTGATGTAGAGTATGGACGTTATCAATTATTTTGCCCCCTCTAATTTTCTAAATTTTAGGAGAGTTACAAACTTAAGGGGGTAAATAAGACAATTTATAATATGGCATATGTTTGCTAATAAAACTAATTTTTTGTTTTTATAAATTATTATTTGTAAGTAAAATGAAGTGTTGGACTAAATTTCAGCTGCTTATAGCTCTAAGATTTTCAAGAGCCAAAAAAACATAGACTATTTTTCCCTTGGAGGTGCTTGCAAACAGTATTTCTATTTAAAAGGTGGGAACATTTGTGGGAAGAAGTAACTGGCTGGATAGATGTAAAAATTTCCTTATATTGGAAAATGCTCTGAGCACAGCAAGTTTTCCTAACTTAATCACTATTGGCATAGAGCACAGAACAGATGAACAAAGTTGAAAATATAAAGACTCAAGCAATTGTACAAGATGCTCATGTGCTGAAATTGCATGTTCTTGAATGTCAGAATACTTTTATTTGCAAAGACCTCTGTACCTTAAGTAGGAAAATATTCGATATTGATTTGAAAATATGATGGTTAGGTCTCTATTTAAATTCATTGAATAATAAAAATAACCAAAATCCTAACTTTCTTTGCAGTCCATGAAGCTAGATACTCAAACACAAAGGCAAGAGGAAAACAGAAAACATTTGCAATAAAATTCAGGCAGAGCTCTGGCTTGAAGATATATGCATGTGTACATGGGCTTGCATGGGTTTTCTGTCATTGTTCCTCCTTCTGATATTGAAAAGGTGTCTTTGATTTAAACAGAAAGAACATGCTTGAAAAACATAGCTTTGAAAACCCAAATTACAAGTTACAGGATGTTATTTGGATGTTGACTATATAGTGGCAGAGGGACAAGGCAAACATGTCACAGTGAAATTCAGCAATTAGGAGATATACTGCCAAGAGAGAACTCACTGAGCAGTTAGCCCTGTTTTTTTGTCTTCTTAATAAAATGATTTTTGAGACACTGTTCATCTAGGAAGGTAAACCATTCTTACAATTTAAAAATACCAGTCATCTGTAAAGTCAGAAGTCAGGACAGATTGAAATTTATGATGAAGAATAGGATTGTCACTTAAAAGTCAGAAGGTAAGAGATCATGGAGCCTCTATAGCCAAGACAATATTTAAGGGCTTGGGCTCAGTTTCTGGATTTTCCATCTACTAAAACTTTCTTTTTCTCTTTCTTCCTTTTGCCTGCTCTTAACCATTAAACTGCCCATTAGAATCAGCCAGGGAAAGAAAAGGAAGAATAATATAAGTTAAGACTGTGTTGTGACAGTGGTTAGCCCAAAGCACTACAACTCAAGAGTAAAACAAAACCATCAAGTTTTGCACTTTATCCATTTTATTTTTTCAAAATCAGATATCCATTTAATGGCCTGTTGGTCCATTGTGTACAACTGCAGTTGCTTGGTGCAGGCCTGGCCAGAGAGCACATGTAGGGTCTCTGCAAGAAACAGGGACAACTAGTGAAGCAGAACCTATCAATGTGAGGCTGATGCATAAATTGCTCAGTTGGGCAAATGTATTTGTATATACAGATGTTATGGGGGACAAGATAAACAATTCTGCCCATATCACTCACCTAAAATGAAATGTAATATTAATTTTAAAATAATAATGACCATTTGTTTAAAAAGTAAATTTATTTTAGAGCAGTTGTAGATTTACAGAATTATTGCAAAGATACTAGAGAGAATTCTCATTATTCCATACTTCATATATTTCAGTTTCACTTATTATTAATATCTTTGTCCCCATTAATAAACCAATACTGACACATGATAATCAGCTAAACTCCATACTTTATTTTGATTTCTTCAGTTTTCCCCTAATGTCCATTTGGTGTTCTATGATATCTTGCAGGAGAACACATTGCATTTAGTCATCATGAATCTTTAGGTTGCTCTAGGTTTTGACAGTTTCTCAGTCTTCCCTTATGTTTTGATTACCTTGAAAGTTTTGATGGGGACTAGTCAGGTAATTTAGAGAATATCCCTCAAGTGGGGTTTGTCTGATGTTTTTCTCACAATTAGATGGCGCTAATGTGTTTTTGAGAGGAAGATCACAGAACTGCCTTGCCATTCTCAGCATATTATATCATGAGTACATACTTCTCACTGTTGATGTTGCCCTTAATCATCTGACAGGGTAGCATTTGTCAGGTTTCTCCTCTGTAAAGTTATGCTTCTTTTCTACTTCCTTTCCATACTGTACTCTTAAAAGTCCCCATGTGTAACACACACTTAAGGAGTAAGGCATTTATGGTTCACCTCCTTAAGGGCAGATTAGCTACATAAGTTATTTAGATCTGTTTAGCTTGGTAGATTTATTAGGTCCTATTTATTTAGCCTATCATTTATATCAGTATTTATTTATGGATATTTATATTATAGTTTGGATTATAATCCAATACTATTTTATTTTGTTTGTTCAAATTGTTCTAGCTCTTTTAGTTGGGTCCTTCATCCCTCTGAAATACTCTTATTGTCTTTATTTTCAAAACTTTTTTTTTACCTTGTGGCACTATAAGATGCTGCAGATTGATCTTGATGTGATAAATTATATTGGTGGATCTTTGAATATTGAAGCATCCCTACATACTTGGAATAAATCTCACCTGATTATAATATATGGCTTATATTTATATTATTGCTAATATTTTGTTGGGATTTTTGTATGTATGTTAGCTAATTTTATTTATTTTAATAAAACAGCTTTTTGTTTTATTATCCACTAACTTCTTATGTTACTTTTATTTTAATTAAATATTTTAAAACCTTTTCAGCTTTATTGAGATATAATTGACAAAAGATATATATTCAAGGGATTCAATGTGATATTTTCATTCATATATATATATATATATATATATATATATATCTCCACATTGTGAAGTGATTGCCACAATCAAGCTAATTAACCTATTACCTCATAGTTACTTTTTTTACATGTAGTGAGAATACTTAAGATCTACTCTCTTAGCATATTTCAAGCACATAATGCATTATTAAGTATGGTAATGTTGTACATTAGGTCTTCAGAACTTATTTATCTTAACTGCAAATTTGCATGTATATTAATGAGACATATTGGTTTGTACACTTCTATTCTTATAATGTCTTTTTGTTTTCTTGTTAGAGTAATGATGGCCTCATCCAGTGAGTTAGAAACTGTTCCTTCTGCTTTCTGGGCAAGACAATGGCGTATCAGTATAATTTCTTCCTTAAATATTTGGTAGAACTTACCAGTGAAACCACCTGGGCCTGGTGATTTCTTTTCTGGAATGCTATTTATTTATTTATTTTTGCAGTACTGGGTTTTGAACTCAGGGCCTACACCTTAAGCCACTCCACCAGCCCTTTTTTGTGATGGGTTTTTTCAAGATAGGGTCTCGTGAACTATTTTCCCGAGTTGGTTCATTTCGTCTAAATCATCAAATTTGTGGGCACAGTGATATTCATAGTATTCCTATATTATTCTTATACTGTCTTCTTTTATGCCAATGAAATGGTAGAACTAACCCTTCTTGCACTTCCAGTATCGGCAGTTGGTGTCTGATCCTTTTTATTGGTTAGCTCAGCTAGGTGGTTTATCAATTTTATTGATTTTTTTTCAAATAACCGGTTTTAGATTTATTGATTTCCTCTATTGTTTTCAGTTTCACTGACTTCTCTAATTTCTATTATTTCTTTTCTTCTGTCTTTAGACTTAAATTGCCCTTATTTTTATAGCTTCCTCAGATAGAAGCTTAGCTTTTTGATTTTTGATGTCTTTTCTCATATATGCATTTAGGGCTATAAATTTCCCTGTAAGCTCTGCTTTTGCTGCATACCACAAATTTTTAGAGTTGCATTTTTCATTTAGTTAAATATTTTAAAATTTCTCTTGAGACTTCTTTAACCTATGTGTTATTTACAAGAGAGTTGTTTAATTTTTAAATATTTGGGGATTTTTCCAGTCATCTGTATGTTACTAATTTCTAATTTAATTTCATTGTGACCCGAGAATATACTTTGTATGATTTTTTTACTTATTTTAATTGGTTAAGGTATGTTTTATGGCCCAGAATGTGATCTATCTTGTGAATGTTTCATGCAAGCTTGAGAAGAATGTGTACTTTGCTGCATTGATTATATTAAGCTTATTGATATGCCATTCAGGTCAACTATGTCCTTATTGATTTTCTGTCTGTTTGATATAACAGTTACTGATAGAGGTAACAGGGCTGAAGTCTCCAACTACAATCATTAATTTCTTATTTTATTCTTTTGGGTTTTGCCTCAGGTATTTTTATATTCCGTTTTTTAGGTGCATACATATTTGGGAATGCAATGTCTTTTTAAAGAACTGACTTTTATTATTAAACAATGACTCTCTGTATCCCTAATAATTTTCCTCATTCTAAAATCTGATGTGTCTGAATTTAATAAAGCTACTCCAACTTTCTTTTGATTAGTGGTCCCAGGCATATCTTTCTCTACTATTTTACTTTTAACCTCAGTCTTTATATGCAAAGTGGTTTTCTTGTAGACAGAATATAATTAGATCTTGTTTTGTAGCTACTATAACAATTGTTGTCTTTTAATGGCTGCTTTTAGATCATTCACATTTAAAGTAATTATAAATATGTCTGGGTTGATAACAACCACATGTGTAACCATTTTTATGTATTACCAGAGGCTTCTTTCCCTAGCTTTAATTGAGCATTTGATTTTTAACTTTTCATTCAGGGTAGCAATTATAGTTCTTTTAAAAAACCTCTTAGTGGTTATCCTAAATTTTGCAACATACATTTTTAGCTAATGGAAGTCCACCATCAGATAACATTACTGAATTTCACGTGTAATGCAGGTGCCTTATAAAATTCCCAATTCCTCTCTTTCCCATCCCTTGGGACATTATTTCTCCATATGCTATAATCACATAGTGTCCTTACTATTGTTACATTAAACAGTTGTATTTTAGGTCAATTAAGGTTAAGGAAGATAAAATATTTTATTTTACTTTAACTTATTCCTTCTCTTACTCTCTTCCTTTCTTTTTATGCATGTCTAAGTTTCTGACTTTTATGACTTTCCTTCTGCCTAAGGAAAGTCTTAACATTTCTTGCATGGCAGGTCTGATGGTGACGAATTATCACACCTGTTCTTTGTATGAATGATGGTATCTTTCACTTTTAAAGGATTTCTCTGGACATAGAATACCAGGTTGGTATTTTTGTACTTCAGTACTTTAAATAAAACACTCTACTTTATTCTTTTTTTTACACAATTTCTGGTAAGAGGTCAGATGTAATTCATATTTTCATTTCTCTACAGGTAGTATTTTTATTCTCTGGTTTCTTCCCAAGATTTTCTCTTTACATTTGGTTTTCTGTAGTTTGAATATGATACACCTATTTTTTCTTTTGGTATTTATCTTATTTGACATTCTCTGAACTTCCTGGATATAGTTTGTTGACTGTCATTAATTTTGGAAAATTCTGAGACATTATTTCAAAAATTTCTTCTGCTTTGCTCTCTCTTTTCTTTTTGTTATTCCAATTGCATATGCATTACATCTTTTGGAATTGTCCCTAGTTCTTAGATGTTCTGTTCAGTGTTTAGGGTTTTTTTCATTCCTTTCTTCTCTTTACATATTAGTTTGGAGAGTATTTATTGTTTTTAAATCCATATCTATGCTTAATTTACTTACCTGTCCTTGTGTGTTATCTCTTTTTTTTCAATTAGAGCCCTTATATTATTTATAGCTATTTTAAATACTCTGGTAATCCAACATCTGTGACACATCTGAATCTGGTTTTGATGCATGCCTCTTAGACTTTTCTGTGGTTTTGTGTATTTTTGTCTTTTGACTTTATATTTGTTGTTTTTGTAAACTAAAATTTGGACATGTACCAGGTAATAGGAACCAATGTAAATAGGCCTCCCTTATGAGGATTTATATTAATCTGGCTAAGAGTTGGACTGTTTTATGTTTACTACAGCTATAGGTACCAGAGGCCTCAAATTCTTCTAGTGTTCATTTTGTCTCCCCTGTTGACTCTGCACTTTCCTAAGTACTGCTTCTCAGAGACGAGCCAAATTGTCCAGATCTTTTAGCTATAATCTAGTATTCTTAATACTTTGAACCTATTGGGATGGAGATAAGGTGTGGAGGTGAAGCATTTCAGTCTTTTAGTAGACCTGTCTCTTATCTGTGATCATCACTTGTTTTCCTTCTTATACAATAGCTTTTCTCTTCCCAATTAAGTGATACAGAAATGTTAGAGGTGGCTGTAGAGAGAAGATCTCTGGGACAAGGCTCCAGTCAAGTTCTTTTCCCTGAGACTAAGACTATTGTGGAGAAAACTCTAGGCACATTTTATGAAGATTACTCTGGTGCTCTCCCCGCCACACCCACAAGCAGGAATTTCTTGGCTCTTTACCATTATAACTTAGTGGAGATCCTCAAGATAAAAGTGGGGTGCTCCAGGAGCTTCTCTATCTCAGACTGGGCCACACACAACTTCTAGCCATTTGTCAAAATTCCTGTGTTCCTACCAGCTTATGGCTCCAGGGGCTTCTGTTCCAGCTAAGCAGATCTTGACTGATGCTCTGGATTTGTTTGTGTCTCTGGATTTCACCATGTTGATTTGCCCTGCAAGTTTAGTTCTCTGACAGGTCTATGACCTATCCTAAGGACAGGAATGATGACTTGAAGTGCTGGGGATGGAACTCAGGGCCTCATGCATGCTAGGCAAGCGACTACCACTGAAGTATACCCCAGTCCTATTATGATTACTTTTTTTAAAAATTTTGTTAATATCATTAGGATTTTATTTATATCTTTCCAATTATAAATGTATTCATTTTCTTATGGGTCTGCCTATACATACTGTTTTGGTTTATTTTATTTTATTATTCATATGTGCATACAAGGCTTGGGTCATTTCTCCCCCCTGCCCCCACCCTCTCCCCCCTACCCCCTCAATACCCAGCAGAAACTATTTTGCCCTTATTTCTAGTTTTGTTGTAGAGAGAGTATAAGCCATAATAGGAAGGAACAAGGGTTTTTGATGGTTGAGATAAGGATAGCTATACAGGGAGTTGACTCACATTAATTTCCTGTGTGTGTGTGTGTTACCTTCTAGGTTAATTCTTTTTGATCTCACCTTTTCTCTAGTTCCTGGTCCCCTTTTCCTATTGGCCTCAGTTGCTTTTAAGGTATCTGTTTTAGTTTCTCTGCGTTAAGGGCTACAAATGCTAGCTAAATTTTTAGGTGTCTTACCTATCCTCACCCCTCTCTTGTGTGCTCTCTTTCCACCTCACCCCTGTTAGAATAGCCATCATTAGCAATACCACCACCAACAGGTGTTGGCAAGGATGCAGGGAAAAAGGAACCCTCTTACACTGTTGGTGGGAATGTAAACTAGTACAATCACTCTGGAAAAAAATTTGGAGGCTACTTAAAAAGCTAAACATCGATTTGATCCAGCAATACCACTCTTGGGGATATACCCAAAAGACTGTGACACAGGTTACTCCAGAGGCACCTGCACACCCATGTTTATTGTAGCACTATTCACAATAGCCAAGTTATGGAAACAGCCAAGATGCCCCACCACCGACGAATGGATTAAGAAAATGTGGTATCTATACACAATGGAATTTTATGCAGCCATGAAGAAGAACGAAATGTTATCATTCGCTGGTAAATGGATGGAATTGGAGAACATCATTCTGAGTGAGGTTAGCCTGGCCCAAAAGACCAAAAATCGTATGTTCTCCCTCATATGTGGACATTAGATCAAGGGCAAACACAACAATGGGATTGGACTTTGAGCATATGATTACTTTTAAGGACATTACTGAAAAAAATTTATAACATCTCAAAAAAATAATAATTTTTATAGATAAACCAGTAGGACACTAATGAGTTTGCTGTTTGTCTGAGATCATATACCTGAAGATCTAAAGGGTTCTAAATTTTATTTACTTTAGCCTTTTGAAAAGACCTAGTGAAAGTATTTATCAATGCTTTTGTGGAGACTTATGTTTATAAATTGAAATAATTCTTGCTTTTGAAGTTGGTGCCTACATTCTGGGGACCTCAGATCCTATAGTACAGGGCAAATAATAGTACAGGGCAAGTTAGTATCATTGATTTAGGTAATTTATTAGGTTATTCCTTTCTCATGCATTTCACCTCCCATTCTACCCTTTTGCAGTCCTACCAGGGGAATCATTAAAAATTAATAGAAGCTGGGGATGTGGCTCAGTAGTAGAGTACTTGCCTACCATGCATGAGACCCTCACTTTGATGCTGAGCAGTGCAAAAATAGAAAGATTAACATGTATCTTATTTTATTTTAAAGATTTTACTTTAAAAGCATTCACAGAAAAATTGGGAGGAAGGTACAGATTTCCTATCTATCCCCTGCCCCCTCACATGCATTGCCTCCCAAATTATTAACCAATGGTGTTGCTTTTGTTATCACTGATGAACCTATGCGTTAATATGCATCTTTTTATTTAAGCATGTTCTTACAAAGTGTGCCTTGTATTATGTGCATGTATTTTTAATTTACATAATTGCCATTTTCTTATATATTTTATTCCATTTATTTTATTCTCAGTGCTGTGTTTTAAAGACATCTATATTGCTCATGGTTGGTTGGTTCACATTACTGCATAGTACTCCAGCTTTCTCATTTTTATGAAAATCTTACCTATTAATTATAGAAAAACTCAGAGGCAAAAAGTGAAAATAACGAAATAATAGTCACTGAACATTGTATCATGAGGGCCAGAGTTGTCATTTTGTCGAACCTCCTGTAAGATATCTCTTTGCACATATATAGGAATTCATTATGTGTATTCAATTTTACTTCCACAGGACTGTCTTGCACATGTTATTTTATGACTGGTCCTTTTCATTAATCATTATTTCATGGACATCATCTTATGTACCAAATATTGATTCACAACATGGCTTTTAATGACCATATAATAGTTTCCCCACTTGAGGGCATTTTGCTTTTTTATTTATTATTATAAGCAGTGCCCTGGTAAAAAGCGTTCTGTAGTTATATTTTTCCACTTGTGCAATTATCTCTTCAAAGTAAACACTTTCTGCCTCCTACATGAGTTGGGTCAGATTTTATGCCACCCTTAAAAATGATGCTTTTTCTACTGCTTTATGTTGCCCAAAAGCTCATGAGCTAAAGTGTCTTCCACTATGAAACTGTGAATTTAGAAGTTTATGAAAATTAGCTGTGCAGGAAGAAGTCACAAAAAAGTAGAGAGGACATTTTATTAGTTTACCTCTAGGACAATGAAGAAAGGTCGTTTGTGGTGCCGTCTAGTGGAGCCATTGGCTTCCATTGTTAGTGACCTCCTTAGTCACCACTCTGGACCAGGCCTTCAGGCATTTCAATGCTTACCTGGCTAGACAGACATCATCCCCCATCTCTTTATGACAGAGTAATTGCAAATAAATCAGCTGTCAGAAATTAGCTTATATAATTTGATTTAAATTAGAGTTCAACACTAACTTCTATGGAATCAAATTCTGTTTTAAGTGTTGTTGATCTTGACACTGAATGTGCCAAAATTATTTAGAGGAATGTTATTCTCCCAGTATTTACAACTCAGAAAGATGTATGCCAAGAAACCTCTTTGGTATATCTGCTTTCCCAAGATATTTGGGCCAAGATTTGAAAACTCAGGAAATGTAGACCATGTATGTTTGGGTATGCATTCTTAAATAAACCAAATGTTTCCATTTTAGCATGTTTGTTTCTTCTTCATAGTTTATGTAAACTAAACTTGGATTTCTGATAAGTCAAAGTTTTATCAGCAAATTGGATACCTTTCTTAGGGGTAGTGGGCAACAAAACTTTTTTGCAGTGTCTCAGTTAAGAGCCCTCTGTTTAAAGAAGGTTTTATTTTGATCACGGTTTTGTTGAGCATGAGATGCCAAAGTATTTCAAGACAAACTGATTTTAGTATCACTATCCATTTAGAAATCCAAACACCTGTAACTGAGGTGCTAGTGAAAAAAGCAATTCATTGTGATGATTTGCTATAGGCTTTTATTAGTCATTTTGACTTACTATATTACATGAGAATAATTAAGCTTTAATTTTTTAAGATATTTAATTAAATATTTTAGAGTTTTACTATTCTACAATAAATAAGCAGACTAACAAATACTGCTGACTTTTCTATTTACTATAAAGGACTGTTTTCCCCCCTGGTTCCATGTGATGAAGTTATGTTTATGATGTTTTTATGGGGATCAAACTGGACTAACATTTTTTTCCATCCTCCCTCCCCTGCCCCATTCCTTTTTGGTGATTGTTCCACTTCCTCACTGTGACTAGGCCTGATTGTAGATCATGTTCTCCCACTATATTCTGTACTTCTGCTCATCTCAGAGATAACTTGAGTCATTTTAGCCCTAAGAAGATTTTCCCTTCCAGTGGGAAGGTTTGTTGGCCAAAGTTGCAGAAACTGGTTCCTAAATAATCACTCTTCTTTTAGATCACAATGGCCTTACTATTTCAGTTTGGTAGTTTTCTTCTCTCAATGGCCTCAAACCACCTTCCTCTGGGACTGGGTGGCCATGGTTATGGGTGTGTCAGAATCTTATCACCCTTTAATCCATGGTATGATTGAATATGTTCCCTATGCTGTCCTTACATAAGGACCAGCAGCCTGCCTTCCTGCTGGAGAATTCCTCACCATGGTATCTCTGGAGTAGAACAACAGTCCCCTAAATTCCCTTCAGGATATTTTCCAGGGGGCTAGAATTCTCTAGGACAATGGGAAAGTTACTTAGTCATTCTGTGCTTCAGTTTCCTATTTATACAGTGGAGATAATGAAAGTGTCCAGCTCAAATTGTTGCTGTGAAGATTAAAAATAAACTCATATTTATAAAACACTTGAGCATTCCCTTGGCCATGGAAAGGACATATGAAGGAATAGGAATTATAAATGTCATCAAAATTCAAGGATTTCAGAATTATCAAAGCTGGACTCTTGCTCTATGGTTCACACTCCACTGTGACCTTGATTACTTGTGGGATTTTAATTGTTACTCTAAGATATACCTATTCGGGAGAACTAACTTGATCCTAAGTGAGGGCCTTTAAAATGGGTATGTGAAAAGGACCATATAGTAATATTATGTAAATATATATTGTGTTTTTTTAAACCTTTGGCATTTGACTCTCAAGATGAAATTATTAGAAATTATTGATCAATGTGTCTCTATGAGTCTTGATGATTTCTGGGGCTAGAAAATGGTTTCATTCATATCCATGGAGGGTCACAACACATAACTGTTATTATCTCTGAAAGAACATTTTCTTCAGCTTCTCATGTGCTATGTTGTATTTTTCAATAATTAGTTCAATGAATAATTGAGGTATGCAGCATGTTGTGCCAATAAAATATCCTCAAATTCCCAACAAAACTTTGGGATGCTCTGATGTTATTTAGAATAGAGAAGCAGAGGCTGAAAAAATAAACTGCCTGGCTTACTGCTTACATCATGACTATAAACATATTAATTAGAGTGGCAAATTAACACACAAGAGTTGAGTGGTACCCTTCCCTCCCTGTCTGTATCTGTTGGCAATGTACCTGTACAGGTGTTCTGTCTCAGTTTCCTATCATTGCTGTAGCAAATTACCACTGCAGAAGTGTTCAAAAGTAATAAAAGTTTATTATCTTAACAGTTCTGGAGGCCATCGAGCTGTCCTTTCTGGAGGCTATGGGGAAGAATCCATTCCCTTGCCTTTGTTAGTATCTAGAAGCCTCTTGAATTCCTTGCTTCATGGCTCCATTCTTCTGTCTTCAAAGCCAGCAGAATAGTATCTTTAAGTCAATCTCTCTCCCTGACTCTCCTTCCTCCTCTTTTCCTTTATGAGGACCATTGTGATTCCACTGGCCCAAGCAGATAATTCAGGATAATTTTCCCATCATAAGGTCCTTAATCTAAAGTAACAGAGTCATAGTATCCAGTGATTAAGACATGGACATCTTTGAGGGAAGGCATTAGTGTGTCTACCACAGATGTGCTCTAGAATCAAAACTTGAACACCACCCAAGCATTTGGCTCTCCTTACCTTACTTTTGTATTGTTTTGAAGGTATTAACTGTGATAAATGCCTACCAGTTGTTCAGTCCCTTTCCCTCTCTCTCCCTACAAGTCTTTTCACACATTTAAAAAGGTCAGATAGCTTTTATTGTTTCCTTAAAAGATGAAAACATTTTGGAGTTTTGTGAGAAAGGATTTAATGAGGAAGATACCTGTACGCTCTGCACCTGTCCTTGACAGCTACATGAAGACAACAAAACTTGGCTCTGAAAATATATCAGCAATGAATTACACAATGCCAAATGATGACATAGGTCTTTGAAAACGTTTGAGAAAATGATATGATTTGGTCCTTATTATTTTTCCAGGGGTGGAAGTTAGGAAATGCAGGAATCTGAGTTAGCAAAATCAATGAGTGCCCAGGGAGAGATCTTGACAGCAAGATCAGTGGCTTCCTGGGCTCTGCATTTCCACTCCTGAGCACAAAGTATGGCAATGTGAGAGGTGATTACACTAAATGATTAGTGAGTAGATAACTTATTGAAAGTATCAAGGAAAAGTTTAAGACCTGGGAAGGATACTGCCTGAGATGTAATCTGCAAAAAAAAAAAAAAAGTAATAATAATAAGATCAATATCCCCAAGAAGGAGCATACCAGTCCATTCAGTTTCATTTCTAACTGCTGACTCACACGGCCATTTCTCATTGATTCTTGCTTCCTTGATGCAAAGGGAAATCAACTCATGGTGTCACTCTCTTCTGTCCTTCTTTGAAAGATGAAATAGTAGAACTGCTTCTCTGTTTATTTTCTTTGCACATTACTATTTTTTAAAGCACAGTTTTCAAATTTGTTTCTAGTTAAGTGGATTGATTTTTTATTACTCATGCTGAGAAGTTGACAGTAATGATTTATTGCATCTCTGGGATTTTGGCAGCTCCTTACAACTCATAATTTAATTCACAGTTTTCCCTAATAGTTTGAGTGTCTGTGGTGTTTGCTCCTGTAAAGTGATGTACCACTGGGAGCAACACCCTCCTGGCCTTATGCTTGGTCTCAGTTTTCTTTACTCCTTACACTGTGACCATGAGAGAACACACATCAACAGGAAAGACCTGCTTTCTCTTTTTCTAGAAACTGGAAGCTGTTATAGCTACATGCTACATGCTAGAAACTGGTCAAATTGAAAGGAGGCCTGTGTCTGAACTGAGAGAGAAGAGCAAATGTTCATATTGTAGGAAGATGGTCTACTTTCCATGCTTTATAACAAGAAGAAGAATAACAACCTGCTGTGTCAATCATGTAGCCCGTATCAGTTAAAGCACTGGAAAATTATAGCCTGTGGGCTGCTATCTGTGTAAAATAAAGTTTTGGGAACATAGACACATTCATTCATTTAGCTAATGTCTATGGCTTCTTTGGTGCTACAATGGCAGACATGAGTAACTTCACAGACTGTATGACATACAAAACTGAAATTATAGACCCTTTTCCTTCTTGGTGCTGGTGATTGAACCCAGGGCCCCCCACATGCTAAGCACGTGCTGTACCACTGAGCTATCTCCTCAGTCCATAGGCCCTTAAATTTCCTTTTTGATTCCTTTCTTGACCCACTAGTTCTTCAAAAGTAAGTTGTTTAAACAACAAATGTTGGGGAGGATGTGGAGAAAAAGGAACCCTCATACACTGTTGTTGGGAATGTAAATTAGTACAACCACTATGGAAAACAGTATGGAGGCTCTTCAAAAAACTAAAAACAGAACTTCAATGAGATCTAGCTATTCTACTCCTGAGGATATACCTGAAGGAATGTAAGTCAGGTTACAAGAAAGGCACCTGCACACTCATGTTTATTGCAGCATTATTTGCAATAGCTAAGCTATGGAAACAGCCAAGATGCCTCACTACTGATGAATGGATTAAGAAAATGTGGTATTTATAAACAATGGAATTTTATTCAGCCGCAAAGAAGAATGAAATTTTGTTGTTTGCAGGCAAATCAATGGACCTGGAGAACATCATCTTAAGTGAACTTTGCCAGGTTCAGAAGGCCAAAAGCTGCATATTCTCTCTCATATATGGAATATAGACCTAATATAAATACAGCAATGCTATGAAAGACAGGTCATGCTAAGGGGAGGATAAAAGAGGGAAGTTAAGAAGGTGAATATGGTTGATGTACTCTTTATACAAGAATGAATACAGAATTTTTAAAGTGGTTGAAATCACCATAAGAAAGGGACTAAGGTAGAAAGAAAAATAGAGGAGATGAACCAAATCAGGCTATAATACATATATACATGAAAGTGCTACAAGGAAACTCCCTGCATAGTTTTTGCTTAAACAAGCAAAAATGACATTTTTCTTCTTCTTTTTTTCTTTTACAAAATCATAGAACAAGAGGGCAGAACAGGTCCTGCCTGGGGGGGGTTGTTAATGAAAGGAGGGGGGAGGAAGTAGAAAATTGGTGAAGGAGGGTGAATATGGTGCAAATACTGGGTATATATGTACATAAATGGAAAAATGATACATGATACCTTCCAGGAATGGGGGGAGAAGAGAATGGTGGAGGGGGCAAATTCAAGTATGATATATTTGATATATTGTAAGACAATTTGTAAATGCCACAATGTACCCCTACCCAGCACAACAATTTAAAAAAGTAAGCTGTTTAATTTCTTTGTATCTTTGTAGTTTCTAAAGTTTTTCTTGTTACTAATTCCTGGCTATGTTACATTGTGAGTAGAAAAGATACTAGTATTATTTCAATTTTTAAGTTTTGTTGAGATTTTTATGACCTGTCATATGATCTATCCTAGAGAAATTTACATGTGCTGATGAGAAAAATGTGTATTTAGCAGCTGTTGGATAGAATGTTCTGTAGATATCTCTTATGTATATTTGATCTAGAGTACAACTTAACTGCTTTGAATATCTGTCTGGATGGTCTGTCCAGTGCTGAAAGTGGGGAAGTCATTGGTGCACAGCTATTATTGCCTTAGAGTATATCTCTTCCTTTAGGTCTATTTATATTTGCTTTTTTATTTGGATGTTTGTATTGGGCATATATTATGGGGCTTATATGTTTAAACATTTAACTAGGAACTACATACTAACTTTTCAAACCATCTGTGTAATCCGTGATTCTTACCCTGAGCTACATAAAGAATCACTTAAGGAGCTGGAAGTATGCTGACACTACATCCCATTGCTTCTAAGTTGTGATTTAATGGGTGCAGACTTGCATGATGGCTTTTGAAAGCACCCCATGCTAATGCTTGATCAAGGTTGAAAAACATTATTATAGACATTCATAAGTGTATCCCTAAAAGATGTGAGGCCTTTCTTGGTGAGTAAAATAATCAACACAACAGGAAGGAAGAAAGGCCAAGTTACTCATGTTAGAAACACCAGCCTATCCATAAAAGGTTGTAAATTGGTAAGCCCAATGGCTTACCAATGTCTCTCTCTGTCTCTGTCTCTCTCTCTCGTACTGGGGTTTGAACTCAGAGCCTTGCACTTGCCAGCCAAGTGCTCTAGCACTTAAGCCATGCCTCCAGCACTTTTTTCTTTAGGTATTTTTCAGATAAGGTCTTGCTTTTGCCCACAGCAGCCTCAGATCTCCTACCCATGGCCTCTTGCATAGCTGGGTTTATAGCAATGTACCATTATGCCCAGCTATATACCATGTGTTTTATGATGAAGATCATTGTTTTGCATTCTAACATTAACCTTCTTATTTGTGCATAATTATTCTGACATTTATTTTACATAAAGTGAGAGGAGACACTCAGAGAAGATGGAAAAATTGAACATCTTCCTTTCAATGGGTACACGTTGCTTGAGCATTCATCCAAAAGCTGCAGTATATTTCTACAAAATGTGTATTTTGAGCTTCTCCATGTTTTAACCTTTCCAGAAGGGCAAATGAAATCAGGACTGATTTAGATTCACAGGGTTTGTGAACTGACGGATGCCTTGCGGAATTACATCATAATCATTACCAGCAAATATTGAGTAAGCCCTCACAGGGGACTCAATAGCACTGTGCTGGTTCCTCATCTCTCAGAAAGAGCACCTTCACTGCGGTGCCTGGGAAAACGTAATCACAACTGAAATTCCAAATAAATATCTCATTCCTTAGATTTTTTCCACTGTTTCTATTTGCACTGATGATGGAGCCAATGTTGTTAAAACAGCATGAGACTGAACATTTACCCATGAGCTGAGTTCCACAAGCTGTCTGTACTGGCTGGTACATCATTCCAGTAAGAATAATGAAATTATTAAACATCAGAGAGAGATTTACAAGATTTTTCTAAACTATCAAAGGTCACACATGTTTTCTTTGAGGCTGCAAGAGAGAAGTGGGGAATGTACATAAAGTATCAGAGACATCGAACAGGCTTATGTCAGTGCAAAAGTAGCTCCCTGTTTTCCTTTCTTAGGCATGACTGTCAAAGGAGCACAATCATTTCTGTATTCTCCTGCTGGTGGAAAGGAAATGTATGTTTTTGGCTTGGAACATGGGAGATTTATGGGATGTTAACATGTCAAGTCTTAGTAACCTCTCAAAAAGGCCACTTGTGAAGTCAGACTGTCATCAGTCACAGAAAATGATGCATCTGTCTTCTGAAAAATTCCTTAGAAATGTCTTCCAGAAAGATTATGAAAGACGAAAAATCTCAATACAGTGAAAAGGTATTCTCTAAATGTGAATTCTTACTCCTTCTGGCAAGCTCCTAATACTCCCTCATTAGAAAAAAATGAAAAATGATACACACATAAAATCCATTGAAGAAAATACTAAAACTGATTAAAGGCAGCTATACAAGGATCCATTATTGCATATTTCATGATGATTACCCATCAAAATGAGGGTACAATAAGTGCATTTGAAGCATACAACAGCAAGATATAGTCTTGTACTCAGTTGGCTAAAATTAGATAATCCTCCCTAAACTCAACCAAGCAAAGCAACCTAACCCTAATATTGTATAACAGTGGTTTCATGATGACTTCAAGGGCAAGTCTACACAGAGTTTAAAGATGTGGATGGAAAATGATATAATCAAATATTTAGTCTAATGCTAGTTGGGGATCTGGGCCATTAGAATGTTTTGCATGTCAGATATAATCAATGTTTACTGTTTAAATATGTTTTGTTGTGCACACACACAAAATGAAATAGAGATCTTAGCTCATATGGACTGCTTTCACTACATTCAACAGCCTATGACCAATTTTGTAACTTACAGAATAAGAACTCAAGGAAAGCAGAGAAGAAAGCTGCTGTTGACCATCTGTTGCTTGATTGAACTCCCTCAACCAAAGTAGAGTCGTGACTTTGACAATCACTGACATTCTCACATTAAGCCCACTATGGACCATAGCTCCAAACAATATATATTTATCTGCATGACATATCAAAAAAGCATTTATAAAAAGAAAGACATGAAAAGCTGAAATAGGGATAAAAATTTGAACACATTGGATGTTCTACTCTCCCTCCAATCTATAGAGCAGTGTGGTAGATTTGAACTCCAGTGGCTATGAGACCCAGCTACTTTTCTCTGACTCTCAGTTTATGCAACATATCATTACATAGCAGAAGCATTTTTTATATGTATGAATTAAAATGACTACAATGGCCATATTTAATATTCTTTGTTCATTCTACAACAATGCGTTTAGCATCTACTATGTGTCAGACCAAGGGATCACTGCTGGATACACAGTGTTGAACAAATTTCTACCCTCTTAGAGCTCACAGCCTAGTGAGGAGTTAGCTATTAAAGATATGGTCTTTCAAATAAACTACTAGGTACACACTGTGATGAATGTAATGTAGGAAGAGAACGTGATGTGATGGGTGAGATCAACAAGAGGCCATAAGTCATATTGTGAGGTCTGGAAAGGTCTTTATGAGGAACTTTTAAACTGATACCTAAAGAAAAATCAAAGAGTTTGCCAGTGAAAGAGCACATACCAAAACTGCTGAGAGTTACTCAGCTTGATCACAGTTAACCCTTCTGTGATGGGGTGAACTCGTTCCATTGGTGAGATGGTCACGCAAGGTCATGTTCCACAATCTACTGGCCTTTTTTCAGCATTTGGTGTCTGTCTCTGTTTTTTTCATAGTGCTTTGTTTGCTGTGTGCTTCTGAGACAATGCTAAGATGTCTTCCTGAAAATAAAAATACTGGCCTAGACCAGTAGCTTCCAAATCTATTAGAAAGTAGGCAGACAATATTGGAGTATGTATGTATATTTGGTTTTAATCTAAAAGAGTAGAAACAAACTAATCTTTATTAATATATAATTTATAGATTGGCGTAATATGTGTATTCATGTTTTTACTGGTAGGCATGAAAACTTAAGCATTTGGAAATCACTTGCACAAAGTAAGCAGAACCTAGTTTTTCCAATGCCCCCTTTCACCTTTTCACTAGGGGCATCTATTCATTCCTCTTTCATGGCCCAACTTCAACTTCTCCTGGTAAGCAGAGAAATCTGCCTTCTCTGATAACTTTGGTCCATATAAATTGTTCCTATCCCTGACAGCTCATAGTACTTCTGGTGTGATTTCAGTATTTTTGCTGTGCTAGTAATACTACTCTTTGTTGCTTTTTGGTGTTTTTATCTGCAATGGTCTGGTCTTTCCAACTAAACATAGATTGTTCTGGTGCTAGATTGAGTCAAATTCATTGAGATAACAATGAGTACTGGAAAATAAAATTATTTAGTGAGTAATTTCTGGACTAAACTTTCCAGGACTTCACTGTTCAAAGTTTGGCCAAAGGACTAGCAGCATCAGAATGACCTGGGAGCCCATTAGAACACATTCAAATTTGCATTGTTCTCTCTCTTTCTCTTCCACATTTCTCTGGAAGGACCATCACACTAAACCAGTGCTTCTCAACTTTAATGTGCAAATCACCTGAGAAGGTGATTGTAACTCTATCAAAATGCAGGTTCCAATGTAGTAAATCTGGGTGAAACAAAAAATTTTGTATTTTATCATTCTAGTGTTTCTGGTCTGGGAACCACACACTTAGATTTCCAACTCTAAGTGTATGTTTTTCAATGTGGTAGCTTTGGCCACATGTAGCTATTGACATTTGACACAGAGGATTTAGGAGACTTAGTATGGAAGAGAGAATATAAAAGAGCTCATTAATAATTTTTGATATTGATTGTATGTTACAATTTTGAATAGATTGGATTCAATAAAATTTAATATCACCTTTGACTTTATCTGTTTTTTATAGTTTAGTGAAGCTACTAGAAAATTTAAAATTTCACATGGCTCTTGTTATATTTCTGTTGGACAATGCTGCTCTAGAATACTCCTCTGGTTCTTTTACGATGCAGAATTGTTAATATAGGATTATATATTAAAAATCTACCTCAAATTCATTCTGCTAAAGTGGGACCAATTTAAGAAGAAATGAAAGAAATTTTTTATTTATAAATTACAAAAACATCCTCAAAGATTTTCTTTCTCATGGAAGTGCACCCACTATAAATGCTATTTTTACTAGCATATTTGTTTTACTACAAATACTGAGATTTTGTCAACATTTCAGGTTTATCTATATGATTCATAAGATGGACTTACTCCTACATGGATGGATATATGTATAAGTATTAAATTAATCATCTGTAATTAAATTCTTATCAAATACGAATGGCAGATGAGAATGCTGTTATTATGCCCCAAGTATAAAATAGTTGTCCCACAGTTCTGTCTCTCTGTCTCTCTCTCTCTCACACTGAGGGTTGAACTCAGAGCCACACAGACACTCTACCACTTGAATCATTCCTCCAATCCTATTTTCTATTAGTGCATATTTTTTGTCTGGTGTGGCCTCAGACTGCAATCCTACTACTTACACCTCCCATTTAGCTTGGATTACAGGAATGTACTTCTAATACCTTGCTTATTTTTAAGATATGGTCTTGCTGGCTTTTTGGTTGCCTGGCCTCAAACCACAATTCTGTTTCTGCCTCTCACTGATTTCTCTTGGCTGTGTCCAGTCTGCTAATGAGCCAATCAAAGGCATTATTCATTTCTGTCATAGTGTTTTTGATTTATAATATTTCTTTTTATTCTTTCTTAGACTTTATATCTGTCCACTTATATTACCCAACAATTCTTGCATGTTATGTACTTTTTATTAGAGTTTTTAGCTCCAATAAAATTATGATTATTTTAAATTCCTGGTCCTCCCTATGGGTAGGTGTGGGAACAATGGAGGTTCCAGAATTTCTCTATATACAGTAATCTGATTAGAAAATGAGTGGCTGGAGAATTGTTTTTAAATTGTACTACCATTTCAAGTCTATTGTTATTATTTGCTTTTGTAGCTGGTGAAAAATGAGTAAAATGAGACTTCAAAATATAAGCAGGAGGCACATAGGGAAGAAGGAATTGTACTTGCCAAGTACATATGCTTTTGTTATCTATTGACATGTAACAAACCTCTACAATAGTTAATAGGGTAAAACAACACTTCTTTTTACAATTACAAATCCTATGGGTCATGAATTAAGACAGGGGAGGGATTATTTTTATTTTACAGTGTCTGTCTTCATCTTAGAATACTTAATTTCCTGCACCAGCTTGGGAGTTGGTGACTAGAGGCACCTGGAAGCTTCTTGCTTCATCCATCCGGGATGCCTCAATGGCAGGACTGTTGATCAAATATCCTATACATGGCTTATCCATGTACCTTGTGCTTCTCACAGAATGGTGCCTGGGTTCCAAATGATGGTGTTGTGTCCAAAAAGAGGAAGCCTCTCAAGAAAGAGTCTCCAAGCTGGGCACCGGTGGCTCACACGTGTAATCCTAGCTACTTGGAAGGCTGAGATCAGGAGGATCACTATTCCAGGGCAGTCAAGGAAAAAGTTTTACATGACACCATGTCAAACAATAGTGATGATGTACATCTGTCATTCCAAGGCCAAGGTTGGGAGGATCATGATTCCAAGCCAGCCCTATCTCAACGGAAAAAAACTGGGAGCAGTGGTGTGGTGTATGTCATCCTAGTGACAGTAGAGAGTGTAAAATAGGTGGATTGTGGTCTAGCCCACTAGGGCAAAAAGTGAGGCCCTATCTCCAAAATAACCAGAGCAAAAATGACTAGAGTGGTAGAGTGAGAGAGAGAGTGAAAACAGTATCTGGAAAGTAAATATTTGAAACATTCAAGGAAGAAATGGCAAGCCTTCTTTGGATTCACCCATGAAAGCCACACAGCATTACTTTATCCACATTCTATTACTACAATCTAGTCACCCATGACAATCCAAATTGAAGGGGTTGGGAATTAGATTCTGACTCTTAATGAGGCAATGGCAAGGTCACATTTTTAGAGACGTGTGTAGGATGGAAGATATTGTTGTGATCATCTTTGGAAAATTCAGTTCATCACACTATGCTAACAGAACATGGTGTTTTGGGGAACAGAAAGTTCACTCTGACTTTAGCATGATATTACCCTGAGAAACTTTATTTTACTTCTTTTCTAGGGGCTGTATTCTAGGGGAGGACCTCATTTTCTTTCTATAATAGGCAGCTTGGTACATTGTACAGTCCACATGCTATGGAATCAGCAAGGCCTGGGCAACCTTAGTTTCTTTATTTTCTGTAATAATTGCACAACTGTTTATTCTCCCTTCAAATCTTGTTTTAATCATAGTTTTTAAACAGAAGGTAAGAGCTAACTTAAGGGTTGAATCCAGTCCTTGTATTGTCTGGAGCCTATTAATAAGAATATTTAGTAAAGACAACTGCATTTGTATCTATAGTTATAAAACTGCAACAATGTTTTGACACTATTTAGTAACAAAAGAACACAACATTGGTAATAGTAATCTAGGCAAGCCTAGGTCGCTTTAGTTATTTATTTCTTTGTGTGTTTCTAGTCTTTTTCTCTTTGTGGTGTGTGTGTATTTAACCTTTTCATATGTTAGTTTTATACATAAATGGTTGTGTTTTTGAGTCATTGCATAGATTTCTATGAGTCATTACTCTCAGATTAATGAATAAATACTCATAGATTACTATAAGTAATTTTGTGGGTTTCTTGCTTTTGCCCAGGGCTGGCCTTGGACTTCGATCCTCCTGACTCTGCCTCCCATGTAGCTGGGATTACAGGTATGCATCACCATGCCTAGCTTCTTTCTTTGAATCTTAATGGGCCTGTTACTACAGCCAAAGTGACTCTCCTGGCTTTTTTGGCTGGGTAGGAAAGGTAATATGCCCATCTGACCTTGGGAGCACTTGCTCTTGAAAACCAGTCACAATGCTGTAAAGAATCCCAGGCTCCAGGGAGAGATCATGTGTAAGTATTTCAGCTGATAGCCCCAACTAACTGAACATATCAACCACCAGGCATGTGAGTGAGCAAGACTTTAGTGGTTCCAGCCCCCTTCGAATGAGTCACCATCTAACACTAAGTTTCCCCAGGTGATACTGAGTAAAGAGTGACACACTGCCCTTGCTGAGACCCTCCCAAATTAGATTCATAGGCAGAAAGATTGTTGTTGCTATGAGCCACATTTTGGTCTGATTTGTTGCACAGAAAAAGAAAACGGGACCATTTTTGGATTCTCTATGTGTCTCTGTCCCTATATTTTATTTTATAATTCTTTTCTTTTTATTTTTCTGTCTTCTTTTACATCTTTATGCTAGTTCTTACTCTTAAATTTTTCTCTATTTTCTGCCATTTTCTCATTTATTAACTTGCTTTAATATAGAAGAAAAACATAATTTTAATATACATTTTATATATTGGATGGTATTTTTGCTTCCTCTTGTTAATTTTTAAAGTAGAGTAGTAGAACATTTAATCATTTTCTTTCTCCAAAAACAATAAAAATAAAGTTACTGCTTCTTATGGGGGCATTGATTGATTTCTTTGCTCCCCAAGTGTTGATGATCCTCATAGGAATATTCTCTCTCCCACCTCTGGCATCTCAGAATAGATGAATGTTGTGGATAGTGTTGTTTTCTGGTGAATATATCCACTTTTATATCTTTTTTATTTTTTAATTCTTGAAAAATGGTATTAATATGCTACTTTATGTATTTCTATATTTCCTAAAAATATTTTGCTGAACTCTCCCCTTCCAATTCTCAGAGACTAAAAACTCTGCCCTTTGGATAATGAAGGAGGAAAATATTCTCTTTCAAATAGTTCTCGTGGTAACTAAGTTCCCCTAACCCTAGTGTAAAAATTCTTAGAGCTTGTAGTAAGGCAGTCTCTGACCTAAAACTTGGAGGGCAAGTTAAAAATATTTTGAGTCCTTCCCATGTGTGACATTTTAGAATTTCTTTATAGCATTCTGCCTATCTGACTTTGGGGCACATACTCTTAGAAACCAAGAGTATATGTATATGTATCTCTGTATCAAATACATATATAGTATATATCTGTATACATGCTCTTGGTACCTATACATATATGTGTGTATGTATATGGTTATAATGAATTCTGAAAAACACATTCAAGTGCAAAACACAATTTCACCACGTTTATCTTAATTCCTTAATGTAGAGAGAATTACTTTCTACCTGATTCTTTACTATTAATTTTACAGCATGCAGTTATAGACCTTTTATAATAACCCATTACCTGAAGTAGAAGCCAGTATCATTGCTGGACATCCTCCACGACCCAGACACATCCCAGTCATTCACCACACTTATGAATTATACCTCCTAAACATTTTTAAAGCTCACCTTCCTATCTTTGTATGGAGACATTGTACTATAGTGATAAAAAGAACAAAACTGTTGGGATAAGATAGTCTAAGGCTTTTTTTTCTTGGTCTAACACTATGACCTGGGTTGAGCTTGTCAAGCTCTGATTCTCAATTCTTATTTCTATCAAATGGTGATAATAGTGTCTTCCTCATAGTTTTTATGACATGTAAATGAGATAAGAATTATAAACTATCTGGAATATAATAGAATCTTTATGTATCAGCTCCCCTTTCTCCAAAACCGTTTCATTAAATGTATATTAAGATTGCTGCTTTGTCAGTTTCTTTTGTCCATAACTAAGTGCAGACCTTTCATTATGAATTTCAAGACCCTTTGCCTCTTAGCCACTGTTTTGGTTCTCTAATGCTGCAAAACAAACCAACCCAAAAGTTAAAGCTATTTCACATGCTATTCCCATTGTCTGAAAGGCCTCATCTCTTCTCAAAGATGTAAATCTTCTCCTTATGCTTTCTGACAACTAAAATGTTTATCTCATTTTGAGGCCTTTCTTAACTCCCATGGAGAGTCACTCCTTTCACTGTACTGTCTGGAAATATTTTATATTTCCATAAAGCACCTACCAACTTGTTTGGGTCTGTCACTCAAACTACATTTAAGCTTTTCAAGGGAATGACTAGCTTTTTCCCTCTTTCAGTCTGTGTTCTCCCAGTACCAATCTCTAATACTAAGCTTTGAATGCAAGTAGGTGATTTAGAAGGTGAATCCAAGCTCTCCGAGGGAGTAGCAGCTGAGTCAGAGAAGGAAAAGAAGATAGTGCAGAATGTGGTAATGAACTTGTCGCTGTTGTAGACAACTGGGGCTCACTTTCCCTGAGGATTTCTGGGAAACTCTAAGGAACATTTGTTAGCCTTTTCCCACCCTGGAGTGAGAAAACAGATGTTTACCATCAACTTCAATCCTTTTTATTTTTTGGTGGGACTGGGGTTTGAACTCAGGATTTTGTGCCTGCAAAATAGGCTCTCTACTGTTTGAGCCACACCTCCAGTCCAGTTTGCTCTGGTTATTTTGGTGATGGGGTCTTCTGAACTATTTGCACGGGCTGGCCTTAAACCACAATCCTCCTAATCTCAGTCTCCCAAGCTAAGATTATAGGCATGTACCACTGGTGCCTGGCTTTTTCTTTTTCTTTTCTTTTCTTTTTGTGCCAACTCCCATCCTTCATTGATCGAGGGCTGCTCCACTTTAGTTCCAGGCATTTGGGTTTGCCCTGTGCTCTATCTTAGCCTGAGAATGCCTTTCAGGTAGGTGCGGAAGAAAGCCAATGTTATTTGGTGAAAGACATGGTGAGAGCTAAGGAGTGAGGGGATGGGAGCTCCTACAGTGTCTGCAGTATTGAGCACCTAGAAAATAATATGCAATTGATAAATGTTGGCTTAATAACATCAGTGAATGAGTACAGTTTGCAGGCTTTCTGTTTTGTTTTAGATGAAACCCAAATCATAAAAAATAACTGCTTAAATTATAAAAATATGTTAGAAATCATGTGTGTTTAAAACAGAATTTGTGATATCTGTTAATGTATGTATCCATTTTTATCACTTTCCTCTCCTAAATATTTTAAGCATTCCTGGTAAAATATTCCACACAGCCTTACCACAATGTAATGCAGTGTCTGATGGCAATGCTTTGCTTTGAAACACATTGTATATAAAATGGAATCCACTCATTCTATAGGAAGAGGTTTGGAGGACTTGGGCAGGTTGCACTGAATGGAGAGCTGTCTGAAAGTTTTGACATGTGTGGTGATATATTTAGTTTTTCATCATTTTAATGTCATAAATTATTCTTTCATTTATAAATTTAGTTCTGCCACTGAGAAGCTTCTGCAAAGACTCTACTACATTTTATTTTTACTTTATAATAATTTTTTTTCAGATCACTTGTCCTGAGAACCTGCAAAGTTATTTTAAAAATTAACAGAACAAAAATTCAAAAAGTTAATTCCTATACACTGAAAATCTAGAAAACACTGATGTTGAGAAATGAGTACATCTCCCTGGATTCTTTGAACATGATTATGATGTGACTTATGAATGAATTCCTCTGTGCAACAATGACACATCTTTTAAAGAAGTGTGTCTCTCAAACCTGGGTGAACGTCAAAATTACCTAGATGCTTGTCACAAATACAGATTTCTGGGATCCATCCCTCTGAATATATATGTAATATGCAAGTCAGATCACTCATAAGAGATTCTAGATTTGAGAATCCCTATCTAAAAGGCATGAAAACCTCTTATTTGCCTAAATGTAGTTTGGTACCCCCTAGACAACTGACTCCGTGTGGGAGGAGGCTCTTGTTCATGACAGCTGTCTTAAGACCAGCCTATATTTGCATGCGACTTGATCAGTGGAGGAAAGTGATTTCAGGAGAAGAGAGACTTTCGATAAATACAAAAAGTTTCTACTATTGTCTTGATGGGGTTGAAATTTGGCATCTCACTGAAATATTGAATCAGTTACTTTGCTATTTAATATAATTATTTGAATCATTCAGTAATTAAAGGGAACTTCCATATATCAAGTATGTTCCATTGATGAATACTTTCTATAGTTTATCTCATTTAATTCTTACAATAATCCTATGAGGAAACACCCCAATTCTGTACATGAGCATGCAGTTTAAAGGAGAACAACTGAATTTGCACAGCCATACAACAAGTAAGTAATACAGGTGGGATTAGAGTTCAAATTATCCATTCCCAATTTCATGTCCTTTTCAAGATACAAAGACTGTTTTCAAGGCAATGTCCAAGGAAGGAAAGGCAAAGCTTAATTTTTTCCTTAGCAATATTTGATTCTGAGATTCAAGAAGCAACATGTATTGAATTTTTGAAAAACTGTAGCTTAAAAATATGATTAAGATAACTTGAGCTGAGTGGGAGTTTGGGGTGGTTACAATAAATAGAATTCTGATGCTCAAGAGGGATTTAGAAAGGTCTTAGGAGAGAGTATTGCAAGAGTTGACACAAGAAGAGGTCAAGAAATATATGGGGATTCAGTTCTATTATGGGTCAAGGTGAGAATATTTTCAAGTAGCATCAAAGGGAGCATGAAAAGTAATCTTAGAGATAAGAGAAATCTGAGAATTGCCAGGCATGGATCATTGCAAGATTGGTGGATGGAAAACCTTTGGGGATAAAAGGAATTCAGACTGGTTACATTTAAACTCCATCCTGCAAATTGTCCTGAAACAGAGAAGGCTGTCAAAGTCAGGCAGGTCATCTGATAAGAGACCTAAGTATGTGCCAAGAGGTGTACTTGAGTCATGATATCACAGCCAAAGTCACTTCCTTAGTTACTGTTCATAGTGAGAAATCTAAGTGTAAAGTTAACAAAGAACCAAACAAATTTTACTCAAAAAAAAAAGTGAACAGAGTGTCCAGAAGCTTTTAAGAATATCAAAAGTATATTCCATATCATATTATTTGTACTATTTAGAAGGGCTATCACTTGCATTTTATAGCACCATTGGTTCTTTTCCTCTCTCACCTCTTTCCCTCCCTAGGAATTTTCTTCTTTTTCTCTTTCATAAGAGAAAAAACACATCTAATAACAAATCTGCCTCCATGAATATGACTCAGAGAAGCCAGCTAAGATAGTTTCAAGAATTTCCTCTGGTGTTTATTGGTGTGGTTGCGCTCTTTGAGCCCCATTCTCTTTGAGCTCCATTCCTTTCATATGTGGAAATTTTCATTCTAATTCCAGTCTTCATGTGCCCCCTTTTTGGTGCCTGAGGAAATTTTAAATTAACAGGATTGTCTTTTCTGTTTTTTAAAACACATTATTCTTATCTTCCTTGACCAGGTGAAGGGAATCAGTAAGGGAATGGGGTGGAGACAGTCAGTTAGAATAGACATTTGAAGGATCAGAATTGTGTCCTGGAAGGTTACAAAAGGGATTTGAGGGGCACACCAAGAACACAACATTTGTTAATTCATCTGTCAATCACCTGCATAAACTGTAAACTTAAGGAGAGCACGATACAGATTTATCTTATCTATTGCAAGAAATTATTTTCTTCACAGCAAAATCTTGAGACATAATAGGTGCTCAGCAATTATTTGGTAAATAGATGAATAAATGAATGAATTAAGAACTCAGTCAAAATTACTAGACACCATTATAACCCTTGAGGCTGGCCAATTCCATATTCTTACACTTAGAGCCCAACTCTGTATACATCATTCACTTTCTTGTGTTATTGGCACATGTATCTCTCATGCCACATTTTAAGCATCTTAAAGGTCAGGGCCATTAAAAAGATATCACTATCCTCAGATCTCAGTTACTAACATAATGAGCTGGATGTGATAGGAATTTAGACATTTTACAGATGAATTAAATAATTTTCATCATAATATGACTTTAAAAGAATCTTTAGGATACCTGAAAGTGATATTCTGAGTTATTTTGGGATCATAGTTTAGAAGATAAAATCTGCCTCTAGTGATTACCTGGAGCTGATATATGCCACTCTTCAATAGAAAATGAAAATTCTAGTCTGATAACTGATGATGACTAGTTTGTTGGCATCTTATTTGAACAAATGTAGGTTAAATTTGGAAAGTATATACTCTAGTAATAAAATTGGCAGAAGATCAGCTTTTGGATGGTTTAAAGCGTTAACAGTTAGTGAAACATTTGCAAGGGTATTGGAAGGATAGGAAGATTCATTTTCTTAAGGAAAAGATTAAAATCACATCTCTCTTTGGTGAAGATGTGTTGCCCTTTCCAGAAAGGATATATTAACCTACTAGTTACATGATATTTTAGCATATCCCTAGCTTCTACAAACACATAAATTATTCTATAATAGTAATGGCACAAATTGGGACTGTGTCAACCAACAGAAGTCAAAACAAATGACAGATCAATATAGCATTCTCCTGTTTGATTTTATCAGAGATCAAAGATTGTGGAATACTAGACATGAAGGGGATCTAGAGATATTGTGTGTGTTAGTTATCTTTATGCAATTACAATGAAATGTTTGAGACAATCATAGAAAGAAAAGGTTTACTTTCTAGGTTCTAAAGACTATAGTCTAAGATCTGGCGGCCCCATCACTTTGAGCCTCTGGTGAGGGCAATACATAATGGCAAAAGCGTGTAGCCTGTTCCTGTCTTTTTCTTCTGCTTACATTATGAGCCAGAAAGCCAAAGAGAGACAGGAAGAGGCAAGAGGCCCATAGTTCCCTTTGAAGGCATACCCTCAATGACCAATGTTCCACCTCTTAAAGGTTCCACCACCTCCCAATGGTACAACTTTGGAAACCAATCATTTAACACATGGACCTTTGGGGGACATTATTACATTCAAACCATAGCACCGTGTTAAGCCTGATGATAGTTAAAGTTCCTAATTTTGGAGCCAGTCTATTCTTTTTCATATATACCAAGCTGTTCTCCTTTACCAAATCTACTACGTACTTTGTGACCTCATTCAAATTACTTAACCACCTAGTTAACTCAGTTTTCTTCTCTGTAAAGTAGAAACAATAATAGTCCTTATCTCATTCTGTGTTGAGGGATATGTGAATGAATATTGGTAAAAGCATTCAAATAGTGTCTTGCATGTAATAAAGCCATATATATGTTTTCCATTATTATTTGCTTAAGAACTCTACTTACATTGAATAGACTGAGGTCCAGAGCCATGAATCATTGTAGGTAAGGCTATCAGTCTGGGCCAAAATCCAACTGTGCTCACTCCAAATTCAGGACTATTTTTACTCTATACTTTACTATGTAATGAAATACGCAGTATTTCATTGATGCTTTACTATGTAAATGAAATAACTTCAGTAAATTCCAAGGAACTGGAACTCTATTGAATGAGATATTCTTTTAAGGTAACAACTAAAATCAACCAGTGATAATTATGATTGTTCTTTTAATATATTTTATTTTATTTTTTGACCATTTTTCTTTTTTTATTGTACTGGGAATACATTGTAGCATTTACAAAAGTTCTTATATCAAATATATCATACTTGAATTCACCCCATCGTTCTCCTTTATTCCCCCTCCCCCATTTTTCCATTTACATATATGTGTACACAGTATTTGCACTACATTCCCCTTATATACCCTTTCTCCACATCCTACCCCTTCCTACTGGTACAATCCCCAGGCAGGACCTGTTCCGCCCTCCTGTTCTCTGATTTTGTTTCCTTGTGACATTTCCATGTATATGTGTAGATAATTATGATTGTTATCAAAAAGAATATATGAATCTTTTGTCTTTAGGCATTGTTGCAAAGATATTGGGGCCCTATTCATATTTCCTCTGCTGTCTAGACCACCACGTGCTATCCACATCCTTCTGTAGATACTTATAACTTTCTGCTTGTGGACTTTTTCTTGACCTTTCATGGGCAGGGCAGAAACATTCAGGAATAAATGCCTCCTTGGGGACAATCCCCTGAAAATGGCCGAAGACATTCAAAGGATAAACGTTTTAGTTTCTTGGCCTTCAGGTGGGATAACATTGAAAGCTATGCTACACACACAGAGGTCTCCAGTAGAACTGAACAAGAGGACACAGTAGACACCTGCTCACTGACAACGCAGTTTGAATCAGCATCTGTTTTTTCCCATCTCACTTCCCTACTAGTGTTTCCTGGGATCATCTCTCAAATAAACTACTTGCATTCAAATCCTGTCTCAGGGTCTGCTTGACAGCACTGAGTGATGATTAGGGCTAAACAAGAAATCTAGGTAGTTTTTGGTTTGGGGATAGATACAGATAAATAATTGTATGGTATTCTGGAATGTTAAACCCCAAAAAACCTGGATCTGAGGCTCCTCAGAAAAAAAATGGGCATGTTTTTAGAATACCTTTCTTTCATACATAACAAGCTGGGTCTATTTAGAAATACAAAGTTCTATGAAACTTTTAAGCCCTGATGGAAACTGGAAAATGTTTGAACAAATAAAAATACTTACATGGCTCATATAATTTTTAACACCCTTCACAGATCTAAAGTCACTTTGTTAATTTAGGAACATAAAAATGCATTATGTATAACTTGGTTTGCTGGCTCCTGAAAGTATCATGATATCTTGAGAGATTGAAAATTTGAGGGGCAAAAAGAATACTGTGAAAGGAATTTCAATATTCCATGATAAAATAAAATGTCAATATTATTCTGTAAGCTGGTCAGTTATAGGCTGCTGATTAGATAGGGTCATTTCCCCAACCATGGGATTGCTGTAAATAGGTGCTCAAATTTCAGGGAAATGTGGGGACTGGATCCATGGGGGGCGGGGAGATGCTGGAGTTCTGGGTTGTGGTGACCTGAAGTCTAGATTTGGGAAACTTGGAGATATCTCTGATGTGTCCCATTGTGATATATTCTCAACTCCCAAAGGATGGGCCATTAACATTCTCTTTGCACCTCAGTAGACATTCAGGCACCCCTAGATTGATAAATGCATCTGTAGTATGAACACAATATTGAGCAAAGAAAAGACAACCGTGGTGAGATGCAGATGCTGGGTGGCCTTCAAGATCCACTCACTTAGTGACTAAAAGATTTGAGTACTCATACCAGTATTGCAGAAGTTGAGGAATATAAGCACATTCATTTGCAAAATCATATGATTGACTCAATTAGCAAATGACATTCTACTGTCCACAAGAATTAGTTGGAATGTGGTCCTTTTACCTCAATGGGTACAGTTTTTGTTGAATAGTTGAAGGAAGCCTCTCTCACTGGAAACAAAGAAGTGTAGCTTCTAATTGATATTAGTCATGGCTGAGAAATCTGACATTCTTTAGGAATTTATCAAAGGACAAGGTCCAGGTGTCTTTAAAAAATTCTTGTGTATATTTAAGGTATACTATATGGTATAAAGAGGTAAATATAGATAGTAAAATGGTTATTAGAGTGAATTAAATGAACGTATCTATCATCTCATATTGTCACCCCCCCTTATATGGCATGACCAGCTATAGTCTACTCAACTAGCAAAAATCCCAAATATGAACTACAGTCCTCATGTTGCAGTATTCTTGAAATGGAATTTCATTGTAAGTATCAGAGGAGGATGTCTTGCAATCATTAATAGTTTATTGTTT
Source organism: Castor canadensis (assembly GCF_047511655.1). Lineage (NCBI taxonomy): Eukaryota > Metazoa > Chordata > Mammalia > Rodentia > Castoridae > Castor > Castor canadensis. Next base: position 123,223,499 of record NC_133405.1, on the reverse strand, counting down.
TGCAAGCACATTTCAGAAAACTAACTGGCTACATTCCAACTTGAAAGAGCAAATTAGAATAAACAATCCCACCTGGCTTAGCTACCTATTTTATTTGGGCAATTGGCTGTTCTCTTGGCATGTAGTAGTGAGCACTCAACAGCTGGTGCTCTCCCACCCATGAGGCATTTCTTTTCAGAAGATAATTACTTCAGAGATTGACAAAGAGCTGAGATCTGAGCTGGGATTATTCAGGAACAAGGATATACCAACATTTTAGGATATCACGTTTTAAAATAATGATGCTCATCAAATGAAAGTCTTTTCTCTTTAAGATGCATTGGAAGTATTTCCCCCTAAGAATGAGGAACAAGATTTTAAAAGACTTTTTCCTTCAAATATTAATAGAAGAAAGCATGTAAACTTATTGAATGTGAGCCTGTGCACATGACAGGGAATTTTCTCTTGGTGAGATGCCAGCAATCAATAGAATAAAAACAAAATGAAACACTGTTTGGGCATTTGCATTATTTTTAACTTATGAAGTATTTTTCATTCTATCATGCTTTCTGCCTGGCACATGAATCATGCAATACACACCTGGCTAACATATACATACATACATATATATGTATACGTGTATGTATATATATATATTTAACCACCATAAAAATATTAACCACCATTACTACTCACAAACCCAGTAAAGTATGTAGCATTCTATACTTGATCATTCTACCATTTACCATACTTTTTTTGTAAGTACTGCTTTACTTGTCTTTATTCCCAAAAGACAGACTATAATATGGCTCCCAGGATCCCTACCTCCTGCTGTTTACACTCATATAATTTCCTATCCTCAATTTTGGGATCTGTGACTTGTTCTAACCAATAGAATACAATAAACATGATGGAAAATCACTCCTATGCTACATTGTGTAAAACTGTCTTGCTCTCAAGCTCACTCTATAGAGTCTCCTGGGTAGCTTTGAAGAAGCCAGTTGCATGAGTCCTATAGCTGCAAAGGAAAGGAATTCTGTAGTGACCTAGATGAGTTTGGACACTGACCTTTCCTCAGTTGAGCCTCCAGATGAGAGTTCAGCCCTTGCCGACACCTTGATTACAGCTTTGTGATACCCTAATCAAAAGAACTGGTTAACTTGTGCTTGGATTCCTGACCCACAGAAACTGAGATAAATGAATCTTGTTTTAAGCCACTAAGTTTGTGATGATTTATTGTGCAGCATAGAAAAGTAATATGCCAATGAAGGAACAAAGTCATTGAGGATAGGGAAAATAAGTGAGATGTTTCAAGGCCCTGTCTCCCAGGGTCTAGCAGAATGACTGGGTGCATTTTTAGTAAACATTTATTTAATATATAAGTATCTATTAAAAACTAATAACTTCTGTGTGCTGAAGTAAAGTCTGTATGCTGCATCAGAGAGTAGGGCATACTTCTGGGTGGACTTGACTCTGTGCTTCTGCATTAGACACTTGTCATTGCTTTTAGGCTCATGTGATCCTACTTCTTGCTGGCTTACATAGCCTCTGGGATTTCTATATATTATGTGTGCTTCAGTGGATTGACTCAGTTTACCTCTTTTCTAGTACAATTTTGTTTTTACTTTTAGTTTCCCCAATTTGTCTTACCTCCACTCAGTTCCTTAAAATTGAAAGGATAGTGTTTTAGAATAAGGTAGTTCTATGGGTTAAACTTAGGGCCTTGTGCTTGCTTGGCAGGCATTCTACCACTTGAGTCACTCTGTCAGCCCCTTTATATTGAGATAGGGTCTTACCTTATGTCCAGTTTGGCCAGGACCACAATCCTCCTATTTGTGCTTCCCTGCATAGCTGGAACGACAGGTGCATGCCATTGCACCCAGACATTGATTAGATGGGGGTCTCACAAACTTTTTGCTGAGGCTGGCCTCAAACTGTGATCTCCTGATCTCTGCCTTCTGAGTATCTAAGATTACTACTACTTGAGCCACTATGCCTAGCTAATCCATGATCACTTTCTATCTTTAGATTTGCTGGACTTCTAACGATCGCAATTTCCTCTGGATACATCTCTATTCCTAAATTTTCATAACATCACACATACTATTTATACATCATTTTCTTCCACTGAGCTGTGAACTCTGAAAAAGCAGGGTTTTACCTTATTTTGTCTAATTGACAATGCAAAAATTCCTCGAGCATTATTTTCATCACAGGCTCTATACTAGGCCCTTTCTTTGTGCCATTTCATTTTATTTGTAATATGACCACATGAAGTGGGTACTATCATTCTTTTCATTTTCCATCTAGGAATGTGAGGTTAGAGAACGCAATTTTCTTAAGTCCCACTGTCAGTAATTAGTGGAACCAGGAATTCTGAACCCCAGCATATAATGCAGTGATACATATTCACAAGATGCTTCACTGTGTGAGGCCCAGGCTGGGACCACCTAAAGGGACTATCTCATCTTGAACATTTATGAATCTACTTGTGTTTTCCAAGCAAGCCTCTGTGTGGAGAGTTAGAATAGAAATTCAACTCTGGTTGTTAGCATGAAGCACCTTGATTTGAGTTCTGGCATCCTATTGTTCTATCAATACCTGGCATTTGGAAAACATGACAGAATGGTCTTAGAATTCTTACTTTAAGGAATCATTTCTGTGCTCAGGCTGTAGTGAAACATTTTCTTGTTAATGTACATTTTTCTCCAGGAGGCAATTAGCTCGCCTGGGTGGAAAGAATGTACCCTGTTCTCTGGTTGAGTGACCACACAAAGCCCTTCATGGTTAGCTTGGTAATGTGGCTAGGGACAAGAGGGGTAGAAAGATGAATGGGTGGCATTCTTTGCAGTTAGACCTCTTGAGCTGTAATAGTGATTGTTCAGCCTTCATCATCTTTAAAAATTGTCTGTTCTTTAAAATCTAAGCATGAATTTTTTAAGTTACTGAGTGCTGTGGAATAATTTCACCCTCAGAAAATGTCTATTGCGATGCTGCTTGAAATCTTTTTATGATTAACTTTATTTTTTTTTTCTTGAAACCGCGTCTTACTCTGTAGCCCAGGCTGGTCTTGAACTTGTGATCCTCCTGCTTCAGCTCCCAAGTACTGAAATTGCTGGCATGTGCCACCATGCCCTGCTCTTATGACTGAGTTTTCAATGGAGTATCTACAATGTGAAATTCCTTCCTTCCTTCCCTTCCTCCTTCCTCTTCTTCTTTCTTCTCTCCTTTTACCTTTCTTCCTCCCTTTCTTCAAACATTTATTTCATACCTACCAGGTGCTAAGGTTAAATATCTCATATCTTGTGGAGCATGTGGGATGGTTATTTACAGAAATAAATATGAAAATAAGGTAATAAACAAAAATATCTAGTTTTACATATTATGATGAAGAAAAAGGGGTGATATGATGGAGAGAGATTAGTGGGGTAATTCTTTAGGTTGAGTGATCAGAAAAGATCTTTTCATGAAATTTTCAGTTAGGACATAAAAATCCCAGCCACACAAAATCCTGGTGAAAGAGAACTGTAGGCAGAGAGAACAGGTAATACAAAGCTTTTAAGGTGGGAGTGAGCTTGGTGGGTTTGAGGGACACCAATGAAGTCACTGTGACTGACTGTGGTGGGTCATAGGGAAAGGGGTGAGAGACAAAGCTGTAAACATGGACAAGGCCTAGATCAAGTAAGGCCATGTAAACCATAATAAACACACTTGGTGATTTGTTCCAAATATAATAGATAGCAACAAGCTGGTTTGAAGTATGAAAACAAGGACCTGATTCATTATTATGTAAGATGTGTTACTGCATGGTAGAAACATATGTATTTGTTATGTTAATTCTTTTATAGTTCTAAAATATTTCATATTTTAAAAGATTATTCTTATTACTAAGTGCAAAATTGATTGTTATAGGACAAGAATGAAGGTAAAGGGATGAGACAGGAGCCCACTGTGTTTCAGGTTGTAGATAAAGGTGGGTAGAATTGGTGGTAGATGGTGTGAGGAAGAGAAGATGACAGATTCAAGATGTGCTTTGGAGATAAATTGACAAAACTTGCTGATAGTGGAGCATTAAAGAAAAATATAAATAAAAGATACGTTTTGCTTATGCAATTGACTAAAACATTGTGTTATTTCTTGAGATGGCAAAAACTGGGAGAACTACAGGTTTTGGTAGTAGGGTGATGAAAAGTTCCCTTTGGGCTATCTTAAGCATGGGTTACCTATTAGATCTTCAAAGGGAGAGGGCAGGAGGGATAAAATAGGCTGGAGATGGAGCTCTGGGGTCATCAGTTTATCAGTGGTCTCTAAGGCCATGGGTAAGATGCGAACACACAACTAGGGTATAGATGAAGATAAAGAGGCCCAGAAATGAGCCACAGAACACTCCAAGATGGATGTCAAAGATAAGAGGAGAAACCAGCTGAGACTGGTCAGTGAGAGAGAGAGAGAATCAGGAGAGTGTAAAACTGAGAAAACCCAAGAGAAAAAAATTTCAAGTAGGACAGAATAGTCAAAAGCTATTTTAAAACATTTTTATGCTGTAGTGTCTTTTGTAAGCCTATAGACTACTTCTTAGAAAATTATTCTTTTTTTTTTTTTTTTTTGCAGTACTGGGGTTGTAGCTCAGAGCTTCACACTTGCTAGGCAAGTGTTCTATCAGATGAGCTTTTTTTCCTGTGGTTATCTTTCAGATAAATTCTTTTACCTGGGTCCACCTCAGACTGCAATCCTCCTACTTCTGCCTCCTACATAACCATATCTGGCTCATTTTTTTGAGATAGGGTCTTGCTAACTTTTTGCCCCCACTGACCTCAAACTGCAATTCTCCTATCTCTGCCTCTGAAGTAGTTGATATTAGAAAAGTGTTCTTAAATGTGCAACATAAAATATGTAGGGTTACACAAGAAGGTAGAAGTATCAAAATATCAAAACACAAAGTTAATTGTAGTGTATGTTTTTATATTAAGGTTGGATCATTAGATCTAGTGATAGGTCTAATGACAATTGAAATCTCTAAGTAGTGATGAACAGCAATGATGTTTTAAGATATCACTATCTCTGGTGTCATATTTATGATATAATGTGAAAAAGTAAAATATAATATGTAATATGAAAATGCTTGTGGTTTTTCCTTGTGACAAGGTCACAGGTATTGTTAATACTACCATGGTTTGATAGTCATGCTTAAAACTCAAGGCAATGCTAATTTTTGTTTAGTTATTGGTGAAAAATAAAGACACATTTTCCACAGAAAAGTTCACAGAGTATCTGATTTCAAAACCACTGGTCTAATGTTCAGAGATAACTCTTCAGAAATGACACTCCTCAGTTGTGTGGATTCTTCTACATGGTGACTTATTTTGCTATATTTGACTAACGTTGAGCAATAAACTTAGGCTTGTCAATGTTCTATTTCACTGTTAGAAAATGACATTAAAGGGGCACAAGAGCAATGACAGAGGGAGTGGGTGGAGTGGGGAGGGCAATTCTGAATATTCTTTTCTTTAGTTACTTATGTTGAAGAACATTAATATTCATGAAGATGTCTAATATTAAAACAGATTTGGAAGTGAATTCACCAGGGCAGAAACGTTTAAATCTGCCTCGATTCCAATTATTTGATGTTCAGAATATTTTATTGGAAGGAAGGATAGGCATTCTTATAAAGGTTCTCTCTTTGTTCTTTATGTTGCCTCCTTGAAAGTTTTAGAATATCTATTACAGTGCTCTCTCCCTCTAATTACACACTGATATATAACATATACATAACTCAGGGTCTTTAAAACATAATACCCAGATTATGGGTATGTTATTCATTTTAGAATTTCAAAAGTAGGTGCTTAGAAAACATTTGTTGACTTCTGGATAAAAATAGTTTCCTTAATTTCACATTCTACCACAAATTCTCCTCATTAAATAGGACTAAAACTCTAAACACTGGGCTGGAAGCATGGCTCAAGTAGTAGAGCACATGCCTAGCAAGCATAAGGCCCTGAGTTCAAACAACAGTATTGCAAAAAATTAAAACAATAACAAAACCTTCTAAATATTTTTACCTGTTTCAACATCCCACCAATTCTATGGTGAAAAGCCCTTCATATTCATTTGTCTCATGTTATACTTCAGTGCGGAGTCAGCAAAACTATGACTTATGGTCTGATTTTGTACAACCAGCAAACCAAAAACACTTTTTAATGTTTGCATAAATTTGAAAAAACAAAAACAAAAAACATACAACATGTAACTGAGACTTATGTGACCTATAAAACCTAACCTATGTTCTATCTGACTTTACAGAAAGAGTTGACTGGTCTATGTTTAATCTACTTTTACAGAAAAAGTTTGCTGCTCTTTACATGGTTACTTTGGGGTGTGCCAGCATATTTGCACATACCTAGAAATCTTTCTCAGCCCCCTTCTTCAAATAATATATTTTGTCCTCTAGACCACTATGGAGGACATATAATTAGAAGACTTGACTTGGCCAATCCTAGTTTATCATACCCTAACAGTTATGTTTGGTCTAAGAGGTGAACTTATGAAACTAGTGTCCTTCTCATAGAATTCATATGTAAGAAATTCCTTCTCTTTTCACTGTGGTCACTAAGCTTAGATAAACTAACTATGGATGTGGACATGGTAGAAGAGAATTTGCAGTAGGAAAGTGTTTGAGCACTGCCATTTAAAGCCATATCCATTCTTTTCTTTGTGTTATCTGAGTTGGCAATGTCCTTTTGTTGTTTAACCTTATTTAGTCTCATTTCTATCACTTGTAAGCAAAATACCTCTTCATAATTCAAATATGTCACAACTCTTTCAACAGTTCCATAGGAAACTCAACATTTTGTTTCTTGCGTAATTGAAAAGCTGCAGGGTGATGATACATATTGCTACAAAATAGTGAACACGTTCAGTGTTATTAGCACAGGGCAGTGTTTTACAAAATCATGAAGTATGTATTACTTTGACACATTATAGAAGGGGGAATAAAACTCAGAGTTTAGGTAATTTAAAATCTCACAGCTAAGTAAGTGGGAGAGCTGAGATAACACATTCTTTGTGACTTCAGAGTTCATGTAAATTTTATTGTGGTCATCAGATTTAAGTGATATGATAAAATAGGGTGTTATTATATTCATCCCTTATAACTCAGCATACCAATAAATCAGGACATTTTAGGGATGAAATGGAGCAACACTATTTTGTCATTGCGTATAAATATTAAAAAATTGAAATACATGCTAACAACTTGGCTGTTAAGGCTCTACGGATTTAAAATGTCATAAACATCTATACAAGGTACAGTGTCCCATTATTTAGCTGAGAAATATATGAATTTGAGAATACAGGAATGGTTTATAATTAGCTGTCTTAGCTCAAATTCCCTCAAGCCTGGGGCAAGGATTAATTGCTAGTACTTCATTGGGGAAGTACAAACTCATGGCAGTAAAAGTTAAGATAAAGGAGGTAAGGCAGAGAAGTGAGGGAGGCAATGCAAGGTCATATGTGCTGGTACTTCTCAGTGAGCTCAAAAAGACAAAGCCGACTGCATGGCAGGTGTGTCAAGTCACTCAAGATGTCTTTGAATGTTACAAACTGTGTGGATAAACTGTATCTAAACAGTCCATGGGAGGAAGGATGGAGAATTGATGGTTCAAGCTTCCTCCAATCACCTATTTCCCACCAGTTGGAGTTTCACCAAAGGGAACAAACTCTCCTGCTCTTCTCAGATACATTGCCCTGACTTTGGCATCCCAGAGAAAGTTCCATCCCATGCCCTGTGACGTAGTGTTCCATCCTAATTCAGTATAAGAAGAGTCAGAAACACCAGGTATACGGCTGACCACCAGGGTCCAGGCAGAGGACAAGGAAAAGCACTCAGCACACCTGATCCCAGATGGTGGAACTCACAAGCCTGAGGAGAGTCAGTGGACCATGGAAATGGGTGATGCAGAGCAGGCAGCTATGGGCCCAGGTGGCAATGGTTCAGCTTCTGAGAATGCACAAAAATGTGATATCATATAACCATTGAATAACCACTGGAAGTCATAAATTCTCAAGTACTAATATATTATGCCAAAGATCATGAACTCCCTAAAGAAATGAATGCTAGTTTGCTTTGCGTATACAATAAGATAAACAATTCAAATTTGGTCTTGATCAGATATTAAAGAATTTTTCTTCAGCTCCAACAGAGATGATTTATCTAAGTCTGAACATTTACTAAAGCTTAATTTAGGTTGATGTGCTAGACCGGTATTTTTCATTTTTAATGTGGTGAACTGTTATTATGAATTAGATCTTCCATCATGGAAAGAGCAGCTTCCAATTCTTGAAGGCAGCCAGTAGTGAATGGTTATCTAAGTAATGGCTCATCTGTCAGTGTAAACTGGATTCAGAGTATGTATATACTATACACACATACACATATTCATTTCTTTACTGTTAACATGGTTGAAAATAATAAAATGTTCTATTTTGTACTTCCTGACTTCTCATGGGACACCCATAAAGCATCTATAGTATCACATTGGCTTGGCTCTTTGTGCCTGAAAAGTTGAAAGAGTCATTTGCTATTTCAGATGAGATCCAGCACATTCGGGGGTGACATGGCCATAGATCTCATTGCCTATTTCAAATAACAAAAGTATATTCTTTCCCATAGTCTCAGAGGTGAAATCTGAAAAATGAAACATTTACAAAAGCACAATTTGATCTTTCACATGAAGGAGCCTGAAGTTGATAATACAGCCAGGAACGCACTCCTATTGTTTTTATTTTCTCCTTCCTGAGCATTCTTCCAGCTCAGCTGTTGTGGGCACCCCTGATGCTCCCTGAGCAGGGATTTTGAATGACTCCACAACAGATTGTTCTGACTAAGTCGTGTGCAACAAATCTTGGGAATTTTAGTTCATAGAAAACAAATGCCACTCCTTTATGGTCAAGAAAAATATTCCTATGATCACCTAGAATATTTTTATTTCTCTGATTAAATCAAGTTGGATCAAAATTGTTAAGGATTATTTTCTGAGAAAATCTGTTTTCATGGACTTTTAACTCTACAGTCTTAATGATCTCTGTGTTATTGGCAATCGTTGTTCTCAACAGGACTTGGTCCTAGTGCTCCAAATGGAAGAATCCAAGCAGAGCAAGTGGATGGGGTAAGGTAGAATAGCTTTATTGAGGGAAGGGGAGTCACCTGTTCTGCCAGGTGGGAAAAGGGAAGAAGAAGGGCCAGGGTCTCTTGGTATGTCAATTTTATACCACCTTGAACTTGGAGGTAGGGAGGTGTTATATCATCACCTACCTCTTCTCACCTCACCTATGTCCTAGGGGGAGGAGCCCTTGAGTCAAGAGGGGGAAGTCCCAGACTATCCCTAACCTAGTCTGCCTCAGCATGAGCCATTGCAACCAGCTCAAAAATGTCTTTTAGGCTCACATGTATAGCCCAGTGGCAGAGCACTTGCCTAGCATGTGTGAGGCCTTGGGTTCCAATCCCAGCATCACAAAAAGTAAATAAAATACCCCCCCCCACACAAAAAAAATCTCTTGGATTTTTCTAAAAGTTTGAGCTCTAAAGTAATTCTAACAGTCTTGTCAAAAGCAATATCTTCTCCTCCTTGTAGCATAAACTCTGGCTTAGTGAACTTAAATTCTGGGAATTGCTTTGGCATAGACTTATAAGATATAGAGGCAGTGGCCAGGAAGCCAACTGACATTAGGGATTTAGCTAATGAAACACCTTCCAGGAAATAGTCCTGGGTCAGATCCATTATGCCTAATTGTTCACATGTTTCATACTTGTGCACCTCCATCGGAAGTATAACCATCTCTGCAGTGGAGATTTCAGCCTTCAGTTGATAAAAAGTTAACTCATAATCATTAAGGTTAAAAGGGAGAAAACCAGTTTTAAAAGTCTGAAATGCAAATAGTGAGATAAAGTGGGGTTTTAGGTAAATTCTTAATTTTTTCCTGGAAGCACCCATTGGCAGAGCATTTTAGTTAACAATAGGCTTTGTTAAAACTAATAGATGAAGGCAACCTTGTGTTCAGCCTTCTAGCAGAGGTATTTGAAACACAAGATTCTGCTTTTCAGCCTCGAATTATAGCCAATACTGCCATTAGTGAAGGAATAGTGATATTACTGTCTAAAGGAAAAAAAAAAACTATGGAAAATGGGAGAAGCCAAAAGACATTGCTTATTTGTAGAGCATGAAATAAAGGAACAATGAATTACCTGAAAGTTCTTGCCTCTGCTGTGGCAATTTTACTCTACCATTTGATATTAACATTCATGAAGAGATCTCTATAATTCTCTGAAGCCCAGGAGCAATATCCCTTGCCATTCAGATAATCCATCACTTTGAAGGGTGGGCAGATAATAGGAATGTATGTTTCATTTATTGCTCCCTGCCAGTAGAGGAAATGACAGTCATATCAAAACTTGCTTGATGTGTGGGAGTGGGTTAATTATATGCCCAAGTTCAATCCTGACCAGGGTGTGGTCAGCATCTTTCCTCTCTGAGGTGTGCAGCATAAGAATGGGAGAATCCTTTTGAGCTGTCTTAGTTGCAACCAAAATGAATTTGCGTAGCTCTGTGGTTACCAAGTGACACATTTGTGAGGTGGAAGGATGGACAGATGGGGCACTCAGTCGTGTAGTAGAGTCTCTGACACAGGGAATGTCGCATATTTAGCAACCTCACCACCATCAAAATTGGAAAATACTAATCAAGTTTTAGCAGGTATTGTTATTGGAAAAAATGGTTTTCTTCACCGAAGTCCTTTCTAGCAGTAACAAAACATGGGGCATTCAAGCCTACCACCACCCCCCAAAGAAAACATCCAGATGCACAGTATTACAAACCAGAGATATTCAATCATATGCCCAGAGTCCAACATTTTATACATTGCAAGCGTTGGAAATTTATACCATGATTAAATAAAGTTAGAAATGTGATTACAGGGTCCCTGAATTATTATAGCTCTCATTATACGATTAAACTCACCATGGTCTCTTTCTACTATTCCTGTTCATTGTGTGTTTGCTTTCCCACACATGTTTTTGATTCTCTGACTACAGTGCCATCACACTATTGGAAACTAGCCTAACCATATGTTTGTAGAAGCCATCTTTGACAGGTAAGAAAATGGACACTCACTGAGATGAATCCAAGGTGATTCAGTTAATACATGTCAGAGCCAAGGTTCGACCTCAGTTTTGTTTACTTTCTGGGTACTGTGATTTTTATTCCTCCTATCAATATTGCCAGAGGACATTTATATGATTTGTACTAAGGGTCATCATCTGTGAATTAATGCATCTCCTAAACATGTACTGAAGAACTAGTTGTATTATGCTGAGCACTGATGAGCAAATGAAGACATGGTCTTTTTGAGATCTGGAAAACCACTTCTAGCTGGTATATCATCACCAATAACTAAAACACAGGGTAATATATCATAAAGACCTCTAAGAACATTAAGGATAGTGCTTGAACTGTGCCTGTGGAGTTTGGGAAGATTCACAGAGGGCACAACATTTAAAATTAGTCTTGAGAAATAAGTAGAGATTTGTGGTAAAATAGATCTTTGTGATTTAACTTTCTAGTGGGATCCTCGGCAAGCCAATTGAATTTTTGGATTCTTAGTCCTTGCCCATCTCTAAAGTTTGTTATGAAGATGAAATGAGATTTAAAGTAATTTGGTAACTTTCATGTGATATTTTGAGAAGTATTTCAAGAATTGTGTAAGCAATCCCCATAAAGATAGGAGGTGAGGCCTAGTCTACTAGAAAAACAGTCTATTAGAATAACATTTTTAGAAAGGTTATTGTTGGGAATATTCATAGTCTTCAGTGAAAATGGTACAGGCAATTGCCAAATTTCTAAGATGGGCCTCTAAGCACAACTCAGATAATTTCTAAGGAAATTGTCTAGCAATCAGCAATGGACATCTATGCTCACATGGAATGGCCAAGGACATGCCTTATGAATAGTCTGGGGCATTAGCTCTAAAGGAAGGACTTTGTTTTGGCTCTAACTCATAAAATATACAATTTTCAAGGTAAACTTGAATCTGCCACTTTTATCTTCTTTTATCACCTAGGATAATTGATATGTAGAAAATAGTAATAGAAAAAAATATCCCTGGGTCCCATGAGTCAAGGATATCATGACTGAGAGAACGTTTTAATAACAGAAAAATGCAAAGTTGATGGATGCTGAAGTGGGCTGTTTTGTAATCGCCACATAATAAAGAGTAAACATTTAAAGGATTTATTTTTGGTGGTGTTGGGTATCAAAACCAAGCCTCTTGCACTCTAGACAAGTGTTCTACCACTAAGTTACATCCCCAGTCTGATACTAATAATTTAAAATTGAACTGCTCATAAACCACAGGTAGTATCCACATTCATCTTTTCCATAGTTTATCAACCAAATGCTAAAGGAACACACTGTATTATGTTTTGTGTGCAAATTCTGCATACCATCAGTTTACTCATGATGAGGGTCAGTGCTGTATGGATTAGCTATTGCCATGTAACAATCCACTCTATAATTCAGTAGCTTAAAACAATGCCATCTATTACTACTAATGTGTCTACAGATTGGTGGGATGGTTTTACTAAACTAAACTAAGCCCCATGAGACTTATGTTTCTTGGGTTAGCTATGTGTCAGCTAGGACACAATTGAGATTATCTTGATTCCTAGAAGGGAGATGAGCAGAGATATAGTTTTGAAGCACAATCATATGTGCTGGGGTTGTATTTTTCCCTTATGGGGAGGAGCCAATTTCACTTTACATAATTCAGGTAAGATAATGAGTGTGGTTAAACTTCCTTCATTTTATTTTGGCAGTACTGGGGTTTGCGCTCATGGCCTTGAGCTTGCCAAGCATGTACTCTGCCATTTGAGTTATGCCTCCCCCGCACCAGCACTTTTTACTTTAGTTATTTTTCAGATAGGGTCTCACAGTTTTGTATGGGGCCAGGTCTGCAATCCTCCTACCTATACCTCCTGCATAGCTAAAATTATAGTAATACATCATCACACCTCAGTTTATTGCTTGACATGGGGCTCTCACTAACTTTTTACCTGGGCTGGACTTGAACCACAACCCTCCTGATCTCTGCCTCCTGAGTAGCTGGGATTATAGCCGTTCAACACAATGCCTGGAAAGTAGCTACATTTCTTATTAAAAGGAGATGTAAAAGCTAGCATTATCTTGGTTTGCATAGCCCATCAGTAGACTAGATCACAGCCTATGTCAATTACTTTGAGAAGCTTCAGGAAACCCCTTTAGGTTCAGCCTTACTTTTGGGGGTCTGTTTTAAAAAGGTAATGACTTTGAGAGAGCTATGGAACTGAAGTGATTATCAATGATCTATCATTTAGGGTAGGAAAAGAGGGGCATTGAAAGGTAAAATTCAATATGACTTTACAGTTTTGACCCTTCATAGACCTAGCCCACTCCTGTCAGCCTTAAGTAATCCTGTTTTGGCAGTGAAAGTTAAGAGGGTGGTTTGAATGTTTAATGAATCAAATTGTTTAGATGTGATGGAAAGTGGTAGAGAAAAACAGAAGGCTCCCGGATGAAAGCAGAGGCTACTTAATACCACAAGTAGTGCACTGAGCTCTGGGAACACTGACAATTCTACTTTTTTTCTCTTCTTTTGAAATGGAATTGTATGTTTAATGGGAAAGGATGGAGTATTATATGGGAAATAGCTGCTTCTTAAGACCTCCTACCAAACTCCTCTGATTATAATTTGGTTTCATAATTATATTGAATCAGGTTGTAATCCCTTAAAAACTCAACACCCTTTACCTGCTAATAGTGCAATCAGTCTAAATGCCATTTATAGTCTAGAGCTGAAAACAGTATTTAAAACCAATTTCAGTCTCAGTTCATGAAAAAACCCCATCACTCTATCTTATTTATAATAAACTCATTCGAGTAGATCCAGGCACAATATAAACAAGTGATGAAAAATCCCTAGGAGGTTTGGGCTCATACATTCTGAGCAGACATGCTCTGGAAAACACAGACATTTTCAGAAAACTGCAGTCTGCTGAAAATGCCAGAAGACTTCGGGAGACTGGACTCTTCATTAGGCCTTGGCATCTTTCATTGTTTTTGCATATAGGATGGTGTTAACACTTTCATCTGATCATGTGTGTCCAACCCCTTTTTTTTAACCCTCTTCCAAAGGACAAATTCTAAGGGCATCAGAGAAGCTGTGTGTATGGGATTCAGGTATGTGAATACTGCAAAGTGATCCAAATCATAATCACTGAAAAGCCCACTATGGATGGGTTGGAAAGGCCAGGCAGTTTGTATGGAGACAGGGCAGCAGGTGAAGGACAGCTCAATGTGATAGAGTAGTGCAAAGTACAGAGGTTTCAAAGCACGATAGACCTATTTGAATTTTGACTCTACTATTATAGCTGTATGGTCTTAAGTTTACCTCTTAACCATTCTGAGTTTCAGTTCCAACATCAGTACAATAAAGCATATTTATCTGCAATTATAGTGGGATTATTTTTGGCAGTACTGGGGTTTGAACTAAGGGCCTTGCACTTGCCAGGCAGGTACTCTACCACTTTAGCCATGCCCCTAGCCCCTTTTGCTTTATATATTTTTGAGATAGGGGCTCACATTTATGTACCTGGTCAGTCTGGATGATGAGCCTCCTATTTATACTTCCTATGTAGCTGGAATGATAAGCATGTGCCACCACACTTGGCTTATTGGTTGAAATGGGATCTTGCTAATATTTTGCTCAGGCTGGCCTTGAATCATAATCCTCCTGACCTCCACCTCCCAAATAGCTAGGATTACAGATGTGAGCCACTGTGCCCAGTGTATTGCTGAATGTTTAGCTTAGATATTATTACTTAGCCTCTGGGTCATGTTATTTCCATTTTTCCTTCTTCCTTCTTCTGTATTTCTTCTCTAGTTCTTTCACTCAACACCTGTCTTGAGCACTGAACCAGATGCCATCAGTGCTCTGTCCGTGTTCTTTTGGATCCGTTTCCTGTTTTTATGCATATGACTCCTGTCATGCTGTTACTTCCAGACGCCAACATTTTCGTCATGCTGGCAAAGGTTTTCCCTCAAGCTGCCAAAACTCACTTTGCCTGCAGAATCAAAAGTGCCTAGAAATTAACATTCCCTTGTGGGCATTCTTTAAAAATAATTGATAGGTGGGAAGAAAGAAATCCTGTAGTCATTGTGCCCCCTAACAGTGACAGCTCTGAGCTGTGACCTAACTGTGCTCCAGGACTCCCCTATGGGATGGAGTCAAAGTTATCATCTATGGGAATTAATATCCTGTCTTTTTCCTCCTTCCTTTCCTAGTCCCATTTCCCTAGTTGCCTACTGGTTTCCAAGGAACACCTTCTAATAATCCATTTTCACATGAATTCTTATCCCAGGTCATATACCTTTCACATATTCCATATTGTTCTACGCCCTGGGAATGCATGAGCAAAATCAGATAGAGTATTACCTTCATGTTTTATTAACTGTAAAGTCATAGGGAGGAGCCACATTAAATAAGCTTTCATAATAAAGACTGCATCTTAGGGCCACGTGGTGGTTCATGCCTGTAATCCCAGTTGCTTGGGATGTGGAGATTGGAAGGGTGGTGATTCAAGACCAGTTCAGGCAAAAATTGATCAAGACCCTATCTGAAAAGTAACTAAGGCAAGAAAGAGCTGGAGGTGTGGTTCAGGTGCTAGAGTACTTGAGTTCAAACCCCACTACTAATATATATATATATTCAGCATAACTCTGCACTTTCTTTGTAGTGGAAAGAATATAGGTTTCAGAGTTATATAGGTTATAGAAATAGCTATATAGAAAAGAATATACATTTCAAACTTCTGAATTTGTGTCTCTCCCTACTCATTCACGTATTAGTTTTCTGGATAGCTACAGTGCCATAAATGAACCTCCCTTTTCATTTATACAATGAATGTACTAGTGCTTGCTCTACAAAACTCACAATATTGCTACAGGGATAACTAAAGTACAATATGTAAAAGCCTTTTAAAATGTATGGCACACAATCCCAAATTTAGTCATTACCTGGAGAAATTACGTCCATAAGCAAGAGGCTTTGAAAAATGAAAATACATTGTGTCACTTTATAGATCACACTACATATTTTATGAGGCATCAGTTTAAAAATTAAGTTTGATATTTTAATCCTTGCTGAATTAAACAAGTATGATTTGAGAGGGCCAGTGTAACATCATAAGCTTGGTATGGTTAAAATGAAGATCAGGCTGAGGCATAAAACAGGCAATGTTACCAAGAACAGTAAAATGTAAACACACCTCTGGAGTTCACTGACAAAGAACAGTGAGGAAGCAAGTCCTTTGAAGAAGCCCTGCCCCTGACATACTCCTTCACCCAGCGCCAAGGAATTAACAGCTGCCTCATGTAACTCATTTTCTGCTAAGGGGTTGCCAATCCTGTCTTCTCCTCTAACCCTGCAGCCAGATTCCCTTTGATATACACTATCTCTATATTAGCCACCAAAGTCAACATTTTTGTGGGAATCCCTGCACCTGCATGGCATTGCTTCTAGAAGCTGGAGCACTGAGATTCCCCATCATCCACAAGATGATTATGATGATGAAATCCAAAGTGGACTAAGCAAAAGAAAACATTTTCTGAGTGGATGGGAGGATATCTCCATGGTCTTAAGGTTGAGAATTGCATTCAGGCCTCACTAGGGATTAGAAATAGAACCTGAGAAATCAACACAAGTCAAAGTAGACCTCTCCTATCTATACCCATGTCTTTCTTTTGGATAACATGCTCTTTTATATCTTCTAATCTGTTATTGGCATCATATTTCATTTTTCAGTGCTTATTCTTCTGCTATGTTTATATAGGACATGCCATAGTCATCTCTAAATGATCCAGTTCACATCACTTTATTCTAACCTTTCTCTATCCTAATACCTAATGGTAAGAGACATTTTTGCTACCAATCTAGATTCTAAATTGGTTTCCCTCATTCAAGTGTTCGTTTTTGGTCCATTCATCTGGAGTCAATGAGTTGTGAGCACATAACATTGACATAGCTTCAGGGTCTTACTTCTCAGGGGAAGTGAAGTGGATCTCAGGGTGGGCATGTGTTTTAAAACACATTTACTATAATGATTCATATGATTTTCTGAGATTGCTAGCTATGTATCTAGCACTATCACTGATGTCTATTTAGTCCTCAGAAAAAAATCACAAAAATCAAGCAGCTGAAGATAAATCTGACAGAACCATCTGGAGTCCATGAAATTTAACATCATTATGGAATTGTCTTAAACCCATCTTTGTTTTAAAAGCCATGGTCTTTTAACAGTTCATTCCCAGGCAAGGAGGACTTACAGAGGAAAGGGTACTAATGAGGTCTTTTTACTAATATAGAATCTGTGATTATTCTGGCATATTTTTCAAAGGGATTAAAAATTATCCTATTAGTTTCTTGGATAGGGCTATTTCCCTATGAAATCTGGAAAAGCATCCATTTCAGTGAAGAGCAAACAAGCTCACATTATTGTCAACTATTTTATTAGCACTGAAATTAGACTACATTAACGCTGAGATGTTACTTTAATTTCTACAATCTGATTCATATTTTATGGCCAAAGTTAAATAAGATAAAAAGGAGAAAGAGACTCTGCTTTTGTGACTCTTAGAGATCTTTCCAGTTTGTTACCCTCTAAAGATAAACACTTTCTTTCAAGCAAGTAGCACTTGCAAAAGGTACAGAAAGTTATTGTTCTCCAGCAAAATGATTCCTCTTCAAAAAATGAATCCAGTATTAGAAAAAAGACAAGTTATTTTGTTTTCATGGAAAGGAGCATATAAACCTGGAAGGCAGCTGATTTGGTCATGGCAAAGAGCTTGGGAACTTTCAGGTAGGTTGAGATGAGACTGGATTATGAGGGGGGGGCCACTGGTTCAACTATCCACACCACTAACTTTTGGAGTGGAAAGACTTTCTTCCTGTAAACATAAATTAAGGCTTCAAAATATAGCAAATCTTGAACATAGTAAAGGTGCTCTTTGTAGTTTCAAAATGAATAATAACCTGATGATTTTGTCCTAGGCATGGAGAATCTTGTTCTTATTTTTATGGAGGCAGACTGTAGAGATCAAAGATGAACACAAGATTTTGTGAACCACAGGTCAGGAATGGGCTTTTCCTGTCATTGCTTGCATAGAAGTTGTCACACTTGTCAGCAAGCTGTTTGAGTAATGGGTTGGAGGTTTGTTCCATTTGCCACTCCAAGTCCACTTCCTACTGTATTTTCATCCTGCTGTGTCCCAGCAGGCTGCCTCTATGGGTTCTCTTGTCCTTTTGCTTCTAGCTGATTTTGACCAATGTGAATCCCAGGAAGAGGATGAGCAGGAGAATGTTATCAGTGTATTTATTCCACGAGCTCCCTCTCTGCCCAGTCACTGGAGTTCGTTACCTCTACTAAAGGCTCTAATTTCGGTCAGGGGGTCCATGCCGTTGCCTTTTTAGCCTGAAGAGTGGTAATGGCTACCTTATGTGCTATCTCTAGGGCAGTAGATTACTACTGTTGGGTTCCTTTAAATAGTCCTTTGTTAAACTCATCCCATTTAAATGTACCTTTCTTTTTCCTGCCGGCGACCTGACTGATACAAGTAGGGATAACCCTAACATTCTCCTATGAGTTTCTTTTCCTGGATCTACTTCAAACCCTCTAAAATTCTTCATGTTAGACAAAAGTCAACCAATGTGATGTTTTTCAGATGGTGGAAGAATGCACTGCCAAAGCTATCCTTTATGCCTTACTTCCCTTTGTAATTTCCCTATTAGAAGATGAAATCTTTCATTCTATTTAGAGATAAAATTTTTATTGCAAAGATATGTGGAAGGGACATCACATTCAGTAGTTTAAGAATTATCAAGAGAATTTGGGCCAGGTTCTAGACACTGAGAACACAAAGATTGTCCCTGATCTGAAGGAGTTCCCAGTGCAGGCCAATTATGGACAATAAATTCTTTATTGTTAGTATGTTTTGTAAGACAAATATCCAGGCTCTGAATTTTGATTGCAGAGAAAAGCTTAGGGAGGGTAGAAAAAGATGAAGGGGGAGGCAGTTTGTAGCTCTAGAGATATATAAGCTAGTTATGTCTCTCCTTCATCTTCCTGCCTTCCACCATTTTGGATTATTTTCAGAACCTGAAGGAACCTTGCTGGTAATTTACTCTATGTGCCTCTTTAACAGATTAAGAAATTGAGAGCTATAGGGTTTAAGTGTCTTACCCAAGTAACACAACTATATCCTTGACCTCAAGCATTTTCACAATGTCTTGATGAGCTGGTGAAGTGGCTCAAGTGCTAGAGCACCAGCTTAGCAAGAATGAGGCCCTGAGTTCAAACCTCAGTATTGCCAAAAAAAAGGCCTTGATAAAACTTCGTAGCACAGACAACTGAGGGTTTGAGCTGTGGATAGGGTTGGAAATGCCTATGCAGGAAAGAGTAAGAATATGTGGTGATGAAAAGGAAACTTGATTAGAAGGAAAGGCAAACATGGGTACCTCTCTGGGTGAATCTGAAAGACTTTTTGCTTATTTGTGATAAATAGTAAGGATAAAAAAACACAAAGCACTCCTATTTAACATCTTAGAAGTTTATACTACATCATTTTTGGAATTGGTAATTCCAAAAATTGGAATTGGAAATTTAGCACAGAACTATAGCAACTTAGTTGGTAAATTTTTCTGTCATATAAGTGACAGAATTGACATTTTAGATCCTTTTTAGGTATCCCAGGTGTGATATCTGGCTCCATTGAAATGGGCTTCATCAATTAAATATCTTTATTGCAGGGTCTCCTCTTTAATTTTTCCCTTCACTTGTCTAACCTTGATATTCATATTACTGAGGAAAGCTTTGGAGAGACAAAAAGCTGGCAGCCTTAAGGTAGGATTCTCAGAGAAAGCAAAAAGCACAAAAAGGAACATTCCTAGAGTGATGCAACCACACGATGGGTGGGCAGAAGTTTGGGATGGAGGCCAGATGAGATAATGTCTTGGATTAAGGCCATAGTGATAAGGGAAAAATGAGGCATGGTTTCCAGGTGGTATGTTTATTGCTTTTAATTTTGTTTAGAGAGGATGTCTGTCCAAAAGAGGTGAGTTTTGGAAGAAGAAATCTCATATTATAAATTGCACTTAGCATTTTGCAGTGTTAAGCTCACAATTATCCAAGCAGTGAATTTATAGCATGTGCATGTGTATGTACTGATGGACATATGCATATATCATTGCTATAGAGTTTTGCTGGAAGAGTACAAGATAAAAAATTTATATGAAATTATTTAGGTTACAGCGCTTACAGAGGCCCTATAACTGCATTCCAGATTTCCCCCACTCATTGGGAGACTACTGATGACAAACTGACAACTATTTATTCTCTATATCTAGGATTTATTAATAATGCTTTCAATATATCATCCAAAATATAGAATTGGTAGAGAAATTTCAAATTTCCTTCCTTTAATCTTATTATGTTAGTAAATTTTTATCACAGTGGAGCATACATGCAGAAAAGTACATAAATAATAAACATAGAGTACCATGAATTGTTACCAAGCAAATCCCATGTTATCAGAACCCAGATCAAGAAACAACCACTTTCCCAGAAGCTTCTTCTATGCCCCATTCTATTCATTCACTGCCTCTTCCACAAGGGTAAGTGGGGTACAAACATCTAACACCTGTATTTAAACTTAAAATAAATGCAGTCATATTGTACGTGCTGTTTGGGATCAGCTTCTTTTACTCATTAAGTTTTGAGATTCATATGTTATGGTGTGGAAACTATTTGTTTATTATCATTTCTCTACAGGAGTCTAACTTATCAAATGATATTCTTAAACTAGCGTGGGAATTTCAGAACGAGAGTCTGGTAGTTTCTCTTTGAGCAGTTGGCAGGCTATTGAATGAAAGACACTGAATCAGCTAGCAACTCTGAGTAATCTGACTTCTTAGACCATATAAAGGCTGATGATGTGTCTTTATGGGGAAAGAGTTTATTAGCTACAAAGTATAACATTCTATGGCTCAAGATTTTCTAGCTTTTCCCACCCCTAGCCATGGAAATGTTAGAGAGCTTGGTGCTCAAAAGGGGCTATCAGATTGTTTTCTGGATATTTCAGAGGACCCCAATGTCTTCTCATAAATTAAAGAAAAATAGACTCCAATAGACCTTACTCTCTTTCTCTGAACAAAGTAGCTACAACGTAAAAGCTTCACTGTATATTATGTTGTCAGTATTGTTTGGAAAAGAGACTGATATAGAAATGTGTAGTCAATAAGCTATGACCACTAGATCAAATTGCTCCTGGGACTCAAGGATAGGGATAGAAACATAACTAGGAGGATGGAGCAATGCAGTAGTTGGCTCCCGTTGGAAGAAAAAGTCCAATAAACACAGAGCAAATTTGAGCTTAGTGTGTGCAGTCAGGGTATTCTGAGTTCATTTGAGCTCATCTCCCATTAGCCATGTTTCTGAACAGACACTTTGTTGGTGTGTCTAGGGAGAGAGATTTTAATACACTCAAACGTTTGCTATTTGTCAAGCAAATCTAGTGTAATGAGAGCTTCAATGTCCTTCTGAGATGAACATTCAAAATTACTCATTTTAGGAATTATTCATGTGAAAACTATGAAAGCCCCAAGTAGGCACGTAATCTCCAGATATTTTGTTTACATGACTAATTTCTCTTATACTTGTTGACAAAAGATCCCCTAGAAATTTTTAGTACTTTTTTTTAAACCTTTATGCTGAGGGTCATTTAGTTGCTTCTTTCTTTTTTTAGTATTTTCAGCAATCTCCAAAGTGAGCCAAGAAGGCAGATTTACTTCCTTTAGATAAAAGAGCCTGGATATTTTCTTCTTTCCTGGTATAGGCAACAATTTTTCCTTTTGCCAATTTCCTTCTACTCATCAGGATTTAGGATAGAAGCAGAATATTTCTTTGACATGTAATAAGTAGATAACCTGGAGTCCTTATAAATTGTTACCTGTTTAAAGGAAATGTCAGCAGTATCACATCCTTCATGGTTCATCTGTTTGGCACTTGAGGGGGACAGTAAATGAATCTTTTGTGGCTAATGTGAGTCGGGGCAGTCTGTGCTACAGCCAAGTGAATGCTGTGGGCTTAGAAGGGGTTTCAACAAACTGATCTTAAATTTCTTTTTTAGACAAGTGTTGCTGAAATATGACTGTAACTTTGAAACTCTACAGTGGGGCACCACTTGGGAGCTGTAAAGTAGTATATGGGGAGAATGATTGAAGTATTTTATATGGAAAAATTGAGACCAGAGGGGGTACTAGAATTTTGAAAGTTAAATTTAGGGACTACTTTACAATCAAATCCTATGATTGTGATTGCTAGAATAGTCACTCACAACTACTTCCATTTTTCTGAATACCTTTAACATTCATTTGCTCTTTAATTTTGTTTGCAAATTTTGAGATTTAAAAAAATGTGACAGATGTGATTTACTACTGAAAATGTGTATTGAATGTATTACATGTTATTTATATAATTTTCTGAATAATCTGAGAAAATAGATATTGTGTCAACTTTACAGATGAAGAAACTGAGGCTTGGTGATATTAAGCAACTTGCCCAATATCGCCCAGCTAGTAAGTAGTAGAGACAGTATTTGATGCAAGGGGATCTTACAACAGAGTGGTTCTAACTACTAAACTCTCCAATGCTGTGAGTGCAAGTTTTGAGGAATATGTTAAATAGATGAATAATTAAATTAATTTAAAATTGTACATTTATTGATTTTGCATCTTAAATACAATTTTTATTCCATATTTTTGGCATTAAAATATAAACTTTATGTTGATAAAAATATATATGAATTTAATATAGAGATATAAAAATTCTACATATTAATGGGTACTATGTAGTGTTTCAATGTATGCATACATTTTGTGATATTTAAATTAGGTTAAACATACCTATTTGAAAGATTTATCATTTATTTATGTCAAAAACATGAAATATCCTTTCCTGTACCTTTTTGAAATATACAGCACATTAGTCACCTACAGTGCAATAGCATACCAGAACTTCTTGCTCCCATTGAACTATAGCTTAGTACCCATTGATCAACCTTTCCCAATCCCTTCCCTCTCTTACTCTCTCCAGCCTCTGGTAACCATAACTCCCTCAATGTAAAACCATATCCCAGTTGTCCTTCCATCTAAGCAAACCTAGAAACTAAGACATATCATTATGTGTAAATCCCTCAAAGTTACTAAAAACAAGAAATAGAACTGTCCTTTATAGATCAAGGAATTGTGACATGCATGATAAATAATTATAAAGTCAATGTGTCAAGGTCAACAAGATGCAGAGGTGATTTAGAAGTAGAATTTGGGTTGAAAATTGAGTAGGTAGGACTCTTACGTGAAAAACAATAGAGTTCACTCCATTATCTGTAGATGCATAGTTATAGAGAATGGAAGGGTACATTCACAGAAATGTAAAACATTCATCTGATTAGAGTATGGGTTATATTGGTGGTATGCCTGAGCTTGATTGACTCATTCAAGCTAAATATTCAGGATTTTCTACCAGCCATTTTTAAACCCCAGTAGCTTGAAATTGGTCATGGTGGAAGTATTTATGCCATGGAAATTGGCAAATACTGCTAATCAGAGATTTTTTTTGAAACACTTAAGAGGTGATTTTTTTCATAATTCTGGTTGAGTTTAAGAGAGAAGAGATTGGAAATGCTATTGAGAGCAGTGTTCAAATGTCCCTGAACTCTAGCCCAAGGTATGTACGCATTATTCAGTAATTCAGTGTGGCTATTCAGGTCAATTAGCAAGACATAACTAGTGAAGAGAACAATAATATTTAGGCATGGATTCTTTGACTCTTAGAGATGCAGGTATGAAAGAGACTTTAGTTGACTAAATTTTCATCTGATAATGGAACTTTACTTTCATTTCTCCTGAATAATCTATGTTCTCTAATTGGTTTAAAGAATATTTCAGTACTCGATTGTGTATGATATTTTTGCATATGGCTATTCTGTTTTGGTTAGGTGATAAAAACTAAGTTTAAGTACTAATTTTAAGCTGTGCTTTACAACTGTCTTGCGTGTGTTGATGCCCTCTTATTCTATGTTACAAAAAAGATTCATATAGGATTTAAAATAATGGAATTTGTTGTTGTGAGACTCTTATGAAAAACCTGATGCAAGAAAACCTTGACCTTCAAAATGGGTAATCTGATTATTCATAGCTACAAAGAATTTCTAGCCACACATGGTGGTTCAGGCCTATAATCCTAGCACTTGGGAGTCCAAAGCAGGAAGTCCACAAATTTGTGGTCAGCCTGAGATACATAGTAAAACCCTGTCTCAAAATCAAAGCTTGTTGCGATGGCTTGCATATGAATTCCTAGCTACTTGTGAGGTAGCCATCAGAGGATCACAATTTGAAGCCAGCTAGGAAAACAGTAAACCTCAGTCTCAACCAATAAAAAAAAGCTGGGTGTGGTGGCATGCACTTGTCATCCCAAGCTGGCCTGGGCATAAAATGAGATCCTATTCAAAAAATAACTAAAGCAAAAAGGGCTTGTAGCATGTTTCATGTAGTAGAGCAAGCATAAGACCTTGAACTCAAACCCCAGTACTGCCCCCCAAAAAACTTAAAGAATAATTTAAAAAATAAAATAAACTTCTCTGTTGCAGGCTTTCCTGGTTTTATAATTAAAATCTAATCTGAAAATTTACTTGTATATAAAGGTTGTTGAAACAAACATCTTGATGTCTTGACATATACCTGCACTCTGTGGTCCCTTGCAATTAATATCTTTATTAAAATGTGTCTCATTATAACAATAATCAGCTGGGTCTGATTATCTTGCTTCTTGAACTAAGTTTACAAATACGCTTTACAACAATCTGAGCAGGGTTTTTTAAAGTGGTTTGGATTAGTTCTTGGCCCATCAGATACTTTGCATTGTATTGGAAATATGATGACATTTTCATTTAGAATATCTGTTTTACCAGTTCTTCGGTATGCAAACTTAGACGAATTACTGGGCTTCTCTAAGCTTTCTTTTTGTCATTTGCAAAACTAACATAATTATAATACTTGGCTTGTCTTCCTGGGTAGTTGTGAGGACCAAATAAATAACATATAACCCTCCAAATCTATGAAGTCTGATTACTAATTAATTAGAAAAGTAAATTATTTGGTGGATTCCATTCTAGATGCATTCTGGTAAATTGTCATTTGATTCCACTCATCTTATTGTCTCTGTTTTGCTTAAGATCTTCCTGAATAAACTTAACCATTAGATTTGGAATCATGTATAATTCCTTATCCACAAAAATCCTATTTCTGTATGATTTATTCTTTGCTTTTATATTTCTTATGGTTATAGTCAGAGTTAGTTCTTTCATGTGGTATCTAAATTTGTACATGTATGAGGAATAGATAGTTATGAAAGCAAAACAGAGGGAAAAACTTAGAGATAAGGAAACAAACATCAGATGAATGTTATTAAGTCTTTTCTTTTCTGGAAGGCAATAAATGTATTCAATATACCAGTAGCTGTTAGGGACTGGATTAGTCACAAATAAGATGATAGAGATATTCCAGGGTTAACTTGAGCAGTCACTAGTCTGTCCTATGAATTTTCCAAAATTTCTTATACTTGAATTTTGGGGTTTGAGAAGGTGCAGTCATCTTAAAGACTTCATTAGAGTTGATTTGTTTAAGCTACTGATTGAGATTGTTCATATTTCAAAAATGTCAGTAAGACCAGTTATATGAATTCAAAGCCTCTGAGGCTTTACTCTAAATAGCACCATAGACTCGATCTTTTGAAGCTGCCTTGCAAGAGATTTCATTCATATGGAAGAGAGGCTAATATGGAGTGGAAAGGGCAAAAAAGTGTATAGATAACTCAAAGTTTACATTATAACCTAATTAGGATGTCTCAGGAAGTCTTTTTTTTTCATATATGAAGGGACAGTTAAGATAAAACATGGAGGTGATCTTTAGCAAAGCCAATGTAGAAGCTTAAGCCTCAGAGAGGAAGCTGACAGAAACCACTCAGTTGACTCAAGTAAGTTTTAGGATCCATAGAGTAACGTGCAAAGTTTAGAGGAGCACGGGTAGAAAGAATTACAGTGTTTTATTCTAGAACATTCTCATTTTTCAAATGAGGGAAAGGAGAAAGGTTTAATGGCTTACCCGTGTGAGTCAAATGTTCTTGATAATAAGGTACCTGGAGCTACTGGGCAGTACTTCTCTAACTTCAGGTGACTATTTTCTTGTAGAATGCTAGAAATGGCTTCAGGTTCAGAAGGTCAAAGACCACATGTTTCCTCTCAGAATATGTGGAATATAGACCTAATACAAATATGCAAAACAGGTCACGTTAAGGGAAGGTCACATACAAGAGAGAGATGGTAAAAGAAGGAAATTAAGAAGGTGAATGTGGTTGATGTACTTCCTATATGAGAATTTTAAAACCTGTTGAAATCACCATAAGAAAGGGACTAAGGTAGAAAGAAGAAAAATAGAGGAGATGAACCAATTTGGGTTATAATATATATAGAGAGAGAGATGGAAATGTGACAAGGAAACTCCCTACATAGCTATCTTGAATAAACAAAATGTTTTTTTTTTCTTTTACGAAATCAGAGAACAAGAAGGCAGAACAGGTCTTGCCTGGGGAGAGGTGAGTGTTGGTACCAGTGGGAAGGAGGAAGATGTGAAGAAAAGGTGTTGGGAGGGTGAATATGGTGCAAATACTATGTAAATGGAAAAATAAGACCTGTTGAAACTATTCCAAGAATAGGGGCAGGGAGGACAAAGGAGAATGATGGAGAGGGTGAATTCAAGTATGATGTATTTGATATATTGTAAGAACTTTTGTAAATGCCACAATGTACCCCAGTACAACAATAAAAAATGTATTTAAAAAAAGAAATGGTTTCTTTAGTGCTTTTTACTCAGATTTGTGTCAATGCCGTCTTGAACATCTCCATCTTGCTGTCTTCAGGCTTTCTCTTTTATTTTTAATCAAAGGCAACTGGAATTTATTTATTTTTAAGTATTTCTTGATGGTCTATAAAAACCAGGTCCCATGCTAGCCATAGGTAATACAATGGCAAGGGAGAAAATATAATGTAAACACAGTGAAGTTATGACTGATTGTCCCAGATGTATAATCTTTCCTTGAGAGTACATTCAATATATGTAAATTAAATAGAAACCAAATTTGGGGATCACAAAGTGATCCAGTCATCTGTAATGTATTATTTCTCCAATTCAAATCGCTCAAAGAAAAAACATCATATCATATTGCCTGGAGATGGTGAAGGTTCGTTGCTTCCCTTTCATATTTCTTACTGAGGTTGCCTAAGGGGCCATAGACAATATTCAGTTTTCAGTTTTATGAATTTATGTCCTTGAGGCTTGGATGCAAAACGAATTCATTTTCTGTAGGATGTCCCTGTAGATTTGCTTGGTTCAAGCTTATATTCCTAATAGATTTGTTTAAGAACCTCAAAACATAATGAAACTTTCCTATTCATGGCCATGCAACAACTCCGTTCATGCCTACCTGAGCCAAAATAATGCAAAACAATACAAATACATTTTCTACTCTTAGGTAGCATGTTAATGTCCACTGTTGAGTTTGAATATCTAAAAGAAAGCTACAACTTACACATTGAGCCAAGGGCAGGCCAGATAAGTTTTTGTAAGATTATTGCAAATGTAAAGCAGCTCAAAATTTGAAACCTTTCAAAATATAAGGATGAAAACAATATATAAGGACGAGTAGTTAGAAAATTCTGTTATCTTGTGAGAAGCTATGAAAATAATGAAGATATATTAAATGTTCAGAAAAATATTTTGACTTTCACTGGTCTTCAAGTTGAAAGACTATAGCTTGAAATGTTTCAAAAAGCTTTTTACACAGAATTTGCAATTTCGTAATTATCACTATATATATAGTTGCAGCTTTTCTCATAAGGAGCTCATGCATCAGAGCATTTACATACCACTTCCACGCAACCTGATAATGTGGGGTGCACGGCTTCTGTGTAGAAGTTATTCCAACTCAGAACTAATAGGGCTTCTGTTTGGTCTAAACTTTTCCTAGGAATAATAGTGACATTAGGAAATGCTCAGAGAATAACACCAAGATTTTGGATCACCATGATTTCTTTTGCAACACATCAATGATCATTTATTGTTGGTAAGACAAAGTTTACATTTTTCAGGTGCTTACAAATTAAGATAGTTGATAGAGCCCATTGTTCCAAATCCAGTTGTAATATTTTCCAGAAGAAAGAAGTACTGTTGAAGAGATGCTAACCAATTCAGTAGTTTAAAGATAATAAACCTCCTTGAACTATCCATATAATATAATCACACTTGTCTTTATCAAGAGTCATAATCCAGGGTCAGATCAAAAGGAGATTTTTCATAGTACTATAATGTACAAGAGTGGGAAAGATGTGGATGCCCTTGGTTTAAAAAAGTTTCCAATTTCCTGATTATAAAATAAATTTATATATAATATAGTAACTGAAAAATATGAGTACAAAAAGAAAAGTTGTCCATAATTATATTATCCAAGAGTAAACATTAACATTTTGTTGCATTTCCTTCCACACCTTTTTCTAAGCATAGTTCACCTAATTGATGTCATCAGATAGATCTAATTTTATTATCTGCATTTTCCCCTTTATTGTTGGCATTTTTGAATCAAATAGTAGAAGTAAATTTCCTCATATTTGCATATATAATGTTAATGGCTGCATAATCTTTCATCCTGCAAGTGTACCACAATTAATGTAAAATCCTTTTGATTATTGAATATATATGGTGAGTTTTGGTATTTTTTTTAGTGAAGCTGTGTAAATATCCTTGACTGCAAGTAAACTTTGACCAGCCACTCTTGTAGCAGTAAACAGTGAGTTGACAGAGTGGGGACACTTCAATACCTAACAATGAATGTCTAATGTTAATAACCATGCTATCAATCCTATCACCTTCTTCACTCAACTGATAATATTAGATCACTGAATTGGTATGTAAGACTCTACTGTGTAAAGCTAATTCTGAAAATTTAGAATAAAGCCAGACTATTGGACCAAATTCTTGATTGAATTCTCATTTTCCTACTGGATAACATTATGACTTAGTTTGTCTCCTATCTCTGAAGGTAAGTATTTTTGGCTCAAACATGCTAAGAACTGCCAGCATTGGTGAATGCCTAGTAAGGTCTTCATTCATGGTTCTTCTTCTTGGCTGACATCCTAAGTTTTCTCATTTTCATGTTTAAAATGTTTATTTTCTAGGGTGGCATTAAAAACAATTCTAAAAATACCTGTTTAGTTTGACAGAATGGAAATTTTTGGTTATCTTGGGGCTCTAAAAATATCATTACCATATTTTTATTTGAATTATTTTTGCTTTTACCACTTCTACACTTTGTTACAAATTTTTCTGAGTATGATCAAAGCTGAGGTGCTCAGTAAGGAACCAAAGCCACCTTCTTAAGGATTTGTAGAACAAGGCTCTGATAAGCTCAATTTCCTCTTTCTGATTGGCCAGTTTGACATAAGATAGATGAGACTTGTCTTGGAAACTTTGCTGTTTTTTCAGTAGAGAGTGTCCTTAGTTTCTGCAAGGTCATATATCTTCATTTCTGTTTCAAAGCCAACTGGGAAAGGAACTTGAAGTAAGAGAACATGGAAATGGAGTTTTTATTTAGAACCTTTAATACTTTTTACTCCAAAATTTTTCTTAGTGTAATCAGATCATTGTGTTAAAAACCTTTTTTTTTCCACTTAAAATATGTACACATCTGAAAAACCAAAAAAGAGTTCATCTCAGATGATTACTGGAAAAAAATACTTTTAGCCAATTTGGTGACCTTATTAAATAGGCAAGAGGTCACCATTAGAGTCTATTGTGGTAGCCAAGACTGCTGTGGGAAAAAAACCAGGAAATAAAAGTAACAAGGAAAATATCATATTTATTGTACTTATATCTACAATTTAAAATATGTTTACATTTAAGAATATGTTGGGCAGATTTTGGTCATATTAGATAACCACAACACCATCTTGGCACCAAGTACCTAGAAATGTGCAAGGAGGAGATAATATCCATCTGAATGGGTACTTGAGCTTATGAGTGTTCAAGGGAAATCCCTGAGGGACAAAAAAAAACCCCTGACAACCAGTCTATGCCTACAAACTAAGACTGAGACTAAAGGTGCTCTGGGTGAAGATGAGATAAATGCTCATTTTGGTAATCTCACAATCTAGTTTTTTGTGCCTTCTTGGGGTTAGGAGATAAGGCTGTAGGTTTGTAAGACATGGCAGTTAGAACAGAGACACACACAGAAGCATAAATTTGGGGGCCCTCAAATGTCAGTATCTTCAGTTAAAGGACGGGAAGGAGGTAGATAGAAAAGAAGGTGGTTATGTACTCATGTATGAAAATGGAAAAATGAGAGCTACTGAAACTATTCTAAGAATGGGGAGAGGGCGATAAAGGAAAATGATGGAGGGGGTGAATTTTACTAAGATACATTATAAGCACTTTTGTAAATGTCACAATATATTCTCAGTACAAAAATAATATGGTAATAAAAATAGCTAAAAGAAAAGAAGGTTGTAGCTTGGTCTGGACTCTGGGTGAGAAAAAATTCCCCCATGAAATCTCATAGCTATAGCTAGTGTAGTTTGGTACTCACAGTTGTTAACTGCCCACATGGTCTAGATTCCCTCAAGCTAAGAAATTAACATAAAAATGCTTTCTGGGATGGTGACTCTTGGAATCACCAGCAGAAATTCCATATATAAAATTCTCCTAAAGATGAACTCATAAGTAAAATAGTATGAAAATCGGAGGAAACTTTTAGAAGTTTCTACAATCATAACAACTAAAACCCAAGAACTTGAGGTGTAATAGATCATCATATAGGTACTATAATTGTGCTTTTAAATATTAAAGATATGAAGGTAAACTGCTAATCAAGGTACTATGCATTTACATTATAATAATGCCCTCTTCTTTAACAACTTGACTATGATAAATTATGAAAAGAAGAATAACCAAAATAACCTAGCCAGACTCAAATATAACATAAACCAGAAAAGCAACAGAAACTCAAAATGGTAAATGGGGGTGCATTGGCTTCATGGGCGTGTTAGACTATAGCTCTTGAAGCAAGCAGAGGTGATGGGAGTTCAGCCTCTTAGGGTACAAAAAACTAAATTTGGTTCATGAAAAATGAGAGACTGGAACATATTCTCTACTTGAGACCAAAGGCTGAGATGGTTCTTATCTTCCCAGCATTGCTTGAGCATAGAAGCTAAAACAACACACAAACAAAAAAGTCATTCTTGCTAGACACTGCTTATAGCTACAACTTGAATGACAAATGTCTTTAGGAGGAAGACATAGAAACTGTTTGCAACGGGCTAAATTAAGCCATTTATTACTTCCATGACTGGAAGTTTTGATATCATTAATATCACTATAAGGCACTATCCTTCTTTATATAGAGATGTAAGACCTTAAAGGCATAATTACAAAATTATCTCGATAGTGAGAAGAAAGTATTAGGGATAAAGAGACAACTTGCATAACAATAAAAGTCTACAATCTATGTGGAAGAATGATAAATTTCTAAGCACTTAGTAACAGAAGCTCAATATATATGAAGTATGGGAGAGAATACAGTAAACCTAGAAATAGTAGGGCCTTGTATTATTGTAAAGGAAAATGGGATGGATAGGGTACTCTGATGGGGGGAATTTGGATTTTGTCACAGAAATTATGCATACCTTATTTTAAAATAATGCTAGGATTTTATGCACCAGATTATCAGAACAGAAGAAGTGAAAGCAAGTAGTAGTGGAATGAGGGGAAGTAAAAGAAAATTTGTAATTGATAAGTAAAAAGACTCAGCAGATTAAAAGCAACATGATCAATGTGGTAAAGATAAGGAAAAAAAAGAACAAAAACTTAAGGGATAAATGAAAGTATATTAATAATTATATTGGTATGGGCTTTCTTCTTTTGGTGATAAAATACTCTGGGGTCAGATAATGGTGATGGTTGCATAACCTTGTAAATATACTAAAAACCAATGAATTGTACACCTTAAATACTGAATTTTATGGTGTGTGAATTATATCTCAAATTTTTTTTATTCACACTATATGTAATTTTTATTTATTTTTTTTCCATTTTTCTTTTATTATTCATATGTGCATACAAGGCTTGGTTCATTTCTCTCCCCTGCCCCCACCCCCTCCCTTACCACCCACTCCACCCCCTCCTTCTCCCCACCCTCAATACCCAGCAGAAACTATTTTGCCCTTATTTCTAATTTTGTTGTAGAGAGAGTATAAGCAATAATAGGAAGGAACAAGGGGTTTTGCTGGTTGAGATAAGGATAGCTATACAGGGCATTGACTCACATTGATTTCCTGTGCGTGGGTGTTACCTTCTAGGTTAATTCTTTTTGATCTAACCTTTTCTCTAGTACCTGTTCCCCTTTTCCTATTGGCCTCAGTTGCTTTAAGGTATCTGCTTTAGTTTCTCTGCGTTAAGGGCAACAAATGCTAGCTAGTTTTTTAGGTGTCTTACCTATCCTCACCCCTCCCTTGTGTGCTCTCGCTTTTATCATGTGCTCATAGTCCAATCCCCTTGTTGTGTTTGCCCTTGATCTAATGTCCGCATATGAGGGAGAACATACAATTTTTGGTTTTTTGGGCCAGGCTAACCTCACTCAGAATGATGTTCTCCAATTCCATCCATTTACCAGCGAATGATAACATTTCGTTCTTCTTCATGGCTGCATAAAATTCCATTGTGTATAGATACCACATTTTCTTAATCCATTCGTCAGTGCTGGGGCATCTTGGCTGTTTCCATAACTTGGCTATTGTGAATAGTGCTGCAATAAACATGGATGTGCAGGTGCCTCTGGAGTAACAGTCTTTTGGGTATATCCCCAAGAGTGGTATTGCTGGATCAAATGGTAGATCGATGTCCAGCTTTTTAAGTAGCCTCCAAATTTTTTTCCAGAGTGGTTGTACTAGTCTACATTCCCACCAACAGTGTAAGAGGGTTCCTTTTTCCCCCGCATCCTCGCCAACAACTGTTGTTGGTGGTGTTGCTGATGATGGCTATTCTAACAGGGGTGAGGTGGAATCTTAGCGTGGTTTTAATTTGCATTTCCTTTATTGCTAGAGATGGTGAGCATTTTTTCATGTGTTTTCTGGCCATTTGAATTTCTTCTTTTGAGAAAGTTCTGTTTAGTTCACGTGCCCATTTCTTTATTGGTTCATTAGTTTTGGGAGAATTTAGTTTTTTAAGTTCCCTGTATATTCTGGTTATCAGTCCTTTGTCTGATGTATAGTTGGCAAATATTTTCTCCCACTCTGTGGGTGTTCTCTTCAGTTTAGAGACCATTTCTTTTGATGATCAGAAGCTTTTTAGTTTTATGAGGTCCCATTTATCTATGCTATCTCTTAGTTGCTGTGCTGCTGGGGTTTCATTGAGAAAGTTCTTACCTATACCTACTAACTCCAGAGTATTTCCTACTCTTTCTTGTATCAACTTAAGAGTTTGGGGTCTGATATTAAGATCCTTGTCCATTTTGAGTTAATCTTGGTATAGGGTGATATACATGGATCTAGTTTCAGTTTTTTGCAGACTGCTAACCAGTTTTCCCAGCAGTTTTTGTTGAAGAGGCTGCTAGTTCTCCATCGTATATTTTTAGCTCCTTTGTCAGATAAGTTGCTTATAGTTGTGTGGCTTCATATCTGGATCCTCTATTCTGTTCCACTGGTCTTCATGTCTGTTTTTGTGCCAGTACCATGCTGTTTTTATTGTTATTGCTTTGTAATATAGTTTGAAGTCAGGTATTGTGATACCTCCTGCATTGTTCTTTTGACTGAGTATTGCCTTGGCTATTCGTGGCCTCTTGTGTTTCCATATAAATTTCACAGTAGATTTTTCAATCTCTTTAATGAATGTCATTGGAATTTTGATGGGAATTGCATTAAACATGTAGATTACTTTGGGGAGTATCGACATTTTTACTATGTTGATTCTACCAATCCATGAGCATGGGAGATCTCTCCACTTTCTATAGTCTTTCTCAATCTCTTTCTTCAGAAGTGTATAGTTTTCCTTGTAGAGGTCTTTCACATCTTTTGTTAGGTTTACACCTAGGTATTTGATTTTGTTTGAGGCTATTGTAAATGGAATTGTTTCATACATTCTTTTTCCGTTTGCTCATTGTTAGTGTATAGAAATGCTAATGATTTTTCTATGTTGATTTTATATCCTGCTTATATTTTATTTGCATCACTATTTTGTTTATTCTGGATTAGCAGACATCTGTACATTTGCAATATTAATCACTTTTAATATCTACCATTTGATCCAGCCATTTGATCCAGCAATACCACTCTTGGGGATATACCCAAAAGACTGTTACTCCAGAGGCACCTGCACATCCATGTTTATTGCGGCACTATTCACAATAGCCAAGTTATGGAAACAGCCAAGATGCCCCAGCACTGACGAATGGATTAAGAAAATGTGGTATCTATACACAATGGAATTTTATGCAGCCATGAAGAAGAACGAAATGTTATCATTCGCTGGTAAATGGATGGAATTGGAGAACATCATTCTGAGTGAGCTTAGCCTGGCCCAAAAGACCAAAAATCGTATGTTCTCCCTCATATGTGGACATTAGATCAAGGGCAAACACAACAAGGGGATTGGACTATGAGCACATGATAAAAGCGAGAGCACACAAGGGAGGGGTGAGGATAGGTAAGACACCTAAAAAACTAGCTAGCATTTGTTGCCCTTAATGCAGAGAAACTAAAGCAGATACCTTAAAGCAACTGAGGCCAATAGGAAAAGGGGAACAGGTACTAGAGAAAAGGTTAGATCAAAAAGAATTAACCTAGAAGGTAACACCCACGCACAGGAAATCAATGTGAGTCAATGCCCTGTATAGCTATCCTTATCTCAACCAGCAAAACCCCTTGTTCCTTCCTATTATTGCTTATACTCTCTCTACAACAAAATTAGAAATAAGGGCAAAATAGTTTCTGCTGGGTATTGAGGGTGGGGAGAGGGAGGGGGTGGAGTGGGTGGTAAGGGAGGGGGTGGGGGCAGGGGGGAGAAATGAACCAAGCCTTGTATGCACATATGAATATTAAAAGAAAAAAAAATTCTAGGAAATGCAAAAAAAAAAAACGAAAAACAAAAACAGTGTTTTCACACGAAGTTTAGTTTGAATATGGCATGCCCATTTACAATGGGCCATTATATGAAAGTCTTAATGGAATTTGTGTCTTTATAACATTCGTACATTTTTAGTGACAAACTCAAGATGATTTTATTAAAAGCCTAATTTGAATGTCATCTAGAAGCAAGGTGCTTCCCCCAAATTATTCTTATAATAGCTGTACACAAAGTGGTACGACTAGTTAGATATAATTTAAAGTATTATATAAATGCTCTTTTTAGATATTTACAGGAGTTTGCATCGTTTAAGGTTGTATAACAGGATGCAAGTTTCCTGTTACAAGCCTAATATATTCAAATTATTTAATCATATTAGCCCTAGCTTAAACCATGTTAAGGTTTCATGTTGGTGACATCCAAATTCTTCAGACCAACACCCAGGTCACAAAATATAGCTAAGTTTTGCCTGTCTGGATTTCAATAGAATGTTAGCTGGCTTCTTTTTCTAAACTTATCTTTTGTTTCTTTGTTAGTTTCTAGATCCATCTATGTCATTGTGTGTTTCAGTAATTTATTCACTGAGTTAGTATGCTGTAAAAATACACTCAAATTCACTTATCCATTCTCATGTAAAAAGACATGCAGGTTCTTCCTGATCTGGGTTATCATGAAAGTATTGCTATGAACATTCTTTGATAAGTGGTTCTCTGGGTTTATGTACAGATACCCAGAAGTCAAGTTTCAATGAAATATGTGTTATACCTACAGTTAAATTTTGAGATATTTGGACATCTCAGTAATATTCAGTCCTCATGTCTATGCACATACTACTTTTCTCCATTTGTTTAGGTGTCCTTTTATTTCTCTCAGCAACTGAGAGAAATGTATGTCTTTCTTAGTTATATTATTTATGATCTTGTGGCATTTTTTAAAAACCAATAGTTGGGCATGGTATCATGTGCTTATTATCCTAGACACACAGGAGGCAGAGTTAGGAGGATCATGGTCAAGTCTGACCCTGGGTGAAAAACACAAGACCCTATTAGAAAAGTAACTAAATCAAAAATGGCTGGAGGTATGTCTCAAGTGGCAGAGCACCTGCCTAGAAAACACAGGTCCTGAGTTTGAACCCCTATACTGCCAAAAAAAGGAGAAAATCTTCCTTCTCTTTTTAACTTAGCTTCATTGTATGACTATCTATGAAAACAACCAATCCCTATTCATCTTGATAAATAGAATGAACCTAATCAGGTGAGCAACTAGATACTTTTTCCTGCAGGGGCCAAAGGGATATACTCTCTCTTAGAATTTCATAAGAGAATATCCCTATCATTTGGAGGGTAAGGTAGATTGCTTTATAATACTTAATTTCCTTCCTTATATACCCACATGGTCAGGTAAGTAATTTCCTCAGTTCTTGAGTTTAGATTTGGGCATGTGACTTGTTTTGGCCAATGAAGTGTTAACAGCTGTGTCAGAGGATACAATTTAAACTTGCTTATATGTATGTGTCTGGATGCTTGTGTTCCTATGATTGCCATGGGAACAGTCTATCCATGGACCAGAGTCTAAGGAAAATGTGGAAATATGGGGGCATACTTGAATCCAACCCAGAGACTGACATTTAGTGCCTAGAGTCCATCCTAGCCCAGCTGAGGTATAATCAATCTTCAGGCCTATTTTAAGTCACAGAATTTTGGCTCTATTTGTTACTCAGCATTACTGTAGCACCGCGAACTAATACAAGGGGCAATATAAAAAGCATTTATCCTTTCTAGGTAGACTTTGTGTGTTTCTGAGAGAAGCTCCATAATTCTTCTGAGATCCTTCTAGTGTTTTCGTTTAATATGGGGGGAGATCAGACAGGGATTATTTGCCTTCAAACCAGTTTCTTTTAGTAATGGTAAGAATAAGGAGACCTTCAAAATCTAAGGATTTGGGTGACAGAAATTGCACAGCTCAGTGAACAAGGCAACTGAGTGGAACTCTTCCCTTTAACAAAGTCTATTTCTGGCTTCAGTGATGCAATTTTCTCCTTCCTGACATCCCTGTCTCTCAAGCATTGTCACCAAGAAAGCAAGGAAACTATGTTGCCTTCCTATCTAAGTAAATGTGACAAAAAACAAAGATAGCTGAGACTTTCAAAAGAGTACTTTAAATATGTAGTTTTAATTTTAGTATCTGGAGTGGCTAAAAGTAAATGCGGAATGCCTCTCAGATGGACATTCCCTTCTAAGCAACTGAAGGAGAGCTTAGCCTGCTCACCTGTTGTTTCTCTGCATGGCCAAACTTGAGTGAGTTTTTCTCCTTGTGATTTTTTGTTACCTTTTGAGCATTAATGATGCTGGAATAGTATTGTACTCTCCCCCAGGTACATTGATTTTCCTGCTCGAATTGATGTAGTCCCACAAAGAGAACACCTCACTGTTGTTATCCTTTAGGATGCTCTATTCGCTGGCTTGGCCACTCTTCTCAGCTTAATGAAAAATAGGCTCTGTCTACTGGAGGAAAAACAGCTTTTCAAATATGAGAAGTTTCCAGAGCTTGAAGCTTGAGAATAGGCATATACTGAAAGTTTAAGGTAGCCTGAAGATGAAATTATCAATGGAATAGAACACTGTAGACTATGAGATTTCAAACACTGCTTGTTTAGTATAATCTAGCACGCCTACTTCCTAGTTTGAATCTGGCAACAGAGGCCAAAAGCCTCATTATTACCTTTATTTTCTTTGGGAATATTTATTTTCTGGGTATCGCATTAAATTGCATCAGACAGTTGCCAATAGCCACACATTGAACTTTGGTTCCTTCCTTTGTGCCCACCTTGTCCAACTCCATTATATTAGTCCTATTTGGCATGTACATCTAGAATTCTGTCTCCAGGCCAATAACCAGCCAGGCTATCATGGCCCCTTGGGTCTAGTACTAATGGAGCAATTATTTCCTTCAAAACCTCAGCAGGGCTTAAATCAAGGGAGGATGTGGAGTGGAGTTGAATAGGAAGTTGAGTTTAGTAAGCCAGAGAGGCCAAGTCAAAGCAGATGACTAAAGAGAAAATGTCCAAGGAGATAGAGGAAGAGGTTAGGTGCCAAGGATAAGGGAAATCCACTTTGAGAAAGCAAGGTGTTACCACAGGCAGTTTTTAGAATAGTCCCCGTGATCAGATGCTGGAACTATGTTACCAAAAGAGTGCATTATCAGAAAGAGTCAGCTACAAAGGACAAGGATAGGCTCCACCCTTTAAGTTGTCTCTCCAAGGAGACTGTAAGCCTCCCGAGGAAGCTCTTATCTAATTCATACTTATCCCTCCTGTGCTTATCACGTAGAAGCTAAATAAATTTTGGCAATATGGAAAAATAGTTATCCAGATTTAAGGCGACACATATTTGTTCATATAACTATTCAAGTAAGTGAAGTTATACAAAAATATCATTACATTAGGTGATTAAACTTTTACTTATATAACCGAGGAAAAGTGTAATTCTATTTTGTGCAATGGAAGAAAAAATAGAAAATTAAAGATTAAAAAGAGGACTGCGTTAATTTTGAAGGAAAAATAATGGCCATAACTAGAGTTTTTTGGTCACTAACTCAGCATATGTTTTTTAAAAAATGCCACAGCAATTCTCTAGTGTTACTAAAAATTGTGGTTCTTACTGCTATGAGAGGAAGATGGACTTAAAATGTACCCTTTAACTTCCTTTTAAAGAGAAGCACTTTGAAAGGAGAAAACACCATATAAGTGCCAAATCTTTTTATTATCGCCACTTCTGTGAATACTTCCAAGCCACAGAAAAACATGTTCACAAAGGAGAATGCTTTGGAGGTGGGCTGGTGACGGAAGTTCATTTGAGATATTCCACACACAAGCTGCCTGCACTTAGTGCCATCTCCCTGAAATCCCAAATTGCTGCTGTCACCACTGTGTGTAGTAACACTTCCAGGTAAATAAAGAGCACAGCAGGAAGAAATGTTAAATGCTTTTACAGTGGTCCAATGATAACAATCCCCAAGCATTACTTATTTTCACAGTAAATCATAGTGTGAAAATCACAATATACATTCCCATCACTGACCACTGTCCCCAATCACTGTGTTACATTGGCTCTTTTTATCTCTCATTGGAATTATAGAAAGTCTGAACTAAATCTTTCACCTGTGAATGTCCATTCCGTTTTGGTCTCCAGGTTTTCTAGAACTGCTCAAGTTCTCAAGCCCATATTCATATGTATATTCCTAATGTTTATATAGACACACACACACACACACACACACTCACACTCACACACACACACTTAGGAGTGGTGTTTGGCAAATTACAACCAGTGGGCCAGAAATATTTTACTACTACTTTTTGCATATCCTATGAGCTAAGCGTGGATCTGACATTTTTAAAGCAATGAAAGTCAGAAGAATAATAAATCATGACAAGTGGAAATTATTTGAAATTTAAATGTTGATGTCTATATGTAAAGTCATGCTCATTGTTTCATGTACCATCTATGGCTACTTTTTTGCTAAACAATGACAAAGGCGAATATCTGTGATAGAGACCCAATGGCCTATAAAGCCAAAAAAATTTACTCTCTGGGTCTTTGCAGAAAAATATTACCAACTTGGATTTAGAGCATACTTATTGCTCCTTTAAAGTTTTTAGCTTTCAACTTTTAGTAAAGTATAATGCAATACTTCAGTAAAGGGTAAAGGGTACAAACTAAGAATTTTTACCTATATATTCACTGGTGTAACTCCCCACTCTATCAAAAGAAAGAAAATATCCAACATTCAGAAGGTTCCCTTCCAGTCAATATGCCCTCCTAGAGTTATCAATTTTTCTAAGGTACATCACCCATGAATTGAGTCTGCCTCTTTTCAAAATTTATGTCAATGGGATGATAGAATGTATTTAGTCTGGATTACTTTATTGAACTTATGTCTGTGAAATTCACTCATGTTGTTGGATGTTGCAGCAGTTTTTAACGTTTATGAACATATTATAACTTATACATTCTTTTCCTATTGGATATTGGGTTGCTTTCGTTTTTTACTATTTTGAATGTAGCAGCTATAAACATTCTTGTACATGTATTTTAGTGATTGTATATACTCAATTCACTTTAGTATATACGTAGAATAGAGTTCCAGATCCTTTTAAACATAGAACTCCAATTTTTATGAGCAATGTACATTCAGTCAAACTTCTGAAAATCATGAAGCAAAAATACTTTAATTTTTAGAGATGTATGCTGGAATTATTTAGGGGGTGAATTTCAGAATGTCACTTAAATGGCTATAGCAAAATAGAAAATACAGGGATACAGATTTTACTTACAATTTTTGTTAGCATATATTGTGCAGGGAGGGTTTCATTGTGGCATTTACATATTTGCTTACAATGTATCTTAATTAGATACATCATTCTCCGTTATCTCCCTCCCCCTTCTTAGAACAATTTATGCAGGCTTCATTATTCTATTTTCATACATGTATACAAAGTACACTCACCATATTTACTATCCTTCACCCTTTCTTTATGCCCTCCCCTCTCCCACTCATACCCAATCCTGGACAGGACCTATTTTACCTTCCTAGCCTTTATTTTTAAGTCTATATTGATGTTCCAAGAGGATTTCACCTTAACATTTCACACATGTATCTATCCCACTTTAATCAGATTAACTCACTCTATTAACAGCTTTCAATGCATTTTGTTACACTACCTTCATACACAGATGCAATGTATTTCAATATTGTTCATTCTCTATCATTCCCTGGATATAGATTTTTGAAATGACAAATATGGTGACTAAAAGTATATGATATGTTCTTTAGGATTAATTTCATTGAAATTCTTATTTTTTTAAGCACATTTGGACATTTCCCCAACAAAAATGAGAAAAAAAAGGCTAGGGTGTATTTCAGTGGCAGAGAACTTGCCTAGCATGCCCAAGGCTCTAGGTTTAATCCCCAGCACCACAAAACAACAACAAAGATAACTTAAAAGAAATAGGTTGCCTTAAATATGTGAAGAATATCAACTTTTACTCAATAAGAATGCTAGATCTGGGAAACTCTTCACCCTCTGTAACTGTGACTAGAGCTGCATTTTCTAGTATGTGCACTTGTTTTATTTATCATTAAAATAATTGGTGAAGTCCAGCATAAGCTATAGGACAGAGATAGAATTACATGCATGAAATTCCGTATCTGGAGCTTGCTGGATACACATTCTTTGGAATCATCTTTATGTCTTTTGTCTGCACAATGAAAATGTTTGTGTTTAAAGTTACTAGGAAGATTATATGAGACAAGCCATGTATGAGCCTTTTATTTAGCACTCAGCACTTGGGAAACATTA
The DNA here is from genome assembly GCF_047511655.1 of Castor canadensis. Lineage (NCBI taxonomy): Eukaryota > Metazoa > Chordata > Mammalia > Rodentia > Castoridae > Castor > Castor canadensis. The sequence continues at coordinate 123,181,801 of NC_133405.1, read as the reverse complement.
AATACATGTCATTTAAATCTATGTCTACACATTCATAGACTGAGAGGGAGTTAAACTTCTGGTGAGGTAACAACTTGCACTGAGAACAACTAGAAAATCCGAACAAAATATTAAAAAGCTTTATTTGAAGGCATAAAAGAACTATGAAGTTACAAGAAAAGTAAGCCTCATGTTCAGTGGTGCTTTTTAACTCAAGGCATTTTACAATTTCAAAAGCTGTGGTTAAGAGGCTAAGTAGCACAGAGCATTCAGCAGACTCAGGGAACTGAGGAAAAATTTGAGGTCAAGATCAGCAAGAATGAAGGGGTCCTGACATACTTCAGGATTTCTGTTGGAATTCTAAAAACTACACTCTACACTAAATTCAGTACTAAATGGAAGGTTCTAGCTCTCATATATACTAAAGCCTAGCTTTGAGTAATATCATTTCTTGATTGAATTAAGTTACTCTGAGATTTCTAATTCATTTAAAGAACCTGCCTGCCAGAGGCAAAATAAAATGAATGTACTCTGAAGGAAGATTACATCATCCACACCATAAATTATCTCTTCATTTTTTCATATAGAATATTCAACAGTCAATTTAAAAATAACCAGGAATGCCAGGTACAGTGGTTCATGCTTGTAGTCCTAGCTACTTGGGAGACAGAGATTGGGAGGATCATGGTTTGGGGGTACAGCCAGGGAAAAAAGCAAGACCTGACTTTAATCAACAAGTGGCATGTGCTGGCACATCTCTGCCATTCCAGCTATACAGGTAGGAGGAACATGATCTGAGGTTGAGTACCAGTAAAAATGTGAAGTCTTACCTGAAAAATAACTAAAGCAAAAAGCAGCTGGGATATGGCTCAACTGGAAGAGCACCTGCCCAGCAAGAACAAGGCCCTGAGTTCAAAACCCTAGAACTCCCCTACCCCCCCAAAAAAACCAAGAATATAAGAAGGAAAAATTTGATCAAAACCAACAGAGAAAGCACAAAATAAAAATAGACCCATCGGGGTTCCATGTAATGTAGATAGCATTCAAGTATTTCAAAATAACAATGGTTAATTTGTTCAAGAATTGCAAAGAAAATTGAAGAATTTTGGTAGAAAATATAAATGAGAAAAATGAACAATTACAGAAATGGAATAAATGATTAAGATGAGGGGATCAATGGATTGTTTTTGTAGAAGATTGAATGCAAAAGGGTAGAGAATTATTCAAGTTGAATATGGATCAGAATAAAAATATCCAGACTGAGTCATGAAAAATCAAGAGTAGAAATAAGAAAAGAGCATTAAAGATTTGGGGGATATAATGAAAAGGTCTAACTCCTAGGTATGGAGAGAGAATATTAGAGACATAGTGGCAGATAATGTCCCAGAAATAATGAAAGATACCAGCCATAGACTAAATCAGTACCACATATACCAAGTTGTAAGTATAGCAAGAAAATGGTATGCATAATAATTTATTATATAACATCAGTTAACAAAAGAAAGTAGAAATTAAAAGAAAAAGGAGATATACACTATAGACTTATTAGAAACACTAAAATGCAAAAATATTGATGACAGGATATTTTGGTAAAAATGGAGACCCAAATAGTTTTATTTTTTCTGATGGGAATGCAAAATGGTATGCCCACTTTGGAATATAGTCTGGCAATGTTTTACAAAACCAAACATAGTATTACCATAGTATGCAGAAATCATGCTGCTTGGTTTATTTGCCCAAAGGAACTGAAAACTCATAAACCCTGCACATGAATATCTGTAGCTATTTGATTTGTAATCATCCAAACTTGGAAGCAATCAATATGTCCTCCAACAGGTAGTTAAATAAACTATAGAATATCCTTATAAAGGACCTTCTAAAAAGAAATGAGCTGTAAATACATGAAATGACATGGAAGAAATTCAAATGCCAAGTCAGTCTGGAAAGGCAAACATACAATAGGATTGCAGCTCCATGACATTGTGGAAAAAGCATCAAGACAGTAAAAGATCAGAAGTTTCCAAGAGTTCACAGAGAAAGGGATGAATAGGTTAAGCATGAGGAATTTTAGAAAAAACTATTCTGTATTCTACAAATGAAAAAAACCCTAAACTAAACTTAAAAAATTATGACCATTTTAATAGATGCAGGAAAATCACTTAATAAATCTGACATCCACTAATTAAAAAAAAACTCAAAAAACAACAGGAATAGAAGGAAATTTCCTTAAGTTTATAACAAGGCATCTATTTAAAAAAAAACTATAGCTATCATATTTAATGGTAAAAGCCTGACTACTAAGATCAGGATCAATACAAGGATATCTGTTCTGTAGAGAACATTGTATTGAAGGTCCTAAACAGTGCAATCAAGTAACAAAAAGAAATAACAGGGCTGGAGTAGTGGCTCAAGTGGTAGAGTGCCTGCCTAGCAAATGTGAGGCCCTGAGTTCAAACCCCAGTACCACTGAAAAGAAATAACAGGCATCCAGATTGTAAAGGATGAAGTGAGACTATCTTTATTCACGAAGATAAGCTGGTCAGTGTAGAAAATATGGAATTTACAGAAAAAGTACTAGAACTAAGAAGGGAGCTTAACAAGGCTGCAGAATACAAGATCAATATGTAAAAATAAAAGTAAATGTTTCTTTATATAATAGAAATCAGCTATTAAAATAAAAAACAATAACATTTAAAATAGCAAAAAGATATGAACTACTTTAGGATTAATCTGATTAAACATGTGAAAGACATATACACTGAAAAATATGAAACACTGTTGAGAGAAATTAAACATTTAAATAAATGGAAATATATACTGTCTTATGAATCATTAGAGTTATTAAGATATTCTTCTCAACAAATGTATAGATTCAATATAATCCCAGTCAAAACCCCAACTTGGTTTTTTTTAAGAATCAACAAGCTGATCCTAAAAGTCAAGGTGATCCTAGAAGATCCAAAAGAGTTCCCAAATTAACAAAACAATTTTCAAAAAGAAGAACAAAGCTGAAAAGCTAAAACTCAATTTCAAAATTTATTAAAAAGATAGTTAGCCAGCATCGGATGAGCTCAGCTTCTGAGTGACTCTCCCAGCCACTTTATCGGACAAGGGGCTTACTTGACGATGGACAGCTGTAACCTGAAACAGCACCAGAGGTTAACACTTTCTCTTAGTCTATAGAAATACCTCAATCTCAAAATCAGAACATTTTCTCCAAATGGTCAACTTGCTTACTGTACCTCTTCAGTTTTGCGATGAAGAACCACTTCTTGGTTTCTTTTTTGGGCTTCCAGGAATCTAAGTTGATGCTATAAAATAATAATAAAATAGTAAATTGAAACACGCAATACTTCCCTTTTCCTATACTAATATTTCTCCAAGCCCCTGGAAATAATGAGTTCTTAGCAGGAACTGAGCTAATAAGCTTGCATCCATTACTATAGCTGTAGTTTTTTTTCCAACAAACATAAACACATACCGATATAGCTATCTCTGCCTAAAAAAAAGAAAAATTATCTATCTCTATGCCACACACTTTTATTTAACAAACACTAAAGTACTTACTATGCTCAAATACTTTTCTAAATTCTTTACAAATATGTCTAATTTTTGTTAGATGTTTTGTTTTAATTGCTGGCTGAAGCACAAGCAGGAAGAAACATAGCTTAAAATACTTTCAATAAAGTCCTCTTACAATATATACAATAATTTTGTGGATTTATTTATTCATTTATTCATTCATATGTGCGTACATCATTTGGGCCATTTCTCCTCACTGCCCCCCCATCCTCTCCCTTTCCCCCCCCACCCCCCTCACTTCCAGGCAGAACCTGTTCTGCCCTCTTCTCCAATTTTGTTAAAGAGAAGACATAAGCGATAATAAGAAAGACATAGCGTTTTTGCTAGTTTGAGATAAGGATAGCTATACAGAGAGATTCCTAGCATTGCTTCCATGCACATGTGTATTACAACCCGAATTGATTCATCTCTACCAGACCTCTTCACTACTTCCGAGTCACCTTCCCATAGTGACCTTTAAGGTTACTATATTACCTCGCAGCGGGCACATTAAACACTTTCAAGTTTTGGGTTTCATACCTTTCCCTATTCCTCCTGTATGTGTTCTCCCCTTAGTGTGTGACCCATGTCCAATAATATTACTGCATTTGTTTCAGGTCTAAAGTCCACATATGAGGGAGAACCTGTGATTTTTGGCCTTCTGAGACTGGCTAACTTCACTTAAGATAATGTTCTCCAGTTCCATCCATTTACTTGCGAATGACAAGATTTCATTCTTCTTCATGGCTGAGTAAAATTTCATTGTGTATAAATACCACATTTGCTTAATCCATTTATCTGTAGTGGGGCACCATGGCTGTTTCCATAACTTGGCTATCGTGAATAGTGCTGCAATAAACATGGGTGTGCAGGTGCCTCTGGAGTAATCTGTGTCACATTCCTTTGGGTATATCCCTAGCAGTGGGAATGCAGGATCATATGGCAGATCTATGTTTAGTTTTTAAAGAAGTCTCCATATTGTTTTCCAGAGTGGTTGTACTACCTTGCATTCCCACAAGCAGTGTATGAGGGTTCCTTTTCCCCCAACTGTTATTGTTGGTGGTGTTTTTGATGATAGCTATTCTAACAGGGGTGAGGTAGAATCTTAGTGTGGTTTTGATTTGCATTTCCTTTATGGCCAGAGATGGTGAGCATTTTTTCATGTGTTTTTTGGCCATTTGGATTTCATCTTTGGAAAAAGTTCTGTTTAGTTCACTTGCCCATTCCTTTATTGGTTCATTGATTTGGGGGAGTTTAGTTTTTTGAGCTCCCTGTATATTCTGGTTATCAGTCCTTTGATATATAGCTAGCAAACATTTTCTACCACTCTGTGGGTAGTGTCTTCAGTTTAGAGACCATTCCTTTTGTAGGGCAGAAGTATTTACTTTCATGTAGTCCCATTTCCTTTCTCTTAGTCCATCCTTTCTCTTAGTTCCTGAGCTGCTGGGGTTCTATTGAGTAAGTCTTTGCCTATACCTATTGCTTCCAGAGTATTCTCAGCTTTTTTCTGTATAGTAACTTCAGAGTTTTGGGTCTGATATTAAGATTCTTGATCCATTTTGAGTTGATACTAGTACAGGGTGATAAACATGGATTGGATCTAGTTTCAGTTTTCTGCAGGCAGATAACCACTTTTCCCAGCAACATTTGTTGAAAAGGCTGTCTATTTTCCACTGTATTGGAGTCTCTATGTGCTTTTAAGTCCTTTAAAGTATGTTTGATGAAATTGGGTACACTGAGATTGGGTGCATATAGGTTGATAATTGTTATTTCCTTTTGGTGTATTTCCCCACTTATTAGTATGGAGTGTCCTTCTTTATCTCATTTGATCAATGTAAGTTTGAAGTCTACTTTGTCTGAGATAAGTATTGCTACTCCTGCCTGTTTTGGGGGGAGCCTTTCACCCTAAGCCAGTGCTTGTTTCTGTCAATGAGGTGGGTCTCCTGTAAACAACAGATGGTCGGATCTTCCTTTTTAACCCAGTTTCCAAACAGTGTCTTTTGTTTGGGGAGTTGAGTCCATTGACATTCAGTGTTAACATTGATAGGTATGTGGTGATTCCTGTCATTTAGTTGTTTTGTTGTAAGGGTTTGATCGTGTGTAACTGAATCAATGTTAACTCTCTGATTCCTTGTCTTTTCTTCTCCTGTGGTTTGGTGCTGCCTGTCCTCTCATGGTTTTGTTTGCTTTTATTTTCTGAGTGCAAAATTCCTTGAAGAATTTTTTGTAGTGGTGGCTTGGTGGTCATATATTGTTTTAGTTTCTGTTTATTGTGGAAGACTTTTATTGTTCCATATATTTTGAATGATAGTTTTGCTGGGTAGAGTATCCTGGGGTTGAAGTTATTTTCATTCAATGCCTGGAATACCTCACTCCATGCCATTCTTGCTTTTAAGGTTTCTGTTGAGAAATCTGCTGTGATTTTGATGGGTTTACCTTTATATGTTATTTGTTTTTTCTCACAGCCTTCAATATTCTTTCTCTGTTCTCTGTTCTTGTTGTTTTAATGATAATATGTCATGGGGAAGTTCCATTTTGGTCAAATCTGTTTGGTGTTCTGGAGGCTTCCTATACCTGAATGAACATAACTTTCTCTAGATTTGGGAAATTTTCTGTTATTATTTTATTGAGTATATTTTGAATTCCTTTTGCTTGGACCTCTTCTTCTTCAATGCCTATGATTCTCAGGTTTGGTCTTTTGACCTGCATATTCTTTTCACAGATCTTGAGTTGTTTGACAAACAGTTCTTCAGTTTTTCCTTTAATTTCTATTTTATCTTCAAGTTCTGAGATTTTGTCTTCCACTTGCTCTAGTCTGCTGGACTGGTCTTCTACTGTATTTTGTGTTTTTGTTTCATTCTTTTTTCTGAGGTTTTCCATATCATGGGTCACTTCCTCTTTAATATTTTCTATTTTCATCTTTAATTCATTTATCTCTCTATTTATAGTGTTCTTTGTTTCAATTTGGTGTTTATTTTTGGTTCCTATGAGTTAATTTATTTGTTTCTATGTCTTCTCATATTCTTTATTTTTGGTGTCTTGAAATTTCTTGAGTACATCTTGTACGTTTTGGTTAATTGTGTCTAGTATCATCTCCATGAAATTCTCAGTGATAACTTGCAGGATTTCTTCTTTGAGACTGTTCTTGTGGGCATCAATGGGTTCCTTGGTGTCATTTATGTTTGCTTTGTTGGAGTCCAGAACTTGGTACCCATTATCTTAATTTCCCTCTGAATCCTGTATTAAATTATTTTAAGTTGAGAGTGGTTTACATTCCTTTTTCTTCTTCCCATCACTCCACTTGGTACTGTGCAACTATATTCTTGATAGGCTAGTTGGTAGTTTAGTCATCTGTTTTCTTTCCCTTGATTTAAATTTTGTTTTGTGGCTATCTTGAGTTTTTAGCTAGGTTGGTGTGCTATTTCTGTCCCTTGTCTGGATGTAATTTAGTAATAACTAATTCACAGGTTTAATACCTGACCAGTAGTTTATATGTTATATAGAAGACCCCTTGGTGGTAATATCTATAAGCAGTGGAAGTTGGGGGGGTTAATGTCTATAAGGCTAGTTATAGAAATTTGGGGAGTTGGTCAGCAGGTGATGAGTGTGTAGGAGGGAAGTGTAGTCTGGTGACAGGTTGGGGTAGAATTGGAAGGGAAGGTGAGGGCTGGGTAAATAGAGTGGGTAAGAAAGGGCTAAATGAGTTGTTGGGGAGGAGAGCAATGGATTTTAGCACAAGAGAAGGAGGGAGAGTGAAGGGGGTGAGAGTAGGGATGAGAAGATGATGATGGTAAAGTTGATAGCATAGAAAGAAAAAAAGATAATAGGAATAAAAATAGAAAACTCACAATAACAAAACAAACAAACAGAAGAAAACCAAAGAAATCAATGGGAAAAAAAGAAAAAGAAACAAACAAAAAGAAAAAAGAAAAACACCAAGTTCAAGGACAACAGAATTTCAGTCTTAGTTTAAGTTCTGGAGTTACTCCTCCAGCATCCAGTCCTGGTATTGGCATATAAGCAGAAGCTCTGATGTGGTCTCTCCAGGTGATTGGCTTGTGAATAGCGTTTTGTTCTTCTGTCTACCAGTTAAATTGAAATTGTGAGGTGAGGTAGCTTTGCCAGATCATGCAGGGTGGTCAGAGATATTGATTTCCTCAGCTGATAGGTGTGTTACCCTTCAGCTGCAGCTGCTTGGTCAGCTCCTCTCCCAGGAAGGTGTGGCAGTTTAAGTTTGAATGCTGCCCTCAGGTTCAGGAGATTATCTCTGTAGTCTACTAGTTGCCCTGCTTTGGAGGTGCCTTTTTGCTGTGCTTGTTTACTGGAATTTCCAGGCTGGGGCTTATTTCTTTGCCCCACCCTCTTTCTCTGGGGCAGGTTCAGTGTTCCATCAGCCCCCCCCCTGCTGTCAATGTCTTATGATGGTTCGATGTTTGTTTTTCAATGGGCAGTTTGGCTTTGGGTGATATTTACTGGCTCACAAGATGAGCTCTGTGATCAGCTACCTGCCCTGCTTTGGGGAATAGCTTATCACCCACCTGCTCTTGGCCTTCCTGCCTTTCCAGCATTTATTTACTGATAGTTTGCACTGAGATTAGCTCCTTGCCTCTCCCCCTTTCTCCTGAGTACTTTCAGTGTTCCCGCCCCCTCTACTGTTGTGCTAGATTAGTTTGCTGTTTGCTGTTCAGTTTTTTTTGGGGGGGGTCAGTCTGCCCAGGGGCTGTGCTGGTTTATCCTGGGGTGGCTGGGGGAGTTCCTCATGACATGTGGTGCTCATCTGTTTTGTCTGTCTAATGTCTCACAGGCAGGTTTGGGTGGCAGCTGTGGCAGCAGTGGCAGCTCTCAAGTTTTCTCAGTGTAACGTGTTGTGGGGAAACTTTCCAAAGGCTAGGGGTTCACAGTGTTGAAGGTTTGATTCTGGTTGGTGCTTTATTTCCACTTGAGGGAGGAAGAGAAGAGAAGGAAAGGAAAAAAAAATCACCATGGGGAAGGAGGGTTTCCCTGGGGCTGGACCCACCTTGCTGGTTGTGCAGCAGGTTGCAGCTGTTAGGTGCAATTAAAGGCTGATTTGTGGACCAGTCTTTGAATTTTTTCCTGCACCTAGTTTGATGGCAGTTGTTATATTGGCTAGAAGCAGTCAAAATTACCCAAGTGTGGCTCCAGCATCTCAGGGAAGTTTTGGAATCATGGAGCTTAGGCTATCTGCTTCTATACCCTAGTCACCATCTTGGATCCTCTCTTTGTGGACTTAAATGAATTAATTGTATTATAACTTTATAAAAACTTTGTCAATTACATTATTATGGGGAAAGTAAATGGGCAATAATATATGTCAGTATTAACTACCAATTTGTTTCTAAGTACTCTAGATAATAAAGATAACTATGGATTTTTTCAAGCCATTTTTTAGGGATATAATTTAATAAAGAATTTTGGACTCCAAAAGAACATAGATCCTAATTTGGGTTGTATCATTTATTCAACTCTGTGATTTTTGGCAAAGCTTAGGTGTTGGAGTCAATTACAAATATTCCTTCTAGCACATAAGTTCTGTTATATAACAACCTCCCCCACCTCAAGTTTGTATCCCAGATTGAAAAGATCACTCATTTCATGTTCATCTTTATTCTTATCTCATCACATGGGACTTCTTTGAGAAGTAGATTCTAATCACTGTCATATCCAGATAGCCTACCACAATGATTGACAGAAAGCAAAGTTAGCAAATATTTTTTAATGAACTACCTCAAACTAAAATTAACACCTAGATTGAAACTTAGCTACTACATTAAATTTCTTTCTATGAAAAACTAAATCTCAAGCTTGTTCATATTTTTGGTGTGGTACACAAACATTACACTTGGTTTTCTAACAGTTCAAAGATGAACATGATGAGCAACAACTTAAAAAGGATCTCTACTTTTCTACCTTATAACTTTCTTCTCTCTACCTCCTTGTTTTTTTCTTCATATCCCAAAGTAGATTTCCATTTGGAAAAATTTTTCATTTTGAAGAATTTTTCATTTTGAAAAATGGAAATCTACTTTGGGACATGAAGAAAAAAATTAAGGAGGTAGAGAGGAGAGAGTTGTAAGGTAAAAAAAGTATGATGTCTAACAATTTTTTTCAAGGGAAGATTCAGAAAAAAATTGAGCAAGTAAAAAGAAACAATGGCTATAACCTAAATGGTAATGGGGGAGGAGGTAACAGTCTCTTCTTTCAAGGAAAAAATCATTAATATAATTTTGTATTTAAAAGAAATAATCATATTACCAAAAACTTGGAAGGAAATAAAAAAATTCAACCATAATCTATAACCCTAACAAAACTACAGTTAGCATGTTGACAGGTACCCTTCAATTTTTCCCTCATTATAATCAAGCATATATGTATTAAATGCTACTTTATACTTTAAAAAAAGATAGTTAGCTAGACTATATAGTGTTGGTGAAAAAGTAGAAAAATTAGAAAGTGGAATTAAACAGAGTGCGGAAAGATACCCGCTCATAGATGAATGAATGATTTTTGACAAAGATACCTGTTGTTTTAATCCTCTGAGATTGTGTGCCATAGGAAACTAAGACAGTTGGGTGTGTTCATTATCTTGGTTGCGAGAATGGATTCTTAGATAGAAAACATACAGAGTATACTGTCTTAATGTTATAAAATTAGGCTAAAAGTTAATATTTAAAAACATCAAGCAGTATTCATGTTCAGAAATTCATTGATGGACTTTTTTCCAATTGCTGCTGTGAGTTTTAATTTTCATTTCTTTGATACATAAAAACAAACATTGTAATTGCAAATAGGGTACAATGTGATGTTTTGATACCTGTATACATTGTATAATAGTTAAATCAGGTTAAATATATCTATCTGCTCAAATATTTATCATTTCTTTATGGTAGAAACATCAGAATCCTTTATTATAGTTTTTTAAAAATATGCAGTACAGAATTGTTTTCTGTAGATGCCCTACTATTCAATAGAGCATCAGAACCTCTTGTCTAGTCTAACAATCACTTAGTGCTTATTGATCAACTTTCTACATCCCCATAATCCATAGGGTAAAGAAGCATTAAACATGAAAATCAGAAAATATTTTGTAACAGATTATAATAAAAGTATTTCATAACAATATTTGTAGCATGAAGCTAAAGTAAGATTTAAAATAAAATTTATGGCTTTAGTGGCATATGTTTAAAAGAAGAAAGCCTGATCATCAATGATATAACATCTATTTCAGGTCATCAGGAAAAAACAAGAAAATTAAACTCAATGAAGATAGAAGATGTAATTATTATTGATAGAATAAAAAGTTGATGATATAGAAAGCAAAAATGGACTACAATCTGAATGTGTTCTTTCAAGAGTAATAGATTAAACAAGACAAGCAGAAAGCCAAAAATCCCAAAAAAGTAGGCATGAGGAAAAAAAATCTTCACCAAATCTCTACAAACATTATAAGCAAATTTATTAACTTTATTTTTCATTAATACATATTAATCATATTAATGGGATCCTGTGTAATTTTTATATATTGTGTACACTGATTAAATTCAAATTCCTTTTTTTCACCTTTTCTCCCCCATTCTTATCAATCAGTTTTTACTTTCAGCTTAACTTTTTTGTAGCTTCCACATATGAGACAGAACATGTGGTACTTGTCTTTCTTCTTTCACTGAACACAATGTCCTTCAGTTCTATACATTTTGCTGCAAATGATAAGATTTCATTCTTTATGACTGACTAATACCCTGCTGTGTATTTTCTTTATGCATTCATGGATTGAGGGCACTTACAATGATTCCATAGTTTGGCTATTGTAAATAGCATTGCAGTAAACATGGACATGCAAGTATCCCTACTATAAGCTTCCTTTATTCCTTTGGATAGGTACCTGAAAGTGGTACAGCAGGATCATATGGTAGTCTAGTTTTAGTTTTTTGAGGAACCTCCACACAGATTTCCATAGTGGCTGCACTATCTTACATTCCCACTGATAGTGCACAGGGTTCCAACTTACCACATGTTTACCTACACTATTTTTTTAAATGCCCATCCTAACAGGTATCAGGCAATAAGCTCATTGTAGTTTTGATTTGTCTTTCTCTGATGATTAGTGATAATCAGCATCTTTTCAAATATTTGGTAAGCATTTTTATGTCTTTGGAGAAATGCCCATTTAAGTCCTTTGTTCATTTAAAAAATTGGATTATTTATTTATTTTTACTATTGAGTTGTACGAGTTCCTTATGTATTTTCAATATTAACCTCTTTTCAGCTATGGGGTTTGCAATTATTTTTTCCTATTTAGTAGGTTGCATTTTTATTTTTCTTTTGTTTCCTTAATAATATTTAATTTATAAAAATAATGCCAAACTAGTTTAATTTTGCTTTAGTTTTCTTGTAGTTAAACACAGAACTAAATTTCAGTTGATGAGTCATAGCTGATGAAGAGTCTCATTCACAGAATGGATGTATAATTTACTTTTTTCCATTTTCTATTCTTGTATCTGATTACATTATCTTCAGAAGTTCCAGCTCAGATGTGCTTGGACGCCTCAAAGCACTTCTAACATAAAGCATTTTAATTTCCTAAGACATTTTGTAAACACACAGAGATATACTCATCCACAGGGTAAAAACTGATATAAAAATCCACCCTAGTTATAGACTTTGTATGTGGTTAAAGCCAAATCACTAAAGATTGTCACATTTCCAATTTCTGATGAAGTATTGTATCACAATTTTTGATTCTATTATCCCACTGGGTGCAGCCCATTCCAAGTGATGAAATTTCTGCTGATGGATTGACATATCATTTCCACTTTAATACTGAAGACTTACACTACTATATTTTTACTTTTAGTTACAGACTTTAACAATAAATATTAAGTATTTAGTCTGGGCTCATGATAGCCAATCAAATGTTTCTTGACCTGTGTGGTCACATCTTGCTTGAATTATTTATATGCAATTATACTGCTTTTAAGAATAATAGCACGTGAAATTGGTGAAGCTGTTAAAATAACTGTAATTAAAGTAATACATGAGAAAAGGATCCAATTTTGTGAATAGTTGTTTATTCTGTGCTTTACCTTTCGAAACAATTAAATTATTGTTATATACTTGTATGCTCACAGGGAATATTTGCAATATAATTTTAAACTGGGGAAAATTAGTGTTTTATATAATTCCATTAGAGAAACAAGCAAAGAACCTAATCTCCTTTCATTAGGTTGAGGCAAATGCTGGTCTCGGGAGATGACTATCCCGTTACTTTCTCTAGTAAATAAGAAATACCAGGAAAACGTCTTACCATTATTCTCAGGCATTTGAGGCTTCTAGGACTGGTAGTTAATGGGCCATACTTTGGCATGAGCTTCTCTTACACACCGAGTTAACTATGGATGGTGGCTTAAACTACTGTAACCCTGCTCCAATTTTTCAGATTATCCACTCCCCAGAGTAGGAAGTTACATTACCTTGGAAGTATGTGTATTTGGGTGTCTGGGTAGATTTGGTGCTTTTGTCGCTTTTCCCCCACTGCTTTGTTATTAGTATGTATTAATTGTACAAAATAAGAGGTTTCATTGGAAACCTCACATGTATGTGTGTGTATTTTGATCATGTTCACCCCTTCTTTTACTCTTTACTATCCCCTCTACCTATTTCCCCTTCCCCTCCACCTCCCAAATAGTCCTCCTTTTACTTTTATGACCTTATTTTTTTGTTTGTTTTGTTTTTCTACCCTAGATTCCACAAATGAGAGAAAACATGTGATATTTGTCTTTGTAGGACTGGCTTATTTCACTTAACAAAATGATCTTCAGTTCCATCCATTTTCCAGCAAATGACATAATTTCATTCTTCTTAATAGCTGAGTAAAATACCATATGCGTATGTGCATATGTACCATATTTCCTTATCCATTCATCCGTTGATGGACCCCTAGGCTGGCTCCATGTTTTGATTATTGTGAATAGTGCCACAATAAACATGGGTTTACAGGTATCTTTGCGGTAAGCTGACTTTGCCATTATTTAATTTAATGAAAATCCACAGTGAAATTACATTCTAAAGTCTTTTTAAAAGTTTAGACAATTATTCTTATTTGAGTAGCTCAGTAGCCTTTAGTTTTCATCTGAAAATTCATCTAATTGGTAATGACCTTCAGACAACTTCTTTCTCTCTTAAATTCCCTAATCACATTTCATGGCAGTACCATCAGACAGTCCTAGAAAAGCTACATGCTGAGATGCCAAGGAAATCCATGCAGGGTTGAAATACTTAAAGAGAAGTGGAGTGGACAAGAAGAAGAAAAATCATTCAACCTCTTCAAGTTTTCAAAAATGTCATATGTGGCAAAGCATTTCATTAAACAGTCTGAAAGGGTTTTCCAAATTTTTTTTCTTTAAATAACACAGACTTTATATTTCCAGAAAACTCAGATTTGGCATGGTATTGTAGTATTTAGTATCATTTCAGAATAGTCACTCTGTTCTAAACATTGTTTTATGTTTAAATGAGTCTGGTATTTTCCCAATGATCAAGTAATGTAGACATGTAACGTAGTCAAGATCTATGTCGGCCAACCTGGAAATGCTGGGAAAGTAACTTGAAGAGAGCATTGCTTCTCAGAAATGCATGCAACATTTTGAAAGAATCAGTGGGGTTTCAAGGCATGCCTACCAGGAAGCCAAGCCACTAGACTAAATGTGAAAACAGTGTAATCAAGCATTTAAATGATTTATCTGAATGCTGGCTTCTTGGTTTAATGGAGCTGGAACAACTTCCCTAACTGCATGGGTGCTTCGTATTTCATGGGTTGTTATGGGATCATGTAGACACTAACTATATGACTCTCAGATCTATTTTTATTCAATAAAATTGTGCAAAACATTTTACATGCCCTGAATTTATATAATGTTCTCTATCATGGCATTTTACAAGAGGAGAAGATTTAAAATGTGCCATCTGACATGCAAGCAAAAAGAGCATCTCTAAAACACTAGTTACTCAGAAAATAAAGCAGCAGAGAACTTGTTTCTGCAAAACAAAAGAAAGATGACAGAAGTCTCCTTTGAAAGCTTTGTCCCACAAGAAAAGGCTTAATTCTTACTGTTCTTCTCTGCCTATCATTCCTTCCCTTACCATTGTCTCCTGGTCCTGTGCCATGCAGAGTTCTGGTATTTAAAGAAGAACAAGAATGTGCCACATGCAATCAGATACTTTGTTGGACCACTTCATCCATTCTAAGGATTGGCCTATAACCCACCCAAAGAAAATGAAAAGAAAGCAAGATAGAAAAGCTAAAGAAACAAAAAAAAAGTCAGATCAAAATGGAAATGGGTCCAATAACTTCATCTAAAATGAAAATCTGCTCCCAAATGTGTACAGATGGGAATGGGTGTGTTTTTAACATTTTATCCTACTGCCTTGTGCTTTGTGATTTCAGCATTGATTCTGTTTCTGTTCAAGTCTAAAAGAGCTGTGTATTTAAGTATTTCTTCAACTCTGAGGCGAGAAGGATTAAGGATAGTTGTGAAAAGCTATGGTCTTCAGGGAGTGGAGAGCTTTTCTTTTTGTTTGTCTTCCAAAAATACATGACTATTTTTCGCTAAAGTCTTTGTGGTTTCTGGGTAGACCAAACAGTGTTGACAACTTATAAACTCTAATAACCATAAGACTTCCTTTATCTCTTAGCTGGTGTGTAATTAGCAGTTTAAAGTTTACCTGAGTATGAAAAAGTTGTCTAGTATTAGTGCCTCTGCACATTTTGATCAGCTACTGGTTGAGGAAACTTAGGGGAAAAGCTTTATAAGCTTATCTCTTGGTTCATTTGGGTTACTTTGGGGAGAGGGAGAAAAAGAATAGTTTTCAAGTTGCTGCTAATTAAAATGATTGCTATGACTTCTCTCCAAGGACCACTCTTTCAGTTATAAAGTACATGTATAAATGAAACACTGCAGGCATTAGAAAATTCTCAAAGGCAAGTCAAAACCAATAGGGGTTTCTGTTTAAACTGAACTTGCATACAACAGACTCAATTGGAACAAATGGTGAAGGACTTTTACAAGAGTTGTTTAGATTTTCTTGGGTTAGCAGCTGTTTTGAGGAACACAGGGAAAATATTAGGTTTTTACTTTTTAAAGGCCAGTTAATGGAAGTTAGATTTTATTTTTACAGTCCAAAATTGTGGCCCACAATTTGAAATTTTCACTCAGGGGGCTTCTGATGCTTTGGGGAATAATAGTTTCATCACAGATGCTTTCAGTGTCCCACTCATGATCAAGGGCATCTTACTATAAGCACTGTGCTTGCCTTTCTTTCTTCCTTCCTTCTTTCCTTCCTTCCTTCCTCCCTCCCTCCCTTCCTTCCTTCCTTCCTTCCTTCCTTCCTTCCTTCCTCCCTCCCTCCCTCCCTCCCTCCCTCCCTCCCTCCCTCCCTCCCTTCCTTCCTTCCTTCCTTCCTTCCTTCCTTCCTTCCTTCCTTCCTTCCTTCCTTCCTTTCCTCTTGCTCTCTCTCTCTCTCCTCTTCTCTTCTTTTCTCTTCCTGGGTACAATGAAGTGAGCAGCTCTATTCCACTATGCATTTTCTACCATAATGTTCTGACTCACCATAGGGCTGTAGGAATAGAGACAGCCAATTGTGGACTGAACCCTCTGAACAGTGAGCCAAAATAAATCTTTCCTCCTTGAAGCTGATTTGCTCAGCTATTATATTTCAGTGACTAACACATATGACTTGGATGGGGATCATAGGTTACTTATAATACATCTAATCACTGACCTACTCATTAAATGGTCAGAGTAGGTCAGATAAAGTTGCTGATGAAACCCATGCCATAGACTCAACTTCTCAGTATTTGAGCTTTGTTCCATATCATAGTTGCAGACATCACACTTAATTTAGCCACACATCTTACGAATGCATTATTTTGATTACCCTTAAGAAAAGCCTTTTGATCCTAAAGCAGTGTAGAAGATTTTCCTCAGTACTTTGTGATTCACAGTTGTAGTTTTGTTCTTTTGGCTTTTTGACACTCTCAAAACCCTTTAGCCCTGATTCTGTTGCAGACTGGTGCATTGACCTCAGAAAGATTGACTGTGACCATCAGAGGAAAAGCTAAGACAGATTCTAATTTTTTGTTGTCTGTGTGGCTTTTTCTGTGTGACTAAATTTAAACAGATGGACTAAGAAAAGGAAACACAAAATTTTGTGCTTCTTTTCTCTTGAAAGCATTTGACCATTGCTAGACTCCAGAAATCTAAATCAGATTGTCATGACAGCTAATAAGAATGAATAGGCATATCATATATATTATGTATATATGGTATAATATATATATAATTATATACATATAATTATATACATATAATATATAATTATATGTATATAATTTTATATATAATAAATTATAATTTATAATATAAATTATATATGTAATATATAAATATAAATTATATATTATAAATGTATATAATTATATATATATTATACCATATATGGTATAAGCCGTATATTTTCTGTTTTATTTTGTGTTATTGTGATGCTTTTCCTATGGCTTGTACCATTAGAAGATGAGGGAATCCAGGCTCTTTCTATGACTATTGCTACTGTTACGCTGCTTAGCTGCTCATTATCTTTTCCTTCTGGTTCTCCTCAGTTCCTGTTCTTGTCTTTTTGAAAAACATGGGTTACTATGAATTAGATGGAATCAATACATTGTAAACTTGAAAATCCAAATACAGAGAAAAGTATTTTGGGAAGTGACATGTAATGGAACGTGCCCTTTGGAACAGTAAATATTTTGTTGATGTAACAGAAGACTAATGAAATTTGTGTATTAGGTGAAGCTCAGAGAGATGTTAAACTCTTTAGGTGTCAGGATTGAAATAAAATGAGATCTTGATATATCAGATAAGTCATTCTGGCTACAAAGCAATGAAAATGGATTGAATAATAATGCAAAATATCATCATACAGAGAAGGTGATGGAGTTGAAGAAAGCAAAACTGTTTTCTTCTATGTAAGGGAATTTTAAGAATTCATATAGAAAAGAAATGTGAATAAAAAGTTCTATAACGCCATTCAACTTAAACGTGCAAAAACATTGAAGTGAAACTAGCACTATGAACATATTATTATTGAAGTAAGGCTGCATTGATAGAAAAATCATTAGCATTGAATTCAGAGGAAGGGTTTAAATATTGGCTCCTCTATTTGCTAGTTGTGATTAATTAACCCCTTTTAGCTTCATTTTCTTTAGCTATAAAACTGGAGTAGTGCCATTTATTTTACGGGATGCTACAAGGGTTAAATGAGATAATCTTATTGGGTACTTCTTAGATGGGCAACATCTGAAGACATTTTTCATTGTCACAATGTGAGGAGGGGGAAGTGCTACTGGCACCCAACAGGGAGAGGCCAGGGATTCTGAGAAACATCCTATAAAGCACAGAACAGCTCCCACAACAAGGTTGTGAGACCCTGGTAAAGTGCATAGCTACCACTTGGTGTGTCATAAGCATGAAGCAATTTGTAGGTGTTATTTTAATTATTTCTACCTACACAAAAATAAACAAAGCCAACTTATTTTTGCTAGAAGAAGAAAGTTGCAAAATTAAGTTAAGCAAAATATTTTGGAAATGTTACTGCATATGAGCATTGAAGGTCTTTGTGGGGCGAACTAAAATGTTCACTTTAAAATGTTTGCTTTAAACACTAAAAATAAAAAGGTAAAATTTGAGCATTTAAAAAGCGATGAGACCATTAATAATTCTTTTTGCTAAGAGGCCTTTGGAAAATTTTAACCTATAAAAACAAATAAGAGTAGATTAAACACATTCCAGGGTATTAAAGCTGTTAAGATTATTAGGCTGTGAAATATGCTGCCAAGGAAGTGCCAGATCTACCACCTCTTGAGGCGCTTAAAACTCAACTAGCAAACATCACAAAGTATATTTCTGGGAAAAGGGAACTCTCATAGAAGGGTATCAAACCACTAATTCAAAAGATCTTTTTTTTCTTCTGATATTCATGTTTCAGCAGCTACTTTTTAAATGGTAGGAGGCAAAATGTCAAATTGGAAACCACTTTCATGAGCATCAACCCAAACAATCAGTTACTTGATCATTTTGGCAAAGACTATGGAAATCAATAAAAGTTTATTCTTGAAAAGAATTAACACTGTTAAGGAAGAAGACATAATCATTAGCTTTGTCTTCTACAAAAGTAAAGAGCAAACTTCACTTTGAGCACAAAAATATTCTTCAGATATTAATAAATACATCTGGAAATGGTTACTTAAAATACAGTGATACAATTCATTGTAATAATTTTTAAATTGAATCCTACACTATCTCAGTTGCAGTTTCTTTATCTCACAAATGTAAATATTTAATGATATAATGTTTGAGAACTACTTTGTAAACTGTAAACAATACAGCATGTGCTGTAGTATGCCTGTGTTAGTATACTACGTTTCTTGTTCTCCTTAATAAGAAAGCCATCTGAGTTAAGCATTATCTCAACTTATTAAAGTACAACAACATGTACACAAAATCATAAGGTATGCAAAAGAGAAAATGCAGCTGACGTGATTTGCTGAAGGCCCACTTGGTATGTTTGCAAGGCAGAGCTGGAATGTCAAAATTAGATTTTGCCTCTGACAACTGATCTTGTGACCTTTCTGCTGCTTCAACTGCCCATGCCCCTTTCTAATGAGTGCTAAGAAATGAAAAAGAAAATGTTTAAAGTTTGTATTATATAGTCATCTATACATTTCTTTCCCTAGATTTTAAGCTTCTAATTAATGGTTGAGTCCCTACATGTGGCAGATTGGTATTTAATAAGTATAGATGATACTTGACTTTTGATGGTTTGCTTTAGGATTTTTCAAGTTTACAGTGATATGAAAGTTATATACATTCAATAGGAATCATAGTTTGATTTGATCTTTTCCAACTGTGTGTATGCATGAGAAATTCAGCACTATTAAGAAACAGGCTTTTTTTTTTTTTTGGTCACTTTTCTCAACCATAGGCTAATGTAAGTGTTCTGAGCACATTTAGGGTAGGCTAGACTAATCTATAATGTAACATTCAGTAGGTAGGTGTACTACATAAATTCTGTTTTCTTAAATATTAAAAAAATTTTGTGGGGCTGGCCAAGGGGCTCAAGTGGTAGAGTGCCTGTGTAGCAAGGTGTGAGGCTCTGATTTCAAACCCCAGTACCACCAAAAAAAATCTTAAAAACTTTTGACATAATATTTGTACACTTTCATGAGGTACAATGTGATATTCTGATTCATTTCTACAATGGGTAGTGATCAAATCAGGATAATTAGCATAGATATACATATATGTATATTTGACTTAGAATATTTTCAACTTAAATGGGGTATCAGGATGTTGTTACCCTATTGTAAGTTGAGTGTATCAGACAACCTGAATTAATGAATAAAGTTTGAGGTCCTATTGAACAGATTCAGAAGATAGACTGATGGAGTTTGAATGAAAAGTACATATGTATTTTCTTAAGAATGTTCATTAGTCAAGACAATCTCTCTGGTTGGTTATATTAAGTCTCTTTGAATTTGTAACTATGAATTGTCAACTCTTAACTGTCTAAATTAAGCAATATGAAAAGTGAACATGCTTTGAAGTAGAAGAAATGTATAATGATTTCTTCTTTTTACATCACCATTAGCTGAAAGCTAGAATATGCTAATTAAAAGAAAATACTTTTGAACACACAATGGAGAAGAGGGAACAACCTAGTAATTTTCTGCTACTGGAAAATTTGTCATGTAAAGAGGCATTAGGTTCACTCTTTGTGGTCCAAGGAGGGTAGAACTAAAGCCAAAGATTAAAAGATACATAGAGTTTAGAAGAATTAGGACCATTCCAAAGTAAGAATGCCTTCCTTTGGAAGAAATGATCATCTCATTTCTGCAAGCATTCAAATAGAGAGGGGACAATTACTCACTGGGAAAGTTGTAAAAGGGAATGAGACTTTGGATAGAAATTGGATTGAACAAAGTAAAAAAATCCCATCTCAGATTTTCTTTTTAGCACAATGGATAAATGGATGTAAATTAGTGAAACTGATACCCAACTCTTTACCTAAAATCTAATAACAACAACAAAAGCTGTACTTTAAAAAAAAAACTTCACACACTACATATTATCACTAGGGGTCACATTTTATTAAACAGTGTAGTCGAAAGGCACTCATATTTAATCAGACTTTTCCTATTTGGGCACACTGTTTCTAGTTGAAAGTAAGATAGATGGGGCACTGAAATCTAAACAGCGCCAGTAATGGCTTCTAATTATTTTGTTGTAAAAACATAGGCATTCTCTTTCTTTTAATGGCCGTGTTTTCCTGCTGTTTCCAATTGTAATGGCTTCTTTCAGAAACTGTGGAAAATATTTCCTAGGTAATAATTTGGCTAGCCCCAAATGAGCAATTTAGGAGAGATAGACTAAATAACATTACCAAATGGTACTGCCCAGTCACAGGAAAAGCAAGTGTGGAATATGCTGCAATTTAACTCTCCCTACAGGATCATGGTTGTAATCTCCCTGTTGGAGAAAGTGCTTACTTCCCAAACAGGTTTGCAAAGCACCAAATGATCAAAGGAGTGATAAATTCAATTAATCAAATTAAAGTGTAAATACAAAGTACAAGGTGCTAAGAAGGGCTAGAAATGATTATTTTCCATAAAGCCTCTTTTCAGATGGTATGTGTAAGTCTAATCACTGGACTTATTAAAATGTCCAGTCATGGATTCCGCACCAAATTTTCTGATTCAGTAATGCTGAAAATCAGGCACAGAACTCTATACTTTTTAACAAGCAATGCAGGGGAGTCCAAAGCAAGTGGCGTATAGATTATATGTGGAAAAGGGCTGGTAACCTTAATTTCCCCCCAGACTATGAGTTATAACATAGTTGCTATCCATGTATGGGTTTGTTATTCACAATTATGCTCCTGAAGACACAGACAAAATTATATAATCCTTCCTTTGGAGTTTATCATTATTTTCATATCCATTTTTAAGATGAGAAAACTGAGACACAGAGAATTAATCTCAGTATTCTACATGGCTCCAATTACTTCTGGCTAGCAAGTAAATTTGGCCTTTCTACTGCTAGAAAATCCTTAGCAACCCTCAATAATCTCTGTCCAGTGGCACTTTCTGTGATGAAAATGAGAAACTGTCCTTCAATGTCCAATATAGTAGCTAAAAGCCACATGTGATTACTAAACATGTAAAATGTGATCTGTGTACAGAAGAAATAAAATTCTAATTTTAATTTAAATTTATGTAGGCCCAGGGACTAGTGGCTACTTAACTGAGTCATGAAAGCTCTATGTAGGACTGCAAGAAGATGTTATTTTGGGGGTAAACTCTTAGAACTGTCACCTGAAAAGGACAGAAAATGAGAAGAATGACAAAGACATCAGGAAGATGTTAGGGATAAATTAGTACATTTAGACAAGTGGTTTTCTTGTTGTTGTTGTTTGGTTGGCTGGTTTTATTGAATTTTTTGCTTGCTTGACAATGGCCATTTGCCCACTTTTTCTTGAGCTGAACTATCATGCTCTCCATAACCTTATATAATAAACCAGATCTTTTATCTTCTAACTAAATTTAGTCTTGTTTTCCTATATTCATTTTCCCCCTTCCCTGTGTCTCTCTCTCCCACCCTAACTTCCTTTCTCTCTTTCCTTCTCTCCCTTCTCTCCCCAAAACAAAAAACAGAAAAAAGAACAAAAAATATTTTGCAATGAACTAACTTTAATATACACTTACTGCAAGCACACATCCTCATAGCTGCAAAATTAAAATATATTCCATTATGGTTTTGGTGACATCTCTCTGAACAGTAGGTTTTGTAAGTTCCATTTCCCAAGCAATACTGCTTTTGATCACTTTCTCAATGCTTCAAATGAAATATTCATTGGTAATGAAATGTAAGGCAGGTTTAAGAGAGAAGAGGGAAAACAGATGCCAAACCATGATTCAAGAATATGGTAAAAATGAAAAAAGCAAAATGATTAAAAAACCCATAATATGAGATTTTAATTAACCTATAAAATGTTACTGATTTTTATCCCATTTTTCATGAAAAACTTTAGTCTTTATTTTCTTCTTTCCCATCCCACATAAAATCATACCATAACAGGGTTCTTAAAGTCTAATGCTAGTAACTCACTCTGAATGTTCAACTCACATGGGATTTTAAAAGTCTTGACAGCCACTTCCCATTCCTGGAGATTCTAATTAAATTGGTTGGGGGGATTGGTCCCCTGGTATAGCATGTTTAATCTTCCTATATTTTATAAACAACAGGATTTTTAGAAGAGGAAGGCAATTAGAAATCAGTAAGTTAAATCATCTTCTTTTTCACATGAAGCAAATGCAGTTCAGAGAAGTGCAGTGATTGGGCCAAGCTCACACAGTTTTTTTTTTTTTTTATTGTGACTGAGCAAAGGCCAGAACCAAAGAGCCTATGCCCACTCAGATCCTCTTTCTAAAACAGCACACTACCTCCTCCTGTTTTCTACTATGTTTCCTAACACAGCACCTCTTTGTTTTCTCTGTGGTGTCTATTTCAAATATTTTTAGGTTATATAATACATTTGTTCTGATTAGCTAGTTGAAGAGATTCTTATAATTACCTTTGGGTGACTTATCTCTAACTAGAATATCATAAATGAGAAAGTATATATTTGGTCAGAGCAGTGGTTCTCAACCTTATCTACACATTAAGTTTAAAAAATACTGATGTCTGGGTTTCATCTGCAAGTAATTAAATCAGTATCTCTTTAGATGGACCTGTGACATTATTATTTATTTTAAAGTTCTCCAGGAAGTGTACATTAGTGTAGTCTCTATGGAAATCAGTATGGAGGTTCCTCACAAAACTGAAAATAGATCCACCTAAACTACCCATGGATATAAAGTCAAAGGAGCCAAAGTTAGCATACAACAGAGATTCCTGCATTCACATGTTCACTGAAGCATTGTTCATAATATCCAAATCACAGAATCAGTCTAGGTGCCCATCAACAGATGATTAAAGAAAATGTGATATATATACACACAATGGAGTATTATTCAGTCACAAAGAAGAAAGAAACTATGTCTTTTGCAGGAAAATTGATAGAAATGAAGATAATTGTGTTAAGCAAAATAAGTCAAGTATGCATGTTTTCTCTTACATGTTGAATCTAGATTTACTTTTTTAAAAGACCTGAAAGTAGAAGGGAGACTATCTGGGAAGAAGAAGGGGACCAGTGGGAGGGGGGAGTAGAAAGGTAATGGGGGTGAATATGATCAAAGTATATTATATATGTGTACAAGTGTCATATTGAAACCCATCATTTTGTACACTATATGCTAGTAAACAAGGATTTCTAAATAATGATACTAATGGCAAAAAGTCCCCAAGAGATTCCAGTGTGACGCCAAGGCTGAGAACCTCTAGGTAAGAGTTAGAAGTCAAGGAAGTCTTCAGATCATTAAATACTAGATGGTTAGAGGACATAAATGGTTATGCTGATTAAATCCCCCTTGTCTGTTTCCTCTAGCTAATTTAATATGAATTCACCATGTTGGCTTTCCCAAGGCCTCGAAACTTAGGTTGTTTCCATGGTTACCACACTTGCAAGGTCATGGTTGGAAATACAGAAAATCAATATCTTCTTCTCAGAAAACTGTGAGTTATGCTGAACCCATAGACCCAGTGACTTTTTTCCAGTGCTTTGAGAGCCTGTTTTATGTTCAATTTTGTTCTAGGGGTATTGTTCAGACTCAGGGCCAAACCTATGAAATTATTTTTAATTTTTCTTTTAAAAAGTTTTTTAAAAGGAAAATAATAAGACCTTGATGAATGTATTTTATGTAAAATGAGCTGGTTTAAGATAGAGCATAATAGCCACACAATGGCTGTAATCCTAGACACTTGGGAGGATAGCAGTTTCAGGCCAGCACAGGCAAAAAAAAGTTTGCAAGACCACATCTTAACAGGAAAAACCTGGGCATGCTATCACACGCCTGCCATCCAGCAACCACAGAAAGCTTAAAATAGGAGGATTGCAGTCCAGGCTGGCCTGGGCAAAAAGCAAGACCCTATCTTCAAAATAAGCAGAGCAAAAAGGGCTGAAGGCATGGCTCAAATAGTAAAGCAACTACCTAGCAAGTGGGAAACCGTGAGTTCAAATCCTAGTTCCATGAAAAAAAAAAAGAAAGATCATAACATTTAGGAAGTAATCCTAAAGATAGAGAAATGGGAAAGAGAATAAAAAAGGGAAGGAGAAGGAAGAGGAAAACGAGAAGGAAAGTGGATAAAGAAAGGGAGGGTAAGTGAAAAACAGATACGATACTGTGATCTCTTATTAAGTGCATGATGTGGTGCTAAGCAATCTGTAAGTATTATCTCATTCAACATCATAATAGCCTTTGACATAGGCTCTGTTATATTTTCCTTGGTTTAGTTGGAGGAGAATCATCCTCAGAGAAACAAACTTGCTCAAAGGCATCTGATTCTTAAGGGGTAGAACAGATATTTGAATCCTGGTCTGGCAGTTAACCAACTCTTATGATACAATCACTTAAATACCTTCCCCTTCTGAGTTTCAGTTTCTGAATCAGGATAGGAATTATTACTAACAGAGCTTCTCCATTTGTATTTCATGTGTTACATACTGAAAAACAAGAGGCATTAGTAGCTGTTATTAATAACCACATATTTTTCACTGTCACCTCCCTACGTTCATGCCCTTTGCCAAGTGACTTTGCAGCTCCTAATTCTAAACAGTTTGGTATTTCCTCATTCCTTGACTTTGGTTTTGGCCATTTGACTTACTCTAGCCAAAAGAGTGAGATGGAAGTAATGGCATTATCAGTTCTGGGTCTGGCCTTGAAAGGCCTTTTTTTGTTTCTGCTCTTACCACAAAGAGGTCATACCCATGGGGGTCGAAAGAGGCGGATATGAAACATTTGGAGTCAACAAATAGAATAGACCTATAGTGTGGAGCAGGCCTGTCCCAGGCATCACCTCACTGATGAGTCAAACTCCAGCTAACCTGTTGACCTTCATGCACATGAGATTGCCCAGCTGAGTTCAATAAGCCACCCACTGTAACCTCAGATAAGTGATTTGTGAGCAAGCTCAGCTGGGATCAGTAGAGCTGCAGATTAAGTTGGTAAAATGTTCACTCTGTATATGCCACTGGAGATTTCAAAATTGTTTGTTACACCCAAAGAGCTCATATTACAGGATAAGAAGGAATAATTATCACTGTATTCTCACATATGTGGACACATAAAAGCAAAGGAGGGATAGTCTCCATGTTCTAAAGCCCAGTACTTATGCAAGATGACTACTGGTAGGAAAAAATAAATAAAAACACCCTGTTACTTACTTCTCCTGCTTAACTAATTCCAAACAGCATTCAACTACCAGGATATTTCTTTCCTCCACAGTGACAGATCCATAGTGCAATCTGTCAGAAAGGGCATTGAATCAGAAAGAAAAGACCAGACCTCTAAAATCATAAGGCTAATCCATGGCTCTAGGAATGCTATGGTAAAATATCTTATGGCCTGAAGATGCAGAAATAACCAATTGGGATATCACATCTTCTTTGTAAAGACATCAATATTGCTGAGTCTGCTTCTATTGAGCATATTCTAAGCAGCAATTCATAGAAACTAGAGACCTGGAACACTGGTGATTCTCAAGGGTTAGGTAGGAAAGAAAGATAAGGTTGAAAAGAGCAATTGGTGGAAGAAGTTTTTTTTTAATTTTTTTTTTATTATTTGTATGTGCATACAATGCTTGGGTCATTTTTCCCCCCTGCCCCCACCCTCTCCCTTACCACCCACTTCACCCCCTCCTTTTCCCCCCCACCCCCTCTATACCCGGCAGAAACTATTTTGCCCTTGTCTCTAATTTTATTGAAGAGAGAGTATAAGCAATAATAGGAAGGAACAAGGGTTTTTGCTGGTTGAGATAAGGATAGCTATACAGGGCATTGACTCACATTGATTTCCTGTGCGTGTGTGTTACCTTCTAGGTTAATTCTTTTTGATCTAACCTTTTCTCTAGTTCCTGGTCCCCTTCTCCTATTGGCCTCAGTTGCTTTTAAGGTATCTGCTTTAGTTTTTCTTCGTTGAGCGCAACAAATGCTAGCTAATTTTTTAGGTGTCTTACCTATCCTCACACCTCCCTTGTGTGCTCTCGCTTTTATCATTTGATCAAAGTTCAGTCCCCTTGTTGTGTTTGCCCTTGATCTAATGTCTGCATATGAGGGAGAACATACGATTTTTGGTCTTTTGGGCCAGGCTAAGCTCACTCAGAATGATGTTCTCCAATTCCATCCATTTACCAGCGAATGATAACATTTCGTTCTCTTCATGGCTGCATAAAATTCCATTGTGTATAGATACCACATTTTCTTGATCCATTCGTCAGTAGTGGGGCATCTTGGCTGTTTCCATAACTTGGCTATTGTGAATAGTGCCACAATAAACATGGGTGTGCAGGTGCCTCTGGAGTAACCTGTGCCACAGTCTTTTGGCTATATCCCCAAGAGTGGTATTGCTGGATCAAATGGTAGATCAATGTCTAGCTTTTTAAGTAGCCTCCAAATTTTCTCCAGAGTGGTTGTACTCGTTTACATTTCCACCAACAGTGTAAGAGGGTTCCTTTTTCCCTGCATCCTCGCCAACACCTGTTGTTGGTGGTGTTGCTAATGATGGCTATTCTAACAGGGGTGAGGTGGAATCTTCGTGTGGTTTTAATTTGCATTTCCTTTATTGCTAGAGATGGTGAGCATTTTTTCATGTGTTTTCTGGCCATTTGAATTTCTTCTTTTGAGAAAGTTCTGTTTAGTTCACTTGCCCATTTCTTTATTGGTTCATTAATTTTGGGAGAATTTAGTTTTTTGAGTTCCCTATATATTCTGGTTATCAGTCCTTTGTCTGATGTGTAGCTGGCAAATATTTTCTCCCATTCTGTAGGTGTTCTCTTCAGTTTAGAGACCATTTCTTTTGATGAGCAGAAGCTTTTTAGTTTTAGGTATAGGTAAGAACTTTCTCAATAGAACCCCAGCAGCACAGCAACTAAGAGATAGCATAGATAAATGGGACTTCATAAAACTAAGAAGTTTTTGTAATCATATGCCAATTCTATTAGTAACGGTTGGGAAGCATATTTTGTAAAATGAAATCACTCAACATATCCCTGCAGTTTTGAGGGAGACTTCACTAAGAACAGTTTTCTCTAACGTTTTTGTTTGTGGTCTATCTTTACTACTCATTTTCCACTTTCCAAGTGAAAAATGATTTCATGGTAAACAAGGACTGTAGAGAAACACGATAAACAATTCTATAATAACATTGTTGTTGGCAACATAGATGAGTCACACATTAACTTTTCAGAAAAGATACACATTTTTAAACATAATTTTTAGAGTCTTTGACATTTTAGAAATTTAGGAATCCAGCTCCTTGGGAAATGAGGGGAAGACTAATTCATATGTGAACCTCAACACATGCACATCTTCAAGTTATTGGAAAATTATACATCAAAAATATTGTTGATGCAAATATGTATCCTTACTCACTGTAAGGTGAACAAACAACCATTCCCAAGATAAATTAATAATGATGAGGCTAAATTGACACTATTTACAATTAAAATGCAAAGATTAGATTAATTGAAAACCACAATCAAATGAAGACAACACTGATGATAAACTCACTGATTACAAATTGCCCTTTCTGGAATTTGGTGGCATTCCAAGTGCATATATACTTAGCATCATGTGTGGCATTTCTTATTAAAGTGTGAATGAAAATCCTTACTAGACTCTAGCAAAAGAGGGAAAACAAAATTGGGCTTTGATTATTTTGTTGTAAGAAAGCAAAGATGTTTACAAAATTTCTTTAGTAGTATTAAGGGGAGCCATGCTAAAGATGCCTCAGTGGTCAAATTGTGTCATTGAATCATGAAAAGAAAATAATTATATTTAGTAGTGCTTCTGAGCATGTGATCTATAATCAACAGAAAAATGAATATAAATAGGTATGGTCATAAGATTTTCTGCAATAAGGTAGTGGTCATCTACTTGGAAAGTATTCAGACATTAGATACTTTGTACACTATTACAAATATTAATGACTTGTGACAAGATATTCAATTCATGGCTGCAAGAATAGGTGTTATTGGGTGACAGCCAGGAGAGTAGAAATATTTCAGGATTCGGCAGAAAGGACATAATTTCAATTACATTGCCTGGGACTGCTTAAGTCCTCCCTGATGGTCTTTGACCGAAAGGTATTGACATCACCAATAAGATTTGATGTGGACCACTGCAAGAAGAAAATCAAGGGTTGCAATTTTAAAGCATAGACTACAAAGGTCTTCTAGTATATGAGCATAAGATATGAAATAATATCAAGAAAAATTAATCCTAAAAAATTTACCTTAATAGTTATGTCACTATGTTGATTCCCCTGGATTCATTAATATAATTATTACCTTTCAATTTCAGATAAAAGATTTTGCCATCCGAGGTTGGAGGTAAATGTTGAAGAAAGATTAAATAACATCAAAATTATGCACCTTTTTCTACTCAGTATTCATTACCCAATGACTTAATATTGGGCGTGTGCCCTCAATAATCAGGGCTTTAAAAGTTACTTTAATTTAAAAAAATTATGAACATATTTCAAATAGTACTGAAGGTATCCATAATTTGATATCTGCAGATACACTGCAAAATGAAATTTAAATAGAGATACTACTTCAAGGCAACAAATTATGTATGTGTGGGTGGGTGTGGAAATGCTTCTTTCAGGATAAGAAAAATGTGAAAATAGAAATGAATCTCTGTAATAAGAGAATAAGCTTTACTTTAAAGAAAAATAAAGTTAATCACTTTGACTTAAAATACAGAACCTCAGTTATTAAGATGAGACCTATAAGTAACTTAGACTCATGTTAAGAAAGGCAAAATTATAACCTGGCAATTAATTGCTTTGAAAAGGTCACTAATCAAGATGAAACAAATGTCTCAAGTTAGAATGTACTCAGCTTCAAACATGCACCATTGTGTGGCCATTAGAAATGATGAGAAAAGTATTAAAAATTTAGGAATGTCTTAACATATAGACAATCTAGTAAGTAGTGATGGATAATATGCTCATTGGCTATTTGAGTATTCTTGTTAATCAAGCACCTGTTCAAGACTTTTGCTTTTTCTCTCTGCTGGATAGTTTGTCTTGTTCTTATTGATTTGAAGTAGTTTTTAGATTCTATGTACAAGCCCTCTGATGCTGACATGTATTCCAAATACCTTCTAATAATCTGTGGCTTGCCTTTTTACTTTCTTAAGGGTTCTTATGAGGAAATTACTACTTTTTAAAAGGTTGTCCATCCCTTTTGCCTGGTTAGTGCCTTTGAGTCTTTGTCATTGTCTGCCTATTACAAGATTATGAAGATATTATCCTATTTTTCTGCATTTTATATTAATCAGATACCTTTGGAATTCATATTGGTGCATAGTATGAACTAATTCAGATGACTTTTTCCATTTATTAAAAAGACCAAACTTTTCTCTCACAAAGTTGTATTGCAACCTTTATTATAAATCAAATTTCCAAATATTTGTAAGTAAATTTCTGATCTTATTACTTCTGCTGGTCTATCTGTCTATCCTTGCAGTGTTACCACATTGTCTTACTTTTATAGTAAGCCTGATGAGTTACATTATTCTAACTTTTTTCTCATACAAGACTATCTTAGCTTTTACTGAGCCCTCAGATTTTTTTTTTCATTATACATTTTAGAATCTTCTTGGCAATCTATCACACACAAACATACACCTTCATGGAATTGTGGGTATTATTACACTGAATTAATAAGGGGTAATTAATGAGCATCATGAGCATGGTTTGGTATAGTCCCCTATTAATTTAAGTCTTCAATTCCAATAATATTTCATAGTTTACCATATAGAATTCTCATGTATCTTTCATTGTTATTATTTGGATCATAAATGTTCCCTAAGAACCCCTATGCTAAAGGGTTAGCTGCAACCTTTAGGAGATGGGGCCTAGTGGAAGGAAATTAGGTCATTATCATATGCTCTTGAAGGGGATGTGGACCCTGATTCTGTTTTTTCTTCGCACTTGCCATGAGGTGACCAGCTCCTCCACCACATCCTTTCCTGCTATGATGTGTTGCCTCTTTACAGGCCCCAAAGCAACAGGGTCAAGCAACCAAACATTCATTGAAACCTCTGAATGTGAGCCAAAGTAAATCTATTTTTCTTAGAAGTTGTTCATCTCATGTATTTTGTACAGTGATGGAAAACTGACTAATACACATTAAATTTACTCCTAGGTATTTGATGGTTATTGACACTACTGGAGAGATTATCCCTTTTTAAAAATTTTATGTTATTTTATTAACTGTTGCTGGTATATAGAAACACAATTGATATTTTTTGTCAGAACATCTATTATTTTTATTGTAGAAAACATTTTGACTGACAGCATTGAAGGGGCAACACTAAGTGTTCTTTGTTACAGTTAGGAGCACATGGACACAATATGCCTGCTTCATGGCTTTTTTTTTTTCTTGGAGTAAAATTTAGAATTTTGGCTAGTAAGATAATAGGTATACAGCACTGACAGAACTCAAAACTTTAGCTCTCTTACAAGTTAAGAGGACAGTGCCTGTCATTTTAAATAGTCTTATTTTTTAATGTACAGGTACGTTTTATATATACATTACCACTTACTTGGAAATACAAATATAGGCCAGGCTTTTCTTTTAACATCATTTAATTTTATTGTGTCATGGTTAGCTGCAAAATAGATGCTAAGAACTTCAGTAAAGTTTCCATACTTCCACATTTTGTAATTTGCTTCCCTAATTTTGTTCTTTTTTTAAATTCATGTATTCACATGTGCATACATTGTATGGGTCATTTTTCCCTCCTGCCCCCTCCCCCACCCTGTCCCACACACCCACCCTTGCTTCCACGCAGAACCTGTTCTGTCCTTATCTCTAATTTTGTTGAAGAGAAGACATAAGCATAATAAGAAACACAAAGCATTTTTGCTAGTTGAGATGAGGACAGCTATACAGAGAGATTCCTAGCATTGCTTCCATGTACAAATCTGTTACAATCCAACTTGATTAATCTCTAACTGATCTTTACATTGGTTCCTGATCACCTTCTTGTGTTGACCTCTGTCACTTTAAGGTTTCTGTATTAATTCCTCTGCAGTGGGGACATCAAACACTTTGATGTTTTGGGTTTTCTACCTATCCCCATGCCTCCCTTATGTGTTCTCCCCTTAGTGTGTGACCCAAGTCCAACAACATTGCTGTATTTGCTCTTGATCTAAAGTCCACATAGGAGGGAGAACATAGGATTTTTGGTCTTCTGAGCCTGGCTAACCTCGCTTAGAATGATGTTCTTCAGTTCCATCCATTTACTTGTGAAAAATAAAATTTCATTCTTCTTCATGATCCATTTGTCAGTAGTGCGGCATCTTGGCTGTTTCCATAACTTGGCTATTGTGAATAGTGCTGCAATAAACATGGGTGTGCAGGTGCCTCTGGAGTAACCTGGGTCGCATTCTTTGGGTATATCCCTAGGAGTGGAATTGCTGGATCATATGGCAGATCTACCTTTAGATTTTTAAGAAGTCTCCAAATTTTTTACAGTGGTTGCACTAGCTTTCATTCTCTCCAGCAGGATACGAGGGTTCCTTTTTCCCCACATCCTCCCAACACCTGTTGTTAGTGGTGTTTTTAATGATGGCTATTCTAACAAATGTGGGGTGGAATCTTAGTGTGGTTTTGATTTGCATTTCCTTTAAGCTAGAGATGGTGAGCATTTTTTCATGTGTTTTTTTGGCCATTTGAATTTCTTCTTTTGAGGAAGTTCTGTTTAGTTCAGTTGCCCATTTCTGTATTGGTTCATTGATTTTGCGAGAGTTTAGTTTAAGTTCCCTGTATATTCTGCTTACCAGTCCTTTGCCTGATGTATAGCTGGCAAATATTTTCTCCCACTCTATGGGTGGTCTCTTCAGTTTAGAGACCATTTGTTTTGTTGTGCAGAAGATTTTTAATTTTATGAAGTTACATTTGTCCATTCTTTCTCTTAGTTGCTGGGCTGCTGGGGTTCTATTGAGGAAGTCCTTCCTATACCTATTAGTTCCAGAGTGTTTGCTGCTCCTTCCTGCACTAACTTCAGAGTTTTGGGTCTGATATTAAGGTCCTTGATCTATTTTGAGTTGATACTAGTACAGGGTGATAAACATGGATCTTGTTTCACTTTCTTGCAGGCGGATAACCACTTTTCCCAGCAACATTTGTTGAAGAGGAGGCTGTCCTTTCTCCATTGTATATTTTTGGCACATTTGTCAAAAATAAGGTGGTTATAATTGTGAGGATTCGTATCTGGGTCCTCTATTATGTTTCACTGATCTTCATGTCTGTTTTTGTGCCATAACCATGATGTTTTTATTGCTATTGCTTTGTAATATAGTTTGAAGTCAGGTGTTGTGATTCCGATAGCATTGCTCATTTTGCTGAATATTGCCTTGGCTATTTGCAGTCTCTTGTGTTTCCAAGTGAACTTTAGGGTAGATTTTTCAATCTCTGTGATGAAAGTCATTGGGATTTTGATGGGAATTGCATTAAACATGTAGATTGCTTTTGGTAGTATAGCCATTTTTACTATGTTGATTCTACCAATCCATGAGCATGGGAGATTTTTTCATCTTCTGTAGTCTTCTTCAGAGGTTTGTAGTTCTCCTTGTAGAGGTCATTCACATCCTTTGCAAAGTTTACTCGTAGGTACTTGATTTTTTTTTTTGAGGCTATTGTGAATGGAATTCTTTCCATATATTCCTTCTCAGTTTGTTCATGGTTGGTGTATGGAAAAGCTAATGATTTTTTTAAGTTGATTTTGTATCCTGCCACCTTGCTGTAGCTGTTTATGGTGTCTAGGAGTTTTTTGGGTCCTTATGGTATAGGATCATATCATCTGCAAATAGGAATATTTTGACAGTTTCTTTATCTACTTGTATTCCTTTTATTTCTTCTTCTTGCCTAATTGCTCTGTCTAGGAATTCCAGTACTATGTTGAATAGGAGGGGATAGTGGGCACCTTTGTCTCATTCCTGATTTTAGGGGAAATGGTTTCAGTTTTTCACTGTTAATTATGATGTTGGCTGTAGGTTTGTCATATATAGCCTTTACAATGTTGAGGTACATTCCTTCTACTCCTAGTTTTCTTAGAGCTTTTATCATGAAGTAGTGTTGGATCTTGTCGAAGGCTTTTTCTGCATCTATTGAGATGATCAAGTGGTTTTTGTCTTTGCTTCTATTAATGTGTTGTATTACACTTATAGATTTGCATATGTTGAACCACCCGTGCATCCCTGGGATGAAGCCGACTTGGTCATGGTGGATGATCTTTCTGATGTATTGTTGGATTCTGTTTGTCATTATTTTTTGAGGAGTCTTACATCGATGTTCATTAAGGAAACTGGCCTATCATTCTCCTTTTTGGAGGTGTCTTTGTCTGGTTTTGGGATGAGAGTAATATTGGCTTCATAAAATGAGTTAGGCCATGTTCCTTTCCTTTCTATTTTATGGAACAATTTAAGGAGGGTTGGTATTAGTTCTTCTTTAAATGTCTGATAGAATTCAGCTTATCATGGAAGACTTTTATTGCTCCATCTATTTTGAATGATAGTTTTGCTGGATAGAGTATCCTAGGGTTGACGTTATTTTCATTCAGTGCCCGGAAGACCTCACTCCATGCCCTTCTTGCTTTTAAGGTTTCTGTTGAGAAATCTGCTGTGATTTTGATGGGATTACCTTTGTATGTTATTTGCTTTTTTCTCTCTTACAGCCTTCAATAGTCTTTCTCTAGTCTCTGTACTTGTTGTTTTAATGATAATATGTTGTGAGGTAGTTCTATTTTGGTCAGGTCTAGTTGGAGTTCTGGAGGCTTCCTGTACCTGTATGGGCATAGTTTTCTCTAGATTTGGGAAATTTTCTGTTTTTTTTATTAAATATATTATAAATTAATTTTGCTTGCACCTCTTCTCCTTCTTCAATGCCCACGATTCTCACGTTTGGTCTTTTGATGGAGTCGGTGAGTTCTTGCATATTCCTTTCACAGGTCTTGAATTGTCTGACTAATAGTTCTTCAGTTTTTCCTTTAATTTCCATTTCATCTTTAAGTTTTGAGATCCTGTCTTCTTCTTGTTCTAGTCTGCTGGATTGGCCTTCCATTTTGTTTTGTATTTCTGTTTCTTTCTTTTTTCTGAGGTTTTCCATATCATGGGTCACTTCCTCTTTAATATTGTCAAATTTCATCCTTAATTCATTTGTCTGTCTATTTATGGTGTTCTCAGTTTCAATTTGGTGTTTATTTAGGACTTTGACCAGTTCATTTTTTTGTTTTTATGTTTTCTCATATTCTTTATTTTTATTGTCTTGGAATTTTTTGAGTGCCTCCTGTATGTTTTGGTTGACCATGTCTTGTAACATCTCTTTGAAATTCTCATTGATTACTTGCAGGATTTCTTCTTTCAGGCTGTTCTTGTGGGCTTCGTTGGGTTCCTTGGTATAGTTTATCTTTGTTTTGTTGGAGTATGGATCTGGTATCTGTTTTCTTCATTTTACTCTAAATCCTGTACTAATTTATTTTGGGGGGGAGAATGGTTTCCATCCCTTTTTTGTCTTCCCATCATTCCACTTGGTACTGTTTCTGTCCCTGGTCTATGTGTAATTTAGTATTAGCTAACTTACAATAGTAAAATTAACAAAACCAAGAGAGAAAGAGAAAAAGGAAAAAGAAAGAAAAAAAAAGGAGAACCAAAGAAATTAATAGGGAGAGATGGTGAACAATCAAACAGGGAACAAGACAAACAACACTTAAAGAAAAGAAAAGAAAAAAAATTCCTGGTTCAGGAACAGTAGAATTTCGGTCTTAGCAGTTCTGTTGTTACTCCTTCAGCATCTAGTTCTGTTTGTCTGCGTCTCCTAGGCAGGTTTGGAGCTGGCATCTAGTGGTGCTGAAGCCCTCCTGTTTTCTCAGTGTGTCGTGGTGTGGAGAAGCGTTTTACAGGCTGGGGATTCAGGGTTTTGGAGTTTTGTTTCTTCTTTTTTTG
Source organism: Castor canadensis (assembly GCF_047511655.1). NCBI lineage: Eukaryota > Metazoa > Chordata > Mammalia > Rodentia > Castoridae > Castor > Castor canadensis. Next base: position 123,146,025 of record NC_133405.1, on the reverse strand, counting down.
TTGTTTGTTCTGTTTTTTTTGCTAAGTGTGGCTCCAGCAGTAAAGTATTCTGTTTGGTCTGCTGAAGGTCTCCCAAGCATGATTGGAGCTGCTGGCCAGCAGGCCTGGCAGACCTGTGGGGTAGTGGCCCACCTGTTCTTTCAGTGTACCATGGTGTGGAGAAGCCTTCCACGGGCTATGTGTTCAGGGTGCCGATGTTTCAGCTCTCCCTTCTGCTTTACCTCAGCCCAGTGTGTCTCCAGCGTCTCAGCAAGGTCCCTGATTCACGAAGTTCACGCTGTCTGTGTCTGTGCACCAGTCACCATTTTGGATCCTCCCACAATTGATTTTTTTAGTCCTGTTATCTTTCTAAATTCTAATTCTAATGGTGTGTCTGTTATTGTTTCAGTATTTTGTACTTAAACAGTCATGTTATCTAATGCTTAATTTCTCTTTTAACCTCTTTACTTGTCTATTGCACTTTCTATAGACTCTCATAAAATGTCGAAGAGGTGGTAGCTGACTTGCTGATTCCCTTCCCAATTTTAGGAGAAAAGATTTCATTAGTTTACTATGAAGCATTAGGTTACTGTGGGTTTCTTAAAGACATCCTTCATTAGACAAAGGAGGTGATCCTTTATTATTTGCTTCCTAATTGAGTTGAAATGGAACCCTGAGTACTACTGTGGAACTGACAATTTTCTTTCTTTTATTGTGATAATTGTGAATTTTCTTCTTTAGTCTTTAGTCTTTTAGTGAATTATGAATTCATTCATTGATTTCTCTAATGTTAAGCAACTCTGCATTCATAGAAGAAACCCATTTGTTTATATTATTCATTGTGTATATCACAGAATCTGCTATGTCAATATCTTAAAATTTTGTTACCTATGAGAGAGATTTCTATGCAATGTATCTTTCTGGAAAGTTCTTTACCAGGTTTTATAATCAAAGTTATGCTGGTCTTATATTTATCCATCTCACTCCTTGTGTACATTTTGTTTTCTCACAACTTCTTGCTATTGTGTACAATTGAGCTATAAACATTCTTGTATGTATCACCTGGTTTTACATGTAAACATTTCATATAACCAGGAATGGGATAGGTGAGTCACAGGGTATATGTACACAATGCAGAAAACTGTTTGCTAAAATCCTTTTCAGAATGCTTGTACCATTTTAAATTCTTATGAAAAGAAGAATGATGAAGGGGGTGAATTTAACTAAGGTATGTTGTAAGCACTTTTGTAAATGTCAAAAAGTAACCACCCCCTCAGTACAACAATGTAAATGAGAACTCATCTTTGTTTTGTATCCTGTCTCTGTCACTTCATTTATCAATTACTGATAGACAAGTATTAAAATAAGCTTCTATAGTGGTTCATTTATCAATTTTACCTTGAGGTTCAGTCATTTTTGCTTTAGTTATTTAGAGATTGCTTTATTAGCTATGTATACATTTATTGTTGGTATAAGATCTAGTGAATGGATCCTTTCATCATTGCCCCTTTTGTGACTATAAAAGCTTTTATGTAACCCAGCTTTTTTTTTTTTACTTATTTTTACCTGGTAGATCTTTTATCATATCTTTAAATATCTTTATATTTTAGATGTTTTTCTTGTCAGTAGTATAGAGAAAACAAGTTTTTAATCCATCTGGCAGTGTTTGTTTTTTAACTGAACTATTTAACAATTATATTTAAAATTGCTATCATATTTATATTTATTTTGAGAAGTAAATTAAGTTCTTTATATTTGTCATACCTTTTGTTTTGTTTTGCTTTTATTTTTTACCCTCTCATACCTTCTTTCCAATTCCATTTTCCCTTCATTTTGGAGACTATAAACTAAATCTTTATTGTTTCACACATTACTTTGACAATTTTAAGTTTTTTAGTAAAATACAGAGGCAATCAATATTTATCTTCCTTTTGAATAATACAAAGACCTTAGAAAAATGTAATGTTATCACCCTTCCTGAAATATATACTATTTTTGCCAAATGGTACAATTTTATCTATTTCCTAACATAAACACAAATTGTTATACCATCCTGAATCTTAGATCTTGAATCTAGGACATTTTCATTTGTCTGAAGTGTTTGCTCTGGATTTTCTTTTTAAAGTAAACTTATATTTCACAATGTTTTCATTTGGTTGTTGTTCCTGAAGCAACACACAGTTCTTTATTTGTTTTGCATTTAGTGTATTGACACTATATTCTAGTGTCCTTGAGCATACATTTATTCTTAAATAAATGATTCTGAACTAAAATCATTTATTCTTTTTTTTGCAGTGCTGAGGTTTGAACCCAGAGCCTCATGAATGCTAGGCAACTGCTCTGCCAATGACAATACCTCAGTTCCAGATCATTTATTCTTTAAGGATATATAGAAATGAAAGCCCTGCCAATCTCTAGAAATCATTAATCCTATTAGGAACAAAGAGAAAGGTTAGCACTTGATCCTGGGCCCTGGCTTTTTATGGCTAAGTGCTTCATAATCATGATTTGGTCAATGACTGACCACAAATGTGAGAATATATTGCCTGATGATATTGTAGCCACATTAATTTGTATAAATACCCTCTATGATGCTTACCAAAAGGTGAAATCACCTAACAATACATTTTTCAGAACATCTCTCTCTTGTTAAGAGACATGTGACTCTATATTCTAATCATTTTGTGTTGAAGTATTGCTCCCTTCAAATGAACAATAGATTCAAACTTTGTGTTACTTTCTTCATGCAGATATTGATATAAAGAGACATTTCCCTTAGGAACAATAAAATAGCTAGTTGTATAAATGTGAAAGAACCTTTCAAATAAAAGTACTTTTAATAATCTGTTAATAGAAACCAGAGGAGGAGAATAAAGCAAGTTTATTCCTGAGATTTAGTTAAGAAGTGGGAGAGTGAGAAGAACAAGTGTATGTACCAGTCCTAGGGTTAAAGAAAAATTACTACTCACTTAAACCAGCCTTCTGCATCTACCTCTATTGAATTACAGTAAGAGATAAGATCTTCTGAACAATCCTAGTGAAAATTCCAAGTGATCAATCATTTAATTTTATCTCCTGTACTCACTCAGGTAAGAAAATAAAATATATAACAATAAGCACTAAAGAAACATTAGATTTAAATTTTAATTAAGTTCATTGGTTAATTGAGATATAACTGCAGTAAATAAAACCCAAACTGCATTTTTACTGAGTTGAAAATTTCTCCTTACGCTTTCATTCAAAGCCATAAATACATGCTATTTAGCTTCTGTTTGTAATTTTTTAAAGACATACCTAATAAACAGTGGCCATGAAAACATCAAAAGATTCCATTCAAGAAATTCTGTGTATTTTTCTTCCAAGATATTGATATATATAAATATAAAATTTCTGGATATATGAAATATTTTAAGCTGTGTCCCCAAGTCAAAATCCAGTATTTGGACCAATATCACTTCAGCATTTGAATAAATTCCTTAAAGCCATCGATTTCAAAGGAAGCTTTTGCCTTTGAAGGGAATAATCAAAGCAATAATGACAAAATAAATATAAAAGTATTTTACTCACTGTATAGGAACAAATATAGTAATCTTAAACTGGCAGAGGCCATTATGGTAAGCAGACTAGGGAGTAGTGAAGAAGACTGGTAGAGATGAACCAATTTGGGTTGTAATACACATGTGCATGGAAGCAATGCTAGCAAAAATGCCATGTTTTTCTTATCTTTTAGTTTTTTCTCCTACAAAATCAGAGAACAGGAGGGTGGAAGAGGAACTGTCCAGAAGCAGGGTGAGGGAGAGTGGGGTGTGGGGGAGTGCTGGTGGCATGGGGGTGAGGGGAGGTGGCAGGGACAGGGGTAGGAGGGTGAATACAGTGCAAATAATGTATACACGTATGAAACTGCAAAAGATACTTGTTGAAACTGTTCCAGAAATCGGGGGAGGGTAGGTGAAAGAGAGCAGCAGAGAGGGTGAATTCAAGTATATATTTGATACAATGTTAGAACCTTCGTAAATACTCCAATGTACAGTAAAAAGAAACAACAAAAAGTATTTTGAAGACTAAGTGAAAAATTAAAAAGTATTCTTGTCTTATCATTTACCTTCAAAAAGTGCTTTTCAAGTGTTTCTCTTCCACAGCTACAGATGGTCTTTGCCATTTAGCACCCTCATCTCTGTTAGAAGAAGCCAATTAATATCATATCCCTATACTTCTAATCAAGACTGCCCTATTAGTGTTCTGTTGAGTGAACTGTTGCTGATTAACTGAAAATTAGTCAGTGAAGCTAACGATTTTCTCTCCAGACCCTGTGGGCCCATAAAATGTTCATTTGAATTAAGAACAGTTAATTATGGTATATGATTCGTCAGTAGATTGAACTTACTGAGTCAATGTGAGGAGCCCAGTTTGGGGGTAGTTGATTTGATGAAGGATGGCAGAGCTCTCTTTCAAAGTTTGCTGTTTTCCTCTTAGCTCATGTCTCTTCCAGGCATTTCCAGAAGATCATGTCTGGCAGTTCTTTCACTCTGCTTACAAGAAAAGCTCCCCAGTGTGTCACGCGGGGAAAGGCAAAATAAGAGCCTTTTGTCACTGATAAAGCATATCATTTCTTGGTAAGCAGAACAATTTCTGGGGACTGATAAAGATCATTACAATTTTCTTGTAATTTTAAGCTGCTGAAGCACATTGTAAGCAATAAAGAGATGATGTGTGTGAGTATGGCATTCAAGTTCTGCTGTACTGTATTTGTGACAGTATGGTAAACAACTTTGAAAGATGCTCTGCTAGGCTACTGGTCCTTGAGCCCTCAAGTGAAGGAAAAGAAGGTGGGGACATATTTTTCAGTAAGAGCAATACAGAGAATTCCCAATTCAGTAAGTTAAACAGTGGCTATGTAGTGAAATGTCAAAGGGAGAAAGTGCAAATGTAATGAATAAGAAATGTTGAAATCCAGGTTGCCTTTTTTCTCAGATCTCAAGCTCCAGTTTCATACATGGTATTGTTTTGTAGTCTTTTAAGTCCCTGAAAAAGAATCTAAGATGGATTTTTCTTTTAATGTAAGGTGTGAAGGCTGGCATACTTAAAATACATATATTTTAGATCTGTATCGCATATTTAAAATAGAGACTGCCTAACATTTTCTCACATAACAATACAATACATGCTAAAACTGGGGAGGAGGAGCTGTAAATCCTAAATCAAATCCATAGTTCTTTGTTAAAGGAACTTTGGTAGTCTTCCACTTTTATTAATTGAATCTATCTTTTCTAGACACACAGGGTCCTAGGGCCCTAGTAAACTTTCCTATAAGAACTTCTCCTTCATTTTCATTTTTATTCAGCACTTTGCACCAAAGAAATTGTCTACTTAGAGGTGTAAGGGTGAAACATCAGAGCCCCATTTTGAGCTGAGAAATATTAAATGAAATTTCTCCACTGAAAAAAATCTTTGGTGAGAAGAAAACAACATTTATTTTTTAAATAAAGTTTCTTCAAGTGAGGCACATGGAAGCTTAGAAATGGGTTGCAGGTGTGAGCAAACTAGAAATTAGGCAAACCAAAAAAGTAATTTTCAAGAGCCCCTTAAAGCCAATAGTGTAATGTCTTTAATGATCTGCCAAGATAATCACTGAGACCATGAAATGTATATGAGATACTCAGGATTTAAAAAAAAATAGCAGAAAATTTGTTGAACTATTTGCTTCAGGCTTTACCAAGATGGATGTCACAAGACCTGAAGGAAAGTTTGAATTAACCAGGATTTCAATTGACCCAGCTTGGTTGAAGGCCTGCCTTGCCACCAATGATCTGTGTGCTACAGCTCAAGTCATTTATCTTCTCTTTGTTAAATCTTCATGCAACTTTCCTGGTAGAAACTATTATATGCCAGCAATTGACTTGTCTCTGGCAAAATAAATGAGTTTGAGCTAATAAGGTTTGTCCACTGAGGTTTCATATGAGAGTTGAAGAAGAGAGAAGATGTTTCATTTCATAGCCTTGCCCCTCTCTTGCTCTACTTCATTAAGAAATAGCTATCTGGGTGACTTTAAGGTAACTCCACCTCTCTTATTTAGTAAGAATGACTACAAGTTGACTTAGTAGACCACCATTAAAAACACTTATAATCCTTAAAGTGGGAGTATAGCTTATTATGTATAAAGCCCTGGGTTTGATCCCTAGCACGTCCTCAGTCCCCACACTGCCTCCCCTAATTTTTAAGGACTTGATAAAAGTACCTACTAAATCCTTTCAAATTATGTGCTTTAGTTCTGATCATTATTCCTGGAGGAAGATTTTCAAAAGGTGGAAAAATTAAGATATTATTAACTGAACTCCTAGCATATTAGATTCAAATAAAAGTCTTCAAAAAAATCTCATCAGTTCTTCCACATCTGAAGTGAGTTTTGTAGCTCACATATATACTCTTTCATATATATAATCTTTCAACAGCCTTGAGAAAGATATCTGGGCCGGTGTTATATACATTTTATAGGTAAAAATTAGACATCCGATAGGTTCTGTGATTTTTTTTTTCACATTCTGATGGCCATTAATGGAAGAAGCCCAACCTTGGAATCTTATATTTGTTGTACTCTTCCAAGTTAATACATTCCCATTCTGTCTTGACAAAGAATAGTCAGAATTAACTAATTTTTCCAACCTCTAAACATATTTTCCCTTTAACCTGAAATTGACTGTATATTCCAGTGTCCTCATTGTCTTCTTTCTAATCTTTTTTTATGCACTGAATATATCTGGTATTATTATATCCACCTTATTTGATTTTGAAATTGAAGTTCTCAAAGAAAGAGGATTATTTTTATGTGCCTTGCTCAACAAAATTGTATTAAAGTTAATTGAATGATCCTTTTGTTACTTGTCTATGAGGATGTTGGAATTTAAGGGTCTAAATAAGGAGTCAATCAGACACATTTTTTCTCACACAGCCCATTTTTGTAAATACTTTTGTCACAGTACAACCACTCTCAGTCACTTATTCATTGTCTATTTCTGCTTTTGTCCTATAATAACAAACTTGGGTAGTTGTAACAGTATGGCCTAAAAATTTACTATCAGGTCATTTGCAGAAAAAAATAATAATTAATTATATATGGAGTCAGTTCCTGAAAAATGACTAAGCATCAGACAATGTAGAATTGGTTTGTCTTCTGTTTCTTTCTAAGAATTTAGTAGTACAACTGTTTTTATTTCAGGGAGAAAAATGTCTTTTGATATTTAGGATAAGGGAATAGGAGGTAGACAGAAGGGATTTCAAGATAATTTGATAAATTGCACAGAAAATTTCAGAAGGAGAATTACATTTGGAAAATTTGTTCTTTGGGCTGGGTTTGGAGGCTCAAGCCTGTAATCCTAGCCAGTTAGGAGGTAGAAATCAGGAGGGTTGCAGTTCAAGGCCAGACCAGGCAAACAGTTTGTAAGACCCCATCCCAACCAATGACTGGGCACAGTGGTGTGTCCAGTGGGGAAGCACAAATAGGAGGATCAAGCTGGGTGCTGGTGGCTCACGCCTGTAATCCTAGCTACTTAGGAGGCAGAGATCAGGAGGATCACGTTTCGAAGCCAGCCCAGGCAAATAGTTCTATGAGGCCCTATCTTGAAAAACCCTTCACAGAAAAGGGCTGGAGGAGTGGCTCAAGGTGATGGCCCTGAGTTCAAGCCCAATACTGCCAAACAACAACAATAAATGAGAGGATCACAGTCCAGGCCAATCTGGACATAAAGCAAGATCCTATCTCAAAAATAACCAAAACAGCGTTGGTGGAGTGGCTCAAGTGGTAGAACACCTGCTTACCAAGTACAAAGCTCTGAGTCCAACACCCAGTACCACAAAAGAAAAGAATTATTCTTCAACCATCAAAGTAAGGACAGGGAGAATTGTGTGAGATACAGTTGTGAACCAGGGAAGAACATTCTAGAAGTGCTTATAATAAGTTCATTGATACCTGTTGTATTATGTAGTGAGTTTGCTAATGCCAATGAAAATCTAAACTTGCTTGTTTTAAGATCATTTTAGTTATTGGAGCCTATTTCTTTTTGTGTTTAGCTGAACAAAATTAGCAGATTTTCTTTATTATTTGGGTAATCCATGTCTTGGGATATGGAATCAGCTTCAGTACACATTACTCACATTACTTGTGATTAGGTATTTGTACCAATTGTTTTGTAGCAACTATTATTAAAACAAACTTTTAATATCCCATATTTTGAGATTTATGGAGGTGACTTTCCTTTTCTTTGAAGATGAATGTGTGTTGACTTGCGTCACTGTTTAATTATAGATGGCTAGCTGTGAGGAATGTAGAAATGATCTCAGCCATTTAAACCTCAAGACAATCTCCCAATGTGACCTAAAAGGTGTGCATTTTATTTATATTGCTGTTTTACCTACTCACCCAGATTTCTATTGCACTTAGAAATGTCTGCAATTATTTTGTAAAAGGCTCAAAATATTCTCTTGCTTTTCATTCATGCTCTCAGGAAATGTGTGCTTAGGGTGCATTTGTGAAATAGTGCATGGGAGACATCATGGTGAAGATAAAAGAAAACAGACTTTAGACTCAGTCATACTTGAAAGGCCCTTTGAAAGGTCATCATGAATAGCAAACTGAAAATGACTGTGTGTATGTGATTAGTGTGGGCAGTGACATGCCTAAAGAGGTAAACAGGAGCTAGGTAATGAAGGATGTTTTGTTTCATGCTACAGAGAAGACAGAATTCTCAAGATGACATGAAACCTTTAAATTTATAATCTTGGAAAATACTCTGGTAGTAGGGTAGGTAGAGATTAGAAGGCCTGAGGTTTGCTAGGAACAATGAGGCCACATGAAGTATAGGGTGCATGTCTGTGAGTATATTTTATGACTTAATTGATAGAACCCAGTAATTGTAATAGAAATGAAGGTGAGGGAAAAGTCAATTTCCAGACTGACTTGCTTATAACAGGACATTAAGGAGGAGAATGATTATCTTGTTATTCTATGCACAGAACCAAGGTCTACCAAGCACAGTGTTCCTGTGATTTGAACTTAACAATATGAGAAAATAGGAAAGTTTGGGGTGACAGTGCCAGGATGGCAGGAGAGAGGATACATCTTATAACGATAGTACACGTAGTAACAAATAAAGTTGCTAATTGCAAGCAAGAAAAGCTGAGATAGCATTGTCCCCAAGGGCAGACATTGCCTACGCAGGGAAGCCCTGTGTAGAGTATCTGCTTGAGTTGCCCAGAACGGAAACCCTCAGATTGAGATTTTGCCACACATTTAGGAGGTAATTACCAGCAAGAAGTGGAATAATGAGAAAGAAAAGCAAAAGCAACCACCACAGAGTACGTTAATGCGCAGACACCATTGAGGGAAACGGGGACTCAATCTACACTGAAGACTTCTGGGAGGCTGCATGGAACAGACTTCAGCGTTGTGTACCTGAGGGGTGAGGAGGGTTCAGTAGTTATCCACTAATTCTAGTTTGTTGTTGGTTAACCTGTTAATCAATAACAATTTCCTGGACCCTCCAGGCTTACGCTCGAGCCAAGCATACTTCCACAGGCAGAAAAATCCCTGATACAGACAATTTTGTGCAGAGGAACTGTGAGTGCTGAAGGGATATGAACAGAGTTCTGACACAGCCTACTGTATATACACATGCCCTCACATCGACAGTACACCCACTGTACTTGAATTTGAGTTCAGGATGTTGAAGTCTTCCTTAAAATTTTATAAATTACTTACTTCAATGAAGCAGGTTTTCTATGTTTTGGAAGCTATCTTTCTGTATGGTTTTATTAGAATTTAGAAGATCTAGATCTCAAGGCTTTTCCGCATTGACATCAGTAAATAGTGATCTATAGAAATGCAAACTCTCGAACTAATGCTGAAACAAGGATAGGTATGGAAACTCAAATGTACCTGGAAAGATTCACTCAGATATATCTGAAGAAAGAACACATTCTATGCTCCAAAATGTTACCATATCTAAGATGACCCTACCAAGATCTATGATTTTGAAAAAAGAGAAAATAAATAGATCAATACATGAGATACCTAAAACATAGGGAAGCAACTATTTCCAACTATATTATTGTGAAATTGAAGATAAAAAATTAAATAGAAATATGAGTTCAAAGAGAACAAAATACTAAAAGTCACACACAAAATGGAATAATTAGATAAATTGCTGAATAACCAAAAATGAGAGAAAAGAGTATTAAGCTCAATTTCTGATAACCCAGCAATGTAATTTCGCAGTTTGAGCTTTTGCTTTCTCCTTACTTCCTATTTAAATGCAAAGATGCTGGGAATAGTTTGGCAAAGAACTCATTAATACTGCAGTATGGTATCCTAATGGTCTGTCACTTACTGGCTATGTAACTTTGAGTAAGTCACCAAACTTTTCTATACCTCAGTTTCTTCAATTAGAAAAAATGATGATAACTCTACCAAGCTCAGAAGGAAGTTATAAGGATGAATAAATTACCATATGTAAGTTACTTATAGGGCTTGAGACATAATAAGAAATACATACATGTTTGTTAATATTAAGTAAACATATAGTTCTCTGTGGATGAAGACCAAATTGAAGTCAAATTATAGTGTATGTGATACACTATAAACCACAGAGAAGTACATCAGTACATCACAGTATTTTTAATGATTTTTAACATTCAAAACAATTTATATTGAAAAAGAATCCCAGAGAGAAAACGAAGGTGAATGGTGAACAATAAACAATTAAATGGACTGCCTTTGAACTCTTGCCTTTGAACAGAGTAGATGATTGGGGTTTATGCATTAGAAAAAAGGTACAAATGAATGATCTTTTTAGGTCTTTCTAGTTTTGAAAGTCAGTGATTTCATGTTTGGCTCTAAACTCTCTTTCTAATCTTACATTTTGCTACTTCCTCATACAGATCCTCTGACTTATACACATGAGTATATTCATAAGCATTCAGGTTTCATACTTTCTTATTGTAGTGTTTTCTGCCATTCTCTTGACTTAGAATGCCTTTTTCTTAGAATAGAGCAAGCATTTTAAATGTCTAAATCTTAAAAGTTATAAAGCACATAATATATTCAAACTTAATTTCAATGTATAATTTGGCCTTGTTTTTCTCATAGTCATGTTATTCTATTTACAATATGTAAATATTTAAATCCACACATAAAAAGAATCAGAACACAAATCACCTTCTTACTCATACAGGCTCACTTAGAAAAGAATAAGCCTGTAGGCTAGGTTATAGTCGAATTAGCAAAACTATCTCAAATCTTAGTTTTTTATTTACATGTCAGTTTGCTTCTAAAAATGTTTATATTTCAATGTTGAAATTAAATAAGGTAAATGAAAGTGTGTTTTTTTATAATGCTTTATCAAAAATATGATGCTACTTCCTAGTGGGGGGGAAGATTTCTGGGGAAAATGAGACAAAGGCATTAGCTGATAGCCATTACTTTGCCCAATAGTTTCGTATATTTTTTGTCAGAACCCTTTATTTAACACGCAGCTTACTGAGAAGCACAACATGAAAACTTGGGGTTGTTTTTAGTAAAGAGATGGTAGGAGAAGACCTGGCTTAGGAGACTAAGAGGGTAAGGGGAGTTCTTTTTGAAACTGCCCAAAAGAATTTAACAAAAGTTTCCTTCTCACGGAATCAGGACCTTTTTCCTGGCCCAAGGGCAACATGGGTTTATTCTTATAAATATTTACAGGAGCAATTAAGAAGTTTTGTGGTTATATGAGTGAAGTAATCACTTTATACAGGTTCTGTAGATTATGGCCTCACTTTCTGGTTCAACTTGAGACTCTACATTGGCTTCTACATGTAGATTTATGGTAGAATTATGTCCTACCATCTTGACTTTGTAATATTTTCTATAAACTAATGTCATTTTCCTTTTTCTAATTTTTTTATTTTGCAGAACCTTAGGTATTCCTGTCAGAAGTAATAAAATAGACCACAAATCTTTCCCATTTTTCATACAATTATAGTAGAAAACTACTTGGACTTAGATTATAACTGAAGAATTCTACTGAGCACACATAATGTGAAATTAAAGAATATTTGGACAGGACTATGTTGTTTTGAGATCAATGTCAGGTTATGATTTTTTTGTTATTTCAAGGTGAAAAAGAGTTACACTGGTTTTTTGCTCTGCTTAAAATGTGTTTCATTTGGTTACATTAATGTTTGTACAGTTATTTTTCCATCACACATGAAACATAAAACATACTCTGTAATAATTACACGTTTTTGTAATGATGATACATCTCCCCTGAGATGTTTTGTGAATTCACATATATTTCTAGAAACTTTTTATGATGCATTCATGCTTGACTGAATGCATGTTTTCAATGTAATTATTTACATTGGCTGAAATTCTTTTTTAACATATCTATTTCGTCACATAGTTACCTTTTTATTATTTTTATTTTTTATTTCATTATTTTTATATTTACTCACATGTGTATACATTGTTTGGGCCACCTCCCCACCCCTGTCCCCTGAAAGTAATACTAAAGTTTATTAAGAAAGGAATCTAATACAAAAGAATAAAAGTAGGGAGAAGGGGAGAATCATTTCCTGCTCCCCATGCAGAATATAAGAGTAAAGATTCCTGAAATTCTTCTTTTCTATAGTCCTCTCTCATATTGCTCACCTAGATGCCGCATTAAAAATAATTTATAGAACAGTGCAATGTTACTGAATACAGTTACCCAGCACTAATTTCCACCTCCTCAAAGAAGAAACAAAGTAACAAGTATGTAGCTGCATTTTCAGGTGAGTGATCATGGAAGAACACTGGAACTCAGCTAGAGAGAGACTGGAGCCTTGTAAGACTCAGATACCCTGGACAATGCACCCCAGCATCTGCCTCAGCAGCCACTATAGAAAACAGTATGGAGATTCATTTAAAAACTAAGAATATAAGTGCAATATGATCCGGCTGTACCATTCCTAGATATATGGCACAAGGAAATGAAGTCAGCATACCTACGAGCTACCTGCATATTCATGTTTATTGTAGCACTATTCACAGTAGCCAACTTAAGGAATCAGCCTAGGTATCCATCTTCAAATGAATGGACAAAGAAAATCTGGAGTATTATTCAGTCATCAAGAAGAATGAAATCACATCACTAGCAGGAAAATGGATGGAGCTGGAGATCATCATGTTAAACAAAATTAATCCAAACACAGAAATACAAGTATTTTGTATGTTTCCTCTTATATGTGAAATCTAAAATAAAATAATGACCTAAAAGTGTATGCATGTATGCATGTATGTATGTATGTATGTATCTATCTACAGATGGAAATGACACAAAAACCTGTTCTTCTGTACTATCAATATGAGCTAATAAATATATATGTATATATATACACATACAAAAATATATGGTAAATACATGCTTTTTTCTCCTGTGCACATTTAAAAAATATAATTTTATGTTTTTGCAGTATATTCTTAAGTAAAATAAAGCATATTATAATGAAATATTTTATCAAAACTAATGTTTATACATTTCAAAATAAGTCACTCAAAATTCATAAGATTTAGATTTTCATGCTCAATTTACATGGAAATACATCTAAAATAATTGTGGGTAGGCCCTATAACTTCTAGTCTACCTCTTGTGAAATAAACAAATGCTAGAACTGAAATTGTTTGTTATTCACTATGTGTAGTTTTGACATATTGAAACACTCTAGGATTTTGACTGGGCCCCTCCTTTGGAAACCAGGAATTCTGAGGATTCCAATACTCAGGACAGGAGTATACAAAGGAAAAAGAGGAAAGAAGAAAATATTGATTAAGAATACAGTTAATTCGTTCACAATACACCTGAACCTTGTACTATAGTCATAATCTCCCCTAGCTTTCTCCCTGCTGCTGTTGCCCTTAATGCTAATTTTTACAGATTTTACCTGTTTAGGATGGTGGTGCTGAGTAGACACATTGAATCACCAGAGTTCTCCTATTTGAGTGTAATGACTCCTACGTGAGTGTATGTCATTTTGCACACACATATGCTGAAGTAATTTAACATGTTGCTAATTTCCCAGCTTGATATAATGTTCTTTTGGTTATTTATGTTGCCTGTACTTTATGAGAAAGGTTTGGAGAAGTTTGAAAACTTTATTATTCAAAATCTTAGCTGTTCCTTTTAAGCTATTTGTAAAGGAAGCAAAGCAGTTCTGAAAAACCTCTTCAGTTACAGATTTAGTCAAATCAACAACAAATGCAAAAAAAAAAAAGCTTCACTTGAGTAATTGATACTTCTGAGACTTGACCAACTGTGGTTTTCTGTAGAACATATCATTTATTAGTTAGATTAAAAGTTACAGCAGGAAGAAATCCTGGAACATTCCTGCCACTGAGTTTGCATTCACCTATAAATAAAAAAAACTACCCCTTTTTATGGCTTTATAATTTTTCTCTTACCTCTGTATCAATAGGACCAGGTACACTGGTATAACTCAACAAAACCATTATAATTTAAAGCCACCAAGCCAATGTCACCTTACTTATTTTCACCTGCCTAATGATGACTTCTCTTTTCATACAACCGAAACAGATGGGTATTGACATTATGGGGAAGAAGGAAATCTGTATTTAAACAATAGAGCAACTTTTGCCCTTCAAATTAGCCAGCATAAAGCAAATGTTCAAAAGGTTTCCTCTAAAACCATGCCTTTAACTAGCATTCACAATTTCTAAATTGTTGACCTTAAGATGTAGGATGTCTTAAAGACATATTTCAAATATAAAAAAATGATTTTATTCAGAGAAAACTACCTATCTGTGTTTCATAAGTTTTGGGTCATTGCTTTTCTCCAATATTGCATTAGTGATCCTAAAATTTGTAGCACTGCTTCATCAGATCTCTTGATAAAAGACTTTCAGCATGATCCCTGTATCTCTCCAATATCAAAATTAATAGTGACTCATCATATACTTTAAAAAATCTATACCATTACATTTTGTACATCATGTGGATTTTCCTGCAGGAGACAGTGGAATGCACATTTTGGAATATTCTTCTGACTTTCTTTGCAAAAAATTATAATCATTATAATTATTAAATTATAAATCCAAATGCAGGTGATCTATGTTGAGAATCAAAGTTACTTCCTGATGGGAAATATTTCCCAAGTCATTTCAAGGAATCAGTGGAACTAATCAGATGTCTTCATTCTTTAAAAAATCATAACTCTGGGAACACTCAAAGATAGCAAATCTTACAATGAGGGAAAATTTTTTCTAACACATAAAAAGAAATATGTATAGCACAGTCTAAAGCCATGAATTACCATATAAGCATTGAATAATTTTATTATATAAAAGAGCCCTGTTATTCAACATCTTTGTGCCTGTGGCACTGAAGTGGGTTCTCTTCTAGGAATAAGCTTCAGCTCAGTGTCGGGTCAATGCTGTACAGGCCAGTTGACCATCTTCAAGCTATGGTCCTGTGTGTCTGACTCTGCTTCTTCAACATATTTATTCTATGTATTATGCTTTTGTCTTCAGTGGTAGGGACCTGATTTTGTTCATTTTGTCCTTTGATGTTATCTTGGATTAGATGTTAGTCTGATCTTAGAATATAAAATGCTAATTTTTTAAAGAACCAAAATTTTAGCACTAAAATTCTAAAGTCCATATAGTTCAATCCTTTTTTTAAACAGGCGAAGAAATCCCAGAAAGATTTCTGGTCATATAGTTACAATTAATACAATTTCACATATTGATGTATCAGTTCTATCTTAGACCTTTTCCTGTTAATGAATTTTTGTCACCCAGATGAATGAATTCCATGAGAACTATTTAAAAGGAAAAATGAGAGTTTCTGTCCACATTCGTCTTCATTTTTCTTATGTACATACTCATTCTAAAGTATATCTTGGAGACTTATAAAGCACTCCCCAAAGAATGGGGCAAATGGAGACAAGCTAAATATGTAACAATATCAGAGAAATAGTTCCTTCCATAAATATCCATGGATTTATTATCCAGACTTATCAAGGGATAACAAATTTTAGAGAGGACTGACTTAGAGAACCAGAGTGGCAAGAAGCAGGCCATAAATTTTAACCCTTGGGGAATGCAACTTGGAAGCTGGCTAGAACACTTACTTAGTAAGAAGGCCTTTATGAACATCTTAAAATATCAGCAAACTTCTCCATAAAAATATCACTGAAAAAAATGCCTAAACACTGATATTATGATGGCACAATAGGTCTTCTTTTTCAATAAATTCTAGTTCAGAGAACTTAATTGCATTTACCTAATTTTCATTGATGATGAGAAAATTGTAACTTATGTTCATATTAAGTGAATCAACCATGAAAAATTTTATAGATAGTTTATAGGTAAGCTTTGAGTCATAGATTATAACCCAACTGCTAAGAATGCACCTACAGTTCCTACATTTTTCAGAAATACTGTTCTAATTCATCTACCATGCTGAATCCTCTAGTATTCTGTTATCTCTGCTCTGAAAAATGAATATATTTGTGGTTAGGTTATTTTTAGTAACTATTCACTCTTTCCCCTCTGTACCTGATAAGGGAACTGAATTTCCACACCCCAGTGATGTTAGCCTTGGCAATGTGATTTGCCGTAGCCAGTATTATGTTGCCACGTGATTATGTGCCACTTCAAGAGTAGGCCTTAGAAAGAATTGCTTGTTATGCTTTCTCTGGGAGTTCTTGAACTCTGCTGCTTTGAGAGGGGAAAAAAACATGCTCAGGTAGGTCACTGATCCAATCCTAATGGACAAGTAGAATAACCCTGAATCAAATCCATGGCCTAGAGCCAAGCCTAGTGAAGCTCAGCTTATAGCAGCCAAACTCTGGCTGGATCATAGACAATAAAGTCTTCTTATTGTAAGCCAGTAAGATTTTGTGGTTGTTAATAGCAATAGCTGACTGACATATGTTTATCACATAAATTTTTCCATTTATTGCTTAGTAAATTTTTGCTGGTTTTCTATTTGTATATACTTTGCCTTCTCATTTAGACAGAAGACACTAGTGTAGTTTGATCCATGTTTTAACTTCTTTGGTACCCTCAAAGTACACACCACTGTAACTACTCAACATATTCTACTTCCAGAAGCTAATGTTTTTCTTGTACCACACTTTAGAGTAAGCCTTTACTGTACCATTGATAGGTCTCAGCAACAAATGCTGCATTTCAGTAGTAATCTCAGAATATGTTTTAGAAGCACAGAGGCTAAGCAACACTACAGAATAATCAGTGCAATTGAGCAACTGGAGAATTCATCATTTGGGGACATTGCTGGCATTTTAAGACACTTTTCTATTCATAGGAAGAAAGCTTTTGTACATAACTGAAAAAGGCCATTTTTCTCAAGTTAAATTGCTGATTTTAGGAGCACAAGGATTGAAAAACTATTTATGAAGGCAGTGTTGTTTTCCTGTTGCATTTCTTCTACCTCCCTCCAGAAATCTGAACTGAAATTTTCATTCCCGTTAATGTTTAATGCCTGGGTAAAAAAATCAGGGGCAACAATCTATAATCACTTACTTTGAAAGATAACTTAATCTTTGTCATTCTCACTGTATAGCAACCCAAAATATAAGACAATAATATATGTCATACACTGTTAGTATTAGAGAAAAAACTATCCAATTGGCTTTTGTTAGGTGAGTATTCTTTATATATGTAACAGAGAAAGTTTAATGTTACCAAGTAATAGCAATTCTGCTATGAGTTGGTACACATTTAGGGCATTAAAGATCATTTTTAATTTTTTTAAAGGAAATAGTAAAGAAATCTTAGAAACTCCCAAATTGTATCTATCAGTGGCAGCAGATGAGTGCTTAGCCAGTCTATTGAAAAGATTTAATTACATCTCTTTCTTACCTTGAATGCGTGATTCAATTTGACAGACTGCTTAAAGCAATGGTTGTCTAAAGAACAGACTCTTTCTGTGGCTGGTGAAGTGAATCCTCCTAACGGTGAGACTTATTAATAGTAAATTAATGATTGTCAAATCTAGGGCTCCACAATGATGAAGCTCTGTTAGAACTTTCCATATAGTTTTTATGTGACATTTTCAGCCTCAAATGTTTTGCCTGTTTTTATTCTTTGAAATCTTGACATGTAAAATCTGGATGTGAATATCATCAAGGGAGGACTCTTAGTTACAATCTCTGTGACCTGATTAAAAAGGGAGAAGAGGATGGAGAAAAATAGCCCGTTTTATTGGGGTTTTTTTGTGTGTGTGTGTGTATGTGCTATTCTTAACTTTGCCAATATTAGTGAGATATTCTTCCTTTGCATAAACAAACTAGTACAGATTCTTCAGGGCTTAAAACAATTAGACTGCATCCTAAGGAATTTAAACTGTAGATAAGCAAAGTTTTAATTGAAAAAGAAATCAAGGAGATGGAGCAAGATGGCAGCTAAGATCTCTCCTTGATGGTGTTCCCATAGACACACTAAACTGAACAGCTATTCATGTACCAAACTACCTCTAGAATAGGTAAAGAAATCAAGTGAGAAACCATAATGAATGCTTTTAGTATAACAAAATGAAAAGACACACTGAGGAAAGCAGGAAGGAAAGAGTTGGCTGTATCACCCCCTGCCCCAAATCTAAGCAACCAATCACAGAGAGAGGTGCCTCCCTCTTAGGGGAAGAAATGTGAATTGAGTCCAGACCATAGACTTGAAACCTACTACCAGTAACAACACAGTGAAACCTAGTTCTGGGAAAAGTGTCATGACTCCTACCAGGCCAGTATCTGTGGAATTTGTCCCTGGAACAGTATTAGACCAGGTGGCAAGTAGTCTCCAGTACTTCTCCCCCAACCTCAGGCTGTGGCGTGGGGAATAGGGATTCACTCACTGGAGAGCAGGGCATGAAAGCTAGCACATGGCTTTGTCTTCAAGCCCAGTACCAAGCCCACCATGGTGAAACTCAGCACTCAGGAGAAACTGAAAACCTCATGTATAGGCCAGAGCTGACAGAGCGCACCCTGCCTGGCTTCAGGTGGAGACCCATGCACCTGTGGGACAGATCCAAGTTTTCGCAGTAACACTTCTAGCCTGGGAGTGGGCCTGGTTCACACCTGGTCTCTTCCTGAGACTATGCAGGTTCCTATGGCTGTGACACTCAGGTACAGCCCAGCTTAGCATCAGCTTTGGTGGCCAATGGACTGCAACTACCACCCATCCTCCAAACTTTGGCAGCAGAACTATCACCAGGCCAGTGATCCTGTACTAGGCAGAGACATGTGCTTCAGTAGACAGACTCATTTTTCAGCCTGCATCACTGCCAACTGCATTGTGGATCTCAGCGTACTCCTAAGACTGTGTGAATCCTTGCCACTGTGAGATTCAGACATTACCCAGCTTTGTGTCAGCTTAAGTGGTCAAGGGTCTATTTTCACCAACATTATCCCAACCTCGGGCAGCATAGTGTGGTATATGACCTCACTTTCTAAGGTAGGACAGGGTAGTAAGCACAATCCTTTTCCCTGGAACTCAGTGTTGGGCTGGCAAAACCTAACACTAGGCAGATCCTAGTAGCCCCCCATGCCCAAGCCTGCCTGTGTACAGACCCTTTGGAGCAGCTTTGGTGCCAGGGGAAGATATGCAGTTGCAGTCTATGAGATTACTGTTCCAGCTAGCATGGTCTGGTTGTAGCAGTGGTGGGCCACAGTCCACCTCAGAAGTAGGCAGCACATAACAATTTGGGCTGTGATCCTAACCCAGTATTGTGCTTGTCTTGACAGGCTCTTGGATCAGGGTATGACACAGCTTGGTGACATTGGTGGTCACAGGTGTGACATAGGAGCCTGAGTGACCTTGCTGGGATCCAAACAGAATTCTGCAATGCTTGACAATAGACTGGTAACTGTGGCTAAGGCATCTGGAACTACTCTGGCATCTGGAACCCAGATAAAGGCTTGTGAGGATAGACTACTCTTTCTAGGCATTCTTCTATGTCTTTCTGGACAATATTGCCACAATATGCTTAGGAAAGACCTGGGCTTGGACTGCCCTCTAGTACTGAACAGTAATAACACATGAACAACAGACTCATGACAAATCTGGACCTGGGTACCATCCAGTGCCAAAATTATGAAAGTAAATATAGGCTTAGATAAAACAAGCATCCTACTTAGAATTTCTAGAAAGATAGGCAAAGCCAGATTAGGAGAACTAGAATTAGTACCAGAAACTTCAATACCCAGATGATGTTGCATGCCAGTAAGCATCAAGAGCTTTCAGGAAATCATGACCTCACTTAATACTCAAAATAAAGGGCTAGGAACTGACCAAGTAGTGACCAATATGGAACAACTTTCAGAGAATTTAAAACAGCTGTTTTAAGGAAAATTAATGAGCTTGTAAAATACAGAGAAATGTTCCAATACACTAACAGAGAAACTTAAAGAAAGGTAAGCAATGAAAAATCAAACAAAATCTCTTTTTCTTTCTTTTTTATTGTTGTGCTAGATGAGGGTACATTGTGGCATTTACAAAATTTCTTACAATTTTTCAAATATATCATAGTTGAATTTACCCCCTCCAACATCAAATGAAATTTTGAACTAAAAAACACACTCAGTGAAATTAAAAACAGAACACAAGGCATATAATGGCAGAGTAGATCAAACAGAAGAAAAAATTAGTGAGATTGAAGATAGGTCATTTGAAAATATAAGAGGTACTTGGGGGTTAATTACAAAAGTGTAAATCTATGATAGGCAAATCAAGAGTATGGAGTAAGGAATCAAAACACACTATAAGATCTATATACTAAACATCAAATAAGAATGTAAGGGAAGGATAAAGAAAGAAAGGAACTACAAAACAAAAAAGCTAGAAAACGAATTTCATAATGGCTATATTAAGACCAGCAGTTATCTTTAATATGAATAGATCAAATTCTTCATTTAAAGCATAGAGTGTTGGGCTGGAGGCATGGATCAAGCAGTAGAACTCTTGCCAACAAGTGTGAAGCCCTGAATTCAAATCCAAGTGCCACCAAATTAAACATATGGTAAATGACTGAATGAAAAGACCCAATTATATATTGCTTACATGAAACTCACTTCCCCTCTAAGGACACATACAGACTGAAAGTGAAGGGATGGAGTAAAATAATCCATGCAAATGGAATCTAAAAGAAAGCAGGAGTAGCACTTAAAACCAGTAAAAATAGGGGCTGAAGGTGTGGCTCAAGTGGCAGAAGGCCTGCATTGCAAGTGTGAAAAGTACAAAGCCCTGAGTTCAAACTCTCATCCTGCCACCCCCTCCCTTAAAAAAAGCAGGAAAAAGAGACAAAGAAGATCATTATATAATGTTAAAGGGGTCAATTCAGCAAGAGATATATGCACCAAGTATTCAAGCACCCAATTATGTAAAGTGAGTATTACTAAACATAAAGGGAGAGACAGACTCCAACATAATAGTAGTAGGGAACTTTAACACTTCACTTTCAGTATGGACAGATCATTCAAACAGAAAATTGAGAAACAGCAGAGTTAAATTACACCATAGATCAAATGGAACTAATTAACATCTATAGCACATTCCATCCAACAGTTGCTGAATACATATTTTCCTCATCAGCACATGAAACTTTTTCCTGGATAGCCTTAACAATTTTTTTAAAATTGAAATCATATTGAGTTTCTTTTCTGGCTACAATGGTATAAAACTAGAAGTCATTAACAAGAAAAACTTTGGAAGACATACAAATATATAGAAATTAAGCAACTTCTATTTGAACAACCAATGTATAAAGGAAAAAATTGGGAAGTAAATTTTTTAAAAATTCTTGAAACAAATGAAAATAGAGATACAACATACCAAAACCCATGAACTACAGCACAAGAAGTACTAAGAAGAAATTTTATAGCAAACAATGCCCATGTCAAAACAGTAGAAAGATCCCAAATAAGGATCCTATCACTGCATCTCAAGAAAAGAATTTCCTTCTTGACAAATCAAATAAAAAATTAATAGAAAGATGGAAATAATAAAAATCAGAGCAGAAATAAATGAAATGGAGACTAACAACAGCACAAAAGATAAAAAAAAAACAGAGCTGTTCTATGAAAAGAAAACAAAATAAACAAACCCTTAGCTAGACTAAGTAAGAAAAAGAGAAAGAAGACTCAAAATCACATGTGAAAGGGAGAGATTACAACTGACAATATAGAAATATAAAAGATCATTAGAGATTATTATGAAAAAGACTACATGCCAATGGATTTGATTACCTCAAAGAAATAGTCAAATTCCTAGACACATGTATCATACCAAGACTGAATTATGAAAAAAGAGAATACCTGAACAGGTCAATCACCAGCCTCAAGACTGAATCAGTAGTAAAAATTGTCCCACCAAGGAAAAGCCTCAAGTCCAGACGGCTTCACTACTGAAGAAGTAATACCAATTCTCAAGTTACTCCAACATATAGAAAAGGAAGAAATTCTTCCAAACATATTCTACATGGCCAGTATTATCCTGATAGTAAAACCAGACAGGGACACAATTTACAAAGACCACTACAGGCCAATACCTTGATGAACATGGATGCAAAAATTCTGAACAAGATACTAGGAAACTTAATCCATAGCACATTCAAAATATTATTCACCATGATCAAGTGGTATTCATGCCAGGGATGCAAGGATGGTTCAGTACCCACAAATCAATACATGTGATACACTACATCAACAGAATTAAGGACATAAACCATATGGTCATCTCAATAGATACAGAAAAGGCATTTGATAAAATTCAACATCCCTTCATTATAAAAGCACTAACTAATTTAGGTATGGAAAGCACATATCTCAACTAAATAAAGGCCATATATAATAAGCCAACAGCTAACATTATAGTCAATGGGGGAAGGTGAAACCTTTCTCTTAGATCTGGAACAAGACAAGGATATCTACGTTCATCACTTTTATTAAACATAGTTCTGGAAGCTCTGGCTTCCAGAATAATCAACAAGAAAAAGACATAAAGGGCATCCAAGTTGGAAAAAAAGTCAAATTGCTGCTTTTCAAATGACAGGATCTCATATACAGAAAGCCACAAACGCTCCACTAAAAAAAACTATTAGAACTAATAAATGAATTCAGCAAATTTGCAGAATTCAAAATGAACATTAAAAATCAGTTGTGTTGCTACTTGCTAATACTGAATTAGCTAAAATAGAAATCAAGAAAACAATCTAATGGTTGCTAAAATCTAATGACAGCAACAGAAAATGAAATACCTAGGAATAGATTTAACCAAATAGATGAAAAATCTCTATAATTAAAATTAGAGAACATTGATAAAAGAAAGTTGAAGAAGTCACAAAAAAGTACAAATATATTCTGTTTTATGGATTGGGAAAATCAATATGGTTAAAATGTCAATACTGCACTTAGTGAACTACAGATGCAATGCAATGCTTATTAAAAATACCCTTGACATCCTCACAAAACTAGAAAAAATAATTCTGAAATTTATATGGAACCACAAAAACTCCAGATAGCCAAAGTATCTTGAGCAAAAAGAATAATACAGACAGCAACTCCATTGACTAAGGTCGACTTAAAAAAACACTCAGCCTCCACTGACTGAGAGCTCAGGTCACAAAATCTTTTGCAGGCAAGCTTTGAGACTGATCAACTCTGGGGATTTGAAAAGTTGCAGCTTGGCAAGGTCCAGGACTTGTAGCCAGGGTTGGACCCTATCCAGCGACAGCAAGTCCATTGACTAACCATTCACAGAATGAGTGGTCCCACCCGCTCAGATCTCTCCACATCTCAACAGGAAGAGTATCATCTCCCTATCTGTGGATCCTGTGCACTCCCAAAACAACTCCACTGGTAAAGCAGTTTGTTAAGAAAATGAGCTAGAGTTTGTCAACTAAGTGGTTCAAACAGCCCCCTACCCTCCCTCAGGCCCCTGCTTGCATCTAAAGCTAGAAATTTCTTCTTGCAAAATCCTTCTTACTGGAAAAACCAGCCTGACAGGCTGACAACATCCAGAAGTACAACCCTGCCCTTTTGAAGCTGTTCCGACAACAACCACAGCAAGAGGGACTTACCTTAGACAGAACAGGGAATATCGACACTTCTCTCCAGCGAGAAACATAAATTTGTTTTTCTTTAATCTAAAATGTTTTTGCTACTTCGTCCTTTTTCTCTCTCTTTTTAATCTCGGAAACTTGTTTGAATTTTTTTCTTTATTTCTTAAGTTTTATTCTCCTTATTTCCCAAACTATTGTCTGTTCACTGCTACTAGTATATAGCATACTATTATCTTTTCTACCTACCTTCCCTTCTTCCTATATCCCTACTCCCTTCACTTCCCCATGGCCATCCCCTATATTACTCAATTTCCAATCCTTATACCTTTCAACCAGTGTTAAACTCCCAGATCATCCCCCTCAGAACCAGAGTTTTGTTCCCATACAACCTTAGTGGGGACACAGTTAAGGGGTCCATCTGTTTCTTACTCATTCAAATATTTAATTTATTGCTGAATTGTTGACCTTGTTACTGCAGTAGATTCTCCACATATGGGAGGAAGCAAAAGAGAAACTTAACCCAACAGATGCACAAAACACAATGTAGAAATTTAAATATGAAAAACCAAGTCAGTCTCCTCTCCAAATCCCACAACTGAATCCAAACATAAGGGATTGACTAAATGTTTGATAGAGAATTGAAAAGTCTACTGTTAAAAATGATCAATGCCCTCAAGGAGGATTCAAATAAACAGATAAATGAAGTTAGGGAATGAATTCAAGACCTAGACAAGAAAGTCAGCAACATGAAAGAGAAATTCAGCAAGGAAATGGAAAATATGAAAAAAAGACAAGTAGGAATGTTAGAAAAGGAAACTTCAATAAATCAAATAAAAACCATAGTATTATCATCAGAGATGGAGGACAAGACCAAGGACATATTACACACAGACAATCACAAAAATGAATACTTATGATTTCAACATACAATAAATCTGGGACACAATCAAAGACCAAATGTAAGAATTCACTGGGTACAAGAAGGGCACATAGACTAATGGAACCCAATAGGGAGCCTAGAAGTAAATCTAAGTGTCTACATCCAGCTGATTTTCAACAAAAGTGCCAAACACATGCACTGGTCAAAGGACAGCCTTTTCAATAAATGGTGCTGGGAAAATTGCATGTCCAGATTCAGAAGAATGAAGCAAGATACCTATCTCTCATCAATTACAAAAATTTGCTCAAATGGTTTAAAAACTTAAATGTAAATCCTGAAAGTACTAGAAGAAACCATATGTGAAATGTTTCAGTACATTGCAATGGAAATAGAATGCCGAGACAACCAACAGAAATGGGGGAAATGCAAATGAAAACCACAAAAGCCAGGCACAGTGACTCAAGCCCATAATCCTAGCTACTCAGGAGGATCATGGTTCCTGAGGCCAACCTGGGGAAAAAGTTGGCTAGATCCTATCTCAACCAATGGCTGGATGTGGTGGCGCATGTCTGTCATCCTGCTACACAGGGAAGCACAAATAGGGAGGATTGTGGGGTACAGGCTAGCCCAGGCATAGAGTAAGACTTTATCTTAAAAATAACCAATGTAAAAAGGGCCAGCAGAATGGCTCAAGTGATAGAGCACCTACCTCACACGCATGAGGCCATAAATTTAAACCCTGATACTGCAAAACAAAACAGGAAAATGTGGTAACCCCATTTCAGTAAGATGCCTAGTATTAAAAATATTGCAGAGGCTCAGCATAGTGACTCATGCCTACAATCCCAGATACTCAGGAAACAGAAACTGAGACAATTGTTAGTAAAAATCCCAGTACCACCCCCCCAAAAAGATTATAAAGATTATAGGTAACAAGTGCTGGTATAGTAGTGGAGAAAAGGGAAGTCGTGTACTCTGTGGGAAAGTAAATTTGTCAGCCATTATGGAAAATAGTTTCTTCAAAAGATTGAACATAGAACTAGTATATGATGCAGCAGTCCCACTCACTACTAGGTATATATCCAAAGAAAATGAAATCCGTATGTTGAGCTGACATCTGCACTCCCATGTTCCACACTATTCACAACAGCCAAGAAATGGAAATAACCTGGGTCCATCGACGGATGAATGGCTAAAGGAAATGTAGTACATAAAACTACATGGAATGCCATTCAACCAAACTACATTTCCACAACATGTATGGAAATGGAAGTTATTATGTTAAGTAAAATAAGCTAGGCACAATAAGTCTAATCTCAGCTACCAGAGGCCAGGGGAGGAGAAGGTGAGGGAGGGATGGGGAAAGGTTAATCAATGAATTACAGTTAGAAGGAACAAATTACAGTTACACAGGAGCAACAAATCTGGAATCCTATTATACATTAGGGTGACTATAAATAAAAATAATATACATTTCAAAAGGCTAGAAGAAAGGATTTGGAAAGTTTTTACAATATACAAATGACAACTGTTTGGAGAAATAATTACGTTGAACGTGATTTAAACATCACACAATGTCTACATGTATTAAAACATTGCCTGGTACTCCACCAATTTGTACAATTTTTATGTTGTTCTATATTTGTTAAAATAAAGTTTAAAAAATGAAATGAAAACCTCTGGTATTCTACTCTTTACAACTCACAACTGTCATTAGTTGTGCCTTTGAGACACTGTTAAGAGTAGGAATGTTTTAGGACATTTTGTAGGCCTTGGGAAATATTTGCCTGTTAACAGATTATTGCAAAGCCTGTACAAGATTGTTTGAAAACCTTTGTCCCTTTCTAGAATCTTATTATTTTGGAAACATGAACTTCTTCCCTTGTCATTCCTCCCATGTATACTTGGCATCAGAGTGTGTGGAAAAGAAAGAAATCACAGCTTCTTTTCCGTTTGATTTTTTTTTTTTTTGAGCTTAGGAATGAGGGGAAGTCTGAAGAACGTTTGTGGAAATCAATGGAAAACGTGTTATGGTTTTACAACAAACCAAGTGGCACAGATCTGCTTTGTGTTTGGGAGTTAATCTGTACTCTCTAAAAGCCAGTTAAAGCAATTGAAGTAAAAGACTTTGCCGAACCCCCCTAGAGAGAACACACTGCTATGTCACATGGCTGTAACAAATGAGTGGGAGAGCTCGTCTTAAGTCTTAAACCCATGTGTTTTACAACACACGCCAATTGCTCTGATTCTTGTCACTAACAACTTCAGAATTAGCTTACAGATGGTAATCTCCATAGAGTAATGACTTTTGTGTGGGAAATCCAGAAGGAAAAGTAGCTTTAATTTTTTTTTTCCTTTGCTACTGAATACAAGTAAGCCTGGGAGCCTCCCTACACTGTGGAGGAAAACACAAGTAATAACTAATCAAGTGTTTGAGAGAGGCTGGAAATAAACTTTGAAAGCATAAAAATTGAGAGCTAAAGTGTTGCAAGTTTCCTTGGCCATAGACCTGGATATAAAATTGTCATACCAGAAATTGATATAGAAAAATAAGGTAGTCATTTATTTTAAAGCTGAGGCAATAAGCAACCCCTTAAACATTAATCAATTTTTTATATTACAAAAAAACAAACCTCACATGACAGAAAGGGTTGTTATACTGCTTCTTTCTGTTCTTTTCAGTGGTGCAGTATATTATAGTATGGTATAATTGTCTCCAGAAATCAGGGAGAAAAGATCACAAGGACAACTGGAACAGACAGAAAGACATGCCCTGTCACCTTTTAAGAACAGAAGAGAGGTGAAGTGGTTAATTCCTATTAGATTCTGATTCCCAAATCATTTTTATTCACTTGGAAGCACACTTTAGGCTGCTTATAGTTTTATATTTTCTAGTGGTACTACTTTCAGGATATTAATACAAGGGATTACTCTATTGTGGATAGGGGGAGAACTTAAAGGTGATAGTGGAAGGAACAAAATAGCTCAGGAAGATGGAAAATGGCTACATTTCTTCTAGTGGCAGATAATCCACATGTAAATATTTAAAGGTCAACTTGTTGATGACATATACCCCGGCAGTATCTATCAAATGAATATGCCTCATCACCAAATGTGAAACTATTTGACTTTCTTTGAGTAAGAAAACTAATTCTAGGAAAGATTCTCCTCATAATAATGGTTGGGAAGCGTAGACAGCACAAATGATGAGTTCACATCTTTTCTGAGAAAAGCCCAGTACTTCAAATTATATAGTGCTTGAAATTCAGGCACCTTAAGCTTCCCATAAGAAATTTCCTTGGAGAGAGTCCTTTCTTGACAATTCTTTTAGATGAAATAAGCCCATTTCACCTACATTCTCAAATAATGGGTATCTGAGCTTATATTTAAATTGAGATCAGTCCTCTTTAGTTCCTGTACAGGAACAAAACCCTTGTTATGCGTAGATCACATTTCCAGCACAGTACTTGTATATAGAAAGACATAGAAATGGAAATGCTTATCTTGGCTAAATCAAGTGAAGGAGGTAGAGAAGCTTTAGGTTTGTCATCTGTGTATTCAAAGCTCTCTGAATTTATCAGTGACTTCATGGGTACCAAATTCTTTGATCAAAAATTGTAGGCCCAGGCCTGGGTGTGTAGCTCAGTTAGTAGCACACTTGCCTAGCATGTACAAGGCCTGGCTTCCATCCTTGCACCACAAAATGAAAAAAGAATTTTGTGAGCCTTCCTATGAAGTTTGTGAGTAGTCTCTTCCTTTTTGATATTACCTTTCCTTCTGCACTCATACATAACCTTACATTCTTCAGCCAAAAAAAAATGCTCTTTCTCATTTGCTTGATTTTATTCTAACTTGTTAAATTGATGTGGTAGTGATGCACAGATGACATGCACAGGAATTTCAGGTACTCAGGGTGCTTGAGCTCACTCTGAGAATGAAAGCGCAGGTAGATGGCAGAGGTCAGAAAGATTTTATTTGTAGAGAAGAGAAGAGAAACTCTGCATGGTGCGGAATTCAGGGGGACCCGGAAACCAGTGGTCCCATGGGTCGGGATGGGGATTGGGTTTTATAGCCTTTTTGAGTATTGCCTGAGGGCAGAGATGTCTCTCAGGTGTAGACAGAGGTTTTCTGGGAAGGAGAGGTGTCTTCTTGACCACTCATTACCTTTTGGGACCTCCTGCAATCCGTCCTTCAATCCCCCTTCTCAATGGTCGCCCTAACTGCTGTTAGGGATAGGGATGAGGAAGTCTGTTCAGTAACTGGTTCCTGCTGACAGGGAGCGATGGAGGGGCCTGCAGCATCAACGCTGACCATGAGAGAGGAGTTAGAGGGGACTGCCATAGTAGGTCGTTTTCATCTCCATTAGGGGCATTTGTAGTTTGATGGATTCTAGGCGAGAAGAAACAAACTTGACAAGTAAGTTTAAAATGCAAGGCCCAAACACAAACAAGAGAATAATGGCAACTATAGGCCCCAGAAAGGGTAGGAACCAAGTCCTGGAGGGAAGCCAGGATTTTATTTGTTCCCATACCTGTCTAGAAACCTGAGTTTCAAGAGATTGCTCTGGGAGCCATTTAGCCTGTTGGAGAATGTAGTCTGCATGTTCCTCTACAATGCCTGAAGTGTTTATATATGTGCAACAGGAGGTATTGGCTATGGCACATACCCCCTCCTTGTTTAGCCAAAAGAAAATCTAGGGCCAGGTGGTGGTCCATTACCATACAGGCAAGGGATGACAAAGACCTTTGCATGTCCTTAATAGCAAGGCCTACCTGGTCTGAAGTGCCCTCTACTACTTTGGTTAGGTTTTTTGCAGTTACATGATTGGCAGTCACCCCATAGTGGATTCCAGCTAGGGCTGAAATTAATGCTGTTATCCCTAAACTATTAGAGTAATCTTCCTTTTATCCCTATGGGAAGCTGTTCCTGCTTGTTGGGAAAATTCAGTCTGTTGTATTATAGTATTATTCCAAAAAGAGATATGTTCAGGATTAGGTATCAGATGGGCAATTGCCCAATTTCCTCTGGTATGATTTGGGTGTAGACATGGCAGCCCCCATACCTGGTCCTTTTCCCATGACTTCCCTACAAAGAGATATCCTTCCTCAAGGCGTAAAATACCTTGGGTGTTGTTAGCCTGGGCCTGGGAGGTGTCTCCTGGAAACAGATAGTCAGAGACATTAAGGCTGCTGGTAAAAGATGGAGACGCAGGGGGTGGAAAGGTAGAGTTATTCAGTTTTCTTAATCCTGTTGTATATTTTGCTAAGATGCATCTGTGATAGCCAGTCATAAGTATGCAATAAGAGTTTTTACCAGTGAGGTTTGAGGACTCGTTTACCTTGGAGACAAGGCTCCCATTACAAGCATCAGCCCTGATCACATTGGGACTCATAATGGTGGGGCCCTTAGAGTTAGTCATACAGCACCAGCTGGCTGTCAGATGATAGTCACCTTTAAGGGTGGTGAAGTCAAAAATGTCTTTTTGGGATGTAGGCCCTAGGTCTTTTATTGACGAATGACAAACTGGTATATAGCTGTCTAGTATAGAAACATTAAACATCCGAATTTTTGTCTGAGAAATGAACCCAAGCCAAGAGTAAGACGTAGTAGGCTGGTTCTATGGCATAGGAGAAGTTATCTGGCCTGAATATCAAAGAAGGGAAAGGACCCTGAGTGAAATTCAAACCTGTTGGTTTTCCATGAAGGGCTATAGCTCTTCCCATAGGGGGTGCTAGTGTACCCAGAAGACCAAGCCGCATAGCAATATAGCTAGCATATAAAAGGAACATGCTGATGCTGTCTTTTGAGATTCAGTACAATTAGAAGGAGCTGTCACAGCTAGCTAGGAGGTATTGGAGATTTGGATGAAGAAGGCTCATGGAGGTGACTAATCTGTATCTGTAGGCGTCTTCTTTTTGAACAGCAATTTTAATCCATCCAAAGGTTCACATGAGAAGGAGGCAGGCTCCAATTCTGGGTCTGGAGGTGGAGATGTGACATTCGCAGAGGAATTCCAGCTCTTGACTCTTGAGTGCTGGATCCAGGAATCCAGGCCAGCCACTCGCACTGCCATTGGAGTAGACAGAACGACTGGATACGGCCCCTCCCAGAGCGGGATGTTTAAATCCTGGGTTGGATTTGGAGACTTTATTAGGACTAGGTCACCAGGGCAAAAGAGAGGGGTCCCCTTATATCCTCTCTGGGGGTGGCTTGTTTGATCTCCGAGAGTGCTTGTTGGAATTTAGCAAGTTGAGTGACATGGGAAATTAACTGAGCTGTCTCTTGGTCAAGAAGGAGGTCGTTGGTTAGGAAGGGGCTGCCATATAGAGATTCGAAAGGGTCAGTCCTTGCTTGCCTGGAGTGTTTATGAGCCTGATGAGAGCAATAGGGAGGAGCTTGGTCCAGGGGGAGTGGGTTTCCTGGGCCAATTTAGCCAGGTTGTCTTTTTAAAAGTTCATTTGTTTTTTCTACCTTTCCAGATGACTGGGGACGCCAGGCACAGTGGAGGTGGTATTCTATGCCTAGTGCTCTAGAGAGTCCCTGAGTTACTTCTGCCTTAAATGAAGGCCCATTATCACTTTGAAGGCTTTTGGGGAGGTCAAAGTGAGGGATTATTTCTGCGATTAGAACTCGGACCACCTCCCTAGCACATTCTGCTCTGCAAGAAAAAGCCTGTATACATCCAGTGAACGTATCCACAAATACTAACTGTAGTTTTGACTTTGGTCCCCCTGGCATATGGGTAAAGTCTAGTTGCCAGTCCTCCCTGGGATAGGATCCCTATCTCTGTGCCCCTGGTGCCTAGAGTCTTTTATTATTGGGATTAATTTTTTTGGCATGTTTCACATCCCTGTACAACTTGTTGGGCAGTGTCTCTTAATTTAGTACCTCATTTTGTTGACCAAAACCAGAGTATTGTCTAAGCCTAAATAGTAGAGTTGGTGGAGAGTCTTAAGAATTTTCCATTGGAGTGCCTCAGGGAGCCATAACTTTCCTCCGGGTGACACCCACCAGCCTTGCTGATCTAACTGGTACCCTTGGTCTGAGGCTTGCTTATTTTCCTCTGACCGATAATGTGGTCTCTCTGGGGGAGGGAGAGTCCTCTCCCAGAGGAGAGGGCCAGCTATATATTCCTGCAGGGCTGCTCGTTTAGCTGCCTCAGCGGCTGCTTTGTTTCCCTTTGCTATCTTATCTTCTCCTTTTTGGTGACCTTTACAATGAATCACCGAGACCTCTTTAGGCAATAGAACAGCATCTAGGAGGGCTAGTATGTCACGAGCATGTTTAATAGGAGAGCCTGTTGTAGTTAGCATTCCCCTTTCCTTCCAGATGACTGCATGAGCATGCAGGATCAGAAAGGCATACTTAGAATCTGTATAGATGTTGACTCTCTGTTCTTTTGACAGTCTTAGGGCTAATTCTGCCAACCGAGCACTTGTATTAGGAGGAAGAGGACCTGATTTGAGGAGGCCAAATTCTGTCACAACTGCAAACCCTCCATGTCTGACACCATTCTTGACAAAGGAACTGCCATCAGTGTATAATTCTAGATCTGGGTTTTTTAAGGACCAATCAGTTAAGTCAGGTCAGGCAGCACAATTTTCCATAAGTACCTCCTCACATGAGTGTTTAGGATTTCCCTCTGCCTCTGGTAGAAGGGATGCAGGTTTTAGGCTCTGACAGGTCCTTAAATTTATTTCTGTCCCTTCCAGAAGCTGGGCTTGGTATTTAAGTAGATGGCTGTCAGATAGACAAAGTTCTCCTTTTGAGTTTAAAATTCCCCCTAGGTCATGTGGGGTATAAACCATTAGGGGGTGGTTTAGGATAAGTTTTTGAGCTTCAGGCACTAGAAGGCTTACTGTAGCCACTGCTCTAAGACATCCTGCCTATCCCTTAGCTACCTGATCTAACTCTTTGCTTAAGTAGGCCACTGGCTGGGGAGTGATGCCCCAGAGCTGAGTCACCACTCCCAAGGCCAGTCCTCCCTTTTCATAGACATATAATTGAAACTTGTCTTGTATTGGGAGACCCAGTGCTGGAGCTGTCATAAGGGCCT
This sequence comes from Castor canadensis, assembly GCF_047511655.1. Classification (NCBI taxonomy): domain Eukaryota; kingdom Metazoa; phylum Chordata; class Mammalia; order Rodentia; family Castoridae; genus Castor; species Castor canadensis. Next base: position 123,113,012 of record NC_133405.1, on the reverse strand, counting down.
TTTTTAACTGGTGGAATGTACTTTCTGACTTGTCATCCCATTCAATAAAGGGCTTGGGATCTTTCTGTGCTTCCTTAAGGATTTGATATAAGGGCCTGGCTAGGTCTGCATATCCCAGGATCCAAATTCTACAATATCTTGTTACCCCCAAAAAGGCCATCAATTGCTTTAGAGTTTTAGGTAGAGGAAACATCAGGATTGGACGGATTCTATCTTCTCCTAGAGCCCTCATTTCTTTTTCCAGGACAAGACCTAAATATGTAACCCTAGACTGACACAGTTGGGCTTTTTCTTTAGAGATTTTATATCCTCTACCTGCTAAGAAGTTTAGTAAGGATTCAGTGGCTTGTGAAATGACAGGCTCATTTGGTCCACAGAGCAGGAGGTCATCTACATATTGTAGCAGAGTAGCTTGTGGATATTGCCACTCTGCCAAGTCTTAGGTTAGAGCCAACCCAAAGAGGTGGGGTCTGTCTCTGAATGACTGGGGAGGACAGTCCAAGTGACCTGTCCAGACTTTCTTGTGGGGTCCTCAAAGGCAAAGATAGGTTGACTTTTAGGGTGTAAGGGAATGCAAAAGAAGGCATCCTTTAATTCCAGAACAAAGTAGTAAGCAGTACCTAGAGGTATTTGGGATAAGAGCATATAGGGATTTGGAACTACAGGGTGGAGAGGCACTACTGCTTCATTGATCAGGCGGAGATCCTGGACTAGCCTCCATTTGTTAGGTCCTTTCCTGACACCAAGAATAGGAGTATTGTATGGGCTGGAGCATTCTATTAGTAGTCCCTGTTTCTTTTAAGTCTTTGATTATGAGAATTAGCCCCTCCTTAACTTCTGGTTTTAAAGGATATTGTTTTTGATGGGGAAACCAGGAAGTGTCCTTGAGATGAATTAGGACAGGGGCAGCTGTTTGTGCCCATCCCACAGTGTGTCCATCTGTCCACACTGTGGAGTCTACTTGTTCCTCTATTAGGGGCAAGCAAAAGTACTCTCCTGGGGGTAAAAGGAGCTGTACCTCCAATTTAGATAGAAGGTCTTGCCCTAGCAGAGGAATAGGAGTTTCTGGGACAATTAAAAAGGAGTGACAGAAATGGAAATCTCCCCAGGAGCAGGCTAAAGGCTGAGTGAAATAACATTCTAGAGGCTGGCCTGATATGACCCTAACAGTAATTTTCTTGGAGGACTTGAGTCTGGGAGAGAAAGGAATAGCTGAGATGCTGGCTCCAGTATCGATAAGGAGGCTGACCTTGTGCTTTTCAATCATGAGTAAAACTCGGGGCTTCCCTGCTTTTATGGTGGTCACACGAGCCTTGATGGGAGGCCTCAAAACCTGTCATTGGGTGGGAGGCTCTGACCTTGATTCTCCTGGGAACCAGGGACAGTGTGCCTTCCAATGTTTTCCCTGACAAATGGGGCAGGGTCCTGGAGGTAGCTTTCTCCAGGAGCACTCCCTCCTAAAATGGCCTGCCTGTCCACATTGAAAGCATGTCCTCGGGTTTGGACTTTGCCCCGGTGAAGACTCTCTGAGTGTTGTGATCAGAGCCTCCTGCCATTTATCCTTTCTTTTTTCCTTTTCCAGGTCCTCCTTTTCTTTTCTTAAGTCCCTATTATAGTATATGGATGTGGCTACATGGACCAATTGGTCTAGATCTCTGCTCTCTTCAGCCACCAGTTTCTGAAGCTTCTTACGAATATGTGGGTCTGACTGTGTAAGAAATTTATCTTTTAGGATGATCTCCTCCTCTTGTGACTCCAGTACAATGTTGGTATATTTTTGTACAACATCCTTAAGTCTCTGTATGAAAGCTACTGGAGTTTCTAAGGGTCCTTGCTGTACAGCTGTGACTTGGGAGTAATTAAGAGTTTTTACCTTAGCTCTCCTTAGACCCTCAAAGAATGCAATGGATGAAGTGGTTATGGCTCCATTCATCCTTGTCATTTTCAGAGTCCCACTTAGTGTCATACCTAGGTACTGCCTGATCTCCTGTTGGAATTGGGAATTGAGGCTCCCTTTTAGGTATCCAATGTCTTTGTCTTTCTTCTCCCTCTCCCTCCCCCTCCGGTGAAAGCCCAGTCCAAGATAGGGCTGTAAGGCCACTTTTGTCTAAGTGATAATTGTCTCCAGCTGTGACTGCCTGATCTAGTACCCACTGTTTCTCCAGAGCAGTAAGGGCTTAAGATAGCAATAGCATTACAGCTTTCCAGCTCAGTTCAAAGTTTTGACTGACTTATCTGAATGCCTGGATGTACTGATTTGGGTTTTCTGTGTAATTTCCGAAATCCTTTTTATTTCTTTAAGTTCACTCACTCTAAAAGGAACATGAGCCCTACTCCCTCCAGGAATTAACTGGAGGGGATAGAGTCCTGTGGGGCAATGCCTGGTATGTGAGGTAGCTGGGTAAGGGAAGAGAGGGGGAGCTGATGGAACATCAGATGGTTTCTTTGGCTCAAGGGAGTTTGGGGGCTTTTTGCAAAGGGTTACCATGGTCTGGGTATCTAGCCTGCATTTGTTTAGCCATTCTGGGTGATCTCTTAGGAAAAAGAACAGTTGAATATATGGAACTTCAGTCCACTTTCCCTCCTTTTTACAGAACATATCTAATTGAAGAATGGTATTATAATTAATGCTCCCTCCTTCTGGCCATTTTTTCTCATCTCCCAGAGGATACTGTGGCCAAGCCTGGGTGCAGTAAAAGTTGAATCACTTTTGCTGAAGACTTTCTGGGTCAAGATCTTTCCAATGTTTTAATAAGAAGGCAAGGGGGGAATCCTTTGGATCCTTGAGGCTTGATTCCCCATCTGAAAAGGGAAACAAGGGAAAATTGGCCACCTTAACAGAGGTTTCTCCTTTTATCCAGGCATCCCAAGATGAGGAGAAACTCTATGTGGGAGAGGGCGTCTCACTCTCCCTTGCTCTCCTGCCACTGCCACTTGTGGCTAAGGTCGTGGAGGATTTTTAGGTATTTGGGGTGCAGCCACCCCACAGAAATGACCTTTGACCAATCTCTTATCTATTTTGACTTGCCTGTTTGCCCTGCAACCCAACCCAGGTACCTGGCTCTTCTCTACCAGCTGAAGGCTTGTGATTTAAAAATAACTCTATCAAAGTAACCAAGAGGGCTTGCATGGACAGAGGGAGGACCCCTGCAGAGGTGTGGATGGGGACTCCTGATGAAGTAGACTTCTGTCCCCCTATATATCCTGTGAGGCATATATATGCTTTTTATGAAAAGAGAGAGCATCTGAAGGCTTTTGCTGTGGTAAGGGGCAAAAAATGGAGAAGACTGTGAGGTCTCTGCCTTTTAACTGCTTTTTCTTTCCCTGAGGGCAGGCTGTGGAACCTGTTTAACCAGTTTAACCAGTTTACCCAGATGCTTGACAAAGACAGTTAAGCCTAAATTAAGAGACTAGCACTTTCTGGTGCCTGCAGGGATTTTCCACAAACTCCCTGAAGGAGGAAGCCCACTGCTGTTTAGAGGGGAAGGGGACACTCATCCTGAACTACTTGGGAAAGGGGAAGGAGAGGCTGAGGATTGAGGGAAAAGAGCGTTTCCAGGCTCAATGCATGAGGGGTTATTGGTCACCACTGCTGTGATCTTGCCCAAGGACAGTACTGGAGCACTGGAAGCAAGGGGTGACCTCCACTCTCTGGCCATGGAAACCATGAAGGAAGCAGGAGAGATCTGATTGTCTATTTGCCGAGGACATGGCTGGAGGGGTCCGAGACTTAGCTGCTTTTGGAGCCTCAGGGCAGGTCAGGAAGTTGCATTTTCAGCCTTCAAGTGTCACTGGGGAGTTGCCCAGCCAGAGCACCTTTATAGCTTGAAGAGAAACTTTTGTTTCCACCAGCTGTTTGCAGAACTCATCTTAAGCAGGTCAGATCTTGAAAGAGAGAGAGAGAGAGAGTTTAAGGAGAGGAAGAAAAAGCCTCAGTGCACTGAAGTCTGGCTCCACCCACATAGAATTGGCAGTCTGATATAAGCCTCTGGCTGGCCCCTGAGTTCTCTCAGGTTTCCTGCTTTACAGCTGTAATGGGCCTGGAGCTTTTCCTCAGGTTCCCAAGGGAGAAACACTCCTTAACAACAGAAGGGGGGGCGGAAATGTTGGCCTGAGAGGTCCACCATAGCTAGGCTGTGGGGTGGGGTAGCTCTCCTGGAGAACAGACTCCATTGAAGTGCCAGACAGTCACGGTCATGCTCCTAGGCAGCCTTTCCCAGTTTGGCACAACTTATACTGAGCTTGGTTCAGAAGAAATGTCCCTTTGTGTGTCACCAAATATGATGCACAGATGACACGTGCAGGAATTTCAGGAGCTCAGGGTTCTTGAACCCACTCTGAGAATGAAAGCACAGGTGGACTCCAGCAGCAGAGGTCAGAAAGATTTTATTTGTAGAGAAGAGAAGAGAAAGACTGCATATTGGAGAATTCAGGGGGACCCAGAAACTGGACCCGTGGGTCAGGTTGGGGATTGGGTTTTATAGCCTTTTTCGCATTGCCTGGGGGCAAAGATGTCTCTCAGGTGCAGACGGAGGTTTCCTGGGAAGGAGAGGTGTCTCCTTGATCACTTATCACCTTTTGGAACCTCCTGCAATCCGTCCTTCAGTAGCAATTACCACTCCTCCCAAATGTACAGCTTTTTTCTCCTTCCTGGGGTTCTAGATTATATTTGTGAGCCATACAGTGGGAGCATATACTGGCTCTTAAAAGCAATATATGAAGTAAAACTACCTTGGGGAATTGTTGAACCTGTGTGGTACTTCACAAAAGTGAGAAGTCAATCTTCCATGTATTAAATTGTTGAAATTTCTTTTAGTTATTGCATCCTGATCTGTCTTGGTTGATGGAGGGATCATTACTTAAACTTCTTTCTCTGTATTCTTTCTTTCATACTATTATTCATATCCTTATAAATGTCATTCATCTTTCAAGTTTCACTATTACATCCATGTCAACTATTCCAAATGAACAAATTCCAGCAGATTCTCTTCAATGAGTTCTAATTTGCATTTTCAGTTGTTCAGTGGACATCCCTATGCTAATGTCCTGAAATGTGAAAATTCCATATGTACAAAACCAAACCCGTGTCTTTTCTCTCACATTCAGAGCTACCTGGTAATAAAGCTATTAAAAATCTGTGTTCTAAAAGGAATGAAAAACCAAAAATACAAAGAACAAGAAAAAACTTTTAAAAAGAGAAAAACAAAACAAAACAAAAAAGAAAAAAGTATCTGTGTCCTGGATAATAAAATGACTCCTCCACACATGCAGTCACCTAGTACTATCTGTTATTCCATCTCTATCTGCCCCTCCTCCTTCCTTCCTGCCTCTGATCTTATTTCCTTCAAATCACCTTTGTTTGGCCCCTCACTGGATCTCAGTCATCTGTATCTAGAGAGATGAAGGCATCCACTCTTATCATTCCACTGGTTTGCTCTTCCTAAGGACACCAAAGATCAACACAATGGATGTGTTTTAGATCTTATAATGCTGGGTTTTTCTTTTGTATAAACACAGTTCATCATTCTATCCTTTAGAAACTTGGTTTTCATCCTCTCTGTGATCATTTCTTTTAAAATTCATTTTACTTCTGACCAGGTCTTGAATGCCATTGCTTCCCAAGCATTTACGCTTACTCTATGACTCTTCCCTTTCCATGTGTTTCCCTGAATGTTTTAATCTTCTCCTACAGCTTTAACTATTTCTGCATGTGGGGTGCTGTTTTATCTCATGCTGCAGTTTTGGTCCTCCTTCCAAATTCCACCCTTCCACTGGATGGCTGCATCTACTTGAATATCTCTCATGTACTTCAAACTCAAGATGTTCAAAGCTGAACTAAACCTCTTTCTTCCACTGTATTCACCTTCAGCATTTGACAGCCACCCATGACAGAACCATCAAACTGAGAACATAATTCTCTCTTTCCTTCCTCCCGAGATTGTTTCATCAGCACATCTTGCAGGTTTTGCCTCATAAAAATTTTTTCAAGCTCCTCTGTCACCTGCACCATTTCTTACCACTACGAACTTCTTAACATGGCAGGAAAGACTCTCCATATTTATCTACAGCCTCCTGGGGAGTTATATTACTCACAACTAATTTATGCTAAATGCTGTTGCTAATCTTCTTGAAAATTCTCACTTTTTACATTAACATGCTCAAAAGCATTCTGTATCTCCTTAGTGCCTATCCAATGGAAATGACCTCTCACACTTATATTCAAGGTTCCTCCATGCCAATTCCAGGATTTGATCACCATATGATGGGAAGTTGAGTAAATGGTTCCAAATAAAGGATATGTGGGGCCAGAATTTCTTAAGTGACTCATAAATCTGGACTTTGCAAATCAAGGATATGGATAAGACTCTAAGTACAGATCAAGTGTGAGAAGGAAAAGGAGTGCTGTGGGTTGGGAAACTTAACTACTGACATTGCTAATATTTTCATACATATAAACTATGCCTATTTTGCATTTTTACTCTGAGTAAACAAATGCTGGGGAAGTTCAAGTAACTTCCCCAAGAAATGCAAAGCTTATAAATGTCAGAGGCAGGTTTTAATATCAGACCTCTTTCATTCCAAAGCCCTATTTATTTCCACTGAACAAAGCTGCCTTCTAGTATTTCCACACTGAATGTTTCTTCTATCACAATCATATTCACTCATTGCCAGGTCCAGCCAAATTTCACAGACTTCTTTGAATCACTTGATATCTGGTTATTTATTCCTTAGGGAAATATTTATGAAATGTACAGCAGTCACAAGCCACATGTAGCAGCTATTGAGTATTTATGGACCTGGGTTTCAAAAGATCATATAAATTAATTTAAATTTAGCCACATGTGGCACATTGGTTCATAGCTCAAGAGTTTTGCTGTTCAAAAGTGGTTAACCAGCATTGGCATCACTTGGGAGTTTATTAGATATGTGGGATCTCAGGTACAGCCTCCAACCTACTAAATCAGGATGTGTAACAAACTCTTCAGGTGATTTGTCTGCACATTACAGTATGAAAAATACTCCTCTAGAGTATCTGTTAGCAATAGTAATGGCTGTTTAAAAATATATTTATATCAAGTTTTATAGTACAGGCAGCTGAGGGAAAAATAGCTTATTCAGACATCTAAGTAACTATTTGACAAACTGAATATAGCCTGTATACTTAAAGAGTCTATTAGATATACAATCACTGGCCATTACTAAGAGAACATTTTTGAGTGAACAGAGTTCTCTCTTTCTCTACATAAACATAATACATACAAACATGTATATACATCTATCTACCTGTCTAACTGCACATATATTAGTCAGCTTTGTATAACTGTAACAAAATACCTGACACAGGTCACTTATGAAGTAGAAAGAGTTTTATTTTGGCTCAAAGTTCTGGGGGCTCAAGTCCAAGATAGGGCAGTATATCATGACAGGTGCATATGCCAGAATGAGTGTCACGTCCTAAGACAGGAAGCATATAGATAGAGGATAGGCCAAGGTCCCATAATCTGTTTCAGAGCATATCCCAATGACACTCACTAGGCCCCACCTCTTAAAGGTCCACAGCACTTCACAATAGTGCCACCCTGAATACCAAGTGCTTAACACATGGACCTCTGGTGGACACTCATCCAAACCTCAGAAATATATATTTATAATGGTTTTTGCTTGAGACCTGGCACCAGTTTATTCAATAAATAAACAAATTTTCATTAATACCTGTGAGGAATCTTCTTCTGTGGGCAGGATATATAGCAGTGAACAAGACATAATTCCTGCACATGTGTAGCTTAGAGATAAGGAAAGGAGAGCAACTGTTCATGTCTAAGTAGTCTGTATTATAAAAAAGCACAGGTAACAGCCTTTTACTGGTACATAATAGTTTGATTCTTAGTATTACAAAGTTTGCCACAGTAAAAACAGATAAGCATTTGAACTAAGAACTCTATCCTCATTCTAATGGTTCTTAGTTGGGGATGACTTGGGCCCGAGCAGGGGATATTTAGTAATGTTTGGAGACAATTTTGGTTGTCATAGTGAGGGGAACTGCTACCAGTATTTAGCAGGTAGAAACTAGAAATGTGCTAAAGATCCTATAATATATAAGCTGTTCTCCTCCTCCAACAAATAACTATCCAACCCAACATGTCAGTAGTGTCCAGGTTCAGAAATCTTCTCCACATCTTTTGGATGGATTCAGAGTTAAACAATTCAAGGAGAAGACTGTCTTCATTTTTTGATGAATGAAACTTAAAGAAAATGAACCAGTAGAGTGAAAAGCCAATTCATTATATTGTTTTCTTGGATGAATCTACAATGGGAACTCAAGTCTGAAAAGGAATCATCACCAGTCACCATAGTCCCAAAGACAGTACTCAAGAGAGCCTTAGAGAAATGGATGACGGTTGCACTATTTCCTTCTTTACTACATTCAAACAGAGATCCCAGATTGCCTGCTTAATTTATGAGGGAGAATACCAGAAATTGGAATCAAGTCTTTGCCCAATCTTTTGATTATGCTTAATCCAAAAGTCTTCAAACCCAGGTTGCATGTCAGATTTCCATTCTTTACTTTTCTGTATGTATTTTCATATTTACTTTTTAATTGACACATAATAATTACATATGTATGTGAGGTTCAATGTGATGTGCTTTTATGGAAGCCTGCCTCCTTTCTAAGGCTTCTATAAAAATATCAGAAAGTGCTGCATACTGGTGAGCTGTGTCTTCTTTTGTTTTTAACAATTACTCAGATGGTTCCCTGGAAGGACTCTCTGGACACCATTCTGCTCATGTAATATGGTCCTAGTGGTCCTCAGGTCACATGCCTTCCTGCTTATGGGGAATAGGAGGTACTTTTTGCCTCATTCCTTTAGATTTGCAAATGTCCCAGGAGTCAAGGGTCCTCTTGCTTACACTAGCTGTCAATTAGGTTAGTGGTTTAGACCATCAGCTGTTCCCTGTGCTGTGATAAGAAGAGCCCTTTTGGCCACTTTATGACCCTACATTACAGATAAAACAATCTCCTGACTGTCCACATTCTATCCTTGTTCCTCTCTGGGGCCTTTGGCTACATCCTGCCTACATGTTGCCTGTGGCAAGGAATTGGGGGTCTTGAGACTAAGGACTGATTGGAGCTTAGGGAATCTTAGCCCCCTTTGGCCACCATTTGTGCCTTATTCTGGTGCCATGTGGATCACTTGGGACAGTCAGCCCTAGCTCTTGGCTTCTAGATTTTTCAGGCTATCAGACATCAAGCTTGCTTGATACTTTCCCTTCACCTGGCTGAAGTACTAGGGGCCCATCAGGACATGAGAATACTCAGTCACTGAAATTATTTGGATTCTTTAGTCCAGAAGCCTATTGTCATTCTGGAGAACTGAGAGTCTTTTTTTGAACACTGCCATTCCTATGTTATTGTTCCACAGGGACCTTATCGGCACTGTTCTCTCCTAGATTTTAGTTTCTATCCTAGTTTCAGTTTCCTTCAGGCCACCAGCCTTCTAGCTTGCCGGAGAACCAAATGAACTTTCATCCACTTTCTCTCCATGGTCCTGGGATCCTCCTGGGGGGTTGGGGGATATTTTGGACCTCTAGCATGCCCATATGATGCAGAATTCCGGCTCCTTTTGCTACAGTCATATCCTGGCTCTGATGTCCTTGGAGGCCTTTTAGGTACCAACTTGCATGTAAACTATGGTTCTGGTAACTCTTATCCTCAACAGCTTTCTCCATTGCTGGGGAAACAGGTAAAGTTTTGGCCACCTTCCTTCTCACACAGTGGTGGTAAATTTTGGCTCTTTTCTACTCTTATAGTGGTGTTGTGGAACCCTTTGGTTCTCTTCTTTCCCTGTGCTCTAGGGTTAATGGGTCCTTTGGAAGGTCAGCTGGCTTGCATCTGTGATAAAAAGGCCCTGCCAGCCACAGTTCTTGCCACATGCCTTCTATCTTTGCAAGGTCTCTGTGTCCTTCAGGCTACTGCCTGAGTGTCACATTATCAGGATATCTGTGGGCCTTTGCTTGCTTATGAGTAGGGGCCTGATCACAGCCTATAGAACCTTGCCTTTCTTTAACTGACATCACTGCCTTATGCTGGTGCCTTTGGGGTCCTTCCAAGTACTAGTGTTTCTTATGCAAGTGTTCCCATCTGGTTTATGCCATTAGCCTTCTAGCTTGTTGGGGGAACTGATTGAACATTTGGCTACCCTTTCTCCATTAAGATGGTGCCCTACGGGCCTATCTACATACTAGCTTATGCTTCCCCTATTGGTATTCCATGGATCCTTTGGAACCACAAGCATGCATGTATGCTGCAGAAATTTGTCCCCTTTCACTTACTGTCCTATGTTCAAGTTGGTGACTCATTCTAACAGTCAGAACATGAGCCTTCCCACATACTGTGTTATGGTTCCTATGTTCCTTGTGATCATCAGACTTCCATGTTGCTGGGGATACAGAACACTTCTGTCTTTCCTAAAGCTCACTAATGCCCTGGGGGCCATCCTGTCTCTAGCCTACCCATCCATGACGTTAGCCAAGTTTCAGTATCTAAGATCAGTGATAATAATTGATTGTATTTCTAAACATTAGAAATGAACAATAACAATAAAATTAAGAGAACAATTTCATTTGCTTTAGCATAAGATAACAAAATATTACAGAATAAATTTAAGCTGAAATATATAAGAGTGAGCACTGATAATCACAAAACATTGCTGAAAGAAGATAAAGAAGGCTGGGTGCAGTGGTTCAGCCCTGTAATCCTAGTACTCAAAAGGTAGAGATCAGGAGGATTATGATTTGAAGCCAGCCTGGGCAACTAGTTTGTGAGAGCCTACCACCAAAAATACCCAACCCAAAAAAGGGCTGGGGCAGTGGCTTAAGTGGTAGAACACTGGCTTAATATGCATCTTTAAATAGCTTTCTAGCTGATTTTGATGGAGATACCTTGTGGACTAGTATGTGAGAATCAGAATGAAAAACCATGGAACCAAAGATAATTGCTACTAACTTTCTTAAATGTAAATGTATTAAAGCTTACTTTTTATTAAGGGCAAAACAGTCACCTTTCAAAGATGTGGTGAAATAATGATTTTCACAAGATAGTTTTGGAATTCCATTTAAGGCAATATTATAGGACAGAACTCCACATGGAGTCAGGGTTCCTAGTAGGGCAGTAGGTAGTACAGTCCACTGGAACTCTCCCACTATTTGGCAAAGTAATATTGGTTAAGTGCTCTTTATGTGTAAAACTAAAATCAATCCTACTTTATCAGTTTCTTCCCTGATAAGAAATTAGGTAAACTATGAATGGAAAAGAGCAGGAGAAAGGCAACAGAAAAAAAGGGTTAACAAATTCCTTTGCAATCTTCTTTTACAACACTGGGCTTGGTCTGTAGTTAACAACTCTTCCAAAAGTACTCTTTTTGTTACCAAGTCATGAAAAGACACAGAGCAACCTTAAATGCTTATCACTGAGTGAAGGAAGCCAGTCTGAAAAGGATATAGACTGTAGGAGTCCATATATATGACATTGTTGAAAAGTCAAAATGAGGGAGACAATAAAAAGAAGTGGTTGTCTTGGGGAGAAGGTGGAATGGATAGATGGTGACACTGAATTTTTGTTTTCTTTTGGTGGTGGTACTGGGGCTTGAATTCAGGGCTTTGCGCATGCTTGGCAGGTGCTCTACCACTTCAGCTGTGCTTCCCAGCCCAACAGGGAATTCTTAAGGTAGTGTAAATACATTGTATGATATAAAATTACAGATATGTCAGCATGCATTTGTCTAAACTAATAGAATATGCACCACCAACAGTGAACCCTAATGTAAGCTATGTATTCAGGGTGATAATGATATATCAATGCACTTCATAAATTATAACAAATACACTATTGCTGTGGGATGTTGAAAATGGGAACGCTATACATGTGTAGTGGCCAGAGGTATATAAGAAACATCTGTGCTTCTCAAATTTGCTGTGAACCTAAAAATGCTCTAAACTAAAATTATATCATAGAAATTGGTAAAGATTTTCACTTGATAAGACAAAAACAGTTGTCCTCCCATTGTTTCCACTGTTGCAAGCCTTATTATATCTACTTCTATTATCCAACTATTATGACCTATGTATAAATACATAATTTATTTATGTTTTATAGAATACTTAATATGTACTCAGCCCCAGGGATATGATGAAAAGACACATAATACGCCACAATTTTTGTTTTTCAGAAAATGCCACAGAGCAATAGGAAAGAATGGAAAAGGTGGACCATATGGTGGTTCATTAAGAGATGGGATTGTTTAGAGTTTTTCCACTTTGAGAGAAATTTGTCAATAAAGTTGTTTTTATGAGTCAGTTTTGAGAGAATGTAGTTCATAATGTATATTCTGTAGGTTTAAAATAATTTCTTGACACTGCTTCCCATTTTACCCAGACTCTGTGGTTAGGTCAATGTGGGTGTCACAGTGAGGTTTGTGCTACTGTCCTAAAAATGGATTTAATGTTCTTTTATTAAAATTTTACCCAACTTTCCATTTTAAAACTGGACCTTGTATTTGCCAGCCATAGTTATGCTAATCACCATAATTTTACAGAATGCAGTCCCTAATGACTTGCAATAAGAAAATGCTAAAAAGAATATCTTTTCCTCTAGTGTTTAATAAGGTCACTAACCTATTTTTTTTATTATAGATTTCTCCTCAGTGATCCTTGTGGAGTAGCATTAGGTTCTCTGCTTCATTAATACCCTAAACACAACAATGCACATTAACACATTAAAGAAGACACTAACAATATATAACAATACAAGAATAAGCTGGTACAGCAAAGCAGGGCTTATCTCAGAAATGCAGGAATGATAAAGTATAAGGACATGCATTAATATAATTATACAGATAATACAATAGCTACAGAAAAGCATTTGTTAAAATTGAACATTTAAAGGAACTTTGAAAAGAAATTGAAGGCTTTCCCATATATATATATATATATATATATATATATATAAAATTGTCCTTATCATAAGCCTGTTATTGTTATAGTCAATACCAAATCTCTACAGGAAGTTCTTGCAGTAAATTCAAAAACAATAGCAAATGTCCATGTTTATTGTTTTTATACAGTAGCATTTTGGAAGTTTTTATTAATGCAGTAAGTCATGGAAAATAAATGAGCACCACACACCACTCACCTCCCCCACACTGTGAACAAAACTGGGAAACATAAACAGTGACTTGAAAGCTACCACTGACAGTGGGTGTTGGGATGGAGTGCTGAAAGCAGAGGGGCGGGGTGAGGAGACAAGTGGGGAAATGTCAGATCGCTGAACTAGTCTGGTGGGACTGAGAGCAGTACTCAAAACTTAATTAGCCCACCTTGCTGGGGGAGGAGCTGACCAGCTAGAGTTGCAGCGGTAGGGTACCACAGCAGCTGCTACTGCCTGGTGAAAACAACAATAGATTGAACTACTTTGCACAAACTGGTAGTGAGCTATCACAGGTCCCAACTGCCACCTGCCCAGTGGACAGAAGGAACCAAATACTGCTCATAAGCCAGCTGTCTGATGAGACCACCTCAGAACTCCTGCTTGTAACAGATGGCCCATAAGACCAAGGAAAGCAGGGAAAAAAACCTTCAGCCATCTCCACCAATACAAGTTGTCCAATAAGAGAGGCAGTGTACTTCCCCAAACAGCCCAGAATAGCAAGTACCAATATCAGTATGGATGCCAAAGAAGTAAGTCCAGAACTTTTGCTGAGCTGACTGAACTTTTTGTTGTACCTTTCTTTTTTTTAGTATTTTAACCTTACCATTACTATTTTCTTGTCCGTGTTCTTACCCTGTTCACTTTCTCTCCCTTTCTTGTGCTATAACCCATTATTCCACCCCGAACCATCCTTTCTGCCCCTTCTCATTCACTCTCTCCCTCTGTCTTTGCTTCCCCACCTTCACCTTCCCCAACCTGTCACCACATTACCACTCCCTCCTACACATTTAGCACCTGCTGAGTAGCCTACTGTACCAACAATACACACCCCCCAGCCCTCTGCAATCCCTGACACTACAACCGTGGAGCTACACCCAAACACACACAAGGGCCCTAAACCCAGCAGCTCCCATAACTCTTCTCCCACACACCACACACCTCCCCCCTTTTAGCACCATCTTTACCAATTACCCAAGTTTCTATCTTTAACCAAACAACCATTATCCCCCTCCAATTCCCACTGTGTATAGATATTATCACCAAGGGGTTTTCTATATAATATGTAAACAACTGGTCTGGCATTGAACCTGTGAATTTGTTGTTGCTAATTTACACCTCCAGGCAAGGGACAAAAATAGCACATCAACCTAACTAATAATCCAGCCAGTCACAACACAAAAATTAAATCAAGGGAAAGAAAACAGGCAATTAAAACCACCAAGTAACCTATCAAGAACATAGTTGCATAGCACCAAGTGGAGCAATGGGAAGAGGAAGAAGGAATGGAAACCACTGTCCACAAAAAAATAACTCAAAACAGGATTCAGTGGAAAATTAAGAAAATGAAAACCCAGTTCCTGACCCCAACAAAACAATGATAAATGTTACAAATGAACTCAGTGACAAGCACCAAAAAATCTCTCAGAGGAAATGATGGATGAGCTCACTGAGAAACTCATGGAGAAGCTATAAAACATGGTTAACCAGAAAGTACAAGATCTACTCAAGAAATATCTAGATACCACAAATAAAAAACTTGAGAAGGCACAGAAACAACTGAATGAACTCAGAGAGGATTTCAACAAATACCAAAGTGAAACAAAGGACACTAGAAAAAAAGAGATACATGAATTAAAGAAGAAAACACAAAATATAAAAGGGGAGTTGAACAAAGATATGGAAAACCTCAGAAAAAAGAAGGGAAATAAAACGTCCCTTTAATCAAATAAAAAATACAGTGGAAGGCCACTCCTGCAGACTAGAACAAGTGGAAGACAAAATCTCAGGGCTCGAAGATAAAATAAATATTAATGAAAAAAAAAAAAAACAGATGAACTCTTAGTCAAACAGGCTACCATCAAGAATACCAACAAAAACAAACGTTAGTGAGAATGAAGGGAAAATGGAACCCTCATGCACTGCTGGTGGGAATGCAAGCTAGTGCAACCACTATGGAAAACAATATGGAGACTTCTTAAAATACTAAACGTAGATCTGCCATATGATCCAGCAATCCCACTCCTAAGGATATACCCAAAGGAATACAACTCAGGTTACTCCAGAGGCACCTGCATACCCATGTTTATTGCAGTGCTATTCACAATATCTAAGTTATGGAAACAGCCAAGATGCCCCACTACTGATGAATGAATTAAGAAAATGTGGTATTTATATGCAATGGGATTTTATTCAGCTACAAGAAAAAATGAAATTTTGAAATTGGCAGGTAAATGGATAGAACTGCAGAACATCATCTTAAGCAAAGTTAGTCAGGCTCTCTCATACGTAGATCATAGACCTAGAACAAATGCAGTAATGTTATTGGACATGGGTCACACACTAAGAGGAGACTGCATGTGGTAGGAATAGGGAAAGGGATGGAAACCAAAAACTTGAATGTGGTTGATATGCTCACTGTATAGGAATGAATATAGTAATCTTAAACTGGCAGAGGTCACTATGGGAAGGGGACTAGGAAGTAGTGAAGAGGTCTGCTGGAGATGAACCAATTTGGGTTGCAATACACATATGCATGGAAACAACACAAGGAATCTCCCAAGATAGTTATCTTTATCTCATACTAGCAAAAATGCCATGTTTTTCTTATTATCTTTTTTGTTTTTTCTTCTACAAAAGTGGAGAAAAAGAGGGCAGAACAGGTTCTGCCTGGAGGCAGAGGTGGTCCAAATAAAGTATACACATGTAAGTAAATGCGAAAATGATAGCTGATGAGACTGTTCTGAGAATCGGGGCGGGGGGGGGGGATGAAAGAGAGCAGGGGAGGGGATGAATTGAAGTATGATATATTTAATACATTGTAAGAACTTTTGCAAATATTCCAGTGTACCCCTACCCAGCACAACAATAATAATAAAACAAAGCAAGTTGAGGTTAAAAAAATAGTTGTAGACCTTTACGTGAGATTTACCTAAAAAAAAGTAGAAAAGTAGAAACAACCCAAATTTCTACTGATTCATAGATAATAACAAATGGTATATTATATGCAGCAAAATATGACTTAACTTTTAAAAGAAATGAAATTCTGATTCATTTTTGTTTTAACATGTTATCAGATGTTAATATGATAACATGTTATCATATTATGTTAATATCATAATATGTTAATATGATGTTAAATGGCATATAATATACCATTTGTTATTGATACATGTTAAAACAAAGATGAAGAACTAAATGTTATCATTCGCTGGTAAATGGATGGAATTGGAGAACATCATTCTGAGTGAGGTTAGCCTAGCCCAAAAGACCAAAAACCATATGTTCTCCCTCATATGCGGACATTAGATCAAGGGCAAACACAACAAGGGGATTGGACTATGAGCACATGATAAAAGTGAGAGCACACAAGGGAGGGGTGAGGATAGGTAAGACACCTAAAAAACTAGCTAGCATTTGTTGCCCTTAACACAGAGAAACTAAAGCAGATACCTTAAAGCAACTGAGGCCAATAGGAAAAGGAGACCAGGAACTAAAGAAAAGGTTAGATCAAAAAGAATTAACCTAGAAGGTAACACACATGCACAGGAAATCAATGCAAGTCAACTCTCTGTATAGCTATCCTTATCTCAACTAGCAAAAACCCTTGGTCCTTCCTATTATTGCTTATACTCTCTCTTCAACAAAATTAGAGTTAAGAGCAAAATAGTTTTTGCCAGGTATCAAGGGGGTAGGGGGGAGAGGGAGGAGTTGGGGGGTAAGGGAGGGGGTGGAGGAAGGGGGGAAAAATGACCCAAACATTGTATGAACATATGAATAAAATAAAAATTAAAAAAAAGATGAATATTGAAGGCTGGGTGTGGTGGTCTATGCCTACAATCCCTGCTACTTTAGAGGCAGAGGTAGTAGGATCAAGGTCTGGGGCTTGCCTGAGAAAAAGCATGAGACCCTATCTGAACAATAAACTAAAGCAAAAAGACTGTGTGTGAGGCTCAAGTGGCAGAGTGCCTGCTCAGCAAACATAAGGTTATGCATTCAGTTCCCAGTACTGCCTCCCCAAAAAAGGTGAACCTTGAAAACAGTATGCTAAGTAAATAAGCTAGACACAAAAGGAAAATATTGTATGCTTCTGTTTATATAAAGTACCTAGATTAGAGAAATTCATAAAGATAGAAAGTTGAGGCTGGAGGGTAGAATTAATAGGCAGTTATTGTTTAATGATACAAAGTTTCAGTTTGGGGTGATGAAAAAGACCAGAACCATCTGGAGATGGATTATGGTGATGGTCTCTCAATAATGTGAATGAATCTAATGACTTTAATTCTATACTTGAAGAAAAATTTACATATTATATATGTAATTTTATATATATGATATATTTATATTATATATATGATATTATGCATATTTTCCCACAATAAAAGAATGATTTGCATTAAAATAATAATTATTATAATAATACACAGAATCTCTCTTTCCTCTCTCTCTTTCTCTCCTCTCTCTCTCTCTCTCTCACACGCGCGCACACACACACACAGAAACCAGAGTAGAGAATATAAACATGCCATAGCAATGTTTTTATACTACATGTGGGGAGGTATTCAGTTTAGGGGAAATGGGGATAAGTTAAAGATGTATAACATTCCCAAAACTTGAAAGTATGTGATGTGCCCACTGCAGAGGAGCTAATATAGTAACCTTAAAATGACAGAGCTCAATATGGGAAGATGATCGGGAAGTAGTAAAGAGGTCAGGTAGAGATGAATCAATTCATGTTGGAGTACACATGTGCATGGAAGCAATGCTAAGAATCTCTCTGTATAGCTATCCCATCTCAAACTAGCAAAATTGCTATGTCTTTCTTATTATTGCTTATGTCTTCTCTTCAACAAAATTGGAGAAGAGGGCAGAACAGGTTCTGCCTGGAAGCGAGGGGGGTGGGGGGGAAGGGAAGGGGGCAGAGGGGAAAGATGGCTCAAATAATGTGTGCACATATGAATAAATTAATAAAGAAAAAAATAAACATTAAATTAAAAAAAGATGTATAACATAAACTTGAAGCAATTGCCAAAATAATTGTAAGATGGTTGTAAGATAATAATCCAGCAAAAGAGATAACACAAAATAAAAAATATTAAATTAAATTAATTCAAAAGAAGGAAGAAAAGAACAAAGAACAGATGGGACAGAGAAAAAGAAATAGCAAGATACTATGCTTATGCCTATCATCTGATGCTATACCTATACCTGATAAGTATATCGTATATGAATACCTCCAATTGTCCCAAATAAAGTTTAGAGATTGTTAGAGTAAATAAAAATGGAAGATCGTACAAGAAACATATTGTAAATACAAAGACACAAATAAGTGAACAGTGGAAAAGTATGCTATACCAATATTAATGAAATAAAGCTTGATTAGCTATATTAATATTAATGATTACAGAGCAAAGACTATTACCAGGAGAAAAGATGATTATTATATAATGTTGACAAAGTCAATTCATCAAAGAACATAATTAGTGTTAAGTTGTATAAAAGAATGGCAAATAAACCGATGAAAAATGCTTAACATCATTAGCTATTAGAAAAATGCAAACTAAAAGCTACAAGAATGACAAAAATTACCAAATATTTGTGAGGATGTAGAACTGGGACTCTCCTATATTGCTGGTGGAAATATAAAGTGAGACAACCACACTGGAAAGCAGTTCGGTAATTTCTTAAGAAGTTAAACATCCATGGGCAATATGATTCAGTCATTCCATACTTAAATATTTACCTAAGAGAAATGAAAGTACACATACACACAAAGAATTGTGCATAAATGTTCACAACAGGTCAATTTGTAGTAGTCAAAAACTTTAAGTGAACCAAATGTCCACCAACAGATGAATGGATGGATAAACTATCAAGGGTATATCCATACAAAGGAATGTTACTCAGAAATAAAATAAAGTATTGATATACACACTACATCATGGATAAATCTCAAAATAATTATGCTGAGCAAAACAAATCAGATCAAAGGGGAATATTCCATATAATGCCATTTATACCTAATTTTTAAAAATATTGCTGGGCCCCAGTGGTTCATGCCTATAATCCTAGCAACTCAGGAGGCAGGCAGAGAGATCAGGAGGATTACAGCTCAAAGCCAGTCCAGGCAAATAGTTCTCGAGACCCTATCTTGAAAAAACCCTTCACAAAAAAACGGCTGGTGGAGTGGCTCAAGGTGTAGGCCCTGAGTTCAAGCCCCACTATAACAAAAAAATGAAAATATAATCTAATTTATAGTGGCTAGTGGTTACCTGAGGATGGGAGAGAGGCTCTAGGAGGGGCAAAAGGGATAAATGAGAAGGAGTACAATAGGGCACAAGGAAACTTTGTGGAATGACAGACATATTCATTATTTTGTTATGATGGTAGTACTTTTTTTGGCGGTACTGACGTTTGAACCCAGGGCTTTGTGCTTGTTAGGTAGGTGCTCTACTGCTTGAGCCATGCTTCCGGTGATTGCAGTACATTTTAAGTATGTGTTATTGATGTCAAGTATCCACCATTAAAGCTGTTTAAATATATATTGTACATGAATTTAACTATAAAAATGTCCTGTTATCTTTTTAAGATAGAAAAAGAAAGATAGACAACAACAAAAGACAGGATAATTCATTTGCCAAAGGACAACAATAAAATGAACATGTACATCACACTAAACCTGAAGAGGTTCATACAATTAAACTTGTAATATCTACAAAATGGAATCGTATCAATCATTTATCAAAATTTTTGTAAAGAATGCGGACTTTCTCAGCACAGGAGATGTACAAATGGTCACAAAGGAAAAGAGGGACAACTAGTTTTGTATATTCTGTACTGAAGAAAATAAAAAGCCATCTAGGAAAATATTTGTAGCAAAAACATTTGAGGGTGAATACTTCTCATTTATACTGTCCAAACAAATGAAGCAACTATCAGATAAATACATAAATGAGAAAAAAATGTGGACAATTTACAAAAGAGGAAATTCAATAAGTAAATTTAAAGTGTTCAATAAAAAAGTGGTAACATTTTTAACCTACTTAATCAGTAAAGCCTTAAAAATAAGGTTAATAAATCTTGGTAAGTATATGTTGAATCTGATGTTCTTTTTTTACTACTGCTGCTTTGAATGTTAGCAAAAACTTCACAGAAAGTAACAGCTTTAGGTTTCTATAACTATAAAACTATCCAAATACTTTAGTAATTTTCCTTCTGAGACTTTAGCCTAAGGAAATAATCCAAATTCTAGAACAGCCTTATGCATTAAAATACTTTTCAAATAACAATGAAAATTTAAAAACAATTCTAATAGCTAAAATAGGAAAGTGGCTAACTAAATTAGGATACAATTGCTCAGTGGAATATTTTATTTAAATAAAACACAGACACTACATAGCAATATGGAAAGACATATAATGTTGAGTTTAAAAGAAATATATTAAATTTTATAAATTCTAGGGCTAAAACAGTAAAATTTTTTTATGTGCCAGATATGGAAGATAAATAAATATGGTCTAAAGTTAAAAACAATTTATGAGAAGCCATCTTACAGTTAGTGAAATATAAGTGCCAAAGATCCTTAAAAACGTTGAAAGTTAATTAACAACAGAAGCATAAGAGCTTTCAGTGTGCAAGGTGAGCATCGGGGGTTAATTTTGTGGAACTCATTTTCTTTCTACACTGATTTCTAAAGGCCCTTCTAAATCTCAGTTTCTTATGATTCTCAGTGCTCTATCGATATGAATTAAATTAAACTGGCTTTTGACTGATTTTTCTTTTGACTGATTTTTTAAAAATCTATTTGTGAACTACAAAATGCTAAGCCAATCAGTTTATACAAACTGATCCAACTAATCAATTCAATGAAAGATTCAAAGTGCTAATTGTGCACTACATTGCTTCAAGATAACTAAATGGATCTTGGTTTCTAAAGGGGTTCTTTCACATTTTTATTAGCTGTTCCTTTTATTAGGCTGTTCCTAAAACTTAAAAATGAATTTGCATGGCCCTCGCACTCACCCTTCGTTGTACATCACACTGAGTACTAATCCTATTAAAACTATGGAAAGTTTGGTGTAAAGCATACAATCTTTGCTTAGGATATTTATTATCCCTCACAGTGGCTTTCCTTGGTCAACTTTTCCAAAGTAGCCAACTCTGTTGTAATGCCACACCTCATAACTTTTTTTCATGACACTTAGCACTCTCTGAAATTATTTCATTAATTTTCTCACCTTTACTGACAAGATTTTATATATCTTGTCAACTGAAAACCTCACTGAGTCTAGGGCACTGCATGGTGTGTAGAGAGTGTTCAATTACTAATTGTTGAATGAACAAATAAATGAATCTGACACCAGTAATGGTAAAGAGTCAGCCAGAACAGGGCTACAAACTATCATCCAGGAAAAGATCAGGGTTAGGTAATACTTACAAAGATCAGAATTGGGACCAAAGAAGTCAGACAAATGGGATGGAACAATCGCAGTTATTGCTGGAGAAAAATGGGTGGTACAGTGTATTCAACATGATGGATACTGTTCTGTGATTAAGAAGTAGCGTGAGGAAACATAAAGCAATCTGAGCTTCACAATTGCTAGGCTCATTCTGAAAGATTTCAGAAACCACCAATAATTAGAGGTAGGTGAGGGATGGCATCTCCCTTACATCTTGGTAACAAAAATATGTTTCAATGTGTAGGCAAAAAGAGCCATATGATTCCAAAGGAAAGAAATCCCAGAAATGTGTCTTTTTTGGTGCTCCATAAGTAGCTGGAATAAAATGTTTACCTGAAGCAAATGAAACATTATTATAATATTTTAATATTACTACAGTGGTAGAATTTGAAAACCACCCATTAGAGAAAGATGATCAAGAATATTTCAGAACAACAGCTGTTTTCTGAATTTAGAGTAAAATAATGTGCCAAAGCTAATGGTAAATGTGAAAAGTGTGTTTGATTCTCCTGCCTTATTTATTCAGACTGGTAGTGGTTTTCAAATATTTTAGCCAATCTTGAATACTACCAGTTTCACCTTTGAATGGACATTTGTAATATGCCTTACCATAATTAGCAAGCTATATATTTCAGCAATAAATTTTCATTTCTACTATTAATTATGCTAATTAGCAAAACTTCTAGTGTTATGGAAGATAAAGATACTGGAGGCGTTTGTGGAAGTCATCCCCAGAGTGGCTCCCCTTAGTTGTTACCTCATTATTCCTGGGGTATGGATTCCTGATTAGGATCACTCATTGCTCCTACAGGGATAGTAAAACACATTCATATCATGCAAGCTATACTGAAGTGTTTTTTTTTAAGATTGGAGTCATTATCAAAGGTGATTTGTTCATAAGAAGAGGGCCTTAGCCAGTGAGCTAGAGGTGTAATGAGGAGTTACACTGGAGGAAATACTGAAAAATATGATTATCACTACAACCAAGGAAGGCAACAACCCATGTCTGAGCAGAAAGCTAGCCAGGCAACTGAGCATTTCATAGAGGAGACACTAATATGAATAGGACATATCTACATAAGAAAGGGGAAAGACAGGAATGAGACATTAAATCAAGGATCACATGATAAGGATTTGCCCTGTGGGACACAGAGTCTTCACTTGATCTTGGTACTGGGAAACCAGAAGAGCCCTGGAAATCAGCAATTGCATGAAAGCCTGATTTAACTTAATTATAACTCCCACTGCCCTATGGGGGGAAGTGAAGTGATAAGAACCAAAGTTCTTTGAGCCTTTATGTGTGTATTAAAAATTGTATTTCATTATAACTATTTTCCTTTGGGATCCTACTGGACACATATCACAAAGTTTAGTTTTTAAATTCACAAAATAAAATAATTTTCTGATATGCTTCCACAGGGTGCCAAAGGAATATAAAAATGTTAAGAACTTCTCTCTCTTTCTCTCTCTCTCTGCTCTTTGTGTGCATTGAGGACTTTTATGAGGACTCAGAAGCTGAGTAGGGTAGGAAATGAAGCAGGTGTTGGTGTAGGCCCACCATTTTTTGTACATCAAGTAAAATGTAGCCATAAGAGGAAAAGTTAGCACAAAAGGTTAATATCCTTTGGAGGAAATTTATAGAAAAGGATGGATTCTATGTTTATGAGTCTCATCTAGCAGGGTTGCTCATTGTCTTCTTTTAGAGTACATATCCCAAAACTTTAAGTGTTCAAAGTAGACCCATAACATAGATTTAAGTGCAGGTTGTTTATTCAAGGTGTGATCTCAGGAGACACAAGTAGAGGAGTAGGAAAGTAAAATAAGGAATGGAGTTCAGGAAATAAAGGCTGTGTTATTTACTACCGGAGCTTAATTTCATTGGGGGGCCCAAGGCCCAGAGTAGGACAACACTTTAATTTATTGCACTTGAGGAAAAGGACACTTCAGTCTTTGTACACCAACTTCTGTCAATCATTAGTTTTGTGGGGAGGCATTTATTTTCTGGTCTTATATATATATGGGGAAGTGCTGAGGCTCTTAAAACTAGAGAATGCCTGAGGGCAGGGAGAGACAGGTACTAACAGTTGGTAGGACAATGAAATGGGAAGGCCTAAAGGGATATGGGTGGGGAGGACAAGGCATTTGCTATACTTGGTAAAATGTTTGCAATTAACTCTATATAATAGGGTGTCTGAAGTCAGATGAAAGGAGAATCCAGGTTTTCTGCACCCTTTCTTGTTTCGGCTTTCCTAACCATTACTGTGGTCTTTCCCTCTGTGGCCAAGAAAGAGGAGTAGAGAGTCAAAAATTTCTCCAAAATGATTTTTATACTTCCCAGAATCTGAGCAGAATATCCCTAGCTGTTACCAGAAGTAAACACTAAGGCTGTACCCAAAGACTGCAGTGCTATTTGTCTTCATTACCACTGGGGTTATAGTGTGAGTGGAATTAGTTGAAGGTTGAACATATAAGGCTTTTGGAAGAACCAGTCAGAGGAGGGAGACTCTTCTGTGCTCATACTGTTCTCCCTCCTCTTGGATGCCTCAGGAGAATGGCTCTTTTCAAAGGTATTAAAGGAGCCTGTGGAAAGGAAAATGGCTTCAAAAGCATGATAAAATTAAACTCAAAACAAAACAAAACTCCTGGCATCTGTGCCCTGAGATATTATCCAACTCGTATGATGAATGTGTCAAGTGCAGCCTTTCATTTGGGAGTACTTGTGGTTCTGGCATTCTTCCCTCCATGAAACTACAGAGGGCCATTCCTAGCCAAGGTCGTTGAGTAATTAATTTGCCCTGACCACAAAATGTTGGTAGAAAGAGCCAGATTTCTGTGAAAAGCCACAAAGACTTGAATTTCAGAAGGTGAAGAGGGTTTTTTGTTGTTGTTAAAAGAAACCTTATTATTATTCCTCAAACTGCTCCTTTTTTGGACAAGTGAATTAAACCTAGAAAACATGTGAAAGCTGTAATTATAGAGGATTGGTTCTTGGTAAATGGAGTATGATAGGACTTTTGCTGTACCCTGCACTCCAAAGTTGTAGTCAGGTTAGAAGAGAAGGAAGTAAGCCTTGATAACCTGAATTTGAGGTTTTTAGGGGTTTTTCTTTTTGCCTTTTTCATGAAAAAGACATGTTTCTCTATAGGATTAGCCAGAAAATTCTGTAGAACATATTACGTGCTCAGAAGTAAGGTTTCTCATTAATGTGTGTGTGTCTAAACATTTCCATTGATCTCTTTTAGGAATCACTAGAGACAAGAAATGGCAGTGATGATTTACAAATACAATTAGGGGTGTTATGACTAAGTAACTGAAAACATTTTTATAGTGATCACTAAACCTCTTCCATCAAACCTGGGGGTCAGTATTTATGTAGTGTTGCTCTGTGATATGATGCATCTCTCTAGGGAAGTAACTGGTGTTTTATAGGCTCCTTGCTTTGAAATGACCTTGAAAATCTCTGCTCTTTTTTTCTTTTTTAGTCGAAGTGATAGTAATGTTTATGAGGAAAGGAATACACTTTCAAAAGACTGAAAGTGGGTTATCTATAGAGAGAAATGAGTGACTATCCTTGCTTTTTTAAACTCACTGATGAATCACTGAGTGGCTTCATTTAACCAGGTGGTGATGTGGAGATGGGAAATGATAACCAGATATCCTTCACCCAAAATGGGCTCTGATTATTTTCAAGGAAGTTGTCTTACTGTCTTTGTGGTAGGAAAGCTGAGGACTTAACAATGCTTTTATTTTTCATTTTCTGTGACTTTTATTGGGTCTGCTTATGTTTCAACTTGGTCTTGGAAAGGTTGCTGATCTT
Source organism: Castor canadensis (assembly GCF_047511655.1). Taxonomy (NCBI): domain Eukaryota; kingdom Metazoa; phylum Chordata; class Mammalia; order Rodentia; family Castoridae; genus Castor; species Castor canadensis. The sequence goes on along the minus strand of NC_133405.1, from coordinate 123,087,535 downwards.
TAAAATAATGGCTTTTTCTGAAGTCCTTTCCTCAATTACAGCCCGTATTCTGTGTATATTAATGTATCTTTACACAAATCTGTTGGGTAAGTTAGTTTCAGGGAAAAGGTAGACTTGAGATGTAGGACAAAAGGAAAGTTAAAGTCTGGAATATTTTACTTCTTTTTTTAAACCTTTTTTTCTTTAGTTATTTTTTGGATAGGGTCTCACACTTTTGCCTGGGGCCAGTCTTGGACTGTGACCCTCCTATCTATGCCTTCCTGTGTAGCTGAGATTATAGGCATGCCCTACCATACCCAGCATGTTCTTTTATTTTAGGGAAAAGAGTGCTTAACTACTGACAACACTTGTTGAAGTGCTTTAAAATTTCGGAACTTGCTGGTTTCTATTGTTCCACTATAATTATTCATTCATTCTGCTCTATGGCTGGCTCATCAGAAAGGGGACAACTGGAATAGAACATTGTGTCTTCCAGGGACATAGGAACAGTGAAAATGCCCATAAGTCAGATTCTGCTACTTTGTCAAGATAAATGGGATATTATTTATACATCAATTGAAATAGTCAGTGGACACACTTGCAAAAACTCAACAAGCTTTCTATTTCCAGAAAATATTGAAATTGGGATTCAACATATGGTCATTAAAAATGTGAATATTTGATAATGATCAAATGTTATAAATCCTGTTGAGTTTTTAATTGAGAAATTCATTTTGCTACTCATGAAATTCAGGTAAGCATGTTAGTTTTATATTACTGTTTGAAATTTAGCCAGGTACTATTAAGCACTACCAGTGTAACATTTTTCCTCCAAAGTAAAAATGTTTACATAGTAGTAGGGGTGAGGAAAAATTTAAAAAGGACTTCCTCTATGACAAATTCCAATGAACAATGTTATGCAATTTTTCTTATTTCTCTGGCAAAAAGCAAAAGCAATCAAACTTTAGGACATTAATATATGTGTTTTGCAAATGTGTAAACAAATTGAGAGAGGTTAAAGTGTTTGTCTAAACTCACAGAGATGGCTTTTCAGTGGAAGAATTAGAATTTTGAGTATATTTAACTCAAGAGCCTGATATTTGGATAGGTATTGTTGATGTCCCTGTTAGGGTTGTAAGAAAAATGATCTTTTCTATTAAAGTATCTGTTACCCTCTTTGATTACTTAAAAATTCCTCAGGTCACCATCTTAGGGGACTTGCATGTTTAAAGGGTCCTTGCTTCTTCTTCCGGATTCCTGTACGATTCCATTGCCCACCAAACTGCATGCCCTAACCTATCTCCCAAGCCTTTTAGCCAGTTGGGAAAGACTGTGAACCTTTGACCCGGACAAATCCCAGGTGAGGGGCAGGTACAATTGCGTCAGGGATATAAGGAGGAGCCACTGTCAGCCATTTTGTGCTTATGTGTTTGCTTAGCGGGAGTGAGCACATGTTCGTACCCTCTTGACCAACAGAAATTGCCTTGTCAAGATTTTCTGTCTCTTGTGTGTGTGTTTTCGGCACTGGAGGGTTATTAATTCCAACAGGGTGAACAAAAGGAAGCTTGTTAGAACTGGACTCCCTCCCCCTTGAAGGTGACTTTATGAGTTTGTCCCTGCAAAGGCTTTAATGCCAGACAGCCACGCATAAGAACCACTTCCTCAATCTTCTCAGCCTTGGTTATTTTTGAGAGGTCTGGTATGAGTGACTCCATTTGAACTTTGATGGCTTTCCCCCTTTGTCTCCAAACTGCATGTCTCTGAGTAGTCTTCTCTGAAAATCTCCCGTCCAAGTACTAACCAGGCCCGACCTTGTTTAGCTTCTGAGATAAAATGAGATTGGGTGCATTTAGGGTGCTATTGTTGTAGGAAGACCCAGACAGAGAGGGCACCAAAGCTTTTGGGAAGCAAGTTTATTAAACAGGCTAGCAGAGACTCAAGAACAAAGAACAAAGCCCCCAAGAACAAAGGGGGCTTTCCTTATATACCATTTAGAGCAGGTTACAGAAATTGGCAGCTTGTCCCATACATAGTCACATATTATTTCATTGGCCATTTTAACCACTGGGGTAGGTGACCCTTCTGTGGTCTTGCCCCCGGTGCTATGTGACATTCCTCAAATCCATTTGTTTGTTTGTTTGTTTGTTTCACTATTGCACTCATTATCTCTCATTATCTCCCTCATTGTCTCTCATCTCCCTTCCCCTCTGCCTTCCTGCCACAGTGCAGCTATAGTCTGAAGATCTTTCTTGATTGGTCATTTTCACCCCTCGTCATGAGGATTTGGCTTTTTTCTGAATTTTTTGTTTTGGGTCCCATGTGTGTGGGGGGAAGTAATGAGCAGATCAGGTGGGAGTCAGCGCCAACTAGACCCTTTGGCCAAATTTAAGCAACAAAGAGGCTTGGAAGGAGTGGCTCTTAGGCAGTGGGCTTCTAGAAAGGACAATACAAAACAAAATCCAGCAAAAGCAGACATCCAAAAAGCTAACCTTGTTGACACATAAGTACTTATTAGAGTCATTTTCCATGGACTCGATTGAAAATGCCCCCAGAAGGATCAGAACTGTAATGACAAAAACTTAAAAGAGCCATGATTAAAATTCTAATGGACAATTTAGCAACTAACAGAACAGTATATCAGTACCATGAACTTTTTGTTTCAATGTTTCTCTAAATTTTGTATTTTATAAGACTTGATATACTTGAAAAACACAAATATATTTAATATGCAGGAACCAGCAACAGCATCAAAGCTCTATGGAGGTTATATATTCATATTAGTTTAGTTGTTGCTCTTGAAGTTAAACCTTAGATTTTCTCATCAGCTGGGGGGAGAACAGTGTCAGTGACCCCAAAAAGCCCAGTCACAGACACATATAGGGTACTGACGGCATTAGAATTACCCAAGACAATAGTTGTTTAACCATAATTATGAGGTCATCTAGAAGATTTTACATAAATAAACTCTTAAATGAACTTAACTTAGTTATCTGAGTAGTCAGAACCCTTACAAAAATCACCAGAGAACACAGGTAAATATTCATGGGGACTAAGTGTGGAGTTAGGAAACCTAATGGCCAAGAATCATGGCTCAGATGTTGATAGGGATCACATCCTAGATTGCTGACCTTAACAGATGGCTCATGACATATAGCAGGATCCTGCCAGCCTGTAGTCAATGGAGCCCCCCTAAAATAACAGGCCCAATCCTGCCATCCCAAGCCAAAAATACCCTCTGCCTAACATGTAGAAGGAGTAGGACTAACACCTCCACTCTGTTGACTCCAATAAAAACTAGAGGTCTCAAGACCTCCAGTGTAGTGCTCCTTTTTGAGTTTTCCCTTTATCCTCTCAGGAAGGTGCACTTTGTTTTTGTTTTTTTTTTCTTTGCTTTACATAAGTAAATCTGTCTCAACCCTCATATCAGTGCAGCAGCACTCCCTGTGCTAGGTTGCCTGTTGCCTCTCTGTGTTTTAATAAATTCTTGTTGTCTTGATAAATTTTTGGATCAACCTGTAGCACCAAAAATTGCTGAGAGTTATCTTGACAAAACAAAAACCTTTTTTAAGACAGTTTTTTTGTAAATGTTATCAAGAACAAAACAATATTTTTAAGACAGCCTTGTTGTTATTAGCTTAGAGAATCAAGTTTTAGTTTAACATCAGTACATTAAATTTTGACCTTATAAAACCTTTAATGTAACTCTTAGATTTTAGTCTAGTCAACTTATTCACTTACATAAGCATTTATGAGCTCCATCTTTTTATGACAACTTACTCTGCATCCCCTCAGGGAGCTTGTCCTTATCCTTTTTAAAAAATTTTCATTTTGAGTCAATTTTGAGCCAAGCCTTGTATGCACATATGAATAATAGAAGAAAAAAAATTTTTCATTTTGAGTCAATTTTGAGGACAAACATTTCTTTACATAATCCTTTTTTTCTATCAAAAAGTATTTATTTTCCTTTAACTTTTCAGTTTTGAAAACCATATCCCTAATACTTTTATATTTTTTGTTGAAAATAACTCATAAAACCTTTTAACTTAGAGCCTTACATTTGTATGAAAAAAAACAGAAAGAAAGCAAGTTTAAAATTATTTTTTGTATAAAAACAATTTATAGAAAGCTCATTTGTTAATAGACCCATGTATTATAAGAGAGAATTAAGTCCCAAATTTTATTTACAACAAAATGAAAACAGGCTAAGGTCATTTCTTTAACTACCCAAGTTCCAAGATTCCTGATTCCTGCTGCAGGCTGTGGACCCCCCCCCTCACGTTTTCTTTTTCTCTGGTCTGAGCCAGAGTGTTAACGCCTGAATGCCTGCATCTTAGTGACACCTGACTGAAATAAGTTTGAAAACTGGTTTTCCTAAAAGCAGCAGGTGAACAGAATAAAAGTAACAATTTTTTTACATTGACTCTACAATAAGCACCATCCTCAAGATATTTACATATTCATATGTAAAAAGCTTAAGCAGTTTACAACAGAGATCTTCAACACAAACACTCTGGGTTTTTTGTTACCTTGAATATCACATTAACCTTATAACAGCAGTTTAAGAACAACTTTGAAGATGCTTACACATATATACATGCACACAAAAGTTTTATAAATTAATCATGCCAGAAAAAAATGCCAAATTAAGCATGCATAAGATGAGTTGGAATTTAGGAGCAAATTAAATTTTGCCCAATGCTGTAAACAAATTGACACCCACACACACAAACAAGAGTGTACTCTCACAAAAACCTTTTAAACCACGTGCAGAGGGCTATCCAGTGAAATGGTGGATGATGCATCTGTTTTCTTATGAGTCTCACACTTTGGAACTGAATTTTTGTTACCCATCCCTTAACCTTGGTTGTGTCTATTTCCCTGGGAAAATCTCAACCTCCCAGTACTGGAGTTTCTTGCATTTTACCCAAGGTGCTTTCTTTTTCTCCAAAGTCAGCGCTTGCTGAGATAAGTCCCAGTCACATCTATACAATCTCTGGGATGTCCCAGCCACCAAGGAAATCTTCTTACCTTGGTCTGTGCACAGAGTTGCTCTGGCCACCGTGGTGCTTTCTATAAGGGCTCCTTTCCCGTGATGCTGGGTGACACTCAACCTTGGGTTTTTTGTTGGCCCGGGGATGGCAGATCTCCCCACTCTGAGGCTGCAGCAACTAGGCAGCAGGACATGTCTCCTCTGAGAAGGGGGTCCCTGTGATCTCCATTGCAATGAAGTTTGCCTCACATGGGGCACCAAATTGATAGAAATGCCATTCCCAAGCAGTGATCAAAGATACATGCAGGAGTCCCTCAGCAAGGCAAAAAGAAAACATTTACTTCTGCAGAAGGGTGCAGCTACAGACCATAGTCTGATAGGCAGAACATACTGAGCAGGGAGTCAGCTCAGTTTTTATCTCTGCCCCTCACCCTGATGGACGGGTTTGGGTTCACAATATTCCCAATTGGTTACTTAGAAAAGGGAGCATGTGGGGTAAGGGGAACCTTGAAGCAGGGAGAACAAGAAAATTCTTTTGGGAAATATAAATCTTGAAGCAAGCAGTTTGAGATTAGGACATCTGGCAATAAACAGCTCTTTGTTTGACAGCAAGAACCTTGGAAGGTCAAGCAGTGTTTCACAAAGCATATAGGCAGCAATTAGGGGAAGTTATCTGGTATCTACTCAATAATAGTTTTACATTATCTCCTTTGACACAAAAGACCTAGCTTTAGTTGATTCTCACAATATTCACCCTCCTACACTCTACCTTGTTCTTTTAGGATTTTCTTAACTTTTTGCCTGGCCTGACTCAAACCATGATTCTCCAGATGTCTGCTTTTTGAGTACCTGGGATTATGGACATGGGCTTGGTTGATTATGCCTGGCCTTGCAGAGTTTTGTTAGCTTAATTTTTATTTAGTAAAAAAAGAGAGAAGGGTAGTTGTTTGTCAGCCGCATAAAGGAAAAATGAAGAGAAAGAGGCCACTATTGCTATCTTATCTCCCTCAACTGCTGAAACATTCTCTCTAGGAATCCAGATTAGTGTAGGAATGTGAGGTGGAGAAACAGATGCATTTGGAGTGGAATGGCACCCACTTTGCTACAGGGACTAGACTTGCAGGGGCATATGTTTGCCTTCCTGTGTTTCCTAAAAAATATAGCATTGGACATTTGAAGACAGATTCCCAATGCACTGCATTTGCATGGTAATGATTTAGTTGATGAAACTAAGACATCTTTCTTCCAATAGATTAAGAAGGTACTTTTGGTTTTGGGACTACATGTTAAATGTTTTTTTGTTTCTAATTCTATGACAAAAAGTTCTACACAAAGATCCCTGACTGAACATATTCATACATTCTTCCTTAACATGGGTTTCTTATTTATAAATAATATTTGGAAGGTATAAGGCAATAGATTATTTTTTATTTATATAAATGAGGTCAGGCACGGTTGAGTGTCACTACTTCAACAACAGTCAAATTTATCTTACTTCCAGAACCCCAAACATACGTAATTTAAAATATTGGTTCCTTAATGAAGACCAAGTTATTCAATATTAAAACTAACACAATTGAAAAGAGCACACCATTAAGGTTTCAAAACTGCCAGCTTAGACTCTCTCATGTTTGAATTGTCTTTCTTTCAGTATGTTAGCTAATATAATATGCAAATAACCTCACTATCAATATCCACTAATTTTGATGTCTCCAATGTAGCCAGATGCAAGCAGAGAAGTGTAGAATTGAATCATCTCTGAATTAAGAAAACTGTTCATAAAGAGTTTAGCCACATTGGAGATAAAATGTAATTCCATCTGACATGGTCTTAGTACACACAGGAAAAAAATCATTAAATTAGCCCTAGCAAGAAAGGCAAAAGGTCACACTTCTCTATTCTGATGGAAATCATAGATTGCTGTTTTTTCAAACTGAGGCTTTAAGAGTCAAGGAAGTATGGGATCCCAGTTTCTAAATGTCTACACATTGGAGATAGAATTGATAATCTTATTAGTCTGTCCTTTATGTATTTAAAACATCCCAAGTCTCTGGTGCTAAAAGATTTATACAGCATTTTATATTTATAACTCATTTCTATTCATTACTCTTCAGCGTGGCTGCAAGAAAGCTGCTATGATAGTGGCTCCAGGTTTCAGAGAGGACAATAGGCACTGAGAAATTATGTGATGAGGTAGAATCTGGCAAGGGGAAGCAGGAGGATTATAACTGAGTTTTTATTTTCTGTTTGATTATATGATCAGAAGTGAAAGAGAAACTTTGGAAATTTACACATTTTTCTCAGATTAGATCAATCCCCCTAAACATTGGGAACTGGCACCCACCAAATACTGCTAGATCCTTAGAAATTTACACTTGCCTTCAGAGATTTTCTGGGGGCTATCCATCTTATATTGAGGCTACTCAATTGGGGGAGATCACTCCTTATCACCTCTGAAACTTCTTTCCATGTCATTATCCTCCTGTACCATTTATTTAAAATAGAAAGCAGAGGAGAACAGAATAATACTATGCTAAAAGGCATCCATCAGGAAACAAAATTTATCTGTGTGATTTTCAACAACTTTTAAGTAATAGGTAACAAGTGGGTGCTACATTTATGCTGATTATCCTGCAACTTACCATGCTGAAAATTATACAAGAAAGGAAAGATAACTGGTCTGTAAAAGAGTGGCTCTGCTCCTGTGTATGGATTTCTGCAAAGGAAGACACCATGGAATTGTGATATTGTTTCTCTAAGTACTTTTTCTGACAATACTTTTCTGTGGCATTTTAAAAAACTTAATTGTGATAAAACACATACAAAATTTACTATTGTAACCTTTTAAAGTGTACAGTTCAGTATTAAGTACATTTATGTTTCCATGCAACTAATCTCCCAGGACACTTTTCCTCTTGCAAAACTGAAATGCTGTACCACTAAACAACTCCACATTTCCCCCCTCTCTCAGCCCCTGACTGCCACCATTCTATTTTCTGTCTGTGAATTTAACTACTCTAGGTACTTCATGTAAGTGGAATTATACAACATTTTCTTTTTATGCCTGTCTCTCTTCACTTAGCACAATGTCTTCAAGATTCATTCATCTTTTAGAATGTGTCAGAATTTCCTATTTGTTCAAGGCCGAATACTATCCCATTGTGGTATATATTCCATTTTCTTTATCAATGGATAGATAGTTGGGTTGCTTGTACATTTTGGTTATTTTGAATACTGCCACAAACATGGGAGTGCAAATGATCTTTTCAAGACCTTGCTTTAAATGATTTTGGATATATATCTAAAAGTAGAATTTATAATTTGGCAATTCTACATTTAATTTTTAAAGCAAGCATCATATTGTTTTCTATAGTAGCTGCAACATTTTGCATTCCTATCAACAGTGTGGAAGGGTTCTAATTTGTTCCACATTCTTACCAACATTGGATATTTCCTTTTTAATGTAACCACCCTAATGGGTATATGGTGATATCTCATTGTGGTTTTGATTTGCATTTCCTTGGAATTAATAACATTGAGCATTTTTTTCATATGTTTATTGGCCATGTGTATAACTTTTTGGGAGAAATATCTATTCAAATCATTTACCCATTTTAAAAATTGGTTTGGGGACATTTTTGTTGTTGACTTCTGTGAAATTGTATAGGAAAAAGATTCCATAATCAAAGAGTTAGGGAACCCCTGTTTATTTTATCTCCATAAAGATATGCAGTATACCTATATCATAGTAACAACTCTGAGAACTACTAAAGATAAGGAAAATTGTCAACACTGTTTTACAGTTGTTTAACTACTGTGGAACTAATTTGTAAGTGAACACTTACTCCCACCTTAACAGAGTGGGTAACTTTTTAAAGTTTTATTTTATTTTTTAATTATTGTTGTACTGGATGTACACTGCGACATTTAAACAAGTTCTTACAGTATATCATAGTTGAATTCACCCCCTCCATCATTCTCCTTAACCCCCTCATCCCTGGAATAGTTTCTCATTTTTCCATTTACATACATGTGGACACAATATTTGCAACATATTTATCCTCCTACACAGTATCCCCACCTCCTCCCCCTTCCCACTGGTACCAATCCCCCAACTTCTGAATGCAGTTCCTGAAAAGCTCTGCTGAGGTTTTTAAAAAACAATAGTTCAAGAAGAACATTTCCCCCTGTGAAAGAATGGCTATTGCAGTAGGTGCCATCAATGCCGTGTCTACCACCCAGACAAGCTTTTATCTTTCACTGCTTTGCATCTAGATAGTTATTGAGTGCTGACTTAGTAATAGCAACATAGAAAATTAAATTATAGTCACTTCCTTTAAGAATCTCAGTGGGGAAGTAAGTAAAAATAGTAGAGTTTAGCAAAGATGCTACCATAATGGTAAGATATTATCTTAGGTTATTGTGGTCACAAGTGACAGAAATCAAATCAACCTACTTTCAGTAAAATAGAGAAATATGTTAAAAGGACATAGAGGTGTCTTCTAAAACTGAAAGGCAGAAATACAGCCATCTTAGGAAAGACCTGGGAAATAGCCAGTGCTTTCTATTTGTCCTTTCTTCTCTCAGAGGATCTGCCTAAATCTACTATATTGTATTAACATTATTTTAATATGACTGTCACAAAGGTTTTTAAGCTTATATATTAAAGTCGTATGCATTTGCAGAGAATATTTTTTCAGTTCTGAATCTAAATTCCAAGGGAAGATAGTGACTGACTAAGAATGTGTCTAGTGTTTATACATGGTTCATTCAGCTGTGGCCAGAGAGGATTAAGTCACATATTATAATAGCAGCCATTAAAACATGGCTGCAATGGACCCATCATACTTCCCAGCCTCATCACTGTTGCTTCCTACATACATTCTCGGTCCCTCTGATACCAATAATGACAACATAAAAGATTAACTCAAAATGGATCAAGGATCTGAATATCAGACCCCAAACTCTTAAGTTGATACAAGAAAGAGTAGGAAATACTCTGGAGTTAGTAGGTATAGGTAAGAACTTTCTCAATGAAACCCCAGCAGCACAGCAACTAAGAGAAAGCATAGATAAATGGGACCTCATAAAACTAAAAAGCTTCTGTTCATCAAAAGAAATGGTCTCTAAACTGAAGAGAACACCCACAGAGTGGGAGAAAATATTTGCCAACTATACATCAGACAAAGGACTGATAACCAGAATATACAGGGAACTTAAAAAACTAAATTCTCCCAAAACTAATGAACCAATAAAGAAATGGGCAGGTGAACTAAACAGAACTTTCTCAAAAGAAGAAATTCAAATGGCCAGAAAACACATGAAAAAATGCTCACCATCTCTAGCAATAAAGGAAATGCAAATTAAAACCACACTAAGATTCCACCTCACCCCTGTTAGAATAGCCATCATCAGCAACACCACCAACAACAGGTGTTGGCGAGGATGCGGGGGAAAAAGGAACCCTCTTACACTGTTGGTGGGAATGTAGACTAGTACAACCACTCTGGAAAAAAATTTGGAGGCTACTTAAAAAGCTGGACATCGATCTACCATTTGATCCAGCAATACCACTCTTGGGGATATACCCAAAAGACTGTTACTCCAGAGGCACCTGCACATCCATGTTTATTGCGGCACTATTCACAATAGCCAAGTTATGGAAACAGCCAAGATGCCCCAGCACTGACGAATGGATTAAGAAAATGTGGTATCTATACACAATGGAATTTTATGCAGCCATGAAGAAGAACGAAATGTTATCATTCGCTGGTAAATGGATGGAATTGGAGAACATCATTCTGAGTGAGGTTAGCCTGGCTCAAAAGACCAAAAATCGTATGTTCTCCCTCATATGTGGACATTAGATCAAGGGCAAACACAACAAGGGGATTGGACTATGAGCACATGATAAAAGCGAGAGCACACAAGGGAGGGGTGAGGATAGGTGAGACACCTAAAAAACTAGCTAGCATTTGTTGCCCTTAATGCAGAGAAACTAAAGCAGATACCTTAAAGCAACTGAGGCCAATAGGAAAAGGAGACCAGGAACTAGAGAAAAGGTTAGATTAAAAAGAATTAACCTAGAAGGTAACACCCACGCACAGGAAATCAATGTGAGTCAATGCCCTGTATAGCTATCCTTATCTCAACCAGCAAAACCCCTTGTTCCTTCCTATTATTGCTTATACTCTCTCTACAACAAAATTAGAGATAAGGGCAAAATAGTTTCTGCTGGGTATTGAGGGGGGGAGCGGGAGGGGGTGGAGTGGGTGGTAAGGGAGGGGGTGGGGGCAGGGGGGAGAAATAAACCAAGCCTTGTATGCACATATGAATAATAAAATAAAAATAATAAAAAAAAAATAAAAATTTGAAAAAAAAAAAATTTACTACTGACAAGAGAATTCTGAATAAATATTTAAAACTCCTATATATACCAGCCATAAATAATTACAACATGTAGTGCAAAAGTATAACACATGCACATCAATCATAAAAAGACATAATTTCAATAACGATGATTCTTAACCAGAATGTACAAAACTGAAAATTTTGAAATGTTAACATTACTGAAATAAAAGGGCAACATATGTAATTTGGGTTTCTTAGATGCTGAATTCTGAAACTGAGTTATTGCTATCCTATGCACCTTTCTCTTTTACCCCAACTTAGATAAAAAGTGATGTTAGTCATTGAAGTGAATCACCCAGCCTCAATGAGACAGACAGTAGATATTCATTTGCTGACTTAACACTGTCATCTGCCTTTATATGTGTTAGCAACTAGAACTAATTGTTGAGGTAATGAATAAGTAAGAGAGGATTTAGGCAATCTCAGGAAAGACAGATGAGCTCCCAGAGCCAGAGAACAATAAATCAAAGTGAATCCAGGTCTGAGAAGTTGGCAGAGAGCAAATTCATTGCATACATAAAATATTTTAGTTAAATACTATTCACCAGAGGGCATCAGTTCTGTCTGTTCCTAATATGCAGTTTGAGGGGAAATTTGTTGATTCAGAAAGGGAAATGTTTGGGAATATTGTTTCACATATTTCACAGTGAAGCATCTTCATCTTATGGGTATTTGGAAAATTTATTCTATGGATGGTTTCCCAAAAATATTCTATTTTTACTATAGGCATTACACAGTTGTAATGTAGGTAATAAAAATTCCCAATTAGTTACCTCATTCTGCAAGCCTGTCATATTATTGTCATCCGCTAAAAGTTACGCTTTTCACTCACATAACTCTTCTTCTTTAAATAGCTTAAATTTGTGAGGTTGGATACTGTTATTTTTCTCTTTTCTATCGTGAAGTGAAGCTTTAACTAATTAACCCAGTGAAGCCATCTTATTTTGTAAAGATGCTAATTTCTTCAAGGATACAGTTACTTGAATCCCAGGTGGTTAAGGTTTTATTACATTTCTTTTGCAATACTGGAAGTATTGCAAAATTATCATTTTTGAATTGTAATTAAGGAAAACAGCTCATTGTTTGCTTTGTAGTATTTAGACCCAAATATTATTCTTTGGCGAACCAGAGAATAAAAGTAATTTTAAGAGAAAACTAAATGACTTTTTGTCTTTTGTTTGAACCTGGGTATATACTGAAACTCCTATGACTATGTTTGTAACAAGAGAACTATACATAATTACTATTTTTTATTTACTTAATTTTGGTGTTACTGGCATTTGTACTCAGGACTTTGTGCTTGCTAGGCAAGTGCTATACCTTTGGGCCATGCCCCCAGTCCCCTTTGCTTTTAGTTATTTTTCAGATAGGGTCTTGGGCTTTGGCCTGAGGCAGGCCTTGCACCATGATCTTTCTACTTACACCTCCCACATATCTAGGATTACAGATGTGCATCACCACACCTGGCTTGTTTGTGGAAATGGGATCTTGCTTACTTTTTTGCCTAAACAGGCATCAAAACATGATCCTCCTGATCTTCACTTCCCAAGTAGCTGGGATTAAAGTGTGAACTACTATACCTGACCCTTATATGGTTATAAAAACTCTTCTGCTTAATAGTTTTAACAGAGAAGCACATTAGTGGCATTATCAAATCTATTTCAGACATTTTAACTTAAGACCAGTTCATTTGGTATTTAATCCATTCAATAAATTAGATTATGAACTCATTTCTAGCTTTCAGGATTGTCCATCTTTGCTTTTAATCAGGGATCAGAAAGATATGGCCTGTAGGTCACATCCAGACAATTTCTTATTTTCTAAATAAAGTTTTATTAGAACACCACCATACCTATTCATTTATGTATTGTCTCTTGTTGCTTTGGCACTGAAACAGCACTGAGCAGTGGCAAAAGCAACCATATGGCCATAAAGCTGAATATACTGTATAGCTCTTTAGAGAGAAAACATTCTGAAGAACTCTAGTTTTAGCTCCAAAATATAAATATTTTGGAAATTGTCACTCTTATCCCCAAAAAAAGTGTTGGGGGCTTGGTTGGGAAGTGATTGGATTCTGAGGGCTTTGACCTAATAAATAGATTAATTCCTTGATGGATTCATAATATGATGGCATTATTGGAAGTTGAAGGAAGTAACTGGGAGCATGCTTGAAAAGATATGGCATGTCCTTGGCCTCTCTCTCTCTCTCTCTTTCTTGGCTGCTATGTGATAAGCAACTTCCTTTACACCATCCCATCACCATGATAGTCTGTCTTAAGTCCAAACCAATGGATCCAGGCATCTGAGACTAAAAGCTCTGAAACCATGAGCCAAAATAAATCTTTCCTCCTTTGAAATTGTTGCTCTTAGGTTATTTGTCATAGAAATGAAAAAAAAAACCTGACTAACACAAGTTCTTAGCAAAGTGAAAGTCAACAACTTTTCAGTCAAAGAACTGAATTTGTTGTGGGAGTTTGCTAGCTGAGATACGGGACTCTTGAGGCAATTAGCAGGAAGCAATGTTTATTGTGCCAGCACAGACTCAGCAGACTCATTCATGTCCAAAGGCTGAGCCCGGAGAACAAAGGGGTTTCACCTTATATACCCTTGCAAGCAGGTTACAGAAGCAAACAGCAAGGTCTAATCCATATATGGCATATTTAATTTTATTGACTACTTAATCCTAGTGCCATATGACATTTTCCTCCTTGGTGCTACATGACCTTCCTCATGTTCAGATTTCTCAGGTTTTATCTCTCTGCTATGCCATCCCTACCTCCCTGCTACCTTCTCAGGACTCAGGCCTCGTCTGTTTTCTTTTGACCTTTCTCTCTGCTACAAACTCACAAGGCCAACTACTATCCCAAAATTTGGTGAGACAAGTGAATGATGAGAGTTATAGTCAAGATTTCCTTATGTTGAGCAGAAGACACTGGGGCCATTCATTGGGAGAAATAGTAAATGGTGATTTTGATTAATTTCTGAAGCTTCAGCATAAAGTAGCATGAGAGTAAGAAAATTCTAAGATCTTAGGGGCCTCCTAAATGTTGATGGATTTTACCTCAAGAAATCCTATCAGTGTGAAAAGCTGAGAAATGTGCCCTTGAGGCTTTGGGAGATGGATGGGAAGAGTAACCCCTGTGAAATATGCGCAGAGGGTCCCCCCATAAGGAAAGCTTACTCTGCAGGTAAAAAGAACTGTACCAGAAATTTGTCCCACATAGTGGCTAATATCCCACTCTAGCTACCTCTAACTCTCTTTTCTCACCCAGGAAAATAAGCTAAGAAACAGTTTTGAAGGTTACAACCTAGAGAAATAGGTCAAATATAGGACTGAAATTTAATAATAGGGTAATAGAATATTTTCCCTCCCTCAGGCCTTTCTCCAATGTAACAATCTTGGATTACAGCTGAAAGGTTTGTAAAATACAAATACTCTCTGAGGAGGACTACATAGGGAAGCCCAAGGAGAGACGAAAACAAGGACATAAGAGGAATTTAAATATTCTGGCACCTAAAGCTACAGCAAATATTTTTTTGAGAGGAGCAGGTACAGGGGATTGAATCAAGGTCTGTGTGGAAACTAGGCAAGCACTCTACTCTTGAGCCATGTTCCTAGCCATTTGCTTTTGTATTTTGTTTCTGAGACAGGGCCTCACTAACATTTCCCAGATTGGCCTCAAACCTGTGATTGTCCTGTCTTCTCCTCCCACCATATCCTGCACCACCATATCTGGCAATAGCAAATATTAAGTACAGCTCAACTCCTAGTCAGATTACCATGAAGCATGCACAAAAAGCCTATTTTCCTCAGCTTCTATTACACAATGAATTATTTCCAGCTTTCAACAAAAAATTAAAAAGCATTCTACAAGGTGAGAAAAATCACCTCAAGAATATAGGCAAATATCAGTACAGCATTCAGGTATGACATCTACATTGGAATTATCAGATAGGGGAATTAAAATGACTATGGCTAATATTTTAAGGACCATCATGATAAAAAGTGGACAACATGTAAGGACATGGATAATGCAATCAAAGAGATGGAAACTTTAAAAAAGTTCAACAGAAAACAATAGAAATAAAAAAGAAAAAGTATCTTACTGGGAATAAAGTATGTCTTTCATAGGGATGAGTAGAGAACCAATGAGCTTCAAGACAGGGCAATAGAAACTTCCTGAATAGAAATCCAAGGGAGGAGAAAGAATGAAAAAATAACAAAAAAATTTTAAAATATGTGCTGGGCAATAGTGGCTCATGCCTATAATCCTAGCTAAATAATAGGCTGAGAGTCAGGAAGATTGAAGTTTGAGGCCAGCCAGGGCAAATAGTTCACAAGACCTTATCTCTAAAATAACCAGAGCAAAAATGCCTGGAGATGTGGCTTAAGGGGTAGAGCAACTGTTTTGCAAGCCCCCAGTTCAAACTCCAGTTCTACTCCCCAAAAACAGTGAAGTTATAAAACATGTATGTAATTAGAAAAACAACAAGAGAAGAAAGGACAAAAGAAATATTTGAAACAAGAAGGCCAAGAATTTCCCAAAATTAATGCCAGAAACTAAATAATGGCTCCAAAAATTTCAGAGAACACCAAGAATGAAAAATACCAAAAATACACCTCACACAAACAAGACACAACAACCAATGGAACAGAAGACTCAGAAAGAAAACTAAGCAACTACAGCCATCTGATCTTTGACAAAGGAGTCAAATATACACTGGAGAAAAGATAGCCTCTTCAACAAATAGTGCTGGGAAAACCGGCCACATGCAGAAAACTGAAATTAGATCCGAATCTCTCACTCTATACAAAAGTCAACCCTAAATGGATCAAAGATCTTGAAATTACTGTAAGAAAAAACACAGAAAACTCAGAAAGATATAGGCATAGGTAATTATTTTCTGAATAGGACTCTAATTGCCCAGGAAATAAGAGCAAGAATTAACAAATAGGTAGGACTGTGTCAAATTAAATATTTCTGCACATCAAAAGAAATAGTTCCCAGAATAAAAAGACAACCCACAGAATGAGAGAAAATTTTTTGTTAGTTATTTAATAGATAAGGGATTAATATCTATAACATACAAAGAGCTCAAAAAAGTAAACAGCAGGACAAACAATCTAATTAGCAAATGGGCAAATGAATTGAACAGACAGTTCTCAGAAGAAATACAAATGGCTAATAAATACATGAAGAAATATTCATCATCCTTAGTTGTAAAGGAAATGAAATTCAAAACTACAGTAAGATTCCATCTCATTCCAGTCAGATTGGCAATCATCAAAAAAAAAAAAAAAGAAAAGAAAAAAGAAAAAAAAACTGGTCAGGGTGAAGGAGAAAAAGTAACTTTTATACACTGTGCAATCACTACAGAAGTCAGTATGAAGGTTCCTCAAAAAACTAAAAATAGGGCTGGTGGAGTGGCTCAAACAATAAGAGCACCTGTTTAGCAAATGTGAAGCCCTGAGTTCAAACCTCAGTACCACTAAAAAAAAAAAAAAAACTAAACTAAAAATAGACCTACCTTAGTATCCCACCATACCACTATTATGCAAATGTGTGAAGGAGTATAAATCAATATACAAGATCGAAAGCTGCATATTTATGTTTATTACCGCTCTGTTCACAATAGCTAAACTGTGGAATCAGCTGGAGGTGCCCAACAAGTATATGGTTAAAAAATATGGTATATGTATACCATCAAATATTACTCAGCCATAAAGGAAAATGAAAATATGTCATTTGCAGAAAAATGGATAGAACTGGAGATTATTATGATAAACCAAGCTCAAAAGGCCAAATATCCCATGTCCTCACTAATTTGTGGAACCTAGACGTAAAATGATGATGGTTATGATGATGATGATGATAATGATTGGACATGAATGCATATAGGGGATTCTTGAGAGGGACTCAGCAGGAGGGGAAAGTAGAAAGGAATGGATACTGAGGGGTGAAGAGGATGGAAATATGCTGTATATACTCATACATATGAAGACAGCAAAGTGAAACTCACCAAACTCTGAAAGAGAGTGGAAGAAGGGGAGGAGGAATGGAAACATAATGTGGGGGGGAGTGAAATTGTCCAAGTTACACTGAACACATGCATAGAATTATCATCAAATCTCTTATTGAAGGATAGATTGCAGGAGGTCCCAAAAAGTGATAAATGGTCAAGAAGATACCTCTCCTTCCCAGGAAACCTCTGTCAACACCTGAGAGACATCTCTGCCCTCAGGCAATACTCAAAAAGGCTATAAAAACCCAATCCCCACCCTGACCCCATGGGATCACTGGTTTCCGGGTACCCCTGCATTCCCCACTATGCAGTCTTTCTCTTCTCTTCTCCACAAATAAAATCTTTCCGACTTCTGCTGCTGTAGTCCACCTGTGCTTTCTTTTTTTTTTTATTCTTTTATTCACATGTGCATACATTGTTTGGGTCATTTCTCCCCTCTGCCACCCCCATTCTCTCCCCCGTCTCCCCCTCAGTTCCAGGCAGGTCCTGTTCTGCCTTTATCACTAGTTTTGTTGAAGAAAAGACACAAGCATAATAAGGAAGACAAAGCGTTTTTGCTAGTTGAGTTGAGGACAGCTATACAGAGAGTTTCCTAGCATTGCTTTCGTGTACATGTGTTATGACCCATGTTGATTCATCTCTAACTGATTTTTACCCTGGTTACTGATCCCCTTCTCATGATAACCTCTGTTGCTTTAAGGTTTCTATATTAGCTCCTCTGGAGTGGGGACATCAAACGCTTTCATGTTTTGGGTTTTCTACCTATTTCTATATCACCCAAATGTGCTCTCCCCTTGTCATGTGATCCGAGTGCTGTGCTTTCATTCTCAGAGTGGACTCAAGAACCCTGAGCACGTGAAATTCCTGTGTGTATCATCTGTGCATCATATTTGGTGTATGATGAATAAAAAATTAAAAATACTATCTCATCGTATCGTGTTCAAACTTCAGAAAAGCAAAGAAAAAAATAGAAAGACAACAAAGGCAAAAACATCTGCAGAGAAATAGGGATAAAAAATTACCACATACTTCATGTCATAAAATGTGCAATCAATAATAGGGTGGAGTAAAATATTTAAAACATTAAATGAAATAAACATCAAATCATAATCTAAATTGTGAAAAATTAAACTTCAAAACTGAATGAGAAATAGAATTTCTTAGACAAATAATAGTTAATGCTTGGGAATGTAGAATGCTCAATTAAAACCAGGGAAGAAAGAAAACTAAGGCACAAAAAAGAAACAAACAAAAATACAAATTCAAGCTACAAAAAGTAGTTACAAGCATAGATATCAGTTCAATATATAAGTTGTTGCTTTAAATAATATAAATACACAAATTAAAAACAGGGATTATCAAAGATTTAAAAACTCCAGTATATATTATCTATAACTTTAAAAATAAAGTTACAGATAGAGTAAATGTAATGTAATGGAAGAAGATAAATCATGCTAACACCAGTATAAAAAAGTGGAGTAGCTGCATTAATTTCACATAAAAGTGACTTCAGTATAAGAAAATTATACGGGTAAAAAAAGACACTATTTAATGATAAAGGAGTAAATATTTCAAGAAGACAAAACAATACAAAACACTGTGCACTTAACAAGAATGAAAAATATATGAGGTAAAAACTGGTAGAACTGAAGCAAGAATTAAAGAACTGTAAGATTATAGCTAGAGACTTCATCACCTCCTTTTATTAGTAATTTCTAGGTCAAGCACAGAGAAAATAAGTATAGGTTAATGTGAAGAACATGGTCAATCAACTTGACTTAATTGATATTTATAAAATATGCCTTCCAGGTCAAACAGGTCCTATCTGGGGGTTGGTACCAGTGGGAGTGGGGAGGACATAAAGAAAGGGTGAAGCTGTAGAAGATGGAAACTAGATCCCAGTCTTTCACCCTGTACCAACATCAACTCAAAGTGGATCAAAGACCTTAATATAAGGCCTGAAAATATGTAGTAGAAAATACACTGGAACATATAGGCACAGAGAATAACCTCCTAAATAGGACTCAAAAGGCTCAGCATTTAAGAGAAAGAATGAACAAATGGAACTGCATCAAACTAAAAAGCTTCTGCACAGCAAAAGAAACAGTCACTGGACTTAAGAAACTGCCCACAGAATGGGAGAAAATCTTTGCCAGCTATTCATTCGATAAGGGACTAATATCCAGAATTTACAGGGAACTCAAAAAACTCAACCCCTAAAGAATCAATGTCACAATGAAGAAATGGGCACATTAATTGAACAGGGGATTCTCAAAGGAAGAGGTACAAATGGCCAATAAATACATGAAAAAGTGTTCAACTTCCCTGGCTATAAAAGAAAGGCAAATCCAAACTACACAGATTTCATCTCATCCCAGTTAGAATGACTATCTTCAAGAGCAAAAAACAACAACAAATGTTGGCAAGGATGTGATGAAACAGGAACCCTTATATATTGTTGGTGGGAATGTAAATTAGTACAACTATTATGGAAAGCAGTACGGAGATTCCTCAAAAAACTAGAAATAGAACTGCCATATGATCCAGTGATCTCACTCCTGGGCATATATCTGAAGGAACGCAAGTCAGGATACAATAGAGACACTTGTACACTGGTGTCTCTTGCAGCGCTGTTCATAATAGCTAAGCTATAGAAATAACCCAGAGGCCCTATAACTGATGAATGGATGAAGAAAATGTGGTATGTATATACAATGGAGCTTTACTCAGCCATAAGGAAGAATGAACCCATGTAGTTTAAGATAAATGGATGCAGTTGGAGGACATCATGTTAAGTGAAATAAGCCAAGTTCAGAAAGACAAAGGCCACATGTTTTATCTCCTATGTGGAAGATAGATTCAAAAGATGAACATTTGTACAAAAACAAGTATGATCATATCCAAACTCAGATGTAGAACATGTTTGTAACAGTGGAACTACTCTATAGAACTTGGGAGGGGAGGGAAAGAAAAGAGAATGATAGAGAGTCAATAATATCATAATCATTATGTCTGTGCAGGCAGAGGATATCATGATGTGTATTGAAAGCTATTGAATAATGGGGAGTGGGAGGGAAGGGTAAGGAAAAATAATGGAAGAGGTTGAACTGACCAAAGTAAAGTATATTCACAGTGGGGATACATTGAGAAAACCCTCTGAAGGCTGACTTTGAAATTAATAATGAAAGACAGGACTATAAAATAGGTACAGTGATGGGGGGGTACTTGTGGGAAGGGGACAGGTGAATGAGGGACATGAATGTGAGGGAATATGGTTGATCGACTTCATATATATATATGAAGTAGAATGATGAAACCTCTTGCAATTGCTTTAAGTGGGGTGGGGAAGAGGTAGTATGGGGGGTTGAGATGGTGGGGTGAGTCTTACAATGTAAAGCTATTTGGAAATGTTACAATAAATCCTCCCCATGCAATGAATTTACCCTAATAAAAATGCAAAAAAGGGTGGATATGGTAGAAATATTACATATTCATGGATGAAAATGGAACATTGAAACTATTTTAGGAAGGGGGAGAGGGGATAAAGGAGAATGATGGAAGGGGTGAATCTAAGATATATTATGAGCACTTTTGTAAATGTCACAATGTACCCCCAGTACAACAATAATATGCTAATAAAAATAAGAATTTTAAAATTAAATAAAATATGCCTTCCAATAATAGTAAAGTACATGTTCTTATCAAGCCTATGTGGAACACTCACCATGACATAACACATTTGAGTTCACAAAACACAGATTAGCAACTTTCAAATGAAGCTCAGACTCTGAGTTCTATTACTCAGACCACAATGTAGTTGAATTAGAAATAAAAAAGCTGGAAAATCCTCAAATATTAGGAAATTGAACAACATTTCTCAATGCTATCTAAGTTGAAGAAAACTCAAGAGAAGTTAAATTTTGAACTCTGGTGATAAACATTTTTTTCTGTAGAGGTACAGTTGAAGAATTCTGATACCACTGTACATGTACAATGGAAATGAATAATTAAGTAAATAGATGGCAGGTGATAGAAGAGTGTTTCCCACTGTTGGAGTAGGAATTTGCAGATCAGCCAGGGGAGGAGACTAGAACGATTTTCCATGTCAATGGATTAGAGTTGGAAATATCAATATGAACTCATGTTCAGAGGCTAATATATATTTATATTTATATATGTGTTTGTACATATATATAACTACAGATAGAAAAATGTTATAGATGCATATATATACCCTATACCTATATAACTATAACTCTGAGAGGGCACAAAACAATGATACATGATTAGCAGTGACCATCTAACACCTAGAACTCTTTGGAAATAAGGCTGATTCTAGGACTGGGCTAGAAAACAGATACAATGAGACTGGAGAACTGTATAGTGCCTGAAAGAAAGCAAGTACCCAAGAACTAAAAAGGTAAACTTTATAATGATTTGGGTATGTCAAAGGGACAAAGCCAATTGAAAGGCTTTCCAATGGCTGAAATTGGAACAATTTGAGCAAATAAATAATAAAATAATAGATTATAACTCAAAATATAATTTAAATACCCATGAGCTCATACTAACATAAGTGACTGGATAAACAATTAAATGGGAAAGAGAAAAATCACCAGAGGTATCATCAGATTAATTTCAAATAATTTATATAGACATTATGCTTCCAATTTATGTAGCATAATTCCCCATTCCTTAAGTGTGTGCTGCAAATATTGATTTCTTCCCCAAAATCACAGTGTAGGAATAAGGGAAAAAGAGTAACTTTAGTGTTGAGAAACTGAACAAACACTATCTTAGCCAGATGATCAAGTCAACATTAACAGAAAGTCATATTAGTAAATATGTACCCATGGTCTGATATAGTAAAAATGGCACAGAGATTCTGTGGTTTCCCTTCCAAAAGCCTATAACCCTAGTCTAATCATAAAGAAGCAATAGACTAATCCCAAATGCGGTGCTTTATACAAAATAAATGATTAGTAAGTTTTAGAATTCTCAAGATCATCAAAAACATGGGACTCTGAGAACAGTCACAATTTAAAGGCGCCTAAGAAAACATGACAACTAAATCAGTGTGGAATTCTAGAGGAATTGTGGTACATAATAAAGTACATTAGGTACAGACTAAGAAAATATGAATAAACTATGGATTTTAATTCATTATAATGAATCAATATTGATTCATGAATTGCAATGAGTGTAGCATACTAACATACTTTCATAGTAGCTATTAATAGGGCAAATTGGGTGGGTGGGGCATGAGAACTTTCTGACCGCTCCATAATTTCTCTGTAAATTCTAAAACAGAGTTCACTAAAGAAAAACATTGTCAACCCTACTTTAAGTGAAAGAAAAATGTGATTGGTTTGCACATCTTTTTGTGGGAAGAAACTTAAAAAGTGAATTTGCTGAAGGAACATAACAAGATAGTTTCAGATTATCCCCAAAAATTGAAGAGTCAGTTTAAGCCCTGCTTCCTATCTGGGAAAATTAACTTTATTTCTTCAAGCGTGGGAAGACAGCATATTGCATGCATAGAAAATTGGAAAGAAAATATACAAAATATTTTGATGTTCAACCCAAAACAGTTACTTGCAAATATTTGATAGGGATTCATTATGTGTTTACTTTCAAAAATACAGTTGAAATTCCCATTTTTTATTATAGTTAAAAAGAGACGTGTTTGTTTATAGAAATGAATTCTTATCAAAAATTGAAATTAAATGTGAATAAAGGATGCTTCTGATAAAAAGTAAAAATTGGGGAAAAATTATTGCATGAAGTAAAAGCAATGGAAAAATTCATTGCTTTTTGAAGCAACCCCACAGAGTTAATTCCTCCATGGTGGTGAAGACTTATGCTTTGAAATTCCTTTTATTGACCTAAAGCTTACACTGCAGGGCGACTGAAGGATAATTGACAGGAGGGAGAGAACATCGTGTGAGCATTGTCACATATGCCCTCACTCAGTCCCTTGTTAAAAGATGTATTATGTAAATGTGTCCCCCATTGACTTTTGTTAGCAAGTTTTTGTTACTGGTAAAGTATTACCTATATTTGTCAAGGAGGAGGGGAGAAATTCACCCTTTCAGATGGTTCAGTGATTATGTCCCCACACTTTCATTTTTGCCTGAAATTAAAGCCCACACAATAGTTTCAAAACCAAAAGGTATTTTTACTTTGTACCTGACTTATGTGTATAATGTAGGTTTAGGAAAAATAAAGCACATCTCAAAGCAGGAAATAGATGTAATTAAACTTTGAAACATTTTCTTTGGTGAAATTTATTTTCAAAATTACTCTGTAATGCAGTGATGCAGCTTCAAAATCAATTTCTATAACATGAGCCAAAGAAATGACCAATTATCCATCTAGTTATGTACATGCCAACCAAAACATACAAATCAAAGATGCAGCTATGTGAAGAGTTGAAAGTAGCCAAAGCATGTCAAACTATTCATTAATCAGAAATCTGATTACTCTTCAGTTAAGCACTGTGGACATTATAGTAGAATGCAATGATCTTGTATATTTCATGGGATGGCTGATGTAATTGTCATGAAACATGTTTCTATGAATAGTTCCTATAAGGCATAAAAGAAAGCATCATTACTGGAAGAAAATAAAAAGAGTAGTGGGCTTTTATGAGAAATAGATGCAGTATGAATAAATGATAAATGCCTGTGGTTTACTTTAGAGTTGATGGGTACCCACCCTTTAATATCAGCCAGCATTTACTAATGGAAGCCCTTGAGAATTTGGTACTGTGGCTTAAGGCCATAGAGAAAATCCAGTTAATACCAAAGGAAGGGCACATAACATGAGTTGGAAAAATAACTTTTAGAGAAAAAGGACCATCTTTTGACTCTATTTGTAGTGCGTTTTCCTAGCATTAAGGAAAAATAATAGAACCTTGTTTTCTAGTATTAAAATCTCTCAGCTTTGCTTTTTTAGTATCAACACATTTCTAGAGAAAATAAGTTGAGGAAATTAAAGTTGATGACTCTTGATCTGAACTTGACTTTTAACCTGTGTTGTCCAGAACCCTGAGCTGTTCTACAAAGCCTGATTATTTTAAATTTGCATATATGCTCCATGCAAAACAGCTAGTTATAAATGAACCACAATTCTGTGATTCTAAAACATATACATTTGATGGGAAGAGGTCTTGAAAATTAAAATCCTGAGTAAAACTTTTGTCACTTTGTATTTGAGAAGTAATTTGAAATACTTTCTTACAGGAAAAGAGTGATTAAACCTCTTTCTGTGTTTACAAAGGGAGATTTGACTAAATGTAGGTACATGTTCAGTGTCAAAACTTAGTCATGCAAGAATGGAAGGACTTATTAGCCAGAGGTAATCGATTCAGGCTTTAGTGTCACATAGCTGTGGAGCTGAGCCATTATGTCTTCTCTGGGCAAGCTTCTTCCCTCACTGCTCAGTTCATTAATATGCAACTGGAAAATACTAGCAGAGAGCATGCCAAGGCAGACAAAGAGACAACTCAAGAGAGATTTAAACTTCATGACCATACATATTCCCATAAAGTTTAAAGAACATAACTATTCACAGCAGGGTAAAGCCCCAGAGTTTTCTTTCAGCTTAACAATCCACATTACCCCTGTGGCTAGAATGATGAGCAAATGAATTTGAAAATATCTGCAGAATGGTGTTGGTATCTTTGGTCAAGAAATAATAGTGGCAACTTTAATTTTTCCAGACCTACAGCTTGTTTTTTATACAAAGTGACTTAGTGAGGCTGTGATTGTAACATCAGACTGGATAGGCACGGGTTTTAAGTTTATAGCCACATTCTTTAATCCTAACAGTTCTCTGTGGTGAAAGGCAAAAGATGGTAGCCATTATTAGCATATTTAAATTCTCAAAATCAATTTTATTCATTTATATGGATACTTTAAGAAAAATTATTATCCTTTTGACTTTTACAATGTAACTTACATTGTTTAAACTAGACAATGAACACAATCCTGACTTCTCTTCTCCTATTTTACTTCTTTGGAAGTAAACTAACTCAAGATTTGTTTATTTCTCTGGCTTACAAAGAGAAGAGGATACTGTTTCTTTTTTAATTGGAAGCCAACTCAATTACAATTTAGGAAAAGGTGACTCACACAAATATGAGTTAATTAAGGCTGAGGCCCTTGTCACAGCAATAAGAGAACAATTTCCAATAGGAAAGAAACTTTGGCTTTAATTATTCAAGTTCATGACGAGGTTACTGCGACCAATTTTACCAAATTTGTCCTCTATTTCACCAGTAGCATTATTAGAGCAGTTATGAATTAAAAACTTGAGAAAACTAAAAAAAACTAGCATTGAGATACTGATAGTTAATGTGGAGAAATTATTTCATTCTCTCAACAAATATTATTGAATGCCTATGTGTGACAGGGACTTTTTTAGTTATTGAGACATACTAGTAAGCAAAACAAAAGTTCCCATCATTGTGGAGTTTATATCTGATGAAGGCAAGTCTGTATATGTATCTATCTATCTATCTATCTTTCACCTCTCTTCTCTCTTCTCTTCTCTCCTTTCTTTTTTTCTTTCTTTCTCTCTCTCTCTCTCATCTATTTATCATGAATGTTGAAGGCAGAAGTAACTTTAGATAGAGTAGTGTGGTTTTCTAAAACATGTTTACAAATTTCTTGGCACATCTCTAATGGAGAAAAGGATCTTGTATCTGGACTGGTCTTTATAACTCCTTTGTAACCAGCATAATTCAAGGGAAATAAAGCTGCATGATTTTTGAGATGAGGTCACAAAAAACAATGTAGCTTCCAATAGTGTCAGAAGCCTTTTCTCAAATGCATCCTGGAGCTACCCCACCCTTGGAGAAGCACTGGTCTAGAAATCACATTAACTTGAATATATTGTAGATGATGTTTTATTGACTTGAGAGAGAACAGTTGGTATTCACCCCCTTAGTATCATGGATACACATTCCTTTCTATTCATTTGTATGTATTGGGATCCTGAGAGTGGAGGATAAGGAGAGGCAAAGTGGGAATGACTGCAGTTAGTTCTTAGGGGTAACTTGAACTCTGTATGCAGTCAATCATATTTTGTCAAATATTAAGGACCTCCTCTACCTGCCCAGAGGTCAATTCCATTCCCATAAGGTTCATTACATCTTCCAGATGAATGTGTGCCTTGAAAGATATCAGATCCCAAATGTTACTTTCTTCTTTTCACATATAGCCAGGAAAACAGAAGTTGAAGTTGCTTTATGTATATCAAGTATAAAAGGTTTTAAAATAGGAAGCTCATCTAGTCTTTGGAAGTTCTAGCAGAAAGAAGTTCAAAGAAGAAGCCAGCAAAAATCTCAGGATGAAGCGTCCAAGCAAGTGGTTCTTAAGGATTAACTTGTAAACTGCTGCACCTTAAAGAATCCCTAGAAAATGTGGAGAGGTTCTTAAGAGGTCTTCTTGAAACTCTGAACTTCACATTTGTTCACACATCTTCCAAAACCTCTCAAATCTCAACCAAGTGCTTCTTTTAGGTCAATTTGTCTTGAGAACCAGACAGAGGGGGCATTCTAGGAAATGTAGTTCCTATTATCTCCTTTGCAATGTATAAGAGAACTTAAGGTGAGTGGTAATGGGGACTGTTGACAACAGATGTTCTCATTTTATAGAGCCCTCATAATGTTTACATGAGATGATGCATATATAATGCCGGGAGAACAAGCACTGGAATAAATATTACCTATTATTAGAATTAGTATATTGTTATTGGCATTGCCCTTCCTGAGGAAGAAGACTGTATGACCCTTTTATGTTTTGATTTCTACTTCTTGGAAGCAAAAATTTTGGGCAAAACTCAGATTAGTTCTCTTTGAGAATTATACATTTATCATTGACCAGATTGAGGTTGTTTTCCAGAAGAAAATTATGCAGTATATGTATATATGTGTGTGTGTGTGTGTATATATATATATACACATACATGCATGAATTAAATGTAATTCTCACTAGAAATTAAAATACCATCATCCAAAATACTAAACAGATATAGCTTAGGAGTTTGCATAGTAATTTAAAACTTTGAAAATCTTTCCAGAGTTTACGAAAAAGAGAGGCAGTTTGAAAATTATAATTGCAAATTGTAATATGGCTTTACTGACATAGGAAATACGTTCTAGCATCACTTTGAAACAAGAAAATATGCATTTAATATAAATTGCTTAAACTATTTCATGAAATTTTGTTTATGCTTTTAGGTTGGGGCAACAAAATTAAAGGAGCACAAATGTTTTGTTTTTTTTATTATAAAATACATTACAATAAATTAAAAGGCCATCTATATGAAAATGGACAGCTTCTTAAGCTTGAGAACATAGTTTATATTTTTCTATTCACTTGAAGTAGTCTCTAACTGTGGCCTTAATTGGGGCCTTCAGAATGTTTCAGTGACCATGTTGTACATAATTGAAGAGTATTTGCATAATCAGGCTTTGCACTAGGACTGCCTCCTCTTGGTGCTAACGAGGGCATGATCCGACATTTGGTTTGGGGAATATGACCAGAATGGCTAATACGATGTTCTAATTTTGCTCTTTCTTAATATTCAGAGCAACTATAAAGTAAAATAAATGAAGAAAGTTTTTGGTGTTTAGAAGAAACATTTCCACTTCAGCATTTGAAAGTAGAGTGTTGTTCTTCCTTAAGGCAGTCTCTTGTAGAAATGTTCAATGTCTTTAATAGGTGCAAACATGCACTAGATTTTGTCAGTCTTCTGGGATTAAAAAGTTTCAACCTTTCTATCATCCCAACTGTATCAAGATGGTATTAAATATTATTCTGTAAAATGGCCAAAAATTTATTTTGATTTTCCTTTTCCAGCTTGAAAAAAGCTTAGGTTTGATAAAGTAAAAGGTGATGCAAATCCTACATTATTTTAAAACACTACTTTAAAATATAACAACTTAATGTTCATCATTCAAATGTAAAAACACTGTCACGAGAACTATGGTCTGAAGCTGCTTAGGTTTAGTTCAATTGATTCCACAAGTAATACCTCTTTCAGGTTAGTGGTTACTTCTAGAATGAAGGAAGGGGATGACTGGGAAAATGGAGAGATGCACAGAAAGTTTCACTTGTTTCGGTGATGCTCACTTTATTGGACTGGGTGATAGATGCATGTGTGGTATTCATTTGGGTCAATGTTCAAGGCTTTTTGCATAGGAATGCCCAATTTTTCCAGCACCATTTATTTAAAAGGCTATTATTATTCAATTATATTTTCCCTTTGTGAAAAATAAGTTAAACATATTAGTGTATTTCTTTTTCAGGTTCTCTTTCTGTAACACTGACTATGTTTCTATTACCATGAAAATACCATACTATTTTGCTTACTGTAGCAATAAGGTAAGATATAATGTCCCACTTAATTCTTCTTTTTCAAGATTTATTTAGGTAATCTACTGTCTTTCTAAATTAATTTTAGAGTAAGCTTGTAGGTAAACACAAAATCATTTTCTGGGATTTTAAGAGAAATTATTGTAAGCCTATAGACCAATTTAGGGAAAATTGTCATATTTAATTAGGATTTCTTCCAATTCATGAATGTGGTATTACAAACTTCAATTTTTGAAGGGAAATATTTATAATCCAGTATTCTCTGTCCAGTTACATAGTAGAATAAAAAAGTTTTTATGACATGAAAAACCTCACACACATTTATTTACTATAACCCATTTCTCAGGAAGTTATTATAGGATATAGTCCAATAAAATGAGATAAAAGAAGAAATGGTTGCCAGATAATGGATTACCCAACATGGAAAGAAGTAAAGAGAATGCCAGGATAAAAATTAGAGGCTATTCCAGAATAATAGCTATGCCCCAAGAATACAGAGTAACCATTCCTGTTAAGAACAGGTCAAAATGTATTAGAAGTGATTTTGTAAAAATTATTAAATTCATAGAATGATTGGATCATATGACTATATTGAGGAGTTGTTTACATAAGTGATTGAGACTTTTAGGTTGAATTAATAATAATATGGAAAAATAAGGCAAGCAAAAAACTAGGCTATCATTATTTCCAAGGGGAAAATGAGCAGTAAAATATGCCACATTATCTTTCCATAATTATCTAGTGAAAAACCTTCTCATAACTGTGATAATCCAAACACTGAATAGTGATCAAAGAAAATAAAGCATTTTATATTGAAAAGTGAAGGAGGGGAAAGTGTTGTGGGTATAGGACATGAGAGTGCATACCAGAAAATGTAAGAATAAATCACATGCATTAAAAATGAAGCATAGTATTTAGAGATATTGAGGTAAATTTTGAAAAAATCAGGAAGTGTAATGCCTCTACCTTTATTCTACTTCTTCAAAGTTTCTTTGGTCTTCAAATTCCAAATTCAAATTCCTTATACATTTTAGTATTTTTCTATGAAAAATGCCATTGAGATTTTGATACACAGTGATTATATTGAATCTGTAGATTACTTCAGGAGTTGTGGGTATTTTAACAATACTAATTATTCCAATCTATTAACACAGGATGCCTTTTCATTTGTCTGCATCTACTCTAATTTTTCATCAGTTTTTAATAATTTTCAACATTTGCAACAACATGGGTAGAACTGGAGGACATTGTGTTAAGTGAAATAAGCCAGACACAAAACAAATACTACATGACTCCATTTATATGAGGGATCTAAAGTAGGCAAACTCATAGAAACAAATAGTAGAATGGTGGTTGGCAGGTTCTAGAAGAAGGGGAAAAAGGAGATAATTAAAGGGCAGATGAGTTCAATTATGCAAATGAGTATGTCCTAGAGATATATAGTATACAGCATACTACCCATGCTGTAATGTCTACTTTAAAAAATTGCTAAAAAGGTAGATCTTATGCAAAGTGTTCCTATAACAAAATAAAGAGTAGGAGGAAATTTTTGGAAGTGATGGATATGTTCATGCCATTGATTGTGGTATTTACTTATTTCTAAACTTATCAAGTTATGTATATTAAATATGCACAGTTTTTAAATGTTTAGCATAGCTCAGTAAAGTGGTTTTTAAAAGCAACAAATTCACATAACTATCCATCTGACTCTAAGGGAGAACAACTCTGAGAAGAAACATGTAATAAAGACTTATATTAAAAAGCTTGGGATTTCCATTGCTAATCTTCCAGATATAGTCATGATGTCATAATTTTCATTAAATCTAAATAATACTTTTTCTAATTAAAAAATTCAGCTGATTCATTAAAATATAAAATTGTACATATAGATGGGGTACTATGTGATATTTGGTACATGTATACATTGTGATTTAAGTCAGGTTAAACAGATTTATGTCCTTACACATTAATCACTTTTTATGGCAAAAACTTTCAAAATCTTTCCTTCTAGCTTTTGGAAATAGATATTGCATTATAATTTTTCTATGCTCACCCTACTGTGCAATACAATACTGTAACTTATTGGTGCTAACTGTAACTTAGTACACACTAATAAACCTTTCCCCATCTATCCCTCCACCTCCTACTCTACCTGTGCTAACCCCCTTATATTCTCAACTTTTATGAGATCAGCTTTTCAAAAATTCCACATATGAGTGAGATTATGCTGTACTTTTCTTATTGTGACTGGCTTTTTTCACTTAACATAATAATCTCCAGTTCCAACTATGTTGTTGTAAATGACAAGATTTCTTTAGTTTTGGTTGATTAGCATTCTGTTGAGTATATGTACAACATTTTCTTGATCCACTGATAAGCTGATGGGCACTTATATTGTTTCATTTCTTGGCTATTGTGAATAGTGCTGCAATGGACATGAGAGTGAGGGTATCTTCCCCATATACTTATTTAATTTCCTTTGGATATATACCTAGGAGTGGATTACTAGATCATATGGTAGTTCTAATTTAAAATTTTTGAGGAAGTTCCATAAAGTTTTTGACAGTGTCTGTCCTAATTTATATTCCCACCAAGAGTGTGCAAGTGTTTCTTTTTCTCCACATGCTCTTGAGAACTTATCATTTGCCTATTTGATGATAGCAATTTTATTGGAATGAGGTGATCTTGTGGTTTTAATTTGCATTTCCTCAGTGATCAGTGATGGTGAGCATTTTTATATATCTGTTTGCTATTTGTACATCTTCTTATGAGAAATATCTCTTATGTCTATAGCCTATTTATTAATTGGGCTACTTAGGTTTTTTTGCCATTCAGTTATTTGAATTTCTTATATATTCTAGATATTAGCCCATTGTCAGATGTGTAGTTTGTGAATATTTTCTCCCATTCTATAAGTTATATCTTCACTTTGTTGATTGTTTCCATTGCTGTGCAGAAGTGTTTTAGTTTGATAGAATCTCTTTTGGATATTTTTGCTTTTGTTTCCTGCGCTGTGAGGGTCTTGTTAAAAAAATCCTGGAGAACATCATTCTGAGCGAGGTTAGCCTGGCCCAAAAGACCAAAAATCATATGTTCTCCCTCATATGCAGACATTAGATCAAGGGTAAACACAACAAGGGGATTGGACTTTGATCACATGATAAAGTGAGAGCACACAAGGGAGGTATGAGGGATAGGTAAGACACCCAAAAAACTAGATAGCATTTGTTGCCCTCAATGCAGAGAAACTAATGCAGATACTTTAAAGCAACTGAGGCCAATAGGAGAAGGGGACCAGGAACTAGAGAAAAGGTGAGATAAAAAAGAATTAACCTAGAAGGTAACACACACGCACAGGAAATTAATGTGAGTCAACTCCCTGTATAGCTATCCTTATCTCAACCAGCAAAAACCCTTGTTCCTTCCTATTATTGCTTATATTCTCTCTTCAACAAAATTAGAGATAAGGGCAAAATAGTTTCTGCCTGATAGCGAGGGGGTGGAGGGTGGGGTGGGGAAGGGGGGAGAAATGTATGCATATATGAATAAAAGAAAAAAAATCCGTGTCCATTCCAATGTCATAAAGTGTTTCCTGAAGGTTTTCTTCTTGTAGTTTCATAGTTTTAACTTTTACATTTAAGTCTTCAATCCATTTTGAGCTTAGTTTTGTAACTGGTGAGAGTTAGAAGTCCAGCTTCATTCTCCGCATGTGGCTGCCCATTTTCCCTACACCACTTATTAAACAGCCTGCCCTTTTACCAATGTGTGTTTTTAGAAGCATTGTTGAATATTTGTTGGCTATAGGTGTATGGGTTTACTTCTAGGCTTTCCATTCTGTGCCACTGTTTTTATGCCAACACCATGCTGTTTTTATTACTATAGCCTGGTAGAATATTTTGAAATCAGGTGGTATAAAGTCTATTCAAGATTACTCTGGCTATGTAAGTTTTTGTGGTTCCACTTAAATTTTAGGATTGTTTTTCTAATTCTGTGAGGAATGACACTGGTATTTTGATAAGAATTGCATTGAATTTGTAGATTTCATTGAGCAGTATGGACATGTTAACAATCTTGATTCTTCCAGTCCATGAATGGAATGCTCTAAATAATATCATCTTAATCTATCTATCAGCAAAAACCAAGCAACAACAAAATAAAATAAAAACAATGATAGAATCAGCTAAAAAGAGTTGAAAGTTGGTTCTGGGAGGGAAAATGGGACCCATGTATTCTGCAAAATATAGAGTACCAGTGTCTAATTCTAAAATATATTCATTTATGAATTTTGATAAAATTTAAAAATATAAAAATACTATGTTTATGATGTCTCTTTCTTTGATTACTGGTGAAGCTGAACATTTTTGGTAGTGCCCAACCATAGTGATTCTGAACTGGGTCATACAACTGTTTTTGGCTAATGGCACAGTAGTAAATTTGACAAAATATATGTTTTCTAAATTCTGCTTTTGGTTATTTCCCCATTATTTCCTTCATGATGTCTTTCTTTCTTATTGGGTTTTATTTTTTTTATTGTTGTGCTGGGTAGGGGTACATTGTGGCATTTGCAAAAGTTCACACATTTCAAATGTATAATACTTGAATTCACCACTTCCACCATTCTCCTTTATCCTCCCTTATGTTATCTTTTTTGTTTTGTGAGTTCATATGCATATGAATTTTTAAGGGACTAGTTTAAGGACTGGGTAGAATTTGTATTCTTTTAGGGAAGAGTTTCATTTATTTTTTTCTTCCTCTGAGCATTACTACCCAAGCAACACAAATATTATCCTTTGTCTGATGCTTTTTTGACCATCTAGAAAATATGAACTAAGGCCCCCAAATTCATCTTAGGGTAGATAATTTTTCTCCTATTATCTGTATCCAAAATTTAGAGGAAGGATAGTATCCATGCTGTCTTCCTTTGTAAAGCATATTTTAAAAATATTTTCACTGAGGATATAACCCTTGGGCCTAGATATTTCTATGATATCCAATCTGATTCCACACATCTCATGAATCATCAGCTTTATTTATTCTCATGTGGCTAAAATTACATAAGAAAGCACTGGTTTGACAGCTTGTGTATATCTCTAAGTTATTATTTTACTTTATTTTTGACCTCTGAGGATTTCCCTTAGTATCTTGATGACTCATTCATATATTTTTAAAGATTTAAAAAAACATTTTATCCATTTTTGTTATCTTATTGCTAGAATTTTTTCTATGTATCTGCTGTTTCTCAGTCTTATTTTTCAGAAAAGGAATTCCAAAGAGAGCATCTGTAGACCTTAAAGTGATCTGGATCAATACCTAAGACAGATTGAATAACATTGACCCTTTCTTTTAAGTTTCCCATTCCTGGGAAAATAATTTTAGAAGTGTATTGACAATTTCCTATGTCAGTTTTTCTAGGAGCACAAATAAAACCTCTATTCTGAAGATAATTCTGCACTAGCAGCTAACCTCAGTGTGAGTGTAAGTTTTTTTTACTATTAAACCTTTATTTTGTTATTAAAAAATATTAATGCATATTACCTACACAGCTTTTAACAATATCAATTATACAACCATGCAATCTTGGAGATTAAGTCCATGGCAATAGGTCTTGATGATGGCTATTCTGACTGGAATGAAGGAAAAATCTCAATGTAGTTTTGATTTCTGTTTCCTTTATAAATCAGAAGTGTTGAGCATTCCTTAATGTATTTATTGACCATTTGTACTTATTTTGAAAATTGTTCAGTTCATTTGCCCATTTCTTCATTTAATTCTTTGGAGTTTAGTTTTTGAGCTCCCTGTAAATTCTGGTTATCAATCCCCTATCAAATGTATAGTTGGCAAAAATTTGTTTTCTTATTCTGTAGACTATCTGTTCAGTCTAGTGACCGTTTCCTTTGCTATAAAGAAACTTTTTAGTTTGATGCAATCCCATTTGTTAATCCTTCTCATATTGCTGAACTATTAGAGCTTTTATTCAGGAAGTTATTGCCTATGTCTATATGTTGCAGTGTTTTCCCTATTCTTTCCTATAGTAGTTTCAGTTTTCAGACATTTCACTAAGTAAGATCTTTGATACACTTTGAGTTAACATTACTACAGGATAAGAGACAGGGATCTAGTTTCCGTCTTCTATATGTGGATATTCAGTTTTCCCAGCACCATATGTTAAAGAGGCTTTCTTTTCTCCAACGTATGTTTTGGGTTCCTTTGTTGAATATTAAATGGTTGTAGTTGCATGGATTTATCTTCTTTTTGTTGTTGTTGTTAGCTGCTATGTGTGAAATTTTATTTAGTTAGTTTTAAAATTTTTTATTATTCATTAATTCACATGTGTGTACATTGTTTGGGTCATTTCTCTCCCCTGCCCCCTCCTTGATCCTCTCTCCCTCTTCCCCCCTCACTTCCAGGCAGAACCTGTTCTGCCCTTATCTCTAATTTTATTGAAGAGAAGACATAATTATCTTCTGTTCCATTCTACTGATATTCTTCTTGGCGAGAATGTGGGGGAAAATGATCTTTTATACACTGTTGATGGGAATGTTAATTAGTACAACTACTATGGAAAACAGTAAATAGGTTACTTAAAAAAACTAAAACTAGAACTATCATATGATCCAACGATACTACCCCTGGGTATATGCCTGAAGGAATGTAAGTCAGGATACAATAAAGACACTTGTACACCCATGTTTATTGCAGCACTATTAATAACAGCAAAGTTATGGCAAAAGCCCAGGTGCCCTATAACTGATGAATGTATTAAGAAAATGTGATATGTATACACAATGGAGTATTATTCAGCCATAAAAATGAAATTATGTTGTTTGCAGGCAAATGGATGGAACTGGAGATCATCATGTTAAGTGAAGTAAGCCAGGTTCAGAAAGACAAAGTTTTTTCTTATATGTGGAAGGTAGATCTAAATGATAAGCATATACACAAATACAAACATTATCATATATATAACATGTTTGTAATAGTGGAGCAGTTTGAGGGGACAAAGGGAGGAGGGAGAGGAAAAGAGAGTGAATAATATCTAAATACACTGCATGTGTACAGGGAGATGGCATCAAAATACACACTGAAAGCTGATGAATAACAGAGGGTGAGGGGGGAAGGGTAAGGGAAAGTAATAGAGGGGTTAATGTGATTACATTACAATGTATTAACGAGTGAAATACCATGGCAAAACCCCTTTGAACAATGAATATACACTTCAAAATGAAGGACAGGAATATAAAACAGGTTCTGTTAGGGGTAGATACTAATAGGAAGGGAAGGGAAAAGAGAGGGTGAAGGACAGTGAATATTGTTGTCAATGTACTTTATACATTTGTATGAAACTAGAATAATAAAACCTGTTGAAATTATTTTAAGTAGGGGAAGGGGAATGAGGGAGAAAGATGGTGGGGGTGAACCTAACCAATATACATTGTAAGCAGATATGGAAATGTCACAATGAAAACCCCTCTGTGCAACTACTATATGCTAATAAAAATGTTTAAAAATAGTTTTGGATGAAAGAAGCTAATTATCCACCTTCAAAAGACAGAACTGACTTGATTCTTACCTGCCAGTTGAGTATATTGGAACACTGTCCAGCACTGAGTGAGAATGTGTACTTCTCTCTACTCTTGCAAGCACAGGACTTGTATCCTCTTAGTGGATGAAACCAATAGGCCTTTGGTGTAAAATTCAAAGCTCTGAAGAGTGACTCCAAAGCTATATGAAGTTCTCCTTTAGTAATCAAATAATTTCATAAAACATCTAGCCTTTTGTAGAATGAAGATACACCGTATACTATAGTCACTATCTGTATCCCTGGTGATGACTGCTTATTTTTGTTTAAATCATATGTCAACATAGAAAACAAAATATGATGGGCAACTGAGAGACTGGTTAAAACTTGATACTGACTTAGGTTTGAACCCCAGATTTGTAACTACTAGCTATGTGAACATGGGAAAATTACTCAACATCTCTGAGGGTCAGAGATCTGGAATATTTATTAATTTATTAAGTAATCAACTTTAAAATAAAATTCAATTATGGAATAAGTCCTAAATTTTCTTAAATCTAGTAATTTACAAATTAATTATATGTAGGAATGTTGTTCTATTTGTCAATCCCCTCAATTTTGTCTACTTAGATTCTCCCTCAAGGAATCATTCATGAAATATTTATATACCTTCTAAAAGTGATTCACAGTCCAAGTGGTATGATTACCAATCTTGGAAAAAATACCATATAAATCTAAATAATGGGGTTTCCTTCCCAACGAGACTCTTTCTCTAGCCCAACAGCCAGCATTTTCTAAGTTTGCAAACTTTTTTGTAACTAAACACAGGTTGTGTGACAGCTTCTATTATTTGCCCAATAACAGCTCTTGTATGCCCCTCCTTCTTAGGAGCTACGCCAATGTTTGATCACAGCTGTGAGCAATCTGAGTCAAAAAAGAAGATTAATTGGGAGAACCAGGTCATGGAGCATTGGATGCCTGCCAGAGAATTGATGAAGGACTTGGATTAAACCTTGAAATTACAGCTTTATCTAATGCCTATAAAATCTGAGGTGTAAAATAAGTAAAATATGACATGTTCCATGACTGAAACGATCCCTTCCAGCGAAAAATGAGTGTTAAAATTAGTTTAAGATGGCTTTACTCAGCATGCTGGCTCCTAATATAGCAGGTGTGATGTCCCTCTGTGAGATAACTCCAGTGAAAATTGGATTTGTACCTTATTTGATAATACATACTAATTAACTCTTTATTTTTTAATGAGACATTCATTTGAAAAAATATACCTTTATAAAATATCAGAGTGAAGTGAATGCTATAAAAATTTACAAAATTGCCGAGTCATTTGGTAGGTGAAGTCCTTGTTTGCCAGTGGAGAGATAAGTCCCAAACTCATTTTATTCCCAGTTAGTGGTCCCATGTAACACTAAGTCAAATTTTTTAGGTCTTCTTGATTCTAAATTTGAATCACAGTCGGCATATATTGTATGAATTTTACTATAATCCAGGTATCAGCTATAGCCTACAGAAGTTTGCTTAACCCCCCAATTTCATTTATAATATAAAGTTCAATGCCATTTCCTAAATTCCTCCATATTCCGAGGGAGGTCATAATCTCAAGGTCACCTCTGGCTCTACTCTCCTGTTTATTATGAAATAGTACATTGTATAAAGTGTTTTTTGCCATCAGTGTATTCTATAGTGTATCACTTATTCATTTATTCAGTTACTAATTATTTATTGAGGGACTACTATTTGCTAGATCACATTATGTGTGAGTAATTTGACTGTAGAGGAAACAGTAGGCTAATGTGTGTAGGAGACATTTTCACAAATACAGGACATTACTAATGGTAAGTGTTATGCTGGGAGAGTATGATGTTACAAAAACACATAATCAGTACATTTTTATCTAGTCTAGGAGATTAGAGGAAGCTTATCTTAAAATGCCATTATTATGTGACCCAAAAGAATAGTAGGAATTAACTGAGGTTAACAAAAAGGGTAAGAGAATTCCTCACCCAGAAAACTACAATATGAAAGACCCTGTAGTAAGAAAGAAATCATGCAGGAAGGTCATTGTGGTGTGATGTGATGCCAGAGAAAATGGCAGTGTCATATCAGAAATGTTACAGATTGTAGCCATTATCCAAACAATGGTTAAAGGCTACTGATGCAATGGGAGTATGATATAATCAGATTTGTAGTGGAAACTAGCACTCCAGTTTGGACCTTACATGGGAGGAGAAGCAGCTTTCTCTTTCACAGATATTCTGATTTGGAGAAAGAGTAGATGGTAAGGTCCAGGATTTAAATAGGAAGATGGGAGTCTATTGCTATAGTCCATTGGAGGATTGGACATAGTTTAGTCTAGGAGGATGGCAGTATATGTGCAAAGATCTAGAAATTAAACTTATATTTAGGAAGTAAAATTGATTAATTTGTGATGATTTGGATATAAGCCATGGATTATTGGTAACTTTCTTCTTTGTATAAGTAGTTGGAAGGCAGTACCATTCATTTTACCATGGAAGAAGATCAAGTAGGGAGATCATGAATTTGATCTTTGATAGATAAGGGGCATCCAAAGAGAGATGTAAAATAGAAGTGTGGAATTATGGTCTAGGGTTCTAGGAAGAGTTTTATTCTGTAGAAATAAAATTTTGATTCACCAGATAATGGATGTTAATTGATACTCTGAAGTTCACTTACTGAGAGATTAGAAGGAATTTAAGCCCTAACATGAAGGATTCAGTTCCACGAGAGACTTTGGGATATGAGAATGATAAGATATCCTTCATGAGGTGACAGGATTCACCTTACATGGGAGGAGAAGCAGCTTTCTCTTTTCACAGAAAACAAGGAAAATATTACAAAGGTAGAGATTCTTGGTCATGTTAGGTGTTTATGGTGGAGGAAGATAAAGGAGCTACAATCTGATGCCTTCTCTTGTAAAATGCCAGGTTATTGTCTGATAAATGGAGAGACTGAGGAGAAAGCTTGATGTTTTGCATAGAATGGAGGTTTCCAATAGTTGTTGCAAAGAGTAGGAAAGTCTGTACACACAGTTGAAAGCCCCTTTGAGGTTGGAGATTTTCTTCTATTTATAACTGGACCAATATGCCCTGTTAACAGGACTTATTCTGGCAGTGTTTAACTACAGGAAAAGAGAAAACAGATGGTTGAGCTATAGAAGGTTGGGATTTAATTAAATGCCACACACACAAAAGAATTGGCCTAGACAAGAAACTCTGCTTTCCTATTCAATTCCTCCCACTCCCCCAACATGTCCTCAAAAGCCCATTCATAAAACGTTTTTGACGTGTGCATCAGTTTATTTAACTTTGGGTGACAATAGGAGGTTTTCATTGTAGCAACTCAGGCCATTACAAATTGATTATATATCTTTTTCTTAAAATGCTTTTATTACACTGATGTGTTGATTGGCTCTTCCCTCTTTCTTTGCCTTCACTTTTCCTCTCTGCCTTTCCCTTTCCTTCTAATTCTGTCCACTTCTAATGCAGAGTTATTGAGCCATCCCTCTTGTTTCATTGCTTCCTGCTAAACCTGGCCCTCAAGGTGTCACCTTCTCCAAGAAATAGATGATCAACCTATTTCCCTAAATAAAGATAGTTTCCTTCTTAAAATAAATTCAGGTGTGACCAGCGTGTAGTTTTTTTCTCCTCTGACACATTATTTATTTAACCCTATCTCTTAGTTATGACAATGTGCTCTAAAGATGCCTTTGTTGTTAAGAAATGTAAGCGTCCTATCTTCTATCATCAACCTTCAAATGTGTGACCCTGGGAAAGTCACTTCATCTAGATAAGGGGTACACAAACTTTTACAGCTTAAAGGACAAATCTTACCCACTCCCTGTTCTTGTAAATAAAGTTTTATTAGAACATAACTACTTTGTTTCTATGTTCTCTTTGGTTCATTTTGGGCTATAAAGGCAGAATTGAGGAGTATGACACTACAGAGAATAAAACTGAAAATATTTACCACCTGGCCCTTTAAAGAGAATGTTTGCCAGTCCTCATTCTAGATTCCAGCTTATAAAATGAAAGAATCTGAGAATATGTTCTCTCATTATCTTTTAAGTTTTAATAGTTGAAGATGCTAAAGGTCATAAATTTTGCTCTCTACATAAAAGTCACTTCATGTTAGAGGATTTATCTGATGATCACTGAAAAAAGTAGCACTTTTGGACCTTATTATCCTCTGTATCTTTGCTTTTTTTATTAAAATATTGCTCTTTGGCATAATATGATATATATTTATGTATCTGTTTCCCTTCAGCAGAATATTAAATCAAACTGAAGAAAGAATTTTTCATTGCTGTATTTCTGTGTCTAGAATAATCTAGCATGCTATACATGCCCAACAAATATGTGGTAAATAAGTAAATAAATGAATGAATGAAATACTTTTAATTGACATTTCCTTCTATTTCCATGTACAGAGACAGGAGAAATTGGAAAATAGACGAGAGCAAATCTTTCTAATTAAACCTTTCTTAAATTTCTCAGGGTTCCCTGGAGATTATTACAGGCTGAATACTTGTGTCACCCCATTTATGTATTATAGCCCTAACCCCTGATGCCAGTGCACTTGGAGACAGGGCCTATAAGGTGATA
Organism: Castor canadensis; assembly: GCF_047511655.1. Taxonomy (NCBI): domain Eukaryota; kingdom Metazoa; phylum Chordata; class Mammalia; order Rodentia; family Castoridae; genus Castor; species Castor canadensis. The sequence goes on along the minus strand of NC_133405.1, from coordinate 123,046,588 downwards.
AATGAGGTCATAAGGGTAGGGCCTGAACAAAGGGCTGGTATGCTTATAAAAAGAAGAAGAAACATAAGCTCTCTCTTTCTTTCTGTCAGGTAAGGACACAGTGAGGAGGCAATTGCCTGCAGGTCAAGAAGAGAGCCCTCATTGGAAACCAAATTGACCAGTGCCTTGATCATGGACATCCTTACCTCCACAACTGTGAAAAAATAAATTTCTGAGTTATTTATACCATTCAGTTTGTGGTATTTTGTTTTGACACCTGAGCAGACTAATACAGGGATATTTGCAAAGGATACCTAGAGATAGGTATTGATGACTTAGCTGTACTCATTTCTTCTCTGAGGTCAACAACATTCAGGCATATGCTATTGAAATACAAATTACTTATCTTCATTTTATTTCTTCAAAAATTGAAGAAGATAGTAATAATTACAACCAGAATGGACTAGGCTACACAACAGTAACAAATAATTCTCAGAATCTCAATGGCTTAATACCACATTTATCCTTTAATCTCCATACATTTTCACTGCAAGGAGGCTAAGAACTTTGTTCCAGTGGCTCTTAATTTAAGATGCAGGTTAACAGGGTACCAATCTCACTGGGGCATTGCTAATTACAAAGGCAGAGATGAAGGAGAGATTCTGACCAATTGCACATTGGCTATCACCTAGATATAACAATCATCACTTCCACTTACATTTCATTTGCTAAAAGCAAGATGCATGAACATATTGAGCTCCAAGGGAGAGGAGGAAAAAGAGTAATACTATCACTGCCTGGAAGGAGAAAAAAGTTCATAATCAATTCTAGTTACTACTGTATTATCGCATAGGAGTTTGGTGAATATCAATAAGAATCAGCCATCAAAGTATGAGGTGCAAGTCTAGACACAAGAAAGAGCTTATAAATATTAGCTGCTGTTATTATCCAGTATTCAGTTACACAGAAAATACTGTTGGGAAAAATTGAAAACTATTTTTAGCCTTGTAAGGAAACTTTGACAACAGAAAATATGAGAATACAGGCCAAGTTAACACAAAACCTACTCTCTTTCTCTAACTACCTTTATATTCCCCAGATGAAAACCCAGCCATCTGACTGCAACAAACATTTTCATTGTCCTCCCCACAAAGTGATTTCTTGGAGAATATAATCTAGATAGAATACACTGAAGAGTCATTATTCTCCTGCCTTATTTTAATAAGGTACTTTGTATTTTTTCTTTTAAGTCTAAGATTTTATTTGTTTACAGCTATATGGGTTACTGATTCTTTGCTAGGCTACATTAATACGTAAACTCAGGTCCCTTGATCTCCTACCTCTCATACATTAAAATCATTTACCAATTCTGGATGGCTCATGACGTTTATTTCTGTCAATTTTCTTATGTAGTAAGTAGCAAGTGAAATAGTGATATGACCATGATTTTCAGAAAAACATGGACTCATGTTGACTCAAGAGTTATGGCAGTTTGGATCCAGCTCTTGACTCATCTAACTAGTTATACTATCTTGATCAAGTCATTTTCTTTTACACTAAGGAAAAAATTTAAAAAATTTTTATTGTTCATTAATTCACATGTGCATACATTGTTTAGGTCATTTCTCCCACCTGCTCCCCTCCCACTCACTTCCAGGCAGAACCTGTTCTGCCTCCCCCCTCACTTCCAAGCAGAACCTGTTCTGCCCTTATCTCTACTTTTGTTGAAGAGAAGACATAAGGAAGACAAAGTGTTTTTGCTAGTTAAGGAAATTTATTTGAAATCTTAAGGAACTTAATCTTAAATCTCATTTATTTCCACCATATGATCTAAGGTGACAGAAGATGATTTCTAAACTTTTCTAACTTCAAATATTTGTTCATGATGCTAAATCTTTGGTCCATAGTTATATTAGCACATGAGATGAACCAATTAAATTAGATTCCACAATGTCATTTCAAGCTGATTTTCTAGAAGCTCAGTTGATTGGAATGAATTTAATTTCTCAATTGTTTGATTTTTCTTGTCCAAGTGAAACCAAATTTCACAATCCTGTATAATTCACACATCAATAATTATTATTAACATCATTTGAAACATATTCAGTCTGCAATTAAAAAAAGAATATGTCTCATAAGTAACAAAGCTAAAGAATGAGAATGATTCATCCAAAGCACTGAAGCTTGTTTGTCAGAAACATTCTCATTAGAAACCTAATGATTATAGATTCCAATGACATCTATTTAATTTCTCAAATCTCTACCACATTGTTTCTCAAATGATGATGATGGTAGTCCTTTGTGTTTTAACTTGAAATTTTTGACAAAGAATTCATATTCTTACAATTTCGGTAATTTTTCAAAATTTCTTTTCATCATTTATTTTTAATAAAATGACATTTATAGTAAGCCACTTTTAATTTATGGTAAAATTTTTCCCTATTAGCCAACTTGAGGATTTATATATAGGATAATGGCTTATCACATAAAGCATTGTGGGAAGTTTTCTTCTACCATATCTATTTCCATGGATTTTCCTTCTGGAGTTACATATTTATGGTACATAAGATCAGGATTCATAATAATAAATTGTTTTTGTGGCAGATACTCTTAGTTGTCTAGTCCATGACCATCTCAACACTCTACCTCTTACTTCCCTCTCATCATAAAGGACTAAATACCAGAATATCAGCTTACTGACCTCCTTAAAACTGAAAGTGACCCATGTCCTGGTAATGAGATGTAAGGGGTTGCATATGAGTGCCATTCTAGTAAAATTTTTCTTTTCTGGTAAATGTGACACGTGTGGCATTATCAGCCCTTTTCCCTTCTTCATGAGCTTTACCACCGGAGCTGTAGATATTCCTTGCTACCATGATGTAGCATGAAGTCCCAAGGCCCACACACCCAAGATAGTGGAGCACAAAAAGAGAAAGAATCTGGATCCCTAATGACATGAAGAGGCATCTCACTGACAGTACTTGCCATAATTTCCTCTGATCATCTTCTTGGGTGAAATTACTGTTTCTTTCAGCCAAAAGTATTTCTTAGCAATATAGTTGGCATATTAATTTGGTTGTGTTTACACACTTAAAAACTGTAAACTCTACCTTCTGCTCACTAAAAAAAATGTTGCTAACATTTTAAAAAGATGTTTGTAAAATCATTGGAACAAAAGCTCCTTGAGATTCCTTAGGCCTTTGTGACTTCACACAGAACTAGTCCCTAAGATACAAATATTTCACCCTAGGCTTAAAAAGAAAAATCTCTATATCCTTTCTTATTAACTCCTTTCAACGACTTTTGGGAACATTAAGAATATGGAAGAAGAAGTAGAGAATAGTCTGGAAAAACTTCAAGTGGCTTCTGGCACTTGCTGTAAATCCTAAGAGAATAGAATAAAACCAGGCACTGTGAATTTAATAGCATCTCTGGGCAACTTGGGAATCTCCTGCAGTGTCTCAATATGGCAAGCAGTTATTTGTTGCCAGTGCTCTTTATGCTTCTACTTATTTTGACTCTGGACCTCCCCTTTACTTTTTCCTCTAAAGTTATTTCTCTCACCCTTCATGAGACTTTTCCTATGTTGAGGGAGTAGACTGATAAAATGTGATGGATGAGATAGGAAAAAATCACAATGAGAGAATGGACAAGGGCAATGTTCAAGGTCATCCATGCTTTACATTCAATTTCACACATAATCTAGTCAGTCATGCATATATCTAGTGAAATAAATTGTAGAGAAAAGCAGAGTCTTCTAGTTCCAAATATATAGTTGAAAAAACCTACAGGAGAGTCATATGTTATTCTGAATTAACTTTCCTAGAATCTTCCAAAATTTTCCCTCACAATCAATAGACATATATGATAATAACGTATGGAAATATATAGAAAAGTTTAATCTGGCCTGGAAACAGAAGGTGACAAATATCACAAAAGTGGGGACAGGGTTGCCAAGATAGCCATATATCTTCAGTAACATTTTACAAATGTAGAAAGGAACCATAGATGTGTGTGATCCACATCTCATTTACGTGGAAGATTTAAAAGGAGCATGAATTCAAGAATTAGTTTTTATGATAACTTTTTTTTCTCAAATCTGTTATTTTGTGGAACAGTTCTACTTAAGCCCTGTCAAGGGAAATGTCCTAATATTATACTTTCCCTTAGACTCAACAAGAGTTATTTTGTTCTATACTCATTTTTACTTGACTAAAACTTTCTACATTGAAGATCAACATAGTTACATACATGCTATGGAAGGATAGGTGTACATAGGAAGACACATGAGCTATACGCATAGGAGTGGATGAGGCACATGATAATCCCTTTTCCAAGGATGTCATTGGTTGTTTTCCTCTTCATGTGCCAGAATAAGAATAAAGTAATAAACAGCAGTCACAGGCTGGGTGCCCATGGCTCACACCTGTAATCCTAACTACTAGGAGGCAGAGATCAGTAGGATCGTGGTTCGAAGCCAGCCCAGGCAAATAGTTCGAGAGATCCTATCTTGAAAAAACCCATCACAAAAAAAGGGGCTAGTGGTGTGGCTTAAGGTGTAGGCCCTGAGTTCAAGCCCCAGTACTGTAAAAAAAAAAGGAAAAAGAAAAGAAAAAAGAACAGTCACAGAATTCACTGAAGGCTATGCAAAATCTGAGCCATAGCCTTGTAGTAGATGTGAAAAGTGAATGAGAAGTGAAGAGCTGAATGGAAGAAGAATGAAATGGTACTAGTACTTGAATGAATGAAGTGACATTAAAACTAAAACTAGCTTTATAGTTTGGAGGAATAAGGAAGGCTTATTTTAAAGAATTTGTTTTTTATTTTTAGAACTGTAGCAGAAATCACAAATGGTATGAATTGTGCTCCATTATTATAACACAGACAGAGACATTTAGTAAAGTACGCATTTGTTCAGTTGGTAAAATAAATGGTTGTATTCACCTAGACAGCACTATGACAGAAGGGATGTTAGCTCTGATATTCAGCAGCACAATCCGGATGCTATTGTCAGATTCCTTGATATTTATGTTGCCTTGGTCATGTGTAGAATAGATTTCTCTCCCAAGTCCAGGAGCATCATTCCTACCAGTCATCTTTCTTCTTTTAAGAATATTCTATTCCCATTGTTTCTCGATAGAAAGATTCCAGAAAAGGGCACCTCTCCTGTATACAACTTCCTTACACGAACATAAAGGGGCCTAAAGTTAGGTATGGAGTGTACAGGAAGCAGGAGAAATGGCCTTCTTTCCTATATCATCAAGCTCAGTGGCTAAGTTTTGTAGAGATTTGTCATAGATACATACTTAGCTATTGAAGAATGTTATCTATAGTTTTATATGCAAGAATTCATAAGTATTGTAATCTAGCACCCCAGTAGCAAGAATTGGGCCTTATTAGATAAATCTTCTGTTTTTTTTGTAGAAATACATAAAGTCCCAGATCAGGGGCCAATCTACTGTTTTTAAAGAATTAATATCTGTTGCCACTGATTTCTTCCAGTAACTTTGGGAGACTTAAAAAATATGCTCAGGAAGAGATAGTGTCCTAACAGAAAGTTCAGTTTGCTCACCACATAGGGGTTCTCTAATTAGTATATTTAATTAAAACAATACTCTCACTGTTTCTCCTTTAGGTCACTTTTCATTTGTAAAAATTCAAATCACTTCTCACAAATGATGTAAAAATTTAACAGTTTATTTTTTATTTTTTTATTACCATACATTAATAGTACAAGGGGGTTTAATTTTGATGTTTCCATAGATGCATACAGTGTACTTTGAATTTTTAAGAGCAGTTTTAGGTTTACAGCAAAATTGAGTAGAAAGTACAAAGAGTTTCCATATGTCCCTGACTACCCCTGCCAACACAGTCTCACTATTATCAACATCCATTACCAAAGTGGTACATCTATTACAACTGATGAAATTACACTGATATATCATTATCATCCAAGTCCATAGTATATTAGGGCTTGTGCTTGGTTTGTATATTCTAAGCATTGTGACACAGCTATAGCAACATGTATCCACTGTTATAGTATCACACAGAATAGTATAACTCTCCTAAAATATCCTGTGTTCTACCTATTCTTTCCTCTTTCCACCCAGCTCCCAGCAACCACTGATCTATTTACTGTCTCCATAGTTTTGCCTTATTCCAGAATGCTACACGGTTGAGATAATATAGCATGTAGCCTCCTCAGATTGGCTTCTTTCACTTAGTAATATACTTTATGATTCCTTCTTGTGTTTTCATCGCTTGACAACTTATTTCTTATTAGAACTGAGCAATATTCCATTGTATGAATGTACCAAAGTGATATGGTCTAAATGTTTGTGCCCCCCAAATTTCTATGTTAAAATCTTAACTCCCATGGTGATGGTATTAGGAGTTGGGCAGGTGATTATGTCATGAGTGTAGAGCGCTCATAAATGGGATTAGTGATCTTATAAAAGGAGTCCTAGGAAGCAACCCTGTTCCTTTCTCCAGATAATAGGCCCTCACCAGACACTGAATGTGTGGGCCCCATGATCTTGGACTATCCAGCCTCAATTCTCTGACAGAACAAAGAACAGCTGTTGAAATTCAGTTTGTGAAGCTTTTTACTTGTTGTTAAAACAGAGTGATGACTTCCCAGATGCTTACATGCTAGATAAGAAAGCAGATGTTCTTTCATTTCTCATTAAATATGTGTAGTTGAAAATTGGTTCAAGGGTCAGGAGTGATGGTACATACCTAAAACTGCAACACTCAGGAGGTTGAGGCAGGAAAATCATGAGTTTGAGGCCAATCTGGACTACATAGGGAGAACTTGTCTAAAAAACTGGTTTATGATAAAACAGAACAAGCACCTTGATAAAATACAGTTAAAATATGGATAATGGTGGTTTTTGATTAACTAAATTTCAAGGGATTGGATTTCCATTAGATTTGCTTAAAAGTATGAAAGTACCTAATTACTTTTTGACCCCATAAGACATTTAACCACAATCTATTCATAAGATGCTAGCAGATATCAAGTTGTATTATAGCCCCAGAATTTAAATTGCAAGAGGCTTGTTTTAATCTGTATCTGACAGAAATCTTTGCTCAGTTCCCTGGTATAGATTTGCCACTTGGATGGGAGCATGCTCTTTCAGAAATGTCATACATTGCTTTGTGACTGTGTAAAAACCCACATTAATTTTACCAGTCCACTCAGAATGTGTATTAAGTGCTTTCATAAAACAGTGATAATTAGCCCTGCTCATCTGTTTTTGGGGATATACATCACTGTCTATGGATAGTTAATGACAACACTGTACTATGGCTTTATCCATACAATCCTGTAGTGATACTTTCCCAATTTGAGCTCTCTCATAAATTGAATTCAGGTTTAGTTCAAATACCATAGGTAAGAATTGAAGAGTATTAAATTGCTAAAAGAGAAATAGACTGTAATATGCTCACAAAAGAGAAGCATGTTAGAGAAATGATTATATAAAATCAAAATTGAGTAACCCTCTCTGTTCTCTGGGAAGGGAGAACAATTAGTTAATATAAATAGATAGGCAGTCTGTGTCCAGATATAATGGAAGAAAAAGAAGTTCAAGGATTAAATTTCAAATCTTTGGCTAGCTCTCTGCTTCTTATGGGTAGGATTGAAAGTGGATGGACCACTATTAGCAGAGCATACATAGGAGTCTTTGGAAGTGCAAAGCCAAACTCCATAAAGGATGGGATATAAGTTTTTCTGCATAAGGAAAAGAGAGGGACTAAGATTTATGGGCATAGATAATGAGAAAAATGCTGAGAAAGGAGGAATAAAACACAAAAGAGGAAAAAAAAGAGGAAAAATACTAGACCTTCTTCTGTTCAATATGGTATTCACTAGCTATTGTGGCTATTTGAATTTAAATAAATTAAAATTAAATACAATTAAAATTTTAGTTTCTCTCTCTCAACACACACACACACATACACACACTCACACACACATACATACACACACACTAGCGGTCAGTAGCAATACCCAGCAAGTGGCTAAAGTACTGGATAGTGCTGCTTGACAGGCTATGGTATGAATAACAAAGTGACATAAAACTAGTTGTTTCAACACTCAGCAAAGTTCCCCATATATACAAATGCCCTGGGTGGATGTTTTGAGGTAAATTAAGGGCATGTAACATAGAAGAGAGGAAGGAAAAAGAAAAGGAAGGAAGGAAGGAAGGAAGGAGGGAGGGAGGGAAAAGGAAAGGAAAGGAAAAAGGACAGAGATTTTTTAAATACTCGTCAAAAATTTGAAAGCCAGAGTATCTGAAAAATACACTAATTTCCTTCTCATGGGTCCCCAGAAAACTTTGACATTGACTAAAGTCTCCCAAAATATGTGGATTGGAATTGGAGGCAATTAATTTCAATTTGATCTTTAGCACTGTTTTTCTGAATTGATAATTATCTTCAGGGCAGATTCTATTTGGCACCATGAAGCCAGAAGCAAAAAGGCAAAAAGAAATAAAAAACAAATGATGGTAGTTGAGGAAGGGGGAATCGAACTATCTAGGAAATTAACATTATTGCTATCCTTTAGCTTGACCCTTGCTTCATTTTCAACCTTGTTTTGAGCCCTGGATTAGACAGTTAATCCTAATATCCTATTTTAACTCTTTGTTATCTGTACAATTCTTTGTCTCCTTAACTTCCAGGTTTTCCCACTCCCTCATATCTTGGCTAAAAATCCCTACCCAATCTAATTCCAACTCTAGTACACAAATTCTGGTAGCTTCCCCATTAAGTCAACCAATGGAAGTCAAAAGGGAGAATTGAAAAGCACACTATATGGGCTTTTACAACTCTTACCATTCCCATGACTAATACTAACAAAACAAACACTGCAATGAAAGTAAGACAATAGGATGTTTGAGAAGATATCCCTCTTTTGGATCTCATGCACCCTGTTGCGGGACAACCCTATGAAAATGTATTGTGGTCTTCATAAGAATACTATCAGTAATTGTGGGGAAACTCAACAAAAGAATTATCAAATCAGCTTTTCTTCTTTTATTAAATAAGTGTGACTTCATAATGATGAAATGAATTAGGAGCGATCCCATATTTCTGAAAGACTCATGCCACATCTGACATAAATATGAGTATACAGATGATCAATTCCTAGAGCCAGAGAATCCTGAAGAGTGCAAGACCTCTGGGCCAATGCTGAAGATATCAGGCTGATGGAGTGAATTCATAAGGATCCCTTGGTTCTGTTTTTGTTGTGTTATCATTTACTTTGTTTTGATTATTGTACATTTTCTTAAGATTCCAGCTGTAAAATTTTAAATTCTCACTAACTTTTGATTTAAAGAATAAATCAAAAAGTAAAATTTAAAATCTGTGACTAATAATAATAATGGAAAAATTGTTATCAAAATATACAAGGCATGGGGCTGGGGTCATAGCTCAAGTGGTAGAGAACCAACCAAGCAAGCTCAAGGTCCTGAGTTCAAACCCCAGTAGTGCAAAAAATGAAAAAGAAAATATATGATGAAGAACTGAAGCTGAGTTCAGTGTAGCAATTATAGCCTAAGCACTAATATTAACAAAAGAAAATTAAAATATATAAGCCTTCAAATCATGAAGCTAAGAAGCAAATAAGATAAACCCAAAAAGCAATGAAAATAAATTAAACAGAATGGTATAGAAAGGATGAAGAAAATATAGTTGGTTTTTAATAAATTGAATTATTAGATCGATTATTCTATCACATAATTGATGCAAAACAGAGGAAACAAGAGAGAACATAAAGAAGTGAGGAAAAAATCACAGAACTAGAAATAAAGTAAAAAGAATTAGAATATTTTGCCAACTTCCATTAAAACAAATTCAAGAACTTAGAAGAAATTCATGATTCTAAGAAAATATAAATTGCAAAAACTTAACCTAACAAAATTGTGAACTAAGAAAGGCAAGTAACAGAGGAAGACACTGAGAAAGTTATCAGAGCAATTCAACAAATAGATGTAGAGAGAATAGATGATATCACAGAAAAAATATTTCAGAGTAAAGAAGCAAGAAATTCTGACAATATTTAAATTTTTCTTTTGTGTGTGTGTGTGTGTGTGTGCGTGTGTGTGTGGGTGGGTGGGTGGGTGTGGGTGGTACTGGGGTTTGAACTCAGGGCCTATACATTGAATGTCTCCACCAGCCCTTTTTTTGTGATAGGTTTTATTTTGAGAGGATCTCTTGAGCTATTTTCCCTGGCTGGCTTCAAACTGCAATCCTCCTGATCTCTGCCTCCTGAGTAGCTAGGATTACAGGCATAAGCCACTGGCAACTGGCAACTTTTTAATTTTAAATTTTTCATGAGAATGAAATCTTCTAAACATATTTTAATATATGCACATATAAGACATATGTGGACACATACATATAAAATGGTGTAAAACTACATATAAAAATATACTATACATGAAATGCAAGCATAATTTTATTTAAGAGATCTAATATTATTCATCATATTGTAAATGACACACAGAAATTAAGATAATATGGATAAATACTGGAAACACCTTTGACAAGTTTCTACTTACATGTTTAAAATAAAATGTACACACCAAACTAAAAATATAGTAAATATGAGTTCATGGTGTCTTCTTTGATATGATGAAAAAATATCTTAGGCCCAAATTAAGCACTAGAAGTTTTTTTTTTTTGTTGTTGTTGTTCATTTACTCACATGTGCATACACTGTTTGGGTCATTTCTCCACCCTGCTCCCCCCCACTCCCCGGTTTCAGGCAGGTCCCGTTCTGCCCTTATCACTGATTTTGTTGAAGAAAAGACATAAGCATAATAAGAAAGAAAAAGCATTTTTGCTAGTTGAGTTAAGGATAGCTATACAGAAAGATTCCTACTATTGCTTTCATGTGTAAGGACCAATATTGATTCAACTCTAACTGATCTTTACATTGGTTCCTGATCCCCTGCTCATGGTAACCTGTCCTTTTAAGGTTTCTGTATTAGTTCCTCTGGAGTGGGGACATCAAACGCTTTCATGTTTTGGGTTTTCTACCTATTCCTATATCTCCCATATGTGCTCTCCCCTTTTCTTATGATCCAAGTCCAACCACATTGCTGCATTTGTCCTAGATCTAAAGTCCACATATGAGGGAGAACATATGATTTTTGGTCTTCTGAGCCTGGCTGACTTTGCTCAGAATGATGTTCTCCAGTTCCATCCATTTACCTGCAAATGATAAGAATTCATTTTTCTTCATGGCTGAGTAAAATTCCATTGTGTACAAGTACCACATTTTCTTGATCCATTCATCAGTAGTGGGGCATCTTGGTTGTTTCCATAACTTGGCTATTGTGAATAGTGCTGCAATAAACATGGGTGTGCAGGTGCCTCTGGAGTAACCTGTGTTGCATTCCTTTGGGTATCTATCACCCTGTACTAGCATCAACTCAAAATGGATCAAGGACCTAAATATCACACCTGAAATTCTGAAGTTACTACAGGAAGGAGCAGAAAACACTCTGGAAAAATAGATATAGGCAAAGACTTCCTCAATAGAACCCTAGCAGCCCAGCAACTAAGAGAATGGATGAATAAATGGGACTTCATAAAATTAAAAAGCTTCTGCACAACAAAAGAAATGGTCTCTAAACTGAAAAGACCACTCACAGAGTGGGAGAAAATATTTGCCAGCTATACATCAGACAAGGGACTGATAACCAGAATATACAGGGAACTTATAAACTCTCCTAAAATCAATGAATCAATTAAGAAATGGACAAGTGATCTAAACAGAACTTTTTCAAAAGAAGAAATTCAAATGGCCAAAAAACACATGAAAAAATGCTCACCATTTCTGGCCATAAAGGAAATGTAAATCAAAACCACACTGAGATTCCACCTCACCCCTGTTAGAATAGCCATCATCTAAAACACCACCACCAACAAGTGTTGGTGAGGATGTGGGAAAAAAGGAATCCTAATTCAATGCTGGTGGGAATGCAAGCTGGTGCAACCACTCTGGAAAAATATTTGGAGACTTCTTAAAAATCTAAACATAGACCTGCCATATGATCCAGCACTAGAAGTTTTGCTTCTGCACAGCAAAAGAAACAGTCACTAGACTTAAGGGACTGCTCACAGAATGGGAGAAAATCTTTGCCAGCTATTCATGTGATCATGAATATCCAGAATCTATAGGGAAATAAAAAATCTGAATTCCTAAAGAATGAGCAACCCAATGAAGAAATAGGAACATGAATTGAATAAGGAATTTTCAAAGAAGTACAAATGGCTAATAAATATATGCAGGCTCAACTTCCCTGGCCATAAAAAAATGCAAATCAAAACTACATTAAGATTTCATCTGACCTCAGTTAGAATGGTTATCTTCAAAAATACAAACAACAACAAATGTTGGTGAGGATACACTGAAACAGGGACCCTTATACACTGTTGGTGAGAATGTAAATTAGTACAACCACTATGGAAAGCAGTATGGAGATTCCCTTAAAAGCTAAAAGTAGAACTGCCATATGATCCAGTGATGCTGCTCCTGGGCATATATCTGAAGGGATGTAAGTCAGGATACAATAGAGACATTTGTACACTGATATTTATTGCAGCACTGTATACAATAGCCAAGCTATGGAAACAACCCAGATGCCCTACAACTGATGAGTGGATCAAGAAAATGTGGTGTATATATATGTGCAATGGAGTTTTACTCAGCCATAAGGAAGAATTACACCATGTGGTTTGAAGGTAAATGGATGCAGTTGTAGAACATCATGTTAAGTGAAGTAAGCCAGGTTCAGAAAGAAAAAGGCCACATGTTTTCTCTCCTATGTGGAAGATAGAGCCAAAAGATAAACATATATACAAATCAAACATGATAATATGCATACTTATATATAGAATATGTTTGTAATACTGGAACTACTCTGTGGAACTTAGGGGAGGAGGGAAAGGAAGAGAATAATAGTCAATAATATCGGAATACCTTACAATTGTGCAGGTAGAGGATATAAAGATAACTATTGAAAATTATTGAATAATGAGGAGTAAGAAGGAAGGAGTAAGGGAGACTAATGGAAGGGGTTGAACTGACCAAAGTAAAGTTTACTCACAAAAGGGACACTTCAAGAAACACCTTTGAATATTAACCTTGGAATTAATAAAGAAAGACAGGACTGTAAAATAGATACAGTACAAGGGGATACTTGTTGGGGGGAGGGTGAATGGAGGACATGAAGGGGAGGGAATATGGTCGATGGACTTCATATGAAATATAATGACGAAACCTTTTACTTTCAGTTGGACAGGGAGGAGGTTATGGAGGGGAGATGGTGGGGGCAACTTAACCAATGTACAATGTAAGGCTATTGGAAATTGTCATAATAAATCCCCGTGTACAATGAATATATACTAACAAAAATGGAAAAAATATCCTCCCTAATAAAAAACAAACAAAACAAAAAACTTGACTCTCCAAAAACAAAAAGACCTGAGAGTAGAAGGGAATTATTTGGGAAGAGGAAGGGGACGAGATATAGGGGTCAAGAAGGTACAAGAGAAGGTAATGGGGAGTGAATATGATCAAAGTACATTACATACATATATGAAAATACCATAATGAAACCTATTATTTTGTGCAATTAATATATGCTAATAAAAAGGCAAAATCGGAAATAAAACAATGATCCATGTTTCTTAGCAATGTTCTGAAAATTCTCACCAATGCAATTAAATATGAGAAAGAAATGAGAACTATACATTTTGGAAAGCAAAAATAAAAACAATCATTATTTACAGGTGGCATTGCTTTATACTTGCAAAGCTGTTCAATCAACAAAAGAATACTAAAAAGAAGATAGGTAGAAAATTCAACATAAATATTATTAACATCCTTGTACTGCAAATATTGATGAATTAGAGTGTATTCCAGAAGAAGAAAAATCATCAAATTTGTAATTTCAGCAGAAGAAACTACTTAGGAATACGGTATACCTATCAATCTTTATGTACACATGCATGTTTGTGCTATATATATATGTTATATATGTGTCTATTTTATATGTTATATGTAATATGTAAACATATTTACATATATTGTATTACAAACAGCATCCAAATAAATTATGTATAATTTATAATATAATATGTACTATATCATATTATGCTAATAAATAAGCACATATAATGAAAGAAAAGATATAATTTTGAGTAATGAATTATAAAATTAAAATGGACAATATTTTGCCTCAAATAGGTAATTTTGACATAACAATTTTATTTTATTTTATTTTATTTTTTTGTCTTTTCTTTTTTGGTGCTGGGATCGAACCCAGGGCCTCACACATGCTAGGCAAGTGCTGTACTACCGAGCTACATCCCAGCCCTGACATAACAATTTTAATTCTCTATAAATCAAGATAGTTTTTATTCAAATATGATAAAAGTATTCCAAATTTCTTGTAATAATTTCAACTCTAGCATAATATTAATTGGAATCAATGATAAAATCTGAAAAGCATCCTAACATATAGAATAAAGGAAATATAATTATTTCTGTCACATTCCAGATAACCACAGACTTCTCTCTGCCTGTCATCCAATACAAGAGGAAGTATGGACTTAGCAGAAAATTAAGGAGTATAAGTTGAGTCCTGTGTGCCCCTTGAGTTTACAAATTAGGAGCAAAAAATCATGTATTTAATAATCAATTTTTATTGTTGTGCTGGGCGGGGGTACATTGTGGCATTTACAAAAGTTCTTACAATGTATCAAATACATCTTACTTAAATCACCTCCTCAACTACTCTCCTTCACCCCCTCACTCCCCATTCCTAGAACAGTTTCAACAGGTGTTATTTTTGCATTTATATTTTTAAAATTTTTTGTGGTTCACAGTAATAACCATGAAACATAATGGTACCTAAAATCTATAAATATTAAAGTCAAAATTTTTGTATTATAAAATTTTAAATAATTAACTTTACTAGTGTTACTGATGATTATTCTCTTTCACCAACTTTCATTTTATGACTCACCTTCTGGCTCTGAATAATATTGCCTTTATTTACCTCTATGCTTATCATATAGGAGATAGACATAAATTACTTTTTCATTATTTCCCCAAATGGGGGATTTCAACATTACAATATTAAAATGCACTTTCTTTTCAAGGACTTTACTACTTAGAATTTGATTTACTTAAGGTACAAGGTAGGGGTGATTGATCCAGGGTATATCTCAGTATCCACGGGTTTATCCTGTGTGTGTGTGTGTGTGTGTGTGTGTGTGTGCGCGCGCGTGTGTGTGTTTATAACTGTGTATGTATTTATCAATGAGGAAATGATGGCCTAGTGAAAATGGGCACATTATAGCATATGAGGTAAAAGAAAATGCTCAAATAGATGTTCTATTTTATTCTAATTAAAGTGTACCTAGCATATATAAAGATTTATTTCTGAATAAAGACCAAATAAATAGAAAAAGAAAACATGATAGAAGGAGAAAAAAGATCTAAGAAGTCCAACATTACAGTAATAGTAGTTAAAGACATTGATAAGCATAGAGAGAATAAACAGTAGGAGAAAATTTTACCTAATCTTAGTATGGCCTGGTGATATTGTCAGAAACACATGGAACAAAAATCACTCAGAGAGAGAAAGAGACAGACAGACACAGAGAAATGGAGGTAATTTACATTCAGAGATAATGAATCAGGAAAGAATCAGATTTTACCCAGGCATTATTATTATTAGAAACTTGAAGGTTGCTTAATAAGGCCTTCCTTAACATTCTGAGAGATAAAATAAATATAAAATTCTAGACCTGAACAAATTAGTAATCAAAGAGCAAACTAAAGACTTTGAAATTTATAAGAATCCAGGAACTGTGATACCTCTGCATGCTACAGGACAAAAGACTTTTATATTTAGGACTAAGGAAGGTGTAAACCCAGAGCAATTAACATGCTATAAAAGTGAAATGTTGATTAAAATAGACAATAATTCTTCTTTTTATATGCATTTATGAACTGAAAGGAAAATAAGTACTCCTTAGTTTCTAAGAATTAAGTGAAAAGTAAGTGGCGGACTGTGGCCCTTAGACCATTTGACCGATCCAGGTGACTATGGGCAGTATTCGCAACCTCTTGGTGAACAGGGGAGAGGATGCAAAATGAAGTTAAAAACACAACATGGATAGAAAGTATGAGTCAGGATCAAGGAACTAAGAAAAATCACACCTAACTTTAGAAAAAAGAACCCTCAAATTTTCTAGACATAAAAAGTTAAAAATTAAATATAAATATACAATTTTAGTTAGGAAAATTTTCATTTAGTACAGTAGTCATTTACAGATAGAATTAGTAAGAGGATGCACTTGAAGAAACAACTCAGGGGGAAGTATGGAAAGAAAAATAACGGAAAATAAGTAAGAAGACATGGAGCAAAGATGGCAAGATCTATCCCATTTCTGTTTGGAGTTCCAGAAGTAGAGATGATAGAGATTTATGGGACACATCATTTGAAAAGACAATTGATAATTATTTTCCAGAAACTGAATACAGTAGTTCTTAGATTTCAGGAGTCTAGTGAATTCCGAAGCATGAATAAAAAGAAATGTGCACCTAAATAGATAATAAAAAGTAGAATATCAAAGTTAAAAATAATCTTTTAAGGAAGTCAGGATAAACAATTAATTGGTTAATAGCTGATTTAGCAACAATGATAGCAAACAGAAATCAATAAAATATAATCTTGGAAGTATAAAAAGAAAAGAACTACCATACGATCCACCAATACCACTCCTAGGCATATATCTGAAAGAATGCGCTCTAAGATACAAAAGAACCACTTGCACACCCATGATTATTGCAGCACTGTTTACAATAGTCAAGCTTTGGAAACAGCCAAGATGCCCTATAACTGATGCATAGATTGAGAAAATGTGGCATATACACAATGGAGTATTACTAAATACTTAATACTTAAATGGAGTATTATTAAAGAAGAATGAAATTATGTTGTTTGCAAGTAAGTGGATAGAACTAGAGATCATCATGTTAAGTGAAGTAAGCCAGACTCAGAAGGACATAGGTCACATGTTTTCCCTCGTATATGGAAGCTAGGCCTATAATACATATATAGTGAAAGAGAGAGCAAGATTGTATTGGTGGGTCTGTCTGCAGGGACTACAGGAGGTGGGAGAGGGAAAGAAAATGTTAGAGAATAAAAAACATTGAAACAACCCATCTACTTATGAATATAACTGGTGAATAACAGGGGAACAGGGCGACAGAGAATGAGTAAGTAATGGGGGAGTTGATTTTATTAAAGCATGATATATACAGGCCTGAAGTACCAAGGCAAACCCCTTTGAAGGGTAGGAGGGAAAAATAGGTCATTTCTGAGGGTGGGTATCAGTGGGAGGTGGGTGGGCATAAGGAAAGGGAGAATGAGGGTGAATGTGGTGGATGTATTTTGTATCCATATATGAAAATTGAAGAACTAAACCTGTTGAAATTGTTTAAGAAGGGGGAAAGGAGGATGAGGGAGAATGATGGAGGAGGTAAGATAAATTGTAAGCACATATGTAAATATCACAATGTATCTCCCTGTACAACTATTATATGCTAATAAAAAATCAAGTTAAAAAAGAATGCTTATTCAATAAACACATCTTGTAAGAATAAGGGTAAAACTGATAATTTTAGACAAATGGAAAGTGAATTTGCCATCAGTGAATTCTTAAGAGAAATTCTTAAGAGAAAGAGAAAGGTAGGGTTGTAGATGTAGCTCAGTGGTATTCGCCTAGCATGCTGGGACCCTGAGTTCTATCCCTATTACTGAAAAAAAGGAGGAATGTAATCCCACATGAAGTATTGATATGCCAGAAAGATCTATTAATGATATAAAAATAACAAAATAAGTATACAATAACAATCATATGGGCTCCAAGTAGAGGAAAAATGACAAGTAAATATATTCAGCAAACCAAAAGCAGGAAAAAAGAGAAAAAGAAGACCAGAAACAGCTGAACATATAAAACTAAAACAGTAAAAGTAAATTGGAATATTAGAGCAATGATAATGAAAGTTAAAAGACAAAGATACATGCATATATGAAGACAGAATAATGAAACCCATCAAAAATTATTTTAAAAGGGAAAGGGGAATAAGAAAGAATATTTAATAGAGGGAGAGAATTTGATCAAAGTATATTATATCCATGTATGGAACTACCACAACGAAACGCCTTTATCCCATTCATTTATGCTGATAAAAACAAAAATTTCTCTTAAAGATTTAACTATAAAAATATAGTCACTCATTTTATATAAAACATACAAATATAGAATTCCTATTTTAAAAGAATTTTATATGCTATATTTCCAGTAGTGAAATTACTGGGCTGTAAAGTATCCAAACTTTTACTACATTACAAAGTTGACCAATTGATTTCAAAGAGGTTGTTGACACTTTTATAAAGCAAAATACTAGAAAACATAAACAGTATGATATTTAGTCATATACTGATATGTTTTGAAGTCATAAAATAAAAATCAACTTAATAATAAACACGAACTAAGGCTGATGGCTACTTCCTGGGATGAAGAACTGGCACGATGACAGGTTTGAAGAGGAACAGAGGAACTTGTAAGTAGTTACACGATACTGGCAACATTGAAGTTTGTGGTCAGTTGGTGAGTTCTTTTGCAGTAATGGGGATTGAATCAGGGCCTCGGGTATGCTAGGCAAGCTCTCTCCCACTTGAGCCACACTCCCAGCCCTTTTGTTTCTATAATCCTCCTGCCTTCACTTCTGGAGTAGCTGGGATGATAGTATGCCACCATGTCTGGCTTGGTTGGTGAGTTCTTAGGGGTTTGTTTGTTTATTAACTTTATAGCATAAATACATGATCGATATTTTTATTATGTATCAAAAATAAGGAAATGTTATATGTATGTATATTCTTTATTATTTGTAAAATATGAAAGAAGGTGATAAAGAGAAAAAGGAACATAAAAGTTAGAAATGTTTATATCTGGCAAATATTAAAAATAAAAACAAATTTATGTAGATTTAGCAAATCAGACAGAATTAATTTTGTTGTAAAATTTCTTAAGATACAGAGAATAATTGTGCAACAAAATGGTCATTAAAAATAAACTTTGAAAGGAAAATGAAATGTTTGAAAAGTTTGCAAGCATTTAATAACAGAACCTTAAAGTATACAAAGCAAAAGTGGATATAATTTAAAAGGAGAAATAGACAAATCCATCACATTAAAAGAACTTAATTTGCCTCTCCCATACTTCTTATGTTAAACAGAAAAAGCAGAAAGACTCTGGGCATAAGTATATATATACTTCAAGTAAAGTGCAATATTGATTTCTCCCAGACCATAAAGCCTAATCATACCAAATGTCAAAAGATTAGCACATTATACAAGCGAGGCTATCTGATCATAGAGTAGTTGATTTTAAAATACAAACAATGTAACGTCTAGAAAATGCCATATTTTTGGAAATTATGAGACATATTTCTAAACTACACTTAAGTGAAATAAGAAACATACTGAAAATTTTAAAATATATTTTAATGATATTGAAAGCATTATAATTTGCTGCTGTGGAATATGGATAAAGAGGTCTTTGGAAGGAAATTTATTGCCTTAAATTGTTAAGTTAAAAAATAAGAAGGGTGAATATCATTGAATTAGGTAGCCAATATAAAAACCTAGGAAAAGGCCAAAATAATAAAATCAAAGAAAGAAGAAGTAAATAGTATAGACATGAGCAAATATGAAGCAAATATCCAAATGAAAGTACAATGCAAAGCATTAACAAAAGCCAAAAGTTGAGCTTTCTCAAAAATTTTAAAAATTTCATAGAGCTGGCAGAATCAGTTAAAAATTGAGAAGCAAGCACCAACAAATATCAAAAGAGAAGGAGAAATAATAACAGGTGCTTTGTTATTAACAATGAAGGAAAATAAACTTAAAGATAAGCTAACATCTTAGAAAATTTAGGTGAAATGGACGGGTAAGAAAATCTATATTGCCAAACAAGAAGAAGTACACCACCTAAAAATTTAAAACTTTTAAAAACACTGATTTGTGAGCTCAAAATCTTCCCACAAGGAAATTGTCAATCCCAAATAATTTGCCAGTAAATCCTATCAAATATTCAAGGACTAAATAATTCCAATCATTCTAAGATTATCAGAGAGCATAAAAATGGATCATTTTTGCAGGGTTTGAAAATTTTAGTTAAATCTACATTGAGAAAAATTCTAAGCTTAACTTCCCCATAAATATTAAAAATGCATTGAAGTCCTAGTATACAAATCATTTAGGCAAATATCCAGTACAGAGATGGATGTACAGACAGATTAAACAACTGATCAATCACTCAATCAAGACTGTTTAATAATTAGGAAAAATGTACAATTTCTACCCCTGAGATTATTAATTAAAATTTCAATATGACTTAGAGAGCCACATAAACAACAGAACGAGAGGGCAAATAAAATTTTCCAGAGATACAGAGTAAAAAGCTCTAAAGGAACACAATCTAGGCTAAAAATTCATAGTTTAACACAGCTATGGAAGCAGAAATTATCTTTATATCCTGCATTTTCTCACTAACTTCTGATATTTGCCTTTTTCCTTTCTAACTTGTTGAGGTTTGCCTTAGTGTTCAAGAATTTCTTTGTTGTTTTAGCTTCTTGATTAGCTCTATGCTCTGCTGAATGCCAATGTGGACAGTTAATCTTGATAGGATTCTCATGCTGTACCCTCTCTATGTTTATAACAAATTTCTTTCTATAAAGTTGACTTGCCAATTAACTGCCCTTTGTAGTATCATACAACCACCTGGTCTTCTTGTCCTTGTGGATGGGCATGGAGTGGTTATTGCAGTCCTGCCAGAGCTCTTCAGATCTATCTGTGCATGGGTGGTTTGGGCTGTTCTGGAGGGATGCCTGAAGTCATTGAGGGATTCAACTTTTTTTCAACATTTATTCACATGTGCATACATTGTTTGGGTCATTTCTCCACCCTGCCCCCCTCCTCTCCCTTCTCCCCTTTTCCCCCTCAGTTCCAGGCCGATCCTGTTCTGCCCTTATCATTAATTTTGTTGAAGAAAAGACACAAGCATAATAAGGAAGACAAAGCATTTTTTGCTAGTTGAGTTAAGGATAGCTATACAGAGCGATTCCTAACATTGCTTTCATGTATTCAACTTTATAGTGACTAACACTAACTACAAAACTAGTGTGATATAATGGCCAATTTTTATTTATCCAATTATCACAAGGTTAACATACTATCAGATTATGAATCTGTGTGATTAAGAAAATCATATAATCATCTTAATAAATGCAGTAAAAGATACAGCTGAATTCTGTGTTACTATAACTCCTAGCAACTCAGAATAGAAAAAATTTTCATTATCTGACAAAATTCATGTACAAAAAAACCAACAGGAAATGCAAGGAGATATGGTACAAAGTGCTACATGGCTCATATTTTATGAGATGGAAGATGGAAGGAGAGCGTTTGGGGGAGGAAGAGAGATATTGATTATCTAAAAAGAATGTATCATGTTGTAGGAAAAATTACAACACAGTGATAAAAAAACCCATGAGAGGCAAAAGCAGGACTTTTGATAGTAGATCCTTCAGAGGCTAAGGATGGAAAGAAGAGATACATTTCATTTCATGTTCTTTGCATTTTGGAATTTATCCCTTTTGCATGCATGCATTTCTTCTATAATGTAACATTTAACAAAAAATGAGCAAATAGAAAAAAGTTCAAGTTATATTTTTATGCAGATACAGAAACATACTCTAGAATAAAAAGCTTATATATGTATAGAGCATTCTCTTATTCATATAAAAGGTTGATATCAGTCTGGGAAGATAGAATGAATTTGAATGACAGCTGCTTTCCATTTTGCTGCATTTTGTTGAATTTCTAGTTTTCACACCTCTGGTAGGTCAGTCAGTTCTTTGTTTTTTTTTTTTTGTTTGTTTTTTGGCAGTACTGGGGTTTGAACTCAGGGCCTCGTGCTTGCTAGACAGGTACTCTTAGCCCTTGATACTCCACTAGCTCAGTTTTTCATCAAAATAATAATTTCCTGAGATAATCAACTTATACAGAGAAAGGTGTATACAGAGAAAGGTTATACAGAGAAAGCTCAAGCTTCAGTGGTTCCAGTGCATGACCGATTGGCCCTGCTGCTTTTGAGCCTATGGCAAGGCAGCACACCATAGCCAGTGCTTGTAGCAAAGCAAAAGTATTTACTTCATAGTCAGAGAGCAAAAGGGAGAAAGATGAAGCCAGGATCCCACAGCTCCTTGAAAGGCTTGTCCCCAATAAACCTAAGACTTCCAATTAGGCCTTATCTCCCAGAGGTTCCACTCTGTCCTAGTTACACCATGGAATGGGGACCAAGCCTTTAACACATGGGCTTGGGGGAACACTTATCTAAACCATAGCACCTGAAATGATAGCTTCAGTTTTTATAGTTACTTTTTAAAAAGTGTTATGCCCCTATTGTGCTCAGAATTCTTTCTTTAAAATCACAGATCCTTGGCATTTTGCATTAGGCAAGATAGCCTATAAAACATTTTCTCACTCAGAATGCCCACAGCACCGCCATTGAGAAACACTGATTTCAGCTGCAGTATAGATTTGTTGATTTCTCTGTTTACATAGTTTCTTATATCCAATGTCTGTCCTTTTTTTCTCTTGCTCTTTCATTTTGCTAGATTGTATCTACTAGTCATTTCATTTTTCAGGAAAAGAGTGTATTCTTTTAAATTCCTTTTATGTTTAAGAATCTTCTTTTAATTTTACAATTGAATGGATCTAGAATTCTGTGGTCAGAAACTTTTGCCCACATACTTTTGAAGAAATTTCATCATTGCCTACTAGCATTATCTGATGGAAAAGTCTCATTCTCCTTTATTATGTAGACATTTTCCCTTTCTTTCTAGAATATTTTGGGTTCAGAACTCTCCCAATCATGTGTCTAAACATGATTATTTCATTACTTCTTTCTTGGTATTTAGAATATGTTTCACTGAGCTTTTGCATTTTCATTAGAAGGGAGAAACAAAATAAAAGAAACATGAAAATGTCTTAGTTTTGATGACGTCATGGTGTTAGGCAAAGGGTTGATTAGAAAAGTAAGTATATAAGATTAAAAGAAGGTATTTTGGATTTCTCTTCAGAACACTGATACTTAGTCTCTTATGGGTAAGAATTTCACTCCTTTCAGAATCAAGTTTCTAGGAGCAATGGACTTTTTTTATATAATTTGTTTAATTGCCTAGAGATGTAATTTGAGGAAATTATCAAACAGAACCAACAGTGTCATATAGAAACAGGTAAAGCTGCAAATTAGCCTACTTGTACAAAAGAATTAATGGACATTGAAGACTTCTATAATAACAATTTTAATTCATTCTAGCTGTCTACACCAAAGCAATTTGGAGATAATTTCAGAAATTTTATTCAAATAAATGAAGGTTCAACTGGTTATCATTTGTGTGACAAATCCCATCACCAAAATGCTACCTATTTTCTACTTGCTTGCTAATAAGCACATATTGCATTATTAATATTCAACCATTCATTTGTCAAAGGAAAGTGAATGGTATATAAGTTTTCACTAATTTGTTTAGTCAACATTTCTTGAGCTTGCATTAAAGCCAAACCCTTCTATAGGTATTGATGATACAAAGATGAGTTTACAGTTTACTGCCTAAGCCAGACACATAAAGATATTATAGTACAATGCCTGTAGAGTATTTCCAAATTAAGCAGAAGTGTTCCTAGTATAAAATAATCTGACAACCCCATTGATCGGTTTTTTTGTTCAAGAGTCTCTATGCTCTCTACTTCAGCATATTCTTCTGTCCTCTCAACCACCTTCCACAATGACATTTCTAACGTTCACATCTAATGATATTGTTCACTGAGAAAAACACTTAAATTATTCTCACAACCCCAGGAAAAGGGCATGTTAGATCACACATGGGCCCAATCTTACTACCTGTTCAATTGCAGCCTTTAATATCTCTTGTTCACCTCATTCAACACTTCAGCCATACCAAGACCTACCAGTTGCTTCTAATTCCTAAAACATAGTTCCTGTGCATTTGAACACACTTTCTTTTGCCCAGAATGTACCTCTTTCAAAGACTCTTTTAACCATCACCTCTTCTATATGTAGCTTTATGTAACCTCTAAGGAAAGTCATTATTTCTCTTTGTCTTCTGATTGCATCTCATTTTATCCTTCTTAGGGTTTTCATCATATTCAATTTCCTTTGTTTCCTATCAAGTTATGAACTCTTTGAAATCATGGATTGCTTCTTTATCTTTCATACTCAGGACCTAAAAGGTGCTGAAATATTACAGATAGCTTTCAAATTTGTCAAACTGGGTTCCGACAAAAGTACTGAGATGGGAGATCAACTTTCTCTTTTCCCTTCAGTCTAAGGCAGTGGTTTGTCAAATTGTAGTGTCTGGAATTATAAAATTAATACCATCTGGGAATGTGGAATTAAAGCAACCTCTCAAGACCTGCTCCATTCCCCTGTCAAAGCACATTGAACCAGAAATTCTGACCCAAATTTCATGTTTTTAAAATTTATTTATTTATATTGTTGTGCTTGATGGGGGTACATATAATCCTCTAGGAAATTCTGAATCTTGATAACCACTGTAGTAAGCAAATGGTCTTTGTGTGGATTCCCAAGGAAAGAGATGGAGTAGGTGTAGATAAGTGAGTTCTTTACTTTCTAGATTAATTATGACAGGTTCTAAGAATTGGCCTTCAGAGGAGAATGCAAATTTTCATGGGCATGAAAGCTAAAGGGTACCTACGTGAAGCCTGACTCTGAAAAACAGATAGTGCACTGAATGACAGATGACAGAAATGGAACACAGTGTACCAGGAAGCAAGATTAGCAATGAACAGAAGGTAAAGATAAGTCATCAGGAGAGAGACACTGCGGAAGAGCACATGTGCAGAAGGGTGAGGAAAGGGAGGTGACAAATATAATGGGATAACTGGGCATTAGTTTACTACAAAAGAAAAACTCAAATCTTTTTGCTGTACCCAGGATAGAAGAGAAAGAAATGGTACCACAGAAAGGTATAACACAACTTGATGAAAAATCCAAGTACTGTTGATTGGAAGTAATTCACTAACTTCCTATATAATGAAGGACTGGGGGTGAAGGGTAGATTTGTACCTACCATACAATTTACAATATTCTGATGTGTAGCATAGCCAAGTTGTCATTCACAACAATGAAATTCTAATCCTGTCTTCCCTGATTATCAACTGAGTGATCTGAGCTTCAGCATTCTTGTGTATGAAATAGTAGTAACAATAGGTACATCGCAAAAGATTTGGATTACTAATAAATAATTCCAGTACAGCATCTTGTGCTCCAATGGATACATAGAAGGTACTCATACTCCAGGCATGGTAGTCCTTATTATATTTAGTTTAAGAATTTGGTCATAAATTCTTATCATCTTATCTCCATAAATTTTTCTATGCAGTATGATGATTCTTGTATAAACTTACATCATAAGCCAATTAATAACCCCAGTCTAGTGTGCTGTGGAGTGTGTGTGTGTCTGTGCATGTGTGTATGTGTGTGTGCATGTGTAGGCAAATTCCCCAAACCTATGTGCCCCTTCTGTTCTCTACTTATTGCTGGGTTTCCATGTATCCATATCCACATGATAGAAGAGGTTACTTGATTGCTACAGTTAAACAATTGATTAGATAATACCAGAAGCAAAATTCATTCTGTGTATATGACACCATTAATTTGCCCAAACTATATTTCATGTATGATAGTGTGGTCACTAAAAATCAAAAAAAAAATTACTGAAAGGATGGAATGACAGGCCCTGGATTTCTTCTTTCACCTTTTATGAAGGAACATCAATAAACAAATGAAGAATGGATTTCCTTTGGTTACCATCTACTCAACATTAATTTGATTAAGCCTAGTGAGAATCTAGCAAGAATCTAATTTGTAGGATTTTAATCATCATGTGATGTAAAGAGCACTAGGCAAAATATGAGTTTTAATTACCAACTGATTAGCTATGAGATGTTGGGTAAGTCACTTCCTTTCTCTCAACCTCAATATTTCTCTTGTAAAATAAGAACAAAGTGATGCACC
The DNA here is from genome assembly GCF_047511655.1 of Castor canadensis. NCBI lineage: Eukaryota > Metazoa > Chordata > Mammalia > Rodentia > Castoridae > Castor > Castor canadensis. Next base: position 123,020,380 of record NC_133405.1, on the reverse strand, counting down.
CACTCTCCCTCTCAAGGCTATTTTGAAATGCAAATGCACATGGATGGACTATTTTTTCAGTATTATGGGTTTAAATTCAGGGTCTTGCCCCAAGCCCTTTTTTTGGTTTGCTCCTTTTTTAGATAGTGTCTCACATTTTTGCCTGGGACAGCCCTAGACCACAATCCTACCTATGTATCCCAGTAGCTGAGTTTACAGTCAGGAGACACCATGTCCAGCTTGTTTGTTAAGATGGGATCTCACTAACATTTTGTCTGGACTGACCTAGAACCATAATTTTCCTGATCTCCATCTCCCAAGTAGCTTGGGTTACAGGCATGAAGCCACTGTGCCTGGCTCTTGCATGGACTTTTTTTTAAAGGTTCAAACATTAGCTATTATCTATTCCCCATTGCTCTACTAGAAAGTATTTGTACATATTTCACATAGTATGCATGCAACCAAGCCTGCATCCTGTTTTAACTTGCTTGTACATATCTGTGTGTCTTAGTTTTGATCTGTAATTGATTCATGCACAGAATGAACACCATCACCTTGTTTTGCTATATAATCAGATATTTTTAGTTTTGCCTTATTAGAGGAATATTCTCCATGTTCTCGAATTGTCTACTGATGAGCAAACTGAATCCCCTTCCCCAATTGTTATAGTCTTTAAGAAATGGAGACTTCAATTATAGTTTTATTATGAGGTGTATTAACAGCAGCCTGCTGAATAAAGCTTTCTGTGATGTGTCAAGAACACTGCCTCACAGTTCAGCAAATGAAGCCGACCTAAAAAGCAGATGGTGAATCCTAATTTAAGGGAATATGTATATTGTAATAGGTTCTTAGAGCTCAGGAAAGTTTTTATCATCTGTCTGAGTGTAAGGTGTTCTGTTATTTGGGAAATGGGTAAATAAAGAGCTTCTATAAGTTGTAGAGGGATGGCCAATCACAGAAATAAGATGTAGGACATGAATTAACATGGAAATTGTATGGAGGCAGCATTAAGGAGAAGATTGCTCTAGAACATGATACAGATTCAATTCCTACTTCCCTCATTTACTGTGTAGGTTTGAGAAAGCCACTGAAATCTTTGAACCTCTCTTTTCTTACCTATTAAGGCAGGACAATAATCTCCACCCCAGGAAACTGTTGCAAGGACGAAGATAGAGGTTACATGTGGAAGTATCCTGGTGCCTGATACAGAGAAGATACTAAAAATTCAGTTTCCATCACTTTTTCTGTATGTCTTTTTCCTCCCTTTCTTCATCTCCTTTTATGCATCTTTTCTGTTATCTTTCCTAGGCCTGGAGTCATTTTCTTTATTTGAGCATTTGGAAGATATTTTGGGAAATTATGCAACAACTCTTAGTAACTTTTTAAACCAGTCACATTACCAGTTGTAAAAATGGTTATTTAATAGAGATTTCTGGACAATAAAATACCTATAGAACCTATATTTATACATGCATAGAAATAAAAATCAGTGAGTGGCTAGAGAGAGGAAACAGTTTAAGAACAAAAGCTTATCTCAGAAAATGGTTGATTCCAAAGCTGAGGCAGGAAAAATACAAGATGGGCTTAGAATCTTTTGTGGCTCCATAAAGTATGAAGGTGCTAAAAATGATTGACAATACAGTAAGATCTTTGGCCAAACTTGGGACAAATGAAGTAGCATAGTAAATAATGATAGTAATAAATTATAACTCCTGGAATAAAATGTAAATTCAGGAGTCCATGTAAATATGAATAAGTAAATAATGTAAAAATAAACAGGGCATAAGTGAAAGTTCATTACAGTAGTATGTCAACCAATTAATGCAAAAGAAGTAACGGAATTAGAAAATGGCTATTTGATAATCATCATCATAACAATGAATCTAGGCAATAAGTACCACTCTAAAACTAGTGGGTGACTGCTAAGGAATAGTATATTTATATCCCTCTCAAATTCTTATTATTTACAAAGGAAAAATGGTAGCTTTATAGTACACTACCTTTGCCAAATGATCAAAGTTAATGTAACCAGAAATAAAATAAACTGACATCACGGATTCCTGATATGGGTCACAGAGAAGGACACAACACACTTTCTGTGGTATTCATACCAATAATGCATGAATTTAGTCATGAGGAAACATCAGATTGTCCCAATTGAAAGAGTTCTCAGAATACCTGGAGTGTGCTCTTCAAAATACATATATACATGGAAATGTCACAAGGAAATGCCCTCTGTAACTATCTTAAGCAAACAAAAATGTCAGTTTTTTTCTTTTACAAAATCAGAGAGCAGGAGGGTAGAACAGGTCCTGTCTGGGGGGGAGGTGTTGGCTCCAGTGTGATGGGGAAGGAGAAGGGCGAGGGCATGGGAGGGTGAATGCAGTGTAAATACTGTGTTCACATGTATGTGAATGGAAAAATGAGACCTGTTGAAACTATTCCAGGAATGGGGAGAGGGAGAGAGAAAGAAGAATGAAGGCAGGGGTGAATTCAACTACGATATATTATAAGAACTTTTGTAAATGACACAATGTACCCCCAGCACAACAATAATAAAAAAGTTTTTTTAAATGCCAACATCATGAATGACAGAGAAAAGCTGAGGAGTTGTTTCAAATTGAAGGAGCGCAAAAAGATGCAACAACTAACTATTGTGTGTGGAAGTACCCATCTATAGTGGAAGGGAATGTTAAAGCAAGTATAATAAAGTATTCACACTTCCGTGTGAATGGAGAAATAATAGCCTTCAATGTTGTGTGTCATTAAAAATATTAATCAAAATATTAGGTGCTTAGCACTGTGTCTTAAATACATTAAACACTCAATAAGTTATACCTATTGTTGTTGGTATTGTCATATTACAACCCAAAGCAAACTTAGCATATTATTTCTCTTTGGAGACTTTTCTTTATAACTCCTCCATGTACTCATAGGCCCTACATCTAGGTCTAATTTTACAACCAGTTAATTCTTTGTTATAATTATGTGATTGCACATTTGTCTTTCTCACTTTGCAGGTAGCTCTGTCAGGGCAACAAACCTATTCTTTTACATCTTTGTGGCTTTAGTGCCTTGCATACAGTTGGACCTAATGTAGGTCTCAGTGACTATGGTTGACTAAATGATGGTAAGGAGGAGTGCTGGTAGAGCAGAAAAGGAAGTTCCTAAAATCTGAATAGATAGCAAGATTCTAGTTTATTTGCATGAAGCAAATGTTTCTTTTATTCTGTAAGGCTACATGTACCACCTGTAATTGTGATTGAATTTAAGGCTGTGGGTTGATTAAGATAATTGACCATGGGTGATTGGCTCTGAAGCAAAAAAGAAGGCAAACAAATGAGGCAAGAAGGGAGGCAAATGAATAAATGTGTGGCAAGTATTGTACTTTGCAATTTGGCAGCCTGGACTGGGAAAATTATTCATCAACATTGCTAAGGTCATCACGATCAGTGAGAATTTAAGACAAACAAGAACATAGAATGGTTACCCATGGCTCATGAGAAATTCTAATTCCTTAGCTTCTTCTAAACCTAACATATAAAAATTTGTGCTATGTTATAGGTTAGTTTTGCAAAGCAGACAGATGGGCCTATTACAAAACCATTTATTTAGGATGTTGCCTTGCTTGAGCCAAGGTACCCATTTTGACACTAGTATTGCTGGCATTTTTAAATTTGCTTTTCTTTTCATCTTTAATTATTGTGTTTTGCTTCTCTCCCAGATCCATTAAAGTAACACCCGGTGATGGAATTGAACAGGATTTCTTTCCTAACAGATTTATATTTAGGGGGATTTCTCTCCCCTCTTAGATTATTGGAAAGATTCTCAATATTTGCTCAAGAGTTAAGCTGCTCTTCCAACATTCTTTTTCATTTTGAGACATATCCACTGAAAACATTTCACATAATAATTATTCTGTGGTCTTTGGAAGAAATTTGTCATTCAATTTGAAAGAAGACTTAAAAATGGTCAAATGGTTGTGGATCTAAATATGGAAATGCCTCCACAAATAAATATTAGCTTCATCTTTACTTGACATATTTACATGGCTGCTTGAAATTATTTTGCTTCTCTTTTCAAAATGTACAAAGAACCTTCAGGAGATATTTGTAAGGGACATTTAAAGCCAAACCCTAGAGATATTTGGTTGTGTCTATGTTGTATGCTTCTTCTTAAACATGCAAAACACATTATACATACATGTAGAAGCATGTAACTAGAAAATAAAGTATTTCATGTTTTATTTTAAAAAGGGTGAATTCAGAATATGAAAATATAATGAATAATAGTAAAGAGAAAGTGAAAACTCTCTAAAATACTCAGATGTGGTGGGATATGTCTATAATCTCAGCTACTTGGGAGGTTGAGAGATGAGAATCAGGATTTGAGGCCAACCTATGCAAAAGTTAGCAGGACCCTATCTCAAAAACAAGCTGAGTGTAGGGGTACATACCTGTGGTTCCAGCTTCCTGGGAGGCAGAGGTAGGAGAATCCTGGTTCTAGGTCAGGCTGGGAAAATTTAACATGAGATCCTATCTGAAAAATAAACTAAGAGCAAAAGGGCTGGGGGCATGGTTCTAGTGGTACAGCACTTGCCTAATAACTTGCCTAAAGACCCTGTGTTTCAATGGAATTCTACTCAACCATGAAGAAGAATGAAATCTTATCATTCACAAGTAAATGGATGGAACTAGAGAACATCATCCTGAGTGAGGTTAGCCAGGCTCAGAAGACCAAAAATCGTATGTTCTCCCTCATATGCAGACTTTAGATCAAGGGCGATTACAACAAGGAGACTGGACTTTGGTCACGTGATGAGGCGAGAGCACACAAGGGAGGTATAAGGATAGATAAGACACCCAAAAAAACATGATAACATTTGATGTCCTCAATGCAAAGGAACTAATGCAGAAACTTTAAAGCAAAAAATGCCAATAGGAGAAGGGGACCAGGAACTAGAGAAAAGGTCAGTTCGAGAAGAATCAACTTAGAATGCAACACATATGTACATGAAAGCAATGCGAGGAACCTCCCCATATAGCTATCCTTATCTAAACTAGCAAAAATCCTTGGTCCTTCTTGCTATTGTTTATACTCTGTCTTCAACAAAATTAGAGATAAGGACTAAACAGTTTCTGCCTGGAAGCGAGGGGGTGGGGGGGAAGAGGGAGGGGGTGGGGGGAAGGGGGAAGAAATGACCCAAACATTGCATGCACATATGAATAAAAGATATACTTTTTTAAAAAGACCCTGTGCTTGATCTTCAGTATCACATAAAATCCTCTTTGAAAAGAACATAAATTAGAAAAGAATGATAGAAATAATGCATAAATCTTTGTAACATAAAAAATCTTGAAGTGTTGGTTACATTGGATATTAGACACATGGAAAGAGCTCATCACTAATTTAGGGTCCACGACACTCTAAAGGAGTGTCAGTATTTCCTCTCCAGGGATGAAAACGGTTAACAGCTTGGCTATTTACTTGTAGAGAGTCTGAAATGTACTCCGAGGACTCTAACAAAAGATAAACAAATAATATTCAACACAAATTTGTCTCACTCTGAGAACTGTAATGTGTATTTGCTATTTTTTATGTAAGTATTTTGAATTAAATGATAATGAAAAGCCATACAAAGTTTCTCTGTCATAACTACCCACAAATCTTTTGAGAAAATTCAGCCATTAATAACAGAGAGTTGTGTTTCCAAAGCTGCATTATGACCTCAAAAGTCATCACAATTCTTTAAATATTTTACATCTAGACATATTTGTAAGTGCATATCCTCCATCAGAAGGTAGATTTCGGGGTTTTGGGGAAGCTGTAGCTGGCTCTCTACCCAAAGAATATATTATTATCATGCAGTTGGTTGAGTGCTGATCGGGGAATTAAAAACCAATTTATTTTGTAAAGTAACTCCTACTTATTATATGGTCCTTTAGGTTGAACAAAGGTTCAAGTTTCATTCTAGTTAAATGCAGGTGTTATCATATTTGAAGTTGACTTATAAAAGTAATGACCAAGTCTATATAAAGACTATCCTGTGGTCCTTGAAACTCCACGATCATCTCAATACCACTGTCATTTTGAGAAGTTTGTGGAAACTGGAGCAGTATCTAACAGATTAGTATTTTAGTTTACAGAGCTTAGCCTTACTGTAGTTTCATTATGAACAACTCTCGCCAAATGCAAATGTAAAGTTGGGAAAAACTATAGCAGTAAACCCAAAGACCTTCTGAGAAGTATGGTAGCCTGTTTAATTGAGTCATGCTTCCTTTATTTTACATAGAAGACATTTGCTGCACCATAATGCCTACCAGACTTTCCCATTCTGTTTTCCTCTAAAATGTAAATTTCTTAGTTTGGAAATTAGCTTGAATATCACAAAGAAAAGCACACACAAGACTAGAACAGAGATACCCAAGGTCACTTTTAGGCACAGAATATTGTTTCTTTTAAAAATTTTTATTTAGCAAAAATTAATTTCATAAATGGGTTTTCAATGTGATATTTATAACATGCAATATAATGTACTTTGATCAAATTCACCCCATCTATGTTACTCTTTCTTAACTATTCTCCTTCATCCTTTTTAACAGATTCTAGTGGGTTTCTTTGTGCTATTTTCATATTTTCTTGATCAGAACAAGAATGTTTCAAATGTAATAGGCATATAAAGACTGTGTCCATGAGAAGAGAAAGCCATTCATGTACTCATCAGTCACTATTGAGATTGTCTTTTAGCCTTGAGGTATGATAGGCAGGCTCTGGGAATAAAGGAAAGAAAAGACCTTGAGATGCCAGGAGTATTCAAGCTTTCCCAAATGCTAATCAACAGGGAGAATGCCCAGGAAAGCAGATGCTACACTCCTTCCCATCTGGCAGGTATATCCCTATTATGGACCATCTGAAGCTGATGTCAGAAATCTTTGCATCACTTCTCTTCCTGCCTTGATACCTTACTCACAAGCATCCTGATTATAGTAATTGGTTTTCCCATGTTACGTGACAATAGGGAGAAAATGCATCTGCTCTATGACCCCAGTCAAGTATACATAGGTGGTGGGAAGACTGGGCAGTGGTATTTTAAATTGCAACCTAATAGATTAGTATTTCAATTAATACATTTTAGCCCTCTGTAGTTACATTGTGCACAAGTCTCATTAAAATTTCTATTCAAAGGTATTTATATAATATTTCTGCATATGTAGTTTGAGGAGCCTTTTCATGAAAACTGTTTCACACAATTTTTTATGCATATAGACAGATAAATACACACATAAATTATATATGTATACATATTATATATATCCTGTATATGTATATATATATTGGATTTCCCCTGTTTTATCACATATATAATATATACATATATATTGAATATTTATCCCTATGCCCTGTTACCTTAACTATATGTAAATAAGTAATGAGGCTTTGGATTTTTTTAATAAAGACTCCTGAAAAACCTTTTTCTTCATTAAAAAAATCTACTCTCCAAGCTCATCAAATTCATCCCAAATAATTACTTTTTAAATTGCTCCTAACCTGGCGCATACAATAGTTGAAAACACCATGGCCTGAACCCTTCTGTTTCTTCTCGGCATGACATATATATAGACCTGGCAGGCACTCAGTGTCCTTGATTAGATGGTTGCTAATCAGGAAAGGAGGACATTCCAACTGTGCTCTCCAGTGACTCTGAGATTTGTGCTCAGGAAGAAGCTTATATTTTTTGGCCTCCCTCTGTCCCTTCAGTTATCACTTCCAAGTTATTTTCCAATCCTTGTTGCTGTCTGCTACCTTTACCAAATGAATACTAATGGTGTTTATAAAAACCTTTGTACCCATCTAAGCTGTTAGCCTGTTAAGGTCATTTTCTTTGGAAATGTTTTCTTCCAGGCTTACGTCTTCTCTTCATCTTTCTGCCCTTTTTCTCTATTGAACAGATAGCATCTTTTTTTTAGAATGTTCAAAGCAATAAAGTCTCTTTTTTGTTAGATGTGGTCATTACAGGTATGGATGAATTCTGTGGCATCAAGGTCATTACCAAGGATTCTGAGAAACTTTAAAAAGAATGGCTTCTTTGACTGGGAACTTAAAGCAATACAAAATGTACTGGTTTAACTATCCTGAGAGAAGGCCAGATATAGCCAACATATCCACAATGGTTAATTTAAATGATTATCTAGGTAGTGTTACATTATAAGTCATTGCATGGCCTGGTGTCAACCACTCCATGCTCCTCACCAACTTGAACTAAGAATACTTTATACATATATATATATATATATATATATATATATATATATATATATATATATATACAAAGTTCATTTCCAACTGAAGTGTGCATCCTTGGGAATTATTGCCTCTGATGTAGAAGGGTATCTTGTTGCTATGCACAATATCATCATTGGGACTCAAGCCAAGTACATGCTAGAAAGTCTCAATTGTTGATTGATGGCAAGTACATCAGCTTGTTTAAAATACCATGGGGTTCTCCAGGCATTTCATTTACTAATTGTGAACAATTATTTGCATTTAATTTAGATCTCATCTTGCTGCCTGGAAGTCAGATGGTAACACCACCAGAGCCAGAGGAAGTAATTACATAATCTCCCAATATCTTCCCATCAATTAGTTTATTTGGATGAGTTTAAATGGTAACATAAGGAAGTGCTTGATAGTGTTAGCTACAGGCGGGCAAAGGAGGATGATCATAAAGTGAGTCATCTACATCCTCCAGCTCAGTCATATTATGGTTAACTTGTGCTTATTAAAGCAACATTGCATTATTGAACTTACGTTTAAGTAAAAAGTAGTGAAAGTCCTAGTAGAGTTTGAAACTGTAGTGTTTCTGATAATTTACCAATGTTCTTGTTCAGTTAATTTAATCATAATCTGAAAGACATAAATTGCTGATAGTAATAACTCCTCTGAAGGTTGTTGTAAGGAGGAAATAAAGTAAGATATGTAAATTACTTTAATTACTGGCCAATGGCTGACTTCTCTTTACATGAAAGTCATTGTTTTTGTTTTTGTTGCTATTAATATCTATGTCTACAAAAGTTTAAGGCAAGAATTTTATGAGACAAAATATTTTAGTAACAAATCCTTTTACTGGAAATGAGTTAGGGAAGAATAAAGATCCTCTTGTTTTTTCAATTATAAAGATGAGGAACAGATGTCTAAATGACTAATTGTGGGTTTTATGAGTTATTTCACATTTCAATGGAATTGTGGTTCTCAAACTTTGAATGTTCGTATCCTGCTTTTGATACAAAGTACCATACAGACATCTAGCCAACCTACTCTCTGATGCCAATCCCCCAAAACCCAACTTGCAAAACAGGAGATTAGAGAACACAGGGATAATAAGAAAGGAAGAAAACAAGTATTTTTTGTGTGCTACCTATGTGTTTGGAACTAAGCCAGATACTTGAAAGAAATCCATATGCAGATTTTGGAACTACTCTCAGTCACTGCTCTAAGTGTGTTCTCTCTTTTTCCCAGTCATCTTTACTACTAACTTGTACACGTACACTAAAATGGGTGAGGAGGCTGGGGGAATGACGTTGAGGAAAAGGACATAGGTACGCACATGATAAACGCGAGAGCACACAAGGGAGGGGTGAGGATAGGTAAGACACCTAAAAAACTAGCTAGCATTTGTTGCCCTTAATGCAGAGAAACTAAAGCAGATACCTTAAAGCAACTGAGGCCAATAGGAAAAGGGGAACAGGTACTAGAGAAAAGGTTAGATCAAAAAGAATTAACCTAGAAGGTAACACCCACGCACAGGAAATCAATGTGAGTCAATGCCCTGTATAGCTATCCTTATCTCAACCAGCAAAACCCCTTGTTCCTTCCTATTATTGCTTATACTCTCTCTACAACAAAATTAGAAATAAGGGCAAAATAGTTTCTGCTGGGTATTGAGGGGGTGGGGGGGAGAGGGAGGGGGCGGAGTGGGTGGTAAGGGAGGGGGTGGGGGCAGTGGGGAGAAATGAACCAAGCCTTGTATGCACATATGAATAATAAAAGAAAAAAAAAAGAAAAGGACATAGGTAATAAAGGGTGATAAGGCCAAACTATCAGAAGCGATATTCTCTGAGGCTTCCTGCTTCTCCTTCCTTCTTGCATGCTTGCGGGTGGCCTCCTTGCCGTTATCCTGAGATGATGGAAATAAACTGCATTGCTTTATCAGCATGGTACGAGCAGCAGTGCAGTAGCTGTCCAGACCTTCCTGGCTGTACTTGTGAATTTCCAGTCACAAAGCAATTCAGATTAAAGGGACTTCCTCTTTTATCGCTTCTCTCCCTTCTCCCTCTGCTGACAGGGAACATCGTCCTGATACCATAGGCATATTATCTCATCAGCTTTTCAAAAAGAAAACCTTTATAGCTTACAGAGGATTATGAAACAACCATATAATTCCATCCTTCTTAAGTGGTTTATCTGTGTTGATATGGGATAGGAGTGGGGGTAGATCCCTTCATGCACATCCTTTGCTTACAGTGGGTAAGAATGGGAAGGAGCACAAAATGTGTGTGTGTGTCCAAGAGGCAGTGACCTCTATAAGCATCCAGTGATAAGTACAAAATGAATGGTTTCAGATGATCTATTGTTTTGAATTATTTGTCTTTTCCTGTAGTAAGAAAAACATTTACAGATTGACTTTCTTTAGGCAAGGTCTTTATTAAGCCCTCTTTATTATAGAATGTTCTTAAACTACCACACATGGCATTTCTTCTAAGAAATTGTAAGTGGTTGGACAGGCTCCTTTTGAAAAAGTATTCTTCCTTGATGTCTGTCTGCCATTCTAGATGTAATTTTTCTCCTGCTTCTATTTATGATTTCTCTTGTCTCTCTCCTATTCCACTTCACATCTTCTCTTATACTTCTTTTCACTGTATTATATTATCTTTGAAGGCTGCTTACTTTCCATATAGAGCATAAAGACCCTTCTCCCTTTCCTTCATGAAAAGTAGTTTTCAAAAACAAAAATTTTCACACTCAGAAAGCATCACAAAAGTAGCTTGTTTCGAAACTAAAAAAAGAAACCCTTATGATGAGTTTCAGAATCTCAGAATGCTTATCCAAACCTCTCCAACTTTTGAGATTCATCAATGTCTAATAAGCGTGTCATTTGTAAATTGTATTAAGGAACAATCACACATCAAGCTCCCCATACAATTTAGAGTATTTAAACAGCCGTGGGGCCCTGATACACATTTTCAGGCATTTCAAATACTCAGCTGTAAAATGGTAGTCAACTTTCAAACAACACAGACACAAACAACTCAATATTTCTTTGGGTTGGCAGCTGCTTTGAATGATTCTGAGGGCTGTTTGATGTATATCACAAACTCTGTTTTTAGCCTTTTGTATCTTTTCTCTCTTTAGAGTTTACTTTCCTGACAGTGACAATAATGAAGCATCTGCAGGCAAGTAACCACAATGAGGATGTTTCCTATCTCACACTGAGTGAAAGTACTGAATATGTAGAGACTATGGCAGGGAGACGCTGGAGTCTTTCTAATGACTGCCTCCAATTGGGATTACTTTTTACTAAACTGACTTGTTCTTGGAAGCTTTAAAATTGAGTTAAGCATAGTGTGAACTTTGAAGAGAGGACCTGAGTTCAAGTCTTTATTCTGGGACTCACTTGTTCTAGAAACTTTATTAAGTTTCTTCTCATATCTAGACCTCAAGTTCCTAATAAAGGAATGGTAATGACTGAAGTAGTACCATGGCTGCTTGCGAATTGTTTGGCACACTGCCAGGGAAATAGTAAAGGTCCAATCAATAATATTTGTTATTCTTCTTTTAGTAGTTTTATCTTATACTCTCTTTTAATTTCACAAAAACTGCTGGCTATTTATGAAAACAGAATTAAAAGGAAATAAAAAAAGCAAACCTAATATCCTTCAGCTGCTGACATTGTATTCTACAACATTATTGATGATGATAATGAGCAGAATAGGCAAAGTCAGACTGCTGTGACAAACAACTCTAAAATCTCAGTTATGTCACAGTTCAGTGTCAATTGGAGAACTGTCTTTCCTTATTTTTTCCAGTACTGGAATGGAACTCAAGACCTTGTGCATTCTAGGCAAGTGCTCTACCACTGAGTTACATCCCCAGCTCCATTGACTCTCCTTGACAGATCCCTTAGAGCAACCATGGAATCCAGGCTTCTTTCCTCCTATAATATGGCTATTTCTGAGGTTCCATCTCAGGGAGAAAAGAAAGCATGAATTTTTATGGGTGAGCATGTATTGTCAAGTCTCAGATAGGGATACACCACTTGTCTTAACTTTGTACTTATGAGAATCAGTTGCATAGCAACAATATATACTGTGAACTCAAGAGAAAGAAATAGGATAGGTAAACATCTAGGCAGTCTATGCTACAACTATAATAATAGTGAGGAGAGAATGAGGGATCATTAGGGAATTTCTGTTATAGCTTGGTTAAGATGATGCAAATATTAAGCCACTTTCTCATAAAGATATCATTTGAACTTGTCTCAAAGACCAACATGTTTTTACTTGAGTCCTTTAGAATTAAGAGATAAACAGAGTTTTTTCTTTACCTGTGAATTATAAATGATTCCAAATAAGCTTCAGATTTTCTTGCATTTGGCCTTCATTCAGTCACTCATATATTCATTCATTTTACTCTGTAGAAACTTCTGAGGCAAGTGAGCATGCAACCTTCATTTCCCTTCAATTTAGTTAATTTGAATCAGACCTATGTAGAAAGGGAAGGGAATGAGAGGACTATAGCTACATACATTAACACAGATATAACTCATAAACATATATTTGAGCACAATAAGTGGTAAAAATATACTGTTTGCTTCTGTGTTCAGTACCTGAAGAAATGGAATACTGTATTGTTTCAAGAAAAGTAGGTGTATTAGTCAGCTCTATGTTGCTACAATAGAAAACCTGGGGCAACTAACTTCATAAAGAGAAAAGGTTTATTTAGCTCACAGTTTTGGAGATTTAAGGGCAATGTGCCTATACTGGCTCGGTTTTGATGAGAACCTCATGCCAAATGGCCAGTGCCAGAAGGCAATGTGTGTGCCAGGGGAAGAGGTCATATCTTAAGTCAGGAAACAGACAGGACTAGCTGGAGCCAAACTCAGTCATTCACAACAACTATCTCAGAAGAACAACCAAGGTGTCCCATTGGAACTAATTCCAGAGGACATGCCTCCAATGACCTAAGGATGTCCTATTAGGCCCCATCTTCCAAAGGTTCCAGTACCTCCCCATAGTGTCACTGTGAGGTTCAATACTTCAATCACAATGCACCCAAACTATAGCAGTAGGTCAGCTACAAAGTACACAGAGAAAATGGTGAATAAAAAATTCCAATTTTGGCATAATGTTTACCTCTATGATGAAGGGAAAGGAGCAATTCAAGAAAAGAAATTTGTGAGAATATTTGAAAGATCTAGGTATTTCCAATTTTGTGGTTGAAAAATTCATTTTGCACAATGCTCATTTTGTTCAGTCTTTAGGCTAGACAGATATGTTTTATACCCTCTTTTCTGAACATATTTAACAAAAAAAACAAAGGTAAAAGTAAACCTGTAAAAAAGGTCATCACCTTGTCCCTTGGTACTTTATTTCATAAGTTCATATTTGAATAGGAAGTACTTCAATGCACCATTTATATGTAGTCTCCAGATTATATTTCATTTTTAGAAAGACAATTAAATATCTGCTACCTAATTTCAAATTCAAACAAGATAAGCAAATCCCTAGCAGATATATAGCTTTATATCTAGTCCAAATCCACAATGCTGCATTTATCTGTTGTGTAACAAATCAGTCCAAAACTCAGTGACTACAAACAGCAAAAATCATTCTTTGTTTCATGATTTCTGCAGTATTTTTTGCTTCAGTATTCCAGGAAGCATGTGGCAGGATGCTTTTGGCTCAGGATCTCTCATGAGATTGTAGTAAGATGATACCTAGAGCTGAACTGTCTGGGAGCTGCCTGGGCATGTTCCCCTTCCTTAGTCTCAGAGCTTTTCCATGTGATCTCTCCATGTGGGCTAATTTGGGCTTCCTCACAGCATGGTGGCTTCAGGGTAGTCAGACTCCTTGCAAGGTGACTAAGGGCTCCAGAGTGTTTTCAATTGAGCAAGGCTGCAGCAGAATTGCTTTTTTATGCCTTCAGCTGGGAAGTCAGGTAATGTCACTTATGTTGTAGTCTGCTATTTACAAGTGCACCACAGGTCCTCCTAGAGTCTAGGAGAGAACAATTAGACTTCATCTCCTGTTGCAAGAATGGCATGTGGACAGGAGAGACTGCTGCAACTTCTTTGGAAAATATAACCTGCCAAACATGTGTAACTAGGATGGTGACAGTTTAATTTGTCACCCAAAAATAGACTAAAATGGAGTGTTATTAATAATTACACAGAGATAGGTGAATGTTTGGACTGTACTGGGATATAACATGACATATGGTCACCCTGGTAACAGGGCAATTAAGCTTAAGAATTGGATTGGACATTTCATACCTGAACATATTATTTAAAATACATCACTTTTAGGATCTGCCTCATTAGAATGCAGAACATTTATTTCACAGAGATAAAATATACAGACATCAGAAGATTTTTTTTAAAAGAGTAATCAGAATGGAAAAATGCTTTGTAATTGCTCTCTGTTCTTTCTCTCATTTTATCATGGCTAGGTCACCCTTCCCTCCCACAGAGAGTCAAATACTTAAAATTGCAAGTTGAGAATATTATCAGTGACACACACAACAGACATTTCAATGTCTCTGAACAACAGGCATTTAAACTCTATGCAGATATTCTTCTGGTTATTAATAGTCCTATTCTTGCTGAGGCTTTAACTCAGTGTTTCCCATATTGTGTTCCATGGAACATTAGAATAACAAGGTAGCTCACTGAAAGCATTTTCCTTAGTAAAAGCAATTTGAAATCCCTGTAAATTTTGCCCATCCCCTTGGGAGTCACAATTCATAGTATTAAAGGATCTGAGACATTGCACAATAAGAAACACGTTAAACTTTGTTCCTGGTTTAATTGAGAATTTCTAGAATTCATTTGACCATGGAAATAGTTTTCACCCCCTGGAAAGTACCAATTAACTGTTGTAGGATTAGAATTCTATGAAATACACTTTAGGGAACACTGCTTTAACCTAAACCAGAACATAAGTCTTTTCAACATTTATCAAGTAACTTGGAATGATCAAATGCAATTAAATCAATCATTTTATATATAGAAGAACCAAGAAATGGGCACTTGAACTGTGTTACTAACAGATTGATTATGTGTTTAAAAAAGTTTGTTACTTTGAAGCATAAGGGTTTAGATTAATAAATTTGCCCTGGGCTAAATTTTAATGAACATACTCATTGAATAAAATTTATTGTTTTAAAAAAGTACTTGTTAGTACCCACTACTAATGAGGACATTGTTCAATTGTATTTGCATTCTGTGCTTTCGTATGTAACACAGGCTTAAAGGCAGTCATAGGTTCTATATTTTTCTGTACATTTTAAGCTGTGCTAAATACCATTAACCTCCCAATTTTAGTGTAAGCTGCCCAAACAGGGTAGAAAACTATAAGTACACAAAGGGATTAGGGTTTTTTTAACACATGTTCAAGAGTTTCAAACAATTTAATAATACAGCGTGTTATCAAAATTTCAGATAACTAAGAAATCATTTTTAAGGATGGGAATCAAGCAAGCTATTATAAACATCTATAAGTAAACACATTCTAAAAATATGGTATCAATTCCAGTCTTTTTCTTTAGATATAAAAGGACAGATCTCTCATGCTCATGGATTAGTAGAATCAACATAGGGAAAACAGCTATATTACCAAAAGCAATCAACATGTTCAGTGTAATTCCCATCAAAATTCCAATGATATTTGTCACAGAGATTGAAAAATCAACCCTAAAGTTCATTTGGAAGCACAAAAGACTGCAAATAGCCAAGGCAATACTGAACAAAAAAGAGTAACACTGGAGGTATCACGATAGCCAACTTCAAACTATACTACAGAGCCATAGAAATAAAAACAGCATGGTACTGGCACAAAAACAGACATGAAGACCAGTGGAGCAGAATAGAGGACCCAAATATGAATACATGCAGCTATGCTCACTTAATTTTTGACAAAGGTACCAAAAACATATGATGGAGAAAAGACAGCCTCTTCAACAAATGTTGCTGGGAAAAGTGGTTATCTGCCTGCAGAAAACTGAAACTAGATTCATGTCTGTCACCCTGTACATGTATCAACTCAAAGTGGATTAAGGACCTTCATATAAGACTTGAAACTTTAAAGCCAGTTCAGGAAAGAGCAGGAAATACACTGGAATTAGTAAGCATAGGCAAGGATTTCCTAAATAGAACCCAAATGGCTCAGCAACTAAGAGAAAGGACTGATAAATGGGACTACATGAAATTGAAAAGCTTCTGCAAAACAAAAGAAATGGTCTCTAAATTGAAGAGGCTGCCTGCAGAATGTGAGAAAATCTTTGCCAGCTCTTTATCTGTCAAGGGATTGTTAACCAGAATATACAGGGAGCTCAAAAAACTGGGGGGAGGGCTAGAAGAGGGGTGGTGGTGGCCCAAACAATATATACACATGTAAGTAAATGTAAAAACAATAAAAGAAAAGAAAAAAACCCTAAATTCCCCCATAATCAATGACCCAATGAAGAAATGGGCAAAAGAATTGAACAGAGCTTTTTCAAAGGAAGAACTCCAAATGGACTGTAGGATTCCACCTCACTCCTGTTAGAATAGCTACCTCAAGAACATAATAAATGTTGATGAGGATACAGGGGAAAAAGGAACCCTCATACACTGCAGCTGGGAACGTAAATTAGTACAACCACTATGAAAAACAGTATGGAGGCTCCTCAAAATAACTAAACATAGATCTGTCATATGATTCAGCAATTCTATTCCTAGGGATATACCCAAAGAATGTGAATCAGGTTACAACAAAGGCTACTGTACACCCATGTTTATTGCAGCACTATTCACAATAGCTACGCTATGAAAACAGCCAAGATACCCCACTATTGATGAGTAGATTAAGAAAATGTGATATTTATATACAATGGAATATTATTTGGCCACAAAGAAGAATGAAATTTTGTTTTTTGTAGGTAAATGGATAGAACTGGAGAACATCATATTAAGTGAAATTAGCCAGGTTCAGAAGGCTGAAAGTCACATCTTTTCTCTCATATGTGGAATATAGCTCTAATACAAATATAGCAATATTATGAAAAGCATGTAACACAAATGGGAAGTCACATACGAAAGGAGGATGGTAAAAGAAGTTAAGAAAGTGAATATAGTTGATGTACTCTCCATACAAGAATGAACATAGAATTTTTAAACTGGTGGAAACCACCATAAGAAAGGGACCAAGGTAAAAAGAAAAATAGAGGAGATTAACCATATCGGTCTATAATGCATACATACATGGAAGTGCCAGAAGGAAACTTCCTGTGTAGTTATCTTAAACAAGCAAAAATGTCATTTTTTAAAAATTTATTTATTTATTTAAATTTTATTATTCATATGTGCATACAAGGCTTGGGTCATTTCTCCCCCCTGCCCCCACCCCCTCCCTTACCACCCACTCCGCCCCCTCCCTCTACCCCCTACCCCCTCAGTACCCAGCAGAAACTATTTTGCCCTTATTTCTAATTTTGTTGTAGAGAGAGTATAAGCAATAATAGGAAGGAACAGGGTTTTTGCTGGTTGAGATAAGGATAGCTATACAGGGCATTGACTCACATTGATTTCCTGTGCGTGGGTGTTACCTTCTAGGTTAATTCTTTTTGATCTAACCTTTTCTCTAGTTCCTGGTCCCCTTTTCCTATTGGCCTCAGTTGCTTTTAAGGTATCTGCTTTAGTTTCTCTGCGTTAAGGGCAACAAATGCTAGCTAGTTTTTTAGGTGTCTTACCTATCCTCACCCCTCCCTTGTGTGCTCTCGCTTTTATCATGTGCTCAAAGTCCAATCCCCTTGTTGTGTTTGCCCTTGATCTAATGTCCACATATGAGGGAGAACATACAATTTTTGGTCTTTTGGGTCAGGCTAAGCTCACTCAGAATGATGTTCTCCAATTCCATCCATTTACCAGCAAATGATAACATTTCGTTCTTCTTCATGGCTGCATAAAATTCCATTGTGTATAGATACAACATTTTCTTAATCCATTCGTCAGTGGTGGGGCATCTTGGCTGTTTCCATAACTTGGCTATTGTGAATAGTGCCACAATAAACATGGGTGTGCAGGTGCCTCTGGAGTAACCTGTGGCACAGTCTCTTCGGTATATCCCCAAGAGTGGTATTGCTGGATCAAATGGTAGATCAATGTCTAGCTTTTTAAGTAGCCTCCAAATATTTTTCCAGAGTGGCGTACGAGTTTACATTCCCACCAACAGTGTAAGAGGGTTCCTTTTTCCCCGCATCCTCGTCAACACCTGTTGTTGGTGGTGTTGCTAATGATGGCTATTCTAACAGGGGTGAGGTGGAATCTTAGCGTGGTTTTAATTTGCATTTCCTTTATTGCTAAAGATGGTGAGCATTTTTTCATGTGTTTTTTGGCCATTTGAATTTCTTCTTCTGAGAAAGTTCTGTTTAGTTCACTTGCCCATTTCTTTATTGGTTCATTAGTTTTGGGAGAATTTAGTTTTTTAAGTTCCCTATATATTCTGGTTATCAGTCCTTTGTCTGATGTATAGTTGGCAAATATTTTCTCCCACTCTGTGGGTGTTCTCTTCAGTTTAGAGACCATTTCTTTTGATGAACAGAAGCTTTTTAGTTTTATGAGGTCCCATTTATCTATGCTATCTCTTAGTTGCTGTGCTGCTGGGGTTTTGTTGAGAAAGTTCTTACCTATACCTACTAATTCCAGAGTATTTCCTACTCTTTCCTGTATCAACTTCAGAGTTTGTGGTCTAATATTAAGATCCTTGATCCATTTTGAGTTAATCTTGGTATAGGGTGATATACATGGATCTAGTTTCAGTTTTTTGCAGACTGCTAACCAGTTTTCCCAGCAGTTTTTGTTGAAGAGGCTGCTATTTCTCCATTGTATATTTTTAGCTCCTTTGTCAAAGACAAGTTCGTTATATTTTTGTGGCTTAATATCTCGGTCCTCTATTCTGTTCCACTGGTCTTCATGTCTGTTTTTGTGCCAGTACCATGCTGTATTTATTGTTATTGCTTTGTAATATAGTTTGAAGTCAGGTATTGTGATACCTCCTGCATTGTTCTTTTGACTGAGTATTGCCTTGGCTATTCGTGGCTTCCTGTGTTTCCATATAAATTTCACGGTAGATTTTTCGATCTCTTTAATGAATGTCATTGGAATTTTGATGGGAATTGCATTAAACATGTAGATTACTTTGGGGAGTATCGACATTTTTACTATGTTGATTCTACCAATCCATGAGCATGGGAGATCTCTCCACTTTCTATAGTCTTCCTCAATCTCTTTCTTCAGAAGTGTATAGTTTTCCTTATAGAGGTCTTTCACATCCTTTGTTAGGTTTACACCTAGGTATTTGATTTTTTTTTGAGGCTATTGTAAATGGAATTGTTTTCATACATTCTTTTTCAGTTTGCTCATTATTAGTGTATAGAAATGCTAATGATTTTTCTATGTTGATTTTATATCCTGCTACCTTGCTATAGCTATTGATGATGTCTAGAAGCTTCTGAGTAGAGTTTTTTGGGTCTTTAAGGTATAGGATCATGTCGTCTGCAAATAGGGATATTTTGACAGTTTCTTTACCTATTTGTATTCCTTTTATTCCTTCTTCTTGCCTAATTGCTCTGGCTAGGAATTCCAGTACTATGTTGAAAAGGAGTGGAGATAGTGGGCATCCTTGTCTGGTTCCTGATTTTAGAGGGAATGGTTTCAGTTTTTCTCCATTAAGTATAATGCTGGCAGTAGGTTTGGAATATATAGCTTTTATAATGTTGAGGTACTTTCCTTCTATTCCTAGTTTTCTTAAAGCTTTTATCATGAAATGGTGTTGGATCTTATCAAAGGCTTTTTCTGCATCTATTGAGATGATCAAGTGGTTTTTGTCTTTGCTTCTGTTAATGTGGTTTATTACGTTTATTGATTTTCATATGTTGAACCACCCCTGCATCCCTGGGATGAAGCCTACTTGGTCGTGGTGAATAATTTTTTTGATGTGTTGTTGAATTCGGTTTGCCATTATTTTGTTGAGGATTTTTGCATCAATGTTCATTAAGGAGATTGGCCTATAGTTCTCCTTTTTGGAGGTGTCTTTGCCTGGTTTTGGGATAAGTGTAATACTGGCTTCATAAAATGTGTTCGGCAGTTTTCCTTCTCTTTCTATTTCGTGGAACAATTTAAGGAGGGTTGGTATCAGTTCTTGTTTAAAGGTCTGATAGAATGCAGCAGAGAATCCATCAGGTCCTGGACTTTTCTTTTTGGGGAGACTCTTGATTGCTGCTTCAATTTCATTTTGTGCTATAGATCTATTCAGGTGACTAATTTCCTCTTGGTTCAGTTTTGGATGATCATATGTATCTAGAAATCTGTCCATTTCATTATAATTTTCAAATTTATTTGAATATAGGTTCTCAAAGTAGTCTCTGATAATTTCCTGGACTTCCATGCTGTTTGTTGTTATCTCCCCTTTTGCATTCCTGAGTCTACTAATTTGGGTTTTTTCTCTCCTCATTTTAGTCAGGTTTGCCAGGGGTCTGTCGATCTTGTTTATTTTTTCAAAGAACCAACTTTTTGTTTCATTAATTCTTTGTATGGTTTTTTTGGTTTCTATTTTGTTGATTTCAGCTCTTATTTTTATTATTTCTCTCCTTCTATTTGTTTTTGGATTTGCATGTTCTTGTTTTTCTAGGAGTTTGAGATGTATCATTAGGTCATTGATTTGGGATCTTTCAGTCTTTTTAATATATGCACTCATGGCTATAAACTTTCCTCCCAGGACTGCCTTAGCTGTGTCCCATAGGTTCCGGTAGGTAGTGTTTTCATTTTCATTGACTTCCAGGAACTTTTTAATTTCCTCTTTTATTTCATCGATGATCCATTCTTCATTAAGTAATGAGTTATTTAGTTTCCAGCTGTTTTCATGTTTTTTGTCTTTACTTTTGTTGTTGAGTTCTACTTTTACTGCATTGTGATCAGATAGTATGCACGGTATAATTTCTATTTTCTTATATTTGCTGAGACTTGCTTTGTGTCCTAGGATATGATCTATTTTGGAGAAGGTTCCATGGGCTGCTGAGAAGAATGTATATTGTGTAGAAGTTGGATGAAATGTTCTGTAGACATCTACTAGGTCCATTTGATCTATTGCATATTTTAGATCTTGGATTTCTTTATTGATTTTTTGTTTGGATGACCTATCTATTGATGATAATGGGGTGTTAAAGTCTCACACAACCACTGTGTTGGCGTTTATATATGCTTTTAGGTCTTTCAGGGTATGTTTGATGAAATTGGGTGCGTTGACATTGGGTGCATATAGGTTGATAATTATTATTTCCTTTTGGTCTATTTCCCCTTTTATTAGTATGGAATGTCCTTCTTTATCTCGTTTGATCAATGTAGGTTTGAAGTCTACTTTGTCAGAGATAAGTATTGCTACTCCTGCCTGTTTTCAGGGGCCATTGGCTTGGTAAATCTTCTTCCAGCCTTTCATCCTTAGCCTATGCTTATTTCTGTCGGTGAGGTGGGTCTCCTGTAAGCAACAAATTGTTGGATCTTCCTTTTTAATCCATTTCATTAAGCGGTGCCTTTTGATGGGTGAATTAAGTCCACTAACATTAAGTGTTAGTACTGATAGGTATGTGGTGATTCCTGTCATTTAGTTGTCTTAGTTGTTTGAAGGTTTGATTGTGTGTATCTAAGTTGAGGTTACTCTCTACTTTCTTGCTTTTTCTTTTCCTGTGGTTTGGTGCTGCCTGTCTTTTCATGGTTAAGTTGGGTTTCACTTTCTGTGTGCAGAATCCCTTGAAGAATCCTTTGTAGTGGTGGCTTTGTGGTCACATATTGTTTTAGTTTCTGCTTATCATGGAAGACTTTTATTGCTCCATCTATTTTGAATGATAGTTTTGCTGGGTAGAGTATCCTAGGGTTGAAGTTATTTTCATTCAGTGCCCGGAAGATCTCACCCCATGCTCTTCTTGCTTTTAATGTTTCTGTTGAGAAGTCTGCTGTGATTTTGATGGGTTTACCTTTGTATGTTACTTGTTTTTTCTCTCTTACAGCCTTCAATATTCTTTCCTTAGTTTCTGAACTTGTTGTTTTAATGATGATATGTCGTGGGGTAGTTCTATTTTGATCTGGTCTGTTTGGTGTCCTGGAGGCCTCTTGCATTTGTATGGGAATATCTTTCTCTAGATTTGGGAAATTTTCCGTTATTATTTTGTTGAATATATTACGCATTCCCTTCGCTTGCACCTCTTCTCCTTCTTCGATGCCCATGATTCTCAAGTTTGGTCTTTTGATGGAGTCGGTCAGTTCTTGCATTTTCTTTTCACAGGTGTTGAGTTGTTTAATTAATAGCTCTTTGGTTTTTCCTTTAATTACCATTTCATCTTCAAGTTCTGAGATTCTGTCTTCTATTTGTTCTATTCTGCTGGATTGGCCTTCCGTTTTGTTTTGCAGTTCTGTTTTGTTCTTTTTTCTGAGGTTTTCCATATCCTGGCTGTTTTCCTCTTTTATGTTGTCTATTTTTGTTCTGAGTTCATTTATCTGTTTATTCATCATGTTCTCTCTTTCACTTTGGTGTTTATACAGTGCTTCTATGGTTTCCTTTATTTCTTCTTTTGTTTTTTCAAATTCTCTATTTTTGTTGTCTTGGAATTTCTTGAGTGTCTCATGTACATTTTGGTTGAGCATATCCAGTATCATCTCTAAAAATTCTCATTGAGTACCTGTAGTATGTCTTCTTTTAAATTATTCTTGTGGGCTTCATTGGGTCCTTTGGCATAGTTTATCTTCATTTTGTTGGAGTCTGGATCTGAGTACCTGTTTTCTTCATTCCCCTCTGGTTCCTGTACTAATTTTTTGCTGTGGGGAAACTGGTTTCCCTGTTTTTTCTGTCTTCCCATCATTGTCTTTGGTGTTGTTACTGTCCCTGTACTGTGTGCAATTAAGTATTTTCTAGCTTGTAATAATAACAATGGTAATATTTAGAATGGAAGGGTGAGCTGAGATGGAAAGCAAGAAGTTAAAGAAATGGGAAAAACAAATACACAGACTGGAGGGAGAAAACAGAACAAGGTGTCAGACAAGAAGATTTCAAAGGTGTAAACAGGGAGCTTTAGTGTACTAATCGACAGTAAGCTGAACAGACATTACAGAGACAGAGAGAGGATTGAAAATCAAAAATAAAAAAAATGAAGGTAAGAATAAAAATAAAAAATAAGTAAATGAAAGAAAAATCTATTTATAAAAATGTTTTAAAATAAAATGAAAAAATAGAAAATTAAAAAAAAACCAAAAAACCAAAAAACCTCCAAGTTCAAATGCAGTGAAGTCACAGTCTCCAATCCTAGAGATGGTGCCTCAGATGTTGTTCTGTAGTTGTCTCATCAAAGGGGACGCATAAAGAAGAACAAAACTACACACACACACACAATAATAACCCCACCAAGTGTCCCAAGTTCAAATGCAATACAGTTTCAGTAAGTTTTTCAGCTTGCAGGTGTAATTCGGTTGTTCTCTCATCAAAGGTAGGGAGACAAAAAAAAAATAAAAAAGAGTCTGGAGACAGTTCTGAGAATGGTTTCTGCAACTGTGGATTGCCTGCCCGCTGTTGTCAGTCTGCTGTTGCTGGAGGCATTATTTATGCAGATCTCTGGGGTGAGCTTAGCACTCACCTGGACCTGCAGGCTTTGTTGCTCAGATTTCTCCTGTGCTTGAGACTCTGCTACAAGCTTTCCCCTTTCCAAGCACTGGGAAAGGTGACACTGCACCCGCGTTCTCAGGCCTGCGTGTTTATTTACAGTTCATGTGGGAGGTGGGTCTTCCCCCCTCTCCTGTGCAGTTCTCCTCCCACCGCCACTTTCACAAGCTTTCCCGCTCCTGGTTACTGGGCGGTGCTGCTGCTCCTGCCAGCCGCCATGTTTGTTTACAGTTCACATGGGAAGTGGGTCTTCCCTCCTCTCCTGTGGAGTTTTCCTCCCTCCACCACTCTCACAAGCTTTCCCTGCTCCTGGTTGCAGGGCGCGCCCCGCTCCTGCCAGAGGCTCTCCGGCCCGCCCGGCTTGTTTATTTACAGTCCCAGGAAGGATTCCCTTCCCCCAATCTTCAGCGCTCAGTGCGCCCCACCCTCTTTCCTTCGTGTCTTATTTTTTCTTATTGCTTATTACTCAGTTTCTCTTTTTTCCTGGGGTGGAGGTCAGTCTGTCCAGGGGGCTATGCTGCTCTGGCCCAGGCTTGTCTGTGGGAGTACTGCAGTACCACGAAGCTCACCTGGTCCGCGTCTTCCCAAGCCGTATGGGCACCGGCCACTGGCGGCCCGGGGGCCCTCCTTGTTTCTCCATTTAACGTGAAGTGGAGATTCTCTGAGCCAGCAGGAGGTGTGGAGGGGTCAAAGTTATGCCTTTTCTCTGTGATTATGCCTGCAAAGTGTGTCTCCGGTGTCTCTCCAAGATTTCACTATAGGGGGCTCGCTTTCTGCTTCCTCCCTCTAGCCGCCATCTTGGAATGGAAAAAATGTCATTTTTTTCCTTCTACAAAATTGGAGAACAGGAGGGCAGAACAGGTCCTGCCTAGGGGGATTGACACTGATGGGAGGGAGGAGGGGGTAGAGAAATGGCATAGTAGGGTAAATATGGTACAAATACTGGGTACACATGTATGTAAATGGAAAAATGATACCTGAGAATGGCAGAGGGAGTGAATTCAAGTATGATACATTTGATATATTGCAAGAACTTTTGTAAATGCCACAATGTACCCCCTCCTAGAACAACAATAAAAAGTAAAAGATAAAAAACCAAAAGGACACTAACAAGGAAATTTATTGAAATTCTATAACAAAGAAATTCTATAAAATGCTCGATATAAAGACCATAAATCATGAAAAGTCAAGTTATATTCTTATTAAAATATCATATGTTTATCTGACCTATTATACATATACTTTATGTCAATGGATTTACTGCAAATAGAGAATTGAAACTATCTTGAAAATTTTGCAGTGATCATAAGTCAAATCAGATAATAGATTATTTACAAACAACTTTAAAGAGAACGTTTTACTATCAAACAAAAAATGTACCATATTATATATCATTTAAAATCATCTATAAATAGTTGAATACTTCTAGGCTTGACAATGAGTTAATATGTAAACACATTCATAACTTGTCCTTTCAAGAAACATTCAACTTCTGAGAGGCAGTTCGGGTTAGGGGTTCCCTGGAATCACATTGCTGGCATTTATTAATTCACTCAATGAATGCTTTTTGTGTGCCTAACATATGTTGGGTGATGTTCTAGATACTGTGTACTACAGATGGCCTTATGGAGCTTAAATTCCAGTGATGGAGACAAAAAATAGAGATAAGTGTGTTGATGAATAATGTGTGATAGGGAAAAAGCTAAAGAAGAATAGGAAAGGTCAGTTTTATAATTATAGGTAGGAGACCTTGGAAGTTCTTATTAAGAAGGGGATGTTTGAGTAATACCTGGAGGTAATGAAAGAGTGATCTGTGAGTACATACTTGGAAAGAGCACTTCAGTCACAGGAACACAATTGCAAAGGCTCTGAGGCAGGAGTATTTGTATATTAAGCAAGGAAATGTGAGGAGTACCAAGTAACTGACACTGAATGAGAAAGAAGTAGGAAATGAGGTCACAGAGTTGGGGGTAGGGACAGATAATGTAGGGCTGTGAAGGCCAATACAAAGACTTTGGCTTTTACTCTGAGATGCCAGAGTCATAGGAGAGTTTGAAGCAGAGGATATACTTCCTCTATGTTTTAATAGGATCATTTTGGCTTCTAGTTTGAGAATAGAATGAAAGGGGGTCTGAGCAACCATAAGGATGCCCTCACTACAACCTAAGATGGAAAAAAAGGCGGGAAGTACAGTTCTGGTGAGAATGATGAGGATAATAGAAGAAGATCAGGAGGTACTTTTGGACATGTGAAGTTTGGGAAGGTTAAGTAGAAATGTTACAAAGTTGATGGGTATATGAAGCTACGGTTTAGAAGAGAAGTTTAGGTTGGGGTTTGAAATCTGGTTCTGACCTTCACAGTCTGTGTAGTCTTAGGGAAGATCAGTTTCCTTGCTTGCACAATTGGGAGGATTAAATAAATTCATCCATGCAACATGCTTAGCCTCATGCCTGACATGGTGTAAGCATACAATAAACATGGATACATTGTTGTTATCTTAAGAGGCATATAGATGATGTTCTTTCAGTCTGACTCTGATTTCAGTGTGCTTAAATTTCTCCATCTCACAAATGTTATCATTTGATTTGCTCAAGATTGAAACTTCCACATTACCTTTGAATATTGAGTTGGTTCTTTCCTCAATATGCCACATTAATCCAACTCTCACCTCCCTTTCTTATTTTCATCCTCTGACTAAAGAGGTCCTCCAAGTGCAAAACAACGCAGGCTTTGCCACAAGAAAACTTCAAGGACTCCTTTCATATGCACCATAATGAGAATAAACACCACTGGGGAAATGCAGTCCCGGGGGAGGGGCTATACTACAAGCTTTATCTGTGAATTCTTTTCAATGTACTCCAAGAAGTGGGAATATGGCTTGAATGGCTAGCAACATAGGCTTTAAACTTAGACATGTGTGTCTTTCAATCTAGCACCACATTAACATCCTGGATAACTTAGAGAACCTCTTAAGTCTCACTTACTACTCTTTGGAATAAATATCACATTATTCACCAGCCAGAGTCCTGATGATAATTAAATAATGCACAAAAGAAATAGTGCCTTGCACACAGTATGTGAGCAACTTTTTGCAGAACCTGTGTGTATGAAGCCCTTTCTTCCTTTATTATCCAAATATGTTTCTTTCCTTCCATCAGACCAGTCTACTTCCCAGGACCCTATGAACCCCATACTCATCTCCTACTCTTAAGACTTTTGACTTTGCCCATTTTCCTTTCCTCTCTAAAAACAAGTTAAAATCAAATCCTACCTCCTCCATGAAACTTTTCCCTTCTTCTCTTGACAGCTAATAGCAACCTCTCCCTTCTCTAAAATCCCAGGTTTCTTCTGTTCATATCATCCATTTCATACACATTGCTACTTTATCAGACCAGGTTATGAATGCAGACCCTACCAATTTGGGCTGGACTGCTTTGCCTTGGTCAAGTTTCCTATAAGATGATGATAGCAATAATACCTATGTCTAAGATTGTCATGAGAAACAGATGGGACAACATAAATAACTTGTTTATGATGAGTAATGAATAAAACCAACTCTTGTTTCCTTTTCTTCATGTACCTTACTTCTAACTACATTGTAAGATTCTGAAGAGCAGGGACTCCATGTGGGTGCCATTTATTTGTATCTGTCATAGAATCTAGCAAATGTTTTTCAAACTATTTTGATAGTAATTCATAAGAAAAATGATTTGAATTATGCCTTAGTCCACTCATCGATCTCACATATAAATTCACATATATCTGCATACAAGTAGATATACATATAAATGAACATTCACACATTCTAAGAAAGCTTCATAAAAAAAGAAAGCTACTGTGTGAGATGCAATGTGCTATATTTTATTCTTTTTATTCCATTCTATTTCATTAAAAATCCAGTTGCATCCACAAAATTGCTTTCAAGACCCACTAATAGGTTTGACTGTGAGTTTGAAAAGTGAAACACACTGGATTATCACATCATAGATACCACATATTTGTTGAATATGTATTTGTGACATGGAAAATTTCCTCACAGTCTCTTATCCCAGTATCCTTAGCAATCTCCCTGCCAAAAAGGATCAGACAAATGAGATATGCACTTTGCACTTGGTAACTCGGATTCTGGGTCATTCTGTATTTGAGACGTGTCCTTTCCATAAACCACACAGCATAAATATGCTATGGACTCTGACATCCCACTTACAGTTTCAGTGGGTGTCATTACACACTGGTCTTCTGCTGTCATAAGCCACTTTGCCAGTGCATTCAGCTATATAAAGCCCTCAGGGTCTGGGCCGATTGGGCACTTTGTCCTCTATATCCATTTGACATTTATTTTCCTAGAACTCTCACTCATTTCCTGCTTCTTACCTGTTCTGTATTAGACGTTCATACAGGCATAAAATAGACTTACTCTTTCCATTTTTAATCACAACTCAAATTGAGAATTAATTGATTCTTTCAAAAAAAAAAAAAACAGGAAGCACAAAGGAGAACTGTTGCCATATAGGGCCTGCATTTTCTTCATGCATCATTTCTGGCCCAGGAGACCACTTTGCAATTCTGATTACTACACTCCAAGGAAAATCTGAGATTTTCTCCAGAGTTCATCTAAAACTGATCAATGTCTCCAAATGAAACCACTTCCTAAACCTTCTGCCTGAGGCTTTGCAAGCCCAAAGTAAGAAAGAAAGTGTTTCAGGCACACCCACTAATCTCTCCCCCACACTTTCGAGAGTTCTACTCTTACAAAATTATAGCCCCTGGCAGGGAGGACCCTGGCACTGTACTGAAAAATGATTGGACTAACTGAAATTAAAGCAGTATGTGGCTGGAAATTAACTGCTTCGTACTGTGCATTAGAAATATGTAAAAATTACTGCCCACCTGGCCTGTACTAAGTGAGGTATATCAGCAGCCCAAAGAAGCCTGGGCCACAAACTGTAAATAAAACTTTGGGGTATATTTGAAATAGGTTCATTCTGACACCAGACATAGTATTGCAAAATGCAGCATGTTAGATATTCATACATAGTTGCAGCTTATGTAAAACAAATTAAGCAGATTTAATCATTTATACTTTGTTAGTTAGGTATTCTACCACTTGAGCCACTCCACCAATCCTTGTATGTTTTGTAGTGTTTATCACATATGAGTAAAATGAGATCAAAAAGAAAAACGCTATTCCTCAACATCCTAAAGACCTAGAAAAATTGAACCAAACCTGAGTTGACTGCGTAGAAATATTTTAAAAAGAGACAAAGGAGTTTTGCACATATTAATTGTGCCCTTGAGCAACACTTGTTTTCATTTCTGTATCTATTTCTTGCTTAGCACATAGTAGGCATCCTATAAATCATCAGATACCTTTTTAAAGTGTAAATTATTGTCACTTTAAGCCTCTACAAGAAGAATCAGGTACTGGAATTTTATTAGCATTAACACAGACATTCTACGTTCTTTGCTTACATGGGAATACAAAAATGAAGAGATAGACCAATGTTGTAAATGTCCTTGAAAAAAATCTCCTGTTTAGTAAGGATAATAAATATAAACTGTTAATTATAACAACTATAATGAGATACAGTAAATGTTTTTATAGAATTTAGAAAGATCTATGGCAACACATAGGAAAAAATGATGACAAAGTCAGGGAGTTCTTCACTGAAAGAAGGGTATTTGGATTACATCTTACCATAGATGACACATTTTCCCCTTTCTGTACCATACAGAGATGCACTGTTTCACAGTATGGTCTATTCTGTCATAGACACCTGAGTTCAATCTCAACTTCACCCTGTATAAGGCACTTTTCAGCTACTCAACCTCAGTCTTTTGATCTGTAGAAGAAAGATAGTAATAGTATCCACTTCATAGTGTTGTTTGTACAAATATATTGAGATGATTACTGTTGAGTGATGTTGGTACCCTCCTTACATTCCCTTACCTTTACCTCTTCAGTGAAAGCTGGCCTCACTTCAACCTGTGCATTTTGCTGGAGGGCTTTGCTTTGCTGGTCATCAGGGCTTACTTTGCCTCCCCACAGGGAGGCCAGAAGTAATTAGAGAATTAACATTTCACAGGAGCAATTGTCAAGTCAATGACTGATAGGAATTATGGCATAAACACCCCAGCTCCCTTAAACCTTTAACTAGGAAAAGTCTGAGGCATATGTTTTGTGTAGTTTCCCAGGGTCTCTTTGAAGGATTAAGCTCTTGTTTCCTACAGTGGAAGCAGGTTTTACAATGTACTTTTTTTTTTTTTACTATCCCTTCCTTAAACCAATGTTCCCTGTACTTTCCAAATAAACCAATAGTTGGGGAATCTTTGAGACTTTGTGTCTGGAAAAACCCAAGCAATGATCACAGCCCTTGGCACATGAAGAAATAGAAAGCGATGAGTGAATACTGTGTGATAGAAGAGTAACATATTGTTTCCTTCTGATTAGGTATCTCACACAGCCCTTCAGCTGCCTCTAGGCTAAAACTGTTGAGAAATCAGGCACAGCACAGCAGATACACCCTTTCAATCTTCGTACTTTGCCAAATTGCTGGGAGGGGGGGTCCATTATAAGCATGTATACAAGACTACTTGTGAATAATGCAAACTCCTGCTTCTCTACTTTGCTTTTCCTCATTTTTCATTGTGAAGACTCTTTTGTGGATTACATACTCAAACACAAAATCTCAT
Source organism: Castor canadensis (assembly GCF_047511655.1). NCBI lineage: Eukaryota > Metazoa > Chordata > Mammalia > Rodentia > Castoridae > Castor > Castor canadensis. Next base: position 122,989,751 of record NC_133405.1, on the reverse strand, counting down.
TACCAATTTTTTGGCTTACTAGCTAATACTCAGGAAAACAGATGCCAAATGGATTTTATCACTCACCTTTGGAACCATGCCCATGGGTGTATGTAATAAACAGAATCAAAGAATAATAGCATTCTAGAACTGAAAAGGGACTTGCAGATCATGTAGTCCTAACCTATTATTTATAGCTGGAAAAACTGACTCAGAAAGGTAAATGCCTTTTCTATGACAACATGGCCAGAAAACTTATTCTGTGACTGCTCTAGAACCCAGACAAATAGTGAAGTCAGATATGCCAGGATAATCTTCCTTATTCCCTTGTGTCCTCAGCACCATCCCAATTGTTCTTCTATGATTTCTTCTATTTAGGATGATCAATTTGTGGGTGTTCCCCTTCTCTCTGTCAGATCTGTTTATAGAAAAGAGTTTGAAATCATTCATAGGAAAAAAAACTGGGAGCAGCTTCTGTGGGGAGTGCAGTAGGAGAAGCACAGTTGTACTCAATGTTCTGTAGGCTGAGTTCTGCACAGCCCCAGCCACAGAATAAGGCTACAGTAAGATGCAGAGCAACTGCTTTTCCTAAGGTGTTTATGTCAAATAAACTGTAGGCTGAGATTTGGCACAGCCCCAGCCACAGAAGAGAGCGAAAAGGCGAGATGCAGCTCAGCTGCTTTTCCTAAATTGTTTAGAAACAGGAATTCAGGTTCCTCTTGTTACAATGTCACGCCGCCCCTCCCTGAGAACCAAGAACTGTTGCTCCACCTCCTTATTTACCACTGGATATAAAAGACTAGCTGAAGGAGGATGTGAGGCTTTTGGCTTTTGGATGAAGGGAGGTTTTTTGATAAAGAGAGGATTGTTGAAGGGGGTTTTGGCTGAAGGGAAAGTGCTGGAGGGAGATTGTTGAAGGGGGAAAATGGATTGCTGACAGGAAAAAGAATTGTTGAAGGGAAATGAATTGCTGAAGGAGAATTGCTAAAGGGGAATTGCTAAAGAGGGGTTGATAGAAAGTAAGCACTGAGAACATTACACATAGGCTTTAGAAAAGATAAGCTACAGAGAATGTGGGACAGTGCAAGTCTGGGGGCAAGACTTAAAAAGAGATTATGCTGAAGAAAAGCTAAGAGAAAACATGGGACAGAGCGAGTCTAAGGAAAGAAGTTTTAAAGAATAGTGAACCAAGGTTTTAAAGAAAACTTTAGAAGCAAGGTTTTAAAGAACTGTAAAGGAGTAAGACCTTAAAGAATAGAGGTAGAGAAAGGAAACAAAATAAATGAAGAGAATAAAAGATAAAAGGAGCAATGAGGCCGCTGTGTGTCTCCATCTGAGCATCCAGCACACCTGACCCCAGCTTTCTGTCTGTCTGTCTATCCTGGGTCCTTTCTGCATCTCTTGTCACCCCCAGTTAGGCCCAGTTAGGTTCAGTAATAACAAAGGAGCAAGAAAAAGCTCATTCCAAGCTTCCATTGTGACATATATAAGAATATGTTATTTTAGTAGGAATAGAATTGTTAAACTAAAGATACTATGTATTACAGAAACCCAGGGGAGGTAAAGGAGGTAAATATGATTGTTCTTTGCATGCCTGAGAGATCTCTATTTGTTACATTCTCCTCTGAATATGTGTCCAATATCAGGTCTAATGTGCTTAACTACCAATGTTATGAGCTACTATGGATAAGAAGATATTTCATTTAAAAACTGAAGATGTACCAAAAGAATCTGTGATGGTAACCATTTCTAGCTCATCTTCCAAGTGGGAAGTGATCTTTCCCACAAAATAGATTTTCAATGCACAGAAAACAGGAATTATAAAGAGAAAAGTCCACCAAGAGAATATAGACACTGCTAGTATATAACAGAATTGTTGGGTAAACAGGAAGAAATAGAATCTGGCAGAAAATGTAGAGATTATGGGGATAAAAGGCAGTTCCTGAATGATTACTTGCCCTTTTTAAGTTTGAGTTTTCTCATCTGCCCTCCCCACCTCACAGGCATAGTGATTAGCATCAATTAAAGGACAAGTGTACATATTGCCAATATATGAGATGACACAGAGAGAATATATTGTTATGTTTTTTAAAAATGAGTGTATAAGGGTTTTTCATGTTATATTTAGAGTAATCTTTTTTGTTAAAGTTTAATTGTGTTATCAAATAATGCAGAAAGTCAAAACTGGCACTGAATGCTGGGGAAGAATGTGAGCTGTGACTATCACTTTTGAGCATCTCCATTATCTAAGTGGTGACTCTCCCCTATTTTCTACACTTTGGAAAGGTGATTATAAAATCACCAGTTTGTCACTACTGACTACAAATATTCATCAACTATTAATTTCAGATGTCTCAAAGTCCAAATGAGAAGCAGGGGAATATATTACAATCTTGGAGTTTTACAAGTGGAAGGAAGCTTTGTTAAGTTCTGTTATTTATTACATGAGATACTATGCCTTATTTGGGTTTCCCCATAAACAACTGTGAGTCAGGAGGAAGTGGGGAAGCGAGAAAAGGAAGAGCAGAAATTCAACATAGGTTGCTTTATCAAGACAGCTAAAAAATGTAAGAGATTGGAGCTTAATTCTATCATGGAAATTGTAGGGACCAGTGTACAGCATGTGGTCAAGGCAATGGAGCTGAAGTTTTTATATCCTCATTGTTTGAGGATTGCTCCCACAGGGCAATGATACCCAGCACTCTCAGACTTTTGCCATGGCAATGGGAAGAGCTCTGTCAACAAGAGTAGGCTCTCAAACATTCTCAGTTGGTGTTGGTGTTGCCAGATGGAAGTCAGGATGCTGTACTCTACATAGAGCGAGGAGATATAGGTAGGGCCTCTGTGTGTGTATGTGTGTGTGTGTGTGTGTGTGAGAGAGAGAGAGAGAGAGAGAGAGAGAATGAATGAGAATGAATCTGCTACATGACACCCTTTGAAGTGGCTGATCCAAGACTTAAATTTAGTTAAATTTAGGTCTTTAGACACCTAGCCTAGGCAAGGCACACAGCCTGCTATTATACATCACTCTTGTTGCCTACTAACCATGTCAGCTTCTGTATTAAATTCTTGGAAGAAGGCAGAAAATGTATAAGTAATTTCCCAAAATATTTATGTTGAAAATGCAGAATGGTGGCTATGCATTGGTATTAGCTTGGTGTTTTAAAGAATTAATTTTCAAAAGTGACATAAGGTCAGTAACACTTTTGGAGAATTTATAACTCAATTTCAATAAACAAGTCTATGGTTGCTTTAATGACTAAAGATTATATTTTATTTGTTTTAAAGAATACTACACCTATATCAGAAGAGGCACCTAGAAATTCAATATTCAACTATGATTCAGGAACACTCACAAAAACATTTCTGCCAATGTCTATGTGTTTACTATTGGCAGTAGAAGCTCACAGGCTTTATCACTGTTCCCAAGTCCACATTGTTTATAAAGGAAATTCATCATTTACATTCTGTGACAAAATAGTATTTAGATTTTATACCACCTTATTTATTGCATGTCTCTAAGTCCTAACTCATTTTTCTACAAGGAATGCAGGTGACATGGTAATTCAAGCTTGATATGGTTAAAAATCATGCAAGTAGCTCACATAGTAACATGGTGGGGTTGAAATAATAACAATAAAACACAAGGATACATATTAAACACCATATTTAATAATATCAATTCATCTGTAATGAGAAACAAAAATTTAAAAAATATTTTCAATCATTAGTAGCCCTATTGTCACCTAGGAAGATGTGGTATATCTTTAGGGATATGAATTCCCCTCCTAAACTAAACTAAAACATAACTAGTCTGGTATAAGAGCATTACCTCTGGCTCCTTCCTAAGCCATGTGGAGTGAGTCAAGACTGCTTCATGGCTGGAGAAACTCTGATCACCAGTTGCTGGTGGCCCAAACACACCGTGGCTTTATCTCCTTTTGATGAGTCCAGGAAGCCACACAGAAACCATCTGTGAGAGAAAATTTATTCCTTCTCCCAATCTACTTCTCTTGCCCCAGGAAGTTTAGGCAGATGTTCACTTTTGAGGAAAATAGGCATTAGTGCTTCCTCCTCATTAATCATATAGCTCACTGGGTGTCATTTAGCAAGAAAACACTGTATATCCCTTAAAGAGTTGAATAATGATGACACAAAATCCTGTAGTAGACAATGCAAAAGGATTGTTCCACTGTTTTTAAAGTATAAAATTAATCCAATCTTATAAACAAATGTTAAAGAGAATTTCATCCCTCCAGAATATCTTTCCTTAATGTTGTTTTAAATTTAATTAGCACTGACTTTAAAAATAATCTCTCTGTCCTTTAGGAACTCAATATTCATAATTAGACTAATTCTGAGCTGAGTCTAAATAATGATATTGTGGAGTCTCTCAAAGCTGGAAAAGAGAGCTCAAAAAGAAGTCCTGTCATATAAATCCAGGTGACTTTCTCTTTAGTTTTGACAGCACAAGTAGTTGAAAATGCACATTCCATAAAAAAATAGAGAAAGCCCTGTACTTAAACTTTGTTGCCCTGGGGACTGTTTTCTGCCTAACAAGATGCCTTCGAATTGGCAAAAAGAAAAATAAAACATTTTCATTCTGAGCTGTTTTATGCGGACAAAGTGAGGGTATAAAGTGGCGTAATTATACGGATAATTCAGACCATATGGATAATTCAGACCAACTGGATTATTTTAGCATAATTAGCTGCTGAGTTTTGGGCACTATTTAACTGAATCTGTTTCCAGTATCCCCTCAAATGTAATGTATCTATTGTTTTTTCTCCCCAATTTAGACTTAAGAAAATCAGTCACATTAGCATTCTTGTAATCAAAATCCTGTGCATCCTTTCTTTTGCATGTATTTTGCTATCAAAGCCAGTTAATCCTCCCATTTGCCCTCCATTTCCTTGATTGCCACTACTGTCTGTCCTTCATCTTAGGGATATAATAACAAGGAGTTGTAGAACATTGTTATTACCCTATTAAAGTCTTTGTTCCATGTCTCTTTTAACTCATTTTATAATATCCCCAGACCAAATTTCTTAAGATGCTTCTTTGAAAAAAAATTTTTGGAGGGACTGGAGCTTGAACTCAGGGCTCCATGCTTGCAAAGCAGGCTCTCTACTCCTTGAGCTGCACCTCCAGTCTGTAAGGTATTTCTTAAATAAAGTTAGCCCTTTACTCAAGAACTAATTTCCTACCACATCAAGTCCAAATTTCTTTGTTTAACTTTAAGTGTTATTGTAAACATTATCCCTCTATGACCAAACTTGAACCTCTCTACAGTAGTGCATTAACTTTTTCACTCAGAATTTCTCATTCAATTACTCCTTACAAACTAGATTGTGACGAATTAAAGGTAGTTAATATATAGAAGTGAGAAAATAAGCTGGGACAAGATTACATAAGAGTCTTGTGAACACTATTAAAGCATTTCTCTTTTTTACCCTAAAAAGAATGAAGAACTATTGAAGAGTTTTGAGCATGAGAGTCATAAGGATAAGATGGATAATCTGTTGACAACACTATCACTACAGACCCTTTTAAGTTCTTCTCTCCAACAAAGAGAAGAAGATAAGACTATATTCCTCCTCCCCCCAGTCCTCTTCTTATTGGTTTACATTATAGTTGGCTAAAGAGAACAGTAATGCAAGATTTTGTATAAGAAGGCAAAGTCATTATTCTCTTGAGGCAAGAGAAAATGGAACATTCAGAGTAGCTCCCTGGTAAGATACTGAGAACCACTGACTTAAGTGATTCCCACTAAATATTTAGGCATCAGCTTTCTTAATCTTCAATGTCAGCTTCATTATCTTTTGCTCTTTCAGTTCCTTCAATAGTGGTTGAGTACTATGTCCTCAATTAAATCCATTATGTCTGGCATAAATAGAGTGATTTCTGTTTGCCTAATACTACCTGACTGAGATTAAAAAAATAATAAGGTTGAGGGAACCTGCTGGAAAGTTGCAGTTAACATTCAAGTGAAAAAACAGAGAAGCCTGAATCCTTTACATGCTAATAGCTGTGGTGGTGGCAGCAGTTGGAAAATGGAACGAATGGGGCTTGTAGGTTGGATAGAATGGCAAAGAAGAAATTTCAGATGATTTTTTTCAGGTTTGTGACATTAGGCATTAGGTGGTTATATTGCCATTCACTATAACAGAAAAAAAGGAGAAAAAGCAGGTTTAGAGGAGAGCTGTTGATAATTTTATTAGACTTCTTTGAGATATCCATATACAAGTGCACATATCCAGATATGCTCAGACATAGTCTGAGGGTTAAAAGAAAGAACTGGAGCTCTATACTTCAGAGTTAATAAACAGGACATTTCTAAAGCTGAGTTCCTGGGTGAATTTTCCCGTTGGGAATAAGAACACAAAAAGAAGAGATCCAAGGAAACCCTTGGAAAGAACAGTGGTACTACAGAAGAGTGGTCCATCAGCAAAATGGAGACTGGGCAGCCACAGAAATAGTTACTCAGAAGTACCACAGAGAAAGATGAGACCAGAGCCCTCAGGCATGTGGGACAGACACATCTGCTGAAAAGGATGGGAAGAGGCAAACACTAGAGGAAATCTAAATTTTGCTGGCCAGATAATGAGCTACTTCCTGTCTGATGTCTGTGTTTTCCATGAAGGAAGGAGCTAGATCAGCTTCAGAGGGTAGGGGACAGTTGATAAGGTGAAAGGTTTGAAGTACATGGAGAAGGTTTGGGTAAAAGAGCCTTTGTGTACGATTGTAAGCTCATTTATTGGAAAGGAAAAGAGGAAAGTGATTTCTGTCCCAGCTGCACAGGTTACAAAGTGAGAGACCTTGCAAGTTCTTTTATTTACTCAAAATCTCCTTGTATTTCTAAGCCAAGTAGATGATGGAGCTGGGCTATATGATCTCCCATGTATTTTGGAGTCTCATGATGACACTGACATTCTTAGTTTCCTTTCCATCTGTCCTGATGACAGCCACCCTTCAAGGCCCAGTGAACTTTCTATATGCTTGGAGAATTCCCACAAACCCAGCTTTTAGGGTGCATTTGTAGTTTAAACACCTATAGAATATTTTTTGCCACAATGTTTTCTGTATTATTATATACATTCAAAAATCATTTTTATTTTTACTCAGACATTTAAGCGCATAATTTCAGTGCTAAAAGGCTTGTAACAACAACAACAAAACCCCCTGCTGTCTCTTCCCCATGTAACTATTCTCCCTAGATACAACCATATTCACTCTTAGGTATTTCTTTTGGTATTTACTTTATTAGTTTTAAATCAGCTGGTGAGGTGGCTCCAGTGGTAGTGCACCCGCCTAGCAAGCATGAGGCCTTGAGTTCAAACTCCAGTACTGCAAATAAAAAAAGTTTTAAATCACACAATGCCCTTTACTTCTCTGGCCTCTATACCTATCCCTCCCTTCATTCGTTTTTCTATTAGCCATGGTGGCCTCCTTGTTCCTCAAACACATGAAGCACGGTGTTCACCAAACATACCAGGAAGGATGCTTTCCTGATTACATCATGTTGCCTTTTCACTGTCTGTTCCCTTTCCTAGAATGCTCTTCCTATACTATATGCAAGACTCACCCCAGCTCTCTTTTCCACAAAGATCACCATCTCAATGAAAACTTTCTTATCCAGCTAAATTGGCAATGCATCATATCTTTGGTTCTTTCACTTATCACTATTTAATATACCCTGCACTTATTTATTTCTCTTCAGTAACCTCTTTCCTCTACTTATGTATAAGCTTCATGAGAGAAGGGATTTCTGTCAGTCACTTATAGTCCCAGTGCCTGAAATAATGCCAGGCACACCACAGGTACTTAATAAATATATGTTAATTGAAGAATTTTATTTATATGTGCTAAATTTAAGTTTTATCTGTTGGAGACCTTTTTTGTATGATGGGTGAAGCCTCTCTCTGATGCTGCCAATACTATTTAAATAAGAATTGGTTTTTTACAATATTGGAACTATGTAAATATTGGCTACTGCTAAACCAGTGGGAGACCCTGTAATTCGGGCTTCTGTGATAGAAGGTGGAAAAAATAAGAACAAAAGTATTTACTGTAGCAGAGTGGTTATTTGGAAGGTTCCCTCTCAAAAATCTCTCATCTCAACCATCTGCTTCTGATTTCTTAATTCTTTGCACTGAACATGCATTTCTCAGCACTGAGCATTGCCTTTCCTCCTCATGTTGTTTGGGAAAATCAATGTACATTCACATTGGAAAGGTGACTCATGTGACTAATAATTTCTCAGGGCAAATTATTTTCCCAGCATACATATAAAGTAGTAGTGCCAGAATTGGATTGTGCTTATGACACAGTTCATATTTGAGGATAGGGAAAACCAGAAAATAAGTATTTCAGTTTTTTACTGGTATTAAAGGAGGTAACAATCCAAGAATAAGTACAAATCACTATATAGGATTCATATGCTGGTCATAATGATAAGCTCATAGTGGTAGGAAGTTCTTACAGAGCATAATGACCAAGTACCTCCTTCTACAGATGGGGAAACTGAGTCATCAGGCAGTAGAACACTACACAGATGTGGCAGATTTGATTCAGAATCTTATATATTTTTTTATTTTCCTAGTCTGCTTCTGATTATTCAGTGCTATCTTTTGTGCACTTTCTTTAATAAATGCTATTAATTCTTTGAGGCAAATCCCAGGAAAGTACACCCTCACAGAGGTTCCTTCCAGTATTCATTCTACAGAAATTTAATAGTGGCTGTTGAGTTTCAGATGTTACCCTTACCAAATTCTAGACACAAGCCACTCTTTCCCTGCCTCTCAACCACAAATATTTAGCTTCTTAGAAAGTTACATATTCTGTTATCAACCAGTTCATAGCTGAATAGTTGCTGACAAATAATCCGGGTCCTCAGCTTGCATCATTTGACAGTGATTTCTGTCCATCATTCTTGGTTTTCAACCCTATAATCACTGTCGAGCCATTTATTTAATGCCATGTAAATGTGTACATGATTGTCATCATATATTAATCTTTTAGATGGAATAGCATTAAGCTTTTAGGGGAAATAAATGAGGTCCCTTAATTTGCTTTTATCTTGCTTCTTGAATTGTCCTTATTGAAATAACATACACTTAGCAAGTTGGGACTTCTTTTTATAAACCACTAATGATTTGTTAACCATTATGCATTTCTAATGCTAGTGTCCCTGAATGCTCCCTGTTCAAAATGAATCTTCTGATCTCTATACTTCTTTTACTTCTTTTCAGACTGAGTCTCACTAGGTAGCCCAGGCTGGCCTTGAACTTATGATCTTCCTGTCTCCTGAGGACTGGGATTACAGGTGTATTCTATTACACCCAGTTGATTTCTAAACTTCTTAAATTTGCTTTTGGTCTTTCTTGAATATGGTAAATTCTAGTCTTTTCACATAAGGTATTGTTCTCTCATACATTGTTTTGCACTGTACCATGGTCCTAATTTCATAGGCCAGACAGCACATCTGATTTCCTGTGGGACAGAAAAAGGAATCAAACATCATAAGAAAGGGCTACACAGAAAATAACCAAGGCCAAGGTACTAAGTAAACCATTCAGGGTACAGGAAAGAACAGTTAAGTTGTGAAGCTAGAGGAGCCTGCGGTCAATAAAGTTCATGGTGTTACAGCAGGGAATGCAAATAAAGAAAAGGTTGATTGTGCTTCTCATACAGACCCTAATCTCAAGGAATAACATGGAGAATTTATACAGGACTCTAGAATCCTAGCAGGATAACTAATGGAAATCAAAGGTGAGCTCTACACATCAAATGACAAATCCTGCAATTATCAAAGAACAGTCCAAAGCCAAGAGTGTATAACTTTGATCCAAGATCAGGGTAGGATACAAAGTCAAAAAGCATAGAGCTTCCAAGTTCATGATCTGGGACTTTAACTTGTCCCTAACTTAAGATCATTTTCTCTTCTAGCCTCTAAGTGCCCAGGTTTGGCTGAGCCTGGAGGCTGGGGTTAAAAGGCTCCACCTATGAGACCTGGAAGACCGCTGGAATGAGAATTGGACTGGCTTGGATTATGAGTTATAAAAGGATTCTCAGCCAGATGCTCTTTAACCTCCCTCAGCACATAATTCATCTGGATTCAATGGCTTTTTGACCCCTAATGGCCCTTTAGGGTTAATTACCTTCCAAAGTAAATAAAAAGCCTTTAATACATTTTTCAGAAAAGAAAGTGATTCTGAAGTCCCAGGTGTGACCTTCAGGTTTTTGCTTTGCGTTTTAGTTTTTGGCAGTTCTACAATAAAACTCAAAGGCACAGTCTCTCTGAATTAGAAATTCTGGTTTTTATGCTCTCTCAGTAACCATAAGACCTTCAATTTGAAGTCTACTAAAAAGATATCTAGATGGTTAAAATTTGTCACTGTAACTTCACACGACTTTTTCATGTTGTCTAGAAAGAGTTATTAATATTTTATTCTTTCATTTCTACCTCTGTTGGCTTGATGCTGAGTGAATTATCTAGATTATTGTGGTTAGAGCTTTAACAGTTTTCATTGGTGATGTTAGCCTTTTCTGAGTCAGGGTTCACTTTCAGAACTTGGTCCTTTTCTTATCCAAAAATGCACAAATAGACACAAAGGTATATTTTTCAGGCGCTTCAAGGAATCTCTGATAACTATCCATGTACACCATTTTAAGGATCTCTATTTGGCCAAATATGTCAAGTGATGATGGTGACTCTGAACTCCACAAAGAGTAAGAGACTTGAAAATATTGACCTCCACTGCTGGTGAGCTTCTGCCACCTCTGTGCTCCTAGGTCTCCCTGGGTGTAGCCCTATCTTTGTTCTAACACATGATACTGGTCCTTTCCTCACTGTACTGTGAGCATCTTGAGGCTAAAATTCACATCTCTATTCTGCATCTATAACACACACAAGGCTTGGCACATGGAAGGCTTGATAAGTGTTTGATAAACGAATCATATGGAAGGGTCTCTAAATGTGAACTCTGAGTGGAGTGTGGCTGCCATCAGTAGGTGGGATCCCCACTGGCTTCCTTGCTTTCCTAAAAACTGTTTCCTAGCCACTCTGACTTTTCAGTCTCTTCATCTTATAAAGTAGGATAATAGCATTTGCTTGCTGTGCTGCTATGAATACAAAATGAACTTTGCATGTTGAGCCCTATACATGTGCTCATTATCTTTCTTATGCTCTAGCAATTAAACATTTGGGATACTGTGTATGTATGAGAGACTCCATTGTATGGTCTGAGATTCCTAGCTTCAAAGCCTTGTGGAAATTAATAGCACTGAGATTAAACAGAAAGAAAGAAAATCCATCTCGTAGATGTCTCTTGCAGGTTTCTGAGACAAACGTCAAAACCAGACTAAGATTAGAACTGAGTCCCAGAGGCTCTATTTCATATCCCCCAGCCTTTCTGTTGGCCAGAGTCCTCCTTGAGCTTTACGTCACCACTGTTTCTGTATTTGCCGCCTACTTGTAACCCTCACCTCACTGATGTAAGCAGAAGAAAAACAACAATAAAAACAGTTGACATTTACGTAGCATTCAAAAGTTTCCTATCTTCAGGATGACTTATTTTTAAAGGCCTCCTCTAATGCAGCAGTGAGAAAATAAAGCTTCAGGAATAGCTATTAGGTTAGATGCGTGGAAGAAGATAGTTCTCCCCACCTCTTCTCATCATATTAATTGATCCAAATGATAGCTTTTACTCCCTCTGTATCATTCATCACAGACTTTCGAGGCTGGGAATGCTGAAGCAGAGTGACAGCCAATCAGATGCTTCCGCCTGTGGACTTCAGCATCTGTGACTCATCGGCAACCAATTAGATTCCTTCAGGGAAATCTCTCCTCACCGAGGTAGAAACAAGCTCTGCATGCTGCTGACCTTTACATCAGCAACTCCTGTTTCTGATCACGATGGTGAAAGGCCAATGCAGACCTGGAAACCTTACCCTGTCACATGAAATGAATACTTTTGCTTTGCTTCTATGCAGAGGGCTTAGTGTATGTGGGCTGTTTGTGCTGCAGTCTCTGCCTAAGAAGCTCTGAGCTCTGTCTCAGAAATCCTAATTGCTCTTTGAGGGGCAGATTTGTTGGCTGCCCTTTTCTCTGGGGAGTCCACAGCTATGTCACAGACTTTAAAGCTAGAACTCACTGTGCCTTTCAAGAAAGGTTTGTCTTCTCACCCCGTTATAGATTGCAACCACCCCCATTTACTCTATGTCCTGTGTTGAACGAAGTAACTGAGATTTTTTTGTATAAAAAAAGCCACCATGTTAGCATCTGGGGGTCTGAACTAAATTCCAGTATTCTCCTCTGCTTCCCTCCTTGCTCTCTGGGTTGTATGTAGGAAAGAGAGGGTTTATTGCCTCCAATCCTAAACTATATGGATTTTTCCTGATCAGAGAATGAAAACCACAGCGTATTGCAGAATTTAATTCCTTTCAGAATTTTCTTTTTACCTATTTCTTGTCCTTTCTCAGTAGCTGTATATTTTGTAGTCCTAAGGTTAATATAGAAAACACAGAGACAAGCATGATTCACAGAATTATAGAAAATTTTACTGATATCATATGATCTACCTTATCCTGAATGTTTGATTCAAAGGCATCTGTTTCCAGATCAAATTCACAACTTACATTAAAATGCCTTCAATTGTATTTCTCAAGGTCTCCCAATTTAGCCCTCTTCCATCGTCATCTTCATAAGGCCTCTCACTAGGAGGGAAAATTACTTGTTCCTAACAGCATAGGACTCACCTGGAGGTGTTGATCTGCACATAGCTCCACCTATTCTCTCTTCGAAATTTCTTGGCATGAAGGGATGGCATCTCTACCATCCCAGAAGCCAAGGAGATTCCAGAATTTACACCTCCTCTTAGCCAAAGGGGGCATTTGTGCTCCTTCCCCATTATCAGCATCAGCAGATCAGGTGAGTAAAATCACACAGATAGTGTGGATCCCTGGGGGCTGGGGACAGAAAACTTTTATTGTTAAAAAACGGATGGTGTTTTAGGTTTGTGGGTGCCCAGCTCCAACCACTCTGCTGCTGTAGCATGAAAGCAGCCACAGCCGACAACAAATGGCCACGATTGTGGTCCAATAAAACTTGATGGATAATATTTAAACTTTCACATGTCACAAAACAGTTTTCCCTTGATTTTTTCAACTGTTTAAAAATGCTATGAATCTCTCTGTATAGCTATTTTTATCTCAAGCTAGCAAAAATGCTATGTCTTTCTTACTATTGCTTATGTCTACTCTTCAACAAAATATGAGAAGAGGGCAGAAGAGGTTCTTCCTGGAAGCAAGGCAAAGTGGGGTGGAGGGGGCAGGTGGCAGGGAGGAGAGATGGCCCAAACAATGTATACACATATGAATAAATGAATAAACAATAAAAATGCAAAGAAATTTTTAGCTTGCAGGATATAATGAATATAAGCAGCAGATAGTAGTTTGCAAACTCCTAGGGCAGTACTCAACTGAGTGATAAGAATTACTTGGAGCACTATTTAGTAAAGTGCTATTTTCTCTTCCATACTTCAAATGTTATGATTTAGTAAAGATGAAGCCAATTGATCTTCTTATTTAGCTAGAATCCAGGTGATTTAGACGTTTGGTGAATTTAGATCACATTTTAAGAAACACTGTACTAGCAGGAGAAATAAAGGCAAATCTCTCCAAGAAAAGAGAATTCAGGTTCTGTTTAATCTTAAAACAAAGCATGGACCCCTTAAGCATGAAGTCCAAATAAGTTCTCTCAGTTCTGAATGGATCTGCCTTCTAACCAATCTATTTTAGCTGCATACTCCTTTTCAAGCCATTCAAGTCATGCTATGCATGCTTCTATTACCCTCTTTTCAGACATTTCTCCAAGCTGGATTTTTTTCTCCATCTACATGTCCCCTGAATATTTCTCAACCTCCGTTCTTCATGAAGTTTTCTCTAACTCAGAGGTTCTCATTTTACCAAAGATTGCTGGCTCCCCCCCCCTCCCAGAGATTCAGAATCAGAAGCTTGAGGATAAGGCCTGATAATTTGCATTTCTAACAAGTTGCCATTTGCCAATTAAAATTTTTTCATAAATGAACAATTAGCCCGGTCTGTATATCTAGATACTCTACATAGTTTTCCTTATTAGGTTTACATACTTATGAATTGGAAAATAGGGAAAGATGAGGCAAAGCAAAAAATGATAGGTACAAGACCTGGCCATCAGTTTTCTATATCAAAATATTGTAGACTACCACTTGTGCCACAATTTTATGTTTCCCGGTATATGATGGTCCAAGTAATGAATTAGCAAACATTTTTAATAGTGAGGTATTTATTTTAAAGGATAGGACAAAATAAAACTGGGTCTGTAAAAGTTATGATGATAAATACTATTTCCTAGGATAAGGCCATGTACCAAAATGTCTATTTATTTCTCTTTTTATAGTATATATTAATTGTATATTGTGATATTTTAATACATGCATATAATGTACTTTGACCAAATTAACCCCTTCCACTATTCTTTCTTACCTCCCTTCCCCAAAAAGAGTCTATTTAAAATATTTTAGGTAGCTAATAGTACAGGAGTAACAAAAAGTACTGCTCAAAACAAAGTGAAGTCTCTGGGCCCAATGAAGGAACCCTGTGTCAACATTTCCCTACCTAGCATGCACCTGACTCAGTACAGGGTCTACGCTCTGGGGCATGAGGCTGAGAGGAGGAAACTCTGGGCAGGAGTTTTTAAATCTGAAAACTGCAGCCTCTGTGGCTCAGACTGGGAAAGCAGTCTATGAGGTCCTCTGATTGACTGGCATCATCTAGGCTAATTCCTTAGGCTATCTGTCAATGTTGAGCTGGCTGTTAGCAGGTTTTCCATGCAGTGGTCCTTGAAGGTTTTCCAAGGAGTGTGATTGATTTAGGAACATGGTGCCCCAGTTGTTATCACTGTATACTTGTGACTCCTGATTTAGGATTAGAGTGATCAAGAGTCACTTTAGTGGAAGCCAGGTCTGCACCACTGTCAGCAGGCTAGGCAGCCTTATCAGGATTTGTCACTATCCTAAGCATATTCCCCTCTGAGATACTTCTTTGCACCTGTGCAAACCTATGTATGCCTGTCTGTATAATTCTTGCCCAATTGGTTGGGTGATGAATACTGTACCCAATCCTTCTCTGCTACATAAGGTACACAAAGAAATCCTGCTGGAAAGGGTGACGGCAGCAAAGTAGTAGAGCATGGTTATGGTGAGGGTATAATCCCCATGCTGGGTTAGACACATAACACACTGACATATGAATCAATACTATTTATTATTATATTATTGTTATACTGGGGGTACATGTGACATTTGTAAAAGTGCTTACAATATCTTAGTTAAATTCATCCTCCCCATCATTCTTTTCCCCCCCCCCCCCGCCCACTCCTGGAATAGTTTCAACAGGTCTCATTTTTTCCATTTAAATACTTGAGTACATATTACTTCCCCTACATCCACCCTCCTACACCCTTTCCTTATATTCTCCCCCTTCCCACTGGTACCAGTGCTCTTTATTTGGAATGCTGATCCTTCCAATCTCCCCAGGTATAGGCAGCAGGACCAAATTTTACACTTAGAAACATAATTGTACAAACTATGACATTGCCATATAATTTACTGAAGTTGAAATTTTTTTACCTTGAACTTCTATTACAGCAAGTGGCAAAAAGTTAATATTGGATATTCAGAAAAGCAAGCATTTAAATATTGTTAAACCAATTTAAAGTTTTAACCCTTCTGCCCTCTCTCCCTCAAAGTGGCAGCTAAGTTCTGGAAATGGACTGAGGGATATTTATTTGACTTTGAGGATATAAGTGGTGTGGGTATTTTGTCTGTAAGCCTCTGTTGCTGATGTGTAACTCATTTCCTCTGAACGTGAGCATCAGCTTTATTTAACCTTGCCATGTCTGTGGAGATGTGTGTGTTGCTCTCTTGGGCTATGATTCTTAACCTGAGTTTTCCACATCTTATCAGGCTCAACCCCTCCTCCTTCTCACTCTCTCTGTCTCTCTGTTTATCTCTATCTCTCCTCCCTCCCTGGCGCCTCCCTTTTAATGTATGCCCTTTGGGGGAAAGAATTAAGGAATGTTCATTCATGCCTGTTTCCCTAGACAAACAAGGATGAGGATACCTCTCTCACCTTTTTTATTTTTTGGCAGTACTGGGGTTTAAACTCAGATCCTCATGCTTGCTAGCCACATGTTCTACCACCTGAGCTACTCTGCTAGCCCACCCTTTTCATCTACACCTAACCTAGCATAATTTCTACTCACTGGTTGATATACAATTTTGGCATAGATTCTTCCCCAGGAGTGCTGCCAGCCTTTTACCTCTATGAGCTCCATTCAGAGAATTATGCAAATGCCTTTTATTCACATTCAAGGACTTTCCCAATGAAATCTGCCTGTAATGTTTGTAATCCATTCTCCACCCCCTGTCTTAACAATGAATCTAGAGTGGAGAGGGCACTTTGCCTCTACTCTGGTAGGTTCTGAAGTTCAATTCCAGGAAAAACATTAGTTGGAAAAGGGTTATAAGATTTTTATATAAACCTATGGCTTCACAATGCAATTTTTTTCCTTTCTTGATGGTTTTGCTAAAGGGCAGGAAAAATAAACGAGAGCCAAAGAAGTGACTGGGAGCTATAAGGTAATGTAATGTCTTTGTGATAACTGTAAGCAGGCAGTTAAAGACAGGAAAAGAGGAGAAAGCAAAAACCAAGGATTCTAAAACCCCCCAAAAAAGAACTGAAAACCATTGCTGCCTATGTCTCTATAGCAAATGGGCTTCTGGCCTTTAAAATGTTTCAGGATAATTGAAAAAACGGATTTCTACTTTAGATTGGAAAGAGAGTAGAAGCTAAATTAAGCCTCAATTAAAGTGGTTAAGTTAATGGGAAAGGTTTCTTCTAGAATTTTGTATTTCTTCAATGTTCTTTTGTTATAGATTGTGATGTTTAAGGCTCATATTTTATAGTTTGATAGTTGCATTTTGGATAGAAAAGAATAATGTTTGCATTTGGCACACCAATAAAAAAGAACTTATTTATACTAGGTCAAATGTGACCCGCTACCTGCTTTTGTAAATAAAGTGTTATTGTCAAAGCCTGCAGTGGCAGAGTTGAGTATTGATGGTACATAAAGCCTTAAATATTTGCTGTATGACCCTGTATAGAAATAGTTTATTGACATTTGATTTATATGACACAGCCCAAATCCAAGCTTCTTATCCTCCTGGTGGCAAGTTATGTGAATTACTGGCCACAGTGCTTATGAGAATAAAAGAGTTCCATAAAATCACATTTCAAATTGATGGAAAATACAATTCATTAGATAAGCAACAATCACTCATTTCTTTTTCCCTACTGCTAATGAAATATCCTAATTAACAAGAAAACAACCTAGTTTCCTTATCCTTTGCTGACCACACTGAAAAGATGAATTGAAAACTATCATAAGTGATGAACCTATAAAAATAGTTAAAACTTTGCTCCTTTCAATGGTCCCTCACACTGAGCCCCAGCACTTTTTTGTGATTTTTACCATTTTCATTGAATTTTCTAATTGCTGTCACTTGTTACAGGCATGATATCAGTATTTTATGTCTAAAATTCTAATTGTTGTCTTCTTTACAAATATTATAATATGCTATTAACTTTGTTCTCCATACCTAAACCAACAGTTCTTGGCACTGGATGTGCACGAAAATCATTTGCAGAGTTTTTCAAAAGTGTCAATGCCCCAGAGTAATAAAATTAATTTTTTATGGAGGAGACCAAGGCATCAATACAAAGGTCCCCAGGTGATTCTAATGTATACCCTGGGATGAGAACCAGAAATCTAAATATAACTAAACTGTGCTTACGAGATGCATTTCATGAGCTAGACAAAGCCTTTGGTATTTCCTAGAAAAAGTGAAGCAACATCAAATCTGTGAACTCATAGGATTGTTCTCTCATCCCCTCAATGGCAAACTCAATGGACATACAGGCACACTAATAGGAAAATATAAATACCAAGGAAACAAGCCAGAGACATTATCAACTTCAAGTGAAGATGAGTAAAAACATTTCTGTAAATAAATAACCATTCTGGAAAATGGAGACAGACATGGTTATAAGATTTCATGTAATATTTTTATTTGTTTTTTTTTATTCTTTTATTCACATGTGCATACATCGTTTGGGTCTTTTCAATATTAAAAAGAAAGAGCTCAACTTCAAGGAGTAGTTATTGTTTTGTTTACTTTCAATCTCATATGTGACGGGACCCAGGCTGATTGTAGGATTTCCTTCTCCAAGTGTTCCTTTCAGTATCCTAGAGCACTACAGACAGTTGTCAGATAACTGTCCCCAGCTTTTCAGTAAGCTGTGGTTGTAGCAACAGGGACTTATCTGTACTGATTCAAGAGTTCTTGAAATCACTCCTGCTGTGGGTATCCAAAGCTTTCCTTTCCATGTCTTCCTTTCCTATCTTTGCACTTTAGTGATTCCGCTCCACTGCTTCTCAACATCTCTCTTTACCCAGGCCTCATTCAAATTCACTTGAAGGTTCATGCTGTCAGCCTCCTGCCTTACCTGCCTATTTCTCCCTCTCAGCTCATTCTGACATGTTTTGCCTTCTCTCCAAAGTGGTAAGTAGTTTTCTTCAGACCTTTCAGACAGATTGAAGTCTAGGTTTCTTTTCTTTTCTCCTTACACTCTCAAGTTATTACTTTTCTATCATATTACCTTAATTATATTTTTCAACTTCCAAGTAAGCTCCAAGCTCTTCTTCAATCTATAAGAATCTGTCTTGTAATTGATAGTGACATCTGGGCCAGAAACATCTTAATTGCTTTCTATCATTTGCATAAATCTTCCATAAAATACAAAATGGGTTTTTAACCTTACTAATGAATAAACATGTTAGCCCATACAGGTGAAATGTTAATTGCTTTTCTCATGAACATTTTGAATGACAGCCTCATATAGGTGAGCTGTCAAATTTGGGCGTGTCTCTGAAATATGTCTACTTTATCCATTCAATCCCTCATTTTCCAAATGATCTAACTTGTCACAACAGCATCTTTGGGAATTCTCATTCTTAAAGGCAGAACATTTTTCTACAGAGCTGAGTTAAATCTAATCAAAAATTTTTAATAAATCAAACATACATCTTTGCTCATTCACTTCAGCATAGACACATCTTAAGGCCTTGGTTGATGGCTCAGGAATTATTAAAGGGCATCAAACTATTCACCTATATTTTACACACACACACACATATACAATCTCAGGATACACACAAAGCATGATGGTGGGAGAACACAACCCAAAGCATAATGAAGGATAACTATTTTTGGGGAACCACCCACAAGTAGGTTAATTATAAAGATAATCGAAAGCTGATAGTAAGTTGCTATGTTTTCCTGTTTATGAACATGTGACAGACATAATGTTATCCTGCTATAGCCATTACAACTGTAGAAATTTAGGGTTGGAAATAGAACATATATGCACTCATGTATTTATTAGCCAGAATTGAATATGCAGGTGTGACAGCCCACATCTCTCTTCTCACACATTTGCATGGTCATGTTGCATCACACTGTACTTAGAGTAAAACAAAATATACTAAAGGTGCTATCCTGTTTTGTTGCAGTTGATTGCTTGGTCTTGGGCACAACAGTTTTCCTTCATTTCTAACAAGCGTCATTACAGGTCTCTAGTGGGAAGTCTTCTACTCCATGCCCTTGCTTCTCAGCTTGTGGTCTGAAGAACCACAGAATCAGCTGAGTGCTTGCAGAAGTATAGAATGTCTGGTCCCTTTTCAAACAGACAGAATCAGAATTTGTATTTTAGCAAGATCACAATTTTCACATTCAAGTTGGAGAAATTTTGCCATCCACACTTCACATTGTCCCTAACTCTTCCAACTCTTGGTCAAGGGAAGATAATTTAAGAACAAACAGCATTTGATTGGCTATGCTGCTAATGTAATTTTGTAATGAGAAGCATAAAATAAACTAAGTTACATACCATATGATACATTTTTTTGGATTATGTTCTTTCAATGGCACAGTAAGATAAATTAGCTATATGACAATTGGAATCTGAGTTTCATTCATACACTTAGCCATTATCTTACTGTGTAATTTTGAGCAGGAGCACCTTAATGAGTTCTTGTGACAAAAAAATGAAGAGATGTAGTTTATGAAGCAAATTTATGTTGCGACACAATGTAGCTGAGTGGTAGGAGCATGACTCTAAATATTCCTAGATCTGAAGTCTGGCTCCATCACTCATTTTGCTGTGTGACTTTCTCCAAATCGGCTAACCTCCATATACAAAATGGGGGGAAAACAGTGCCTACTTCATAGGTCTGTTATAAAAAATAAAGGAATTGATATAAAAATAAATAGAATCAGTAACAAGCACATAATAATTACTTAAAAATTAAAAAAACCTATTACTATTATTGGGCATTAAGAAATCTGTTTCTAGCGGTACAAATTTACACTACAAAACACTGGTAGGAACCCTTTGTGTGACTGTGGAAGCCAGGTGCTTTTGGTAACAGGAATAATGATAGGCAGTGGGTTTTAAAAATTGAGAAGATTTTTTGGGCATTTCCCAAGATGTAAGAGCAGAGATTCTGTGAGTGACATCACAAATTACTTGTGATACTAATTTATTAGAATCAAGGTATTAAATCAAGAGGCTAAAGTTAAGTTTACAATATATTTACCACCAAGTGGAGTAGATTTGATTTGTTTTGCAACAAGATCACTAACTATAGTCTAAATTCCAAGTGTGAAAGCATTTCTATCCACATTACTGAAATCTCTAACTCAGAGTACATGTTTTAGTGGCTGTGCAGTATGTGTCAATCACATCCAGTTCAGTGCTGTACTTGCCAACAGTATATGGCTAAAAGTATAAGACAAAGGGGGTAAATGCTTTTGGAAGGGAAAATGGATTCGTTTTCCATTATCCAAGCTTTAAACCTTGTACTCATTCTTCAAGTGTGGCTGCAGAAGCTCCTTGTTCATGAGGAAAGACAATCCACTTACCAAGAAAATCAAACCTGGCTTAATTGCAGTGCAGTAGGTCTTCATTCTCTTAAAGAATAACCCACTCTTCTCAATTTACATTGTGGTTTTAACCTACTCTGCTCTCAAATATAGTAGCAGTTCTTTGAGTTCAACGTTAGCAGTCTATTTCTGCTAACATTCTCCATTCTCATGCGAAATTTGACAAAAGCCACAATGAAAACAATAACAGCAACAAAACCCTAAATTCATTCTCCATAATATCTAAAAAAATCAGTAGTTTTCTATCAAAAATAGTTGTTTAGTGATATAGATCCTGAAAATCTAAAGGAATAACCCAGAGGTATATAAAAAAAGAAGTTAGTTATTTCCTTTGCCAGCTCCTACCTGAGCACAGTGTGTTCTCACCATATTCAGTCAACTAGTCCTTGCTCATTTTTTTCCTGCTTATGATATCATTTGTTAATTTAAATGACTCAATGCCTCTCAAGAGTGCATTTAAACAGGAAGCGAATGGAATTACAACTGTGGTTGACACTGTGTACTCCCAATTGCTAGAATCTTATCACAATACAGGATTACCTCCATTTCAGACAGTTGCCTCACTCAAGAACACAACTCTTCCCATAGTGTCAGTGATCTCCTAGTAAATATTGAAGAACTAGCTCCCCAATTATTATTTTTTTCATTTTTCTTTTATTATTCATATGTGCATACAAGGCTTGGTTCATTTCTCCCCCCTGCCCCCACCCCCTCCCTTACCACCCACTCCGCCCCCTCCCTCTCCCCCCCCAATACCCAGCAGAAACTATTTTGCCCTTATTTCTAATTTTGTTGTAGAGAGAGTATAAGCAATAATAGGAAGGAACAAGGGTTTTTGCTGGTTGAGATAAGGATAGCTATACAGGGCATTGACTCACATTGATTTCCTGTGCGTGGGTGTTACCTTCTAGCTCCCCAATTAAAAAAACCAAAAAGCCCTGATTTATAACTTACACTATTTTGTTTCTGATTTTCATGATGTATAACGTTCTGTCAATTGCTGATTTCAAGCTACCCACATCACTGGTTTCACTAAATGCAGCATGGGAATTGATGGGAGGTGGTATGAGCTAGCTCCAGCATACTACTTCATGATGGCCCATATCCCGAGATTGATTATGTGGGAAGAGAAAGGCCTAACCCAGGACAAGTCAGAAGGGAAGTTCCTAGAGCCAGGGCAGCTAGGGCTATTACCAATGTGGCATCACAGCTCAGTCTTCCCATATAACCAGTCCTGCTTCCTTCTACCTCCCTTACACAGCAGCTGGTCCCAAAAACACTCCTTAAGAAGCATTCTACATGCTAAATTATTTGTCTCCTGAGGAACCTAATATATAACATTTTTTAAAGAAAAAAATCTTCTGTGTGTGCTGCCAATGATCCACTTCTGTTCTAAAGAAGAAAATTCACACACTTCTCTACTTTTTGTAAGACAGAGAATTCCATTTAAATATTAATGCCAGGGCAACCAATTTATAAGAATGCAATTGGAATTAAAATTACATTTTTACAAAATAATAAATCTTCATAGGATATAGTGACACTCTCTAAAGTTAGAGTGTCTTTTGAGACTCCTGAATCAGAGATTGACACTTAAAGGATAGTTTCATGATGCCAAATACTGTCTGCCTCTCTGCAGCATAGGAAAAAAGGAACAATTTTATTTCCTATTGTGATAAAATTTATATCATCAGCACTTAGAAGGGCTTGCTATGTCAAAGCTGACCACTGATGTTCATGGACAATCAAATTAAAAAATCAGGGTGGAGTAGCCCAAAACTTGCAATATGAAAAGAGCAGGAAAATAATTTTAAAGAATAGGCTGTAGGGTATGTAATGGAATGCACCTGTGCTCTGATCCTGTTCACAAGACATTTTTGGGCCTGGTGCTGATTGCTGTTATGTCCATGGTACCTTCCAGGACACAGATTACTCCAGTCCCAGGAAACTCATTGAGATTGTCTAAAGTGCTCTCTCTTTAGGTTTACCCTGAAGCCACTTGTACTTTCGTGCTACTCATGAGCACACAGGAACCATTCTGGAAACGATGCAACTGTGGCTCCCCAGCATTAAGCACACTCTTAATTTTTATACACAACCCACAGCCACTTCCATTGTGGTGGCTTGCTGCCTCACTGGGATCCACCAGGAACAGGTACTTCCAGATTCATGGATTCCCTTAGGTGTGTTTACAGTCTTATTTATCCTCTCCTTCACTCAATCACACTGTGAGAAACAGGGCTGTCTGCAGAACACGAGGATATGAAATAGAATAAGAATAATGGAAAATTGAGACTTGTTGAAAGTATTCCAGGAATGGGGGGGGCGGGTAGAGAATAAAGGAGAATGATGGAGGGGGTAATTAGACTATGATATATTGCAAAAACCTTTGTAAATGTTACAATGTATCCCCAGCACAACAATAAAAAGTAAAAAAAGAATAAAACAAGTCAAAGGACTTGTTGAGTTCAGGGGATGCCTATGCTGTAATTAATAGAATAAAACAATGAGTTACCTCCTTAATATCATTAGTTATGGCTGTTAATAGTTATAGAGAACCCAAAGGGTGTCTGGTACATCACCCATGTTGACTGTCATCCAGGAGCTAATGTTCTTACATACATATCAGATGTATGGGGCACATTCAATAACTTTGTTAATTGCTCTTCTAGCATATGTATAAGAAATGAGGTACCTAAAATTAAGATTAAAAAATCAGGAGATGGGAGCAGAAGGGAACACTCATGATAGTCCTCCAGACTGTTGGATTGTTGTTTTCTCCATGATTCCCCTGAAGGCAGTTATCTATCCCCCAACCTCTGAAAGTTGACTCACTTTCTTTGTGCCTCTCTTAAAACAAGCAAGTTCCCATCATACATGAAAATTATGAATTTATATCATTTTTCCCTTATTCGATGACAAGGTTTGCAAGGGAATGACTCATATCTGATGCTGTATGCCTCAGTCCCTTCATCCAATATCCTGTACCGTCTATGTAATCAGTGTATATGTTTGAGGAAATGAAACAATAACAGGAGTAATTCAGGTTTTGATCACAATGCAGCTTTCGGGAGCTTCCTCATAACTAGGCTCAAAGCACCTTTTTGCTGAAAACTCCAAGTATTGGAGTGCAATGCTTCATGACTGCATTAAACTGGAATCATGTGTGAAATAAAAGATGCAAATGCTGAAGTCCTAGGTCAGCTTGAACTCTAGAAGTTTGAAATGGGTTAATTTATTGACTTAGTTAACAATGATGGAAAAGTAAAAGTATTACCCATTATATAAATCGATAGAATAATGCATTTAATTTCATGCTTATCCATTTTCAGAAAGGAAGGGTCATATTAATAATAACGGCAACAGCAACCATGTGGTCATCATTTTTGAGTAACTACAATGTGCCAGGCAAGACGAAGGTTATAGTAGTTCATATATTAACATAAACATTACAGACAAGATGACCTAGATTTACTATGTATGTATGTATTCATTTATTTATGGTGCTGGGGATGTAACCCAGGGCCTAAAGAAGGGGATGCAGGGCAAGTTCTTTACCACTCAGCGACACATCTCCAGCCCCAGTGACCTCCTTTTATTTAAGAAAAGTTTATCTAGAGAAAGAATCCGTATTACCAATGGGATCCTTTTATTGTCCTGGGTCCAGACTGATGTTTGACTACAAGTCTGCCTGGTAGAGTGAGGGGCTACTTTGTACTTTGGGGTGACAATGCAATTCTTCCAGAAACTATTCATTTTTTATAAAATTTTTATAAATATGCCAGTTGCACCTTGAATAACTGGCATAAGTCAATTCTAGATAAAGAATTTAGACACAGCTGGGCTGTGGGTTGATAACTGACAAAGATGAGCATATAACACTGAATGCATATGCTTACAGTTTATTTAAACTAAAACTAATGTCAATTCACATTCAGCTTACAAACCTGATTATATTAATAGAAACAAAATAGCTAGTAGAAAAGATGATAATACTCCTCAGTATAATTGATGTACCTTATTAACTGTTTTAAGTCTACTTTTCTGTTTATCTTTTCTCTTTCTATCATTCATGGTTTGCCATTTTGTTGTTTCTCAACCTTGGTTCCACTGCCCTTGCTTATACTGTGCTGCTTTTTGAAATTTTAGCTATTTTCACATACTTCTATGTATTGCCTTACTACTAAAGCAGTTCTGAACTTTATTTTCCTTTGCCATTTCTTCTTCCTGATTTCAAAAACATTTTCAAGGCACCATGATTTTCTGTCTCTTCCTACAATAGCTGGGGGAGGGGGGGGTGCTTGAATCATTCTGCAGGTTCTATGCCGTAACAATGTGTGTAGCTGGCCCTGAGGTACTCAACAAATGGTAGTCTCCCTTCCCTCACCCCCATTGTCCTGTTATGTGAGTTAGTTATTGCAGTATCTGTCCCTAACTAATTTCACTTTGCTCCTACAAAACAAAATTCTTTAGGTGAACAAATCATTCCCATTGAAGTAGTGATAGCCATCAAACAGAGCAGGACTTAAACCCAGCAGGTTTATGTGTATTTCCATAGTTTCCACAGTGTTATCAGCCCATCAGTCACTTTCTTATGTACTGTTCATTTGATCTAATAACAACTCTATGAGGAAAGTAATAATGGTAAGGGAAATTGAGGCACAGAGACTTTAATAGTTTACCTACCAAACTAGCGTAAGAGCTGGACTATGCTGCTTCCCTGCTTCACAACCATTCTGCCACACTACGATGTTTCCCAAAGAAATGCTTGCAAACAATTCTTTGAAAATTAAAATGAACATAATATATACAGAATCACCTAATTTACCAAGCTTTTATTGGGCATGGGGATCCCTGTTCTCAGCTGGAAAGAGTCCATTTTGCAAAAGACTGGTTTAACATTTAGTGTAAACTTAATTATTTTCCAAAACAATACTTCTAAATAGTTCTCAGTCAGAAACATCCAGGCAACATCCCACTTGACCCAAAGCCAACATCAAGAGCCATTTTCCCAAGCCATAGAAAGGCAGGTTAGACCAACCATAATTATTTCTATGAGGTAATCCCACCACCTAAGTTCTGCTAAGGTGCAAGTGAATGTACTTAATTGCTCAGCTGTGTATTTGCTTGAACATAATCAACCACTTACTGGGAGTTGCTGTCTAACTATTAGGATATTGGCACAAGAAAAGCTAAATAAATTAGAGAGGGTTCACTTTTCATAAAGCTGCCTTTGAAAGGAAAGTGTCTTCTGTTTTCAGAGCCAGGGGGAGTTGGAAAGGAACAAGGTTGGAATTCAGGCTACAGCCATAACAAAACGCTTACTCCTTCTGAGCAATGAGCACTGTCCCATTCTCTGTGAACACAGAGCATGGCCCAAAGCTGCTGACCTCTAGAGAATGCTCTCTGTCATTCTAGAGCAATGGATAGCTTATTAAATATACCTATTACCCACGGAGCAAGCACCAGCATGAAATGAGTTTTACTTGATGAGCAAAGAGGACAAGAGGCTTGCTTTTATAGCATGAATAACATCTGTTCCTTCAAGCATGAGTACAACAACAAGGGGAGGAGATAGCCAGACAAGGCAGAAAAACAAACACCATGATGTTTGCTCTGTAGGGTAATTACCTTGATATCTGGCTGTTTATCTTTTGTCCATAGGGCCTCATGAAGCTTGACCACACTCTGACCAAAGGCTGGAGCGATGAGGAAAGAGTTCAGTCCGTGGGCTACTGCAGTGAAGGGTCCATGTACCCATTTAAAAAATATATAAAAGGATAACCATGCCATTCCCCCCAAGAAGAGACCTCTCTGAGGAAAAATTGGAAGGAGAGGTCAACTCAGGAGCCACATTGAACAAAAGGCTCTAAATGTGAAATGATGGATCTTCCAAGATTAAAGGACCCACTGCTGTGGTTTGATTCTTAGATCTTAAGTGGCTCTTTAATATTTTGAAAATTCCATCAAATCATCAAATGCAACCTTCTTTCACCTATTGTTCCAGGCTCCAGTTCGTCTCTATAATGCCCTATCCACCACTCCAGAACATTAAGTACTATTTTGTCAACAGTTTCCTTGCTTATTTGCTTGCTGTCTTTCATGTTTTATTCAAAACTATATCAGTTTTTAATAGTAAATCATTTGCATGTGTCATAAGATAATGTAAACAATGTATTTCTACACAACTGCTGGCCCCTCTGCTTTTGTAATGAATTTTATTCTTTTACCTTTAAAGTCCTCCATTCATGTGCTAAATCCTCTTCTTTCTAATTCAAGCTCTTGTTTCCAAATATGGGGCTGAAGGTTTGGCTCAAGTGATAGAGTGTCTGCCTAGCAAGCATGAAGTCCTGAGTTCAAACTCCAGTACCAAAAAAGAAAATAGTTTAGGGGCTGGGGTGTAGCTCAAGAGGTATAGTGCTTTCCTGGCAAGTGTGAGGCCTTGAGTTCAAGCCCTAGTATTGCCAAATCTGGTTTAGCCAAAGAACTCATTTGTATGTCCCTTATTGTTTTTTACTATTAAGAAACACCACTAATAATTTGTGGGGCCCTGTGAAAAATGAAAATGGGGGAGCCCTTATTTGAAAAGCAGGGAAAACATACCATTAAATGTACTAAAATATAAAGCTTTTCAAAAATTTCTGTGACTTCTCTCTTAATTTGTCATGAACTTTGAAAATTGCTATTTAATGTTATTCTAAGTAAAGAGAAATGAAGATTTTATTCACATGCATTTTACCACTAATCTTTAGATGTTGTACAATGTGAGTTTTAAGTATAAATATAGAAGCATTTTACTAACAAAGTGACTAAAATTACATAGTTCACTCTTCTTAGCTCATACATGCATATATTTTTTTCTCTTACCAGTACTAGTATCTACAAATGGTAATATATGAGCAGGGCAGTAAGTAACAAAGAACACGTACATTGCACATGTCCCCTTTACTTATTCATAGTCCAATAACCCCTGAGACTTCACTTACAAAACACAATTTCAAGGATAATATTAAAAAGAATTTCATGATAGTTGAACCTTAGTGACCTCACTTTTTTTTTCTTTCTTGTTTGTTTTTCACTTTACTTATCTTGAGACAGAGTCTCATTTGTTACCAGGCTGGTCTTGAATTCACTATCTTCTTGACTGAGCCTCTCAAGTGCTGGAATTATAGGTGTGTACCATCACATCTGACCCTCAATTAACTCACCATTTCATAGGAAAAAATAAT
This sequence comes from Castor canadensis, assembly GCF_047511655.1. Lineage (NCBI taxonomy): Eukaryota > Metazoa > Chordata > Mammalia > Rodentia > Castoridae > Castor > Castor canadensis. The sequence continues at coordinate 122,961,436 of NC_133405.1, read as the reverse complement.
ATCTGCTTCACAGAATTGTAAGAAATAAATGAGTTAATACACATAAAGTCATTGGTACAGTCCCTGACATATGGACCCTCCAGAATTTAATCATTTTATCCTCTAGGAATCAGTAGCACTTGGTTTAGATCTTTACAATTATCAGGAATTCTAATTATTTTTTTGCTTCTTTGTCTTCATAAACTAGACTGCATAAGCAGTTTGAGCTGCTTAAGGTCTCAAATGGTCTCAGTCATCTTTTGAATCCCCAATATCTAGCATAGAGCCTGAGAGTCAAAAGGCAAGCATTAAATATATGTTAAGCCAGGTGCTCATAGCTCACGCCTATAATCCTAGCCACTTGGGAGGCTGAGATCAGAGGGTCAGTGTTCAAGGCCAGCCTGGGGGAAAATGTTAGCAAGAACCCATCTCCAAAATAACCAGAGCAAATGGATGGGAGGTGTGGCTCAAGTGATAGAGTGCTTGCAAGCATGAAGCCCTAAATTCAAACCCCAGTTCCACCAAAAAAAAGTGTGTGTGTGTGTGTGTGTGTGTGTGTGTGTATACAGAGAGAGAGAGAGAGAGAGGAGCAGGAGAGAGAAAGAGAGAGAGAGAGAGAGATTTTTTGTTTGTTTGGTATCCATTCCAGATATTCAAATAAAACTTTTCTTCCATGGATCACCTTCATTGCCATATCAATGAATATTTGAGTTATTATCTCTGCCTAGAATAGTGTCCTTTTTTCTAATAAGTCTTTCTGTATAGATTGAAAAAAAGAATTTCATAATAGTGACAACAGAGTATTAAACTAAGGGTGGGGCCTTTCTAAATTTGGGGCTCTGTGATTATACATATTACAAACTCATGAAGTTGACCCTGCTCTTAGGATTCTAATAGTATCTTGACATTAAAACATCCAATTTAGGTCATCAAAGGAAAATGTTATTATTCAGTAATGGAAGGATATTTGAGGGTTGGGCACAGTGGCTCATGCTTATTATCCCAGCTACTTAGGAGGCAGAGATAAGGAGGAATGGTTCCAGGCCAGCCTGGGCAAAAAGTTAGTGAGACCCCAAATCAACCAACAAGCAGGATGTGGTAGTACACACTTTTAATCCTAGTTATGTGGGAGGCATAAGTCAGAGATTTTGATCCAATGCTGGTCCTGGGCAAAAATGAAATACTCTACCAGAGAAATAACTAAAGCAAAAAGGGCTGGGGGCATAATCAAATGGTGAAGTACCTACCTAGCAAGGGAGGCTCTAAATTCAAATTCCAGTACCACCAAACAAATGCTAATTGTTTTATGGTGATGAACATGACAATATTTTAAAAGTGTTTCAGAACTTACTTCCAAACTTGATGCTTGAATTCTATTTTCCCAACAATGCTCTTCATCTGGGCACTTTCATTCCATGGAGGTATGGGTCGCAAGGTCTAAGGTGACCATTAGAGAGCAACTTATTGACATGTTAAGGTAGATTTGTTAAGAGAAAAGAGAACGATACCAAAGAACTTCCCCAATGTTATTTAATTTTCTTAAAAGAGTACCTACAACTGTAGATATCTCAAGATGCTCTTCTGAAAGGATGTGCATTCAAAGGCTAATGGTGATATAATCTAAGTTGTAGAATAAAACATCTTTGTTTCCCTAGTTTTGCTTCTATGTATCTTCTGTTTTTCTACAGTGTATACATACTGATTTTTAATGAAGTCCTATTTTTGAACCACATATCAAGGTATAATTGACATATCAAATGCTGTACATATTTAATGTATACAAGTTGAGTTTGGAGATAAATATATCCCCATGATAACACCACCATAATGTACATCATAAAGATAAACATTACCTCTTAAAGGTTTCTTCCTAATTTTTTATTATTATTTTGTGATATGAACACTTAACAGATAGTATACCTCCTTGGAAAAATTTTAAGTATATACAAGGCAGTATTATTAACTATAAGTACTATACTGTAGAGATCCTTAAGATCAAAGGATGAAAGTTCACTTACAAATAAAATATTTCTGGGAGGAAAAATATAAAAGTTTAATAACATGTCCTCATCTGACGGTGCTTTTCTACTTTCACTCTGGGTCTCTGACTTATTCGATATGACTTTAGGTCTCCTGTTCCTGGTGACTCAATAACTATTGTGGTCCACTTCTGTTTCTATATCAATCTCATGGATTGGTAGAATCAACATAGTAAAAACATCTATACTCCCCAAAGTAATCTACATGTTTAATGCAATTCCCATCAAAATTCCAATGACATTCATTAAAGAGATTGAAAAATCTACTGTGAAATTTATATGGAAACACAAGAGGCCACGAATAGCCACGGCAATACTCAGTCAAAAGAACAATGCAGGAGGTATCACAATACCTGACTTCAAACTATATTACAAAGCAATAACAATAAAAACAGCATGGTACTGGCACAAAAACAGACATGAAGACCAGTGGAACAGAATAGAGGACCCAGATATGAAGCCACACAACTATGAGCAACTTGTCTTTGACAAAGGAGCTAAAAATATACAATGGAGAAATAGCAGCCTCTTCAACAAAAACTGCTGGGAAAACTGGTTAGCAGTCTGCAAAAAACTGAAACTAGATCCATGTACATCACCCTATACCAATATCAACTCAAAATGGATCAAGGATCTTAATATCAGACCACAAACTCTAAAGTTGATACAGGAAAGAGTAGGAAATACTCTGGAGTTAGTAGGTATAGGTAAGAAATTTCTCAACAAAACCCCAGCAGCACAGCAACTAAGAGATAGCATAGATAAATGGGACCTCATAAAACTAAAAAGCTTCTGTTCATCAAAAGAAATGGTCTCTAAACTGAAGAGAACACCCACAGAGTGGGAGAAAATATTTGCCAGCTACACATCAGACAAAGGACTGATAACCAGAATATATAGGGAACTTAAAAAACTAAATTCTCCCAAAACTAATGAACCAATAAAGAAATGGGCAAGTGAACTAAACAGAACTTTCTCAAAAGAAGAAATTCAAATGGCCAAAAAAACACATGAAAAAATGCTCACCATCTCTAGCAATAAAGGAAATGCAAATTAAAACCACGCTAGGATTCCACCTCACCCCCGTTAGAATAGCCATCATTAGCAACACCACTAACAACAGGTGTTGGTGAGGATACGGGGAAAAAGGAACCCTCTTACACTGTTGGTGGGAATGTAAACTAGTACAACCACTCTGGAAAAAAATTTGTAGGCTATTTAAAAAGCTAAACATTGATCTACCATTTGATCCAGCAATACCACTCTTGGGGATATACCCAAAAGACTGTGACACAGGTTACTCCAGAGGCACCTGCACACCCATGTTTGTTGCGGCACTATTCACAATAGCCAAGTTATGGAAACAGCCAAGATGCCCCACTACTGATGAATGGATCAAGAAAATGTGGTATCTATACACAATGGAATTTTATGCAGCCATGAAGAAAAACGAAATGTTATCATTCGCTGGTAAATGGATGGAATTGGAGAACATCATTCTCAGTGAGGTTAGCCTGGCCCAAAAGACCAAAAATCATATGTTCTCCCTCATATGCGGACATTAGATCAAGGGCAAACGGAACAAGGTGATTGGACTTTGATCACATGAGGAAGCGAGAGCACACAGGGAGGTATGAGGATAGGTAAGACACCTAAGAAACTAGATGGCATTTGTTGCCCTCATCACTGAGAAACTAAAGCAGATACTTTGGGGCAACTGAGGCCAATAGGAGAGGGGGACCAGGAACTAGAGAAAAGGGTAGTTCAAGAAGAATTAACTTAGAAGGTAACACACATGCACAGGAAATCAATGCAAGTCAACTCCCTGTATAGCTATCCTTATCTCAACTGGCAAAAACCCTTGGTCCTTCCTATTATTGCTTATACTCTCTCTTCAACAAAATTAGAGATAAGGGCAAAATAGTGTCTGCTGGGTAACGAGGGGTAAGGGGGGTAAAGAAGGGAGTGGGGAGGGTGGGTAAAGAAGGGGGAGGGGGGAAGGGGGGAGAAATGACCCAAACATTGTAAGCACATATGAATAAAATAAAAATAAAGATAAAAATAAATATCTCTAGCTTTCATTCTGTCTTATCTCCCAGCTTAGTTCCTGTAATTCACGCTTTGATTCTGTATGCACTTCACACTTCCTGTAAGTAAGTGTCTTTGAGGCTTTGGTTCTTCCTTATGTCTGACATTGGAACTGGCCTTGTTCATTCCTGTGGCTCCCTCAACTAGCTTCAGTACTTGGCTTGGTTTGGGACTTCCTAAGAGTCTCGTAAATTCTTAGAATTATCTCCTTTTCCTCTCCTAACAAGCTTGCTTTCTGAAAATAATTCCTAATGACAGCAAATCTGGGAGGTGTTGGCTAGACTGCTGAATTCAACTTCTAGGCTTGTTAGAGCAAAGTACAAAGCAATCAGAAATATAGACTTATAGGCAAGAAAATAAAAACATTTAAAGTTTTAAAAACTAGAATAGAGATAGACAATACAGTAATGTTCAAAGGTTAACTTCTATAATGGTTCAAATTTTTAAAAATTCTATCCCTCAGTTCTTTCTTTTATTGCATAAGTTCATCATATACAATATATTTTAATATACACATGTATAGTGAAATGGTTACTACAACCACATAGCCAACATCTTACATAGTTTCCTTCCTCCCTCCCTTCTTTCTTTCCTTCTTTCCTTCTTTCCTGCCTTCCTTCCTTCCTTCCTTCTTTCCTGCCTTCCTTCCTTCCTTCTTTCCTCCCTCCCTCCCCTTCCTCCTTTTCTTCTTCCCTTCCTCTCTCCCTCCCTCCCTTCCTTCCTTCCTTCCTTTTTGTGATAAGAGTGCTTAAAATTTACTGTCTCAGCAAATTTCCAGTAAGCAATACACTAACTATAGTCATCATGCTTGCACTTGATCTCTATACTTACTCATCTTACAGGACTATAACTCTGTGCCCTTTGACCTACATCTACTTATTTTCCCTGCCCACCACACCCTGCATCTTGTAACTATCATTTGATTTTTTTCTAAATTAATGAGATCATGTCATATTTTTCCTGTTTCTGGCTTATTTTACTTAATAAAGTGTTCTCCAGTTTCATCCATGTGGTTGCAAATGACAATGTCTCCTTACATGTTCATTGCAACAAAGTACAATTTAAGAGATAATCATTTCATATTCTTTGGGTATATACCCAGAAGATTTATTGCTGGGTCATATGGTAGTTCAATTATTAACTTCTTCAGGAAACCTTTAATACCGTTTTCCTCAATGGCTGCACTTATCTACATTCTCACTGACAGTGTACATTAATTCCATTTTCTCCACAGTGGACCTTTATCAATACTTACCTTTTTATCATAACAGATGTGGGGCAGTAGATCAACATGGATTTGACTTGCATCTTCCTGATTAGGGGCGTCAGGCAATTTTGCTATTTTTATGTCTTTTGGAGAAATAACTTTGCCTATTTTAAAATTATTCTTTTTGTGCTATTGAGTTGCCTCAGTTCCTTATATATTTTAGATACTAACCATCTTATCAGATATAAGACTTGTCAACCCCTAGGCTGCCTTTTCACCTTAATCCCTTTGCTGTACAAAAACTCTTCAGTTTGATGTTTCATCTGTTTATTTGTACTTTTATGTCCTGTGTTTTTGGTATCTTATGCTTAATTCTTTAAAAGAGGGGAAGAGTTGTGGGGAGTTGATTATGAGAAGCCTATGAGAACTTGAGATAAGCACAGCTGTGCTCAAGAATCAGCAGGCTGAGTTTGGCATGGCACCAGCTGCAGAAGAGTGCAGGATGCAGCACAGTTGCTTTTCCTAAATTGTTTATGTTCAGAGAAGCAGGATCTCAGGATTCTCTTATTACAATGTCACACCCCTCCCGGAGAACTGTTGCTCCACCTCCTTGTTTACCACTGGATATAAAAGACTTGCTAAAGGAGGATGCAAGCTGTTGCTGGCTGGTGTGTCTCCACCAGAGCAGCTTTCTGCACCAAGAACTTTATACATAGGCTTTAGGAAAGCTATGCTAAAGAAAAGCTAAAGAGAACATGGGACAGTGCAAGTCTGAGGGCCAGGACTTAGATTAAAGAAAACATGGGACAGTGCAAGTATAAGGACAGAGACTTTAAGAGAGATTATGCTAAAGAAAGGCTAGGAGAGAACGTGGGACAGAGCGAGTCTAAGGAAAGAGACTTTAAAGAACAGAAAAGAAGACTTTAGAAGCAAGGTTTTAAAGGTAGAGAAAAGAAGCAGAGTGAAGAGAAGGGAAGTAAAAAAGTAATGAGGCTGTTGTGCATCTCCATCCAAGCGCCCAACACACCTGACCTCAGCTTTATGCATGTTTGTCTATTGTTTGTCCTTTCTGCATCTCCTGTTGCCCCCAGTTAGTTTAGTAGTAAGAGGAGTGAGAAAAAGCTCGCTCCAAAGAGTAAGTTCAAACTTCATTGATTCATCATCTCTTTTGGTCAAATGTACATGTATTCCTTTCACTTTGCTTATGTGTGTTTATTACTAATTGCACAAAACTGAAGCATGGTTCAGAACAATCTCACAGAGCGATATTAGCAGGTAGAAAGAATTAGCAGGTAGATTTCTGGTCACATAGTTAAATCTTAATGAAAAAAACACCTAAATTCTTCATTTGTCTAACTAGCTATATTTTTGTCTCTCTGGTTTCACTAAAGCAGATAAAGACAGGAAGTACCAGTTGTAATAGTAGTGTTATTGTTCACAGATATTCAGAGTCCCTGCCTATAGTAAATACTCCCACCCTATTGAACTCAGGGAAGGCCATGTAGGTTTCATTGGCCAGTAAAATGTCAGCAGAAGTGATACATATTCCTTATGGTCAGAAAATTTAAGAGACAGAACATTGTTCTCTGGCTTCTATTTTCCTTCTCTCTGAAATTATGGAAGCAAGTAACTGGAAACCTTCATCAACATAAATCAGCAAGAAAAGAGAAGCAGAGTCCCCACCACCACCTCCACTGACCTGAAACAGATAGGAAATGTGAACAAGATAACATTGTTCTTTTAAGGTGCAGAAATTTGGGGTTTTTTTTCTTACTAGGCCATAACCAAATTGGTTATGATCAATACATCATCCCTGCCCTTGAGATTTTTAACTAATATAGTAAGACAAATACACAAACTCATGTCTGCATACATAATGGATACAAATACCCAAACGTACACATTCAAATCTTACAGCATGGGGATACAGATGGACTCATTGAAGAAAGAGGAATCAAGAAGGGGACAAGTACATAGGGAAGAAAATCCTGTAGATGACCTTGAGCCAGGTGAAGTTCCTTTAGCAAATCCTGGAAATGCACCTTAAAGAAAATTCTGAAGTGCTAAATGATTTGTGGGAGAGGCTACTCCCAGGAGGGGATATTTTGTGGAAGAAAAATGAAATCCAACAGGAAAAATTTCAAGAACTTCCTTATGAGGCTGCTGTATTCCCATTTACCCTCCTCCAGCCCTTTGGGCCTATGGATTCTTTCTGTTCCCTCAGTAAGTAGTGGGAACAGTTGAGCATGTCTGCTCAACTGACACACTGTCATTGTATTTCACACACATTGATACCCTATAGAAAAGTAAATCTTGTACATACTTAAGGACAGCTGTTTATTCAAGTAGCAAAGAAAAGAGGCAAAATGCTGATCTACTTGAAGGCTTCACTTTGGAGGCCAGCTTTTGCACTCTGATACTGGAAGTTTCTCTCCCTATGTTGCTTTATCATGTTTTCTCATCTATATTCCAGAAACTTTCATTTCACTTTATTATTTCCTTCAGCCCTAATTTATTTTCAAACTTTTAAATTCACCATTAAAATGAAAAGCAAAGGCATGAGTATTTATGAGGCAGTTTCTCTGAGGTTCTTAGAGACCTAATTATGATATGAAAACATGATTTCCAACTTTGCAGATGATGCTAAATTGAGAGAGAATAAAAACAAATGAGGAATAATTAGGTGGTGCAGCCAGATATAAAAGGATTTACATCATTTATGTTTCTGGACTAATAGATGGCAAATGCAAGGCTGTACAAATAAATGGAAGATAATTAGCCCCCATAAAGTATCAGAAATGGGTATCTCTGTTAAATAGGAAGGTGCTGGCAAAAAGTGGCATGAGTGAGGAAAAACACAGTGGGGTACAGGGTCAGCAAGGGTGATTACAGCTTGGAGATGATTGCATCATGGAAAAACTCCAGAGATCTGGCACATTCTTCAGCTACCCTTTTAGTCTACATCTCTCCCTCGCCCTGTCACACAGAGGCATTTTGTTGTTAACAATGTGCTTCTTTAAAGCTTTACACAGAGCCTGGCTCAGTGCAGTCTTTGAACTGTAAAAGGGTAACTTCAGAGATACAACATATTCATCAACCAGGGAATTTTACTTGGTTGGTACATTATGGCACAAAATTATCTAGCCATTTTGAAAGGCTTGCTTTAGTAGATTAGGCCCACAGTGCCTTTCTGACTACTGTGCAGATGCAAAAGAAAATGCCCACACATTGTTTAGGGTTGCTCAATTCTTACTCCTCAGTGCTTTCTCTCCAGTTGTCCATGGTGCTCTCTGAGGGTGCCTCATACGTCTTTGGGCTCAAGGTTCTAATCCTACACCTGAGAAGGAAACCCAGGTAATCATATCTTTCCACTTGTAAGTATTCTAGCTTTGGTTAACACAGATCTTCCAGTTACAATTATACAATGCTTCTGAGGTTCCAGAACAACAGAACAAAAACAAACCAAAACCAGAAATGTGTGTGTGTACCTCCAATATCAGAGGATACTCATAGAACCATCCTCCCTCCTCACTGCCCTTGACCTTTCTGTGGTATTATACATTGCTTAAAAATCATCCATGTATCTCTGTGATTGTTGGCTTCCATGACAGAGTGTTGTCGCACTCTTTTCCTTACTCTCCCTTCTTTCCTCACACTCTTATGATGGACATTCATTAAAATCTAGCCTTCTATATTTACAGCCTTTTCTTTCTACATATTCTATTTCACAGAATGTATCTGTTCTCTTGGTTCTAGCTACCATACCATCATACTTTACTTTGAGATTCAATTCTAATTCTTTATGATCCAGGGTTCCTTTCTGTTTTTCCCACAAAAGTTTTTTTTGTTGATTTAAACTTCAGTGATGCTTAAGCCTATACTTCATACATCAGTCTTATGTATAAAATATATAAAACATATCATTACAATAAAATAAAATCTTGGAGATATAACACTGGAAGGTTTTGTCAACTTAGTATCTAAATGGGTCCCTCCTGTGGAGGGTATCTGTTTCTCATAGATTAGCTCCCATAGCCCAATCCAAAAGTCTTTTATGGACAGGGAATTAAGTCCCTCCAATCTTTTATTTGCCCTCCTCCCACCAGTTCCCATACAATACTGAGAAGAGTAACATATTTTGAATGAGACTATCTCTATCTATCTTTAATCATTATGATTCAGTTAACTTGTTTTTCTCAGCATGACAAATTTATTTTTATAGCTCTGCTATCTCAGCAGACCAACTGTCTTGTTTGATTTCTCAAGGACAACCAACCAACCAACGTGGCATAGTCTCTTCTTATCTCCACCACTTACAGACAGCTAATTGTAACACTTTTCAAAGTTTATTTATTTATTTTTACCATACCCTTTTCAATGACACTGCTGGCACTCTCACTGTCAGTACCACCATTGCTCATAATCTCTCCTAGAGATTATAAAACATCTATTACATTTTTAATGTTTTTAATAGTAGAATACATTCATACACACACCTCACCAGTACCTTAACTTAAAATAATAGCTCCTATACATATCACGGGACACTGTCACTTGTGTTCATACTCATCCACTCAGATTGTTGATAAAACTAGGGATTTTTTTTGGAGGGGGGACTGGCATTTTAACTCAGGCTCACTCAAGTGTCTTTATGTCAAAAAATTCTGCTGTCTGTCCCTATGGAGGAGGGAGGAAGCTAACACAAGCAGTTTAGCTCTTAGCACAGAAAGGTAAGGCAAACCCTTCTCTTATGTTTACAGCACAAAATACATGGGGACTGCCTTGGGCATAAGGTAGAGTTAGAGAAACTATTTGATAGATTTTTTTTTTAGATACTGAAACCTGGACCAGTTTTTAACGCTCACTCCAAATGCCTGCCATTGCAATAGGAAAAGAAATGTCTTTCTCCTCTACAGTTATGTATGGCCTGAAGTCATAGAATTGCTAGGCATGTGCAGATAACTAAAGGACTTGTGCCTAGAACTGATCTAAATCTCTGGGTTCCTGGAATGGTGCCTTGCATTAGAATTGTTTGGGAAGAATTTTTTTCTTCCTAGGTTATTTGTGAGATATTAGCAGCCAGGATGTTGTATTATGCATTTAATAAGCCTGCTCACTGTTAAGTTCTTAGAGATACTTACTATAACATAGAGTATTAGGATCAGAAGTGCTGATTCTAATGGTATATACCTCTTTTACCATTTTTCTACTAATTTTTATCATGACAGTTTCCAACCTTCATGAAAGTATAATAAACATATTAACTTCCATGTAACCATTATACAACTTTAATATTTCTCAACAATCTACCAATCCCGTTTCATCTATATACTGTTTCCCCTTCTGCTTGAAAATTATACTGCAAATCTAATATATCGGATGTATGCTTCTCTAGTAGACAATCCTCCTTTTTTTTGCAGTATTAGAGTTTTGAACTCAGACCCTCATGCTTGCTAGGTAGGCATTCTATTACTTGGGCCACTCTACCAGCCCCTGGACAATCCACTTTTATAGAAGGATTTTAAAAAAAAATTTTAAATATAATTCACATACAGTACAATTTATTAATTTTAGTAAGAATTTTAAGCTCTTTATTGGAGGTATGATGGAGACACAAACTGCTGTACATTTTTAAAGTTGTATACTTAGTGAGTTTCTAGATAAATACAAACCTGTAAAACTATCATATCAAGGCCTGTTTATGAACATCTTCATTGCCTCCAAAAGTTTCCTCTTATTCTAGTCATTCATTTATTCATTCACTGATAGTAAAAACACTTAACATAAGGTATACTCTCTTAGCAAATTTTAAAGTATACATTATAAAATATTATAAACATTATAAAATATTATAAGTATGGTTACTATATCTCCAAAATATATTCATTTTGTGTAATAGAAATGTTGTAACCATTAATCAATATCTCTCCATTTCTTCCTCCCCCTTGCTTTTGGCAACCATCTTTCTACTTTGTGCTTTTATGAATTGGACTAGTCAAGATTCCTCATAAAAATGGGATCATGAAGTATCGTCCATCTGTGTCTATCATACCTCATGTAGTATAATATGCTCCAGATAAATCTAGCTTATCATAAAACTCAGGATTTCTTCTGTTTTAAGAGCTAACTAATATTCCATTGTATGTACATTAGCACAGTTTTCCCATTCATTCATCATAGACATTTAGGTTTCTTCTATGTCTTGGACATGGTGGCTAATGCAGCAATGAACATGAGAGTACAGAAAAATAAATGAAAGTCACCCAAACCAGAAATGAAGAAGCAAAATTATCTTTGCCTATGGATGGCATAATCTTATATATAGAACACTTTAAAAATTCTACCAAAAAGTTCTTTAGAACAAAATCAGTAAATTCACAGGATATAAAAATCAATATACAAAACAATCATTCATTCATACTGCTACATACTAACAATGAACTATGTGAAAACAAAATTAAGAAAATAATCTCACTTACAATAGCATTAAAGAGAATAAATGCTTGGGACTAAATTAAATGAAGGCAGCTAAAGACTTGAATATTAAAAAGTATTAAAGAAAGAAATTTAAGAAGACTCAAATAAATGAAGGAAATTCCATGCTAATAGATTAGAAGAATTAACATTATTAAAATATCAACACTACCCAAAACAATCTACAGATTCAATATGATTCCTATCAAAATCCAAAAGGCATTTTTTTTTTACAGGAATAGAAAAACAAACCTAGAATTCCTATGGACCTTCAAAAGACTCAGTACAAAAACAATATTGAGGAAGGAGAGCAAAGCTAGATGCATCACACTTTCTGATTTCAAAATATATCACAAAGCTACAATAAATAAACATTTTGGTACTGGAATAAAAACAAACATATAGACCAATGGAACAGAATAAGGGAGCCCAGATATTAATCCACAAATAATTAACTAACTGATCTTTGACATGGATGTCAAGAATTCACAATGGGGATAGGATAGTCTTTTCAATAAAAGGTGTTGGGAAAACTGAATAGCCACATACAAAAGAATGAAATTGGACCTTTATCTCATACCATACACAATAATCAACTCAGAATGGATGGCTTAAACATAGAACCTGAAATTTGAAAATTCCTGGAAGAAAACACAGGGAAACAAAGCTTTTTAACATTGATCTTGGCAATGATTTCTTGGGTATGACCCCCAAACAACAGGCAACAAAATGAACAAATAGACAAATGCAATTACATAAAATTAAAAAGCTTCTGCATAGCAAAGGAAATAAATAAAATGAAAAGGCAACCTATGGAAAGGGAAAATATTGTCAGAACATATATCTTGTAATGGGTTAATATCCAAAACATATACGGAACTCATACAATTCAATATCAAAATAAACAAACAACCCAAGTTAAAAATTGGCAAAGGACATGAGTTATGAATTTCTTGGAAGACATAAAAATGGCCAATAGGTATAAATGAAGTAAAAACCAGAATGAGATACCACTTCACACCTGTTGGGATAGCTAAGATCCAAGCAACAAAAGTTAACAGGTGTTGGCAAGGAGGTGAAGCTAAAATAACCTTTGTACTCTATTAGTAGGAACGTAGATTGATGCAGCCCCCATGGAAAACAGTATGGAAGTTCTTCAAAAAATTAAAGCTCTACCAAATGATTCAACAATCCTACTTCTGGGTAGACTACCAAAGGAAGTAAAATCAGGACCTAAAAGAAATCAGCACTCCTATGTTTATTGCAGCATTATTCACAATACCCAAGGTATATAAGAACATAACTGTCCATGATGAACAAATGAGTAAAGAAGATGTGTTTTATATATACATATATATATATATACGTATCCATATACACATATATACAACAGAATATAATTCAGTCTTAAAAATTAAGAATGTTTTAATATATCCACTATACTACCATAACCCATCTAAAATTAATAATCATTTATAAGTATCACCCAATAACTGTTCGATATTCAAATTCTCATAATTGAATCCAAACTTTCATTTTACGGTTGAATTGTTCAAATCAGAATCTCATCATGGTTCTCATTGCATTTGGTTTTTAAGTCTCTTAAACCTCTTTCATTTTATAACAGTTTTCCCACTCCTCTTTTGTCTCTCATGAAATTAATTTAAGGAAAGCAGGCCACCTTTCCCTATAGATTTAATCCTTGTATAATTTAACATGTTCCTTTATCCTTTATATTTCCTGCAAACTAGAAGTGAGATATAGAGGTATCATTAAATTTAGTTGCCTGCCACCCCTTTCCTATTTTGGCCAACTATTTATCAAGAATGGTGTAGGATTTCCTGTTGCATCCCATCAGGAAGCCCATGAAGAATGGCTGCCCTATTTGTTTTTGCAGCTCAACTTTTTGTTTTAATAAAATTAGAACATGCACAGTACATGCAGTGCTAGCATCTAAATTAATACAATAAGCAATTACTAAAGCTGCAGTGACTTGAGGTTCAATCTTTACACTCATCAAGTTTAAATCCATTTTTACATGATTTCTGAAACTTCATTAACTGAAAATATTGCTTGCTGATAAAACTTGCTCGAATGCTATAGCTGAATATACAAGTCATTGATTACACCAATACAACAAAGATAGCCACATGTTTGAGGATTGCAAGGTGCCAGACATTTCCTGAAAAAATACACACAAGTAAACAAAACTCACACAACAACCATCTGAAAGTCTAGATACTTTTTATTAATGTGTTTCATTAATATCACAAGTGTATCAAAACCCTGGTATGGTTTGATTTTAAGTTGCCAACTTTGTTTTCACTAAAACCAGAAAGTTAGAGCTACACTGCTAATGCCAGGTGTGCTTAATTTGACTTAAGAGTTTAATATGACTTAACATTAAAATTCATACTACCACAAAATATATAATTTCAGAAAAAAATATAGTGGCATTCAAAATACAATTAGTAGAGTTTTTGTACTATGTTTTGATCAAGTTTATTTAAACTTTCAAAAGTCACTTCTAGGCTTACAAAAACAAATATTTGTAAAAATGTTCAATAAATATTATATAAAGCTAGTAGCAAAAAGTATCTAGAAATCTGTTGTGTGCAAATAGTGGCAGCCCTAGTTTTAGTGACGCCAAAATTGATCTGGGTTCAGGTGTTTTCAGCTTGGTTCATCAATTTTATATTTCCCCATCTACTTTTCACTTAAAAATCTTAGCACCCTTGGATAATTTCTGCATGGATCTAGTAGTTCATTAGGGATTATGCAACTATAATTTTCCAATACTGTAATTCTTGACTTTATTAGAGATTCTTCTAAAAAGAATGTTCCTTTACACGCTATTATGTTACTCTGAAAAGTAGTTCAAACACAAATAGTAGGTTAAATGTTATATTATTTTACTTTACTTACCAATTTTTCAGAATAGTAAATTGATCCTTACCAACTTCCAAAGGGAAAGGCCTAACTTTGACTCTTATGAATTCACTTATGCTTACATAGTTCATGTAGCCACTGCAATCATTAGTCCTATGATGCTCAAACTTCCAAATTGGAAAAAAAGAATTTCCTTAATGTTTGCTTCTGTGTTCATTTAACATGACCTCAGTAGACATTGCTCACTTCTTAAGACTTCTGGCACTAGAAGCACCAAGCTCATTTCATAGATTTCTTGCCTCAGATCTGAAACCACCCATTTCTCTTAGGAACTCTTCATTTAATAGAAATTGGTATTTAAAGGTGACAATTTAGCACTGAGGGGTAAGCATTACTTTGATACCTCTATTCAGAAAATTTAAGTGGAAAGTTTATAACCTTTAGAACAAGAAAATTAAATCCTGAGTTCATAGTGATATTTCAAATTCATATGTAAGATTATAGGAATTGTATTTAAGTCCCTGGGTTATAAATTTTTATATCCTTTGTCTTATGATCAAAATCAAAATCTTAGTTCTTAATGACATTTATACCTTTTATGTGTTCTCTCTCTCTCAATAAATATAGATTCAAAATAACAATGCCCATATTATTTCTAACAATGAGATTTCTGAAAGCCATTTGAAGCTTATTTTGGTTCCTTTCATCCTTTGAATATATGCCATGAGGGATATAATGTCAAAATACTATGTTTTAAAGTCACTTAAAATATTTTTATGTATTTATGTTGCCAACTTGGTATATAAAGTATTTCTTCAGTATCTTTTGCATGTTTAAGAATTTACCTTTTCTAAAATTTTGTTTTAGAATCAGTTAAATCATTTATATACTAACAAATACAGCAAAAAATATAGATTCTATCCTTTTCCCTTTCAAGCTGTACTTTCCCTTCTCTCCTATACATAACCATTTTTACTGAGGCTTACCTTTCCATTATATATTTTTAAAAATAAAGATAACAGTAACACAACACAAGTTTAATAATGAAATATATTACATAGACTATTCTCCCTGGATTTAACAGCATATCCCAGAGATACCGCTTTAAAGGACACAGAGAGCTTGCAATCATTTCATAGCTGTATAGTACTCCTTTGGATGGATGCCCTATAGTTTATTCATATATTCCTTCTTGATAAACATTAGCTTATTTCCAGTGTCTTGCTACTGTAATGAATGGATCATTTTATATTTTGCCACTCCTGTCTTGAGAACAATTTCTAGAAGTGAAGTCCCTGGTCAAAAGGCAAACATATTTAATTTTACTAGATATTATGAAATTACTATTTGCATTTTTAGGCAACTCATTTTTGTGTACCTAGTTCTTCACTTGCAAAATATAAACTATATATCCTTCCAGAAATGTTGTGACAATCAAGTGGATAATGGAAATGAAAGCACTTTGAAAATTTTAATACAATTAACATATATAAGTAATAGTATTAATAGCAATTCATTGTTAGAAGGGATTCATGTAGCTACACAAATATCTGGCCAACATGCCATTGAACCTAAGGCTGAAGTACAGAATTGATCTCAGACATAGGAAAAGAGACATGGAAAATTTTATATTTATGTAAGATGCTATTTGGACCATAATAGGTACAGAGAGCTTGGGGTTAGTCCAATGTCTAGCTGAGGCCTTTTTTAGTGGTACTGAGGCTTGAACTCAGGGCCTCACACTTGCTAGGCAAGGTTCTCTACCACTTGAGTCACTCTGCCAGCCCTATTGCTGAGTTTTGATGGAGACAGGAGTTGACCAAATGGGGATGATAGTGTACTACCTGGTTGGGAGTGGAAAGGCTGCACCAAGAAACATAGTAGTGAATTTTTACTGGGAGAGTAAAAACTCTGGATAAGGAATTTTACAAAATGCAGGAGAGATTATGTGAGATATTGGAGAAGTGAGTCAGGGCCGGAATGTAAAGGTTTACAGATGCCATGCAGGGGCATTTTAGTATATATGTAAATAAAATATGTGTGTGTGTGTGTGTGTGTGTGTGTGTGTGTGTGTGAATAAGAGGACATGTTTGATCTGGAACTTTTCTTAAATCTCATACTTCTTATGTATTCTGCACAAAAGTAAAGGTCAGCACCAAATAGTAATTGACTAGTATTAAATCACACATATTATATATTATATAATATGATAACATTAAACTATCCATAAATAATTCCTTTGGAAACAACTGTTCCGTGACCAACTGCATAACACAAATTCTCATTATAACAAGTCACATTTTTGCCTTTGATGACATGTACACGGTGGGATTTTAAAACAAAAATAATCACTCTACTTTCACATTCCCTTGTCTTCCTGCTGCTATCTGGGACAGTCAACAAGTTCAGGGAAGTTGCCTACCAATTTTTGCCATACACTTATCTAAGCTGTCTCACTAGTGCATGTAGTGTTATGGAGTATTAAGTAGGAGGAAGGCAGAGCCCTGAGTGCATCCAAGAAAGGCAGGTTCTGTTATCCCCAAAGACCCACCATATTCTTCCTTCTGAGGCTCATCAGCCTGTGCTACCTAAATACTACCTGAAAGGGAAGAAATATGCACCGGAAGTTGTGATCATGGGGATATATTGTTTTAATACTTTTATATGGTTTAGTTTTTGCATTGATATTTCCAATGCCAACAACAGATGTACAATACCAGAAATAGTTGTTTCTCTTTAGAAATTTGGTTTTATGAATGTTGTGACCCATATAACCAATTATTCCCTCTTTGCCTCAATTGCTAAGAAGCTTACATCCAAATTTATGCTTTCTCTTAGCAACTGTACAGGACTTCCTGTATTTGAGATCCTAATCTCATTCCTGGCACTCTTTTAGATTCCAACCCTTTAGTATCCTGTTTCCCTTTTTTCTGCCACTGCTTCTTGGAATTGTCTCTCTGCAATACTAATGTAAGAGAAAAATATATGTATATATAACATGTAGGTAAATCATAAACCATAATAGTTAATATCTAATGTCTGAGGAATAGATTATCAATGTCTCCCATCCACCCATGTACTTTTCCCCAAACCTACCTCCCCTTAGTTTTATAATAGGTGTATCACACATTTATGTATGGATGAACAACATATAGAATTTGTTCTTGTTTTAAAGGTTTCTTTTTCCTATCATACCATCTATGTCCATTGAGACTTAATGGTTTTGTTTACTCAATGTTATGTTTCTATGATTAATCCATGTTTCTACATGTAGCAGTGCTCACCCATTTTTTACTACTGGATAATAGTTTGTTCTGTGAAAAATACACACAAAAATGTGCATGGGTATTATGTATAATATACACATTCTTCTGTTTGCCAGCCTGTAAACATTTGGACTGCATTATCTCTAGTTTGGAATTGTTATAAATTCTGCACCTATCAAAATTCCTATATAGGCCTTCTGGTGAAAATATGAAAGAATTTCTCTAAATAGCATCCCTAGACGTGAAATTGTTTGGTCACAGGGCATGTAAATAGTCTATTTTGGGATATAATAATGATTTGTTTCCTCAAGTTCTAATTTATATTCTATCAGTGCCATATAACAGTGCTTTTGTTGATACACATCCTCTGTCAAGCTTTTTAGTTTTTTGCCATTCTGTTAGGTGGGCAGTGCTATATAACATAGCTCTTATTTTACATTTAAATCAGTAAAAGATTTAAAAATCTTATTATGTGTTTATTGCTTAGAGATATTTCATTTTCCGTGAAATCCATGGAATCCTTTTGGATTGTCTTCTTATTCAGTTATATATTTTATGTATTCTAGACACTAATCCTTTATTGGATTTACAAATATCTTCTCCCAGTTAATAGCTTCATTTCTCCCTCTTTTCTAGTGTGTTTTGATGAAAGGTGGTACTTCACTATAAAACAGTCAAATGTACACATATTTGATTTTATTCCCACATCCTTTCCTGCTTCAAAAAACCCTCCCCTACACAAAAGTCAGAAGGATTTTCCTATATTTTCTTTCTAAAGTGTTTGAAGCTTTGCATTCCACATTACAGTCTTCAAAACTTTTGGGATTGATTGTTGTGAATTTTGTGATTTAAGGACCTTTCTATATGAATAACAAATTGTTCCCAGTAACCTTTACTGAAGAGTCTTTCTTTTCCCCAGTTACATGCAAGACCTCTTGTCATACGTCAAAGTTTTATACATTTGACCCCCATATTCACCAACTCTGCAACTGTGAAGCCAACGAACTACATATTGAAAATATTGACAAAAATTGTGTCTGTATTGAACATATAGACTTTTTTCCTTGTCATTATTCCTTAAACAATACAGTGTAACAACTATTTACATAGCAATTATATTATATTAGGTATTCTAGATAATGTGATGCTGATTTAAAATATACTGGAGGATATATGTAGGTTATATGCAAACACTGCACCATTTTATAGAAGAGACTCAAGCAGCTGTGGATTTTGGAATCTGAGGGGCTCCTGGAAGTAATCCCCAGAGGATACCAAGTGGCAACTATATGCATTCACATTTCTTGGGTCTCTTTTACTTCACTGTCCAATATGTTTCTTAAATTTTTAATTGAAAAAATAATAGTTGTATATAACTATGTGATACAATGTAGTGTTTTGATATATGTATGGCCACTTTATTTTTTTTGCATTTTTTTGGCTTTTATTTATTTATTTTTTATTATTCATATGTGCATACAATGCTTAGGTCATTTCTCCCCCCTGCCCCCACCGCCTCCCTTACCACCCACCCCACCCCCTCCCTCTCCCCCCACCCCCTCACTACCCAGCAGAAATTATTTTGCCCTTATCTCTAATTTTGTTGAAGAGAGAGCATAAGCAATAATAGGAAGGAACAAGGGTTTTTGCTAGTTGAGATAAGGATAGCTATACAGGGAGTTGACTCACATTGATTTCCTGTGCATGTGTGTTACCTTCTAGGTTAATTCTTCTTGATGTGACCTTTTCTCTAGTTCCTGATTCCCTTCTCCTATTGGTATGGCCACTTTAGATCATTCATTAACCCACTGTCTTAATAACAAAAGCTTTTGGAAATATTATGTACTCATGTATGAAAATGGAAAAATGAGACCTGTTGAAACTATTCCAGGAATGGGGGGAAGAGGGAGATAAGGGAGAACGATGGAGGGGGTGAATTCAACTACAATATATTGTAAGAAATTTTGTAAATGTCACAATCTACCTCCAGTACAACAATAATATAATTTTTTGTAATAAGTATTGATATATGTAAGGTAAAGTACTCCTGCCCCCCAGACCAACAAATATCTGATTTTTAAATTTAAAAACTGATATCTCATACAATAGTCTTTGCACATTATATAGTGGAATTACATAGTACATATTGTTTGGAAGGTTCATTTAATATTTTTGTCTTTAATATTCTGTAGGTTCTCTACAATGTACCTTTGCATGAGTATTTTATTTATCATGCTTGGAATTCATTGTGCTTTCTATGTCTCTATGCTCACATTTTTCCATCACTTCTGGAAAACTCACATCCTCAAGAGAATACCAGAAGGAATGAACAGAGAGAACACAAGAAAGGAAAATTGGTGATTTATCCTTAGCTCACTTGTTTTCACTGCTGAATAGCATTTTATTTTATGAATACATTGTTATATTTTACTGTTACTTTTTTATTTTTTCAAGTTCTAATTTTATTCACCAAAACTTTCTGGTCTATTTCCAAAGTCTTGTTATATACAATTGTTTTTTTCTTTTTAAAATGATCCTTCAACCATAAACATTCTATACTATGTGTCTTACACTCTCTCTTTTTTTTTTTTTTTTTTTTTTTTTTTTTTTTTTTTATTTGGTCTTCTTTTTTTTTTTTTTTTTTTTTTCATTTTTCTTTTATTATTCATATGTGCATAAAAGGCTTGGTTCATTTCTCCCCCCTGCCCCCACCCCCTCCCTTACCACCCACTCCGCCCCCTCCCACTCCCCCCCTCAATACCCAGCAGAAACTATTTTGCCCTTATCTCTAATTTTGTTGTAGAGAGAGTATAAGCAATAATAGGAAGGAACAAGGGGTTTTGCTGGTTGAGATAAGGATAGCTATACAGGGCATTGACTCACATTGATTTCCTGTGTGTGGGTGTTACCTTCTAGGTTAATTCTTTTTGATCTAACCTTTTCTCTAGTTCCTGGTCCCCTTTTCCTATTGGCCTCATTTGCTTTAAGGTATCTGCTTTAGTTTCTCTGCGTTAAGGGCAACAAATGCTAGCTAGTTTTTTAGGTGTCTTACCTATCCGCACCCCTCCCTTGTGTGCTCTCGCTTTTATCATGTGCTCATAGTCCAATCCCCTTGTTGTGTTTGCCCTTGATCTAATGTCCACATATGAGGGAGAACATACGATTTTTGGTCTTTTGAGCCAGGCTAACCTCACTCAGAATGATGTTCTCCAATTCCATCCATTTACCAGCGAATGATAACATTTCGTTCTTCTTCATGGCTGCATAAAATTCCATTGTGTATAGATACCACATTTTCTTAATCCATTCGTCAGTGCTGGGGCATCTTGGCTGTTTCCATAACTTGGCTATTGTGAATAGTGCCGCAATAAACATGGATGTGCAGGTGCCTCTGGAGTAACAGTCTTTTGGGTATATCTACACTCTCTCTTATCATTAATTTTGGAAGTCTTGGTGTGTGTTTGGTTGCTCCAGCTGACCTCATTGCCTTTTGTTTTCTTTTATTTGGTGTTTTTTCTATTTTGGGCTTTATTTCTTTTGTTTAGTGCTGGCAATGGAATCTGTGGCCTCACTCATGCTAGGCAAGTGTTCTACCACTGGGCCATACTCCTACACCCCTTTGATGCTATTTGATTATAATGTGTCACTTTAAAGTAATTAAACTAATGTATGAGTTAAATTAAACTAATGTATCTGTGTGCTCCCTAAATGAAGGAACATTACCACATAGAGGATTTTATTTTTGATTAACATGTTTAAATTGTACATATTAATGGGGTTCAGTGCAATATTTCAAAACCATAAAGGATTTGTTTCTGCTACTGCTAATGGCCAATGACCACCACCAAGATGGATTCACTTTTACTCCCCTTTAAAGGCCTAACTTAGTTCAGAGTCACATGTTTAGTTTCTCTAGCTTGGTTCTGGATCAAAGTTCATAGCATCCATACAGTACTACTACAGTCATCCACAATCAAGAACTCTCCCTCTACTCCAATATTCCCAGCTCATGCCTCAAACCTCTTTTGGGATTAGCAGGCTTCTTGTGGGTAATTCCCTACCTCCTTTAATCTCAGTAATGTGTGTTCTCTCCCAAATTTAAATACTCACCAGTCCAAGAAGCATTTACTTTGCATAATGCCAGAAGCACTAAATTTATTTAACTCAAAATGATATATATGGCAGCCAAAGAAATGACAGATAAGCTATAATGACAATAGTTTCCCATTCCTGATCTCTCTAACACAGTATCATTTCCCTAAAACAGTTTATGCGTTTCTGTTCACAGAATTCATGATGGCAACCTCCACATCTCACTATATGTAGTGTATTTTCTTATCTATGAAAGATGTACATTTACTTCACCAATTTTCCCCATTTTTCTGTTCTCTATTTTTTCATATACATATTGGGCTTAGTTTTTCTATTATTTACATTTGCAACTTTAAGCAATACTTAAACCTCTTATTATATTAACTTCCATTATATCTGTTACATACTTAACTTTATATTACCAAATTGCTTACATTTAAATTCTGTTTAAAACAAATGGGAACATTTCTAGTATTTTTAAATAGAATGATTATAAAATATCAAAAATCAATAAATATTATTTTCAGTATTAGGACAATTTAAATACTTTCAGTGTAAGTCAAGTTCTTAAAAAAATTTAACTGCTGAGCATCATAATACACTTTAGCTGGTTTTATAGGTAGACCATGACCTTCTAAACAATTTTCTGGGATTTTTCCCTGGAGTTTCAAATGACCTTTGTCTCTTTCTTGCATGATTTTCCTTCATCATCCCTTTCTGTTTTTCTCTCAATCATATGTTCTACAGCATTAGTTTCTCCCATCTCCTATCCTACTACCTGGTAAGTATTTTCCTGTATTCTATCTATTAGATTGAAACTAGATTAGTGCTTCTCTAGGCCTGCCTAACTTCTGTCATCTTGAGACATCACTACAGCACCTCTTTGGTGTGCCTACAGTTTCCAAATTCTCATACATTCTTCCTTTTTTGGTGTACTTTTGTTTGGAAGAGTGCACCTTCAAGTAACTTCCAAAAAAAAGGTATGTAGGTGGTAAAATTTATGAATCCTTCCACGTTTTTATTCATTTCTAATTTTTCTCAATATATAATCTTCTGGTATATATGTAATATTGCCCAAGAATCTCAGTGTTATTCTGATTTTTCTTATCCCCTTTTAGGTAAATTTGATTAAGTGCCCTCCCCCACTTTTTTGCAGTGCTGGGAATTGAATCAGGGCCTTGTTCATACTAAGCAATTGCTCTATCCCAGCCTTTTTTGCTTTTATTGGTTGTTTTTAAGATAGAGTCTTGCCTCTGTCTCAAACTTGTGATCCTCCTGCCTCCATCTCCCAAGTAGCTGGGATTATAGGCATATAATATAGGCATATGCTACCATGCCCAGCTGGTAAGTGCCTTTTCAAGTTTTTTCACTTTGGGTTACCGCTATGCAGTCATTTTTTAAAGTCTCTCATTTGTTAGTTGCCTTCTCTCCCATTTTCTTTACCCTTATAGCTTTCTTCCTTTTTGGTAAGTTAATTATCTTATTTTAGAAAGCAAAGTAGAGGGATGTGAGGCAAATATGCTTTCCCTAGTCTACCAGCTCAAATCTCCATCACTTATTTTCAATATATTATGCTATTGTGCTATATACATTTTATCAGATACCTAATTTTTTGAACAAATAAGAATAAAATACTTATTTAGTACATCTGAAAATGTTGAGGTTTACATAAGCTGGTCTCTGAATTCAGGATAATAAATTTTTAATTTCATGATCTTGGAAAATATTAGAGTATTGATTCCCTGGGTTAAATAAAAATAGATGAAGACCCATAAGACCTTCCTTTACAGTCTAACAAGTCAGAAGCCCCGAATTTAGAGGGATGGATAGGATCAAACAGTTCCAAGAAATGAAAAATCTTAAAAGCACTAAAGCAACTGTGATAATGGAAGTAAGAAATGCACTCATGGAAATTTTTTGGTAAATATACTTGTGAATTATTTTGCCCAAGGCTACTTTCAGACTGACAGAACTTCTCTTGCCTGGGGCAAATAGGTAATTAGTAATGACCAAAGATTCCTGGGTTACAACCTGTGGTGGAAGGAAAAGAGGGCACACCCAAGGGAAATAAGAAGCCCCATTAAAGGTTGATCACTTACAAAATACAAGTTACAAGCTCTGGCATATCCATTAGCTCCCATGGTATGGAACCTTATTACATTCCACATATTGTCTGGGGTTTCTGTACTTAGCATAAAGTGAGTTGATAAAACTTCAAAGGTAGATTATTTTATGTCCTTACCTTTGGCATCCTGGTAGAGCTTCACAGAATACTGCCTTCTTACTTTATCTCAGGAAGCTGTACTCATCGTACATAGTATATATGTGGGATTACACGGGGCCACCAACCACTCCTGTTCTGCTTGTTTCAAGTAAAGAAGATACTCCTGTCTTGGAGATTGGTAGGGCTGCGAGACTATAAAGAATGAGTGGTCTTAGTCTTCTGTCTTTCAATGAATGTATTTTGACTACTTGATAGGCTTCGTGCTTTGTAAAAGGCATTGGGAATACAATGGTGAATATGCAGACAGGTCGTGAGACCTGACCCTTTGGACACAAGTAGTAGATTGGCCTCTTACATACCACAAAAACTGACAATACCTTAAAAAAACTGTAACATTCATTCTTTTAAAACCAGACATATACAAGGCCAAGATAGGCATTTCCTCTTGCATAATTGGCACAGTGGTCATTCCATTTGGGGTATTTCTGAGAGCTCTGGGAAGCTGATAATTTTGGCAAAAGGAAGGCGGACCCAAGGACCTATTGTTCTTCAACCCCACTTGGGAATAAAGGAGGAAAGGAGGGAAGACAGAAAGAGGAAAAAAAAGTTGTATATACTAAAACTTACACAGATACAGCAACAGATTGAAGTTCATTCATTCATTCAGCAAATATTTATGGAGATTTCACTTTGTGTCAGTCACTGTTCTAGATACTATGTACTAAGAAGAAGGTAAAACTTTGCCCTCATGGAATTTATATCCTAGTTGGGGAAAAGCAGATAATATAAAGGTACACAGGTAAAATATATAGCAATAAGACAGTGATAAGTGTTTAGAATAAAAATAAAGCAATAAAGAGAAGTGTTTAGGTTTTGGATCCATAATTTTAGATATTTGTTAAGGAAAATTGTCAGTGATATGGTACTTGAGTAAAGGATGAGAGGAATGAGGCAGTATGAATAAGTCATATTGTTGTGGCAATATAGTCAGAGGAGAAACCAAGCAACACTCGAAGGAGTGGAGAACTCAGATTTTAATTTTACGCCAGCGGGCCCAGATGTGTACCTGTGTCTGAGCCCTGAACAAAGGATTCACAGGATATTTAAAAGGCAGTGCAGGCTATCAGGTTACAAGGAATGTGCTCTCCCATAACGTAGGGCTAGTAGTGGGTTAGAGACCTAAGGTTTAGATAAGAACAGCAGGGGAGGCCTGCTTTGGAAAGTTTTTACAAGTGGAGACAAAGGAAGGCAGGAATGGGTGCTTATCTCTGCATGGTGCCTTTCATCTTGGTCCCAAACTTTTGCATGGCTCTAATGAGCAATTCCTCACAGCTCTGTCCGAGGTTACAGCTTTTAATTGACAGTTTACCATGTTTTACAACCCTGTTTCAAGGCTATCTTCCTCTTCAATATGAGTAGCAGGGAGTAAAATAGTACAGGTAGTTTGATAGAATGAAAAATACAAAGACTCAGAGGCAGAAGCATACTTGGCTATGTTCAAGGGACAGAGTCCAGAGTAACTACATTAGAACTAGAGAAGGTAAGAGAAATAGATGCAGATGGTATAGAAATGAGAAGCAAAATCATATGGGGCTTTGTAGGTCACTTTTAAGTACTCTTGCTCTGAGAAAAGTCACAAGCCAATAGATGGTTTTCTTCACAATGCCATGATCTGGCTTAGGCTTTAAAGATTATTCTGTAAGGGTAAACAGCCTCATGTAAATGAATACATTGCAAACTAACACCTCAAGAACAACAATGTCAAAAAGGAAAAATAAAAAGAAATCTATCACTAAAAACAGTGTGCCTTTCATGCATTCTCAAGAGAACTGTAAAATGCTGACACCATTTACAAAATTGATGTTCAGAGAATGATATTCTGTATTTCTTCTTAAGAGATACAAAAACTAATGACCAATGATCTTAAAATGCCTGGGATTTGGGCCCATAGATAGCCTTTTCCACGAAGCCATGTCAACTTGTATCTCAGACTTAATTTTCTCTTTCAGCATGTGATGAGGCACAACTTTAATTAGGTGTGACAACTGACAAGAGAATTAAATTGATGCAAATTAAAACTTTAACAATAACATTATATGGAGCTTAAAATCTTTGCACTTTGACACTGAATTTATACCAGTTGCTGGAAACCACCAGAATAAAGGATCTTTACTGAATTACCAAAGACAATCTATTGTCTTTACAAGAAAAAGAATACAATTTTTTTGTGTCAATTATAGTTAGTATTAATGGAATAAAGGTAAGATAATCCTTTCATAGGTTCATTGTTGTGTCTGTTGTATGTGAGTATGCTGTAAAATCTGTTTCTCTCCTGTTCACATTTGTCTCCACATGTTCTTAAAACATAAACCCTACCTCCGTAATAAAGCATTCCTGAAGATTTCCAGTCCAAACTCATCTCTCTTTTTTCTGAAATCCTATAGCACTTACTGTATGCATTACATATTTAATTTTATATTGACTTCATATTGTCCAACTAGCATATGTGTGTATGAATTTCCTGTTCAACAATAATGTATGTTTTTTAAGTTCCCAGATCATTTTTGTTTCTGTATTTTTAAGAGTAACTAGTATAATGCTATCTATAAAACATACTTATTGGCAATAGAACTACTCAATTATTTCACTAACTAATGAGTATTTTCTGAATGCCTTATACCTGAAAATATAACTGAAAAGACAAAATTTCTCTTTGCTGGTGCCTATTGGAGAGAGATGATGATATCTGACCTCTGAGGAAAATAGGGTACATAATCATAACTACAAGTGCTTTTGAACTATAATGATTTTTCCAATTACCTTCTTACCCTCTGTGTAATCAAAAATCCCCTTTTCATTGTCATTCATTAAGGATTTGAGTTCATCTACTTCAAACAGAACAATAAGACGAATAAAAAATAGTACTAAGCTTAAATGTTGCATGTAATACAATGTTTCCTTTTATTTTAGTGTAGTGGTAATATCCCTAAAAATGGTCAGCCTATTGCAATTTTTGACTTAGCACTGCACTCTTTAATTACACTTAAAAATTAATACTAAACTAATTTCTGTGTTCTTCATCAATCTGTCTTCAGATAGAGGCACCAAGATACTAAAAGAGCTATCTGATATTTTGGCTGAGCTCTACACTCCTAATTCCAAGTCCCTAATGGGCATTTTTATAAAGAATTCTCACAGGTACCTCAAACTCAAGAACATATCTGAAAAGTCCTAGAGTCTCAGTCAAAAGCATTGGCAATCTCAAGTATCAAAATGAACATCACTTTTTCTTACTCTCCCTACTTATCAGTCACTAAATTCTGTCAATTCCACCCAGAAAATATCTTTTAAATTCCTGCTGTCTCCATCATGATTCATCAAGCCAACTGTAACAGTATATTTTCCCACTGTCCCTATTTCAGAAAGTTTTTGCTCTTGTAACCACACATTTGGTTATGTTATTTTGCTACTCAGAATCTTCTGCTGTGTGATCATCGCCTTTCTAATAGCATCTATGTCCCTTAATCTTAGGTTCAAAACTCTCTAGAGCTTGGTCCCACAGACTTTTCCAACCTTTATATCTGTCCTTGGTAAATAATACCCAAACACACTCATTTTTTTCCAGAATAGTTCTTGAATCTTCTTGCCCTTACTTAACCTGAATCTCCCCTAAAAATCCATTTTGGTAAAGGCCAGATAGTAAATATTTTAGGCTTTGTGGGACATGCAGTCTCTGTCTCAACTACTCAGTTCTGCCACTGCAGCATGAAAATAGCCACAAACAAACTGGTATTGGCTATGTCCCAATATAACTTTAATTACGGAAACAGGTGCAGGCTGGATTAGGTCTGTGATCCCTGGTTTGCTGACTACTGATGTAGTTCACAGCACAAAATGACAATGCTTTTACCAAGCATGCATCAAATGATCATTCTATTTTTCAAAGAGTTCTATTGAGATTGTAATTGTAAAACTCCTAGAGGAAAAAAATAAGTGAAAAGCTTCTTGATATTGTTCTTAGAATCATTTCTTGGATATGACACAAAAACACAAGTAATAAAAGAAAAAATAAATGAGGCTAACTCTAACTCAAAAGCTCCATAGAGCAAAGGAAATAATGAGAGTGAAAAGGCATCCAATGGAATGGGAGAAAATATTTGCAAGCTATTTATCTGATAAGGGGTTAATATCTAAAATGTATAAGAAACTCCTATAACTCAGTAACAAAAAAATTCCTAATTACCCAATAAAAATGTAAAAAGACTTGAATAGACATTTCTTCAAAAAAGATATACAAATGGTCACCAAGTATATGAAAAAAGTACTCGAGATTACTATCAGGGAATTGAAATTAAATTTCAATTATCAGGGAAATGAAATTAAAACCACAATGAGGTATCACCTACACCTGTGAAAATGGCTATTATCTAAAAAATAAATGTTGACGAAGATGTAGAGAAATTGGAATACTTATACAATGTTGGTGGGAATGCAAAATGGTGCACATACTATGAAAAATAGTATAGGGATTCTTCAAAAATTTATAAGTAGAACTACTGATGATCCAACAATCCTACCTCCAGGTAAATATCCAAAAGAATTACAATATGACGCCAAAGAGATATCTGTACTCCCCTGTTCTTTGCTTTATTATTCAAAATAACTAACTATGAAAATAAGCAAATGTCTGTTGATGGATAAATAAACAAATGAGCATTATCCTGCTTATATATCACAAATAGTTATAAAAATGCTAATAATTTGAATATTTCAAATATATTTGGACATGTATAATTTATTTTTATTAACAACATAAATAAGAAATCAAGTACAGCAGTATTGTCAGTAACTATAGATTTAGAAATTCCATTTCCCCAGACCACACAGGGACATATTTCTCAGAAATATTTAATGAATACAATGCTGATGAAGAGATTAATTTTTCAGCAAACCTATTTCAATTACTTTTGGGATCCAATGACAGTAATATGGTCCTTGATATTCCCTGTTACTTTATTTTTTATTGATATATTATATTTCATTTATAGTTTTCTAAATTTTCCAATCCTTCTTAATAGGTATAATAGGTTTTAAAGTATTTTACTTCATAAACACAAATATATTTGTCAGTCTGTCATATTCTTTTTTTTTTTCATTTTTCTTTTATTATTCATATGTGCATACAAGGATTGGTTCATTTCTCCCCACTGCCCCCACCCCCTCCCTTACCACCCACTCCGCCCCCTCCCTCTCCCCCCCCTCAATACCCAGCAGAAACTATTTTGCCCTTATTTCTAATTTTGTTGTAGAGAGAGTATAAGCAATAATAGGAAGGAACAAGGGTTTTTGCTGGTTGAGATAAGGATAGCTATACAGGGCATTGACTCACATTGATTTCCTGTGCGTGGGTGTTACCTTCTAGGTTAATTCTTTTTGATCTAACCTTTTGTCATATTCTTAATAATCTGTGAATCTCTGTAGCCTATACATTATTTAATTATCTGAATGTTACAATTTAAAAATGATGTGTGTTAAAACTGAGGAATCAGAAGAGCACAGATAACTTTGAAAAAAAGGAAGAAGGCTGAAGGAGTTATACTAGTTGATTCCATACTTTACCAAAATTAGAGTAAAATGTGTGACACTAGTGGAAGGCTAAATGGAGAGTCTAGAAATATAAATTGATTGTATGTAAACTGATTTTTAAGAAAAATGCAAAGTTAATTCAATGAACAAGAGATATTATTGGTAACAAATGTAAAATGATATTGGAATAATAGTCAGGAAGGCAGAGAGAAAGAGAGAGAGAGAGATCAATTCTTTCTTCACACAATACACAAAATTAACTTGAAATAGATCATAGACTTAAATGTGACACTTTAAAGTATGAACCTGCTAGCTGAAAATATAGAAAACATTTTTGCAAGGTTAAGCAAGGATTTGTTATACAGGATATAAAAATCATAAACTATAAAATAAAAAATTGGACTTCATAAAATTTTAACTATCTGCTCTTTGAAAGAGACTATTAAGAAGAAAGCACAGACTGGGAGAAAATATTTTCAAAGAACTGTCTGATCAAGTACTTATGTACAGAATATATAAAAATGCTCACAGCTTACTAATAAGCCAACAAATAACTTGACTAAAATTGCCAAAAATTTGAATAAGCATTTTATCAAGAAGAGATATGTATGACCAATAAGCACATGGAAAGATGGTTAACAGTATTAGTCACTAAGGAAATGCAAAATACGACTACAAGATACCATTACAGCCACTTTAGAATGACTAAAAACACACAAAACAAAAACTGACAATTCCAAGTGCTAATAAGGCACAACTAGAATTGTCTGGATGTAGCGCCACTAGAATTCTTGGATGTTAAAGGGAGGTCGCGCATGGGATGCATAGGGTAAAAGAATGAAGCTAAGAAGTTGGATATGGTTGATATACTTTCTATATAAGAATGAATATAGAAATCTTAAACTGGCTGAAACTACCATAAGGAAGGGAGTCAAGAAGAATGTAGATAATAAGAGGAGATAAACCCGTTGGGGATATAATACATACATGCACGGAAAGATCACAAGGAAACCCCCTGTGTAGCTATCTTTATCTCAAACTAGCAAAAATGTCATGTTTTTCTTTCTTTTTTTTCTCTTCTGCAAAATCAGAGAACAGGACTGTGGAACAGGTCCTGCTCAGGGAAGAGGGTTGCCACCAGTGGAGTGGGGGAAGTGGTGGGGAAAGTGGGTAGGAGAATGAATGTGGTGCAAAAAATGTATACACATGCATGTAAATGTAAAAACGATACCTGTTGAAACTATTCCATGAATCAGGGGAGGAGAGATAAAGGGGAGCAGTGGAAGGGGTGAATTCAAGTATGATATAGTTGATAAGAACCTTTGTAAATGCCACAATGTACCCACACCCAGCACAACACTAAAGAAAAAAAAGAATTCTTGTGTGTTATTGTCAATAATGGAAAAGGGTATAATTACTGTTTTTGAAAATAGTGTGGCAATTTCTTATAAAGTTAAACATAAATTCATCATACAACCCTGTGATCCCATTCCTAGATATTTACCCACAGAAAAGACCCACAGAAAATATTTATCTACACAAAGACTTGTAATGTTAATGTTTATAGCAGCTTTATCCTTAATAGCCAAACAGGAATAACTCCAATATACATCAGTGAGTCATACCATATATCCGCACAGTGGAAAAATACTAAGCAATTAGTGAATGTATTTATCTATACAATGAAAATTACTAAACAATAGTAAGGAATGAACTCTTGATACATAGACATGGTTGAAACTCAAAATCATTCTACTTAGTGAAAACACAAAAGAATACATAAGTATGTTTCATTTTGTATAACATTTTGGTAAAGGTAAAGCTCTATGGACAGAAATCACATCAGTGGTTATCTAGAGCTGTGGGTGGAAGGAGGAAACCAAGTAGAAAACAACATAAGGGAAGTTCTTGGAGTCATAGAAATACTTCACATCTTGAATACTGTGGTAGTTACATAACTGATTATGTCTGTCAAACTCACTGAACTGTATACCTAAAAGAGATCAGTTTTACTGGACTTAAATCACACTTCGATAAACTCAAATTTAAAAGGATGCTATTGCTCTGAGGAAAACTCTATTGTTAAACCTTTATGAATTTCCTTTCAATTTCTATACATTCATGAGTTTCTTTCTTGAGTACCTAACCTATGCAACGGCTTCATTCTATATCCATGTGTCAATCAATGATTAGATATAATTTTCCTTTATTAATTTTTCCTTCTTGGTAATATCCTGAATGATTTTTTGAAATTTCTTTCCATGAATGTGAACTCAGCAATTTCCATATTTACTTCCCTAGTAAGTTCTAAACTCAGAGTATACTAAGAGTCTGCTTTCCCAGTTTGTATCTGAGCATTAAATTAAATGGCTCAGGTCTTGAAACACCTTAAATCTCACACATTCTGAAGCCTTAATGCATAGTTGCATTCTTTAATCATGCCCCCAGACAATAAAGTCCTTTCAGCTTTTCAGTTATTGAAATACATGGATTTGGGAAGGATTTCAGATAGACAGTGCTAATACTTAAAAATCAACTTTTTATTTAATAAGTCAAGTTCAAAGATATTGTTGACCATTGGAAAATTAAACTTGAGGACTCAGAATCTAGCATCTTTCCCTTCAGTGATGAAGTCTAAAATGTGAAAGGGTTTACAATATGTCACGTCTTCTTTAGAAGTGAGCATCTTTAACTTAAGACATTGCTCACATGTAGAATCTAGGTCTCAAATGACAATAATATGAGGCATGAATGTAAAAGGGGGACTCTGGGGAAGTGGAGTCAGTGGTTGAGAGGGGAGGATGAAAGAGGGTACTGGGAGGTGAAGAGATTTGCAGTATGTTGCATGTATATATATGAAGATAATATATAATGAAACAACAAACAACGCTTCAAAAGTGGAGGAGGAGGGAAAGGACTAAGGGATTATAATGGGAGCAAGTGAATATCACAATGCAAGTCCCTTGAGATATTAATGGTAAAATTTAAAAAAATATTTTAAAAAGGGACAAACCTTGTGTTATTGTGCATTCCACACTTGTTATACTTCAGGATTGAAGAACTATGGCTCTGACGTTGCTCAACTACAAACATGGACCTAATTTAGCAAGCAGCTAGGGTGAGAAAGTAGGAAGAGCAATGTTTGTAGTTCCCTCACTTTGTCTTTATGTAAAGTCTGCAAAATTAAAAGCACAGTTAACATAGTTGTTTAAAGAGTAATAGTGCCTGCTCTATCTCCAAAATGCCACATAAATTCAAGGCACTTGGGAAAGATGAGTTGTTAAGTAAGAAGTATTGATTTAAATTACGTAACAAAACCAAAAGTATACCATTCATAATTTTTGCCTCAAATAGTTTTCTTTTTACAATAAAAACCAGTGATTTGCAAACAGATAGTTTATTCTGAGAAACTGACATATCAACAATATTAATAGCAAAAGCAGAATGTAGGCACTTATTAATACTATAAACAGCTATTGAATGTGTTCTGTATTCACCAGTAAATAAAATATACAAAATTTCCTGTCCTATGCAGTTTATAAATACATAGTATTTTACTGTGTAACTTTTGAGAATTTAAATTCATGTATACAAAGTACATAAACAGACATGGATGAAATCATGCTGTTATTCTATAGATATTATTTGTAATCTGTTTTTTTGCATTGTATTCTACTGTGAATTTCTTTAATTACTACTAAATATACATTTATACCTTCATTTATAATTATTTCATCATATATCATTATACAGGTTACCCTATGCTATTTCCATTTTTGCATGATAAATGATACTATAACATATAAGCATGTTGATAATAGTGTACTGCTATCAGACACATATATTTACACTCTTATTCAATGATCACAATTCCTTAAGGGAGAATCTTTGTTTCATAAGCTATTCAGAATTGATTCTTTTCTAAAAAGAAAGCAAAATATAGCATCTGCGTGGAGATGAAAATATAGATGTAGAAAGTAGCATTTATCTTCTGGCGTTGCCATGATGATGCCAATATATTGGAATATCAGTAAGATGATCAAAAGAGCATACCAGAATGAAAACAACCAGTGGTTTCGAAATTCTTTTTCACAAGAATAATCAGGATATAAAACAAAAGATAAAATGGAGATGTTTTACACATCCATTTTAGTTAAAACGTCATTAGATTTCCATTTCAAAAAGATACCTTTAATTCTCCTTGCTATAATTTCAAGGAAACACCTCAGCTTTTAAAATTAGTTTGTTTTCCTATAGTCATTCTTAAAATGCCCATAAATAATCTTGTTAATAAAAGGTATTTATAAAACACAATTAAAATATAATCATAACAACAGCAAGAAGACAATCACAATCAAAATAGCATGATATAGACTTTTTCTTTTGGGGCATCTGATATTCTGAAAACCTACAGAAAGTTTAGAACAAAACTTGGTTGCTCCAATATAATTTTTTTCATTTTGTGAGCATATTTAATTAAAATTATTTTAACTGCTTATCAAAATAAAAAATGACTAAGGAGATGAAAAGCTAACATAATGTTTTATTCTGCCCACAATATATATTCTCACTATACATGATTTTGGGTTTGGGGACATATTTTCTAGTTCCTCATATGTAAATTCTCTATCATTTATATTCCTATAAGACAGTAAGTCACTGATCACATAAAATTAAGAGACAAAAAGTTTATGGTAAGGAGCCCTGATATACTAAAGTAAAAAGGCAAAATTAAGGAAAGCAATTCCGTAAGACAGTTAATGGCATTTATAACTGAACAGATCTCTTCCTGATCACAGATTTTCAAGAAGCCAGCTATAATCAATGACATTGATAAAAATATTCCATCTATTTAAATTCAACATGATACAATAAAAGCATAGTAATTAAAATCCTTCTTGAATTAAGTTTGATGATTTTTCACAATGTTCAACATTTCCTGATTCCTCACAAGGGTCATACTATGAGAGACTTGCCATGAACACTTCCACAAGTATCTCCTGTTCCTCTGCTTTACAACATCCATCACTTGTCCTACATGTTTATCTTGAGAAGTATAGATTTTGAAACACACAGTTCCTTACATAAAAGCTGGTTGCCAAGTAACATCAGAAAGATTTCAGGTCCAAAAGCATTCTATCCTCACAGAGAATTAATTTTTGCCTTGAAAGACCTTAACAGCTTCTCCACTGAGTTGCACAGAAAAACTGCTGGAGGAGACAGCCATGAAAATGATGGGAGATTTATTATTATTATGATTACTGAACACAATGGAACTACTATAGGGAAACCTGTGGGGGAAAATCTTTTAGAATTCCTTTTTTTGTAGCATGGGCTTACTCCAATGCTACTTTTCTTGTGGCTCCACTTGTCCTGGCCATTAAAAGGAGAGGGTGACGGAAGGCGAATATAGTGCAAGTATCTTGTGTTCAAGTATGCAAATAGAACAACCAACACTGTTGAAATTATTCTAATAAGGGGAGGAGGGGGATAAAGGAGAAAGAGGGAGGGAGTGAATCTAATTAAGATATATTGTAAGCACTTGTGTAAATGTCACAATGTATTCCCCTGTATAACAATAATATACTAATAAAAATAAAATTAAAGAAGAGAATCATAAGCCAAATGCAGTAGCTCATGCTTTTTAATCCTACCTACTTGGGAGGTTGAGATCAGGAGGATCATAGTTTGAGACCAGCTCAAGCAAAAACTTTGCGAGACCCCATCTCAACAAAAAAAGCTGGGAGTGGTGGTGTATTACTGTCACCCCAGCTATGCGAGAAGCATAAATAGGAGGATTGTGGCCCAGGTCAGCCTAGGCATGAATGTGAGACCCTATTCAAAACATACATAAAGTAAAAAAAAAGAGCTTGCAGTGTGGCTCAAGTGGTAGAGCACCTGCCTAGCAACTATGAGGCCCTGAGTTCAAACCCCAGTACCACCAAAATAAAAAAAAGAATTATAAAGTACAATGAAAATTAGTCAAAAAAACTGGGAAATGTAAGATAATAATATTAGAGAAACAATAAGAAAATTCTAAGACAAACAAAAAAGGTCAAGATAAGAATGCTGGGGGCATGGCTAAAGTGTTAGAGTGCCTTGTTAAAGGTGCAAGGTCCTGAGTTCAAACTCCGGTACTGCCAAAGAAAGCAAAAGAACTAAACAATTTCCAATATGAAATGGTGACTTTTAAATAACATTTAAAAATCTGTAAATTATGGTAAAAGCCTTGATATTGACATATAATTATAATACATCTGTAAAGAGAAAAATACTTTGATATTCTGAAGAGAGAAAGAGGAGCTTCAGGAATCATGAAAGGGCACAGGACAGCAAAATTTTTTCTCAAATAGGTCATATCTTAGTACAAATATAAGAAAATTAAACACATGGAAACTAAAAAGGGCACTTCTCAATGATCATCAGTGAAGAAATAAAAGTGGGGGCAAAAAATTCCTAGAATCAAATGAAAATGAAAAGACAATTTAACAACCTTTGGGACACAGCAGAGGCCATGCTAAGAGGAAAGTTTATGGCTGGGAGTACGTACATGAAAAAACAAGGAGATCTCAGGGGAGGGGCATATCCCAAGGTGACATTTCCCAGTCCATGTCCTAAGCCCCAATTTAGAACATTCACAAAAAAGAAAATAAAAAACAAAGAAATCTCAAAGGAAGTAACCTGAAGATGCATCTCAAGTTTTTACAAACCAGAGATAAGTCAACCCCCAAAGCAGCAGATGGAAAGAAATAATGAAAGTCAGGACAGAAGCCAATGAAATGGACACTGAAAGAGCAATAGAAACAAGACTGACAAACCCACAGCCAAACTAACCGAAAGAGGGAGATGACCTCAATTTCAAAAATGAGTGTTGATGAAAGGGCTATCAGAACAAATACCAATGAAACTCAGAGGATCATTAGGGAATACTTCAACATTTTTAAAATGAGAATAAATATTTTAAAGGTATAGAAATAAGAAATTTAAGTTTTTATTTGAACATAATTAGGTTTTAAGATAAGGGGTATTAGTAGAAAAATTAGGATTATACAAGTTAACATATTAAAATAGTAATGTACAACTGAGTAATGTACAATTGATCCAGCTATATGCTGGATGAACACCATGCTGGAAGTGGGGGACCTTCTGGAAGAGAAATGGAAACTAACCCCCTGGGAGGAGATATCCTTTGGGAAACTCATCAAGGGTCAGGATCCTAGAGTTCTCTACCCTGATCATCATAAAGCTTCGTTCCTTCAGCAAAGTCAAGCATTCATTTAGTTTGCATACTTCAAAAGCTTTTTATTGTCAAAATTTCCAAATTGCACAGCAGTAGGAGTAGAATATAATTAACTTCCACGCACCCTTCAACCACATCAGTATATTAACGTGCTGTCATTTTTTGTTTAATCAATTCTAAGCACACGTTGCTGTTGTTGCTCTTTCTCCTTTTCCTTTATCATTTTCTTCTTCCTCATTCTCTGCCTGTAACTGTAAATTTTAAAGGAAAGTCTTGATATGTTTTTTCTACAATACTTCACCATGAATCTTTAATATATACCGTCTATAATAGAATCACAATATCATTGCCACACCTAGTAAAACTAACAATAGTATCACGAGGTCATTTAAAACTCAGTTGCATTCAAATTTCTGCAACCGTCTCAAAAATATTCTACAGTGGGATTTACATAAGGTCCACATATTACACGGTCAGTATTTCTTTTAGGTTTCTTTTAATCTAAGTTTCCAATATCCATTTTATCTACATATCATTTGTTTTAAGAAACAGCATCATTTGTCCTGTAGAATTTCTTGTATTATGTATTTTGGTGACTGTATCTTTATAACATTATTAAAGTATTTCTCTCTCTTCATATTTCCTGCCAATTGGTAGTTCACTCTACTGGTTGATTCAACTCTGATTTAAATTTATGGTGAAGTTATTCATATGTCACGTTGTGTCTCTTAATGTATCATATGAGAAACAATTTCAATGATGTTAATATTTGAAGTGAACTGAGCTTATGCAAGCCTGATTTATCCATTACAAACTTTTCCATAATTTACCAAATAGATTTAGCATCTATCAATAATTTGATCCATATCCATTATTTCTAAAAGCATTGAAAAATGGTAAATTTTTTGTTTGATCACTTTTAAAGAAGCATATATTAGCTAGAATTCTTCAATAAAGAATTTTCAAAAATTATTTGATCTTGAAATATATTTTTACACAAAAGTCAGTGAAATTATTCTTACTGTTTACCATTGTTTAGAGTACTGACTGAGATAGCAACCAAAGGTGACTGGTAACATTTATTTTTTAGTATGACTATCAATTCATGGATTTTTATATGTTTGAT
Organism: Castor canadensis; assembly: GCF_047511655.1. Lineage (NCBI taxonomy): Eukaryota > Metazoa > Chordata > Mammalia > Rodentia > Castoridae > Castor > Castor canadensis. The sequence goes on along the minus strand of NC_133405.1, from coordinate 122,923,226 downwards.
ATGTTACAGCTACTTCTTTATTTATTCATTTTTTGGTATTTGAATTTTCTTAGGGTGTGTTCTAGACTTTTATGGCTTTAGCAAAATGAATAACAGGCTTATCCTGTACATTTCCTATTCCGAAGCTAGGAAACTACCTATTTTGGAAACATAAAAATAAGTCACAGCTCCATACTGGTGTTTTCAATTTTACTTAAGTTTGCCATTTATAACTAATTTGAATTTTATGAATTTTTCTTTCTTGTAAAATCTTGTTTTCTAATGATGTTATCATAATTATTTGTTTACTTTATCCTACTAATGCATTGTATCTATACATATCATAACTTTAAAATAATTCAAAAAGTATTACTAAAAATAATATTTCTGAACACAGTTTAGGATTTATTTGAGACAAAAGAAAATATTTGGAGATGATAGACATGATCGTGGTAATGTTATCATGGCTGCATACATATGTTCAAGTTCATCAAATTATAAATAACAAGTATATGTAGTTATTTGTATATCAAGTACACTTCAATAAAGCTGTAAAATTTACTCATGACTTTTTATCCTTAGGACGTATGTACTGGGGAATGTAGAGTCAAAACTCTTAAAGTCACTTGAAATAATAAGTCTCAGCATACTTTTGGTACTAGATAGATTTGGACTCATTTGTTGGATTTTTATTTTTAGAGGTTGATTTCTTTGGCTTATTTTCATTTCATAATTATGCAAACTTTTTATTATAGAGCAAGGTACTTTTTTTGGCAGTACTGGGGTTTGAACTCAGGCCCTAGTGCTCTACCACTTAAGCCTCATCCCTAGTCTCTCCATCCTTTTTCACTTTTTTAGCTATATTTCAGATAATCTTTGTGGTTTTGCCTAGGGAAGCCTCAGCCCACAATCCTTCTACCTGTAATTCCTAGCTGGGATCATAGATGTACATCAATGCCTGGCTTGTTGTTTCAGATGGGATCTCACTATCTTTTGGTCTGTGCTGGCCTCGTACTGCAATCCTCTCAATCTTTCCTTCTGAATAGCTGGGATTACATATATAAAGCACCATGTTTGGCAGTTTTCCTTCCCTTTCTATTTCGTGGAACAGTTTAAGGAGGGTTGGTATCAGTTCTTCTTTAAAGGTCTGATAGAATTCAGCAGAGAATCCATCAGGTCCTGGACTTTTCTTTTTGGGGAGACTCTTGATTGCTGCTTCAATTTCATTTTGTGTTATAGGTCTATTCAGGTGATTAATTTCCTCTTGGTTCAGTTTTGGATGATCATATGTATCTAGAAATCTGTCCATTTCTTTTAGATTTTCAAATTTATTTGAATATAGATTCTCAAAGTAGTCTCTGATGATTTCCTGGACTTCCATGGTGTTTGTTGTTATCTCCCCTTTTGCATTCCTAATTCTACTAATTTGGGTTTTTTCTCTCCTCATTTTAGTCAGGTTTGCCAGGGGTCTGTCGATCTTGTTTATTTTTTCAAAGAACCAACTTTTTGTTTCATTAATTCTTTGTATGGTTTTTTTTTGTTTCTATTTCATTGATTTCAGCTCTTATTTTTATTATTTCTCTCCTTCTATTTGTTTTGGGATTTGCTTGTTCTTGTTTTTCTAGGAGTTTGAGATGTATCATTAGGTCATTGTTAAAACCACGCTAAGATTCCACCTCACCCCTGTTAGAATAGCCATCATCAGCAACACCACCAACAACAGGTGTTGGCGAGGATGCGGGGAAAAAGGAACCCTCTTACACTGTTGGTGGGAATGTAGACTAGTACAACCACTCTGGAAAAAAATTTGGAGGCTACTTAAAAAGCTGGACATTGATCTACCATTTGATCCAGCAATACCACTCTTGGGGATATACCCAAAAGACTGTTACTTCAGAGGCACCTGCACATCCATGTTTATTGCGGCACTATTCACAATAGCCAAGTTATGGAAACAGCCAAGATGCCCCAGCACTGACGAATGGATTAAGAAAATGTGGTATCTATACACCATGGAATTCTATGCAGCCATGAAGAAGAACGAAATGTTATCATTTGCTGGTAAATGGATGGAATTGGAGAACATCATTCTGAGTGAGCTTAGCCTGGCCCAAAAGAACAAAATTCGTATGTTCTCCCTCATATGTGGACATTAGATCAAGGGCAAACACAACAATGGGATTGGACTATGAGCACATGATAAAAGCGAGAGCACACAAGGGAGGGGTGAGGATAGGTAAGACACCTAAAAAACTAGCTAGCATTTGTTGCCCTTAACACAGAGAAACTAAAGCAGATACCATAAAAGCAACTGAGGCCAATAGGAAAAGGGGAACAAGTACTAGAGAAAAGGTTAGATCAAAAAGAATTAACCTAGAAGGTAACACCCACGCACAGGAAATCAATGTGAGTCAATGCCCTGTATAGCTATCCTTATCTCAACCAGCAAAACCCCTTGTTCCTTCCTATTATTGCTTATACTCTCTCTACAACAAAATTAGAAATAAGGGCAAAATAGTTTCTGCTGGGTATTGGGGGTGGAGAGGGAGGGGGCGGAGTGGGTGGTAAGGGAGGGGGTGGGGGCAGGGGGGAGAAATGAACCAAGCCTTGTATGCACATATGAATAATAAAAGAAAAATGAAAAAAAAAATAAAATAAAAAAAATAAAGCACCATGCCCAGCTACATTCTTAGAGCTCTAACTTGTAGTCTTGTCTCTCCTGCCATCTTTCCTCCATTCCCCCCAAACATAGCCATTTTTAAAAGTTTCTATTGTTCCTTTAAAAAGATAACCAAATTCAAGCTTTTCCTATTACAATTGACTTTGGGCATATATTATCCAATTTTTGCCACTTTATCTTTGGACTAGATTTCTTTCTGGGTAGAAATTCTGGGTCAAAAGCTAAAACCATAAACGATGCTGTATGATCTTGTTGACAAATCTGCAGGGGTGGCATTATCATCATCAACAATTCGTAAGACCTGTGTTCCCACACAGTCTGTCGAACAGCCTTATTGGATTCTTCCAAGGAGAAAGATGAGAAAGCATTTCAGTGGAGTTATAATTATATCTCTGTTATGATGATTGAAGTTGAAAACTTTTCACAGGATAAGGGTCACTTGTATTTCTTTTTCATGAACTGCTCCTCATGTCTTTTGTTCTTTTGAAAAGTCAAGTTGTTTTTCCAGTCAATTTTTACAAGGTCTTTGTAAAAGTTAGAGATATATTAGTTTGTGATATTATTTGCAAATAATTTTCCTGGTTTTTATGTTGTTTGTGTGAATTTATTTTTGCTGTGCAAAAGCATTATACACACACACACACACATATACACATATTTCTGTCTCCTTATTACTTCTGTATTTTTAATCATTGGAAACGTCACAGGTTAGCTTCCCCAGGAAGTAGTCTCTGAGATGGAAACAAAGGTGTTAGATTTTATTAAGGAATCCTTAGAACTAACACAGGTGGATCAGAGGACTTCTAACAGCTAGGGAAATAAGTTCCTCATTTTTAATGATTTTATTAGCATATAATAGTTGTACAGGGGAATACATTGATATTTACATACGTGTTTAAGATATATCTTATTTGGATTTAGCCCCTCCATTGTTCTCCTTCTTCCTCCCTCCCCTACTTCTTAGAACAATTTCAACAGGTTTCATTTTTCTATTTTCATATGTGGATACAAAATACATCCACCATATACACCTTCATTCTCCCTTTCCTTATGCCCACTCCTCCCACAGGTGCCCACCCCCAGAAGAGATTTATTTTTCCCTCCTACCATTCATTTTTAGAATTAAATGTATATTTATAGTCTAAGCTGGTTTCACCTTGGTATTTCAGGTGTATATATCATGTTTTTATCAAGTTAACCCCCTTCCCACATTGCTTACTAATTCTCTATCACCATGTTTCCCTAATATTCAACAACTTACAGTACTTACTTACAGCCTATTTTATTCAATATATAGCTGGGTTGTTTCAATATTTTTCATTCTCTAACATTTTCTTCCTGTCTCCCACCTCCTACAGCACCCTCATATAGACTAATACAATTTTATTCTCTCTCTCACTATATATATATTATATATATGGTTATATATGGAAGTTCCTCATTTTTTGAAGGGGTTTAACTACCCCATCACAGTGTTTTCTGTAAAAAAAAAAATCTCCCCTTCAAGAAACTAAACAAAAGGATAAAACAACATAGTTAAGAAGAAAGTCACTTATGTCTTCTTGTACAACTTTAATAGTTTTACTTTGTATGTTGGATCTCAGATCCATTTGAAATGGTGTGAGAAATTGAAGGAATGCTATATTTTAAATATTTTTCAGTTGTCAGTAATGTATTAAAAACATAATTTCCCCATTATCATGAAATTCCATCATTCTAAGAATCTAAATTTCCATATACATTTAGATTTGTTTCTCAATTTCTTTTTTGTTCTATTAGCACATCTTTTCAGATGCTAATACATTTTAACTATATTTTATTATTATTGTACTGGGGATACATTGTGACATTTGCAAAAGTTCTTACAATATATCAAATATATCATAGTTGAATTCATTCCCTCCATCGTTCTACTTTATCCCTCCCTCTCCTATTCCTGGAATAGTTTCAATAGGCCTCATTTTTCCATTTCATACATGTGCACACAATATTTGCACCATATTGACCCTCCTTCACCCTTTCCCACCTCCTCCATCCCCCCTCCCACTAATACCAACACCCAAGACAGGATCTATTGAATCATTATAAAATATTGTAATATATGCTATCCATTGCTCTTTTTTATTCTCAGGATTTCGCCAGATTTTAAAAATAATGTTTATAACTAACTTGTGTAACTTCAGAAAAAAAGATTGTGCTTTTATCTGAGTTTCATTAAATTCCTAGATTAACTTAGGAAAACTAGTTATCAATGAATTTAGGATTAGCTGTTACTTTATTATGTTGTTTTCTCCTGTATGTGAATAGGATATATCTTTCTGTGTGTTCTGAGCTATATGTCTTTCATGAGCGTGTTATAATCCATTTTTATATGAGCTTAGACTTTTTATTAAAAATCTTCCTATTAAAAACAGGACCTGCCCTTTCATTATTTTCTGATGGATTATGGTTTAGGTTTCTTCATTTATTTGTAATTAAATTCTATGTTAATATTAATTCTTTTTCAATTTTATATTATGAAGTCTCTAAGATATACAAGATTTATAAAAATGAGTAATGAGCCCATTACCCAGATACAACAATTACCACTTCATTACTAATCTTATTTCATCTAAAACCTACCAGAATTTCCTCTTTCTAGATTATACTGAAGCAAGTCCAAAATATTGTTATCATTTAATCCATATGTATTAACTATATATTTTTAAAAGATATATACTCTTTTTGAAATGTAGCTTCAATTGCATTATCCCACCTGAAAGTCTATACTAATTACTTTTATTGTAAAATGTCCAGAAAATGATTGAATTTCCACGATTCTCTCACCAAACTTTTTAGTTGGTTTATTCCAGTCAGTATGGACAAATGCCCATAAATTGATCCATTTATCTCTTTTAAAATATAGATTCTCTCTCCATATTTCCTTTTATTTTTAAACAATTTGCATTTTTGTCCTATATATTTTCTCATAGCTTTGCTGTAGTATGTTTTACATGTTCCTATCTCCTCTGAATTTACTATACATTAGTAGTTAGAACAAGAACCTTCATCAGACTCAGATGTGATTTTCTTGCCAAGAATGCTTCCAAACCACTAATGTGAATTTTCATGAGAAGTCCATTGTGTCTGACTGTGTCTGTTTTAAATCCAATACTTCATTAAGGTTTGCAAACTGATGATATTCTAATTTTATCATGTTTTCATTTTTTAGCTAGAATTCTTCCATAAGGAAAATTGTTCTTCATAATCTTTTTTGGTCACCCTGAATTACTTTTCATATAAAAAGGACAGGATAAATACTTGATTCTTTTCCATTTACTTAATAGCTTACAAAATTATGCATTAGCATGTTCTAGAGGTGAACAGGTTTTTTCTTTTTATCATCATTATGAACTCTTGATTTAGACATACTTGATGGATTTAAATCTCTTAAAAACTTCCCCATTTTTTAAGGAGTAATTGGAAACTCTTCAAGCTGGTTCTTTGGTATGACCCTAGTAATGTTGCTAGCTTCCTTGCTTTCTGCCATGAAAAGATATTCCTTGTTAATCTTATGTATCCCATACTAGGTTGTCAGGCACTTCTCTAAGAAGGCCTGGTTTCTTTAATAGAAAATAGTGTGCAGATATCATAATCTGGGTACCTGGACTACTCTCTGTTAGTAGCTCTTCATCCTAGGCCTTTTTTTTTTTTGCTGCAGAGACAGGAAACATTTTTAATTAAGATAAAACATACTGTGCATGCACAATAAGATTGAGGAGTTTGTATTTAACCTGAAGTTCACGTGCTTCTCTTTTCTCACATGAAAGGTATCTGGATTCTGCATGACATCAATCTAATTATTAATTTGCTTTATCTCATCATACATAAATGACTTTCCACAACAATAGTAAAAAGATGCTGGGTGCTGGTGACTCACACCTGCAATACTAGAGACTGAGGAGGCAGAGATCAGGAAGATCATGGTTGAAAGCCATCCTGGGCAAATAATTCACGAGACCCTATCTCGAAAAAACCCATCACACACACACACACACACACACACACACAAAGAGCTGGTGGAGTGCCTCAAGGTGTAGACCTTGAGTTCAAGCCCCAGTACTGCAAAAAAAAAAAAAAAAGATGATCTCAACAATGTTACATTTACTTCTTTCACTTAATTTTGATGTTGTGGAATACCTTCTAAATTACTTTCTTATAATTAGGCAAAATATTTGCATAATTCCCAAGTCAAATGAATAAAATAAGTAAAGTTATCTCTACCATGTCTCTTTCTTCTCTTTTCATCCCAGAGAAGAAATTAAGAAAAAAAACCAGAAATGTGAAATAAGGGCAGAGAACTTTGACTTAGAGATTAATATTTATTCCTAGAAAGTTGGATCAATACATGGAAGTATTTGGATTAGAAAGTTATAACAGAAAGTATAATAATTTTAAATGTTGCAATGAAATGGTGAAAAAAGAATAATAATGGACTATCTTTAAGAACACGAGAAAAGAATGTACAAGGAATAGTTGGCATCAATGCAAAAGTCAGCAGAAAATTGTGGTAAAAGTTGACAGAGGTAAAGCTATTTTATGTCTCAATAATGAAGCATTTTTTAAAAATTTTAGAGATAAGCATCTCTGAAAGCAAAGCAGACATTCAAGGAGCAAAAAGGGATTGAGTGGAAGGGAAATAGAGAAAAGCAGTATGAAATAGAGAAAAACATGATGTGAAATGTTAGAAAAGCAGGAAGAGGAAACACATAGGGCTATTGCTAACTTGAGAAAGAAAATCTAATGGAGATCCTCTATTTCTCTAATAAAGAATACCTTAAAGTCAAAGAGAAAATTATCAGAAAGAGAGTCAACAAAGGGAAGAGGTAAATACTGGAGCAAATCTCTCAAGAATCAGGAAGGAATGAATTGAAGGATAAAGCACAGTCAACAATTCAATGTCCATGTGCAGGAAGTAGGCCTGTAAATGAGAATTATAAGACACTTAGCTTATTCTAAGGAAGCATGTAATATATTCAAATATGGGCTGTTTCCATATCAAAATTAAATTCTTTCAAAGAAGCTGATCCTGTCTCCTACTCAGTTGATATGCCTGGAAAATAAAAAGAATATCCCATGCCAGTCTTATCCTTCTGATTTAGAACTATCTCAGAAACAAAAATCAATCACTTCATTACTAGTGTCTTTTATGTAGCCACACCCTTGGGTCTACTCCTAATCTACTGGAGAATAACTACACCTGATTCTTTTCGATGACCTGAGATCAGTTCAACTTACTATGCTCACATCTTTTTATATCCTTGGTCCTTGCCCAGAATGAAAATACTTGTGTCATCCACACTCTTCCAAATTCTTATTCACATACTGCTCCATGTGGGCCTACCTTGACCATACTCCTGTTTCCTCTTCCTCTCAAACCTTCCCACTTTGTCCTCTGGGAACTCATATTTCATGGTAAACTTTCCTATACTCTCAACCTCTTTATCAAATGTTTCTCACACCTAGTGACCCTAATCTGTATTCACCAACACTATTTTAAAGAATCATTCTTTTTCTGTTTCTGAAAACTGTGTTTTTGAGGATATGCTGACCCAGTGAAGCTGTCATTCATCTTGTGTCAGTTTCTCAGCTTGGTTTGTCAGTCATTTGACAGGATTAAGAGGAAAAAAATGGACATACAGCAGGTACATTACTGAGGAAGAACAGGGAGTGCTATCTGGAGGACAGAATTAGACAATAAGAAAGTAGATTGAGGGGATATGCAGGAGGTGTGAGCCCTATTAAATGCTTAGTAACAGAAAAGGTCTATGGTATGTTGAAATTGCCTTATATTGGTTCTCAAGAGCCAGTTGTTAAATTTTTCAAAAATTTTGCAATCCAGAAGATATCACATTGGCAGCTTTACAAGGGTTATAAATCAGGACCCATTTTTTCCCCCAAAAGCTATTTGTAAAATATTTTCCAGGATATCAGTAGGTGGCAGAGAGAAAGAAGAAATAGAATATTGAGAGGATATAAGGTCAGGAGAGTTGAAAACCAAATTTTATCTAATTCGCAATTATGTCTAAGACTGGTATCACCTTAAACCTTAAGGCCAAGAAATAAAATAAGGTAGATTTAAACAGTGGCAAGACTAAAGGATGATTCTAAAGAAAAATGATAGAAATATATCTTTCTATTAGTCTAACAGATAGGATTCATCTTCATTAATGATGCTGAATCACAAGTGTAAGGAAATAAAGGGAGATGATATTGGCACGTTTGCCTACGCAACTAGGTACTTTTATGTTGAACTTAGTACACAATATTTGTTTGTTCTCTTCTTAACAAGACTGATGAATACAGCTGTGGTTTTTAAAAGCTTAAATGGGTCAAGAACCTAGAAATCAACAAAGATAATGAGAAAATGGAGAACACTGACTCTCAGGAACATCTATACGGTCATAACGTAAAGGGTGGCAATTGTATCCTGTCTCCTCTTACCCACTGAATGATATCATGCAAGTCACATGACCTCTCCAAACTCATTTCCAAAGCTCCAGTATGACAATAGGGAAAACGAGAGATTGGAAGAGTTGTGAAAACTACTCAAAACAATGCAGTTTAAAGTGTTGAAGGAGTTTCTCAAAACTTTCCTTTTTGCACACTATTGGAATGTTCTAATCCTGGAGTGACAAACTTTCTTTAAAGGACCAGATAGTGAATATTTTAGGCTTTGCAGTCCATACAGTCTCTGTTACCTCTACTAGTCTGTGTTGTTATAGTACAAAAGTAGCCACAGACAATCCAAAAACAAATGAGTGTGGCTGGGTTCCAATAAATATTATTTGTGAATGCCTAAACTAAAATTTCAAATAACTTTACATGTCATGAAATCTTCTTTTATTTTCAATATTTTTTCTACTAGTAAAAATGTAAAAAATCACCCCTAGCTTCTGTAACATACAAAAATTTGAAGAAAGCCAAATTTTGCCTATCAGCTATAGTTTGCTGACTCTCACTCTAATCTTGTATATCAGGAATAAACCAGAATAGACCAGTTGTTTTGAGACATATTTTTAAACTTTGGAATTCTTTGTTCAAATAATATCTTAAATTAAAATTACAACTACCTGTGGGATAGGGAAGGGGATTACTATTGGGGAGGGACACATAAGGAGCCCATGGGGAACATTCAATTATTGCATTTTCAAGCATGAGAGTAAGTTCAGGGGTATTGATACTATAATTATTTGTATATCTGTATGTGTATTATATTGTTATATGAATGAAATATGCACAAAAAGGAAAATTATGGACAAATTATTTGTAATAACTCAAGCTTTATTTCCATATGTATATGCATACAATAGGTTCTGAAAGGACTTAAGAGAAAATATTAGTTTCATTAGACATTGAGATTATGATTATTTTCATACATTTCTCAAATTTTCTATAGTAACTAGATTTATGTTTTTGTGAGAAAAAATACATAGTAATAAGTTCTTAAACGAATAGCAATATATAAAATTGAGTTCTAGAAAAGTTATTGTACTGAATCATTTCACTGATATGAGGATCGACTCTAAAGAGGCAACTCAAAACAAAAGTTTAGACATGTGACTAAAAGGTGAATGGGAGAAGAAAATGCTCCTATAAGCCAATGAGAACATCAACCTCCTACAACACTTATGTCGTTGAAGAAGGATTTCAGGAAAGCATTAGAACAAGAAACTGCTGGGGAAGGTGACCTTAATCGTTCCGTCACATTCTATTCAGAACCATTATTCAGATTTCAGTTGCTATGTATAGTAGCTGTGTGATATAGTCATGTTTAAAGGGTAGTGGCTGTTCATTTTCATCTGCAGCCTCTCCTTTAGGCTGTTATTAAGATTTCATAGAGTTTGAAAAAACGTCTGTCCTCTGAGACCTTGCAAAATGAGTGGCGAGTACAAAGACTTTTTGATGCTCAATGTCAGGAAGGACGATTCACCTTACCGTGTGCTGCAGCCTAGCAACACCAAGACCTATTACTACAATGATAGTTAACAGCAAACATGCCAATAATTACATTTATGCTAACTTTTCTCATATAAGTGAAATATGTGCAACTGCATCTAGTAATATATCGAGAATCGTCATTGATGAAATCACACTGATTGAAATAAACCAGGTAATGCCAGCATTATTCATTACAATATAATATCCAATGTGGATACATATATTTGAGTCAGGCAGCATGATTTTATGGCCTGTGGTCTCTCTATCATAATCCCTCTGTGCTGCCTCTCAAAAAATAGGAAAAAGTCCATGGTTAGCTTGGCCCATATACATGTCCTGTCCTTTTCTCATCCCTTATACCCCTTATTATTTCTACTAAAAATAGTAAGTAAGAATTCTACTCATCAGTGTTTTGTAATAGCTTTAGGTACAATAAGTATTTGAAGATATGTTTCCTTAATTAAAACTCAACTAAACCTTCTCCCTATGTATTGTAGCACAGGACAATGGGAAGCATGCTAGGAAAATTACTTATGGATATAATGCAATTAATTTTTAATAGGGAAACATGAGGCATTATGATAGGTTGCACATGTGGTTTCATAAAATCACTGAATACCCATTTTGGGAATGGTGTTAAAGGTCACTTAGTCCAACCATTCACCCAGTGCTGGAATCCAGTCATTAGATCCTGTCATCCTCTAACTGTTCTAGGAAGGGGAATAGAAGACTTTTGGAATCAACACAATTTAAATAGGAGGTACCAATTCACACATACATTTGATGGGACTGGGATTTGAACTCAGGGGGCTGCACACTTATAAAGTAGGTGCTCTAGGACTTAAGCCATGCCTCCCCAATTCACACATACATTTGTTTATATAAAATACTACTCCAAACATGTTTACTACTTCTTATTGTAAATTAGTATGTCATATATTATGTTACTGAGAATAATGCCTACATGTTTTTTTTTTCACATATTCTTTTATAAAATTGTCAGATTCTGGAGGACTCAAAGCTTTCTTCTTCTTTCACCTCCAAAAAGAAATAATTAAATAGTGGCAAAGACACTAGTTTCTAGGACACATAAAGGATCTTTAAAATACTTCAAATGAATCATCATTTTCATCTTTTAAATTTATGTTGAACACTTGTTTTTGGTTCAAGCAATAGGTGCAGAGTTCTTGCCAAGATTATGTTCTAAATAAGAGGATACTGTTGAAAGACACAATGTAAAATCATACAAACCTCAAGAAGCTGTATTGAATGGGCAAACAAGGTAACCACCAAACAATCACTATGAGCTGATAAGAGTTAGCAGGACAATTGTGAGTTTTCTTTGAGAAAGAAAGTTTCCGAGAGAAGTGATTTTAGGAATTTGAAGTGATTTTAGGAATGTTTTGCCTCTAACTACAAAAAGGTGCTTTTCAAATCATAGGGAATACTTTCCTACACTAAAATTTTGACTTGCTGAAATGTCTACGATTCCCCCTACTAAAGAGGTATAGGCCATTCAGTTTGCAAGACACTCTGGCACCAAGCCTCCAGTATGGACCCACCATAGGGTAATTTTTAGTGTCGCAGAGTGATTAGTCTGAAATGAAATGTTAGACAGGGTTTGGCAGATAGCAGAGATCTCAGATGCTAGAACATACACAAAGAGGAGGAATGCAAAATAAACTTTACTCCCTGGTTGGTTTTCCCAGAGTTGGCTCTTCCAATGTACATTTCCTTATTTATTCTTACCTCTGCTTTACCTGGAAAGTATTTTATAGATCTACCTAAGGCGAGGCCAAAGATAGCTTAGCATTTTTGTGGATCCAAATATATGGCACTAAGAGCCCTTTTCAGGAATCAAATCTCAGTGTTTAAATCTTGGGAGATGTGTTTTGAAAATCTATAACCAATCATGAATAGCCTTAAGGATAAGAACTCCTTGTTCAGCACTGTGCCGGGCACGCATTAGGTGCTTTCTAAATGTATTTTACTGAGAACAGCTAAAAGGCATTTTTAATGATAAAGACAGCTCTATAGTGAGTCACTTATCCAGCTACTTTCCAGTTAAGAACTCAGAGTCATTAAGACGGAATCAATTTCTTTCTATACTTCTACTTTCTAAATTGGCAAAAGAATCTGAGATGAAGAATAGACTCTAAAATGACTACATTAAAAGGAAAAAAACTGTTTATTTTACATTCAGTTATGAATATTGTAAATAAATTATTCATCCAGAAGTTGGAAAGACTTATATCACTTAAGTACTTGGGATAATCAAAACAAAGTGAGTTCGATTATTAAAATGAGGAGGCAGGGAGAAGAGACTAGAAAAAAGACTTACTTAATGATAAACTGCTGCACTATCATAATGAAAATGTGTAGGCCTAACTTATAAAATATTAAGTGAATTTAAACTTGCAAACATAAAGAAATAAGTAAAGTTAAGTATCAAGTAATCTTATTTTGCATTACCAGAGGGAAAGCATTAATAAAACATTCAGATGGGCTGCGTTTTGCCTTATAGTTGTCTTATCTTAGGGTTTCCTAAATATCAGTATTTGAAATAAAGACTTCCTTTCTTCTGAAGGTTAAGTGCTGCCACTGGCCTCTACCATTACAGAATTTCCCTCTTTTCTCCATGAATATTAGAAAGCCCAATTTCACAGCAGCCTCTCTTTCTGTCAACCCTTACCTTCAGAGGATAGTACCAAACCTCTCTAATATGTCATGACCTATTAGTAGGACATTTCTTATAGCCTGGGTGAAGGGATTATTGTAGCGCCCTTCTGAGGAACATGCTCAAGTGGTAGATTCACTGGTCTCATCAAAAAATCCATTTTAACATTTCACTATGCAGGCATTCTAATATCACCCCATTTGCTGTAGGCCATTACTGTATCAAAGCTTCAAAGAGTCATCTCAGAGTATATTAGTGCAAAATGCATGTATCCTTGTCAATATTTTGAACCCTAAATTGCAGGCGAGTGATTAAATATAAATAAAAATTAAAATATAACAAATCTTTCACACCTGCATTATAAGTATAAACAAAAGTATATGAATACATAGTTATATGAGTGAACATAATAAAGGTCATTCATTCCTCTGGAGTGGCCAAATACTATTCTTGAATGAAACACAATATTTGATTGTTCAAAAGCTATATTGTATTGTTTTGGCCATTTATGAGGTTGATTTCACTGAATTTTGTTTTGGCATTATAGTCACAATGCACTATTTTGGAAAAGAAGCCATGTGGTAACACACCCTAGAAATTATTGTCATGATTATGTTGAGGAGAGCATGTTTCATATCCTGTAACAATCCTGGCATTAGGACCTTCAAGGGAAATCCCTTGATGCTCATGCCAGGAAGAGATGGGCTTTTCCTTGCTCCAACCTTTAAAAACTATCATCAAACTATAAATTTTGCAAATAATGCTCTTTTTTGCTTTGGCCACTTGGAAACTTGGAACCAAATTTGTATACTACTTCTAGTGATTTAATGGGATTTTATAACAGACATTTCTATAAATTAATTGTATCTTCTGTTTTCATTTTACAGCTCACTTGTCTTTTCTCTTTAATCTATTTATCAATTTATATTTTCCTTATTGTTATCATAAAAGCCACTTCAAGTTCTTATTTATACTGAGATGGGCATAAATTAATCTAATTAAAGTAATTTATGTGAAGAGCTATTGAATACAGTACCTTAAATTTTAAATAAATTGCAGATGAGCTTATTGAAAGCGAGTGATACAGCAGAGGTGAAGTATAAACATGCACTTGGAATGGTAAATTTGAAGAGCAGTTTTACACTGATGAATGCTAAGTGGCTCTGAAGTTATTAATCAATAAAGAATATAATTACTATTTGAAAAATGACAGCACTGGTAAAATTCAGAATATGCCATGTGACTTATTGTTTCTTATATTGTTTCAATTCATAGGAAAGTCACAGAAGAAAATAGAAATATGAATTTTACTCTATATATTTCATTCATTTAACTATTTAGATCAGCAAACTTACCTTTACTTAAAAGAAGTAAGTCTGTGAAGAATACTTAATACTGAAGATATAGCATAACTTGATTGCTAATTTAAAAAATTCACCTTAAAACTGTCAAATGCATAATCTTTTCACATAACAATTAACCCTATATTACAACAAAATGAAACTCATTTAAAAAACCTATGAAACCAATATTACAGGAAAATATGATGAACTAAATTACAAACATGAAATATTATTAAAATAGTTTGCATAGAAATGATAAGCTACCTCACAAGATAGAATATGTATAAGAAACTGGAAATAAGAATTAGTAACCAAATGAGGCAAAGAAATGTGAGCAATAAGGAACATAAATTAAAGCAATGGAAGACAGAAGATAATGCATGTGTAATTATCTGAATATTAGAGCTCTCTGAATATTTAAAATCCTTTATCATTTTACAGGGTGATGCAAGCATATTCCAATCTTAGAATGGGAGTATTTTGACAAAATCTCAAGCTAGGGGTCAACTCCCAGAAGAAATGATGAACTCAGTGCAGCAATTAATCATAGTGATGAGTAAGAAAATTACAGTGGCATTTCTGTGACCAATTCAGAGAAGAGTGGAGAAAGTCCTTTTGACAGCTACTTGCCCAGCTAATGGTATTAACTGATAGGGAAGCCAAATACAAACCCACCGTACAGCCTTGTGGTGAAACTGCTCCCTATCTATTTACATAAATGTAGACTGAAGCAAGACAAACTTCAGTAAAAGGGAGGGCACTGATATCTTTATGTCTCTGGAAGGAGTATTAACAGAAAAACAGTGAATCAGATACAAGGGTCTATAACCCATGATGTACTGAACAGTAAATTTTGTGTTGTCCTAGATAAATAAGATTAATTTAAAATCATAACCATCTATAGCAGTTCTTCAAGGGGTACATAATACACAAAACTTTTTTCAAATATATCTTTTAGCCAGATTTGACTAGCAGCAGCCGTATAAGCAGCTAGTTCATACAAGGATTCATTAGCCATTCTGGAGGAGTGAGTTGTAGAGACAGGAGAATTCTGGTATTTAAAAATCATGTATTGAATTTTTCCATTCTGGATCTGTTTAGCTTGTTTACAGATCACATAAAATATCTATGAAGTGCTTACCATGTGCTAAGACATGATTTTATGTCACACTTGCTCGTGTAATTGTCACAACCCTGTGAAGTAGGTATTATTCCCATTTTACAGACAAGGAAACAAAGGTTTAGATTAGCTAAGTCCATTCCAATGTACAGAGCTGGTCAGAAAACAGTGGAGTTGGAATTAAAGCATGGGTTTATTGTTATGGTCTAAATACCTGGCATTTATGTGGTTGTATGTAGCAACTGCCTCTGAAACCATTCTCCAATTAAACCTCTAGGGAGTTCCATCCTTGCTCCTTGAAAAGTCTTCATCATATAATAGCTATTATATCCTGGAACAGAATAGTCAATACTATCCTAAAGAATAAGGCATGATTTATAATTTCATACATGGTAAAGTCATTCTCTTACCTAGATTCCAAGACATCTCCTAATCCTCTTCCTCCCCTCCTCCCTCATTCTTTCTTGAGCCTGAGAAGTCAATGTTAGCTCAGAAAAAGGAACTTCAGGATATCTTTCATGGTATTCTCATTATTTTAAAATGATAAAAATCAGTGTCAAAAGAGGTTAAATTGTTTTGGTTGGTAGGGGTCCCTATGTCTGGATTTTCCATCCAGTGTTTTGTCCCTTTATGTTACAATACCTCCCACCTCTGCTCCATGTTTTTCCAGGTGCCTGATATAGGAAAGGTATCATTAAAATCATTTTTTGTCTTATTGAAGAGAACTTTGCCACTGATATTTGGACTGTTCTTACATTCCAATGAAAACAGTGAAAGAGGTTTTACCAAACTTCTCTCTTGCAACCACAGACTAACTGGGACACTTGACAAAAACAATTCTGAAAACTAATCTCAATTCTCTAGTTGAACTAAAAGGAGGACAGCAAACATCAACATGTCACACTGGAAATTTAACCTGGAGAATAAAAACTCAGACAAAAATAGAATAACAAGAAGAAACATGGGAAATATAAAGGAAAATATCAGCTATATGAATTAGATTGACGCTGGGAATTCTGATCATCTGTAGCTTTCACATTTCTGATTAATGTTTTCCTATAACCATTTCCTTCTGCTCCCTGAACCCCTGCTTTCTGGTACCACTTAGAAAAAGAACCTATAAACTGATTTGCTGTAAAATTAATAAGGGCAGTTTTAAACCCACACACACACACACACACACACACACACACATATATATACATATATATTTAATGCTTCTACACTATGCAATAAGTCATGTTCATTATGTAGATACCTTAGAGGTCTATTATTGACATAAATAATATTTCCTGCAGTGTTTCTCAGGGTGCTACCAGCATTGTGAATGAAACAATTGTTCCTTGAATAGACTATCCCACAAGTTATTTGATTCTTGACATCTCTGTCTTCTACCACCAAATCCCAGTATTTTCACATAGTCATTGTGACAAAGAGAAAACACCGTTGAGCATTTCCAAATCTTCCCTGGGGTGGGGCAATGCTTCCTCAGTTGGGAAACACTGGAACTTAGAACAATACTCTAGTTCAACTGAGAAGAATAATTAACAATATAGATTCACATATTTGGGTCAAGAAATTCAATTTCTAAGGCACTGTGCTAATTGCTGGAATATACATTGTTGAATCCAGACAAATAAGGATTTTGCTACAATGGAACATAAAAGATGATGTGAAAGACAGATATTGATAAAATCTTCACTCAGTTATATACAAGTTTAGACTTCTGATAATACAGACAAAGAGACTGTAACAGAAGGGTTTGCTTGGTCTGATCAGTCAGGGCAGGTTCCCTGAGGAAGTGATGCTTGAGTTGGGGTCTGAAGCTTATGTAGCAGTTTACCTGATGATGAAAGGGGAAAACATTCTTGGTAGAGGGAACAATGTGGGCAAAGGTGCACTAATGAGACAGGGCATGGCAAGTAGGAGAGATAAACAGGAGGCTAGTGTGGCCAGACCCAAGAAGGAGTTCTCTGTGAGATGATGCTTTAATAATAAAGAAAGGCCAGTGCATGCATGAACCTGTAATCTATGTAAATAAGCAGAATTCCCAGGCATAACTAATCAAGTGAAATTTAGTAGCAGGCAGCAGAAGGTGGCTCACAAGAGAGAGAAATCCAAACATGGGTGTTTTCCCAGGAAGAGAAGCTTAAAATCAAATCAACTCTTATTTGAAGATAAAATTAGCACAGATAAAAATATCTTCAGTGTGTTGTAACTGTGTGGAGTTTGCAAACTAAATTTGGCACCATCTAAGATTTTATGGAGGTTGTAATATGTAAGAGCATATATCTGCCAGGGATTATTGGGCAAAATCTTGAGACAACCTGGAAAGGTCAAGTGTTACAGGGAAATGAGCACTGAAGCTGATGCTCTGAAATTGCCTCTTGCTCTCAAACTTTCTTGCCTCATGGGAACTCTGCCAATCCCTGATTAGAGTTTTCATCAGTAAACCAAGAACAATGATAACCTTGGGTTATAAGCAGAATTAACTTAACTATATTGAGAAAGAGTGAATAGAACTCAGTATTTGGTATTTCCCAGGTGCGTAATTCATGGATTTTGTTTGGCAGTACTGAGATTTGAACTCAGGGCCTTGTGCTTGCAAGGCAGGTGCTCAACAACTTGTGCCAAACCCCCAATCTTTTTTTAGTTATTTTTTGGATAGCCTCTTGCTTTTTTGCCCAGGGTGGTCTGGACCGGGATCCTACTACTTATGCTTCCCACTTAGCTGGGATCACAAGCACATGCCACCACATCCAGCCACTGGTTGAGATGGAACCATGTTCCTTCCAATCTCTGCCTCATGAGTAGCTAGGATCATAGGCATGAGCCACCATGCTCAACTCACAATTCACTTTTTAATGAAGGAAAGTTTCTTCAGAGGTCAAGTAAAGCCCATAATATCTGCCCTCACACTCTAAGGATGTTATCATGAAGTCAAGTGGGAAAAGCTGCTTAAAGAAGCACAGGTTATCATTATTATCAATAAAGGAATGTGGCATGAATGCCACTCCAAATTTATTATCTCTATTTTTCTGTCATGAAAGCAGACGTCACTGTGGAATGCCTCCTTTCTTATAGCCCTCAAAAAAGTCAGGGGTGGGGGAAGAAGAAATGATAATATACAATTTTTGACCTGATATAAACAAACAATATTTTGATAAGATAGTTTAAATGGTGCAAACACGTGTGTCAATAAATTTTCTTTGGATATGTTACAGAAGATAAAGTATCTCAAGTAAAGTCTGGATCAACCTATGGACCAATGTTCTGTGAGATGTTTCCTGTTCATTTCCCAGTAAATACAGTGTACAGAGATTTGTTTGCAGCATGTACTAATACTGTGGATGCAGCTCCTCGTATGCCCTCAACCCACTTCTAAATGAACTTGCAGGTGCAATGACCAGTTCCAATATGCTGACAACTTCCCTCCTCAAGTGCCAGTGTTTCTCACTAGTTCTCCGCCCAGGAACTTTCTTTGGACTCTTGGACACTTGCACAGCCTGTGTGTTGAGAAATCTGGAAGTGTCTGGGACTTCCCTCGACTAATGATGGCTGGGAGTTAGTGGATAAATATTTTATCTTATTTTGTCCTCTGATTGAATAATGTTGAACCATACCCCACATGGTTGCTTCACAACATGATTGAGCTCCAGTTGCCCACCTTCAGAATCTGCTCTTTAAAACCCTTTTAGGAAAGGATAAAAATAGAGGGCACGGACCAACTCAACTTATAATACATATATACATGGAAACACCACAGTAAACTCCCTATAGAACTATCTTAAACAAAAATACTCTTTTTTCAAGAACACAGAACAGGAAGGTAAAATAGATTTTGTCTGGGGATTGATATCAGTGGGAGGGGTGAAGGAGGCTGAACGTAGTGGAAAAATTATGTACTCATGTATAACAATGGAAAAATGATACATATTGAAACTATTCCAGGAATGGGGGAGGGGGGATAAAGGAGAATAATAGAGGTGGTGAATTCAATTATGATATATTGTAAGCTTTTGTAAGTGTCACAATGTACCCCCAGTACAATAAAAAAGAAACAAATAAAATAGAAATTTAATATTCATGATCTCCAAAATAAATATATAATATAGTAATTTGTAATTTTAAGCAGATCAATCAATTATTAAAATCTTTAGATTTACCCCTTTCAGGAGACTTTTACTTCCCTTTGTCACAGTCCTGACTTTATTTCAGGTGTTTATAATTATATCCTGCCTGCACTCACTATTTTCTGGTCTTGCAATACTTCTGAGGGAACTCAAACTTAGATGTGAACAAAAGTTCAGATCATAATGCACACCCTTCATTTTTAATTATACAATGATGTCTTGTCTAAAAAGAATTGTAGCCCTGTCCTCTGTAGAAAGAAGAAATAGCTATTTTTAATGACTCTTTGGGTGAAGAGTCCACAATCAAGGATATATTCCCTAAGAAGGAGAGTATGATTTATTTAGAATATCAACATTTTGATTTTAGATTGCATTCAAACATTAGACCACATTAATGTCCACTAACTCTTGAGGGTCATTTACTTTAAAAGCAATGAGTTGAAAAGATTCGGTAATTAAATTTGATAGATGACTTTGTGCCTGAATGTGCTTTTAACACCTTTTGATCCTAATTGCCTATTTTGAGGGTATTAAGTTTGACTGGCTAAAAATAAAGCCTACAAGGAGTTAACATGTCATTTGAGTGACCTACAACTGCCTCCCCTCCCACGCCTCCTGGAGCGCTTCCAATAGATGCTAAACTATGTAACCCATGTAATTAGCTCTTTTAGACTCAGAATTAGTGAGAATGCTAGACCATAGGCTCAGTGAGAAAAAGAGCTGTGTTTGTCTTATTTACCTCTACACCTGTACTTCCTAACACAATATTTGCACTTATTAAGTGTGCAATAAATGTTCTTGAATGAATAAGCACCTGTGCATCCTCCATTTAAATGACTTTTATTTTTCTCATGAATATTAAGAGAGAGGAAAATTCGGTATCCAAAATATTGCAAGTCAAAGGAAAACATAGTAGCCTATGTCTATCTTACCTTCAGTGGGAAGTTAAAAGCCAGAAAGCTATTCTACTCTTTTATAGTTCATTTACATATCTGGGAAGTAAGAAGCAAGAAGAAGCAGAAAGATTGCAAGATATAAGAGTGATTCTGAAAAGAAATCATTCACCCATGTAAATACTTGCTTAAACTCACTATTGTCCGAGTTGGCATGGAGAAATCAGGGAACTTCAGGTCAAAATCAATTTTGTAGGATATTCTTTATACCATGTTAGCAGAAGGAAAAAGAAGTTCAGAAAACTAGCTACTTCATACTTGCAGCAAATAAACAACAGCCAATTAAGTTACAATACTGCCATTTTAGAGGGTGAATGAATATTACATTATTGATATACAAGGGATGTTATCTTGGACCATTTTGGATTTGATCGTAATCTCAATGTAGCAATGAATTAACACAGTGCAAAAAACAAAGAACTTAGTAATTTAGGTATGCTTTACATAATTGATTTTCTACAGGATTCAGTATTTTTCCCCAGAATGTAGACCAGTTGACTTAGCCTTGTTAATTTTTGTTGTCCCCTCCAAAATCTCATTCCATTATCCCCAGAAATTTTGAAACACTATCTACTAATACCCAGTTAAGTATTCCTCATTACTATTAATAAGACCTTTAGAGTTTACACTGTCTGCTATGATGCCTCTGTATCCAGGTCACAGAAAACTAAAGTGTTATCATCAACATCTGATACCTGTGAAAACTGGAGTTTGCTAGGGATGCCACATAAATAAATGTATGAAATAAAGCAAAGTAGAAACTAGGGCTAGGAAGGAAAACTCTCAAAAACACAATATCCATTGATTTCAGAATTTTACTTAAAGCGAAATTATAAAACCTTAATGGTTTTGAAGCTCAAATTATCTTCTTTCTACACTGTTCAACCACAATAGTTATGCTTTGATATGAACTCACATCATCCTGGGACTCCCCAGTTTGGCTTTCTGATTCTCTACCACTGCACTGTGACTACAGACTGCCAAGGATTTCTCACATCATTAGTTCTCCCCAGCCCACTCTGACTTGTTCTGTTTGGCTTTTATAAATGTATGCTTTGCCTGAAATTGGAAAGTACCTTCTCTCCTATTTCCCCTTTTCTTTTACCATTTTCTTTTCTTTAAGCAAGTGTCTCCTTGGCAGAAGTAGTTTGTTTAGAGCCTTACTTTTAAGAGCTCCTCCTGCTGGCAAGCAGTTTGAATAGTCTGTTGGCCCTCCAGACTTGGCTACTTAAAGCCATTTTATGTCTCCTTCAGGCCTTAGTTAGGTACTCACTTTTGTAGAAGGGCAGAAGGGCAAATTAGCCTTTAACTAATAGCTTGTTGCAACAGATTGCTTTTCCAAGAGCATGTCTAACACCCAGAATTATAAGATGCATCCCAGGTCTATTTCCAGAAAGCAGAGGGCTTGCTGAGCGTGGTAACTTTGCTTTGTAGGAGATAAGAAGCTTTTCCTTCAGCATCTGTACCAAGCAAGGTCAGACAGCTTGTTTTTCTTTGCTTTATCTCATATACTTTTCTTATTTAATAAGCAAATGTGGTGTTAATAGGTATCCACACTGGCAACATTTAAGGTTCCTCTGAAGTGTTTTGAAGAAGATCACAGGAAAAGGACAAATTCGAAAGGTTATCTACTAATACAAAAATAGGAATACTTTGCATGATGAAAGAATTCGTACAGGACTCAGTATCATATTATGTAGGCTAATCAGTCCCGATTCAGTGTAAGAATGGGTATTCTTAGAAAAAAGTACATCCACCCAGAAGCGAGGAGGGGGGAAGAAGGAGGGTAGAGGTGGCACAAACAATGTATACACATGTAAGTAAATGTAAAAATGATAAAATAAAAGGAGAAAAAAAGAAAAATTTTGAGGTAATGGAATTAGATCTTTTGGGGGGGGTGTTGCCAGTAATTAATGAAATAGGTTTCCAAGAGTTTTACTAGGCACTGTAACTGTAAATGGTTTGACTTTCACAATCCCTTGAAGAATAAACATAGAAAAATTCTATGTTCCTGGAAGTCAATGAAAATGAAAACACAACCTACCGGAACCTATGGGACACAGCTAAGGCAGTCTTGAGAGGAAAGTTTATAGCCATGAGTGCATATATTAAAAAGATTGAAAGATCCCAAATCAATGACCTAATGATACATCTCAAACTCCTAGAAAAACAAGAACAAGCAAATCCCAAAACAAATAGAAGGAGAGAAATAATAAAAATAAGAGCTGAAATCAACGAAATAGAAACCAAAAAAACCATACAAAGAATTAATGAAACAAAAAGTTGGTTCTTTGAAAAAATAAACAAGATCGATAGACCCCTGACAAACCTGACTAAAATGAGGAGAGAAAAAACCCAAATTAGTAGAATCAGGAATGCAAAAGGGGAGATAACAACAAACACCATGGAAGTCCAGGAAATCATCAAAGACTACTTTGAGAACCTATATTCAAATAAATTTGAAAATCTAAAAGAAATGGACAGATTTATAGATACATATGATCATCCAAAACTGAACCAAGAGGAAATTAATCACCTGAATAGACCTATAACACAGAATGAAATTGAAGTAGCAATCAAGAGTCTCCCCAAAAAGAAAAGTCCAGGACCTGATGGATTCTCTGCTGAATTCTATCAGACCTTTAAAGAAGAACTGATACCAACCCTCCTTAAACTGTTCCATGAAATAGAAAGGGAAGGAAAACTGCCAAACACATTTTATGAAGCCAGTATTACACTTATCCCAAAACCAGGCAAAGACACCTCCAAAAAGGAGAACTATAGGCCAATCTCCCTAATGAACATTGATGCAAAAATCCTCAACAAAATAATGGCAAATCGAATTCAGCAACACATCAAAAAGATTATTCACCACGACCAGGTAGGCTTCATCCCAGGGATGCAGGGGTGGTTCAACATACGAAAATCAATAAACGTAATAAACCACATTAACAGAAGCAAAGACAAAAACCACTTGATCATTTCAATAGATGCAGAAAAAGCCTTTGATAAGATCCAACATCATTTCATGATAAAAGCTCTAAGAAAACTAGGAATAGAAGGAAAGTTCCTCAACATTATAAAAGCTATATATGACAAACCTACAGCCAGCATTATACTTAACGGAGAAAAATTAAAACCATTCCCTCTAAAATCAGGAACCAGACAAGGATGCCCACTATCTCCACTCCTATTCAACATAGTACTGGAATTCCTAGCCAGAGCAATTAGGCAAGAAGAAGGAATAAAAGGAATACAAATAGGTAAAGAAACTGTCAAAATATCCCTATTTGCAGATGACATGATCCTATACCTTAAAGACCCAAAAAACTCTACTCAGAAGCTTCTAGACATCATCAATAGCTATAGCAAGGTAGCAGGATATAAAATCAACATAGAAAAATCATTAGCATTTCTATACACTAACAATGAGCAAACGGAAAAAGAATGTATGAAAACAATTCCATTTACAATAGCCTCAAACAAAATCAAATACCTAGGTGTAAACCTAACAAAAGATGTGAAAGACCTCTACAAGGAAAACTATACACTTCTGAAGAAAGAGATTGAGGAAGACTATAGAAAGTGGAGAGATCTCCCATGCTCATGGATTGGTAGAATCAACATAGTAAAAATGTCGATACTCCCCAAAGTAATCTACATGTTTAATGCAATTCCCATCAAAATTCCAATGACATTCATTAAAGAGATTGAAAAATCTACTGTTAAATTTATATGGAAACACAAGAGGCCACGAATAGCCAAGGCAATACTCAGTCAAAAGAACAATGCAGGAGGTATCACAATACCTGACTTCAAACTATATTACAAAGCAATAACAATAAAAACAGCATGGTACTGGCACAAAAACAGACATGAAGACCAGTGGAACAGAATAGAGGATCCAGATATGAAGCCACACAACTATGAGCAACTTATCTTTGACAAAGGAGCTAAAAATATACGATGGAGAAATAGCAGCCTCTTCAACAAAAACTGCTGGGAAAACTGGTTAGCAGTCTGCAAAAAACTGAAACTAGATCCATGTATATCACCCTATACCAAGATTAACTCAAAATGGAGCAAGGATCTTAATATCAGACCCCAAACTCTTAAGTTGATACAAGAAAGAGTAGGAAATACTCTGGAGTTAGTAGGTATAGGTAAGAACTTTCTCAATGAAACCCCAGCAGCACAGCAACTAAGAGATAGCATAGATAAATGGGACCTCATAAAACTAAAAAGCTTCTGTTCATCAAAAGAAATGGTCTCTAAACTGAAGAGAACACCCACAGAGTGGGAGAAAATATTTGCCAATTATACATCAGACAAAGGACTGATAACCAGAATATACAGGGAACTTAAAAAACTAAATTCTCCCAAAACTAATGAACCAATAACGAAATGGGCAAGTGAACTAAACAGAACTTTCTCAAAAGAAGAAATTCAAATGGCCAGAAAACACATGAAAAAATGCTCACCATCTCTAGCAATAAAGGAAATGCAAATTAAAACCACGCTAAGATTCCACCTCACCCCTGTTAGAATAGCCATCATCAGCAACACCGCCAACAACAGGTGTTGGCGAGGATGCGGGGAAAAAGGAACCCTCTTACACTGTTGGTCGGAATGTAGACTAGTACAACCACTCTGGAAAAAAATTTGGAGGCTACTTAAAAAGCTGGACATCGATCTACCATTTGATCCAGCAATACCACTCTTGGGGATATACCCAAAAGACTGTTACTCCAGAGGCACCTGCACATCCATGTTTATTGCGGCACTATTCACAATAGCCAAGTTATGGAAACAGCCAAGATGCCCCAGCACAGACGAATGGATTAAGAAAATGTGGTATCTATACACAATGGAATTCTATGCAGCCATGAAGAAGAACGAAATGTTATCATTCGCTGGTAAATGGATGGAACTGGAGAACATCATTCTGAGTGAGGTTAGCCTGGCCCAAAAGACCAAAAATCGTATGTTCTCCCTCATATGTGGACATTAGATCAAGGGCAAACACAACAAGTGGATTGGACTATGAGCACATGATAAAAGCGAGAGCACACAAGGGAGGGGTGAGGATAGGTAAGACACCTAAAAAACTAGCTAGCATTTGTTGCCCTTAATGCAGAGAAACTAAAGCAGATACCTTAAAAGCAACTGAGGCCAATAGGAAAAGGGGAACAGGTACTAGAGAAAAGGTTAGATCAAAAAGAATTAACCTAGAAGGTAACACCCACGCACAGGAAATCAATGTGAGTCAGTGCCCTGTATAGCTATCCTTATCTCAACCAGCAAAACCCCTTGTTCCTTCCTATTATTGCTTATACTCTCTCTACAACAAAATTAGAGATAAGGGTAAAATAGTTTCTGCTGGGTATTGAGGGGGGGGAGCGGGAGGGGGCGGAGTGGGTGGTAAGGGAGGGGGTGGGGGCAGGGGGGAGAAATGAACCAAGCCTTGTATGCACATATGAATAATAAAAAAAAATAAAATAAAAAAAAAAAAAAAAAAAAGATTACCTTCCTAGGAAAACTATACCAGATTAAACTATGCCAATTTAAATTAAGCCTCAATAACTTGTCTGCTGGCAAAGAAATCTAGACTACTGCTTAAACACTGTTATTCTGTATTATATAAAATAACAGACCTCTTTCATGACCGGTTAAAGTTATCTTAAATCAAATTGGGGAACGGGAATGTAGCTCAGTGGTATAGCACATGTTTATCATAAGAGAGGTCCAAGTTCAATTCCTAGCATCACAAAAAAAAAAAAGTGAACACATGCTTAGTGTATAATACTGAGAAATCGATAACTACAAAAAAAAGGATGGGAAAAGTGTGACAGAAGGAACTTAGGCAGAGGGGAAGGGAGAAAGAAAAAAGCAGCAGTGGGCTTCAGAGAATTTCTGCAGTATCATATTATATCTGTGCCTATCAAGGTATTATAGAAATGTACTGTTTGTATTACAAAATATTTATTTCCTATTGATAATTCAGCAGAAAAAATGCACACACTAAAACTTCAAACAAATTTCCAAGAAACCACTTTAAGGATATGAATATAAGAATATGAATGTTTGTAGCATCTACACGATAGTTATTCTTTTATAATAAAAAGAAAATTTAAAACAAAAACAAAAAAAAAAAGAAAAATTCTATTCCTTTTTATATAAAAAGCTATTCTCTTCATTCATAGATTCATAAAAGGATCAATATCCTTAACTATAATAATACTTTGAAAACCACAGAACTAGAAATTAGAAAATCCAATTTTAGGTTCTGTCTCAAGATATTATTTGGCCTCATTACCCATATGTAAGAGGCAAAGAGAGCAAATTATAAGGTCTTTTGTAATTCTATAGTTTGGTGAGTCTCCGGTTAGTATAACATAAAAAAGAGCAGTTTATACCAAACAGTGCTTCTAGTCTTTCTTAAGTCTGCCTAGAAGCAAAGCCTGAGAGGTGGATTCTTTCCCAAAGGACTTCCTGAGGGAGTATTCTCAGGAGAGACATATAAAGCATTAAGCAAAGCAGGGGACAGAGCACAGAGGAAGGAGCTAAGTAGCTGTATGATTTCAGAGGAAGTCTGGTCTTAGCCTTATCCTTCAGGGAACTCTGAAACAAACTGTGTCATCCACTTTTTTCACCCTTGAAGCAAGGAACTTTTGGGGGTTTTTCACACCCCACAGCAATAACACCTTATTTGAGGACCTGTTTGGGAAACATAGGCAGAATAAGCCAGAGTTTTCTACATGGATAAATGCTCTGGAAAATAGGATATTAGCTGGTAGCAGCCAGCACCATAGCTAAGGGATAATGCTTATGGATTGGCCTGCTAAAAGGCACCTAGATGTGACAACTTCAGCATCTGTTAAATGCTGTTTCTTCTTTCTCCACTCTATTTTTTATATCAAATGGTATTACCAGGTTATAAATCACTTACATTATTTCATTGGACTTTATAACTTTTTTTCACATAGTAGGAATTTGATAGGTATATGTTAAAAAGAATTAGTCATTATGTTTTACAAAATGGCAAAGTTGTTATGTAGCTGTAAACTTTTAAAAAATATTTCATTTAGATAATACTATATATAATGGTTATCCAATGAGAACAAAGAAAATGGAGCTCAATAATTAAGGCTTGTTGGAAAAACATCTAAAGGAGCTTATGTTTTAATGCAGAATAAAGATTTAACATTAAAAATGGCTTATATACATAAGTAAAGTTGAAGTTAAAGTATCTTTGAATATTTTTATTTTTATTGGGTGATTTTATTCAAGGAATTCATATTACATTTAGACCTGACTGATTACTGGATAGAGTTTATTTGAATTTTAACACAAAACAATGCATAAGCCTGATAATATGCCTTTGTTTAAAAATAAAACATTTGCCTTAAGTAGTGGAGACAATATAACTTAGCTGTATTGTTTCTCTCAAATGAATTACTGCTTGAAACATGATTCGGAGGTTCAATTCTTTGACACTCAGACAATTCTTTTAAAACAGCATACAGGACAATTTAAGCTGTTAATAGTAGCATAGACCTTGTAATGAAACAGGACTAAAGAACATATTTTCTAAAAAGAAACCTAGTAGAGATCACAAGAGACCTGTGTTCAAGAGGAAAGACAAACAGACAAAAGGAAGTAGCCAAGACAAATGTCATTGATTTTACCATGTTGTCTTGGAAAGTCAAGAGATTCTATAAAGCAATGGTCCTTAATCTGTTTTAGGTCACAGATCTCTTTGAAAATTTGATGAAAGTTATGAACTTTCCTCTCAGAGTGGAAAATGCATATGCACACAATATTTAGCTATCAGTTTAGAGTAATTATAGAACTCTGAATTCCTCTATGAACCATTACTGTGCAGAATATTCTTGAACTATGAAAAATAAGTAACAGTAATGAGCCAGAAGGAATTTTCTGTTCTGAATATATATTTCTTTTAGAGGAAGTAGATCTCAGGTTTGAGCACATTAATGAGGCTTAAATGAAAAATAAATAGTTGAGTATATTCAATACAATATTCAAAAAGGTTTTTGTGAGGAGAAAAATGTAATTACACTTGGAATTTCTTTAGGAGAACCAAAGACACATTTCATGAGTAACTGGGAATGATATCAGATTTCTGAACTAATAAGAACTACCCATTAGGCTTTTTTAATAGTAAAGTTTTGCTTTCTTTTTTAAATCATCAAATCACACTGTTTTGACATCATTACTGACTTTCTGCTAACTCAAAAGTGCAGTCTAACAGAAAGTCCTTTGTACAGCAAACATCTCTCTCTTTCGCCCCGAGTTGGGAAATATAAAAGACAGTAGGTAGTATCATATGCATTGATGCTGACCTTTATATATTTCAGCTTCAGCTTTGTTTTTATCCAGTAGTTTTTGGGGGACCAAAATGTCTATCTCTCTAAAATCTATCCCTTTCCTCATCCTAGAACCTACTGGCTTGGTTTCACGGAATCAGGGAATCTGGCTTTCTTCCATGTCTTTCTAATCTGCCACCAGTTACTTTGTTTGGGGGTTTTTATGGCCCTAAGATCTCCAGCAAGGTCTTAAAACAGGAATCTGGAAACAGAATAGCTCATCTAAGCAGTTGAATTCAAGATTTAAAAACTATGGTGTACTCTTAAGGTACAGTGTTATTTAAAGAAAATCTAGTCTCCTTATATTTTCTTTTCTATTTGAATTGCATATAAGAGAAGCACTTAATCATTGTGAGATTTGTTTATATACTCTGCAATGCTCATGCACTCCATGTCCGATTAAGAACCAGACTAGTTCTTCTTTCCTTTCCAAATTATTAAAACAGGTAATGCACTTTTATTAATGTTAGAATCAAATGAAATAATTCTGGAAATTAATGCTCCAAATAAATGCAATTTCAGAGCTCATTGAGTGCATTATAGGCTTATTATTCTTATCCTGTATGGGACATTATATCCAGCAATTTTGATTCCTATAGAAGAGTAAGAATAATTTCTCTGTCTTTTCTGCATGATGATCTGACTATATGGCACTTTTCCTGAAGTGGAAACGTATCAATGTAGCTCTGGATGCTGTAATCTTTTAAGAGATACTCAGTTAAAATATCAGAGGGCACTAGAATAGAATTTTGGTTGTTAAATTTTCTGACATAAACCAAGAAATACTATGCATGCAACCTCTTGTTTCTGTCTTTACCTCACAAGCACACATATACAATTATAAATAATACACACAAAATATATTATGCTAAATGTTGTGTGTAGTATGAAGCATATCTTCTATAATGGAACTTATTTTCTAGCTGATGAACAAGTACATGCACAGCGATTAGCCTTCAATAAAAGGCAAAACTATCCTTAAAATATGATAGGAGAGAAGATGAAACACAGTAGGTTCATAATTTGATAGTGAGATGTGGAGGGAATTTCCATTGCTGTCTGTTATTTTTCTTAACAAAGTGTGAGATAAGGTCATAAGCTCAGAGTAAAGAGTAAGGAGGTTTAATGAAAGAGGAGAAAGTTTAAACTAGTTAGTTATTTGGAGAATGGAAAACTACAGTTTCTAGGCAGTACTAAGTATCTATTTTAGTTTGAGCTAAGGAAGTTAAGGTGAAAGAAATCTGCCTTTTTAAAATATCTTCTTCAGCAACATTAAAGGTCTGGGATGCCAGAATGGAAAAGGTAAATGGTTGCTTTAAAGTATATGGGGTTTAATAATTCTCACACTATTTCATACTTTTTCATAAGTATTATGTCTGTTATAGTTATCTATAATTAATGATTTTAATGCTACTCTTGTCATTGTTTTGAGACACCACAAACCATGTCCATTCATCTAAGACAATAAACTTAATCAATAAAAAAAATAAAAGTACATGGAGTATTTCAAGGGAAATACAATGGAGTGAGATGGGACAAAGCACTTGAGGTTGTTTTCAAGGGAGTGCATTTGACCAATGGGATGATGGCAGTCATGAAGAAAGTAATGAAAAAGGAGAGCTATGGATAAAGAACCATTCAAACAAACAATGGTTTAGAGGTCAAAATTGTTCTAGTGTAAGTTTTAGACCAAAGAACCTGTAAGAAAAGGCTATGGTGAAGGATTTTAGTTTTGATTTTGGAGTTACTACAGTTTTCAAAGGTTTAGGCTGATGTGGAGTGGAGAACTAGGTTGATGTGTGTTGGTGATTAGTCAAGGAACACATGCATTTGAAACTGCCAACAACACAATGGAATTTTATGCAGCCATGAAGAACGAAATGTTATCATTCGCTGGTAAATGGATGGAATTGGAGAACATCATTCTCAGTGAGGTTAGTCTGGCCCAAAAGACCAAAAATCATATGTTCTCCCTCATATGCGGACATTAGATTAAGGGCAAACACAACAAGGTGATTGAACTTTGATCACATGATAAAAGCGAGAGCACACAAGGGAGATATGAGGATAGGTAAGACACCTAAAAATTAGCTAGCATTTGTTGCCCTCAATGCAGAGAAACTAAAGCAGATACCTTGGAAGCAACTGAGGCCAATAGGAAAAGGGGATCAGGAACTAGAGAAAAGGTTAGATCAAAAAGAATTAACCTAGAAGGTAACACACATGCACAGGAAATTAATGTGAGTCAACTCCTTGTATAGCTATCCTTATCTCAACTAGCAAAAACCCTTGTTCTTTCCTTTATTGCTTATACTCTCTCTACAACAAAATTAGAAATAAGGGCAAAATAGTTTCTGCTGGGTATTGAGGGGGTGGGGGAGAGAGGGAGGGGGTGGAGTGGGTGGTAAGGGAGGGGGTGGGGGCAGGGGGGAGAAATGACCCAAGCCTTGTATGCACATATGAATAATAAAATTAAAAAAACTGCCAACAATAACAGCATTTGGAGTGTAAAGGAAGGCTGTGAATTAGGTGATAAATCTTCCGTGAATAAAGGGAGTGAGTGGCCAAAAAATCTAAAGGAGTAGCAAAAAGATGACAGAGAAGGCTGGGGAATGTATCTCCCCCCCAGTTTTTTTACACAGAATAGGAACATCAATTGCAAATGGAGATAAAGGGGAGAGAGCTGTCCTGAAATGTTAGTGGAAGACAGTGTAGGCTTGTTTTAGAGAATTATAATGATCCCTTTCCTTGGAGAGTCAAGCTTCAGTGAAGGTAAATAGATAACAAGTCCAAAGAAGGTGTTTAGCTATAACAATAGTTGTGTATGTGTGCACACATGCATTCATGCACACACAACTACATGCACAGAAATATATGTGGCTTTTTTATCATGGTTAAATCCTTTTGGTTTTCAAGAATTTGTTAGATATGAATAGTATTTTATTTTCTCTTTTTTAACCATGCAGGGGATGGAACCCAAGGCTTCATACATGCTATGCAAACAATCTATCACTGAGAAACATTACCAGTTCTAGAACAGTATTTTTCTAATGAGAAAATTTTATTTCTTAAATATATTTGCATTTATTTCTTAAATATATTTTTAAAGTATATTTGAGTTTCAATCAACAGTCATCAGGCATATTTGTAGATCATGCATTAAAATCCTTTAGGGTCTATACTAAAAGGCAAAGCATAATACGCTAAGGCCCACAAAACACTTTTTAAAAATAGTAATTACTTACCTCCTAAATAGGGCCTTTGCGTCTTCACTAATGTACACCAAACTAAATACCAAGAAGCCTTAGGGAAACTGGTGACTTCAGGGCTATTCTGGAAGATCATTGGGTAAAGTGGAATGTCAAACAAGTTGGTGTACTCAACCAGAAGAGCTCTGTATTTCTTTTATACATAGAGTTTTCATGTTGTGTTTTAGGAAAGATTTACTCTAAAAAAATTTGGAAATTTTAGATCGAAGTGATAAATTTCAGAAGAAACTACTAATCTGTCTAGAGTGTGAGCTTTGGTCTTTATTCTTTCACTTGTGGCTGCCACACTTCATATCTCATCACTGTAACTTCTTCATTTACAAACTGGTATTAATAATGATTGCCCAATGTTGTTAAGAGGTCTTACAAGACAGTACATTGAAAAGTTCTTTCTTTGATATATTGTAATGGAATTTTATCATGATTATTTTCCAGGTGACAGGCTTTTAATCATTGATTAATAAGTCAGTGATCCCTTAGAAACCTGGATATACTGAGGGCCATTGATGAACCATACTATTTGGTTCATCCTTTGAAACCTTTCTTATTTGTGGGATATGGGGGTAAAAGTAATTCCCCCCAAAAAATTACTCCAAAGTCCATCTCTTGAATAAAGTATGTTTCTCTGCTGTCTCTTGGGCTCTTGTCAAATATTCACATATGAAACAACGAAATGAAAAACATTGTGTACCTTTTCTAGACCCATTACTGGGAACATGATCTATTATGTTGTCCAATATCCCTTGTATAAAAACTCATATTGTAGTGCTTTCAGTACCAGGAAAAAGGTTTGCCCCTTATGAAGAAAGGGTAGGTTTCTTTTGATCAGATTATATTCTCTATTGTGTTTTGCTTTTTGCTTTAAGTGCCTGGAAATTCAGAACAAAATCTAATGCTCTGTCGTGGTATCTAGGATATCTTCATACTTTAAATTAATCAGTTCAGTCTCTGTCTCTGTTTTTTCTCTCCACACACAATTTCAATATATATTTCTATAAACCTTATAATAAATTCATCACTTGTTTTCAGTCTTCCCTCATTACTTTTGAAAATTAAGTTAATTTACATATTATATTAATTTGACCTATTACATAGCTGTACTTTTATACAGGCTTAGAGACAGCTGGTAAAAACAAGAATGATAATAGGAGCTATTATATTTTAGCACTAACCATGTTAGTTGCTATCCTAATATGGTTTTATTCAATGCTCAGACTAGCCATGAGATATCTACTAGAGTGAAGTCTACATTTTGGAGATAAAGAAGTAGAAGCTCAAGAAAATCTGTTCCTTGCCCAAGTCACATAATAAGTTAGTAGTAGAAATAAGATTCAATCTCTTGACTTCAAACCTCAAACTGCTACCTACTGAGTTATAGTGTGTCTTTGTTGGAGGAATCAGGTACTTTCATGTGTATATGGATTGGGACTTCACTCATTCCCTCGGAAGAGTACCTATCACATTACTGTAATGATCATCTCTATTTACTCCCTATATTTGCAAGCACCTATAGGTATATGTAGTAACTAGCACAATGTCTCTCAATAAAATGGTTTATGGATGAATGAATGAGGAACTTTTCTTGGGGGGAATGCAGACTGGACTTGGTGAAAGAAAGTAGAAGACTCACCTCCCCAACTCTATCACCAAGCAAAAGAAAGAGGGTGGTGACTCAAGAAAGTTCAGAGGGAAAGCATTCCACATCTTGGAATACATTATGAGTCCTTCTCAAAAATTTTTACCTATGATAAGAAAGTTTCTGCCTATAAATTGTGCAGTTGGAAGTTATTCTGTATTAAGTAGCATAATATTACTTATTCTTACATCCATAACCCTTCTGCTGATTAAATAGAATTCCACAAGATGAAAATAAACTTGTCATAATACTGAATATTTTAGTCAACTTTATACTGGAATTATAACCTATTCCGAACTGTGTTTCTCCTCATAGTAATTTGCATATGCATCCAGAATACAATAGATTGATCAATGATGTTCTCACACAAAGAAAACATTCATTTTAAAAGCTTATTTTTAAATGTCACCACTCACAATAATACATATTTAATATGAATTTCAGTATTTTCCCACATACTGGCAAGAAGCAGCATATATTTTTAAAATAAACTCACAGGTGTTTATAAAATGACATAGAATGATAAAGAAATATATATGTGAACATGCCAAATCCTTTTTAGTGGATTCCATAACTGATATGCATCTGGTTTTGTGAAAGGTTACTTTCTATGAAAAGGAATTGATATTATGCTTGATCCACTCATTTTAGAGCCAGCACACTTATTTGATATGGTTCAAACTGCTTCTAAAATCATGATTAGAAAATAACGACCAATATATTTTTTGCAGGAACTCATTGTGAATTAGTAATTAAAAAGGAAAGCAAATAAGAAATATGAAAAAAGCAGAGAACTACAGAAAAGATTTTTCCTTTCCAACTCTACCTCTTCCGAGGAAAAAGAAATGAATAAATACCCTAGGTTTTGTTAATGCTTACTTATGCCCTCAAAACAAATTCTTCAAATATATATTCTAATAATTGTAAATAAAATGGTTATTAAATATCTGAGGCATTTTATATAAAAATAATATTGTTAGCTTTTTCTTAAATGGTAAAGAATCTCTGTAGAATATTCTGAATTGCAATCAGTTTTATGCTGTCAAAAACTACTTTTAATATGTTCTAATAATAGACATTAAACCTATTTTATACTATACAATGTAAACACCATCAAGAAAAATTAAGTATATTTGTAAGCATTTAAAAAGTCCATCATCTGTGATTTTAATAGTTATTAAAATTTCATATAGGTTTGCTTAAAGTAACATGAAAAATTCTGTGCAATGTTTCCATTAGCATATATTTGCTAGAGTCACTGTATTTAACCTTGAAAATAATTCTTTCATGTAACAAATCATCCCAATATTCTCTTTTTTGTGGTAGTTGTTGGTTTTTATAAATAGCCTTAATAAAAAGAAGTCACCAGAACACTGACTCATCTAGACACAAAATCAGCTAAAATACTGCAGAGAACACAGCATATAATGGCTGAAACAAAGCTAAATTGAGGACAGTGGCTTCTGATTACATATGAACAAATGGTTGAAACTAGATGCAGCTACACATATTTCATTAGGAAAAGCAAACACAAACATTGAGAATGTCTCTCTTCATCCTTTTATAATTAATACATTTTAAATGAATTTGAACAAAGCAAAACAAATACAACATTGTTTGAGTAGGAAAGAGATTTTTATGGTGACATGGAGCACTTGAAGCCTGTGGCTTCGTGACTGACTGTAGATTCTGAGTCAAATAAAAGTATCTAATCACTTGATACTCACAAGATGATGCTGTGTAGCACTGAGGGATACCATCAACACAAACTTAATTCCTCAATCAAATTTTCACATTCTTTACTACATCATCATATATGTTAATCTGGACTACCATTTACCAGTCCCATGTCTGCAACAAAAAAAGAATAATCTGTAATCGTGCTATGTGATAATCTCCACATATTATTCCACCTTAGACTTGTATCAACTTCAATTTCTCATTTACCTCATGTTATTTCAATCATTAAGACCTATCATTTTTTTCTTAAAATTGTTAAAGCTGTAGAATAATCGTTTAACTTGTTGGGCTTTGGAAGCAGGCAAGCATCATTTGAATACAGGTTGAACTTCTTAATAATAATATGACTTTGGGCAGATTTTAAACCTCAACTTTCATAGGGCTGTTGCATAGGTTAAGTGACAGTTCAGAGTTTGAATAAAGGAAATCAGTGATACATTCTGAAGATATACCTATTCCCTCCCTCACATTCTGCTCCTGGTTCCATTCCCCTATGCTCCTAGTCAGACTTCTTGTTTCACCTATTACTGTTTGTACTAGGTTGAACAGCGACTCCCCAAAATTCATGTCTGGAATCTGTAAATGTGACCTTATTTGGAAATAGTCTTTGCAAATGTAATTAGTGAAGATGAGTTTATACAAAATTATGTTGATTCCTAAATCCAATATAATTTGTACACTTTTAAGAAGAGGGAATGGACACAGACACAGGCAGAGAGTAGAATGCCATGAAAAGATGGAGGCAGAGATTGGAATGATGCTTCTATAAACCAAGGAACTTAGTTATGGTTGCTAAGATGCTAGGAGACAGACATGGAAAAGATCATTTCCTAGAGCCCTCAGAGGGAGCATGGTCTTGCTGGAATCTTGATATTGGACTCCTAGCTTATAGAACTATGAGAGAATAAATTACTTTGTTTTAAGCTACCCAGTTTGTAATATTTAATCACAGCATATTTAGAAAACTTTACACTCTCGATTAATGTAATTTATTTTCCCCTTCATCTTTATCTCCACTCCCAATTTTACATATCTGATAAAAATAGTAATATCCAAGGGAAAAAGAGAAGAGAAAAAGAATTAAATGTGGTACAAGTAAGAGTGCCTCTTATCCTGGGAGTATGTAGCAACACAAATAAAACACTGGAGGATAGAATAGAGACAGAGAGTGTCTGGTAGTGGTGCATGCTGGGAACACAGACTTTTAACACACTACATTTTCAGCTTGCTGTACTATGTTGAATTATGTAAAAATGAAATAATTCCACCTCATTCAACTGAAATCAGACTAGGCTAATCTACTTTAACCTAGATATTTGGAATTATACTGAGATTTTCTATATATAATGTCTGAGGAAACCAACAGGCCAATGATCCAAGGAAAGTGAATTTACTAGTGGGAAAATAGGAAGTTGAGCAGATAACTGCTTTTCAAACTCTGTCCTGCATTAGAACATACAGAAAGTGATAAAACTGTGCCATATTCATGTTCATGTTGAGGCTGTTTTCCAAAGCACCTGCACCGGTGCTTTCCAAAGCATTCTCCCCAGTGATTTATGGTGATTCTGCTTTTTTTTTTTTTTTGGGATCCTCACCAATACTTGTAATGATCTTTTTTTAAATTATAGCCATTATGCTAGGTGTGAAGTGATATTCATTCTGGTTTTTATTTAAATTCCACTAATGTACTCAATGATCATTTAATATATCTCCTTTAGAGAAAATGTTTATTCAACTTCTTGACCATTTTTCATTGGATTGTCTTTTTACTATTAAGTTATAAAATTTTTTTATCTTATGAATATAAGTCTGATTGAGCATAGGATTTGCAAATATTTTCTTTCATTCTATGGGTTGCTTTTTACTTGTTTGATGGTATAATTTGCAACAAAATGTTATTTATGGTATAATTTGCAACAAAATGTTATTTTTAGTTTTAAGATTGTCCAGTTTATTGACTTTTTCTTTTAGAATTTATATTATCAGTGTCATATGTAAGAAGCCAGTCTATAAGCAAAGAAAATGCTTTTTCTTAAACTTTTATACTGTTGGCTCTTATATTTAGGCCTATGATCCATTTGGAGTTAATTTCTGTGCATGATGTGAATTTATGGTCCAAATTCATTATTTTGCATATAAATAGCAACACTATTTATTGAAAAGAGTAGTGCTTCCTAATTTTATTTTATTTTTACCCATAATATTTGTACCTATTTATGGAATACCATACGATAATTTGATAATTATATACAATGTGCAATGATCAAAAAAGGTAGTCAGACATTTATCATTTGTGTTGAAGACTTTTGGATTCTTCTTTCCTAGTTGTTTTGAAATATATCATAAATCATTGTAGACTCTAATTACCCTACTGCAGTACAGAACACCAGAACTAATTTCTTTAAGCTGTATTTGTTGCCCCTTATTTGAAGATGAAGATTAAAGAACAGTGCTATAAGTTTTTTTTATCTTAAATTTGTGTCTGTGTGCTATGAGACTTCTTAGGAACAAAAAAATATGTCATTCTATTGAATATCATTTTAGGTCACTAAATCAAATTTAACATAATACAAATCAAATTGAATTATTGAAATAAGAGATGAAACTATCTCAACACAAGGAGAAGACAACAATAATAAATAAATTCATTTAACCATATGATGTCACAAAATTATTGTTTAAACAAAGTTTAAGAAGGGATAAGAACAAATTGCAATACACTGCTAATTGTAGAAGTACCTTGAATAGTGTTACAGTGAAGAGATTAAGGGATTTCTGAAAAAAAATTTAGTGATAAATGAATTTAATTTAAAACTTTCTTATAATGACAATTTAGACTGGTAGCTTCATTAGGAGAAGGGAATGTTACTGGTTGAGTTTTCTACTTTTTGCCTTTCACTGAAGACAGGAGCATATGAACATGCAGAAGCAGTTCCTATAAGTGTATTCAATGAAGTGAAGGAAAATACACTCATAATAAATTGGTAAAATCGAAATTTCAACAAATAACAACTATTAAAAAACAAAGGGAAATTCCAGAATAAAAAAATGCAATAACATAAGATTGGAGATGATAGAAAAGTCAGCAAATTCAATGGTAGATCAATAGAAAATTTTCAATAGCCAATCTAATTATGTTCACACAGAGCCTTCAATAGATAACAGAATAGCACAGAAAAAATATCTGAAGGAATTTCAAGAAACATATGACACTATGTTCTTCTTTTTCGAAATTGTTTTAGCTATTCTCTTTCCTTTGCCTTTCCATGTAAAGCTTAGAATTATCTTGTCTACATACAAAATAATTGGTTTTTGATAAGGATTGAACCAGTATATTCACATGGGAAGGAATGACATCATTAACATATTGAATCTTCCAATCTTTTAACATGGTATATCTCTCAGGGCTGGGGCTATACCTCAAGTGGTAGACTTGCCTAGAATGAGCAAGGCCTTGAGCTCATTCCCCAGTAACACAAAAAAAGGTATATCTCTTCACACATATTCAGATTTTCTTTATTTTCTCTCATCAGCATTATGCAGTTTTTAGCATCCAAGCCCTGTATATGTATTGTTAAAAGTATATATAATTATTTCATTTTTAAATGATGTAAATAGTATTAGGTTTTAAATTTCAGTTTTACACATTCATTGCTAGACTTTAGAAATATAAATAATTTTGGTTTGTGGATCTCACATTTGTGACCTTGATGAAGTAACCTATTAATTATGGAATTTTAGAGATTCCTTTGTCTATGTTCAAAATAATATCATTTGTAAATAAGGATAATTTAATTTCTTTTTTCCCAAAACCTTATGCTTTTAATTTTCTTTTTCTTGCCTCACTTTTCTCTCTGGTTTCTAGTACTATGTTGAATAAACATGGGTAAAGATCTTTTCCTTGTCCCTGATCTTAGGAAGAAAACATTGAGCATTTTATCATAAAGTATGATATTAACTTTATATTTTTAATAAATGCTTTTCATCAACTGTAGGAAATTCCTCTCTATACCTAATTTGCTGAAGTTTTCAAAATATCATGAAGTGGTATTGAATGTTATCAAATTATTGTTCTGTATCAATTGACATGGTTATTTTATTTATTCTACTAGCTTGTTAATATGTGGATTATACTGATTGATTTTTGAATATTAAACCAGTCTTGCACTCCTGGAATAAACCCTAATTGCTCAAGTTGTATATATTAAAATAAATTGCTGGGTTTGATTTGCTAATATTTTGTAAGGAATTCTGTATCTTTGCTCATTAGGGATGCTGGTTTTTTTGTATTGTACTTTTTCTGTCTTGTTCTGGTAGCAGGATAATATTGAACTTATAAATTAAGATGGAAATGTTATTTCTCTTCTATTTTCGGAGAGTTATTGTATCAAATTATCATTAGCTCATATTTAAATGTTTGGTAGAATCCCTCCATAAAACTATCTGGGCCTGAAGATTTCTTTTTCAGGAGTTTTAAAAACTATGAATTCATTTTAATAATTATTGGATTTTTGAGATTATTTCATCTTGGGTTAGTTTTGGTGGCTATCCCTTTTAAGGCTCAGAAAATTTACCATCCTTGCACCTTTTTATTACTTGTATTTATTAATATTTTAATGGCTTTCCCTACCAGTTTGGATAATTTATAGTTCTGTAGAAGCATATCAATCTAATAGTATCTGTTTTCTATGTTTCAGCCTTATCCAAGTTTTCTTGTCTACTGATGATCATTTATCTTAAGTTACAGGTATAGGGACATATGTGTGTGTATACATATGCAAAAACACATATGCTGTTTATGATTTTCAATGACTGAAAGGAAGTTATATTTGTCAGCCTGGTCTGCTATTTGATCAAATACCCTCTATGTTTGTTCTTACTCTGCTTTTTTTTTCTTTTATTATTCATATGTGCATACAAGGCTTGGGTCATTTCTCCCCCCTGCCCCCACCCCTTCCCTTACCACCCACTCCACCCCTCCCTCTACCCCCCAGCCCCTCAATACCCAGCAGAAACTATTTTGCCCTTATCTCTAATTTTGTTGTAGAGAGAATATAAGCAATAATAGGAAGGAACAAGGGCTTTTGCTGGTTGAGATAAGGATAGCTATACAGGGCATTGACTCACATTGATTTCCTGTGCGTGGGTATTACCTTCTAGGTTAATTCTTTTTGATCTAAGCTTTTCTCTATTTCCTGGTCCCCTTTTCCTATTGGCCTCAGTTGCTTTTAAGGTATCTGCTTTAGTTTCTCTGCATTAAGGGCAACAAATGCTAGCTAGTTTTTTAGGTGTCTTACCTATCCTCACCCCTCCCTTGTGTGCTCTCACTTTTATCATGTGCTCAAAGTCCAATCCCGTTGTTGTGTTTGCCCTTGATCTAATGTCCACATATGAGGGAGAACATACGATTTTTGGTCTTTTGGGCCAGGCTAACCTCACTCAGAATGATGTCCTTCAATTCCATCCATTTACCAGCGAATGATAACATTTCGTTTTTCTTCATGGCTGCATAAAATTCCATTGTGTATAGATACCACATTTTCTTAATCCATTCATCAGTGGTGGGGCATCTTGGCTGTTTCCATAACTTGGCTATTGTGAATAGTGCCGCAATAAACATGGGTGTGCAGGTGCCTCTGGAGTAACCTGTGTCACAGTCTTTTGGGTATATCCCCAAGAGTGGTATTGCTGGATCAAATGGTAGATCAATGTTTAGCTTTTTAAGTAGCCTCCAAATTTTTTTTCCAGAGTGGTTGGAGTAGTTTACATTCCCACCAACAGTGTAAGAGGGTTCCTTTTTCCCTGCATCCTCGCCAACACCTGTTGTTGGTGGTGCTGCTGATGATGGCTATTCTAACAGAGGTGAGGTGGAATCTTAGCGTGGTTTTAATTTGCATTTCCTTTATTGCTAGAGATGGTGAGCATTTTTTCATGTGTTTTTTGGCCATTTGAATTTCTTCTTTTGAAAAAGTTCAGTTTAGTTCAGTTGCCCATTTCTTTATTGGTTCATTAGTTTTGGGAGAATTTAGTTTTTTAAGT
The DNA here is from genome assembly GCF_047511655.1 of Castor canadensis. Lineage (NCBI taxonomy): Eukaryota > Metazoa > Chordata > Mammalia > Rodentia > Castoridae > Castor > Castor canadensis. The sequence continues at coordinate 122,881,290 of NC_133405.1, read as the reverse complement.
TCCCTATATATTCTGGTTATCAGTCCTTTGTCTGATGTATAGCTGGCAAATATTTTCTCCCACTCTATGGGTGTTCTCTTCAGTTTAGAGACCATTTCTTTTGATGAACAGAAGCTTTTTAGTTTTATGAGGTCCCATTTATCTATGCTATCTCTTAGTTGCTGTGCTGCTGGGGTTTCGTTGAGAAAGTTCTTACCTATACCTACTAATTTCAGAGTATTTCCTACTCTTTCCTGTATCAACTTTAGAATTTATGGTCTGATATTAAGATCCTTGATCCATTTTGAGTTAATCTTGGTATAGGGTGATATACATGGATCTAGTTTCAGTTTTTTGCAGACTGCTAACCAGTTTTCCCAGCAGTTTTTGTTGAAGAGGCTGCTATTTCTCCATCGTATATTTTTAGCTCCTTTGTCAAAGACAAATTGGTTATAGTTGTGTGGCTTCATATCTGGGTCCTCTATTCTGTTCCACTGGTCTTCATATCTGTTTTTGTGCCAGTACCATGCTGTTTTTATTGCTACTGCTTTGTAATATAGTTTGAAGTCAGGTATTGTGATACCTCCTGCATTGTTCTTTTGACTGAGTATTGCCTTGGCTATTTGTGGCTTCCTGTGTTTCCATACAAATTTCACGGTAGATTTTTCGATCTCTTTAATGAATGTCATTGGAATTTTTATGGGAATTGCATTAAACATGTAGATTACTTTAGGGAGTATCAAAATTTTTACTACGTTGATTCTACCAATCCATGAGCATGGGAGATCTCTCCACTTTCTATAGTCTTCCTCAATCTCTTTCTTCAGATGTGTATAGTTTTCCTTGTAGAGGTCTTTCACATCTTTTATTAGGTTTACACCTAGGTATTTGATTTTTTTGAGGCTATTGTAAATGGAATTATTTTCATGTATTGTTTTTCAGTTTGCTCATTATTAGTGTATAGAAATGCTAATGATTTTTCTATGTTGATTTTATATCCTGCTACCTTGCTATAGCTATTGATGATGTCTAGAAGCTTCTGAGTAGAGTTTTTTGGGTCTTTAAGGTATAGGATCATGTCGTCTGCAAATAGGGATATTTTGACAGTTTCTTTACCTATTTGTATTCCTTTTATTCCTTCTTCTTGCCTAATTGCTCTGGCTAGGAATTCCAGTACTATGTTGAATAGGAGTGGAGATAGTGGGCATCCTTGTCTGTTTCCTGATTTTAGAGGGAATGGTTTCAGTTTTTCTCCATTAAAGTATAATGCTGGCACTAGGTTTAGAATATATAGCTTTTATAATGTTGAGGTACTTTCCTTCTATTCCTAGTTTTCTTAGAGCTTTTATCATGAAATGGTGTTGGATCTTATCAAAGGCTTTTTCTGCATCTATTGAGATGATCAAGTGGTTTTTGTCTTTGCTTCTGTTAATGTGGTTTATTACATTTATTGATTTTCATATGTTGAACCACCCCTGCATCCCTGGGATGAAGCCTACTTGGTCGTGGTGAATGATCTTTTTGATGTGTTGTTGAATTCGATTTGCCATTATTTTGTTAAGGACTTTTGCATCAATGTTCATTAAGGAGATTGGCCTATAGTTCTCCTTTTTGGAAGTGTCTTTGCTTGGTTTTGGGATAAGTGTAATACTGGCTTCATAAAATGTGTTTGGCAGTTTTCCTTCCCTTTCTATTTCGTGGAACAGTTTAAGGAGGGTTGGTATCAGTTCTTCTTTAAAGGTCTGATAGAATTCAGCAGAGAATTCATCAGGTCCTGGACTTTTCTTTTTGGGGAGACTCTTGATTGCTGCTTCAATTTCATTTTGTATTATATGTCTATTCAGGTGATTAATTTCTTCTTGGTTCAGCTTTGGATGATCATATGTATCTAGAAATCTGTCCATTTCTTTTAGATTTTCAAATTTATTTGAATATAGATTCTCAAAGTAGTCTCTGATGATTTCCTGGACTTCCATGGTGTTTGTTGTTATCTCCCCTTTTGCATTCCTGATTCTACTAATTTGGGTTTTTTCTCTCCTCATTTTGGTCAGGTTTGCCAGGGGTCTATCAATCTTGTTTATTTTTTCAAAGAACCAACTTTTTGTTTCATTAATTCTTTGTATGGTTTTTTTGGTTTCTATTTCGTTGATTTCAGCTCTTATTTTTATTATTTCTCCCCTTCTATTTGTTTTGAGATTTGTGTGTTCTTGTTTTTCTAGGAGTTTAAGATGTATCATTAGGTCATTGATTTGGGATCTTTCAATCTTTTTAATATATGCATTCATGGCTATAAACTTTCCTCTCAGGACTGCCTTAGCTGTGTCCCATAGGCTCCGGTAGATTGTGTTTTCATTTTCATTGGCTTCCAGGAACTTTTTAATTTCCTCTTTTATTTCATCGATGATCCATTCTTCATTAAGTAATGAGTTATTTAGTTTCCAGCTGTTTGCATGTTTTTTGTCTTTACTTTTGTCGTTGAGTTCTACTTTTACTGCATTGTGATCAGATAGTATGCACAGTATAATTTCTATTTTCTTGTATTTGCTGAGACTTGCTTTGTGCCCTAGGATATGATCTATTTTGGAGAAGGTTCCTTGGGCTGCTGAGAAGAATGTATATTGTGTAGAAGTTGGATGAAATGTTCTGTAGACATCTACTAGGTCCATTTGATCTATTGCATATTTTAGATCTTGGATTTCTTTATTGATTTTTTTGTTTGGATGACCTATCTATTAATGATAATGGGGTGTTAAAGTCTCCCACAACCACTGTGTTGGCATTTATATATGCTTTTAGTCTTTCAGGGTATGTTTGATGAAATTGGGTGCGTTGACATTGGGTGCATAAAGGTTGATAATTATTATTTCCTTTTGGTCTATTTCCCCTTTTATTAGTATGGAATGTCCTTCTTTATCTCATTTGATCAATGTAGGTTTGAAGTCTATTTTGTCAGAGATAAGTATTGCTACTCCTGCCTGTTTTCGGGGGCCATTGGCTTGGTAAATCTTCTTCCAGCCTTTCATCCTTAGCCTATGCTTATTTCTGTCAGTGAGGTGGGTCTCCTGTAAGCAACAAATTGTTGGATCTTCTTTTTTAATCCATTTCATTAAACGGTGCCTTTTGATGGGTGAATTAAGTCCGTTAACATTAAGTGTTAGTACTGATAGGTATGTGGTGATTCCTGTCATTTAGTTGTCTTAGTTGTTTGAAGGTTTGATTGTGTGTACCTAACTTGATGTTACTCTCTACTGTCTTGCTTTTTCTTATCCTGTGGTTTGGTGCTGCCTGCCTTTTCATGATTAAGTTGGGTGTCACTTTCTGTGTGCAGGATCCCTTGCAGAATCTTTTGTAATGGTGGCTTTGTGGTCACATATTGTTTTTGTTTCTGCTTATCATGGAAGACTTTTATTGCTCCATCTATTTTGAATGATAGCTTTGCTGGGTAGAGTATCCTGGGGTTGAAGTTATTTTCATTCAGTGCCCGGAAGATCTCACCCCACGCTCTTCTTGCTTTTAATGTTTCTGTTGAGAAGTCTGCTGTGATTTTGATGGGTTTACCTTTGTATGTTACTTGTTTTTTCTCTCTTACAGCCTTCAATATTCTTTCCTTAGTTTCTGAACTTGTTGTTTTAATGATGATATGTCGTGGAGTAGTTCTATTTTGATCTGGTTTGTTTGTTGTCCTGGAGGCCTCTTGCATCTGTATGGGTATATCTTTCTCTAGATTTGGGAAATTTTCCGTTATTATTTTGTTGAATATATTACGCATTCCCTTCGCTTGCACCTCTTCTCCTTGTTCGATGCCCATGATTCTCAAGTTTGGTCTTTTGATGGAGTCAGTGAGTTCTTGCATTTTCTTTTCACAGGTCTTGAGTTGTTTAATTAATAGTTCTTCGGTTTTTCCTTTAATTACCATTTCATCTTCAAGTTCTGAGATTCTGTCTTCTGTTTGTTCTATTCTGCTGGATTGGCCTTCCGTTTTGTTTTGCAGTTGTTTCATTCTTTTTTCTGAGGTTTTCCATATCCTGGCCGTTTTCCTCTTTAATGTTGTCTATTTTTGTCCTGAGTTCATTTATCTGTTTATTCATCGTGTTCTCTCTTTCACTTTGGTGTTTATACAGTGCTTCTATGGTTTCCTTTATTTCTTCTTTTGCTTTTTCAAATTCTCTATTTTTGTTGTCTTGGAATTTCTTGCTTACTCTGCTTTTTTAGTGTCACTATCCTACCCCCTTTCTAGTAAATGCTGCCCTAAGGCTAATCTTAAGTGTTTCCCCTTTCCTGAAAATCTCTGGTAGTTGGATTTTCCTTTATGATTTTCACACTATCATCATTACATTTTTCACATTGTAATGCAATGATACTAGAGATCATGTAATTTACAGTTTGTAATTTCAAAGTGTAGTCCTGTTTGGACTTAAAGGAATCTAAGTATTTATTATGCTTTGCATAAATAATATGCTTTTCCAGTAATTTTTCCTTACTATAACAATATAAGTGGATGGAGTTTAATACTATTTAATAGATTTAAAAGTTAAATCTATTTATTAAATTTTGTTTTAAAAATTTATGCCAAAGAGCTATAATCAGGAAAATAATTTCCATTAAAACCATTTCCTTGCTCCTTTTTCTAAGAAGTTAGGGTTACTTCTTAGAAAGAAGGAGGGAGGAATGAGACATAAGAAAGGGCCCCTGGAAACCTCCATTATGACCTCTCTGTGATCTTAAAGAGTAGAAAGAAAGAAAGTCAGGAGGGACTGTGTGAGGATCAGGACTGACCAATCAGAATATTACAGGAACAGCCAACCAAAATGCTCCTTTTTGCATACTAATTAGCATAGAGATTGAGCCATTCCCTTGAGAGAATGGATAAAACCCTCAGGTCATGTCATTTCTCAGGCACCCTGTCTTGGGATCCCTTTCAACTTTGGGGGACCTACTCTCCCATTTTACATTTTCTTTCTCAATAAACTCTTCCACTTTACACTTAAAGAAAAACAACCATTGCTTTTTTGAAATGTGAATTATGTGTTTGTTCATGTAGTATAGATATTTCATAAATAGTGCAAATACTTGGCGAATTACCAAGGATATTTACATAGTACTAACTCTATAACTCTAATTCAGAACCTACATTTGATTTCTCCATGAACCATATGTTCTCAGTTATGACAAAAACTGAGGCAGTCATTGGGTAATTGAGCATTTTCTTAGTGAATTCAAGGTTCTGTAAAATCCTGAGACTCAGATACATTCCCTATTCAAGGCTTAGCCTCTGTGGTTATTTTCATGTCATTATTATCCTTAATGTTCAGCTCTACCTGGAGCATTTCATCTCATTATATTTCATGGCTATCATGAATGAAAATAAAACAAATTAAATATAAACCTTACTTTTAAGCTGATAGGAAAGAAGATCTGGATTCTGGAAAGACTGGAACATAAGTCTTAACAACAAATAATCTTAAAAGTGTCAATTTTAATGAGGCTAATGAAGTAAGGACAGTTAGAAAGTGTTAGGTCCTTTTGCAGTGATATGTATACATGAATAAGACACCTAAGTGATACTAGTAAGAACTATGCAGAAAATTGATGTCTTGAGCAAGTTAAAAGATCTCCTTGTGACATAAAAGGAGGAAGGGGATATTAATGAAGAGGAGGAGACCACTAGGAGTAGGGAGAAGAAACAGAATGGGGAGGGGGAGTAAATGTGATCAAAATATACTATATCCATGTATGAAAATGTTTTGATGGAACTCAATAAAACGTATAAAAATAAAGATAGAAGTTTTTTCTAAACAATGCTCCTTGTAAGATTTTATAGCATGTATTTATTTGACAATACATTTTATAGTCAGAGAAAATAGAAACTTTAGTCCAGGAAAGCATCATTTAAGTTATTACAAAGTATTACTTTGATGAGTTAAAAAGACAAATATTAAGTGTATTGTAGTGTTTATATTGATTCATCATATAATAGTTCATCTCCATCTTCATCTATTTTAAACATGTATAAGCTGTAGTAAACTGAGATAAAGCATAGAGTAACATGTAGAACCAAATCAATACTTCCAATAAACTTTAAATTAACAAGGCTTTAAGAAAATAAAACCTAGGAACCTGATAGAATAGCTTTTCAGAACATTCACATTAACTTCCTATTAAAGTCTTTAATTGAGTTTAATATTTACAGCTGCTGAAAATAAAGCATCCCAATGAATAAGATAGCATTTTTCATTTCCCCAAATAGTCACCTTTGACAAGAAAACAAATCAGCCCAATTTAATAGAAAACAGTAGTCTTCTGTTTTATAAACATAATACAGAACCTTTATTGGGTTGGTTCTAATTGGCATTTATGCCTATAGTTCCCCCAGAGAAGCTCTTTTGCTAAATTATATAAAATGTTGCAGAATGTAGATAACCGTAGAATCAGAAAATGTTTTAGAGATTAATGGGATTTGAATGTTACTGGTTCAGTAATCTATTCACTGGAAGGCCATGACCACATTAATTGACCTATGTGGAACCTAGTACATTCACTTGTGAAATAGAGTTGCAAAACTATTTGACCTCATTGGATTGTTGTGAGCATTCAGGGAGAAAGCATTTGATTTGTAGTGAAAGGATTTCTTATCTAATGATTATCTAACCTTGGTTAGGGTTGTGGGACTCTCCCTTTCAAATATTTTCTCTCATATGTTAAAAAAATAGAAGAACAGTGTTCAGATAATAATATGCTGCTTTGGATCAAAGATGATAGTGATTGTAAAATGCATCCCAATTACAGAGAATTGGAAATGTGATAAAATGTGCATCTTAGAATTGATAATTGTAAGTAATGGTTAATATACACATTGAGAAGTTACAATATAGTAGGTACTGTTCTGAATGTTGCATACATATAAACTTATTTATTCCTCGTGCAAAATAACATCAAGTTACCACTACTGCTATCTCCATTTTGCAGATAATGCTCCAAGAGCACTTAGGTAGTGAATGTAACTGAGCCATAGCTAGGGAGGAGACCTGCACACCATGTATCTACATCAAGCCATGGCCATGATCAGGAGAAGCACATGTGACCTGGTGAGATTCTTATACATAGAAGTCAAGTAGAGGAGTCAGAGAAGAAGGAAATGGGGAATGGGTAGTGGTTTCACTTCCATGTTGTCAGTCATGCTCAAGTGCATAATCAAATGATCTTAGATTTAAAAATACCTAGAGTGTTGAAAAGTGCTGAGATAAGTGTAACCTTATGAGTTTGATAGACTTAAAGCTGTACTTAAAATTATCTTGGTGAAGCCAAATTGTAAAAAAAAAAATCCAACTTGATAACTCATTCCCTTTTATCTCTGAATATTCCATTATATGGAAATACGTTGGTTTATTCATTCATTGACCTGTTGAAGGATAATGAATGGCCACATACATAAAGAATGATATCACAGAACTAAGTTTTCTGCCAGGCTTCCAAATTTACCCATAGAAGAAAAACAACCCCCAAACAATTTTAAAAAGGAAGAAACAGGAAATAATTCAGAATAAAAAGTTATATCAGCACTGGATATATTCAAATAGTTTCTTCTCAAGAAGGTGGAATGATTTTAAGTTTTGTGTGCTAACAAGGTCATTCATTGAAGCTATGAGAGACACTGAAGCAGCAATTCAATAGTCTCACTTTTCTGCATTGTGCATGTTTTACAACTCTACTTTCCTTACCTATTTTTCCCGCCTTTACTGGATAAGAGTTTCTTCACATGTGAATATGTAACAACATTCCTTTCTGGGAAAGTAAGACTTTTAGATTGATTTCTAGTTTTATCATAGTATAAAATTTATTCCTTCAATTATATATTTAATATGCCATATATCTCTGAACAGAATGAAGCTATAATTATAGCAAGAGAGAAAAGGACACAGTTGAAATAACAAATTATGTTGGCTGAAACACAAAATACTTAAAAGTTTCTTCAAGATTAGAGACTATCATCAAGCCATTTTATGGGAACTCACCATGTAAGAGATATTTGAATATATTGTTATTTTTGTGTCTCCAGATTTTGACAAATACTTTGGCCATTAGTTTTGTATCTAACTACTGTTTAGCATTTCCTTTCACATAAAATTGCAAACGGAGCTTTCAGAAAAGAAGCAAATAACACTGTCTCAGAAGTACTATGCAATGAAGGGTTGAAATTGCCATTGACTCAAAGGACTTGTTTAGTTATCCTGGGGTTGGGGGTTGTAGAGACTCTGTTTCTTTCTATAAGGCTACATTTCCAGTTAAACATTTCATAGATTTTCTTAAAGATTAATGTGTACATTTTAAGTACTTAAAGCTATTTTTCTATGCCCATACCACAGCTTGTAATATTTCAGGTAAGAATGATAAAATGAAAAATGTATGAGTACCTCAAAACAACCCAAATATTTATCAGGAACTTTTAGGAATTTCATTACTATTGGTATAACCTTATCCATATATTTCTTTATAGAATCCTTCTTTTAGCTAAATGCTTGGCCACTCTGAAATCTCATGGGTTAAATTTATTCCAAGGCTTGTGTGTATGTGTGGACAATTTGAATAGGATGGCTTATTAGATTGCTACCCATTTCATCACTGGTGTGTAAAAATGCTACATTTTGTGTCTTGATTTTGTATCCTGCAACTTTATTGAATTCATTTATCAGTTACAACTGTTCTGATGTAGTCTTTAGGGTTTTTTTTTCCACATAGCTCATGCCATCTTCAAACAGGAATTTATTGCCTTTCTCCTTTCCAATTTTGTACCCTTCAATTATTTCTCTTATCTATATACTCTAAGACTTCTATTACTATGCTTGAAAGCAGTAGTTAAAAGTAGACATCCTTGTTGGGTTCCAGGTAGCACAGGAAACAGTTTCTGCTTTTTCCTTTTCAGCATGATGTTGGCTATAGATTTGTTATATATACCCTTTATTAAGTTGAGGTATGTTCATTCTATACCTAATTTCTTAGGGTTTTTACCACTAAGGGATGTTGAATTTTCCTGAATGTTTTTACTGCATCTATTGAAATTATCATATACTTTTTGTTGTTCAAATTGTTGATATGCTATATTAAGTTTATTGATTTGTGTATACTGAATCATCCTTGCACTCCTGGCATAAATCCCACTTGATCATAATGAAAATACCTATGAAAAAATTTAACCAATGCAGTGCAAAATCTCAATAATAAAAATTATGAAAGAAATTATAAAGGACACAAAAAATGGAAAGACAATTAATGCTTATGTATTAGAAGGACTAATATTGTTAAACTTCCTATACTACCCAAGATGATCTATAGAGTCAATGGAGTCCCCTTAAAATACCAATGCCATTCTCCACAGAACTAAAGAAAACAATCACAAAATTCATACAGAACCACAAAAGACTGAGAATACCCAAAGAAATCTGAAATCTGAACAAAGAACAAAGGATAAAGCTGGAAGCATTAAAATACCTGACTTCAACACATATTAAAGCTATAGTGCTCATAAGCACATGGTCCTGGCATTAAAATAGATATATACACTAATTCAACAGAATAGAAAAATCCAAAAATTGTTTTTTTTTTCAAAAGTGCCAAGAACATATATTGGAGAAAGGACAGTCTCTTTAACAACTGGTACTTAGAACATTTAATAAAAGTATGAAATGAATAAGACTAGACTACTGCCTCCCACCACTTAAATTCAACCCCAAATGGATCAAGAACCTAGGTGTAAACCTGAAACAATGAAACTACTAGAAGAAAACATAGAGGAAGTACTTCAAAACATAAATACAAGCAAAAATTTTATGGATATGAAAAAGCATAAGCAACAAAAGCAAAAGTAGACAAATGAGACTATATCAAACAGAGAAACTTCTGTGTAGCAAAAGAAAAATTCAACAGAGTAGCAAGACCAGCTACAAGATGGTATAATCCATCTGCAAACTATTCATAGTACCAGGGATTATTTTGCGTAATATATAATGAACTCAAACAACTTGGCAGGAAAGCAAAACAAAGAATCCATTCAAAAACTGGGCAAGGAAAAAAAACTGGGCAAATGATCTGAATAGACATTTCTTTAAAAAAGATAGGCAAATGGCCAATAAATACATGAAAAAGATACATAATCTCACTAATCATCAGAGAAATGCAAATCAAATACATAGTGAGATATCATTTCACCCCTGTTAAATGGCTATTATCAAAAAAGACAAAAAAGGAATAAATGCTGGCAAATATGCATAGAAAGGAGAACTCTTACATACTGTTGCTAGGAATGTAAATTAGTACAGCCATATGGAAAACAATATGCAGGTTCCTAACAAATGGAAGAACCAGAAATTCCACTTCTGGATATATACCCAAAGGAAATGAAATCATTATATCAAAGAGCTACATACTTATATTTATTGCAGCACTATGAATGATAAACAAGATACAGTAATCAACCAAGACATCTAAGAAAGTGGTTTCATATTTATACACACAATGGACTGTTATCCAAACATAAAGAATGAGATCCCATCACTTGTGTCAACATGGACAGAACTGAAAGTCATCATTTTTAGTGAAAGACAAATAGTGCATTTTCTCACTCATCAGTAGGAGCTACCGGATACAGTGTGAGAATTTGATACATGTATACGATGTGTAATGATCAAATCAGGATAATTAGCATATTCATCTCCTAAAAACATTTAAAAAATATTTTGATTAACTTGCAACAAAACACGTATAATTAAAATAATATTTTAAAAGTTAACCAAGAATTAAAAATAAAGAATTTGAGGGTAGAATAGAGCTCAGTAGAGGTTAGGAAGGATAGAGGGAAGGAGATTAGAAAGAGAGTAGATAATGTGACCAAAGCACCTTTAGGGCAGGAGAAGTAGATCTAATATTCTACAGCACAGTATGGTAGTTATAGTCTATAATGATTAATTATACATTATAAAATAAATAGAAGTATTTGAAGGTTTCCAGAACATAAAAATGGTAATATTTGACCAGATGGAAATGCTAATTACCATAATTTGATCATGACACATTGTATTCGTGTATCAAATTATCACACTGAAACCCATAAATAAGTACAAATATTATATATCAATTAAAAATAAAAAATAAATTGTTAAACTGAAAAAAGAAACCAATCTGGATCCCAAAGACTAAATTTTCTCTCTTAAATTCTCTATTTATGTGACTACAAAAATGATTCTTGCTCTCTAAAGATATTGCTATTTTATTATTTTTCTGGCTATTTACACACTTGGCTACTTGGAAGAGATGCTATCAATTTTCTTCACAGGCATAAGAAAAATATAAGGAAGTGAAAAGACTTCTAGAAACCAAAATTTAGTTATATTCAAATGTAACTTACATTTAACTAAAATTGGGGATAAGTATTGATCAAATCTACCCCCAAAAAGTACACTGTTACATACACAAGAAAATTTCCATTCTCAAGATTGTTCTAATATCACAAATAATAATTATAGACAGCTATAGGCACTAGTGCCTAGCCACTGCTCTTGCCTCCAGTTCTTTTATGGTGGTACATAAATGGGTGAAAACCAACCTCTTGATTACAAATCCATGGATATTTCCTTAATTATAGATGGAGTACAGTGTAATGCTTCAGTACATTTATATATTGCATAATGATAAGTTTAGAATATTTAGATTATCTATCATCTCAAACATTTATCAGTTTTGTGATAAGAACATTCAGAATCTCTTCTTCTGGCTATTTTGATTTATATAATATGATATTGTGAATTATAACCACCCATCTTTGTAATAGCATGCAAAAATTATTCCTCCTATCTAGCTGTGACTGTGTGCATGGATGTTTCTTGTATCTTTCAAATTACTCAGTTTTCTACCACCAAAAGAGTCCTTGGTATCTCATGTTTCCAGTCAACCCAGTGCCACACTCCCAAAATTTTGCTTTTTTTTTTTTCTACATTCCTGGTATTCCTTTGCTTACAACATCCTCACGCACTTAGTCTGTCACTCCATGAAGTTACCAAAATATCACAATATTTTTTAAATGTTCCCAAAGACTATTTTAACCTTTTATATGTTTAATAAAATTGTAGTAGACAATTCCTAGTCCCCATTCAGAGCTTAAGTCAAATTACATCATAGGATAATTAATTTACTACACATAAAGACAGAATCCTCATTATGACATTCTACTGTACATGTTTAAAATAATTTAGGGATTAATGGGGTTCTGTTAGCCTTCTTCAAATAAGGACAATGTCACATACTATATATATTGCATTATACAATTATACATATATTTCTGTATTCTGATCACCATAATTATTTTTATATTTCTCTATTTATTGAGCATGAAAGTGTAAAACTGATACTAAGCTTTAAAATGTTCTTTCCAATGGCTATACTACGAGAAGCAATCTACATATTCAATGCAATCCCTATCAAAATTCCAATGATATTCTTCACAGAGATAGAAAAATCCATTCTAAAATTCGCATGGAAGCGCAAAAGATTTTGAACAGCCAAAGCAATTCTGAGCAAAAAGTCCAATGCTAGAGTTATCACAATGCCTGACTTTAAAGTATATAACAGAACTGTAAGAATAAAAACAGCCTGGTGTTGGCACAAAAAATAGACACAATGACCAATGGAACAGAATAGAAGACCAAGACATAAGTCCACACAGCTACAGCCAGATGATTTTTGAAAAAGTAGCCAAAAACACATGATGGAGAAAAGACAACATCTTCAACAAATGTTGCTGGAAAACTGGATATCCACATATAGAAGACTGAAACTAGAACCCTGCTGTTCATCCTGTACCAACATCAACTCAAAGTGGGTCAAAGAACTTAACATAAGACTTAAAATTTTGAAACAACTACAGGAAGTAGTAGGAAATACACTGGAACATATAAGCATAGGAAATGACTTCCTAAATAGAACTTCAATAGCTAAGCAATCAAAAGAAAGGATAAACAAATGGGACTGCATCAAACTAAAATGCTCTGCACAGCAAAAGAAAAGATCACTAGACTTAAGAGACTGCCCACAGAATGGGAGAAAATCTTTGCCAGCTATTCATCCAATAAGGGACTAATGTCCAGAATCTACAGGGAACTAAAAAAAAAAACTCAGCCTCCAAAGAATCAACATCCCAATGTAGTAATGGGCACATGAATTAAACAGGGAATTCTCAAAGGAAAAGGTACAAATGGCCAGTAAATACATGAAGAAGTATTCAATTTCCCTGGTCACAAAAGAAATGCAAATCAAAATTACACTAAAATTTCATCTCACCGCAGTTAGAATAGCCATATAAAAGGGCAACAACAATAAATGATGGTGGATGTGGTGAAACAGGGACCCTTATACACTGTTGGTGAGAATGTAAATTAGTACAACCATTACGGAAACCAGTATTGAGATTCCTTTAAAAACTAAAAGCATAACTGCCATATGATCCAGTGATACCATTCCTAGGCACACACCAGAAAGAACATAAGTCAGGATACAATAGAGACCATTGTACACCAATATGCAGCACTGTTCACAACAGACAAGCTATGGAATCAACCCAGAACCCTAAAACTGAGGAATGGATTAAGAAAATAGGGAAATGTTTATAAACATATAAACATTATATATATATATATATATATATGTATGTAATGGAGTTTTATTCAACCATAAGGAAGAATGAAATCACATGGGTTGAAGATAAATGGATGCAGTTGGAGGACATCATGTTACGTGAAGTAAGCCAGGTTCAGAAACACAAAAGCCGCATGTTTTCTCTCATATGTAGAAGACAGATCCAAAAGATAAACATATGCACAAAACAAGCATGATCATATATAAACTTTGATGTAGAACATGTTTGTAACAGTGGAACTACTCTATGGTATGCAGAGGAGGGAGGGAAAAGAAAAGAGAATGATAGAGAGCCAATGATACCAAAATATATTACGTCTGTGCAGGCAGAAGATATAAGGATATGTATTCAAAGCTGTACAAAACGGAGGTTGGGAGAGAAGGGGTAAGGGAGAGTGGTGATAGAACAGGTTGAACTGACCAAAGTAAGGTATACTCACAGTGGGGATACATCGAGAAACCCCTTTGAACATTGACTGTGGAATTAATAAAGATAGGATTGTACAATACATACAGTGTGTGGGGGTGCTCGTGGGAATGGGGAGAGTGAATGGAGGAGATGATGGTGAGGGAATATGGTTGATGAGCTTCATACATATATAGTAAATAGAATGATAAAACTTCTTGCAATTGCTTTAAGTGAGATGGAAAGGGCTATAAGGAGGGGGAGATGGTGGGGGTGATCTAACCAGTGTACAATGTAAGGCTATCCAGTATTGTCACAATGAATCCCCGCTATACAATGAATATATCCTAATTAAAATGAAAAAAGTAAAATGTCCTTTCCATTCAAATCATAAACTCCCTATCTTTTTGTTTTAGCTTATAAAATGTAAGATGATCTTACAATTGTGAATATAATTATTCCCTCTCCTATTTAGCCCTGATATGGGCTCTGCTGGCCCTAATCTTACTTTCAAACACTATGCTCATGTGATTTTTATTAAAAAACTGACATTCAGAATTAGATTTATAAATAAATTGGACGTTTTCCAAAGATGTGAACTTAAAAATGCTAGTACCACTTAACTTTCTGTAACCAATGGAACATGAGTTCATTCAATTAATGTGTTACTTATTCAGAGAGTTTGCTAATATATGATTATTCAAAGAAAGAATAAAAGTTAATATACAATTCTAAAGAAGTTTGGACTTAAACTCAATGTAAAAATAGTGATGTGCCTATTTTAATATTTTCATTTTCATGTTAATTTTTAATAAAATTTATCAACTTTTAAAAATTTGATTTCTGAGCCTGGCACCAGTGGCTCACTCCTGTATCCAGGAGACAGAGATCAGGAGGATCATGGTTCAAAGCCAGCCCAGGACATAGTTTGCAGGCCCTATCTCAAAAAAACCCATCACAAAAGGGGGCTGGTAGAGTGTCTCAAGGTATAGGCCCTGAACTCAAGCCCCAGTACCTCAAAAATTTTTTTGATTTCTGTATTTATACTTACATCTGTAATTCCATTCATTTTCTCTTATTTTTTGAACTCAGAAGAACTCTACTACTTGAACCATACATCCAGCTTTTGTTGCCTTAGTTACTTTGGAGATAGGATCTTGTTTCTGCCTAGGATTGCCTGAAACATGATCCTCCCATTTTACCCTTCCCACATTAGCTTGGATGACACTCGAGTCCCCCATGTGCAGCCTTTTTCTGTTGAGTTGGGATCTCACAAAGTCCCTGCTGGTGCTAGCTTCCATTGTCAATCTTTCAATTTCAGTTTCCCAGATAGCTAAGGATTACAGGTGTGAGCCACCGGCACCCATCCATGTATTTCTTTGAATTTTATTTTCCTTTTGTTGATGTACACACAATAACAGTTCATTCACTGAAGATCTATTGGTAGTAAGCGCCTTAAGCCTTTTATGTCTGTAAATGTCAATTTCCCTTCATTTTTTAATTCATCTGGATATAAAAGACCTTATTGATAGACATTTTCCCTTTACATGAAGCTACTATTCCATTTTCTAGTAGCACGTACTATTTCTAATAAGAAATCTGCTGTCAGACCAATTCCAGACCTATTTCAGACCAACTGCTATTCCTTTGGGTATAATTTGTCTTTCACTTCAGAAACGTATTTTTTTTTCCTTTGGCTCTAACGTTCTTAAATTTCATCATGATGTGGATTCACTTATTTCTATTGTTACCCTTGAAAGAACATTTTCAAGCTGAGAACTCATGTCCTTTTTTGATTCAGCCGTTGACTCTATTTACTGCTTCTCTGCAATCCTCTGTAACTTCTAGAATGCAAATGAAGGAAAGACTAAGAGTCTCCAACATTGCTCTTCATTGCTCATTAAGGTTTCTTTTTGTCTCCATTTGCTTCTTTATGACTGAATTTCCAAGAACCACCTACTAATTCATATTTATATCTCTGTATCCAGTCCAAAGTTTACCTCATTTCCTGAATTTTTTTAACAATTGTATTTGTATTTCCAAAATTTTAACTGGTTCTCTTTCATAATTCTTTGTTCTGAACACATTTATTTCTGCTTGCATGTACATGTGTTTCAGTATAAAAATTTTAAGTCTACTCAGGTCCTTGTCATTTATAAAATTGATTTCATTTTTAGCAACTTTATGCTCCAATCATTCATTTTATTTGAAGTCTCTTAAAAATTTATTAAAGTCTATGATAATTATGAATGCCACACTGGTAGATAGACAATATCTTCATTAAACTTTCCTCAAATACCTATACAGCTACACTTTGCTACAACCAATAGTAATTGTGAGTTACAGGAACATTCTAAGCAGGAAAGGCACCTTGGAGATCTCATTTTAGCAATCAGCACTATGCAATATGATATATATTCAAAGACACCCAGGAAAATTGTGATTAAAATGCATCTCTATCCTTCAGCATCCTCAGATATCAGACTTATTCATTTTGTTCTCATAAGCTAAATCATTACTTTGTCTTCTACCAAATATCAAACATCTTTTGAAGAAAATATGTTAAGTCTAACTGGTCAATAATAATATCATGGTGAAGTTTTAGATTATTTTCTGTGAAAATTTCTGATAGGTACTAAATAAAAGGAACATTAAAATGCATGTCTCCTATTCCTCATACATATTAATTGATTAATAAATGTTTAATGAATTTAGTAAACTAATACCTGCCTGTCCTATGCCTGACTTAATTCTAAGAAGCAATGGAACAAAGTTATCTAAAGGATAATAATCCTTGACACTAAACTGTAGCAGCAGATACATAGAAAATGAAGTGGATTAGTCTCACAATACATTCAGAATTGTGACAAAAAAAAGAATTCTTCTGGGATGGGTGACAGAGAAAACAGTCATTGATTCAGAACCTGGAGTATCACTGGGCAGATTTTTTGAAGGCTGAATTATCGTTAAAATAAAGAAAATAACTCTGGTATATATTTGGGTTAATTTGCAAATCTAAAATATCTCTGTCTCTATTTCCCTTCCTCCCTCCCTCCCTTTGACTGACATAGTAAGGCATCTTATTTTTTTGATTTTTAATTTTTTTTTAAAAAGACTCAACTTTGGAAGGAAAGCCTACCCACCTCTAATTAGAAGACTTACACATCTTTAAAATTTAACTTTGCTAAAATATATGAAACACAAAATTTACATTTTAAACTTTCCTAAGTGTACAATTCAGTAGTGTTAGGTACATTTATTATACACATAATCTTTTTATCTTTCAAAGCTAAAACAATATTTATTAAACAACTCCCCCTTCTCTCTTCTTCCCAGTTCCTGGCAACACCATTCTAGTTTCTACCTCCATGAATATGTCTACTCTAGGAACTTCATAGAAGTGTAATCACACAATATTTACATTGTCACTCAGTGCAATGTCCTCGAGGATCATTCATGTCATAGCATGCATCTGAATTTCCTTCCATTTTAACATACTTACTTTATTTATATAAAATATTTATTTATTCATTACCTTTCTATGAGCACTTGGGTTGCTTCCACCTTTTGGCTGTTATGAACAATGCTGCTATTAACACAGGTATACAAGTATCTCTTTGGGATTTTGCTTTCAATTCTTTTAGGTAAATGCTTATCAATGGAATTGCTGCATTAAATGGAAATTCTATTTTTAGTCTTTTGAACAATTGTCATAAGGTTTTCTAAAGAAAACTCATCCTAATGGTTGTGAAATGGTATTTCATTGTGGTTTTGATTTGCATTTCCATAATACATGTGATGTTAAGCATCTTTTTGTGTGCCTCTTGGACACTTGTATATGTTCTATGGATAAATGTGTAGTCAATGTCTTTGTCCATTTTTAAATTGTCCATTTTTCTTGTTGGGTTATTGGAGCGCTTTATGTATTCTAGATAATACTTGTCACATACATAATTTGGAAATATTTTCTCCCATTCTGTAGGTTGTATTTGTTGCATTGGTTGTGTGCTTTAATACATGACTTTTTCATTATTATATAGTCCAATTATGTGTATTTTTTTGTCATCTATGCTATTGTGTGTCATGCCCAAGAAATCATTACCAATTCTAATGTCATAAAGCTTTTTCCTTACATTTTCTTCTAAGAGCTTTATGGTTTACTGTCTTACATTTAAGTCTTTGATCCATTTAGAATTAATTTTTATGTATTGTACAGGTCCAAATATTTTTATGTATCGTAAAGGTCTAAATTCCTTTCCTTGCATATGGATATTCAGTTTTCCCAAAACTATTTGTTTAAAAGACTGCCCTTTTCCTATCGAATGGTATTGGGATCCTATTTAAAAATCATTTGATCAGATATGTGAGTTTATTTGTGGACTCATTTATTCTGCTGGTCTATATGTATATATATATGAAAGCACAACAATTTTTATTACTCTTGCTTGGAAATATGTTGAATAGAAGTTACAAGAGTAGGCATATTTGCTAGCAGTACCTGGTAGAATTTACATAAATATTCCATTCACCAATAGTTGTAGTCAGGTTCTTTGCCTCCAATGGGTATAATCATTCTTACTTCAAATGAAACAATTTGGAGTTCAGATGAACACAAGTTCTCTGTGACTATAACCTAATACAAGAGATTATTTGTTTCCAATTTTGCGGGATGCTAAGTAGATCAATTTTTGTATATATGGGTACTGAGTTAGTCATAAAATGAGTACTATTTTCAATACTTAAATTGTAGCCATTATGACCTCCTACAAGTTCTATTAAACTTTAAAAAATAATCGATATGAATTTTACATATTCTCTTCCAGAAAGTACAACAGCAGGGAATATTTCTCAATTTATTTTATAAAGCTATGCTTACTGTGATATAAAAACAAAGACAGTATAAGAAAAGACAAAAGGAAACTGCAGACTAATACCTTGAATGAATATAGACACAAAGTTCTTAACAAAATATTAGCAAACAGAATTCAGAAATATATAAAACAATTATACATTATGACCAACTGTGACTTATACCAGGAATGTAAGACTTTTAAATTTTGAAAATCAATGTAAACAATGTTGATAGACTAAAGAAAAATCACATAGATAAAAAGGTGTACAGGAATGTTCATGGCATCTCTATTGCTTTGTTTGTAACAAGAATCAACCCAAATGGTACTGATTGTGTGAAAGGTCAATACATCCTTACCGTGGAATGCTGCTCAGCAGCCAAAAGAAACTATTGATCCATGAAAGAACTTGCTTGATTCTCCATAATTCTCCAAGAATACTGCTGTGTGACATAAGGCATCACAAAGGGTTATATCCTACAAAATGCAGAAGTACAAAATTACAGAAAGAAAGAACATATTAGTGATTGCCAAAGATTAAGAAGGTGCTGTGTGTGGAAGGAAAGTAGGCTATAGAAGGGCAAAAGAAAGGATCTCTGTGGTGATAGAAATAAATGCTATATATCTTGACTATGTTAATGTCCTGGTAATGATACCATGTTATAGTTTTGAAAGATATTCTCATTGGATAAAACTGAGTAAATGAGAGCATCTTTGCTCTATTGCTTGAATTTGCACATCAGTCTCCAATCTTCTTAAAATTAAAAGTTTAATTGAAACAAAAGAACCAAGTATGAACAAATCAGGGTGACTGTTTGACTTAATCTTTTGGGCAACTGTTATTAAAAAAAAGGAAGCATGATTTTACATAATTTTCTTTATCAGGAAAAAGGAAGCATATTAAATAGCTTTTTTGAAGATGTGATACATCTTTTAGAACTATGTTTGAAAATAATTTAGATTTTTTACATTGAATCTCATCAATAGCATTGAAATCTTAGACTATGCACTTATACACAGTGATAATGAAGTAAGCCTGAGATAAACCATGTATTCTTTTGCCAATACATAGGGTGAATTGACAGGAATAGAGAAAGGTAAAGGGACAGAGGAAGATTTTGAAAGCCTGGATCCAGCAGCACCAGAAACCTATCCTAAACTTCAAAGCTGAGTGAAGTGAACTAATTGTTCCCCCACTCCTGCCTCTGCTTTTATTATTATCTTTCAGTCACTTACCCATTCTTACAACCTAAGTAACTATGATTATTATATACAATTTCCTCTCATAAGGTTTCAGATAATACATGCAAAGACTTAAAGAGTGATAAGTGGCATAGGGTTAATGCCCAGTAAATGATTGTTATGATAACCCTAAGGTTGTTATGATTAGATGGTTTTACATTCTTTCATTCAAATATTTATGGAGCACCTACTCTGCGCATAGTCAATGAAATAATGGAAATCTTCTGAGGGAGAGGATTCAGCTTTGGGGAAGTGAATTTTGTTGTTTTTGTAAAGGAGACAAAAGAAGATCAAGAAATGTTTCCTTGGAAATTGCCAGGTGTTACATGAAATTGTGGCAGCCATCTTACTATTATGTGGGAAAGTAGGCTGAAGACCTCCTTGAAATAGGAAAGATGCTGAGACAGAAACTGGACAAATCTGAACCCTGTAGGTGTCTGAATTTATTCACCATAGAGTTGCCCCACCTCTATCTTTTCTAGTGAGTGAAATGAAACCTTCCCTTAAATCTATTAGAGTTTAATTTTCTTCTAGCTCCAATTAATGGTAGTTAAATTGACACAGGAGCTTCAGTGTAGCCTGTCTTATATGTTTGCAGATTACCGAGTTACTCATATGTGTTTAGTTTTCATTCAAGAATTTTGGGATAAACATTAACATTTTAAGTGATTTTTATTTTCTTCAATAATAACAGCAAGAACAAGAACTTGAAGTCCATAAGGAAAGGCATGACTAATAACCTGGTCTGATATTGGACTGTCTCCACAAAGCAAGCCAAGGAAATTCCCTCTGGATAGTTCAAGTTTTATCTATTCCTTTTTCAGCAACTCACTATCAAAGACAGAATTCTTGATTAAAAATAAAAATGGATTCTGCCTTTAACAAGATCAGAGGCACTAACTAAAAATGATGCCAGGAACATCCAAGGCAAATGAACACTATTTAGATGTATGGTTCACCAGAAAAATACAAAGAAAGAAGAGTTTGGCATGTTTATTTCTAACTTTTAAAAAGTTATAATGGAAAATAAAACCATTAAAGTAAGATCAAATTTAAAACCTGCAGAACACCATCTTTTTTTCATCTTGGCTAAGAACAAGTAAATAAAAAATGACAATTACTTTTGTCTGTGCTTATCTCAAAGACAGCCAAGTAATGTGCCTGATGGAAGCTTAGTCACCCTCATGAATGCAAATCCAAGATTTAGAGCTGCTATACTGCCTTGTGTATTTGTCTCCTCTAAACTCATGAAGCTATGTGCTATACATTCTTGAAGGGAAGAAAGGAGGTCAGAAATGAGACAAAGAAGAATAAAGCAACCAATGGGTGAGAAAGCCACTTCAAAGTTGTCTGGAAAGCTAATTAGAATGTTACTTTGTGATGTTCTTTAATGCTGTATCTAAACAAAACATCAAAGGGCAAAGAGAAATGAGAGGCTACCTTCAGCTTGGAAGGAAGAAAAACCTCAAAGGAAACACAGCACTTGAACCTGGAAAAATATGTGGAATTGCAAAAAGGGAAAACTTAGCTAAGGTCCTTTTCTATCCGCAGAAAAAGCTGAAAGGTTATTATTGGGAAAAATACTCAAAATTTCACACACAGTCTGTAACAATAGGTCTCAATGTTGTTTGTACATTCAAAATCACCTAAAGGAGACTTTTTAAAAATCTAGTAACCAATCTATACTCCAAAAGCAGAATCTCTGGAGAAAAACCAGGCATAAAGGCTTTATAAAACTGACTCCAATGTACAGCCAAGATCATGATACTCTGGACTATAAGGAACTGCCTGATCTCACCTCCACCCTCCCTTCAACATGGATCACTCACCACTCTTATTACTGATGGTGCTCCAGATAAGTCCTTTCTGCAGCAAAACAAGCTTTATTTCCCTTCCTCAGAGCTTTGCATATGATGCTCCCTCTTCAAGAGTGTTTTTCCTCCCAACACTTCCTTCCCTAGCAATTTGCACTAGACTTTTGGGACTCAAATGTCAATTCTTCTGAAAGCTTTCATAAAATTTGCATCAAAATTAGATCGTGCTAATAAATACCCCGTTCAGTTCCTTCTTAGTACTTACCACAATCTTCAATTACAAATCAATTTGTATGATTCTTGGTTCAAGTCCTTTTTGTCTCTAAATTTAAAAACCATCCCAGTGGGGACTATGTGAGTTTAATCTGTTCTTTTATCACTGATGTCTAAAACCATGTCTAGTGGATAGTAGGTGTTGGATTAAAACTTGCAGTGTAAATGAGTACATGAATGAATGTACTAGGTATTTCAGGGCACAGGAGAATGAATGCAAGCTATCAATTTTACTTGTATTGCCTTATCACCTACTTCCCTCCCTTGCTTTATTTTTCTTCATAGTAATTATCACTACTGACACATTTGTATATCTTTTATTTTAACATCTGTCTCCTTCTATTAGAATTGAAGCCTTTAAGTACAGACCTCGTCTTTTTTCACTTACTGCTGGATCTCCACCATCCTGAACACCTGGCATATAGTAGGTGCTGAATAAGTATTCATTAAATAAATTATGTGGGTTGTTGGGTGTGAGTTAGGGTTTCATGTGTCAGAAACTGACTTGGGACTTTCATTGCTAAAACCTGGAAAGTCCAGGAAAACTGGGATGGGTTGGTCATCCTAGACTATATATCTGAAAGGGTTGTGGGATTCAAAGATTCAGCTGGGCAAAAAAAGAAGGGTCCAAAATAAAGCAAAGACTCACAAGACCATGGGAGGTATTGTGGTTATATATGTATATGTGTTTGGGGAAGAGGCATTGATTAGACTATGGGAATAATATACAGGGTAGATAAAATTATAAAAGTATGGAGAGAAAACAGGTTTTTTGTTGATTTTTTTTCCTAATAGCCCATGAAATGGTAAGAAAAGGGGGCTAGACTGCAGATAGAATGCACTGAGAGATAAGATAAGCAATGGTTGAAGGTCAGGGTTGAGGGGAAGAAAATTATTTGATGAGTAACTTCTCCCGTGATTGGGCTGTGAGGACAGTGAGATTTGGCAATGTTGCAGAAAATGGTATGATACTCATAGCTGTGAGACTTGGTGATTTATCTAAGCTCTGAAAAATTGGAAGTGTCACACAAGTGATGTTAAAGAGTGACTCAGGTACCTGAGCAAGGCTGGATTGAGATTTCCTTAGAGGCATTTACTTATCTATCTCTTTGCAATACATAGGATTCTGAGAAAGATATGCCCAAGTGTGTGGGCTTTTCTCCCTCTGTGTTTCTGATTTATTCAAGGCAATTTCCCAATGCCATCTCTACAACAACTAAAACTCATATTTTAAATTTCTTTTGGTACAAAGAAAGGATTATCTATGTGGCTGATATATTCAAAGAAACTGCTGAAAAGTGTCTTATCCAAGGAGGTTATTTGAATAGTTTTAAATATCCTGTTTTTATGCATTACAGCTTCAAATAAGCATGTATTCGTGTGTGTGTGCATGTGTGTATGTGTGCACGCCTATGGAGAGGTTAGAGGACAAAAGAATCCTGATCACTTCCACAATTAGTTTCTCTGCTATTGTTTTCCTTCCTTACCAACTGGTTTCCTCTCACAGTATATTTAAAAAATTACCTTTCCACTTGGGAAGACACCATCATTTAATTCAGAATTTTATGTATGTATGAGTATATATTTATGTGTATGTGCACATGTGTGTATGAAAAGAGAAATGGAGAAGACATGTCACATTTGAGTTTATGAGATCTGATAGATTACATTACTAGCCCCAATTATTTCCTCTCTGATTCCATGCAGTTTTCCATGTGACTGTGTGGTTTTGGTAAGGAGCTAAAGTTGATTTTCCTATATATGATAGGTTACATCATCTGACTTGTATTGGCCAATGGAGTGATACCAGAAATGTTTTTAAGGGCTAGATATGATCTTTTATGAGTGGGCTTACTCTCTTGCACTTCTGCCATTACCTTGAGAAAACATGCCTGGGCTAATCCACTGATCTAATCTCAGGAAGGGAAGGAAAGACATACAGAGCATAACAGTCAAGCTTAGATTAACTACCCTATGGCATACCCTCAGACATGGAAAAACATGAGAAATAAACACTCATTATTATATGCCAGCAAGATTTTTTTGTGGCTTGTTGTTACACAGCATATTGTTATAATAGTTGACTACTCAAGGAACTAAGTATAGTGTTTTTAAGGACTCAATAATTTATACAAGCCAAATAAAAATGACTAATTTTAAACTTTAGAAGTCATATGAAAGAAGAGACTAAATAGTAGCAATCTGGATTTATTTTCATGTATCAACTACATTTTGCAGAAATACAAGTAACTTCTAAAACACATTCTTGACAGCTTAGAGCATTACAATATCAATTTATTTGGAGGAAAAAGTTGCAGAAAAGATTTTTGTTAAAGATTTTAATTTCAAAGGGAAAATAGAGATGCTTAGAAACAAAATGCCTAAAATAAAGTTAGAGGCAATTCCCTTTACATAACTTATTTGATTACCAGGTATTTGTCAATAAAATCTTACCCCTTCCCCTTGCTCAGCTAATCTTATTAGAATGTGGGTGCTCTTTTCCCCAAGAGTCCTGAATCTCCCCATAAATCACCTAAGTCTGATTTGTGTCAAAAGAACTGTAGTGGCAACAATAGAAGCAGTGATAGTTGAAGGAAGAGATCAGGTAGTAAAAATAAAGGACAATTTCCTCCTTAATTATCAGTCCTCATTTCTGTTCATTTCAGCCTCATAATTCCTGTCTTGTCATACTCTTTATATCTCCTATTGTTCCTATTTTTCCCCTTGTTTTCCTATACCTTTTTTCTACTCCATATTCCAAGATATGGAAGCCATCCTGTGAGGTAGAGAACTAAAGATGAGTGTGTCCTCCTATTGCAGTTGATGTATTTTTGAAATGAAACTCAAATTTACTTACCCATAGTTAACCATAGGTTAATATCTAGTGTCTATGTACTATTTGGCAATTTGTGCCTTAAGTCAGAAATCCACAAAGTAGTAAAATAATACATTGGTACTTAAATATGTCTTATGTTTTTCCTAATATGCTATGAAAATGTCACACATGATTTTTCACAAAGGTGGATAAATGATAACTGTCTATGATAATTCAGGTTACTCACATTCTAAGGACTGAGAAGCGCCTAGTTATTCAATTTGTACCCCACTCCAAAATTTAAATATGCCTTCTCTGCCATAGACAACTGAAGATTGAATAAAAATGAATGTGACGAGATTTTAGTGAGGATAGCTTTTAATCTCTACCCAGAGACAGTATCAAAGGTCCTAGATTGTTTCATGGTTGCATGCTCCTAACATGGATATCAGGAAAGGTCCTATGGTATACATCCAGAATATACATTAATGTCTGTCATATCAGTATGCCAACTGAACTTTTTAGAAATTCAAAATGCTTTTCTTGTGTCATGAATTCTTATTTCCCTACACATTATGCTAGCGATCAGGCAACACTACAAGTTCTGAAATTTTGTCAATTCCAATTAAATTTGCATTAATGACATCCACATTTATCAAAGCAAATCCCCCTAACTACAGCTATCATTTACTCTACTGTCTTTTATGACACTAAGCTGGATATGCAACTGATATTCTCTGTCTATTGCCAAAAAACATATTTAACTGAAAACCTTGTAAACTAAAAGAAATAGACGACAGGAAGTCCATTTTGTAGACCTATAGCATATCTTTGTGTAACCATCTAATAGACTCAACTGGATTCTAAAATGTGAGTTATTAGTCAAGGTTATTGTAACTAGTAAATCTACTTGCCAAGTTACGGACTTCCAATTCTAAGTATGTTCTTCATGACTGGATCCTGTATAAGACCAAAAAAGTATCATACTATCCCATTTGCCTTATTTATTCTGCCTTTTCAGCCATTTACTGGTTACCCTTAATGTCAGTTGTTATTTGAGGTAGGGTATATATTGGAAATGACACTGAAGTTTAGACTTACTTGTCAGGATTTGTGATATGAAGTTTCCTCATTCTGCAGTACAATCAAACCAATGCTACAAAGTTTAGCTATTTATTACTCAAGGGGCACGTTCCAGTTTGGGAAAAAAATTAAGGAACAGATCTATTTACTCATCTAAATAACCAAAATGCTCTTCCTTTAAATAGACAGACATGGTTCTATAAAACTGAGTTTCAAGTAAGTTCTAAAATTAAAAATGAAAAGCAATGAAAATTTCACTATTTTTTGAGAGAGATACTATATTCATGGGTAGAAATATTCAATATTGTTTAGACCTCAATTATCCCCAAGTTGATCTATAAATCTATAGAAAAATAGTTTGAAGCAAGCAGAAGAATTTATACTCCAGGGAAGACTTCATATCTCAGGCAATAATGCTCCAAAACTCTTGGTGTACTTTGATGTATCATCAAGGTGATTCAGTAGGGGAAATATGTTCTTACATTCATACTCCTCAATAGGCTTTCTAGAATTTTTATTCAAAATTTAAAATCCCCATTTAGTAGACTGCAGCACTGGCTCCAATGCTTCACCCTTCCCAATAACTAAACTCTTTTCCATATGAATTTGCAGTCTCCTGTCCCCTCAAGTGCATGAATTAAGAGAGCCAGAACAAGCCAACTACAAAACCCTGAGAATAAATGACTGCTGTTTTAAGCCACTGAGTTTTGGAGTGTTGTTTTATGAAACATTATTGTGGCAATGGTGTACAGTGACAACTGATAAACTCCCATGAAGAACATCTAGATGTCACAACTCCTGCTTATATTAGTGTTTTAACATATGTGTATCTGGCCAGGCTTGGTGGCTTATGACTTTAATCCCAGCTACTCAGGAGGTAGAGATCTGGAAGATTGCAGTTCAAGACCAGTCCAGGCAAAAAAGTTATCAAGACCCCATCTCAACAGAACAAGCAGGTGTGGTGATATATGCCTGTGATCCTAGCTACAATGGAGGCCATAAGTAGGAGGATCACAGTCTGAAGTTGGCCCCCGGGGAAAAATGGAAGACCCTACCTAAAAAATAACTAAAAGTAAAACAACAACAAAAAGCTTCAAGTGGTAGAGCACCTGTCTAGCAACTAGCATCATACCCAGCAGTGCCAGCCTCACACTCGCCCACACCATGCCTTCCAGCTCTGAACTTGCCTGCATCCACGCTGCTTTCCCCTTCACTATGATGAGGTGTTTATCATACGAGATAAGATTCATGTTCTCAGGTCAAACCCCAGTACCACCAAAACAAAACAAAAAATCATGTATGTGCCCAACATTGTGACAGATGACATGTTATGTGAACTAAAAGACAAATTCCTGTCCTTGATGAAACTTTAATGTAAAGGTAAGTATCTATACTAATCTAACAAATGCTTATATTAAAGGGGCAGAATTTCTCTGCTATTCCTTTGTGTTGCTTCATGAATACTGCTGTCTGGTTGTTTTAAATATTTCAATTAGTTATCCACTTTACTATACTTCTGCCCTGAGGCTTCAAACTAACAGCATAATTTAAAAAGAAAGAAAAAAAACATTGGAACATTTCTCTTGCTGAAGCAGAGATGGAGACCATCATAACTGTGTCAAGGACATTCCTGTCAGATATTTTGACTTCTAACCATCGGCCTCAAGGCAGTTGGAGCAACCCTGAGAGGAAAGCAATTATCATATAATGTTCATCAGTGGGCACCTTCTTTTTTGAACTTCAGAGGGAGCTAAGGCCATGTTGGGGTGAGAGGCTCACTACAGTCAGCAACTAGCATCACACCCAGCAGTGCCAGCCCCACACTCGCCCACACCATGCCTTCCAGCTCTGAACTTGCCTGCATCCACGCTGCTTTCCCCTTCACTATGATGAGGTGTCTATCATACGAGATAAGATTCATGTTCTCATTAAAATAGCTGGTGTAAATGTTGAATCTTTTTGGCAGCCTGGCTGATTTGTAAAGGCCCTGGCCAATGTCAACATCAACAGCTTCATCTGCAATGTAGGAGCTGGTGTGGCACCAGCTCTCTATACCACTGCTGCCAGCTGAAAAGAAAAAAGTGGACACAAAGAAAATCTGAGAACTCTGAAGATGACATGGGCTTTGGTCTTTTTATTAGCCCTCATTTGTAATATGTTTAATAAAAAGCGAGACTCTTTTCAAAGACTAATTAAAAAATCAAAATTGGCAAAGGACCTAAACAGACATTTTTCAAAAGAAGACATACAAATGGCTAACAGGTATATGAAAAAATGTTCATCATAACTGATAAGAAAAATGCAAATTAAAACCACAATGAGCTTCACATCTGTTAAGATGGCTGTTATCAAAAAGATGAAAAAAACAAGCATTGTCAAGGTTCAGGGAAAAAGTGAACCCTTGTGTGCTGTTGGTGGGGACGTAAATTAATATAGCTATTGTGAAATACAGTGTGAAGGTTCCTCAGAAAACTAAAGCAGAACTACCATGCTGTTATGGTTTGAGTCATAAATGATTCCTGAAAACTCATGTTTTCACTTTTGGGAAGTGATTGAATCACAATGGCTCTATCCTTATAAGTATATTAATCCACTGATGGATTCATAATTTGATAGCATTATTGGGAGGTGGTAGAAACTAGGAAATGTGGCCTAATTGGAAGAAGTAGGTCATGAGAATGGTGTGATTTGGATTGGTATATCTTGTCCCCAGCCTCTTCCACTCTCTCTCTCTCTGCCTCCTGTGTGCCATGAGGCAAGCCATTTTGCTGTACATCATGCTCCCTGCTATGTCTCACCACCCAGGGGCTCAGAACCACAAAACCAAGTAACTATGGACTGGAACTTCTGAAATCACAAGTCAAAATAAATCCCTCCTGCCTTAAGTTGTTTTCTCCACAACAACAAAAAGTATTTAACATACATATGATCCAGTAATCTCACTTCTGCATATATACATACATATATGTGTGTGTGTTGACATTAGTATGTTGAAAACATATCTGCACTCACTCCTGTATTCATTGCAGTATTATTCATAATAGATAAGATATGGAAGCAATATAGGTATCTATCATCAGTTAAACAGCAAAGGAAATGTTACACACACATGTGTGTATACACAATGGATTACTACTCATTTTTAAAGAAGAAAAATCCTGTTATTTGAAGAATAGATGAATCTAGAGGACAGTATGCTAAGTGATATAATCCAGGCACAGAAAGACAAATACTACATCTCATTTATATGTGGAGTTTAAAAACTTTTAAGACACAAGTGTAGGAGACTGAGGTACAGAGTATATGGAGAAAGGGCACAAAGTTTCAATTAGACAAGAGGAATGTTAGAGGAATAACTTTAAAGTTAGTAGTTTAGTTTAGAAACATGTTATCATTTTTCTGTACGATGTTATCGTAAAACAATAATGCATTACATATTTGAAAATTGCCAAAAGACCATATTTTAAGTGTTTTGACCACAAAATAAGTATGGGAGGTAATGGATTTGTTGATTAGCCTGTTTTAATCACTTGCATTATAAACATATGTCAACACATCATATTGTATCCCATAAACAAATACAATTATTAAGAGATAAAACCTTACCCAATTAGAATGGCTATTTTCAGAAAGACAAAAAGTAACAAATGCTGGTATGGATGCAGAGAAAAGGGATCCACTTATACGCTGTTGGTGGGAATGTAAATTAGTAGAGCTCACATGGAAAAGAGTATGGAACAATACTACCATATGACTCAGCAATTCTACCACCTGGCATATACTAAAAGTAAAATCCTGCAATTTGTGGCAACCAGGATGAACTTGGCAGATACTGTATTAGATAAAACAATACAGACACAGGTAGACAAATACCACATGATCTCACTCATATGTAGATTCAAAAGAAGTTGATCTCAAAGAAGCAAAGAATAAAAAAGTGAGTACCAGAGCCTGGGGAGGGTAGAAACAAGGGGAAGAGTTTGGTCAATGAGTATAACATTACAGTTACATACTATGAATGATTTCTGTTACTCTATTGCACAATAGGGTGACTATGATTCACAATATAGTACTGAACATTTCTAAGTAGCTAGAAAAAATTGTAAGGACTAAAGGAAACACTTCTTGGGAAAGTGGCATTTAAGCTTAGACCTGAATTATTAACAAGAATTACACAAGATAAGAAACTGTGAAGGGCATATTAAGGAGAGAGAAAAGCATGTGTAAAGGTCCAGAGGCAAAAGGAAATTAAAAGACCAGTATAGCTATAACATAATAAGGGAGGAAATAAAGAGGTAGAAAAGAGGCAGGTTATGCATTGTAAGCCATTTGGAGGATTGTGTTCTTTGTCCTAAGAGTAATGGGTACCCATTGAAGAACTGAAAAAGAGTAAAATGATCAAGTTTGTAACTTAATAAAATCATTTTCAATTTATTCCTTTAGCATAAATTTAAATAATTTTGAAAGGAACAAGACTAGCCTTGGAGAGAAAATTGGATTTGAGGAGGACACTATTGAGTTGGTTCAAGAGAGAGATAATGAAATAGAGAGGATTTTTTTTTTAATTTGAGTTATGTTTTGGAAGTCACAATAGGACTTGAATATAAATTGAATGGGAAAAGGGGTAAAGCATGTTTCTTCAGGAATGTTACGCAAAATAAACCAGACTGACAAGTATCACATGGTCTTTCTCATATACAGAATCAATTCTTTGAAAAACGAATGCCATGAATGTTGGACAGTTGCTTTTTGGGAGTGAGTGCCAACAGGATGGGGAAGAATGAAAGGAGAAGTTAAGGGGGGAGGGAGTCTGGTCAAAGTATTTTATATCCATGTATCAAAATAGAACTATGAATCCTATAGGAATTGTTTTAAGAAGTGGGGGAGAGAGATGAGTGGGAGAGATACAGGACATGAATTTGATTGAGGTACATTGTATACATGTGTGTGGAATTATCATAATGAAACTCTTTTGCCCAGCTAATGCATAATAATAAAAATGGTTACTGTATTTCTGGCCTAAGAAAATGAGTAGGAACTAGCACAGTTTATGGACATGGGGAAGAGTAGAAAAGAAACCTACTGATGTAGAAGATGTGGGAAAAAGGCACTCAGGCTTCTGTATGTTTAGATATCTAAATAAAGATGTCAGGTAGCCAGCTGGATGTATTATTTTAGACTTCAGGAATGAATTTACTCGATAGTCATCAGAATACAGAAAATGTTTAAAGATATGTGACCTGATTTTTAGGGTGTGTGTCAGAACCAAGACTTGAGATGCACCAGGATTTCAAATTTGTTTGGAGGAGAAGGTAGCTCACAAAAAGATGAAGAAGTTACCAGAGAGGTAGGGAAAAATCAAGGCTATGGTATAACAAAAGTTAAAAGGAAGGGGCTGGGTGTGGTGGCTCACATCCCAGCTAAGTGGGAGGCAGAAATTGAAAGGACTGTGATTCAAGGCCAGCCCAGATAAGACCCCATCTAAAAAATAAAGCAAATAAAAGTCAAAGGCAGGTAAAAATTATGAAAGAATAAGAGTACACTTGATCTATGCTCCTGATAAATGAAGTAAGTAGTAAATGCTTTTCTTCTTAAATTTATTTTTGGCACTACTGGAGTGTGAACACTGAGCTTCACAGTTGCTAGGCAGGTGCTCTATCACTTGCGCCATGCCTCCAGCCCTAGTCAGGGGTATTGAACATTTATTGGATTTAACCATGTGAAGGCTATTGTGGTCTTTAAACAAGTCATTGTAGTTAAGTGGTGTAGGCAGACATGTGAATGGAATAGAAAAATGAGTAAAATCACAAGCTAACATTTACATCCACTAAATTAGCTTGATTTGCTTTATGACCCAGAATATTTTCAAAATGATACATATGCATTGTTATAGAAGATAATGTGCATCTTTTAATTGTTGGAAGCAGTATTCTAAATATGAAAACTAGGTAGATTTGTGAATTGTGTGTTCCAGTGTGTTTCCTCACTCTTTTTGTGTGCTTGTTTTATCAGTTATATTGTCATTTCTGGCTATCCTATAAAATTATATCTCCACTTAGTTTAGCCAATTTTTACTTAATGTAGGTTCACTCACTGTTAAAAGTATGTGCAGACACATGCATATTATATATATGCTTTTTTCACGGGTAGATATACCCTTGTATCATTATGAAATTCCTTCTCATGGCCATATCTAACTTGAAAGGGAAGTTAAGAGAGGCAATTTAGCTATGTACCCAAAAAAGAAGAGGAAATATATTTGTTGAATAGCTAAGCAACCTACATCATATATGACAGTGTGAACTGTTGTTGTGGATATGGAATAAATAAGTTTTATACCCCAATGGGAAAAATGCCAACTACTGTAACCACATTAGAAAGTAATTAGGCAACATGTGTACCAGAATCCAAGTTAAAGAACAATCATGGCATCATTTAAAAATACTACAAAACTATAATCAACCAAAGGCTAAAGAAAAATATATTTTAATCATTTACATGGTGGGTGTTATACAGAAGAAAATGAAATGTATCTGTTTCTCACAAAGTGATAAGCCATAGAGATAAAATACTGAGTCAAGAAGTAAAAAACACCATATAGTTTATACCATTTTTCATAAAGTTCAAGAATGAAAAAGGTTTAACAATTATGCAAATGGAAGTATTATTAAAAATTCAAAACTGTGGTAGTTCTTTGAAAAGACACATAAATGAAATGGGAAAAAGCTCACAGCTGGCCTGGATAATACTAGTTTGTAAATTACATGACTTATTATGCCTCCTAGTTTAGAAATACTTGATATGTTTGTATTTAAAAGAATAATTAATAGGCTTAAGTCATTAACAAACTATGGGTGGAAAGCTAAGAAATAAACACTTGACATACAAATTTCATTTGGGGGAACTTTGGTCATGACAAAGACAGAGTTGTATTTGGAAGTGGAGGTAGGTGAAGGTAAAAGATTGCTTATAGAAGGGGGAAAAGGTTGAAGTTAAAAGTACACATACAAGGACTGCTTCTGGTAGAAGAAAAAAATTGCTCAATTCTAATGAGGAAGGAATAGACTGGCTATAAAAACTATCACTAGTAATTTTAGTGAAAATTACTCGACTTCTTAAACTAAGACATTGATTCTTCCTAAAATTTGAGGAACTACAAGGAAAATGCCTTAGCATCACTTTACATGGAGTTTCATTTCCGGATGTGTAAGCAAAGATTGTTCTTCAGTTTCACATGTAAAAAATAAGACTCCCTTATATACTAATGGGCCCTAACCAGTATCTACCTTGACTTGTCAAGCCTTTGAAGAACCCTGTGCCTCTCTACTTGTCTCAGTCACTTTGCCTGTAAAAGAACTTGGACAGATTGCATTTACTCTCTCCATGACTACCTGAAAAACAGCCCCCTTTCCATCAGGGCCTTGGAAAATGGTAATTAGGTACCCATTTCTTGTTCTTCCTTCCAGTACTATGAAAAGCCTTCAACACTAGAATTTCCATATGCATTTTAGAAGATTTCTCAAGAATTTATAGAAATGGATTTATACTAGAAAGTGGATTTATATAGAAACATTTTTAGAAATTTTCCCAAGATTTTTTTTAAATTCTCAGATTATATAGGGCAATGCTTATTTTCACAGTGAGTTTGTGTTTCCATGGAGAAAAAAGTCTTTTGTAATTAAACATTTGAACATTCCACAAAGAAAATTTTGGGGGGATAAGTTACTTGGAAATGGAAACTTGATATTAAGGAAAGGTTTCATCTTGTGCATGCTATATAAATACAAAGCTTGCTAAGAGCGGTGCTGTTATAAAGTATATTAAAGAACAAAGACATAGGTATTAGGCAGTGGCCTTGGAAAAAGCACAAGAATGCAGGATCTTATCTTTAGATCTCTAAGTCCAGAATGTTGGTTATATATAATGTAGGCCAACTAAAGTTATAGGAAACTGCTTATAAACCATATGATTCATTTCTCAATTTATAATGAATAATTTTTACTTTACAAGATAACTGAAATAATGCATTTGCTTAGTACTTTCTCTGCGTATCACTCAATAGAACAAAGCTCAGGTTGCTTAATCTGATTAGTAATTGGTCAGAGGTAAGCGAAGCTATCTGATTTAGGCTGAGTACAAGACTAACTTTCTCTACTTTAGGCATGTTTCTGTCTAGAAAACTGATATTATATGATCAATTTTTCTTCAGAAGCTATCTACAGTTTGCTTTTAAAACAATTTTCTCGGGTGGAGAAATGACCCAAACAATGTATGCACATGTGAATAAATAAACAAAAACAAAACAAAACAAAACCCAATTTTCTCTCAAGTATGATATATTGTAAAAACTTTTGTAAATGCCACAATGTATCCCTACCCAGCACAATAAAAAGATAAACACTTTCTCCTCTTAATGGCTACCTGCCTATTCTGACACCTAAGACATAGGACCCAATGCACTGTACTCTCTCATAGTATTTTGACCCTTAGCAAATCCAAGAAGCCAATAAATTATAATTAAAACCAAACACAGAAGCTAGACACCCAACTACAGCTCTAAAGTTGATCTTTACTATAATCATCTGAATGTTCCTGCTATATCTAGAGTGTTTTTAGGTTTATTGTAGAATGTTATCTATATCTACAAAATATTTTCATGGGCCCTTAATAGGCATTGTGTTAAATCTTGTATTAACTTGGAGAGAATGGACAACTTTGCTATGGTCAGTTACCAATCTATGAGCATGACATGCCTCTTCATTTATTTACATTTTTTATTTCTTTCACCAGAATTGTACAGTTGGAAGTATAAAAGTCCTTCACATATTTTGTTAGATTTTCACATATGTATTTCTTTTCAAGATACTTGTAAATCATATTTTTAATTTCAACAATCAAGTGCTCATTACTAGCATATAGAAATGAAATACATTTTCATATATTTGCCTTTTATCCTGTGACTTTGTTACTTATTAGTTGTACTAAGCTTTGTTTCAGTGATTTTCTATGTAGACAGTCATGTCATCTAAAGATATAGTTTCATTTCTTCATTTCATATTTCTATAGCATTTTCATTTTTGCCTTGTTACACTGGCTCAAGAGTAGTAATAATAGTCAAGCTTGTCTTTCTGCCAACCTTAACAGAAAATATTTAGTCTTTTGCTTCTAAATATTGTCACCTGCTGAGGTTTGGGTAGATGCTCTTTGTCAAATTGAGAAACTTCTCCTCTATTCTTAGTTTGCTGAGAGACTTTTAAAATCATAAATAGGTAGTAACTTTTTAAAACATGTTCTTTCTTCACTGATTGGAATAATCATGTAATTTTCTTTATTTAGCCTGAGTTACATTGTTTGATTATTGAGTGTTAAGCCAGCCTTGCATTCCTGAAATAAATTCCTTTTCAGAATGGGATGTGATTCTCTTAAAATATTTTGAATTCTATTTGCTGATATTTTGTTAAGGACTTTTGTGTCTATATTAATGAGGGATATTGGTCTATAGTATTTGGAGAGGGTTTTGGTATGTTCTTCAATTCTTTTCAGTGTCAGGGCAATAGTTTTATAAAATGAGTTGGAAATTGTTCCTGCTCCTTCTATTTTCTAAAAAAGATTATATAGAATTGATGTAAATTCTTTAAATGTTGAATAGGATTCCCCATAGATGCCACCTGGTCCCGTCATGTTCTTTGTGGTAAACTGTTAGACTATTAGTTCAGTTTCCTTATTAAATACATAGTGCTATCCAAATTACTATTTCATATTGGTTGAATTGTGGTAGCTTGTGTTTTTTGAGGAAGAGGTCATTTAATTTGTTAAATTTATGTGTGTACATTTATTTGAAATATTTATTATCCTTCTGATGTCTGCAGACTATGTATGATATCCTCTGTCATTCCTGATACTGGTAATATATATTTCCTCTGCTTTTCCTTTGCTATTCATAGTGCAGATTTATCTATTTTATTTATCTTTAAATATTTTTATCTTAAATATATTTTCTTTATCTTTAAATATATCATCTATTCTTTTTCCGTTTTCAATTTCATTTTCTTCTCTTTCCACTATGATGACCTATTGAGATTAAATTGGGCTTACTCAAAAAGTGCAAAATATTCTGAGACCAGCTGAAATAATTCCAGGAATCAGGGGAGGGAGAATAAAGGAGAAAGATGGAGGGGATGAATTCAAGTATGATATATTTGAAATATTGTAAGAACATTTGTAAATGCTACAATGTACCCCCAGCATGATAATAAAAAAATTTATAAAACAAAAACCCAAAGAAACAAAACAAAAAAGAATATTCTCAGTTAAAATTCCTTAACTTAACCACCTCTGCAAAGTCCCTTTTGCCATATTAGCAGGTTCTGAGTGTTAGAAATATGGAACTCTGTGGAGCCACTATTCTGTTTATCACACACCACCCTCTGCCCAAAGATATGTGTCCATCTCCTATGCAAATTGTATTCACTCTTTTCCAAGACTCCCAAAAGTCTCAAACAATTATAGCATCAACACTTCAAAATCTAATCTAAGTCTTGTCAGCATGAAAGTCTAAAATTTCATCATCTAAATCAGTTATGAGGCTTTGGAATAACCCATCCTTGTTATGTTTATGATCTATACTCTGGTGTTTCTGGAATGCCAGCTTCTTCAGCTCCAACTCTGGTATATAAAATAAAACCCAAGAAACTCACCATTATGCCATTCCAGAGGTCCTAAGACTCCTGGCAGATTGCCTTCCTTCATTCTTTTAGTCTTTTTATATTTGTTTTATATGTAATGTCTGGGAGTTTTAGTTGAATTTACTGAGAGGAAAAGAAAAAAGTAGATTTACTCCGTATTCTTGGAATATTTATGTCCAAGAAAGAATGTTTGTAAAAGCTATTTAAGGTACTTTACATGTGATGATCTATTCTTGTGATTTTGTTGCTAATTCTATGTAGCAATATGTTTCCCCAACAAAAAGTTCTAGTTCTTCTGACTAGTCACCAGTATCTAAGTATATCTTAAAATTTTGATTGATAGGGTGAAAATATACTTCATCTTGCTATAAGTACACTTCAGAGAAATTTGAAAAGGCTTCTGTAGTTGGTAAGGGAATCATATTTAATTCATTTAGGTCTTTAAAGCAGCTTGGTTAATGGAGATTAAATTAATTTTTTAGAAATTCATGTTATCTTTCAAATTTATACGGAATTTATTCTGTAAATTAATTTTAAAATAATTATGTCCAATGCCAACTAAAAGCTCCTTTAATCATTCATCATTAATAGAAAAAATGTAATAAATGTAAAATTACTGATCAAAGTAAGTGCCCCAATTTAGAGAGCAATGCATTTTTTTAGTTTGGCACAAGTTATGCATATAGGCTTGAGGAATAACCCTTTGTTGAGTTCACATTCCAAGAATGTATGCATGAGTCACAAAATGTAGCCAATTAAAGAATACTGAGCACAAATCATTTTCCTAGTTCTTTAGAGATACCAATTATTACAGAATATATTAAGTCCAAGATAGTGTTCTGTTGTGCTTCAGAAACTATTTCAAAAATCTAGGAAAGAAATATTTCATATATTAAATTATTGATCAATATGCATTACTGAAACATCTTTTAATTTTTAAATTTTGAACTAAAACTTACATAAATTTTGCAAGATAAAACAATAAATTCTTAAATGCTTCACCTAGATTATTAACATGTTGTCCCATTTGCTCCCCCTTCTCGCCCTTTTTCTATATTAACATATTCAAATATTAAACATTATACTGAATAACATAAACTTTTAAATGTTATATCCATTATTTAATATATTATAAATACATAATATATGTTTATTTGTAATATAAAAAATATCATTAGTTTTGCTGAGCTCCTGACCTTAAAAATTTGCTAGCAACATGACTTTACTCCTAAAATCTTCAGTATTTATAGCTTAAAAATGACACACTCTTACTACTGTCATCAAATTCTGAGACTTAAAACACTAATGAAATATTTTTATCTCATATATTGATTATATTCTAATTTTTCCAACTTTACTAGTAACATTCTTCATATTGTTTTACCCCCCCAAGTTCCAGGATCTCTTTAATTTTTTTTTTTAGAACAAGATCTTTTATTTTTTTATTATTCATATGTGCATACAATGCTTGGGTCATTTCTCCTCCCTGCCCCCACCCCCTCCCTAATTTCTTTATATATGGAAGAGCTCCTCACTGAACTTATATTTGTCTGATGCTTTCTCATGGGTTTTTTTGTGGATTCTTTTAAAAATTATTTTTCTTGTATTATTGACAAATTAAAATTATATGTATTTGTGGTATACAGCATGATTCTTTGAAGTATGTATGAACTGTAGAATGACTATATCAATCTAATTGACATATGAATTAATGAATTACCTCACATACTTTATTTGTGGGGAGAACACTTAAAATCTCATTCCCTTTTTTTTTCATGTTACTAGGTCTCATACTTGCCCTATCGCTTGAGTCATGCCCCCAACCCTTTTTTTTTTATTCATATATTCATATGTGGATACAGTGTTTGGGCCATTTCTACCCCCCTGCCCCCTGCCCCTCTCTCACTTCCAAGCAGAACCTGTTCTGCTCTTTTCTGCAATTTTGCTGAAGAGAAGACATAAGCAATAATAAGAAAGACATAGCGTTTTTGCTAGTTAAGATAAGGATAGCTATACAGAGAGATTCCTAGCATTGCTTCCATGTACAAGTGTGTATTACAGGTAGATTCATCTCTACCTGACCTCTTCACTACTTCCTGGTCACCTTGCCAACCCTTTTTACTTTATTTTTCAGCTAGGGTCTTATGGGGTTTTTTTGCTCTGGGGCTGCCCTAAGATCATGATTCTCCAACCTATTGCCTCCTCCACATCTGGGATTCCACCATACCCAGCTTATTTGTTGATACGGGATCTCATTTACTTTTTTCCATGCTGGCCTCAAACTGCAATCCCCCCACCATCCACCTCCTGAGTATCTCTGGGATTAAAGGTATGAGCCACCACACCTAGCCTTATTTTTTTCTATAGCTTCATAGTACTTCATTATATAGATGTACTTTGTAATAATTTGTTCAGCTATCTCTCATGGATGGACATTTAGTTGTTTCCAATATTTTAAAATTTCAAATAACATTACAATAATTAACCTACTACACATTTATTTTTACATTATTGAAAGCATACATTTTCAAAAATAGTTTAGTTACAAAGTCTATAACAATTAGAAATAAATCTTGGGTTGCTACTATTGGAATTTTAAGAGACCCAAACCAAATCAATCCACCACCACCCACCAACCTGTGATCCTAACTCAACATCTTACACCTCATTCATCTACATTTTCTGGAAAGCCTCAAGAGTTTATTCAGCAATCTGTAAACAGGGGGTCAGAGAGATCCAAGGGGATAAATCCTCAACTGATGAATGATAGGACAATTCTAAATGCACCCTGCCTGGTTTCTCAGATGGACTGACCCCAGTAGACCACATTTGTTATTAGTTCAGTAAAACATTCTTCATTGAGTTTTCTTCTTCCTACTGTCCTGTTCTATTCATCCCCTCACTCTTGCTTCCTCCAATTGTTTACCAAATAAACTACTATCTGCACCCAAATCCTTCTCTTGGACTGATTTGGAAGGGAAGCAGAATGAAGATTCTTACTTAGATGTACAGAAAAAATAGATAAAATGCTAATATTAGAATGATTTCCTCACCCAACCTTGATATACTTCAATGCCTATCATGTGGGTTCCTATCCTTCTGAAACTGTTGCCATAGATAAGGGCACAATGTGTGCAGGTCAATTAGCTTAAAGAAGAAGAGACTAAGTTATTGCTGCACAGTTCCTCTCTCAAGCTCTTCAGTAAGATAACTCATGACACCTCTTTGGATAAGTGTAAGTGTGGGAAAGGAGGTCAGTAAGTTTAATGAATATTCTGGCAATAAAAATTCGAACAGAAGAGATACA
Source organism: Castor canadensis (assembly GCF_047511655.1). NCBI lineage: Eukaryota > Metazoa > Chordata > Mammalia > Rodentia > Castoridae > Castor > Castor canadensis. Next base: position 122,841,156 of record NC_133405.1, on the reverse strand, counting down.
ATGTTCCTGCCTAGTAACCTCTAATCAAACTCCTAGAGAACAAGTCATGTAACATGAACAAGACAATGACAAAGATGACTGGTTCTATCTTTAAGAAGCTTGACGGGGAGGTAAAACTTCAATAGTAGTACTTTTTAAAAAACAAATGTTCTTATAGGTATACAGATAGATGAATTTTTCACAAAGTAAAGCAGCCCACAGAACCACCACCTGGATCAAGAAATAGAAGCTCCAAAGCTCCCCATTCCATGCCCTCTCCCAGGTTCTACCCCCAAAATGAGGCTACCATTTGACTTCTGCCACCACAGGTTAGTATTACCTGCTTTTGAAATTCATATGAATGGACTCATACAATATGTATTCTTTTGTGTTTGGCTTTCTTTGCTCATTGTTACAGTTGTGAAATCTAGTAATTATTTGTAGCTACAGTTCCTTTTTATTATTATATAGCATAGCCTTGTATGACTAGATCATATTATTCTATTGTTGATGGGCACTTGTTTAGCTTCTAATTTTTTTGAATAGCATGAATAATACTGATACGGATATTCTTATGCATCTTTTGGTATATGTCTGTATGCATTAATAGTGGAGTTCCTAGAAGTGGCTGGTTAGGTCATAGGATATGTATATGTTCAGCTATAGTAAATATTACCAAATGTATTTTCAATGTCAATTTATACTTTTAACATCAGTATATTAGGGCTACAGTTGCTTTACAATCTTACAAATTCTTCTTACCACATTTCATTTTGTTTTTAATTTTAGCTACTTTGGTGAATATATCCTAGTGATTTCAACTTGCATTTCCTTGATGACTTATAACATTTTCCCATTTTTTGTGAAAGGTCTATTCAATTTTGTGAAAGGCCTATTCAATTAAAAAATTAGATAGCCAGTCATTTTTTTTGTGCAGTATTTTATATATTCTGTATGTGAACCCTTTGTCTTATGGTCTTATATATGGAAAAAACTTTTATAGCCTGCCTTTTTATACTGTTAATAAGAAATTTGGTAAACATGAGTAAATAATTTACATGAAGTTACATTTGACAATAATTTCCTTATAGGTACTCTTTGAGTCCTAGAAACAGTCTTTGCATATCTCAAAATCATAACATAATCTTATACTACATTCTAAAATTTCTTTGTTGTATCTTACCTCTTCAGGTCTAAAATTCACTTGGAAATTGATTTTCACTGGTATGCCACAGGGATCAACATATGTTATTTTTCATTATCAAATCATTTGCACAGCCATGTTCACTGTTGTATTACTTACAATAGCTAAAACATGGAAGCAACCTAAGTCTCCATCAATGGATGATAGATAATTAAAATGTTACATACATACAATGGAATATTATTTATCCTTATAAAGGAAGTAAATTCTGATACATACTTCAACATGGATGAACCTTGAGGACATTATACTAAGTGAAATTAGCCAGTCACAAAAGGACAAATACTGCATAATTCTAGTTATATGATGATCTTAGAGTAGTCAAATTCATAGAGCCAGAAAGCACAATGGTGGTTTCCAGGGGCTGAAGGGAATTGTGCAGTTGTTGTGCGATGGATATATCATTTCAGTTTTATGAAGAGTTCTGGAGATGGTGAAAGTTGTTTAACATCAATGTATTTATTATCATTGAACTTGAAAATGGTTAAGATGCGAAATTAGAGGCTATATGAATTTTCTACAACACAAATGAAATATTTTAAAGATTCGTTATTTTGCAATGTAGTACCATTTATTGAAAAGGCCATCTTTTACATACAGCATAGCCATGTCACCTTTGACATAAAGCAAACATCATATAAAGTAAGCGTGCTTCTAGAATGTAATGGGTCCCACTAGTTTATACTTACAGCACCAATACCACACTGTCTTTATTACTATAGTTTCATATCTTGATATCTGATAATTTAAGTCTTTGAAAAGCTTCCTTAAGCAATATTACATTATTGAAAACTCAAAAGGCATTTTTCTCAATTGTCTTTTTTCTAAACAATATTACTAAGAAATTATTGATGTGATTTAAATATCTTATCCCCAGGCTATTAGCTCAGAAAGCCAATGAAGCTAGAAGGATACAAATGTTAAATATGAAGCTAAATTATTCTGAATTTGCTATGGAGGAAAGGTGTGTAAGAGAGCTGTTCTGCAGTATGACATGTCATAAGCAGGGTTCCCTGGGAAACAGATTCTGAGAGAGATTAGTATGCAAAGGATTATTGGCAATTACCTCTGGGATTGACATCTGTAGAAGGAAATTGAAGGGAAGAAGGCATCAGTGAATAGAGAGAAGTTGCACTGAAAGGCAGCCTCAAGACAAGCCTCAGCTAATCTTACTGGGAATTCCATAATTAGAAAAACCCAAAGGAACCACTACCCTGGAAAAGGTATCTCTCTTTAGCAGAGACCTCCTTATAGGGAGATGGCAGCTGCTGAGCTCCTGTAGGAAGCAATCACAGCAGTTGAGGGTATTAATTTTTTATTCTGAAACCAGAATCTTTGTAGTATATAATAACACCTACCACATACTAGATGTACTTTGATGAACAAGATTTAAAAGAATAATTATCTACTCTCTGTTGCCTAAAATACTTTTGAGACTTTAAAGCTTTCTATACTTCTCTATGGATAACAAATATCAAATTGGATTAATCTTATTTCTTTGTCTTCTCTGAGTCCTTGAGCAGGGAAAACAAGTTTTATAATTTATTGTATCAGCAAGAGCACCACAGTACTTAGCTGAATATAAGTATTCAATTATTCTTTGATGAAAGAATAAACTCAAATGTGTAACTGCTTGAATAATATTACCAAATGAGTAATGATTAAATGTATCTTTCTAGAGGTAGATTTTAGTGACTAGTGATCTATGGTCAAGGGGAAGGTAGAGCAAAAGAAAGTTCACCAGGAGATGAATGGAATTCCTTCTTCAGAGAGTGCCCACTGTGCAGACTGAGGCCTCCTATCTTTATCTCTAAGGCTCCTGGCCTACAAGAGACTGTCAGCAAGAGCAGTGACAGCAAATTTTGCTGAGACCCTTTTTCACATTTATTCCCCCAAAAGGCATGACAGAGTAAGGATTTAAAATAATATTCTAAATCTAATGAGATCAAATTTAAGAGGAGTTGGTGTGACTGTCATTACCCAGGTTTTCAGCTGGCTAAGCAGAAGTTTGTAAGAGGGGATTATAAGACCAACATAAGTATACAACTTTATGTACCTTCCTGCAAAAGCCAGTATCATCTTGGCCTTTTATCAGTAGGGATGTATAATCTAGAAGCCATGAAGCAATAGCTCTGTTCTAGGTCAGATTACCATAACAGTCAAGATTTAAACTCTAAGCAATAACACTGGGGTATAAGAACCAGACAATTCAGAATGCATTTTAAGGACAGGCAGTATGATGATAGAAGGACTCTTTAATTTGCTAGATGACTAACACCTAAAGGGAAATTGGGGGAAGTTTTGTCAAACCTTTTTAGGCATAAAAATTAGCTTGGTAGAAAAGCTACCAAAAATGAATGAAGTTAACTAATAGCTCTAATAAAAATAGCTAATGAAATTCTTTAAAAATACTTGCAAACATGTTAACAAAATCACCATTACATGCCACACACTTTCTAGTAGTAATACAATGTGGTTCAATATTAGAAAGGGTATAGACTACATTATTACTTTAGAGAAAAAATATTATTCAATGGGATATTTAAAAGGAAATTGATGAAATGCAAGGTGCACTTATGTTTTGAAAATAAAAAAAAACTCATTACATTAGAAATAGATTGGCAGGTTTTTGACATGATGGTTTATGTATTTCTCATACTGATAGCATTATGTTAACTTGTGAAGCAATATATGCTTTCCCACTAGAATCAGGAATATGAGAAATAGGATGATTCTCATTACTTTTATTAAACATTACTCAGTATATGAGACCAGAGAAATGAATGGGCTATAAATATGGAAAATGAATGGACAACATTGTAATTGGTTAAAATTGATAGCATAACTTGTCCTATAACAATAGAAACATATTTGAATTATTAAAAATATTGGTAAGGGAGTGAGCAAAAATATCCAAATATAATACAAACATAGCAGGGAACCTAGTTACAAGGTATAATAGAAAATATATTATCTCCAGATTTAACAATAAAACATAAGGTGCCTAAGACTAAACTAGATAAAAGATGTTCAGAGCTTACAGGTAGAAAAGTGTAAAACTTATCTAAAGACCCTAAAGAACACTTATATAAACTGAAGAGAAATTTTGTTTTTGAGAAAGAGTAAGTATTCTGAAGATGCTAACTAGCCCCAAAGTATTCTCTTAATCAACCATAACATCAAGAATACAGGGATTTTTACTTCAGACTTTGTTATATACTCACTGAGAGTAATACAAAAGTAATAATAAGCAAGAAACACTTTAAAAATATGACTTGCCTAACCAGATATCATAATACAATATAAAATTAGTTAAAATACTGTAGTTCCATTGCAGGAATAGAGATGAACCACAGAAACATTATAACAATTCCAGAAATATACATTTAAGACATGATTACCAGAGGCTGGGGATTGCAGAGGTGCAGGGATATGGGGAAAGGCTAATCAAAGGGTATGAAATTATACCTAGAGGATCAAGGAAGTCTGAGGTACCATTGCACAGTATGATGAATATATGTAAGAATCATGCACCATATATTTCAAAATGCTAGAAAACAGGATGTTTTAAAGTTTTCACCATAAATAAATAATAAATGTTTTGAGAAGACAGGTATGTTTAACATAATTTAAACATTATAAAATGTATACATGTATCAAAACAAAGCATGGCACTTCATTAATATGCACAGTTTTACTTTTTATGTAACAGTTAAAATAAGTTGCAAAGCAATTGATTATATTAACATAAACTGAACCAATAAAGAAAGGAAAGATACCATAAGTGGGGCTGAAGAAGTACAATTGGGGAAAAGTAAGTTAATACATATTGAAATCCAAAACAAATTACAGGTAAATGATTGGTTTCACTTTTAAATGAACAATTATTTCTAACACAAAGCATACATCTTAACTATAGGGCATCTTTTTAAGCATGAAAAGAGGGAAACTATTTTGAAGATTGTGGGAAGTGGAGTAGGAGAAGCCTATGAGGACATAAGCACAGTTGTACTCAATATTCTGCAGGCTGAGTTTGGCACAGCCCCAGCCACAGAATAGGGCAAGAGTAAAATGCACAGCAGCTGCTTTTCCTAAAATGTTTATGTCAAATAATCTGCAGGCTAAGATTTGGCACAGTCCCAGCTGCAGAAGAGAGCTAGAAGGTGAGATGCAGCTTAGTTGCTTTTCCTAAGTTGTTTAAAGCAGGTTTCTCCTGTTACAATGTCACACCCCTCCCTGAGAACCATACTCCACCTCCTTGTTTACCACTGGATAAAAAAGACTCCCTGAAGGAATATACGAGGCTTTTAGATGGCGGAGGCTTTTTGATGGGGATTTTTGGCTGAAGGGAAATTGCTGGAGGGAGATTGCTGAAAGGGGGAAATGAATTGAAGGAAGAATTGCTGAAGGGAGAATTTCTGAAGGGAAAAGAATTGCTGAAGGAGAATTTCTAAAAGGGAATTGCTAAAGAGGGGTTGATAGAATTGTTTGACAGCTTGTGAGGAGAACATGGGACACTGCAAGTCTGCACCAAGAACTTTATACATAGGCTTTAGAAAAGCTAAGGTAAAGAAAAGCTAAAGAGAACATGGGACAGTGCAAGTCTGGGGGCAAAGACTTTAAGAGAGATTATGCTAAAGAAAAGCTAAGAGAAAGCATGGGACAGAGCAAGTCTAAGGAAAGAGAATTTAAAGAACAGAAAAGAAGAAAGGCTTTAGAAGCAAGGTTTTAAAGAATTGTAAAGGAGTAAGGCCTTAAAGAATAGAGAAAAGAAGCAGAGTAAAGAGAAGAGAAGAGAAGAGAAGCAATGAAGCTGTTGTGTATCTCTATCTGAGCACCCAACACACCTGTCCCCAACTTTCTGTCTGTCTATCGTTTGCCCTTTCTGCATCTCCCATCGCCCCTAGTTCAGCCCAGTTAGGTTCAGTAGCAACAGCACTGAAAAAAAGCTCACTCCAGAAGATGATATAAATTTAACTTCACAATATTCACTTTAAAAAAATTAGTAAGAAAAATAAGCAGAACTGCTTAATTAGAAGTTTTGCTAAAAAAGCAAAAATAAAGCCAGGAAAATATATGAAAAATGATAAAAGATAAGTATTTTTACATATAAATAATTCTTAAAAGAAATATACTCCTATAGAAAAAATCAGCAAATAACAAAAGACACATAGCACATGGTCAGTAAAGATATCAAGGTCTTTCAATCTCATTGAGATTGAAAGAAATTAAAAGGTATTTTACCGATTCCAAGATGGCGGCTAGAGGGAGGAAGCAGAAAGCGTGCCTCCTAAAGTGAAATCTTGGAGAGACGCTGGAGACACACCTTGCAGGCAAAACCACTGAGAAGAGGCAAAAAACTTTAACCCCTCCACACCTCCAGCCGGCACAGAGAATCTCCACTTCATGTTAAACAGAGAAACAAGGAGGGCCCCCGGGCTGCCACCAGTCGCCCGCGCCCAGATGGCTTGGGAAGGTGCGGACAAGGTGAACTAAGCAGTACGCGGTACTTCCACAGACAACCCTGGGCCAGATCAGCACAGCCCCCTGGACAGACCAACCTCCACCCGGGGAAAAAAGAGAAACTGAGTACTAAGCAATAAGAACAATAAAGACATGTAGCAAAGAGGGTGTGGCATACTGAGCTCCGAAGGGGGGGTAGGGGAATCCTTCCCGGAACTATAAATAAACAACCTGGGCCTGGCCGGAGAGGCTCCGGCGGGAGCGGGGGCCACCCAGCAACCAGGAGCGGGAAAGCTTGTGAGAGTGGCAGTGGGAGGAAAACTCCACAGGAGGGTGGGAAGACGCACCTCCCACATGAGCTGTAAACAAACAGGCAGGCCTGAGAAAGTGGGTGCAGTGTCACCTCCCCCAGTGTGCTTGGAAAAGGGAAAGCTTGTAACAGTGGCGGTCATACCCAGGAGAACTCTGAGTAAACAAAGCCTGCGGGGCCAGGGGAGTGTTAAGCTCACCCCAGAAATCTGCATAAATAAAGCCTCCAGCAACAGCAGGCTGACAGCAGCAGGCAGGTGAGCCACAGCCTCAGATAGCCATTCACAGAACTGTCTCCAGACTCTTTTTTTCTCTCTCCCTACCTTTGAAGAGAAAACAACCAAACTACACCTGCATGCTGAAAAACTTACTGAAACCATATTGCATTTGAACTTGGGACACTTTGTGGGGTTTTTGTGTGTGTGTGTGTGTGTGCAGTTTTGTTCTACTTTATGCATCCACTTTGATGAGACAACTACAGAACAACATCTGAGGCACCATCTCCAGGATTGGAGGCTGAGACGGACACCAAGATTATTAAGACTGAAACTTCATTGCATTTGAAATTGGAGGGTTTTTTTTAATTTTCTATTTTTCATATTGTTTTATTTTATTTTATTTATATATATATTTTTTCTTTCATTTACTTGTTTTTTATTTTTACTCTTATCTTTATTCTTTTTATTTTTTATTTTCAATCCTCTCTCTGTCTCTCTAATGCCTTTTCAGCTTACAGTTGATTAGTACACTGTCTCTCCCTATTTATATCTTTGAAACGTTTTTTGTTTCTTTGTTTTGTTATTTTTCTTTCTACTTGATTATTTGTTTTTCCCTTTTCCTTAAACTTCTTTGCTTTCCATCCCCTCTCACCCTTCCAGTCTAAATATCACGAGTGCTATTATTACAAGACAGAAAACACTTAATTACACACAGTACAGGGACAATAACAACACCAAGGGCAATGATGGGAAGACAGAAAAAACAGGAAAACCAGTTTCCCCACAGCAAAAAATTAGTACAGGAACCAGAGGGAAATGAAGAAAACAGATATTCAGATCCAGACTCCAACAAAATGAAGATAAACTATGCCAAATAACCCAATGAAGCTCACAAGAATAATTTAAAAGATGACATACTACAGGTACTTAATGAGAATTTTATAGAGATGATACTGGATATGCTCAACCAAAATGTACATGAGACATTCAAGAAATTCCAAGACAACAAAAATAGAGAATTTGAAAAAGCAAAAGAAGAAATGAAGGAAACCATAGAAGCACTGTATAAACACCAAAGTGAAACAGAGAACACGATTAATAAAGAGACAGATGAACTCAGGACAAAAATAGACAACATTAAAGAGGAAAACAGCCAGGATATGGAAAACCTCAGAAAAAAGAACGAAACAGAATTGGAAAACAATACAGAAGGCCAATCAAGCAGAATAGAACAAACAGAAGACAGAATCTCAGAACATGAAGATGAAGTGGTAATTAAAGGAAAAAACCAAAGAACTATTAATTAAACAACACAAGACCTGTGAAAAGAAAATGCAAGAACTCACTGACTCCATCAAAAGACCAAACTTGAGAATCATGGGCATCGAAGAAGGAGAAGAGGTGCAAGCGAAGGGAATGCGTAACATATTCAACAAAATAATAACAGAAAATTTCTGAAATATAGAGAAAGATAGTCCCATACAGATGCAAGAGGCCTCCAGGACACCAAACAGACCAGATCAAAATAGAACTACCCCACGATATATCATCATTAAAACAACAAGTTCAGAAACTAGGGAAAGAATACTGAAGGCTGTAAGAGAGAAAAAACAAATAATATACAAAGGTAAGCCCATAAAAATCACAGCAGACTTCTCAACAGAAACATTAAAAGCAAGAAGAGAGTGGGGTTAGATCTTCCAGGCACTAAATGAAAATAACTTCAATCCCAAGATACTATACCCAGCAAAACTATCACTCAAAATAGATGGAGCAATAAAAGTCTTCCATGATAAGCAGAAACTAAAACAATATATGACCACAAATCCACCACTACAAAAGATTCTTCAAGGGATTCTGCACACAGAAAGTGAAACTCAACATAACCATGAAAGGGCAGGCAGCACCAAACTACAGGAAAAGAAAAAGCAAGAAAGTAGAGAGGAACCTCAACTTAGGTACATACAATCAAACCTTCAAACAACTAAGACAACTAAATGACAGGAATCACCACATACCTATCCATACTAACACTTAATGTTAATTGAGTTAATTCCCCCATCAAAAGGCATCATTTGACAAATTGGATTAAAAAGGAAGATTCAACAATTTGTTGCTTACAGGAGAACCATCTCACTTGATAGAAATAAGCATAGGCTTAGGATGAAAGGCTGGAAGAAGATTTACCAAGCCAATGGCCCCCAAAAACAGGTAGGAGTACCAATACTTGTCTCTGATAAAGTACACTTCAAACCTACGTTGATCAAAGGAGATAAAGAAGGACATTCCATACTAATAAAAGGGAAAATAAACCAAAAGGAAATAACAATTATCAACCTATATGCACCCAATGTCAACACACCCAATTTCGTCAAACATACCCTGACAGACCTAAAAGCATATATTAACTCCAACAGAGTGGTTCTAGGAGACTTTAACACCCATTATCATTAATAGATAGGTCATCCAAACAAAAAATTAAAGAAATCCAAGATCTAAAATATACAATAGATCAAATGGACCTAGTTGATGTCTACAGAACATTTCATCCAACTTCTACACAATATACATTCTTCTCAGCAGCCCATGCAACCTTCTCCAAAATAGATCATATCCTAGGGCACAAAGCAAGCCTCAGCAAATATAAGAAAATAGAAATTATACCGTGCATACTATCTGATCACAATGCAGTAAAACTAGAACTCAACAACAAAAGTAAAGAAAAAAACCATGCAAACAGCTGGAAACTAAATAACTCATTACTTAATGAACAATGGATCATCAATGAAATAAAAGAGGAAATTAAAAAGTTCCTGGAAGTCAATGAAAATGAAAACACAACCTACCAGAACCAATGGGACACAGCAAAGGCAGTCCTGAGAGGAAAGTTTATAGTCATGAGTGCATATATTTAAAAGACTGAAAGATCCCAAATCAATGACCTAATGATACATCTCAAACTCCTAGAAAAACAAGAACAAGCAAATCCCAAAACAAATAGAAGGAGAGAAATAATAAAAATAGGAGCTGAAATCAATTAAATAGAAACCAAAAAAACCATACAAAGAATTAATGAAACAAAAAGTTGGTTCTTTGAAAAAATAAACAAGATCGACAGACCCCTGGCAAACCTGACTAAAATGAGGAGAGAAAAAAACCCAAATTAGTAGAATCAGGAATGCAAAAGGGGAGATAACAACAAACACCATGGAAGTCCAGGAAATCATCAGAGACTACTTTGAGAACCTATATTCAAATAAATTTGAAAATCTTAAAGAAATGGACAGTTTTCTAGATACATATGAGCATCCAAAACTGAACCAAGAGGAAATTAATCACCTGAATAGATCTATAACACAAAATGAAATTGAAGCAGCAATCAAGAGTCTTCTCAAAAAGAAAAGTCCAGGACCTGATGGATTCTCTGCTGAATTCTATCAGACCTTTAAACAAGAACTGATACCAACCCTCCTTAAACTGTTCCACGAAATAGAAAGGGAAGGAAAACTGCCAAACACATTTTATGAAGCCAGTATTACACTTATCCCAAAACCAGGCAAAGACACCTCCAAAAAGGAGAACTATAGGCCAATCTCCTTAATGAACATTGATGCAAAAATCCTCAACAAAATAATGGCAAACCAAATTCAATAACATCAAAAAAGATTATTCACCACGACCAGGTAGGCTTCATCCCAGGGATGCAGGGGTGGTTCAACATACGAAAATCAATAAACGTAATAAACCACATTAACAGAAGCAAAGACAAAAACCACTTGATCATCTCAATAGATGCAGAAAAAGCCTTTGATAAGATCCAACACCATTTCATGATAAAAGCTCTAAGAAAACTAGGAATAGAAGGAAAGTACCTCAACATTATAAAAGCTATATATGACAAACCTACAGCCAGCATTATACTTAATGGAGAAAAACTGAAACCATTCCCTCTAAAATCAGGAACCAGACAAGGATGCCCACTATCTCCACTCCTATTCAACATAGTACTGGAATTCCTAGCCAGAGCAATTAGGCAAGAAGAAGGAATAAAAGGAATACAAATAGGTAAAGAAACTGTCAAAATATCCCTATTTGCAGACGACATGATCCTATACCTTAAAGACCCAAAAAACTCTACTTAGAAGCTCCTAGATATCATCAATAGCTACAGCAAGGTAGCAGGATATAAAATCAACATAGAAAAATCATTAGCATTTCTATAAACTAACAATGAGCAAACGGAAAAAGAATGTAAGAAAACAATTCCATTTACAATAGCCTCAAAAAAATCAAATACCTAGGTGTAAACCTAACAAAAGATGTGAATGACCTCTACATGGAAAACTATAAACTTCTGAAAAAAGAGATTGAGGAAGACTATAGAAAGTGGAGAGATCTTCCATGCTCATGGATTGGTAGAATCAACGTAGTAAAAATGTCGATACTCCCAAAAGTAATCTACATGTTTAATGCAATTCCCATCAAAATTCCAATGACATTCATTAAAGAGATTGAAAAATCTACCATTAAATTTATATGGAAACACAAGAGGCCACGAATAGCCAAGGCAATACTCAGTCAAAAGAACAATGCAGGAGGTATCACGATACCAGACTTCAAACAATATTACAAAGAATTAATGATAAAAACAGCATGGTAATGGCACAAAAACAGACATGAAGACCAGAGGAACAAATGGAGGACCCAGATATAAAGCCACACAACTATAACCAACTTGTCTTTGACAAAGGAGCTAAAAATATACGATGGAGAAATAGCAGCCTCTTCAACAAAAACTGCTGGGAAAACTGGTTAGCAGTCTGCAAAAAACTAAAATTAGATCCATGTATATCACCCTATACCAATATTGACTCAAAATGGATCAAGGATCTTAATATCAGACCCCAAACTCTTAAGTTGATACAAGAAAGAGTAGGAAATACTCTGGAGTTAGTAGGTATAGGTAAGAACTTTCTCAATGAAACCCCAGCATCACAGCAACTAAGAGATAGCATAGATAAATGGGACCTCATAAAACTAAAAAGCTTCTGCTCATCAAAAGAAATGGTCTCTAAACTGAAGAGAACACCCACAGAGTGGGAGAAAATATTTGCCAGCTACACATCAGAAAAAGGACTGCAAACCAGAATATATAGGAAACTTAAAAAACTAAATTCTCCCAAAACTAATGAACGAATTAAGAAATGGGCAAGTGAACTAAACTGAACTTTCTCAAAAGAAGAAATTCAAATGGCCAAAAAACACATGAAAAAATGCTCACCATCTCTAGCAATAAAGGAAATGCATATTAAAACCACACTAAGATTCCACCTCACCCCTGTTAAAATAGCCATCATCAGCAACACCACCAACAACAGGTGTTGGCGAGGATGCGGGGAAAAAGGAACCCTCTTACACTGTTGGTGGGAATGTAAACTAGTACAACTACTCTGGAATAAAATTTGGAGGCTACTTAAAAAGCTAAATATTGATCTACCATATGATCCAGCAATACCACTCTTGGGGATATACCCAAAAGACTGTGACACAGGTTACTCCAATGGCACCTGCACACCCATGTTTATTGCGGCACTATTCACCATAGCCAAGTTATGGAAACAGCCAAGATGCCCCACTACTGACGAATGGATCAAGAAAATGTGGTATCTATACACAATGGAATTCTATGCAGCCATGAAGAACGAAATGTTATCATTCTCTGGTAAATGGATGGAATTGGAGGACATCATTCTGAGTGAGGTTAGCCTGGCCCAAAAGACCAAAAATCGTATGTTCTCCCTCATATGCGGACATTAGATCAAGGGCAACACAACAAGGGGATTGGACTTTGGGCTCATGATGGAAGTGAGAGCACACAAGGGAGAGGTGAGGATAGATAAGACACCTAAAGAATTAGCTAGTTTTTGTTGTCCACAGCACAGAGAAACTAAAGCAGATACCTTAAAAGCAACTGAGGCCAATAGGAAAAGGGGACCAGGACCTAGAGAAAGGTTAGATCAAAAAGAATTAACCTAGAAGGCAACACACACGCACAGGAAATCAATGTGAGTCAATGCCCTGTATAGCTATCCTTATCTCAACCAGCAGAAACCTTTGTTCCTTCCTATTATTGCTTATACTCTCTCTTCAACCAAATTAGAGATAAGGGCAAAATAGTTTCTGCCGGGTATTGAGGGGGTGGTGAGGAGAGGGAAGGGGTGGAGTGGGTGGTAAGGGAGGGGGTGGGGGCATGGGGGAGAAATCACCCAAGCATTGTATGCACATACGAATAATAAAACAATTAAAAAAGTTATTTTACCTACATTTATTCCTTCAAAACATACTTATTTATGACCAACTCAAGACCAGGTACTTTTATGGATCACCAAGTGCACATGGATAAATGAAAAAGTAGAAAATTCCTCACAAAAAAGAAAAAAATACACAGCAATCAAATAAGACATAATAGCATATATATAAAGTTACAGTTATACAAGATAATTAAGTTCCAGAGATCTGCCACAGTTAACAATAAGATATTGTATGCTTAAGAATTTCTTGCCTGGCACAGTGGCTCATGCCTGTAATCCTAGCTACTCAGGAGGTTGAGATGGAAAGGATTAAGATTCCAGGACAGCCCAGGCACCCATCTCAAGCAATAAAAAGTTGAACACAGTAGCTCATGCCTATCATCCCAGGTACATGGGACGCATAAATAGGAGGATTGCAGTCCAGGCAGGCCTAGGCATAAATGAGACTCTATTGGAAAAATAACTACAGCAAAAAGGGGTGGAGGGATGGCTCAAATGGTAGAGCACCTGCCTAGCCAGTGCAGGACTTTGAGTTCAAACACAATAAAACACACACACACACAGAATTTCTTAAGCAGGTGGACCTCATCTGTTCTTACCACTCAAAAAAAATTATAAAGGACATAAGGAAACTTTTGGATCCAATTGATCTGTTACATAGATAGTGATGATGGTAACATGAGTGTATATGTATGTCCAAACTCATCAAATTTTATACATTAATTGTGTGCAGGATTTGCATACTAATTATACCTTGATGAAGCTGAGGTGAAAAATAAAATGGCAACATAAAAGCATGATTTCAGAAAATGATAAGTGTATGAAGAAAATAATGTAAGAAAAATGGATAGAGAGCAATTGGGATGACTATTAAACTGGGAAATGAGCAGACTCTTTAAAGGCTAATTTGGCCCTGGATATCAATTGTTTTATAAATTTTAATATTTATTCAAAACTTTTTACTTTAAAATAATTTATGCCTTGCATGAAGTTGCAAAATCATTCATGTTGATCTATGTAAAATTAATAACAACACAGCAAGGGAAATAAATCAACAGAATGAAAAGGCAGCCTACATAACGGGAGAAAGTGTTCATAAACTATGTATCTGATAAGGGGTTAGTTTCCAAATAGCAAGAAAACTAATAACATGATTTCAAAATGGGCTAAATACTTGAATAGATATTTCTTTAAAAGATGAAGTACAAATAGCCAACAGGTATATGAAAAGATGCTCAAAACCACTGTCAGGAAAATGGAAAGCAAACCCACAGTGAGGGATGACTTCACACCTGTCAGGATAGCTACTATCAAAAACCCAGAAAGTGTTGGTAAGAAAGTGTAGAATCCTTGTACATTAGTGAGAAGAACATAAAATAGTGCTGCTACTCTGCCAAATGTTAAGGAGGACCCTCAGAATGTTAAAATTACAATTGGCATGGTGGGACATGTCTGTAATCCCAGCACTTCAGGATGCTGAAGCAGGAAGATCATGAGTTTGAGGCCAGATTGGGCTACATAGAAAAAATCTTTCTGGGGAAAAAAGTCAAAAATAAAGTATTATCTGCCAATCCCACTTCTAGGCATTCATCCAGAAGAGTTCAAACAACTAATGGGAGAGGGAGGGTAAAAGAAGGAAGTTAAGAAGTTGAATATGGTTGGTGTACTTCTTATACAAGAATGAATATAGAATTTTTTATTGTTCATTTATTCACATGTGCATACATTGTTTGGGTCATTTCTCCCCCCTGAGCCCCACCCCAACCCTTTTCCCCCAAACCCCTCACTTTCAGGCAGAACCTGTTCTGCCTTATCTCTAATTTTGTTGAAGAGAAGACATAAGCATAATAAGAAAGACAAAGTGTTTTTGCTAGTTGAGATAAGGATAGCTATACAGAGAGATTCCTAGCATTGCTTTCATGTACAAATGTGTTACAACCCAAGGTGATTCATCTCTAACTGATCTTTACACTCGTTCCTGATCCCCTTCTCGTGTTGACCTCTATCACTTTAAGGTTTCTGTATTAGTTCCTCTGGAGTGAGGACATCAAACACTTTCATGTTTTAGGTTTTCTACTTATCCCCATACCTCCTGTATGTGATATGTGCTCTCCCCTTGTCATGTGACCCAAATCCAACAACATTGCTGTATTTGCCCCGGATCTAAAGTCCGCATATGAGGGAGAACATGTGATGAATACAGAATTTTAAAACCTGTTGAAATCACCATAAGGGGATTAAAGTAGAAAGGAGAAAAACAGAAGGCATGAATCAATACAAATTATAATACATATATGCATGGAAATGTCACAATGAAACACTGTGGATAGCTACCTTATACAAACAAAAATGTCATCTTTTTTTTTTTTACAAAAATAGAGAACAGGAGAGTAGAACAGGTCCTGCCTGAGGGTTTGGTATGAGTGGGAATGGGGAGGATGTGGAGAGAGGGTGTAGGTGGGTGAATATGGACCAATATTGTGTATACCTGTATGTAAATGGAAAAATGAGACCTGTTGAAACTATTCCAGGAATGAGGGGAGGGAGGATAAAGGAAAACGATGGAGGATTGAATTCAACTATGATATATTGTAAAAACTTTTGTAAATGTCACAATATACCCCTAAAATAACAGTAATTAAAAAAAGAATTCAAACAAGATATCCAGGAGGTCTTAACACTCCCACATTCATAGTACACTATTATGCTATTTTCATACGTGAAGATGTGGAATCAACCTAATGTTATTTTGCGGTACTGGGGCTTGAACTCAGGGCCTACACCTTGAGCCACTCCACCAGCCCTTTTTTGTGATTTTTTTTTTGAGATAGGGTCCCACAAACTATTTGCCTGAGCTGGCTTTGCATCATGATCCTCTTGGTCTCTGCCTCCTAAGCATCTAGGATCACAAGTGTGAGCCACTGGCAACCAACCTTAATTTTAATGGTCAAATGAATGGAGGAATAAAATGTAAATTAAGACAAACACAGAAAGACAATGTTTCCATTTACATAAAGTATCTAAAAATAGTCAAACTAATAGAAGTAAAGAATAGAATGGTAGTTGTGGGGGGCGGTGAAGAAAAAATGGGGAGTTGCTAATCAGTAAGTATAAAATTTCAGTTATGCATGACAACTTCTAGATATCTCCTACTTATAATTGTGTCTATAAAGAGTAATGAAGGGAGTAAATTTGATCAAAGTACATGGTGTGCATGTATGGAAATATTATAATGAAACCACTGTACAATATACTCTAATAAAAAGAAAAATATAAATGATCATATTATGATTTTAAAAAGGTTGTGCCTATAACTAACAATACTCTGTTACTCTTTAAAAAAATCTGTCAAGGTAGATAACATAGTGTCCTTACCAATGAAACAAAATGAATTATTCAATTATTTTTTTAAAAAAAAAGGAAGTCGAAAACATAGTGGAACACTCACGATTGCTGCACCTGGATTTCCCCAGTGATAACATGTTATGTAGTCATAGTAAAGTATCAAAACCAGGAAACTGACACAGGTATAATATTATTAAACTACAGGACTTATTTCAATTTCTCAGTTTTTACTTGGACTCACTGGTGATTTTGGTGTGTAATACTATGAAATTTTATCTTGTTTAGATTCAGGTAATAGCCATCACAATCAGGATACAGAAGTGTTCCATCACCAGAAAAACTATGTCATCAAACTCCTCTATAGTCTTATCTCCCCCAACTCAAACTTCTGGCAACTCTGATCTGTTCATCATCACTTTAATTTTGTTACGTTGAAAATATTACATATATGGAATAATAGAGTATGCAACCTTAAGAGATTGATTTTTCTCCATTTACCATAATACCATAGAAATACATCCACATTTTTGTGAGTATCAATAATGAAGTTCTCTTCGTGGCTGAGTAGTACTCCTATTACATGGATGAACACATGTCTTTACACATTCACCCTCTGAAGGACATTTAGGTTGTTTCCAGTTTTGAAATAATACAAATGAAATTGCTATAAACATTTTTGTACTAGATTTTTTGTAGATATTTTTGTTTATTTCAGTAGGGTTAATATCTGGGATTGTGATTCCTAGGTCCTATTGCAAGTCCATGATATAACTTTAAAAGTAACTGTGAAACTATTCTCAGAGGGTTGTACCATTTTACATTTCTGCCAGACATGTATGAGAGAGCAAGGTGTTTCATATTCCACCATCATTTGGTGTTGCTACTATCTTCTATTTTAGATATTCCAGTAGATATCTACTCATTCATGGCTTTAATTTACATTTATCTAATGACTAATAATGTTGAACATAGTGTTATGCATTTATTTGCCTCTGGTAGGTTCTCTTTGATTATGTGTCTGGTCAAATCTTTTTCCCACTTTTGAATGGGGTTGATAGGGCTGGTAGAGAAGCTTAAGTGGTAGAGCACCTGCCTAGCAAGCACAAGGCCCTGAATTTAAACACTAGTACTGCAAAAATGTGATTACATTTTCAGTTATTTTTATATATTAGATACAAAATCTAGGTCAGGCATGTGGCTGGTGAATTTTTCTTATAATTAGTGACTTGTATTGTCATCTTTACAAGAGATTCTCTCACAGAAAAAATTTTTTCTTTTCTTTTTGCAGTGGTGGGGATTGAACCCAGGGCTTCACACATGCTAGGCAAGAGCTCTACCTTTAAGCTATACCCCCAACTCTAAAATAGTTGATAAAGACCAGTTTATCCTTTTTTCTTGTATGGATTGCATTTTGGTATCTGAGAACTCTGCCTAATCCAAACATGAAGGTTTTATCCTGTGTATTCCTGTAAGAGTTTTATTGTTTTACAGTTTATATTTAGCTCTCTAATCAATTTTGAGATAATATTTGCATAACATGTGAGCTTTGTATGGAGGTTTCTTTTTAAGTCCATGGGTATCTATCTAATTGGCCATGTTTTGAAGCATTGAATTGCTTTTTTACCCTTAATGAAAATTAGTTACATGTTCTTATATTGGATCAATTTCTGTTTCATTGATCAATGTGTCTGTTTATTTTTCTATGAGACACTGTCCTGTGTTCATATATTTAATAATTTTATTTCTAAGAATCTATTGATAAGAAAGAAAGAAAGAAAGATAAGAATTCTCCATAAGACAAAGATCTATGTGAAAAATGCACATGTAAGGATATTCACTGCAGCAATTTTAACATATTCAGGATCTAGAAGAAATCTAATGTCTAAAACAATAGGAAATTGGTTAAAGATTTCAGATTCCAGCAAAATAGTTCACTTAGCTATTGAGGAAACTCCTTCCCTATAAAATGTAGTGATATTGGATAAACATAATACATTCAATATACAGATTGCCTCAAACCCTGTGAACTCTCTGGGAAATAGACTTAAAGAATTTCCTGAGATGTTGATTTTTCTGTAGATCCAGATATGTTAATAGCCCAAAGAGTCTTGATTCAAATTCATACGAAGGAATAGGTGACAATAGCTTTACACACTCATGGTTGGACACAGAAGTTGAGATGTGAGAATAAAGCTAAGATCTTTGACTGTGATCTCAGTAAATGGGAAATAAAAAATTTTCCATGTGCCTACTCAGTGACATGACAATAAATCTTCACAGAGAAATTAAATTCCTGCAACTGGGACCCACAGAGACAGAGTCTACTTATTCTAAACTCGGAATCTAGAATCTAGCAAGCCAACAAATAAACATAAATATTTTTACTAGGCCTTTGACATTCTGAACTGCCTAGGGAGCCTAAGAGGAACAAATGCAAGCTCTCTAGAGAAATAACTCGGGCCACAAGGGATTCCTCAAAATATAAATAAATAAATAAATAAATAAATAAATAAATAAATAAAGCTATCCTTAAGATGACCTAACAAAAGCTAAAAAAAAATAGAGGAAACCATCAACCATGAAAAAAAAATCAGCAGACACTACAAATGAAAATTAGCAGTCCAGTAATTTGGGAGAAAGCCTACAGACTTTTCTGTTATGAATCTATAACCACAATGTACAATATAAACATAATGCAGGCTATAAGTATGAATCATCTATGTCAACTGAATTTCCACATTAAAACATAAAAGAAACAGGTAAAACTCTTTTAAACAACATACTTTAACATTGCTTTATTCTTTTTATTTTAACTTTTACATCATATTTTTTCAAACTCAGGCTTTGAAATCCAGTACATATCTTATGCTTATAGCACACCTTCATTTGGACTAGCCATATTTCAAGTGCTCAATAGCCATGTGTGGCTAATGGCTACCACATTGTATAGTGCAAGTCATGAAATAAGCACGCATACTATGAGTCATATGACTCATTTATTCAACCATGATATTCACTGAGCACTTGCAATGTAACAGACACTAGAAAAACTACAGTACACTCAATGACAAAGCCACTGCTTTCATGGGACTTAAGTAACTATGCATTTGGAGGAGAAGGAGTGAACATGGACAAACAAATAATTAACTAGAAAAAATACATTATATTTGATGGTGATATGGGAGGCAGAGAAAATAAAGCAGGGCCATATTGATAAAGACTGATATTATATGTGTGTGGTATAAGGGGTGTGGGAGTATTATTTTATATGAGATGATGAATGAATGCCCTACTAATAAGGTAATATTTGAACATGGACTTGTAAAACAAGAACTAAATACTATAGAAGACAGGCCAGCCTTGGCAAAAAGCAAGATTCCATCTCAAAATAGCCAGAACAAAGAGGACTGGAGGTATGGCTCATACAGTAAATCACCTGTGAAGCAAGCACAAAGCCCTGAGTTTTAACCCCAGTAGAGGAAAAAAAAAGAAAAAGAACAACAAAAAGAACCTCAATGTGTGGATTAAACAGGATTAGACATAGGAGAAAGGATTAGGGCTTAATTCAGAAAATAAAGGTTAATAAATATTTGAAAAGCTTTATAGCTATGAAATAATTATATTCTATATAAATGACCAAAAAAAGCTTTCCAAAGTTATGAGCCTATTTTAGAAAATACCTCCATCAGCACTGTCAAATCAAAATATGTGAGTTATTTAGATTATTGTGTTTTCTAATAGCCACATTAAAAGTTAAAAATAAATGAAATTAGTTTAAATAATATTCCTTAGTAGCAACTGAATATTTAACCCAATATTTGCAAAATATTATTGTAGTATGTGTCATTAGCCACTTGTCGCATGATTAGTTACATGTAACTAGTGGTTACTATATTAGATAGTACAGATCTAGATGCTGCAAAAGTTACTACAGACAACCTTTTAAATGCTTACACTAGGCAGATTAAACCAAGAAACTACAAATGAAAGAAGCAACTTATGCTTTGGACATCCTAGGAAATTTTTGCCTTTCCCAAGAAATTCTACTTCTTTGGTTTTTGTAACTATGCAAGTATTGAACAATATGACCTTGGGATAATTCAGTCAATGAGACAATATTTCAATCCTGAAGAAAGACATATGGAAAGGGAGAACTGAATGGGAGACACAGTGAAACACAAAAGAGTAAGAGGGACAGAAAGAGAAAGAATGAGTTTGCTAGTCCTTGTATGTACACATACACACACACACACACACACACACACACACACACACACACACACACACAGAGGAGTAATGGCAAATTGGTTGGGAAAGAAAGAGGGGAAGGAGGGATGGAGAAGAGGAAAGGCTCTTCTTTTCAGTCAAGATGAGAAACTGAACATAGGTCCTCCTTGTACCCCTGGGAGCAGTATGGTCCACCATTTCAACTTGTACCTCCAAAAGCACAATTCAATGTCAGAGAACGTCACTGACTGCAGTGAGAATGGCTTGAAACCATGAACATGAATCTATCCATTTCTCCCTTTAGTCAAAGCTCCACATCTCCAGGGAGATCAGTCTTGAAATTGATGATTCTGGAAAGTAAATGAAGGAACTGAACTAAGAAGCAGCATGGGGTGGTAGCAGAGTTGTACCCTACCAGCAACTTACAGAGGTAGAGTGTGATTAACTGACTTTGCCTGAGAAATCTCTGAAAAAAAGCTAGATCCTAAAACCTGCATATCTCAGTTAAGAAATACATACTACATGTACACTAAAATGATGGACACAAATATCAAGATGATCTGTTTTTTGACTTGGTTACATGTTTGACAACTATTGATTTAATTGACAAGTATATACTCCTCTTCGATAACATTCTAAAATGTGATGTGAGTTTATTTGGTGTTTCTAAG
Source organism: Castor canadensis (assembly GCF_047511655.1). Classification (NCBI taxonomy): domain Eukaryota; kingdom Metazoa; phylum Chordata; class Mammalia; order Rodentia; family Castoridae; genus Castor; species Castor canadensis. Next base: position 122,819,429 of record NC_133405.1, on the reverse strand, counting down.
ATCCCTGGACTTTAAGTAAGGGCATTGTTTGAAGAGGCAAAGTAACATTAGTTTTTTAAAAGCCTCATTGGAAGTCTTTATCCTGAGTCTGGCTCTATTTTTAAATAGTAACATGGCTCAACAAACTATCCTCTCAGTTTATTACATGTAAAAATGACCAACTGGAAAATAGAGTTTATTCCAGTAATATAAACTATGATTCAACTTCTACAGAAATAAGTTATTTCATTTTACTCTGTACAGAGTCACATGGAATCAGAACAGTTCTATTCAGAAGGCCACTCTAGATCTCTGTAGATCTTTCCACTGTAAAGCAACTAAAGAAGTTCAGAAGCAATGGGTTCTCTAGAAACAAAATGAATTTCAACTGTCCCCCTTCAGTCAATTAATATCCCTTATGAGTATGAGAGTTTGTAATTGCTTTTTGCACAATGTATAAGCATAAAACTTTACAATAATTTACTTTTGAAACACGTGGTCAAGTAAATTCACAAATAATCTTGAGCAAATTAAAATATATTTATGTTCAGAAACAGTTTCTAAACAGTTCTTTCTCAACACCATTGATGGAGCATCAGGCTGGCTATATAAAGGCTCCTATCTACCCAGTGAGATAGGACACTGTAAGAATTGATACAAACTCTAACAGACACGCTTTCAAGTAGAAGACCACCTGCAATGTCTGTGGCACACCCATATTTGGGCGAAGAAAATGAGTAAAAGAATCAACAAAAGGGGCAGTGATGAAGCAACCAGAGATATATGAAAACATGTTTACCAGAGAAACCAAGAGAGAAATGAAAGAATTATTTGGGAGGCATCCACCAAGTGCCAGGCACTTTACCTATGTGTTAATAGTCAATTCCAGCAAAACTCATTTGAGTCATGTGGTTAATTATTTATAGTGTTTTAGACATGGGAACTAAGGTCAAAGAGGAAATTGAAACCCATTCAGCAATATACAAAAACAAAATGACAAATTCAGGATTCCAATTAGTTGCAAGGTTCCAAATGCCATGATATTTTCATTTTGAGGAGGAATAATCACTAGTGATTAAGCACTGCTCCATTATCAAGATGAAATGGCCTAGGATTTGGCAATTGGAAGATTTTGAGACAGTAATGGGGATGGGACTAACATTTCAAGTAGACATGGTTGAGTAGGGGATGAAGAGGTGGAAAACATGTTGGAGACTGGGGAAGAGAAAGAGAAGAGAGATGATACATGCAGAAGAGATCTGATCTGAAGATGCCATATTTCACTGTGTTTTCAATACTGAGTATTCTAATAGTTTTTGTGATTTCATGACTGAATGAGTGTTAAAGAAGGAAGGCTCTTGCCAGTCATCTGACCCCTTAACTGATAGATAAGGAAATAGTTGTGCAGAAGTTAAATCAAAGGCCCAGATGGCAGAGTCTCCTGCAGAAGTGGGTGGACAAACTCAAGTCTCTTGACTCCTGATTTGATGTTTTGGAAGGTATTGTCTATGGCACAGTAGTTCATCCAATCTTCTTGCTAAGTCTAGCTCACACTTGGTTCACATAGATTTTGCCTGAACTGAATGTCCTCTAACCTCTAATCTCCATTTACCATAGTCCACACAGATTTCCTACAAGGAGCAATAGCAGAGAAATGATTTCCAATATATACCTTTGAGAATGCGTAATTCTCAGGATTATATAATTTTCTTTCCTGAGCCTCAGTATTCAAGGAACCCACTATGTTATTTAGCACATAATTTTGATATTATCTATCAATTGTTTTAGTTACCAGCTCTTTTTGCTGTCCTCTAGAACTTAAAATTCCTGGAAGGTAGAGATCATTTTGTTTGTTTTTTTTTTTTAAGCTAACACAGTATAAAGTATATGTTAGACACAGAATGCTTATTTTTGGAAGACTAATATGAATATACAAATGTAAGAACTATTTGGAACAAATTTTCCAAACATATGTTTTTAAGAATTCATGATTCAATTGCCCCATGGAAAATACTGTGTGAAATCCAATTACTTTCACATTTAGGCACCTTCTTCTTAATTGAGGATTCAAATTGCCAATTCTTAATGTAGTAAGACAAAATTAAAGAGGAATTCAGGTAAAATTTTGAATATATTATCTATTTCTTAGTTTAAAACTTTCTAATAGTAAAAAAAAAGTCATTATAGAAAATATGGAGCAATTCAAAACTGAAACGTAGAAGAAAAAGTCACTAATCCAATAGCCAGGATAACTGTAGCTGACATCTTATTTCCTTTTATTTTTTTACCCATAAATTTACACGTATTTTTACACAACATGGGTGAAAATGCATGTGAAGTTTGGATATATTGCTTCATTTAACATTACATAGTAAGTATTCCTCCTTCTATGTTACCAAATATCCATCAAAACCATCATTTTGAAGTATGAATAATAAGTCATAATACAAATTGGGACATTTAAACCATCTTGGCACTGTTGATTATTTAAGTTGTGCAGTTTTCATTAGTACACTTTTGTAAGTACAATCTTTGTATATAAATCTCTTGCTAAAATTTCTAACCATTCTCTTAGACCAGATTCTGAGAAGTTGAATTACAAGGTAACTGAAGTTTAATTCTATTTTTGTTTGTAAAAATACATAAAAATTGAGTTTACATGTTCAAACACTTCATTCACAGATGATGGCTAAAACATAATTATGTCAATATTTTTCTCCAACTGATAATGGCAAACCTGATCATTTATTTGGTACCTAATTTATGGAGTACTATTTTTCAATACATTTTCATTTTAAGTATCTTACAATGATGACAATGGTAATAAAAAATCACTAATCCATTTCCTTTGAGTTATTTTGCTATCATCAATGGGAAGGGTATAAATAAGCAGGTATGTTTGATCTGATTCACTCTTTTCGTGTATGTATTTTAGGACTATGAGGTTAGAGGGCCAAATTGTGGCTATGAAACTGTCTTTCTATGTGATTCATGCCAGATTCCACAAATGTCACCATTCTAGCCTTCTTCTCAGTCATTCTTCATAACTTATTACCATCTACAGTATGTGAAAATGATGTTACCATCAGAAATAGCATTCACTATATACAAAAAAGGTCAATAACCAGCTTGTTTTGATATATATCAGAAGCCTATTTTATCCAGGGACACAGTTTATTTGCCTCCAAAAATCCATTTTCAGGGGAATCCTACAGGCTAAATCAAAATTATTCTAGTTAGGCAAAGAAAATAACTTCAGCTACAATTTGCCATACAGTATTCAAAGCACATACATGTTTGCAACCAAGTCCTCACAAACATTATCCATATTGCTACTCTGTCTGAGGACAAGTGTGAGATGCTCTTATACCTAATTACTAGATTCAGAATGTAACTTGCAATTATACACAAAGAATTAATGGCTTTTCAAGGTTGCAAATGTCAATATTAAAAAAGGTATTTGCCTTAATATTGAACTCAATGATTTTTCTAGTTATAAAAATAACATTTATTGCAGAAGCTTTAGAAAAGCATTAATAAAAAATTAAATTATCTCTAATTCCATAACCTAATGACACTATTGTTATTTTTTGTTATTCTGTGTATTTTATTTTTGTTTCAGCTATTTCCCTTCATTCTATGTATGTGTATTTAATTGGAGCTATACCGTATGTACTCTTTTGCAATTGCTTTTATATTTATTAGTGCATTATGAATTATTCTACATATCACATACATATTCCCTTTAATTATTCATAATCATATTTTCATTTGGTGACATGATATTACATTGTTAAAATACAGTATCTAACCAATACTATATTTTGGAATTAGATTATCTATGTTCTACAATTATAAATAATACTGTTGCCATCAATTTACATATCTGTTTCTTTAAAGTAAATTTCTAGAAACATACTTGTAAGATTAAAAAGGTACAAATTGTTTAAAGGATTTGGATACCTTTTTCTATCTTTCTGTTTAAATAAATATCTCGGTTGCCACTCAAACTATGTAGTGGTCAGCTGCAGCATATAGTGTTGCTACTCTACCCATAACTTCTAGCCTACACCAGACTGTTTCCATGCCTAGTTTCTTACATCTCTTTACAGATCATGCTCCTGCCCCAGAATCCAGCTCAGTCTACTGGTTGGGCAGTCAAGAAGTGTGCAGAGCACAGGGCCCCAAGAATTAGTCTCAACAGCTAAAGTGACAGGAGTTTGTATACAAAGTACCTCTTTATGGGCCAACTCTGAGTTGTATTCCACACAGTCTCTTGATGATCCAGAGTAGGACTGAGCTCCAGTTGACACAAGAAACTGCTCATTGTTTGTCCCTATATTGACTTTATTCTCTTTCTTGTCTCACTTTCACAATGCCTCAGAGTGCTTCCTGGAATTACTTCTCAATAAAATACCTGCATCCAAATCCCTGTTCAAGGGTCTGTTTCTAAGGAAGCTAACTAGAATAACCTCCCACTTTTTCTTACTATTAGTTTCAGGTTTATTTTAAAGCTGGAAAAAGATTAACATAGATTGATAAGCTGCAGAATATATGTAAAGACTTAAATGTACAATTCTAGAGGACTATGTAGTGGTGGGAAAAGGAGAATATCATAAACCAATAAATTGGATAGCTTAAAATAATTTTAATTAGCCTGAAGTTGAGCAAAATTGCCTTTACTCAACACAGAAATTGAACTAAATATTTACATAATTCCCTATATTTTAGAAAATAAAAATATCTGACAACTTGAATAGCCAGACAATATTATGAAAGGTCTTAAGATCCTTTTCCTTGCTTAGGAGTTAAGGGACTCCAATTCAAAGTGTAGGTGTCTTGGTTATATTCAGAAAACATACTTTTTTGTTATGTGAGTAATTCCTAGATGACTAATACCCTAAGAAGTGAAAGGGAGAAGAATTTCAGGGGAGGAAAGTGGTAAGAACTGAAGATGTTCCCTGACCAGATAGACTTCTATGACAAGCTACATAGAAATATAGGGGGTGGTGTTTGTTGCTTGGGAAGAAAGAACACATACACAGAATCAAATTCTAATCATGAGTGTCATCCAAAAGAACTTTCTGTGATGATGGAAATTTTCTATATCTGCATGTCCCAGTGTACTATCACTTGCCACATGTGATTACTGTGCACTTAAAATATGACTAGTGTGATGAGTGCAACTAAGGAAAGAACATTTCAATTTTAATGAATTTAAATTTAAATAGCCACATGTGGCTAGCAATTAGTCTCACACAGCTAGGAAATTGCAGGGCTGGGAATTAAACCAGAGCCCATGCTTTTAATCACTGGACCACACTGGCTCTTAGGATTTCAGAGTTATTAGAAAGGACTATTTCCAGTCATCAAACGTATACTAAAAAAGCAATGCTAAATCATGTGTCTTGTCACAAGAAAAGGTAGACTTCCTGAGTCTTTTCTGCTGAAAAAGAATCTGGGAAACACTGTGTGCCTTGATATTCTAAATAGACCATTTCTACCTAAAAATATACTGTAGCATCAAATGTGAAAGAAATCTTTCTTTCTGATCTCAACTAATATGTTCCAAGATGAATGACATCTATTTTTATTACTCTGGTTTGGAAAAAAAAAAAGGATAACTTAGACAAGAAGTTCTTTTTCTCTGATCTCTACTCTGTTCTTCTATCACACACTTTTTATTTGAACTTTCATTGTAGGAATGCAGAATTAGCAATGGAAATCCACAAAAAGATTTTAAAAAGAGGAACATGTTACATTTTTTGGTGGGGGCAAAAGGATGGTCAGGTGGCAAGGTGACAAGAAAAGTATATCACAATTTAAAAGAAAATGCAATGTCAAAGGTGGAATGCTTGCTGAGTAGAATTGAAATATATTTGTAAACTCTAGACATCCTACTATTGAGGAAATTGTGAATTTTAATGTTGAACCTTGGCAGTACTTGACGAAGCCAGTTCAAGGGGTTGGAAAATCCTTCAACATAAGTATAATAGACTTGTTGGATATAGATGCTTGGGCAATCTTACCAACTAGCTATATTTTCTATTATTTTTATTAGTGTATATTAATTGTACAAAGGGATTTCCATTGTGATATTTCCATACATGCATATAATGTACTTTGATCAAATTAACACCTCTATTACTATTTCTCATCCCCCCTCTTCCTGTTTCAAAACAATTTCAACAGGTTTCATTATTCAATTTTCATACATGCATATGAAGTACTTTGATCATATTCACTCCCCCTTTTAGCTTCTCCTTTCACTCTTTTTCCTTCTGCTGGTTCCCATGCCCAAACAGTCCTCCTATTTTAACCTCATGTCACTCATTTTTTAAGGACTAAATTCCACATATGAAATAGAACATACATTTGTCTTTCTCAGTCTGGCTTATTACACTTAATATGATATCTCTAGCTCTATTCATTTTCCTGCAAATGACACAAATTTCATTCTTTATGAATAAAATGGGCTGAATAATAGTCCATTGTATGCATATGTGCATGTATGTATAATACACACACACAGGTATGAATATATCACATTTTCCTTATCCAATCATCATCTGATAGACACCTAGGCTGGTTCCATAGTTTGGTAATGGGAATAGTGCTATATAAACATGGGTGTGCAGGTATCTCAATTGTATACTGACTTAGATTCCTTTGGATCTATTCCCAGGAGTGGTAGAGTAGGATCATATAGTAGTCCTATTTTTAGGAGTCTCCATGGTGGCTGCACTAATTTACATTCCCACCAATGGTGTAAGGGTTACTTTCTCCCCTCTCCTTGCCAACATTTGTTGTTCATTTTCTTGATGATTGCCATTCTGACTAGAATAAGATGGAATTTCAGTGTTGTTTTGATTTGCATTTCTGTTATGGCTAACAATGTTGAACATTTCCTTATGTATTTATTGGCCATTTGTACTTCTTTGAGAACTGTCTGTTCAATTCATTTGCCCATTTATTAATTGGATTGTTTGGGGGGGGTTTTGGTGTTTAAATTTTTAGGGTTTTTTTTTTTTTACATCATTGGGGTTTGAACTCAGGGCCTCACATTTACTAGGTCAGTGCTCTTGCCACTTGAGCCACTCTGCGAGCCCAAATTTTGAGTTCTTTATATATTCTGGATAGTAATCCTTTATCTGATGAATAGCTGGCAAAGATTTTCTTCCATTATGTAGATTGTCCTTTAATTCTGCTATTTCCTTTGCTGTACAGAATTTTAATTTGATATGATCCCATTTGCCAATTCTTAGTCTTATTTCCTGAGCAATTGGAGTCCTAATCAGAAAGGTGTTACTTTTGCTTGTATCTTCAAGGGTTTTCCTATAGTAATTTCAAAGTTTTAGGTCTCTGAATTTATTTTTGTACAGGGTGAGAGATACATGTCTAGTTTCAATTTTCTATATGTAGACATTCAGTTTTCCCAACACCATTTGTTCAAGAGACTGTCTTTTCTCCAATGTATGTTTTTGATGACTTTGTCAAAAACCAGATGGGTTGAAAGGATCTGCCATTTACTCCCAGCTTCTTCATTTAGGATTATAAAAGGGACTAAAAAAGTTCTTTATAGGGATTAATAGAAGGTAAACTCTGTACTAAATAAAGCGAATTGTAAAAAGTTTCTAGGAACAGTATATGGCTGATCTAAATGGATTCAGAAACTTTCAAAGAAATATCACAATATGCAGACAAGTTAACAAATCATAATATATGTCAGTGAGAAAGTAGGACAAGAGAAAAAGGACCTTAACTAGTCACAGGAGGTGGTCTGCAGGAAGATATTTGGTACAGAGTGAGCAATAAATAGGAGGGAAGAATTTTTAAAAATGTATTATTCAACCTGTAGCCTGTTTTATTTTTGTCAAATTGAGGGCAGGCCATAACCCTTTCCACCTACTACAGCCCAGATGAGAACAGGTAAAGCATTGAAACAGAGCACAAGCAGCAGACAGGAAATATAGAGAGGAACAAGCCCTCTCTGGGATAGCAAATAATAAATGTTCTGCGAAGGACACAAAGGAAGATCCAGCAGTAGATGAAGGATCTGTGGATTAGGAAAGACAGAGCATCAGTACTTAGAGCTATAGAAAGATAGCTGAAGATGTGTATAAAGAGTAAGCTTTAAGAAAAATTAGAAAAGAAAAAGGAAAGAAAAAAAGAAAAATTTGATGCAGATGTTTGCAGATACTACTAAAACCTAATTAAAGGAAATGGCAATCTGATGCAGACAAGGTTAGACACTAGAATGAAAAAGAGCAGAGTATTTGCATAGCACTAGGTCACTGACATTTCTTTTCAACTACTTCATTAAGGATTTCACCAAAACTTAGTGGGAATAATTTAAGGGGAATATCAAAACTAAAATGTATGCTACCTGGGTAATGTATTTTAATATAATTCTATGGCTATTATAACCAACACACACACACACACACACACACACACACACATTATTTAAGTCACTGTTTGACTGTCTCATTCTCATCAATAGCATAGATACTGTCATTTTAAACTAATCCTTTCTGTTGTCTTCATCCTGTCCTAATCCTATGACTAGGGAATGTTAAGAGCAGATATTCCAACTAAAGGCCTCCAATGGCTGTTGCCTTCAAAATTCTGTTGGTCAGAGAGGAAAAATAAGTCAAATAACAAATCTATTGATGTATCTGGAATTTCTGTCATATGGTAGGTTCTCAGGATAAGTTATGAATGATTCAATCTATTAGTAAATGGTACTTTAATAAAACTTACTCTTCATTGATCACACCATGTGAGTTATTTATACATATTTTACTACAACCTACACATAGGGTAAGTCTCAGAAAATATTGTATTCTTCATTTGGACAAAATCAATTATTTTGAATCCTCTCAAAATAAGGAATATGTAGGTATTCAAGTCCTAGAATTCCTATGCACCTGATCACAATGTCAAATCTTAATTTGTGTCATATATTCTCTGACCTGGAAAGTATTCTGCCTATCATGAGGCATCACAGGACCAAGACCCTTGAAATCTCCTTCAGCATGAATTCTTCATCAGGAATGAAGGATCTTCTTGTGGCAATATAATGCAAGTATATGAAATGGATTAAAGATAGTTCAAGTTAGATCAATATACATTGCATGCTAAAAATATGGGAGGCATCATCCTATTCTATATGAATACTATTTGCAATTCTGGATAACATATTTTAAATGAGAAAATGAAAAACGATTTTGTAGAGAAGACACTGTCAGAATATCAAGGGGACTTTACATTTTATGTTATATGGAAAGCTTAAAGGAAGTGATGATTTGACCCTTTCCTCTCAAAAATTTTCCAAATTTTAGTAAGTGACATTGTTATTCACTCAAATGCCAAAAGTATAAGATTCAATCAGTACTTCTTTCTTCACCAATACATTAAATATCAATATTAATATTAATCATATTAATACCAATGTAATTACTGCTAATAGTAGCTCAAAGCTAGCATTTCTTCTGTCAGACTCTGTACTAGGAGCTTTATAATCTCATGCTTAATTTTCATAGCTATAGGTTCCATCTTTCAGTTTATGAATTTGAGACTCAGACATATTAATATAGTTCCACATAATGGTAGAGCTAGGATTTAAACTCAAGTTTGTCAGATTTCACAACCTGAGCCAAGTCCTGTCATTACAGTCTCCAAAGTATCTTATCTCTACCCATTTCTACAATGCTTCCAATCTTACAAAAACCAGCATCAGGGCTTACTTAGACTACTTTGGTTGTCTTTTATTTGAAGTTAAATTGAAGTGTTGAGTGTGTGTGTGTGTGTATACATATATGTATATTTATACATATGTGTATATGTACACACATATGCATATGTGTATATGTGTATATATATTCAACAAATCCTGCCTATAGGTTCATGGTTCATGAGATGAGTATTATATCATTCACATTTGGAGAATTGTAGACAATAGAGGTCACATAGTTGCCCATAGTAACCCAGCTAATAAATATAAGAAGTTTAAAATCCACTATATAATTCTCAATGTCTTATACTCATTTTGAAGAGGTCAACTGGGCAAGTAAAATGAAATGAAACTAAATTACAGGTTATTTCCTCTAACATTTAATAAAATTAATGAAAATAAGAGTAAACACCAGTAAAATGATTAGATCTAGGCAAACAGAAAAGAGCAAGACTTAAAACACTAAACTTCAAAAAATGGTAACAAAGAAAATCAGAGCAGAATCTATCAGAGCAGTACTGAACATTTCCTGAATATAGACCTACCCCTGAGTTAGACTTATAAACTGCTAAAGTCATAGAAACTCTCATAGATACTCATTAGCAGAACTTTGTCATTGCTGCTGTTTTGTTTCTCTTTTCACTGAAGATCAGTGATGAAATGCAGAGTATAAAATAGGGTGAAAAACTGTAGAGAAGTAAAGGTTCCAGGATCAACACCATTGGAAATATGACTTGAAGTTACACTGTATCTCTCCATAGAAACAGAATACAACTCTGACTAGAGAGAATTGACCCAAACCTAAGAAGTTTAAGGAATTCTCAAGAAAAAGAAACAGACCATATGTTCTAAGAAGGGACTGCAAAGAGCCTCACTGGAGTTTTCCTGCTTTTCCAAACACTACACACCCGCAATATCTAGACCTCAAACTGTCACTCAGATGTTATGAAGAGAGTCAGAAATTAGGCAAAGAGAAAATAGAAAACTGCGTCACATGCCTAAATATGTACCAGATGAACTTAAGAAGATAGAAACTCTCCAAGTATGAACATTTTACAAAAATAAGAAAAGATGAAAAATATACAGATAGGTAAAAAGTGAAATTTGAAAAAAAAAGTGACATGACAAACAGAAAATCTCCACAAGTGTTTTACATTATCGAACAACTTACTAGGAACTTGGATTCATGAAGGGAAAAAACCATAAAATTAAGTTCACAAGAAAAAAGTAGAATTATGTAGGAAATGGAGATGTCAGGCCTAAGAAACCGAATTAATAGCCCTAAAATATAATTTCATTTAACATAGAAATTAAAAATATCAAAAATAGAGATGCTAAAGTGCTAATAATAATTACTAAAATTAAAATACTAACATGAAGGGATATGTTGAGACAATTAAGGTAAGAGTTATGGATAGATAATACAATTAAGGAGAAAAATTTAAGCATAGAGATTAAATAGATCTTTTTAAAAATGAATAGGAAAATTAGGAAGAAATCAAGTAGGTGGATAAATAAACCATGGAAATCCAAGTAAAGAAATATTATTCAGCACTAAAAACAAACCAAGTAATTAGGCCATCAAAAGACTTCAAGAAAACTTAAATGGATATTGCTAAGTGAAAGAAACCATATGGCTACATATTTTATGATTCTAATTATACAACATTATAGAAAAGGCAAGAATAGGGAGACAGTAAAAAGGTCATTGTTTCCAGGATTAGAGGAAGGAGGGATGACTGGTTGGATTGCAGGATTTTTACAACAATGAAATTATTTTGTATGGTACTTTAATACATGTCATTATGCATTTGTCTAAACTTATCAAATATACAACACTAAGAATAAGCCCTAATGTCTGTCAACAACATACTTTGAGTGATAATGATGTATTGATGTAGGTTCATCACTTGTAACAACAAATGCCACTTTGGTGTGCAATTTGATTGTGGGAAAAGTGAAAGACTGGCATAGGCATTTGAGAACTCTCTGTACTCTGCTCAATGTTCCTGTGATCATAAAACTGTTGTAGAAAACTTAGTCTAGAACCTGATATGTGGCTCACACCTCTAATCCTAGCTACCTCAGAGATGGAGATAGGAGGATGCAGTTCAGTGCTGGTCTGAACCATGACCATATCTCAAAAAAAATAAGCTGTGCATGATGGCACATGCCTGTAATCCCAGCTACATGCAAAGTGATGGTAGGAGGATCAGAGTCCTAGTCATCCTGAGCAAAAGTGTGAGATTCCATCTGAAAAATACAATAAAACATAAATGGTTGGGATATGGCTAAAGTGATACAGTGCTTGCCTACCAAGCCTGTGGCCCTGATTTCAAATCCCAGTAACACCAAAAAATTAAGCTTATCAAAAATGGGATTAAACTCAAATGGAGTAGATTTGTTTATTTGCTATTTATTAATATAATATTTTTCTGAATTGTAGGAACAATTGAATATATGTATTGAAGGCACAGAAAATGTTCTAGGAAAATATCAAGAGACTTTACCCTACCAAAATTATTGAATTTCAACTACAAATAAAAAATTATTCAAATATCCAGCAAAAGCAAGTCACCTATAAGGAGGAAAACACAGCATTCTCAGATTTCTCCACAATAATCTCTAATGTCAGAAGACAATGAGGTAATATCATATATTTTAGTAAAATAAAGTATGGCCCAAGAACATTATAGTAAATCTACAAGTTTTACACATATGAAGGCAATAAAGAGTAATTCTAATTAAGAAAGATCTAGAGAAAATACTGTTATAAATTCCTTTTGAAAGAACTAGTTGACAACAAAATCATGAGTATTAAATTCAGGTAAATATAGAATACTACTAAGCAGATGCAAAAATAAATGGTATAAAATAAAAATTTTAGAACTCCTAAAATGTAAAAATTAAAATTTAAAATAAATCAGAAATTAGGGGTGGTGTAGAAATATAAGAGAACAAATTATCTCTTTTTGCATGCTGTGAATTCAACTAACCCAATCTAAAGTTTAACTATACAGTTAAATGAAAACTCATAGTAGCATTTAAAATTTATTTTAATTGGGAGAGGGTTTCAATGAGACTATCATAGCATTAAAATGTTTTCAATATATAAAATCATAATTAAGTCAAGTTAAGAATATCTCAAGAAAAGAGTTTTCTGTTTTGAAGAAAATGCAAAATGTTATCAACATCATCCAAACAAACAAATAACCAAGCACTATTTTCTTCATCAGTTTGTTTAATCCTGTCACTAATTCTGCTGATAATCAATCTGCTATTGTGAGACATGTCTGCTTTTGGACTGAAGAGATTCCTGAGATTTCTAACACTCTGCAGTACAGCCTGACAGCAATTACCAGCTCCAAGTCTGACCAACAGTTGATTCCCTAAAGTACCAACTTGTCATACTACATGGTAAAGCCTTCCCAGAAGGCTCTGAGGGCATTTTCTTTACAAATTTTAACATACCAAATAGCAGAGCCTTTGTGCAAGCATCAAGTGGAAGGATAAAACTGTCTGGTAAAATCAATGACTGTAGTTGATTTATCAGCAATAATATGTAGAATTATAGAAGGATAAAAGTCTCTATTGCAGTATAATAACTATTTCCTATGAGTTTGATCATTGATTTCCTTTAATATTATCTGGAGATGTATGATAGTGCTAACAATTCTGTAGGGTCTTTCCATAAAGTATACAACCTCTGAAATATATTAATAAAAATTAACCTACATAAACTTAACCTTGGAAGACTGAGAATCTCTTCTGATTTAGCAATTCCTTCTATGAAACTTTTATAATTATGTTGACCTGATAAGAAATATAGACCTGTCATCCTGTCTGGGGATTGGTACCAGTAAGAAGAGGGGGGAAGATTATAAGGAAAGGGTGTAGGAGGATGAATATGGTGGAAATGTTATGTGCTCATATATGAAAATGGAAAAATGAGACCAGGAATGGGGAGAAGGAAGATAAAGTAGAATGGTGGAGGGAGTATATTCAACTATGATATATTTGATCTATTGTAAGAACTTTTGTAAATGTCACAATGTACCCCCAGCACAACAATAATATAATAAGAAATATAGACCTATCAAAAATCCTAGTTATTTCTGGCATCCCTTTCTGATAATGTGAAATAGCAAATTTTTGTGCTTTCTTCAGGGGTACTCTGGGAAATCTCAAAGATAGTTTTAGATGTCAAATATAAATTTGATCATGGAGGACAAAATTGAAAGAGTTTTTAGAGATTTGGTCACTTTACTAAGACAGAATCATGGATACCTGAAAATGCCTATTAGAAAGGGGCAAAATAAAAACAGAGAAAGATAACATGATTGTAAAAATCACAGTTCTTTCTCAGTGAAAAACCTTTTTCTGGAATTTAAAAAACTGTAACTATTTCTGTTGTCACAAACCACTTCTCTAAGCCCAGCAATCTGCCTTCAATATTCTTACATTTTACCTGGAAGAAGTCAGGTATCATTTGCAAGAAAGAAAGAAAGAATTATTTTCCTTCTTTTCCTTCTTTCCTTCCTTCCTTCCTTCTCTCCTTCCCTCCCCCCTATTTTCCACTCCCCTCTGCCTCCCTGGAGTCTTCTCTTCTCTTTCCCCTTCCCTCTACCACTCCCTCCATCCTTCCCTCTTAGAGGCAATATTATGCCTAAAATAATACTCAAGAATATAACCAGGTCAACAAAAGCACAGATTATTATTCTAGTGAGAAAGGGAAACTCTTTTATGGAAGGAAAAGAATAATATCATACTGCTCCTTCTTAGATGCTCTAAGACAAATTCATCCTTTGTGTTGTTCCATTAATATGACATTTAGTTATTAAAGCCATCAAAACTGAGCCAAGAGTGTCAATTTTCTTTTTCTTTCTTTTTTTTCCTTTGGCAGTACTGGGGTTTGAATTTAGGGACATAAGCTTGCTCAGCAGGTGCTCTAACACTTGAGCCATGCCCCTAAGCTCAAAAGTGTCAAAATTTAAATGTGTTGTTACTTCTTTTCAGACTTATTACCTGAAGCCTTATAGGTAAAAACAGAAATTCCCTTTTTACAGCCTTTCCTAACTTCCTTCGTATATTATAGCTTTGAAGATATGATAAGGCTATCCTCTTTTCTCTCTATGAAAGGAAACCTCATTTCATTTACAACTGCAAATAAGCAGTTACATTTCTTGGCCAGTATTGCTCCTTGTATAGGATGATGCACATATGACCCAAGTTATTAATTTGTATTTTTGCAGAAAAATATGAAAAGGCAGATATTTGAGAATTGTCACACATAAGCATTTCAGATTAGCAAACTCATAAATATGAGTAATCTAACTTTCTATAGCACTCTCATCCCTTTTAAATCTAGTTAAAACAGCAAAAAGGAACATGCTAATTAACATGACTCAAAGATAATGCTACTCTATAGCATATTAGAAGGAAACATCTAACAAAAATAGATTGGTTTGGTATGAAAATATATAATTGGTGTTTCAGTATCTGATCATTCTTAAAAATATCTCAGTATTTAAAAGTATCATAAATTAACTCAAGTTAAGATTAAGCCAAAATTTTAAATTAACTGAGGATATTTAAAATTATGTCTAAGCTGCTAAACTACAAAACATAATTACTGTTAATATAAAAAGTTTTCCAGAATAATGAATCAATTTACTTGAGTACAAATTCATACTTTTCATGTTAAATATTATATAGGAGTAAAATGGGCTTATTTGATTATTAAACCAATATTAGAAGGTTAGAAAGTTCAGAATAACTATTCTCTTCATGAAGAAAAACAAATCAAAACCATATTACAATATAAAATATATACTTATATATTTCATTTGTATAAACTCAAGGAAATGATTCATAAATATTATTCATTTTAATCCCAAATTACTAATTTAATCTAATGTGCTAAACTATTAATCTTTATTATATCAAATTTTAAAACATTTCTAAGTTACTGTTTTCTAAAATATTTCTTCCGAATTTAGGGAGTATTCAATTTATAAACCATTCTGAGTGAGGTTAGCCTGGCCCAAAAGACCAAAAATCATATGTTCTCCCTCATATGCGGACATTAGATCAAGGGCAAACACAACAAGGGGATTGGACTTTGAGCACATGATAAAAGCGAGAGCACACAAGGAAGGGGTGAGGATAGGTAAGACACCTAAAAAACTAGCTAGCATTTGTTGCCCTTAATGCAGAGAAACTAAAGCAGATACCTTAAAAGCAACTGAGGCCAATAGGAAAAGGGGACCAGGAACTAGAGAAAAGGTTAGATCAAGAAGTATTAACTTAGAAGGTAACACACATGCACAGGAAATCAATGTGAGTCAACCCCCTGTATAGCTATCCTTATCTCAACTAGCAAAAACCCTTGTTTCTTCCTGTTATTGCTTATACTCTCTCTTCAACAAAATTAGAGATAAGGAAAAAATAGTTTCTGCCAGGTATTGAGGGGGTGGGGGGGATAAGGGAGGGAGCAGGGGGGGTAAGGGAGGAGGTGGGGAAAGGGAGGAGAAATGACCCAAACATTGTATGCAAATATGAATTTAAAAAAGCAAAAAAAAAATAAAATATTTCTTCTGAATTTAGGGAGTATTCAATTTATAAACCATTTATTTATCTCCAACACCAATCAAAACAGAGCTCCTTTACAATGTAATTTATTAATAGTCTCTGGAGGTAGAAAAATAGTTGACACACAACAAAATGCAAAGGCCTTTCTCAAGAGCAGAGACAGAAACATGAGAAGAACTTATAGCTATAGTTCTGCAGCTTTAGCTACAAGTCAAAAGTAAACCTAGAACACAAATGCTTGCTTATGTAAATCTCAAGGGGCTTATCTCTTTCGAAGATAGCAAGGAATTCTTAACTGACTTGAGCTCACAAGGAGACAAATAGACAAACAATAACACCATCATTTGAGATTTTCTGTTCTTTTACTCAACACAAAATAGATATCGGTCTTTCATACCACAGAGATTGTGAAATGGTCAGATGGAAAAAAATCAAGTTCAAATTATTGCTTTCACCAATGGAGAATAACTTATTGGTCAGGCATAACTAGAAACAAAATTAGGAGGAAAAATACACATACAAACACAAAGATGCAAACAAAGTTAAAGTTCTATCACTGCTTAAGACTTTTTCTGATGGTCAAGAAAAGATCTAACTAGCCTGAAACTATCCCTGAGGTACACATACTTCCTCAACAATGCAGTTTACTTGGCTCCATCAAGTAAGTCCATGTGGGCATCTATACAGATTACCTCTAAAATTATAAAACAATTTTCTGAAAGACCAAACCAAATATATGAAATAAATATGTATTAAATATTTCATATAACTAACTAATTAATCAGGAAACCAGCATGATTATGAAAGCATTCAAAAGAACATTTGAGAAGCTGGGTATTAATAAATAATGTTACAATGAGATTTGTGAGTTAGATGCAAAATGAGTTAATGACCTCCATGGCCATAAACTTTAACTTCTAGAATAGCCAGGCAAGATATAGAACACTCAGTTAAATGTAAATTTCAGATCAACAGTGAATAATTTTTAGTATAATTATGCCCCAAACACTGCATGCGATTTATTTGCTAAATCTGCCAACTCTACGCTGGGATTATCTGTTCCACTGGACAAAAAATATTTGTATTTCCTCTGGACAAAAGTTTACAAATTTACCTCTGCTCCTCCAGAGATGTAAGATAGCACATACAATACAAAGTACAGCTTAGAACTGAACTTTTACATATTCCCAAGTTTTGGATAATATTCCCAAAGAAATAGAAGCAAATAACTTAGAGTGAAAAATACCATTTATTACAAAATAGCACTAGGAATTAAAGTATTAACAGCAACCATATAGATTATTTTCTTAAGTCTCTATATTTAGTTTGAGAAAGCATTAGTTATTTTCCCAGAGTTCTATTTGTATTCAGGAGATATTGTGATAGTTAAGACTTCACATTATAGTCATAAACACCAGTTGGAAAGATTATTTTTAGCCATGTACGTTTTTCAATTGCAGAACAATATTTGGTTCCAGAATAGAAAACATAACAAACCTATCAAATAACATGGCAAAAATTATTCACAAATATTACTTGCACAAGGTCAGTAGCTATATCATCCTATTGTGTCCATCTCCCTGTAAAGTAAACTAAGATATAGCATTTTACATTTCTAAATGTGAGTCTATTCCTCAAGAAATTATCCTAATCAACAGGAAACTATAAGAACCATATAAATGTGACTTTAAGTGAAAAGTTAATGAGTATTAGTTGCAAAACTTCAACAAAGGAGAAGTATACCCAAAAACTACACAGACAAAAATATTCGCATGGTAACTGAATAAAATGACCCCTCCAGTACAACCTGCCTATTGTCATGTATTCATTCATTAAATATTTGTTGAGCTCTACATATGTGTTGGTCTTACATGATAACAACACAAACAACAAAAATGTTGGATCCCTGTATTTGTGAGCTTACTTCTGTTTGGTATTTACACACAGCAAGAATAATTGAATGAAATATGGCTAAGTCAAAACTGTACAAAAAGATTTTAGAACTTAAAAGTTTAAATTTAT
Organism: Castor canadensis; assembly: GCF_047511655.1. Lineage (NCBI taxonomy): Eukaryota > Metazoa > Chordata > Mammalia > Rodentia > Castoridae > Castor > Castor canadensis. The sequence continues at coordinate 122,801,101 of NC_133405.1, read as the reverse complement.
CTTTTGAAATACTGACAGTTTAATAAAAGACCGATCTTAGCTTGACGAGAGAATTATGATTTTTGCTTGTTGGTTTGTTGATTTAAACTTCTGCAATTCAGGAAGCAATGTCAAAAACAACATCAGACTAAATGCCATTTAGGAAAAGCAAATAATAAAAAACTGACTTTAAACAGACAAATATAATTGCAAAATATTAGAAAGGCAACAGAATTTGCACCTACAAAATAACGACTAGTACTGAATGATCTTATGAAATAACAAAATAATGACTAGTACTGAATAATCTTATAAAAGATAAGATAAGATTAGCTTCTTCTTAAGACACCATTAATCAAGCAATAATCAATTTGGTAAGATGGGGACATACCAGAACTAACTGAGGAAAGCTTTCAAAATATACAGAAACACCCCACCTCCAGTTCCAGACATCTGTAGCTAAAATTGACTTTTTGACCCAAACTAGTTAATGAGATGAATGTTGAAATCTACTGATGAGCATTGAGGAAATTGATGCTTTCTCCAAAAACGAGAGACAAATCTAACTGGCATACTTTTTTGCCATTTGCCACTCTCTTCTTCTTCCTGTATACAATGCAGAATGATCGCTAAAGGCAATAACAGTGTCTTTCCACAGTGAGAAACAAACCCTGTAAGGTTAAAGGATCAGGAAGCAAGAAGGAACAAGAGTGACAATGACTGTCTTGAATTGTCGTACTTTCCCTAGGTTGTCTATCTCTAAACTTCTAAGTGAGAAAAAATAGATAAACTACTATTTAGGCAAGTTATATAATTTGATTTCTCTTATATACAGCTATATTTAATCCTAGAGATGGATAGAAGTGGAGGGAGAAAGAGGAAGTTTTGAGATGCTGCTACTACTCTCTGGACCAAAATGAGTAACAAGGACCTAGGCACCAAAGTGAACAAAATCTCAATTGCCATTATACACAGTGTCCATTCAGTTCAGATGCCTCTACCTAACTCAATCCAAAAGATCCTTCTAATGTAGATGTCTTATCATGGAAAAACATAATGGAATTTAGCCACAACAAAATAATTACAGACAGTATATTAAACAAAACTATGAGTTCTTTCTCTCATTCTCTCTCTTGCTCTCTCTGCATGTACATTACTAAAGTATACTTTATAAAATGAAAAATTTAAATTAGAAATCTTATGTCAAAGGGTTGATTCAAAAACTTAATGAAGGAACCAGTAAAATGTTAAGAGTGACCTGAAAACATTTCATGAAGCTAATGCACCCCCCCCAAACAGGCAGGACTAGTAATACTTATATCAGACAAAGTACACTTCAAACCTAAATTAGTCAGAAGAGACAAAGAAGGTCACTTCATAATAATAAAAGGAGCAATACATCAAAAATAAATAACAATTGTTAACTTATATGTTCCCAATGTCAGTGTACCCAACTTCATTAAACATACACTACTGGACTTAAAAATACAAATAGACTCCAACACAGTGGTGGTGGGATACTTCAATACTTTCCTATCACCAATAGATAGGTTATCCAGACAAAAAAAGAAACATTGGAATTGAATGACACCATAGATTAAATGGACCAGACAGATGTCTACAGAGTATTCCATTCTGCAATAGCACAATATCATTCCTCTCAGTAGCCCATGGACCTTTCTCCAAATTAGACCATATTTTAGGTCACAAAGCAAGTCTTAACGAATATAAGAAAACTGAAATAACCCCCTGAACACTGACTACAATGCAAGAAAACTAGAACTCAACAACAAAACAAACAATAGAAAATACTCAAACACCTGGAGACTGAACAATATGTTGCTCCATAATCAGTGGGTCATCAAAGCAATGAGAGAAGAGATCAAAAAGTTCCTGGAATTTAATGAGAATGAGAGCCAACCTATCAGAACTAGCTAGCATTTGTTGCCCTTAACGCAGAGAAACTAAAGCAGGTACCTTAAAAGCAACTGAGGCCAATAGGAAAAGGGGACCAGGAACTAGAGAAAAGGTTAGATCAAAAAGAATTAACCTAGAAGGTAACACACACGCACAGGAAATCAATGTGAGTCAATGCCCTGTATAGCTATCCTTATCTCAACCAGTAAAAACCCTTGTTCCTTCCTATTATAGCTTATACTCTCTCTACAACAAAATTAGAAATAAGGGCAAAATAGTTTCTGCTGGGTATTGAGGGGTTAGGGGGGAGAGGGAGGGGCGGAGTGGGTGGTAAGGGAGGGGGTGGGGGCAGGGGGGAGAAATGATCCAAGCCTTGTATGCACATATGAATAATAAAAGAAAAAAAAAGAACCTATGGGACACAGCAAAGGCAGTCCTAACAGGAAAGTTTATAGCCATGAGTACATATATTAAAATGACAGAAATATCTCAAATAAACAACCTAATGCTGTACCTCAAACTTCTAGAAAAACAAGAACAAGCTAAACCCAAAACAAGCAGAAGGAGAGAAATAATAAAAATCAACAAAATAGAGACCAAGAAAACCCTACACAAATCAATTAAACAAAAACCTGATTCTTTGAAAAGATAGACAAACCCCTGGCAAATCTGACTAAAATGAGGGGGGAAAAGACCCAAATTAATAAAATTAGAAATGAAAAAAAGGGAGATCATAACAAAAATCAAGGAAATCCAGCAAATAATTAGGGACCACTTTGAAAACCTACATTCAAATAAATTGGAAAATCTAGAAGAAACAGACAAATTTCTAGGCACATATGATCATCCAAAATTGAACCAAGAGGATAGTAGTCACTTAAACAGATCTATAACAAGCAATGAAATTGAAGCAGCAATAAAGAGTCTCCCAAAAAAGAAAACCCTAGGACCTGACAGATTCACTGTTACATTCTACCAGACTTTTAAAGAACTAATAGCATCACTCTTCAAACTTTCAAAGGTAAGGAACACTGCCAAACTCATTCTATAAAGCCAGTATTACACTCATCCCAAAACCAGACAAGACACATGCACAAAAAAAGAATTGCAGGTCAATCTCTTTAATGAACATAGATGCAAAAATCCTCAATAAAATATTGGCAAACTGAATTCAGCAGCATATCAAAAATATCATACACCATGACCAAGTTGGCCTCATCCCAGGGATGCAGGGATGGTTCAACATAGACAAATCATCAAAAGTAATACAGCACATTAACAGAAGCAAAGACAAAAAACACATGATCATCTCAGTAGATGCAGAAAAAGCCTATGACAAAATTCAACATCCCTTCATGTAAAAGCTCTGATGAAACTACAAATAGAAAGAACATACCTCAGCATAATAAAGGCTATATATGACAAGCCTGTAGCCAACATCATGCTAAATGGGGAGAAACTGAAACCATTTCCTCTAAAGTCAGGAATGAGACAAGGGTGTCCATTCTTTCTACTCTTATTCAACATAGTCTTGGGGTTCCTAGCCAGACCAATAAGACAGAAAGAAGAAATAAAAGGACTACAAATTAGAAAGGAAGTAGTAAAACTATCCCTGTTTGCAAATGACATGATCTTATACGTAAAAGACCCAAAAAACTCCACCAAAAAATCCTAGATATCATAAATAGCTTCAGTAAAATTGCAGGATACAAAATCAATTTACAAAAATCAGTAGCCTTTCTATACACAAACAATGAATAAATTGAGAAAAAATATAGTAAAATAATTCCATGTACAATAGCCTCAAAAAATACCTAGGAATAAAGTTAACAAAGGATGTGAAAGACCTCTATAAGGAAAAATACAAACTGTTGAAGAAAGAAATAGAAGAAGACTGCAGAAGACAGAAAGATCTCCCATGCTCATGGACTGGCAGAATCATTATTGTGAAAATGGCTATATTACCAAAAGCAATCTACATGTTCAATGCAATCCTCATCAAAATTCCAATGGCATTCATCAAAGAGATTGAAAAATCAACTGTAAAGTTCATTTGGAGGCACAAAAGACTGCAAATAGCCAAAGCAAAACAGAGCAAAAAGAGCAATGCTGGAGGTATCACAATATCCAACTTCAAACTATACTACAGAGCCATAGCAATAAAAACAGCTTGGTACTGGCACAAAAACAGATATGAAGACCAGTGGAACAGAAGATTCAGATATATATCCACACAGCTACACCCACATGATTTTTTTATCAAGGTGCCAAAAACATACAATGGAGAAAAGACAGTCTCTTCAACAAATGTTGCTAGGAAAACTGGATATCTGCATGCAGAAAACTAAAACTAGATCCATGTCTTTCACCCTGTACCCTTATCAACTCAAAGTAGATGAAAGACCTTAATATAAGACCTAAAACTTCAAAGCTAGTGCAGGAAAGAGCAAGGAATATACTAGAATTACTAGGCATAGGCAATGAAATCCTAAATAGAACTCAAATGGCTCAGCAACTAAGAAAAAGGATTAGCAAATGGGACTACATGAAATTAAAAGACTCCTGTACAACAAAAGATATGGTCAACAAATTGAAGATGCTGCCCACAGAACTGAAGAAAATTTTTACCAGCTATACATCTAACAAGGGATTAATAACCAAAACATACAGGGGGCTCAATAACCTAAACTCCCCAAAAATCAATGACCCAATGAAGAAATGGGCAAATAAACTGAACAGAGATTTTTCAAAGGAAGAAGTCCAAATGGCTAAAACACACATGAAGAAATGCTCAATATCCCTGACCATAAAGGAAATGCAAATCAAAACCAGATTCCACCTCACTCCTATTAGAATTGCTACCATCAAGAACAAAAACAACAAAAAATGTTGGCAAGGATGTGGGGAAAAAGGAACCTCATACACTGCTGGTGGGAATGTAAGCTAGTGCAACCACTATGGAAAACAGTATGGAGGATCCTCAGAAAACTAAAAATAGAACTGCCATATGATCCAGCAATACCACTTCTAGGGATATACCCAAAGGAATGCGACTCAGGTTACTCCAGAGGCACCTGCAAACCCATGTTTATTGCAGCATTATTCACAATAGCTAAGTTATGGAAACAGCAAGATGCCCCACTATTGATGAATGAATCAAGAAAATGGGTATTTATACACAGTGGAATTTTATTCCCCCACAAAGAATGAAAATTTGTCATTTGCAGGTAAATGGATGGAACTGGAGAACATCTTGTTAAGTGAAGTTAGCCAGGTTCAGAAGGCCAAAAGCCACATGTTCTCTCTCATATGTGGAATATAGACCTAATCACACCACTGGGGAAGTCACATATGAGAGGGGGAGGGTAAAAGAAGGAAGTTAAGAAGGTGAATATGGTTGGTGTACTCTATGCAAGAATGAATATAGAATTTTTAAACCTGTTGAAATCACCATAAGAAGGGGACTATGGTAGAAAGAAAAATAGAGGAGATGAATCAATTTGGGCTATAATACACATATACATGGAAACGTCACAAAGAAACTCCCTGTATACCTATCTTAAACAAACAAAAATGTCATTTCATTTTTCTTTTACAAAATCACAGAACAGGAAGGCAGATTAGGTCCTGCTTGAGGGGTTGGTACCAGTGGGAAGGGGAAGTTGTGGAGAAAGGGTGTAGGAGCTGAATATAGCACAAATACTGTGTATACATGTGTGTAAGGGGAAAATGGGACCTGTTGAAACTATTCCAGGAATGGGGGTTGGGGGATAGAGGAGAATGATGCAAGGAGTGAATTCAACTATGATATATTTGATATATTGTAAGCATATTTGTAAATGTCACAATGTACCCCCACCCAGTACAACAATAAAAGAAAAAAATTTGAGAAGCTAATTATTTATTTATAGTCCAATAAAAAGTACAAAAATACTGGTCAGCATCAAGAGAACAATCAACAAAGTTGTAGACTTGGGTTTTTTCTGTTAGAAATTATTTTCACCTCTACTGGATAACATTTTGCAGTTTAACATGGTGGACTTACAATTTCTAGGATCTTTAATAAGACATACTCATATTTGTATATATGGTATATAAATATTACCAAGTATTACTACGATATAAATGCTATTAACTACAGTGTACAGTTATGGTGCAAGAAAATATCAGGTACAGATACCTAGAGGAAATGTTAAGTCCTGCTTTGTGTTCTTGTTTGGGTTCTTTGTTATCCACCTGTCCTTAGCTGTATCACAGCCATCTATCACAATGCTTTGGAAACAAATTTCTTTAGTTGCCTCAGAGGAAAATCTCATTGACATCTTCCTTATAGTGTGAGCAACTACTCTAAATAGAGGCTAAAGAACAGAAACTACATACCTTAACTTTTAAATAACACTATAGTTCAATTGCTAATTTCCATGTAGCAATTATGTAAATATTCTGGTATAATAGATATATCTCTTCCAATGTACACTCTGAAAAACAGGCTACTAAAGTTACATTTTACACATACTTACATTTTACTTTGTCCCCCTCAGCCTTTGGAACTAAACATGAAGAGTCTACCCTAGATTTTGGAAGAAAATAATTTTTTAAGGGCGCACTATCCAACTGGGTTCCCGTGGTTCACCTCTGTGATCCTAGGTACTTGGAAAGCTGAGATCAGAAGGATACCAGTTGAAAGACCAGCCTGGGCAAATAGTTTGTGAGACCTCCATCTCAAAAATAACCAGAGCAAAATTAACTGGAAGTATGGCAGTAGAGCACCTTCCTTGCAAGTGCAAAACCCTGAGTTCAAAACCTAGTCCCACTAAAAAAGAAAAAAAAAAGGAACATTGCTTCAGAACTTTCCCATGCATTATTTAAAACACCACAGCACAAAACTGAATTCTGGATGACTGTGAGGAGGTTAGTAAATCTCCTTCCCAAAAATTGTAGCTATAAAGTTGAACAAAAGTATTTGTAGCTATAAAGTTGAACAAAACTGATAAAACAACCATTTGAGTACTATGGCAATAGAACAAAGGCATACAGCAATGTAACAAGCATTTATGGTTCAAAACCTTCTGAATTTTGAGTAAGAACAATAGAAGTCTGTGGTAGTTTTGTCTGGGGCTACATCCAACACTGCTCCTGCTCCATTGCCATGGTTGTGCAAGGGCAAGGAAAGCCACAAAGAGTGAAAGTTTCACTGGCATGGTAGAAGTAGAGTGAGCCTCTTCTCTGGTCACTAGTACAATATACATTCATTCCAAGTACACATGGAACATTTACAAAGATAGACCATAATTTGGGTCATAAAATAACACTAAAAGAACTCAAATCACACAAGATATATTCTCTGAGCACAATTAAGTTAGAAATTAATAAAAAGATCTCTGCAAAACATCAAATATTTGGAAACTAAATATCATATTTCTAAATAACCTATGGGTCCAAGAAGTAAACCAAAAGTTAATTTAAAAGTCTTTTGAGCTGAATGAAAATGTATACATATTATATATAGATGTATATTATACATATAATATACACATTGCATAACATACATTTTATATACATATATATATATATATATATATATATATATATATATACATATGTATGTAATTGCATTCAAAATGTGTGGGATTCCTCCAAGGAGGCATTAAGTGCAAAATGCCCATATTAGAAAAGAAGAAAGTTCTCAAGTCAATGACTGCAACTTCTATCTTTAGAAACTAAAATAAGAAGAGCAAATTAAACCCTCAGTAAACAGAAGAAATCAAATAACAAATATCAGAGTAGAAATCAGTTTAATAAAAACAATAGGGAAAAGCCAATGAAACTGAAAACTACTTCTCTGAAAATATCAATAAAATTGATAAACTTTTAGCCAATTTAGCCAAAACAATGTACAAATAATGAAAATCAGAAATAAAGGAATATATCACTACAGATTCTAGAAACTTTATTACGAACAATTTGTGCCAATAAATTAAACAACTGTGATAAAAATGGACAAACTGCTTAAAAGTACTAACTACCAGAGCTCACTGAAGAAGAAAAAAATAATCTGAATAACACTCTATACATTAAACAAATTGCAATTGCAATTTAAAACTTTCCACTGAAAGAATTCCAGAATCAGATGACTTTACTGGTAGATTCTATCATCTAAACTATTATGTAACCTTTGAGATGTTTCACAGATAAGATTTTCTATTTATAATTATGGCTGGGACTTAAAATCAAATTGTAGAGGTCACCAAAATAATAAAATAGTGAAAGCTCTTCTTCTTCATATTTTCTGGATCATTCTTCTATATTCACTCATTCACTTTTTTCTACTAAACTATACCAAACAGCTAAGACTTAATTGATTTCATGTTTTACACCCCTCATGGATCTCATCATTCCTCTGTACAATATGCTCAGTAACTGCTTTATATTTTCACCTTAATCATGTTGCTTTGTTGCTTGATATGCAACACTAGCTTCTCAACTATTGCTTCTCATCCTTAAGATAAACAGGAACTTTTTGCAGTGCTCCTCATAGACCTCAGTATTATGCAGAACATAAAGGTGGTTTAAAAATACTGCTTCACTTTGGTGCTTAGAACAAATGTATTATAGTTGACGAATGCCCGATTAGCATGAATTTACTATTGTCTTGAAACTTAGAGCATTCACATTAAAAATGTCTTTGTGAAAATGTCCTTGAAAAACAATGAATTAATACTTCATAATTTCTCAAAGTTATATAAACCCCCAAAACTTATGTCATCTCCAGACAAGGTTATGGAACTTGTCATACCTCAACTAATGATACATCAGTCAACAGAAATAACACTAAAACAACTCTTTGTTGTCTCTTCTGCTCAGCCATCTCTCTTATATTTCTTTTTCCCCTTTTTAAAATTATTGTTGTCCTGGGGGTACATTGTGACATGTACCAAAGTTCTTACAAGGTATCATAGTTGAATTCACCCCTCTCCTCACCTCTCTTATATTTCATCCTCAAACAGAATGAATAAGACAAGAGGAAGAAAAGGATGAAGTATAGCAGTTCATGGAATAACCAGGAAAAGGGAGAACCCACAAATTAAGTGACAATGGGCCTAGTGGTGAGGACAAATGATTCAACATCCTTGAAGTGGGCACAGTCATGGCATGCATTTGTGTGGTGGGACTAAATAAAAGATGCACAAGTGCGGACAAGAGATGGATGAACTATATAGGCAGAAATGGAAGAGAGTTTAAAATGACAACTCAAAGCAGTATGAACAAGCCATGCTGTGGAACTATTTTTAGAATTTGAGAGGAATTTCAACTAAGACAAGGCTGATAGAGACTGAAAACATTGTTGCTAGTCTACCAGGCTAAGCTTCCCTAAAAGTTAGTTGGAAGAACCCATCATTCCTCTGAATTCTTTACTCTGAAACTCAGAGTCTTTATACCAACTAGAGAGGTGGGCATTCTTGGAGGGTTTTTTTCTTTTTGGTGGTTCTGGGGCTTGAACAATTATTCTTCATATATAATGGGACATCATTCTGCTATCACCCCTTTCATCACAGGACCAACAGTATCATGGTAGCCAAAACTGTAAGATTATTTCTTCCAAGACACATGAAAAAAATCTTTACCTCTGCCATTCAAACCTAAACAAACCTGTACAGCATTAAAGGTCATTCAATCATAATGGCATCTTAAACTTATAGGTTTAACTTTTTATATCAGTTATATTGGCACACTACTGTATGACAAACCATGTCAAAATTAATAGGCATATAAAATATTACATTGCATACTTTAAATATATACACTAAAAATAAATAATTCACTGGCTTTAAACAATAGCTATTTATTATTTTGCAGGAGTACCTGGATAAGCAGGATGGTTTTTCTAAGAGAGGGAGAAAGGTGGGGAGTGAGTATGCATGATGTTTTCAAAACATATTTTTAAATGATTTTTGCAAAAATATTCTATCATAGTAATGACTCATACTAGAAAATGATGGCAGTGGAATTAATCATGTGAACACAAATTTACCCAAATTTGCTACAAGGATAAATAACAATAAACAACAAGATTAAGAAAACTTCCTAGAAGTTAAGAGATACAGGAAAAGATACCAGCTAAACATCTTATAAATTCAAAATCTTATTAAAGACATCAAGATGTATAATGGAGAATAGATTATTAGTGTTATGAAGAAAGACGCTGTATTCATGATAAAAGAGGTCAGTGAGTTGGTGTGAGCCAAGTTTTCCACTAAAACCAACTGGACATATGGTAAATGATGACTCATCCCATGGTTCTTAAATAATCACAATTCTATGAGCACCTGGAATGGTTTTCAAATAACTGAAAAATAATCCTATGGTATCAACGTTCTAAAATATTTATCTTTTTAAAGCTGACATGAAAGGGAATAGTACTGCTGGCTTTGCAGACCTCAGCCCAGGGTCAATAATACCATCAGCTCTGTAAAAACTTTGCTGCAAGGTTGAGCTGACAGCCCTGCTGACAGCCTGGTTAGCTGAACTTCCTGTGTAGCTAGAGTTGCAGCAGGAGAAATAGTACAGCACCAGCCCACAAGCTGGCAATAAAAGAGAGCTGGTGGTTTTTCTCAAAAGTCTCTACCTGCAGCAAGAACGCAGTGAGAACGGAGGTGACAAAACCAGCTAAGAAGCAGAATCTCTGAATACGTACTCCAGGGACCAATGAACTTTGGAGGGAGGGGGAATAAAGGGAGAAACCCAAAGAACAGTAAAAGGGGAAACCCAAAGCATTTCAGTGACTACCGGTTTCCGGGTCCCTCTGCTTGACTCTCTGAGCAGCCTTTACTTTCGCTTTGTGCCAGTGAAGACTTCTTGTAATTCCACCAGTGTTCCCTGCTTTAAGTCCTTAAAGTCAGGCGAACAAGAATCCACAGTAGCCGACCTCGAACCTATGCAACAGAAGTCTAGAGGAGAATATTTAAAAGAAATTAGTAAGTAACATATCATCCTGTTATAGTCCTAGGGCCCATTGACTTGCCACTATTAAAGATATTAAAACTAGGATGACTATATGTCTTGGTTTCTTCGAATTGTCAATTTGTACATACTGTAGACCAAATTATAAATTTTCCCTCTTATTCTCAAAAGTGTCCAGCTTGGAAAATAAACTAGGACCCATATTTAAATAACACTAACATTTCTACAAAGGTAACTTACTTTTATACAATTTGCAGAATTTTTAGTTTTGTCAATACATTTTTAGTGTTTTCTACCAGCCAGATTTGGAGTCTTATTTTAGGCCCAAGTTATAGCACAGACCTATCAGTTTATATTTGAAATGTGTGTAGCTTTTCAAAGAGCTTCCATCTAGCACCTAATTTTACCTTTTGTAACTTCGCAAGAATCACATCAGATTGTGATGTAGGCATATGTACAAGGTTTTTGTAGGACTTGCTTTCACTTAATAGGGACAGATCTGTAAAGCAAGGTCTCTATAATTTTGTTATTTCCTTGAAGAAACTAGAAGGCAGAAGTGTTGTCTATGTCATACGTTAACCCATTCAATCCTAGTTAGACTACTGTAATCTAGTTGCTTCCTTCTTCCTTTCTGAGTCATTGAAAAGCTGTTCCCAGGTGGAGAATAGTTCTGTTTAAGTGCAGTTGAGACATCGCACGTGTGGCTATTTAAAAGGAAGATGCTTTATAACACACGTCTTATAATTACTTTCTATAACATGTTTTATGGAGTTTTACACAGAGAAAGAAAGCCCAGCAGCTCTGTTTCTGAGCTCCTGCTAAGGCTCCATTTGAGATCTGTGATTGCAATTTTATTTGTTTACAGGTTTGGGTTTCTTGTAGGCTTTAATTGAAAAAAAAGTTTGAAAACTAGAAATATTGTCCAAACTGCTTATTTCACAGGTAAGAAAACAAGTTCAGTAAGCTCTCCTGCCTTCCAAAGAGCATGTAAATATCGTTTTTCAGTTTTGGGTCTCCAGCAAAATCCAACAGAAAACCAATTCCTCCCAATACTAGTTGAAGTCTCTAGTTAAGCACTTAATTTTTATTATTAACTTGACCTGAATTTTTTTGACAGAACTGTATCAGTCTTTGGTAATAAAATAATATCTGCCATTTATATTGGAATGATTCTTAAAGGGAGATACCACTTTCACCTACCTGGTTAAGTTAATTATGCAAAACAGCATTTCTTTTAAAAACTGTTTATCTTTGGGGGCATAACAGAGTTCAATCAAATGCCACATCTTTTTATTTCTTATTTTCTTATTCCCTTTTACTTGGGAGAAGTCTCAAAGGAAATATGGCCTTGTGTAGCCTCTTTGACTATCTTGACTTCCAGTAGGGAAAAACTGTTATTTGTTACCATGGCAACCTTATTTTCCCAGCGCTCCCTGCTGCACCTCATTTGCACTAAATACGAACGAACAGTCATTATTATTCAATGAAGATTTTGACAAAGCTCTTTTCTTTTTAATAGTTTTCAATATTCCTTGAAGCCTTCCTTTCTACAAAGTGAGATGGCTAAGAGAGACTACATTGAGTTTTCCTGAGACAAAGTCATCTTTGCCACCTATTTACCAAACAAGTATAGGGCAAGAGTATAACCTATAATATCTCTATCTTCTAGGCACTCATCATTTCTACTATGAATAGACCTTTATTTAACCAAAAGTTCAGGTGATATTTCTGATACTTGGGAATTTACCATTTCTTCAAATTCTCTCACATCTCTATATGTACTGAAAGATAACTATTATACCAAGATTCTTTTCATTAAAATGACAAAGAACTTTTTGAAGTGGGTTGCACAATGAAGCTTTTAAATAAACGGTATCAATAACAACAGAGATGGAGTAAATTTCAAATGGGTCTTGATCCAGAATACATTCTATTCCTTTCTTATGCTGTGCCTCTCCTAGTATCTACTTATTTCTAAGGTTAATTTTCCTTATTGACACACACAGACACCCTATGACTTCTAGGAACTCTATGCTTTCTTGTTTGTGTCTGGCACAAAATGAATTTATCTTATGTAGCTTATAAAAAGAATCTGGATTCATATTTTCTTAACTGAATTTGATCCTTTACCCAAATCCTAAATCAAATACTGTGGCAAGAGAGATGGAATATGCTGACTGACTGGAGTCACTCATAGTGGGGGGATGAAATGGGAGATGGGGGAAGGTTCCCATGAAGCACATGGAGGCCAGGCATAAGTATCTGAACACAATCAAGGTGATTTTAACTAACATCAAAGTATTGGTGGTCAATGTGTCTGAACAGCAAATATCCACTAGAACCCCAGAGCAAATATCCTAGAATATATTGTTTTTGAGCTTCTCTCTACAACACACATATGCCATCATTGTACCATGAGTTAAAGTGTTGCCTTGGATTTTTGTATGTGTGGTATTAATAAAAGAAATCTCTGAGGGATGTTTGAGTAATGTCATCAGCAATTATTTGGCAGAGTATATATCACGTTATTCAGCATCCCTCTTGGAACCTTCTATATCCAGGGCCAAAAACTATTACTGTCAAAGATTAGATACCAAATATTTTAGGCTTTGTGGACCAAAAGGTATCTATTCCAAATACAGTGCCACTGGTACAAAAATGTGGTGTTAGACACTAAGTAATCAAATCAGTCTGGCTAGGTTCTAATTAAAATTTATTTATAAGAACAGGACTAGGCTGGTCCGTGGGCTATAGTTTGCTGACCTCTGCTTTATATAATCAACTCTTTCTAAAATGAAGTGAAAAGAAATTTTGATGTCTTTTTAAAAAGGTGTACTTTTCTTTTTATCTGGCAGTGAAAACTTTAGAACTCATCCTGTTTTGCTCCTTGCTGCCAGGAGGCTCAGAGCTAAATTTAGTGCTCCCCTTTAATAAGTACTACTTCTCATTTTCTTTGGCATATAAATCTGTTTCCTACTTTATGGTTTCATAGCTCTTCTTAGGACATAACTTTCTTATTCTGTGTGTATTTTAATATTGTGAAGTCTTCAGATCACTTTTAATATGTATGAAGTACAAATTATATAGACAGGCCCTAATCTCAGTCTCCTTCAAACCCATTATACAAATGAGCAAACTGAAACCCAGATATGAACACAATCATAAAGCAAAGTAGTGCTAGGGCCTTGACTATCACCTTGATCTCTTGTGTAAAGAGAAATACAAATTAATAAATGTCCAGAACTGTCATATAGCAATAATGATATTTGTTCTTAGTTCTACCTTAGGTAACACACCACCAGCACTCAACTACTTCTCTTCTTTCTTCTCTAATCTCTGATGTCTATTTTCCTTCTTCTCCTTCTGTCTCTGAGTTGTCTCACAGCCTGTATTCTTATAGGCTCATTTCAAATCCTGATTTTCACCTATGTGGTCAAAGTCCCTTTGACCTGCTTCTTCTATTTCAGTTCTATAAAGATTCTGTTGCTTTTTATAATTTCTTTCTGCCCCTATAGTTATTGCTTCTATGTCTTATTCCATGAGTCCTCCCTGGCCTGTGCTCCTACTTTTATCTCTGATTTACTGTAATCCTTCAAATGTCATTTTTTTCCTTGCCTTTGATTTTGATCTATGACTATCAGCATAATCTTTTCTGTTCTTTGTTTCAACAGCTCCAGTCCAGGAGCCATATTTTTTAATAGCCTTAGACTAAAGAACTATAAGAAGTAGTCTGAAAAATTGGCCCTTAGTTGCTTTGGAAGACAAAGTGCTAGGGAGAAGAGAGAATAACTAAAGAAAGGAGTAAATCAAACAAACGCATTCATGTTGTTGTGTACTGGGTTTAGTTCATTAGCTTCTCCTCACTACCATGTCAGTTGGAAACTATATAAACCTCTCAAAAAGACAACTGCAAGCCTATAAAACACTAGGCATTAATGTACAGCTAGAAGAGATTTAATAGAAAAACTCATCATATTCTCCCCATACTAGACTCTATGAAATTATCCAAAAAATAATTACAGAGAAAACAAAGCACTTTAATTTATCTTTAGAGATTATTATTGGAATGTTCTTCAATTCTATGACTTGGAGTTTTTCACCAGAAGTCTTTTATTTTGGTTTTAAAAATAACTGGAGTCAGATATTTCTCTTTAATGTTAAAATTTTCCAAAAGACTAAGCATTTTCAAGTACAAATTTCATTAGGGACTGAACAAGAAACTGAGCACATATTTCACTGAAATTTTTTCCTTCCCACTGAGACTAAAGGATAAATTAGGTTAAAAACAAACACTTAGGAAAGCGAGTAGCTTGAAAGATGCACTCTGAAGCTTTACTCAAAAAGTTAAGGCAATTATTTGGTTGAATTTATTAAAATGGAGCAATATTGATGTGGAATCCTACATATACATAATACCAATGACTTATGGCATCAGAAAAACAAGGTACTACAAAAAGATTTCTTTATATTTGAATGAAAGCCTTAGAATAGTTATCATCATCAGAAAAATCAGTTTTCAATTGTTTGTTAGTTTCATTTTGAATCATATATGGACACAGAGGAGTATACTTTTTAGGGATAAGCTCACTAACAATTCTATTTTGACCCTGACTATCTGTGCATATACACACCACATTTGAGCAAAGTAAAACTGATACCTTTAATTTTTGATTCATAAGAATTTAAAATTAAAAGTAATCCAGTTAAAGGAAATCAGATTTCAAAATTTTCTAGTCCAATTACAATATAACTCAAATTAAAAAATAAATGTAGTTCTTGGAAACACTTCTGATACATGAACAAATATTGATATTATAGTTTGGCTTATTAGTAATTTTAGTCCTATCAAGTATTTGAGATCACATTTGCAAATTGCTTACAAGTTTTTCCTAAAAAATAAAGTCATGATATGACTAGGTTTATTACTGACTCTCTTGAGAAGAGAAATATAAATTTGTTTTTCTTACCCTAATTTTTATAATTAACACATGTTAATTGCACAAATTAATGGTATTTACAGTGATATTTCCATATATGCACACATCATGCATTGATTATGTCAAAATGGAAATTTCAAAGAGGTGAGTTGATAAACTCGAATTCAATACACATTGAACTATGACTAAACCAATATTACACAAATATTTCTCAACTCTTCATCCAACTTAAAACCCACTCAAAGATACATTTACAAATACTATTACTGCATAAAATAATGAATTTCTGATATTGGAGGTAAGAGTTTTTGAAAGAAAGAATTTCCTGAGAGATTATGTTAGAAGATATGAAATAAATTCCAAGTAGCTTTATGTTGTATTATCATAACATCAAAAACTCTCTCCTCTAAGGTCAGATGTGGTGGCTCAATTCTGATTGGGAGGGTTGCTGTTAGAGGCCAGTAGAGGACGTGGGAGGATTTTGTGAAGCACCTATTTCAACTAATGGCTAGGCAAGGTGGTATGCGCCTGACATCTCAGCAATGCAGGAAAGCACAAATAGGAGGATTGCAGTCCAGGCCTGCATAGGCATTGAGTCAGACCCTATCTCAAAAATAACTAGCTTGAGTTATGGTAGCTTGAGTGGTAGAGTACCAGCCTAGCAAGTGCAAGTGAATTCAACCCCCAGCACCACTAAAACTAAAACAAAAAGTTTTCTATTTTATATTTGTTAAACTTTCTGTCTTCAAAGTTGTCAGTGATCCAGGGAAAATTACCTGAATTAATTTTTTTTCCTGTTTCATCCATAGTACAAAGTCTGGGAAATTACTAAAAACAATTCTGTTTCCATCTTAAGATAATTACTAGCATCTGATCGTGATTTGTGTGTTTTTCTTATTTTTTTAGCAGTAGTGGGATTTGAACTCAGGGCCTTGTGAAGCAAGTGCTCTACCACTTGATACACACCTCCAAATTGTGACTTGTGCTTTAGAAGAGGGAAAGAAACTCCTAAAATAGACATGTGAACTAATTTTACTTATAAAACTCTGATACCTAATGTGTGGGGTTTTCCATAATAACTGGTTGTCCAATATTCCTGGCACCAATGGGGTACCCTACAATTCAATTCAATTCTGGCGCTACTTGTAGTGGATACAAACACCACAAGTTGAGGGCTCAGTACCATAAGATGGTCTTCATTTCAGATATAGCCAGTCAACCAACTGGCTATAAATTAGGAGTTCCCATGAACTTCTCAAATTCAAAAATTTGCTTAGAATGGCTTACAAAACTTGGGAAGGCACTTTACTTACTATTACTGGCTCATTATAAAGGATACGATTTAGAAACAGCCAAATGGAAAAGACACATAGGACAAGTATAAAGGGAGGCTTGCCCTCCATGCACCTTCATGTGTCCACCCACCAAGAAGCTCTCCAAACCTCATCCCTTAGAATATTTTGTGCAGGTTTCATTACTTAGGCATAATTAAATCATAGGCTGTGGGCAAAGTTCGGGGTAGGAGCTAAAAGTTCCAACCCTGTAATCATACCTTGGTCTTTCTGGCAACCAGACCCCATCGTGAAGCTATCTGGGGATTCACCAAGAGTGGCCTCATTAGAACAAAGGATATTCTTATCATCCAGGAAATTTCAAGGAATTTAGAAGTTCTGTGTCAGAACTAAGAGCAAAGACCAAAATTAGAAAAGAAGATGCTCCTGATAGTCCTAAACTCAGGAAATTCTAAAGCTTCTGAAAGCTCCATGTCAATAACCAAGAATAAAGATTAAATTAATTTTTTTATTATATCACACCATCTGAATACATTTGAAAACAAATTTAAGTGCTTTGTTTCAGTTTTGTAGTTGGATACATAACAAGTCAGAAGTGACATTTTAATGAGTATTTTAGTAATGAACCAAAGACCTAGAAGGATCTTCTTACAAGTTAATGGATCATGGTGTTCAACCTTTCATGTCTATTTGAATAGTAATTGAGATGTTCTTACTTTTCTTGTAGATTTAATAAAACTATAAACAGAGGATGAGATTCTGGGAAAATCATATGAAAAATCCATGGTACCTTCAATCCAATTTTTCTCTCTGACAAAGCACTAAAGTATTTTTATTCTTTTTAAACACTTCAGATATTTACTCATATACTTTCAAGTATCCCCATTTATTTATATATCCTATAATAGAATACAAGTTGTCCAGATAACAGTTACATATTCCAAAGCTGCACTCCACTATTTTTGAAGTCTCATGAAACATTGTTTCCTTTCACAATATTTTTGAAAAATAATAGGGGCAGAAAATGTCACCTTGAAGTTCACTCCCTAGTTTCCTGATGGATGTGCTTTTTCTCCATGTGAAAAATATTCCCCTTCTCTTTCTTCTCTCTTCCTAAAATTTCTCTTCCCACTCCATCTCCCTGTTAATAGGACACTTCTGTAATTGTAAAGAGGAATGACTAAGCCTAGTGAACCAGGAGCTGCCAGCTGTTTCTCAAAGGGTAGGACTGTCAAGGGAAAGAAAAGAGCAACATCCTTCCCTTTCACATTCCCTCTACGATTTAAGTGCTTCCTCTTTTTAATTTCCCTGACCAGATGAAATAGTAGATAGTACTTCTTTTCTGCTTCTGTTGCCTGGTGATTTTACTTCAGTTGAGGCCAAAGAAAAGAATGCCCAGGTTATTAATCTAGTCCAGGGATCAGCAAGTCTTCTTTCTAATGATGATGTATGATAAGTATGAGTTAAAAGGAAATCTTCTCCTTTGTGCTTTATTAACTATGATTCATTTTTTATACTTACCAAAGTTAGACAAACTTAGAAATTTATCAATATTTTTACTTCCTATGATCACCTCTTCCTTTTAACTAACGTGAAATTCATTTAAAAATAATTAACTGTTGGAAATTGGCTACAAATATGTTATGTGCTCTAAGCCTAAATTTCAGTTCAATTATATCTTCAAATGCAAGATTCTTTTTAAAGACACATGCCTCCAGGACATGTCTGAAACGATATTGAACATTATTCTAAAAGTCTACCCGTATACAAATTCCACGAGGAAAGACCATTCACATCTCATTCACTGTTATATTCCCAGTGTCTATCACTGCTCAGGCTCTTGATGTATAACTCTTAAATGAATAAATGTCTTTCTCCATTAAGACATGAAAAATCATTCCAAATAATTAATGTTTGTTTTTGCAATCTCACTTTTCAGAACTTAGCAAAGAACTTACTTAAATACAAGTAACATTCTATATTAAAGTATGGAGAGGACATTCACAAGGGATCCTATGTGATTAAGTTATTATTATAAATGATGTTGTGACAAGAAGATACTACTGTCCCATTGAAATCACAACCTACATCAGGAAATTAGTGCACAATAGTTGCTCAACTGAGTTGTTCTTTGCTTATTTATTACTGGTACCGTATGTTTGGACTATATCTACCTTTTACTTCATTGTAGGGGTAGAGCACTGTTAGTTCTCTGATTTCAATGAATGTTTGGTACTGGGAACATATTCGTAAGGGGCTTACTAGTCAGTCATTGTGAGGGGTAAATCATGTATAATTATTGCCATAAATATTTACTGAGCACCATTTATGTGTGGGATAATGTAGCAGGTCTATTGAATTCACCTAATGATTAGGAAAGAAACAGATTAGTCATCAAAGTAAGCAAAGAGAAATTCAATTTAACCACAGCACAAACCACTCCACCTTCTTCAAAGAATGCATTTTGGAGTATCTATTCAAATGTGTCCTATAATAATTCAAAAACCTATACAAAGGGGAAAAATGGAAAAAAATCTACCAAATTTTGGCTATTATTCAGTTGGAGTATACAAGCATGTTTGTGTAATGTAGTAGCTACCTTTAATTATACATAAGTTTAAAGTAACCATCATTCTTTTATTTTAGCTCTTTTGTTCCTTCCTAAGTCTTTGATGTGACCATATCTTAGAATTACTTCCTGTCTTTTTAGGAAACATACAGCTTCCTGGCTGAGAGATAAGTTACTAGTTCTCATTGCTGGCTCATTTTGATTAGTTTCGTTGCCCTCCTCACGTTTTTACCAGTTTCAGTTCCAGTTGTCCGTTGTCTCAAATTCAAAGGAGCTTCCTTCATACATTATTGCATTATTAGGTCTAGCATGAGATTTGCTCAGTCTCAACTCTAAAAATGGCTTGCCTTTTAAACTTCTGCTGTCCGAATCAGGGACACTTCATAGGAGTGTGGTCACAGCGAATAAAACACACTTGATGAGCCTCATGCTATTGCCATCTTGAAATTCTCAATTTTTATCTTTCAACTTATGTTTTGTAAGTAAAGTCCAATGGAACTAAGGCACATGAATATGAGTAAAAAGGATACATAGGAAAAAGAAAAAAAATAAGCTTTACATTTCAGTACCTTTGGGATACCTTCTGTGAGCTTGTTGAACAAGAGACCCTACACATTCATTTTGAATGGGGCTCCACAAATGATGTAGCCAATCTTTCTCTGAGAAAAAATATCTGCAAATGATATCCAAAGCATAATTTATGAAAAAGAAAATTTCAGAGAACCTAATTTTCAAAACTGCATTTTGAAAATCCTCAAAAGTTCTGCTATAGTGAATCTTTATGATAAATACTGTACCTATCTAGTAGAGCAATTTAATTATTGCAGGCTGTATTAATTACTATAATAAACTCTACTCCAATAAGACTCTAGGTAGACAAGTCTTCCAGCCTCAGGCCTCTCCTCATTAAACTGCAATTAGCATGATAAATAGGGAGTGTGATTTTGCTGAAGCCAGTATTAGCCCTACTTTTTCATGAGGTGACAGGGGAAGCCATCAGAGACAAGAATTGGACATTTAAATAATAAGGAAAATGGTAGGGTTTGCTGTGTCTAACCATTAGGCTGAGACATCTGTGTGCAAGTATACCTTACACATTTCACTATAAATGATAAATAAGCACCAATGTTAATATCAGTGAAAACAACCTGGTTACTAAACACAGTCTGTCCTTATGAGGTCATAGCTAAAGATGACTATAATTTTTTAAAAACACCTTACTAAATAAGATGGCTGCATTCTTACTCAGGTGCTGAGGCATTTCACATGTGCCACTGCTATGGCTCCAAGGGCATTGTGTATTACATGTACTAACATTTACTTAATTTTAAATGCATCCCTTAAGAAGGTGGCTTTGGTATATATGGATTTATTGAAAATTATAACAAAAACAGCTTATAAAATTTGATTTTAATCTGTGAAGACATGCTATACTCCAGCAATCAAATTACAGGAGAATCTTTGTATCCTTGCAGTATACTCATTTTTAACCTGAGTTTCTTTAAATGAGGTTCTCTTCCTCTATATAAAATATTCCCTAAGACAAGATATGCTGAAAATTGCCATTTCAATAGGTGAATTCTCAGGGGAAGGATACTATACACAAAATACCCTATCACATTCTCCTAACAGTTTAGATTCTTTTAAAAGAAGTGTCATCAACTATTTGATTTTACTTTGTCAACTCTATAAAGTTTGCTTACTTTGTCTTCTCTGTTCTTATCCAAATACTCTATCACTACATGTAGAGGGCTGTCGTATGGGCTTAGTTGCACTAATTCACCATTAAAGGTTATTCCAGATATGATAAAAACTAGAAATTACTATATTATTCAGATTGCTGTGCTCTTTAATATAAAAAACTAAAGCTAGAAATTACTATATTATTCAGATTGTTGTGCTCTTTAATATAAAAAACTAAAGCAGAGTGTTATAGACTGAAATCTTCTGAAAATGACCCCAAGTATGCAAGCCAGTCCTGGTATGTATTTCTGAGAGCTATACCCACTTACAAGCTGTCTACCAATGTCTGTATTTGTAAGAGGCATCTAAGTCATTTTTAACCTTTATTATTCCAGTGTTAAAAAGTAAGATTGAGTCTTGAAAAATGATGGCTAAGGTGGGGAATCAGATCTCCTAAGCTCCTGACTTCAGAAACCTTCTGGAAATGCAGGAGCCACACTTGGGTAACTCCAATTGCTTCTGCCAAAACAATAACCACCACCACATTAGATGCAGATAAAATTCAAAAACTGTCCCATAAATCAGCCTTTAATTGCACCTAACAGCCACAAAAATCCTGCCCTGCACTGACAGCAAGGCATGTCCAGCTCCACCCCTGGGAAAAAAGATCCCGGCCACTTCTCTTATCTTTTTTTCCCTTTCTTTTCATTCTTCTCCCAACAAGCAGAAGACAGAGCTTCAATCAGAATCAAATCCTGCTACATTCTGGATCCCTTGCCCATAGAAAGCCTCCCTACGCCAAGCTGAACAAGACCATTTCTCCCCAACAGCTGGCTACAAAGCTGCCTGTGTGAAACTGCAGAAGATACAGGTGAGCATCTCACATCACATGCAGCTCCCCTACCTATCCCTCCATCCCCCCACACTCCCCCCACCCTGGGAAAATAATACAGCAGAAGCCTCTGAGCAGACAGAACTCCCCCCCAAGCAAAACTGAAAGCCATAAATATCAAACTGTAATCTAACACCAACATTGGAGGGGGGTGCAAAGCTGAATTCACCCTGGAGAATGGGGGAGGGCTAAAGAGCCAATCTCTCACTGTTGAACTGCCAGGGGCATGGCAAGGAACTGAGCTCTCAGTGCCAAACTCTCAGTGACACACCATAAAGCAGCAAAGGCTATGAGCGGAGGAAGGCTAACAAGCCAACTGCCTAGAGGAGCCACTGGCACCCAGCAGAGATCAGGAGAGGCATAAAGGCTAAGAGAGGGAAACTAACCTCCCATAGCAGGGCAGGAGGTGGATCCTAGAGCCAATATCTGGGACAGAGGGCAGCACTCAAAACTGAATTGCCCCACCTTGCTGGGGGAGGAGCTCACCAATCAGACCTGCAGCTGAAGAACACCCCAGTTGCCACCTGCTGAAAACAGCTCTGACCACCCTGCATGAGGTGTCAATCTTATCTCACCTCAAAACTCCATCTAACCTTGTGGACAGAAAGTCCATCTACAACTCACAAGCCAGTTAACCTGGTGAGTCCACATCAGAGCTTCCACTTGAACACCAATACCAGGATTGGACACCTAAGAAAAAACTCCAGAACTTTTATTGATAGACTGAACTGAACCAGGTTCCTGAACCTGGTGTTCTTTTTTTTAAATTGTATATCTTTGTTTTTCTTCCTTCTTTTTCTTTTTTATTCCTGTATTATTAACACCATCATCACTATTCTTTTATCCCCATTCACATCCTCTTCACTCTCTCTCCTTCTCCTGTACAATCCATTGTTCTCCCTCCCAACTACTCTTTCTGACCCTTCTCATCCACTCTTTCCCTCCCATTCTCCCCAAACCTGTCACCATACTTCCTACACATTCACTACCTGCTAACTAGCCTACTCTACCAACTGCACACAACCACAGCCCCCTGCAATCGCTGACATAAATACCCTCCACTACAACAAGAGAAATACACCCAAACACACACAAGGGCCACAAAATTCACCAACCCCCATAACTCTCAACCCACCAACCCACTCATTTTCCAAATGCCCATTTTTTAGGGCAATCTTTACCAATTCCCTCTAATCTATAACTAGCCTAATAACCATTACCCCCTCCCAAGTCTGACTGTTATAGATATTATCATCAAGGGGTTTTCTATAGAATACATTAACAACTGGTCCAGCACTGAACCTGTGAACTTGTTAATGCTAAATTACACCCCAGACCAGGGTCAGATAGAGCACATCAACCTAGCTAATAACCAAGTCAGCCACAAAACAAAAATTACATCAGGGAAAGAAATCAGGCAATCAAATCCACCAATTAGCATACCAAAAATAAAGTGGCATAGCACCAAGTGGAGCGATGGGAAGAAGAAGAAGGGATGGAAACCACTCTTCTCAAAAAAATAATTCAACACAGAATCCAGTGGGAAATGAAGAAAATGGATACCCACTCCCTGATCGATAAAACAATGATAAATGTAACTAAGGAACTCAGCTATGCCCACAAAATAACCCTCAAAGCAAAAGTCTGGGAAGAAATCTCTGAGAAATTCATGGAAAAGATATTAGACATGGCCAACCAGAATGTACAAGATGTACTCAATAAATTTCAAGACACCAAAAACAAAGAACATAAGATGACACAGAAACAAATAAGGGAACTTAGAGAGGACCTCAACAAACACCAAAGGGAAACAAAGGACACTATAAAAACAGAGATACATGAATTAAAGAGGACCACACAAATTATAAAAGAAGAGTTGATCACAGATATGGAGAACCTCAGAAGAAAGAATCAAACGGAAATTCTGGAAATTAAAAGTCCCTATAGTCAAACAAAAAGCACAATGGAAGGCCATGCCAGCAGACCAGAACAAGTAGAAGACAGAATCTCAGAGCTCAAAGATAAAACAGAAATTAAAGAAAAAATAGAAGAAATTTTAGTCAAACAATTCAAGAGCTATGAAAGGAATATGCAAGAACTCAGTGACTTCATCAAAAGACCAAACCTGAGAATCATGGGCATTGAAGAAGGAGAAGAGATGTAAACCAAAGAGATATATAACATACTCAAAAAAATAATAACAGAAAATTTCCCAAATTTTGAGGAAGATTTGCTCATTCAGATACAAGAAACCTCCAGGACACCAAACAGACTTAACCAAAATAGAACCTCCCCATGGCATATTATCATCAAAACAACAAGCATAGAGAGCAGAGAAAGAATAGTGAAGGCTGTAAGAGAGAAAAAACAAATAACATATAAAGGTAACCTCATCAAATAACAGCAGATTTCTCAGTGCAAACCTTAAAAGCAAGAAGGGCATGAAGTGAGGTATTTCAGACACTGAATGAAAATAACTTCAACCCTAGGATACTCTACCCAGCAAAACTATCATTCAAAGTTGACAGAGCAATAAAACTCTTTTACAATAAACAGAAACTAATATGAACACCAAGCCATCACTACAGAAGATTCTACAAGGAATTTTACACACAGAAGATGAAAGCAAACAAAACCATGACAGGATGGGAAGCATCAAACCATAGGAGAAGAAGAGACAAGCAATCAGAGAGTAGCATTAATTTGACTGCACACAATCAAATCCTTAAACAACAAAAACAACTAAATGGCAGGAATCACCACATACATAACAATATTATCACTGAATGTTAATGGACTCAACTCCCCTATCAAAAGACACCATTTGGCAAATTGGATTAAAAAGGAAGATCCGATGATCTGTTGTTTATAAGAGAACCATCTTACTGACAGAAATAAACACTGGCTTACAGTGAAAGGTTGGAAGGAGATTTACCAAACCAATGGCCTGTGAAAACAGGCAGGAGTAGCAATACTTTTATCAGACAAAGTAGACTTCAAACTTACATTGGTCAAACAAGATAAAGAAGGACACCTCATACTAATAAAAGGTGCAATACATCAAAAGGAAATGACAATTATCAACCTATATGCACCCAATGTCAGTGCACCCAGTTTCACCAAACATACACTAAAGGACTTAAAAGCACATATAAACTCCAACATGGTGATAGTGGGAGACTTTAGTACCCCTGTATCACCAATAGATAGGTCATCCAAACAAAAAATCAACAAAGAAATCCTAGAACTAAATGACACCATAGCTCAAATGGACCAAATTGATGTCTACTGAATATTTCATCCAACTACAACACAATATACATTCTTCTCAGCAGTCCATGGAACTTTCCCCAAAATAGATCATATCCTAGGACAAAAAGCAAGCCTCAGCAAATATAAGAAAATAGAAATAATTCTCAGCATTATACCTGATCACAATGCATTAAAACTAGAACTCAACAATAAAAAAAACAGCAGAAAATACATGACTAATTGGAGGCTGAATAATACATTGCTCAACTATCAGTGGGTCATAGCAGAAATAAAAGAAGAAATAAAAAGGTTCCTGGAAGCTAATGAAAATCAAAACACAACTACCAGAACCTATGGGACACAGCAAAGACAGTCCTAAGAGGAAAGTTTATAGCCATGAGTGCATATATTAAAAGGACAGAAATGTCTCAAATAAATGACCTGACCTAATGCTACATCTCAAACTCCTAGAAAAGCAAGAGCAAGCAAAACCCAAAACAAGCAGAAGGACAGAAATAATTTTAAAAAGGGCCGAAATTAACAAAACAAAAAGCTGGTTCTTTGAAAAAATAAAAAGATTGAAGCCCCTGGCAAATCTGACTAAAATGAGCAAAATCAGAAATGAAAAAGGGGAGATAATAACAAATACCATGGATATTCAGGGAATCATCAGAGACTACTTTGAGAACCTATATTCTAATAAATTGGAAAACCTTGAAGAAATGGACAAATTTCTACATACTCACAACCATCCAAAACTGAACCAAGAAGATATTAACCACCTAAACAGATATATAACATGTAATGAAATTGAAGCAGCAATTAAGAATCTCCCAGAAAAGAAAAGTCCAGGACCTGAGAGATTCTCAGCTGAATTCTACCAGATCTTCAAAGAAGAACTAATACCAACACTCATTAAATTTTTCCATGAAATAGAAAGGGATGGAACACTGCCCAACTCATTCTATGAAGCAAGTATTACACTCCTCCCAAAAGCAGACAAGGACACATCCAGAAAGGAGAAATACAGGCCAATCTTCTTAATGAACATTGATGCAAAAATCCTCAAAAAAATAATGGCAAACCAAATTCAACAACATATCAGAAAGATCTTTCTGGTAACCACGACCAAGTAGGCTTCATCCCAGGAATTCAGGGAAGGTTCAACATATGCAAATCAATAAATGCAATACAGCACACTAATAGAAGCAAAGACAAAAACCACACAATCATCTAAATATATGCAGAAAAAGCCTTTGATAAGATCCAACACCACTTCATGATAAAAGCTCTAAGAACACTAGGAATAGAAGGAATGTACCTCAACATTATAAAGGCTTTATATGACAAACCTATAGCCAACATCATACCTGGAATTCCTAGCCAGAGCAGTAAGGCAAGAAGAAGAAATAAAAGGAATATAAATAGGTAAAGAAACTCTCAAAATATCCTTATTTGCAGACTGTATGTTCCTATACCTTAAAGACCCAAAAAGCTACCCAAAAACTCTTAGATATCATAAACAGCTATAGCAAGGTGGCAGGAAAAAAAATCAACTTACAAAAATCATTAGCTTTTCTATACACCAACAATGAACAAACTGAAAAGGAATATATGGACAATTCCATTCACAATAGCCTCAAAAAATCAAATACCTAGGAGTAAACTTAACAAAGGATGTGAATGACCTCTACAAGGAGAACTACAAACCCCCAAAGAAAGAGATCGAGGAAGACGACAGAAGGTGGAAAGATCTCCCATGCTCATGGATTGGTAGAATCAACATAGTAAAAATGGCTATACTACCAAAAGCAATCTTCATGTTCAGTGCAATACCCATCAGAATTCCAATGACATTCATTACAGAGGTTGAAAAATCTACCCTAAGGTTCATTTGGAAACACAAAATACCACAAATAGCTAAGGCAATACTGAGCAAATAGAGCAACACTGGAGGTATCACAATACTCGACTTAAAACTATACCACAGAGCCATAACAATAAAAACAGCATGGTACTGGCACAAAAACAGACATGAAGACCAGTGGAACAGAATACAAGACCCAGATATGAAACCACACAGCTATGCCCAGCTCATTTTTGACAAATGCACCAAAAACATATGATGGAGAAAAGACAGCCTCTTCAACAAATGTTTCTGGGAAAAGTGGTTATCTGCCTGCAGAAAACTGAACCTAGATCCATGTTTATCACCCTGTACTAGTATCAACTCAAAATGGATCAACGACCTTAATATCGGACCCAAAACTCCGAAGTTAATACAGGAAAGAGCAGGGAATACTCTGGAAGCAATAAGTATAGGCAAGGACTTCCTCAACAGAACCCCAGCAGCTCAGCAACTAAGAGAAAGGATGGATGAATGGGACTTCATAAAACTAAAAAGCTTCTGCACAACAAAAGAAATGGTCTCTAAACTGAAGAGACCACCCACAGAGTTAGAGAAAATATTTGCCAGCTATACATCAGACAAAGGACTGATAACCAGAATATATAGGGAACTCAAAAAACTAAACTCTCCCCAAATCAATGAACCAATAAAGAAGTGGGGAACTGAATTAAACAGAACTTTTTCTAAGGAAGTAATCTAAATGGCAAAAAAGAACACATTTTTTCACCATCTCTGGCCATAAAGGAAATGTAAATCAAAACCACACTAAGATTCCACCTCACACCTGTTAGAATGGCTATCATCAAAAACACCACGAACAACAAATGCTGGCGAAGATGCAGGGAAAAACAAACCCTCATACACTGCTGGTGGGAATGTAAGCTAGTACAACCATTATGGAAAACATTATTGAGGCTCCTTAATAAACTAAATATAGATCTGTGATATGGTACAGCAATACCACTCCTAGGGATATATCTGAAGGAATGTGACTCAAGTTATAACAAAAGCACCTACACACCCATGTTTATTGCAGCACTATTTACAATATCCAAACTATGGAAACAATCAAGATGCCCCACAACTGACAAATGGATCAAAAAAATGTGGTATTTATACACTATGGAATTTCATTCAGCCACAAAGAATGAAATTTTATCATTCACAAGTAAATGAATGGAACTAGAGAACATCATCTTAAGCAAAGTTAGCCAGGCTCAGAAGGCCAAAAATCGCATGTTCTCCCTCATATGTGGACTATAGACCCCAAACAAATGCAGTAATATTATTGGACATGGGTCACACACTAAGGGGAGAACACACATGGGAGAAATAGGGAAAAGAAAGGAAACCTAAAACTTAAATGTGGTTGATGTGCTCCCTGTTGAGGAGCGAGTAAAGTAAGCTTAAATTGGCAGAGGCCACTATGGGAAGAGGACCAAGAAGTAGTGAAGAGGTCTGGTAGAAACGAACCAATGTGGGTTGTAATACACATGTGCATGGAAGCAATGCCAGGAATCTCTCTGTATAGCTATCTTTATCCCAAACTAGCAAAAATACTGTCTTTTTTATTATCTCTTATGTTTTCTCTTCTGCAAAATGAAAGAAGAAAAGGGTGGAAAAGGTTCAGCCTGGAAATGAGGGATTGGGGGTTGGTGGAAGGATTGAGGGGAGATGACACAAACAATGTATACACATGAAAGTAAATGTAAAAATGATAAAATAAAAGGAGAAAGAGAAAAAAGTAAAATTGATCTTGACTGCCATCTTTCCCAAAACTTGCATCCAATTTTTATTAACAAATCCTGTTAATTTTACCTCTGCAACATCTACCAAATTCTTTTTATTCACTCCCACAGTCATAGTGGGCACTTATCTCTATAGGTTTTGTTTTAGACTTATTAATGTGCTTTTTGAAGAATCAAAAATGGTAAACCCCAGTGCTGTTATTATTTTTGATAATTCTTTCACCACATCATTACTTTGCTCTAGGGGATGTTTAAAAATTTTAATTAGATACAACTTCAAAATTAATGTACATGTTTAACTGTATCAGTACAAATTTTATAAGTTACTATCACTGTAATATTTTAAATTATCAAATTTGTATTAATGTTATCAATTAATATCTTTGAGCCTCAACTCCAAAAATAGCAAAAAAAAAAAAAAAGATAAGAATAAGATGTTGTCTACTATTCTATAACACAGAGTAATTGCTTTATGTCAGGCATTCTAGTAAAGACTTTAAATTTATCGTTCAAATAATCCTTAAAAACACCAACAAAGTAGGCTAGAAATCATGTGCACTCATATTGTCTTGAGATCCAGTCTTGCCTGTGTAGCCCAGGCTGGCCTGGAACTCCTGATTCTCCTGCCTCAGCCTCCTCAGTGCTGGGATTACAGGTTTGTGCCACCACATACAGGTCTCAAGTGCACATTTCAACTATACTTATTCTTCTACACCTGAAGAGAATTGGTGCCTATTTGCTGAGTTGAAGTGTCAGAACATGTGTTGAAAACTTGCAACTTCAGGTGCCAAATATCTCTAATTACATGCATCCTCAAATTTTTCTAGATAGACCTTATTACTTCCTATCTCATTAGCATTAGTAAAGCAACATTCATGGCAAACTGCCTTTTCAGTGTGCCTTTAGTCCATGAATTTTCAACCATGCCTGCCTTCTGGTACCCAGCAACAGGGTTAAAAAATACTAGGGTGGAGGGACAGTGTCAGACACATACTGCATCTCATCCTCCAAGAGTTTTATTCTAAGTGGAAAAATTGGAACTTTGGAAAATTTCCTTCTGCTACTTGTTCCTCTGCAATCTCCATAAGAGTGATGAATCTGCATGCTGTATAGAAGGCTCAAGAGTGGAATTTTCTCCCCCTCCCTCTGGCTTTTCAAGTGATTTTTACTTAGTTTTTGAATATGTCAGAAAACAATTCAAACAGAAAAACACTGAATATACTTACTGATGTTTCAGTTGGGCATCAAGTGTGTCATGCCTATCCATGTTCTACTAACATCTTCAAACTGCTTGTAATTATATTTCATTAGGGGACAACACTCACTATTGGCTCAAGCACAAATGCACTGGCAAAGCAAATGGATGGAAAGCAAGTCTGACCTTAATTGGTTGCTAGCCTCCCTTCTTAACCTTGACTAGATTCTTGGGGGAGCCCCAGCAAGAAGCCATATTCTACATTTAATTATCTCTCATGCTTTTCCCCTCTATAAGAACACTGAACTGCTTGTAGTTTTTCTAATATGCCAAGCTACTTTACATCTTTGCCTATGCACAAACTGTTTCCTTTGTTAAGAGTATTTTTCACACCCTTATCCACCTGGCAGTTAGAGATATTTAAAAACCTAGTATAGATGATTTCCTTGTTAATGTACTCCCTCCTGGAAAGTTAATCACATTCTCAGTGATTAGCTTGTATTTATATACTACTATTACTATATTTATAACACTGGTTATAATGTCCTTTCTTTGTATTTACATTTCTATTTCAGAGTGGAGCCCATTCCTAGCACAATTTTCTGGCACTTAGTGGATTCAAAATTTACAAAAAAAAATTGTGTTTGAATATTTGCTTAAAAGTATTAAATCGCACCAATTTTAGGTCAATTTTCCTATGCTGGACAAATATAACCATTTTCAATGCAGAGGCACTATTTTCCCTTAACTTACTCCACCCACTAGAACTAAAGTACGTACAATGTCCAAGAGGACTGGATGGGTAATTACTCTTGTCAGATGCTTTCAATCAGCATCAAAATTGGGCCCTTTATAACACATATTCATGTAAAGTACAACTCTAGTCAAACCTATCTATCTCTCTAAACATTCCCACCCCTCAAACATTCTTTTCTCTAATGTTATGTCAAAAATCATCATGACTAATAGTCAACATGTCCACTCTACTCAAAGGAACTTTGGAAGAATTT
Source organism: Castor canadensis (assembly GCF_047511655.1). Classification (NCBI taxonomy): domain Eukaryota; kingdom Metazoa; phylum Chordata; class Mammalia; order Rodentia; family Castoridae; genus Castor; species Castor canadensis. The sequence goes on along the minus strand of NC_133405.1, from coordinate 122,769,757 downwards.
TTTATCATTCTTTTAGAATTCTATAGGATATAAAACATTTCCAAAGAAACTGCCTTGCTTCATTGAAAACTTAGAGGGAAAGGTGTCTATCACATCTATGAAAATTGTCTTTCGTATTTTCATCATTATTTCATAATATATAAAGCACTTTATTAAATTACCTTATTTCAATCAACACAAAATTACTCTTTTCATTTTTAATTCATTCTTCCATTTTCTTTACCTACCTCATAATTTGTGATGACTTATAACAATTGAGAGACAATAACTTGATAATGTGGTATGCCTCCTCCCATTCTCAGGAAGACAGCAACCTTCCACAGACTTTGGTAAAACAGGTTTGTAAGACAAAGAATTTCAATTAATATAGAATCCCCTTTTCCATACTTGATTTAAAATGTTCCCCTTCAAAAGGGAAAATTACCCTTGGAAATTCATATGTCCAGAAGAAGAAACACTTGATAGGCCATATTTAAAATAAAGGATGTTCTTTTTTCTACATATTTCAGTTTCCAATCCGTCCTCCTCCTTTCTTTTCTTTCTCATTACAGGAGGGGAAGTTACTTGCTCATGCCCTAGAAATAAACATTATTCATATAAGAGGTCAGAATGAGCAGGAGTGTGAAAAAATAAATCAGAGAAAAGCAAGCTGATACAGGAGATAGGTGAGAGACGAAAACTATGTTGACTTTTGGTTGTGGTGAACATCAAACCTTGTGACTATGAAGTACATTTTTGTAATTCTGTAAAGTCTCTCTAGATGCAAAATAATCAAGCAAATTTCTCAAGAATGATGTAGAATATCTACTTAAGAGATAAGATTTATCTTTATAAAGTGGGAAGGCTGCCATTATGTCCATGATTAAAAAGTACTTCCTGTTTTAAAAACAGATGTTATTTTAAGAGGAATTAAAATCCTGATTCATCTTTATATCATGAACAAACTATTATTTATAGGAGGAGGAAAGATGGTCCCTCATAATTTCCTAATCAGTTTCACACAGGAATGTTTCTACTATACAAAATTGCATTTTAGAAAGGCAATTTGAATAAAGTTGAAAATCTGTCATGTCATAGCTGCTGTGACTCTCAAATCAGCAACCACCCTTGGAGGAGAGTGCTAAGTGAGAGCCCCCTTCTCTTCTCTTTCCCATCCTCTTCCATTTTTACTTTTCGGAAGCTAACAGATAGCAAATATACACATATCAGAGCAACCACAAATGACAGACTGGAATTAAGATGAGCTTCATTTGCCAAGGAAAATTTTTTAAATCATTCCTCTCTCCTCTTCCCCTCCTCATCCTTCTCCTCCTCCTCCTCTTCCTATGCGGGACTATAGTAGGTAAGTCTAGAAAATAATTTTGTTTTTTGATTTCAGAAATAATTTTATAGTGGCATACTGCCACTTTTCCAAAAATGACACAAATATCCTAAAATAAAGTCATCAATTTTACCTCTTCTATTTGTCTTTCATGATGAATTTTATAATTTAGCTCAATATTCCACTAGAATTATTGTCAACTTCTTAAATTTATAAATCGCCAAGAAGAAGATATACCACTAAATAGCAAAAGTTTAAAAGGTATATCTAAGTATCTAACAAATGCATATAAACTTATTCTGACTCACTAGTTATTACAAATAAGCAAATTAAAAACACAAGAAATTATCATGATATACACAATTATTTTATTTTATTTATTTTTTGGTGATACTGGGGTATGAACTCAGGGACTCACACTTGCTAGGGAGGCACTCAAACCGCTTGAGCCACTGTGCCAGCCCTCCCAATTGTTTTAAAATGGGAGCAATACTAAATATTACAAGGATATGAATCAAGTAAGACTTTCAAATACTTTTGGTAGGATTGTAAATGGATCAAGCTACTTTGTAAACTGACACTTTGTCAGTGTTCAGGCAGGTGGAACACAAGCATATCTGACTATATTTCCAGTTGAAATATGTGCAAAAATTCATGTATAGGAGAGTAAATAGCAGATTTCTTCATAAGAACCCCAAACTAAAATCAACCCAAATGTTCATCTGCTGAGTGCACAAATAATTGTTATAGGAGAGAATAATGAAATATTAAATAGAAATGAAAATTAATAATATAATGCTATACAGGGTCATATATAAGAAATTCACAAAGTCAACTTACAAAAATCATTAGCTTTTCTATACACCAACAAGGAACGAACTGAGAAAGAATATATGGAAACAATTCCATTTACAATAGCCTCAAAGAAAATCAAATACCTAGGAGTAAACTTAACAAAGGATGTGAATGACCTCTACAAGGAGAACTACAAACCCCTGAAGAAAGAGATCTAGGAAGACTACAGAAGGTGGAGAGATCTCCCGTGCTCATGGATTGGTAGAATCAAAATAGTAAAAATGGCTATATTACCAAAAGCATTCTACATGTTTAATGCAATTCCCATCAAAATCCCAATGACATTCATCACAAAGATTGAATAATCTACCTTAAAGTTCATTTGGAAACAGAAGAGACCTCGAATAGCCAAGGCAATACTCAGCAAAAAGAGCAATGCTGGAGGTATTACAAAGCAATAGCAATAAAAACAGCATGGTACTGGCACAAAAACAGACATGAAGACCAGTGGAATAGAACAGAGGACCTGGATATGAGTCCATACAGTTATGCTCAGCTTATTTTTGACAAAGATGCCAAAAATATACTATGGAGAAAAGATAGCCTCTTCAACAAGTGTTGTTGGGAAAAGTGGTTATCTGCCTGCAGAAAACTGAACCTACATCCATGTTTATTACCCTGTACTAGTATCAACTCAAAATGGATCAAGGACTTTAATATCGGACCCAAAACTCCGAAGTTAATACAGGAAAGAGCAGGGAATACTCTGGAAGCAATAAGTATAGGCAAGGACTTCCTCAACAGAACCCCAGCAGCTCAGCTACTAAGAGAAAGGATGGACGAATGGGACTTCATAAAACTAAAAAGCTTCTGCACAACAAAAGAAATGGTCTCTCAACTGAAGAGACCACCCACAGAGTTAGAGAAAATATTTGCCAGCTATACATCAGACAAAGGACTGATAACCAGGGAATATACAGGGAACTCAAAAAACTAAACTCTCCCAAAATCAATGAACCAATAAAGAAATGGACAACTGAACTAAACAGATCTTTTTCAAAAGAAGAAATTCAAATGGACAAAAAAACACTTGAAAAAATGCTCACTATCTCTGGCCATAAAGGAAATACAAATCAAACCACACTAAGATTCCACCTCACCCCTGTTAGAATAACTATCATCAAAAACACCACCACCAACAGGTGTTGGCAAGGATGTGGGGGAAAAGGAACCCTTGCACACTGCTGGTGGGAATGCAAGCTAGTGCCACCAGTCTGGAAAACAATATGGAGGCTACTTAAAAAAACTAAACATAGATCTGCCATATGATCCTGAAATCCCACTCCTAGGGATATACCCAAAGGAATGCAATTCATGTTAGGAATCACAGGTCCAGAGGCACGTGCACACCCACGTTTATTGCAGTGCTATTCACAATAACCAAGTTATGGAAACAACCATGATGCTCCACTACTGATGAATGGATTAAGAAAATGTGTTATTCATATACAATGGAGTTTTACTCAGCCATGAAGAAGAATGAAATCTTATCATTTGCAAGTAAATGGATGGAACTGGAGAACATCATTCTGGGTGAGGTTAGCCAGGCTCAGAAGACCAAAAATTGTATGTTCTCCCTCATATGTGGACTTTAGATCTAGGGCAAATGCAGCAATGTTCTTTTTTTTTTCTTTTATTATTCATATGTGCATACAAGGCTTGGGTCATTTCTCCCCCCGCCCCTATCCCCTCCCTTACCACCCACTCCGCCCCCTCCCTCTCCCCCCACTCAATACCCAGCAGAAACTATTTTGCCCTTATTTCTAATTTTGTTGTAGAGAGAGTATAAGCAATAATAGGAAGGAACAAGGGTTTTTGCTGGTTGAGATAAGGATAGCTATACAGGGCATTGACTCACATTGATTTCCTGTGCGTGGGTGTTACCTTCTAGGTTAATTCTTTTTGATCTAACCTTTTCTCTAGTTCCTGTTCCCCTTTTCCTATTGGCCTCAGTTGCTTTAAGGTATCTGCTTTAGTTTCTCTGCGTTAAGGGCAACAAATGCTAGCTAATTTTTTAGGTGTCTTACCTATCCTCACCCCTCCCTTGTGTGCTCTCGCTTTTATCATGTGCTCATAGTCCAATCCCCTTGTTGTGTTTGCCCTTGATCTGATGTCCACATATGAGGGAGAACATACGATTTTTGGTTTTTTGAGCCAGGCTAACCTCACTCAGAATGATGTTCTCCAATTCCATCCATTTACCAGCAAATGATAACATTTTGTTCTTCTTCATGGCTGCATAAAATTCCATTGTATATAAATACCACATTTTCTTAATCCATTCGTCAGTGCTGGGGCATCTTGGCTGTTTCCATAACTTGGCTATTGTGAATAGTGCCGCAATAAACATGGATGTGCAGGTGCCTCTGGAGTAACAGTCTTTTGGGTATCTCCCCAAGAGTGGTATTGCTGGATCAAATGGTAGATCGATGTCCAGCTTTTTAAGTAGCCTCCAAATTTTTTTCCAGAGTGGTTGTACTAGTTTACATTCCCACCAACAGTGTAAGAGGGTTCCTTTTTCCCCGCATCCTCGCCAACACCTGTTGTTGGTGGTGTGCAGCAATGTTCTTTAACTTGGGTCACACACTAAGGGGAGAGCACATACAGAAGGAATGGGGATAGGTAGGAAACCCAAAACTTGAATTGTTTGATGTCCCCACTGCAGAGGAGCTAATACAGTAACCTTAAAGTGACAGAGGTCAATATGGGAAGGTGACTAGGAAGTAGCGAAGAGGTCAAATAGAGATGAATCAATTCGGGTTGTAATACACTTGTGCATGAAAGCAATGCTAGGAATCTCTCTGTATAGCTATCCTTATCTCAACTAGCAAAAACACTTTGTCTTTCTTATTATTGCTTATGTCTTCTCTTCAACAAAATTGGAGGAAAGGGCAGAACAGGTTCTGCCTGGAAGCGAGGAGGAATGGGGGGGAGAGGGAAGGGACGGGGGCAGGGGGAGAGAAATGGTCCAAACAATGTATGCACATATGAATAATAAAAAAGAAATTCACAACATAGTGTTTCAGGGAAAGCTACACCCAAAAGAATATATACATAATTAGTCCATTTAGATGAGGTTCAAAAAGACAAAACTATTTTGTGATGCTAGAAATAAGAATGGTAGTTACATTGAGGCAGGAAGGGTTGGAGATGATCAGAAGGGGCAACAAAGGGGACTTTGGGGTGCCGTCTATAGTCTGCGTTTTGCTCTGGGTGGTATGGTTACGTAAGTTTATTCACTTTGTAGAGCTCACTGAATTGAACACCATTGTCACTGCTTTCTATGTATGTTATGCTTTGATTTAAAAGTTTATTAAAAAGAAAATGAGATACCATGACAAGTGCTATCGTACATTGAGTGTGCTCAAAGTAGCTTTTACTATAAATTTTCAGATGATTAACTTAAATTCTTTTCCTTTCTCCCCTAACATCCCCAATTCCCCTGTATGTGACTCAGGCTATCTCCTTGCAGTTCAGTCAATGTCTTTGCTTCCAATCTAGTCTCATCACTACTCATCCTCACTCTTACTTTGCTTTGTTAATAGCATATTTGTATTTTAACACATAGTGTGTACATAAAATAGTGTGATACAAATGTAGAATTAAGAGGATATGAAATAGAAAGTCAACAAGACAAACACCCATGTACCTATATCATCCTACTCAAGAAATAGACATTGATTAGAATTCTTTTACTGTCCCTGACAATCCCAACCCCCATCTTCCTGTTAGAGCTATTCAATATCCTAAACTTTGTGCTAATATATCTGACTTTTATTTGTAGCTTTCCAATATAACACAGATGCAAATTAATCACAAACTAAAAATAATGTAAACAATATGTTATTTGGTTTTCCCTGGTATGCAATTTAAATTAATGGAACCATTAATTCACAGTATATTCTGCAGTGAACATTTTTTTCACTTTAGTATAGTGATATGTATAGAGATGAATCTGCATAGATGCCTGCATCGTTCTTTTTCATCATTGCTGAATAATATTCATTGTACTTCATTTGTCTTTCATTATTAATATCTAAGTCAATGTTCAAAGGAGTTTCTCAATGTAGCCCCACTGTGAGTCTACTTTGGTCTGTTCAGCCCCTTCCGTTGCTCTCCTTTACCTCACACCTATTTTTCAGCAGCTTTTAATACATATCCTTATATCCTCTACCTTCACAGATGTTATGTTTTATGATATTACTGATGCTTTGTCATTCTCTTTTCCTTTCCCTCTTTCCACAAGTTCCATAGACTAGCTCCACTATTACAGATACATTCTATATATGAGTTTGTATATGATCGTGCTGTTTTTGTGTATATTTCATCTTTTGGATCTATCTTCCACATATGAGAGAAAACATGTGGCCTTTGTCTTTCTGATCCTGGCTTACTTCATTTAACATGATGTCCTTCAGTTGCATCCATTTACCTTCAAATCACATGCTGTCATTATTCCTTATGACTGAGTAATACTTCATTGTATATATATATACCACATTTTCCTGATTCATTCATCAGTTGTAGGGCATCTGGGTTATTTCCATATTTTGGCTATTGTGAACAGTGCTGCCATGAACATCAGTGTACAGGTGTCTCTAGTCTATCCTGTCTTACATTCCCTTGGGTAGATGCCCAGGAGCAGTTTCACTGGATCATATGCCAGTTCTATCTTTAGCATTTTATCTTTAGCTTTTTTAATTTTTATTTTATAATTTTTACATTTACTTACATATGTATACATTATTTGGGCCACCTCTCCCCCAGCTCACCCCGCATCCAGGAAGAACTGGTTCTGCCCTCTTGTTCTCCAATTTTGTTGAAGACAAAACATAAGACATAATAAGAAAAACATGCCGTTTGTGCTAGTTTGAGATAAAGATAGCTATACAGAGAGATTCCTAGTGTTGTTACCATGCACATGTGTATTACAACCCATATTGGTTCATCTCTACCAGACCTCTTCACGACTTCCTAGTCCCCTTCCCATAGTGGTCTCTGCCAGTTTAAGATTACTATATTTGCTTCTATACAGTGAGCATATCAACCACATTCAAGTTTTAGGTTTCCTTCCCGTTTCTTATTTCTCCCGTGTGCGGTCTTCCCTTAGTATGTGACCCATGTCCAATAATATTACTGCATTCATTTTAGGTCTATAATCTACACATTAGGGAAAACATGTAATTTTTGGTCTTCTGAGCCTGACCAAGTTTACTTAAGATGAAGCCAAAAATCATATGTTCTCCCTCATATATGGACTTCAGATCTAGAATAAATGCAGTAATATTATTTGACATGGGTCACATGTTAGGGGAAACACATACAGGAGGAATAGGGAAAGGTAGGAAACCAAAAACTTGAAAGTGGTTGATGTGCCCACTGCAGAGGAGTTAATATAGTAACCTTAAAATGACAGAGGTCACTATGGAAAGGTGACCTGGAAGTAGTGAAGAGGTCAGGCAGAGATAAATCAATTCGGATTGTAATACACTTGTGCATGGAAGCAATGCTAGGAATCTCTCTGTATAGCTATCCTTATCTCAAACTGGCAAAAATGCTATGTCTTTCTTATTATTGTTTATGTCTTCTCTTCAACAAAATTAGAGAAGAGGGCAGAACAGGTTCTGCCTTCAAGTGAGAGGCAGGGGAGAAGCAGGGGGCAGGAGGCAGGGGGTAAACAATGCATGCACATATGAATAAATGAAAAAAAAGATGATGTACCTGAAGGAATGTGGCTCAGGTTATTACAAAGGCACCTGCATATCCATGTTTATTGCAGCATTATTCACAATGGCCAAGCTATGGAAACAGCCAAGATGCCCCACTACTGACGGATGGATTAAGAAAATGTGGTATTTATACACAATGGAATTTTATTCAGCCATAGAGAAGAATGAAATTTTGTCATTTGCAAGTAAATGGATAGAACTGGAGAATATCTTTAGCTTTTTGAGGAATCTCCATACTTTCCATAATAGTTGTACTAATTTACATTCCCACCAACAATGTATAGGGTTCCTATTTTGCCACATCCTCACCAGCATTTGTTGTTGCTTTTGCCCTTGAATATGGCCATTCTAACTGGGGTGAGATGAAATCTTAATGTCATTTTGATTTCTGTGTCTTTTATAACCAGGGAAGTTGAACGCTTCTTCATGTATCTATTATGGCCTTGAAATCTTAATAGTTGCCTCAAGTCTTTTATTTTTAGTAAAAATCTAACATACAATCATTAAATCTCAAATAGTATGAAATTAGTAAAACATACTTAGCTAAAGTCTAACACATCACACTATACTGTTTTTCAAAAAGATCATCAACTTCTTGAGACCAAGGATCCCATCTTCACCTTTGATTCTCTAAAATCCATCTGGTACAGTGACTTGGATAACACCTGAAAAAGATGTGCAGCTTAGTTAGTAAACATCTATATGCAGTAATGGAAGAACAGATCCTCCCAAGTTCAAAGCAAAAGCCCTTTCCACATGACTTCAATAAACATGAAGTCTCTTCACCTCTTCAGTCCTTGAAATACTCTTTGTACTTTATTCAATTCTTTTTTGGTGAACAATGTCCATTTATTATGGATATATGAATGTAGGTTCTGCTTTGATATTTTTCTGTTTGACTTATTTTTCCAGCATTTTTGAGATGTACATGATAAAAAATAAAAGTGTTTAAGATATTCAACTCAATGCTTATACGCACACAGGGAAATAATTGCCACAATCAAGCTAATTAACATACCCTTTATCTCACATAGTTATCATATTTTGTGCACATGTGTAGTGAGAACACTTAAGATCTCTCTTAGCAAATTTCAAGTGTACAATATTCTATTTTAATTAAGTCACCTCACTATATATTAAATCTCCAGAAGTTATTCATCTTGCATAACTGAAACTTTGTCTGTTCTGACCAACATCAACCTATCTTTTCCTCCTCTCAATGCCTAGAATCCACCATTCTATTCTCCTTTGAATTTCACTTTTTAATTTTTTTCATTGAACTAGGTTTATTTCTTTTTTATCATATTATCATTGTTCTGGGGATACAATGTGACATGTACAAAAGTTCTTATATCATAGCTAAATTCACCCCCTCCATCATTCTCCTTTACCAACCGTCCCCCCATTCCTGGAGTAGTTTCAACAGGTCTCATTGAATTTCACTATTTTCAATTCCACATGCACATGACATTATACAGAAGTTTTCTTTCCTATGTCTGGCCTACTTCAGGTAATATAATATCCCCCAGGTTTGTGTTTTTAAAGATGAGATCATATGTGTGTGTGTGTGTGTGTGTACACACTAGGTAAAATATATTGTTGTACTACATAATGTAATCTCACCATTTCTTCATTCACCCACTAACAGACATTTATATTCTTACCATATTTTGACTATTGTTAATAATGCAATGAACTGAGTTCGGATATCTTTTCTAGATAGTGATTTCATTTCCTCTAAATATACATCCAGAAGTGGAATTGCTGCATCATATGCTAGTTCTGTTTCTGAGGAGTTCACACACATTTTTTCCATAATGGCTATACCAACTTACATTCTCACTAACAGTATACAAAGGTTCCCTTTTTTCCATATCCCCACCAACATTTATCTTTTGTTATTTTAATAGCCATTCTAATAGGCATGAAATGATACCTCATGGGGTTTTAATTTATATGAAATTCTTTTAATCTTATTTTTATTAGACTTGCTAATTATAATTGTATATATTTATTGGGTAAAAAGCAATGCTATCATACATGTATATTGTGTAGAATGAGTGATTCAAGCTAATTGACCATCACTTTGAAGATTTATCGTGTATTCCTCCTGTCTAACTGCAACATTGTACCTTTTGACCAGCATTTTCCTGTTCCCCCAACTTCCAAGCCCCTGGAAACTACCATTCTGCTATCTTTAGGTTCAATTATTTTCACCTTCCACATATAAGAATGCACAATATTTGCCTCTCTGTGCCTGGTTTATTTCACCTAACATATGTCCTTCAGGTACATTCACATTGTCACAAATGACAATTCCCTCTTTTTAAAGGCAGAATAGTTTTCTATGTATATATAAAGCACATTTTCTTTATTCATTCATTGGTTGCTGAATATTTATGCTGACTCCATATCTTGGCTATTGTGAATAGTGCTGCAATGAAGATGGGAGTGAAGATAACTCTTCAACATATGAATTTCAAATTCTTTGCATATATATACAGAACTAGGATTGCTGGATCTTATGGTAACTCTATATAGCTTTTTGAGGAACCTCCATAATGTTTTCCATAATGGCTATACTAATTTACATCCTCCTCAATGGTGTACTGTAGTTCCCTTTTATCTACATCCTCAGCATCACATACTATTCTCAAAATCTTTTTGGTAATAGTCATTTTGAGAAGTATGGGATGATATCTCATTGTACATTTAATTTGCATTTCACTAATGACTAATGATGTTGAACATTTTTCATGTATCTGTTGACCATTTGTGTGTCTTTTAAGAAGTGTCTACTCAAGTCTTTTGCCCATTTTAAAAATCTAGTTGTGTTCTTGTTATTATCTGAAATCCTTATCTATGTTGAACGTTAGCATATATATGGTTTCCAAACATTGTTTATTTCATAGCTTGCCTCTTTACTCTGTTGTTTCTTTTGATGTGCAGAAGCTCTTTAGTTAGATGTAGACCCACTTGTTTATTTTTGTTCTTGTTGCCTATGCTTCAGGTGTCATATCCAAAAACACCCTGCCAAGATCTATGTCAAGAATCTTGCTCCCTGTGCTTTCTTTTGAGACTGATAGAACTTTGGTTCTTACATTTAAGTCTTTAATCCACTTTGAGTAGATTTTTAATGTATGATATAAGACTTCAATTTCATTTTTTGTATGTGGCTATTCAGTATCTCAAATACCATTTATTGAAGAAGCCATCCTTTTGCCATTGACCATTCTTGGCACAATTATCAAACATCAACTTACTGTATATATGTGGGTTTAGTTTTGGACTCTATTCTGTTCTATTGGTCGATACATCTGTTTGTATGCCATTATCATACTATTTGGGTTACAATAGCTCTGAAGTATAATTTGAAGTCAGGAAGCGTGGTGCCTACAGCTTGCTCTTCTTTCTCAAGATTGGGTATTCAAGTTTTATTGTAGTCCTATATGAATTTTGGATTGTTTTTCAATTTCTGTGAAAATGCCATTGGAATTTTGGCAAACTTCATTAAATCTGCAATTGCTTTGAGCACTAGGGATATTGTAGAAATACTGATTCTACTGATCAATGAACATGGGATATCCTTCCACTTACTTTTGTCTTCTTCAATTTCTTTCATCAATATTTTAAAGTTTTCTGTGTATAAACCTTTTACCTCATAGGTTAAATTTACTTGTAAATAATTCATTCTTTTTTTAAATGCTGGAGTTTGAACTCAGGACCTCATTCTTGTTAAACAGGTGCTCTGCCACTTGAACCACTCCACCAGCCCTGTTTTGTGTTGGGTATTTTCGAGATAGGGTCTTGTGAACTATTTGCCCAGTTTGGCTTTGAGCTTTGATCCTCCTGATCTCTGCCTCCCGAGAAGCTAGGATTACTGGCATGAACCACTGGTGCCCAGGTTTTCAATTTTTTCAATACTATTGTACAGGGGATTATTTCCTTAATTTAGTTTGGATAATTTGTTGTGAATGTAGAGAAATGTTACTGATGTTTGTATGTTAATTTTATATTCAGTGACTATAATTAATTTAACATTTTTAAAATTTATTTATCTATTCATATGTGCATACATTTTTGGGGCCATTTCTCCCCCCTGCCCTCTGCCCCCTCCCTCTCTCCCCCACCCCCCTGATTCCCAGGCAGAACCTGTTCTGACCTTTTCTCTAATTCTGTTGAAGAGAAGACATAAGCAGTAATAGGAAAGATGTAGTGTTTTTGCTAGTTGAGATGAGGATAGCTATATAGAGAGATTCCTAACATTGCTTCCATGTACAAGTGTATTACAACCCGAATTGGTTTATATCTACCAGACCTCTTCACTACTTCCAGGTCACCTTCCCATAGTGACTTCTATCAGTTTAAGATTACTATATTAGCTCCTTTACAGTGGGCATGTCAACCACTTTCAAGTTTTGGGTTTCCTACTTTTCCCCATTCCTCCTGTATGTATTCTCCGCTTTGTGTGTGACCCATGTCAAATAATATTACTGCATTTGTGTTAGGTCTAAAGTCTGCATATGAGGGAGAACATACGATTTTTGCCCTTCTGAGCCTGTCTAACTTCATTTAAGATGATGTTCTCCAGTTCCATCAATTTACTTGCAAATGCCAAGATTTCATTCTTCTACATGGCTGAGTAAAATTCCACTGTGTATAAATACCACATTTTCTTAATCCATTCATCAGTAGTGGGACATTTTGGTTGTTTTCATAACTTGACTATTGTGAATAGTGCTGCAATAAACATGGGTGTGCAGGTGCCTATGGAATAACCTGAGTTGCATTCTTTTGGATCTATCCCTAGGAGTGGGATTGCTGGATCATATGGCAGATCTATGTTTAATGTTTTAGTAGCCTCCATATTATTTTCCAGAGTGGTTGTACTAGCTCGCATACCAGAAGTGTATGAGGGCTCCTTTTTCCCCACATCCTTGCCAACACATGTTGTTGTGGTGTTTTTGATGATAGCTATTCTAACAGGGGTGAGGTGGAATCTTAGTGTGGTTTTGATTTGCATTTCCTTTATGGCCAGAGATGGTGAGCATTTCTTCATGTGTTTTTGGCCATTTGCATTTCTTCTTTTGAAAAAATTCTGTTTAGTTCAGTTGCCCATTTCTTTAATTGGTTCATTGATTTTGGGAGAGATCAGTTTTTTGAGTTCCCTATATATTCTGGTTATCAGTCCTCTGTCTGATGTATAGCTGGCAAATATTTTCTCCCACTCTCTGGGTGGTCTCTTCAGTTTAGAGACCATTTCTTTTGTTGTGCAGAAACTTTTAAATTTTATGAAGTCCCATTTGTCCATCCTTCCTCTTAGTTGCTGAGCTGTTGGGGTTCCATTGAGGAAGTCCATGCCTATACCTACTGCTTCCAGAGTATTCCCTGCTCTTTTCTGTACTAGCTTCAGAGTTCTGGGTTTGATATTAAGGTCTTAATCCATTTTGAGTTGATACTAGTACAGGATAATGTACATGGATCTAGTTTCAGTTTTCTGCAGGCAGATAACCACTTTTCCCAAAATTTGTTGAAGAGGCTGCCTTTTCTCCATCATATGTTTTTAGCATCTTTGTCAAAAATAAGGTGGCATAGCTGGGTGAATTCATATCCAGGTCCTCTATTCTGTTCCACAGGTATTCATATCTGTTTTTGTGCCAGTACCATGCTGTTTTTATTGCTACTGTTTTGTAATATAGTTTGAAGTCAGGAATTGTGATACCTCCAACATTGTTCTTTTTCCTGAGTATTGCCTTGGCTATTCGCAGTCTCTTGTGTTTCCAAATAAACTTTAAGGTAGATTTTTTAATCATTAGATTTTGTTGGGAATTGCATTAAATATGTAGATTGCTTTTGGTAGTATAGCCATTGTTACTATGTTGATTCTATCAATCCATGAGCACAGGAGATCTTTCCATCTTTGTATTCTTCCTCAATCTCTTTTTCAGAGGTTTATAGTTCTCCTTGTAGAGGTCATTCACATCCTTTGTTAAGTTTACTCCTAGGTATTTGATTTTCTTTGAGGCTACTGTAAATGGAATTGTTTCCATATATTCTTTCTCAGTTTGTTCCTTCTTGGTGTATAGAAAAGCTAATGATTTTTGTAAGTTGATTTTGTATCCTGCCACCATGCTGTTTATGGTTTCTCGGAGTTTTTGGGTAGAGTTTTTTGGGTCTTTAAGATATAGGATCATGTTATCTGAAAATAGGGATATTTTGACAGTTTCTTTACCTATTTATATTCCTTTTATTTCTTCTTCTTGCCTAATTGCTCTCACTAGGAATTCCAGTGCTTTGTTGAATATAGGTGTGGGGATAGTGGACACCCTTGTATCATTCCTGATTTTAGGGGAAATGGTTTCAGTTTTTCTCCATTAAGTATGATGTTGGCTATAGGTTTGTCATACATAGCCTCTATAACGTTGAGGTACATTCCTTCTATTCCTAGTTTTCTTAGAGCTTATCACAAAGTGGTGTTGGATCTTATCAAAGGCTTTTTCTGCATCTACTGAGATGATCAAGAGGTTTTTGTCTTTGCTTCTATTAATGTGCTGTATTACATTTATAGATTTGCGAATGTTGGACCACACCTGCATCCCTGGGATGAAGCTGACTTGGTCACGGTGAATGATCTTTCTGATATGTTGTTGGATTCGGTTTGCCATTATTTTGTTGAGGACTTTTGCATTGATGCTCATTAAGGAGATCGGCCTATACTTCTCCTTTTTGGAAGTGTCTTTGTCTAGTTTAGGGATGAGTGTAATGCTAGCTTCATAAAATGAGTTAGAAAGTGTTCTTTCCCTTTCTATTTTGTGGAAAAGTTTAAGGAGAGTTGGTATTAGTTCTTCTTTAAAGGTCTGATAGAATTCAGCTGAGAATCAATCAGGTCCTGGACTTTTCTTTTTTGGGAAACTCTGTTGTTGCTTCAATTTCATTTTGTATTATACATCTATTCAGGTGATTAATTTCCTCTTGGTTCAATTTTGGGTGGTCATAAGTATCTAGAAATTTGTCCATTTCTTCAAGATTTTCAAATTTATTGAAATACAGGTTCTCGAAGTAGTGTCTGATGATTTCCTGGATTTCTGTGGTGGTTATTGTTATCTCCCCTTTTGCATTTCTGATTTTACTGATATGGGGTTTTTCTTTCATTTTAGTCAGGCTTGCCAGGGGTCTGTCAATCTTGTTTGCTTTTTTCAAAGAACTAGTTTTTTTTTTCATTGATTCTTTGTATTTTTTTGTTTGTTTGTTTCTATTTCATTAATTTCAGCCCTTATTTTTATTATTTGTCTCCTTCTGCTTGTTTTGGGTTTTGCTTGTTCTTGTTTTTCTAGGAGTTTGAAATGTAGTATTATGTCATTGATTTGAGCTCTTTCTGTCCTTTTAATATATGTACTCAAGGCTATAAACTTTTCTCTTAGGACTGCCTTTGCTGTGTCCCATAGGTTCTGGTACCTTGCGTTTTCAATTTCATTAACTTCCAGGAACCTTTTAATTTTCTCTTTTATTTCATCAATGGCCCACTGATCATTGAGCAATGTGTTATTCAACTTCCAATGGTTTGCATTTTTTCTACTGTTCTTTTTGTTGTTGAGTTCTAGTTTTAATACATTGTGATCAGATACAATGCATTGGCTTATTTGTATTTTCTTATATTTGCTGAGGCTTACTTTGTGCCCTAAGATATGATGAATTTTAGAGAAGGTTCCATGGGCTGCTGAGAAGAATGTATATTGTGCAGAAGTTGGATGAAATATTCTGTAGACGTCAGCTAGGTCTATTTGATCTATGGTGTGACTTAGTTCTAGGATTTCTCTATTTTTTTTTGTTTGAATGACCTATCTATTGGTGATAGGGGGTATTAATGTCTCCCACTACCACTGTGTTGGAGTCTATATATGTTTTTAGGTCCTTCAGAGTTTGTTTGATGAAATTGGGCTCATTGACATTGGGTGCATATAGGTTGATAATTGCTATTTTCTTTTGGTATATTTCCCCTTTTATTAGTATGGAGTGTCCTTCCTTATCTCATTTGATCAGTGTAAGTTGGACTTCTCCTTTGTCTGAGGTAAGTATTGCTACTCCTCTAGCATCCAATCCTGGTGTTGGCATTAAGTAGAAGCTCTGGCATAGTCTTGCCAGGTGGTTGGGTAGTGTTTGTTTCTGTTTTCTTCTGTCTTTCAGAGGCAGCTGCTTGGTCAGCTCCTCCCTCAGTGGGGTGTGGCAGTTTAAGTTTGTATGTTGTCCTCAGGTTCTGGGATCAGCTCTGTAGCCCACCAGCTGTCCTGCTTTGGAGTGGGTTTTCACTGTGCTTGATTACTGGGGCTTGTTTCTTTGCCTCTACTCCTTTCTCTGGGGCAAGGTCAGTGATCCATCAGCTGGCCTCCTGCTGTCAGTGTGTTGTGATTTTTGCTCATTGTCTTTCAATTTTGCAGTGTTGTTTGACTTTGGATGTTGCTCACTGGCTCAGGAGATGAGCTTTGTGGACCAATACCTGCCCTATTTCAGGCAGCAGCTCATCACCCACCTGCTGTCAGCCCTTCTGCCTTTCCAGCCTTTGTTTACTAAAAGTTCATGCAGAGATCAGCTCCTTGCTCCCCCCCCCCCTTCTCCAGTGTGTTTTCAGCAACTCCACCCCTCTGCTGTGTGTTAGTTTTCAGTTCCTTGTTTACTGTTCAGTTTTTTGTGTGTGGGGGGGAACAGTCTGTCCAGGGGGCTATGCTGGTTTATCCTAGGTGTGGCTGGGGGAATACCACGTGATGTTTGGTGCTCACCTGTTGGTCTGCCAAATGTCTCCCAAGCAGGTTTGGAGCCAGCATCTGGTGGCATAGCAGCCCTCCTGTTTTCTTAGTGTAATGTGGTGTGGAGAAGCTTTCCACAAGCTAGGGGTTCAGGGTGTCAAAGTTTTGATTCTCCTTGCTGCTTTATTTCCACCTAGTGTGGCTCCAGCATCTCAGCAAGGTTGTGGAGTCACAGAGCTCATGCTGTCTGCTTCGGCGCCCTAGTCGTCATCTTGGATCAGCCGATGAGGCTATTCTAAATGGAATTCTTTTATATATTCTTTCTCAATTTGTTCATTGTTGGTGTATAGAAAAGCTAATGATTTTTGTAAGTTGATTTTGTATCCTGCCACATTGTTGAAGCTGCTTATGGTGTCTAGGAGTTTTTGGTAGAGTTTTTTGGGTCTTTAAAGTATAGGATCATGTCATTTGCAAATAGGGATATTTTGACAGTTTCTTTACCTATTTGTATTCCTTTTATTTCTTCTTCTTGCCTTATTGTTCTGGCTAGGAATTTCCAGACTATGTTGAATAGGAGTAGGGAGAGTGGGCACTCTCCCTGATTTTAGGGGAAATGTTTTCAGTTTTTCTCCATTAAGTACAATGTTGGCTATAGGTTTGTCATATATAGCCTCTAAAATGTTGAGGTGCATTCCTTCTATTCCAAGTTTTCTTAGAGCTTTTATCATGAAGTGGTGCTTTGTGCCCTAAGATATGATCAATTTTGGAGAAAATTCCATGGGCTGCTGAGAAGAATGTATATTGTGAGAATGTTGGATGAAATATTCTGTAGATATCAGCTAGGTCTCTTTGATTTATGGTGTGATTTAGTTCTAGAATTTCTTTATTGATTTTTTGTTTGGATGACCTATATATTGGTGATGGGGGTTGTTAAAGTCTCCCACGACCACTGTATTGGCGTCTATACATGCTTTTAAGTCCATTAAAGTATGTTTGATGAATTGGGTGAACTGAGATTGGGTGCATATAGGTTGATAATTGTTATTTCCTTTTGGTGTATTTCCCCTTTATTAGTATGGAGTGTCCTTCTTTATCTTGTTTGATCAATGTAAATCTGAAGTCTACTTTGTCTGAGATAAGTATTGCTACTCCTGCCTGTTTTCAGGGGCCATTGGCTTAGTAAATCTTCTTCCAGCCTTTCACACTAAGCCAGTGTTTGTTTCTGTCAATGATGTGGGTCTCCTGTAAACAACAGATTGTTTGATCTTCCTTTTTAATCCAGTTTTCCAAATGGTGTCTTTTGATGGGGGAGTTGAGTCTGTTGACATTCAGTGTTAATATTGATAGGTATGTGCTGATTCCTGTCATTTAGTTGTTTTTGTTGTTTAAGGGTTTGATTGTGTACAGCTGAATCAATGTTACTCTCAGATTCTTTGTTTTTTCATCTCCTGTCATTTGGTATTGCCTGTCTTCTCATGGTTTTGTTTACTTTCATTTTCTGAGTGCAATTTGTAGTGGTGGCTTGGTGGTCATGTATTGTTTTAGTTTCTGTTTATCATGGATGACTTTTACTACTCCATCTATTTTGAAAGATAGATTTTTCTGGGAAGAGTATCCTAGGGTTGAAGTTATTTTCATTCAGTGCCTGTAGTACCTCACACCAAGCCCTTCTTGCTTTTAAGATTTCTGTTGAGAAATCTGCTGTGATTTTGATGGGTTTACCTTTATATGTTATTTGCTTTTTCTCTCTTATAGCCTTCAATATTCTTTTTCTATTCTCTGTGCTTGTTCTTCTAATGATAATATGTTGTGGGGAAGTTCTATTCTGGTCACGTCTGTTTGGTGTCCTGGAGGCTTCCTGTACCTGAATAGGTATAACATTCTCTAGATTTGGGAATTTTTCTGTTATTATTTTATTGAATATATTATGAATCCCTTTTGCCTGGACCTCTTCTCCTTCTTCAATGTACATGATTCTCAGGTTTGGTGTTTTGATGGTTGGGGAATTTTTGCATATTCCTTTTACAGGTGTTGAGTTGTTTGACTAACAGTTCCTCAGTTTTTCCTTTAATTTCTATTTATCTTTGAGTTCTGAGACTCTATCTTCCTCTTCTTCTAGTCTGCTGTAGTGGCCTTCCACTGTGTTTTGGGTTTCTGTTTCATTCTTTTTTCTGAGGTTTTCCATATCACAGGTGACTTCCTCTTTAATATTTTTTATTTTCATCTTTAATTCATTTATCTCTCTATTTATAGTGTCCTCTGTTTCAACTTGGTGTTTATTTAGGGCTCCTATGAGTTCATTTATTTGTTTCTATGTTCTTGTATTCTTTATTTTTGGTGTCTTAAAATTTCTTTAATGCCTCTTGTACATTTTGGTTAACTGTGTCTACTATCATCTCCGTGAAATTCTCAGTGATTGGTTGCAGGATTTCTTCTTTGAGGTTGTTTTTGTTTGCATCGCTGGGTTCTTTGGTGTTGTTTGTCTTTGTTTTGTTGGAGTCCAAAACTGGGTATCCGTTTTCTTCATTTCCCTCTGAATCCTATATTAAATTATATTTTGGGGCAGAGTGGTTTCCATCCCTTTTTCTTCTTCCCATTACTCTACTTGGTACTGTGTAACTATGTTCTTGATAGGTTAGTTGGTGGTTTTAGTCACCTGTTTTATTTCCCTTGATTTAATTTTTGTTTTGTGGCTGTCTCGGGTTCTTATCTAGGTTGGTGTGCTATTTCTGTCACTGGTCTGTGTGTAATTTAGTAATAATTCACAGGTTTAATACCCAACCAGTAGTTCATATGTTATATAGAAGACCCTTTGGTGTTAATATCTATAAGCAGCAGGAGTTGTGGGGTTAATGTTTGTAAGGCTAGCTATAGACTTTTGAGAAGTTAGATAGGTTGGCACTAAAGGGGGAGGTGGGAATTGGGGTGGGTAAATGGGCAAAGCAGTGCGGGCACTGCTGGTTTTTGTGGTCCTTGTGCGTGTTTGAGTGTATTTCTGTTGTTGCAGTAGAGGGTGCTTGTGTTAGGGATTGCAGGGGTTTGGGGTTTGTAAAGTTGGTATAGTAGATTGGTCAGTGGGTGATGAGTGTGTAGGAGGGAGGGGTTGTCTGGTGACAGGTTGAGGGAGAATGGGAGGGGAAGGTGAGGGCTGGGGAAGAGATTGGATGAGAAGGGTTAGAACAAGTTGTTGGGGAAAAGAGCAATGGATTTTAGCACAGGAGAAGAAGGGAGAGTGAAGGGGATGAGAGTAGGGTTGAGAAGATGATAATGGTAAAGTTGATAGTATAGGGAAAAAACATAATAGGAATAGAAATAAAAATAGAGAACCCACAATAGCAAAACAAACAAGCAAACAAGCAAAACCCAAAGAAATCAACAGGAAAAAAATGAACAACAAAAAAAAAAAGAAGAAAGAAAATTACCAGGTTCAGGAACAATGGAATTTCAGTCTTAGTTTAAGTTCTGGAGTTACTCCTCCAGCATTCAGTCCTGGTATTGGCATATAAGCAGAAGCTCTGACGTGGTCTCACTAGGTGATTGGCTTGTGAGCAATGTTTTGTTCATCTGTCTACCAGTTAAATTGAAATTGTGAGGTGAGGCAGCTTTGGCAGATCATGCAGGGTGGTCCAGGATATTGATTTCCTCAGCTGATGGCTGTTACACTACAGCTGCAGCTGCTTGGTCAGCTCCTCCCCCAGTGAGATGTGAAAGTTTACGTTTGAATGCTACTCTCAGGTTCAGGAGATCAGCTCTGTAGTCCACTAGTTGCTCTGCTTTGGAAGTGGCTTTTCACTGTGCTTCTTTACTGGGATTTCCACACTGGGGGCTTATTTCTTTGCCCTGATCCCTTTCTCTGGGGCAGGGTCAGTTTTCTGTCAGCCACCCTGCTGTCAGTGTGCTATGACAATTCGCTGTTTTTTTTTCAGTTTTGCAGGGCAGTTTGACTTTAGGTCCTGCTTACTGGCTCAAATGATGAGCTCTGTGATCAGCTACCTGCCAAGCTTCAGGGAATGGCTTATGGCCTGCCTGCTCTCGGCCTTCCTGCCTTTCAAGCATTTGTTTACTGATAGTTTGCAATGAGATTATCTCCTTGCTCCTCCCCCTTTCTCTGTTGCACTTTCAGCTTTCCACCCCCTCTGCTGTTGTGCTAGATTACAGTTTGCTGTTTGTTACTCAGTTTTTTGGGGGGTGGGGGTCAGTCTGCCCATGGGCTGTGCTGGTTTATCCCAGGGGTGCCTGGGGAAATTCTGCATGATGCATGGCACTTACCTGTTTGGTCAGTTGAATGCCTTGGAGGCAGGTTTGGAGCCCACGGCAGCAGCTGAGGTGGCATTGGCAGTCCTCAAGCTTTCTCACTGTAATGTGTTGTAGGGAAGCCTTCCATGGGCTAGGGGATCAGGGTGTTGAAGGTTTGATTCTGGTTGGTGCTTTATTTCTGCCAAGTGTGGCTCCAACGTCTCAGGGAGGTTTTGGAGTCAGAGAGGTCATGCTATATGCTTCCATACCCTACTCGCCATCTTGGATCCTCCTCTGTTCTAACTTTTTTTAAAAATTATTCATTTTTTTGCATGTGCATACATTCTAACATTTTTTTACAAAAGTCTTTTACATCTTCTACATAGAAGATTACCTCATCTGAAAACTTGCTTTTATGAAGAATTTTAGTGGCATTGGTGCCATAAGAAATACTGCACGAGTACCTAGCTAACAAAGTGTGAAATACAGTAAGTAATAATCATTCTCCACATCTTAGTTCCCAGAGTATTCTCAGGAACATGAAACCTTCTTGCCACCTTGAAGGTTCCACCTTGTGAATCCCAGGTATCAGGGTCTTTGTGGAAGACACTGAAAACAATGGCATTTGATGAGGTACCACCTTCAACCGACTTCATAGACAACCACTAAAATTGAGAAAGAAGTTCACCATGGAAAGCTGAAAGGATTCAAAGACATTCCCAAGTTTATAATTTCTGAGTTGCCCTAGAAGTACTGAGGACTTCTTGGTAAGAAATTGATCCAGTGAGGTGAAGGGAATGTTGTGAGCCTAATGGTCCTACATTATCACTGATGGATGAAACCAGAGGATTAATTACTGTTCACCTGCAGCCATAGACAAGTGGGACTTAGGGAATCTCAGGTCTGAATATATAGGACTAGTTAGGAGAAGAATCTGGAAACAACTAAAGAAAATAAAATTGTTTTTCTTTGCCAACTTTACTTTGGAATGAAGTCCTATGACCTAAAATAATAGAAATGAATACCAATTTTCCAAGAGAATTTCATCATGTTGATCAATGAAAGAAAACTTCAGAAGGGTTACCAAATGAGAACAGATAATTATGTATTAATTGAAACGAGGTAAATTTAACTACATATAATATACTATGAATTTCAAAGTTGTCAAATGCTCCTCAAAAAGGAATTTCAGATAGTAAATTTAAAAAATGGTAATGAATGCCTGATTAAAAAAATGTTTGTGATTATTTGACAATATTTTGCTGCTGGAAATTTATTCATTGTTTTAAAAGCAAAAATGATAACATTTAGGTAAGAAAAGCAAAAACTGATGTCTGGTGAACTTGAATATTAATTAATATGTTTTCAATGAGCAAACACAATAAATCACCTATAAACAATAATTCTGGGTTTGTAATTTGGATATTTGGATTCATCTTCCTAAACTATTAATTACTTAACTTTTGCTATTTCTGAGAAATGTATAATTGTTTTTATATAAGTATCCCAGGCAGTAGAGTCTGTACAATTTGGAAAATACAGTTATTAAAATATATTTATTTTAGTATTTTGTTTTTCCTAGCATTAAAAGAACAAAGTAAATCTCCATTGATGTCTAAGCATTTTTCATCCATGCTTTACATTAAAATGGAAAGTAGACTTGAAGCCAAGAAAAGTAATCATTATTTAAAACTACTTTTAACACTGACTCATTTAAAACTTTAATCAATTAATTGGCAAAACTATTGATTCTCACTGAATCACAACCTCCTCGTCAATTCAGAAAAAATTATCCAAATAAATATCTTGTAGCTATGGCAACACAACTTTATTGAGAAAAATTATGAACAAAAATGCATTTTCAATAGAGAAGGAATTTTCCTCAAAGGATCAGACAGACAGTGATAGATATGCTATGCTAACAGACAGTGTCAACACACCTCTTTAAGATGCAAAAAAGGAATAAAGAGCATTGATTGTCAATGAAAATAATACCTAGTTATGTGACATTTTCATTTGTAATTTTATTTTGAAACCATGTGCTAAAGTTATAATGCCCAATGCTCAATATAAACATAATTTAGTTCCTTTTTATACATCATTTTAAGAAAACCAAAAACTTGCATTCTGGATTACAGGATTGATCAGATTTATAATGAAATAATTATCTGGGCAATAATTTCTAGATGCCCTCCTCCCTTGCCAAATCTAAGATTCCATGAAGGAAGGGACTATTTCTCATATTTTGTTCACAGCACTGTCTGTAGTGACTCAGACATTGTAAGTACACAATTTGAGGAGGTTTATTGTTTCATTTTTCGAGACAGGGTCTTGCTAAGTTGCCCAGGCTCATCTCAAACTTTCAATCCTGTTTTAGCCTCCCAGGAGCTGAGATAATAGGCATGTGTCACCACCACTCCCAGCAGGAAATTGGTTGCTTGAATTCATGAGGTACTATATACTCAATTCAATGCAATTTTAACAATGATTATTATTGCCTTTTATTTATTCAACTATTTACTTATAAATACATTAACTTATACATAAATATTTACAAAAATTTGTATTTCTCCTCTATATTTTTAAAAAATCTACCAAAGACATAAAAAGGTTAATCTATGACAAAGCAGAGTAAGTGCCTACCTGAAAAAAATTCCTGGAACCCTCAAATATCTCCCTTCCTGATGCTCCATATTCCACCATTTAAGATTTCTTTCTATTTTTCTGCACTAGTTTTCTCAATGGTCTTATTTTAGAATGTAAATTCCCTGGGGACTAGATGTTCAGAGTCTAGAATATATTAATGTAAATTAGTTTTGCCATTTCACATTTCTAATAGGTGTTTTTTCTGCCAAAAGAAACTCTACACAGAAATGATTTTGGTGCAATTATTTAGTCTCTTGATTAATACAATATATACAGGATACAGAGAATAGAAGGCTAAAATATACCAGATAGTCATGAAAGGTTCCATGCACTTCCTATGTGGTTCCAACTCTCTAATCATTTATTTAGTAACATATTCAAATACTTATTCTTCACTTATTTATCCTGGAGATGAATAATTGGAGTTGTTTGTAGCTTAACACTTTTGATATATTTTAGAGAACATTTTAATTTTTTTTCTTTTATTATTCATATGTGCATACAAGGCTTGGTTCATTTCTCCCCCCTGCCCCCACCCCTTCCCTTACCACCCACTCCGCCCCCTCCCTCTCCCCCCACCCCTCAATACCCAGCAGAAATTTTGCCCTTATTTCTAATTTTGTTGTAGAGAGAGTATAAGCTATAATAGGAAGGAACAAGGGTTTTTGCTGGTTGAGATAAGGATAGCTATACAGGGCATTGACTCACGTTGATTTCCTATGCATGTGTGTTACCTTCTAGGTTAATTCTTTTTGATCTAACCTTTTCTCTAGTTCCTGGTCCCCTTTTCCTATTGGCCTCAGTTGCTTTTAAGGTATCTGCTTTAGTTTCTCTGTGTTAAGGGCAACAAATGCTAGCTAGTTTTTTAGGTGTCTTACCTATCCTCACCCCTCCCTTGTGTGCTCTCGCTTTTATCATGTGCTCAAAGTCCAATCCCATTGTTGTGTTTGCCCTGGATCTAATGTCCACACATGAGGGAGAACATACGATTTTTGGTCTTTTGGGCCAGGCTAACCTCACTCAGAATGATGTTCTCCAATTCCATCCATTTACCAGAGAATGATAACATTTCGTTCTTCTTCATGGCTGCATAAAATTCCATTGTGTATAGATACCACATTTTCTTAATCCATTCGTCAGTGGTGGGGCATCTTGGCTGTTTCCATAACTTGGCCTTTGTGAATAGTGCCGCAATAAACATGGGTGTGCAGGTGTCTCTGGAGTAACCTGTGTCACAGTCTTTTGGGTATATCCCCAAGAGTGGTATTGCTGGATTAAATGGTAGATCAATGTCTAGCTTTTTAAGTAGCCTCCAAATTTTTTTCCAGAGTGGTTGTACTAGTTTACATTCCCACCAACAGTGTAAGAGGGTTCCTTTTTCCCCGCATCCTCGCCAACACCTGTTGTTGGCGGTGTTGCTGATGATGGCTATTCTAACAGGGGTGAGGTGGAATCTTAGCGTGGTTTTAATTTGCATTTCCTTTATTGCTAGAGATGGTGAGCATTTTTTCATGTGTTTTTTGGCCATTTGAATTTCTTCTTTTGAGAAAGTTCTGTTTAGTTCACTTGCCCATTTCTTTATTGGTTCATTAGTTTTGGGAGAATTTAGTTTTTTAAGTTCCCTATATATTCTGGTTATCAGTCCTTTGTCTGATGTATAGCTGGCAAATATTTTCTCCCACTGTGGGTGTTAGAGAACATTTTTATTACATAGAGCATAAATATAGAAAGGTGTTCAACTCACAAATATACAGCTTATTCAATCTGTGCAAAGTTAAATTATTTGTATGACCAGCACCCCAAACACTAGCAACCCTATAGAAGTTGCTGTTGCATCTTCTCTCAGCCATCCACTTTTTTCATTGAATAGAAGGTCTTTGACATACTTTTAGCTAACAGCTCTTGATTGATTATGTAGGCACTTATCACCTGTTTTTCTCAGCTTTTCAGCACTATTCAAAATTTGGAAAACCTAAATACAATCACATTTGACATATCCATAATTTTCTATTGTTGCGCTGGGTGGGGGTACATTGTAGCATTTACAAATGTTCTTACAATATATGATACTTGAGTTCACCCTCTCCACCATTCTACTTTAGCCCCCCCACCACCCATTCCTGTAATAGTTTCAACTGTCTTAAAATCATTTTGAGATCCACTACAAGGAGAGATAACTCAAATATTAGTTTACATTTAATATTTAATATCCCTTCCTCAAAATCATACCAGGGAATTGATCACATCTATTCTTAAATTTCTTATATAGCCATCATAAACAAATAAAAATATCTTTTTTAAAAAAAGAAGGACAGGAAGGTAAAACAGATCATATCTGGGGGATGCTACCAGTGCAAGGGGCAAAGACATAAGGAAAGGGTGTGAAGGGTGAATGTTGTAGAAATATTAGGTACTCATGTAAGAAAATGGAAAAATGAGACCCATTGAAACTGTTCTAAGGGGAGAGGGGGGATAAAGGAGAAAGATTGAGGAAGTGCATCTAACTAAGATATTGTAAGCACTTTTGTAAATGTTACAATGTACCCCCACCACAACTACAATATGCTAATAAATAAATTTTTAAATTAAAAAATCAAGCATCTTAAAACAATTTTGAGATCCACTACAAGGAGCGATAACTATAATTTTTACATTTGATATTTGATATTCTTTTCTCAAAATCATATCAGGAAATTAATCACATATATTTTTACTGCTTACCTTAAAAACTGGGGAAATAAGGACTGAAAATTTCCCCTGGAGGCAATTGTTTTAAAATAGACAAGTTCAAGTCTATTCCTCACTTTCACAGACATAAAAAAGAAAGATATTCAAATTCTCAACAAACTTATGATTTACAGGATTAGACCTGTAAGACAGCTTACTGAGCATTCTATCCAGCCAACTCAATTTACAAATGAGAAAGTAAAGGCCTTCAGAAAAGTGAAGTGCTTCATCACAATGTTAGGTCAAGCCTGCCTCAGCACCCAAGTCCCCCCAAATCTAGGGTATGACTCTTCCCAAATTAAAGACAGAATTGCTTCTATGGAGTGAGATGGACCATATTTAAGCTTTGGCTCCACCACTGACTAGTTAGGCTGGTTTAGGCAAATTTCTCCTATCTGTAAGTGCTGGTTTACTCATCTCCATAATGAATTATTGTGATAAACCAAAGAAAAAAATAGTTATAATACTTAGAACATAATCAATACTTAAAAATTAGAGTTACTACTACTACTACTACTACTACTTCTATTGTTGACAGAGGGAAAGAAAACCAGATATGACTTTATCATGTACATTCTTATAAATAAATATGAGGCATTAGGTATTTTAAGAAACTCAGGAATGTCATAATGGAGTGCAACACTCATTGTCTGGCATTCTTCTTATGCACCGAAATGTTCCCTAAAACACATGGATAAGACCTTTGGTGGATGGAAAGTAAAATGAAACCAGCAAGTATGTTCCTTTGTAATCAGTCCTTAGCCTGCTTGTAGCATTACTCTAACCCTCCCTTGGAAATGTGGGGAGTTAGAACATTTGCTGACCAATACTTAGATAATTAGCTACAACTGTCAAAAATGGCATCTATGGACATTCAGGAAAAAACTGGTTATAAATGGATTGAATAGAGTATGGCTGATTGCCAGAAAGACTATCTCCCACCTGATACTTTACATAGAGTTGTACTGTTTTCTCCTTCGGTTTGCAGAACAATGGAGCTTATGAAGACTATTTAGCAGACCTATCCCATCACTGGAACATTTTGTTCTGTATTGTTTAGCAAATGTTCCATTGTTAAGTCATATTGCCCATATCTTCTTATTTGCATTTATTCCAGTAAAATTAATCTTAATTAAATATTATTATTGTTATCAAGACTATTCTAAACACCATTTGACATAAAGTGTTAGCTATTTGTCTTAGGGTTTAAACACCTAAGAATTGAACATCACATCTTAAGGCCTTCTCTGAGTATTTTGTATCTAAAAGACTACAAGATAAGGTAATAACAGTGTCCAATGTACAAACCTTCTGTCACACAGTCATTTGGATACCTACAAATCTACTTAAGTGTACAATTATCTAGTTCATTTATTATCCTCTTTTTCATCAAAATTGAGTGACAAAAGTATTGGCTATCCCCTGCAAAAATGACAGGAATAACCCCATGAATTTCTTCAAATTTACGATCACTAAAGTATGAAATAACTGATATTTGCCAATCATGTTAGAGTTTTTCTAAAACTTCCATATTCAATCTCAATCTTTGTTTTGTCAACTTAGTAAAGGAAAAACGCAGTATGCTAAATTATTTCAGGTCTAATTTTTAACGATATTCATATATATAGCCATATATATATTACCATGAATAAGTACAATATTGAAAGTATTATTCATTAGGTTCACATACTAGAAATAATCCACTCTAGCTACCTAAAGAATACTAGATTAATCCATGGAATAGATATCAAGTAAACATCTTAAGATCATACTATACAGTTCTCGAAGTACTTAAATGTCTCACCATCATTCTAATTCAGTAAATAAATGAAATTCCTAGAAATTTAAGAACTTTTCTTCTCACATGGAGGCTTGCTTGTTCAATTGTCTACCTGGGAGTTTCAAGACACCCATCTGCAGCTGTTCTACTTTCTTTTGGGCTTTATAAAGCACATGTTCACAAAGAAAAACCAGTCTTTTCATTCAGGTTCAAAATAATACTGGTACATACTTAAGGAGGGGGAAGAGAAAGTGGCCATTGGAAATGGATATGATTTTCTGGGGGTACTGTGAGAATCATATAACCACCCTTTTCCACCATTATTAAAAGCCATAACTCATACAAATAATACAAATTCATTGTTATATGCTGATGGAGTTGGATGAACTTCAAAAATGTTACCTAAAACCTAAAGGATTTGTTTGCTTACTATATTTTAGTTACACTTAAGTGTACTGGTTATTTATTTCTTTGGTCTCTCAGCTTCAAATATATCCTGATGTATTCTATGATGCTATAGCTGGAGCTCTGAAAATTATACTTCCCATACTCCTTTCACAATTGCATTTCCAATTAGCTTTAACCAAAAGAAGACACCAGAGAGATTGAAAAGCAAGGGGAAAGAAGGGGACTCTGCTTCTGTTCTTGTATCTCAGCATCAGCAGTTCCTTGCAGCTGAAATTGTTTTTGAGATCCCTACTCAAAGTATCAAAAGTAACTAGGCGTTTCTACCTCTTCAGAGTTCTAAGCTCCTGCTATGTAGGCTCCCTCTTCTGAGATCCTAAGGTATCAGAAGTAGCTGGGTAGTAATCTGAGTACCAATTCTGCCAGTTCCTCTTCTAAGCTCCTAAGGTAGGAGTTACTCTTCCCCTTTATATTTTCAAACTTAGAGATGGTATATGCTTTCTGCAATTATTCTTGGGGTACTTGGCATTTCGTTTTTGTTCTTTTAGCCCTTCAATACCTGTATATCTAAACCTTGTATTAAATTGTTTCTGTTGAATTCCTAGTGTGTTTTTTGTTTAACTGTATCCTACCTGATACATTATAAAATGACTTAATTATATCTCTTACAATACCTTTTATAAACATTTTATAAGTATCCCTTCTTGATAACATTAAATATATAAGTATATGTGGAAATATATGTGGAAATGTAAATATATATACACATATACATGGAAAATCACACACACACACACACACACACACACTCACGGAATATACAGGTGAACAGGATAAATTACTACCCAAAGTCACATGGCTCATGTGGAACAAAAACAGGAGTTTAATCCAAAGATAGTTTACTAATTGCATCATACTCCTCCCATTGTTAAAAAACACAATTCCTGGCTGAAACAACTGTACAAATTAATCACACCATAAAAATAATACTTAATATTTTAAATATATATATTTGACTCTTGTAAGAGACATTTAGAATATTCAGGTTACCAAGTTATTGAAATGGTTTTGTGAGTACTAAAAATGAAAACATACCTCCTTGCTCAATAATTACAAACACTTAGCGTTTGAATTTTGTTAAAGAAGACACAAATAAAGTTTGCTCTTGTTTATTACTCAAATATTTTGTCAGTGAACAATATTGGTTGGCCACTCATCATGAATAATGAGCCCTGGCTGACAGTGTGAGTCTATACAAGCATTTAGAAGATAAGACTAATGGAGACTGATGTTTGTTTATTGTCTATATGGCAGTCAAGCACTTTCAATACATGTTTCTCCTTAATTTAGGTTCATTGACTTGTATGAGGTAAATATGATTCCTATATTATAGAAGAGGAATATCCAGGTGAACAGGTAAATTGCTACCCAAAATCACATAGCTTATGTGGAACAAAGACAGCAGTTTAATTCAAAGATATTTTATTACTTCCTCCATTGTTAAAAAGCAATCCCTGACTGCAATAACTGTACAGATAAATCACATAATAAAATATTACTTAATACTTAAAAAGTTAAATGTATATAATTGTAGAGAGCAAAAATTTATCATTTAACTTAATGTAGCTTATTTAACTTAATCGTCAAAGATTGCATATTCTCACATCTAGTTTTACTAAGGAAAATCAAATAGATAAAGGTATGAAGAAATAATTTAACCCATAATTCTGCCATTAGGCATGTCTTTGCCTAATGCCCATGATAAAATTATGTAAACTGAAATGAACTAATTAGTATGGGAGAAGGGAGACATAATACTAAAGAATTTAATTGGATTTTGAAGAAAGAAATGACAGACTAAACAATAAATAGGGAAATGGTACAATCATCTGAATAGAATAGAAATAATAGCTGATTGGGGACACAGACACTAGAATTTCAAATCCCATTTTGCTACTGACTCACTTGGTAACATTTGACAAGTTATAAACTGTCTGATTTTTACTTCTCCCAAAAGAAAACAGAGAGAAGACAAAATGATTGTAATTCTCTATATCATAGGACCATTGTGAGGAATAATGAAAGAAATTATTATAAAGAACTTCAAAAATATCAAATACTGCCTAATAATACAGTTTAATAGACAACAATGTTCAAAATTCCAGGTTAGTATAATGACTACATTTTAAAGTGATCATTTCAAACATAGGACAAAATGCTAAGTATAAAATTACATGAATTAATTTCTACTTTCATTCGGTCATATCAGTAGAAAAGTCTGACTCATATAGATATTAATACATAGGAACTGTGCAAACATTCAGATCTAATTTTTCATTAGCCACAGAGGCAAGCTTCAGTGGAGCCAATATCCTGAATGGCAAGTTTTATACAACTCAGCCACATTGCTACCAATAAACCGAAGAACCATATGGAAAATAAAAAGAATATACTGTCTGTCAAAGTTGTACAGGACAGCTCTAAGATATGTAAACAGGTATATAACATGCTGGGAGAGGGAAAGTACCAAACTGAGGGGAGCAAATTAATTAGCATGCAGGGAAATCTCTGACAAAAATAGTAGCCCAGAAAGAGATGGATAATTATAATATCAACAAAAGTACAAACAAGTCATAAGTGTCAATCTAAAACAAAATACAACGCACAATCTACAATAGTACTCACTGGCTCAGCAGAACCCAGTGTAATTTTCTGCAGATTCTGAAATCAAACCAGTGGTATCATCTGGGAAATGGCATGAAGTTGGATATGATATACTGAGACAGTCTTGGAAAAATCATGATTTTGTCAATAACTAAGTTTAATTACTTGACACTTCCTCTTTGTAAACAGAGGGGAGCTTTTACATAATGCTAGTATTGGATGCTAAAACTGGTATTCAAGTTACAGGAACCCCCCATTAAATGTAGCTTTTTTATTGTTGTGGTGGGTAGGGGTACATTGTGACATTTACAAAAGTTCTTACAATGTGTTAAATATATCATACTTGAACTCACCCAATCCATCATTTTCCTTCATCCCCCCATTCCTGGAATAGTTTCAACAGATCTCATTTTTCCACTTACACACATATGTACACAGTATTTGCACCATATTCACCCTCCCATGCCCTTTCTCTACATCCTCACCCCTCCCACTGTACCAACCCCCGAGACAGACCTATTCTGCCCTCCTGTTCTATTTTGTGGAAGAAAACAGAAAAAATGACATTTTTGCTTGTTTGAGATATATAGCTACACAGGGAGTTTCCTTGTGACATTTCCATATGTGTGTGTGTGTGTGTGTGTGTGTGTGTGTGTGTGTGTGTGTGTGTGTA
The DNA here is from genome assembly GCF_047511655.1 of Castor canadensis. Taxonomy (NCBI): domain Eukaryota; kingdom Metazoa; phylum Chordata; class Mammalia; order Rodentia; family Castoridae; genus Castor; species Castor canadensis. The sequence goes on along the minus strand of NC_133405.1, from coordinate 122,737,980 downwards.
TTATCCCAACTGGCTCATCTCCTCTAATTTTCTTCATTCTACCTTAGTCCCTTTTCCATGGTGGTTTCAGCCAGTTTAAGACTTCTATATTCATTCTTATATAGGCAGTATATCAACTATATTCAACTTCTTAGATTCCTATTAGCTTTTACTGGTTTTATTAGAAGCTGTGAAGCACACTTTCATGTCTTATACACATGAAATATCATGAAGGAGTCACTCTCAAATGTACTGTCTCAGAAGGTGAAATGGAAACCATGTTTTACCCAAGTATCTATACCCACCTGAATAGGGATGAACAATCAATCTTGCAACTACTCAGAGGACTCTAGGTGGCCAAGATTCACATGCCAGCTCAGCAATGACCAGCTATATGTAGGATTGTGTGCCTAACATTCAGAGATTATTGGCATCCTCATTTTTAGATCAAAAGCAGTCTCAGAATGAGGAATTGATTGGCCTGAAGTTAATCAAGTGGTAAAGAACTGAGCTGTAGACTTCAAGCCAGTCTTCTTTGACCCTTAAGCTTGAGTCTCTCCTCACTTCAGTTTAATGTTGGCAAAGCAATGATGTCAAAAAGGAATGAAGAAAAACAATCACAAGAAACTCCTCTCTGAGAAGGCCTTAGCACTGAAGACTAGATGGCAAAAACACTTTTTTTCCCTCATGATTTAGAGAAAGGTTCTATTTAATATCATCTCTGGCAATATTGACAATTTATAACTAGGTGGTTGCAGTTATTCAGTGTAAATAACTCACTGGCATAAGATTTACCCTCTAAACTTCAAAGGCAACAGGGAGAAAATGCTGCCATGAAGCATTTCTAATTTGTGTTTGTATAAGTCAGGATTCCTAGCAGGAAACACAAATCATTGTAGTTATTTTAAGAAAAAAAAAGATTTAAATCCAGGACTTAAGCTTTTATAAAAGCATTGGAAGCCCTGAAGGAGCAGAAATCACAGGTCATTATTGAAACTCCTGGGTTTAAAAACATGCTACAACATCCAGATGTGATCCAAGGATTAGGAAGCTGCCTCTAGATATCTGCAATGTTGGTTACTTCATCCTTAAACCCTGATTTTTATGCTACACTTTTTTCTATACGTTCTCTTGGCTTTATAACTTCTACAGACCAGCAGAAACAGCCTCTGGAATTTGGCCATGGCATGAAGTCTGCCTTCTAAATCTCTCATGAGTGAATCTAATGGAAAGAAGCTAATTCATATTTAAAAACCTTGTTGCAAAGGAGTCTGATAAATGTGGGTTTTAGTTTCCAGACTTTGCAGAATAGGGTAATACAAAGAAAAAAGTAGAAATGAATGGAGTATTCCAATCACCCATATGTAGCAAGGTGGTAGTGGTTTTTAATTTTATACAGGAAAGCACATCCTAAACAAAGTTTTGTAAAAAACCAAAGTGTTACAGTGAAACTCCTTTATTTCACCATTTTATGCAAGACAAAAAGGAAAAGGATAGAGGAGGAATGAAGACAGAAGACACTGCCTAAGTACCATCCTGGGCACATCACTGCTGTGGTCCAGTTATGTACATAGAAGATAACATGGAAAAGAGCCCAAACTAAAGCATGGTCTTTTTTAATTACTCCATTTTTAAATGCTAACACCCCAGCTGAGGCTTTGTTTTAAGCAGTTGTGAGTTAAAACCCTTAAAGTTATTACCAGGACTGGTGGTAGGGAATACGAATGGACTTAAGAGACAGATTTTACCCATATAACAATTTTGCCATAAAGGAAATTAAATGTATGTATAATTGTGACTCAATATTGAATGTCATCTCATCTATTTTGTGACCTTGGAAGTTGCTTAGATACACAATGCTCCAATAATTTTGTATTATAAGGATGATATCAATATTGAGGATGCACATGGACTTCTATATACTTAGTGTATGTAAATATAAAGGTCCTTTCACTTGGAGAATAAGCCTAGGAACAACCCTTTAGAAAGTTCTAGTGGGAATTTGTAACTTACAAAGTAATCCAATCCATTTGTATCATTAGTTTACACAAACAGATCTTCTTTTAAAAAAAATAGTAAGCCTAATTTCAGAAAGAAATCACTTAATCACTGAAAAATTCTATTCTGGAGGAAAACAATACGCCCTTGTTCATATGGATTTTGAAATTTTACCCCTATAAAATCTGTTTATTTTAATCTTGTATCATAAATTCAAGACTATTGAGTTAATTATAATTAAGGGGAAAGTAGAATCAGTGCGATATATTACAGGCACTGCCATAAACTAATACTGAGTATAAGAAAAATTTGCAAGTTAATGATAGTATATAAGCTCATAGAAATAAGGAGAAAAATTGATAAGACTCAACTAGTCAGAATGAAAGGATATCCATCCACCCATTTATCTGAGGTGTATTTATTGAACTATGTCAAAGCCAATGCAAACGTTCAGGATATAAAAATGAGCATCATACCATTCTAAAAAAGTTCATAGTTAAGTAGGGAAAGCAATGAAGGAAAATGAAAATTAAATCTGGCAATAATGGTGGTATTATGGGATTGTTTCTACGGAATGTAGACTCCAAGAAGATTAATTATGTAGGAAGTATTATAGGGGGAAGTCTACAAATCAACACTCTTGGAGGAAGGAAAGGCTTTGAAACTGGGCTAACAGGGCAAGTCTTCATAACCCCTATATCAAGTCACTGTATGCAGAATGCTCCTCAGTAAAGGATCTAAGTTTGGATGAGGTAGCTCTTTGCAGACAAGTGAAGTTATCAAAGAAGGTTGACAGCTGAGAGCAGTGAGTATCAGCATTCTCAGCAGCTGGGGGAATGAGTCCACCAGTTCTGGAGTAAAATCTGAGTGAAAAAACATAACATCCACAAGTGGTATGATCAGAGAATGCTGTTGGAGTTAGCGAAAAGGAGTGAGCTAACTCAGTGAGATATGGGTAGAAAGTACAAGTTGGGTTAAATCTTATTTGAACAGGTGTTTGAACTGAAACTTGAACTATGGTCAAGAACATTCCATATAACAAAGCATGGAATCACTTTTTCAGGCAAAGGGAAAAGCATGTAGAATGTAATGGAGGTGAAAGAGCAAAGCATAATGAGAGAGGAAAAATTTAGTCAAAGTAGAAATTAGAATAAATGTTAGAGAGAGAGAAAATGAGACTGAAGAAAAGTATTGGGAAGGGATTTGAAAAGAGCATGTAAAGGGGACAGAAAATATAGAGTTTTGCCTATAAAGAAATCTAGATCAAACAATAGTTTTAAAGGGAATAAGTAATAAGGTTTTATCTGAAGAAGAGAATTCTGTAGGCACTGAGGATGGGTAATTGGAATAGAAAGAAACCAAGGACAGTACAATGGATTTACAATCACCTGAACACTAAATTATGATAATGAGCAAAAATGGTTTTCAAGGAGAGAGAGAGAGAGAGTCTAACATGAAATAACTGAAACATTCCATCATACTGACAAGAAATAAATTAATCCCCTCCTACCCATATATGCTGCATACAACACTATCCAGGAAGTACAAGGTCCTTTCTATTTTTAGTACCAACATTAAATAAAAACTGTTAGCATTGAGAAATCCACTAGAAACTTTGAACATACAAATGCTTGCCAGTTCAGACCAGAGAAGTGGGTTTGAATGGCAACCAACAATAATCAGTCAACCTTACAAAATATCAGCTGATATATACGTTGATTGTTTCTCATTCAGTGACAGGTAAACCAGGTAACAAAATTCCACAGCATAGGATACAAGATTCTATACTGGAGTATAACACTTGAGAACAGAAAACATATGCTATAAAATGAACTATTTTACAACTTCAATAAAAATCTAAGGAAAATAGTCTTTGAAACAAGATATAAGATATGAGCTAGCACACAGTTTGACAAGAAGATCTGATGGCAAATAGATAGTTATTTATCCATTAAATATATATTTATTGAGGAATCTTTACTCCCACTTCCTGCATGGGGACCAGAAAATGTTTGTCCCTTTCCCCCCATTTCTCCTCACTTCTATCCTGTTATACTAAATTACTTTCCTAATAACTTTTTATTACTTTCAATACAAAAAATATTTATTGAGTAATCTTAGATTGGCAGAACTAAGAGGCAGATTCTAAAACAAGGATTTATTTTCATGTGATTCTTTCTAAGAAAGAACTCCTAGGCTCCCAGAAAACAGTGTTGGTGAGTGGGTGGTAGAAGCAAGCTTCCAAGTTCAGCCGGAAGTGCAAGTTGCACCTCCAGTATTCTCCTATGAGTTGGTATTTGATTAAAGCTCATTCAGAGTAGCTATGTAAGCTTGTACACAGTTCTAGCTCTCTGGTAGTTCCAGTAGTCAAAGGGTAATTCTCTGAAGAGAAGCACAGACACCACGTAGTTGTCAGAATCAAAGTACACACTAGCTCGAGTACAGGCACAGAGAAATGGTGGAAGGGATCCTAAAGGATTTGAGCACCAATTGGGAAACCACCATTGGGGTAGGTACTATGACTATAAGGGTGAACAAGGAAGACAGGGTCTCTTGTGCACCAATAAACCTTCATTCTAGACTGGGAAATGCAGATAATAAAGAGACAAAAATTTAAACATGATAAGGATAGGTTACATAAATATGATAAAAGGAATTAGCATGTAAAAAGAAAGAGAATGATGGGGCATCCTACTTTATGTTATGGAGTTATGAAGGGCCTCTCAAACAAAGGGATATTGTATAAGACACTCTAATTTAAAATCCTGTTGAATGTGTATTCACACACATACACATATATATTATAATCTCTCTATATACATATATATATATATATAAACATAAAAGAAAAATGTCAACTTCACAAAACATGAACTCCAAGTCCAACACAGCAAGTTGATTGGAATAGTGACTTAATGCCTGTATTTAATGGCCACATATATGAGGACAGTAAATAAAGCTTGAGATCCATGAAGAATGGGGGTTCAGATCCCAAAAACAGGTACAATTGCTGAAGGGGTATACCTTCAATGAGTAAATTAGTAAAAAGTTTTAAGGATGCATATCTGTCTTGGCCATGACTTTATACAGAACTGTGATTGACCACCAAGACCCCTTTTTCTTTATTTGAGTGGACTAGGGATCTATGGCCCAAAAAACTCAAGATGAAAAATCACATTATATGATCCTAAAGTGAGAGTGTCCCTGGGTTCCTGAAAGAAGCAAATACAAATTCTCACTAGAATAATGCACTTGAAATACTGGCACAAAACTCTGAAAAAACATTAGCTCACAGAAATCACTAAATACACAAGCAAAATGGGAAAACTGCGAACTAAGAGAAACAATAAAGTACAAAATCAGGCACACAAAGATGGAAGATTTTGATATTATCAGATATATGTATAGGACTGAAAGTATAACAAGAAAAATGAGTTTATAAAAATTACCAGATAGGTATGAATCAGAACCTGTTAAAAGTTCAAGCAATGAAAACTGTGGCAAGGACAATGTTTTATGTTTTTTTTTTACTTCTTTTATTCATACGTGCATACAATGTTTGGGTCACTTCTCGCCCCTTCCCCCGTCCCCTCCCTTTCCCTACACCACCTCCCACTCCCCCCCACCCCTCGCAAAGGCAATGTTTTAAAAGATAATGAATAAAAACATTCCCGTCATTGCTTAAAATAGAACACTAATCCTCAGAGTTTATCCCCTATAGGACCACCACCTTCCAATAGTACCTTAAAATGATAAGCCTCAAGAGAAGTTTAAAAAGGAATAAAGGATTAAAGGCATATTGGTGCATGCCTATAATCCCAGCACTTGGAAAGCAGGGGCAAGAGGATCACAAGTTCCTGGCAAGCCTGGGCTACATAGTGAGATAACCTGTCTAAAAAAAGGTAAACATGTGGGTATACTACATAAACATTGAGTGTATAAAACAATAATAAAAGTAGCATCATTTACTAGGTGGAATTTTAAAAATTCATAATAAAACTGAAATCCTATAACAGCACTTAAAGAGCAAGAGAGATGCTAAGAGTATTTTCTAAAGTCCTGGTAATTTTCAGGTATAGGCAAATTATAAATTAATTTTAAACTTTTATAATTATTACAACCATTGAAAAAGTAAAAGCAGTCCCTGATTACTTTTAGCTCAAAACTGATCTGGCTATAACAGCAAGACCAGGGTTTCTGCTACTGAGCCTGAAGAATCTAACAGAACATCAGGGTCAAACAAAGGCACTCTAGGATCAGGATGGACTGAGACAAAAGCAGAACCAGTTTGTAATCATGTTTCAACACAGGAAAACAATGACCATTGTCCAAACCACAAACATGACCAAATATCTTTCATTCTAGCAAATATAAACAACTGTTGCTTCTTTACATTTTTCCCAGACTCTTTAGTTCTTCTTTCCTTATAAAACATTATTGTTTCTTAGTCATAGAATTTGCCCTCCTTTCTGATAGTATGCCATCCAGAACAAAGACCTGCTTTAATCCACCCCCCAAATCCTCCAAGACAAGCCCAAATCCTAAAACAAACCCCACTTAACAGGAGAGTTAGTCAACTCTCAGTTCCTCAGGGTGCACTGTCTCTTTCACAGCCACAACAAACCCAACTCTGTTTGACTACAGGTATACTGCTGGCAATCTTTGGCTAGAGAGCCCTGACAGCATACTAAGATTAAAAATTTAAAATAGAACTTAATTTCAGCCCACTAGGGGAAAACATTGAATGGTGAGGAAGAAGAGGAATTTGAACATTCCTACTGGTAGAAACAAAGATAAAAGAAATAGAAAAGAAAAGATTAGTAGAAGACATAAAGTAACATTGAAAAACACAACCAAATACAGCAGTGATCTTAATGAACGTGAGTATATAAAATTGTACAAAACATAAGAAAAAGTTGTCATTTTGTATGAGGAAATCTTTAAAGAGCAGAGAAAGCATTAAAATAAAAAACTGATAAAGATGAAGTAAAAATAATTGAAAGAATGCTCACATATCTAAAATAATATTGGATAAAACTGAATACAAGAGAAAAAGAAGTTAACTAAAAGCAAAGTAGAATTTGTAAATGTGGGTGAAATATTCACATGGGACAGATTTTTACTTATCTTCATGTGTGTGCTCTCTACTTCTTCCATTCCAAAAGCAATGGAACCTCAACTTGGCACGTTGTAGCCCCATATCAAGACATTTCACAGCCTCCCTTGCAGCTAAATGTGGATGTAAGCAAAATAATGCAGGTAAATAACAAAGATGGTAATAAAACTCAAAGCCATGAAATTAGAGAATACTTAATGAGGAAGAATCATGGAAAACACCATAACTATCTTTAGCTATGTGAAAGGCCACCTGGAAGAGGGCATAGGTTTGTTATGGCGTCACAAGAGTGTACTTACTCAAAGAATTACAAAGAAAGAGATTTCAGTTTAATGCCATAAATATATCAAATATTTAAAATTTCTAAAGCAGGTTTGTCAATTTAAAGTTAAAATGGACTCCCTCAAGGGTTTCAGACTAGGTCTATAGAGTTTCTCATTAGGAATATTGTAGAAATAAGTCAAACATTAGATGATTGGTTCTCCTAAACCTCTGGGCTCACTTCCAAGCCTAAGATTCTATCACTCTTGCTGTTTAATTTAAAGTCCATTCTTCAGAATGGCATCATGATATAAGAACCAAATCCTGATCATCTCTATATAAATAGAGAACACTATTAAATAGAGAAGCAACTTCTCAGAAAACTCAGTCTCTACTATTTTTTTTCCTATAGAAGAGCACTTCACAGATAAACCAGTTCAATACTCACAGAACTGTGATCCCTTACCTAATGTCATTATGTTCCAAAAACACATTGTGGGATATATTTGGGGGGAATCACTCCAAGGAAATTGGATAACGTGTAGTGAAACACTTCTCTGAAGTGTCAGAATTTTCTATTAAAGAATGATGACTTAGTTAATTAACTGTATTAATGGTTAATGATTCAGAGGGTAGATGGTTCCAACTCTAAATTAGGAATGGCATCAATGCTGACTTTCTTCTCTCATATCTTGATATAATTTCATACACAGTACAGAAATGATAACATCCCTTCTACTCCTTGCCATGAGACTGAGAAGATTTTAAAAAAAGATGAAGCACTAAAAATGAGGAACATTAAAGTTGACAAATTAGAAACAGTATAGTTCTCTTATCATTTTCTCCAGAATACCAATTTTTCTCATCACCCCTCCCCTTCAAAATATGTGAAACTTCTATCCATGTACAAAATTAATTTACATAAATATAAACTATAAGGTAGCTAAACTCACTTTTGACAAAATCCCAACTTGGTTTTCCCATAGGTCTCAATAAAAGTTTGTCAAATGATTTACCATAGTCACACTATTCTTCAGTATGTGGAGAAGTGTGCTTCACTTCAAATAGTTAATGGTGAAATAAACTTGGAAAAACACTGAGTTTAAAAAAGATAAAATAGAGGACCTTAATATTTGCTATTTAAACTTTTACAAACTACTTCACACTAAAAATAATCAAAATGGAGACACAGAATACAGCATTTTTCAAATTCATTTTGGTAATAAAACCCTCTTTTGTTAGAATAGTTAGTTACTATCTCCTATGCCACATTTCTGGTGCTGACCATTTTGAATAATGCAAGTATATTTTGTTACTTCCCAAATACATTTTGGCTGATTTAACAAAAACATTATAAATACACTTATGAACCAGATATTATTTGTTGAGTCAGGGAACCATTCCTTTTTCTAAGTCTTTCGTGTACCACTAGGGCATAAAGTCTGGAAACTACATTTCCCAGACCTCATTGCCTGCAGGGTTTCAGCTAGATCTGCCAACAAGAAGCACCTGCGAGAGGTTTGGGTAGCACTAGACAAGGAGAGCATTATTTTCTCTGGCAACTGCATCTAGGAACTTGGGCATCCAAAGACAGCAAATTTTCTGCAATCCACTCTTCTGACTTTTATTCCCCTATCCATCAACAGTGTGTGAGCCTCTAATTCCCAATATTAAACCTCTTCCTGCTGGAAATACCTAGAGAAGCTGCTGTTTTCTTGACTAAGGCTTAGCCAATGATCTAAGAGGCACAAAGAAAAAAAGTAAGGGTGAATAACAATATCCATAGGCCCTTTTAAAGGGAGTCCTGACAGAGTGATTTATAGTCAGGGCTAAAATTTGACAATTGGATTAAATGCTAAGATTCAGAAACATGGGCTCAGTAATGGAACAGCTGAGCAAACTCTGCTGAACATCTTCCTTGTTGCCAAGATAAAACAGACACAAATAGATTCTGCAATGTAATTAGTGGAATTTTTCAACTTATAAAAATGATTATCATAAATATTCTAAAAACCTGGACAAGATGTCAGACTCCCCCTACACACACCCCCATCAAATTAATGCGATCACAAACAAGATGATAAATTAGGCAAATGTTGAGCTTAACAGTCTAAATCACTGCCAAAAGTTAGGCTTATTCTTATAATGAAAGACTCTGGTGGCTATGTTAACTAATGATTCCTTTGCTATTATTTTATTTCAAGAATTTAATTATTCACAACCTCTCATATTTTAGTACTTGCCAACTATTTTAGATCCTGCAAATGTTGCTAAACATGGGCCCAGAGAGCTTAGAGAATATACTGAAGTTTTCCTTAATATAGTCACAGAAACAAGTCAAATCCATCACAGTCGAGTTGTACAATTTTGCTGCACAAGGAAAAGTAAAACCTTTTAAGATTTTGAGTTTTGAATTGCAAACATATAAATCACTTGTTAATAGAATCACTTTAAAACTTAGGTAGGCTCAAAGCCATCTTTGTAACTTGAGTTTTTGCCCCACATCATAGGAAAATATTAGAATTCACTCATATCTCAGAGTTAATATAAATTTTGCTATATATTTAGGGGATTTTTCAGAATTTTTATTGTAAAATTATTTGTCTTTGCATAATTTATTTACTATTGGACATGACATGTTAGCAATCATGTTGTATACTTGAGAATTCTAGCTTAATGAGTGAATACAACAAGTGTTATTATTTTCAAAGATTGCCAAAAATAACAATTAATAAACTTAACCTTAGACTGCTTTGTAGACATTCAATAAAATGTAGTTTTCGACCCTGCAGTTCTTCTCTTCATATTTTAGAGCCCATAGCCCTTCCTCTTTTTTTGTATCTCACATGTTTCAGAGGCCTTTGAGAAACTGATTGATATGAAACATGAGACCATCAATAAATAATTTGCAGACTAGGCTGATAAAATGAATTCGTGCAGTCATTGAACAATTAGTTTTCTTCTTCCTAATCTGAGCTACTTAGAGGGGAAATGAAGATAAAGAAATTGATTTACAATTCATTTAGAAATCCTCCTAGCCTCTGCTATTGTCATGTAAAAAAAAATCTCTCCACTCATATATCCCATGGGGCAGAGGTGCTATAATTCCCACCTGGCTACCACCTGACACCTTGGCATCTTTTTTTCTTTTAATTTTATTATTCATATGTGCATACAAGGCTTGAGTAATTTCTCCCCCCTGCCCCCACCCCCTCCCTTACCACCCACTCCACCCCCTCCCTCTACCCCCCACCCCCTCAATACCCAGCAGAAACTATTTTGCCCTTATTTCTAATTTTGTTGTAGAGAGAGTATACGCAATAATAGGAAGGAACAAGGGTTTTTGCTGGTTGAGATAAGGATAGCTATACAGGGCATTGACTCACATTGATTTCCTGTGCATGTGTGTTACCTTCTAGGTTAATTCTTTTTGATCTAACCTTTTCTCTAGTTCCTGGTCCCCTTTTCCTATTGGCCTCAGTTGCTTTTAAGACACCTTGGCATCTTCTGGCCACTTCTTTTCAGGCATCATCAGGTCCAGTTTGGCTAATGAGTTAGAGGGCAACAACAAGAGTCTGGGGTTCAGAACATTCTTACTATTTGGCTGGAAGTACCTAGTTAGGCTGAAAGTCCTTCCAGCTGACACCACAGGCCTTTTCTGCTATTCCATTAACCTTCTGTGAGAGCAAGTGTTTTGATCACTGTTTTCTAGGGTAGGACAAATTGGTTTCATCCACTAATAATCATCATTTTTATAAGATGAATGTCTGAGCAGTACTGGTTTTAATGAAAAATGCTATTCCTCTCCATCAATTTATTCATCTTTCTAGCACAATAGAAGTTGACACATGCCTGTCCCCTTAAGAGAGGGAACTTTTATCAAAAAGCTCTTTGGTCCACACACTGTGTAGGATACATCATATACATTCTAATTTAATTATCATAAAAATTCTACTAAGTAGGTACTTATGTTGTTCCTATGTATAATAAAACAGCAATGTTATCAGTTTGCAAGTAGCCATTTTCCAATCCTTTGTTATAGATCCAAACCCTCATACCAAAACCCATTTGTGTCCTACTACATCACCTACTGCCTCTGTTTACAAAGTATTTTCACATCAATTATCTCTTTTTACAACAAATCCAAACCCATCACTTTAAAGGGAATGGGATTTGTAATTAAAGTATTAATTTTTAATTAGCTTTTTTCAATGTTCTTAAATAAAATGTACTGCATAGACTCCACTAGACTGTCCATTAAAAACCTGTAGGCTGACAGAGTACATTCTAGAGTGATTTCCTTCTGAACCTTATTTAGTCAGACATAGAGGAATTTCAATAGTCTGAATCAAGAAAAAAGTTTTGGCATTCAGCAAGTCAAGGTGTTATAATGGACTCATAAACCATTTCAAAAAAAGCACTGTAGTACTGGAGATGTTAAAAGAGACATAAAGAAACAGATTTGATGAAGTCTATTTTTAAATTATTATTAGTTGATGAAATCAATTTGTGCTATCCTGGAAGGCAATTATCAAGAAGGCTGTTCCCTCAGAAAAGCAGTGAAAATTATATAAAAGACCAGGAGGCTATCAGTTTAACAATTTTATATTTATTATTAAAATTATTTTATTATACACATTTATAGTTATGTGTGAAATATGTAAACATATCTTATATGTATATTTAAATGGTTACAGATAATGAAAACTATACCAAGCAATAAAAAACAAAGGAGCAATTTCTCTTAAGTTTAATGGAAAAATATGATTTCCAATGTTACAGTGAATTAAGTTTTGACTTGTGGATAAGGACATTAGAAAAACATTTGCAGGTATAGATGGGCAGACAACATGTACTATTTATGTGCAATTTCTGAAGGAAGCATCTTGATATTTTTCAACTTACTGAATTTAAGTAAGTAAAAGTCTAAGAAGGAAGAGAACATGGAATAAAGCATTGGAAAATTATCAAATCAGTCTTAATATAAAAATGGACAAATAATTGTTTGCAATAGAGCTATCAAACACAACACAAAGGTAAAAACCAACTTTAGATAGGAATACCTTTAGTGTCAAATATATTAAAACAACAATCTAACACTGAAAATACTTTTAACAAGACCAACAAGAAAAAGGGTATGAGTAGGGAAAGTATGTTAAAAGGCTTGTCTCAAACACAAAGGAGAGAAAAGCAAAAAATGTTATTTGACCACAAATGATAAATACAAAAAATAGGTTACGGAATAAGTGTGAAATTAATGTTAACTACTAGAAAAATTAGAATCGAAAATAATTTGCAATTTCATTTTTTTTAAAAAAACAAGATCCAAAGCAAAACAGATAACATAAAAAACAGGTTATAAAGAAAAAAAATTAGTTTATATATAAATGAGCCTTCATGAAATTCTGACCAAGCTCTATATGTGTGTGGATAGGACATATAAACTGTATACCTTTTCTTTATGAGAAATAGAAGTCAATGCCAGTCTTAGGAACCTCCATGAGTTAGTGTTGAATTCTAACTCCTTTTTCCATCAACTATCTTTCATTGTCTCAAAGTAAGTCCTTCCCTCAAAGAATGTACTAGACTCACTTTCCCCTAAATCATATGTGCTACCCAGGTAAATGAAATGGTTCCTTAGCTGTCCTCAATCCTTTGAGTTGTGTGTGTCTGTGTACACTGGGAAGAATATATGAGGCTTCAGTTTTTGTTCAGTTAGCCCCCAGTTTTCATCTCCTTTTCACTTGTACCCTCTATTTTACTGATATGAATGTGAAGGCTTGTGTGATAATCCTCTGAAGTCCTAGGAGAGCAGATTGCAGTCTGTACATATTTCATCTTTAAAACTATTCCCATCTGCTTTCTTATTCCCATGCTTTTGTTCAAACTTCTCATCCATTATTGGATGTCACATCATTACTATTGTCATGAATTTTCAAAAAGGTAGTAGAGTTTCAGGACATAGAGAGGACAAAAGTATGTGCTTACATCATTGTCTTAAACCTGAAGAAATTTAGAACTCTCTTTTAAGATATCTCTATTGTGATGAGTGACGTTTGCCATTATTTTTAAGGTGAGGCTCAGCTTTCAGTCAGTTTGACTGTAGTGTCTCTATCTTTTGTTAAGTTCAGATAAATTAAATTGATTTTCATTTAAAACTATGTGTACATTTAATCTCATTGTAAGTAACTCAGTATTTCCTTTTTCCCTTCCTATTTCTGCCCTTCTGTGTATAACCATCTATCTACCCAATCTACATACACAGAAAGATATTAGCATCAGAAATGAAGCTCACCAATTATAACAATTTCTCTACTGGATATTGGGATATTGTTAATATGTTTCTTTTATTTTCCTCCTTGTAAAATAATTATATATATATTATAAATGAGAAAATTATTAAAATAAAAAAATCTGAAGATATCCTCTCAATTGGCAATTTCACTTAGTGATTTATACAAAAGAATAGCAAATTAACTTCTAAGGATGTATGCGCAAGCACATTTGTAGCAATTGATTTTTCTATTATAATAACTGAAAAAGCACCAGTAGATGATTAATTAAATTATGGTGCAGAAAATCAATGAGCTTGCCCAGTCACTGAAAACAGTGATTTTATACACACACACACACACACACACACATATATGTACATACAAGTGTAAATGTGAAAAGGCCTATTACAATATAGTGCTTTCCGTGTTTGTGAATATATTGAATTCTAGAATCATAAGTAGAAAAATTTTAGCTAAAGTATTGTCAAGGTAATAGCTTGGTTTTCTCTTTCATGCTTTATTATTTTTTAAATAAACATGTACATGTTAGTATACATGTGTTACATACTCAAAGAGTAAACCTGTTCATAGTTAGAGTGGGGAGAACTTGAGAATGTATATGCATGCTGGGATAAAATGACATTTATGACCCTAACCAATAGTATTTTGAAAGATGCTGACACCTTACTATTTGTCTTTACAACGTATTTTGACTACTTAATATATGAACATTTAAAATTATTTTTATAAGGAGGGAGGGGTGGGGGGCAGGGGGGACAGGTGGCCCAAACAATGTATACACATTAGAATAAATGCAAAAACAATTTTTAAAAACTAAATAAAATTATTTTTATAAAAGTACACATCCTACTATTTTTCTTGCCATTGTTTTTCCCTTAGCAGTATGGATATCACTAAACATATTCCACCCTATTTGATGTGGTTAAAAACACATGGAAACCCAAAGTTTTTGTTGTACTAAGTAGTATCTATTGAGTATTTTTGACAACAATACCCTTTCTTGTGGAGATTGTATCTTCTAAAAAGCAAGCACACTGAAATGATCTATAGCAGTCACATTTTTTAGTTAAATTGCAAAAGTGTCACATAATAAGTAGTAGGTTGTTTGCATATTTGTATGTAAAATGCAAATATTAGTCTTAATGGTGGATCACCAAACATGAAAAGGCTTCGTAACTATCTGTTCCTAAATACACACTTTAGTAATGCTATTGCTAGTATCATAGTCTCTAAATAAATGTGTTGATCTATGCTTTCTTATTTCTTCCTTTTACTTGTTATTTATACTACTTATTTTTTATCATATAGAATTACACTCTGTACCTAAAACATCTCATATGAACTGACAGAGGTAACTTTATTTGGATTCAACTGTGGGGCCTATGAACTTGACCCTAATAAAAGGCCTGAAATTGTAAAAACATTCTTATGGAGCACAGTTATATGGCTCCTTTCAAAATGCCTGCTTGTTTGATTAACCTGGGACATGATCAAAATTTTCCTGCCAAGACTTTGAGCCACAAATGTGGAACAATTCTTCGTCCTTTGAAGGAAGGTTGGGGATTAGAGAAGAAAAAGGTTATCTCACTTTTTTTTTTTAGTATACATCTTTCTCCCCAACCAGGCTGAGTTTTATGGCAGGTGCTAACTTATATTTACATTCTTAAGACTTACCATCATTTGTCAGGTGTTAGTTCTTATTAAGTTTTTGATATAAAATAAAGAGAAACCCCAAACACTTTTTTCCACTGTCCACTTCAAAGAGCATTTGTGGAAGATAAAAGTGAGCTAATATTTATTGAGCCCTCACTGTGGGTCAGATTAATTGCTAAATACATTATTAAAGTAATTTTAATCTTTATAAAAATTCTGATTTACTGTCTTCATTTATCATAAGGTAGACTGAAACTTACATAGGTCACATTACTCAAGTTCTCACTGTTAATAATTAAGGAACTCATATACATCCAAATCCAATGTTTATGCTCTTTTTACCATGAATTTGACTATGCTCTCATATTAATTCAGCACTAAACATTTTAATTCATCAACAACTACACTTAAAGATATCATTGAGGTTATTGGCAAGTTGATAATAAAAATAATTGTGGCACTAACTTATTTAAATTTTCATTGACCCTACTTAAAATACTTATGTTTCATCACTGTTGAAAAACACTGAGATGTGTCATAGAATAGGTTAGGAGTGTCTGCTACTTAAAGTAAAAACATATCATTTAAGTGAGACGTAGATGATCTTACATTATGCCAGAAAATATGTGTTGGATTTCAGTGGCTGGAACACAAAAAAATAAAATTACTCTTGGCTTTTTTTTTTGAAATGCAAATCTGTCATGTCATCCTATTATCCCCACCCCCACCTCAGTGACTTTCACATTTCTTAATAGAAGTTCTAACATTTTTAAAGATCTAACTTTTGGTCATGTCTGCATCTCAAGTTTTACCTCAACTACCCTAAAGCCCTTACTCTAGGCTTAACTAATTCCTTCAGTAAGTCCTGGTCTTCTGCTTTGGGACTTTTTCACATGTTGTCCACTTTAGCTGATTGACCCATCCTCATCCTTCAAGTCAGCTCAGACCAGATATCACTAGAAAGCAAGACTTCCAGAAGTCCAAAAGAATGGTTGGGTGCTCAGACATGTAACTCCATGTGTTACCTCCTCCTACCATTGCTTTCATCTTACTCTGTGGTGATTGTTAAATTTTCTTCCTCATTTCTTCCCTGTTTCCCTCCTTCCTTCCTAAATTATCTGTTGATTTGGGGAGGGTAAAGACTATGTTAACATTGCTTATCAGGAATTTTCCAGCATTTTCTAAAATGCCTGGCACAGAATATGCACATACTGCATAACTGTTTAAATAATTTCATGGATAGCTGAATGAAATAAGTAATGTGCTGGCTTCACAAGAAAACGGGCAAATAACTGTGTAATATTAATGTCTGATTATGGATGTTAAAAGTGGTAAAACTGGATCTTAAAATTCTTAATTTTAGATCCACAGGGCTGGAAAAAAGCCTTAGAAATCATTTTTTTTTACAGAGAAGGACACTGAGACTGGAGAAGCACAATAACTGACCCTGAATACATGGCCCTTTAGGGCACCAGCAAGTATGTATTTACTGGACACCTAACAGATACCTGTTAATCACTCTGCTGGCCACTGGTAAATGGGGAAAGAGGAGATGAGACAAGAACAAAATCCACACCCTCACAGAGAATACAGTCTGGTTGGGGAAGCAAAACTTTCATATATAAAACAATTAGAAGACAAGAAACTATGTTATTAACTTCTAAATCAGGCAGAACATATTTGGTAATATAAATTATCAAATGAGCTCAAATTGGTCACTTCCTACCTTGTGACACCTCTTCGGATTCTTCCTGGTGTGCTTATGACTGTCTCCCAAGTTATAGCCAGTTCTTTTGGAAAGTAACATTGTTGCTTGTTTCATATTTCCCTTGCTATTAATAATTATCAATTGAAGAAAACTGACTTATTCTGTCACTTGAGTTTGTGAAAGGAACCTTTCAGAAATCACAATATTCTATTCAATAACTCTAAGATTTTTATCAAATTTAATGAATAAAATATAGTATGTCAAAAGCAACACCAGAGATGATTTTTTCTGTTTCCCTATATACAGTAATACAAACCTGCACACGCACACACATGTGTGCACATACACTTTAGGCCTATGCATCTTAAAAGAACACAGCTTATTTTTTACTTAACTAGTGCATTCCTCTTTAGAACTGTTACCCCAAGTTCTCCTGAAGATTTCTTTTGCCCAGTCCATCAGTTACATCCTCAGTAAGCTTTAGACAGTATCCATGATCATCTAATTCCCCATAAGTCTTGTATGTGTTCCTATCACTTCCAGAAGCTGTGGCAGGTGAGGCAGGACCAGACTACTTACCTGTGTATATGTGATTTCTTGGTAGTCTACGATGTCTCAAAGCCAAACAAAAAAAATAGCTCAATACTCAAAATACTGCCTTTTAAACTTAGTTATTCTTTCCATCCTTTCCTAAACTTTCTAGGCAGAATTAATATCTCCATTCCCTGTAAACTTACAGTACACTATGGAAACTTTTAAGATATTTCACATAGAACTGACGTGTAATGATCTGCAAGCAGTTCTTTATAGTTTACTCTCTACTCCAGCAAACTGCCTGAAACATAGGAGATGTTAAGCATGTTTTACATAAATAAAGCTAGAAGTTACTTAAGCTTAATGTTAATTGAATGCATTTGTTTAATTTTTAAACAACTTTCTTAACAGTAGTCCAAGCTAATTGGCTTTCTGACATGGGTGGTCTAAATTTCAACAAGCTATATTACTTTTCAGAAAAGTATTTTTAAAGGACACTGTAACATGGGTATTTAAACAAAGATAAAATGAGAGTTCTAAAATTATAAGCCTGAGGCCACTGGAGAATACAGTACAAGTTTATAGGGTGAACTGGTTTTATCAACACTTTTCCTTGGAAAATACTGGCTTCCTTTCCTTCTGGAAGTGCTGCTTATTGGCCTGGTATCTTGAACACTGACTTGACCTGTTTTGAGTTGTTACTCTGACCCTGAAATATGACCAATAAAATATTCATAACCTCCTCTAAGTACATAGATTTTTATTAGTTTTATATAGTACATGCACAGCATATAGGAAAAATACAACAGCATGATTCAGATGGATTGGTACCTCATGATGACTAGGACAATAAACTGAGCATGCAGTTTAATATAGACAAATGTAAAATAATAAGTCTAGAGACAATGAACCAAAACGGAGAGTCCATATTAAGCGCTAGCAATGCTATGATTGGGAAAATGATTTAGGGATTCTTGAGTGATAATGCTAGAAGCTAGAAGCTCAGAACTGTTTGCTAGCTAAGCAAAAGGCTTAAGTGATGCATAGAATATAAATCAAACTATGTGGCAGGAATACTGGGAAGATAATGGTGGTAACATAACTAAATCTCTGTATGTGGTTCTATTACTATTTGACCAAAGGGAAATAAGCACAACCAATTTCAAGTTGGTTGGTTACAGAGAGCTGTAGTACATGAATACATGTAAGTAATATATTTGAGTTTCCTGCCCCTGTGGACTGACTTCATTTACATGGAATTTTCTCATTTATAGTGTTTTTAATTCTACAAACCTCCTTTGCTCCTCACAGCACAGCTTGTGGGTGCTCAAGAGAAATAGTACTTCCATTTTACAGAAAGCTAAAGTGAGATTCAATAGCCAAAGATAGTAGTAAAGACAGAGTAGAACCCCAGAGCTTATAAATATCATTCTAGTGCTCTTTCTTTATCACGACATCTTGTCTCTAGGCATTGTCAAGGGAAAATTCAGAGTCCAACTTTTATCAAATTATTGAGAATCATATAGAAAGTTGTATTTCCTCTTTGAAAGAAGACTGATTTCATTTTTAAAGATACCCTCCCACAAGAAGTTCTGAATTCATTTTGCTGAGTTACATGTTCTGAGTTCACAAGAGCAGAAATGTACTAACTATGGAAAACAAGTATAGAAGTCTGTAGGTCCCAAACATGACCATAAAATCTCCCATCACATGGGTTTTATCACAATATCATCTTGATTCTGTTCATATGAGAGATAGGATATCTCTCCTACTCACTTGAATCTGGGTAGCCTTGTTGTTTGTTTGTAACCAATAGAAGTGGGAGTGACACTAAGCAGGGTCACAGAAAGCAATGCAGCTTTTGCCTTGATAGCTGAAACAGTCTCTCTTGAAGAATATAAACCACCATGAGGCTACCATACTATAAACAAGCCCAGACTAGTCATGAATCAAAACCACCTGGAGAAAATAAAGACCACATCAAAAGAATTCTAGAAAGCCTCCAATGTCCTCTAACTCCACCTGACTATAAATACAAAGATATCTGGAGCCAGAACAATTCCCAAGCCCTTCCTAAATATTCCTGACCCATATGAGAAGATATAAAATGATTTGTTACTGTGTTAAGCTAGTAGGTTCAAATAGTGTATATGCACGTATGTAAATGCAAAACCTGATACCTGTTAAAACTGTTCCAGGAATCAGGAGATGGGGGATGAAAAAGGCAGTGGAGCGGGTGAATTCAAGTATGATACATCTGATACATTGTAAGAGCTTTGTAAACCCTACAATGTACCCCTACCCAGCACAATAATAATAAAGAGTAACTTGTATACATCAATAGTAATGGGAACAGAATACAAATGCCACCAAGAGCATTTTAATGGTACTCAATATCCCTCTCCAGTCTTAACAGTTCTGTGATTCCCTTAAAGAACTAGCCACAGTAACTTTTCCCCAGTCAAGGGGAATACTCCCTTCATGGAATTTTATTCTTGAACAGTGTGATAATATTTAAAATCCATTATCTCATTATCCCAGCCTTAAAATGATGGAATCTACTCATTGAGCATCAGAGATGCCCAAACTAAGTGGTGCCAACGATGGGTATTGCTCTACTCCCTGCTTTTAGGGATTTTTAAGGATTATTTAAATTGTCTTTTTTCTTGTTCCATCCAAGGTCTGCCTCTTCAACCTTAATAATTCTATAAATTTCCCTAACCTTTCAATGAATTCCTATTAACTTAGACCACTTTTTGTTATTTACAACTAATGATCGCTGACTAATCTATTTACTCTCATCCAAAAAAGAATATGCTTTTAACAACTTTTGTGAGTTGTAATTAACATAAAATAAACTTTTCATATTTAAAGCATATATTGGACATATCATGGTACAACATACACTCATGAAGCTATCACTACAGAGGGAGATATTGAACATATCATCACTCCCATAAGTTTATTCATGTCCCTTTGCTGTCTTTCCATTCTAGCCTTTTGCAACCCCCATCCCCAAGAACCATTGATCTGTGATTTTTTCCCTACATTAACCTTCATTTTCTAGAATTTTATATAAATGAAGGCATACACAAATTATTCTTTTATTTCCTCTGCTTTCCTTCACTTGGCATATTATGAGATTCATAAAAGTTGTATAATTCCATTGTATGGATAGACCAAAGATTGTTATCCAGTCCACTGTTGATTGACATTTGGATATTTTCTAGTTTGTGATTATTATTCAAATGCTTTTATGAAAATTCACATAAAAGTCTCTTTGCACTATGTACTTTTACACATAGTGCAAATGGCTGGATCATATTATAGGTACTTAATTTTTTAAGATGCCACTAATAGGACTGGGCATGGTGGCTCACACTTGTAATCCCAGCTACTTGGGAGGCAGACATTGGGAGGCTCACCATTCAAGGCCACCTCAAGCCAAAAAGTTACTGAGACCCAATCTCAACAAATAAGCTGGACTTGGTGGTGCATGCATGGACCCCAGCTACACAGGAGGCATAGGTAAGAGGATCACAGTCCCAGGCTGGACAGGCAACAAGCAAAACCTCTCTGAAAAATAACCTATAGCAAAAACAGCTGGAGGCATGGCTCAACTAATAGAACACTCATGAGGCTGAGTTCAAATCCCCATATGGCCAAAAATAGAATGGCAACAGTCTTTTCCAAAGTTGTTATATTGGCATATATTTCTACCTGCATTATATAAAAGTTCCAGTTTACAATAGGTGTGCCATTATATCTCATTGTAGTTTTTAATTTGCATTTCCCTAGTGATTAATGATTTTAAGCATCTTTTTTTTTATTTTTCAGATTCTATAAGGTTTCTCTTAATAATGGTTCTTTTGTCTATGATGCAAACAAACTTCTGGTGAGCCACCTACAAGCACAATACTCTTTTGCTTGACTAGAAGCAATAGGCTCAAACCGTGATTTTTGTTACCTATCTACATCATAAAGCAGCACATAGAAAAAGACCAAAAGAATATAGCCCCCAAATGATAAATCACTATCTGAGTATTAGGATTACAGGAGAATCTTTTCTTCTTTAAAATTTTCTATTTTCAGAATGTTTATAGTAAATATGTATTATCATGTTCTTTGGGAAAATTAATTAGATGTGAAAAAATTTAGTGATACTCCTTGGATGTACAAATATCCCAGCAACAGGTATGTTCTTCTTATTCCTTTTACTGTAAAGAAACCAGAGAATGACCATGTGACAGCAATGCATACTCATTTTGATGGACAGTCACCTATGAGGCCAACAGTGGGCAAAGTAAGCTGTTCTCCCTAAGAATTTGGATCACCTGTACAGAAAGAACAGGGCATAATGAGGAGGAGAAATAGTTAGAAAATGGATGGGTTAGAGAAATGTTCTCACGCTTTGATGTGCCTATTAATCAAATAGTGAATATTGTTAAAACACAGATTGGGATTCAGTTGGACCTATGAGTGGGTCCTGAAATCCTTCTTTTTTAGCAAGAGCCTAGGAGATGCCAATGCTACAGGCCCATGAGAGGCCACCCTTTCTTTGGCAGGGTATAAGAAAAAAATATATGCGATTATGGCCATACTGAAAAGTACTAGGTGAATTCAAGTATGAGATATTTGATATATTGTAAGAACTTTTGTAAATGCCACAATGTACCTCAACCCAGCACAACAATAAAAAAAGAACTGATATTTGCAGGGTGGGATGAGATTGGTGATAGAGATTAAAATTGGGTCACGGGTGGCCCAGAGTATCATGCTAAGGAATATAAAGGTTGTTATAGTAAGTCCTGGGGAAACATTCTAACACTGAGTAGTTTTATCTGACTTATTGATATCTCTGTCATATTATTAATGAAAGTATCTTTAATAATACACATGAGAGATGAACATTCTTCCTCACAAAATCCTTTGGATTTAAGGAGTTCTGAAAAAGAGGTCAAATGAGTAAGGTAGCTTGCTGCAGTGACTGAGTCAAGTGACATAGTTGACTGAGATCAGAGGAATAGATGGACAGAAAAGAGTTGGCAGGGTATAGGGAAAGTGGAATGGAAGAATTAATTCATATCATAAAAGTCCAGTGGTTCTCAACTATAGTGGCACACTGGAATCTACCTCAGTGATTTTAGAAAGTACTGATGGCTTGGCATCATCTACAGAGTTTCTGCTAAAACTGTTATGGGGATGGACTACATATCAAAATACCTTAAAGTTTTCAAATGATTATAATATGCTTCCATGGTTGATAATCGCAATGATAGCTATGAAGCATCCCCTAACTACTGGCCATCATGAAAATGACTATTTTCTCTATAATCTGATATAGGAACCTATCTCTAAGGGGCTCTCACTAATCCAAAATGGAACAAATTGAGGCTTAAAATAATATTAAAATGAATTGAAGCACCTCAATTATATTCTTAAAGAAAATATGCAATCATGAGATTTCTTTTGAAATGATAGAATGTTATAAAATTAGATTGTGATATTACAATGCTGCAAGTATGCTTAAAACCACTGTATTGTACATTGAAAAGAGATTAATTTTATGGAATGCAAATAAGACTTTTAAAACCAATCCTGTCATTTATACAGTAGTTTAAACAAAACCCTGTCATCATCTTTGTAGGTGTTGGTAAGTATACTCATTATTCTGAAACTGGTAGCTGAAAGGAAAGACATTTGCCCTGCACTTTTTTCACAAAACTATACATTGAGGTTACCAAACAATTATAAGAAAAGTGTTCGTTTGCAAAAGAATTCCAGTTAATAAATGAGAGAACAATCAGTTTAAAGGACGAACTATAAAAGGATAAATCAGGCAGATTTGAGCACTAACTGTATATTTCATATTAGAATTGGATGAAAAATGGCATCCTATGTTTTAAAAAATCCTTATATTTAGAAATACACACTGAATATTTTCAGATAAAATAATATTCCTAGGATTTGCTTTAAGATAATGAAATGGAGGTGAGAGAGCTAATATAGGGGGCAGTAGCAAGTCCATAGTTGTCAAAGTATGGTCACTAAATCAGCAGCATCACTATTACCTGAAAACTTGTTGGATATGCAAATTCTTAGGTCCCACCCCAGAACAACTGAATCAAACCATCTGAGGGTAGGGCCCAGAAATCTGAGTTTCAAGGAGGCCTACATGTGATTTTGAGTCATGCTAAATCTTGAGACCACTCATACAGATTAAACAAGAACAACCACAATGTGGTAAATGTTGAAGTTTTGTATGGAGTACAATATTCCTTATATTATTCCGTATATTTTTATATGTTTGAAAATTTCTAAATGAAAAGGTAAAAGGAATAATATGAATAAACAAAAGAAAAAGAAATGAATTGCCTATACTGACTTCCTTCTGAAGAGTACTGTATAGAAAAAAAGAATAGTTGTAAGGCAGAAAATCCTGACAAGCATTACCTCAGCCAGGTAATAAAGGTCAACATTATGAGTGATAGGTCATGTGATAGCCTGTGCTATGGTTTGAATAGGTCCACTTCAAAACTCAGGTGTTGCCAGTGTGATATTATGAGCTGGGTCTTTAAAAGGTGATTAGACTATGCGAGAGGGGTCTTCCCTCATGAATGGGATTAAGGTCCTCATAAAAGATGCTTCATGAAGAACTCACTTGCTCTTAGCATTTCTGCCATGTTAGGACAGACTCCTTTCCCTCAGAAGGATGCAGTCCTAGTTAGACAACCAAACCTGCTGATGTTCTGATCATGAACTTCCCAGCCTCCAAAACTGTAAGAAGTAATTTTTTTCTTTACAAGTTACCCTATCTGTGGTATTTTGTTATGGCAGCACAAAAAGACTAATACAGCATGTGCATATGATATGATGTGATGACAATAACACTTTGCTTCTGTGACCTTTCCCAAAACCCATAGCCAAAATCTAACCTTGAGAAAAATATCAGATAAACTCCAATAGAAAGAAAGTCTACAAAACTTTTGAGTAGGATTCTTCATAGTCATCCAGGTCATCAAAAAGCAAGGAAAGTCTCAGAAAATGTC
The DNA here is from genome assembly GCF_047511655.1 of Castor canadensis. Lineage (NCBI taxonomy): Eukaryota > Metazoa > Chordata > Mammalia > Rodentia > Castoridae > Castor > Castor canadensis. The sequence goes on along the minus strand of NC_133405.1, from coordinate 122,713,386 downwards.
ACAACCAACAAGGACCTAAAGAGATTTGATAACTAAATGGGGGGTAGTACCCTAGAAGGGATCCTGGAACAGAAAAAGGACATTAAGAAAAAAAACTAAGGAGATCTGAAAAAATACAGTCTATAGTTAATAATAATGTATCAATATTGGTTCATTAATTGTAATAAATGTACCATACAAATGAAAGATGTTGATAATGGGATAAATTGGGTGTTATGGGAATGCTTTGTATTATCACATTTTTCTGTAAATTCAAAAGTATCCTAAAATATGAGTTTAAAAATAAAAGAACTATCTGTAGACAGAAGTACTTTTGCATGTCCAAGGATCAAAACCATTCAAATGGCTTGGACTTTGGGCAAACAAAAATCAACAGTCACACAGACTGGATTCCATGTAGCCAGATATGTCCGGACAAGCAGGAAGATTGTAAAGGTCAAGGAAGGTCATAGGCCCAACATTCATAAAAATGCACTAGTGAACACGCCTCATGAGAGAATTATACGACAGGAGCCAGGCCCAGAAGTTATGGCAGGTGAAATAACCTGGCTTCTCCACCTCCCCACACCCCTGCATTCTTCTTCAATCCTCCAGAGTATTCCATATTATCAGTTAGCCACGCTCTTAAAACATTTTCTCAGAGTCTTTGGATAAATTATGAACTTAACCAAAGTTCAACCAAACAGTTCGAATTTGCCATCCCAGTGTCAGACAGAAACTCATTTAACTCCTTCATCTCTACTGGAAAACTCCTTTGAGGTGCTTCCCCAGGGACCTCTTCCCATCAACCATAACTTGCAGACTAGAGTGTCTTGTTTCCCTCTAATCCAGTGGACTTAACCCTAGTTGCATAATAATGTTACCTTGCAGAATGTTAAAAATTCCTGATGCTCTGAGCATGCCTAGATATAGTAATCATAATTTCTGGGAATGGGATTAGGAGATCAATATTTTTAAAACTCCTCATGCAATTCCAAGGTGTAGGTAATACTGAAAGCCACTGAGTGTTCCTCCTTCTTTCCTTCACAAACTTCAAGCTAGAGTGGTCCACACTAATCACTTGCATATCCACATTTCTTAATTCACCCTCCGTCATCACCTCCTATCTTTCCCATTACCACGACTTTGGGAATTACCTCTTAGCTGTTGTATCCAACAGACATTTTGCAGAGGTTCTTTCTGAAAATATTAAATATTCTGAAGTACTTAGTTGTCTACTCCCTTATTCCTAAACAGTTCTCTAGCTTCTTATGATATTCCTCTTCTTTATTTCTTCAGCTTCTGATTGCCCTTCCGTTTTTCAGGACCCTCTCTTCCCAACTACAACCATATGTATCTTTTTCTATAAACTCTGTCCTAAAATTCCCTTCTCATCCCATTTTATGCAATTACATTGGGTCATCTCATCATCTCACCCCCTACCCTGGCTTGAACTACTTGTACACAAAAGATCCACAAATACATGATCCTCATCCCAAGTTCATATCTATGCTTCAGTCCAGTAAACCTCTCTTGTCTCCTGTCAACACTCCATCTCATTGTGTCAAAAGATAAACTCATCTTCTACTCAAATCTGTTAGCTGCCACTATGAGTATGGACTGTGAGCCAGACTGCTTAGGTTTGAAATCCTGGCTCAGCCACATAACGACTTCAGGTGAATGTATTAACCTCTCTGCAATTCTGTTTTCTTACTTGTAAAATAGGTATAAGGTATAGTTTGGATCTGAAACAGTCCCCAAAAGTCCATACGGTAAAGATTAAATTCATCTCCTCTATTCTGTGATTTTACAGCTTTTAGTGGGTTTCATTATGCTATTTTAAAGACCTATATATAATGTACTTCAATTACATTCACCCCCATTCCCCTCTCCTTTTCCCATGACCCTTCCTGCTAGTTTCTTCCACAGACCCTGTTTTACATTCATGTCATATTATTATTACTGTTCTAGGTTCAGATTGTACATATGAGAGAAAATGAGTGATATTTGTCTGAGTTTGGCTTATCACACTCAACACAATGATCTCTGCCACCATCCATTTTCTTGCAAATGCAATTTCATTCTTCTCTTTGGCTAAATAATATTCATTTATGCACATATATCACACTTTCTTTATCCATTCATTGCTTGTTGGTAACCTAGGCTGATTCCATAGCTTAGCTATTGTGGATAATGCTGCTATAAACATGGGCGTGCAGGTGTCTCTATTATATATTGACTTACATTTCTTTGGATAAATGCCCAAGCGTAGCAGGAACATATGGCAGTTCTATTTTTAGTTTTTTGAGGAACCTCTATTCTTATTTCAATCTCATGCCAGTCAGAATGGCTATTGAGAAAACAAAAAGCAAATTCTGAAGAGGATGCAGAGAAAAAAGGAACCCTTATACACTGTTGGTGGAAATGTAAATTAAGTAAGTTAATCTTGTTTAATGTGTATAAAGGGTTTTAAATAGTGCCTGGCACATAGTGAGCATTCTATTTGCTGCTACCACTGCTTTCACTAATATGATCATTATTCTAAATTCCCTATCTCAGTGAAGGGTACAATCACCTAATTAGTTATAGAAGGTAAAAATCTGGATGTCATATTTTTTACCTCATTACATCTTATCCTCTATCAGTTATAATTACACTCAATTTCTTTCAAATACTTTCCCGATTTTTCATACCACTATAGTTAGGCCAGTGGTTTGATAGTATGAGAGCTGATTGTGTACATTTATCTCCTCCCAACTCAGCAATAAATGACATTCCATTAGTAACTAAAAATTGGCAATGTTGGGAGTATTTAACCATGGGAATCAGCAAACCATACAACTCAAGATCATTTTAGAGTTGGTTGTTAAACATTCACCTGCATACCACTACTTCAGGCCCCCATATTTTCTCCTTTAATTAATGCAAAGCACCCTAATTGTCTATTTATACCTATGTTCTTGGGCCATTCTAATCTATTCTTCTTTTCAGGACCAGAAAAAAAGTTTCTAAAATGAAATCTCATCATGTTAACACTTCTCAGATTAAAATGATTCAGTGACTCTTCAGTTCCCTTAAGTTAAAAGCCTAAATCCTTAGGATAGCATACATGACCGATACTAGATTCCGTCAATATCCCATCCTTATGTTCTGGGCACTCAACTTTCTCCTACTCAACAAAAAATGTATTAACACAAGCATATTTAAGTTTCTGCCTGAGGGCTTTTTCCAGCCTCAGGGAAGGCCCAGAGCACCAAAGAGTTAATTCTCGCAGGAGCAGCCATCACCCAAAAATAGAAAGGAGTTGGCTGGATATATATCCCAGCTCTCATCCAACCAATAGGACAACTCAGGAGCACACAATCTCTCCAGAGATACCTAGTGGATTGAGTTCCAATTACCCACAGCTGTAACCTGCTCCCACTTCCCTTCTTCTACCAACACTTCCTAGAATTAACTCCCAAATAAAAGCCTGGCCTTAAAGTCTTTACCTCAAGATCTGTTCCTGGAGGAGCCCAATCTAAGGCATTGCTGTACAATGTCCACCTGTGCTCCACTTCAGCCTTGCCATTCCTCCCTTCTCCATTTAAGCTCCAGCTATACAGAACCAATTCACGTGTAGTTCTCCAAAGGTAACATGGTATCTTATACTTTGATGCTTTGCAGATGCTGCTCCCTTCAATCTGGAATAACCAATCTTAATTCTACCTTTCTTCATCCAGAAAATTCTAACCTGTCTTTCCAAACACAGCTCATTATCCACCTTTCCTTTGATCACTATTGTCCTCTCTCCCCAAGTATATGGCTCTCATTGTTCTTATGTCACCCTGTATGTACAAAGCTGCTCTCCAATAGATGATTAGTTCCTTTAGCCTCATTCTACAGTCATATATCCAACCCCCATCCCTCTCCACCCTCATGATAACAAATACTAGCAAGTCAAAAAAGGTTTGTTGAAGGGGTATATTTTTCATTACCTATTGTCCCTATGCTCTCATCCCTGGAGAAAATGTTCAAGAAGGAATTTACCAATATAGGTTAAAAACTGTTTTCTTACACATCCCAATGATTGTTGTATAATTACAAGCATTATCAGAAAATAAGCTATTTCCATAAATATAGCCAAACACATATTTTGGTTCGGCGCTGTTGATATGTTTTACAAAGATCCTAGCTTTCTAGCCCTGCCATTTTCTTATTATCTCTGCATTTCAATGTTACCTTCCAGGCTCTGCAATTAAGCAACTTCTTAGAATTTTAAGCAAATAAGCTTAAAATTTTAAAGTGCCATTTTAAAGTGGCAAAACACCCAGAGGCACTGCTTAATCCTCTGATTCTCTTGCTTGGAAGGGGTTTCTCAGCTGTGGCTGTCAGTTTGTGACTACAGATCCTCCTTGTCCAGAAGGGCTGGGCTCTCCTGTTATCCACACCACAGTACTTTATATCCTCTGCAGAATGTATTTGCTTGCAGTATTTCAGCAGTGAGACCCTGGGAGGATGATGACTCATCCTTATCCACAGAGTTACCCTTGAGGCCATGCTGAGACACTGTTCTCCTTCGTACTGTATAGACAAGGCAGGCCCTGATCAGAAAGCAAGCGTCTGTTTACAGAAATGTTTCCTACCTAGGCAGGAAATGACAATTCAGAAATGCTGAGTAATAATTACAAGGGGGATATAATGTAATTTATTGGACCCAAATGCAGTACAAGGCAATAAATCTAGTTTAAAACATACTGAGTACTCACTGCATATAACAATCTGTGGGAGGTGCTAGGGAAGACAGAGAAAGCAAAGTCCTTGCACCCAACCCTACCCTGGGGAAATTATTACTTTAACATTTTAAGGATATTTATGTATTTGTAGAGAGAGTTTACATCAGGTGATCAGTTACATCATCCTTGCATATAAAGGATAAATGTGTGAGTACTTGAATCCCTCTCCAGATTCTCTACTTACATTTCAGTCTATTAGTGTGCAAGTCAGAACCCCTCAGCAGCACTTTCGCTGGGAGCTTCCATTCTTATATCTCTTTCCTGGTATCACTATCAGCACCAAGAACATTGAGATAACCAATGAATTACAGAGTACAACATATAATCAGGCTCAGAAGACTAAGATGAGGCTGAAGTATAATCTACTGAGGGTTTAAATACAGGGGATAGAGTGGGACAGGCCTGAGGACTTCAAGAGCCTAGAGCAACAGAGCAGATTAGTGCACCATGCAGGTATCAATGATAAGAGATTAAGAAAGTCCCAGAAGGTATGCTACCTTAAGCAAATAATAAAGTTTAGAGCTGTCAAATGTTCCACAATCAGTCAGCATAAGAAACTAAGAGTAATGAATGCAGTAGGGAGTTATGGAAAGCTTACAGCTGTATGAGCCCCTGGGTATGAGCTGAAATTCTGGAGTCAGATCTCTGGGGTTCATTTCCTTATTCTACTAACTACTAGGTTTGAGTTATTTAATGTCGCTGCTTCAGGTTTCTCATCTGTAAATGAGGGTAAAACATCCCATGTCCACAATTCTAACAACCTCTTGACTCTATGATTTACCGTTACTGTATGTTCCTCAAAGAAAGAGAAAATAATAATCATTAAAATTGTAAGATGCTTTCGATTATAAAATGTGTATCCCTTTGAGATGTTAAAATTAGAGGAAAAGGAGTATAAGAATCGATTAAAAACAGGAGTGTGGGAGTAACAACCTGGCACCAGGTAACTGTTCCCTGCAGCCCATGGATGTAAGGTGGTGGAACAGTTTTATTTATAACACTTTGGCATGTGAAGGTAGGAGTTTTTCCTATTATATTTCACATCTTTGTCTTCTGTGCCCCTTTGCAAACATGAAGGAAACCACACACACCAAATTATAGTGTGCCAGAATGAACCAATTCTGTTGTTACAAAGGTGGTTTCTGATCCCTGGTCAAACTCAGAGCTTAGGTGATAGACAGAGTAATTAGTGTGCTTGTGGTGATTATTTCGCCATGTTTGTGTATATTAAATCAAACTGTACACCTTAATTATTTATATACAATTGTAAGATATGACTCAATTGAGAAATAAAGTTAAAATGGCTATACCATTTTATCTATATCTGAGTTCCTGCCTTTACTAATTTTAATACATTTTCCTTGATGATTTCTTAGTCTTTCTTTGATCTTTGGTATTTCTAGGGTTTTTAAATCAAATCTTATGTAATTTTAATTGACTTAAATGAGAGGCCAGTGCAAATTAGTGAACTCTTTAAACTATTTAAAATATAGATAACACCCAGGATATATGAACTGTTCCAAACAATATAAAAATAGAGAGACCCTGTTCATATTGTGAAGCTAAATAAATCTCATACTTAAACCTGATAAAGACAGCATGAAAAAGAGCCCAGTCCTACTTATGGAAATTACCACAAAAATTCTACATTAAATACTGGCAAAATTTTCTATAACAATTTCCAATGTCATACAATATAACAAGCAGTTTTCACTAGAGTGAACAAGACATAAAATGAATATATCATATCAAATTAGAACTTCATCTTATATTATATATCAAAATAAATTTTAGATATAGTAAAATGTTAAGAATAAAAACCTAAAACAAAAAAAGATTGATTTATTATAAATCTAGAAAGCTTTTAAGCCACAAATCATCACAGTAGTCACAAATAAAAAGAGTGATTAAGGGGACATGCTAATGAAAAGAAGGATATTACCATGGTTAAGAGCATGGGTCCTAGATTCAGACTTCCCAAATCCCAGCCCAGCCACTTACTAGATATGTGACCTTAACAAGGTACTTCTCTATGCCTAACTTTCCTTATTACTAAATTGAGATTCAATAAGTTTTTACTTCATAAATTTGTCAGGAAGATTGAGTTAATTTTTGAAAATATTTAGAAAAATACTTCGCACAGAGCAAGTGCTATAAACATTGTTCAAAATGTATATGAAAATCACAGACATCTCAATGTAACAAAGGCCATGGGAAAAATTAAAAATTAGCCTGAGAAATATGTGAAAACCATATCAGATAAGGGATTAATATTCTTAATTTATAAAGAATTTATGCAAGTCATTTTGATTTTATGAATCAAAATCAAGTCGCTATACAGTACAGCAAATGGTAGCTTACAAAGACAAGGGAGTTGCTTTGGGACTTTAAACCCTCAGAAATGCAGAAAGCTTCTACTTTCCTACTGTTCTGTTGACCTCTCCCAAGGTCACTTTGTGGTGTACAATAGCTTGAGCTGCAGCCTTTGTTTTCATTACAGCTAGCAGCAATGAGGAAAGGGTAAAGAATCTCATGCCCCCTTTCCTTTAAAGGGTGACCTCTAGATTTTATACACACCATATTTTCTTATACCAACTGCTTGGAAAGCTGGGACATCTTTATTCACTGTGTCTATATCCCTAGCTAAAAATCAGAGATTCTATTAACAAAGAAGAATGAAGAACAGCCATCTCACCATTGGTGAGAACTAGTAGTCTCTAGAACAAACTTAATGCTACCTGGCATGAAATCAGATAGTAACCACTCGTAAAATATATATGCAGTAAGACAGCTAGTCTTACAGACTGCTCTTATAACTATTACATGGTCCAAGATTTTTTAAAGGCAATTTTAATGTTTTTTTAAAAGATCAAATATGCTTACATGTAAACCTGGCAATTTTGTTCTAGGGACGTATACTGTGGAAATAATCAGAGCTACAATGAGAAATGAGTATTCATGGATATACAAGGGTATTAAGTATAAGAGTAGTAAAAAATGGGAAGTAATCCTAACTCTGAATAATAAATATATAAATTAATTAAAGGGAATGTTGTGAAAGCATTAAAGATGAGGTAGAAGGGGAGGGAGGGGAAAACACAGAAGGAAAGGTAAGAAAGAGGTGGGGAAGAGGAGACAAAAAAGGGTCAAATTAGTGTGATGCTTTTTTTTTATAAATTTCAATAATATTAAGCTAAACTATTGTATACTTATGGTAAGTAATTTGTAGTACTATTTCATTTAATCTTTACAATGTTCTGTCAGTACATAATGTTATTTGCCTACTTTTGCAGATAAGATAACATGGAGATAGTGACTGCCCAAAGGCATGCAGTTATTAAATAACAAAAAGAGGATATAAGTCCAGACATAGTGGTACACACCTGTAATTCTAGCTACTTTGGAAACAGATCAAGAGAATCATAGTTTGAGGCCAGCCCTGGAAAAAAAGTTAGTGAGACCCAATGCCAGTCAATAGCAGGCATGGTGACCCAGTTATGAGAGAGGGTGTAGGTAGAAGGATACCAGTCCAAGGCTGCCCTAGGCAAAAACAGTAGACCCCCATCTGAAAAATAACTAAAGCAAAGAAGGGTTGAAGGCATGGATCAAGTGGTAGAGCACTTTCCCAGCAAGCACAAGACCTTTAGTTCAAACCCTAGTACCCACTGTCCCCAGAATGATGATGTAATACCAGTAGGTTTAGCTTCAAAGTTTATAGTTTTGTAGTGCCCTGTGTAGGGAGAGAGAAGACAAAGAGAGGGAAATTGCAAGTCATGTCAAGACCAACCAGTAACCTTACTGATAATTTTACTGGTTATTTTCTTCTTTATTCTTCTGAGAATGCTTAAAATTTTTATTTGATGACTATTAGCTTTAATAATGAGGATGATAAAAAAAACTCAAGTGTTATCAGCATGTACTATATCAACTCATGTTGCAGACAGGTTTGATTTGTTTATAAATCTATGCTTATGCAGTTTACTGGATATTATCTAAAGAAATGTTAGCTATTCTCATTTGCCTATGGTAAAGGGGAGAAAATATCTGACTTCATTGTTAACTTATGTTCCTGATTTTCTCGTCAGAATGCCTGACAGATAATAACTGTGGCTATTCATAGATATATGAATTTACTACACTAATATCCAGTGTCCTGAATGTAGGGTGTTTTGTGGTATAAGAGAAATGAGAAGTCAATGAGTTTTTCTTCTGAGAAGCTGGCATCAGGTGCAGTAAACGATTATCATTTCTTACATAGTATAGAACACATAGTAGGCATGTGACACTGTTAGCTAGTTTCTCCTGGCTATGACAAATGCTTCCCATAAAGATTTTAAAAGGAGAGATTTATTTGGCTCATTGTTCAGAAGTCGCAGTCCACCATGGCAAAAGGATGTGGTGGAATAAAGCATCTGACATCATGGAGGCCAGGAAGCAGTAACCTGCACGAATGGGCTCTTCTTTTGCCCCTTTCATTCCATCTAAGCCCCTAGCCCTTAGGATGTTACCAGTCATATCTAGGGCATGTCTTCCTCTGTTAGTTAATCCTCACTGAAAAACACTCTCCTCTCACAGATATACTAAAGGTGTGCTTTACTGATCTCCTAGGCACTTCTCAAACCAATCAGATTGACAATCAAGAGTAACAATTACAGATACTTACATACTGAATAAAAGAAATAATGCTCTCCAGATTTCAACTTAGGAATTGTACCATACTACATAATTTAAAAAGGCAATAATATTTTGTTCCAAAAATATTTTGAAGCATAGGCTCTGTGTACGGTATGATGCCAGGTTAGAGAACACAGTTAGAAAAAGCAGACAAGGTCTCTACCTTTGCAGGGTTTATCAGCAAGCTATGGCACACAGGCCAAATCCAACACACTATCTGCTTTTGTATATCCCATGACTTAAGAAAGGGTTATCTATTGATAAATGGCTAGAGAAAATGCAAAAGAAGAATATTTTGTGAAATATAAAAAATATAAAAAATTCCAGTTCAGGATCTACAACTAAAGTTTCATGCCTTCACACATATATACATATAGATAGATAGAGATATCTCTATATCTCTATCTATCTATCTATCTATATATTTTTTTGTGGGACTGGGGTTTGAACTCAGGGCCTACACCTTGAGCCATTCCACCAGCCCTTTTTTGTGAAGTGTTTTCGAGATAGGGTCTCACAAAGTATTTGCCTGGGCTGGTGTTGAATCGCGATCCTCCTAATCTCTGCTTCCTGAGTCGCTAGGATTACAGACATGAGGCACCAGCACCAGCCCTCACATGTTTACATGATATTTTCATTGAAGGACTTTAAGGACCAAAACTTTGTTTTTGTAATTAAATAGCATACTAGCCCTGCTTCTCAGACTTTGCTAGAAATTAAAATAGAAAAGTCATAAAACATTTTCTATCAAGAACTACAGAATAAATATTTGAGGCTTTGTGGGCCATGTGTCACTGTTGCAACAACTCCCCTGTCTTGGTAGACTGAAAGCAACCATGTACAATGGGTAAGCAAATAGGTTTGATTGTGCTTCAATAAAATTTGACTTATTTATTAACATTCACCTCTCAATTATTTTTGTTCATTGTGCCTTGTAAGCAGAGCCCAGGTAAACCATCTTGCTAATAAGAAAAAGTACATTATAGTTATTGTTACTTTGAGTTATTTGTAAAGTGAGTATTAGTGGAAGGTTAATATATAACATTGCTATCTTTTGAAATAATTTCTTTGCATCTTTGTTAAGACTGGAATATTAATAAACTATCAAGTTTTACATCCTCTGATTAAACATTATTGATAAAAAATGATTAAAGGTTCTCTGAACATTTTGTCCAAAATTTTGAATGTTTGTTTCTTATAAACACTGTGACTCAAAAATAAAAGCAAAACTCTATGTTCTTTATGAAGTGTTGGTAAGAGCATGAGCAATTAGAATTATGTACTACTGGTAGAAGTGTACATTAATTTAAAAAAACACTTTGAAAAGCAGTTTCCCAGTATCTATCAAAGCTTAATATATGCATTCTCTATGACTCAATATTTCTGTTTCTGGTATTATACTCAACAGAAATCCAGACATATTATATAACAAAAGACTTCTACACAAACTTTTGCTGCAGCATTATTCTTTAAAATCTCAAAACTAGAAAAAATCTAAATGTTCATTAATAGTAGAATGAAAAATAAAGACATTACACAGTGAAATACATATAGCAATGAGAATGAAAAGGAAAACCCCACACTTAATAAAATGGTTGAATCTCACAAACATAATATTGACAATAATCAAGACACAAAAAGAACAAACTCTGTAAAGCTGAAAAAGATAAAACTTCTCCATATGGCAAAAGCAGTCACCTGGATGAGGGGTTTAGTCACTGGAGGGGCACAATGGGGGCTCCTGGGTACTGCTAGTGCTAGTTCTTGATGTGGTTGGTCATTATAGATATGTTCAATTTGTGAAAATTCATCTGTATACCTATGATTTGTATACTTGGAACTTGTTCAAAAAGCACTTTGGTAAACTTCAAAAACTAAAATCATACCATAAAATTTAAAAACCCAGAACACAAAGAATGTATATTGCTACTCCTGATGTGGTAGAAGTAGATATGCCTGAAATAGCAAGTCATTCCACTAACCATGATTTACCTACACAGTCAAAGAGCTGTTAGGTAGACACTGCCTGAAACAAGGATGTGAAGGGCCACATAAGGACTCTCCACCACAAATTCTGTGTCATCTTCTGAATGGAAGAGGGGTTGGGTGAGAGGGGCCCTTCTTTTATGTTAACAATCATCGTGGAAAGAGGTGCTCTATTCACAGCACAATTTGAAGATACTTTTAGAAAGGAATTTAGCAATTCCTCTATGCTGTAACTTTTCTGCCTATTTGTTGCCACCAGGAAGTTAGGGTGGCCTCTCTTTAGGCTATCCCAGTTTACACAGGAGTGTAAGAAGCACAGGCCAGGACCTGAGACCATCTGTGACATATTTCTCTGTAGTTACAAATATTTATATAAAGAAATACAAATCACAAATAATGCTTACCTTAAGCATGAAACCACACCCAATGAGATATTATTGAAAATACCTCTAATTCCAATATTTATGAGATTGTATACAAATGTGATAATCACCAAGCTGGAAATTGTTTCCATCCTGTTTACATCCATAATCTCAGTATCTTGTAAAATGCCAGACATATAACAAGAATTGGCTGGGTGAAATGATATCTTGTCATTAGAAAAATTATGTTTTTGAAAACTAATGATTTAGGAAAATGTTCACAACATAAAATTAATTGAAATAAGCCAGGGTACAAAAGTACACACACCCATGCACATATACACACAATGATACCACTGTGTATAAAACCCATAAAAAGCACATGTAAAAATCAAAGGGGAAAACAGGAAAAATATCACAAAAGCATGGAAATTATTGGTGATTTATTTATTCTTGCAATTCCATATTTTCTAAATTTTGAATAATCAATGTATTTCTTTTTATCATAGTAAAATGTTGATGATAGTATAGAAGTTTGAAGGACTCACTGAAATACCAAGACTAGAAAAGAATAATAAGGTAAGATACCAAGGGTTTGACATGTGTGCCAACCTGAAGCTGACCTATGAGCCACCACCATGGTCTCTTCTCTCTGCTGATGTTGACATATGCTTTTCTTTGTTCTTCCTTCTTTAGAACCTGAAGTTAAGCCTCCAACTGAACAGCCCTTTCTTGTTTATTTGAAGGAGGAAGGACAGCTCAGCTAGCATTCTTCTCCTCCCATGTTAGAGGCAGTGGTTTAGTGCTCTGATGAATTCCCAGAGTAGTTACCTGCTTGCCTTACTAGTCTACAGATATTCCTCATCTCCCAGAGCAATAAACTTTTGCTCAGATTTTCTCTGCTTATAGTTGTCTCCTAGAGGCAACTTCTAAAAACCCACTCTTGTCTGGCCCTGTGTCATGCTTACTCTTAAACAATTCATCCAGTCTCTACCAAATAAGGCAGATACACTATTTAGAAATAGCCCCTCATATAGTATCACTGACTAATGAAAAATGATTATATAAAATGCTTCATAGCTTCAGAATGGATATGTTTACTAGGAAAGACAGCTTAACAAGGTCTAGGCCTGGCCTTAGGGAAACAGAAAGATGTATAAAAGAGAGATAAGAGGTGACCAAAGAGAACATTTCCAGTTTTATAGGTTGGGCAGTCCTATATCCAGAGCAGTTAAAGATTGCTAGACCTTAGAAGCAGCTCAAGATCACTGACTCCTGGATTTACTCATAAGGATATGGAGGACTGCAAGGTTTAGTGGATTTCCTCACAAAGATATAGCCAGCACTCCTGGAAATATGCCTATATTTTCTATGGTCTTATGTCTTCCATGGACTTTGAAATTTTTACAGATATACTTCTAAACAGCAAAATTGCTGGTTATGAGGTATGTTACATGGTTGCCAACTTATCACTTTGCTGAATAATTTTGTTTTTTCTAAAAGAGGGGAGAAAAAACAAATTACACCTACTATGATCAGAATTTCATAAAAGACATAATCTCAGAGAAGAGGACATCTACTTAAATATTATGAACATGGGCTGGTATTGGGGATATATTGGCCCTCTTTTTTCTGGACCACGTTGTCAGTTGATATACAGATGGTTCACCTGGAAACTAAGACCTAGGAATATGGGCTTATCTTAATATAGAGTAGGAGCTTATATTTACTATCCATATCTATTTCTACCTGGTATCTTAGTTTGAGTTCTCAGAAAGTGACACTAGTAAGCACTGGGAGGTGAGTGGTAAAGCAGGGAAAGAAAAAAGCAACTACAGTGTACACTATGGCAATTGGGTTCAATGGGGCTGCTGGGGACTTCCAGGCAACATCACATCCATAGAGGACTACTCCTGTCAGCATTAATTCCCTGATACTATTGGCCTGCTGCTATCACTGGTGAAACCTGCTCCTATAATCAGAGAAAATTCTTAAGCAGAGAGATGCAACTATTCATGTGATAGTGAGAGCTGAAGGGAGCTATGGTCAGGCACCAACAGTGTTTGCCACACCCGTGTTTAAGGTTTCTCATGAAAACTCATTAATTAGTTTTAGATTAATATTGAGACTATTTCTTCATGAAATACTAGAATTAGGTGCAGAATTTGTAGTTTCAAAGTAAGAGTGTTTCCTATAATTCCCTGGAGTTTCCAAAGGCATTCTGGACATTTTGTCATCTCTTCTTTAGTAAGGACTTGACACAATCAGGAGAAAATAAGAGTAAGAAATAAGGAGGCCTCAAGAACACAAAAGGTGATGGGACTGACTTATACTAGCTTGTGCCACCTCAAGCAGTTAGATAATGGAAAAAAAATATATAGGACATGTGGAATTTAGGGACTGTCTAAAAGAGTTTGTCACAAAAAAAGTTGAATTTATTTTGTCTTGCTAATGAGCTAAAATTAGTCACCACTGAATAAATCACAAGATTCCTGGAGCCCCTTCTCAGAAGCTTGCCAAGTTATGATGTGTAAGTCTTCATTGTTTGTGTTTCATTTTAACTTGGATTCATATTTGGTTATAACATAGCTTTAACCATGTAGTCTCTGAATCCATATCCACACAACCAGTCATATTAAGATATAAGGAGCTATGGGGTCAAGATTTGTCACACTGGATTCTATGAGATTTGGTCATTCCTTTATCCTAAAGATATTTGCTGAACCTCTATGAGGTCTGGAACTGAGTAAAGACTCAAGATTCAAAGATCAGGAAGATAATTTCCTGCTCTCAAAGAACTCACAGTATAATACTCATAAAACCCCGATACACCATGGAACATGAGAAACTGGAGTATCTATTCTCAAATCAAGCCAAGGGTTTGGGAAAAAGAAATGCAATTCAGTATAGGAAAAAACAAGTCTTGGTGCCCAAAGAAAGAGCTTGGGTAAAGTTAGATAACAGCAACACCAATGAGAGTATAGGAATGAACCTAAAGCTTGATGAGAAATAGGACGTTGCTTTTACCAGTCATTATTAACATTTTTCTTCTGGAAGCAACTCTTCCTAACAAGTCCCAAAGGGATTCCAACTGTGACAAGAACAGGAGTCCCACCATTTAGACCTGAAGTTAGTCTTGTGGAATCCATAGCAGGTATACATAAAGTGAATCTTAGGTACCTGCTATCTTGTCTGCATGCTTGCTATGTTTGTTCATTTTGTAGGATTTTGGTTTTGCCTTAATATCATATTGGTATTGAGTACTTCCATACATCTCAGCCCATTTCACCAGAACTATGGAATTATCTCCATATATCCACCTTCTTTCCAAGATGGATAGATCATTTTACCGGTAACATATCTTCCGCCCCATCCCTCACAACATATTGCAAGGTTCCTAGCTCCTATCCTGATTAATCATCTTGTTTGGACCAAATATTGTTTGTGTCCCTTCTCCTGTGCCAGGACATATCAGGGTATCGGTATTGGCAAGAATAATCATGGAAGGAAATAACATTTATTCACATGCACTAAGTGTTGAGTTCTGGCAATGTTTCATTTAATCCTCACTTAATTAGAGCCTGGTGCTGAGGATCACAATTCAAGGCCAGCCTGGGCATGTAGTTTGCAAGACCCCATCTCCAAAATAACCAGAGCAAAAGGAACTGGAGGTATGAATCAAGCAGTAGAGCACCTGATTTGTAAAAGCAAAGCCCTGAATTCAAATCCCAGTCCAACCAAAAGAGAGACAAAGACTACTCTTATTGCCCCCATTTTCCAGAAGAGTAAATAAAGCTTACAGGACTCAATGCAGCATATCCGGTACAAGGAATAACCAAATCTCAAGCCAAGCCTCATTATGCAGAAGCCCCTATGGTCATGTTCTAAATGACTAATCTCTACTAGGCTGAGCCAATTTAGGCACTGTAAGTAGGGGTGAGGGGGATATGCCTATGAGGAATTGTCAGTTCCCAACCATAGGCCCACAGGGCCCCTGGTTTCTGCTTCTTTCCAGAAGTCTATATATTACTTAAGCCCCAAGAAGTCTCTCACAGAAGAGCTCTGCTGTTGTATGAAATTTGGTTTAATTTCCCAATGATTTCTTTTCAACTAGATACATAGTATTCTCATAATGTTAAAATATGAGGACCTATTAATACATGGAAAATTAAATCAGTAGAATACAGAATGGGTAAAGCAGATAGGTACTGCATGTATATCTCAATAAAGAGATAAATGTCCAAAAGAAAAAAGTAAAAACATTTCCTTATGAACCTGAGTGGAGGGCTGTCATCCATGTATTTGAAATGATAACTGATAAAAGGCATGATTTTCTTCTTTGTGATAGTTCTTAAAATATTAATTTTAACAAAACATCCACTATTGATTCTGGGAATGTTTTTAGTGTAGGCCACAATATCTGTATTGGCAATATAACCCATTAGTAAGAATAAGTACAAATGTTACAATTCATCCTGGAATCATCTCTGCTACTTCCTCCTTGGTCACCTTCCTATTTTTAAAGCTGTATAAAGTTTTGACAGCTCCTGGCATGTTATTATTTTGACAATGATGCCATGTTGTTTTGAAATTTTAGATACTGATGTAAAACACTATCTACCCAAGACAGGTCTCTCTTGATCAGCTGGCTGCATGGCATTGAGCCCTAGTGTAAGGCTTTGGAGGGGTTTGCTACTCACAAGATATCCCACTACTGTACAGTCTCCTCCATCTCAAATTTCCTATCTCCGGGTTTCATCAATGAATCAGATGATGTATAACCAGAAACTTCAACCAAAGATTAAGTGAAGAGTTGGTTACATCCCAGGGACATGAACAGAATCATCACACAAGAATTTGAGTCTTCTCTTCTATTGATCTTCTGTCTTAAACTCTCACAAATTTTTATTTCCTTAATTTTTTTAATTATTAGCATATAATAGTTGTACAGGGGGATTCTCTTGCCATTTTTTAATTTAAAAAATAGCCTGGTATTTACTAAAATCCCTCTTTGATACTCTAAATACAAGAGATTCTTTGAAAGAATTTATATAATTACTACTGATTACTTATTTTAAGGTGATGATGATCTAGTGTATGCAATGATCTATATGATTATATTTTGCTAATACCTCCTATTCCATGTGTCTTCTAGTTCTTCTTAGGAGCATCTAAGTTGATGAAGTCAACTCATCCTTCCTAGGACACTACAGGAAAACAACACCACACAATGTAAATTAAGGGGACCAATATGTAATGAAACCATCATTTCAACATAAGAACACACACACACACACGTGCTCACAAGACACATGTAATCACATCTAACCTTCCTCTCTCTCCCACACAAACTTGAAGGAGCAGCAATTGTCAGAGAAGCAGCAATTTATCTCACATAATCTGTCCTTTCCAAGATTTGATTTCATAGAAGCATCAAAAAGAAAATGTAATTGAAAGTAAAGGAGTTTGGACCTTTCCTTAGGTTTGGACCTAAGGAAATATTACTGTACAAATTGGAAAGACATAGACATAGATTTTAGTTTGGGCCTCCTAAAAACAGAACCTGAGACAAGTATTTGAAAGCGGGTAGTTTAAGAAGAAAATGGAAATAAGTGAGGAAGGGAAGGCAGCCAATAGAATATATAAACCCTGTAGGAAAATTGTGCTTGAGCCAGCCAGGAAAATCTGGGAATCAACATAAAACATGCAACTGAAAATTATCAACACCATCCAGGAGTGAAGGAGGAGGGGATTTACATCCCAACTCCATTCAGTTATTCCATGATACTTTTTATGACCTCCTGCAGGTGGGCAAATGAGACTCTGGAGGCCAAAGAGAGCCCTCAAGACCAATAAATGTGGGTGCTGACAAACTGCACAAAATGGTGAGGGACACAAATGACACTTGCTACAGCAAATGTCTGTCTCTATGTGTACTTTAGTATGTTCTAGTGTATGTGTTTTAGTATAGCTGTGTGAACAAAAATGCTTCTACAAATGTGGCACAAGACACTCTGTACTATAGACAGAAGAGCAGGCCAACAGCGAGATGAAAAAGACTCTCCAAATGGCAAGTAAAAAAAACCTATCAAAAAAGAAAAACAGAGTGACTAAATTGTACATCATGTACACCAGATGTTGGCTTAAAAATGTCACAATGATAAAATCCTTCTGCAGGAGACAAAAATAGCATTAGTTCATTCCAACCATGAAAATTAGGAAGAAAAACACATCACAGAGTCACCTACAAATGACAGTTTTCTGGATAGTAAATAGTTTACATATCTCAAAATTAGCCTACTAAAAGAGGTAGCATTAAATAATATTAGAGCAATTGGGGATGCCTAGAAATCTTATGAAGAGACACAAACTTCCGGAGAACGGTATAAAAAGCTTATACTAGATAATATTCAGATGGACAGAACAGTTCACTGGCTGTTTCAATAAAGAAGAGATCAATCAATTAGAACAAGGAGCTGGTCGATTACAAAAAAATGGTCACAGATTGTCCCTACCTCATTACCACATCCTTGCCATCAAAATGCTTCTGTATGCTGCCCATTAAGGTTCAGAATTTTGGTGTCCATCACTAGAAACTGGGCTGGGTCTCCTGACTTGGCCAATGGGATAAAAACTTATTTAACACAAGCAGAAGCTTTGAGGATGATGAGCAAAACAGAAACCAGTTTCCTTCCCTTTGTCACCCTCCTGCAAACTTCAGGAAAACTTCAAGACACATGACACGTCCCAAGAAAAGTGTTAAGCCTGACTCAAACCAGATGAACTGCTTGGCAGACAGTGGTTGTAATATGACTAATAGTTGGGAGTAGGTTTGTCATACAGCAAATTCTTACTGTCACAAGACACTGATAGGCTATTAGGATCAACATATATTTCATGCTTTACAAATATTTGTTGATTACTTACCACAGCCTATCTGTCCTAGGGATCACATAACTGATTTTAAGAGTCAAAATAACACTCTGATAGTTCATATCTTCAGATATGAAGAAACCTTTAATCTAATAGTAAAATAAACAGAGTGTGCCAGACAGTGATAAGTGTTGAGAAGGAAAGTAAAAGGTCGTGAAGGAGTTAACAAGTGACAAAGGTCAAGAGCCCGGTTTCAGAGATGAGTTGGGAAGTCATCTCTATGTATCTGAAACTTGTGCTAGCCTCCAGCTACCTCTGCACTCCATCTTCTACTTCTCTCCTTGTAGCTCACTTCACTGCAGTCACACTGTCTTCTCTTGTAAACAGCCTGGCCCACTGTTGCTTCAGGGCTTTTACCCTCACTGTTGCCTCCACCTCATGCATAGGGATATCTGCAAGAAAAGCCTCTCAGAGAGGGGTTGCCATTACCAGAGATGGGGGAAGCTACGGGAGGAGTGATACTAAAAATGACGCCCATTTTTCTCTTCTCCAGATTCTAAGCTAAAATGATCTGGCAAGAGGGGCAGAAGGAGGGGGAGCAATCCCCTTCTTAACTTTGAAGAAAAGATGCAGCAGCATCTACCTAGTCACACAAAGAACAAAGATGCCATAAAATGATTGAATTTCCTAATGTGAATACACTGGACACTTTCAAGAGACCCAGCTTCTTCGACTAAGAGAATCTTGAGATAGGAGTGAATCCTATTGACCAAAGGAATCTGATATGTAATATATACTAAAGATTTAATCTCTATTTAAACAATTGGTTGCTGTGATTTTTCCTTCACAAGGCTCCCAATGCCATTGTTTACAACCTTCAGTTACATAATTTGGGAAGAGTTAATATTATTATTCCATTTGTCCAGATGAGAAAACTCAGACTAAAGAAGTTTACACAGCAAATTATCTATGCAAAATTCCAAGTCTAGTTTGTCTCATTCTAATTATATTAATGAGTGATAAATTTCCTCACTAGCCTCCTCAATCAGCCATTTTCTGGCTGAACAATTCAAAATAAGCCCACCTCTACCTCTTTACAATGTGAGGAGGACAGCTCTGATGTCTCACTTTCTTTTTTTTACAGGTTGTCTCCAGTTCTTTCAATACTTCTTCAGGTGACATACCATCTATATGTTCTAATCTCACTCAGTGATGCTTGTCTTAACAATGAAGGACCTGGTCTTAACATACCCAGCTGGAATAAGAAGGGTTGCAAAACTTTACTTAATCTGGTCGCCAGTTTTCCATTTTTGGAATTCAAAATGGGAATAATGTCATTTTCCACATTACGGTAAGTTTCTAATATTAAGTTTATAGTAAAATAAAACCTCAATGTTTTCATCCTAAACTCAATTTCCTACTCTCCCTCTCAGTCTCACGCAATTAATTTTTTTTACTAAATGTGTCATGATTTGGGTTTCTCTAAAAGCAGCCTCTGTGACAATGCAAGTATCAGTGGTTCCTTCAAGAGATGATCCCAGTATCCTTGGTAATGCAATGAGGAAACAAGGCAGGAAAGGGAAAATATCTAGTAAAACATGATCATTCAAGGTGCCACTACAGGCAAAAGAAGCACAGTCCCTTGAGAGAGATCTGGGAAACTGCAGAACACACCTCAGTGTTATGCCAGATGAGCAGTAAAGAATGGAACCATTTGTCCACCAATAATTCACAGTGTGATAAACATATCCTTATACTCTCACCCTTGCTCCTAACAAAAAAATTCTTATATAAGGGCAAGCAAAATGCACCAAGTTACTTTACCAGGTCATGTTAGTTGCATGTGTTGAAATGTAAAATATACATTTAGGTCATCTAGGTCATGTTAGCTGCATGTGTTGAAAATGTAAAATCCCTCAGTAGGTACAAGAGATAGGATCAAGAACCCCCACAGTGGATACCAAAAATCTGTGAATGCTCAAATCCCTCATATAAAATGGCATAGAATCTGCATTTAACCTGCACACATATCCTCCTATATACTTTAAACTACCTCTGGATTACTTATAATATATAATTAATGGAAATGCTATGTAAATGGTTGTTATGCTGTAGTGTTTAGAGAATAATGACAAGGAAAAGTATGTATGCATTCAGTAAAGATGCAAATTTTTCAAATACTTTTGATCCACAGTTAGTTGACTCTGTAAATGAGTCAACTTCTTAATGAATTTGCTATTCATTAAGCAGAATTTAAGTACCACTACTTTAATGGATAGTTAGGGTATCCAAAAATAAGAAAATATCTTATTTTAAAATGCCTTTTTCTTTAAAGTAATTTATACTTCAGAATTATGCATACTGGTTTGAGGTGTGGCTTCAGTGGTAGAGTGCATGCCTAGCCAGCATGAGGCCCTGGGTTCAACCCCCCAAGTTCTGCTTTAAAATAAAAACAATAATTATACATACTATCACTATGCTTCCTTCCAGTAAGTCAGAATTCTTTCTCATTTGCTATAAGTTACAATCTAATCCCCTTCACCAGGAAAATGTCCCCAAGTTCAAGAAAGCACTCCTTTTGGGGCTTGCTTCCTTCTTATATGAAGACTGCAGCTGGAAGTCTTTGCTATCTCATTTCTAAAGGACTTTTGATTTTACAGACACCAATTCCCCAAATTCAGAGTGCCTCCTGATAAATAAATGCAGAGAAGAAAATAAGTATTGTGCCAAATTGTGTTTTCACTAGACTTCTAGTATCCTCCTATTTCCTATGTCGGATGATTTTCTGACACAGAACAGACATTAGAAATGGGATCAATGTCTTTTCTTCAACAAGAAAAAAATTCTCACTTCTTAAAGAAAGACAAAGTTGGATAGTGACCTAATTTCATCAGGATATGCATCCTGATTACTGAAACTCCACTGAGACAACATTGATGAGGTAAGCCTGGGAGGAAGAAGCTCTGCTATCCTTTCTGTACCATGCTCCTCATTTTCATCAATGTATTTGACCATGTTATACAAACCAGAATATCACACAGATTTCACTACATAACATGCTTTTTGGGGTTTTTCCCCAATGAATTGCAGGTCTCAATGAAGATTTGAAAATATCAAATTCCCAGGAGGCATTTTGTAGTCACGTACAAATTTATACTTAGAGCAATGCATTTCTTGGTTCCTTTAAAATATTTTGGTCACTGACGAATGGATTAAGAAAATGTGGTATCTATACACAATGGAATTTTATGCAGCCATGAAGAAGAACGAAATGTTATCATTCGCTGGTAAATGGATGGAATTGGAGAACATCATTCTGAGTGAGGTTAGCCTGGCCCAAAAGACCAAAAATCATATGTTCTCCCTCATATGTGGACATTAGATCAAGGGCAAACACAACAAGGGGATTGGACTTTGAGCACATGATAAAAGCGAGAGCACACAAGGGAGGGGTGAGGATAGGTAAGACACCTAAAAAATTAGCTAGCATTTGTTGTCCTTAACTCAGAGAAACTAAAGCAGATACCTTAAAAGCAACTGAGGCCAATAGGAAAAGGGGACCAGGAACTAGAGAAAAGGTTAGATCAAAAAGAATTAACCTAGAAGGTAACACACATGCACAGGAAATCAATGTGAGTCAATGCCCTGTATAGCTATCCTTATCTCAACCAGCAAAAACCCTTGTCCCTTCCTATTATAGCTTATACTCTCTCTACAACAAAATTAGAAATAAGGGCAAAATAGTTTCTGCTGGGTATTGAGGAGGTGGGGGGGAGAGGGAGGGGGCGGGGTGGGTGGTAAGGGAGGGGGTGGGGGCAGGGGGGAGAAATGACCCAAGCCTTGTATGCACATATGAATAATAAAAGAAAGAAAAAATAAATAAATAAATAAAAATAAATCAAAATATTTTGGTCATTAACTTATTATCTTCTTTGCAAAAAGGTTAAAATTATTGGGCTAAAACAGCACTAAGAAGGCTCATTCAATGACTGGTATATAAATTTTCATGTTCAAAAATATTGATGGTTCATTCATGTTCCATAGTTTCCAGAGAACAGCACAGTAGGGTAGTTGGAAGAAATTAGATTATATTTAATATGATATAACCCTTTAGCAGCCTAGCTTTTATCAAACTGTCCATGTTAGATGATCAGTTAGATAACATCAAGTTAGATGCTTCATTTAGGATGGGGATGAAAAAATGCATGGCACTAGCATACTGCCTCCCCTTATCAACATGTGATAGATACCACAAATCAGAGTCCTAATAATGAATCCTTCTCTATTCACCTTGCAGGAAGCCACAACCAATGGGCCAAAGTGGGAACTGAGATGACATCAGCACATCCATGACTGTGTTTGGCAGTGATACAATATGTAAATATGTTTCCCATCAGGCAACTTATACTCACTTCAAAGTCAAATATGTTCGGTTCATAGAGTCAAAGTGATAGGTACATATGGCTCTCAACTATTTTGTCTGGTTAGGAAAATGTAAACAAATAATTCTAAAGGTTGGGCAATGTACTCAATCTCATGGATTGTCTCATCAAATATAAAATGGAAAAAGTAGCTACACTCCTACAGTTCATAGGGGAAAAGTTAATCTTGGAGAAGGAGCATGACTTTCCTTTAGCACAAATGGAAGTACGAAGTTAACATAAATAATGATTTTCAGTGAATGAGTCATGGAAATGAACAATTCACCTTGAAATTGGTGGACAAAGCATGCTACTCCTCCATAAAACAAATGCATAAGACTTAACTTGTTATACAGCATGGCCAAAAATGTCACAATCTTCTTAATCCTACCTGTGTCCCTCCATAAAGGAAAACTTAATTGTTTTCCCTGTTCCTTGAATGATAATGCACTTGTATTTCCAAGATGGATTAACATCATCTGACAATCCCTTAGCCATCTTCACTGAAGACTTCGAGCAGCCTGTCACTCTCTACTCACCCACCATACTTTAGAAATCCAGTGTGCCTTAATTCCCACTGCTATCTATCAGCTAATATTGTCCAGAGGCCAGCAAATACACAGAGAAAATCATACTCTTCCTGGCATCTTATTCCCCCTATTTCTGTCCAAAGATTTTCTTTGCAACACTGTATCATCAAATAAAAAATGTTTATTGTCTCTGATCTGTATATCCTTATATAGTTTCTGTTTTTCTCCCATGGACATTATCTAAATCAATAATTCCCAACCTTTCAGGCAATCCTAATAGTCCAGCCAACAAACTAATAATGTGTGACCTTTTGTCATTTCACGAATGATTCTTCCCATTGCAGACCAAACTTGCAATGATTACACTGGAGTGTATATTGCTGCTTCCCTTGGAAACTGCATTTTCCATATCTAACATTGGTTGTGCTCTTAACAGTCCCAGTAAGAGTCAACTCAGGTTCTTCTGAAAAAATGGCCCCAAGTTTTCATAAACTGCAGAAACACAAAGTGAATATAAATTCTCTGACACCCAAGGAATTAGAGGCTTTTGTTCCTCCCTACTCCTGTCTGCAACCACAGATACCACAATGTAGTATATGTGATGAATCCATATTAACTATACACAATTCAGATTCTGTTCTATGGGGACAACTATTATTTTGTTTGATCATTCAGGACAATGGAATTGTAATTGCAATTGTCTCTGGTGCTAGAACAAAGGATGGACCTAATCTTCTTTGAGTTTATATTGTGATTACAATGGGATGATTTTAAAATGCCTGATTCTTCCTTTCTGACAGTTAAGGCAGGGATCCATTGGGATGGGTATGTACTCCTTTGCTCTTGTCACAGGTCAGAGGGTACAGAGAGGGCTGCTCTCTGAAAAGGATCAGTCAGGTAATAGAGACAGAAGTGATAAATGAACCTGAGTTGTCAGAAAAAGCATGACTTGGAGCCAATTGGAATGGAGGAGGTGGGTTCATATCAAGAAAGGTTGCAGAGACGATCCAAGATGGTGACTGGGACACAGCCGCAGACCTCCTGAGCTCCATGAACCAGGGACTTGCTGAGAGGCTGAAGACACACTTGGCTGAGTTAAAGCACCAGGGAGAGTGGAAACATCAGCACTCTGAACCCCTAGCTTGTGGAAGGCTTCTCTACGCCACAATATACTAAAAGAATAGCCAGTGCTGCATGCCAAGCCCTGCCCCACAGGCCTGCAGAGCAGCTGCAGGCTGTGGGATCTCTGATCTTTGGGCCCGCTCCTCAGCCCAGCCAGGGCCACAGTATCCCAAACTCCCACCCTTCATACCCACACAATCTCCACCAGACCGAGCCACTAAGGCCTGCCAAGGCGGTGATCCACAGACATTCACGATTTCCGCTTGGCCCCACCCCTTAGGCCTGCACAGGCCTGCACGATCTCTGCTCCATGGGGCCCTACCCTTAAGAACTGCTAAGCCAGCAATCCACACATGCACAATCTCCGTTCTGCTAGGCTGCGCCCCTCAGGCCTGCACAGGCCTGCACGATGTCCACTGGGACCTTGCACCTAAAGCCTGCCAAGCCAGCAATCCACAAACACGCATGATCTCCACTCCGCCAGGACTCTGCCCTTCAGGCACACCAGGCCCATGTTCCAAAGGCCTGCTAGTTTGCCTCAACAAAAGGCCTCCACCTGTAGGCCTGTGGGATCCCACCCACCTGCCACCTGCCACAGGAGGGCTCCAAACCTTCCTAAGAGACACACACAGACAGGTCTGGATGCTAAAGGAGTAACATAAGAACCACTAAAACTGCAATTCTACTGTTCCAGAACTGGTGATTTTTTTTTTCTTTACTTTTCCCTTCTTTAAGGATTTTGCTGCCTGGTTTGCTGTTTGATCACTCACCATCTCTCATTTTTTTCCTCTCTTTTCTCTTCCTTTTATCTTTGATCTCTTTCTCTTTTTTATCCTTCTCTCTTGGTTTTGTTAGTATTAATATTGTAACCCAGCTAATACTGTATTACACATAGCCAAAGGATAGAAATGGTACCTAGTGGAAATATGGGAAGAAGAAAAAGGAATGGAAATTACTCTCCCCCAAAAAATAAAGTACTACAGGATTTAGAGTAAAATGAAGAAAACAGATACCAGATCCATACTCCCACAAAACAAAGATAAAGTATACCAAGGAACGCAATGAAGCCCATAAGAACAACCTGAAAGAAGAAATCCTACAAGTAATTAATGAGAATTTCATAGAGATGTTACTAGACATGGTCAACCAAGATGTACAGGAGGTACTCAAGAAATTCCAAGCAAACAAAAATAAAGAATATGAGAAAACACAGAAACAAATTAAAAAAAAATCATAGAAATCCCAAACAGAGATCACCATAAATAGAGAGCTAAACGAATTAAGGGCAAAAATTAACAATATTAAAGAGGAAGTAACGCAGGACATGGAAAAGCTCAGAAAGAAGAATGAAACAGAAATACAAAACAAAATGGAAGACTATTCCAGCACAATAGAACAAACAGAAGACAGAATCTCAGAACTTGAAGATGAAATGGAAATTAAAGGAAAAACTGAAGAACTATTAGTTAAACAACTCAAGACCTGTGAAAAGAAAATGCAAGAACTCACTGAATCCATCAAAAGACCAAACTTGAGAATCATGGGCATTGAAGAAGAAGAAGAGGTGCAAGCAAAAGGAATGTGTAATATATTCAACAAAATAGTAACAGAAAATTTCCCAAATCTAGAGAAATCTATGCCCATTCAGGTACAGGAAGCCTCCAGAACACCAAACAGACCTTACCAAACTAGAACTACCTCACAACATATTATTATTAAAACAAGTACAGAGACTAGAGAAAGAATATTGAAGGCTGTAAGAGAGAAATAACAATAACATACAAAGGTAAACCCATCAAAATCACAGCAGACTTCTCAACAGCAACGTTAAAAGCAAGAAGAGCATGGAGTGAAGTCTTCCAAGCAATAAAAGAAAATAACTTTAATCCTAAAATACTCTACCCAGCAAAACTATCATTCAAAATAGATGGAACAATAAAAGTCTTCCATGATAAGCAGAAACTAAAACAATATATGACCACCAAGCCACCACTACAAAAGATTCTCCAAGGAATTCTGCACACAGAAAATGAAAGCAAACATAACCATGAAAGGGCAGGCAATACCAAACCAAAGGAGAAGAAAAGGCAAGAAAGTAAAGAGTAACACTGATTAAGCTGCACACAATCAAACCCTTAATCAACAAAGACAACTACATGACAGGGATCACCATGTACTTATCAATATTAACACTGAATGTTAATGTACTAAATTCCCCCATCAAAAGACACTGATTGGCAAACTGGATTAAAAAGGAAGATCCAACAATCTGCTGCCTACAGGAGACCCATCTCATCGACAGAAATAAGCACTGGCTGAGAGTGAAAGGCTGGAAGAAGATTTACCAAGCCAATGGTCCCCGAAAACAGGAAGGGTTTCAATACTTATCTCGGACAAAGTAGACTTCAAACGTACATTGATCAAATGAGATAAATAAAGACACTACACACGAATAAAAGGGGAAATACACCAAAAGGAAATAACAATTACCAACCTATATGCACCCAATGTCAATGTACCCAATTTCATCAATCATACTCTGAAGGACCTAAAAACATATATAAGATCCAACACTGTGGTAGTGGAAGACCTTAATACCCTGCTATCACCAATAGATAGGTCATCCAAACAAAAAATCAATAAAGAAATCCCAATCATACTATAGATCAAATGGACCTGCCTGACATCTACAGAATATTTCATCCAACTTCTGCACAATATACATTTTTCTCAGCAGCCCATGGAACCTTCTCCAAAACTGATCATATCTTAGGGCACAAAGCAAGCCTCAGCAAATATAAGAAGATAGAAATAATCCCATGCATTCTATCTGACCACAATGCATTAAAACTAGATATCAACAACAAAAACAGCAGTAAAAAACATGCAAAAAATTGGAAGCTGGACAATACATTGCTCAATTATGAATGAGTCATTGATGAAATGAAAGAGAAAATTAAAAGGTTCCTGGAAGTAAATGAAATTGAAAACACAAGGTGCCAGAATCTATGGGACACAGCAAAGGCAGTCCTAAGAGGAAAGTTTATAACCATGAGTGCATATATTAAAAGGACAAAAAGATCTCAAATCAATGACCTAATACTACAGCTCAAACTCCTAGAAAAACAAGAACAAGCAAATCCCAAAACAAGCAGAAAGAAAGAAATAATTAAAATAAGAGCTGAAATTAATGAAATAGAAACAAAAAAAACCATACAAAGAATAAACAAAACAAAAAGCTGGTTCTTTGAAAAAAAAAAATAAGATTGACAGACCCCTGGCAAACCAGACTAAAATGAGGAGAGAAAAAACCCAAATCAGTAAAATCAGAAATGCAAAAGGGGAGATAACAACAAACACCACAGAAACCCAGGAAATCATCAGAGACTACTTTGAGAGCCTCTACTCTAAGAAATTTGAAAATCTTGAAGAAATGGACAGATTTCTAGAAACTTACAACCACCCAAAACTGAACCAAGAGGATATTAATCACCTGAATAGATGTATAACACAAAATGAAATTGAAGCTGCCATCAAGAGCCTCCTAAAAAAGAAAAGTAGAGGACCTGATGGATTCACTGCTGAATTCTATCAGACATTTAAAGAAGAACTAATACCAACTCTCCTCAAACTGTTCCATGAAATAGAAAGGGAAGGAACCCTGCCTAACTCATTTTATGAAGCCAGTATTACTCTCATCCCAAAACCAGACAAAGACACCTCTAAAAAGGAGAACTATAGGCCAATTTCCTTAATGAATATCGACACAAAAATCCTTAATAAAATAATGGCAAACTGAATCCAACAACACATTAGAAAACACATACACTGTGACCAAGTCAGCTTCATCCCAGGGATGCACGGGTGGTTCAACATATGCAAATCTATAAATGTAATACAGTACAATAATAGAAGCAAAGACAAACACCACTTGATCATCTCAATAGATGCAGAAAAAGCCTTTGACAAGATCCAACACCACTTCATGATAAAAGCTCTAAGAAAACTAGGAATAGAAGGAATGTACCTCAACATTGTAAAGGCTGTATATGACAAACCTACAGCTAACATCATACTTAATGGTGAAAAACTGAAACCATTTCCCCTAAAATCAGGAATGAGACAAGGATGCCCACTATCCCCACTCCTATTCAACATAGTACTGGAATTTCTAGTCAGAGCAATTAGGCAAGAAGAAGAAATAAAAGGAATACAAATAGGTAAAGAAACTGTCAAAATGTCCTTATTTGCAGACAATATGATCCTTAAAGACCCAAAAAACTCTACCCAAAAACTCTTAGACACCATAAACAGCTACAGTAAGGTGGCAGGATACAAAATCAACTTACAAAAATCATTAGCTTTTCTATACACCAACAATGAACAAACTGGGAAGGAATATATGGAAACAATTCCATTTACAATAGCTTCAAAAATATCAAATACCTAGGAGTAAAATTAACAAAGGATGTGAATGACCTTTACAAGGAGAATTACAAACTCTGAAGAAAGAGATCGAGGAAGACTACGGAAGATGGAGCAATCTCCCATGCTCATGGATCAGTAGAATCAACATAATAAAAATAGCTATACTACCAAAAGCAATCTACATGCTTAATGCAATTCCCATCAAAATCCCAATGACTTTCACCACAGAGATTGAAAAATCTACCCTAAAGTTCATTTGGAAACACAAGAGACCGCGAATAGCCAGGCAGTACTCAGTGAAAAGAACAATGCTAGAGGTATCACATTACCTGACTTCAAACTATATTACAAAGCAATAGCAATAAAAACAGCATGGTACTGGCACAAAAACAGACATGAAAACCAGTGGAACAGAATAGAGGACCCAGATATGAATCCACACAACTATATCCACCTCATTTTTGACAAAGGTGCCAAAAATGTATGATGGAGAAAAGACAGCCTCTTCAACAAATGTTGCTGGGAAAAGTGGACATTTGTCTGCAAGAAACTGAAACTAGATCGATGTCTACCACCCTATACTAGTATCAACTCAAAAAGGATCCTGTACCTAAATATCAGACCTGAAACTCTGAAGTTACTACAGGAAGGAGCAGGAAACACTCTGGAACTAATAGGTATATGCAAAGACATCCTCAATAGAACTCCAGAAGCCCAGCAACTAAGAGAAAGGATGAATAAATGGGACTTCATAAATTTAAAAAGCTTCTGCACAACAAAAGAAATGTTCTCTAAACTGAAGAGACCACCCACAGAGTGGGAGAAAATATTTTCCAGCTATACATCAGACAAAGGACTGATAGCCAGAAAATACAGGGAACTTAAGAAACTAAACTCTCCTAAAATCAATGAACCAATAAAGAAATGGGCAACTGAACTAAATAGAACTTTCTCAGAAGAAGAAATTCAAATGGCCAAAAAACACATGAAAAATGCTCACCATCTCTAGCCATAAAGGAAATGCAAATCAAAACCTCACTAAGATTCCTCATCAGCCCTGTTAGAATAGCCATCATCAAAAACACCACCAATAACAGGTGTTGGTGAGGATGTGGGGAAAAAGGAACCCTAGTTTACTGCTGGTGGGAATGCAAGCTGGTGCACTCACTCTGGAAAAAAATTTGGAGGCTTCTTAAAAATCTAAACATAGACCTGCCATATGATCCAGCAATACCACTCCTGGGGATATAACCAAAGAAGTGCGACACAGGTTACTCCAATGTCACCTGCACACCCATGCTTATTGCAGCACTATTCACAATAGCCAAGTTATGGAAACAACCAAGATGCCCCACTACTGATGAATGGATCAAGAAAATGTGGTACTTGTACACAACGGAGTTTTACTCAACCATGAAGGAGAATGAAATCTTATCATTTGCAGATGAATGGATGGAACTGGAGAGCATCATTCTGAGTGAGCTCAGCCAGGCTCAGAAGACCAAAAATTGCATGTTCTCCCTCATATGCAGACTTTTGATCTAGGGCAAATGCAGCAATGTGGTTGGACTTGGATCACATGACAAGGGGAGAGCACATACGGAAGATATAGGAATAGGTAGAAAACCCAAAACATGAAAGTGTTTAATGTCCCCACTCCAGAGGAACTAATACAGAAACCTTAAAGTGACACAGGTTAACAGGAAAAGGGGATCAGGAACCAGTGTAATGATCAGTTAGAGTTGAATCAACATGGGTTGTAACACATGGGTACATGAAAGCAATGTTAGGAATCTTTCTGTATAGCTGTCCTTAACTCAACTAGCAAATACGCTTTGTCTCCCTCATTATGCTTGTGTCTTTTCTTCAAAAAAAATTAGTGATAAGAGCAGAACAGGACCTGCCTGGAACTGAGGGGGGGAGGGGGAGAGAGCATGGGGGGCAAGGGGGAGAAATGACCCAAACAATGTACACACATGTGAATAAATGAATTAAAATAAAGAAAAGTTGCAAGTACAAGGTAGTGGGAGAAAAACGTGGGTTTGGACTACACACAGAGACACTATACTTGAAAGTTATTCTTATGAATTGCAGACTCATTATTCAATGGATAAACTGTGTTGGCATGCAAATTAATTAGCTCAAGAATAATGGACTATGCAATTAATAATGTCTTATTTATAAAATAATTGATATTACCAAGCATAGCTACACTAATAATAA
This sequence comes from Castor canadensis, assembly GCF_047511655.1. NCBI lineage: Eukaryota > Metazoa > Chordata > Mammalia > Rodentia > Castoridae > Castor > Castor canadensis. The sequence goes on along the minus strand of NC_133405.1, from coordinate 122,682,013 downwards.
ATAAATAATAATGAACATGGTAAATGTGGCATCAACTCTATTTATTCCTCCAAAAGGAAAGGTTAACCAGTATTATCTTAGACTTCTCTTAGTGCTCAGGTCTATAATTTACTGTTCCTCTTTATTGTCTTTTCCTTATTTTCATGTCAATTTTGAGTACTCTCAGCTTTGTGCCAGGGATAATTAAGCAACTATACAAAAATTTCAGCTTATCATCTAGGGTGTAATATTATGTAGCTCCTGCCATTTCCAATTAGCTCCAACTCAGCTCTGTGCTGTGTTGAATATAAGCAGGTTCTCTCCCTTCTGATGTACCTTGAAAATATGGGCTGCAAATAACCCCCAGTTATCTTAAGAGTAGTTCCTTTAAGTAGCAATGTAGGAGATGGAGTTCTCATTCTTATTGCTCTGAATTTTTGAAAGGGTTAGAACAATGTTCTAGCATGTGTATTATTAAAAAAATCACCCCCACTATAAGTTATTGTGCCTGATTTTCTTGTCATGCAATTGTTTTCTTTGGCTCCACTGAAGTGTGCCTTGTAGTCACTTTACTCTGGATCCTGTGTGGGTTATAGTAGCATGAATTTTATTTTTCCACAAGATTAATGTTGAAAACAGTCTCGTGGCATTCCTTCCCATCTTTAGGGTCAGCAAGCTCTAGACTTCTCCATTCATCTTTGTCAGTCTCTCAATCCACAATACCTTCTGAGCACCCACTATGGATTCTCTGTGGATCACTGTAGTAGTTTCTGGGAAACAGTAATGATGGAGAAATGGGGAAGGTTTTCCTGAGTAATTTTTCCTTTTAATGGACAAACAAACCCACAAAGCTTGTCTCATAAAAAAACATAAACACTAGGTTATTTATTCATTCTCCCTCAGTTCCAAACCCATACTTCCATAGTCTGGTTTATAATATGGAGTCTGGGACTCTGCAATCCACATTTTTGCTTTACTGGCCAAAGCCCTCTTGGGCCCTAGAAGGGAGTGTAGGGCTGGAGCAAGGAGAAGGGACTTGCTCCTTCCTGTCTGCTTCCTGTGAGGCTTTCTGCTCCAAAAATTCCTTACTCTGCAGTGGCAGTACCATCTTGTGACAGCAGCTGAATGCAGTATGCAGTTTTTCCAATCTTTGTAGGACTAGCTTCATCACAGTCCCTTCATAAACACCGGAACTAGCCACCCTCTGGATTTCAACTCCATGGAGACTCTCCTCTGAGCAACTAAGTTTGAGGAACAAGTACTAAGAATTCAAAGCTCTTCTGTTTGTTTTCCTCACCCCAGGGACAGATGGAGCTTCTTGTAGTTTCTCCTTCCCTGATTTCTTAGTGTTTTCTTAATACCTTGTTAATAATTCTTTATACTTCAGTACAAATTTTTCCTGTTAAGGTAACTAAAGAGATTTCTACATCTCACTGGACCTTGGCTGATACAAAATCCCAAATATATCCAGCTTTTACAATGCAACAGGGTTTTGGAAACTCTCTGAACAATGAGAATGTTACAAAAGCCCACTGAGTATTCACACAGGTAAATTTCCCCCTTTCTGGACAAATACAATTTCCTCAGTAATCTTTGAGTGAGTACACAAAATCATGAGAATTAACATATCCACTGATGTACAAAAACTCAAATTTATGTATACAAATCTTGGAATTCATACCACCTAGTCCCTAGTTAATGCTCCAATGCCCCACAGTAGACTTGGAAGCCTTACCACCTATTTTTAATAAGAACATGACTGATAGCTGTAGCTATCCCCCGGCTCTAACAAACATGTCCATTTCCTATTCCTATATTTTGGTTCCACAGCTTACTTTGCTCTATCTGATGATTTGGGACCCAAGATCCCTTGCTAGCTTCTTTTCTGGAAAGTTGCACTATAGTACTTCTACCTGCTCAGGCTTTGCCTAAACCCAGAACAACTCCCCTAGAAAAAATTTGTAACCCAGTGATTTCTGCTGCTAAAACTCCACCCAGTACCTGAATCTTTTGGATGACAATGGCATCCAAACTCTTTCTAAAGAAAAAATAATTATTATTGCTATATGTTAAATAGTACATAGAGAGGGATTTCATCATGGCATTTCCATACCTACATATAATGTACGTTGATCATATTTATCCTCTATTACTCTTTCTTATACTACCTCCCTCCTTTTTCCTTCCCCATTCACCTCCATAGCAGCCCTCCTTTTACTTTCATAACCTTTGTTTTTTTTCTCTTCTTTTGTTCCCACCTGCTTCTACAAATGGGAGAAAACATGGGATACTTGTTTTTGTAGGACTGGCTTATTTCACTTAACATGATGCTCTCCAGTTTCAGCCATTTTCCAGCAAATGACAAAATTTCCTTCATCTTAATTGCAGCCAAATTCTTAACATAAATTTACTAAAGCCTAAAACATGGAATCTATAGCTCTATCGATTCTTCTAGGGTCCTCAGGTCTGTGTTTATATCCTTGTCCTTGTTTGCTCAAAGACAGATGCCCAGAAAGTCTGCCATCTAAGAATATACAGTTTATAACAATACACTCCCATGCTCAAGTCCTCTTTGAGCACAAGACTCATATTTGGAGCCACTGGGATCTGCAGTGTGAAGTTATAGAAAAATCATCCATGTGTGATCCATGTTGTTTGAAGGCTGTATTTTGGGAATATGATGTGGCTGTCTAGCAAGTTTTAAGACTGTGCTGGGGATAAAAAGACTCAAACATTGAATGAAAAGAGACTTCCCCAGGAGTGGATCTATTTCCAAGCACAACATTGCTGGCAATTAAGAAGTGATATTGAACTTATCTAAAATATACGTTCTTTTCACCCCACATTTCTCAATACAAAAGAGAACCAATAACTACATTCATCTCTGTTTTCCTTTCCAGGTTCTCAAGGATGTAGAGGAAAGGGCTTAGAATGAACTCTAAGATCTACCTCACATTTTCCTTTTGTTTTCTTATAATTGATCTGTCACATCACCTCTTATTTATTTATTTATTTGAATACAGCCAGGCCTACAAATAAATTTACATATTATTTATAGCTAGAGTCCCACTTAAAGAGCAGAATTGAGTAGTTTTGACAGTGCATGGCCCGCAAAAATACAAAATAATCACTATTTGTCCTTTTACAGAAAAAATTGCCAACCTTTATAATCATATATATATATATACATTCTACTTTCTAAAAATAGGAATGACTTCACTTAGTTCACTAAGTCTCTAATGCTATTTACTTTAGGATCGTGATATATGACATATGAACCAATGGCCTAGCTATAGCTGATCACATTTGAAGCCTTGAAAATAACTTGTCATCATATCCTCTCAGTTTGCTCTGCTTGCCCTATATTATATTCTTAACCTGTGCCATTTCACAATCTTAACAATCATGATATACTTTATTTTTCTATCTTTATAGATGAGGAAATATACTTAGAGAAGTAATTTAGCAAGATGATATAGGTAATAATTAGTGAAAGCAGTATACAAATCTTAAGATAATCCATTACACAGGCCTTCTCAGACCTTAATGTGCAAATGAATTATCTGTGGATCTTGTTAAAATGCAGATTCTGATTCATGAGGTTTGGGATGAAGCCAGAGTGCCTTCATTTTTAATAAGTTCCCAAGTGATGCTGTTGGTTGCAGACCATACTGAGTAACATACTGTACCTTGTTGAACTGATTTAACTGGAAAATGTTCCACCTTTCTAGCTAGCTAAAATCTTAAGAGGCAAAATCAGTGACCAGGGTTGGAAGTACTAATGGCATTAAGAATAGCTAACATTGGCATTTTATTATGTGCACGTGATACGAATTGTTTCATTTTATATTCACAACCATCCTAGGAGATAAATATCATTGTAATCCCATTTTACAAAAGAGGAAACAGGCACATAACAGTTCAGTAACTTATCAAATGTCACACAAATGTAAGTAGAGGGAGTGAAAAATCAAACTTCACTCTATCTGATATGGTATCACTTTACTACATCTTATTGCTTAAATGTGGTTAAAGATAAATGCTGGCTCCATCTGTGAATTGGATCAGCCTTTATTTTTCCCATTCTTACCTGGACTCACAAAAACATACCTTCTCTACCAGGCCAGATCATGGTATAAATTTTATCATCAACCTAGGCCCAGCCTCCAATGGCTTGAATCAGTCTTGCTCTCATATACATAGTATCAAGTGTGCCACATGGATTGCACCTTACATAAGCCCCATTCTGTGCTGAAATAGTTTATAAAACAAGCTTCCATTCTATTCCCTTGTCCTCAACATTGACAACAAAATTCCACCCCAAACAATAGTTTCAACACTTCATTATTTGTTCCTGAGAGTTGAATACTCATAATGGCTACTGGCAATTTCTCTATATTCCATTGTATGTCGGTCTTTATGCCAGTACATACTATTATTATTATTGTAACTTTGTGATAGATTTTGGAACAAGGACATGGGATATCTCTAGCTTTGTCCCTCTTTCTCAAGGTCAATTTAGCTAGTCATCTTTTGTGGTTCCACATGAATTTTAGAGATGTTTTAGTAGATTTGTAAAAAGACTCCACTGGGATTTTAATAAGAATTGAATTGAATCTGTAGATTCCTTTGAGAAATATGGACATTTTAGCAGTATTAAGTTCCAAACCCATGAACACAAGATGTCTTCCATTTGTTTGTATCTTGTTTAATTTCTTTCATAAATGTTCCAAGAATACTTGATGTCAACAAATAGTGCTGGCAAAACTGGATACTCACATACAAAAGAATGAAATTGAATCCTTATCTCATACACAAAATATCAACTCAAAATGGATTAAAGACATAAACATAAGACCCTAAACTATAAAATGCCTAGAAGAAATGCAAATCAACATCACTTCATATCTGTCAGGAACTGCCACTAAAAAAAGACAACCCCTGTTAATGAGAAGAAATTAGAACACTGGAACCCTTGCAAAGTATTGGTTAGAATGTAAAATGATGCCGCCAACATGGAAAATAGTAGAAGAGTTCCTAAAAAGTTGAAAACACAGCAACCATGATTCATCAATCATGCATTTATGTAAAAAAATTGAAATCTGGATTCCAAAGAGATATTAGTTCTCTTATGCTCACTGCAGCCCTATATACAATAGCTAAGATGTGAAAACAGCCTAAATGACCATTGTCAGATGAATGGATAAAGAAAATGTGGTATGCACATAAAATGGAATACTATTTAGACTTTAAAAAGAAGGAAATTCCACAATATGCAGCAACATGGATGATCCTTGAGAACATTCTACTAAGTTAAATAAACCAGTCAGAGAAAGACAAATATTGTCTGATTCCATTTATATGAGGTAGCTAAAATAGTCAAATTCATTCAATCAAAGAGTGAAGTGGTAGTTTCTAGGGCATGGAGGAAGGAGAAAACATGTTAATAATCAACAGGCATGAAGTTTCAGTCAACTAAGATGAATGAGCTCTAGAGATGTGTTGTACAACATTGTGGCTATAGTCAATGACAATGCACTATAAACATAATTCATTAAGAAGGTAGATCTCATTTTTAAATTTCTGACCATAGTCCTACTAATAAAACCTTCCATATGTAAGCCATATCTGTCGTCCATGAAATATGTGTCATTCTACAAAAAGAATGTTCAGATCAAAGTCACACAGTCTAGAAAATAGCATTGATGTCTTTCTGAATGATCTTTAAATAGCTACACGAATTAATTTTCTGCCATACCTCACTGAGATTCCAATATTTTTTCAAGCAAATTGAGACAGACTCCACAATGAGAACAAAACTATATGAAACACTATTTCAGCAAAAAGTGAAAAATCAAAAGTGATAATATTTCTGAAGCGATGGCTATGTTGAAAAGAGTAAATGCTACCAAACACATCTATTTTCCTACCAAGAGCTATAATGAGAATGGCAGAAAAACAAGATGCCAAATTAATCCTCTCTTAAAGGGTGCTGCCTTTTCTTCCATTAATTTTCTACTTCTACCATCTAGGAATATCCTTAAACTCTCAGAGAGAAGCTCTGGCAGTTGTTAACATTGTCATTGCTTCTCTTTCTGACAACAATTCATACTAAAGATTTAAGTCACCTGCTATCTTCCTCTGTAGTAATGCACACTGCAAAGAATTGAGCATAAGCCTTGCCCCAAATCTTCAGCTTAAATAGTTTTTATCAACCACAAGCAGTTCCAAAGCCCCTGAGGAAGGCAATAAAAACTTCTGTAACATTGGCTTGCTTTTTTTTTAAATCCCAGATTATCACAACTGAATGTTTATTGGAAATGATTTTCTAGTCTTACCTTTCCCATGTTTCCCTAGCCTATTGTTAATTGTCCTGTGGGGAGTCAGAAAAATCTGATTGAGTTTGATTCTTGGCACTCAGGAGTTATCTGTGTGACCTTGGAAAAATAACAAACTATTTGCACCTCAGTTTTCTCATTTGTAAACTATTACTTTTAGAGAGAAAATGTGAATGATAAAATTCAATAACATTTAAGAAGGGAGAAAATGCTTGGAAACCTAAAATTCATGCTTTAAACTTTTATTAAGATATAATTTACCTACCATGCAATTTACCTAATTAAAGGGTACTATTCACTGGGAGTGCTGTCTCATGCCTGTAATCCCAGCTATTTGGGAGGCAGAAATAAAAAGATCATATTTCAAGGCCAACCTAGGCAAAAAGTTGGTGAAATTCTTTCTCAAAGAACAAGCTGGGCATAGATGAATATACCTGTAATCCCAGCCATGCAGAGGCACAGATAAGAGAATCCTGATCCAAAGCCAGCCCAGGCAAAAAGCATGTGGACCCTACTGAAAAATAACTGAAGCAAAATAGGCTGTGGATGTGGCTCAACTGGTAGAGCGCCTGCCTAGCAAGTGTGAGACCCTGAGTTCAAACCCCAGTACTGCCAGAAATAAATCAATAAATAAATAAATGGCACTATTCAATGGGTTTTGGTATATTTTTAGAGTTTTTGAAGGATCATCACAATCTAATTTTAGAAAATTTAATCACCCATAAAAAACTCAGTATCAGTCACTATGTATTACCTGTCTCACCTGGCTTCCAAGCCCACTTCACCTAGGAAATCATTAATGTACAGTGCATGTAGATTTGCCTATTTTGGAAATATAAATGGAATAATAAAATATTTGGCCTTTTGCTACTGGATTCTTTCATTTAACTTAATATTTTCAAAAGTCACATACAACATAGCATTTATTAATATTTCATTTCATTTTATTACTATTACTCTATTTTATGGGTATAATACATCTTGTTTATCCATACACCCACTGACATTTGGGCTGTTTTCATTTTGGGGTGGTATGAACAATACTATTACTTAAATCTATTTATACATCTTTTTATGAACATGTTTTGACTTCTCTTGTATAGAAACCTAAGAGTGCCATTGCTGGGTCATATGGTAACATTTTCAATATTTTGAAAATGTGCCAGAATGTTCTCTAGTGGCAACACTATTTTACATTTCTACCAACAATGAAGGAGAATTTAAATTTCTCCTTCACATCCTTCCCAACACTTTTTATTTTCTATTTGATTATAACCATTCTAGTTGGTAACAAGTAGTATGTCACTGTACCTTTGATTTCCATTACCTTAATAACATTTTTGGAGACAGTGTCCCATTATGTAACTCAGACTGGCTTCGCAATCCTCCTGCCTTAGCTTCCTGAATGCCATGATTATAGGCCTTCACCACCACACCTAGCTATGACAAACAATTTTGAGCATCTTTTCATGTGTTCATCAGGTATTTGTGTATCTTGGGAGAAATGGTACTCAGATTCTTTGCTTATTTATTAACCAGGTTGTCTTTTTATTAATGAGTTGTAAATATTCTTTATATCCTCTGGATACAAGTACATTATCAGATGAATGAACTACAAATATTTTCTCCCATTCTGTGGGATATCTTCTGACATTCTTAACCATTTCTTTTGAACCATAAATAGCTTTAATTTTGATGAAGTCCAATTTATCTTGGTTTTTTCTTTTATTACTTTTGGTTTGGGTAACATATCTCAGAAATCATTGCCTACACCTGGTGACAAAAAATTAGTTCTATGTTGTCTTCTATGAGTTTTATAGTTTTACCTCATGCACTTAGGTCTATAATCCATTTGAATTAGTTTTTGTGTATAGTGTCAGGTAGAGGTGTAACTTAAATTTTGCAAGTGTACATCCAGCTGTCCCACCACCATTTGTTGACAGAATTATTCACACCAATCAATTGACTATAAGTATGAGTACTGGACTCTTAATTCTATCCCATTATCATATAGGTCTGTTCTTATGCTAATGCCACCTAGCTCTTTTCTTTTATTTTACCATTACAGTATATTTTGAAGGTGTGGTGTAAGTCTAACTTTGTTCTTTTCAATATACTTTCATCATTCCAAGTCCTTGAATTTCCATATTAATTTGTGGATCAATTTCTTTACAAATAGCAGCTAGGATTTTGAAAGTGGTTGTACTAAATCTATAGACTGATTTAGAGTACATCGAAATGTTAATATCTTATAATTCATAAACAGGAGTTGTCATTCCATTTATTTATGTTTTTTAAGTTCTTTCTACAACACTTAAGTTTTCAGTGCACAAATCTTACGGTTTGTTTCTCAAATTTACTCCTAAGTGTTTAGTTCTTTCTGGTATCATAAATGCATTTTTATATTTTATTTTTGATTTGCCCATAATTAGCATGTATAAATACAGTAATTTTATATTGGTTTTGTAGCCTGCAAAATTACTGAACTGGTCCATTATTTATAGTAGCTTTGTAGTCTATACAAAAGACTATATCACCTACTTTATTTGGCAGTTTTTCTTCTTCCATTAGTCAGTGTGAGGGCCTTTTTTCTTGTTATCTAATTTCTCTGGCGAAAACTTCCAGTGAAATGTTGAATAGAAGTGATGAAAACAACATTCTCTCATTCAAGTACGAACCAGGCCCAACCCTGCCTTGATTCCAAGATCCAGCCTATTCAGGGTGGTATGGTCACAGATGAAAACAACATTCTTATTTTGTTCTTGAGTTTAAGGAGAAAAGGATTAGTCTTTCACCATTAAATGTGATGTTAGTTGTGAGTATTTGGTAGGTGTCCTTACGAAGTTGATAAAGGACTCTTCTATTCCTAATTTGCTACATGTTTTTACCATGAAAAGATTGGATTTTATTGAATACTTTTTCTGCAGCTATGGAGGTTATAATGTGTTTTTATTTATATTCTGTTGATGTGATGTATTACATTTAAAAGGGCATGAAAGAAGAGAGGGACTCTTTGGGGGGAAGGGGACAGTGTCATTAGAAACATGGGGCAAGAAGGGGTGGTGAGAGAGAGAATATGATTGAAGTCCATAATATGCAACTATGAAAATGTTACCATGAAACCCATTGGTTTCTGCAATTAATAAAAATAAGTAATTTTCAGTATTAAGCTAACCTTGGATTTCCTGAAAGATATCTCTTTTGGTCATGGTTATTATATACTAATCTGTATTATTTTATTCCTTCTACTTAAGTTTAATTTTTTTTCTCTTTTCTGCTTTCTTAAAATGGAAGTTTAGAATGTTGGCTTGGTATCTTTCTTTTGTGTGTGTGTGTATATATATATTTGTACTGGTTCTAAATAAACTCAGTACTCTCAGAGAGTTGCTGAGCTTTCTGTTCTCATAACCTAACTCTTCTAGACAGACCCTCTCATTTACTGTACCAAAGCTGGGGGTGGGGACAGTTGCCAGGATGATACTTCTACAAACAGAGCACTGGGTAGGGATAGTAGCCTTGGTTTTATTGGTTTTCCTTTCCTAGTGGGGAACCTCTACCTCATATTTGGGGTAGAGGAAATTACTGCCTAGTATTCTAACCCTGTTACACCTGGGGTAGTTTCCATTATACTAGTGGAAGCAGGGCAGGGAATTTCACCCTGATCTTATTATCTGCACTTACCTGAAACAATGATTCTACAACATAGAGCTTGGATAGATGAAGGATTCCAGTGTCCCACCCTTGCCCTGTTGAAACTGTAGCCAAGAACTGAAAACTCAGAGTAGAGGGAGCACTATCTTCTAGCTTCACATGCCCACAGTAGTTTTTGTCACACTGTATTAGGAGCAAAAAGACAAGAATGGGCGAAGTACTGTACTAACTCATATGCCACAAACTCTCAATGTTCTAAGATTTAACAGATTTTCTCAAATAAGTGTTTCTCCATTTGATGTATGCTCTTAGAATTTTGAGAAAGTTTAAATGGTTGCTTGTTTTATTATTTTCATCATTTAAATATTAGCTTCACTGAGAAAAAAGTCTGCAGAGGTCTTCATATTGCCATTCCACTAGTTCCATTCTGGGCATGTAGTATATTGAAGCCCAGATTCACCAGAAGGTGAGTGACCTTTAACAAGTCACTCAATTTTCGGCAAACCAATTATCTTATCTGTAAAATGGGAATATTAATAGTACGTATTTGAGAAGGTTTTTTGTATGATTAAGAGTAAAGTACTTAGTGCATGACACATAGTAAGTGCTAAAAGTTGTTAGCTATTTTTATTTTCATTACTAATATGGATAGTATTTTATCAAGGTACAATAACAAGATACCATTTGTATATAAACTAGCATCATTCTTTCTAAACATCTTAAAGAAAAATCTTATAAAATGTATTCAATGGAATCACTGAGGAATGACATATATCCATGAGTCTTTAAAACCTGTCTTTGGAGTGGGGTCCTAATACCTCACTCTGACTTCATAGCAATTCAGACAGTCTGAGCCTGCCACAGATATGTTGGTAAATAGTTACTGACTGCCATTCTACTGTTTCCTTCCTGCCCTTAGGAAAATACCTGAACTCTTCACCCTGGCATTCAAGTTCATTTGCAATCTTGTCAAACCCTCTTTACCATTATCCCCTGCCTTCCCATTCCCAATGAACCTTATGCTTCTGCTTCAAGGGTCTTTCCACGTAACTCGGATATTCTTGGCTTTCTCAAGGATCTATTCCTATGTTATTGTCTTTTACTTAGTAAATCTCTCATCTCCAATGTCCAGTCCTTGGCTATACCTTTCTTGTTCACATAGTATCAGCTTACAGAAATTACTGGTGATCTTCAAGTTTCCCTTTTCTTCAAGGAGAAGAGCTGGCTTGTTACTGCCTAACCCTTTTGAGTTTATACATGGAAGTTTGTGCATTTTAGTGAATGGAATATGAACAGAAGTGACATATATAACTTCAATATAGATACTTTAAAAGCCACTACAGAATTTGCTAAGTTCTGTCTTCCCATTTTAGTGATCACAAACACCTGTAAAAAGGTGAAACTAAGCTCTTGAGCAACCATAATCAGCAGAGAACCATGTCAAACAATGCATACCTGTGGTTTGAACAACCAACATGTATGTTGAGCCACTTTTATCACATCATAAGCTAGTCTATCCTGACCAGTGCAGGACTAAATACATCTTTATTGACTGAATGCAATGAAATGCAGTGAAGGCCATGATCTCCTCAGTTGGCATATAATGGAGTAACTCATTCTTTTCTTGCTATATCTCAGAATGTATACTGTTAAATAATTAACAATATTTGTTTCCTAAATGCATTGTTTTCTTTGTTCATCTAAACAAAGAAATTGTTTGCTAAATTTGAGCGCAAAACCCAACTTTTTCCCCTCATAAAAAGTAAGATATCTGATAGTCTTCCGCTATTTTCAATTCTTATTTCTTGTAATTAGCAAACTGGATTAAAAGTTGAAGAATTTCCAGAAAAAAAAAGCATTCAAAAATACCTGCAATATTTACCTTTTGAAGCAGATACTTCTGACATACAGCTACATTAAACTTCAAAATGTACCATAAGAATAAGTACAAATTGTTTCTTTGTGAGTCACAAATATTCATCCCTAAAAAACCATTTGCTTTGGAGAATAGTCTGAAAGACGTTGTCTGGGCTTGGGATAGAAGTACCATATGCACATACAGAGTAGGCTTTTTCTTCAGCAATGTTTGCAGAAAATTCTATTTTAGAGTTGATTATTCTCAAAATGACTTCTCTAAGTCCACAAATTTAGAGATTTTTTGAAAACTATGGTTTTAAATTTCTAATGGCCAGCATATCAAAGTAGATAAGTGAATGAACTTATAAATAATCTAGTTTATCCCTGAGTCTTTGTTGATCAATTTTCCTAGAGATGATAACTTTAAATTTTGTTTAGTCACTTATCTTTCAAACATCTCAATGTTTGTACTTTTTTTCACTGAATCTTAATTATTTGATATGTCTCTCTTTGCTCTGTCTGATAAATGTCTTACTATTTACTCATCATCCCTCATATAAAGAAGAGTTTCTGGCACACAGTAACTTTTTGTATTTTTTTTCATGATTAAGGGGATGCATGCATGAAATAAATGAATGTTGAATTAGCTGTGTGACTCTGATCAAATCACTTTTAATTTCTCTAGACACAAGTGGTCAAATACAGTAGCCACTAGATCTATGTGGCCAAGAAACACTTGAAATGTAGCCATACAGGTGAAATATACATGGGATACTGAAGATTTAATACCAAAAATATAAAATAATTCATTAATAATTTTCACATTGGTTACATATTAAAATGATACCATTTTAGGTATATTGGGTTAAATAAAATATACTATTTCAATTATTTGGCCTAGATCTTTTTATAATTTTTAAATTTTCACTATAAAATATAGAGTCCCAAGAAGTCTCAAAAATATTACAGAGAGGTTCCAAGTGCCCTCTACCAAGTTTTCTGTAGTGGTAATATTCTACATAACTACAGTTCAATATCAAAATCAGGAACCTGACATTTACAATCTTATACAGAGTTCACCAGCTTTACATACATACATTTGGTTTGAGTTCCATTCAATTTTATCCCTTGTAATACTACATATAATCAACACCAAAATCAAGACACAAAACCATTCCATCACCACAAAGATCTCCTTTCTACTACTCCTTCATAGCCAAACCCACCTTTACACCACACCCCATCTCTATACTCTAGCAGTGACTAGTTTGTCCTTTATTGCTAAAATTTTGTCATTTATAGAAGGTTATATAAAAGGAACCACATATTATATATGCTTTGAGAATTTTTGGCACTAAGCATGATGTCCTTGACAGTCATCCTAGTTTTTGCATATAGCAATAGTTTTATTTTCATTGTTCATTAGTTTATTCAAAGGAAGGATTATCACAGTTTGCTTAACCATGCATTGAAAGAGATTTGGATAGTTTTCAGATTTTTTACCTTTACAAACAAAACTGCTATCATCTATAGGATTTGTGCGAACATAAGTTTCCATTTCTATAAAATGAATGCCAGTGTGACTACTTGGTCACATGTGAAATGTATGTTTTTGTTTTTAGAAATACTAAAAATTCTAGGTGTTTAAGATATTGCAGTTTTAATCTGTATTTCTCTAATAGCTGATGATGTTCAGTATATTCTTGTGTGTTTATTTGCCATCCATATATCCTCTTTTGTAAAATGCTGTCACTTGCTTATTTTCTAATTATGTTTTTTATTTTGAGATTTCTTTGTAAATTCTAGATACAAGTCCTTTGTCAGTTATGTGGTTTACAAACATTTTCTCCCAGCTTGTAGGTTATCTTTCCATTTTCTTTCTTTTTTTCTTTTATTATTCATATGTGCATACAAGGCTTGGGTCATTTCTCCCCCTTGCCCCCACCCCCTCCCTTACCACCCACTCTGCCCCCTCCCTCTCCCCCCCACCTCCTCAATACCCAGCAGAAACTATTTTGCCCTTATTTCTAATTTTGTTGTAGAGAGAGTATAAGCAATAATAGGATGGAAGAAGGGTTTTTGCTGGTTGAGATAAGGATAGCTATACAGGGCATTGACTCACATTGATTTCCTGTGCGTGTGTGTTACCTTCTAGGTTAATTCTTTTTGATCTCACCTTTTCTCTAGTTCCTGGTCCCCTTTTCCTATTGGCCTCAGTTGCTTTTAAGGTATCTGCTTTAGTTTCTCTGCATTAAGAGCAACAAATGCTAGCTAATTTTTTAGGTGTCTTACCTATCCTCACCCCTTCCTTGTGTGCTCTCGCTTTTATCATGTGCTCATAGTCCAATCCCCTTGTTGTGTTTGCCCTTGATCTAATGTCCACATATGAGGGAGAACATACAATTTTTGGTCTTTTGGGCCAGTTTAACCTCACTCAGAATGATGTTCTCCAATTCCATCCATTTACTAGCGAATGATAACATTTCGTTCTTCTTCATGGCTGCATAAAATTCCATTGTGTATAGGTACCACATTTTCTTAATCCATTCGTCAGTGGTGGGGCATCTTGGCTGTTTCCATAACTTGGCTATTGTGAATAGTGCCGCAATAAACATGGGTGTGCAGGTGCCTCTGGAGTAACCTGTGTCACAGTCTTTTGGGTATATCCCCAAGAGTGGTACTGCTGGATCAAATGGTAGATTGATGTCTAGCTTTTTAAGTAGCCTCCAATTTTTTTTCCAACTATACACTTCTGAAGAAAGAGATTGAGGAAGACTATAGAAAGTGGAGAGATCTCCCATGCTCATGGATTGGTAGAATCAACATAGCAAAAATGTCGATACTCCCAAAAGTAATCTACATGTTTAATGCAATTCCCATCAAAATTCCAATGACATTCATTAAAGAGATTGAAAAATCTACTGTTAAATTTATATGGAAACACAAGAGGTCACGAATAGCCAAGGCAATACTGAGAAAAAGAACAATGCAGGAGGTATCACAATACCTGACTTCAAACTATATTACAAAGCAATAACAATAAAAACAGCATGGTACTGGCACAAAAACAGACATGAAGACCAGTGGAACAGAATAGAGGACCCAGATATGAAGCCACACAACTATAACCAACTTGTCTTTGACAAAGGAGCTAAAAATATACGATGGAGAAATAGCAGCCTCTTCAACAAAAACTGCTGGGAAAACTGGTTAGCAGTCTGCAAAAATCTTTCCATTTTCTTAGCATGGTCTTTTGCAGAGCAAGTTTTTAATTTCAATGAAGTCCAACCTATCAATTTTTTAAAATCCCTAAATCCCACATATTTTTTCTTCTAAAAGTGGTTTTAGTTTCACATTTTACATTTAAGTCTGAAATCCATTTTAAGTTAAAATTTTAAAGGTGAGAGTTTTAGGTCAACATTTAATTTTTGTCTGTGGGTGTCCAAGTGCTCCACCAACATTGCCTTTGCATGTTTGTTAAAAGAGGCATAGCTCTACAGACCTAGTTTGGGACTCTATATTCTGTTCTATGGATTTATAGTACCTGTTGTATCACTCATACCAGACACTCTTGATTACTAGAGATATAATGTCTTTACATCACATAGACTATTTTCTCCTACATGACTCTCCTCTATCAAATTTGGTTTGCTATTCTAGTTCCTTTGCCTTTTCATACAAATTTTAGAATAAGCTTGCACATATCCACAAATAATCTTGCTGGGAGTTTGATGGGAATTGTATTAAACTGGGAGATAAATGAAATGTTTCATATATTGGGTCTTCTCCTTGAGTATGAAAATCTATTAAGGTTTTTATTTCTTCCATCAATAAAATTCTCAATATATAAGTCCTTTATATGTTTTGTTAGATTCACAATTAAATATGTCATTATTGAGCTATTATAAATGGTATGTGTTTTAAATTATGGTTCCAACATGTTCACTGCTAATTTATAGTAATACAATTGAACTTTGTATGTTGATCTTGTATCTTTGGGATTTTATATGTAAATTATGTCATCTTCAAATAGAAGCAGTTTTCTTCCTTTCTAACCTGCTCTGAGTTTATTTTTCTATTCTTTTTGAGGTCCTTGAGGTACAAAATTAAATAGTTGAATTTAGATCTTTCCTATAACCACTTAATTCTATAAATTTCCCTTCACTACATTAGCAATAACCCATAAATTTGATATGTTCTATTATCATCTTCATTTCATTCTATGTATCTAAAAATCATTTGAAATTTCCTTTTTTGAGCCATAGATTATTGAGAAGTGTTTTCTTTAATGTTTGGATATTTCCAAATACTTGGGTATTTCCTTTCTTGTTTCCATTATTGATTTCTAGTTTAATATCACTGTGGTAAGGTAACCATGTATATGATTTCAATACTTTTAAATATGTTGAGGTTTGTTTTGTTATCTATGACATGGTGAAAGATCTGTGGGCTTTGAAAAGAATACATATTTTGCTATTACAGGATGAAGATTTTTAAAAATGTCACTTAGATTCTGTTGATTGATGGTGTTTTTAAGGTCTATTTCCTGGCTCACTTCCTGTTTAATCCTTTCAGTTGCTGAGAGAGGGATGTGGATGTTTCTCATTATAATGATGGATTTATCAATTCATCCTTTCAATTCCATCAATTTTGGTTTCATGTATTATGGAGTCCCATTGTTAGATGCAAAGTCATTAAGGATTTCTGTCTTTGTGGTAAATTAACAATGTATCATTGTATATTTCTGGGTTTCTGATAATATTTTTATTTCTGGAGTATACTAATACTAATATAGAATAATTAATGTAGCTACACCTCTGCTTTCTTTTAATTAAATATTTTCAATCCTTTTACTTTCAATCTACATAAACTTATATTTGAATAAGGTTTCTTGTAGATAGTGTACAGTTGGGTATTTTTATCTACTCTGCCAATTTCTATTGTAACTGGTACATTTGGTAAATTTAATTGGTTACATTTAAATTACATTCAATTTTAATGTAATTACTATTATGCCACAACTTAAATCTGGCAATTTATTTTTTTCTTCTCTTTCATCTCAGATACTTCTCAACTTTCTTTTCCTGACTTTCTGTAGGTTAGCTGTAATATTTTGAATTCCATTCCAATTTATCTATAATATTTTTAAGTGCATTTGTATGGCTTTATACAGGGGTCAATATAAGCATTGCATTATATATACATAACTTACTAGTCTACTGGTGTAATCATTTTATGGTTTGATGAAGTACAGAAACCTTATCACCTTTTACATCCCTTGCCCTCCCTATTTATAATGTAATTATCTTAAATATTGCCTCTACATATATTTAAAATTATATCAGAAATGGTTATAATTTGTGTATCAATTTTTAAATAAAAATTGGAAAACTCAAGAAGAGAAGACTATGGTATTTATTCATATTTTTGCCTTCCTAATAGTCTAAAGTTCTTTCTTTTATCATTCTTTTTATATTTAAAGAATGTCACTTAGCCACTATTTTTAGGTTGATCTATTGGGACAAATTCTCCCTTTTCCCTCATTTGAGAATATCTTAATCTCATTTCCATGTCTGAGGTATTTTCTCTGGATATGGAATTCAGAACTGATAGTTTTTTCCTCTCAGCACTTGAAAACTATTATGTTACTTCCTTCTGATTTCCATGGTTTTTGAAGAGAAAATCTGCTATGATTTGATTTGTTGTATCCCTATAGAAAATATGTCATTTCTTTCTAGCTTCATACAGTAATATTTAAATATCATTATACTAATAGAAATTTGATTATGATGTGTCTTAGCACAGATTTCTTTGGGTTTATTGTGTTTGGGACTTTCTCATATTCTTAACTATAAATTTTCAGTTATAATTCCTTTGAATATTTGCTTATATTCATATTCTTTCTCTTCTAGAAATCTGATGATATAAATATGAGATCTCTGAATCTGTTAATTTTCATTGGTCTATATTTTCTTGGTTGTTAAAGTCAGGTAATTTGTAACCTTCTATCTTCAAGTTCATCACCTCACTCCTCTCTCATCTCTATTCTTTTATTGAGTCCATTTTAGATGTTTAAAGTTCTAAAATGTCTGTCTCATTTTTCTTTATATTGTCTACTTATTACCAAGACTTTCTTTATCTCTTTAGTTTCAAGCAGATTCATAATTGCTCACTGAAGAAATTTTTATGATGGTTGCTTTTAAATCTTTTTCAAATAATTTCAATGTCTACTTCTTCTAAATGTTGGCATCCATTAATGGGATTTTCTCATTCAAATTGATATTTTTCTGGTTCTTGGTGTGCTGAGTGATTTTTAATTCTCAAACATTATATTATAAGGCTTTGGATTTTATTTTAATCTTCTAGTTTAGCAGGCCTCCACTGATACTACATTGATAAGGAAGTGGGGTACAGCCTCATTATAGTCAGGCAGATATGGAAGTCCAGGCTCCACATTTAGCCTTCACCTAAATTGTGGAGAAAAGGGGTGTGCCTTATTACTGCAGAATGAGAGTATAAATCCAAGTTCCTGTGTGATTTTACTGACATCAGGGGGTGGTGAAGAGAAGCATCTCATTACCTCTAGGGAGTGCTGAAAATCTAGTTTTTCCCTTATCTTCACGGACACTAACCAGTGGAAAGAGGATCATCTCATTACTGTTACTGATGGATAAGGGTAGAAATCTAGGCTTCTTACTTGGCCTTTGCTAATGAGAATGTGTGTGTGTTTGTGTGAGAATGTGCGTGTGTGTGTGTGTGTGTGTGTGTGTGTGTTACTGCAGTGTTGTTCATTTGTGGATGTGTAAGTAGGGATGTTAATATCAAAAGATTTTCTTTCTTGCTAGACTATTCCTTTCCTGGATACTTGGCTTAAAAGAAAAAAGTTTTTCTTCAGACATTTTAGTTTATTTCACTGTCCATGTGGGTGTTTCTAGATTGCATGTTTCTCTAGCACCCAGCCTAGGATGTATGGAAGGCAAAAAGGCAATACAGGAATTCACTACTGTGTCATTCCTCAGTCATTAGCTGTTCTGCTTTCTGCTGTCCAGATTTCAGAGTCCTGTGATATATGTGTATGTGTGTGTGTGTGTGTGTGTGTTAAGTTTACATATACTAATGTGTTTATGTAAATATTTATTCTATAAATATGCATTTTGGGGTGCAGTACTGGGATTTGATCTTAGGGCTTTGTTCTTGCTAGGCAGGTACTCTACCACTTGAGCCATGCCTTTTTGCTCTGGTTATTTTTGAGATAGGTCTTCACTTTTTGCCCAAGTCTGCCTGAACTGCCATTCTCTTATTTATACTTTCCACTGTAACTGAGATGACAGGCACACACCACACTGTCCAGTACCTGGATCAGATGGAGGTCTTGAGAACTATTTGTCTAGGCTGGCTTCAAACCACAATCCTCCTGACCTCAGCCTCACAAGTAGCTAGGATTAGAAGTATGAGTCAAGGCACCTGGCATGTTTGTTTATATGTATATATTTATTATGTATATTTACATGCATTATATATGTATGTATATTTACATGATATATATAGTGTGTCAATATTTAGCAGGAAAGTAGGGAGACATGTATCCATGATACCTTGTCAAAAAATAACTTCTTTAAAAATTAGGCTACTAGAAAATTTTTAATTTCATCTATGACCCTGTCATATTTCTACTGGACAGAGCCATGTATAGATCTTAACTTTCTAACTTGCAAATGAGCAAGTTGGAAGAAATGCTCTCCAAATCAATCCTTTACGTGTCTAAAATCCCATGATTCTAAGGACATTGTTTGGTTTCTTAAAACAATGCAAATGATTTGAAATAATACTGTTGTTCATTTTAGTTCCCAACACCACAGTTATTGGCAGTATCATTATTCTGGAGAGCCTATCAAATGCCTCAAAATAGAAGCAAGGGATAACTGAAGGTTACTAATAGTTTAAAAATAAATGTCAACATGTTAACATTTCCATAGGAAGTGGTTGGCAAGCAAAAATTTCCCCCAAAGGAGCTTATTGCAGGTGCTAATCAGCTTACACTATTTTTTACTTTTTATGCTGAAAGGAGAATTAGTTACCTCAGTAGCTTCACTTCTTTATATACCTAAATAATGCATACACCCCACTCCATGGAGAATAAACTTAATTTGTTAGAGAAAGTTTTAATACACAACTAAAAATAACACTGTAATCTCCTTGAAAGAACTCTCAGCACTCCCCTCCCTTTTAGACAGACTTTCCTTTTCTGAAACTGCTAATGAATGGTTCCTGAATCCTTGTAATACTCTCCCCCATCCTACACCTCCCACGTATTTTGAAAGACTATTAAAGTTCATTTCCTCCAATATTCATGATAAATAACTTTGCTGAAACCCACCGGATTTTTACAGAACAATTTCAAGAATTTATCCATGAAATGTTGGTTTCTTAGAAGACTTGTTTAGAAATTGAGGCAGTGCCTTCCTGTTTTAGGTCCAAGATGTAAAGCTCTCACTCCACTGCAAAGTCCTCCAATCCTAAGTTGTCTAGTTGTCTCTCATCCCAATTTCTTCCCTTGCAATATGTGCCTATCCAGTACTCCAAAGGGCCTTCAAAAAGCATTATTTCCTTTTCCAATGTCAAGACTTCATTTACCTCCTATCCTTTTGAAGCACTTTACATTACTTGCCAAGACTCCTACACAAGTTCTCTTGCCTGACCTCCTATTAAATCACCATTTTCTTCTGAGTCACTTCAGTCTTTCTTGTTTTCATCATCTCCCTTTCTGTCCTCCCATTATCTAATCATATGAACTCTTTGGTTCCTTAACATATTCTGAAACCTGCCATTCACTTTTCTCTGTTTCTTTCCTCATGTGAACTACAGTCCCAATCTCCAGGCTCATTTAGCATTTCTACATGTACATCCCCACAATAGCACAAACTGATACAACAAACCAAACTCCTCTTCTCACCCTATAAATTGCTTCCCTTTCAACCTCCCTGTCAAACCTCTGCAAGATTCTATGCTTCGGTGAGTTTCCAGTCCAGAGGATTGAGTCATCTTTGATTAAACATCATTTTCATCCCATTTCTATAATCAGGCTACAAAATCAAGCATGTTTTGTCCTATAGAGTGGAGTGTGGTTCAGGGGGAAAGGTCTTGAAGCTAATCAGACCTCTGCTTAAATTTAGCTATATCATTTACCATTGCCTGAACTTGGATATATTATGTAAGTTCTCTGAGCATCAGTGTTTTCACATGAAAAGAAAGGAAATACTGTGTAATCAATATAATGATTAAATAAGGTAATACAAGTAAATTTTTGGCATATAGTTTAGGACTCAAAAATGCCACTTGCTGCTTGGACCCATTCTCTTTCTATTCATTCCTTTTTAATGAAATTCTCACTGCCACATTCTTTTCAAGTCCTTCAATCCAATATACTTGAAATACCACAAACAGAGCCCTCATTCTTTACCCCATTTCCCTGAATTCTCCTTTCTTCATATAGACATTATTCCTTCATCATAAGTTTGCTACTTTTCTACCATATTAATTTAAAACTTCCTTGACTGTTGTTTAGGCTTCTGAAAGTTTCTTTCCCCTTAACCTGAATCTTCTGTCCTAGTTTTTCAGGCTGCCATTATTCTTACCCAAGGACAACTTGGTTTCTTCCCCAAAATTTTAAAATCCTTCTCTAATTACCTCTTCTAGTGACAGATCGGGCCTACCTGCCTTATAGGTCTTTGCCTTAACTCTCCAACTTCTCAAGTCTCCTTCCTACCCTTTCTACCTGCAGCCAAGATTAACACCTAATAGCATTCTGACTTGTGTTTATTTGGAAAATACCATAGCCTGGGTGGCATATAAATAACAGAAATTTTTCTCACAACTTTGGAGGCTTGGTAAGTAAAGATAAAATCACAGGAATACTCGATATACTCTGCAATACAGCCCACCTCCTACTTTATAGTCTTTTCACTATACTCAGATGGCAAAAAAGGGAAGGAGTCTATCTGGGTCTTCTTTTATAGGAGCAAACTAATGCCATTCATGAAGGTGCTTCCTTCATGGCCTAATCACCTCTCAAAGGCTTCGTCTTCTAACACCATAATCTTGGGGATAAAGATTTAAAAATGTAAATTTTGGGAGGACTGGAACATTCAGAACATACTAATGTTCTAGAACACTGTTTACAAATCACATAGGGTTTCACATACCAGTAACACTTCAAAGCTTATCTAACTACTGGCATTAGTTTTACATTCTCTATTTCCCTAAGAAAGAACTTTAAAAAATAATTTGTGATCCTCATTTAAAGAACTATTATACAAAAAAATAGAAGAATATAATGTTAGAATAAAAAGGTACAAATTGAATAAACTTAGATTGGTAGAAAAGAACTTTCATTATCCTTATTTTTTCATTTTGTTCCACAACAAAGGAAATTGTCAGGGAAATCCTTGGACAGGCATTTGGGAAACTCCATAATCTTTCTCTATAACTTTTGTTTATGTAACATGGATAACTGGTACATGGAAAGCAGGATAATTATGTCTCTGCACATGTGTGCATGTAATGGGTATTAGTAAATCATTCTACACATAGCACAATCAAGGCACAAGAAATTTGTAACTTGTCCAAAGACTTATAGTTAATAAGCGGTAGAACTGATATTTGAATTTGGTTAGTTTGGCTCCAGCATTCTTTACAGCTACATCACACTGCTACTACTTCTTTTGAGTCTCAGATATAGTATGTTTCTGTGCACAAAATAAATTCATCAATATGTGAAATGGTGATGGCTTTTCCATAATATATCATAGCTGCTGAACAGAACAGCAACCAGATATATATCATCCCAAGGAGACTATTTCTATGAAGAGTATTTATAAATTTTCAAGTGGTATAATTATTATAATAATCAATAGGAACTGGAGTTCCATAAGTCATTTGCCTTAGAACATCAAAGGGTTTTTAAAAAATAAAATACCATCCAGATGATTTTGAAGGCAGTTTCATGTATAAGGATATTTTAGGCCATCAGCATTAACTTATCTATAGGACAGTTTTGTGGAAATTAGAATGATGAAAAACTAGCCCAATTCATTACCTACAACACTTTGCTGTCTTGTTATTATCTATAAGGTCTTAGGTACCACTCTAAGACGAACAGTAAAGACTGTCTTAAACATATTCTTGTCTTTCTTTTCATTACCTTTCTTCTTACCTTGAGACAAACTTTATCCGCCCTTTACTACAAACTCAATCCCTATTTCTTTGCCTCCTGCTGTACTATAAGAGCCTTTTAGCCAGTTACTTTATGAGAAAACATATCACAAACAAATTTACATATTTATACTCTATTTTTTCAAAAGAATGTCAATAAGGTAACAAACCATAAGCCACAGGGGTCTACTTAGTGGAAATATTTCAGACACAAAGAATAAGCTCATTGTGGAGATATTTGGAGCAAATAATGTCATACCGGTGGTCCTTAATTTAGGTGGCAATAAATTTTTCTAAACCAAAAGACTAATCATAGATGGTAACAAATGACCACAAATGGACAAACTCTCTCAGTACCTGCAACATTCAGAAAAAGGCTTTCATCAGTTCTGGACCATCCTAGCAATTCAACACAGTAAGTTTTACCTTAAAGTGCTCTGTACTCAAATTTAAAACTAACCCTCTCCCAAAAATATGACCTTCCTTCATTTCACTTTCATGGCTTCTTCTTCCATATCATTCACATAAATCAACAAGATGAGAAGCAAATCATTTCATAGTAGAAGAGTAAGAGCTCTTCTCCAATAAATAGTTTTGGATTTATACTCATTGGTTTTCTAGAATGCCCTTGGTAAAGTCCAGAAAAAATTTAGGGCATCAATTTCATTTTTTCTATAATAAAAAACATTATCTCTGATTTGTCCAACCCCTCTGTAATTTGTAATATTATATTTTATTCAAGGCATTGATTAAGGCACAAAAACAGAACGCAGCACATTCTTCACTAAATAAAAGCTAGATTTGACTAAAATTTCATTTTTAAATAGTTAATGAACTAGAAGATAGTGGGAATGCTTCAACACTCATAGTATCATTTCTGGAAAAGTATGGAGGACTTGTGATGTGTTATGGTCAGAATACATCCAATTTAACAACCAAGTGAAAAAACTCGGCTTAGATAATCTATATTTATCCAGAGCAGTGTTTTTCAAATGTTATTACAAAGAACACTACTTGTACAAAATGTTAATAAGAATTGCATTTACATGGAGAATGGGCCCTTGACAGTTGTCTGGACTTAGTAACTCACTTCTGAAAGAATCAGATTTGAAAAGGGAAAAATAATTTTACACTGGAGAAAGCCTGGATAACACCACTTAACCAAGTGACCGAGGTTAACATTACTAATCATGGGTCATGTTGGTATCAAGTACCCATCTCTCTAATAGGATGTGATGAGAAGGGCACTTCACCTCCATGACGTTTTTTCCAAAATCCTATAACCCCAGTCTAATCATGAGAAATTACATCAGGCATACCCAATTTGAAGGACATTCTACAAAATGCCTGATAATTATTCTTCCAAACTGGCAAAGTTATTAAAAAATAAAGACTGAGAAACTCTTACAAACCATACATGACAGCTAAATGCAGTCTGGGGTGCTGGACTGTATCCTGAAACAGTAAAGCATGCATTAATGAAAAACTACTGGTATAAAGTCCAGTGATTAGTTAATAGTAACACATCAACAGTGATTTCCAATATTTGACAAATGTATCATGGTAATGTGAGGTGAGATTAGAGGAAACTGTGGGGCAAATGGGAACCTCCTGCGCACTGTCTATGTAACTTTTCTTTAAAATTATTCCAAATAAAAAGTTGACTTAAAAATTGATGAGGAGGTCCACTGGGAAATTCCTTTGAGAAAGGCTTTGGATAAAACAACTGGCTTCATCAATGGTTGTAATTATCTGAAATTCTGGGATAGCTAGTAAGCATTGAACTTAACATAGAGGATCTAGGTTGCTGTATTTTCCAAATATGTTTGATCAACAAACTTTTTTCCCCTCAAAAATTATCTTTCAGGATCATTCACCACGACTAAGGTGGCTTCATCCCAGGGATGCAGGGGTGGTTCAACATACACAAATCTATAAATGTAATACACACATTAA
This sequence comes from Castor canadensis, assembly GCF_047511655.1. NCBI lineage: Eukaryota > Metazoa > Chordata > Mammalia > Rodentia > Castoridae > Castor > Castor canadensis. Next base: position 122,657,021 of record NC_133405.1, on the reverse strand, counting down.
ATAGCAGCAAAGACAAAAAATACATAATCATCTCAATAGATGCAAAAAAGCCTTTGATAAGATTCAACATCACTTCATGATAAAATCTCTGATGAAACAAGGATTAGAAGGAATGTAACTTAACATAATAAAGGCTACCGATGACAAACCTATAGCCACCATCATACTAAATAGGGAAAAATTGAAACCATTCCCTATAAACTCAGGATTGAGACAAGGTTGCCCACTCTTCCCACTCCTATTCAACATAGTTCTGGAATTCCTAGCCAGAACATCAAGGCAAGAAAAGAAATAAAAGGAATACAAATAGGTAAAGAAATAGTCAAAGTATCCCTATTTGCAGACTACATGATCCTATATTTCCAAGACCCAAAATCTCCACCCAAAAACTCCTAGACACCATAAACAGCTCCAGTAATGTAGAAGGATACAAAATCAATTTACAAAACTCAGTAGCCTTTCTATATACCAACAATGAATAGATTGAGAAAGAACATAGGAAAACAATTCCATTTACAATGGCCTCAAAAAATCAAATACCTAGGAATAAACTTAACAAAGGATGTGAATGACTTCTACAAGGAGAACTACAAACCACTGATGAAACAGATTGAAAGAAAACTACAGTAGGTAGATAGAGCTCCCATGCTCATGGATTGGTAGAATCAACATAGTAAAAATGGCTATACTACCAAAAGCAATCTACGTGTTCAATGTAATTTCCATCAAAATCCCAATGACATTCATCACAGAGATTGAAAAATCTACCCTAAACTTCATTGGAAACAGAAAGACTGTGAATTGCCAAGGCAATACTGAACAAAAAGAGCAATGCTGGAGGTATCACAATACCTGACTTCAAACTATATTACAGAGCCAAAGCAATAAAAACAGCATGTTACTGGCACAAAACAGATATGAAGTCCAGCAGAACAGAATAGAGGACCTGGATATGAATCCACATAGCTTATGCCCAACTAATTTTTGACAAAGTCACCAAAAAACACACGATGGAGAAAAGACAGCCTCTTCAATGAATGTTGCTGGGAAAAGAGGTTATCTGCCTGCAAAATACTGAAACTAGATCCATGACTATCACCCTATACTAGTATCAACTCAAAGTTGATTAAAAACCTTAATATCAGACCTTAAACTCTGAATTTAGTACAGGAAAGAGCAGGGAATACTCTGGCAACAATAGGTAGAGGCAAGGATTTCCTCAGTAGAACTCAAGTGGCCCAGCAACTAAGAGAAAGGATGGACAAATAGGACTACATGAATTAAAAAAGCTTCTGCATGACAAAAGAAATGGTCTCTAAATTGAAAACACCACCCACAGAATGGGAGAAAATATTTGCTAGCTATATGTTACACAGGTACTGATAAACAGAATGTGCAGGGAGATCAAAAAAGTAAATGTCCCCAAAATCAATGAACCAATAAAGAAGTGGACAATTGAACTAAACAGAACTTTTTCAAAAGAAGAATTCCAAATGACCAAAAAACACATGAAAAATGCTCACCCTCTCTGTCCATAAAGGAAATGTAAATTAAAACCACACTAAGATTCCACCTTCTGCCTGTTAGAATTGCTACCATGAAGAACACCACCTACATCAGATGTTGGCAAGGAACTGGGGAAAGAGGAACACTCCTGCACTGCTAGTGGGAATGTAAGCTAGTACAACTAGTATGGAAAACAATATGGAGGCTTCTTAAAAACTAAACCTAGATCTGCCATACGATCCAACAATCCCACTCCTAGGGATATACCCAAAATAATGTGACTCAGGTTACTCCAGAGGCACCTGCACACCCATGTTTATTGCAGCACTATTCACAATAGCCAAGTTATGGAAACAACCAAGATGCCCCACTACTGATGAATGGATCAATAAAATGTGGTATTTATACACGATGGAATTTTACTCAACCATGAAGAAGAATGAAATTTTGTCATTTGCAAGTAAATGGATGGAACTGGAGAACATCATCTTAAGCAAAGTTAGTCAGGCTCAGAAGGCCAAAATTTTCATGTTCTCCCTCATATGCTTATTATAGACCCCAAACATTTGCAGTAATATTTTTGGACATGGGTCACACAGTAAGGGGAGAATGTGCATAGGAGGAGTAGGGAAAAAGAAGGAAACCTAAAACTTGAATGTGGTTAATATGCTCACTGTAGAGGAGCAAATGAAGCAATCTTAATCTAGCAGAGGCCACTATGGGAAGGAGATCAGGAAGCAGTGAAGAGTTATGGTAGAGATGAACCAATGTGGGCTGCAATACACAAGTGCAGGGGAGGATCCAAGATGGTGACCAGAACACGGCCACAGACCTTCTGACCTCCATGATCCAGGGACTTTGATAGGAAGCTGGAGACTTGCTTGAATGAGGTAAAACACCAGGGAGAGCTGAAACATCAGCACTCCGAACCCTTAGCTTGCGGGAGGCCTCTCCACACCACCATACACTAAAAGAATAGCAGGCGCTGCATGCCAAGCCCCTTCCCATAGGCCTGCGGAGACTCTGCTCCATACCCCGTGAGATCGCCAATCCTCTGGCCCTGCTCCTTTGCCCCACCAGGGCTGTGCTACCCCAAACTCCCACCCATCAGACCTGCAGGATCTCTGTGGACGAGCTCTTAAGGCCAGGGATCCACAGACACCTATGCTCTCTGCCAGGCCACGCCCCCCCCAAGGCCTGCACAGCCCTGCAGGAACTCCATCACACTGGGCTGTGGTCCCCAGCCCTGCACGATCTCAACTTTGCTGGCAAGGCTCCCAAGGCCTGCAAAGCCCTGCAGGTGCTCCGTCTTACTGGGCTGCACTCCCCAGCCTTGCACGATCTCTGCTCTGCCCGCCATGCTCCCAACGCCGGCACAGCCCAGCAGGAGCTCCATCTCTCGGCTGCACTCCCCAGCCCTGCATGATCTCTGCTTTGCCTGCCAGGCTCCCAAGGCCGGCACAGCCCAGCAGGAGCTCCATCTCTCTGGGCCCCACTCCCATCCCTGCATGATCTCTGCTCTGCCCTCCACGCTCCCAAGACAGGCACAGCCCTGCAGGAGCTCTGCTTCCCTGGGCTGTGCTCCCCAGCATGCACAATCTCTGCTCTGCCTGCCATGCTCCCAAGACCAGCACAGCCCTGCAGGAGCTCTGCTTCCCTGGGCTGTGCTCCCCAGCATGCACAATCTCTGCTCTGCCTGCCACACCCCCAAAGCCTGCACAGCACTGCACAATATTCACTCTGCAAGGCTGTGCCCCTAAGGCCTGCCAAGCCGGGCACCCACACACACACTATCTACATTCTGCTCAACCACACTCCCCAAGCCTGTGAAGCCAGAGATCCATAGACACTTGCAGGATCTCCACTCCACTCTGCTGGCCTGCGCCCTTCAGGCAGCCAAGCCCACACTCCAAAGACCCGCTATTTCACCTCAGCTAAAGGCCTCCACCCGAAGGCCCGTGGGACCACACCCACTGTCCACTTGCCACAGGAAGGCTTCAAACCTACCTAACAGACACACACAGACAGGTCTGGATGCTAAAGAACTAACCTCAGAACAACTAAGACTGCAATTCTACTGCTCTAGAACTGGTGATATTTTTTTTTAATTTTTTTTTTCCCTTCTTTAAGGGATTTGCTGCCTGGTTTACTGTATGATCATCCACCATCTCTACCATTTTTTTCTCTTTTACTCTCTACTCTATTCCTTTTATCTTTCCATCTCTCTCTCTTTTTTATCCTTCTCTCTCGGTTTTGTTAGTATTAATATTGCTACCCAGCTAATACTAAATTACACATAGTTCAGGGATAGAAACGTTACCAAGTGGAAATATGGGAAGAAGAAAAAGGGAAGGAAACTATTCCCCCCCAAAATTAAAGTACTGCAGGATTTAGAGCAAAATGAAGAAAACGGATACCCAGACCCAGACTCCAACAAAACAAAGATAAACTATACCAAGGAACCCAATGAAGCCCACAAGAACAATCTGAAAGAAGAAATACTACAAGTAATTAATGAGAATTTCATAGACATGTTATTAGACATGGTCAACCAAAATGTACAGGAGGCACTCAAGAAATTCCAAGCAGACAAAAATAAAGAATATGAAAAAACACAAAAACAAATAAATGAGATTATAGAAGCCCTAAATAAATGCCAAACTGAAATTAGACCACCACAAACAAAGAGATAAATGAATTAAGGTCAAAAACTGACAATATTAAAGGGGAAGTAAACCATGATATGGAAAACTTCAGAAAAAAGAATGAAACAGGACCAAAAAAACAAAATGGAAGGCCATTCCAGCAGAATAGAACAAACAGAAGGCATAATCTCAGAACTTGAAGATGAAACAGTAATTAAAGGAAAAACTGAAGAACTAGTAGTTAAACAACTCAAGACCTGTGAAAACAAAATGCAAGAACTCACTGACTCCATCAAAAGACCAAACCTGAGAATCATGGGCATTGAAGAAAGAGAAGATGTGCAAGCAAAAGGAATGCCTAATATATTCAACAAAATAATAACAGAAAACTTCCCAAATCTAAAGAAAACTCTGCACATTCAGGTACAGGAAGCCTCCAGACCAAAATAGAACTACCCCACGATATATTATCATTAAAACAACAAGTACAGAGACTAGAGAAAGAATATTGAAGACTGTAAGAGAGAAAAAACAAATAACATACAAAGGAAAACCCATCAAAATCACACAGACTTCTCAACAGAATCATTAAAAGCAAGAAGAGCATTGAGTGAGGTCTTCTGAGCACTGAATGAAAATAACCAAACCTAGGATACTCTACCCAGCAAAACTATCATTCAAAATAGACGAAACAATAAAAGTCTTCCATGATAAGCAAAAACTAAAACAATATATGACCACCAAGCCACCACGACAAAAGATTCTCTAAGGAATTCTGCACACAGAAAATGAAAGCAAACAAAACCATGAAAGGGAAGCCAATACCAAACCACAGGAGAAGGAAAGGGAAGAAAGTAAAGAGTAACACTGGTTCAGCCACACACATTCAAACCCTTACTCAATAAAGACAAGTACATGAGAGGGATCACCACGTACTTATCAATATTAACACTGAATGTTAATGGATTAATTCCCCCATCAAAAGACACCAATTGGCAAACTGGATTAAAAAGGAAGATCCAACAATCTGCTATCTACAGGAGACCCATCTCATTGACAGAAATAAGCACTGGCTGAGAGTGAAAAGGTGGAAGAAGATTTACCAAGCCAATGGCCCCCGAAAACAGGCAGGGGTAGCAATACTTATATCAGACAAAGTAGACTTTAAACCTACACTGATTGAACACGATAAAGAAGGACACTCCATACTAATAAAAGGGGAACTACAACAAAAGGAAATAACAATTATCAACCTTATGCACCACACATCAATGCACCCAATTTCATCAAACATACTCTGAAGGACCTAAAAACTTATATAAACTCCAACACAGTGGTAGTGGGAGACTTTAATACCCCCTATCACCAATAGATAAGTCATCCAAACAAAAAATCAATAAAAAAATTCTAGAACTAAATCACACCATAGATCAAATGGACCTAGCTGATGTCTACAGAATATTTCATCCAACTTCTGCACAATACACACTCTTCTCAGCAGCCCATGGAACCTTTTCCAAAATTGATCATATATTAGGGCACAAAGCAAGCCTCAGCAAATATAAGAAAATAGAAATAATCCCATGCATTCTGTCGGACCACAATGCATTAAAACTAGAAATCAACAACAAAAACAGCAGTAAAAAACACACAAAAAATTGGAAGCTGAACAACACGTTATTCAACGATGAATGGGTCACTAAGGAACTAAAAGAGGAAATTAAAAGGTTCTTGGAAGTTAATGAAAATGAAAACACGACCTACCAGAACCTATGGGACACAGCAAAGGCGGTCCAAAAAGGAAAGTTTATAGCCATGAGTGCATATATCAAAAGGTCAGAAAGATCTCAAATCAACGACCTAACACTACAGCTGAAACTTCTAGAAAAACAAGAACAAAAAAACCCCAAAACAAGCAGAAGGAAAGAAATTATTAAGATAAGGGCTGAAGTCAATGAAATAGAAACAAAAAAATCATACAAAGAAACAATGAAACAAAAAGCTGGTTCTTTGAAAAAATAAATAAGATTGACAGACCCATGGCAAACCTGACTAAAATGATGAGAGAAAAAACCCAAATCAGTAAAATCAGAAATTCAAAAGGAGAGATAACAACAAACACCACGGAAATCCAGGAAATCATCAGAGACTACTTTGAGAACCTATACTCTAAGAAATTTGAAAATCTCGAAGAAATGGACAGATTTCTAAAAACTTACAACCACCCAAAACTGAACCAAGAGGATATTAATCACCTGAATAAATCTATAACACAAAATGAAATTGAAGCTGCCATCAAGAGCCTCCCAAAAAATAAAAGTCCAGGACCTGATGGATTCACTGCTGAATTCTATCAGACATTTAAAGAAGAACTAATGCCAACCCTCCTTAAACTGTTCCACGAAATAGAATGGGAAGTAACACCGCCTAACTCATTTATCAAGCCAATATTACTCACATCTGAAAACCAGACAAAGACTCCTCCAAAAAGGAGAGCTACAGACCAATTTCCCTAATGAACATCAATGCAAAAATCCTCAATAAAATAATGGCAAACTGAATCCAACAACACATCAGAAAGATCATTCACCACGACCAAGTCAGCTTCATCCCAGGGATGCAGGGGTGGTTCAACATACCCAAATCTATAAATGTAATACAGCACATCAATAGAAGCAAAGACAAAAACCACTTGATCATCTCAACAGATGCAGAAAAAGCCTTTGACAAGATCCAACACCACTTCATGATAAAAGCTCTAAGAAAACTAGGAATAGAAGGAATGTACCTAAACATTGTAAAGGCTATATATGACAAACCTACAGCCAACATCATACTTAATGGTGAAAAATTGAAACCATTTCCCCTAAAATCAGGAATGAGACAAGGGTGCCCACTATCCCCACTCCTATTCAACATAGTACTGGAATTCCTAGCCAGAGCAATTAGGCAAGAAGAAGAAATAAAAGGAATACAAATAGGCAAAGAAATGGTCAAAATATCCCTATCTGCAGACAATATGATCCTATACCTTAAAGACCCAAAAAACTCTACCCCAAAACTCTAGACACCATAAACAGCTACAACAAGGTGGCAGGATACAAAATCAATTTACAAAAATCATTAGCTTTTCTATACACCAACAATGAACAAACCGAGAAAGAATATATAGAAACAATTCCATTTACAAAAGCCTCAAAAAAAAATCAAATACCTAGGAGTAAACTTAACAAAGGACGTGAATGACCTCTACAAGGAGAACTACAAACCCCTGAAGAAAGAGATCAAGGAAGACTACAGAAGGTGGAGAGATATCCCATGCTCACGGATTGGTAGAATCAACATAGTAAAAATGGCTATACTCCCAAAGTGATCTACATGTTCAATGTAATTCCCATCAAAATCCTAATGATATTCATCACAGGGACTTAAAAATCTACCCTAAAATTCATTTGGAAACACAAGAAACCATGAATAGCCAAGGCAATACTCAGCAAAAAGAGCAATACTGGAGGTATCACAATACCCAACACAAACTATATTACAAAGCAATAGCAATAAAAAGAGCATGGTACTAGCACAAAAACAGACATGAAGACCAGTGGAACAGAATAGAGGACCCAGATATGAAGCCACACAACTATACCCACCTTAGTTTTGACAAAGGTGCCAAAAATATACGATGGAGAAAAGACAGCCTCTTCAACAAATGTTGTTGGGAAAACTGGTTATCCACCTGCAAAAAACTGAACTGAGATCCATGTTTATCACCCTGTACTAGTATCAACTCAAAATGAATCAATGACCTTAATATCAGATCAGAAACTCTGAAGTTGGTACAGGAAAGAGCAGAAAACACCCTGGAAGTAATAGTTTTAGGCAAGGACTTCCTCAATAGAACCCCAGTAGCTCAGCAACTAAGAGAAAAAATGGACAAATGGGAGTCCATTTTTAGTTTTTCATAAAACTAAAAAGATTCTGCACCACAAAAGAAATGTTCTCTAAACTGAAGAGACCACCAGCAGAGTGGGAGAAAATATTTGCAAGCTATACATCAGACAAAGGACTAATAACCAGAATATACAGGGAACCCCAAAAACTAAACTCTCCCAAAATCAATGAACCAATAAAGAAATGGGCAACTGAACTAAACAGAATTTTCTCAAAAGAAGAAATTCAAATGGCCAAAAAACACATGAAAAACAGTTCACCATCTCTAGCCATAAAGGAAATACAAATCAAAACCACACTAAGCTTCAGTTTTTTGCAGACTGCTAACCAGTTTTCCCAGAAGTTTTTGTTGAAGAGGCTGCTATTTCTCCATCACATATTTTTAGTGCCTTTGTCAAAGACAAGTTGGTTATAGTTTTGTGGCTTCATATCTGGGTCCTCTATTCTGTTCCACTGGTCTTCATGTCTGTTTTTGTGCCAGTACCATGCTGTTTTTATTGTTATTGCTTTGTAATATAGTTTGAAGTCGGGTATCATGATACCTCCAGCATTGTTCTTTTGACTGAGTATTGCCTTGGCTATTCATTGCCTCTTGTGTTTCCATATAAATTTAATGGTAGATTTTTCAATCTCTTTAATGAATGTCATTGGAATTTTGAAGGGAATTGCATTAAACATGTAGATTACTTTTGGGAGTAGAGATTTTTACAATGTTGATTCTACCAATCCATGAGCATGGGAGATCTCTCCACTTTCTATAGTCTTCCTCAATCTCTTTTTTCAGAAGTTTATAGTTTTCCTTGTAGAGGTCATTCACATCCTTTGTTAGGTTTAGATCCATGTATATCACCCTATACCAATATTAACTCAAAATGGATCAAGGATCTTAATATCAGAGCCCAAACTCTAAAGTTGATACAGGAAAGAGTAGGAAATACTCTGGAATTAATAGGTATAGGTAAGAACTCACTCAATGGAACCCCAGCAGCATAGCAACTAAGAGATAGCATAGATAAATGGGACCTCATAAAACTAAAAAGCTTCTACTCAACAAAAGAAATGGTCTCTAAACTGAAGAGACTACTCACAGAGTGGGAGAAAATATTTGCCAGTTACACATCAGACAAATGACTGATAACCAGAATATATAGGGAACTTTAAAAACTAAATTCTCCCAAAATTAATGAACCAATAAAGAAATGGGCAAGTGAACTAAACAGAACTTTCTCAAAAGAAGAAATTCAAATGGCCAAAAAACATGAAAAAATGCTCACTATCTCTAGCAGTAAAGGAAATGCAAATTAAAGCCACAGTAAGATTCCACCTCACCCCTGTTACAATAGCCATCATTAGCAACACCATGAACAACAGGTGTTGGCAAGGATGCAGGGAAAAAGGAACCCTCTTACACTGCTGATGGGAATGTAAACTAATACAACCACTCTGGAAAAAAATTTGGAGGCTACTTAAAAATCTAAACATTGATCTACCATATGATCCAGCAATACCACTCTTGGGGATATACCCAAAAGACTGTGACACAGGTTACTCCAGAGGCACCTGCACACCCATGTTTATTGCAGCACTATTCACAATAGCCAAGTTATGGAAACAGCCAAGATGCCCCACTACTGACAAATGCATCAAGAAAATATGGTATCTATACACAATGGAATTTTATGCAGCCATGAAGAAGAACAAAATGTTATCATTTGCTGGTAAATGGATGGAATTGGAGAACATCATTCTGAGTGAGGTTAGCCTGGCCCAGAAGACCAAAAATCATATGTTCTCCCTCATATGTGGACATTAGATCAAGGGCAAACACAGCAAGGGGATTGGACTATGAACAGATGATAAAAGCGAAAGCACACAAGGGAGGGGTGAGGATAGGTAAGACACCTAAAAAATTAGTTAGCATTTGTTGCCCTTAACGCAGAGAAACTAAAGCAGATACCTTAAAAGCAACTGAGGCCAATAGGAAAAGGGGATCAGGAACTAAAGAAAAGGTGAGATCAAAAAGAATTAACCTAGAAGGTAACACACATGCACAGGAAATCAATGTGAGTCAATGCCCTGTATAGCTATCCTTATCTCAACCAGCAAAATCCTTTGTTCCTTCCTATTATTGCTTATACTCTCTCTACAACAAAATTAGAAATAAGGGCAAAATAGTTTCTGCTGGGTATTGAGGGGGTGGGGGGGAGAGGGAGGGGGCAGAGTGGGTGGTAAGGGAGGGGGTGGGGGCAAGGGGGAGAAATGACCCAAGCCTTGTATGCACATATGAATAATAAAAAAAATTTTAAAAAAAGCATTTCCAACAACAAAAAAATAAATAAATAAAAGAGGCAGAACACTCAAAAAAAATTAATCAAAGCAAAAGAAAAAAATAGAGGAGGAAGGAGTTGGCAGTGTGGCTCAAGAGGTAGAGTATATGCCTAGAAAGCATTAGACCCTGAGTTCAAACCCTGAGTACTGCCAAAAAATAAAATTAAAAGATTTTTACATAATGAAGCATGTGCCCTCAAGTTTGTGTGAGTACAGGTACTACCTGAGAGTGTGTACTTTTTAATTTTTACATCACAACCTCCCACTTAACCTCTCATTCTAGTCTTGGTCCTGTGATTGGTCAAGCCATCCAAGTCCTCCACTGGTTCCTTAGGTAACAGATAGGTATGCAAAACTGATACTACAGTAGATCCTTGGTATCCATGGGTTCTACATGACTGTTGTTAAGGAAAAACCTCAAATGCTCTGGATGCACAGAGTTCAGTGCTCTGAATTACTCAAATTTACCTATACTGTAAGTATAATAGGTCTGCATACCCATGGCTCAAAACCATGTGGAGTAGGCTACATTACTGTCACAAAAATTACTGTTGAACATGTTAATACTACTCACGAAGAGCTAGCTATTATTTCATGCTCTTTATCTTGAATAAGGCATATGCTTAATTCATTTTTCCCATAATACAATCCAACTTCTGATGAAGAAATGTCACCTTTCAACAAATCTAAAATTTTCATTTTTCCACTTAAATTAAGCCCTTTTTGACTGGGGAGGACGGCCATAACTTTTACCTTACTTTTTGAGCACTATTTGCTTTTGGGGAGGCATATATTCACAACATTAAGGGCAGTAAAACACTCAGCAGATCAAACAATGATTTAAGTTCAACTAACAATAACTCCTGACTGACTGAGAACATCTGTGCATCAACTGAGTTGGGTAATTCAAATGCAGAAACTTAAAAGTTTTGTTTATAAAATTTCTTCTGATGGATTCCAAGATGGCGGCTAGAGGGAGGAAGCAGAAAGCGACCCTCCTATAGTGAAATCTTGGAGAGACGCTGGAGACACACTTTGCAGGCATAATCACTGAGAAAAGGCATGACTTTGACCCCTCCACATCTCCAGCCGGTGCAGAGAATCTCCACTTCACGTTAAACGGAGAACCGAGGAGGCCCCTGGGGCCGCCAGTGGCCGGCGCCCATACGGCTTGGGAAGACGCGGACCAGGTGAGCTTCGCGGTACCGCGGTAGCCCCACAGACAAGCCTGGGCCAGAGCAGCATAGCCCCCTGGACAGACTGACCTCCACCCGGGAAAAGAAGAGAAACTGAGTAATAAGCAATAAGAACAGTTAAGACACGCTGGAAAGAGGGTGGGGCGCCCCGAGCGCTGAAGATTAGGGGAAGGGAATCCTTCCCGGGACTGTAAATAAACAAGCCAGGCGGGCAGGAGAGGCTCTGGCGGGAGCGGGGTGCGCACCCAGCAACCAGGAGCAGGAAAGCTTGTGAGAGCGGCTAAGGGAGGAAAATTCCACAGGAGAGGAGGGAAGACCCACTTCCCACGTGAACTGTAAATAAACAAGGCGGCCGGCAGGAGCAGCAGCACCGCACAGTAAGCAGGAGCAGGAAAGCGTGTGAAAGTGGCAGTGGGAGGAAAACTTCACAGGAGAGGGAGGAAGACCCACCTCCCACATGAACTGTAAATAAACACGCAGGCCTGACAACGCGGGGCAGTGTCACCTTTCCCAGTGCTTGGAAAGGGGAAAGCCTGTAGCAGAGGCTCCCGCACAGGAGAACTCTGAGCAAACAAAACCTGTGGGACCAGGTGAGTGCTAGCTCACCCCAGAGATCTGCATAAATAACGCCGCCAGCTACAGGCTGAGAGCAGCAGGCAGGCAAGCCACAGTTGCAGATACCACTCTCAAAACTGTCTCCAGACACTTTTTTTTCTTTTTCTCCCTACCTTTGATGAGAGAACAACCGAATTACACCTGCAAGCCGAAAAACTTACTGAAACTGTATTGCATTTGAACTTGGGACACTTGGTGGGGCTTTTTTTTTTTTCTTGTGTGTGTGTGTGTGTGTGTGTGTGTGTGAGAGAGAGTGTGTAATTTTGTTCTACTTTATGCATCCCCTTTGATGAGACAACTACAGAACAACATCTGAGGCACCAACTCCAGGACTGGAGATTGAGACAGACACCCAAATTATTAAGACTGAAACTGCATTGCATACAAACTGGGAAGTTTTTTGGTTTTTTTTTTTCTTTTTAATTTTCTATTTTCCATTTTATTTTAATTCATTTTTATATATAGATATTTCTTTCATTTACTTATTTTTTATTTTTTTTATCTTTGATTTTCAATCCTCTCTCTGTCTCTCTAATGTCTGTTCAGCTTACTGTCGATTAGTACACTAACACTCCCTGTTTATACCTTTGAAACTCTCTTGTCTGATACCTTGTTCTGCTTTCTCCCTCTTGTCTGTATATTTGTTTTCCCCTTTTCTTTAACTTCTTGCTTTCCATCTCAGCTCACCCTTCCATTCTAAATATTACCACTGTTATTATTACAAGCTAGAAAATACTTAATTACACACAGTACAGAGACAGTAACAACACCAACGACAATGACGGGAAGACAGAAAAAACAGGGAAACCCGTTTCCCCACAGCAAAAAATTAGTACAGGAACCAGAGGGGAATGAAGAGAACAGAAACTCAGACTCCAACAAAATGAAGATAAACTATGCCAAAGGACCGAATGAAGCCCACAAGAATAATTTAAAAGAAGACATACTACAAGTACTCAATGAGAATTTTATAGAGATGATACTGGATAGGGTCAACCAAAATGTACAGGAGACACTCAAGAAATTCCAAGACAATAAAAATAGAGAATTTGAAAAAGCAAAAGAAGAAATAAAGGAAACCATAGAAGCACTGTATAAACACCAAAGTGAAAGAGAGAACACAATGAATAAACGGATAAATGAACTCAGGACAAAAATAGACAACATTAAAGAAGAAAACTGCCAGGATATGGAAAACCTCAGAAAAAAGAACAAAACAGAACTGCAAAACAAAACGGAAGGCCAATCCAGCAGAATAGAACAAACAGAAGACAGAATCTCAGAACTTGAAGATGAAACGGTAATTAAAGGAAAAACTGAAGAACTATTAATTAAACAACTCAAGACCTGTGAAAAGAAAATGCAAGAACTCACTGACTCCATCAAAAGACGAAACTTGAGAATCATGGGCATCGAAGAAGGAGAAGAGGTGCAAGCGAAGGGAATGCGTAATATATTCAACAAAATAATAACGGAAAATTTCCCAAATCTAGAGAAAGATATTCCCATACAGATGCAAGAGGCCTCCAGGACACCAAACAGACCAGATCAAAATAGAACTACTCCACGACATATCATCATTAAAACAACAAGTTCAGAAACTAAGGAAAGAATATTGAAGGCTGTAAGAGAGAAAAAACAAGTAACATACAAAGGTAAACCCATCAAAATCACAGCAGACTTCTCAACAGAAACATTAAAAGCAAGAAGAGCGTGGGGTGAGATCTTCCGGGCACTGAATGAAAATAACTTCAACCCTAGGATACTCTACCCAGCAAAGCTATCATTCAAAATAGATGGAGCAATAAAAGTCTTCCATGATAAGCAGAAACAAAAACAATATGTGACCACAAAGCCACCATTACAAAAGATTCTGCAAGGGATCCTGCACACAGAAAGTGACACCCAACTTAAGCATGAAAAGGCAGGCAGCACCAAACAACAGGATAAGAAAAAGCAAGACAGAAGAGAGTAACATCAAGTTAGGTACACACAATCAAACCTTCAAACAACTAAGACAACTAAATGGCAGGAATCACCACATACCTATCAGTACTAACACTTAATGTTGATGGACTTAATTCACCCATCAAAAGACACCATTTGACAAAATGGATTAAAAAAGAAGATCCAACAATTTGTTGCTTACAGGAGACTCCTCTCACCGACAGAAATAAGCATATGCTTAGGATGAAAGGCTGGAAGAAGATTTACCAAGCCAATGGCCCCCGAAAACAGGCAGGAGTAGCAATACTTATCTCTGACAAAGTAGACTTCAAACCTACATTGATCAAACGAGATAAAGAAGGACATTCCATACTAAAAAAAGGGGAAATAGACCAAAAGGAAATAATAATCATCAATCTGTACGCACCCAATGTCAACGCACCCAATTTCATCAAACATACCCTGAAAGACCTAAAAGCATATATAAACGCCAACACAGTGGTTGTGGGAGACTTTAACACTCCATTATCATCAATAGATAGGTCATCCAAACAAAAACTCAATAAAGAAATCCAAGATCTAAAATATGCAATAGATCAAATGGACCTACTTGATGTCTACAGAACATTTCATCCAACCTCTACACAATATACATTCTTCTCAGCAGCCCATGGAACCTTCTCCAAAATAGATCATATCCTAGGGCACAAAGCAAGCCTCAGCAAATATAAGAAAATAGAAATAATACCGTGCATACTATCTGACCACAATGCAGTAAAAGTAGAACTCAACAACAAAAGTAAAGACAAAAAACATGCAAACAGCTGGAAACTAAATAACTCATTACTTAATGAAGAATGGATCATCGATGCAATAAAAGAGGAAATTTAAAAGTTCCTGGAAGTCAATGAAAATGAAAACACAACCTACCGGAACCTATGGGACACAGCTAGGGCAGTCTTGAGAGGAAAGATTATAGCCATGAGTGCATATATTAAAAAGATTGAAAGATCCCAAATCAATGACCTAATGATACATCTCAAATTCCTAGAAAAACAAGAACAAGCAAATCCCAAAACAAATAGAAGGAGAGAAATAATAAAAATGAGAGCTGAAATCAACGAAATAGAAACCAAAAAAACCATACAAAGAATTAATGAAACAAAAAGTTGGTTCTTTGAAAAAATAAACAAGATCGATAGACCCTGGCAAAACCTGACTAAAATGAGAAGAGAAAAAACCCAAATTAGTAGAATCAGGAATGCAAAAGGGGAGATAACAACAAACACCATGGAAGTCCAGGAAATCATCAGAGACTACTTTGAGAACCTATATTCAAATAAATTTGAAAATCTAAAAGAAATGGACAGATTTCTAGATACATATGATCATCCAAAACTGAACCAAGAGGAAATTAATCACCTGAATAGACCTATAACACAAAATGAAATTGAAGCAGCAATCAAGAGTCTCCCCAAAAAGAAAAGTCCAGGACCTGATGGATTCTCTGCTGCATTCTATCAGACCTTTAAACAAGAACTGATACCAACCCTCCTTAAACTGTTCCATGAAATAGAAAGGGAAAGAAAACTGCCAAACACATTTTATGAAGCCAGTATTACACTTATCCCAAAACCAGGCAAAGACACCTCCAAAAAGGAGAACTATAGGCCAATCTCCTTAATGAACATTGATGCAAAAATCCTCAACAAAATAATGGCAAACCGAATTCAACAACACATCAAAAAGATTATTCACCACGACCAAGTAGGCTTCATCCCAGGGATGCAGGGGTGGTTCAACATACGAAAATCAATAAACGTAATAAACCACATTAACAGAGCCAAAGACAAAAACCACTTGATCATCTCAATAGATGCAGAAAAAGCCTTTGATAAGATCCAACATCATTTCATGATAAAAGCTCTAAGAAAACTAGGAATAGAAGGAAAGTTCCTCAACATTATAAAAGCTCTGTATGACAAACCTACAGCCAGCATTATACTTAACGGAGAAAAACTAAAACCATTCCCTCTAAAATCAGGAACCAGACAAGGATGCCCACTATCTCCACTCCTATTCAACATAGTACTGGAATTCCTAGCCAGAGCAATTAGGCAAGAAGAAGGAATAAAAGGAATACAAATAGGTAAAGAAACTGTCAAAATATCCCTATTTGCAGACGACATGATCCTGTACCTTAAAGACGCAAAAAACTCTACTCAGAAGCTTCTAGATATCATCAATAGCTATAGCAAGGTAGCAGAATATAAAATCAACATAGAAAAATCATTAGCATTTCTATACACTAACAATGAGCAAACGGAAAAAGAATGTATGAAAACAATTCCATTTACAATAGCCTCAAACAAAATCAAATACCTAGGTGTAAACCTAACAAAAGATGTGAAAGACCTCTACAAGGAAAACTATACACTTCTGAAGAAAGAGATTGAGGAAGACTATAGAAAGTGGAGAGATCTCCCATGCTCATGGATTGGTAGAATCAACATAGTAAAAATGTCGATACTCCCCAAAGTAATCTACATGTTTAATGCAATTCCCATCAAAATTCCAATGATATTCATTAAAGAGATTGAAAAATCTACTGTTAAATTTATATGGAAACACAAGAGGCCACGAATAGCCACGGCAATACTCAGTCAAAAGAACAATGCAGGAGGTATCACAATACCTGACTTCAAACTATATTACAAAGCAATAACAATAAAAACAGCATGGTACTGGCACAAAAACAGACATGAAGACCAGTGGAACAGAATAGAGGACCCAGATAATGAAGCCACACAACTATGAGCAACTTATCTTTGACAAAGGAGCTAAAAATATATGATGGAGAAATAGCAGCCTCTTCAACAAAAACTGCTGGGAAAACTGGTTAGCAGTCTGCAAAAAACTGAAACTAGATCCATGTATATCACCCTATACCAAGATTAACTCAAAATGGTTCAAGGATCTTAATATCAGACCCCAAACTCTTAAGTTGATACAAGAAAGAGTAGGAAATACTCTGGAGTTAGTAGGTATAGGTAAGAACTTTCTCAACGAAACCCCAGCAGCACAGCAGCTGAGAGATAGCATAGATAAATGGGACCTCATAAAACTAAAAAGCTTCTGTTCATCAAAAGAAATGGTCTCTAAACTGAAGAGAACACCCACAGAGTCGGAGAAAATATTTGCCAACTATACCTCAAAGGACTGATAACCAGAATATACAGGGAACTTAAAAAACTAAATTCTCCCAAAACTAATGAACCAATAAAGAAATGGGCAAGTGAACTAAACAGAACTTTCTCAAAAGAAGAAATTCAAATGGCCAGAAAACACATGAAAAAATGCTCACCATGTCTAGCAATAAAGGAAATGCAAATTAAAACCACGCTAAGATTCCACCTCACCCCTGTTAGAATAGCCATCATCAGCAACACCACCAACAACAGGTGTTGGCGAGGATGCGGGGAAAAAGGAACCCTCTTACACTGTTGGTGGGAATGTAGACTAGTACAACCTCTCTGGAAAAAAATTTGGAGGCTACTTAAAAAGCTGGACATTGATCTACCATTTGACCCAGCAATACCACTCTTGGGGATATACCCAAAAGACTGTTACTCCAGAGGCACCTGCATATCCATGTTTATTGCGGCACTATTCACAATAGCCAAGTTATGGAAACAGCCAAGATGCCCCAGCACTGACGAATGGATTAAGAAAATGTGGTATCTATACACAATGGAATTTTATGCAGCCATGAAGAAGCACGAAATGTTATCATTCGCTGGTAAATGGATGGAATTGGAGAACATCATTCTGAGTGAGGTTAGCCTGGCCCAAAAGACCAAAAATCGTATGTTCTCCCTCATATGTGGACATTAGATCAAGGGCAAACACAACAAGGGGATTGGACTATGAGCACATGATAAAAGCGAGAGCACACAAGGAAGGGGTGAGGATAGGTAAGACACCTAAAAAACTAGCTAGCATTTGTTGCCCTTAACGCAGAGAAACTAAAGCAGATACCTTAAAGCAACTGAGGCCAATAGGAAAAGGGGAACAAGTACTAGAGAAAAGGTTAGATCAAAAAGAATTAACCTAGAAGGTAACACCCACACACAGGAAATCAATGTGAGTCAATGCCCTGTATAGCTATCCTTATCTCAACCAGCAAAAACCCTTGTTCCTTCCTATTATTGCTTATACTCTCTCTACAACAAAATTAGAGATAAGGGCAAAATAGTTTCTGCTGGGTATTGAGGGGGGGAGAGGGAGGGGGCGGAGTGGGTGGTAAGGGAGGGGGTGGGGGCAGGGGGGAGAAATGACCCAAGCCTTGTGTGCACATATGAATAATAAAAGAAAAATGAAAAAAAAAATAAATCTTAGTTCTACTGCTTAAAAAAAAATAAATAAAAATAAAATTTCTTCTGAATTGTTTACTTTTTTATTGTGCTTAGTCATAACTATGTGTAATAAATCCACAAATAAGGTGGGCTTACAGTATTGTCTTTTGGTTCATAGCCTGAGGGGAAAGAGACCGCAGATCTGTTATTCTTCCAACTGTATTAGACATGAAGATAGTCCCAACATTACTACTACTCCACACTATCTTAGGTCCCAGATTGGAAGGGGGCAGAATCTAATCAAAGAGAACCTGGAACCAGCTGGGGTGTCATGGCAGAGGCAGAGGCAGCAACAGTGGCTTATATGGCCCCTCTAATCATCCAGGGCATGGGCCTCAAGCTCCCAGGAACCACCATTCTGCTTTTGCTAGAAGAACAATATGGTTGGTAAGGTAACTGGTAATGGTGGATGAAAAATAAAAGATCCACAATGTTTGAGAAACACTAAGATACCGATCATAATGGGGAATTCTGAAGCAGTAGTTTAAAAATTGGCAGCAATGACATCAAAGCAAAGGTCAAAGCAGCTATAGAAACTCTTGTTAAAAATGAAGAAGGCTACATTTCAGAATCCAATGTTGATAATGACCCTTCCAATCTTCTGTTGATAATACTGTATCCCATGTACCTGCTAGAAGCAGCTTAAGCACAGGCAACACCTTTAAAGGAGCTTAGCCAATGTTAGATTAGAATCAACCCAGGGCAGAGGTTGTAGAGTGGGAAAAAAAGAAAATGGGAAGATTAACCAGCAATTACAAAAACATTTACATAGAATCCAAAGATACATGTCTGAAGTTCAGGTAGACCATTGGAGAAAGGAAAACTTCAACATGTGTGATGACTTGAAAAATGCTGAGAAGCATCGCATCCCTAATTCAAGTTGTAATATTAAAGATGCATTCTGGCAATATCCTGAACTAATAAAAACATAACAAAAGCTGGATCTGAAAGCAAACATCAAGTCAGTAGTAGGCACGGCCAATTATTCTACAAGAAATTGATCTTACAGGAGTCACTCAAACTGGAATAGGCAAAACACTGTCTTATTTATTTCCTGGGTTTATCCCAGGAATGGACCATACTAGTTCTTACAACTAGAGAACTAGTCCTTCAGGTGAAAACTGAATGCTCTAAATATGTCCATAAGGTCTTAAAGGTGGTTGTATATATGGTGGTGGAAATAGAAAAGAACACATATAAAACATTACCAAAGGTGTAGAGATCATTATTGTGACTCCTGAAGACTGAATTATCTACAGTGAATAACTTTGTCAACCTAAGAAGCGTAACCTACTGGGTCTTGGAAGAGGCAGACAAAATATTGGATTTGGGGTTCAAACACCAGAAAATGAGGATTTGATTAGATGTGTGCCCAAACTGGCAGACAGTTGTGACAAGTGCAACTTGTCCAGATACCATTCATCAACAAGTGTTATTTGATAGAACCTCTGATTGTTTATGTTGGTACTCTGGATCTAGTTGCTGTAAATATACTTTATATAAGTATAATCATTACCACAGAAGAGCTCTTATCCAAGAATCCATACAGAACATGCCACACACAGACAATCATCATGTTTGTCAGCCAAAAACTTATTGTTGATGACTTATCAAGTGATTTAAGCATCCAATATATCCTTGTACAATTACTGCATGGTGACAGAAAGCACAGTGATTGACAGAAAGAATTAGAGGACTTTAAAACTAGAAAATTAATGATTCCAATTGTAAGTGATTTAACATCCTGAAGTTGTGATGTTGATTATATCACTCATGTATACAATTACAATTTTCCACAGAATATTGAAAGTATGTACACAGAAGAGGGCATGCTGGAAGAATGAAGAGAAATAACCCTTATTACTAGAAATGATTTGTAGACTGCCAATGAGTTGATCAAAATTCTGAAAAGAGCAAATGAGACTATCCCAGAAGATTTTATAGCCATGGCAAAAAACCATGAATTTCATGAAAAAAGTGCTACAGAGAGATCAAAAAAGAAAATATAAGGGAAAATCCAAGGTGTTTTATTCATGCTCATGCTGAAAAGTTCTATCAGGCTACTGGAAGACTCATGCACATTAAAGATAGGCAGTGTTCAAGACCCATAGGAAGTACTGGAAACACACTGGCAGTTTGGAAACACAACCAACTCTTAAATAACACTGCTAAGCTTTCAATGTTGTACATGTTCCTTAATTTAAAAAAAAAGATATTTTTAAATGAGAGCAAGTGAATATGGGGAGAAGTTTAAATGTTACATAATGGTTAAAGGCTAAGTTTTTTTTTAAACCTATCATCTCTGTCTTCTGTAAAAGAGTTGACATACTATGGACATTGTTCTTTTTCTTTCTTTAAAACACTTGTACTGAATTGAAAGAACTTCCATCAAGCTTATCAAAGTTAAAATATTCTTTTTCTTCCTAGTGGTTAGTGCCACACCAATCATTAAAAATATCTCCATTATCATTCTCTAAATTTTCAGTTCATAAGTGCTCAACATTCTAGAAGATTCCACAATTCTATTTTATTAGATAGATGTAATCAACAGAGCAAGGTTCCTGACTCACTGGAAATCAGATCCTTATACGAATTTTGACACTAACAATTGGTTAAAATTTCTGGAGCAGTTATTTGCCTTTTCTAGGCCTCAATATCTTCACTAATAAAATGGGATGGTACATTAAATAATGTTGGGATTTCCTTCATCACTAAAATTACATATTATAACTAAAATTGTGTGCCCCAGCTTCATATTGGCATTTTATTGTCATGAGAAAACTGTATCCTTGTATAACAAATTGAACAAAGAAACCCTTAATTACCAAAATAGTAGATTTTGCAATTTTATTGATTTTTGTCATGTGTCTGGCCAGTTTTATTTTTTTATTCTTTGCTTTTTTTTTCTTGGTGTTACTGGGGATTGTATCTAGGGCCTCACACTTCCTAGGCAAGAGCTCTACTGCTTAAGGTATACTCTCTCCCTCTTTGCTTTTTCTTTTCATATTTTATTTTTAATTAAATTTATCTTCAAAAAGACCAAAACTATATTATATACACACATCTAGGAAAACTAAATATGAAGGAAAAATATCTTTTCTACTGGGGAAAATCACAAACTCAATCAACTGATTTTTTTGCCATAGGAACCAAATATAGTAAGACTCTTGTTAATTTCATTTATAATTTTCTTATGTCTTCATTAGAAGCAATATATATCTAACAATTTCAAAATGAGATTCCCACAATGATGATAATAAGTAAACTTTAGAATTCAGAGGTTAGCTTTAACACCTTTACAACATTTTAAAAAACAGTGCAACAATCTTTTCTCCCCAACATGCCTAAGCTGTGACCACAAGTCAGAAATTAGAGAGAAAAAGAGGTAACACTTTAGCCCTAAGTATTTGAGGTATTAAGTCTACCTTTAAAGACTTCTTTACATTTCCTGATAAAACTAATAACAATGATTAACATTTTTGAGTAATATATATTAAGTACTGATCTAATAATATGTAATACTTACAACAAACCCCCTCAAAAGGTAATCTTACCCCTATTTCACTTAGGCTGAAACAAAGTAAGAGGAGTTAACTTGTCTAAGATCACTAAATCTAGTTAAAGGGAAGTAGTATTATTTTAATCCAGAAGTAACTGATCATAATAGTTGCACTCTTTTTATTTTAATAGTATGTAGAAGACAATGTGCTTGTCTGAAGGTTCCCCATGAATTCAGTGAAATAGAATTTTGTACAAAATTATTCTAATGCAAAACAAATCTATAGTAGAACCTGTAAAGCTCAAATGTCCTGTTCATGATCACACAGAGGAAAAATTATGAATGACTAGGAAGTTAAACTATATGTTACCTGAAAGAATTCCTTTTAAGGGCAATGCTGCATTATTAGGAAAAATACAATTAAATCATGTAATACAGTGAAATTCTTTAATCATGTTTCACTAACAATAACAAAAATCTCTTAGTGTCTCTGAGTAAAGAAAGGAGTGTGCATTTCTTCTAAGAAGAAAAGGATGAAAAGAAGAGCCAGTGTATAGAGAAAAGTAAGTAGAGCTATAGCAATAGTTCTCAACCAGGGATGATTTTGATCCCCAAGAGACCATGGCAATATTTAGAGACAGTCTGTTTATTAAAACTTTGGGTGGGTGGTAAGGTGCTACAGGCATATAACAGAGTGCACTAAATGCCCTACAATCTACAGGACAGCCCCAAACAACAAAGAATTATCTAGCCTAAAACAGTAGTGCTGAGTTGAAGACTCTCTGAGAGAGCTTTTGTAAAACAATACAATCAAAACCAATTACACAGTAACTAAGAAATATCTCTAAAGGAAAAAAATTGAAAGTTTCCAAGTTATATTTTATGGGTTATATAGAATAAAACCCTATACACTTCCTACCTTTAGTACAGTCTGAGTCAGTAGTACTCTACCAAGGCCAGTTTTGTCAACTTCTGGAGACAGATTTGGCTGTCACGAATGGGGGTACTAGTTAGTGATACTGTTATCTCCTTAGTAGTTTAGTCCCCTTATGGGACTAAATATTCTACAATGCAGAGGAGAGCCCCCTCTCACATATAACAAAGAATCATGTGGCCCAAGTGCCAATAGAACCAAAGTTGAGAAACCCTGAAATGAATTAAACAAGTGACAAGAAAACAAAACAAAACCTAGAAGGAACTGTAGAGAGGAAAGCAAAAAGACACATTATTCTTGTCTTTGGTATAATCAATATCTATCAACTGAAATTTATTTTCCCTTTAAAGGAAATTTTAGCAATGTCTAGAAACAGCTTCAATTGTCTACCAGGATTCAGAATTGCTACTGGCATATAGAGGGTAGAGGTTAGGGATAAATAGCCCTTTAATGCATGGGATAGCCCCTTATGAGATAGGATTTTTCAGCCTAAAATATGTGGCATTGAGGTCAAGAAACTGTAGTTCACACTGACCAATAAAGTACTTGTGTGAGTGAATTGTTTTCACGAACTCAAATATTTAGTTTTGCATACAAATTGGAACAGATTGAAAGCAAAGCACTGAACATGCACTGACAGTGGAGTCAAAATCAGCCAAATTCAGTTATTCCTATGAGATCCTTAGCACAGTGACTCACACTTAGTAGGCATGCAACAAATACAAGATCTCTTCTGCCCTGCCTCTCCAATCACCCATTATGCATTACTTATTCAGTATTCTGGATACTAATCCCTTTCTTCTTCCTCTCTACCAAGCCAGATGGTATTTTTCACTCTAGTCTAGAGTTCCACATCCTCACCAAGTTCCTATCTGCTCTCCTTTATTTCAAAACTTTCCCAATTCTCATTCCCTAACAATAATGCTGACATTTGTATTATACCTAGTTTGCATTCTAATGATATAACTTTGAAAAATTGAAATGAATTAAAAGAAATCTCAATATGAAATATTTAAATATATTATTTTAAATAAGTTAAGACAGTTTTTATCTCATGTGATTGACAATGAGAGAGAACTATCCAGAGCTGCATATACATAGAAATCTAGTATGCAATAAATGTAGAATTTTGAAGCAAAAATAGCAAAGTATATTCTAAAACAAAAAATGAAAATCACATAATATATACCAGGAAAATTGACCAAGGAACTCATATTTAAAAATAAATTTAATTTAAAAAACTAAAAATATCTCCAACAGATTCTTGCTTTTTATAAAAACTAAAAGTTGAGACTTACATGGGAATATAATTTCTGAGATCAAAGCAGAAAATGATTTTAAACATAAAAGCAACCACAGAAAATTATAGTTACCTTTAATTTTCAAATTAATAAGTTTAACAATATGAAAATGAAAATCTTCTCAATATGAAAAACACTATGAAAGGCAAAGGAAACACCAGAAAAAACTTATATATATATATATATATATATATATATATATATAAATAAAGAAATTATATTATATTTAATATAATAATATATATTATTATTATAATTATATTAATATATTATATTATTATTATAATATTATTATTATTATTATTATATTATTATTAGCTTATAATTATATTATATTTCTTTATATATATATAAAGAAATTACAGCATATCCATTCCTGATTTGGAATAATAGAAACCATGTTCTTAATGAATATTTGAGAGTATGAGGGAAGTTTTCATTAAATGATCTTGATTGCTTTTAGAATATTACATTGGTCAACCTATCTATGTAGACAAAAACAAATGAAATGGATAAACATATCCTGATGATAGTCATGGTCTTCTACGTTTTGGAATTATGGGTGATTTTAATTTTCATCTTATTTCCTAAAAATAAAAATTAATAAAAGTAATGTCAAACATACTTTTACTAGTTGTTTCAAAAGTAACTTACTGAATAATTGAAGAAATTCATTAGACATTGTATTTGAAGGTATTCAAAATACAAGCATCTTTTGTGTTTCCCATACAAAAATGTAAATATCCTTAATAGGAAACTTTCCTCTTTTCTACCACTGCATATTAAGTTTAAAAACAATGGCTGTATCATAGTAGAAATAGTAAATATCTGAATGAATGAAAATAGGTGCATTAGTTTTACATTCATTGAGCAAAGTAAACTTTTCTATTTCTGTTCTTATTTTTCCTGGTGACATTTGTTAGTCTACACCTTACCTTCTGTTTAATAGTAAGAATAAGAAGAATGTTTGATTTTGTGCCTTTTACACATTCCACTTACATGAAGTAACAGTTTATCTCATTTTACAGATTAAAAAATTAATACTTAAAAAATTAATACTGAAAGAGGCCACATAGCTTTTCCAAGTTCAAAAAGTGGTTATGAAACAGAGCTTACTAGCTCTGAAAAAAGAATAAATTCAACAAAGGTGCAAGATAGTGTGTACAGAACAAAGAAAAGATGAGAAAGACATTATTAGGGAAAGCATCCAGATACTTCCGCATGTGCCAAAATAAGTATTCTATACAGGTATTTTTCACACTATTTTCACAACATTTTCCCTTATCGTCTCCCTGGGCCTTAGCTGTTTCTGTAACTTTCTAACACTAGAGAAAACTGCATGAGAAGTTGAAATTTTAAAATCAGACTTTTCATAATTCCTTCTAAAAGATTAGTCTAAATGCTTTGATTGGATATCAGATATCTGTTCACTTAGGTACTTAGTAACCTAAGATCCATGAAAACATTTAAAAGTAAGAAATAATTTGAAGAAAGCAATCGGTAAAGCTTTCAGGTTCCTGGATGGAGGAAAAGGATGAGAATATTTGGGTACAGCAAAAGAACCTGCTAGTATTCAAAGTCATAATTTGAATAATCAATGTATAATCTCTGATTTCTGAAATTAAAATTATGAAGTGCCACCTTAGCAATATTTAGGCTGGCAGATAATGGCGATTTTTTTGCCCGACAGTCATCCCCACCACATCCTTTCTATTTGCTGGCATAACCCACTTCCATTTTAGAAATGACCAGAAGTCACTTTCCTGGCTGTCACTATGGGTAAAGCATGAGAATGTGATGCAATGCTGGCCTATGGTACTAACAGCTTTAGAGAAAGAGCCTCTTTCACTTATAAACAGAGAAATATAGAAATAAGCTCTCCATTCTGCTTTTGTACACCACAGTGTGAAGTCACAAGGCTGTGATGGTCATTTTTGAACAATGACGAAATAATTCTAAAGGATACCAATATGCTAAGTATGACCAAATGGAAATTTGGAAAGTACCTGGATCCTGGATGGCATACCTGTGCCATTGAATTAAACTCTATGTGGCAACTATTCAGATGTGCCACTCAGAACTTCCCCAGAGAAACAGTTTGCTGATAGCTCCAAGCTGCAAATAATCCATGACAGCATCTGACTCAAGGCTTAACTCTTCTAGGAAGTCCTAGCCAGTAAGTGAACACAGCAGACACTAGGGTCCAGTCATTTATGCCCAACAAGAGTGTCTTGTACAGGCAATATTTGTGGCAGAGTCCTCGTTAGTCTGCCTGTAATTTCTCAGAGCCTCTCTGCAGTCATAGACTCTTCCTTTCCCATCTTCTTTCATAAGTATCGGAACTGAACTACAATCAGGATTTCCCTTTTCCACTTGTCTTTTATAGGTGTGACCTGTAATAATATTGAGCCCAACCAATACGCCCAGGAATTCTTTACCTCTGAACTTTGCCTTATATGAAATAATAAACTGTTTAAGACACTATGAGTTGGCTATTGTATTACTAGAAGCCCAAAGCATCTTAAATGAAAAATTGGAAAAACAGTCAATAAGTATCTTCTGTTAAGGCAGTGAATTTTCCATCATTAGAAGAGGCACCAATGAGTGTGTTTAGCTTGGATGAAAGTTGACTATAATCAGCAAATTAAACTCTCCCCTGGACATTTGTTTCATGGGGACACTGAAATGCAGGATTCTATAGGGAATTGCTGTAACTTTACAGAAATTGGAAGCATATCAAACAAGGCTAATTTTTAAATTGTCAGCAGCAATTAGAGGAAGAAGTGAGAAACCAGCAGAGTAGAAAATTTAGGTCAGAGTCATGAAGAGACCCAATATCAAGGTCATCTGAACCAATAGCTTTAAGAGCATTCATACTTGGCTGTACCTACAGTACATCATTGGCTCTGACAGATTTGAAATACAGCCAGAGAATTTCTTTCAATCAACAACCAAGAGAAGCTCAGGGTAAACAATTCTACCTAATGGAGCTACATAGTCAAAAGCAATGAGAATCTTTTCTTGAACAAAGGAAAATAAGGAAAAAGCTCTTTTCATGCAGAGGAGTAAGTAAGGAGTGAGTCCCCATCTATTGATGGCCTTCTTAGTTTTCCTACCTGAGCTTGAAAACACACTTTTAAAAAAGCAAAGAATATATTTTTACAAGATTATTGTGAAAGTCAATAAAACATTTCTCTCTTCCCCTCCCTTCTTGTAATCCAAGTGCCCTTCCCTTAATAAAAATAAAAACAATGGTAATTCAGGAATTCTTGGAATATTGATTGGATAAAAATCTAGATGGAGGGAGGGTTGGTCTTCTCTCTTTATGCTGACTCCTCCTTTTCACTTCCCAATTACTGTGAATGTTTCAAGTTCACAAAACAAATGTGATCTTTGATGTCTCATTCCCACCCAGGACAGATAGAATATCTAAGGGCTGCCACTGCTTTCCCATCACGGTAAATGTTACCTTCAGCTCCCCTCTCCTACTTTAGACTTCTGTTTTCTTCTATCTCTTCCAACAGGATAAAATGTCTGCAGTGATGTTTACTTTGCTTAAATAAAGTCCATCTAATTTTCCTAGGCTTGCAATGTGTGATCAACTTTCAGCAATAAGTATACCAATGTGTTTCGGGCTTCTAATTAAAATTTCAATTGAAATCCATTTCTCATATTTAGCAAAATTCCTTTGAATCCCAAACTAATTGCTTTTATACTAATTTCCTGAGAGAACCTATATGCTGTTTTACATAAATGTTTTAATTTTCTCTGGAATTAATAAATGTAGCTTTTCCTATCTTTTCCCAGGCATTTCTGCTTTTGCTACATTCATAGGCCCTCCTACAACACACACACTTTCATAGTGCCTTCCCATAAAGCACCATATTACATTCCATTCAAACTTTTCACTCTCATGTATAAAAGAGTATAAAATGATGATAACTAAAGGGAAAGAGTGTTTTCCATTTCAAGAAGAGTCTTTTCTTTATTCACCCTCTGTAACACACATATACACATCCGGTTTTGCTGAGAACACATAGCCTGCCTGCTTATTACCTCCTCCAGATCACATTCTGTCATACAGAGTTCAGAATATCATGCAGTATACAGAATAAGCTGAACTTATTGTTCATTTCATGAAGGACAATGATCTCCTTTCATTTTTGGATGATATCAGTTGCTGCCCCCAGGTTCAAGAACAAGATAATGATTAAGGACATAGTTTCAGGAGTTAGAAAGACCTGCATGTGTCTTTCTAACTAATTGTCACTTGCAATTAGTTACATAACTTTGGGCAAGTCATATAAAGGCCCTAACCTTGTTTTACTCAGCCATAAAACATGAATGAAGATTAAATGATCTATGTATAAAGCACCTAGGATAAAAACATTAATAACATATTCTTTAGTTGTTTTTTAAAAAGAGAAGATAGTAAAATATAACAATCCAGCCAATTCAATCTGTCACTCCTATAAATTTTAAATATTAATGTATTATAAAATAATTTCAAAAACATGGTGGTTTTGTTTGGAGACGTGTTTCCATGAAGAAGACACTTGTGCAGTTTCTGTATCAGCAGAACATGTATGTTCTAGACCTTTGCTTTGTTTTGCATGTCTGCCCCGTTCTTCTTTCATATACTGCTTCTGTGTTAGTTATTTTACTTGTCACTGTGACCCAATACCTGACAGAAACAACTTAATGGAGGAAGGATTTACTCTGGCTCATGGTTTCATCCATAGTTACTTGACTGCTGTGCACTTGGGCAAATCATCACAGAGGCAGGAGTGGTGTAGTAGAAGCTGTTCTTCACTTCTTGGCAAACAGGGAGCAGAGAGTGAGAGAGGAAGGGGCCAGGGATAATACACTCCCAAAGTTCTTCCCTTCAGTGACCTACTTCCTCCAGGTAGTCCCCAACATCTTCGTTCTTTTTTTCTCATATTGTACAGTTTTTTTAATTATTCATATGTGCAATGTTTTGGTCATTTCTCCCCCCTTCCCCCACCCCTTCCCTCTCTCCCCCACCCCCTCACTACCAGCAGAAACTATTTTGCCCTTATCTCTAATTTTGTTGAAGAGAGAGTATAAGCAATAATAGGAAGGACCAAGGATTTTTACTAGTTGAGACAAGGTAGCTATACAGGGAGTTGACTCGCATTGATTTCCTGTGCATGTGTGTTAACTTCTAAGTTAATTCTTCTCAAACTAACCTTTTGTCTAGTTTCTGGTCCCCTTCTCCTATTGGCCTCAGTTGCTTTAAAGTATCTGCTTTACACGAATAGCCAAGGCAATACTCAGTCAAAAGAACAATGCAGGAGGTATCACAATACCTGACTTCAAACTATATTACAAAGCAGTAACAATAAAAACAGCATGGTACTGGCACAAAAACAGACAAGAAGACCAGTGGAACAGAATAGAGGACCCATATATGAAGCCACACAAGTATAACCAACTTGTCTTTGACAAAGGCACTAAAAATATATGATGGAGAAATAGCAGCCTCTTCAACAAAAACTGCTGGGAAAACTGGTTAGCAGTCTGCAAAAAACTGAAACTAGATCCATGTATATCACCCTATACCAAGATTAACTCAAAATGGATCAAGGATCTTAATATCAGACCACAAACTCTAAAGTTGATACAGGAAAGAGTAGGAAATACTCTGGAATTAGTAGGTATAGGTAAGAACTTTCTCAACGAAACCCCAGCAGCACAGCAACTAAGAGATAGCATAGATAAATGGGACCTCATAAAGCTAAAAAGCTTCTGTTCATCAAAAGAAATGGTCTCTAAACTGAAGAGAACACCCACAGAGTGGGAGAAAATATTTGCCAGCTATACATCAGACAAAGGACTGATAACCAGAATATATAGGGAACTTTAAAAACTAAATTCTCCCAAAACTAATGAACCAATAAAGAAATGGGCAAGTGAACTAAACAGAACTTTCTCAAAAGAAGAAATTCAAATGGCCAAAAAACACATGAAAAAATGCTCACCATCTCTAGCAATAAAGGAAATGCAAATTAAAACCACGCTAAGATTCCACCTCACCCCTGTTAGAATAGCCATCATCAGCAACACCACCACCAACAGGTGTTGGCGAGGATGCAGGGAAAAAGGAACCCTCTTACACTGTTGGTGGGAATGTAAACTAGTCCAACCACTCTGGAAAAAAATTTGGAGGCTACTTAAAAAGCTAAACATTGATCTACCATTTGATCCAGCAATACCACTCTTGGGGATATACCCAAAAGACTGTGACACAGGTTACTCCAGAGACACCTGTACACCCATGTTTATTGCAGCACTATTCACAATAGCCAAGTTATGGAAACAGCCAAGATGCCTCACCACTGATGAATGGATTAAGAAAATGTGGTATCTATACACAATGGAATTTTATGCAGCCATGAAGAAGAACGAAATGTTATCATTCGCTGGTAAATGGATGGAATTGGAGAACATCATTCTGAGTGAGGTTAGCCTGGCCCAAAAGACCAAAAATCATATGTTCTCCCTCATATGTGGACATTAGATCAAGGGCAAACACAACAATGGGATGGGACTTTGAGCACATGATAAAAGCAAGAGCACACAAGGGAGGGGTGAGGCTAGGTAAGACACCTAAAAAATTAGCTAGCATTTATTGCCCTTAACGCAGAGAAACTAAAGCAGATACCTTAAAAGCAACTGAGGCCAATAGGAAAACGGGACCAGGAACTAGAGAAAAGGTGAGATCAAAAAGAATTAACCTAGAAGGTAACACACACGCATAGGAAATCAATGTGAGTCAATGCCCTGTATAGCTATCCTTATCTCAACCAGCAAAAACCCTTGTTCCTTCCTATTATTGCTTATACTCTCTCTACAACAAAATTAGAAATAAGGGCAAAATAGTTTCTGCTGGGTATTGAGGGGGAGAGGGAGGGGGCGGAGTGGGTGGTAAGGGAGGGGGTGGTGGCAGGGGGGAGAAATGACCCAAGCCTTGTATGCACATATGAATAATAAAAGAAAAAACAATAATAAATTATCTGCTTTAGTTTCTCTGCATTGAGGGCAACAAATGCTATTAGTTTTTTAGGTGTCTTACCTATCCTCACCCCTCCCTTGTGTGCTCTCGCTTTTATCATG
Source organism: Castor canadensis (assembly GCF_047511655.1). NCBI lineage: Eukaryota > Metazoa > Chordata > Mammalia > Rodentia > Castoridae > Castor > Castor canadensis. The sequence continues at coordinate 122,625,547 of NC_133405.1, read as the reverse complement.
TGCTCAAAGTCCAATCCCCTTGTTGTGTTTGCCCTTGATCTAATGTCTGCATGTGAGGGAGAACAGACGATTTTTGGTATTTTGGGCTTCTTACTGTTTTTTTTTTATTCTTGTGCTGGGTGGGGGTACACTGTAGTATTTGCAAAGGTTCTTACAATGTATCAAATACATCATACTTGAATACCGCCCCCCTCCACACACTGCTCTACCCTATCTCCCCTCCCCTGATTCCTGGAATAGTTTCAACTGGTATCATTTTTGCATTTACACATATGTGCATACATTGTTTGCACCATGTTCATCCAACTAAATCCTTTCCCCCTTACCTCCCCCACCCGACTGCCCCAGAACCTGTTCCGCCTTCTTGTTCTCCAATTTTGTAGAAGAAAAAATATAAAAGATAAAACGAGAAATGTGATGTTTTTGCTAGTTTGAGATAAAGATAGCTACACAGGGAGTTCCCTTGTGTTGTTTCCATGCATGTGTATTACAACCCAAATTGGTTCATCTCTTGCAGTCCTCTTCACTCCTCCCTAGTCCTCTTCCCATGGTGGCCCCAACCAGTTTAAAATTTCTATAATAATTCTTGTACATTAAACACATCAACCACATTCAAGTTATTTGTTTTCTTCCCTTGCCCTATTCCTACCTTGCACAGCCTCCCCTTAGTGTGACCCATGTCCCATAATATTGCTGCATTTGTTTCAGGTCTACAATCTGCAAAGCAGAGGGAGAACATGCTGATTTTGGCCTTCTGAGCCAGGCTAACTTCACTTAAGATGATGTTTCCGAATTCCATTCCATTAACCTACAAATGATAAAAAATTTATTCTTCTATGTGGCTAAGTAAAATTCCAGGGTGTATAAAGACCATATTTTCTTAATCCATTCATTGGTAGTGGGGCATCTTGGCTATTTCCATAGCTTAACTATTGTGAATAGTGCTGCAATAAATATGGGTGTGCAGGTGCCTTATTTGTAACCTGACTCAAATTCCTTTGGGTACATCGCTAGGCATGGTATTGCTGGACTGTATGGTAAATCTATTTCTAGTTTTTTTAAGGAGCCATCATACTGTTTTCCATAGTGGTTGTACTAGCTTACATTCCCACCAGCAGTGTATGAGGTTTCTTTTTTCTGCTGACATCTTGCCAACATTTGTTGTTGTTTGTGTTGGTAGTTATTCTAATGGGAGTGAGATGGAATCTTAGTGTGGTTTTGTTTTGGATTTCCTTTATGGCCAGGAATGGTGAGAATTTTTTCATGTGTTTTTTAGCCATCTGGACTTCTTCATTTGATAAAGTTCTGTACAGTTCAGTTGCCCATTTCTTTATTGGGTCGTCGATTTTTTGAGAGTTTAGTTTTTTGAGCTCTCTGTATATTCTGGTTATCAGTCCCTTGTCTGATATATAGTTAGCAAAGATTTTCTCCCATTCTGTGGGTGGCCTCTTCAATTTAGAGACCATTTCTTTTGCTGTGAATAAGCTATTTAATTTCATGTAGTTCCACTGGTTCATCCTTCCTCTTAGTTGCTGAGCTGCTTGTGTTCTGAGGAAGTCCTTGCCTATGCCTATTGCTTCCAGTGTATTCCCTGCTCTTTCTTGTACACTTCTAGGTTTCAGGTCTGAAAATAAGGTCCTTAATCCACTTTGAGTTGATACTTGTACAGGGTGAAAGCATGGATCTAGTTTCAGTTTTCTGCAGGCAAATATCCAGTTTTCCCAGCAAAATTGTTGAAGAGGCTGTCTTTTCGCCATTGTATGTTTTTGGCAACTTTATCAAAAATTAGGTGGGCATAGCTGTGATGATTCATCTCAAGGTTTCTAATCTGTAAAACTGGTTTTCATGTCTGTTTTTGTGCCAGTACCATGCTGTTTTTATTGCTATGGCTCTGTAGTATAGTTTGAAGTGAGGTGTTGTGATACCTACAGTGTTGTTCTTTTTGCTCAGTATTGCCTTGGCTATTTGCCGTCTTTGTGTTTCCAAACAAATTTTAGAGTTAATTTTTCAATTTCTGTGATTAATGTCATTGGGATTTTAATGGGAATTACATTGAACATGTAGATTGCTTTTGGTAGTATAGCCATTTTTACTATGTTGATTCTACCAATCCATGAGCACAGGAGAGCTTTCAACCTTCTGTAGTCTTCTTCGATTTCTATCTTCAACTGTTTGTAGTTTTCCTTGTAGAGGTCATTCACATCCTTTGTTAAGTTTATTCCTAGGTACTTGATTTTTTTTTGAGGCTATTATAAATGGAATTGTCTTCCTATATTCTTTCTCAATCTGTTCATTGTTGGTGTATAGAAAAGCTAATGATTTTTGTAAGTCGATTTTGTATCCTGCTACTTTGCTGAAGCTGTTTATGGGTGTCTAGGAGTTTTTTGGTAGAGTTTTTCAGATCTTTTAGGTATAACATCATGCCATCTTTGAATAGGGATAGTTTGACTTCTTCTTTACCTATTTGTATTCCTTTTATTTCTACTTCTTGCCTAATTGCTCTGGCTAGGAATTCTAGGACTATGTTGAATAGGAGTTGGGAGAGTGGGCACCCTTGTCTCATTCCTCACTTTAGGCAAAATGGTTTCAGCTCTTCCCTGTTACATATGATGTTGGCTATGGGTTTATCATATATACCCTTTGTTATGTTGAGGTACATTCCTTCTATTCCTAGTTTCATCAGAGATTTTATCATGAAATGGTGTTGAATTTTATTGAAGGCTTTTTCTACATCTATTGAGATGATTAGGTGGTTTTTGTCTTTGCTTCTGTTAATATGACATGTTACATTTAATTATTTGTGTATGTTGAACCATCCCTGCATCCCTGGGATGAAGCCAACTTGGTCATGGTGAATGAGCTTTCTGATATGTTGTTGTTGGATTCAATTTGCCATCATTTTATTGAGGATTTTTGCATCAATATTCATTAAGGAGACTGAACTCTAGTTCTCCTTTTTGGATGTGTACTTGTCCAGTTTTGGGATGAGTATAATACTGGCTTCATAGAATGAGTTTGGCAGTGTTCCTTCCCTTTCTATTTAGCTCATTCTTGTTTTTCTAGGAGTTTGAGATGTAGCATTAGGTTGTTTATTTGAGATCTTTCTGTGTTTTTAGTACATGCACTCATGACTATAAACTTTCCTCTTAGGACTGCCTTTGCTGTATCCCAGAGGTGCTGATAAGTTGTGTTTTGATTTATTAAATTCCAGGAACTGTTTTATTTCCTCCCTTACTTCTTCTATGACCCACTGATTGTTAAGCAATGTGTTGTTCAGCCTCCAATTATTTGCATAATTTCTGCTGCTGGATTTGTTATTGAGTCCTAGTTTTATTGCACTGTGATCAGATAGTATGCAGGGGGTTATTTCAATTTTCTAATATTTGTTGAGACTTGCATTGTGCCCTAAGATATGGTCTACTTTGGAGAAAGTTCCATGAGTTACTGAGAAGAATGTATATTGTACTACTGCAAGAATGGAATACTCTGTAGGCATCTGTCATTTCCATTAGGTCTGTGGTATCATTTAGTTTTCAGATTTCTTTGGTGTTTTTTTGTCTGGATGACCTATCTATTGTTGATAGAGGGGTATTAAAGTCTCCCACTACCACTGTGTTTGGGTCTATATGTTGTTTTAAGTCCTTTAGTGTATGTTTAATGAAGCTGGGTATACTGACATTGGGTGCATATGATAATTGTTATTTCCTCTTTATCTCTCTTGACTAATTTAAGTTTGAAGTCCACTTTATCTGATATAAGTATTGATACTCCTGCCTGTTTTCAGGGCCATTGGCTTGGTAGATCATCTTCCAGCCTTTCACCCTAAGCCAGTGTTTGTTTCTATCAATAAGGTGGGTCTCTTGTAAACAACAGATTATCAGGTCTTCCTTTTTAATCCAGTTTGCCAAATGCTGTCTTTTGATCGGGGAGTTGTGTCCATTAACATTCAGTGTTAATATTGGGAGGTATGTGGTTATTCCTGCCATTTAGTTGCTTTTGTTGTTTAAGCATTTGAGTATGTGCAGCCAATTCAATGCTACTCTCTGAGTACTTGTCCGTTCTCATGAGATTTAATACTTACGTCCTTTTGTGGTTATGTTTGTTTGCATCTTCTCTGTGTGGGATTCCTTTCAGAATCTTCTGTAGTGTGGCTTGGTGGTCATATATTGTTTTAGTTTCTGTTTATTGTGGGAGATTTTTATTCCTCATTAATTTGGATGAAAGTTTTGCTGGGTAGTGTATCCTAGGACTGAAATTGTTTACTTTCAGTGCTTGAAATACCTCACACCATGCTCTTTGCTTTTAAGGTTTCTGTTGAGACTTCAATATTCTTTCTCTTTTCTCTGTATATAATGATAGTATGCTGTGGAGAGGTTATATTTTGGTCAAGGCTGTTTCGTGCCCTAGAGGCATCCTGTAACTGAATGGACAACTCTTTCCTGAGATTTGTGAAATTTTCTGCCATCACTTTGTTGAATATATTATGTATCCCTTTGGCTTGCACCTCTTCTCCTTCTTTGATGCCCATGATTGTCAGGTTTACTCTTTTGATGGAGTCACTGAGTTTTTGCATATTCCTTTTGCAGCTTTTGAGTCTTTGGTCTAAGAGTTCTTCTGTTTTTTTCTTTAATATCTATTTTGTCTTCAGGCCCTGAGATTCTGTCTTCCACTTGTTCTAGTCTGCTGCAGTGGCTTTCTCCTATATTTTTTATTTGCTTTAAGGAATGTTTTATTTCCAGGGTTTCTGTATGATTCTTTTTTCTGAGGTTTTCCATATCTTTGTTAAATTCCTCTTTCATACCTTGTGTTGTCTTATTTCATATATCTTTTATAGTATCGTTTGTTTCACTTCAGAGTTTGTTGAAGTCCTCTCTATGAGTTCATTTAGTTGTTTCCGTTTCTTCTCAAGTTTTTTATTTGTGCTGTCTTGATATTGTTTGAGTTCATCTTGTACTTTTTGTTTTACCGTGTCTTTTAGATTCCCCATGACTATTTCAGTGATCTCATTCATAATTTCCTCTTTGAGAGATTTATTGTGGACATCATTTGCCTTATTTTTCATAATTAGCATCATTCTGTTGGGTCAGGAACTGAGTATTCATTTTCTTCATTTCCCACTAAATCCTCTATTGAATAGTTGGCCTTTTGGTCAGTAGAATTTCCTGGCCTCCTCCTTCTCCCAGTGCTTCTATGATATGCTGTGTGCCTATGTTATTGAGTGGCTATTTGGGGATTTTAATCACCTGTTTTCTTTCCCTTGACTCAATTACTGTACTACGACTGGCTTAGTTGTTAACTAGGTTGATGTGCTATTTCTGTTCTCTGACTAGGCAGTATAAATTAGCAATAACAAATTCACTAATTCGTTGCCAGACCAGTTATTTACAAAATATATAGGAGGCCCCTTGGTAATATTACCTACAAGCTCTGGAGATAGTGGGGAGGATAATGGTTGTTTGTATAGAGGTGGATACTTAGGTATTGAAAGAGCTGATGCTGGAAGGGGCAGAAAGGGTAGATGGGGGAGAGGAAGGGGTTTGAGGCATAGAGTTTCTAGGGTACTAAGTCCCTAGTGTGTGTTGAGGTATAGTTCAGTCATTGTGGAAGAGAATACTATTGTCAGTGATTGCCAGGGGATAGTTGTCATGCAGAGACTATAGTTCTTTTTATCATTTCTTTGAAATATGAACATTTTCATACTATCCAAGGAATCAATTCATTGGTATATCCATTATTAATTTCATCACATATTATATCAGCCCCATCCTTTCTGAAAACTTTTATAAGACCATCTGATAAGCAATATCTACCTCTAATGAATTTTAATAACCATTTTCCATGAAGGACAGTACTTACAATATTTATATCATTTCCCAACCTATTCTGTACAAAATCTGAAGGTGTTCAATTAATAAACTTTCATGTCTAAAATAAGACAACTCATATCATTTAAATTTATCTGCCCTAAAACAGTTTTACTTGAAACTTAGTTTACCATTGCTATCATATTTAGATATTTATGTGTTAGCACTAAAAAAATACATGTTGAACTTTACACTTATGATTTAGATAAGGCAAAGTTATTTTTGGGCACTATTTTTCATATCAGCCTAAGCCATAAAGAAATTGATTTAGGATAACTCCTTCAATAATAAGATTTTTTCTGATTTATCACATATCTAATTAATTATCATATCTCATTCATTTATCATTGATGTGGTATCTCAATATATCAGTTTTATATGATGAGATTTTAGTAGCACATGTAGAAAACTAAATAAATATTAATCACATTGGCTGCTTCACAAAATATCTCAGAGTAGAATATTGGATATGCCAGAAAAAAATAAATCTTAAGATCATATAAAGTATTACTTGATGGTCTAAAATCTTTGAAGAAAAGAAAAATCTATGGCTAAACATGTTCTACACCACTGGAGAATGATGTTTCAAAGAGTAAATTGGTTGGTTCAGAGGAAATGCTGAATGGAATTTTTTACCAAATAGATTTTTGCTGTCATGTACAGGGCTTCTATATTTTGAGATATTTAACTATAACTGGTGCCATGCTAGGGCTAGTAGTTGAAGGGTTTATATACCTGTGCTAATCCCAGTCCAACCTCAGAGACTCCTAATTTTGTGAAGAAAAAGAAGAAATGGCCCAGACCACAAGTTTTCCATGCTTAAGAGGCCAGGGCCAATGACCTCCATTAATAGAGTCACGGCCTATTGTTTACTCAGAAACCTAACTCTGTAGGTGTTCATGGCAAACCATAGTTTCTTAAGCCTTTAGATAGACCTAAGTGAAAAATGTGTCTTCCTGTGCAAATCCTAGAAGCAAGAACACAGCAACCAGCTGAACTTCACATGGACAAAACCTCTTCATTGCCTTACCTAGCAGGGGAAAACTGAGGAAATACACATGCACAAAACCCCTGTGGACAGTGATGACAAAACTGAGGTATGAGATTTCTGGCAAATATGCCTCTCTCAATCTAGTACCTGTGCTCTGATTCATGTGACTCAGGAGTATACTGAAAGCATATTCATGATTTTACCAAAAATCCTACCACTTGACTACCCTGTACACTTTGGATCATATGACTGAGATAGATCATGGGCCCCATGGGATATAACCACTAAACAACTAACCATTAGGACACTGTGTCTAATTACACTACCAATACAACTGATAATAAAAATACTATGAGGTATGGCTAAGGTCTCTCTTAAGGAGATTAGGTAGAGAAAAGCTTTCTGGTGTTGAAAGAATGATCTAGGTCCAGAACAAGCTCTCTCATTAGCTTAAAAAATTATGAAACATACATACAATTTTTAAAATACCATGTCTATACCTAAATTTTGCAAAAGTCAATATTTTGTCATATTTGATTTGAAGCTCATTTTTTTAAGAATTTAAAGATTAAACACAAGCTAAAATTTTCCTACCTTATCTTATTTACCTTCATATACTCTGAGGGAAACTACTGTCCTGAAGTTGGCATGTGTCTTTCTCAGGTATACTTTCTACTTCTTCTATGTATTCCTGTGCCTATAAATAATACATAGTATTATTGTTTGTGTTCTAAGTTTTACTCAAGTGATGTCATGCCATATTAATTCTTTTGAAAGAATTCTTAATGAAATTTTCAAAACTCATTTATATACACCTAGTACATCCATTTAAATTGCTGGATAGCATGCCATAATATGGCTATGTGGCAATTTATTTGTCTATTACTCTATGGAGATACATATCCATATATCTATATCTATCTATAATATAATTGTAAGTTTGTGGGTTTTGTTATTACAAACAATGCTATATTGAACATTCTTGCACAGATCCCTTCATGCATGTATACAGGGGTTTAAGGCACATACAAGACAAATACTCAAATGAAATAGGCCAAAATGACTTTGCCAGTCATGTAGGAAACAGCTTATATTTCTTTTGATTAATTGCTACCCCATGGTAGATTTAAATATTTTGAGTATTGCCCCCAGAGTACAAACATGGAACTGCAATTGCTTGGTTATAAAGAATGCATGGCTTCATCTTTACTACATATTTCCCATAGCTCTTTAAAGAGGTTAAGTTAATTTTCACTTCTACTAGTAGTTTAATATGCACATTCCTATTTTTCCCAAAAAACATACTGTTATTCTTTCTAACTTTCCCTGGTCTAATGAGTATGAAATGGTTATCTTACGATATTAATTTGCAGTTTTCTGATTACTAGTTAGGCAAACCTGTTCACCATTCAGAGCTCTTTCTTTGTACATTGTCTGTTCCAAGCCTTTACTCCATTTTCTATAGGGCAGTCTCTTTTCCTAGTTTATTTTTAAATGCCCTGTATTTATTCTGCACATTAATTCCTTGTCAACTGTATGGCTTGCTACCATCTTTTTTATGTCTGTGGATTATTTCATTTTCTTTGTGGTGCCTCTTATTCTATAGAATGCCACCATTTTTTTACACTATGAATTTGGATATACCCTTTAATCTCTCAACATCTTTATGTAGTCATTTATAAACTGAGGACAATAAAGCCTTCTTCACAAGATTATTGTGAATAAAAATAATGGGATCATAGATGAACTGGACAGGGAAATATGCAATAAATAAATAATTTTCTGCCTATGGTACTACCCTCAGACAAAAGGGGAAACAAGAGTCACTACCTTGCAAAAATTTTCACCAAGTTAAGAGGAGTCAAAAATGAAAGCATTTGGAGCTTGAACTGAAGCATGAATTGACTGGATTATATAAATTCATGCAAATATTTATTTACACTTTCCTATGTGCCAGGCATAAAAATAGAGTTGAAAGTGAAACAGACTAATGATTATCTAGTGGAGGAAAGACAGACAAGGAAACAAATTATTATTTACTATGTCAGAATGAAGAAAACAGCATTTAGGGGGATTAAAAATGATAGAAAGGTACAACTTCAGATTGGGTGGTCAGAAAATCCCCATCATGGAGGTGACTAGAACAGAAACCCAGAGATACTGAAGGTTGGAACTGTGTGAAAGCAGTATGCACAAAGGCCCTAAGACCCAACATACTTGTCAGTCAAAAAGAACAAGGACAGTGTGAGGAAAGGAAAAAAGCAAGAAAAATAGTAAGAGGGGGATCTATGGGCCAGATAATCACCTTGGAAGGCACAACAAGGTTGACCCATCTCACCGACAGAAATAAGCATAGGCTTAGGATGAAAGGCTGGAAGAAGATTTACCAAGCCAATGGCCCCCCAAAACAGGCAGGAGTAGCAATACTTATCTCTGACAAAGTATACTTCAAACCTACATTGATCAAACGAGATAAAGAAGGACATTCCATACTAATAAAAGGGGAAATAGACCAAAAGCAAATAATAATTATCAACCTATATGCACCCAATATCAACACACCCAATTTCATCAAACATACCCTGAAAAACCTAAAAGCATATATTAACTCCAACAGAGTGGTTGTGGGAGACGTTAACACCCCATTATCATCAATAGGTCATCCAACAAAAAATCAATAAATAAATTCAAGATCTAAAATATACAATAGATCAAATGGACCTACTTGATGTCTATAGAATATTTCATCCAACTTCTACACAATATACATTCTTCTCAGCAGCCCATGGAACCTTCTCCAAAATAGATCATATCCTAGGGCACAAAGCAAGTCTCAGCAAATATAAGAAAATAGAAATTATATCATGCATTCTATCTGATCACAATGCAATAAAACTAGAACTCAAAAACAAAAGTAAAGACAAAAAAACATGCAAACAGCTGGAAACTGAATAACTCATTGCTTGATGAACAATGGGTCATTGATGAAATAAAAGAGGAAATTAAAAAGGTCCTGGAAGTCAATGAAAATGAAAACACAACCTACCAGAACCTATGGGACACAGCAAAGGCAGTCCTGAGAGGAAAGTTTATAGCCATGAATGCCTATATTAAAAAGACTGAAAGATCCCAAATCAATGACCTAATGATATATCTCAAACTCCTAGAAAAACAAGAACAAGCAAATCACAAAACAAATAGGAGAGAAATAATAAAAATAAGAGCTGAAATCAACGAAAAAGAAACCAAAAAACCATACAAAGAATTAATGAAACAAAAAGTTGGTTCTTTGAAAAAATAAACAAGATCGACAGATCCCTGGCAAAGCTGACAAAAATGAGGAGAGAAAAAACCTAAATTAGTAGAATCAGGAATGCAAAAGGGAAGATAACAACAAACACCATGGAAGTCCATGAAATCATCAGAGACTACTTTAAGAACCTATATTCAAATAAATTTGAAAATCTTAAAGAAATGGACAGATTGCTAGATACATAAGATCATCCAAAACTGAACCAAGAGGAAATTAATCACCTGAATAGATCTATAACACAAAATGAAATTGAAGCAGCAATCAAGAGTCTCCCTAAAAAGAAAAGTCCAGGACCTGATGGATTCTCTGCTGAATTCTATCAGACCTTTAAACAAGAACTGATACCAAGCCTCCTTAAACTGTTCCACGAACTAGAAAGAGAAGGAAAATTGACGAACACATTTTATAAAGCCAGTATTACACTTATCCCAAAACCAGGCAAAGACACCTCCAAAAGGAGAACTATAGGCCAATCTCTTTAATGAACACTGATGCAAAAATCCTCAACAAAATAATGGCAAACCGAATTCAACAACACATCAAAAAGAGTTTTCACCATGACCAAGTAGGCTTCATCCCAGGAATGCAGGGGTGGTTCAACATACGAAAATCAATAAACATAATAAACCACATTAACAGAAGCAAAGACAAAAACCACTTGATCATCTCAATAGATGCAGAAAAAGCCTTTGATAAGGTCCAATACCATTTCATGATAAAAGCTCTAAGAAAACTAGGAATAGAAAGAAAGTTCCTCAACATTATAAAAGCTCTGTATGACAAACCTACAGCCAGTATTATACTTAATGGAGAAAAACTGAAACCATTCCCTCTAAAATCAGGAACTACACAAGGATGCCCACTATCTCCACTCCTATTCAACATAGTACTGGAATTCCTAGCCAGAGCAATTAGACAAGAAGAAGGAATAAAAGGAATACAAATAGGTAAAGAAACTGTCAAAATATCCCAGACGACATGATCCTATACCTTAAAGACCCCAAAAACTCTACTCAGAAGCTCCTGGACACCATCAATAGCTATAGCAAGGGAGCAGGAAATAAAATCAACATAGAAAAATCATTAGCATTTCTATACACTAACAATGAGCAAACGGAAAAAGAATGTATGAAAACAATTCCATTTACAATAGCCTCAAAAAAAATCAAATACCTAGGTGTAAACCTAACAAAAGATGTGAAAGACCTCTACAAGGAAAACAATAAACATGTGAAGAAAGAGATTGAGGAAGACTATAGAAAGTGGAGAGATCTTCCATGCTCATGGATTGGTAGAATCAACATAGTAAAAATGTCTATACTCCCAAAGTAATCTACATGTTTAATGCAATTCCCATCAAAATTCCAATGACATTCATTAAAGAGATTGAAAAATCTACCGTTAAATTTATATGGAAACACAAGAGGCCACGAATAGCCAAGGCAATACTCAGTCAAAAGAACAATTCTGGAGGTATCACAATACCTGACTTCAAACTATATTACAAAGCAATAACAGTAAAAACAGCATGGTACTGGAACAAAAGCAGACAAGAAGACCAGTGGAACAGAATAGAGGACCCATATATGAAGCCACACAACTATAACCAACTTGTCTTTGACAAAAAGCTAAGAATATATGATGGAGAAAAAGCAGCCTCTTCAACAAAAACTGCTGGGAAAACTGGTTAGCAGTCTGCAAAAAATTGAAACTAGATTTATGTGTATCACCCTATACCAAGATTAACTCAAAATGGATCGAGGATCTTAATATCTGACCACAAACTCTAAAGTTGATACAAGAAAGAGTAGGAAATACTCTGGAGTTAGTAGGTATAGGTAAGAACTTTCTCAATGGAACCCCAGCAGCACAGCAACTAAGAGATAGCATAGATAAATGGGACTTCATAAAACTAAAAAGTTTCTGCTCAACAAAAGAAATGGTCTCTAAATTGAAGAGACCAACCACAGAGTGGGAGAAAATATTTGCCAGCTACTCATCAGACAAAGGACTGATAACCAGAATATATAGAGAACTTAAAAAACTAAATTCTCCCAAAACTAATGAACCAATAAAGAAATGGGCAAGTGAACTAAACAGAACTTTCTCAAAAGAAGAAATTCAAATGGCCAAAAAACATGAAAGGATGCTCACCATCTCTAGCAATAAAGGAAATACAAATTAAAACCACACTAAGATTCCACCTCACCCCTGTTAGAATAGCCATCATCAGCAACACCACCAACAACAGGTGTTGGCGAGGATGCGGGGAAAAAGGAACCCTCTTACACTGCTAGTGGGAATGTAAACTAATACAACCACTCTGGAAAAAAATTTGGAGGCTACTTAAAAAGCTAAACATTGATCTACCATATGATCCAGCAATACCACTCTTGGGGATATACCCAAAAGACTGTGACTCAGGTTACTCCAGTGGCACCTGCACACCCATGTTTATTGCAGCACTATTCACAATAGCCAAGTTATGGAAACATCCAAGATGCCCCACTACTGACGAATGCATCAAGGAAATGTGGTATCTATACACAATGGAATTTTATGCAGCCATGAAGAAGAACGAAATGTTATCATTCACTGGTAAATGGATGGAATTGGAGAACATCATTCTGAGTGAGCTTAGCCTGGCCCAAAAGACCAAAAATCGTATGTTCTCCCTCATATGCAGACATTAGATCAAGGGCAAACACAACAATGGGATGGGACTTTGAGCACATGATAAAAGCAAGAGCACACAAGGGAGGGGTGAGGCTAGGTAAGACACCTAAAAAATTAGCTAGCATTTATTGCCCTTAACGCAGAGAAACTAAAGCAGATACCTTAAAAGAAACTGAGGCCAATAGGAAAAGGGGAACAGGAACTAGAGAAAAGGTGAGATCAAAAAGAATTAACCTAGAAGGTAACACACACGCATAGGAAATCAATGTGAGTCAATGCCCTGTATAGCTATCCTTATCTCAACCAGCAAAACCCCTTGTTCCTTCCTATTATTGCTTATACTCTCTCTATAACAAAATTAGAGATAAGGGCAAAATAGTTTCCGCCAGGTATCGAGGGAGTGTGGGGCAGAGGGAGGGGGTGGGGTGGGGGGAAAGGGAGGGGGTGGGGGCAGGGGGGAGAAATGACCCAAGCATTGTAATAAAAAATTTTAAAAAAAGATTGCCTTTGTTACTTTGAAACTTTATAAAGCCATTTCTAGTAATTTCCCCATGAGTTATAACAATACATTACTTTCAAAGTGAACTGAAATCTCAAATGCAGCAAATGGTGTTATTTCTATTTACTCTTTCTGGACAATCCATAAACATAAGAAATAGTGGCAAAAACAAGTGACAAAACAACAGTGCTGACCTTGTTTATTTCTCATTTGTTCTAACCAGTTTGTGCATTTTTCTTTGGTTTAAAGAAGTCAAGGCTTATTTAGGATATTTACTACATGTAATTTTTTAAGTTTCAAATGGTTTGGGTAAAAGCAGATGTGTCCCCATATTTTTTGAGCATCATTACTTAATGACAGAGAGAGATCATAACTGAACTTCCTTCTCAAGAAATTCTGGTTGTCTGATAATGAATTTTTCCCAATTCTCTCTCAATTTCCAAGATGTTCTAATTGATTTTTCTCTCTATTGTTTAGAATCTAAGTCTATTTAATTAATGGGTTTCTTTTACACAAATAGAAAAACTCAGCATGACCAAAGTCAGACTAGTCAACAACTCAGCTCTTCCCTGTCTCTCAGCTGCAATACCTTACTAAGTCTGATTCCCTGGCCTGCCTGCTAGTGTACAAGCACTTCATATTGGGTTCAGAAAGTTTCTCCCTCTGCACTGAAGTCACTGGTTGTATCTCTTAATAAGTTATTGCTAATGCAGATTTTCCCGAATTTTGATGTGAAAATGAATCAGCTGAAGATCATGCTAAAATGCAGATTTAGATTTAGCACATCTGGGGGTGGGGCCAAGCACTGTACATTTCCCAGGTGATGCTGATGTTTGGTATCTGAGGATAACACTTGAGTATCAAGGTCCTAGGCTAAAGGCAATTATAGCTTTAAACATTTTTAAAATACATGCATAAATTTTCAGATATGAAGTATGTTGATATTGGTCATGTTTTACCAGAGAAACAGAATCAACAGGAGGCTTTATATTTGTATAAGTAAATATATTACACATAGGGATTTATTAAAAGAAGTTGGCTGAGAAGTCCCATAATCTATCTTCTTTAAGCTGGAAAGCCAAGAAAGTCAGTGGTGTAGTTCGAGTTCAATTCTTAAGGCCTGAGAACCAGGGGAATAAGTCCTAGTTCTAATGTAGGAGAAGCAAGAAATCTCTCTTTCTCTGCCTTTTGGTTCTATTTTGTCCTATTTTCACTCAACTGATTGAATGAGGCCCACATATCTTGAGGAGAATAATTTGCTTTACTCCGTCTACTGATTCAAATGCTGACCTCTTTCAGAAATATACTCACAGACATACCCAGAAATGTTTCATCAAATCCTCCAGACAACTGTTAGTCAACACACAAAAATAACCATCACAATTTTATATAAATATACATGTATATATGAAAATACATTTATTAACATATAAATTATATAAATTGATACACATATTTGGAATATATTTTAAATAGTTAATAATTATGAATAAATAAGTGTCACATTGCTTGTGTAAAAATTAGAAGCAGGATTTTAAAAATTTATTATTATTATTTTGAGATGAGATCTTGCTATGTTGCGCTAGCCTCTAACTCAAGATTCTCTTGCCTCATCCTCCCAAATGCTGGGATTACAGGTGCATGCCACTAAGCCTGCATCCATGATTTTTCTTTGAGCATCCTTATTTAGTTAGAGAGAGGGATAGAATCTAAAGATTTTTTAGTTGAAAATTTATCTAAATATTTTGAGTTGAAAGTTTATTTAGATAAACTAAATAAACTATGGGTGTACAATTATTCACTTCCATGAATTGAAAACCTGAATAGTAATTTCCCCTCATATGAGCTCTTTTTAGGAAAGGGGAAATTTTTTATTTGTTTTTGGAAGAATCTCAAGGCCAAAATCTCACAATGAGAATGGTTCTTACACAGTCTTCAGCCATGATTCTCAAACTGCACTCTCAGAAAGCTTCAGAATACCTAGGAACTTGTTAAAACTCGAAATTTCAGCCCACCCCAGGCGTACTAAATCACAAATGCTGTTCACAGGGCCCAGTGTTTGAACAAGCCTTCCAAGTAATTCTGAATCTGGAGAGCCAGTTTTATAGGACAAGTTCCTTTATTTCCATTTCTACATGAAACACATCCATATGATTTTTCTTAAATGCACTGCATAGGACGGATTTTACAAAAGCCCTACAACCCCTATAAACTCCATTTGCTTAATGCTTTGCACATATTAATAAATTAATAAAAACAAACCTGGCATAAGGAGGGAAGATAGATATAATCTTCCTGACAAATTATAATATTTCTTCCTTCTTTACTAATTCAACTATTAGTTATTCATTGCATGAAGAAGGAATCCCAAAATGTGACACAGATATTAACATTTAAAATTTTAGGCAATTTATAGCAAGCTCTCAGGAGGCCAGCTTGATATTGCTTTGAGGGTCACTTCTCAATTTCTTATACAAAGAATATCTATGCATTGTTCTTTTCTCATCTCAAAGTTTATTCCTCTTGGGAAGAATCCATTTGATCCATCTCTTCTATATAATTGACTATTTATATGCAGCTATTACTGGCAAACTTTACCCTCTGGAGGTTCACTAACCATGCCTAGGCCCAATTTGGGGCTACTTTCACGATGAAATATCACCAGATAAGAATCTAACTAGAGAACAACTCCAGGCTGGTTTTCTTAAGCCTCCTATGGAAAAATATCAGTAGGTCCATGTTTAGTCCTGGGACTCACCAAAAAGAAAAGGAAGGAAGGAAGGATAGAAGAAAGGGATGGAAGAAAAGGAGGGAGGGAGGGAGAAAGGAACCCCTTACAACCGGTAAAACCTAATAAATGTATAAATGGGAGTGTTCTCCTGAGTTTACATCATCACATTTAGTGCTGGCAGTGATCTTGGAAATAGCTAGAAATAGTTTCATGTTAGCATTTGGGATTCAAATCTGGAACATTTCAACATCAACTGCACTTCATAAATGACCAATACCTCTGCACTGCTTTTTAATCTGAATGTTTTACGAAAATTATATTGGGCCTAACTTTTGTAAACCTTAAGCATGTTTATCTTCTATATATCTACTATTAAAATTTACCTTCTGAGAATTGACTTATTAGTTAATGAAAAGAATAAATTAATCTAAGCTTTTATAAGAACATAAAATATACTAAGGAATTTGAACAAAATATTAATAAATTTATGATGACTAGTTTTATATTATTTTTACATGTATTTTTATACTTTTAATCAACACATTAAAACCATATATGCTTAAAGGGTACTACACAGTATTTTGATACATGTACATATTGTATAATGTCCAAACAGGATAAACATATCTGTTTCCTGAAACTTCATTTCTTTGTGGTGAAAGCCATCATCTTTTTCTGTCAACTTGGCTTGACCATGGTGTCCAGCTATTTGGTCAAACATTATTCTTGATGTTTCTGTGAAGATGTTTTTTCGATGAGATTAACATTTAAAACTGTGGACTTTGAGTAAAGCAGATTACTCTCCATAATATGGGTGAGCCTCATTTCATCAATTGAAGGTCTCAAGAGAACTAAGACTGACTTCCTTGGAGTAAAAAAGAATTCAGTGAGCACACACCCTGTGTATCAAAACTGTGACTCTTCCCTGAGTCTCCACCTTGCCTCCCTGCCCTATCAGATTTTGGATTTATCAAGTGGCCACAACTATGAGCTAACTCCTTAAAAAATCCATCTCTCTCTCTTTCTCTAGAGAATCCTGACACAAAACTGCTCAAGGATCATTTTTAAAAGGTAAACTCCTATCTCTCATACAGATATAAAATGTTCAGGGTCAATTTTTTTAATTAATTCATTAATTACTGGGGAAACCAATAAGATATTAACAGCAGGTTCAACAGAACCTGACTTATAAACAGAGACTTATAAAATAATTAAAAAACAAAAAACACAGAGCCCCTATAGAGGGAGGAAACTGAGAACGTGTGCTAGACAATGCCTTGATTTTCATTGAAAATACCCACTTCAGGGACTTTTACATTTTTTCTATTTTATTAGCGTATATTAATTATACAAAGGGATTTCATTATGGTACCTCCATAAATGCATAGAATGTACTTTAAGCAAATTTTCCCCTTTATTACTCTCCTCCATTTTTAAAATAACTTGATGTGTTTCACTATTGTATTTTCATGCATGCATATGAAGTATCTTGATTATATTCACTCTCTCTTTGCCCTTTCCTTTCACTTTCACCCTTAACGCTCCTGCAATAGCCAAAAAAGCAATCACCCTAGGTAGGTATCCATCATGAATGGATAAAGAAAATTATGTATCTGTATGTATATAATTTATATATATATAATTAATATACATATAATAACATATAATTTTATATATATACATACACACACACATACATAATGGTGTATTTTTTGGCTTTGAAGATCAGTTAGAGATGAATCAACTTGGGTTGTAACACATTTGTACATGAAAGCAATGCTAGGAATCTCTCTGTATAGCTATCCTTAACTCAACTAGCAAAAACGCTTTGTCTTCCTTATTATGCTTATGTCTTCTCTTCAACAAAATTAGAGATAAGGGCAGAACAAGTTCTGTCTGGAAGGGGGGGCCAAGGGGGAGAAATGACCCAAACAATGTAAACACATGTGAATAAATGAATAATAAAAAATTTTTTTTAAAAGAAGAATGAAATTATGTTGTTTGTAGGAAATGGATGGGAGTGGAAATCACCACGTTAAGTGAGATAAACCAGACTGAGAAAGACAAATATCACATGTTCTCTCTTGTATGCGGAATCTAAAGCTAAAAACAAAAGAATGATATTTGTGTAAAATGGGTCTTTCACATTTAACTGCACAAAATATAGATTTCCAGTGATAATAGAGGAGATAACATTCAAATAAGAAAAAAACCCTTTACCCTAAACAAAGTTCTTACGTAGGAATTTGTACATTTGACTCTGGAGTTGTGAAGGCATTTCAAGGTCAGTAAATCCTTCCTGAAATCCCTAAAATCACACTCCAGAATACTAAGTGCCGCTTCTAGAAGAAGGCCCAAGCTGTGGGCTGCATTTAGTATTGGTATATGCATATACACACATATGTGTGTTTATACATACACACACAAAGATGATGTCAGCAACAAATTATATGTATATGGGACTTAATGAAAAGCAATCTGCAAAATTCACCTGACGTTATCACTTAAGGGAAAACATGCCCTCTAAAGCAGTCACCATTATGCTTATTTACTGATTCATGGGCAAAACCCCTCCCATCAAGAATTTCTTCCCAGAAGAAGAAATTAGCCTTTAAAAATAAAATAGACTTTATCTGTCTGGCATATAATCAGCATGGGCCAGTCTGAAGAGAGGGAGATAAATGCACAAAATGGATCTGTAAGGACATCCCCTCTCCTTAGTGTCCTGATACTTAATTTCTTGGTTTTGTACCCACTGCTGCCAAGAAAACGGTCTCCCTTTTTCCTTGGCACTAAAAGAAATTACCATCAGTTCATTCAAGACCACTCTAGCTATAAAAGATGGGGAACTGGATTTTTATCTTCCTGACACATGTTGTTTTAGTTCTTAGTGAAATAAATGGTTTCTATATTGCACATCATTATTCATATGCTGAATTTTTTTTCCTGAAACATCTGAAAAGGGATTTGTACTTTGGATCATCCCTTACCATTTTGATTTTTCTTTATATTGAGGGAATTCCACATGTAAAAAATTTCATAAATGTTCAGCATTAAGCCTATAAGGAGAGAAGGGGAAAAAGTCCTTCATTCTGTCCCTTGGAAGTTCAAATTAAGGAAATAATGCATGGTTTCCATATCAAGTAGAAGCTTCAAGAGCTGACTCTCCATTAAAAAAATTAAATGTTCCTAAAACTGATAGACTATGCCTCTTCTCAGAAAAGTTCAGGCTTTGTTTATAACTAAAAATGCACGGGATTTAATTTTGTAGAATATTTGTTGGCCATTAAGTACAATTCAGGTCAGATTCCTAATGAAATTTTAAATACTGTCTAGGACTGCATAACATAAGAGGGATTGGAAATTCATCAAATAGTTCAGAAAAAAGGCCAAAGATAGAAACAGGCTTGTAAAATGAGATCTTTGCTGATAAACAGAATTGAAATGGAGGAACAATTTAATAAACAACTTCAATTGCTAAAAATGACAATGAGCAAACGAAATAGTGACTCCATTTGAAATGTATACCAACTAAAATAACAGCATTAAACTGCAAATAAATGGATCAGATTAGACATAAAGGGTATTTTTCCTCCCCCAGAAAGGTGGTAAAACCTTAACATATACTGTAGAAGAATGATGAGTTTTTCTAAAGATTCACTGGCACATTCATCCAGCAAATCTGCCCCTGTCACAGTTCTCTCCTCACCTCCTCCCTCTCTCCTTATTACTTAACTCTGTTCCTCGTCTTGCTCTGCCCTAAATCTCCAGACATATTTCTACTTCAGAGCCTCACACTTGCTGTTCCTTCTGCTTGAAAATCTCTTCCTGTAGGAAGATGACTTTGAGTCATTCTCTGTCCTCCCATGAGCCTTTCTCTAAAACTACCATCTCAGTGAAACCTTCCCTGGCCATGCTACCTTTCAACAGCTTCCATTACTTTCTCTTGATTATTTAGCTGTCATAGCACGTGATCACCACCTAACATATAAATAGTATTCCACTCTGCTGGTGAGAATGCAAGCTAGTGCAACCACTCTGGAAAAAAATTTGGAGGCTTCTTAAAAATCTAAACATAGATCTGCCATATGATCCAGCAATACCACTCCTGGGGACATATTCAAAGGAATGTAAAACAGGTTACTCCAGAGGCACCTGCACACCCATGTTTATTGCAGCGCTATTCACAATAGCCAAGTTATGGAAACAACCAAGATGCCCCACTACACTACTGATGAGTGGATCAAGAAAATGTGGTATTTATACACAATGGAATTTTACTCAGCCATGAAGAAGAATGAAATCTTATCATTTGCAAGTAAATGGATGGAACTGGAGAACATCATCCTGAGCGAGATTAGCCAGGCTCAGAAGACCAAAAATCGTATGTTCTCCCTCATATGTGGACTTTAGATCTAGGGCAAATACAGCAATGTGGTTGGACTTGGATCACATGACAAGGGGAGAACACACACTGGAGGTATGGGGATAGGTAGTAAACCCAAAACATGAAAGCTTTTGATGTCCCCACTCCAGAAGAACTAATACAGAAACCTTAAAGCGACAGAGGTCAACATGAGAAGTGGATCAGGAACCAATGTAAAAATCAGTTAGAGATAAATCACCTTGGGTTGTAACACATGTGTACATGAAAGCAATGCGAGGAATCTCTCCATACACCTATCCTTAACTCAACTAGCAAAAATGCTTTGTCTTCCTTATTATGCTTATGTTTTCTCTTCAACAAAATTAGAGATAAGGGCAGAACAGGTTCTGCCTGGAAACGAGGGGGGTAGGGGTAGAAGGTGGAGGTGGGGGGGGCAGGGGGGAGAAATGACTTAAACAATGTATGCGCATGTGAATAAATGAATAAAAAATGAATGAAAATAAATAAATAAATAGTATTCCACTGTACAAAGGTAGCAAGGATTTTTTAGCCATTCATCTAGTGAGGAAATTTGGATTATTTCTGTTTTTCTTTTGCTACTACAAAGTTTCTATGAATATTCCTGAGTAGTTTTGACTGTTACATCTTCATTTAACTAGAATAACTACCTAGAAGCAGAACTATAAGTATAAGATTATATACATATTTATAGAAACCACTAAAGGAGTCTCTTATATTTTGTTGTATATGGGTTAATGTTGCATGTAGGTTGAGGGTGGGGCTAGTAGGGGATCAACTGTTCACTTCTGTGCTACTTCCACCTCATAAACTTCCCCTCTGTGTACTCAAAGCCACTGCTAACTGCAGAGCATTTTACTCCATGGGCTAGGCAAGTTCCCACTTGCTGCCCAGGCCCACAATTTGTGTCCCCAGGGGCAACACATGTGCAACCCTTGGGATGTCCTTCAAATGCATCTTATGGGGGAGAGCCAACAGAGCACCGAGTTCTGCACTGAAGAACTCAGGTGCTCTGTAGAGAGGTCTCAGCTCTTTCAGACCCTGACCAGAAGTTCGTCACCCTGTGGAAGGGAGAAGCTAGGAGATATAGTATGATCCCTGGGTCCTATACTGAGAACTCTCAATCCCACCTGGCCCCAAGCACCCACAGCCAGAAGATAGCTCCTGGATGCTGAGTACTCCGTCAGCCACAGGCTTGATGCTGTTTCTGCAGTGACTCTCAGGCAATAGGACTTGCTCTCACCATAGAGGATAAGGCCACTCGTCACCACACCCTTCACTGCACAAGCTTCTCAGTAGGTCCACAATCTAACTCTCAATTTGATTGAATCTTCCCTGTTAGCCTTGTTTTTCCTTCTTTCTAGTTGCTTTGGATTTATTTTTCTATTACTTTTCTAGTTTCATAAGATGGAAGCATAGGTTACTAATTTTATATCTTCTTTCTTTTCTAATATAAGCATTAAATGCTATACATTTCTTTCTAACTACAAGTAATATAAGTTGTGTTTTAATTTTTATTTAGTTTAAAATATTTTCTAACTTCTCTTGAAACTTCCTTTTTGACTCATGGAGTATTTAGTAGTATGTTGTTTAAATTCTAAGTGACTGGAGATTTCTGTTGTTTTTTCTATTTCAATTCCTTTATGGTCAGAGAATATGCTACATACTTTTAATGATTTCATTGTTTTTACATTTGCCAAGTTTTGTTTTATACCCCATGATAATGTCTTACACGTGTAATTGAAAAGAAAGTGCATTCTGCTGTTGAGTGGTGGAGTGTTCTATTATTATATATACTTAATTTATGATTTTGTACAGTCTTGTACACTTTTGTTGATTTTCTTTTTATGAGTTCCATCAATTACCTGGAGAACAGTATTGAGGCCTTCAACTGTAACTGTAGTTTGCTTTTAGTTTTTTGCATTTTTTTATTCTGCCCCTCTTTTTTATTTTCTTTTAGGTTATTTGGACATTTCTTAATATTGCATTTCAAATTTTGAAAATGGGTTTTTCAAAATTTTGAAAAAGGAGTTTTACGTCTCCTTTTATGTTTTTTAACTGATTGCTCTAGGAATTACAATATATACATTGAACATTTTATTATATATTTAGAATCAGTAGTTTATCACTTTAAGTGGTATGGAGAAACCTTTCCAATGCATAAATCCCTTCACTCATCCTCCTTTATGACTTATGTATAACACTAACCAACACTGAAAGTCTATTAGCATAATTTTTGCTTTCAATTATACTTAAGTCAATAAGACAAAATTGTCTAATATATTTACTCAGTTATTTATAATTTCTCTTTCTATTCATTCCTAATGATCCAAGTTTCTTTCCAGTTACCATTATCTCTGCAAATTTCCTCTTAGCTATTCTTTTAGCAAGGTCTACTAGCAACAAATTATTTTAGTTTTTCTTCATCTGAGATCTTTATTTATGAAGGACTATTTTTACTTGATATAGAATTCTGGACTTACATTTCTTCTAGTGTATCATTTTGAAAGTGCCATTCTAATTCCTTCTGCTAGCCATGGTTTCTGATGAGAAATCAGCTCTCACTTGAATCATTTTTCCATGATAACTAGAGTGACATTTTTGTCCTCTGGTTGCTTTCAAGATTTTTTATTTTAGTTACCAGGAGTTTTGTTAAGATATGTCTGAATGTGGGTTTCTATAGTCAGTTCATGTATTTCACCAAATCTGTAAGTATCTGGCTATTATTTCCTCAAATATTTTTCTGTGGTACTCTTTTCTGTTTCTTGAATTCCAATTATATAAATAATAGGCATTTTGTTATTACCTCACAAGTCCCTGAAGCTCTGCTCATTATTTAGACACATGTTCAAATTGGACATTCTAATGATGTGCCCTCTAATCTATTTTCAATTTCACTGATTCTTTCCCTCCTTCATTCTGTGCTTATACTCAGTGAGTTTTCTCTTTAACGTCAGTTTGTAAAAAAATCTAAAATCTCCATGTAGCTCCTCTTTATCTTTTCTATTTCTTTGCTTGATATTATCTTTCCAGTTTGTCAAGAGTGCTCATACTTATTTGAAGCATTTTTACAATAACAGGTTTAAAGTCTTTGTCAGGGAATTCTAGTAATTGTGTAATCTCCAGGCTGGTGTCGGTTGATTGTGTTTTCACAAGCAAATGCGATGTTCCTGGAGTACTAAATACTGTTGCAATACATTGTAGACAAATTTAATTCTATGTGATGAGACTCTGGTTCTTGTTGAAATCATATGAAGAGTATTGACATTTTGTGCTTAGCAGATCATCAACCTAGTTTGGTTCATGCCACATGTTCTAGCCAGCCTTCTTCTGTAGGTTTGGGATTTGACGTCAGTTCCAATTTCAAAACCTTTTCAGGGCCATTTGAATCCGACCGTCATGTGCAATACCCACTGGCTATCCTGGGTCCTAGGCAGTGGTCTGTCCTATTTTTCAGGTCTCTGTGTCTATGATGTTCTATATAGGTCAGAACCCTGCACACTTAGGCATAGAAGGGTTTTGGAGTTCATAAAGAACTCAAATAGTCTGCTGTCCCAACACTTCCCTCTACATGACCTGTCCAGGACATTGTGGTTCCATGGAGCTTTTTGTTGTGGTCCTTTAGCCAAAAAGTTGAGACTTGCCACACATTTCTTGCCACCAGTGCTGTGCTTAGGACCAACTGACAGAAAGATTTCAATAGGAGCTTGACCCGCTGTCTTTTGATTTCAGTCCCTTGCATCATAAAGTTTCCCCTTTAGGCTACTGTGGGCTCATATCACTATCACATCTACTTTGTCACTGCATGGGATTACCTGGGGCAGGATATAACAGAAAAAACTGGGAGATTTCCCACTCTAAGCTTTAGGAGACTGCTTTCCTGCTTCTAGTGCCAGAAATAAAGGCTTCTCCTGAATCTCCTTCTCTTTACCCTAAGCCTCTTTCTGTGTTTCAGGTTACATTATCTTCATGCTAGGAGTACTGAAGGAAAACAAGGATAAACTCACTGCCAGTTCAAAGCTACTTTTAATTCTTGTCTTCTTTCCCCTCTTGCCTGCTACTGTTTATATTTCAGAGGCCTCAAATAACTGCTCCATACATTCTTTTTGAGTTTTATAGCTATATTCAGTGAGACACACAGAGTCAAGTCACTTACTCACACTTACCCAGCACTAGAATGCCTGGGACGTTTTATAGTCTCTGCCTTTTTGTTTAGGATTTGCTTTTCATGAGTCTGTGAGATCATGGAGTTTGTCATTTTTGCTGCTATAACTCTAGTCTAGCACATGGTTGATAATAAAATTTTTGATGAATGATTAAATGAATGAGTATGAATAAACTAACAACATTGGGTTATTAATTTTTCAAATACTAAAGCTATTGATTTATTTTCAAATATTAGTATTTTTTCACTTTTCCTTAAGGATACAGATGTAAGAACTTATTAAGACATATTTAATTCAGATCTGTAGTTGTATCTACACATTAAAATTATTTTACATTTCTTATGAAAATATTCAACTACAGTGAGCTGTAATTTCATCTACCACAATTCCTACTGAAGAAAGCAACAAATTAACCATAAAATAATTTGCATTCAAAAGCATAATAGCCATCACCACTTCAGCTAGACAGAAAAATATAATCCCAGTTGGCTTTACAACAGCTATTCAAAGAGATTTTAAAAAACCTCATCTGTCCCCTTAGTGACAAACACTTTTCTTTCTTGTATACAGGAACATGCTCCCATCATCCCGAACTTAGAGACAGATCTTGGCAGGAATCCAAGTGAAAGAGACATTCCAATTAGTTAGAATTTGTTATTAGTTAGAAGTTAGATTGGGAATCTTACTAGGTGCGTTAACAGCCATTTTGCATGATGACTTTAGCATCTTTTGTCTTGAGTTGTAGCAAGGACAGAGGAGGGCAATTGAATATTTCTTTTAAATGCTGTTGCTATCAGCAAGGAAACCCAATAGAGCTGTAGGCTATTACAAAGCAAATAATTCACACAGAAGGTCATGATAGTAATTCCTTAAGGATGTTATCTTTCTTTTATGAAGTTTTTTTTCTCATTTGCACTGAGGGAAAAAACAGGGAATGAATAGAAAATATATACTTTGTCCCAAAAGGCAATGCACAAAACATAGCTCATGGTGAGTTAGTAAAGGTTAGTAATTCATTTTTTTCTTAATTTCAAATCAGAAATTTTACAACAGGAAGTATAACAGTAACTTCAATAGCAAGTAATCTGACGTCATTGGGATGGGGGGATGGCAGGACAGGGCCACTGATAACTGTAGTTTCAGGGTGTTCCATAGTATTACGCTCTTATATGATTGGATTATTATATGAACAAAGCCTAGGGAGATTAATAGAAAATAAATGCTTCCTTTTTTCTTATGACATCTTTTCTCTACTGAATTTAAACACTATTATTTCCATAGCCTCATTCTTTTGAGTACCTTAGAAGATAGGATTGTGGGTTTTCTGCTAGGTCAAATTCTACTGCTCATGCCCTCTGACGCTGAACTACACTTGCCTTTCTCTGGCCTCCCATCTAAACTACTCTTACCCAGAAATGGTTACAAATTTACAATATCCAGAGAAGTACTATCTTTCCAGGAAAACAGGAGATTTCATTGTGGTAGCTGACTGAACACTTCTAATGACTTTCCTGAAAGATGAGAGCAAAGGTGATCAATAGCAAATTAAGGCACAGAGTAAAGAAAATTTTTATGTCACTTTGCAAGTATAAAAGAAGCTATATACTTGATGGCTTGAATGCTTGATCCAAATCAGAATATCTAGGCTGTAGTATAAATTCTCCTGTTACCTATGTGATCCCAAAAATACCATTTACTTTCCCTAGACCATTTTTTATCATGACTATACCAATCTTTTTATTTAGGTGAGGAAATTCACCACTTCCTAAATATTCCTGCCTGACTTTTTTTCTCTTTGTGAATTAATTTTTCTGCCTGGATATCCAAAAACCATGATTCTTTAAGAATTATTCCTTTGTTTTTTCTTTTTTAGATGTGGTTTTCCTATGTTGCTCAAGCTGATCTCTAACTTTTGGGCTCAAGTCTCTCCCCTCACATTAGCTTCTAAAATAACTGGAACAACAGATGTGCACAGCATACCCAGCTTTTTTGAAATTGTTCCTTCACTATTAAGCATAATGAGTTAACCAGAGTATCTCAGTGTCATTATTCTAAATAAATTTTCCTGCTATGAGCTATATTCTCTTAAGATTCAGGATTTTTATTCTGATTTTTATTTATTTTGTCTATTATGTCTCTAAATTTTTATTTAAAATTTAAGTACAAAATTGTATCTTTCTCACTTACATATTAGCTAATAACATGTGCTATCTTAATTCTCAATTAGTTTACTTATTGTTCAGTCTCCTTTTTTATTTTATTCTGTATCTTCTCCTTGTAGTTCTGTTTTTGCTTGATTAATAATCTTCATAATTTCAACGGCATTTGTAATTTTGGAGTACATTCTTCTATATATTAGTCTGAGTTTGTTTTCAAGACTGGACTGTTGGGTTTAGCCTTTCATGACAATTTTCACTCATTATTTCCCTCTTTTATTCATTTTTGTTTTGGTTTTTGTTCCACTATATTATCATAGTTTTTAATTTTAGTTCTTTTCATCTGCCACATGTTAAGATATATTTTGAGTGATTTCCCCTTAACACTATTCACATGTTATTTCAGATTCTTTTACTTTCTCCTTGAGCTTCAGTTTGAGTTCTTTGAATCCTTGTGTGAGTTTATAGGAGAGTCAAGATTTGACTTGAACTGTGTGAAATAGTTATTGGGAAATTTGAGCTATGCTTTGGCAGAACCCAAATCCACCCAGTTTATTCAATGACCTCTATAATCTTCGTCAGAAAATAAGGAGTCTTGAAGTTCTCTTGACCCTAAATATAAGAGCAATATTGTCCCAAACATTTTTTATTGATTTTCCTAATGGTGCTTATTTGTCCTCTTAGTAAGTTTTCTCCAAAACTGAGTAGTGTTTAGGGAAATTCTCAGGATTTTGTTGAATTCCTTTGTCTGCTGAGTTATTTACCAGAACCCCTGGATTTTTTTGTAATTGTTTCCTGCCACTTTTCAAATTTATGGCATAAACATATCCTTTTCCTTGTTTGCTTCCTATTTAATTACTTTTGGATCCTTTTCTGTCCCTAAGTAACTTTGGAATAATTCCTTCTATCCAAAGCCTGCAAATATTTAAAACCCAAATAACAGCAGATTTACCCTTTAGAATTCCTTTTTTACAAAGTACTTCAGGTACAAACATGAACAACATTATCAAAATGTAAACTCTTACTGTAACTTTTAACTTCTGGAATTACAGTTACTAATGAGGACTATACAAATATATTTTATAAGTTAATGCAAAGCCCACATATAATTAGACCCAAAGCACTGTAAGGATAAATAACAGTTACTACTGCAAGGTTATTTCATACACTGCTCAATGACAACTGCAGCTGTGCCACTATTTAGGGTGTTGCTATGAAATTAATATAACATATTATGAAAAAGTGCTATGTGTAGCTCTTTTTAGAAGAAATCTGCGTGGGTGATAAAGAAAAAAGAAAGCAATAGCAGAGAATAGTCTAAAAAAGAACCCTAACTATTCTGATTTATTTGTAAAGAATCTGTAAAATCCGCTCAACTAGATGCTTCTGTAAATTTAATATAAATTTCCATCTTTTATTTCACAACCCAAACTTAACTATCTTATGTACCAGTGCTTTGTGATTCTAGTCTCTCCTTTTCAAGTTTCTAACTGCTAACTGAAAAATGTGTCAGCCTTGAATAGATAATGACTATTAGTAAAACTGACTATACCCTAGGAATAGCAGTGTGTCTTGGGAGGATTCCCCAAAACACAGTACCTTCACCTGACCTTTAAATGGTATGTCTCATACAGAAAATAAAACTGCTTGCAGTAGCACCTGGGATAATTGATCAAGGAGTCTGGCAACTCCAGAGGACCAGGGGAGTTTCCCTTCACCCTAGGCCAGGCCCAGCTATTCTGAATGCTCAGAGAATGAGTATCTCAACATCACTTAATCTCACTTATTGCATACCAGTATCACACACTATACTGCTTGGAAAACTCACAGCCTAAAAGAAAAGATTTTGTTGCAAGTTGGGTTCCCTGGGAATCACTACATATATTAAGAAATGTGCTTGAGACTAACACATGAGGAAGAAAGGGAAGGAAGCAGTACTTGGCAGAAGGAGATGTTGAGCTACAATAAAGGCTTAACAGCTCTGCCAACCCCAGATTGAGCAACAGAACTAGACTGACACCACAGAGTGGGCCTGAAATGGAACAAGAGTACCATGCCTTCGTACTCCTACAGCACTCAGTTGATGTGAGCTCTTAAGAAGGGCTTAACACTACCCTCAACAACTGCAGCAATGCCTGAAGAGGCTGAAAACTGAAGGCTATTTTCTGGCAGCCCTCCTAGCAGCTGACACAACAAATCCTTTAGTGGAGGGAGCTCTAGACAGTGTATTCTAGTGTCTATTGCAACTCTTCCAAGTAGAACTCTTGAATATGGTATAACTCAATACTCTTCACTTTTGTAACACACTTCTATTCATATCTCTTAGAAACACACAATAGGGAAGAGAACAGGAGAAAGACACACTTACATGACTCTGAATACATCTGCCACTTAGACCAACACATGAACTCCACAAAGGTCTATTACTAGGGAATAGACTGCACAATTGTTTTCTTAAAAGCACACAGCATTAGGTGCTTATTCTTATTTTGCCTAATCACTGGCCCTTTAAGTACAAATGTGTATCTTACTCGTTTGATTCAATGCTGGGGTTGAATCTCATCAATGTACTACACTTTAAGGAGTTATGTATTATCACCTAAAATAGGGCCTACTATAAGGGGTTTGCTTTTCCTTTCTGGCTGGAGTCTTAAAATGCCAATATTCCAATATTATTTAGGCTCAGTGATCTTCGTTTATCAAATTATTTTATTTGAATGGGAGAACATAGTCAAAGCACAATACGAAGCTATTAGATAAAAGGAATCATGGGATGGGGTGGGGAAAGGTGGGCATAGAAGCAGAGTGGGCCAAAGAAAGACTGCTGTAGAAGACTTCTACTTTCCAAATGTCACCCTTCATCTGTTGTGTGTTGGATGTTCTGGGATGAATGCCATAGGATATTTTCACTCAATACTTAGTGGAAAATAGAGAACGTTCACTAATTCCTCTAACAAACAGGAAGCAAGAAAACAAACAAAATGTTGATTGCATATGGCCTTGGAGCAATGAAGTCATAGTGTGAAAAATAAAATACAGTCCAATATTAACATCAAGTGTTAAAGAAGATCAAGTTGACAGAAAAATCGATTATAAAAGTACCCACACATTTGCTTTAGCTGTTTCTTTCGCCCAAAACACTTCTCTTGCTTCCTACACCTAAAGCATTCCTGGCCTTAAAGCCTAAGTTTAAGGCTGCTCATCATCCAAGAAGTCTTCCCAAAACAATCCAATCACATTTCCTACCCAAATGTATAATGCTCAGTGTCTCTGTAAAATATTTGATATTCAACATTATTTTGGTCATGTTTCCATTAAGCACTCAAGTACAATATTTATAAACTTTATATATTTCATCAGACTGAATATTTGCAAGTACCCTGTTTTCAATCTTTGAATATGTCCACGGACAGATAAGAGAACAGAGAGGTGAATAGGCACCAAACAAAATGTGAGAAGGAGGTAAGTCCAGCTCACATGCTCTACAGTGTGTATGCTCTTCCTACTGCTGCCTAGATTGTGTGTGCTGCTTGTTTCCCTCAGGTTGACCATACACTTCTTAAGAAAATGTACTATGTTCTCACACTTCTCTGTATCTACCCCACATCATTTAAATAACAAACAGCATAAAATTTCATGCATATGAGGAAAAAAGATCTGAAGTATGGATATTAATATGTAGGTTCCTATAAATATTCCAGATGATTATTCCCCAAAATCTTAAAATTTTCCAGAAGGATGTAGTTCATAAAAAAGATTAAGAACAATTTTTCATTAGTCTTTGTTTCCATATGCTGGTTCCAATTTGTGACTTAGTTAAGACCTTGGTTTTCTCACACAGTAATACAGAAAGCAAGTGCCTGGGAAAATCGATTAAGAGTGGGGGCTTATCAACAGCATGAAGAAGCTTAACACAGATACATGTCTGGTTGCCTTTTATTAAAATAAATTGAAATTATTTATCTTCAAATGATAACAATACAAATGGAAACTCTTGGCAGTTCCCTTGAATATCTAATGGATTATCCTCACACCCACATTTATATCCTGTAGTGTATGCAGCACTGAGAAAAGGCCAGGAAAATAACAACTCCTTAATTAGTTAGTACTCAGTGACAAATTGGGGAAACTTGCTCTGGAATCTGTAGGGAGGGAGGAGATGGTAGATTAGTTTAAAAGTCTCTCTCCCCTCTCTATTATATGTTTCACAAAGCATGTGTTTTTATTTCATTGTTAAAGATGCACAAATCCAAAGAAATAAGATTCACTAAATACCATGCTAAAAACCAAATGAAGGGTTTTGCTTCATTTAGTACCTGAATCAACACTACTTTACCTATCAAGGCAGACCTGAAACCTCCTTTTACCAATGTTTCTTGTGATATGAGAAAAGCAATTAGAACCAACTACCAAATTTTCTTCATCAGTGCCTTTTAGACAAGCTATATAAAAATATTAAGTAATTTTCCTTAAAATGTTATTCTGTAAGCAGTAGTACCCTCCTTCTAGAATTATGACTCAAATTATTTATTGAATTACATCAAATGCCATTCAGAATTTAGTAATGATAGCTGTATGCAATAATTATATGCTACATTGCCTCCATTGGAAACCATGGTAACTGATCAGTTACTGTTTCAAACTGCTGCCATAGCTGAGAGTGGCACAGTCAATTTACAGATAACTATATAGAGAGGTTATTTGTTTATAATTAAGCTAATATATTGTTCTAATTATAACCACATATTTCCCTGTAAATTGATTTATTCAAGCATTTATGAAAGAAGGTAAAGGGAGAGAATGAAACAGGAAAAAGACAGAAAGAGACACCTATAATGTAGAAATTTTTGAAGAGCAATTTTCTTTTATAGGAAGAGTTATTAATAATAACGAACAAAAATGTTTTCTTAGAAACCTATAAAACAATAACCCTGGTCTTGGCTTTTAGCCTTTCTCTTCCAGAAGATGGGCAAGACTTGGAGAACATCCTCTCTTGTCTCTTGCTTGTGAATTCCTCCCTGAATATTCTTGGATGAGTCATCTAGCCTACACTGGAACACATCATGTGACAGGGGACTTAGTACTCATTTCCTTGCTGGATGTTTTCATTGGCAGGAAGCTCCTCTAAGTCCTTGAATAAAAATCTGCCTCTGGACCTATGGAGTTTTCTTCCTTACACTGACCCATTTGGGACGATCCTAGAGGATAGAGGATAGATAGCATGCTCACTCCTTCCTTGGAGACTTTGCATCTATTCTTCCTTCTATCTGAGATGCTCTTTCTCTGCTCCTCACATGGCTAGCCCTACCTTATCACTCAAGACTGAACTCAAATGTCATATCCTTGGAGAAGACATCTCTAACCACCTGACATAAATTAGGAAGTAAATTAGCTTCTTACAGGTCTATCACCTGGAGAGCACCTATTTACTTATACGCATATTAGCTATACATACAGTGTGTTGTGTACCATAAAACCACTGGGCTATTGTCTTGAGAACAGCACTTTGTCTTTCCTATTCTCAACAGTAATCTTAATGCTTATACCATGTATAGACTTTCCCCAAAAGACAAAAAGTAGAATATATCTGCCCTTGATCTTATCCTAGTAAATAAAGAGATATATATTTCAGCCTGCATTGGTGACTCACACCTGTAATCCTAGCTACTTGAGATGTTGAGATTGGGAAGATCTGAATTCCAGATCAGCATGGGCATGATTTGCGAGACCCCATCTCAATGGGGAAAAAAAGCTAGGTGTAGTAGCACATGACTTTTATCCCACCTACAGCAGGAAGCCTAAAATAGGAGAATCTTGGTCCAAGCCAGTCTGGGCAAAATACAAGACCTCATCTCCAAAATGACTGGAACAAAAAGGGCTGGAGGTGTGGCTCAAGCAGCAGAACACCTGCCTAACAAGTAGAAAGCCCTGAGTTCAAACTCTACAACTGTCAAAAAAGTTATGTATATTTCAATAATAGGTACACAGATGTGCTCGATAAATAAGAAAAAAGGAATGGAAAAGGTGAATCAATTAAAACTTAACAACCCTTTTTCCTAGTGGTATCCCTATCAATTCTTGAAGAAAATTATCCTACCTTAAAGTGACTTCTCTTGAAACTATACATTGATGGGTTTCTAGGTAAGCACCCTACCACTTAAGTCATGACCTCAGTACCCTTCCTCCACTTTTGCAGTACTGAGGACATTCATGACTTTTTTCAATTTTTAGGACCTGATTTCAATATCTCTCAACACTTCATTATATCTGTCAGACCTGCCAGTTTAACACTCCATTTTAAAATCTGGCATACAGAACTGAGTAAGTGTTTTCCAGTGTGATCTAATCAGTACAGATATGGTTACTGACAGACATATCCAAAATAATTCCATCCTGTAAGGTCTGTTCAAGCCACTGATTAAGTAGCTAGCCTCCCCAAACAATATTGCTATCTTGAGTCTTATGGTAACCTGAGGCAGGTGTGATACAATACAGTGTTTTTCAAATATCACTATGCAGATACATTTCCTTAGAATCTCTCACTTCTCAGTTATATTTCAACTCTGATTTAAAATCACTGGCAATA
The DNA here is from genome assembly GCF_047511655.1 of Castor canadensis. Taxonomy (NCBI): domain Eukaryota; kingdom Metazoa; phylum Chordata; class Mammalia; order Rodentia; family Castoridae; genus Castor; species Castor canadensis. The sequence continues at coordinate 122,592,160 of NC_133405.1, read as the reverse complement.
AAATAAAATTAGATTCTGCAAATTCTGATTCAGTAGGTCCAGGGAGAGGCCTAAGAGTCTACATTTCTAAAAAACTGATATATGGCATATATTTTGAATAGCAAAGCTATACTGGAATACTGAAAATGAAAACAAGAGTTAAATCTGAATTGAAGCTCTATCATTTAATAGCAGCATACAAGTAGACAATTTCACTGGCTTTCTATATATAGAAATAAATATTACTGTGCTGGAGAGTTGTCATAAGAGTTAAATAAGATGATGAATATAGTTGGCACATAGTAGGGATATAACAAATACTTTCTCAACAAATGGCCTTCTACCAGTGGAAGTTGGAAGCTCATACTGGGTTTGTAGTGAGAAAAATACTGGCATTTTTTTCATGGAAATGGCTTCTAAGCCAAATTTTCTCTCATCCTGCACTTGTACAGTTGATTCTTTTGAGCCTAAATAACAAGATTTAACATTTATAACTATTAAATTTCATCTTGTTAGCTTTGGCCAGAGTTCCAACCTGTCAAGATTGTTTTGAATTAAGATTCAGTTACTCAGTGTATTAGCTATTGCTTCAAGCTTTATGTCATCTGCAAATTTGATAAGTATGCCTTCTATGTCATTACATATATCATTAAAATGTTGAGGAGGACAAGGCCAAGGGCAGAGATGTTCTGCATTTTGTTTGTTTTGAAGAGAAAGGAGCTGAAATTGTTTGACAAACCATAAATCCATTTAACAGAACATCATCCAGAACACATTTCTCCATTTTTCCCTACACAGATTCCATATAATATCTTTTGGAAATATATGAATTAAATCAAAACACATCAGGCCTATGGAAGGCTCTTTCCATCTAAAATTCAAACCAGAAGTAAAATGAGATTAGTCTGGCATGATTTATTATTAGTGTATCTAAGTTGTATCCTAGTAAACATTCTTTTCTTAGTATTCAATTACCATCTACTAAAAACCTGTTTTGTAATTTTAGCAAACAAGAATTTGTTTTAGAGTCATTAGTAGCATGTGTATTCTGAGGTTGAAGACTGTTAAGATGTATTTTCTAGCTGGGCGCTGGTGGTTCACGCCTGTAATCCTAGCTATTCAGGAGGCAGAGATCTGGAGGATTGCAGTTTGAAGCCACTCAGAGCAAATAGTTTGAGTAACCCTATCTCAAAAATACCTATCACAAAAAGTGCTGGCAGAGTGGCTCGGGATAAAGGCTTGGTACAGAGTTCAAGCCCCAGTACCAAGAAAAAAGATGTATTTTCCAAAATTCTCAAAATTTTATATATATTTACCATCTGCAAACACCTCCTGTAACCTTGTAGGTAATTCAAGATAGTTCTGAAGATATTCATTTAAAGCAGGTAGGCATGCCTTATTCCTTACATATCTCATGATTTACTTTCTTCTTAATCATTTCTATTCTACTACACAAGGCTTTCATCTTCAAAATGAAAGATAAACCTAATACAGGAAATGGGTAATTCTGGATATTGTTTCTTCTATAACACATCATTTTTTTAAAGTCCCTATAAAGAACTTGATGGATAAGAAATCTTCCTTTGTCACCACCACACATTTTACAAATGGCTACCTTTCTAGTAGTATGTTATAGATCCCTGTCCTTTATCAGTTATATTTCACCTCAGTTTTTAATTATTTATTAAGTGACAGTTCAATTGTATGCTCCTGTCTTATGCAACATATTATAAAGTACAAATACATTGTGAACTGTTAAATCTAGCTAATTAACGAATTCAAAATCACTGGCAGTGAAATAAACTTGTCTTTTCCTTTTTGCAAGTACTTGTAGAATAATGATTTTTTATTTTAAAAATTGTTCTTCTATTTTGACACTAACACTACACCTTCTCTATTTATATTCATGTACAAGTCATACGATGAATCAGTTAAAACAAGTGGGGATCTTAATTTATTTGAGCTGCTCTGATTTGCCATCAAAACAAAACAGACTCAGTACAATGCTCTTTTATCTTAATGGCATTTGAATAAATCTGTTTTCTCCTACTGTCCTTTTTGGTAAATTCTTTTGCCAGCCCATGACTTCCTCGAATGGAAAAAAAAAAAAGACTCAACCATTTCCTAAGCACACACATGGGCCCTATCAGCTTTCTTGGTTCTCCATGTGTCTTTTTCATGTGCCTTTCCTTCACATAATAGGCTATGTGGTAAATGTCAATGCTCTAGGTGACACTGACCTCTCCTGAAACCCAGTGGTGGAGATCACAAGGGGAATGGAGTCAATCTTACTTGCAAGTGCTTATAAGGTGCAGACACCTAAAAATCTAGATAGCATTTGTTGCCCTCAACGCAGAGAAACTACAGCAGATACTTTAAAGCGACTGAGCCCAATAGGAGAAGGGGACCAGGAACTAGAGAAAAGGTTAGATCAAGAAGAATTAACTTAGAAGGTAACACACATGCACAGGAAATCAATGTGAGTCAACTCCCTGTATAGCTATCCTTATCTCAACTAGCAAAAACCCTTGGTCCTTCCTATTATTGCTTATACTCTCTCTACAACAAAATTAGAGATAAGGGCAAAATAGTTTCTGCCGGGTATCAAGGGGGTGGGGGGGAGACGGAGGGGGCGGGGGGAGGGGGGGAAAAATGACCCAAACATTGTATGCACATATGAATTAAAAAAAAGGTGCAGATTCCAATCATGGTTTATGCCAGCCTCACCAAAGAATGAAGGAAACCAAGCCATACCAAGGCATTTTTTATGTGTTTCTATGTACATGACCATGTGTGAAATGGTGGAGTTAGCTTTGTTTGATGGAAAAGTAGGGCAAATAAATTAAGACACCCATTTAACTAGTTCATTTACTAGAAATAACACAATTGTATATAGATATGAATGTAGAGGTATAATTTTACAGTGTGACCTTAAGGAGTTGGTGATTAGCCCAAGATTTTACAGGTAGTAAAAAGTAGAGCCTAGATGCCATCTCAGCTTATGGGACTCCAAAAATCATGTAGACTCAAGATATATGCACTAGAAACTGTAAATGGGAGGGGGAAGGGGGAGGCTAAGAGTTCAGGGTGATGTAGAGAAGCATATAGAGAATGGTACTTTATTCTCTTTAAAATACTTATACTCAAATCCACAATGCCTGTTATTTTCTTAGTATCTCAAAGTTGTCCTGGGTTCTAAATTTTCCTTCTAACCTCAACACCTCAGCACAGGTGTTGAGGGGCTTGGGAAAGGTCAAGAGGATGAGTTTGAGTAAAACACAGACACAGCCAGCAGCCATAAAGCCATGAGAAATTCTAATCAGAGTACAGGATGAAACACCCAGATTCTATTTTTGCCACTGCCCTCTACTGGATACACATGAATTTAAAACTGGAAATTGAAACTTCTCCATACATGCCTCTGAAGAACCACCACTTCTACCACCTTGCCTATCAAAAGATATGCTGGGCCATGTCATATGGTGCTTGCTTCTGTCTTCCTAATTTCCAGTGTCCCTATTTCGGCCTGGTAGAGGCTAGGTCATATGAAGAGCACCAGCTACAAGGGTGTCAGGGTAATGGAGCCTTTACTCCCATCTTTGGGGTACGGAATGACAACCAGAAGTAGGTTTAGGTGGTACTGAAAAAGTCTGTTGTGCAATACATAGCAGGGAACTACTTTTTAGATTCCATTTACCCTTTTTAAAGAAATTCAATTCAGATCTCCTGTGAACTCATGGGATTGCTGCTAAGTGCATTCTCTAGGGAAAGATGTTCAAAATTGGTGTCATCTCAGGTGTTTGCTCTCTTTTAATATTGCTACAGAGTAATGAATTCTCAGTGTATATATCATCAGTCTTGTATTTTTCCTACAGCCTGTTTCAACAGCAATTAAGGGATTGAGGGTTTTTTGGTTGTGTTTTTCCTTTTTATGAAAAATAGTGGTAGTGTTGAAAGGACAGATGAATAGGCTCTGTAAGTGTGACAGAGAAAGCAAAGGCAGAACTTTCAATTCTATAAAGCATCTCATGAACTCTTCTTTATTGCCAGCACAATCTGCTGCTGGCTTCAAAAACAATAGCTGCATCTTTTCATTTCTCTCGCTTAAAAAAAAATTTGCTCCCGTTCTCAAGGAGACACATTTTCAGTCTTTCCTATGCTTTCAAGAATGTATTAATCTCAGAAGTCAATTATTAGAAGGAAAAGGATATCAGTGAAAGAAAACATGAAGTATAGATCTGGGAGATAAATGAGCAGAGAGAAACTCAAGGGTATGTTAAAGTTATTACTGATTCCTTTTCCATTGTGAAAACCAAGGAGTTTACAATTCCAAAATTAAAGCCTTGAGGTAACATTAAAACATTACATTTTTATTTGAACAACTAAAGAAGTTTGTGTGTCTGAATTCTAAAATTGCTACTAAAAAAGCAGATTTGTTCTTTAGGGGTCTCACTTGTCTCTACTTGGGCCCTAAGATATCTTGGTGAATGGCATCCTCCTATAATTTTTTCCAGATATGATTATTCAGGTATAATTTTTCCAAGTATAATTATACTAAAAACTGTACATAATTAATATATTAAATTTGGTGTTTGTATAAGTGTATGCATTCATATTACCCTCTCCCCAAATTCAGGTAATAAGCATACTCACCACCTCCAAAAGTTTTCTTGTATGTATCCTTTTGTGGTTTTGTGCATATGAGTATGTGGTAAGAATATAACATGATGTTTACTCTCTTAAATTTTAAGTATACAATATCTTATTGTTAACTATATGTATAATATTGTATAGAAGATAGGGCAAAACAATTGCATTCTAGGTGCATCTATCCATATGATCCCACAATTAGTGGGTACCTACAGGTACAGAACACCTGGTTGCCCCTTGAAGATGCACAGAATTGGTCACATCTTGTGATTTGGTGAACCTACTTCCCATTGCTTGGAACCAACCATAAAATGATTTTTAAAAAAGACTATCTTCTTTTCCTCCATTATGATTATGGAAATGAGAGAAAAGAAGGAAGTCAGAAGAAGCATAAAAAGGAAAGTTAAACTTTAGGATAGAGGAAGGCTGAGTAAACAACCATTTTGAGGTGACCTCTGATCAATACCACTTAATCTGTCACCCTCTACTCATAATTCCCATTCTTTATATTCTAGCTCCTTCTCAGAATACTTAGCCTATCTTTAGAGAAAAAAAATTGAGAAAGTAAAACCACTGCAATGTAGAATATGGTCAATATCTAAAACATGCACAGTTAAGGTACTGAAGGAATTCAAAAGAGATGTTACTATATAAGTGTGAATATAGGGCAAGCTGTTTTCCCCCATATTACATCTCCCTGATATGGCATTACCTATAAATCTTTTCAGACTATTCTATCAGTAAACATACTTTGAACAACAAAACTACTATTTAAGAAAGACATATTGGTCTAAACCAGTGGATCTCAACTTTAAGAAAGACAAATCAGTTTAAACCAGTGGGTTTCAACTTTAGTGGTTTTGTTAAAACCCAGATTACTGAACCCTACACTCAAGAGTTTGGAATTTATTCGGCCTAGGGTGAGGCCTAAGAATTCACATTTCTAACAAATATCCAGGTCTGAGCACTGCATCTTGAGAACCAATGCTCTGCCAATACTACTTTTAGATAAGTGGTTCTCAACATTCACACATTAGAATCATTTGAGGAGATTTCAAAAATTAAAATTCTGATGCTCCATCCCCCTGGATCAATTAAATTAGAATATTGGGGAGCGGGCCCCCAGGGTCCCCTGCTTGTAGTTTCTAATGTTCTTCAGCTAATTCAAGGCTATAGCCAGAGTTAAAAATACTAGGTTTAGATAAATATCAAAAAAATTTCAGCTAAAATAATCTGTTTTTTTTAAAAAAAGAAAATACATTTGACCTAAATTCAGAAATTAATCCTGGGGCATGTAGTCTTACATTTGCAAGTGATGATACACGGTTAATTTGTGGGAATCATTAATATATGCCTAAGGAAAGAATGAAAAATAAAATAAAATACTGTTCTAATCACACAGGAATGGAATTTTGCAGCTTGGATTACAGCTTCTAGTACCAGCATTATAAGAAATGGTATATCTTGAACAACACAGATGGAAGCAAAGATGTTCTCCTCTAGGACACCATGTAGGAAGAACAAAAGGACAGTGCTAGTGATGACAATGATGCTGAAGTTACAGGTGAAGAGTTTGGTTCCCCCAAAGAGAACAAAGCAATATTTAAAATAACTGATGCTTTATAAATGGAATTTTAGATCTGTATGTGTAATTATAAATACATTTGATATTATATATAGAAATCTGACCAATCTATATCCCTACAGATGATTATATTCAAGTAGGTCAATATTTTTATTCTGTCCACACATTAATTTGGATATCTTACATTCAGGCATATACAGCATTTTTGGCTGAATCAGAAATGTCTTTCTGAGAAAAGTGGTATTTGAGCTGGCATTCATAAAATAAGTAGGTATTCATCATGTAACTCAAGAGGAGATAAGACTTTCAAACAGAAGGAAACACACAGTGAAGGAATAGTAATAAAAGAGCAAAAAGATGGGCAGTAAGGATGCCAAGTTAAGGAAGTAATATACTGCTAAATTATGAAGACAACATCAAGATAAGGAAGTTTTACTTTAATTCAGAATATTTTCTAAATAATGTTCCCTCCAGTATATAATCTCTGGTTAGAAACCTGCTTATTGCCCTTCACCCTTTTTCAGTCTTTATTTCTCTTCAGAGAAATCTTGAAACTTTCAAAGATGATTCTATATGGTGGTTTAATATCTGTATTGCCAGGCCTTATCTGACATTACAAAACCCTATGGTCAAAGAGTCCCCTGGGCACTTAGAAATCCTAAAGAAGAAAACACCTTTTCATATTAACTTAGTATTTCCATTATCTATTGCTGTATAGCAAGCATCCTAACATTATAGTATCTATTACCTTATAAGAAATGTTAAAACAAGTTTTTTAGAGAAAAGGAAAGTTGTATCAGTCAGACATTCATACCCACATAAAGAAAGGAAGGTCGCCAAAGAATAAGAGAAAATAAACTAAAAGTTTTTATTTTTCTTAGTTGATCTAATGCCTAATGGTTTATTCAAAATAGCAACAATGTATTCCATTACATATACTTATGCATATATCTTAACTGTATATATCTTGTGTGTTGTGTATATGCATGCTTATATAAGTGAAATGAATGACAGCAATGATATAAGGAAGAAGAAACTAGGGTTGTTTATAATGTATACACACTACCCATGAAATGGTGTAGTGTTATCTGAAAATGGAGTTGTATAGGCTGCAATGTATAATTCATATTCTGAGACAACCACTAAAAAAGTATAACTGACATGCTGAGAAGAGAGAAAACAGAGTCATATAAAATGCTCAATTACAACCATAAAAAAGCAGAAGAAGCAGTGGACAAGAGAAAGAGGAATTAGGAACAAGAGCAACAAATATAAAATATTAACTAATATAGTAGATATTAGTCCAACAATATCAATAATCACTTTGAATGTCAATGGTCTAAATTCACCAATTAAAACACAGAGAATATCAGAGTAGGCAAAAAACAAACTATATGTTGTCTATAAGCAAAATTACTTTCAATATAAAGATACATACAGATTAAAAGTCAACAGATGGAGAAAGATATTCCATGCTAATGCAAATCTAAAAGAGAGTATAGCTATATTAATTTTAGATAAAATAAACTGCAAAGTGAGGAAAATTATAAGGGATAAATTTTAATACCTCTCACGAGTATGCATGCAAAAATACTTAACAAAATGTTAACAAATCAAATCCAAGAATATATAGAAATGATTATACACCAACAACATGGGATTTATCCCAGGTATGTAAAGCTGATTCAATAATCAAAAATCAGTTAATACAACCCACTACATAAATATGCTAAAGAAAAAAAATTACATGGCCGAATCAAAAGATGAAGAAAAAGCATTTGACAAAATCCAACATCCATTCATGATAAAGTCTCAGTAAACTAGAAAGAGAGGGGAACATCCTCAACTTGAGTATGTTCAATATTTGCAAAAAAACCCAAAAAAGCCACAGCTAACATCATACTTAATTTTGAGAAACTAGAGGTCTTCTTAGTAAGATCAGGAACAAAGCAAGAATGTCCTCTCTGACCAATCCTTTTAAGCCTCAAAAAATACCTTTCTTATATAAAACCAGTAAATAAGGAGAATCAAAATTTTAAAATGCAGTATCATTTACTTTTATACCCCTCCAAATTGAACAGATACAAATCTAACTATATATATATAAGTCTACATGAGGAAAACTACAAAACTCTGAGAAATCAAAGAAGAAATAAATGAATGGGGAGATAATACATGTGCAGAAATAAGAAGACTGAATATTGTCAAGATGTCAATTCTTCCCAACTTGATCTATAGATTCAGTGCAATACAATAAAAAAAATCAGAAAAGTATTTTGTAAATACTGATAAATTGAGTCTAAAATTTATATGGAGAACTAAAAGACCCAGAATAACCATCTGAAAACTTAAGGATAACCTAAGGATAGCCAACACAGTATTTAAGAAATGGAGGACTAGGATGGTTATAATCTCAGGTACAATCTGAGCTACTTAGTAGGCAGAGATTAGATGGATTGTGGTTTGAGACCAGTCCAGAAAAAGTTAGTAAGAGGCCATCTTAGTAAATAATCTGGGCATGATGGTACATATCTGCAATCCCAGCTATGTAGGAGGCACAAGTAGAAGGATCATGGTATGAGGCCAGCTCTGGGCAGAAGCACGACAACCTATCTGAAAAATAACTAAAAGCAAAAAGAGCCAGAGGTATGGCTCAAGTGGTAGAGCACTTTTCTAAGCAAGCCTGAAGCTCTGAGTTCAAAACCCCAGTACTGCCAAAATAAAGTGGAGGAGAACTGATACTACCTGAGTTCAAGACTTACCATAAAGCTACAGTAATCAAAACAATGGGGTGTTGGTGGAAAAGTAGGCACATAGAACAATGGAACCAAACAGAGAACCTAGAAAAGAACTTATATTAATATTGCCAACTGATTTTTGACAAAAGAGAAAAAATACAGTGAAGAAATGACAGTCTTTTCAACTTTGTGCTAGAACAAATGGACATCCACATACAAAAAAATTGAATCTAGACACAGACCTTACACCCTTCAAAAAATTAATTAATGGATCACAAATCTAAATGCAAAACACAAAACTTTCAAAATTCTAGCAGATGGCATAGGAGAAAAATCAAGATAACCTTAGGTTTGGTGCTGAGTTTTAGATGTATTACCAAAGACATGATCTATGAAAGGAAGAATTGGTAAGCTGAAATTCATTAAAATTAAATTTAATGCTCTGCAAAATACAGGATAAAGTGAATAAAAAGACCAACCACAGCCTGGGAGAAAGTATTTGTCAAATACATCTGATAAAGAACTATCACCCAAAATATGCAAAGACCTCTTGAAACACAACAGTAAGGATGACAAATGACCTGCTTTTAAAAATGGGTCAAAAAACTTAACAGATACTGTTGTAGGAAGATGTACAGATGACCAATGAATATATGAAAAGATGTTCTGCATCATATGTCATCAGGGAAATGCAAATGAAAAGAACAATGAGAAACATCTAGTAGAATCACCAAACCTGAAAATAGTGACAGCACCAAATGCTGGCAAGGGTATTGAACACAGGAACTCTCTTCCATTGCTAGTGGGAATACAAAATGATCCAGTCAACTGCAAGAGAATTTAGTGTTTTCTTACAAAAATAAAAATATTATTATTGTAAACCCTAACACTGAAAGTCATTAGTTCTTTCAACATATAATTCTAAACCACCGTATGAGACAAATACTATCATCTTGATTTTATAGAAGAGAAAAATAAAGCTTGAAGATTGAATATGCTTTGCCTGAAGTACACAGCCAGCAACCCAGAAAATCAGGGCTCTAACTCAGGGCTTAAGTTTTTTTCTTTCCTGTAAGGAACCAGATAGTGAACATTTTTGGCTTTGTGGAACATATGGTCTCAGTCACAACTATACAGCAACTCAATTCTGCCATTATAAAACAAAAGTGGCTAAAGACAATATGTAAACTAATGAGGATAGCTATGCTTCAATAAAATTTCATTTACAAAAAAAAGGAGTGGACCAGATTTGACTGGGAGGTTTCCCACCCATCCCCCTGCCCTTTTTTTACCCAAGACTGATCCACATTTCTTGACTTGGATTTTAAGAAAAAAATGTCTTTTATGTTTATATCCCCATGTAACATCAAGCATAGACCTATGTATGCATATGTACTTAATGAGTATTTGATGATGGAATGACCAAAAAATAAATTCAACTAATACTTACTGAGCACATACTATTTCTTACACATTATTATATTTACTTGGTATATATCAGTGAACAAACAGAAACCACCGTCTATGAGGGGCTTATAATTTTTAAATCTCAAAATCATACAGCAAGCCTCTACTAGTTTTATATTGTTCCCATAACAACTTATCACAAACACAGTGGCTTAAGAACAACAAAAACATATTATTTTATTGTTCTGTAGATCAGAAGTCTAACATTAGTCTCATGAGGCTTAAATGCAACAGGGAAGTCTTTCTGAAGGATTTATTGGAAGATTTATTTCTTTATTCATTAAGATTCTTGGCAGATTTAAGTCCCCAAAACATAGAACCTCCCTGTGCCTCAGAACCAGCAATGTGACACTGAATCATTCTCCCACTGCCATCTCTCTCTCTGACTACAGCCAAGAAAGATTTTCTGATTTTAAGGACTCATGATTAGATTGGGTCCACCTAGGTAATCCAGGGAAATCTCCCTATCTTGAGGTTCATAATCTTTGTCACATCCGCAAAGTCGCCTTTGCCATGTAAGGTGACATTTACAAATGCTGGAGATGAAGACATGTAATTCCTGGGGGCTATTATTGTGTCTACCACAACAAATACCAAAGAATTTTACATTAACTCTCATGAACTTGATCTTTGCCAATGAACTATAATTTATTGAGTAAAATAAATGATAAAAATTATATTTATTTTTAACATGCATGATATTCCATTCATATTAGGTAGAACTTAATTTTTCCCAGCCTTGTACAAATCTATTGAGTCAGACTTGATCATTCTTGAGCCAGTCCTAAATAATGACAGTAGTGGTTCACAATCTCTTCCCTCACATTTAAAACTATTTTACTATAAGCCTAACATACCTCCATTTTGAACCAATACTGTACACTGGGTTCTGCCTAAAATACAGGATTCATACATGTTACTGGAATAATGTTTTTTTCCCTGGCCTTGCCATGTTTACCCAGATCACTTAACTACACTTCTACTTTGTTTTTTCTTGGGGAGAAGGAGAGGACTTGCAATGCTGGGGCTTAAACCCAGAGTCTTGAACCCAGGGCCTCAACATGCTTGCTCTATCACTGAGCTACATTCCAACCGCACCTTGGAATTTGATTTGCCTTTTACATTGATTTCCCCTTACACTGACTAGAGTTTTAGTTGCAAAGCTGCCATCTTCCCTGAGCCTTACCAATCCCTCTTATTGTGCTTATTATGTTCTAGGTACTGGTCAAGTCTTTCTCTAACTGATATACACAATGCCCAAACATAATTAAAAAATCTCAACTCCAGGAGAGCCACTTTCTGGTATACTGAGCCTTTAATTGATGATAGACACTTGCCTAAGTTGATGCAAGTTCCTTAAGCCACAACACTGAAGTTTTGTTTGCTCATCATTCTAGCTTTTCAGCCCTAGGATTATTCTTAAAACTAGCCTAGTTCCAAAATACATCCCTATGTGCATTCTTTGTCTGTTTTAATAGCCCCTCCATCTACTCATGTTCAAACCTTGGGGAAATTTTCAATTATATTCTCCCTTCATCTCCCACTTTTGAGCACCATATTGTGCTGGTTACCATGAGACAAAGAATATAGAAGGAGAAATGGACTTGGCAGGGGAAATAACAGTTTCTATTTTAGAAAAAAAGCCCACTTTTTACCCCAGACTTTCAGAAACCTTTGCCAATATAGTACCTCTGGGCTAGGGAAGAAGGTTCTTTGTAATTAATCTCTAGAATGAAAGGATACTTCTCTATGGATGTTTAAAAGTTCTAGTTTAAGTAAAAAGGACATTAATTTTGGAATTTTAAAGACATGGTTTCTTATCCGGACTCTGCTGCCTACTTCCATAATTTTTCAACTAGGAAATGCAAATAATGCCTACCTCCTGGGGTTGTGAAAATTAAATGAGATAATGAGTAAGTACTCTAAACCACACATGTCAGCAGTTGTCATTACAGTTATCCCACTAATGCCCCCTATCGCCACTACAGCAAATATTATAACTATACAGGGTACAGGTTGAATATTTTAATGTTAATCATTCAAATTCATTCAGGAGATCATTTACTTCTGTTTTATCATGTTAGCAGAGGTCATTTCGTTGTAATTCTGTCCATCAACTTTCATTTTGGATAGAATTCAGTCTAATCAAACCTGCCAATTTTACCCTTGGCTCTATTTAAAGACTCATTCAACTACCTTCCCTGAAAGCACAAGCCAACATTTGTGCATACTTGTATCATAAATCATACACTAACAAGATGCCAAAAGCAGGCATCTCTCTTATGAATCAGTCTCTGATTTCTGAGACTGAATTAGCCCCTTCTTCTATTTTCCATCATGTGTTGCCAACACTATTACAGAATTTATAATATGGTAATGTAATGGTGTCTTTGACCAAGTCTTGCTCATAATCTCTTGTGAGCAATCCTAGGATATAGATATAGTCATGTATTCTCATTTACAGTACACATGGTAGATAACTAATACATGTTTATTGACAGGAAGGAGGGAATGCAAGGAAGCCCAGTCTGTAAGGGAAATCACCCCTCAGAGAGTTCCACTGGTCTAGCATATTTTATATAAAATAACAAAGAAACAAAATAAAGAAAAACCATTCTTTCCAAAAATATCTAGCTAACATTTCTATAGCATGTGTAAAGAATATTATGGGGTTTTTTTATGTGTGATATAAATTAAATATTTCAAACACTTCACATTAGTGAAAATAAGAGCTGTTTATTTGAACCTACCAGCACCTGAATGAGATGTTCTGTATCTTCTGAAAAAAATATCTTGGGATTTATTTAGAGAAGAAATTCAGCATTATATGTAGAACATAGACATGTTGACCTAAGGAGAAGATCAGAGAGGGGAAATATCAAAAGGTGTTTCTATATGCATTTCAATTATATATTTTCAAATTATGACATCACCTACCATAATATCATAGAATTTCTTCATGGTACATCTTTCTTGGTATTTTAGTTGATAAAAGTAGCCTATGCAACCCTTTAATTAAATGCAAAAACATTGGTGCTTTGTGGGATGCATTTGTTGAAAGCACTGAAACCGTTACAAAACATGAGCCTCCTGTGTAAACAGAGAGGTTAGAGTTTCAATGACTACCAGAGTATACTTTGCTTTTATGTTTCTCAAATGTAGACATGCACCCCTCAGAGTCTTGTGGAAATGCAGATTCTTATGTGGTGAGCCTGGGGAGGGTCTTGAGAGTCTGCCTTTCTGTTTCCCAGCTGCAGCCCCAGGTGCTAATGGGCAGACCACACATTGAGTAACAAGGTTCTAGAAGACATTGTGAATAAGAAAATTCACCATCCAGGAAATTTCTAAGGTAAAGTACCACTTTATTTCCCCTGTGCCAGTATTTATAGACAGTTTCCCTATTAACACCTTTTACTTAAGAGAATAATGGCTTTAATAAACAGCCTTGAAACACTGAAACATTCAGTTACCCTGAATTTAATCACTTTCTGAAATGTAGCTCATATAATGATTAAGAAATGATAATGTCTTTGCCAAACAAGGTAAATTACGTTTACTACATTTTTCCTTTTAAAAAATCCCTTTTCTTTGACTTCTGAGAGATGTTATTGAAAGTGTCCTCTGTGAGTGAAATAAGGCATAGAATTCTGTAGCCCCACCCTAAATCAAAGCTGAAATGTCCATCACTCACAGGAGTAAAAGGGATTCTCGACTGTTTTGAGTATTTCCCAGTAATGAGAGAGCTCTGGGGCAATTTAAATGACCAGGAGAGCCAATCCAGACAGTCCTTAATCAGTAATGACAAATTGAAGAGCCTTAAAAGTAAAAGCAGCTGTGTTTTCCAGTGCTTGCCATATTCAATTTTAGCTGTGCCCTAGAGTTATACAACTGCATCCTCATCCATCCGTTCTTCACACTACTAATCTCTCTAATTTTGGCTAAGGATTCAAGAGAGTATTTGCTAAACTAGTTAAAAGAACTACAGTCTTTAGACAACATAAATTCTTCCATAACAGTATTCAAAATCTAAGTCCTCACACTAAGCTTGAAAGTTTTCCCTTCACATATCTGCTAACATATTTTTCAAGTTCTTGTTATTTTAAAACAGAATATATCTGTATTTTCACTTTATGCACACTCTAAGTATCTCTGTTGTGTTTAATTCAAGAAAGGAAAACTAACATCCATGGGATGGGGAAGTACTCTGGGCTAGCCAGAGCAAGAGGTGGCTACCAGTGTCAGAGCTGAAAGTGCAAGGGGAGAGATCTATTACCTAGAACCCAGAAAAATATGTGGTTGTAGTAAAGGAATACTCTGTGCCCTCTAATACAGGAGCACAGCCACTTCCTTCCCATTGGCCAGTCCCAATTCTGATTGATGATGTCCACAAAAGTCAGACTCCTAAAGCACAGAGAAAGGTAGAGAAGCATGAAGATGGAAATTGTGAGGCCAAAGAAAACCACCTGGCATAGTGCACTTATAAATAGCACTTAGGAAATAGGAGAAATAGGGAATATTTGCTTACCGAATGTTGAGATGATCAATCCTCTCTCCATATTCAGCTCCAAACTGTCTGCAGCCAGGTTTTGATACTCCGGGCAATAAACTGGATGGTTCATCCCTGAGTTTAAAAAAGAAATGAAAAACTAGTTTAAAAATTTACTACATAAAATTAGTGGGAAAATCCTCAAATGTAAAGCTAAAAGAGAAAAATGATAAATGAGAAGAAAAGTAGAATATCAAGCCGAAGGTTCTAGCATTCAACATGAGTAGTAATAGTAGTTACAGAGACATGTGAGAGAAAGTGGAGTAGAAGAAATTATCAAAAACAGCAAATTGAGGAAACTTTCCAGGTGGATTTCCAATCTGAATCACCACTAGGCAGCATGATTAAATCAGACCCTCACCAAAGGCCTATTTCCATGACATTTAAGAACACTGGGAGAAGGGAGTAGCTTCCAGAGAGGGAAAAAAGTAGGTCATATACAAAGGATCAAAAAATGAGACAATTTCTAACTTTTAAACAGCAACACGAGGAGACAGAAGGCAAAGAAGCAATGCCTCCAAACTTTTGAAGGAATGTAATATCCAATCAACAATTCTCTATTCAGCTAGACTACAATTAAATAAAGACTTTTTCAGGAATCCAAAAACTCAAAATTTTATTCTTTAGCATCTCTTTCTCATTTAGCTACTGAAATAGGTGTGCTATACCAACATGGAGGATGTAAACCAGAATAGGAGGAGGAAACACTCAGACAAAGGTATCCCAGGATTACCCACATGTACTAGGCATGGAGAATAACCAGTCCAACTTGGAAATATGTGTTCAAAGAAAACTTAACAAAATACCTGAGATGTTTGAGTGCATTAGGGAGAGATTTAGATAATTTGGAAAAGAAGCTGAGTTAGTGAAGTACATAGAAAACTAAGTAGCCACAACACAAGCAATTATTAGTTTCAGAGAAAAATAATTTGCAAGAAAAAAATCCAAAACTATATAGCTAAGTTACAGACAGTATTCACAAAGTTATACTAATATACACACTCAAGACTATACTAACTTACATTATGTTCTAACTACATTGGGAAGATAGAGTGACAGAAAATCTGTGTATGGATAAAGAAGTTAAAGAATATTAGGGTTGGGTGTGGGGTCTCATTCCTGTAATCTAGCTACTTGGAAGGTTTAAATCAGGAGGATCTCAGTTCAAGACCAGCCCATGCAAAAAGTTCACAATACTCCAGCTGGGCAGGTGCCTGTCATTCCAGCCATATATGGGAGCTATAAATAGGAGGTTTGCCGCCCAGGCAAACTCGTCCATAAAAGTGAGACTCTATTTTTAAAAAATAATGAAAGCAAAAAGGGCTGAAGGCAGGGCACAAGTGGTATAGTGTCTGACTAGCAAGCATGAGGCCTTGAGTTCAAATCCCAGTACCACCAAAAAAATTCCAATATGGAAAAATAAAGTGCTATTAAAGGGAAATGGAGATAAATATCTAAATATGTAACTGAGACATTATTGCATTTTTCAGGAATAATTTGGACAGAATATGTGGAAATATATTTCTGCATATAAAACTTTAATGAAAAGTTTATATTAAATTTAACCTATAATGAAAGTAAGATATAGAATTTTGGCCTTCTAGAATGTTGTAGATCTAGACAGCAAAGCCAAATATCTTTGAGCAGAATCTATCCTCTTAGTTAGTATTCAGAAACATTTCATATTTACTTTTAGCTAATGATAGTATTCAGAAAAAGATTCTATTTTTGTGTTGGGAATACAGGATCAATTTCTTTCCCCAAATTCATATTCAACTTCAATGCTATTGTGCATTTTCTCCAATTTCTGTGGTCCAGTACCAATGTAGTTTTATTTTTTAAAGGAAAACAGAAAAAAAAAAAACCACTAAATCTAAAAACGCTGCCAAGTCCAAAATCCTACCAAAAGAGTCATTTCTTGTTTCCTCCAAATATACTTTGTTTGTTTGACTCATCACTTGGAATTCTGGATGTTGAAGACATACAGAATTTATTGGATAATAAAGTAATTCCTTGGTCATCTTATCCACACAATATTTTCTTACTAGGTTTCATTTTTCTCCGAAATTCTTATCACCACTTAACCTTATATATTGTTCCCATTTCTTTTTATCTTTTTGTGTCATCTTTTCCATTAAAAATTTTGTAACTAGAATGGTGCCTAGGACATAGTAGAGATAGTCAATTAATATTTGTTGAGTGAACAGATCAATTTATAATTTTTTCACTTTTAAAGAACCACCATAGATACTGAGGAGACAGAGACTCTAAGCATCAAAGCATTACATTAAATATTCATATTACACATAATATATATAATATATAAATATTACATATAATGCATCTATTTTATATGTGCCTTATATGTATATATAAAATAGATGCACTATAAATGTCATATAACTAAATTCCTATGAACTGCATTGGATTTCTAGTCAAAGGTATATAGCTGGGCTTAAAAAGTATTTTTCAAGTATATTTGTAATTTTGTCTTACTTTGATGCAATCATGTCCCTAAGAAATACAATTCTACTCAAACTTGGTCTAGAGCAGTAGTTGTTCTTTTCAAAACTTATTAACAGGATTATCTAAATGAGATATATAATTGTACAGTATTTTTGTTTGTATTTCACCCTAAATCTTTTTTTAAAGAGAAAAGCATGGAGATTAAGAATTCTTCAAAAGACATCCCTTCCTGTATATAATTCACAACCTTTTCATTATATCCCCAATATTTGTATCAGTCATATGCTATGCTCCAAGCATTTTGGTGAGAGGCACTTCGTGAATAAAATGTACCAGTGTTTGTAAAATTTGTAAGAAGGACACCTGAGGCATACTTGAAATAGAGCAGATTTTTGACACTTCGCACTTATAATAATTCATACTCCAGGGGCCTTTTTTCATCTTGTATATTGGCAAGCTAAAAAACCTCCACAGGCAGGGTGGGTAAATTCCCTAGGCTTATGAACCATGTTTCTAAAAGGAGTGAGCTAGGGCTGCTTTTTCCCCATATGTGACATTTTCAAAAGGTCAAGTCAACTAATGGCCTCTCAAGCAAAACCTTTTTGTCCATTGGTGATGTTGTGACACTTCTAAAAGTATGGCCATATATCCCCCAGTTACATTACTACCAGTGGCCATAAAAGTAGAATTGCCTGGCTTAAGTTAAACCTAGTTTGGGTTCATTCTTTAAAACATAATTATCTGGATTTTCAAAATAAGAAATTTGTTTTATAATGTGGAAAGGTACATTACCATCTACCTTAAATTGAACATTAATTGAAACAGAATATTTGAAGTATTTCTTAAATATCTACCCCATCTCTAAAGTTTTTTTTCCCTGAAATTCTGTGTTTTCTTAAATCACAATTCAAAGCTGACTACAAAGCCTCACACATGCAATACCACATCCTGAAGTAGAGCTGTCTTCAGCACCTCCCAGGTGCAAACACCATCTTCAGTTATTTTCTGTCTTGTTTACTCTCTTCCTAGTATTTGAAGCTGTTGAGTTATTTAAAAACAACTATTGTGCACTTACTTCATGACAGGCAGAAGGAATACAATAATTAATAATAAAACATAGTCTTTCAGCTCAAGGGAGTTTACGTTTTAGTGGCTAAACAGAGTGCTTACCAGATAATTTTAATGCAGAGTAATAATGTCACAAAACAGTATGACAGCATTACAACAATGTGGGGCTTCAGCCCCAGACACCAGAGGTTAGGAAAGACTCCCATAGGAGATGGCATGCAAATTGAGTCTGGAAGAATTAGTTGAGTCATCCAAGGGACTGGGAACTTCATAGGAATGCGCCTAAAATCAAGAAAGAACAGAGAATTTGGGTAACTTCCAGTAGCTCAGGCTGGCTAGAGGTTACAGAATGGGGAGCAAAGCTGTGAGAGAAAAGCATGGGGGTCTGTGTATATATGTCATGCTAGGGTTTGGAATTTAGTTGGAGAGACGTGAAGAGCTTTGAAGCCTCTAGCAGAGGGTCATATGACCACCAGTATCCCTGCCTTATGGAGAACTTATTAGAGAGGTCAAAATTGGAAGGAAAAGTTTGGAGCTCTTTGCAGATGTGAGAAAAATAAAGTAGATAGTGGATTAAATACTATTCAGGATGTAGAGCCAATAATTTATAGTGATGCTTAATGGTCTATTGGCTATAACTGTTAACAAATAGGAAAAAGTAAACAATGACCCTCAACTTTTTTCATAGAAATCTTCATGTTCAATGTGGGCTGCCCAGAAGACAATTGGATTTCTAGGTCTGGAGCTCAGGATCATGAACTGAAATGTAAGATAGGAATGATCTAGTTTCATTCTTCCCCTCTGGTCACTGCTTCTCTGAACTTTTTTTATTTGACACATAGAATACAGCACATTCTTCATGGTTTCACTCCACATACGCTTTCCTGGTGGTTTTATGTATGCACTCAATTTTAACTACCAGCAATGTCTTTTGGTTCATCACAAAAGCAATGAATTTGGGAGGTGATTCTGGGAAATAACATTAGAGGAGTAGAAAAGTGAGATAAGGAATGGAAAGTAGCTAATAAGGGTGAATTTCAAACAAGTTACCAATGGGAGTAAGTAGAGCTCTAGTAAAGTTCACTGGAGGACTCTGGGAAACTATGCAGAAGAAATGCTTCAGAATCATCAAACTTGAGAGGTAAGGGAATGTAGGTATTAATACAAGAGTTTCTGTTAGACATTGGTCAAGGGCTACTGGTCTGGCTCTTTTAGCCTGTTGGGTACATAAGTAGAGTAGGTTTTAGACACTAGGAAAATAAATCTTTCATTATAAAAATATAGTTGGAATTCTACAATACACATGAGCAGGATACCTACAGACTGGTTACAACATATTATAATGACTCTGCAATCTTTAACCTCAGCATAAGGACAATATAGAACAATCAAGCTAATTGTGGAACTTAAGATGTCATCTAAAATGAGCTGTTGATTAAAAGGACACAGAAAAGAAATGAAGTTCAAGATAAGGAAACAAATATAAAAGAACCACAGAAGTCATAGTAAAGAATAAGCATTCAGAATGCCCCAAATGGCAAGAGCATTGCTACTCAAAGTGAGTTCTGAGGACCAGTAGCATCAGCATCACTTGAGAGTATTAGAAATGCAAATCTACTGAATTCACAAAATCAAGATACCCAGGAATTATACATGCACATTAACATTTGAGAAACATTTTTCTCTCTTCTTTAGAACTCGTATCACCATAATGAAGACTTTTAAATGCATTCCTAGTTTATATTTGGGTGAGTGCCCATATTCCTTGCCTGCAGTTTCCCTAATTTTTTTAAATAGCCCCTAGATCTACTAAACTCTTTAAGCTAAAATTTAGACTCTTCTCTATTATCCCCAATGACTATCTCTATGACTGTCTGCTAATCCCACAATACAGATCAGTATCTTTTCCAAAATGTTATTAGAATAACTTTTTAATTGATATCATTGATTTCCAGGTCTTTGTGCTCCAACTTATGCTCCAAATGACACAGAGCATTTCTTAAAATACAAATTAATATACCATTCCCTCACTTAAATAATATACACATCAACTTCAGGACAAATTCCTAACTACTTAGTTTAAGTATCATGAACTCACCCATGACTTGGTTGGTGCCTATTTACCTCCTTGCAAATATACTGGCCTAATACAGTTACAATAATTGAGCACTAAATTTACTTTTGAACTTCCTGGCAGTCAAGTCAAAAAGGATGCATTGACTATATAATTTGTATCTTTAAAAGTTTGGTGCTTTTAAGATAGAAAGACAATAGGGGTAAATTCTGTCTTTGCATTGCAGAAGAGCAGAAAGGAGAGAGCCTATTCCAAAAAGAACTTTTAATAGTGGCATTAATTCATTCTTGGGGGCAGAGCCCTTATAACCTAAAAACCTTCAATTAGGCGCCATCTCCTAACACTGATGACTATACATTAAGTTTCCAACACACAAATTTTCAGGGATACATTCATACCACAGCACCAGATATGAGGGGGAAACCATGCAGGTATCATTGTATAATGAAAACATTTCTAGCATTCAATTTTGAATGACTTAATTACCTAGAAAAAATATATATATAAAATCATGCAACATCATGAATAATGTCTTTAAGAGTATTTTCCAACAATAAAGATATGCTTCTATATTTTCTTTCTAAAAAACAGCTTTATTGCAGTATAAGTGATATGCAAAAACTGTACATTTTAATGTATATAAATTGATGAATTTGGACAGATGCATATACCATGATACTATCATCACAATCAAGGTAATAAATATTAATCACCTCCAAAAATTTCCTCAAGTCCATTTGTGGGGATTTTTTTGTGTGTGCATGTGTGTAAGCACATGCATGTGTGTGGTAAGAAAATTTTAGTGCACAATGTGCTATTGTTAATTATGCAAGGCAACAAAACAAAACAAAATAGACAAGTAGAACTGTAACAAACTAAAAATCTTCTGCACAAAGGAAATAATCAACAAAATAAAACACAACCTATGGAATGAGAGAAAATATTCACATACATTTTAGCTGATAGAAGGTTAATGTGCAAAATACATATTTCAGAAACTCCTGAAATCCCAATAGAAAATAAATAACTCAATAAAAAGTGGGCAAAGACCAGAAAAGCTATTTATCCAAAGAAAACATATAAATAGCTACCAGATACATGAAAATGTGCCAAAAGTCACTAATCGTCAGGAAAATGCAAAGCAAAACTACAATGAGATATCATCTTACACCCACCAGGATGACTATTATCAGATCAACAAAAGATAGGTGTGCTGGGAAGACTGTGGAGAGATAGGAACCTATGTTCACTGTGGGACTGTAAAATGGTACAGATACTAAGGAAAATAGTACGACTGTCTCTTAAAACTCACAAAATAGAACATATGATCCAGAAATTCAACTTCTAGGCATATATCCAAAAGAATTAAAATCAAGATTTCAAAGAACTACGTGCACTTTTGTGTTTGTTGCAGCATAATTCACAATAACGAAGATATGGAAATAACCTAAATGTCAACAGATGAATAAAGAAAATATGGTATATACACACAATGGAATATTACTCACCTTTAAAAAGAAGGAAATTCTATCATAAATATCATAATAATTCTATCATAATAGATGAACCTGGAGAAGATTATGGTAAATAAATTAAGACTGACCCAGAACGACAAAAATTACATGATCCCACTTATATGAGCTATCAAAAAAGAATCAAATTTACACTAGCAAAGAATAGAATGGGGGCTGCCAGAGCAACAGGGAGGGAAAAATTAGGAGTTGTTGCTAAAATGGGTATAAAGTTTCATTTATGCAAGATAATAATAAGTTCTAGAGAAGGACTATATGATGTTTATGTTCTTATTTTATAAACCATAGACAAAGGTTAAGGACATGATAATTTTGTAGCATTACACAAAACCAACTGGACTTGGTGTCAGAAGGCTTGGTTTGTATTTCAGAATGCAATTTGTTGCCAGCAGGAACCAAAGCAAGGTAGTCTATTAATGTCGGTTTCCTCATATATGTAATGTCGATAAAAATTCTCATTCTACATGTTGATATGAGAATTGAATTAGTCAACAGATGTGAAAGATATACTACAATGCTCAATATACAATAGCATTGTATATTAGCATCCTCTGTGTGTTTCTCAAACATCAAATATACAGCAGCTAGGATTTTGTTCAAGGGTAGAAGTTAATTCCCATGATAAATTCACCCTTTAGTAAAACAAAAACAAAAGCACAGAATTCAGCGAATTCTAGAACTAGCAGTGCAGCTAATGTGAAATTGTTCTTGCAATAATATCTAACAATGCTCAAAAAATGAATTATTTAGAGGCTGGGGATGTAGCTCAGTGGTAGAATGCTCATCTAGCATGTGCAAGGCCCTGGGTTCAATCAATCCCCAAGACCACAAGAAAAAAAATGAATCATTTAAAACTACTCAGTTCCAAAGAGAAAAGAACTGCTTATGTCCAAAACATGGGTTCAAAAGTCAAAGTGTTCCAAGCAAATTAGAAACCTCACAAATTATCAAAGCAAAATTCTCGCTAGCTAATATGGCAGCCACCCTTGGCATTAATAGTTAATGTAAAAGTAGATATTATCTTTGCTTTCTGTGCTTTTAATCAAGTGTATTCAAATGTAAGTTTTTATTATCGTACTACTGTTGTACTTGGGGTACATTGTGACATTTACAAAAGTTCTTAGAATATACCATAGTTGAATTCCCTCCCACACACCATCATTCTCCTTTATTCCCACTCTCCTCCCTTACCTGGAATAGTTTCAATGGGTCTCCACTCAAGCGGTAGAGTGTCTACCTAGCAAGCATGAGACCCTGAGTTCAAACCCCAATGCTACCAAAAATAATAATAATGATAATAAATCAATGCACAAAGGGCTGGTAGACTGGCTCAAATGAAATATACTTTTGTATAATAAAAATACATATATTTTGTGTATAATCCAATGCATTTTTGTAAGCATACACACCATGCATGCATCATCACACTTAAGACACAGAACATTTCCACTTCCCTAAAGGTAAACATGTACTCCTACCCAATCAATTCATCTTCATATCCGCAGCTCAGATAGCCACTGATCTGCCTCATTTCACTACAACCTAGCTTTGCCTTTTCTAGAATTACATAAATGAAGTCACACAGCATGTTTTTTAGATTCGTTAATCAATAATACATCAGCAGGGTTGGGGGTGTAGCTCAGTAGTAGAGTGTGTACTTAGCATGCGCGAGGCCTTGGGTTCACCAAAAGAATACACTGGTAGTCCATTCCTTTTCATTACTGAATAGTAGTCAACTGTAAGAATGCACAAAACCTTTTTATCTAGTCACATACTGATAGACTTCTGGGTTACTTCCACTTTTTATCTGTTATGTATAAAGATGCTGTGAACACTCATAGTCTTTGTGGTGATGTATGTTTTCATTTCTTCTGAAATAATACCAAGGAATGAGATTGATGATGGCTTGTATGTTAAATATATGTTTATATTTTTAAGAAGCTTCTAGACTGTTGTACAAAATAGCTGATCATTTCACACTGTACCAGCAATGGGTGAGACTTCTAGTCATTCCACATCTTTACCAACATTTGGTATTGTTAGCCTTTTGAGTAAGTGTGGTTTTACTTTGCATTTCCCTGATGAATATGTGTGTATGCATGTAGATTATATATAAATTTGGCAGTACTGAAGTTTGAACTCAAGGACTTACACTGCTAGGCAGATGCTCCACCACCTGAGCCACTCCTCTAGCCCTTTTTGCTTTTTAGTTATTTTTCTGGAAGGGTCTTGCATTTTTGTCTGAGGCTGGGCTCCGACTGCTATCCTCCTACCTTAAGGCCTCTTGTATAGCTGGGATGATATGCCCAACTTTTTTTCTGTTGCAGTGGGGTCTCACTGTTTGCCCAGGCTGGCTTGAAACCAGCCTGATCTTTGCCTCCCAAGTAGCTAGGAAAACAAGCATGAGTCACTGTGCCAGGCTCCTATATTTCCTTTTTAGAAACTGTTCAAATGTTTTGCCTGCTCTTTACATTGGGCTACTTAGCTTTTATTACTGATTTCTAGATTTCATTCTATATACTTGATATGAAACTTTGGTTGTAATACATAAAAAAGATGACTTGGATGGGTACAAGGCAAGAATTTAATATTGAGACATTCTCCATAAAAGCAGAACCCTTGAAAATGGGTATGTCTCTAGTAAAAAGACTCTCTCCACCATCCCAGGAAAATGACAAAAAAAATTACCCTCAGCCTTTTCTCTAAATTGAAAAAAACATCTCATAAGAAGGTGGTGTCTCAAGATGCTCTTACCCATGGATTTTAAATCCAAATGTGCCCTAAATAATAATAATGTATTTTCCAAGATGAGATAATAACCTAAAAATTACCCTTGAGCTTCCTGATTGTTGACTAACAGAAACAACAAAAAAAACACTACTCATATTTTTTTCAATAGCCCAGGCACATTAATTTCACCAGCCCTCAGATGGCAACATTTTTTTAAATAAGAAAGTATATGGAATAATTTCATGTGATACACAGACGGCACAAATAAACCACAAAAACCTGAGCTAATGAAATGTTTTACAGGATTAAAATACACATCAGACACTACAACAAAAGAACATTCCATGAAAAAAGAAAAGGCAGATTTGAAAATTAACTGAATATGACTTTTCCAACTGTATCTTTGCGGCCTGTGAGCTGTCTGACTGGGAGGTGAATTTAGGTGGCCTTTAAAATCCCATTTAGTGCCGACATTTTTTGATTCTACAAAAAAAAAATGCCATTTTCATATTCTGCCAAATGTGCAGATCAATAGAAGGGCTCTGTATATGTTTTGCCCTTGTTTGTTTTCACAGAGGGCTGCAGACATGAGGCAACAGATCTTTGAACAGCAACACTACCTATTTTGAGCCTTTTAAAATGTCTAATATTTACATATTGAGAAAGTATAAATAAGAAACATAATGACAAACTACAAGTCTCCTGAGAGACACTCAGAATAATAACCATCTTCTAGTCCTATCTTTGAACCAATGTTTGAATTCTGCAAGTGGTCCTTTAGGTAATACTGGACCAGCTTAGTGATAGAAATTTTACCACCCGCACAGGTTTGAACCCCATGTTGGAGCTATCTCAACTGAATATTGTCCTTATACTGAACCAAATCAGCTTGCTTACTTCTCCAAACATTTTTCAGGCCTGTTCTTTGATGTTATTTAGAACAATCTTAATCTCTCTACAAAATAACATATGGGATACTCTGGTTTCTCTTCAGATCATATAAATCTTTTGCCTTTTACAAAATAACATATGGAAAATAGCTATGCCAATTCAATATCCAAACCAAATGTCCCCAATTTCTCTTACTAGTCATTGAGTGACATGGCTTTGAGTCCCTTGAATACTCGGATAATTCTTGTTTAACCCAATCCAATTAATCATTGTTTTTCTCAGAAGTGACAACCAGAACTGAACACAATTTTTCATTTGTAGTTAACTGTGGAAAAAGGTTGAACATTTCAAAATAAAGCAAAATTTATATAAATAACAAGAAAAATTTAAAGTGAAACACAATGATGGGAGAATTTAATACACTCTCTCAGAAACTTTCAGAGTACCTGAGGAAAAAATAAGTACTATAAATAACGAAATTACCTTAAAGTACCAGTGTCAAAAATTCCTACAAAAGGAATGATTACTCTTTTTTCCTTCAAAATATATGGAATATTAATAACAATAGATCAAAAAGAACCTTAGTAAATCTACTGTAGAACTCCTATAAAACTAAATATTAATAAAAATGAATAGGTATTGTAGTCACTTGGTAAAAATTCAATATGGAATAGGCCAACTGTTTACAAATTAATGATATTAAGAAACCTATATATTAAATATAGGGAATGTAGTCAATGCTTGCTCAGTTAACTAGTTATAGCCTTAAAGTCTTCCATTTCTATGTAAAAATGTAAAAAAGCTACGAAGTAATCAACTCAAGAATTTAGGAAAATCACAGCAAAAATAAATAGATATAAAGAGAAAGGAAATCTTTTAAATTACAAAGCAAACTGGGGATGTAGGAAAGGGGTAGAGTGCTTACGTAGCATCTGGGTTCAATCCCTAGTGCTACCAAAAAATAATCACTATATAAATATAATGCTTACTTAAAAAAAAAAGCAAAATAAAGTAAAAGAGAAGTAGAATTGAGAAATATTACCAAAAGCTAATACTTTAAAAGGACAAATAAAATTATTAACCTCTGGGAAATCTTCTGAAAGAGAAACTGAAAAAAATACAATATGAGAAGTCAAAGAGATATTGATACCAAACTGAATTGTTCCCTGAGTTTGTGTCCTGTTGTAGTCGATGATTGAAGGCACTGGACCAGCAGTTAAGAGTTAAAGCAAATTCATGCCACAGACCAGAAGTTAAGAGTAAAGCAAGCACAAAGTTTATTGAAAGGACAGCAAAGCACTCTGATCAGTGGGACTTAATAAAAGAGCTAAGCCAAAGGATGGCGGAAGTTCATGAAATTAAATAGGGGATTGATTTAGGCAACCCCCCCATTCTGCTTTGATTAACTTCTTGCTGAACCCAACCATCTGGCTGCCCCCCATTTTTATGAGTATGGACATTCCAAGAGGATCTCAGTCCATCCTGTCCTTGAGGCTTATCACTTACATTTCATGACTACTGCCCATTATTCTGGGACTCCTTTCTTTGTTTATCTTGGGAAAGTTTGCTATGTTACTCTTCTTTTAGGGGTTTATATCTCATCCCTTTAGATGTCTGCCTTTATGAAGGTTTTATCTTGTTTTCCTTATCTAGGAAGAGACTACTGTGCCTCAGCAACCGAGTGCTAAGCTGGTTTCTCAGTCTTCCTAAATGTTTTGCTTTTAAGTATGCCTTCCTATCTCCTTTATCTAAAACAAAGTTACTTCTGCCATCCATCCTTTTACATCAGCAGGGTTCTTTCTATCGTTTGTTCCTAGGGACATTTCTGCCATTTTATTTCCCCTCTCATTGTCCCCTTACAAAATAACTATAAAAGAGATTTTAAATATAAATATATTATTCTAATAAATTTGCAAGTCTTAAATGAAATAGATGATTTTTGAAGGGAAGTATAAATTGACAAAAATAACCAAGTGAATTTTTAAATTAAACAATATTCATGGAAGAAAAAAGTTTGAGATCTACATATTTTGTGAAAGAATGGGGAGATGATTTAGCCAATATCAAAAGGCAAAATGATTCTGTGTAATTTAACCTTCTCTAAGACAAAACCATGAATCATCCTATTTATTTTATGAAGCTAGTAAAATCATAGTACCAAATCCTAAAAAGGACAATATTACAAAAATTCAGGCCAAATCACATACAAGCATGGAAGCAAAAATCTTAAATAAATTAATACTAGCAATGTCAATCTATCAGGGGATTTTAAAGTCATCATCATGACCAAAAGCAATTTGTTTCAGAAATATAAAACTGGTTTAACTTTTGGATATCTAGTACTGTATGATCAGCATGATAGATGCTAACCAGATATCTGATAAATTTCAATACACATTCATGATTTTAAAATAACAAAATCGTGTAAATTAGAAACAGAAGTGTACTTGCTTAACATTAAAAAAACATAAGTTTTTCAAGATGGTGGATAGGTGAAGGACTCCAGGGACCCATAGCTCCATGATTTCAGGAGAATACTTTAGATTCATGGTAGCAAGGGTCCGGCAACTTAGCTTTTTTTGCCAACTAAGATACTGTCAATACATAGGATGCAAATAAAGTACAAGACCCTCAAATTAGCTTTTCATAGCACTTAATACCCCCAGAACCCGGGCACTGCAGCAGCTTGCATGCTGGCTGGAAAAGCCATTTTTCCTCTCTTACAAAAACACAACACAGAGAACTGCAGAAGGAGTCCTGCAAGCATCTAGGATGTTGTGGACCCACCATAATTTGCAGACATAGAACCTTGAACTGCTGCCTGCCTGAGCTTTCCTGAAGCTAACCTGATTCCACCAAGTATAACTGAAACCCCACCAGGCAAGCTCCACACATCTCGGGAGGGAACCACATAGTCCCGAGCAGCTGGTGGGCAGATTGCACCCCCACCATCCTCACCACCCTCAACCCCTGACAAAACTGGTGGCCAAATAGAGTGAGGGAAAATTTCACCTCTGCCTAGCAGGGGTGGGGCGAAAAGTTGAACTGATCCAGCCTGTATGGGAGTGGAGCAGCCCAACATGCCACTACCTTGGAGAAACTGGTAGTGAGCTGAAAATGACAGACTTCAAAGAGAAAAGCACTGGACCAAAAAGCTCAATTTTTGCTCACAGGCTTGCCTGTGGGCAGAAGGGGCTAGAAACTGCTAACATACCAGCTCCTCACAGGACCACTTCGGAGAACCTGCTTATACCACATGGTCCATCCCATCAAGGAAAGCCTGGGCTCAAACACTCTGAGCCATTTCCCCCAAAGCTGCCTGAGGGTGGAGCAACATTCATTGGCACACAGCCCAGCATGTGTCTGTCAGAACAGAGACACAGAGAAAGCCCCTGTCAAAAGTATCAGCACCTGGATTAGAAATCAGAGGAAAGGAGCCCAGACACCCATTGAACTGAAAAGAAACTCACTCCTCTCGATCACAAGGAAGAAATTTGAATATATACATATATATGTGTGTGTATATATATGCATATATTTTATATATTTTTTTAATTTTTAATATTTTTTATTTTTAAAAATTTAAAAATTAATTTACTTAATTTGTTGTTACCTATCTCCCACTTCCATTCTGTCCAACTATCAATTTGCTTAGCCCTATATTACACTTTCTTCTCTCTTCCTCCATTTTTCTTCTCTTTTCTGCGTTCTTCTCTTCCTTTCTTCTCTTTATCTTCCTCTCCTCACCCTCCCTTCCCCCTCACTGTGCCTACCTCCTCCAAACTCAACACCAAATGAGTAGTCTATTATACCAACTTTATACATTACCTCCATCCTTCCTATCCCTCTTCAATCCCTGAAAATAGTACCCTCCCCAACAATGACTGAACTACACCCTTACAAA
Source organism: Castor canadensis (assembly GCF_047511655.1). Classification (NCBI taxonomy): domain Eukaryota; kingdom Metazoa; phylum Chordata; class Mammalia; order Rodentia; family Castoridae; genus Castor; species Castor canadensis. The sequence goes on along the minus strand of NC_133405.1, from coordinate 122,562,530 downwards.
ACACATTAGGGCCTTATTACCTTGTAGCCCCATACCTCATACCTCTTCTCCCCCTCACCCCAACCCCCTCCCTCTCCACTCTTCTAACACCATCTTTTTAATTTCTTAAGAATCTATCTCTATGCAAATAGCTGTTATCTCCCCAATACACACTGTTTATAGATAATATCACCAAGTTTTTTTTTATATTATGCAAATAAGCACTTTGGCATTGACTCTGTGAATTTGTTATTGCAAAGTTATACCTCCAGGTCAGGGAACAGAAATATTACAACAACCTAGCTAACAACAAAGCTAGTCAGAACATAGAAATTAAATCAAAGGAAAGATAACAGGTGATTAAAGCCCCCAACTAACTAATCAACAAAGCACAAGCAAAGCACAGAATAGAAACATGGGAGAAAAGGAAGGCAGGTGAACATGACTCCTCAAAAGATTAACAATAACATAATAGAGGATTTGGTAGAAAGTGAAAGGGAGGAATCCCCAGTTGCTTACATCAGAAGAATGAAAATAAGAATGTTCAATGAGCTTAAAGAGGACATACAAAAACATTTGATGAATCACAGGAAAACACAGATTAAAAAAAAAAAAAACTCCAGAAGACACAGAAACAACTAAATGAACTCAAGGAGGATTTCAACAAACTCCCAAATGAAACTAAGGAGATTTTTTAAAAAGACAGCAAGAGATAAATGAAATAAAGAAGATAGTACAAGATATGAAAGAGGAGTTTAAAAAAATATGGAAAGTCTCAGAAGAAACAATCAAACAGAAATCCTGGAAATAAAAACTTCTTTAAGACAAATAAAAAACACATTTCAAGGCCACTTCAGCAGACTGAAACAAGTACAAGACAGAATTTCAGAGGTCAAAGACAAAATAGATATTAAAGAAAAAAAAAACAGAAGAATCCTTAGACAAAAGATTCAAGAACTGTGAAAGGAACATGCAGTAACTGTGCAACTCCATCAAAAGACTAACCCTACGAATCATGGGCATCAAAAAAGGACAAGAGGAGCAAGCCAAAGGTATAGGCAATATATTCAACAGACACAGATTGGCAATCTATATTAAAAAGGAAGATCTGAAAATCTGTTGTTTATAAGAAATCCACCTTAAAGACAGAAATAAGCATTGCCTTAGGGTGAAAGACTGGAAGAAGATTTACCAAGCTAATGCCCCCCCACCAAAACAGACAGGAGTAGGAATACTTATATCAGAAGAAGTAGACTTCAAACATAAATTAGTCAGAAGAGACAAAGGAGGACACTTCATATTAATAAAAGGACCAACATATCAAAAGGAAATAACAATTATCAATTTATATGCACCCAATGTTAGTGCACCCAACTTCATTAAACATACACTACTGGACTTAAAAACACAGATAGACCCCAACACAGTGGTGATAGGAGACATCAGTACTCCTCTATTACCAACAGATAGGTCATCCAGACAAAAAAAATCAACAAAGAAACTCTAGAATTGAATGACATCATAGATCAAATGGACCTGACAGATGTCTACAGAGTATTCCATCCTGCAACAGGACAATATACATTTTTCTCAGCAGCCCATGGACCTTTCTCCAAAATAGACCATATTTTAGGTCACAAAACAAGTCTTAACAAATGTAAGAAAACTGAAATAACCCCCTGCATAATGTCTGACCATAACATGATAAAACTAGAACACAACAACAAAAGGCAGAAAATACTCAAACACCTGGAGACAGAACAACACATTGCTCCATGATCAGTGGGTCATTTGAAGAAATAAGGGAGAAAATAAAAAAAGTTCCTAGAATTTAATGAGAATGAAAGCACAATCTATCAGAACCAATGGGACACATTAAAGGCAGCCCTAAGGGAAAAGTTTACAGTCATGAATGCATATATTAAAAGCATAGATCTCAAATAAATGGGCCAATGCTACATTTCAAACTCCTAGAAAAATAGGAAGCTAAACCCAAAACTAGCAGAAAGAGAGAAGTAATAAAAATAAGGGCTGAAAAAATGAAATAAAGACCAAAAAAAAGTGCAAAGAAACAAAAAGATGATTCTTTGAAAAGATAAATATGATTGAAAAACCCCTGGCAAATCTTACTAAAGTGAGGAGGAAAAAGACCCAAATTAATAAAACTAGAAATGAAAAAGGGGAGATCACAACAAACACCAAGGAAATCCAGGGAATCATCAGGGGCTACTTTGAAAAACCTATATTCAAATAAATTGGAAAATCTAGAAGAAATGGACAAATTTCTAGACACACTTGAACCAAGAGGATACTAATCACTTAAACAGATCTATAATAAGCAAGAAATTGAAGCAGCAATAAGTTCAGGACCTTCAAATTCACTGCTGCATTGTACCAGACCTTTAAAGAAATAATACCAACATTCCTCATATTTTTCCATGAAAAAGAAAGGGAAGGAATACTGCCAAACTCATTCTAGGAAGCCAGTATTACACTCATCCTAAAACTGGACATGGGCACAAAAAAAAAAAGAGAATTAAGGGCCAATCTCTTTAATTAACATAGATGCCAAAATCCTCAATAAAATATTGGCAAACTGAATTGAACAGCATATCAAAAAGATCATATACCATGATCAAGTCAGTTTCATCCCAGGGATGCAGGGATGGTTCAACAACATACTCAAATCATTAAACATAATACACCATATTAACAGAAGCAAAGACAAAAACCACATGATCATCTCAATAGATGTAGAAAAAGCCTTCAACATAATTCAACATCCCTTCACGACAAAAGCTCTGATGAAACTAGGAATAAAAGGAATGTACCTCAAATAATAAAGGCTATATATGACAAGCCTAGAGCCAATACCATACTAAAAGGGGAAAACTGAAACCATTTACTCTAAAGTGAGGAATGAGACAGAAGTGTCCACTCTTTCCTCTCTTATTCAACATAGTCTTGGAATTCCTAGCCAAAGCAATAAGACAGGAAGAAGAAATAAAAGGAATACAAATTGGAAAGGAAGTAGTCAAACTATCCCTTTTTACAGATGTCATGATCTTATGCCATAAAGACCCAAAAAATTCCACCAAAACACTCTTAGACACCATAAACAGCTTCAGAAAACTAGCAGCATACAAAATCAACTTACAAAAATCAGTAGTCTTTCTATACACCAACAATGAACAGACATAATGAACAGAATAATGAACAGAAAGAATATAGGAAAACAATTCCATTTACAATAGCCTCAAAAGAAATAAATACTTAGGAATAAATGTAATAAAGAAAGTGAAAACCCTCTATAAGGAAAATTATAAACCATTGAAGAAAGAAATCGAAGACCACAGAAGATGGAAAAATCTCCCATGTTCACGGATTGGTAGAATCAATATTGTGAAAATGGCTATATTACCAAAAGTAATCTACATGTTCAATGAAATTCTCATCAAAATTCCAATGGCATTCATCACAGAGATTTAAAAATCTACCCTAAAGTTCATTTGGAAGCACAAAAGACTGTGAATAGCCATGGCAATATTGAGCAAAAAGAGCAACACAGGAGGTATCACAATACCTGATTTCAAATTATACTACAGAGCCATAGCAATAAAAACAGCATGGTACTGGCACAAAAACAGATATGAAGACCAGTGGAATAGAATAGAAGATCCAGATATGAATTCAAGCAGCCATGCCCAACTGATATTTGATAAAGGTGCCAAAAACATACAATGGAGAAAAGACAAATGTTGCTGGGAAAACTGGGTATCTGTAAGCAGAAAACTGAGTCTAGATCTAGGTCTTTCACCCCATACAAGTATCAACTCAAAGTAGATTAAGGACCTTAATATGACACCTGAAACTTTGAAGCTAGTGCACGAAAGAGCAGTGAATATACTAGAAGCAATAGGCAGAGGCAATGACTTCCTAAATAGAACTCAAATGGCTCAGTAACTAAGGAAAGGATTGGCAAATGGGACTACATGAAATTAAAAAACTTCTGCATAACAAAAGAAATGGTCTCTTAAATTGAAAAGACCACCCATATAATGGGAGACAATCTTTGCCAGCTATATATCTGACAAGGGATAACTAGAATGTACAGGGAGCTGAAAATACTAATCTCACTAAAAATCAGTGGCCCAATGAAGGAATGGGTAAATGAACTTAACAGAGCTTTATCAAAGGAAGAAATCCAAATGGCCAAAAAAACTCATGAAGAAATGCTCAACATCCCTGACCATAAAGGAAATGCAAATCAAAAACACATTAAGATTTCACCTCACTCCTGTTAGAAAGTCTATCATCAAGAACACAAACAGGTAGGTGCTAGTGGCTCACACCTGTAATCTTAGCTACTCAGGAGGAAGAGATCAGGAGAATCATGGTTCAAAGCCATCCTGGGCAAATAGTTTTTGAGACCCTATCTTGAAAAAACCCAGCTGGTGGAGTGGCTTGAGGTGTAGGCCTTGAGTTCAAGCCCCAGTACCACACACACACACACACAAAAAAAAACCACACAAACAATAACAAATGTTGACAAGGATGCAGGAAAAAGGAACCCTCATACACTGCTAGTGGGAATGTAAATTAGTAAAACCACTATGGAAAACAGTATGGAGGCTCCTCAAAAAACTAAAAATAGAACTGCCATATGATCCTGTAATACCACTCCTAGGGATATACCTGAAGGAGTATAAGTCAGGTTACAGTAAAGGCACCTGCAGGACCATGTTTATTGCAGCATTATTCACAATAGCTAAGCTATGGAAACAACCAAGATGCCCCCCTACTGATGAATGGATTAAGAAAATGTGGCATTTATATACAATAGAATTTTATTCAGCCACAAAGAATGAAATTTAGTTCTTTGCAGGTAAATGGATGAAACTGAAGAACATCATCTTAAGTGAAATTAGCTAGGTTCAGAGGGCCCAAAGCCACAAGTTCTCTCTCATATGTAGAATGTAGACCTACTATAAATACAGCAGTATTATGAAAAACAGGTCATGTTAAGGGGAGGTCACATATGAGAGAGGGAGGGTAAAAGAAGGAAGTTAAGAAGGTGAATGTGGTTGATGTACTTTGTATATAAGAATGAATATAGAATTTTTAAACCTGTTGAAGCCACCATAAAAGGGGACTAATGTAGAAAGAAGAAAAATAATGGAGATGAACCAATTCATGTTATATTATATATACACATATATAATATATTACATTATATATTATATATACATATATATTATATTATATATACTATGTATTGGAGAAGAGAATGATTTCCCCAGGTCCTGCCTGGGGGATGGATTGGTACCAGTGGGAGGGGGGGAAGAGGTGGGGAAAGGGCACGGGAGGGTGAACATAGTGCAAATACTGTATGCATGTGTATGTAAATGGAAAAATGATACCTGTTGAAACTATTCCAGGAATGATGGAAGGGGGTGAATTCAAGTATGATATATTTGACATATTGTAAGAACATTTGTAAATGTCACAAGGTACCCCCACCCAGCACAGCAGTAAAAAACTATTAAAATCAGTTAGTACCATTTCAGGCCATATAGTAAATTTCTTCTTGAAAGCACATGGACATTTCCTATCTCTATGAATAGATGAAAAATTCATTTATACCTCAATGAAAACTAAACCTATTTGTTCACAATAAATGGAAACATTGGAAATAAATGCCGTCCAACTTTTAAAATTAAAAAACATAACAAAATACAACAGCCACCCATATCAATCTACTTAAGATTAAAAGGCATTACCATTATCACTGGAAACACAAATGCTAATTATCCTGATTTGATCACTGTGCAATTATACATTATACATTATATACATGTATAGAAACATTACATCGTACCTCATAAATTTGTACATTATATGTCAATTAAAAAATAAAGAAAAAAAAGGAACACATTTAGACTAAACTAGAACTTAGGACAGCAGGAGCCAAGTTGGGTTTTGCTCACCACTGTATTCTTTGTGCCTATTAAAGTGCTTGATAGAGCTGGGTTTTTTCCTTGTCTCACTAGCTTCTCCTTTTACTCTCTTTTGCTCATTTCCCTTCATCTTTCTAACTGCTAAATGTTGTCTTTGAATCTTTTTTTGTGCTCTTTACACTTACTTCCTGGCAATCTCACCCAGTCCCATAGCTATAAAGATCTTATGTATGCTGATGACTCAATCTTCTCACCCTTTCTAGTCTGTTACTTAACATTGGCAAAACATTTGTAAAATCTGCCCCTCCCTAAATCCCCTCCATTCTTACTAATTGGTGGCACTGTCCAGCCAGTTACTTAGGCCAGAGAGTTAAGCACCTTCCACATACGTGCCTCATTTATTATCAACTAAATGTAACAAGACATGGATCAGCAAATCCCATTGGCATTAATGCCAACATCTATGGTTAGTCTGACCATTTTTCATACTAGCACTGTTTGGGTGCTTACCATCTGGCTTAAGCCACCAACTCCTCTCACTTGGATAATTATAAAAACTTCAAATTGGCCTCCCTGTTTTCACTCTCCGACCTCCATTGTCCATTCTACCCAGCAGACAGATATTTTGAAAGGTCAAATTATTTATCTTTCCCTTGATAAAATTTTTCCAGTGACTTCCCTTTGCATTTAGAAGAACACCTGCACTCTGCCTCTTTGGCCTCAAAGTATACCTTTTCCATACACAACAATCACACTCCAGCCACCCTCACCTTCTTGTCTCTTGCACATGGCATGCTTGCCCTATCTGAGAGTCCTTGCACGCACTGCTCTTCTTCTAGCAATGGTCCCTTCACCTGATCTGTACAATTGCTTTTTCCTCTTACACATTTCATCTCAAAAGTTTCCATTCTCCCATTTATTCTTTGAAATGACCTTTAAAGTCATTTTGTCAATATAAAAATATCATTCAAATTTTTATTAGAATTGCATTAACCTTATAGACTAGAATATAGTAGGCACTTAATAATCTTTTGAATATTGAATGAGAGGATTCATGAAGAATACAGAGTTAATAATTATCTTTCATTCAACATTGTCTCAGAAGTTCTAGAAAATGCCATCGAACAAATAAAACCACCAAGAGACTTAAATCTTGCAGAGACAAAACTGTAATTAGTTGCAAATAGTATCATCTTTCTAGACATTATAAGAGAGTCATCTAAAAACAATTAAAACTAATAAGAGATTCAATAGGGTGGCAAGTTACAAGTTATTAAAAAAAACTTATCTCTTTCCCATATACCCAGAAATAATGTTTAAAAATATTGTGGAAAGAGAATTAACTGCTATACAGCAATAAAATATATATAACACTTAAGAGTTGTAACAAAAATATATATATTGTAGAAAATGTATGAAAGGAATTATAACACTTAAGGACACAAATGAATACTGAGTAAATAGAAAGTTATAGCATGTTTATTTTTTACAGTTTTTAAATGGGTTTCATTATGACATTTTCATACATACCTAAAATGTACTTCAATCATCTTCATCCTCCCATCACTCTCTTTTCCCCCTCTGTCCTCCCATGACTTTTCCTCACAAAGTCCCCCTTTTGTATTCATGTCTTTTTTCAAATAGAGATTCCACATATGAGAAAAAATATAGCATGTTCCTTTATAGGAATATTTTAAATTTCAAATGAGTCTGTAAGGTTAATATACTTACAACAAAAAATCCCAATAGAATATTTGTAAATTGATAAAATGACTTTAAATGCACACTAAAAGCCAAGAATCTCTGGATAAGAAAGAATAATAAAGTCAAACTTGTCCTCTGAAATACTAAAATATAAAACCACATTAACTAAATCCAATCATTTCTGGATTACATGCATGGATCAATGAAATAAGGAAAGGCTCCAAAACACCAAATGTATAATAATTAATATATGAGCAAAGTGACATTCCAAACCATAAGAATGAATTATATAATAAATGAATTATGTAAACTGAATACCTGTTTTAAAAATACGCCAATCCCTCATCTCACATCTTATACCAAATTACAAAATACTAAAATTGTAAGTGGCATAACAAAATAAATAGTTCTTTTTCTGATTCCAGTTGTATCTGCTAGAGATTTTAATAAGAAAGCACTTTAAATAGGACTGTAAGAGTCTATCAAAAAAGCCTATCATAGTGATACATTCCTGTAATCCCAGCTACTTGGGAGGCAGAGATGACACTTTGAGGCCAACCTAGGAAAAGGTTGCTAGATCCTATCTCAAAAACAAAATACAAAATAAAAGGATTGCGGGCATGGTTCGGGGGGAAGAGCACTTGCTAGCATGGACCAGGCTGAAGTTCTAATCCCCAGAACAAGGGGGAGTTCAGAGCAATACAATGGCTTATTAGAAGATCAAACTAACAATAACCTAGACAGAGAATAGGAGATTGTTAAATACACCAAGAGGTCTAATGTATTTTTCTATCAGTGATAACAGGACATATTTCACCATCTTACAACACAGATATCATCAGTGTTCATCAGAGATAGGTTGAAATCTACAGTTAGAGCATTTCATTATTCCAATAGTCTAGTTTTCTATGGATATTTTGTTCATTTTTCAGGAGTATTTGTTTAGAAATACTTATTAAGGACTGGTGGAATGGTGCAAGTAGTAGAGCACCTGTCTAGCAAGCATGAGGTCCAGAGTTCAAACCCCAGGGCTGCCAAAATATCTATTTTAAAATGCTTAAATGACAAAAAAGTCCTACAGAATAAAAAAAGATACACTTATTGAATATGGGATTTTACCACTAGTGTTTAAGTAATAAGGAAGGCGTCTAGAAAGAAAAGAATATCAGCAATTAGTTTTCCTCTAAGACATGACTGCTGAAAACTACGCTATTTTAATTCTCTGCTCATTTATGAAACTGACAAAAGAGGGATATTTGAAAACTCAATAATTAAAGGGCAATCAGCTTATATTCCCCTCTTTAAATGTATCAAGTTTTCAAATATTAGCACTTAGATATTATGTACATAAAGGAATAAGAAATTGACCACAGTAGACTGAAAAGAGAGAACAATTTATATCTTCTATAAATTCAGGAACATGTATCAATGTCTTTGAGCACAGGAAAATGCTAAAGGCTAACCAGTTGGGGATAAATTATTTTTGAGGAATGGATTTCAATGTAAGTTGGAAGGAGGTAGCCACTTACTGCCAAAGGATCAGATCAAAGGAATGTGGAATATTTCCACATGTGTTTTAATGATTCAATAGGTAAGATAAAACAATGCTGTTCTCAAAAATTGCTCCTGGGAATGTTACATATTTAATTTAATCTTAGTCCAGGTGAAAAAAAAGTTACAGGATGTTCTCAATTTGAATGAAAATTTCACTCTTAAAATGCTGGGGTTTTTTTGCAAAGTAAGGAATAATTTCAGTGAGAAGGTATTCGTCTTTGAAAACACTTGCCTGGGATCTGAAGCAGGTGATTGGTGAAAAGGTAGGCTGCTGCTTTTTCCTGAGACAACATCAACCAATGTTGCAGAGCTTAATAAAGAGCCCCACTCTGCAGACTCAGGGGGAAGTCATGGCACCAGCCCAGTGAATGATATTGCAAGGATATATGTATGCTTGTAAGAACTGCAACCCTTTTTTTTCTGGGTGAAAGAGCACCATAGAAACTGTTATTCATTGCTCTTATATAGGTAAATATGTATTTACTTACATGTCTTACATGTACATTAAGTAGGAACTTTAATATGTGTTCATTATAACTCAGAACACCCCTATTTTAACTTATGTTAATAAAACAGAATGTCATATATGAAAGAGGCTGCTATGGTTAAGGCTGAAAAGTCTATTAAATGCTATTTTTTTTTAAAATTGCAGTTAAAATTTGTTTCTTACCTACCTGACAAAGTCCTGAAGTAGCTACAACAAAGACAAAATTTCTTGTAAGCTGCTTGTTTTCTAAGTTAAAAGATTTTAAGTTTCAAAAGAAAAAGTTATCTAGCTTAAAAAATTATTTGTGTATATTAATTATTCCAAGAGGTTTCATTGTGATAATTCCATATGCTCCAATTTTTAAAAAATTATACAATACTTGCATTTAAGGTTTCTTTTCAAGTATAGAGCACTTTAATAGAGGAGAAAAGTCCACTTTGTGTGAAACTTTACAAAAACTGCTTCATCTTTAAGACAGCCTATTAGATACAAGGTTCATAGTGATCTCTTGTTCTTACTCTATACAATTGCCTAAATTGTTTTATTTTTTAATTTATTCTTTAAGCATTTTTTGTTTTTTCATTGTTGTGCTGGGGGTATATTGTGGCATTTACAAAAGTTCTTACAATATATCAAGTATATCATAGTTGAATTCACCCCCACCATTATTCTCCTTTATCTCCCTCCCCGCCTCATCTTAAGTGAAGTTAGCCTGATTCAGAAGGCCAAAGGCCACATGTTTTCTCTCATATGTGGAATACACATGTAATACAAATGCAGCAATATTATGAAAAATGGATCATACTAAGGGGAGGTCACATATGAGAGGGAGGGTAAAGGAAGGAAATTAAGAAGGTGAATATGGTTGATTTACTCTGTACACAAGAATGAATATAGAATTTTTGAACCTGTTGAAACCACCATAAGAAGGGGACTGAGGTAGAAAGAAGAAAAATAGAGGAGATGAACCAATTCAGGTTATAATACATATATACCTGAAAAGCCACAAGGAAACCAATGTATAGTTATCTTAAACAAAAATGTCATTTTTTTCCCACAAAAATGGAGAATTGGAGAGCAGAACAGGTCCTGTCTGGGTTTGGTATCAGTGGGAGTGGGGAGGATGGGGGAAAGGGTGAAGGAGGGTGAATATGGTGCAAATACTGTGTGCAGGTGTATGTAAATGGAAAAATGAGACCTGTTTGATTTTTTAGCTGCATATAATTTCTCACTCTTCTAGTTAATTCTTACTAGGAATTCCAAATATGCTTTGAAAGATGAAAGAAAACATGAGATGAGAGACAACCTATGAAAGTTACAAACACTAACTATATTAGTCAGTTCTCTGTAAGTATAACCAAAACATGAGATGACCCATCTTAAAACAGGAAAGGTTTATTTTGGCTCACAATTGTGGAGGTTTCAGTAAATGGTTGGTTGGCTCTAATGCTTTGGGCCCACCTCATGGCATCTAGGAAGCAAAGAAAGAGGAGGGACTAGCATCCCACAATCTGCTTTGAGGGCACATCCCAGTAATCTAAGACCTCTCATAGGCCTTTCCTCTTAAAGGTTCCACTACCTTCCAATACCACCAAGCTAAGGACCAAGGCTTTAGCAATGGACTTTTGGGAAACATTCAAGATCCAAACTGTAGTATTAACATATGAAATATTCAAACTGTCATACATCAAAGACCTGAATTGGGTTAAATAAATGGTTTAATAGCCATCAATATAAAAATACTCATTAATTCTTTTCTCCTTCCCTGAAATGCAAGACTTAAGTACTTCAAAGGCATTATTCTTTACTCATGAGCACCAACAGTTTAAAGTAGTAGTAGTAAAAGGAGGAGGAGGAGGAGAAGAAATAGGGCCAGGGTCCCAATAAAGAATTGTTAATTGGCCACAATGCTCTCCCATCCAATGAACAACTAACATAAAACTATTGATTCATAGAGAGAGAGAGAGAGAGCAAACCCTAGCCATTATGAAGGCAGAAATTTTTATGACTATTAAAATGACAGACTAAAATGTACTAGCCTAATATGGAAGACAAAATCAAGTCTACATTGATTTGCTAAAAATTCTCAGTGGAACCCATCTCCCCAATAAGTTCCAATTCAGGATCAAAGTAAATAGCTGCCATTAGAACTGGTGTCATAATTTAGAAATCTCCTCTCACTTATCTCAGAAATTAAAGTAAAGCCAATTAAAAATAGCAATTGCTAAAATAACTTTACAATGTCATTCTGACACAGACATTGCAAATACACATAGCCTTAAAACTATCATCCCATTTACCCACCAAATAAGTGATTCTCAGCTAATAAGATACCACTACTCTAGCACCATCACACAAACATAAGCAAAAAACCAGACTATTTTACATAATGAAACAGATATGTATGACAATGCAAGTTACACCGTGATATTCTTATTAAAGAATTATTTCCTAATTGCTATAAACTTAGGACTTTATTCATGATTCAGAAACACTGCTGTAGCCATCCAAACCCTGCTTATTGACCTAATACATGAGCTCAAGAAATAAGTAGAAAGGAGGATATAAATTTGATAAATTTATGCATCTGCAGTGATCTAGGCCTTAATCTATAATTCACCTTAGGCTCAAGCTGCATTATTTAACAGAGTTGTTTTCCCAGAGACATATATAAATAACCTATAAATAATGAGGACTATAAATATGCATGTGTTTTATCAGTGTTTACAACTGAGTCAAATTTAAACACAGAAAATGATTTAATACATATAAAATAGAACAAATAATGTGATCATTTTGGTCATAAACTAAATTTTTTCTGTGTGATATCCTAAACTTGGTATAAGTGCAATACAATGCTTACTGTTCCATGTTATAGCTTTAGGAAACTTCAAACTAATATGTATAAATAAAATACTAGTCTAAAGTGCAGTCTCATAGGTAAAGAAAAGAACTTCTTAGATGAGGTGTACTTTCATACTTTCCATCATTAAAACGTAACAGATAGTTTAGTTATGAATATCTTGGGGAAGGGAAAGAGACAATGAAAAGAGGAAACTGTTGATCAAAGTGCCCAGTTTCTAGTATAACCACTCTGGAAAAAAAATTGGAGGCTACTTAAAAAGCTAAACATTGATCTACCATTTGATCCAGCAATACCACTCTTGGGGATATATCCAAAAGAATGTAACTCAGGTTACTCCAGAGGCACCTGCACACCCATGTTTATTGCAGCACTATTCACAATAGCCAAGTTATGGAAATAGCCAAGATGCCCCACTACTGATGAATGGATCAAGAAAATGTGGTATTTATACACAATGGAATTTTATGCACCCACGAAGAAGAATGAAATATTATCATTTGCTGCTAAATGGATGGAATTGGAGAACATCATTTTGAGTGAGGTTAGCCTGGCTCAAAAGACCAAAAATCGTATGTTCTCCCTCATATGCAGACATTAGATCAAGGGCAAACACAACAAGGGGATTGGACTTTGATCACATGGTGAGGTGAGAGCACACAGGGAGATATGAGGATAGGTAAGACACCTAAGAAACTAGATGGCATTTGTTGCCCTCAACGCAGAGAAACTAAAGCAGATACTTTGGGGCAACTGAGGCCAATAGGAGAGGGGGACCAGGAACTAGAGAAAAGGGTAGTTCAAGAAGAATTAACTTAGAAGGTAACACACATGCACAGGAAATCAATGCAAATCAACTCCCTGTATAGCTATCCTTATCTCAACTGGCAAAAACCCTTGGTCCTTCCTATTATTGCTTATACTCTCTCTTCAACAAAATTAGAGATAAGGGCAAAATAATTTCTGCCGGGTAGTGAGGGGTAAGGGGGGGGTAAAGGAGGGAGTGGGGAGGGGGGAATGAGGAAGAAATGACCCAAACATTGTATGCACATATGAATAAAATAAAAATTTTTTTAAAAAAAGTGCCCAGTTTCAGTGATCTATTATGCTCTGTGGTGACCATCAAAATAATAATGTATCTTATATGTCAAAATTATTTTTAGCAATCTAAATTGCTAAAGTATATTATTTTAGAATGTATTTTTAAACATTCTTCCTACAAAATTACTAAGTTGCTTCATTATATATATTATAAATCTAAATTTGATTTAGTTTCTCTACAATGAATATGCATATCAAAACATCACATTGTACCCTATTTGTCAACTAAAAAACAATTTAAAAAGAAAAAGAAAAGAAAAAAAGATACCATTATGCAGAGATGTTATAATATTTATGTATTTCAGAAAAAGAAAGAAACCAACTTGAAAAGGCTATACAGTACATGATTCCAACTATATGACATTTTGAAAAAATCAAAACTATGGAGACTATTTAAAAAAATCAGTGTTTGCCAGTGATTGGGGGTAAGAGAGAAATGAACAGGCAGAGATCAGAGGATTTTTAGGGCAGTAAAATATTCTCTATGATACTACAGTGATGAATACATGGGATTATACATTTGTCAAAACCCATAGAATGTATACCAAGAGTGAACCCTAATGTAAACTATGGACTTGGGGTGATAAAGATTTATAGAAATATGTGCATCAACTGACAAAAGCACCCCTCTGGTAGGGGATGACAAGAGTGAGGGCGATTGTACACATATGGGAACTAGCTTTCACATGGAAAATATGTACTTGCTGTAAATTTTGTTGTGAATTTTTAGAATTTTTTCTAAATTGTTGAATTTTTAGAGTAATTTTTACTCTAAAAACATAGTTTATTGATTAGGAGAAAAAAATGATGTTGGACTAGGGAAATATTTAATATGACATATCTGTAATATTTAATGAGAATAAAATGCAATAGGATATAGATTATTTTTAGTAGTAGCAGTAGTACTGTTAAATATATTGACTATATTTGAAAAAAATTGTTCTAAGTAAAACTTTTATATTTCTGAAATTTTATAGACATAAGTTTATCAGTTGGGCATATAAAATTCTAAGATGCTTATTAAGTTTGGCTACATTACCAACATACACATGCACACACACACACATATATCACATGTCATTCTTTGTTGCTTTTGGTAGTAATTGAATTATTTTGGAACAATACAACTATGTAATTTTCTCATCACTCACCCACTTTTATCCTTTAGATAAAAGCTTCAGAATCTCTGAATTAATTTAAAATAATAAACTATTTTTCTATTATTTGAACTCATACTGGGTATTATATTTAGCATGCCTGTGTGGTACTCAAACTCTGGATGTGCATACAATTTAAAGGTATTGTCCCAACACATCCCACTCCAAAAGAAACATACCACAGGGACAAATCTATGTTTACTGAGTAAAAAAACTAACATTTAACATGTGACTGAGAGATTCAGAAATATATCATTCTCAAAATATCTTCATTTACCTTATATGCTGCCCTGTATCAAACATAATATACTTATTCTCTGATAATTTTTAACTCTGTATCTAAAATGGAGACCAATTGTGACTGTTAGCCCCAGTAATTTATGGAGCCAGATTTTAACATCTATATAGAAAAAAAAGGAAGTTAAAACTTTAGCCTGTTTTTAGAGTAAGATGAAACTGAGACTGAAAATTCTAGGAACTTGAAGGATTGCACAATCAGTGAAAGAGTCTTCAGGAAAAAGCAGAGGTCAAGAAGGAATCTTTCTGCCTGAGTTCTGCTGACCTGTATCTCATTTAGGTGTAATTCACATTTTTACAACCTGTACAATCAAGAACCCCTCAAACTGAGAAACTAACAGTAGACATTGGCCCAAGGATGATGTTAACCCAGGGCTCCTGGCAAAGGCAAAACTACTTTGGAGTAATGCTCACAATGGGTAATAATATAAGACAAAGTTTACAGTCCAAAGTTACAAAACACAGGAAGCAGTTTGCTGTAGGTGAGAATTTGCAGTCCTACAAAAGAAAAAAGTTAGAACCCAATAATGTGATAATAGAAGAGCAATCAAAAAGAAAAAAATTAACATATTTATAATGAAGAAGTCATAAAAGAAAAATTGAAACCATAACAAAATATATAATAAAAAGCACATTAAAATAACTAATTATAACTTCCAGAAATAAAAAACAGTTATTGAAATTAGTCAAAGGAAGGATAAATAGCATTTTTTATGAAAATGAGTAAAGAAAACAGTGAACTTGATGGTAGATCTAAAAAATAAGGCACAAAGTAATATGAAGACATGAAGAAATAGAAAATATGAGCAGTTAAAAGATGCACATAATATTACCATAACATTTAACATGTATCCAGCAGCAATTCTATAAGGAAAGAAAAAGAGAGAGGTGAGCTAATACACTACTGTTCCCCTTTTTCTACTTAGTACCATTACAATTCTGCACCGGGCTCTCCTAAAACCATTCCTATAATCACATGTGCTGAAATTTCACAGTGTACCTCATAAATATGCACAATCATGTGTTCATAAAAATCTAAGTGTTTATGATGAAAATATTAACTATGGTGATTTGATATTTGTACATTGTGTAGATGTATCAAATTATCACAATGTTCCCCATAAATAAAATAGTTAATAATAATAATAATACATCAGTTTTGTAGGCACAGGAGCCATAAAGAAGTTTCCTCAGAGATTCTAAGAGTTGCAATTATTTTCAGTAGCTACTCACATCTGAGCAGTACTACAGTGCAGCCACAATGCTTCCTTATGAAGGCCAAGCCTGACCAGCTATGGATGATTTTTGTCTGAGGGCAATGTGGGAGGCAGACAAAAATGAATTTAAAAGCTTTCTCCAAAATATATAATCCCACCACTGCTCAACTTCAGTTTACCACTGCTCAACTGACAGCCTCTGATCACTCCAGGGATTTCACACAGATTTTACGTTAGCCATATAATCCATGCTTGCTTCCTTTTCTGTGATTTATGTAGGACTGATTTTGGGCAAGGAGGTAGCCACCTGGGCTCTTTCACCAATTTTGAAATTTTAGAATTTGTTTTCTTTCATAGTATATTTTCTTACTGTTTGTTACAGTTTATTTAGATACAGATGTCACCCTGTTAAGCATTCTTGTTTACTTCGGTAACATGTCTGTATGTTCTTTTGTGTTCCTTCTAAACACAAAAGTCACATCTGAGAATGGTATTTTTGCTTCTCCAATTATAATCTTTATAGCTTCTTTTGTTTTAACTGTCTCAAAGGGGATAGCTAGATCCACTGTAAAAGGGAAAAGAAGTATGCAAGAGGGCATTCCAGTCTTGAAAACATTTCAGGACTAAGTAAACCCTTGCTATTTTGAAATATTCTTTATCAGTTTAGGAAATTCCCTTTGACCTCCATTTTGTTCAGTTTTTTTATCATGAATTGTTGAATTTTATTAAATCTATTTTGTTCATCTTTTTATATGAATGTGAATTGTATTAGATGTTTCTAATGTTGAAGCACTTTGCAATCCTAAAATAATCCACCTTAGTGATAATAATAAGAATATTAGGCATTGTTGGTTTCATTTGCTAATAACATGTTTATAGTTTTTGAATCAATATTCATTAGTAAAGGTACCCTGTAAATTTCCTTTGTTATATTGTCCTTATTTAGTATGGGTAATCAGGTTACACTTTCCACATAAAACCAATAGGGGAACTTGCAGGGGTCAGGGTTGATAAAGATTAGCATTATCAGTTACTGCAGTATTTGATAAAGCATTTGGATCTTGTGCATTCTTTGCAGAAATTGCATATTCCTTGAAGGAAGAGTTTTTACATTTAATCATTCAGCATTTTCAATGGTTATAAGACCACTGATGTGTTTGATTCTGTTCTGGTAATATTTTTTCTAGCAAATTTCAACTTCAAACTTGCTGGAATCTGTACGTATTTTTTATTATTTGTACTCTTTCTTCAGCAATCTGATCAGAATTTATAAATTCTTATTCTTTTCAAAAATACAACATGTGGCTTTTGGCTGCTGTATAGACTTCCCAATAATTAATTCTGCTTTAGCATTTATTTTCTTCATTATTTTGGGCTTAGTCTCTTACTAACATCTTAAGTTACAGGCTAACTCATTTATTACAGCTTTTTAAAATCTCTTCTACTTTCCACTCTTAGGGTTCATTAGTATATGTCTATTGTTGTAGACACATGACATAAAATTTGATATAAGGCATCATAATTAATGATAGTTTTATTTTCTTATTTATACTATGATTTCTTCTTTGATGCATGAGTTGTATATTTTTAAAAACTAAAAATAATTGTTTGCAACATAATTTCATTGTGATATCTATGCTATATCAATTCAGTGAAATTTGGTGACAAATTTTTAGTAATCCAGGATGGGGCCAATTCAGATGTTTCCTAAAAAGGAATATACATTCCTTCATCTGGAATATATTTCTTGCTTAATTGATAAAATGCTAAAAGAATGCTATTTGTTGAAATAGTCCCTTATATATTTGAAGCTATGTTATTAATTGCATTTAAGAATGTTATAGAGGGATTCCAAGATGGCAGCTAGAGGGAGGAAGCAGCAAGTGTGCCTCCTAAAGTAAAATCTTGTAGAAACTCTGAAGATTCACCTTACAGGCAAAACCACCGAGACAAGGCAAAAATTTGACCCCTCCACACCTCCAGGCTGTGCAGAGCATCTCCACTTAACATTAAACAGAGAAACCAGGAGGGTCCCTGGGCGCCGCCAGACATCGGTGCCCAGATGGCTTGGGAAGACGCGGACCACAAGGTGAGCTAAGCGGTACACGGTACTCCCACAGACAACCCTAGGCCAGATCAGCATAGCCCCCTGGACAGACTGACCCCCATCCAGGGAAAAAAAGAGAAACTGAGTAATAACCAATAACAACAAAAAAGACACATAGCAAAGAGGGTGGGGCTTCCTGAGCGCCGAATTGGGGGGAGGGGAATCCCTCACAGAACTGTAAATAAACAAACTGGGCCAGAGAAAGCAGGAGCAGCGGCACATGCCCAGCAACCAGGAGCGGGAAAGCTTGTAAAAATGGCAGAGAGAGGAAAACTCCACAGAAGGGGGAAGACCCACTTCCCACATAAGCTGTAAACAAATACACCTGCCAGCAGGAGCAGCAACAAACGCCCAGCAATCAAGAGCAGGAAAGCTTGTAAAAGCCGTGATGGGAGGAAAACGCCACAGGAGAGGGGGGAAGACCCACTTCCCACATGAGATGTAAATAAACATGCAGGCCTGAGAAAGTGGATGCAGTGTCACCTCCCCCAGTGTGCTTGGAAAGGGGAAAGCTTGTAGCAGCAGCTCACACACAGGAGAACTCTGAGTAAACAAAGCCTGCGGGGCCAGGTGAGTACTAACCTCACCCCTGAGATCTACATGAATAAAGCCGCCAGCAACAGCAGGCTGACAGCAGTGGGCAGGTGAGCCACAGCCACAGATACCATTCACAGAACTGTCTCCAGGCTCTATTTTTTTTTCTTTTCTCTCCCCCTACATTTGATGAGACAACAACCGAACTACGCTGGCATGCTGAAAAACTTACTGAAACTGTACTGCAATTGAACTTGGGACACTTTGTGGGTTTTTTTTTTGTTCTGTGTGGTTCTGTTTTATTTTATTTTTCCCCTTTGCTGAGACAACTACAGAACAACATCTGAAGCACCATCTACAGGACTGGAGGCTGGGAGATCAACACCAAACTTATTAAGACTGAAACGTCATTGCATTTGAACTTGGAGTTTTTTTTACTTTTATTTTTTACTTATTTATTTATTTATTTATTTTTCTTTCATTTATTTATTTTTTTTTATTTATTTTTATTTTTTTATTTTTTATTTTCAATCCTCTCTCTCTCTAATGCCTTTTCAGCTAATGGTTGATTAGTACACTGTCTCCCCCTGTTTATATCTTTGAAACTTTTTTGTTTGTTTCTTTATTTTTTTTTCAACTTGTTTATTTGTTTTTCCCTTTTCCTATACCTTCCTTGCTTTCCATCTCCTCTCACCCTTGCATTCTAAATATCACTGGTGCTATTATTACAAGCCAGAAAATACTTAATTACACACAGTACAGGGACAATAACAACACAACGGACAATGACGGGAAGACAGAAAAAACAGGGAAACCAGTTTCCCCACAGCAAAAAGTTAGTACAGGAACCAGAGGGAAATGAAGAAAACAGATACTCAAATCCAGACTCCAACAAAATGAAGATAAACTAAGCCAAAGAACCCAATGAAGTCCACAAGAATAATCTAAAAAAAGAAATACTACAGGTACTCAATGAGAATTTTATAGAGATGATACTGGATATGGTCACCCAAAATGTACAGGAGACACTCAAGAAATTCCAAGACAACAAAAATAAAGAATTTGAAAAAGCAAAAGAAAAAATAAAGGAAACCACAAAAGCACTGTATAAATACCAAAGTGAAACAAAGAACACAATTAATAAAGAGATAAATGAACTCAGGACAAAAATAGACAACATTAAAGAGGAAACAACCCAGGATATGGAAAACCTCAGAAAAAAGAATGAAACAGAATTGCAAAACAAAACAGAAGGTCAATCCAGCAGAATAGAACAAACAGAAGACAGAATCTCAGAACTCAAAGATGAAATGGTAATTAAAGGAAAAACTGAAGAACTATTAATTAAACAACTCAAGAACTGTGAAAAGAAAATGCAAGAACTCACCGACTCCATCAAAAGACCAAACTTGAGAATCATGGGCATCAAAGAAGGAGAAGTGGTGCAAGCAAAGGGAATGCGTAATATATTCAACAAAATAATAACAGAAAATTTCCCAAATCTAAATAAAAGATATTCCCATACAGATGTAAGAGGCCTCCAGGATACCAAACAGACCAGATCAAAATAGAACTACCCCACGACATATCATCATTAAAACAACAAGTTCAGAAACTAGGGAAAGAATACTGAAGGCTGTAAGAGAGAAAAAACAAGTACATACAAAGGTAAATCCATCAAAATCACAGCAGACTTCTCAACAGAAACATTAAAAGCAAGAGCATGGGGTGAGATCTTCCGGGCACTGAATGAGAATAACTTCAACCCCAGGATACTCTACCCAGAAAAACTATCATTCAAAATAGATGGAGCAATAAAAGTCTTCCATGATAAGCAGAAACTAAAACAATATGTGACCACAAAGCCACCACTACAAAAGATTCTTTAAGGGATTCTGCACACAGAAAGTAAAACCCAACATAGCCATGAACAGACAGGAAGCACCAAACTACATGAAAAGAAAAAGCAAGAAAGTAGAGAGTAACCTCAACTTAGGTACACACAATCAAACCTTCCAACAACTAAGACAACTAAATGACAGGAATCACCACATACCCATCAGTACTAACACTTAATGTTAACGGACTTAATTCACCCATAAAAAGGCACCTTTGATGTAATGGATTAAAAAGGAAGATCCAACAATTTGTTGCTTACAGGAGATCCATCTCACTGACAGAAACAAGCATAGACTTAGGATGAAAGGCTGGAAGAAGATTTACCAAGCCAATGGCCCCCCAAAACAGGAAGGAGTAGCAATACTTATTGATAAAGTAGACTTCAAACCTACATTGATCAAATGAGATAAAGAAGGACATTCCATACTAATAAAAGGGGAAATAGACCAAGAAGAAATAATAATTATCAACCTATATGCACCCAATGTCAACGCACCCAATTTCATCAAACATACCGTGAAAGACCTAAAAGCATATATTAACTCCAACACAGTGGTTATGGGAGACTTTAACACCCCATTATCATCAATAGATAGGTCATCCAAACAAAAAATCAATAAAGAAATTCAAGATGTAAAATATGCAATAGATCAAATGGACCTAGTTGATGTCTACAGAACATTTCATCCAACTTCTACACAATATATATTCTTCTCAGCAGCCCATGGAACCTTCTCCAAAATAGATCATATCCTAGGGCATAGAGCAAGCCTAAGCAAATATAAGAAAATAGAAATTATACCGTGCATTCTATCTGATCACAATGCAATAAAACTAGAATTCAACAACAAAAGCAAACACAAAAAACATGCAAACAGCTGGAAACTGAATAACTCATTACTTAATGAACAATGCGTCACTGATGAAATAAAAGAGGAAATTAAAAAGGTCCTGGAAGTCAATGAAAATGAAAACACAACCTACCAGAACCTATGGGATACAGCAAAGGCAGTCCTGAGAGGAAAGTTTATAGCCATGAGTGCATATATTAAAAAGACTGAAAGATCCCAAATCAATGACCTAATGATACATCTCAAACTCCTAGAAAAACAAGAATAAGCAAATCCCAAAACAAATAGGAGAGAAATAATAAAAATAAGAGCTGAAATCAATGAAATAGAAATAGAAACCAAAAAAAAACCATACAAAGAATTAATGAAACAAAAAGTTGGTTCTTTGAAAAAATAAACAAGATCAACAGATCCCTGGCAAACCTGACTAAAATGAGGAGAGAAAAAACCCAAATTAGTAGAATCAGGAATGCAAAAGGGGAGATAACAACAAACACCATGGAAGTCCAGGAAATCATCAGAGACTACTTTGAGAACCTATATTCAAATAAATTTGAAAATCTTAAAGAAATGGACAGATTTCTAGATACATATGATCATCCAAAACTGAACCAAGAGGAAATTAATCACCTGAATAGATCTATAACACAAAATGAAATTGAAGCAGCAATCAAGAGTCTCCCCAAAAAGAAAAGTCCAGGACCTGATGGATTCTCTGATGAATTCTATCAGACCTTTAAAGAAGAACTGATACCAACCCTCCTTAAACTGTTCCACAAAATAGAAAGAGAAGGAAAACTGCCGAACACATTTTATAAAGCCAGTATTACACTTATCCCAAAACCAGGCAAAGATACCTCCAAAAAGGAGAATTATAGGCCAATCTCCTTAATGAACATTGATGCAAAAATCCTCAACAAAATAATGGCAAACCGAATTCATCAAAAAGATTATTCACCACGACCAAGTAGGCTTCATCCCAGGGATGCAGGGGTGGTTCAACATACGAAAATCAATAAACGAAATAAACCACATTAACAGAAGCAAAGACAAAAACCACTTGATCATCTCAATAGATGCAGAAAAGCCTTTGATAAGATCTAACACATTTTCATGATAAAAGCTCTAAGAAAACTAGGAATAGAAGGAAAGTACCTCAACATTATAAAAGCTATATATGACAAACCTACAGCTAGCATTATACTTAACAGAGGAAAACTGAAACCATTCCCTCTAAAATCAGGAAACAGACAAGGATGCCCACTATCTCCACTCCTATTCAACATAGTACTGGAATTCCTAGCCAGAGCAATTAGACAAGAAGAAGGAATAAAAGAATACAAATAGGTAAAGAAACTGTCAAAATATCCCTATTTGCAGACGACATGATCCTATACCTTAAAGACACAAAAAACTCTACTCAGAAGCTTCTAGACATCATCAATAGCTATAGCAAGGTAGCAGGATATAAAATCAACATAGAAAAATCATTAGCATTTCTATACACTAACGATGAGCAAACGGAAAAAGAATGTATGAAAACAATTGCATTTACAATAGCCTCAAAAAAAATCAAATACCTAGGTGTAAACCTAACAAAAGATGTGAAAGACCTCTACAAAGAAAACTATACACTTCTGAAGAAAGAGATTGAGGAAGACTATAGAAAGTGGAGAGATCTCCCATGCTCATGGACTGGTAGAATCAACATAGTAAAAATGTCGATACTCCCAAAAGTCATCTTCATGTTTAATGCAATTCCCATCAAAATTCCAATGACATTCATTGAAGAGATTGAAAAATCTACTGTTAAATTTATATGGAAACACAAGAGGCCACGAATAGCCAAGGCAATACTCAGTCAAAAGAACAATGCAGGAGGTATCATGATACCCGACTTCAAGCTATATTACAAAGCAATAACAATAAAAACAGCATGGTATATATTGGCACAAAAACAGACATGAAGACCAATGGAACAGAATAGAGGACCCAGATATGAAGCCACACAACTATAACCAACTTGTCTTTGACAAAGGAGCTAAAAATATACGTTGGAGAAAAAGCAGCCTCTTCAACAAAAACTGTTGGGAAAACTGGATAGCAGTCTGCAAAAAACTGAAACTAGATCCATGTATATCACCCTATACCAATATTAACTCAAAATGGATTGAGGATCTTAATATCAGACCACAAACTCTAAAGTTGATACAGGAAAGAGTAGGAAATACTCTGGAGTTAGTAGGTATAGGCAAGAACTTTCTCAATGGAACCCCAGCAGAACAGCAACTAAGAGATAGCATAGATAAATGGGACTTCATAAAACTAAAAAGCTTCTGCTCAACAAAAGAAATGGTCTCTAAACTGAAGAGACCATCCACAGAGTGGGAGCAAATATTTGCCAGCTACTCATCAGACAAAGAACTGATAATCAGAATATATAGGGAACTTATAAAACTAAATTCTCCCAAAACTAATGAACCAATAAAGAAATGGGCAAGTGAACTAAACAGAACTTTCTCAAAAGAAGAAATTCAAATGGCCAAAAAACACATGAAAAAATGCTCACCATCTCTAGCAATTAAGGAAATTCAAATTAAAACCACACTAAGATTCCACCTCACCCCTGTTAGAATAGCCATCATTAGCAACACCACCAACAACAGGTGTTGGCAAGGATGTGGGGGAAGAAGGAACCCTCTTACACTGTTGGTGGGAATGTAAACTAATACAACCACTCTGGAAAAAAATTTGGAGGCTACTTAAAAAGCTAAACATTGATCCTCCATTTGATCCAGCAATACCACTCTTGGGGATATACCCAAAAGAATGTGACACAGGTTACTCCAGAGGCACCTGCACACTCATGTTTATTGCAGCACTGTTCACAATAGCCAAGTTATGGAAACAGCCAAGATGCCCCACTACTGACGAATGGATCAAGAAAATGTGGTATCTATACACAATGGAATTTTATGCAGCCATGAAGAAGAACGAAATGTTATCATTCGCTGGTAAATGGATGGAATTGGAGAACATCATTCTGAATGAGGTTAGCCTGGCCCAAAAGAGCAAAAATTATATGTTTTCCCTCATATGCAGACATTAGATCAAGGGCAAACACAACAAGGGGATTGAACTTTGATCACAAGATAAAAGTGAGTGCACACAAGGGAGGCATGAGTATAGGTAAGACACCTAAAATATTAGTTAGCATTTGTTGCCCTCAACGCAGAGAAACTAATGCAGATACTTTAAAGCAACTGAGGCCAATAGGAGAAGGGGACCAGGAACTAGAGAAGAGGTTAGATCAAGAAGAATTAACCTAGAAGGTAACACACATGCACAGGAAATTAATGTGAGTCAACTCCCTGTATAGCTATCCTTATCTCAACTAGCAAAATCCTTGTTCCTTCCTATTATTGCTTATACTCTCTCTTCAACAAAATTAGAGATAAGGGCAAAATAGTTTCTTCTGGGTATCAAGGGGGTGGGGGGTAAAGGGTGGGAGGGGGTGGGGTGGGTTGAAAGGGAGGGGGTGGGGGAAGGGGGGAGAAATGACCCAAGCATTGTATGCACATATGAATTTAAAAAAAAAGAACGTTTTAGTGTCCTACTGATTTCAGCCTTTTATTAATGTGTAGTACATCTATTAACCTCTGCTAGTACTTTACCTTAAAACCTATTTTTGAATATATGTATAGAACTATATCACTTTCCTGGTGGTAGGTATTTGCATGATATATATATATATTTTCAACATTCTATATTTTTTGACTTATTTATGACTTAATATTGCTTAGCAGGATGTAGTCTTTAAATTCAGTCATACTTTATGAGTCTTTCAATCAGAAAAATTAACCTGCTTACATATACTATGATACACACATACATATGTTCAAATTTCAACACTCCTGATCCCCTGCCCCTGAATTTGCCATGTAGCTCAATGGTCTGTTATTCAGTACTCACTTGGTGGTAAGTCCTGCTTCCTGGCACACACAGGAACTCAGAGCTCTACACTCCCTCCTACTACACAACCTGCTACCTTCACCCTGAAACACCAGGGAAACTGGTACACCTGTGTGAGCAGGACCCACAGCTCCTGCTGCTCGACAGGTAGCAGAAGGCACAAGCCAGCAGGCTTGGTTCACCTAGAAGCAGTGCCACTGAACTGCACTCCCTGAAGCCTATGCAGGAAATCAGGCCCCAGAACTCCCACTACCTGCAGGCTCCATTCTTCCAAGCTGAGCCAGCAACAGTGCCACAGAATCACGCTCTCTGAAGCCCATGCAGGAAATCAGGCCCCAAAACTCACACTACTCACAAGCATTGTTCTCTCATGCTGAGCTGGGAGCAACACCATGGACCTGCACTCCCTGAAACTCATGTGGGAAATCAGGTGCCATGACTCTTGCTACCGAAGGCTTGGTTCCCCATGCCTGCAGCAGATGGTGGTGGCTCTCTGGGTAGCCCAACACCAGCAAGCAAGCCTAAGGGTTCTCGTTGCCTGAAGACTTGGGCCCCCTTGCTTGCAGCAGCTGCTGTGGCTCCTGGAAGCCCATGCTCCAGTGCAAGTAGACCCCAGGGACACTGTGGCCTTGTGGACACCAGATGATTCAAGCTTGCTGGCTTTGTTGCCCCACAAGTCCCCTCAACTTGCTACTCAGGGCCAGGAACCTATCACCACATATCTAAGTGAACCCCAGGCTCCAAGCTTTGCTGTTCTGCTGGTGCCAGGAGGCTTCCTTCCCCACAGAGCACTGAGGCCTAGCACTCCCCACTGTCCCTGACAGCAAGAGAGCCCTCGCTCCCCTGTCAGAGAACCAGGATGTCAGATTTCCCACTGAGGGGAGGACTCTGTAGGCAGCACCAGAAGCCCTATTCCCCCAAAATACACAGAAGCCCAGCACTTTACACTGCACCTCCCTGCAAGACAGTCATGTCTCTCCTGTCCAAGAGCTAGGATTCCAGCCCCTCTACTGAGTAGTAATCCACTACTCTTCTGGTGCTAGAAGGTCTGTCCCCCCACAATGCACAGACACACAGCACTCCCCACTATGACTGCAAGAGAGCCCCTGTGCCCCTATCAAAGAGTGGGAACTCCAGCCCCCTCACTGAGGGGAGAAAAGAGGTAATAGGCAACACAAGAAGTACCCTGCAAGCTCCAGCATACCCCTCTCTGAGGAACACTGCTGGAGCTCCAGGAGAAAGAAAACTCATAACCCCAACTACAGGGGCATAAGGGATTAAAACCCTAACCAAAGACATCTCCAGATGCATAATCACAATGCAGAATGAAACAGCAAGACAACCGCTCTCCATCAAAAGTCAATTCCACTGCTAAGGATCCAAACACCTGTGTAGAGGAAGGGCTATCAAACAATGAATTCCCAAAGTCAATATTAAAAATGATTAACAACCTCAAAGAAGAAACAGAAAAGTTGGTATTTGACCTCAAAGAGAACATGAATAAACAATTAAATGAGCTCAAAGAGAATACAAACAGATGACTGAAATTAAGAAGACTAACCAGGATATGAAAGAGGAAATCAATAAAGATATGGAAACTCTGAAAAATAATCAATCTGGAATTAACAACTCAATATCCCAAATAAAGCAATTGAAAGCTTGGTGAACAGAGTGGAACAAGTTGAAAATAGAGTATCAGGATGAGAATACAAAGTAGAGAAATAAGACCAAACAGTAAAAGATCATGAAAGAATGCTATGAAAATACAAATGGAACACACAAGATATCTGGCACACCATGAAAATACCAAACCTATGAATCACGGGTATAGAAGAAGGAGAGGAGATACAAACTAAAGGCACTGACAACCTATTCAGTAGAATAATATCAGAAAACTTCCCTGACCTCGAGAAAGAGAAAGTCACCTGGATGCAGAAAGCTTACAGAACACCAAACCATCAGGACCAAAAAAGAAACACCCCCAGACACATCATAATCAAAATACTCAGTGCACAGAACAAAGAAAGAATTCTGAAAGGTGAAAAAGAGAAAAGTCACATATAAAGAAAAACCCATTAGAATAACAGCAGATTTCTCAACTGAAACTCTAACACAAGAAGGTCATGGAAAGATATAATTCAGGTCCTGAAAGAAAGCAACTGTCAACCTAGACTAATCTACCCAGCAAAATTATCCTTCCTAATTGAAGAAGAAATTAAAACCTTTTACTACAAGGACAAACCAAAGGAATTTGTGATTACTAAACCAGCACTACAGAACATACTTAAAGGACTTCTACATATAGAAGAAGAAACTAGAGTGAAACAGGAAGACTCAAGAAAGAATAAACCCTTTTGAGCAAGCAGATCAGTAAATAAGGAATAGGTAAAACTAAACAACAGGGGAACAAGAATGACTGAAAACAACAGGCACCTCTCAATATTAATACTGAATGTAAATGGCCTCAATACCCCAATCAAAAGACATAGAATAGCAAATTGGGTTAAAAAACAAGACCCAACCTTATGTTGCCTACAAGAGAGTCATCTCACTGAAAAAAAATAATAAACACTGGCTTAGAGTCAAAGGGTGGAAGAAAGTTTTCCAAGCAAGTAGACCACATAAACAGGCAGGAGTAGCTATACTCATATCTGACAAAGTAGACTTTAGACTAAAATCAATCAGAAGAGACAATGAAAGTCACATTATACTACTGAAAGGAACAGTTCATCAAGAGGAAATATCAATCCTTAACATATATGCACCAAACACAGGGGCACCCATCTACATTGAAAAAAAAAAACTCTAATGGATGTGAGAGCACAGATAGATGCCAACACAGTGATATTGGGAGACCTGAATACTCCACTGTCACCAATAGATAGGTCAACCAAGCAAAAGATCAAGAAAGAAATTTCAGATTACTCCACACATTAGACCAAATAGACATGGTTGATAGCTACAGAGTATTTCACACAACAACTAGGCAATATACATTCTTTTCTGCATCTTATGGAACTTTTTCAAAGACAGATTATATTTTAGGACACAAAGCAAGCTTCAACAAACTCAAGAAAATCAAAATAATCCCCTGCATCATATCAGATCACAACCAAATAAAATTAGACCTCAACAACAAAAGAAACCTCATAAAATATTCAAACATATGGATTGAACAACATACTGCTGAAAAAATAATGGGTGACCAAAGTAATAAGGGAAGAAATCAAAAAGTTCCTAGAATCCAATGAAAATGAAAATAACCTACCAGAATCTGTGGGACACAGCAAGGGCTGTGCTAAGGGGAAGTTTATAGCTATAAATGCCTACATTTAAAGTAACAAACAGAGACCTCTCAAATAAACAATCTAATAATGCACCTTAAGCTCCTAGAAAAACAAGAACAAACCAAACCCAAAACCAGCAAACAGAGAGAAATAATAAAGATCAGAGCTGAGATTAATGAGATCAAAACTAATCAAACTATACAAAGAACAATGAAACAAAAAGTTGGTTCTTTGAAAAGATTAACAAGATCAACAAACCCTTAGCCAACACGACAAAATGGAGGAGGGAGAAGACTCATGCTAATAAAATTGGAGATAAAAAGGGGGACATAACCACAAATACCAATGAAATACAGACAATCATTAGAGAATAGTTTGAAAACTTATATTCAAGTAAACTGGAAAGCCTAGATGAAATGAATAAATTCCTAGATACATATAACCAGTCAAAATTGAACCAAGAAGATATTAACCACATAAATAGTCCTATTACATGCAATGAAATGGAAACAGTAATGAAGAGTCTTCCTACAAAGAAGAGCCCAGGACCTGATGGATTCACAGCCAAATTTTACCAAACCTTTAAAGAATAACTAACACCAATACTCCTCAAACATTTCCAGGAAATAGAAAGGGAAGAAACACTACCAAACTCATTCTATGAAGCCAGCATTACACTCATTCTGAAATCCAATAAAGATGCAACCAGAAAATTAAGTTATAGACCAGTATCTTTAGTGAATATAGATGCAAAGATTCTCAACAAAATATTGGCAAACAGAATTCAACAATGCATCAAAAAGATCATACACCATGACTAAGTCAGTTTCATTCCAGGGATGCAAGGATGGTTCAACATATGTAAATCCATAAACATAATACAACATATAAACAGAAGCAAGGACAAAAACCACATGATCCACTCAACAGACACAGAAAAAGCCTTTGACAAAATCCAATAACCTTTCATTATAAAAGCTCTGAAGAAACTAGGAATAGAAGGAATGTTCCTCCACATAAGAAAGTCTATATATGACAAACCTAGAGCCAACATCATACTAAATGGAGAAAAACTGAGGCTATTCTCCTTTAAGTAAGGAATGAGATATGGCTGTCCACTTTCTCCACTCTGATCCAATATAGTTTTGGAATTCCTAGCCAGAGCAAGAAATAAAAGGGATTCAACCAGGGAGGGAAGAAGTCAAACTATCCCTATTTGCAGATGACATGATCCTATAACTAAGAAACCCCAAAAACTCTATCAAAAAACTACTAAAAATCATAAACTAGGCAAAGTAGCAGAATACAAAATTAACATACATTAGTCAGTAGCTTTTCTATATAGCAATAACGCACAGACTGAGAGAAATCAGGGAAACAGTCCCATTTATAATTGCCTCAAAAACAATAAAGTACCTTGGAATAAATTTAACAAAAGAAACCAAAGACCTTTTCAATGAAAACTAAACTACTGAAGAGAGAAATCAAAGAATATATCAGAAGATAGCAAGACCTTCCAAGCTCATGGATCAGTAGAAGTAACATTGTAAAAATGGCCATACTATCAAAAGCAAAATCTACATGTTTAATGCAATCCCTATCAAAATTCCAATGAAGTTGTACACAAAAATAGAAAAAGCAATTGTGAAAATACATATGAAAACACAAAAGACCTCAAATAGCAAAGCAATTCTGAGCAAAAAGTTCAAAGCTGGAGGCATCACAATTCCCAACTTCAAAATATACTACAGAGTTATAACAATGAAAACAGCATGGCATTGGCACAAAAACAGACAGGAAGACCAATGGATCAGAATAGAAGATCCAGACATAAACCCACATATCTATAGCCTACTGATCTTTGGCAAAGGAGCCCAAAACACACGACGGAGAAAAGACAGCCTCTTCAACAAATGCTGCTGGGAAAACTGGATATCTGCATGTAGCAGACTAAAACTAGATCCCTGTCTCTCACCCTGTACCAAAATCAACTCAAAGTGGATCAAAGACCTTGATATAAGGCCCAAGACCCTGAAACAACTCCAAGAAGCAGTAGGAAATACACTGAAACAGATAGGTATAGGGAACTACTTCCTAAACAGAACTCAAAAGGCTCAGCATCCAAGAGAAACAATGAAGAAATGGAACTGCATCAAACTAAAGAGCTTCTGCACAGCAAAGGAAACAATCACTAGACTCAAGAGACAGCCCACAGAATGGGAGAAAATCTTTGACAGCTATTCATCTGATAAGGGACTAATACCCAGAATCTACAGGGAACACAAAAATCTCAGCCCCCAAAGAATCAATACCCCAATGAAGAAATGGGCACGTGAATTAAACAGTGAATTCTCAAAGGAAGAGGTACAAATGCCCATAAGTACAAGAAGAAGTGTTCAACTTCCCCAATTATCAAAGAGATGCAAATCAAAACAACACTTAGATTTCATTTCACTCCAGTTAGAATGGCCATAATCAAGGGCAATAACAACAAATGCTGTTGAGGATGTGGGGAAAGAGGAACCCTTATACATTGTTGGTGAGAATGCAAATTAGTACAACCACTATGGAAAGCAGTATGGAGATTCCTCAAAAAACTAGAATTAGAAATACCATATGATCTGGTGATACTGCTCCTGGGCATCAACCCCAAAGAACGTAAGACAGGATACAGTAGAAACACCTGTACACTGGTGTTCACTACAGCACTATTCACAATAGCCAAGCTCTGGAAACATCCCAGATGCTCTACAACTGATGAATGGATCATGATATTGTGGTACATATACACAATGGAGTATTACTCAGCCACAAGGAATAATGACATGGGGTTTCAAGGTAAATGGATGCAATAGGAGGACATCATGTTAAGAGAAGTAAGCCAGGCTCAGAAACACAAAAGACACATGTTTTCTCTAATACATGGAAGATAGATCCAAAGATAAACATATACACAAAAACAATCATGATCATGTACAAACCCCAATGTAGAATATGTTTGTAACAGTGGAACTACTCCATGGAACTCGGGGAAAGAGAGAAATGAAAAGAGAATGATAAAGCATCAGCAATATCACATACCATAAGATGTGAAGGTAGAAGATATAAGGATGTGTATTGAAAATTGTTGAAAAATGGGGGGTAAGGGGTAGGAGATAAAGGGGTAAGGGAGAGTAATCGAAGGGACTGAACAGACCAAAGTAAAACACACCCACAGTGGGTAAACATTGAGTCACCCCTCTGAATGTCCATTTAAATATTAATAATGAAAATCAAGACTGTAAAATAGGTACAGTGTGTGTAGGGTTGGGGGGTACTAGTGGGAGGGGGGAGGGTAAAGGAAAGAGGTTAAGGTGACAAAATATGGTAGATGGACTTCATATACCTATATGAAACAGAACTAAGAAACCTCTTGCAATTGCTTTAAGTGGGGTGGGGAGGGGGCTGAGGGGAAGAGATGATGGGACAATGTAAATAATGTACAATATATGTCTAATCAGAATTGTCACTACAAATACTCCTCCAGTATAATGAATATTTCCTAATAAAGAATTTATAATAAATAAATAAAATGCTCCAACTCCAACCATACACCTCAAAGTATTGCTAACGTTATCTAATATTATGATGTTACTTGAATTTTAACTCCACAGACATTAGAGTTTTATACCATATTTTAATGGTATATATTTATGCCATATTTCTATGTATTTACCATACTTTTCCTTGTTGCTCTGAGTGAAATGGGAAACCATTGTGGAGTTTTGGGCAAGAGAGTTAGGCTCAAAGATACTTTCCCCAAGATATTGACCTTTATGAATTGATCCTTTATGGATCAACCAACTTTCTTTGCCCTCTGCTTTTAGATAAATTTGGCTAGTTAGAAGCACCAGCATAATGATCACAGAAAAAAGAGACAATTTGGGGTGTTTATTCTCATGCTTCCTCTCTGCTTGTCTTGCAGTTCAGTAGTGGCCAAATTCATCCTCTAGGACCACAGACCCTGTCTGGGAGGCTATCAGGTAGTCTGTCTTGCATAGTGAGAGTTCTCACTTGGTTCTAGTAATAACTTCTTCCCCTTCCCCTTTCAGGACTAGCGATAGAATGGCTTCCCGCTCTTACCATCACTGAGTACTTTAATATCCCTTGTTGGTTCCCTTAACCTTGCCTATCCCTTTGTAAATAATTGTCTTCATTTAAAAAGAAAACATCTCTAATAGCACCTTGGAGTATGCCACTCTTTTCTTGATACACTCCTAATCAAATACAGGGAAAAAGCACCAAAACACACTTTCCATTTTTATACACTAACTGTAGAGGTTTTCAAGCACAATGTCCACATCCATCACCTATCACCACAAATTCCTTTAAAATAACCACATACTTAGCATTTTCTACTATAGCTAGGGGCACCATGTATGACAGTGGAGGCTGAAGGAACTGGATGCATTCAGGAGTCTTGTAGTCATTATCTTTCGCAGTTATCTTTCCCATTTGAAGAGAAGATTGTAGCTCTAATTAGAGGATGAATAGAGTATTTTTAAGACATTTCTTTGATTCTATGTCATTCATTATTTTATGCTAAGAATACCAGATTGTAAATCAAGCCTTGGACCTCCTCCACTTCCTTGTAAAGAATTCTAACAATAGTTAATCTAATCTCTTCTCTGCTGAAATACTGCATGCACCTGAAGCTGTCAGAATGCCACACAGAAATTACTGGTTAAGAATTCGACTGCCAGCAGTAGGAAAATGTGACATTTTCTAAGTAGCATCTTAGGATTCTTCTACTTAATAGCTTATGTTATCAGCTGCATGAAACCTGCAATTCCCTAGAATCTTAGAAGTTTAGACTTAGATATAGAGAGGCAACTTTGGACCAGTATTTATTTATTCTAAGAAAGAATCTTTCCTCTAAGATCCAGAAAAGATGGCCGGTCAGTGTTTAAGAATTATGCCCAAGAATTATGCCCTTTAAATATTCTAATAACAATGTATTTACTTCTTTAATTGTGTTTTCTCATGTTGAATCAAAATCTGCACAACTGAAAGTCACACGTTGGATCCAGTAACACTTCTGGGAAGCAACAGGTCTAAATCTATGTAATTTTTCTCTCCTTCGTATGTTCACATATGTTAACTCGTTCATCTGCAGGACCAAGCACAGTGTCTGGCACTTAATAGGCCAAAGTTACTAAAGAATTTGAATGTATAAACTATTTATAAACACACATATGTTAAGACCTCCTCAGGTCTTCTTTAGAACAATTTTTATGCCCAGTTTCTTTAATCACATTTAAGCAATGCTTTCTAAACACAATAGATTACACTCCTTTGGAAGAATAAAAAACAGTTTGTATATGACCATATGAAAATGTGGTTGTCAGGACTGACCAAATAGTTCCAGACATAGGTGGATAAGACAAAGTCAAAATGGGCCTATTCTTTCTCCTCTTTACTTAAGGTACTGCATTTATAGTAATGAAATCCAAGTGCATGACAGACAGTTTCTCTCACTACACTGCAGAGAGTACACAGGAGTGGGAACAGTAACACTGAATAGAAGACTTCTTTAATAGACCCAGTGAGAGAGGATGGTCACTTTTAACCTGAGGGCAGGGGTTTTACATTAATCACCAATTTCATTTTAGTTAAACTTTTAAAAATAGTTTTAAATTAAAAAACAGTTGCACACATAGTACAGAGAGATCCCATATACCCCAGGCCAGTGTCACCCATTGTCAACATCATACATTAGCATGCTACATTTGTACCAACTAATGAAATAATATTAACACATAAATATTAAAGTCCATACTTCAATTTTTTTGGTTTCTCCCTTATATCCTTTTCCCACTTGAACAGGATCCTTTTGCTGTACAGATCACTGATGCAGATCAGTTGGCAAAATTTGAATGGAGTCTAAGGATCAAATAATTCTAATGTGTTAACTTCATTATTTTGATTGTTTATAGTGGATGTGAAGAAGAATGTCCTTGTGGATGATTGGGCGTTGTGTTCACAATTTATTCTAAAGGAATCCAGAAATAAATTCTTTGTTGTGAAACTTCAAATTTTCAGAAATTTTAAGATGCTTTTAAAATACTCTCATGAAAACAGTCTTTAAAGTTCCACTCAAACCTAATTTATGAGCATCCTTATTAGCTTCTTAAAATGTCCCCTCCCACTTTTCCTCCCAGAAAGAATTTTTCACAACTGTGAAATCAGAAATTCATTTCTAAAGTCTCCCATCCCCTTCTATCCATATTCTCTGTTCAAGTTATGATATGAGTTATAAAGTTTTTTCTTTGATTTTTGGAAATCATCTTTCCTGGTCTAACCACACCAGTGAATTTTCTGATACCATGATCAGTTCTGTTCTCTCAAATTCTCCATGCCAACAACCATGTCTAGGCCATCAGTTGAAATTAAGCAAAACACAGAAGCTCCCCCGTGGCTTTCTCACCTAAGTGCGGAGGGAAATTTTAAGGACAGTTAGTTAAATTTTTTCCAGATACTCTGTGCTTTGCATTTTTGTCTTTATCCTCACCTGTGTTTTCCTCCCTCCTGGCTTGGAATTTCCACACAGATATGTCCATTACAAATTTTAAAAAATACTGAGCCAACACGTCATCAGAATTCCTACAGATCACATGATTTAGGAACTCTAAGTCCAGAGATACACTTGAGTCAGAGAAAGTATGACTTGATTAATCAGCCTCCTCAATTCTCATAGATTTTTCCAGTCAAAGGACTTCTTAGAATATTTTTGAACAGGAGTTTTTGTGAAACTTGCTTATTCTGAATAAATATTCTCAGTAAGAAAAAATGGTTATGGTCACAACATTCCTCCATTCTTTTTTCTATCATTTTTGAAGAAATGGCAATTTCTTATTAGAACTATGGAAGAAGAAATGATGCCTTGCACTAATGTGTCTTCTCCTCTTCTCTTCTCTTCTCTCTCCCTCCATCCTTCCCTCCCATCTCCTCTATCACGTTTTACTATTCATGTTTCCCTCAGAATTCAGGAACACAAATGAGGTCCTTGAAATTAGTTAATTTAAGAATTTGATCTCTATGTTTTCTGGAAACATTGCAATTCCTATATAGCTTCTACTTTGACTTGACTTTATGTTATAATCATTTTGCTGTGTGTGCTGAAAAAGCAAAAGAAGTTCCAAGCACTGTAAACAAAAATGCACAAAAGTCTCCTACATTACACAATGATCTAGGTTTCATAAAGCTTTGTGTTGAACATGGAAATTACATGGTCATTCTTCTAGAAAGTGAAATCCCATTAAATTGGGCCTATAGGTAATTATTATTTCATAATTATAATGTAAGATATTAATCAAATTGGAAATCCCTAGCCAATGGCCTATAAAGCAATTTCCCCCTCATTTAATATCATCCAACACTTAAATGCACTTCAAAAACACCTTCTGATCCCTAAGGTATACTGTTATTTTTCTATATAAGCAACCATGTTTACAAGACAATAAAAAGAAACAAACTAATAATAGTCTAATAGTCAATTTTAAAAACTTAACCATAATATGAAAATTTAAAAGGGTCTCAGAGAGCAATGAGATAATTCAAAGACAGGGAAGCAGTAAGCTAAAAGCAACCACCTTATAAAAGAGGCTCTACAGGAATCACCACATACCTCTCAATACTAACACTGAATGTTAATGGATTCAACTGCCCCATCAAAAGACACCATTTGGCAAACTGGATTAAAAAGAAAGACCCAATAATCTGTTATTTACAAGAGATCCAGCTTATTGACAGAAACAAACACTGGCTTAGGGTAAAAGGCTGGAGGATAATTTACCAAGCTAATGACCCCTGAAAACAGGCAGGAGTAACAATACTTATATTAGATAAAGAGGACTTCAAACTTAAATTACTCAAAAGAGATAAAGAAGGTCACTTCATACTAATAAAAGGAGCAATAAATAGAGAGGAAATAGCAATTATCAACTTATATGCACCCAATGTCAGTATACCCAACTTCATTAAATATACATGAAAGCACATAAAACCACATATAGACCCCAACACAGTGGTAGTGGGAGTCTTTAATATCCTCTATCAACTATATATAGGTCATCCAGACAAAGAAATCTGAGAAATAAATGACACCATAGATCTAATAGAACTGACAGTTGTCTACAGAGTATTCCATCCTGCAACAGCACAATATATATTCTTCTCAGCAGCCCATGAAGTTTCTCAAAAATAGATCATATCTTAGGGTACAAAGCAAGTCTCAACAAATACAAGAAAACTGAAATTACCTCCTGTACAGTATCTAATCACAATGCAATAAAACTAGAACTCAACAACAAAAGCAGCACCAGAAAATACTCATAGGCAATTGTTGGTTGAACAACACATTGCTCAATGATCAGTGGGTCACAGAAGACATAAGAGAGGAAATCAAAAAGTTCCTAGAATTTAATGAAAATGAAAACACAAAAGACAAAAAATCATATGTTCTCCCTCATATGTGGACATTAGATCAAGGGCAAACACAACAATGGGATTGGACTATGAGCACATGATAAAAGCGAGAGCACACAAGGAAGGGGTGAGGATAGGTAAGACACCTAAAAAATTAGCTAGCATTTGTTGCCCTTAACACAGAGAAACTAAAGCAGATACCTTAAAAGCAACTGAAGCCAATAGGAAAAGGGGACCAGGAACTAGAGAAAAGGTTAGATCAAAAAGAATTAACCTAGAAGGTAACACCCACGCACAGGAAATCAATGTGAGTCAATGCCCTGTATAGCTATCCTTATCTCAACCAGCAAAAGCCCTTGTTCCTTCCTATTATTGCTTATACTCTCTCTACAACAAAATTAGAAATAAGGGCAAAATAGTTTCTGCTGGGTATTGAGGGGGTGGGGGGGAGAGGGAGGGGGCGGAGTGGGTGGTAAGGGAGGGGGTGGGGGCAGGGGGGAGAAATGACCCAAGCCTTGTATGCACATATGAATAATAAAAGAAAAAGAAAAGAAAACACAACCTATCAGAACCTATAGGACACAGCAAATGCATCCCTAAGAGGAAAGTTTATAGCCATGAGTGCATATACTAAAAACAGAGAAAGATCTCAACCAACCTAATGCTACATCCCAAACCCCTTTGAAAAAAGAACTAAACCAAAAACAAGCAAAAGGAGAGAAATAATTTTAAAAAGGGCTAAAATTAACAACATACAGACCAAAAAAAAACATACAAAGAATCAATGAATCAAAAAACTAGTTCTTTGAAAAAATAAACAAGATTGACAAGCCTCTGGCAAATCTGACTAAAATGAGGAGGGAAAAGACTCAAATTAATAAAATTAGAAATGAAAAAGTGGAGATAGCAACAAACATCAAGGAAATCCAGGGTATCATCAATGACTACTTTGAGAATCTATATTCAAATAAATTGGAAAATCTAGAAAAAATGGACAAATTTCTAGATATATACGACCATCCAAAACTGAACCAAGGGGATGTTAATCACCTAAACAGATCTATAACATGCAATGAAATTGAAGTGGCAATAAAAAAATCTCCCCAAATAAAAAAGTTCAGGACCTGATAGATTCTCCACTGAATTCTACCAGACCTTTCAGGAGGAACTAATACCAACACTTCTTTAACTTTTCCATGAAATAGAAAGGGATGTAACACTGCCTAACTCATTTTATTAAGCCAGTATTACACTCATCCCCAAACCAGGTAAGGACACATCCTAAAAAGAGAACTATAGGTCAATCTCTTTAATGAATACTGATGCAAAAATCCTCAATAAAATAATGGCAAACTGAATCCAACAACATAGTAGAAAGATCATTCACCATGACCACGTCAGCTTCATCCCAGGGATGCAGGGATAGTTCAACATACACAAATCAATAAGTGTAATATAGCACATTAATAAAAGCAAAGACAAAAAACACTTGATCATCTCAATAGATGCAGAAAAAAACCTTTGATAAGATTTAACACCACTTCATGATAAAAGCTCTAAGAAAACTAGGAATGGAATGAAATGTACATCAACATTATAAAGGCTATATATGACAAACTTACAGCCAACATCACACTTAACAGGGAAAAACTGAAGCCATTTCCCCAAAGTCAGGAATGAGACAAGGGTGCCCTCTCTCCATTCCCATTCAACTTAGTCTTGGAATTCCTAGCCAGAGCAATAAGGCAGGAAGAAAAAAATAAATGGAATATAAATTGATAAAGAAGAAGTCAAACTATCCCTATTCACAGATGATATGACCTTATACCTAAAAGATCAAAAGAACTCCACCAAAAAACTCCTAGACACCATAAGCAGCTTTAGCAATGTAGCAGGATACAAAACCAACTTACAAAAATCAGTAGCCTTTCTATATAACAACAATGAACAAATTGAAAAAGGATATAGGAAAACCATTCCATTAACAATACCCTAAAAAACATCAAATACCTGGAATAACCTTAGCAAAAGATGTAAATGATCTCTACAAGGAAAACTATAGACCACTGAAGAAAGAAATCAAAGATTACAGAAGATGGAAAGATCTCACATGCTCATGGATTGGCAGAATCAACATAGTAAAAATGGCTATACTACCAAAAGCAATCTTCATGTTCAATTCAATTCCCATCAAAATCCCAATTGACATTCATCACAGAGATTGAAAAATCAACCCTAAAATGTTCACTCAGAAACATAAAAGATTGCAAATAGCCAAGGCAATACTGAGCAAAAAGAGCAATGCTGGAGGTATCAAAATATCTAACTTCAAACTATACTACAGAGCCATAGCAATAAAAACAGCATGTTACTGGCACAAAAACAGACATGAAGTCCAGTGGAACAGAATAGAGGACCTGGATATGAATCCACACAGCTATGCCACCTTATTTTTGACAAAGGTGCCAAAAACATACAATGGAGAATAGACAGCCTCTTAAACAAATGTTTCTGGTAAAAGTGGTTTATCTGCCTGCAGAAAACTGAAGCTAGATCCATGCCTGTCACCCTGTACTAGTATCAACTCAAAGTGTATTAAAGACCTTAATATCAGACCTGAAGCCTTAAAGCTAATACAGGTAAAACCAGGGAATATGCTGGAAGCAATGGGACATTGGCAAGGACTTCCTCAGTAGAACTCAAGCAGC
Source organism: Castor canadensis (assembly GCF_047511655.1). Classification (NCBI taxonomy): domain Eukaryota; kingdom Metazoa; phylum Chordata; class Mammalia; order Rodentia; family Castoridae; genus Castor; species Castor canadensis. The sequence goes on along the minus strand of NC_133405.1, from coordinate 122,522,390 downwards.
TCAGCATCTAAGAGAAAAGACTGACAAATAGGACTACTTAAAATTAAATAGCTTCTGAACAACAAAAGAAATGGTCTCTAAATTGAAGACACCACCCAGACTGGGAGAAAATATTCGCTCCCTATACATTAGACAAAGGACTGATAACCAGAGTATACAGGGAGCTTAAAAACTAAACTCCCCCAAAATCAATGAACCAATAAAAAAAAGTGGGCAACTGAACTGAACAGAACTTTTTCAAAGGAAGAAGTCCAAATGGCCAAAATACACATGAAAAAATGCTCACCATCCCTGGCCATAAAGGAAATGCAGATCAAAACCACACTAAGATTCCATCTCACTCCTGTTAGAATAGCTACCATCAAGGAACACCACCAACAACAAATGTTGGTGAGGATGCAGGGAAAAAGGAACCCTCATACATACATGCTGGTAAGAATGTAAGCTAGTACAACCACTATGGAAAAAAGTATGAGGGCTCCTTAAAAAACTAGAAATAGATTTTCCATACAATTCAGCAATACCACGCCTGGGGATATACCTGAAGGAATGTCAGTCAGGTTACAACAAAGGCAACTGCACACCCATGTTTATTGCAACACTGTTCACAATGGCTAAGCTATGAAAACAGGCAAGTTGCCCTACTACCAAGGAATGGATTAAGAAAATGTGGTATTTATACACAATGGAATTTTACTCAGCCACATAGAAGACTGAAATTTTGTCATTCACAGGTAAATGGATGGAATTGGAGAATATCATCTTAAGTGAAGTTAATCAGGCTGAGAAGGCCAAAAGCCACGTTCATTTTCCTTCATATGCACATTGTAGACCTAAAACAAATGCAGCTATATTACGGGACACAGGTCACACTAAGGGGAGGCTTGTGCAAGGGACAAATAGGGCAAGGGAAGGAAACCAAAAACTTGAATGAGGTTGATATGTTCACTGTACAGAAATGAATATCGAAATTTTAAACTGGCCCGGGCCACCATGGGAAGTAGACTAGGGAGGAGTGAAAAGGAATGGAAGAGGTGAATAAACTGGAGCTGTAATACACAGATACATGGGAACAATACAAGGAAACTCCCTGTGTAGCTATCTTTATCTCAAACTAGCAAAATGGCATGCTTCTCCTTTGATTGTTTATGTTTTTTCTTTTACAGAATCAGAGAACATGAGGGTGGAACAGGTTCTGCCCAGGTGGGGCAGAGGAGGGGGTTGACACCAGTGGGAGGAGGGAGATGGAGGGGAAAGGGGTAGAAGGATAAATAAGGTGCAAACAATGCATACACATATATGTAAATGCAAAAATGATACCTGTTGAAATTGTCCCAGGAATTGGGGGAGAGGAAATAGGGGAGAGAAGTGGAGGCCTGGAATTTAAGAGTGACATATTTGATACTTTGTGAGAACATTTGTAAATGCCACAGTATACCCCCACCCATCACAATAAAAAAAAAGAGGCCCTAACTCAGTATCAATGAATTTTGATCCAAGTTAGGCAGAATTTGTTGCTCAAATACTATGTTATGAGAGGCAGAAATCCTGTTGTACCTTTTTTTAGCATATACTTGTACATGGGCATACATTGTGATATTTACATATGCTCTTACAGTACATCTTGGTTACATTTATCCCCTCCATCCTTCTCCCTCCTCTCCCCTCAACTTTCAGTGGGTTTCGTTCTCTATTTCCATATACGAATACAAAATACATCCACGTTGTTCACCTTCATTCACCTTCCTTATACTCCTCCCCTTCTTTCTGGTACCCACTCCAATAAAAAATTTGTCTTACCCTCCAGTCCTTCATTTCTTTTTAAAGTGTATGTTGATAGTCCAAGGGGGTTTTGTCTTGGCATTTCAAACATGTTCAACCAATTTCTATTTCCTAGAAGCCCAACTTTCCAAATAGGTGGTTTTTTCTTTTATTTGTATTTATCTTATGCTAAAATTATTTCCATGCAATAAATTTTTGTTTCTTCAGTTTCTTCTGGGATATCTTTTTATTCCATGCAAACTCCTCTTCTAGTTTGGGAAAAATTTGTTCCTTTTCAGTAAAGATGATCTCAATATGGCAGGGGGTGCTCATGCATAGACTGATGTGACCATGAGTTCTGTACAAGTATGATGTTTTGTTTACCTGGATATGTTCAATGACCAGAGATTCCACATCTAACCCCTTAAGTTCAGCACTACTCAGCATTTAAGCATGTGCAACAAAAATTACACACGTTTTTGGGCCATAGACTGTGTCCACCTGACTGTTTGGCCTGGGCACATCTACCAACTCCACCAATGTAATTCAAGAATGGCACACCCTGCTGCTTTCAAATGACATCTTTCAGGTATTTGGTGATTTTTCAGATAAACAGATTCTTGACGTCATGGGAAGTTTCATGGGTGTCCTTATGGTAATCATGAAGATTTGAACCTCTTCACTTGCAAGACTTTCTGTGCATTTCTGGGCCAACCGAAGAGTGAAACATTTCGTAGATCACCTCAGGCCACTTACAGGAAGAACTCTAAATAGTTCTGATTGTCTCTCATCCTACTTTCTGGCAGATGGCAATTTTTAACCTTTGCCATACAATCACTTTTTTTTGAATAGGGAGAGTAATCTGGCTAAGCCAGAATTCTAGATCCAATTTTAGGTTCTCTTTGCAAAGGTTAAAGAATTTATGATTCACCCTGGGCTTGAACTGGAAAGATGTGCTGCTATGTCCTAAAAATAACCCTGCTAGTTGACTACCACCTGTTTCTCCTCCTTCCTAGACATCCAGCTAGACTGTATTTCCCAGCTGTACTCACAGGTAGGCTTGGCCATGAACTAATTTTTATTTAATAAAATATAAGCAGAAGAGATACATGCATCCTCAAAACTTAGCACAAAAAAGCCACCCTACATATGATACTCCATGTCCCATCCTCTTTTCTGTATAGGCTTGAAAACAAAGCACAGAAGATTCAGTCAAACAACAGAAAGAGTCCAGGCATCCAAGTCATCACAAAGAGTAAAAGTGCCTGCTAATAAGGAGCACTGTGAATAAGACATACATTTTTTTATTGTGTTAAAGATCTGAGATTTGGAAGTTTTTCTTCTAGCAGCAGGCAACCCCTTAACTAATATGCTACTGTTGGCACCATTATTTGCAGAGTCCCAAAAGCAGAGACATCTCCCATTACAGAGTTGTCACAGTCACAATCTTCCTAAGATTAAAACTGCCTGAGACTAACATTGTTAGACAATGCAAGAACAAGAGAAAGGGTTTCTTGCACTGTCATCAAAGAAGTAAATAGGATTCTGTGGGTCATTTTTCCCTCCACATCAGACATCCAAGCACATCCACATACCCAAGAGAATAAATGCCACACTAATATATCAAAATGAATCTATAGTATGTGAATGTATACAATTAAGATAACAGATTCACAGGAAAATATATATTCTGTATGCTATATATTCTCTCTATATATAACGTATACATTCTTTACAATCTTTTCATGGTATAAAATCTTTACATGGTATAAAACTTTCATTTACTCATTTCACAAAATATTCATTGGCAATTAGGAACTTGGAACTATTTCATCAGAAGTGACATGTAAACCATTGCCTTCAGCTATTGAATCAATTTACTGAGAAAAGATGAGCACTGCAACATTCTAGGGAGTGAACCCTAGGCAAAACTATATTTTATAAAGCAAATTGAATTTTTGGTATTCTGATTCAGTGGTAGAGAGTGTCAAATAATACCTCTATGTTTTTGAATGTGAAAATTTAGTGGTTGTATTCACAATTCATACACAAATACCTAATATTATTCCTGGCATAATGGAAATTTGGGCCCAAAATGATTTGAACCATCAGTAAATACTAGCATAGTCAGGTGAGCATTAAGCATTATGGTCAGGTGAACTATAGGAAACAGATAAAGATCTAAGAGTTCTCACCCTCAAAGAATTTACTGTCTAATGGGGAAAAAAATGTCACAAGCTTCAGGCAAGATTGCTCACACAAGTAACTTCAATTAGACATGTAATCAGGAACTATAGGTCTCTAAATAGACCTGAAACTCTGAAGTTAGTACAGGAAGGAGCAGAAAACACTCTGGAACTAACAGGTATAGGCAAGTACTTCCTCAACCCCAGCAGCCCAGCAACTAAGAGAAAGAATGGACAAATGGGACTTTATAAAACTAAAAAGCTTCTGCACAACAAAAGAAATGGTCTCTAAACTAAAGAGACCACCCACAGAGTGGGAGAAAATATTTGCCAGCTATACATCAGACAAAGGACTGATAACCAGAATATATAGGGAACTTAAGAAACTAAACTCTCCCAAAATCAATGAACCAATTAAGAAATGGCAACTGAACTAAATAGAACTTTCTCAAAAGAAGAAATTCAAATGGCCAAAAAACACATGAAAAAATGCTCATCATCTCTAGCCTTAAAGGAAATGCAAACCAAAACCACACTAAGATTCCACCTCACCCCTGTTAGAAAAGCTATCATCAAAAACACCACCAACAACATGTGTTGGTGAGGATGTGGGGAAAAATGAACCCTCTTACACTGCTGGTGGGAATGCAAGCTGGTGCAACCACTCTGGAAAAAAATTTGGGGGCTTCTTAAAAATCTAAACATAGATCTGCCATATGATCCAGCAATCCCACTCCTGGGGATATACCCAAAGGAATGTGACACAAGTTACTCCAAAGGCATGGGCACACCCATGTTTATTGCAGCGCTATTCACAATAGCCAAGTTATGGAAACAACCAAGATGCCCCACTACTGACGAATGGATCAAGAAAATGTGGTATCTATACACAATGGAATTTTATGCAGCCATGAAGAAAAATGAAATCTTATCATTTGCAAGTAAATGGATGGAACTGGAGAACATCATTCTGAGCAAGGTTAGCCAGAAGACCAAAAATCATGTGTTCTCCCTCATATGCAGTCTTAGGTCTAGGGCAAATACAGCAATGTTGTAGGACTTGGGCTACACGACAAGGGGAGAACATATACGGGAGGTACGGGGTTAGATAGAAAACCCAAAACATGAAAGCATTTGATGTCCCCACTCCAGAGGAACTAATACAGAAACCTTAAAGCGACAGAGGTCAACATGAGAAGGGGATCAGGAACCAGTGTAAAGATCAGTTAGAGACGAATCAACCTGGGTTGTAACACATTTGTACATGAAAGCAATGCTAGGAATCTCTCTGTATAGCTGTCCTTATCTCAACTAGCAAGAGTGCTATGCCTTTCTTATTATTGCTTATTTCTATTCTTCAATGGAACTGGAGAAAAGCGCAGAACAGGTTCTGCCTGGAAGAGGGGGCAAGAGGATGGGGGTGGGGGCAGGAGGGAGAAATGACCCAAACAATGTATGCACATGTGAATAAATGAATAATAATAAAAAATTTAAACAAAGTTTTCTTGTATGTTAAAGCAAATTTTTTTAAATAAATAGAACAAAATCAGGGCAAAGTTTTAAGAGGACAATGAAGTTTCATGAGGCCAAATCAGTGGAAGAATCAGGAGATTTAAATATGGCACAGTCCTTGTGTTTATACAAGTGGATCCTGTTGGCTCATATTTGCTCCCTCCTTTGTATATGCAATACACTTAGTTCTTGACTCTATCAACATTTGTTGTTGAACTACATTGACATTATCTGTTTGTCCATTTTATTTGTGAGCTCCTCAGTGGCAGGGACCATGTCTTGTTTATGTTTTTATTGATCTCCAGCATTTATCTCAGTGCCTAGTAAGAGCAGAAACCTAGTAAATGCCATTTGAAAGGACGGATGGATGCAAGAGAAGTATGTGCAGCCAGTCATATTCATTCCCCCCACCCCAATCACAGCAGTACAAAATACCAACTCAAAAATACCCTTCAAAGTGGTCCTAACCTTATATGACTTTAAACATGTATTAATTATTCCCAGGTTCTCCCTCTGAGTTTTCTCCCTCCTGCCCTCCCCCCTCCATTTATATATACTTGTGTGTGCATGTCTTAGAAATAAATAAGCCTCACAAAATGTCATCTATTAAGATCCTCTTGCTCTAATTACAGTACTATCTTTAAAAAACTTATTTCTGAGACATACTCACCTAATGTCAGCAAATAATTCATCTTATTATCTGTAGATAATAGGCCCAGTTCAATATAGCCTTCTAAAGAAACAGTGTTTTAGTAATCAGCACATTTGTTATCAGAATTTATCAGAGATACTCCAGCCAAATTATCTTTGACACATAGTATTGCAGACACAGAAATGATTACCAGGGATGATTCTGGAGAATCCATTATGGCTCTAAATCATGGTACTGAAACTGTCCAAAAAATGGTAAGTTCTGCCATTTGCCTCAGATCCAAAAATAAAATAAAATTTAGAGATGCAGGGGTCTTAGTCCTAGTTACTTTGGGAAGAAAAAAAAGGCTTGATTTTAATTATTTAATCAAAGAACTATTTCAGGTTTCTTACAAATCTGAAGGAAAGGAAAATACAGATTTATGTTATATTAGAACACAGCATTTTTCAATATTTTGAGATTTGTTTCTATTGTAGTTCTAAATTGACTAGTTGCTCTCCAGAGAAACACAGAAAGATTTAAGTAATGGTTTTTCCAGAATAAAATATAATATATCTTCATGGATATTTTGAAGAAATAGCCTTGTTTCCCTAGAGCTATCTGGTCAAAAGGTATTTTTATGAACTCAATTGACTTAATAGAAAAAACTCTTATGAACATTGCATTTTATTTCTATAACTTCAAAGCTTCTCATCTTATACATATAAACCACTTTTGCTCATTTCAACCAATGTTCATATAATTTTGATATTCATTTTAGTTTGAATGATTAATAAGCTTATTTACATGGATCAACATTATCTACATGGTTGTCATTTTAATAGTTGTGCATTCTCTGTGTTGATGTACCATAGATTATTTCTTCCTTCTCAAACTAGCCAATGTTTTTATCCAACTTGTATATAATTTAGTTTTGTTTTCTTTAGTTTGACTAGTTTCCTTTGAATATGTCCCTAGTAGTATGTATACAAGGTCCAAGTGTCATGACTTCTGAAATGTATCACCAGGCTGCTCCCACTAAGTAAAATAAATGTAAAGTACAGGAAATAATGCCTGCTGAAATCTAAGATGCTATTAGTAATAAGGCATACCATTGTTTTCTCTACCACTTATAAAGTTAAAAAGGCTACCACTTCAGTAGTGACTTAATGTTAAGATACCATCTATCATAAGAAGTATTCTGATACCAAAGAAACTAAAAATGTGCATTTTATTGTCATTTAAATGCAGGGCTTTTTTGAATGTTGCACTAGCATTAGTTATATCAGCATTTTCTTTTGCTAGTATAAGTCTAATGTGTATATGATATTCCTGAACTGTTTCAATTTGCATTGTAACAACTAATAAAGCTGAGCATTCTTTTCATGGGGTGATTTCTTCATATGTAAATTAGTTATTCATGACCATTTACTGGCAGGAGGAGAAGTCTATGGAAGTTTATATGTAGTAGAGTAGTAAGAGAATTGAGCAAGTATGTTGGGCTTCCCCTACTCTGTTCTGCCCTTTGTGTTTGCTGTATTATATTTTGAATGGTAAAAGCTATTTTACACACTTAAGTTGATATGTAATCAAAATCTGTATTTCTTTAATAACCAAAAATGCATTTCCCTCAGAATACCATGAAAATACAATATATGCTGGTGGAGTGGCTCAAATGGTAGAGCACCTGCTTACCAAGCCTGAGGCCCTGCGTTCAAACCTCAGTACTACCAAAAAAAATTACTAATGAAAATACAATATGGCATTTTCAACCATTTTACATTCTCTTATGTTAACACTTCATTGCAAGTGAAATTTATTGCAGCATATTAGTTTGAGATTTGACTTGAGTTTACATTAATGAGTCTCCATAATGACTTCCTGTTTTCCAACCAGATATGTTTAATTTGCATTCTTTCTCCCATAATTCAGTTGCTTCTACTTTTTCACATATATAATTTTTACAAGTTGTGGATGTATATAAATATGGTATACATATTGTTTAAACATGTCACACAATTTCACAAAATATTAATAGTTCTGTGATAAATATGGTAGAAATACTCCATTTTACAAATGAAGAAACTTCCAGGATTCAGAACAATGAAATAAAACACCCAAAGTTATATCAATGTATGAGAGTCATGACAAGAACCATAATTCTTGTTCAAGTTCAGGATCTCTCCCGCCCCAATAAGCATAGTAATCTGAACATTTTTCAGGAAGCTCTACTCGGCCAGTCAATGATTTTTATATCTGTTTCAATGCTAGTTCGGTTCTTATAACTGTCTACTTAAAATACATTTTGAAGTTTGAATACATTAAATCTGATGGGACCATCCATCATCATCATTACATTATTATTTTTAAATGTTTAGGATTATTAGCCATGCATTCTTTCAAGAAAAAATCATTTCAAAATTTATGTGTTATCCTCTGATGTTATTAGATATTACATATTAAATATCTTATGAAATTGCCATATCACCAAGCACAGTGGCTTGTGCCTATAATCTCAGCTACTTAGCAGGTGAGGCTCTTCCTGAACAAACAAGATAGGAATGGCAGTATACAACTGCAATCCCAGCTACATGTGAGGCTTAGGTAGGAGGATCACGGTCTGAGCCTGACCCTGAGCAAAAAGTTGAGACTCTACTAGAAAAATAAAGCAAAAGTGGGCTGTGGGAGTATAGTTCAAGGGGCAAAGCATCTGCCTAATAAGTGTGAGGCCCTGAGTTCAAACCTTAGTATGACCCCCCCCACCAAAAAAAATTTGCCATCTGTATTGGTTGTGATATGTCATATGTCATCATCACCTTATTGGCACATGTTTTTCTTCTTTCTCTCACAGTGTTTTTATTACATCTTACAATGTATTCCATATGCATTGAGTTATATATCACAATCATTTTAAAGTTATTTTGAATGCATTCTTCATTCATTATATCTTCAGGATGTCTTTTATTAATATAACAGTGTGAAATCAATATTTCTGACTTTGCATTATATCCTGGAACTTTTCTAGACCATATTTCTCCTTCTTAATAATTTTACAATGATTAGTAAAGGATACCCAAAAGGAGCCAACCAACACCACATTGCCAACTAGGTTACAACAAATCCATGAGCTCTAGCTTCCTAATCCCATTTCCATTGCAGGATACATTGAGGTGGAAATAATTAGGACTGTCAGTGGTAAAAGTTAACTCAAGAAATCCACTAGTGTAAAGTCTCTTATTTTTATATCTTGCTAACCATCTAGCCAGAAATTCTAGGTGACTAACCCATTCTCCAGTTAGCTCATTAATCCATAAACTGAAGTTATTTACAATAAATAAGCCAAATGGATTCAGTATACCCTAAGAGAAAAACTTATTAGATAAGTATAAAAAGGTCTGCTAGAAATCAAAAACAATTCAAATATCCAGCAAGGTAAAAGGAACTAACTTACAGACCCACCATTAACCTTTGTTTTCTCTGCCATGAATCCAGAATTCTTAAATACAATTTTAGCCCACAGAATATATTATTGCATTAGAATGATTTTCCATTTCAACTATCATCTCAGTGAAAATTAAGCTTGATGAGAGCAAGGACTTCATCTGATTTATTAATCGGTGTATCTCTACCAGTGCTGCCAACAGATCTCAGCAAACTTTTGTTGAATGAATACATTAATGAACACAGTTATTCTGTTTTATTTTTATAGTTTGTCACACACTAATATGTAAAGTATCACATAATTGTCTCAGCAGATGCCAAAAAGTTATAGAAGAAAATATCTATTATTATTTTAAACTAAAAAATCAGCTAGGCATGATAGTTTATGCCCATGATCCTAGCTACTTGGAAGGCAGAAATCAAGAGGATCAAAGTGTAAGGCAAGACCAGGCAAAAACTTCATGAGACCCCAAAACAACCAATAAAAGCTGGGCATTGTGGCACACACCTATTATCCCAACTATGCAGAAAGCATAAATAGGAAGATCATGATCCAGGCCAGACTGAACATAAATGCAAGACCCTATTCAAAAATCACCTAAAGTAAAAAGGGCCAGGGCCATGGCTCGAGTGGTAAAACACCTGCCTAACAAGGTCAATGTCCAGAGTGCAACCCCTACCAAAAAAAAAAAGAAACCATAAATATCCACAGATTGTATTTAAAGCTAAAAAATGACATTGACTATAGAGGTGTTACTTTAAAAAGAGACCTTTGAAATTGTCATTTGAAACAACCCACATTCATTATAACATTAGAAATGCTGATAAGAGCCTCTTGCAAAGAAGAGAAAAACTTTCTTTAAAGGGAGTCCATCATCTTCTTAGACCGTCTGAAGTTATTAACCAAAGAAATCACCAACAGGATTGATAACTAGTAGATAATTCATGACCAACATTGAAAAAAATTATATATCATTGGCTCAATTAATTAAATATAAATCAATAAAATCATGAATAAGAAACATGCAAATCATGTTATCTAGTGTAATTCATTATAACCAATATCCATAGAAAAAGATTGAAGAATTTGTCAAAGATCTACCCACAAAATAGCCACCAGATCCAGACTGGGTGCATAATATAATTTCTACCAAGTTTTTAAGGAATATATAATTTCCATGTTAAAGAAACCATTCAACAAATAAAACCACTTCTATGAACAGAATTGTCAGTGTCTGATTTGAGAGACCAAACTAACACAAAAGGAATATTTGAAATTTTCTTAATGGTGACAGCCACCTCCCCCCATTCCAGACCCCTTAGCCTATAGCTGGAGATCTGCTAACATTGGGACAAACAGACTAATTGTAAAACCCCCCCTTGTTCTCAACAGATTGGCTAATTTGGGTTTTTCTAATAGACTCATTTACCACAGTTTCTGTAGCCACTACACATTAAACTAATGATTAACAGATGTCAAGACCATTTGGAGCACCAGATAAAGACCTATAGCCCCAATACTACTCTAAAAGTTCCTTTCACTATTCACCAAATAGACCTACATAACATAATGGCATTTTTAGCATTCCACTGTTTGTACCTATCCATCATTTGCCTTCCTTGTTTATAACATATTTGAGAATACAGACCATTTTGTATTCCGTGCCTGACACAAAAAGATTTCAAAAAATAGTTCATGTATAAATGAGTGAATAGCTAATTTCCCACTAGACATCTGCAAACAGAATGTCCAACATGCTTTTCAAGCTCACTATGTTAAAAACTGAATTCATCATCACCTTCTCCTCAATTTTTCCCCTTGTCCATTGTTTTTATTTCATTGGCACATCCTAATTTTTTGTATCTTTTATTTTTATATAGCTGTACTTATTTGGAGAGAAAGAAACTTTACTTCCTATTTTGGCTGAAACTTTAGTTTTGATGTTAGATTTTCATTTTTATTATTATGCTGAATTTCCTTCCTAATCCAGGAATTATGTGGAGAGTATTCTGTTGCCATTTGGGTGCACTATTTTTACAACTTTTAAAATATTTACTAATCTTAAAATGTAGATTATCTTAGTGCCTATATATATGAATATTTTCTATTAAAAAGTTACATAGACTTAAAAATATATTATTCTACTCCCTAACATAAGCTGTTCTTCTCTTTTTTCCATTATTGAATAATGTACTTTCTAGTTTGAGTCTGTTATCTTAATTTGTTCTGTTCTGAGAGTAAACTTTGACTACTTATGGACAGGTCTCTTGGGAACCATGACTAGACTGAAGGAGTCATGCTATGCTGAGGAGGATTTGTGGGTATACTGTCAAATGACAAAAAGCAGCTAAAAAAATGAGTCAAAGAAGAAAGTGAAATGTAAAGTGGAGTCAAACTCTGATGACAATCAGAACTTTTTTTGGTATTTGTGGTACCATAGTTGTTACACATGAATTCAATATTTTGGTTTTTGATACTAAACTTATCTTTTACTGTTATAGTAAATTTATTTATAAAATTTACTTCCACTAATATCAAAATAACTCTTAGCCTAATATTTTGCATTAGCAAATAGACCTTAGATTATCCAATTATTTGTGTGTAAATGCACATTAGTCTTTGATGTGTTCTTTTGATTTTATATTTAATATAGCTGTTTACCTTTCTTATCATTTAATGCTATAATTGATTCTTATATCATTCTCTATCACTCTTCATTTTTGATGTTGTTATCAACTTGCTCTTTGTACTAATCCGTTTCTGTAGATGACTTCAAAATCCTTATACTGAGCCAGAGATAATTTGATCTACTTTTCTAGCATCATTTGCCACTAGAATGTCTAAAGCTTTATGTTTCATAAACTATTTTTATGAAGCATTATTTTGTGGATGTTAATTCAATTATTTCCAATAGTCCCAGTAGAATTATCAATTGCTATTTTCAATACTTACCCTGTAAGTATTGAATACTTACCCTGTGTTAGTCTTGCATCTGAGTAACAAGAGACTATTACGAATGGGGGTAGGCCTCATTAAATCAACTGAAAACTTGAACAAAATTGCTAAGAGGGAACTCCTGCTGCACAACTGCCTTGAGCTGAGATATAGATTCTTTCCTACCTTCATACTCAAACTGATACATTGATTCTTTCTGGGTCTCTAATCTGCTGACTACAGAGATTGGGACTTATCAGCCTCCATAATTGCAGGACTTAATTTCTTATAAAATTCACTGTATTTTTTACTTATATATACATGCATACATTTTTACTCTTTCTCCAGGGAATCCTAATTAATACAATCATAAGCTGAAAATTACTAAAATTATTCCCAGGAAATTATGAACCAACCAGTGTTGGGAGTGTTGTCTACTGAATGGTTCATATACCAAAAGAGCCTCAATCTTAACTATTTTCTTCTGTTTTGTCCTCAGTAAGAAAGAAGGCCCATGTTCCATGAAACATTTCATCCTATTCCTGTAAATAATTTTTAAATTTTTAGGTGTTTCATTTATTCTAAAGAAATTCACTTTCTTCATCTTTTCCTCATAGCTCTTAACTTTATTTCTACCCTTCATGTTTTATAAGTAAGGAGCTGCACAAAACTCAGTTAAGCACATGATAAATGCTAAGGCTACCTCCCAATATTATAGTCAGTTTGTTACTTATTAGAATCCAGATATTATTTCTCTTCCATACATGTAGACAAATGTCCTATGCTCTATCTATCTGGGCCTATTCTATTCCTTCCTTGGCCATCTATTCCTCCATTAAATTCTGATATTTGAACCTACATGTGTTGACTCATATAGTCATTCATTTAATATGTTAATAACCTGATTGCGTCAAACTGGCTAATGAACAACTGAAAATGAGCTGTGAAGAGAGTGAGTGTTCATGTAAGGAACATGCTCTACTCCATTACTCATAAGGGTATCAAACAATTTATCACCAAATTTACTATTAGAGGATCCCACCTAATTTGTCTAGCATTGAGGACAGTGGCACATTAATAAGTCTCTATCTGAGTTAAGAGTCTTCAGGAAAATGGGTACCAGCTCATAACCATCTAGCATGTGGTGTTATCCTCCATAGCTAGGAGATTTCCTTCAGTAAATTGAGATTATTATTACCTCTCTTTCATTCTCCAAATCTGTCACTACCACAGAAGAAAATTAGATTTAAGAATGCTTGCTTGTTCTGAAACCACACTAGTTACTGAGCAATATACTCTTAGAGTATATGCAATTTGATCTGATGGTGAGGCATTCCCTTATTTGCCATATTTTAAAAGTGGATATATTGATTTGTACTTTACTGGTACTCAGTATTGGAATATTTTCACATTTGTATTTCTAGTTTCTGAATTCTTAAAATTATACAAAGGATTGAGCCTACTTTTTTATGGAATGAAAAGAAAGTACCTCTGACTCCTGATTTCCTATACTGCTAAGCATCTGGGCTTAACATATCTGGGTAAAGGACTGTTGTTGCTGATATAAACAACTAGTTCTGCACTGTAATTCTTAAGATATTTTTCTAGAACAGGCAGCTATTTCGGCCAATGTTTCCTTAGTGGAAGAATTCATAATAAAAATTTTGTGTTCATCATGCATGTTATCTTAAACTGCAGCCCCCTTTCAGTGGCAAAGGACTCTTGGATTTTGTTTATTCCTTTTTAATTTTTCAACAAGTAATGCACATACTTGGTAAAAAATAATTTGAGGGATTCATAATTTTAAAAAATTTCTCCTACACACATGCATTCATCAGTCGCACTCTCCAAAAAACAAGCTATATTTTTTAGGAGATTTAGCTTACATTTTTTCTGGAGGTTATCTTTGCCAACTCTATATAAAATTTATATCATTCTATCATCTTCCAATTTGGGGTAGTGTTAATTTTAGTCTTTCTGGTAATGTATAACCTTCTGTATTCAAAATGGTCTACTCTTTTATATACCTCTCTTTTGTCTCTTATCTTCCAGATGACCAAAGATAAATCTGATTCCATAATTTTTTAAGGTAAACCTCTGTTCCTGCCCCAAAACCATTGGAATCTTTTTTATCTGCTGTGTCCTGAAATTTTATGTGCCTAGCTTTGTCTTTTCCCATTTGTACACTCCATATTCATTAGATTCCTTCAATAGAGAACATTTCTTTTTCAGCTTTAAAAATGAACTTCCAATATACCTTTGTTTATTTCTTCCCCTTTATTTTCTATTGTATTTCTAGAACTATTAACCAGATGGATCACTTGTGCTGTTCATTTTTTCTCATATTTTTAACAAAGTTTCTGAGAGTTCTCCCTGAGTTTATATTCTAGAATTTCTATTCAAAATCACATTTAGACAATCAAATGTTTAATCCCAAAGAACACTTCCTTGTTCTGTAATTTTATTTATCATACTTTTCTGCCTTTGTATTATAACCAATATCTTCTCATCACTCTGTGGACAGAAACTACAGATTTCTTTGTGTTGTTCTATTTCCAGACTGTTTTTTCTATGGTAAATTGGTTTCACGTCTCTGTTACTTCTTGTATCTTTTTGTGTGTGTGTCAATATCTGGTGGTCTTTGTTATGCTTTCATAATTAAAATTAATTGCCAGTCTACACATAGATTTTATCCTGCCTGATGAAGCATTGCAAGGGCTTGGTGTTAAATTATGGAAAGTCAATTGGTACATTCTGTAGGTAATATTTCATATAATCATGTGCTGCACACACACCCCCATTTCAAGTGTTCTTCCAACTTCCATTGTTCCTGCTAACTTTGAGCTTAGAACTCTTCAAGGATCATCTGGGAAAATCAACTCTTTTTTATTTATTGTTTATTCATTTATTCATATGTGCATACAATGTTTGGGCCATCTCTCCCCTGTGCCCCTCATCCCTACCCTCTCCCTGTGCCTCCCACCCTCCTTGCTTCCAGGCAGAAACTGTTCTGCCCTCTTCTCCAATATTGTTGAAGAGAAGACATAGAGATAATAAGAAAGGCATAGCATTTTTGCTAGTTTGAGATAAAGATAGCTATACAGAGAGATTCCTAGCATTGCTTCCATGCACATGATATTACAACCCGAATTGGTTCATCTCTATCAGATCTCTTCACTACTTCCCGGTCACCTTCCCATAGTGGTCTCTGTCAGTTTAAGATTATTTTATTCACTCCTCTACAGTGGGCACATCAAACACTTTCAAGTTTTAAGTTTCCTTCCCTTTCCCTATTCCTCCTGTACACGTTCTCCCCTTAGCATGTGACCCATGTCCAATAATATTTCTGCATTTGTTTTAGGTCTATAATCTGCATATGAGGGAGAACATGTGATTTTTGGCCTTCTAAACCCACACTAAGATTCCATCTCACTCCTGTTAGAATATCTATCATCAAAAATACCACCAACAACAAATGTTGGCAAGGATGCAGAGAAAAAGGAATCCTCATACACTGCTGGTGGGAACGTAAGCTAGTACAATCACTTTGAAAACAATATGGAGTCCTCTTAAAAAACTAAACATAGATCTGCCATATGATCCAGCAATACCACTCCTAGGTATATACCCAAAGGAATGCAACTCAGGTTATTGCAAAGGCACCTGCACACCCATGATTATTGCAGCACTATTCACAATAGCCAACTTATAGAAATAGCCAAGATGCCCCACTACTGATGAATGGATTAAGAAAATGTGGTATTTATACACATGGAATTTTACTCAGCCACAAAGAAGAATGAAATTTTGTCATTCACAAGTAAATGGATGGAACTGGAAAATCAACTCTTTCCCCAGCTGAATTTCCTAGCCTATTTTCTTAATTTATTTTGTCTATCAACTGGCATACATCCTCTTTCTTGATGGTAGACACATATTTTAGAGATTCTCTTATTTGGAGCTTATCTTTTTACTATCATACTATGGTCCTCTCAGATAGGAGAGAAAAATACATAGGTGTGGTCTGCTCTTTGAGTCAAAAGCCAGGAGGGACTCTTCTGTTGCTCCAATAATGCACAAATAGCATTGATCTATCCCAGTGACTATCGATGTGTGGGTACTGGAAAACAGAATTCAGCAACATCGGGAAATGTGTTTGAAATGCAAATTTTCTAGCACCAGGATAACTAAATCAGAAACTCTGGGTATAAGGCCCACCATTCTGTGTTTAACAAGACCTCCAGGTGATCTGTCGTAGGCTCACATTTGAGAATCTCTGAACTACACACATGCTTATTCATTTCCCTAAGACTTAAGAACACCTATCTGCAGCTCCATTAGCCCAGTCCAACCTAATTCCCAATAGTTTCATGCATCATTTTTCTTCAGCTAAAGGCCACTGAGTCCAACATGAAAGCCAAATCCTTCACCAAGTTGTAGATACAAGAAGTCTTAAAGCAGCACAGGTTCAGCTGTGATACTGGAACCAGACTTCAATCTTTTTGATGTACCTTGTCTCAGTTCCCATAATACTATCCCATTTCTGATCACTGAACACTTTATTCTATTTTTATAATCATACTAGTATCCCAGGACCTCCAGGAGGCTGTCCTACTAGCTCCCATTCCACCAGTTTTGGTAATGCATGACCCAAAACTCAACAAAGTGGCTGGAAACATGTACCCTACTTGACTTTCTCTTTCTACATTCTCTATCACAACGTTCTGTCCATTTGTCAGAACCCCTTAGATATGTTTTGCCACTATACTATATTCCACCTTCTATTTTCATTTGTCCTTGGGTCTGACAACTCAGGCCTGCTGGTGATCCAATATGTAACCACAAAGGAGAACTCAACCTGTAACCTCGGTAGTACTTACTCTGCACCCTAATCAAAGAAGTTGACTAGTCACCCACAAAAATCGATTGGCAACTGACACAGGCAATTATGTGTAGCATGCCATTTTTAGAGTGTCATTTATGAGTACACTGAGACTTGATCTAAGGCAGAAAAGTACATTTGTCAGGTGACCTGCAGAGCAGCCTGCTGGGGAAGAATAAATTAGGAGAGCACTGACCTTTTAGTCCCAGAAAATGACACCTTGGCCTCCCTCATGGGAATTTCTCTGACTAGCATTGGTAGAGGCTATCTTGCTCCATCTGTGGTGATCTCAGCAGGCATCCATAGTGTGTATGACAAGTAGTAATGAGCAATTATACCACCCTGAGCAAAACAGTGAAAAAGCTTAGGAGGAAATGAGAGGAAACCCCTCCATAACTTGCGGAGTTCCTGAAACACATCAAATCATGAGCAGCATGTTTGTTCTCCTCAACTTTTCCCTTCTTTTCTGGATCTTCAAACCACAGAAATGCCTTCTTATCAATGCATATTTTATCCTCTTTGTACTTATAGAACAAAGAAATACAATTTCTGATTCAAGGGCATGTAATCTAATGAATAAATGGACCCTTAGTGACTTAAGAAAAACACTCAATAAAGCCCTCATTTCTAGATCAATTAGAAATATAACAAGTATTATGTATTAAAATCTTGATTCAGATTTTTATTATTTATTCCATGAAAGTGATAGTTGGACAATTGAAAGACTGTTATTGCAAATAAAATTTCTAAGCGGATTTATAAATATTCAAGAATTCACAAAATCAAGCTAATATTAGTAACATTAAAATGCTAGAGTAAAATAATATGAGAGGGAGGAATAATATACTCTTCCATTTGTTGAATTTGGGGCAATATGATACAGCCAGCAGAATTCTGATATGTGGATTTGTATATACGGTTCCCTTGTTGCTTAAATAAAAATAAAAACAATTTAATTGTTTATTCTGGGAAGGCATTATGCTAGATATTGGGAACTTACAAAAATGAATGTTTAATCTTGAATGAAATCACTAAACAATTTCAGTAGTGATGAACAATATATAAACACATTATAGAAAAACCATCATATACGTACAGTTGTTAGCAACTACTTTTGCCCCCATGTATCAATTCCTCAATATGCATCCATTCAAATAGTGTAAATGTGGTGTTCCCTACTTTTCATTGCACCTCACCTGCAGCTAATATTTAGGTGATTTGCATTTGTAATTCTTATCTGCAAAAACAATAGAAAACTGAAAAAATTAGTGGAAAAATAAAGACTTTAAATCACTATAGACCCTTGGATTTTATGTATTCTGGGTATTCTGTACATAAAAATTCAAGGGACAAAAGAACTAGTCATTATAATATCTAATAATATATATAATATAATATATATAATATGTATATAATATATAATATTATAATATATTCCTGTTACAACATTTCTTGTGAGAAAACATGGCTAATAATTGGAATTACAGCAACTTAGGAAGCTCTAATCCCCAAAGTTATTTTTCATTTTGCAAGCCTTGTAGAATACAAGTACAGCAGGTCACTACTTGGAGTTTTATAATTTATACACTATGCATATCTAGGGTACAACATTTACATAGTCTATGATGTGAAGGGCCACCTTTGGATTCAAGCATTTCTGCCATCCTGAAAGTTACTTAACTTTACAGAGGTAATTTGGATTACAATGTGAAAGTATGATCTAGCAGAATGCCTGTTTGATTATCTGCATCCACATGCCTGAAATGCATCAAATGGTATTATCTTCATTCTATCAATTATTACCTCCATTACTTGCTACTATTTAAATGGAATGTCCTATCTGAAACTTCTCAATTCTTATCCCTCCTACCCAATAGCTACCATATCATGCAGGGTAGCATGAAAAGAAATATGTGACTCAATGGTGTGCCTTGCTTATCTCTAGTGTTATTAAAGGCACTGCACCTATAGCAATTTCATTAAAAATAGACAACCAACTTTGATTCCTGGAAGGAATCTGTGCTTCCAAAACAGCATTTCATATTCCAGGAAAACATACAAGTATGTTCCTGAAACT
Source organism: Castor canadensis (assembly GCF_047511655.1). Taxonomy (NCBI): domain Eukaryota; kingdom Metazoa; phylum Chordata; class Mammalia; order Rodentia; family Castoridae; genus Castor; species Castor canadensis. The sequence goes on along the minus strand of NC_133405.1, from coordinate 122,502,965 downwards.
TCTAGCAAATGATGCAAAGTATGCCATATTCATATTAAAGGTGAATTTGAGGAACATGATTTTTATTGGTTCCTTGTTTCCCTAACTAGTAGTAGTGTTTCATAATCTGTGTTTCCTGTCCTCTTGTGAGAGTCAACTTCTAATTGTCAATGCCAGAAACATTAGCACAGATGCAAAACTGTTCAATCTATGTGTTTTCTCCTGATTTGTGAAGTGATATTTAAAGCTGGTATTCTAAACACAAGTCAGGGAGCTGAAAGATAGTTTCTGTAGGCCTGAGAAGATTAATTTTATTTTTACCCTTTGGTAGGATACTAATACAATAATTTTATTTTCTTTTGGACAAGCAAACATAATCCACTAGCCTAGTGAAAGACTCTGAAACATGGCATTCTATAGAACAGGCCAAAAGAAAGACACAGGTCATCAGTTTATCCAACAATTTCCCTGGCCAAGTCTAATTTCTTTAGGCATTTTCCACAAGTATAAATTTCAGACATGCTTTGTGCAAAATTAGTCCTATCCTTATTAACTTCTAAAAACACATAACTACCTAAGAGATCAAAGTTCTTGAGGGAACAATTAGCTCTCCAAGTCTATCCCAAAAATCCAGAGCTGGCCACAATCATCAGTTTGGTCACAAAAGGATATGAGAAAATATAAGGGGAAAAATGTAGATTTCAAGAAAGCAAAGAGATCTCTTCAATTAATAATTATTAATAAGGAGGTATAAGAAAAGTAATTGGAACAAGCTATTTGGAAGCTTTTAAAAATGAAAAGTAACTTGGTACAAAGAAAAGTAAGGCAGTCTTAGAAATGAGTAATTCATTTCAAATTCTAGGTCTACTGCTTACTACTTGGGTGACCTTGGGCAAGTCACTAAAACTCTCTGAGACTCCATTCCCCAGCTATAAAGCTAGGATGGTATCATCTGTCCTGCTAGCTGCAGGATTGTTAAGGGAACAAAAATGAGACAGAAAACACAGTAGCAGCAAATCCAAATCCAACTTCTTCTCTAAATATTTATGCCAGATTCCAATAGGAAGCTACTAATCATATCAGACTGGAAGTAGTTTAAATGCACCGGGGAACTAAACCATAGTCCCACTCATTTTTCAACATGAAACATCATTCTTACTGTGATGAGTTGGCATCTATACAGATTATTTCATTTTTCTACTCAAAAGGGACTGTTTTTTTAAAGCAGTGCTTGGATTTGAAGTCAGGGTTTCATGCTTGCTAGGCAGGGACTCTACCACTTGAACCACACTCCCAACCCTTTTTTACTTTAGTTAAGTTTTTGATAGTGTCTCTGTTTCTTGCCCAAACCGGCCTAGACCACGATCCTTCTACTTATGCCTCCAGCATAGCTGGCATTACAGATGTGCCCAACTTTTTGTTGAGGTAGGGTCTTGCTAACTTTTTTGCCCAGACTGGCCTCAAACCATGATCCTCCCAATCTCTAAATCCCAAGTAGCTGGGATTGCAAGTGTGTACCACCATGCACAGCTCAAAGGGATATTCTTAAGATACATAGTATTTCTAATTTATATTATTTGAAAGTTGGATAAATCGAGTCACTTGTATGATACTTCACTATACTGCCTTTGATTGAGGTTTATATGAGTGAACGCTTCTTTTTCCTCTCCAAATTTACAATATCTTTAAAAACAGAAACAGCATCCTTATCATCTTTCTTTTCCCCAAAAGCACTTAGCCCCATGCTTCAGTAAAAGTTGGTTCCATTGAATTCAGTTGATTATTCAGCATATCTATATGGTGACTTTGACTTTTAGTTAATAGACAGGCATAGGTTTAAGGGTCCAAAGAACCTCAGTTGTCCCACTCACTACTATATGAACTAGGACTTACTGGTTTCTCTAAGCCTTGGTTTCTCATTAATAAAAAACACAGTAACATTTATTGTCTACCCCATCTCTTGGTGTCAGGGTGGATCAAATGAGGTAAATTTCTAATATACTTTTTGTAAGATATTCTTCTTTATTATGTGTGTTTCTGCAGTGCAGTATATCCAAAATATTTTTCATTTCAAGTTATTTTCTGACAATGTTAGCTTTTTCCTTTATATATCCCCAGTGAATCTTTGTTTTGTTTGTGAAATAATATCCTCCAAATAAGTAGTACCTTACAGCATTATGACTGGGTCTATTCCACCCACGCTAAATTTTGGTCACTTGTCCAGTGGTACTTTCTAGCAGAAAAAATTAGTTTAGGCTTCCTTCTTATGTAATTACTTCTTTCAGATGTAAAGTAAGCTCACAGAGAAAGAGTCATCTCATACACCGTGACCCTTAGTATTCAGTAATTCAAGGTCATCAGCAAAGGAAGAGAAATAGGGCAGGTGATTTCGGGTGGGCTCCCTACCTTCTTTGCATGATGTTTTTGTAAATAGATGTAAAAGCACTCTGTAAACTGCTTATCTGGAGCAGCTGGAGATTTCTTCCCCAGGCTGGATTTAATCAGCATATCTTTGTTTGAAGAGTGGAGAGTTTTAGACCTCTTGCATACCCGCATGCAAATGTGAATGCAAATTCCCAAACCAAAAAGAACCTGTATTTGGATTAGAAATCACTTGGAATTATCAACAACATAGAAAACATAGGAACTGTATTTGCCCATATTCTAAATCAAAGCCTGTCATCAAAATTTTGGCTAAACAGACAATTATATGACTGAAAAAACCATAGAAATTATTCCCTTAATATTACAGCTGGTCTTTCTGAAACACTTGAAATATGTTAACTTGCTCAAGAGCAAACAAAAGTACACCAGCAATATAATAAATGTATGGCCCAAGACACTATGGTTAACCACAAAAGAATAACATACCCTGCCCTCACATAAATACAAGTCTATGGGGCCTCCAGTAATTTAATTAAAATAAAATTAGGAAAGCCACAAAAATGTTTAAGATTGCTCCTCCTCCCTCATTTTGCCATGGGGAAAAACCAAAGATATATCTTAATAACTGTTTTAATTAGCATTTATTGAGTATGAGTTAATGCAAAAGATCAGATTACCAAATTAGATACACGTGAGTCAGATGCTATCCAAAAACATGCTTCACTGATGATTTCAAGGATGCAAAAACTCAGGAGACATAGAAGAAACCTGGAGAGGCTCGGGACATTGAGACTAGGATACTCAACCCCTTCCTACCTTATAGATACACTTTCTGGCCTATGGTCAAAGATGAGCTCTTTAAGTCAGGTGTGCAGTCACCTCATACATCAGGAAGTACTGTAGACTACAAAACATCTCCAGTTACAACCAAATGGATACAGAACTTAAATGACATTTTCCAGGGAGCTGTGGTCCATAAATCCATGAAACCTACATGTTTTTACTATAAGCAATCCTAAACTAGAGACAACCTACCAAAAGCAGTCCATACACATGACTTCTCCTTGTAAATACCATTAGTCTATATACCAGGAGATCATTAACTAGTATTTTTATAAGGAAATCAGAGCAGGTCACTCTCCTTCCTGCTTTCCCAGGAGTGTTTTCTCCAGTCAATTATATAGCAGCACTGAACTACTGCCTTCCCAGAATACTCATGTTTCAGGCATGATTCCTAGATTCATTGTGTGTGTCACTTCCCACATGTAATGAGAAGGCTTTCAAATCTATCAGGTAGATAGTACCATTCCATTTTCCGAATGAAAAAAATTCAGGCAAGAAAAAATTATGCAACTTGCTGAAAGGCCCACAGCTAGAATGCAACAAAACAAGGACTTAAGTCCTAGCATAGTGGCCTCAGACCATGTGTTATAAGGTATGATATGGTTCATTTCTATAATTTCAGATCTTTCTGTAGGTTTCTGAAATTCCCACTATACCCTTAAGATTTAGAAAGACAAAATATCTAAGTTTTGATCTTTCTAACTTTCATGAATTAAAAATGGATGAAAATTATTTTATATTCCTCCCATTTAGACATGATGGGGTTTATTTCACCTATTCCTTGAATCTGGGCAAGCCTCTGCCTATTTTCACAAATAACTAAAATAATGGAAGTGACATTGCCCCAGCATTGGGTCTAGCATTTAAGAAGTCTGAGAACTTCCACCTTGGTCTTTTGGTACCATGAGATACCCATGGAAGAAGTCTGACTATTGTGATGGAGAGAACATGTGAAGATGGACTGAGAATGAGAAGGGAAAGTGATTCAGCTGAGCTCTGCTTTGCAGTCATACCTGCCTAGGTGCTACTCATGACTGTACTTGTGATGAACCAATCAGATTAGCTACCAGTTGAGTGTCACAGAGTGATCTCAGCCAAAACTCATGGAGAACACTCAACCAGCTGAGCCTTGGGACTGGATTCCAGAAAGGATGAAAAAAAAAAAAAAAGACACTGCCTCCCATTCATCACAATGCACATGGATCATGAAAAAGGAATTCCTAGAATAGTAGAAAATACTGTGTCTCAAGGAAAAGAGAGACAATAGAGAGGCTGTCTTTTAAAAATGACATATTTTAATTTTGTGTTTTTTAAATAACAAAAATAGAAGTGAAATTTCTTAATAAAGTATATGAGTGTTCTTAAAGGATAAAAGCCCACAAGTTCCAGAAGGCTATTTCATAGGTAAGTTTGCAAGAGTCCAAAGCACAAGCAATGAGTGTGGGTGAAACTTTTGAGAGTCACATGTTTGGGGTTTCAAAGGAAAACTCTGTTGGTGGTTTAAATTATAACAAAGTACATTGAAATTGATACAGCTATGTTAATATCAGCCACTTCCACACTTTGCTTAACTTCTAAAGATTAAAAAAATACATCTATATTTCTCTGGTAAAGAGATATATATTGTCTAGAAGCTGATGAACATACATATTTTTGCAAACATAAACACTCATATCAAAAAGTATATCACAGGGTTAGATTAGTGGTATGGAGGTAGTCCATAGGAGGTGGCTGACTCTCAGGATCACTGTATTTTGAAATCTTGCATGGTGATAATTAGCTGCTTTTTTTAGAGCATGCTTCCCCTTGGAAAATATATTCACATTCATTTTCTACATGGCAAATCTCACACACTAGTCTCCAGTGGAAATTCCCTAACCTACATACCCAAATAAAAGTTTACCAAGTTTCTAGGTATTCATTCTACCTAACATAACACAGCTGTCCTGCATAGCACTGAAAACACACTAATCCTTTCCTTAGAATTCAACTTTCTACTCCTTTTATGTAGTCCTTTTTTAAAAAATGAGAATTATTTCAGATTCAAGATTTCAACATTTGAGCCTTTATTTCTTCAAGATTACAATTTTCAGGATTTTAGGTTTCAGGAATTTTCATCTTTTTGGATTTCAACATTGTGTGTTTTGGGTTTATGGTCAAAACTTGACCCCTTAACTTAAAACTTTTAGTCCTTAGATATCACATACATAAGAGATATCATATAAAGAGATATCATATACATCTGGCCCATTTAAATATAAAAACAAAACACATCAGCTTTCAAATTGAACAGGAACACAACAAACCACAAATATCTTATAAATGCTACTTAATGCATATATTAGCCAGTCACTTATCTATCTGATACTGAATGAGTACATATTTTCATGTGGAAAATCTTATTCTGATATACTTCTCATGGTAGCCCTAATGGACTACTAAAAATTAGGGACCAACTAATTCAAACCAGATGAAGAAATAGAAGCTCCAAGAAAGTAAATGACAGATAAGACTACACAGCTATCACAAATCAGTCAGCAAGATCATAGCTCTCTGATTGTTCTAGTCCATTTGTGGTGTTATAACAAAATATCTGAAATTAGGTAATTTATAAAGAATAGAAGTATTTCTCACAGTTCAGGAGACTAGATAGAAGTCCAAGATCAAGGTGCTAATAGGTTTGGTGCCTGCTAAGGGCTTAATCTCTGTTTCCAAGATGGTATCTTGGAGATGAGTGTTTTGTACTCCCTTGAAGGAAGGCAAAAGAACAAAAGGGATAGGGAAAAGCACCTTCACAGCTCTTATATAAGGGTACTAAACTCATTCATGAGGGCTCTAGCATCATGACTCAACTCCAAAAGCCCTGGCCTCTTAATACTATCACGATGATGACTGAGTTTCAACATATGAATTTGGGAGGATACATTCAAACCACAGTCTTTTTAAGATTCCCAAATTCCAGCCCAGTTCTGTCTAGAGATTTGCTCCTCATTTTTGCAAAAGATTCAAATTATTCACAGGAAAGGAAAAAACAGTTTTTAACAATTTTATATAATTTGATGTTTTGTAAAGAAGCCACAGTACAGAAAAGAACCAGGTCCTCTGATAACTATAGGGTTACTTTTTGAAAAGTACAGAAAAAAAAAGAAAAAGTATAGAAAAACACCTTTAGAAAAGATAACTGTTTGTCTATAAATTTTATGATACATGTCACAAAATAAATCATGTAACAAGACGGTGTTTAATAAGGGCCTTTTAAATGTATCATCCATCAGCTGTGGGGTCCACATCAAAAGTCACAGTCTTGTGGATAGTTCCAGTCAGTATACACCAAAAGCTTCCTACAGCAAGCAACTGTGTTACTCAGTCAAAGAATTTTTCTGGCCACAGAAGCTTGCTCAGCACTCTACAAAGCAAGCCAGAAAGGCCAAGGAGTTAAGCACCTTCATGTGCTATTCCATGTAGGATAGGAGATGGTGAAAAAATATCTTCATCTTCCTCATTTTCAGTGACATAATTCCAGTGAGAGTTCCACACAAACTATAAAAGTTCCTTGATGGATTACTTACAGTGGTCACTTTCTCACTAGCATACCCTTTAATGGCTCTTTTTCCTCTCTTACTTCCCAGCAACTCTTCTTGGGATGAACTCCCAAATAAACCTACACCCTGTATAACATATTTTCCAAAGATAGCTGCACTAATATTTCCAATCCAACATACCTTTCTAACAATGTGACATTGACCATCTTCCATAAAGAGGTGAAGAATATATACCTTCCCTCTTTTTTATTTTTATTTACATTGTTTTATTTTTATTATATTATTGTTGTACTGGGGGTTCATTGTGACATTTATAACAGTTCTTATATCATAGTTGAATTCACACCCTCCATCATTCTCCTTTATCTGCCCCCAGGCCATTCCTGGACTAGTTTCAACATGCCTCATTTTTCCATTTTCACATGAATACATAATATTTCCACTATATTCACCTTCCACACCCTTTCCTTATATCTTCCCACACACTGGTACCAACCCTCAGATAGGAGTTTTTTACCTTCCTGTCCTTTTTTTTGAAAAAAGGCATTTTTGTTTGTTTAAGATAGCTATATGGAGAGTTTTATTGTGACATTTCCATGTATATATCTATCATAACCAAAATTGGTTCATCCCCTCTATTTGTACCTTCCCTCTTAATCTGAACTAGCCTGTGATTATGACAGAGGAGATTCAATGCTACTGCTAAAACTATGTCCTAAGAGATAGTATGGCTTCTACCTGGCCTTTTTAAGAGGCTCACTCTTGGAAGTTGGCTGCTGTGCTATGAGGAAACCAAGTAGCTACATAAAAAGGCCAGATGTAGGTGCTCTATCTCCAGCTAAGGTCCCAGCCTGTATCTAGCACCAACGGGTGACATGTGAGTGAGTCTTCAAATGATCCTAGCCCCCAGCTAGAAGCCAAGTAGAGCATTGAACCATGCCTAAATTTCAGATTTGAGAGAAAAATATGTGCTGTCATTATTTTAATACACTAACATTTAGAGTGGTATGTTACTCACCAAGGAGTAACTAGAGCAAATTCTTCTCAAGGTATGCTTTGGGAAGAACCCCAAATTAAGACAGTATCCAAGGTCATCTAACTAAGTGAAATGTGAACCCAATCGACTACCCAAAGCCCATACTGTGTCCACAGAGGAGTACCTCTACCTGCTCAGTCAAGTAACTATTTACTCTCTTAAATACAGAGGCTCCCATGTCCATGAGAGAGGAAGCAAGAGGGTGTTGTGTTCCTCACAATTCTTGTTATGCAATAGATTCTAAATCTGAATACAAAACAGTCCTGAATGATTATGTCTCAATTATTTTTATTGGTCTTAACTCTGACATTCCAAGTCTAACCCATGATTCTGGATACTTTTTGCCAGTTTGAAACCAGAAGAAAACTTAAAGGACATTACTGCAAAGGAGAAGAAAAATATAAATAGCTAATTATAGGCTTTAATGTTTTGCTTTTCATCTGAGTATTCTCAGCTGAGCAGTAAAAACTAGGCACATTTTCAACAAATTACAGATGAAAAAAATAAAGTGAATAGCGATTCATCTAGATTTCTGTCCAATGCAGAGTTTGGAATTAATGTTGTAAACAAAAGGGTATGAACCTAGAAATATACTATATTTTCTTAAGGAATTTTCACCCAATAGGTTTGTCTTAAGAAGATTAGATGCCAAATATTAATCTGTGAAGTGAAAATTCAGTATCTGGCCCAAAATATAATCATAATTGTCACTACTAAAATCAAATTAGAAGGCAATTCCATTATCATTATGCCCAGAAATTATTACCCACCACTTTAAATCCACTGTAGCACATTCAAGTAAAGACTGCTGAAAGAATTAGCACATGAAAAGAATAAATATTTACTTCCCTAAAGTTCTCTGTATCATTAAAAACATAGGACTATTGCCACTTCCAAGAGTTTGACTATAAGAACATCAGTTTCAAAGGTACAAAACACCAACTCTATCAAACCCTTCAAACTGTCACTGTAATTTTCTTTGTAAAATATGCTGTTGTAGTTATTTTTTTAGTGGATATATCTAATCTAACTTAATTACTTTTGATAAAATTTCTTTATTGAAATAAGATCTGTTTTGATTCCATCACTCAACTTTTGCCATTTATCTACTTCATCCATGATTAATTTAAGTTCCAGCTGGCATTTTCCTTAACTCTAACATATTTGTTTAATGAAATATACCTTAAGATTGGTTTCTGGCCCACTCTTCCATTTTAAAACAATGATCAATAAGACATATCTCTTGAAAATGTTAATGGATTTCAACCAAATCTAGTTAGAGTTTGAGAGATTTCACTAAGTGCAGTCTGATCCACTTATCTGTGATAAAAGCAGTACTTCTATGTATATGACTATTTTCAAGATTTATTTATTTATTGAGTACTAAACCTCCTAGAAGTCTTAAGATCCACAAAATAAATTCCTTGTCACCTAGAAACTAGCTCTCTATTGGGTCATAGGTATTGTTCAGAGTGTTTTGTAAAATGGAGTCGAAAATTCTAACATTTCTTTCAGTTGCATACAATTACACAACTGTACCTAAGATTTCCAAGGTTCAAAGAATTCTTCCATAGAAGAGGTATTATTTGTATCCAAAAGAAATAGAAAGCTGTTTGTATTGTTAGTCCTGCTTTTTAGGCTTCCACTCGAATTTTAAGATATAGTACTGTTAATAGACTTCGCACTTTTGAATTTCTTATCTGGGACACTGTGGCAGAGTAAAAGGAAATCGAATCAGAGTTGGAAGCTTATTAGCAATGGTTATGACCTACGGTTAATGAGCACGTGGTAGGTTTGCATTTTCTCATTTGTAAATGAGAGTCAGCATCGTGTCTGCCTCTCCTAGAGTTACTATGAGACTTCAATTTTGGCAGGAGTTATGTAAAAGAGATAAAATGCTATACAACCCTACTGTAGCATACAATAAATTAGCTGATTGCCCCCTTGGAGAGCTGGCATTCAGTATATATCTACATCCTCAACTCAGAAGGACCTTTGAGTTTTCTAATTCCATTTCCTACTCAGTGCCAGAACCTCCCCCCTACATCCATCCCAACTAGAAAATTCTTGCTGCAAACAGCTTATTATTTCTAGTCCTACCTGGAGCCCTCTGATCATTTGGAAACCAGCCACTACAGCTGAAGATGTGACTTAAACTGTATCTGGTTGTAGCAAGAGCATTAGATAAAGGAGAGAACCAAATAACTAAAACTCTTTTCTATGGATGGATAAATGTGTTAATTAGCTTTATTCACTTATTGTACAATGTATACATATTAGAAAATCACACTATATGCCATAAACATATACAAATAATATTTGTCAATTTTAAAAAGTTTCAGGTTCTTAATTCAGCCTTTACAGCACAATCATACACAGATATGCTGCCATATTAGGGGGAAACCAGCTTCATGACAAGTATATTCCGGGCACCTGGTCAATATGAAAGCTGTTATAAGAGGCACAGTAGCAATAGAGCTGGAGGTGTGGCTGAAGCAGTGCAGCACCTGCCTAGCAAGTTTCAAGCCCTGAGTTCAAACTGTTTGGCAGTTTTAATCTTCTCTGAAGCCTGTAAATGTTCCCTGTTTACCCTGGCTCTTTTTTTTCTTACCTCTCCCTCCTTGAACAGAAGCAGAAAAAACTATTCTGAGGAAGTAGCATGCCATTATTAGGTGCCTTGCAGCTTACTCATAGCTGCCTACTCCATTCTACTGTCTTTGGGTATCATGTCCATGCCTATTCTGAATATCTTTGCTTTTCCTTACATTTGACTCCCCTCCTCTCCCTCCTCCTTTATTGCCTTCTCTCTTCCTTTCTTATATTTTCTGTTTCTCTCTTTTCCCCTCCCTGTTTTGCTCTGCAAACTAAAACTCTTAACCTATTTCCCTCTACTTTAAGGTTTATCATTAGTCTTAATTATAATATAATTTCAGGAATAATACATTTTCTATCACATAGCACAGACCCTGATGCATACTATGGTACTCAATATATTGTAAATGTAGAATAGGTAAAGTGAAATAATTTTTACCCCTCCAAATATCCTTCGTGTCTTTAAGACTTAGAATTTTTTAAACAGGAGACAAAGGCTAAACCATAAACAACATAATGAGAACTGTGAGTTCAAATTTAACATGGGACCCCCAAGAGCTGCTTTGTTAGGATAATTCATTTCTATCATAACATAAGTAACAGATACTAGACACTTTTTTCCACTGAATAATGGAGAAAGGGTGGGAGGACAGAGAAGAAACTAGTTAGACCTGTGTTCATTCTTTTTATTTAATTATAATGCAATTCACAATAATTTGAGGTATGATTCTTTCAGAATATAGTTGGGTTTTTGCTTGTCCTAAGAAAACATAGAAGGAGAAGCACAATGGGCAGATACAATAAGACAGCAGGAAAAAAATAATACTATTGTAGGAATTATTCTGGAAGAAAATAATACCAACTTTCTTCAAGATTAATAATTTGTCAAACCCTGAGAACCTGCCTCCAGGGGAAGTAGAGAGGATAAAAGCCCAAGTATGGATCTTGCATGGAACTCACACTGGAACATTCAGCAATATCTTTGGAAAATCAGAGAAATAAGCTCAATGTGTAAGGGATAGAAGCAGCTCTCACCTAAGACACTGGGAAGTAATTCTTGGGAAAAAGAATCCCTCTTTGCTTTTCCCCATTCTCTTTGTCTCTTGGTGTTGGGGACTGAACTCAGGGCCCTAGCAATGCTTGACAAATACTCTACCACTGAGCTATACTCCAGCCTCCTCCTCTGTTTATCACACTTTCCTTCCTTCCCTTTTCTCTCATATCAGTGAATGTGAAATATATGTAATTCCCTTTACCTATGCCCATAATGTTTGTAATAAATAATGGGAGTGAGGCGTAGTCTATCATCAGAAACAAAATCTTATATAATCACACATACTAGAGATGATAACACAAGACAGTCCCTACTTTTCCCACTTATTCAGCCATCATTTCACATACAACCTATCTAAAAGGGTGTTTCTCCTGTTTTATTTCCTTCTTCCCATACCCAACTGCTTGTGAAAAGTTTTTTTCAACTATTATAAATGTTGTAGTTATCAGTTGATTGGTTCAGTCTGGTTTTTCCCTCTATGGAGCTAAAGGAAGGACGGGACACTTTACATCCTTTGGGTAAATAAAACCAAAGGGAACACTCAGAATATCCATAAAGCAGACAGGATGAATTTCACACACATAATATTAAGCAGAATAAGCCAGACACAAAGGAGCATCTACTGCACCACATGACTATTTTATGTAAATTTTTTAAATAGGCAAAATGTAGTACACTGTTAAAAGTCAAGATATTGGTAACCTTGGGATAGAAGGGAGTAATGAGCAGAAGGGAATGTCTGGAATACAAGTAATGTTCTATTTCTATATTTGGCTGCTGGTTTAAAAGGTATGTTCATTTTGAGAAAATGCCCACTTGTCATTTGTTATATCTTAATAAAAAGTAATAAATAGATGGAAATTCAGTGGCATTTAACCATGTAGAAAAGCTAACCTTAAAAAATGGTCACAGTGAAAAAAATGAGATGAAATCTTATCTGGATTTTTTTTGCCTATTGAAAGCTTCTGTTTCAAAGTCTGATTTATCTTGGCTAAATATGGAAGTTAGCAAGTGCAAAGCAGGATATAAGGACTCACTAGCATCAAACAGACTTTCTCCTTGAGGTAGTTAGCTGAACCTACACAAAACAGAGTGACTGTCTCACAACATAATGCAATGTTATTCATATCCTGTCTACCTAAAATCTTCTTATGCATAGCTGGTGCCATTTCACATATGATCCACATTTGAAGAAAATCCATGATCTTCTTCAAGATGAATAGATGTTCATGATGCACAACTCAGATGCTCTCCTGAAGACGGCAGTTACTTCCATGCTGTGTTTCCTCTTTAACCCCTCAAATGTCAGCACTAGCTCAGCTCAAGAAAGCATTCATGATACCCCTTTGGATCTAATGATTGGTGATCTGACCCTCTGTAGAAGTCATCGATCTAATCATGCCAATTATTAATCACAGATCATAATTAATAGCCACTAGCATCTTCCCCACACTACACGGGGCTAATGTGACACACATAATTCTATGCAAGCATCCAGAAAGGTTTAATTCATTTTTATAAAACTTACCTTAAAATCTATAAATAAAAGTCTGATTGAGTAAGCATTTCTAATGATGTAGAAATTAGAGAAAATAAAATAATAGTAGTTACCTACAAAGTTTTAATAAGATGAGAGACATCTGTCTGATTAGGTTTAAACTTTGAACATGTAGTGGCAAGGATACTTTGACAATTCTGTTGTTTATTTCTACATTTAAGTAGATTTGATTCCAAGAGAGAAAATCTTAACAACCAGAACTACTCTTTGGTAAACTGGAATTTGTCATAAATTCATAACTTCTCTGTCATAAAAGAAACATTAAAAAACCTATACAACCATCTCCAATAGATTTTGTGGTCTAGATGCTGCCACAAAAATAAAAGACTTTTATTTATATCCACTGAATGAAACCTCTTGCTACCTCAAATCCAAAGTTCTACAATATTTAATTTAGTTCCTCAGCTTCTCTAACATGTTACACAATACCTCTACAAAGTGGTAGAATTCATGGTATATAACAGTGTGGATAGTAAAGTTATAGAGTAATTTAGTAGATTTCTATTCATATTAGTCAGTACCTCAGCTTTACAGTTGTTAGTGTAATCATAACCTCTGCCTCTAGAAGTTTGAATTAGAGTTGCTATCCCACTATTCCTCTCTTCTTCAAAAAAAGCTAATACTCCAGCAAAGTACAATGCAAACACTTTGTGAAGTTTTTAGAAAGTCAAAATAGAACTTCTGAAATATTCTGTAATGTTACTAACAAAAAGGGAGAAGAATTATATTTAGACATTGATCCTTCACAGTTATGTCAAAAATCAACCAATGATAATAAAAATCTCCCAAGCTACGTACCCACAACATCAATCAGCAACATCGCTGCAACAATAAACATGCTCACATGCCAGACCCAGTGCCAGAAGGGATCCCCCTGGTCATGTGTTTTTCCCATGGGAGAAAAAGATAACAAAAAATCCCCAGCAGCTCTTGCTACCACTGCAGATACCTGACGCTTCAGGCCCTATGGAAACCACAGTCTTTGCTGAGGTTAACCTCAGCTGATAATGCTACATAGAGACAATGCTGCTGCACCTGCCCCACAGCCAGAACTGTTGCACTGCAGACAGCTTGAAGTCTCATGATTACCCATAGTGAAAGTCTTTCCCCTATCAAAACCGGTCCTTGAAGGTCTGGAAGAAGTTACCGCTCACTCAATGGAGCAGACATCAAAATAAGTCTACAAGAACAGCACCCAGAGAAAGTCAAAGAAACATGACACAACCAAAGGAACACAGTAATTTTCTAGTAACTGACCTCAACAAAATAGAGATATATGAATTTCCTGAAGAAAAATTCAAAATAATTGTCTTAAAAAACTCAGAGCTATGAGAAAATACAGACAGCTAAAAGAAATCATGAAAACACTGCATTAACAAAATTAAATGCTTGACAAATAGAAATCATTAAAAACAGAACAAATTCTGGAGTTAAAATAATACAATGACTGAAATGAAAATTTCAACAAATAGCATATATGATCAAACAGAGTGGAGAATTGGCAAATTTGAAGATAATTCACTTTAAATTATCTAGTCAGAGAAACAAATAAACAAAAACAGAATGAAGAAAGCATATGTGACTTGTAGGACACCATTAAACAACCAACACAAACATTATGGAAATCTTGAAAGAGCAAAGAAAGAAGCAGTAGGTGTATTTACAATGAAAATAAAATACCGCTGAAGAAAATTTTAAAGGACATGGACAAATAGAAAGATACTGTTTCACATTTTTTACAGAAATAGAAAAAGAAATCTTAAAATGCAAATGGAAAGACTCCCAATATCTAGGGGATCAAATTCAGGACCTCAGTCAAGCTAGGCAAGCACTCTACCATTAAGCTACATCCCCAAACCCATAGAGCAGTTAGAAGAGAAAAAGGAAGAGGCAACACACTCTTTGATTTTGAAATATATTGCAAACTATAGTAATCAAAACAGTATTGTAGTGTCATAAAAAATAGACATAGAAACCAATGGAACCCAATAGCAGGCCCCAAAATAAATTCATAAATCTATGGTCAATTGATCTTCAACAAGGGTGCCAGGAACACACAATGAGGAAAAGGATAGTCTCATGAAGAGTCTAGATATATGCAGAAGAATAAACATGGACCCTTATCTCACGCCATATAAAAAATTCAACTAAAGATGGATTAAAAATTTAAGTTTAAGGCCGCAAACCATGAAACTATTAGAAGAAAATGTAGGGAGAAATGTTTTTGACATTGATCTGAGAAATGAATTTTGTTATGATACCAAAAGCATGGGCAACAAGAGTAAAAACAAATGAGATTGCAAAAAGCTGAAGAGCTTCACACAGCAAAGGAAATAATCAACAGAGTGAAAAAAGCAACCTACAGTATGGGAGAAAATATGTATAAGGAGCTTCTGCAACTCGCTAACACAAAAAATTCACATAATAGCCCAACTAAAAAAACAGGCAAAAACCTCAATAGACATTTCTCAAAAGAAGACATACAAATGGCCAACAGGTATATGAAAATATGTGAACATCACTACTCAGAAAATGCAAATCAAAACCAAAATGAATTGTTAGCTCACCCTTCTTAAGATCTATCATCAGTAAAAGAAGAAAATGATAGAGAATAAATAACAATGAAATACATCACATTTGTGTAGGAACAAGGCACTGAAAACTGTTGAACAAACAGGGTAGAGGAGAAAGGGTAAGGAAGAATAGTGAGGGGTTAGACTGATTGAAGCACAATATATTTTCAGGTAAAATACCAAGGCAAAGTATCCCACTGAACAATGAACAGACACTAAAACAGTGAAGGACAGGAATGTATACAGGTCCTGTTAAGGGGAGGGCACTATTGTGAGGGGGAGGGTATATGAAGAAAGTAAAGAGGGTGAATATGGTTGAAATACTTTCTATACATGTATGAATATGAAACATTGAAACCTGCTGAAGTCATTTTAAGAAGGGATTAGGGTAGAAGGGAGAATAATGGAGGGGTTGAACCAAATATGTATAAATCAAAATGTCACAGCAAAACTCCCTGTATACTTGTCATATACAAATAATGTTTAAAAAATGTAAACAAGTGTTGGTGAGGATGTGGATAAAAGAGAACCCTTGCACACTGATTGAAATACAAACTGATATAGTCATTATGCAAAACAGTATGAAAGTTCCTCTAAAAATTAAAAATATATTATAATATTATATTATAATAAAATATTATATTATAAGCTAGCAATCCTAACTCTGAGTATATATTCAAAGGAAATGAAATCATATTTCAAAGAAATATTTGCATTCTCATATTCATTTCATCAATATTCACAGTAGTCAAAACATGGAAACAATTTAAATGTCTATTTATGGATGTATGGATAAAGAAAATGTGAGAAATGCACAGAAATGGAATATTATTCAGCCTTAAAAAGAAGGAACAATATGAATAAAAGAAAAAATAAGTTTAAAAAATGGGGAAAAAAAAAGAAAGAAAGATAAAGAAGGAACAGTCAAGCACCAGTGGCTCACACCTGTAATCCTAGCTACTCAGGAGGCAAAGATAAGGAGCTTCGTGGTTCAAAGGCAGCCTGGGCAACAGTTCACAAGACCCTGTCTCAAAAAAACAAAATCACAAAATAGGGCCAATGGAGTGGCTCAAGTTATAGGCCCTGAGTTCACACTCTAGTGTGGGTGAGTACAGTTAACAATGCATTGAAATTTGCTGAAGAGGGCAGACTTTTAGTGTTCTCAACAGAAAAAAAGGTAACAATGTGAGGGGATAGATAGGTTAATTACATTAATGGTAGTAAATATCTCACGATGTATACATAAATCATCAAGTTGTATGCCTTAAATATATAATCACTTTTTAATTGTCAACTATACCTCAATGAAGTTGGGAAAGAAAAAACATCATCTTGCAAACTGATCCCAAAATGTAGAAGCCACTGGATCCATGCTCTTAAGCAGTGATCTCCAACCTTCCATCATCATGAACACCATTTATTCATTTGCTTACTAATTATTATATATTAAGCATGCTTCTGGACCAGGTGTCAGCAAACTTTTTTTTACCACGAGCCAGATAATATTTTCACCTTTTTAGGCCATTATGTTCCCTTCCATACCTACTCAATTACAACATTCTTATGTAAAAACAGCCACCATGGGTAATACGTAAACGAACAATTGACCCATTGTGGTTTCCTTCCTTCAAAGGTTATTTACTAAAACAAGAAGCAGGCTAGATAGTACAACCACTTTGGAAAACAATATGGAGACTCCTTTAAAAACTAAACATTGATCTACCATTTGATCCAGCAATACCACTCTTGGGGATATACCCAAAAGAATGTGACTCAGGTTACTCCAGAGGCACCTGCACACCCATGTTTACTGCAGCACTATTCACAATAGCCAAGTTATGGAAACAGCCAAGATGCCCCACCACTGACGAATGGATTAAGAAAATGTGGTATTTATACACAATGGAATTTTACTCGGCCACAAAGAAGAATGAAATTTTGTCATTAACAAGTAAATGGATGGAAGTGGACAACATCATCTTAAGCGAAGTTAGCCAGGCTCAGAAGGCCAAAAATCGCATGTTCTCCCTCATATGCAGATTATAGACCTAAAACAAATGCAGTAATATTATTGGACATGGGTCACATGCCAAGGGGAGAATGTGTACAGGAGGAATAGGGAAAGGGAAGGAAACCTAAAACTTGAATGTGTTTGATGTGCTCACTGTAGAGGAGCAAATAGCGAATATAATAATCTTAAACTGGCAGAGGCCACTATGGGAAGGGGAGTAGGAAGTAGTGAAGAGGTCTGGTAGAGATGAACTGATGTGGGTTGCAATACACATGTGCATGGAAGCGATGCTAGGAATCTCTCTGTATAGCTATCCTTATCTCAACTAGCAAAAACGCTATGTCTTTCTTATTATCTCTTATGTTTTCTCTTTAACAAAATCGGAGAAGAGGGCAGAACAGGTTCTGCATGGAAGCAGGGGTTGGGGGGAGTAGGTGATGCAAACAACGTATACACGTGAGTAAATGTAAAAATGACAAAACAAAAGGAGAGAGAAAAAAAGAAGCGGGCTAGATTGTATCCATGCGCATTAGTCTGCCCACCTTCAGCTTGACCCTTGAGAAACATCAATGAACAAAACAGGCAAAAATCCCTTCGTGGAGTTCTAATAAACTAAATGAAAATGGGCATGTGTTTATTTCTATATTTACATAGTAGTAGTATATAAACATCCTCATGTACATCCTAAAATTTACCCAATATAAATTAAAGCAATTAGTTATAATCAATGAGGCTATTTTAAAATAATAAACAGAAAATATTTTCTGTTGCTTTTATTATTTACTTTTCACTAAAGTCATACTACTACTATATATCAATGAAAGCAATGTGACGATAATGTTGTATCACTTTAAATAAGCATCAATGTTTTAAATCATGGCTTAACATTTTATGATCCAATTCTAAACTAGTTGTATTAAACATTTGCTTAAGATGGCTGTCACAATAGAAAATTTATTTCACAAAAATGTATGGCTCCAAATGGAAGAATTTCATTATTGACTGTGCTAATTAAACCAGTATTACCATTTTTAATCTCATTCTCAAATTCTGCAAAAAAGTTTCATTAAAATTTTGGCTTATACGTTTACATCTTCCTCAGTATAAATGAGTTGTTACTGCCAACTAACGGGAAGGTAAATATTGTGAAGTAAATAAACATTTATTTACTTCCTGAATAAATGAATAAAAATTATTTGAAACACTTTTAAAGATGTTTTCAAGTTAATGAAGTATGCTGACAAGTTTTTAAATATATATGACATACTTACATGGTTTTAAGCAATAAACTATCATTACTAAAAATTAAGGCACATAAATATACTACCTAACAATACACCAGGGAAAGAAAAAACAGTGGGGAGGCTACCACCATGGTCTCCATGCAGTGGACTGCTCATACTCCCCCTCAAAGAAAGGAAACTCACTTGAATAATTTAAGCACATGACCATTCAGCCATCAGAACAAGTGAGAGTTTCAGTCAATCCTTGTTTAGTATTCCCCACCACCTTCAGAACAGGGTTGAATGGACCCAAGGAATCATCTGGTGCACCCTTTGATGTTCACTTTGAAAATAACTGCTCTGAGCCAAACACAGTGGCTGACACCTGTAATCTTAGCTACTTAAGAGGTTAAAATCAGGAGGATCAAAGTTGGAGGCCAATCCAGGAGAAAAAAATTGTGAAACTTCCATCTCAGCCAATTAAAAAGCTAGGCATGGTGGCACATGCTTGTCATTCCAGCTATTCAGGCAGCATAAGTGGACAGATTGCAGTCTGGGCCAGTCCAGGTACAAATGTGAGATACTATTCAAAAAAAATACCCAAAGTAAAAAGGGCTGGGGGCATGACTCAAGTGGTCAAATGCCCACTGCAAGTCCAAGGCCCTGAATTTAAACACTAGTACTGCCAAGAAAAAAAAAAATAAAAAACTTCTCTTGAGAGCTATTTTGTCTGTGTTTTGCATCCCAGAAGTTTCCTTTCCAACACTACTATCCATTTGTATAGGATTTCAGCTTGTATTGTTAGATGTAAATGAGCAATTCAGCCAATCTAGTTCACCTTCTTTATGTACATGGTCTTGAAAGTAATAACCCTCCATCACAGCGGCTTGGTATAAGAATGCAGGAAACCTAAATAAAGTGAATCTCTTTCACTCATACTTAATTCAAGCACAAACATTTGAACATCTATTTTTGCTACTTAAACTTCTATGCCTGCTCCATTCTGGAAGTGAAGAATCAGCAAACTTTATCTGAACCATTTGGCAGTATCTTCTAAACTTCAGATGAACTTTAGCCAAGTTTTCTGTGTCCCTAATGAGAGGTTATTAATCAATAGTATGTTTGTAGTCATCATGAAAGAGCTGTTTAGAATTTTAATAAATGTCATCTACAAAATTAACAAAAAAGTAATTAGGAAGATTTATTACCTGATTCCCTATCACCTTCATGGTCAAACCAAGGAAAATGTGATAAAGAATAAGAATTACCAAAACCTTAGCACCTTGTAAATATGCCCTCAAATCCATCCTCAAACCAGAAAGTTCAGCACTCATTCCTCTTTGCTCAAATGATATTCTACAACACTTTTCATAATGGTAATCAGCTGTATATTTTTCAACCCCTCATCCCACTCTTGAAACAATTTTAGGGAATTTTTATCTTTTTTTCTTTTTTGTGTTCTCTAAACACAGTAGTGTTCAATTAGAATTTGATGAAACTAAATAAAATTTTGTGTAAGTTCTCAAGGCTATTTTAAATTTTCATGGACCACATCTGCAGAAAATCTCAGAATATTGAACTTTGTTTTGTGTTACTGAAAAATAGGTGGGAAATATTTCTTTCTGGATGTAGTAGTTTTAATTCAGAAAAACTCTTGTCTGCCTATCATTAAGCCCTGAAGCCCTAAACATTTTTTTGAAATGTATTGCAAACAAATGATATTTAAAGTATGGAAATGAATTGAATTTTTAAAAAATTTATTCTATCATTTTTACATTTACTTATATGTGTATACATTGTTTGGGCCACCTCCTCACCCCCCCCCCCACACACACACACCCTCTTCTGGGCAGAACCTGTTCCGCTTTCTTGTTCTCCGATTTTGTTGAAGAGAATACATAAGAGATAATAAGAAAAACACAGTGTTTTTGCTAGTTTGAGATAAAGATAGCTATACAGAGAGATTCCTAGTGTTGCTTCCATGTACATGCGTATTACAACCCACATTGGTTCATCTCTTCCAGACTTCTTCACTACTTACTAGTCCCCTTCTCATAGTGGCCTCAGCCAGTTTAAGATTACATTATTCTCTTCTATACAATGAGCACATCAACCACATTCAAGTTTTAGGTTTCCTTTCCTTTCCCTATCCCTGTTGTGCACAGTCTCCCATTAGTGTGTGATCAATGTCCAATAATATTACTACATTTGTTTTAGGTCTAAATCCGCATATGAGGGAGAACATGTGATTTTTGGCCTTCTGAGCCTGGCTGACTTCACTTAAGATGATGTTCTCTAGTTGTATCCATTTACTTGTGAATGACAAAATTTCATTCTTCTTTGTGGCCAAGTAAATTCCACTGTGTATAAATGCCACATTTTCTTTTTTTTTCTTTTATTATTCATATGTGCATACAAGGCTTGGGTCATTTCTCCCCCCTGCCCCCACCCCCTCCCTTACCACTCACTCCGCCCCCTCCCTCTCACACCCTACCCCCTCAATACCCAGCAGAAACTATTTTGCCCTTATTTCTAATTTTGTTGTAGAGAGAGTATAAGCGATAATAGGAAGGAACAAGGGTTTTTGCTGGTTGAGATAAGGATATATACAGGGCATTGACTCACATTGATTTCCTGTGCGTGTGTGTTACCTTCTAGGTTAATTCTTTTTGATCTAACCTTTTCTCTAGCTCCTGGTCCCCTTTTCCTATTGGCCTCAGTTGCTTTTAAGGTATCTGCTTTAGTTTCTCTGTGTTAAGGGCAACAAATGCTAACTAATTTTTTAGGTGTCTTACCTATCCTCACCCCTCCCTTGTGTGCTCTCGCTTTTATCATGTGCTCAAAGTCCAATCCCCTTGTTGTGTTTGCCCTTGATCTAATGTCCACATATGAGGGAGAACATATGATTTTTGGTCTTTTGGGCCAGGCTAACCTCACTCAGAATGATGTTCTCCAATTCCATCCATTTACCAGCGAATGATAACATTTCGTTCTTCTTCATGGCTGCATAAAATTCCATTGTGTATAGATACCACATTTTCTTAATCCATTTGTCAGTGCTGGGGCATCTTGGCTGTTTCCATAACTTGGCTATTGTGAATAGTGCCACAATAAACATGGGTGTGCAGGTGCCTTTGTAATAACCATGTAAGCTAGTACAACCACTATGGAAATCAATATGAAGTCTTCTTAAAAAGCTAAACATAGATCTGCCATATGATCCAGCAGTACCACTCCTAGGGATATACATGAAGGAACGTGACTCAGGTTATTACAAAGGAAATTAATTAAATTCACCTCATCTTCTTATTAAGGGAATAGTTAAAACTGTCATCATTTGCAGTTGATATGACCAACCCTACAATAATCTGCACAAACCACAAACTCAGAACTAATAAGAGAGCCAACAATATTGGATATATCAACTTTATAAACCAATAGCACTTCTATATATTAAGAACAACAAACTAGAAAATATAACCAGACATAAGAAATCATTAATGATCCATTTTGGCTACATACCCAGAAGTGGTATGGCTGCATCATATGGGAGTCCTATTTTTAATTTTTTGAGAAACTGCTAAATTGAGTTCCATAGTGGCTGGACTAATTTACATTCCCACCAGTACTAAATAAGAGTTCCTCCCTCCTCCTATCTTTACCATCTTGTGTCTTTTGTGTTTTTGATGGCCATTCTTATGGGGTGAGATAGAATCTCAGTGTCGTTTTGATTTGCATTTCCCTGAAGATGAAGAATGTTGAACATTTTTGTGTATGCACAGTTTTTTAGTTCTTTATATATTGTGGATATTAATCCCCTGCCAGACAAATATCTGGCAGATTTTCTCCCATTATCTTCACTCTGTTGATTGTTTCTTTTGCTGTGCAGAAGCTTTTTAATTTGATACAATTTCATTTGTCAATTATGGCTCTTATTTCCTAAGCTATTGGAGTCCTATGCAGAAAGTCCTTGAAGGGTTTCTCCTGTTTTCCTGTAGTCCTTTCCAAGTTTCAGGTCTTTGATCCACTTTGAATTGAATTTTATTCAGGGTGAGAGATAGGGACCTAGTTTCAGTCATCTACCTGTGGGCATCCAGCCTGCCCAGCACCATTTGTTAAAGAGGCTGACTTTTATCCACTGTAAGTTTTTTGTGCTTTTGTCAAGAATCAGATGGCAGTGCCTGCTTGGCTTATTAAATAGAGATACCTATATACCAATGTTTATCATGGCACTATTCACAATAGCCAAATTATGGAAATAGTCTAGGTGCCCACTGACAGATGACTAGCTAAAGAAAATGTGGTATATGTACACAATGAACACATACTCAGCCATTAAGAAGTTGAAATTATGTCATTTGCTGGAAAATGGATGGAATAGGATATCAAGTTATGTGAAATAAGCCAGTCCCACAAAGAAACATAGTTCATGCTTACTGTCATTTGTGGAAGATAGGGGGAAATAAAAATTAAAAAGTCAAGATCATGAAAGTAAAATTGGGAATTCTAGAGAAGGGGAAGGGAAAAGGGGGAGGGAGGAAGAGGGACAATGATGAGTAATAGAGGGTGTGAATATGATCAAATTATATGCATGTATAGAAATGTCACAATAAAACCCATTACTATGTATTATTTCACATATACCAATGAAAACATTTTTAAAGATATCATTAATAAGCACCAAATTTTATAAAGTTTCTAGAAATTGACTTCATCAAACCACACAAGACTGCTATAGGAAAAAAATTAAATTCTATGAAAGAACATAAAAATCTGAACAAATAAATGGAGAGCATTCCATATTTTAATGTGATAACTTATTATGGATGTTGATTTTCCCTAAATTAGTCTATAAATTCAAAGTAATTTCAATAAAGTTTCCAGCTAGATTTGGGATAAATCTTTGTTCAAATGTACCTAGAAGTCTAAAGTTCTAGAAATAGCTAAGTCAACTTTGAAAAAGAAGAACAAAGAGTAAGTAATTGCTCTACTAGATATTAAGACATACTAAATGTCATAATAAAAAAGAAAGAATGGTCTTGGTGCAAGGATGAACAAATAGACCAGCAGAGCAGAAGAGCGAATCATAATAGACCTATGTCTCTAATACACAATAAAGGTGGCACCATACACAAATCAAAGGACCAAAGATGAACTGTTGGAAAACCCTCTTAAAAAACTGAATTGCTGTATCACATCTTATGAAAGTTGTGCTGTAAGTGAATCAAAGACCTAAACATAAAAAGTAAAACCAGAAAATAATAAAACATAATATAACCTTGGAATGTACAAGGATTTAAACAAAATCCAAAAAGCACAATATGTACAGTAAAACAAAAATAAGTATTAATATATCAAAATGAACTATTTTGTTGCATGGTAATCAGCAAGCAGGTGACAGAGCAGGAGAAGTAATTTGTAATGTCTAAAATTGACAGGGAACAAATGGAATATAAAACAAATACTTACATAACAAGGATTCCATAGCAAAAAAAAAGTCTAAAGGAAATGAACAGGCAATTAACTCAAGAAGAAACCATATCATATTAAGAGATGCTCAGACTCACTAGCAATTAGAGAATGTATCACTTTAGTGTATGAAGCTTTTAATGTATCTGATTAGCCATAATTAGAAAACTAGTATCCCTGTTACAATTGCTACATAACAAACTACCACAAACATAGCTGCTTAAAACAGCAATGAGGACATTATTACTTCTCGTGGAGTCTGTGGAAGAGAGATTCTAGCAGACTTGCCTGGGAAGTCCCAGTCCAGAGGAACCAGGATTGATCAGGCATCTCTCTTGTGTATTTTTACCCTGGTGATCCAGTACATGGGCTAATTTGGGACTCCTCACAGCATGGCGATCTCAGCAAAGTCAGGTCTCTTACATGGTAGCCCAGGGCTCCTGGATAAGTGTTCTAGCAAGCAAGGTGGAAGCTAAATTACCTTTTATGAGCTTGTCTCAAAAGTCACACAGTATTATGTTTGACACGTTCCTTTGGCCAGGTCAGTACTAAAAAAGTTTGCTTACATTCAAGGGAAGAAGAATTGATCTACACTTCTTGATGGTGAATGGCATGTTTGTAGAAGATAATATAGTATGGGACACTACAGCCATCTTTTGAAAATGCAATCTGGCACAATTAGATAATTACAAATATTGGAGGCATGTGATTAAAATGGAGTATAGACTGGCACAGATATTCTGGAAAATAATCTAAGTGCCTAAATAAAGTGTATCTATATCATCTGACCCCAAGCTTCCATCCCTAAACATATAACCCTGAATTTTTTTAGTGCCTATAAAAGGGACTAAAATGAATGCTTATCACAACATTTTTTGAGGTAGCAGGAATAAGTAAAATGTGACAGATGCGTGTGATGCATTACTATGCAGAAGTTTGAAGCAATAGGGTAGATGCACACACAGTAGCATGAATAGAATATTAAAATTATGGTGTGGGGAAATAAACAGAATGAGATTCATAGTACAATACGATTAATGTTTCTTCTGGTTAAAAATTCATGTGCACAAAAATATATATTTTCAAGAGCACACAGAAAAAAGTAGAGTTCAACCTGTGAAAATGTTTGCCTATAGGCAAAGGAGAAGATTTGAGTAAGGAATGGAGAATGAAACTAAAGTGAAAAATCAAACAAACAGACATATACATGATGGGTCTTAAACTGAGGAGTATAATTGGCTCTACCCTTTGCATCTGATATAATAATAATCTCTAATGTCATAGCAAGAGTAATTGTGATAGGCAGTATTCTACCTCAAGACCTAAAAGTGAAATCTTGGCCAAGTTACATATATTCTATAACTCAGTTTATTAATCTTTTTAAAACATTTTTAAATATAGTCAATAATTTGGGATTTATGAGAAATAAATTCTTAGGCAGAAAGTCTAGGAACTCTTCAGTTTACAGATCACACAGGTGCCACTAACTATGATTAAAACATGGTCATTTGGAAAAAATGTACTTTCACATCCTGAACGTTCCTAGATATGTGGTACTTAGGGAAAAAAAGAAATGAGATTTTTAAGCATAATCTTTAAAGTAAATTAAAATGGATACTTGTAAAACATCACTGACATTTTACAATAAAAACATTAAAATCATTGCCTATGAGATGATTAAAGTGGTCTAGGTTGGGATGGGGGAGTGACTCAAGTGGTACTGCACCTGCCTTAGCAACTGTGAATCCCTAAATTCAAACCCCAATACCACACACACAAAAACAAGTGGACTATCTTGATTTAAGAAAAAAGTAGATTAACTTTTCAAATGTACGCCTAGATTTTAAATGAGGCAATATAAATACTTTGTAAAAAATAACTGCATGTCTAACAGAAATATTTTGATCACCTGATTATTCCCATTTGTTAAAAAATTTAATCTCTGTGATTAGACTGAGGGATTGAATTAGATCTCAGGGACTTAATCCAATTCAATGCAATAATGAAACAACCACAGGTCCAATGACAGAATGCTGGGAAATAGCCAAAGACTGTTTCATTTCTTTGATAGAACTTTGACAACTGAGTTCAGTGTTGGTTGACTGGTGTATGCCTTCCTTTGCTTGCTTTCCCATTTAATAACATACTCACTGCTGTAAGACTTGAGATACTGTCACAAGAGACAGAGGGCTGAAGCTGAACTAAAACATTATGAGTAGATTGTCCATTTGGGTTGAAAAATATTAAAAAGTCAAGTATGGCTCTAGGCCTCCACTCCAGGATTCTTTTAAAAATTAACAAAACAGATACTTGGAGTTAGATCCCACCAATAACATCCTAATGAGACTGAAAGAATAACCAACCACCCTACATCCCTCACTCTTTTCCATTCAGAACCTGAGAAAAATTCAGCAATTTTTATTTGATCTCCTTGTCAAGGTCACTGGCAGTAAGTATGTTTACAGGTTATTCACTTTCAAGGACTATGAAAGGAAAGAGATTTTTAAAAACAGATCTGAGTTAATGATATTAATGCACTTCTAATATAATGCCATTGCAATCCATTGGCATCTGAACATTTGTGAAGTTCCTAATTGAACATAAGTAGAGAGCAAGCCAGAGTCACCTAGTCTCAACAAAAACTAATGTGTTGTGAATGGCCTCATACTTTTGGTTCTCTCCTTTCCTCAGATACTAGCATTTAATGTTTTCCCCCAAACAGCAAGATAATTTGGCATGTTTTTTTTTCTTTCAGTGTTGTCCCACTGAACTATATCCTCAGCCCCCAAATTAGCAAGATCATTTGGATTGGTCAAGCGTACAAAGGAAAATGAAAATTTTAGAAAGCTTTTCAAATAAAAAACCCAACATCCACAAATTTATTTTTCCAATATGAATAATCACATCCTTATACTTTAGTCTTTACTTGAATTTAAAATTGTAATGTATACATTAGGGTCTCAAGAAAAAAGCGCTGGCAAATAAGCAAAAAGAAATTCAGCAACATGTTCTCCTGGTTGGTAACTATAATTAATGGAATGCTCCCTCTAAATTCCAGTTATATCATAAATAATTCCAATAATATACTAAGTACATTATAACTTTAATAAGTACTTAACTATGTGCTCTTTTAAGCATTTTTAATATATTAACCCATTTGATCCTTACAAAAACTGTATGAGGTTGGTGCCAACATTATCTCTACTCTACAGAGCCTTATGAGCTCAGAGATGAAGTAATTTGCTCAACACAACAGAGTTTGTACTTGATAGAACTGGGATTCAAACTTAGGCAGTCTAGTTCCAGAACCTGTACACTTAATCACAATTCAATAGTACTCCAAAAAAAAAAAATGAGAAGAGGGACTGAAGCAATTGGCTTCAGTTTTTCATAGGTTGTTTTTCATAGGATGTCCTTTTTTTCAGTGCTGGGGAGAACCCCAGGGCCTTGCACATGTTAGGCAAGCACTCCACAACTGAGCTACAAACCCAGCCCTATGGTAGGCTTTGACAAGTCAACATTTCTTAATTTCTCTTCGTCATTCATATCACTGATTGAAATATGTATCACTTTTCGGAGAAGCTATGAGAGGTCATCTCCTGAAAGTTACTCCAAATTCTGTGTTTAGTTTTTTTAATCTATAGAAAAACTATAGATATCTATAAAGATATGACAGGTCAACAATTTTAAAATTTAAAATATCCTGGAAAACAATTTTCAATGGGTTTCATTATTCTATTTTCATACCTGCATATAAAGTATTTTGGAAGTTAATTTGATGATGAACACATCACAATGAGACCCCTTTATGTAAGTAATATACACTAATAAAATAAATAAATAAAAATAAAGAAGGACTAGTAAAAAAAATACTCTGGAAACCAAGAACATTTTTCACTCAACAAATTCATTTGACTTGACCTAAGCTCAATTAACAGTGTCCTGACCTTTCTTCCCTTGTCCCCCTGACCAATCTTACTTTGTGAAGCTTTCTCTGGAGACTCCTGTTCTTTCCTGTCAGAGCCAAGTGCTCTTCCTCTGTGCCCCAATAGCATTTGAAGTGAGAATTTGGCTGTGTGTGTGTTTAAGTCAACAGTCTTCTTTATCCTCCCACTCTCATCTTAATCTCTTCATCCTTTTATACAGAAATTATCCATAATGCTCTCCTCAGAGATAAAAAAAAAATAAAGTAAAAACAGAGGGTGCCAGGGGAGAATGTGATCAAAGTACATCATACACATATAGGAAAAGGACATAATTTAAGAAATTTGCAGGAAAGTTTAAAAGGAGGGGTGAGGAAGGGGATAATTTCTTATATAATTGAGGGGGTGTATATAATCAAAATATATGTATGGAACTATCACAATGAAATCCCTCAAATTGTACAATAAATATATACTAATAAAAATTTTAAAAGGGATAAATAAATGAGGTTCAAATTCAGAGTTTAAGTTACCTGAAGAACAAAAATCAGTAAGATATAACAAGGTAAAATACGGTGTTACAGAACACTAATAAACTATCCTGGATGCAAGGGAATGTAGAGGAAAATCACTTCTGTCACTGGCTCTAATTAGTTTCAACATTTAATATGGCAATAACGCAGAGCATGAAATATCTCATACAGACATATTTCTACAACCTGTACCAGATTGTTGGACACTGGTGGAAAGAATGACTATAGTAGTCAGAATTTATTATAGAATAAGAACTCCATGATGAATATTCAAGTAAGGCAGGTAGTTGACAGCCTTTTTAATGGAGAACTATTGTTTTAATTTTTTTCTTTAAAAAACTAAAATTGCTCATAGTTGCATTTTCAATGAAAACAAAGTATGAAACATCAGAGATTATAGTTTCATATGTAGACTATATGACATTCTTTATTTTGCTGGGTGGGGGGTACATTGTGGTATTTACAAAAATTCTTACTTGACTTCACCCCTCCACCATTCTTCTTTATCACCCTGCCCCCCAATTCCTGGAATAGTTTCAATAGGTACCATTTTTCCATTTATACACAGGTGTACGTACATAGTATTTGCACTATATTCACCCTCCCACACCCTTTCCCCACCTCGTCCCTCCTCTCACAGGTACCAACCTCCCAGGCAGGACCTGTTCTGCCCTCACCCCCTGCCCCCATTCTCTGATTTTGTAAAAGAAAAAAATGACATTTTTGTTTAAGCTACACAGGGAATTTCTTTGTGACATTTCCATGTATATTATGTATTATAACCAAAATTGGTTCATCTTCCCTGTTTTTCTTCTTTCTACCTTAGTCCCCTTCTTCTGGTGGTTTCAACAAGTTTAAAAATTATATACTCATTCTTGTATAGCGAGTACATCAACCATATTCACTATCTTAACTTCCTTCTGTTACCCTCCCACTCCCTCCCCGTAGTGTGACCTGTTTTTCATAGTACTGCTGTATTTGTACTAGGTCTATATTCTACATATGTGAGAAAACATGCAGCCTTTGGCCTTCTGAACCTGGCTAACTTCACTTATGCTGATGTTCTCCAGTTTCATCCATTTAGCTGCAAACACCAAAATTTCATTCCTTTTTGTGGCTGAATAAAATTCCATTATATATAAATACAACACTTTGTTAATCCATTCACCAGTAGTGGGGCATCTTGGCTGTTTCTACAGATTAGCTATTGTGAATAATGCTGCAATAAACATTGGGGTGCAGGTATA
This sequence comes from Castor canadensis, assembly GCF_047511655.1. Lineage (NCBI taxonomy): Eukaryota > Metazoa > Chordata > Mammalia > Rodentia > Castoridae > Castor > Castor canadensis. Next base: position 122,472,997 of record NC_133405.1, on the reverse strand, counting down.
TAACATTTTAAATATCAGCTTTTTCTAAAATGCAATAATCTTAGAATAAGCAATTTATTTTATAGCCAATAAAACATGTGGCTTTAGTTTGCAGACATAAGCATGAAGAGAATAAACCATCAAGGTTTTCAAATTGTGAATTTATTCTGGTGCTCCATGCCATTTTATTTTTAAACAGAGACAAGCAAATTTGCTGGGGATGTTAGTAGGACACTGGCTATTAAGTAATGTCTGGTTGTAAACAAAGTTTCTGCAACACTAATAGCATAAGGCATAATGTTTAAAAAGGTCTTTTGAGAGGCTGAACATTGAATTTTTCTGTGACTTAAAAATGATACAGGTAAGGAACTGTGTCAAAGTCAGCATCATATAAGATGGCAATCCATAAGGTGTAGTGCTATATGAACTCAATCCTTTTATTTTAGTCATGTTTCACTAAATTCTAACATGCCATCCAAGGGTTCATTGCATTTTGAAATTTGGTTTGCTTTGCTATGAAAAACAAATGGAAATAAGCCAGGCAAATCTCCTTAATGTATTCAGTGGTCCTGTCTAATTCAGAGCTTTCCTTCCTTTGTTATGATAAAATTACTTTGATGCTACATTTTCCTAAGCAATATACCTGCTATCTAACTGATAGTGATTCTATTCATTAATATGCTTACCTGTCTTGAATAAGTAACCCCATAGTCTCTTATTTTTTCCCCCTTCTCGCGCTCACCAGTTTTTCACAGTAGGAAAAAACAGTCTTTGCAACAGAATGTCAATTTGCAAATGCCTTATTTGTATCTTTACCCACAATGTTTATCACTTATGTCATAGTTCCACCACCACCATTTTCTCATTTCTGTCATGGTTTATTCTCTCATCTCTGGTCACACTTCGATGGGTCTTATGGGTGACACAAAGCTGAAGTGGCTTAGTTTATAGACCATGAAATTTTGATGACAGTTAAGTTAATTTTGCATGAAGATCAAGGATCTAAAGCTGCAAAAGTCATTCATAGAAAACGGCTTTGAAAGTGGAAGATTACTATCTAGTTTAACTGGGCTTGGCTCTTTGCTTCAGATTATTTTGAACTGCATTATTCACAGCACACCACCTGTTTGTAACAGTGTTTTCCTTTCCAAAACCTTTATACTTTAAAAATGACAGCTTCTGTATGATTTGCTCACTTATTCACTCATTAAAAATATAATACCCCTCTTTAAGTCTTATTTAAGCAGGCGAAAATTTGGGAATTTTCTTTTCACAATTATCAAATTTGTTTTCCAAACACCAACAGGCTCATGAAATTTTTGGAAGGATCTATGCAAGTCTAAAAGAATCAGTAATTCCAGCATAGTGGCTCTCAAGATGAAATCAAATCAAACTACAGTGATTCAGCCATAAAAATTTGGGAGATACAATAGTGAGGGGGACAAAAAAACACTCTCTGTGCCCCTGGGGAAACAGCGGCCCAGTAAGGAAAATTATTTTCATCGGCCACATGAATAAAAACTATTTTATTAGGTATATATTGCTATATGACAAATTACCTAAAAACCTACTAATTTAAAAGGAAACATTTACTGTCTCACAGTGTCTCTGGGTCAATAATTCAGGAATGGCTTAGCTAAATGGTTCTGACCTGGGGTCTCCCATGAGGCTGTGGTCCTGATGTCAGACAGGGCTGAAGTCATTTGTTTTAACTGAGATCCTAGTTTGTCTGAGACAATCCTGGTAATGCCCCTTTTCCTAGCATAATCATAATTAGCATTCCCTATCATTTTCAGTGGTGTCCTGGATTGTACAATACATTCATTGCTGCACTAATTAAGAATCTGTATCGGGAACAGACTGCTCCTAATATAAAAACCCATCTGGTGATATGATTCCACAGCCTCTAGTCCCCTTTAACCCCTAATACAACATAGAGTAGCTTTCTTTCCTTTCTGCTTCCAATTTATCTTTCCATGGATTCTGAGATCATTCCATAGTCATCTAGTGAATTTCATTATCTTGAGTTAACAATTTCTGTTGCTTATAACCAAAGAATCCTAAACTGATACAAACAGCTATGGTGATTTTTTTATACTAATAGCAATGTAAATCCATAGAAAGGTTTTAAATATATTGAGGTAAGGGAAGGAATTAGAAGTGCATTTCAAAAGAGTTTCTTACTTGCCACGGTGTAAAAATAGTGGGAGGAGAGTAGAAATAAGAAATCTGGTTAGAAGATACTACAATGTCTACTGGATAGTAGATGATGTTGTAGACTAGAGTATCAGTTACAAAGACAGGAGCATGTAATATATTTAAGAGCTCTAAGAAGTAAAACACAAGACTTAATGGTGGAGTAGACATAGAAAGTGAAAGAGACACATGTAAAGGATGGTTCCTATGTTTCTCACTTATCCCAGATGTGCAAGATGAGTCTATTAACTCCAACAGAAGACACAGGAAGAGAATCAGATATGTGAGTTGGAAGTTTGAGACATTCTGGAAGGGAAATCAAATAGGCAGCTGAACATATGAGGGGGTAACACTGACAAGCTGTCTCATCTAAAGAGACATTTGCATGTCATCTGCCTATAGATAGTAGTAAAAAACCACAGGCTGTGTGAGATCACCTAGATCTGGATATTAAAATTACCTAGGGAGTTGTTTCTATAAATGCTGATACCTGCACCCGGAGATTTCATTTAATTGGTTGGGATCTAATCACTACATTTTGAATACCTCTCTGTGATTTTAATAATCATCCATGGTAGAGAACTACTATACAGTGAGCATACAAAAGTAGAAAAGTTAAGACTGAAACATAAAAAAATGTTCAATATTCACTGGCCAGTTAGGAAAAGATAAGATGTCAACTGAGAGAAAGCTGCCAAAGATGTAGGGATAAAACAAACCTGAAAACCAATGCATGAGTATTTCACACAAGGAGAAAATGATCAATTTTGTCAAATGACTATTAAGAGGTAAACTCAGATGAGAAGAAGTATCCAAACTTAGAGACATCATTGACCTCATGGATACATATTTCAGTTTACTGACAAGCCTGAAGCCAGACAAAAGTAGACTGGGTAAAATGTTGGTGAACAAATGGAGAAAGATGGTAGAAATACCTCTTAGTTGGAGAGAGGGATGAAATAGTAGTTAGAGGTAGCTGAATAGTAAGGTAAGGCTTTAAGTTTTATTATCTATGATAGAGCTGAATTAGTTTAAAAGTCCAGGCAATGCATCCAACTGACAGGAAGAAAAAATATATAGGAAAGGGATAAATGTTAAATAATGTAAAGATCTGAAAAGCTGGAATCTTAGGTGAGATCCTAAGAACAAGGAAAAGGTTTAATTTTAAATAACAACAGCTTCGCCATGAGTCCAGAAGGGAAGAGAAGTAGGTAGAAGCAAAGCTAGTGACTGTATTTCAAACTTCAAAAGTAAGGAAGTTCTAATCTGATGGCTTTTCCCTCTAAAGGAGAAGGCAAGCTATGGATTGAAAATGGGTTGTGGGGGGATATGTGGTATGCAAAAGTTTGTGGAGAGTGGTAAACTATTAGAATTTTTTGGATAGAGTGCAGGAATCAGTTGTTCAGAGAAAGTGAGTAGAACTGCCACACATGGGCCGAGGTAGAGAACTTGTCTAGCATGCGCAAGGCCTGAGGTTCAAGCCTCCAGTACTAGAAAACAATTACATCAGCCAGGTGCAGTGGCTCATGCCTATAATCCCAAAAGCTCAGGAAATGGAGATCAGGAGGATCACAGTTTGATGCTAGCCCAGGAAAAATGTTAGCAAGACCTCTGACTCAATAAATAAGTTGGATGTTGGTGGTATATCCCTAAAATTCCAGCTACATGGTAGGTATAAGTAGGTAGGATCAACAGTCCCAGGATAGCACCCTGGAAAAAGCGAGACCCAATATGAAAACAACTAAAAGCACAAAGGCCTGGTGGTGTGGCTCAAGTGGTTAGATTACCTGCCTAGCAAGTGCAAGACCCTGAGTTCAATCCCTAGCACAGAAATAAAAAAGAAAAAAACTGGCCACACAATGCAGAGGACCCATTTAAGTAAAGCTATTATTGATTTAGAGAGAAACAAGTAGAGGAACCAAGTTCATCTGAAGATGGATTTTTCCATCCCAGGAAGGTATAACAGAAAGAAAGGTGACGGGGAAACTCCACATAGTAATGGAACACAGAGTTACAGATATGGTATGCCGTGGAATCTGAGCTGGCTGAGAAGGAAGAAAGGTGCTAGGGTCAAAGAGTAGACAAGGTTCATATGGTTATTTTGGATACATTTTTAATTAACCTCGGTGGTATTTCATCCTAATACTTAATGCCATCAGTGGTAGGGCTCTCCTGTTTTCTTTTGACTATGCAATGTAAGAGGAGAGTGTGGCAGTCTTATCATGCATCCAAAATTAATAGAGCTTTAAATCCTTTCATCTGGAAAAGCAAAGGAAGAAATAGAAAGAAAAAAAAGGACATTACAGTACTGTAATTTAAACTGGAAAATTCAAAATTAAGCTAAATTTAGAATAAAATGGTAGAAAATTGTGATGCTACACGCAGTCAAAGTCAACCACTGAACATATGTGATGCTCCTCCTATGGAACTCCTATTCACATGTCATACTATAAGGCCTAGATACAGAACCTCCCATCCTGACATGGACACAGTTGGAATCTATCCAAGAACCTAGAGGTCAAAGGCATCCTATGGTCTACTACCACTATAACAAAATAATTTATGGCATCCTTAGTTGAAGTCTCATAACTTGCTTATTTATAGGAGCTCTTCATTCCAGTCCAGATATATGACCACCTTGAGAAGAAATGGCAGTGGCAGAAAAACTGTAGACAACATAGGTAATTTGCCAAAGGGGAAAATGAATTTTGAAAATCAAAATTTGCCCCTTCCTATGTAAGTGAGGATGTAAAGGGATTTGTATACAACCAGATTCCAAAACTTTTCATGAAACTTAAAGTTGGTTTCCTTTCATCTGTTTTGTAAGGTCAATAAAACTTTATATATATATATATATGAAGCTAAAGCTGATCAGTTAAAACAGATACTATTATGGCCAATATAATGGAATTAATCTCTTGAAATGAGGGTGAATTTCATTGCTTCAAAATGAAACCTTGCATTGAATCAGCCATCTCTAAATTACAAATTGTTGATCATAAAAAAATGAAACTGGATAGGAATGGACAGTTTAAATTCAAACCACCCCTGATGGACTAAAGACATGTTTAGAAGTAACTCTTTAATCTAGTATCAGCCACAAAAGAGAAAACAGAAATAAATTAAAAAGTGATCCATTCATACATAAGGTGGTCAATTTTATGTCAAAAGTTAAAATGATAATATTTTAAAGTATATACGTAACACAGGAAAAAGCTTATGATATCATGCTAAATAAAAGAAACTACAACAATTACTGAACATACATTATGATTACAATTACTTAAAAGCACGTATTCAGATAAAAACTGAAAATGCATCTACAAATAAAATATAAGTTACAGTGTTGGGGGAATTATGGATGACTATTCTCTATTTTCTATAATTTTAAAATGCCATTACACTGTATAAAAATAAGCAATGGCATGCCAAACTAATGGGCCTTCAGGAGCAATACCTTTTGATATAATAGGCAGCAATTTATTATTGCCAAGGGAAGCAATGTGTCATTCCACTACCTTCTAAACTTTGTTTTAATTAAAAAGTGAGAGTGATCCTACAAAGTCTAAGGCCAAATAAGTGTCAGTTCAGCATTTGTGGAAAATGTTCAGACTGGAGGCCAATGATGAATTAGCCTAATTCAGAGACTAATAACATTACTGAGTGAAGTGTCATACCAATTCTTACATACAATGTGTCTCAGAGAGCTAATGTGGATAGATGTAGTAGAGGATTTCTACCTCTACTACCAATATGGATGACATGTAGGTGACTGTTTATAATCAGAGACCTAGATTTTATTAGCTTTAGCTATCAAGAATGTCAGGGAATACCAAAGTCTCAATAGTAAGAAATCATTCCAACTGATGGATGTAGAGGTGACAGCACTTGCTATAAGAACTCTAGGCTCTTTGTAAGAAGAAGAAATCAATAGAAATAGGAGCCCAAAATTATAATCTTCATAGTCTACATATACTTAAAGAGATAAAATGCACACATCAGTAAATGTGGTAAGTCAATAAAACTAGTATATCACTCCCCCTATTTCATTTTGGAGAAGCATTAAAATCCAAGATTAGCACCCACAGAAATTCTATTTCATAATAATACTAATGATTAAATTTCTAGAACACTTTACTGTGTCCAAAACATATGTGTTTATTTTATTCCAAATGACTGTTGCATGAATTGTTTGAGGAGACAAGGCAAGCATTGTCATTTACATTTTACACTTAAGAGAAAAAGAATTTAACTGCTACTCAGCTAGAAAGTGTTAGAATGCCACCTCAAATTCAAAGACTCAAACTCTAAACCACTTGTAGGTCTTGCTGCCTCCCACATGTTAAAGCTAATAAATAAGTTAGCTTCCAATTATTTATATTTGAGGCACAGTTTTGACTGTCCTCTCAGCTGTCTTCCTATCCAGATTTTCTATGATTTTAGTGTGACTCTTCTTTGTTGTTTTTAGTGTGACTCTTCCGAGAGAAGAAAATTCATTCATACTGAAGTGTTAAAAAACTATAGACTATGCTCCAAAGTTTTCTTTTATATTACGAATTCTAGGAAAGAACTCTAAAAAACAAAATGGACTACTGGTAGAATGTCTAGAACTACTAAAAACAGAGGGGAAAACATTAGCAGGGCCCTTCAAAATATACCATCGCAGGATCATTTATTCTACTTATTCATGACAGTGATCCTACACAGCATTCTCAACAATTTGGGATGCTAGCTGTGATAAAGGACAAAGAAGAAAAGAAAAGTTTCCTACCACACATAAGCTATGTGATCTAGAATAAACAAGATCAAATGACTCTGAGCCTCCATTTCCTCATCTGAAGAATGGAAATCTTTATTTATAGTGTGGGAATAAAGATAAAATGAGATGAAACTTCATTTCAGGAAAAGGGTGATCATTATTCTTAATATTTTCAGCTTGTTGTTTTTAGAGGCTTTTATATCTTCCAAAATCAAGTTACTTCCTCTACCAATGTTGTTATTCCAGAAGCAGCCTCATAAATTTTGCAATTTACTCTTAGCATTGCAAGAATAAGCAACTCATCTAACAGAATAAATGTGCTATAAAAATCCATGTTTATAACTGAGAATTATCTAGAAGCTCAGGAATTAGTATGACTTCAAAGTGTTCCAAACATTCTTTGACATTTTTCTAATCAAAAACAAGGCACCTACCACATTTATAATTAATTTAGATAGATCCATGTAGATATTATGCATATGTATCATACATATATCTACCTTCTAAAGCATAAACCAATCAAGTTTATTAACTCCATCTCATTTCTCCCCAGTAATTATTATGTTTCAACAGTCCTTAGGACCCACATCTGGCAATCAGTCCTTACAGTGTTAATATTATCCGACTTGGATGGTCCATCTGTCTGAGCAGTATAGATTTAATAGCCCCAGTGTTTCATACTATCATATGATTTCATCCTTCTTATGGCCAACACAAATCTTATACTGTAGGGTAAACATTAAGCTTCTCACTACCACCTACATAAAAAGCAAATGTTCCATGAGGATATTATCTTTTACCATACTTTGCCTTAAATCATATAATTTTCTCACCCCTTAACTAAAAGTAATATCCTGTGAAGATAGAACACAAATAGGTATGTTTGAAATTTGGGAGACTAGTGAATTAAGTCTGTAATGAAGAATATTTGTAAGAGTGGGTACTATAGTGACAAAGCAGTAAAAGGGCAGTAAATCTTATATAGTGCCTTTTTTTCTACTCAACATCCATATTCTACATTCCAAACAATCCCTCACTCAGTCCTTTCTCCTCATATAACCTGCATGCCTCAGAGGAAGCTGACTCCTCCCATCCTCAAGATGTGAGATTTCTCTAACTGGACTAAGGGTAATTCAGCACTCCTTCTTGCAAGTGATTGGTTCAGAAATGGGTACATAATTCATTAAGGTCCAATGAGATTTACAATGAGAGGTATTTGAGGAGGAGGAGGCCTCAGGATAATCATTCTTCATTATTCCAGGAGAACTTTCAAAGGAACTCTTCCTTCTCTTCTTTTTGGATGCTGCCATGCAATAATGTGACATTCAGCCAGAGGAAATCAATACTCAAAAGAAAGCATAGCAAAGAGAATCACAGGGAAACAAAGCCAAAAACCAATGGATGAAGTGTCACTGAAGCTCACCTCACTGCTGGAGGTCTCTATGTGTGACCCAGTAGATTTTTTCACTGCATAGTCACTGCATAGGCCAGGTGGAATCAGATTTTATGTGACTTGCCCATTCAGTCAAACAATATGGAGCCGAAGACAAATGGTATATTGTGTGGATCCCACAACCACCGTGCTCTGAGAAGACTTAAAAAAAATCACAGGCATCTACACCATTTGTTTCTTGGTATAAGCAAAAGCTAGACAGACAAAAGACACATGACCAAGGCACTGCCATACAACTGACAAAATATAAGTTGAAATATTCCTGTCTTTCCTATCTTGACAGTTTCCTTACCCTGAATAGAATTTTTCCACCATTAAGAACATCTATAAACCACAGAAATGTTCTATAAAATGTCACTTTCATTTTGTAATAATTTGAATACATAATTATCCATCCAAGAAAAATAATCCATCTTAGAAAATTAATTATTGAGTGTATAAAGTGCTTTCATTCTTAGAATCCATAATGTGAATTGGCTGGGATCATAATTAATGCTTTTTAGCATGAATTCTTATAAAGGTGTCTCTCCAATCAGGCCTGACAGCCTACTTGCCCAACTTGGCTCTTATGTCTTCAAGATCTTAATAAAACAGATGTAAATTTGAAAGTTGCTACAAATTGCAATGAAAAACTGAGTATAATATTCCTATCTGCTATCTATATTTACCTAACTAATAGTGCTAATGTCATAAGAAAGAAGAATTATTTAAAGTTGGTTTTGCCCATGAAGCTATCCATTAATCCCTCCCTAAAGAAACAGACTGTTAATAGGGACAACCTTAACACATTACACATCACAATCTCTGCCCTATGCCTTTTTACTATTACATGTGTGCAGCTTTATTTTTTATAGCAAAATAATATTTTAATGATTTTACTGAATAACATTTTCAGTAAATAAATTACTAGCATAATAAATATGCAAGATCTGTCTTGGCCCACATCCAATGGACTTTTTTCTATTTAATAACTTGCATATTTATTTTCCTGGAATGTTTATTTTCTTCTTGTTTTAATTGTTTCACATTTATTCATATGTGTATACATTGGGCCACCTCTCCCCCCTTTAAGCCATTTAACTGATTATAAGACAGGATTGTGAATACATGGCACACTTCAATAAGTGTGTACTATCTGGGAAAGAACCAATATATATCTGTTTCATTAAAAAACTAGGTTTTAAAACTTAACAAAATGCTTGCTATTAAAATATTACAACATATTCCCAATACCTCTAGATGGAATCCCTTCATTTGAAGCCTTCTGGAGGAAATTCCCCCTGATAACATAGTTCCCATCCTGCAGTAAACTATTTGTCTAATATTCCCATGTGAGCTTATTATTAAGGTTTTGGTGACCCAAACTGTGACCTGATCCGATAAGGATTGCTTTTAACCTGTTACTACCAGTTATATTTGCTTGCCAGCTGTAGGTAGGGACATTATCTTCCCCCAGCTTAAAAGACAGATGCTGCTGTTTACAAAGGTCAACAGACAAGTATGAATTCATAAGGACATTCCCAACCAGGTCCTCCTATATCAGCAAAATGCAGGGCCTCAACAACAAATAGGGTATGCATATGCCAGTTATAAGTGCCACCTTTAGGCCAATAATAAGACCATATTGGTCTGAAGCAACATTTCACAGTAAAAAGAAGGGAGAATTAACAACTCCTCAGTTGTTAAGTCTTCTGAGGTTTGCTTTCAGTTTTCATGCAGTGTTTGTTTGTTTTTGTTTTGGGGTTTTTTTTTTATTTCTTTTATTCATATGTGGATACAATGTTTGGGTCATTACTCCTCCCTTCCCCCCACCCCCATGCACTGTTTGTAATACTCTTCAGTAATACTAAGATAGACACACTGACTCAATCATGGGGGTGAGTTCATTAGTGCATGAATTTGACCGATAAAACTGCAAGAGAAAATGGGATTTAATGCGTTTGTTCTTGTTTTAGAAGTCATGCATGTCTACAGATAAAGCCTCCAATTCTCATGATTTCAATTTAAGCAAAATATTCCAGGAAGAAAACATCAAAGTTACTTAAAATTTACCTTTTAGCATACTGATAAAGGTTTATCCTGCAGAGATATACAACATTAATTGCTAGCGTGCAAACGGTTTCTTGTCCCCTATCTACCACTATCAAAATGACCTTGATGAAAATTTTAGGTATAAAAGAATCTAATTAATTTAAAATAAGAGGAATTGGGAGTAGGATGTAAAAGAAGATCTGCTGACTTAGATTTTAAAAGCTGAAGGTATTTCAAAGGAATAGCTTTGAAGATAAAGCTATAAAATTACCCATCCTTTAATACCTGGGTCAATTACTAATACAAGAAATGATAGATAAGACTGAAAAAGGATCTTGAGACACTACAGAAACAAACTTTAAAAAGAGAATGCTGTTTGTTATAAGGTGAAACACTTTAGCACAGAAAATAAAATTATAGGAATTAAGAAAATGGCACCTGCCCTTTGAACAGTGAGGAGAGGGTGGTCAAAGAGATTTGTATACTTTGCTGAATATATAACATTTAGATTTGTAGTAAAACCTCAAACTTAACACAAACCAGTAGCATTAATACAGAAACCCCAAGTCCAGTGTTTTCAGAGTCATAAAGCAAGCCAAATTATGTTCTTTGGATAAATAAGGTTTAGAAGGAAATACCTTATAAAGATGCCAGAGATTATAAAAGGGACACTTATTTCCATTTAAAATAGAACCATAAAACACATGCTTTAAAGACAACTGTTGGACACCTGCCATTTCATGATATAGTGAATCCCCAAATACTTAACTGTGCAGGTATTTTATTTTGAATGCAATCTAATGGCTCCAAAACATGTTAAAACTTTGGAATATATATTAAATGCCCATTCTCTTAAAACTAAAGTGAAAGTCCTTTTCACCTGCTTCAACCCTGGCATGAAATTAGCCAGGGGAGAAAGAAGTAAGAGAAGAGTTGTAAATCACTGTTCTGTCAAGTCGAAAAGGAAGCATGTAAGTCGCTTTGAGACCAAAAAAGATTCCTCTGTAAGGCAGACATAAGAATGTTTGCTTGCACCTTTATAAATAAAGCTCTGTCAAGCTGTGAGGGAAATATACTTGTATCCATAGGGGTAGTCAGGGAGCCAGCCCTGTGAATCTCCAGTGTAATCTATTTCCACACAAAGGACATTCTCACCAGCTTCCTCCTGGGACAGTAAATAAGCGCTAATCATCACAGATGTTGTGAATCTAAACTTATCAATGACAGATAATAAATCAGGGCATTCTGATGTGTGCCATGCTATTACAGTTCCAATGATTTCACACCAATGGGACATTCAAATGGCTAAGTAGCATAATTAGTTACAGATAATTCCAAGACATTAATCATGCTTGGGATAAATCCTTGGAACAAATATTGAAAATATTCTTTATCATATATATTACCAAGTGACTGAAAGGGATTAATTTGGCACTGGGCTTGTAAGCATGCAGGCTTTTAAGATGGGTAGCATTTTCAATGGGTAGAATTGACATTCCATCACATAATTTATAAAATGTAGTACTATCACACCATTACTTTGCAATTTCTCAAATTTTACTCAAATAAGATATTTAATTTTATATACGAAATCATTAGAATTTATTTCAACTATTTCTTGAAATACAATATCCACCCTAGGAATAACTGTGAAACAAGGGAAATTTTTGTAGGGATCTAGTTCTTATTTTAACATGTTAGCTCACTTTCAGGAAAAACGTACTGTAAAGCACCCAAGGATTCTTTGGTTTATTTTTCTGTTTGTTTTTGGTTTTGGGTTTTTTTTTCAGATACTTTAAAGAATTTTATTGTTGTGCTGGGTAGGGGTACATTGTGGCATTTACAAAGGTTCTTACAAGGTATCAAATGTATCATACTTGAATTCACCCCCTCCATCATTCTCCTTTATCGTCCCTCCTCCCATTCCTGGAATAGTTTCAACAGGTATAATTTTTCCATTTACATACACGTGTACACAGTATTTGCACCATATTCACCCTCCCATACCCCTTCCCCACTTCCTCCGCCTTCCAAGTGGTATCAACCCCCTCCCCCAGCAGAGCCTGTTCCAGCTTCTGGTTCTCCGATTTTGCAAAAGAAAGGAAAAAGAAATGACACTTTTGTTTAAGATAACTGCATAGGGAATTTCCTTGTGGCACTTTCATGTGTATATGTATCATAGCCCAGTTTGGTTCATTTAACCTAATGCTCCATTCAAGGCAACTTTCTCTAGACTGGAACTCTGATCATTTACTTTCCACAGTCTCTCTCCAAAACTTACTCCTTCCATGTCCCATTCTCTTAGAATCAAGGACTTTAGTAGCCACTCTCAATAACCAAGCTAAACCCAACTATTAACAACTGGGAACAACTTAATGAGAGTTTGTTTTATTCAATACTTTAGTTGCATTTTAAACTGTTATGCTCGACAATGAAGAGAGTGTTTGAGACATAGTATATTGGTCTTTTGGGACCCCACAAACTATGAGCATGTAAGCTACAAGAGCAAATAGCTGGTATCTAGAATTGGTCACAAAGTAACAGGCTAACCCTGGGTATGTGAGTCATCAACATGAATTGTTGCAAGCATTCAAGAGCATATTAGATATAGATACAGATAGATATAGATATAGATATACATACACATATATGGCATACATATGTATATCTATAAAACATATATATAGCACTTAAGTGTGTTTCCTTTGTTTCATAAACTGTCTACCAAGCAAAATCCTAAATCCACTCCCAGATTATATATCATCTCATATAATTTATGGTGCTTCTACAATTCAGAACACTTTAATTTTTAGAAAATTAAATCAGTTTATTCTTTTTCTTTAAATGCTGGTGTTTTAAATGACTCTTTCAAATCTCATCCTCATAAATTAATATTCTTGAATATTCTCGAGTCCATAAATGAATGGAAATGTTCTCTATAAGTAGGTTTTAAGGTTTTTTTTAATTTTTATTTTATTTATATGTGCATACAATGTTTGGGTCATTTCTTCCCCCTTCCCCCACCCCCTCCCTTATGCCTCCGCCCCTTCCCTCTCACACCCTATCCCCTCGCTACCCATCAGAAACTATCTTGCCCTTATCTCTAATTTTGTTGACGAGAGAGTATAAGCAATAATAGGAAGGACCAAGGGTTTTTGCTAGTTGAGATAAGGATAGCTACACAGGGAGTTGACTCTCATTGATTTTCTGTGCATGTGTGTTAACGTCTAAGTTAATTCTTCTCAAACTAACCTTTTGTCTAGTTCCTGGTCCCCTTCTCCTATTGGCCTCAGTTGCATTAAAGTATCTGCTTTAGTTTCTCTGCATTGAAGGCAACAAATGCTACCTAGTTTTTTAGGTGTCTTACCTATCCTCATACCTCCCTTCTGTGCTCTCACTTTATCATATGATCAAAGTCCAATCACCTTGTTGTGTTTGTCCTTGATCTAATGTCCACATATGAGGGAGAACATATGATTTTTGGTCTTTTGGGCCAGGCTAACCTCACTCAGAATGATGTTCTCCAATTCCATCCATTTATCAGCGAATGACAACATTTCGTTCTTCTTTGTAGCTGCATAAAATTCCATTGTGCATAAATACCACATTTTCTTAATCCATTCGTCAATAGTGGGGCATCTTGATTGTTTCCATGACTTGGCTATTGTAAATAGTGCTGCAATAAACATGGGTGTGCAGGTGCCTCCGGAGTAACCTGAGTCACATTCTTTTGGGTATATCCCTAGAGTAGTACTGCTGGATCATATAGTAGATCAATGTTTAGCTTTTTAAGTAGCCTCCAAATTTTTTTCCAGACTGGTTGTACTAGTTTACATTCCCACCAGCAATGTAAAAGGGTTCCCTTTTCCCTGCATCCTCGCCAACACCTGTTTTTAGTGATGTTGCCAAAGATGGCTATTCTAACAGGGGTGAGGTGGAATCTTAGTGTGGTTTTAATTTGCATTTCCTTTCTTGCTAAAGATGTGAGCATTTTTTCATGTGTTTATTGGCAATTTGAATTTCTTCTTTTGAGAAAGTTCTTTTTAGTTCACTTGCGCATTTCTTTATTGGTTCATTAATTTTGGGAGAATTCAGTTTTTTAAGTTCCCTATACATTCTGGTTAATAGTTCTTTGTCTGATGTGTAGCTGGCAAATATTTTTTCCCACTCTGTGGGTGTTCTCTCCAGTTTAGAGACCATTTCTTTGGTTGAGCAGAAGCTTTTTAGTTTTATGAGGTCCCATTTATCTATGCTATCTCTTAGTTGCTGTGCTGCTGGGGTTCCATTGAGAAAGTTCTTGCCTATACCTATTAATTCCAGAGTATTTCCTACTCTTTCCTGTACCAACTTTAGAGTTTGTGGTCTGCTATTAAGATCCTTGATCCATTTTGAGTTGATATTGGTACAGGGTGATATACATGGATCTAGTTTCAGGTTTTTTGGAGACTGCTAATCAGTTTTCCCAGCAGTTTTTGTTGAAGAGGCTGCTACTTCTCCATCATATATTTTTAGCATCTTTGTCAAAGATAAGTTGATTATAATTGTGTGGCTTCATATCTGGGTCCTCTATTCTGTTCCACAGGTCTTCTTGTCTGTTTTTGTGCCAGTACCATGCTGTTTTTATTGTTATTGCTTTGTAACATAGTTTGAAGTCGGGTATCGTGATACCTCCTGCATTGTTCTTTTGACTGAGTATTGCCTTGGCTATTTGTGGCCTCTTGTGTTTCCATATAAATTTAATGGTAGATTTTTCAATCTCTTTAATGAATGTCATTGGAATTTTGATGAGAATTGCATTAAACATGTAGATTACTTTTGGGAGGATAGACATTTTTACTATGTTGATTCTACCAATCCATGAGCATGGGAGATCTCTCCACTTTCTATAGTCTTCCTCAATCTCTTTCTTCAGGAGTTTACAGTTTTCCTTGTAGAGGTCATTCACATCCTTTGTTAGGTTTACACCTAGGTATTTGATTTTTTTTGAGGCTATTGTAAATGGAATTGTTTTCAAATATTCTTTCTCAGTTTGTTCATTATTAGTGTGTAGAAATACTAATGATTTTTCTATGTTGATTTTATATCCTGCTACCTTGCTATAGCTATTGATGGTGTCTAGGAGCTTTTGAGTAGAGTTTTTTGGGTCTTTAAGGTATAGGATTGGATCTTCCTTTTTAATCCAGTTCATCAAGCAGTGCCTTTTGATGGGGGAATTAAGTCCATTAACATTAAGTGTTAGTACTGATAGGTATGTGGTGATTCCTGTCATTTAGTTGTCTTAGTTGTTTGAAGGCTTGATTGTGTGTACCTAAGTTGAGGTTACTCTCTACTTTCTTGCTTTTTCTTTTCCTGTAGTTTGGTGCTGCCTGCCCTTTCATGGTTATGTTGGGTTTCACTTTCTGTGTGCAGAATCCCTTGAAGAATCTTTTGTAGTGGTGGCTTTGTGGTCACATACTGTTTTAGTTTCTGCTTATCATGGAAGACTTTTATTGCTCCATCTATTTTGAATGATAGTTTTGCTGGGTAGAGTATCCTAGGATTGAAGTTATTTTCATTCAGTGCCCGGAAGATCTCACCCCAAGCTCTTCTTGCTTTTAATGTTTCTGTTGAGAGGTCTTTTGTGATTTTGATGGGTTTACCTTTGTATGTTATTTGTTTTTTCTCTCTTACAGCCTTCAAAATTCTTTCTCAAATCTCTGTATTTGTTGTTTTAATGATATGTTGTGGGGTAGTTCTATTTTGGTCTGGTCTGTTTGGTGTGCTAGAGGCCTCTTGCATCTGTATGGGAATAGATTTCTCTTGATTTGGGAAATTTTCTGTTATTATTTTGTTGAATATAGTACACATTCCCTTTGCTTGCACGTCTTCTTCTTCAATGCCCATGATTCTCAGGTTTGGTCTTTTGATGAAGTCAGTGAGTTCTTGAATTTTCTTTACACAGGTCTTAAGTTGCTTAACTAATAGTTCTTTGGTTTTTCCTTTAATTAACATTTCATCATCAAGTTCTGAGAGTCTGTCTTCTGTTTGTTCTATTCTGCTGGATTGGCCTTCCATTTTGTTTTGCAATTCTGTCTCATTCTTTTTTCTTAGGTTTTCCATATCCTGAGTTGTTTCCTCTTTAATGTTGTCTATTTTCATCCTGAGTTCATTTATCTCGTTATTAATTGTGTTCTTTGTTTCACTTTGGTGTTTATACAGTGCTTCTACGGTTTCTTTTATTTCTTCTTTTGCTTTTTCAAATTCTGTATTTTTGTTGTCTTGGAATTTCTTGAGTGTCTCCTGTACATTTTGGTTGACCATATCCAGTATCACCCCTATGAAATTCTCATTGATTACCTGTAGTATTTCTTATTTTAGATTATTCTTGTGGGCTTCATTGAGTTCTTTGGCATAGTTTATCTTCATTTTGTTGGAGTCTGGATCTGAGTATCTGTTTTCTTCATTTCCCTCTGGTTCCTGTACTAATTTTTTGCTGTGGGGAAACTGGTTTCCTTGTTTTTTCTGTCTTCCCATCATTGTCTTTGGTGTTGTTATTGTCCCTGTACTATGTGCAATTATGTATTTTCTAGCTTGTAATACCAATGGTGATATTTAGAATAGAAGGGTGAGAGGAGAGGGAAAGCAAAGAAGTTAAAGAAAGAGGGAAAAACAAACAAAAAAAACAAAACAAACAAAAATAGTTTCAAAGATATAAACAGGGAGAGGTAGTGTACTAATCAACAGTAAACTGAACAGGCATTAGACAGAGAGAGGATTGAGAAAAAAGCTAAAATAAAAATAGAAATAAATAAATAAATAAATAAATAAATCTCCAGGTTCAAGTGCAATAAAGTTTCAGTCTTAATAATTTTGGTGTTAGTCCCTCAGCCTCCAATCCTGGAGATGGTGTCTCAGAAGCAGTTCTGTCGTTGTCTCATCAAAGGGGAAAAAAACACCAACAAAACAAAACAAAAAACACCACAAAGTGTCCCAAGTTCAAATGCAATACAGTTTCAGTAAGTTTTTCAGCATGCAGGTGTAGTTCAGTTGTTGTCTCATCAAATGTTAGGAGAAAAAAAAAGTGTCTGGAGACAGTTCTGTGAATGGCTATCTGAGGCTGTGGCTCACCTGCCCATTGCTGTCAGCCTGCTGTTGCTGGAGGCTTTATTTATGCAGATCTCAAGAGTGAGCTTAACACTCACCTGACCCTGCAGGCTTTGTCTACTTAGAGTTCTCCTGGGTACAACCGCCACTGCTACAAGCTTTCCCCTTTCCAAGCACACTGGGGGAGGTGACACTGCACCCGCTTTCTCAGGCCTGCGAGTTTATTTACAGTTCACGTGGGAAGTGAGTCTTCCCCCCTCTCCTGTGGAGTTTTCCTCCCACTGCCACTTTTACAAGCTTTCCCACTCCTGGTTGCTGGGCGTGTGCCGCCACTCCTGCCTTCTCCAGCCAGTTTGTTTATTTACAATTCCATGAGGGATTTCCCCTCCCCCCCTTCAGTGCTCAGGGCACCCCACTCTCTTTGCTATGTGTCTTTTTTGTTGTTATTGTTTATTACTCCGTTTCTCTTTTTTCCCCTGTCCAGGGGGCTGTGCTGATCTGTCCCAGGGTTGTCTGTGGGAGTACCATGTGCCGCTTAGCTTCTTCCCAAGCAGTCTGGATGCTGGCGTCTGGCGGCACCACGGAAGCCCTCCTGGTTTCTCCATTTAACATGGAGTGGGAATGTTATGTGCGGGCTGGGGGTGTGGAGGAGTCAAAGTTTTGCCTCTTCTTGGTGGTTTTTCCTGTAAGGTGTATCTCCAGTGTCTCTCTAAGATTTTACTTTAGCAGGCACGCTTTCTGCTTCCTCCCTCTAGCCACCACCTTGGAATCTCTCTAAGTTTTAAATTAATATTTAAATCTTCAATCTATGTGAAATATATCATGATGTGGCATAAGGATTTAACTTTGTATTTTTTCAGATTGGTAGACAATTGTCCTATCAAAATTAACTTAAAAAGTCAACCTTTGATCTAAACTATTTTCAATAGATGTAGATTACATTGTTGAAAACACATCCATATAATTTAGTACTATGCAGCTTTTTTTTTTACATTTTTATTAGTATATATTAGTTATAAAGGGGGGTTAGTTGTGACATTTCTATATGTGCTTACAATGTTCCTTGATTAGATTCATCCCTTCTATCATTTAACCTCATCTCCTCTCCCTCTTTCTTAAAACAATTTCAATAGATTTTGACATTATGTTTTCATACTAGTATGCAAAGTACATTGACCATATTCACTCTCCTTCACCCTCTGTGTTCACCTTCCCCCTCCCACTGATACTCATCCTCAAACAGGAACAGTTTTACAGCTCTGTCCTTCATCTTTTAAGTGTATATTAATTATTCAAAGGGGTTTCATCATAGTATTTAACAAATGCACATAGTGTACTTTAATCAGATTAACCCCCTCTATTACTCTCCTTCTCTATAGCCCTGCCCTATTACTCAACAGCATTCAGTGCATTTTGTTATGCTATCTTCATGCACAGATGCAATGTATTTCAATATTATTCACTCTCTGCCTCCTCCTAGTTCCCTCAAACAGTCTCATGGACAATGGTCACAGTTTTCCTTCATATGTGGAAGATAAACCTAAAAGATACAGAAATGTGTATGATCATATACACACACATTTATATATACACATATAAACATTGCTATAATGTGACTATGAAGTTTTTTCCAAAAGAATGAAATTACTCTATATGTAATAATTCCAACAATGTCTATATTGATCTGTTGAAGAAAAGTATGCATGCTACAACCCTATTTAAAACAAACTTTCCCTTTGGATACACATCTTCTACCTATGTCCATAAATATTGAAAAATACTAAAGGCATACAAATTAAACTGCTAATGACAGTTTACATTTGAGGATTAGGACTATGGATGGAAAAGAGTTTTCTTTACCAAACTAGTTTTATTTTATTTATATAATGTAAAGAATGTGTTTGTGATAAGAATACACATTTTGTATTATAATGTAAATTTAACAAAAACAATTCCTTAAGGTTAACCAATAGTATAATCAAAAGATAACCTCAAAATCACTAAATGTGTAATAAAGCTACTTGATAAGAACCACCTCTCTATAGCTTCCTTTCTTCCAGAGTTGGAGTGTGAGATGAACAAGAACTAACCTTTATTGAATTTAGCCTCACAGATTTTGGAATTGTTATGGCAGTTATTCCACAGTGACTAAGACAAGCTCCCAGTCCCTTTGCAATGAGCTTATGTGCTATGTAGGAAAATGCAATATGCATATGAAAAAATTAAGTGATTAAAACAGCATATATGTACAATGTTCCTGACAGTAAGAACTATAGAAATCAATTAAGAATTCCAGAAACAGCTTAACGATACGATGTAGCTGGTTATGTTTTGATAACACAAACAAGCATGGAATGTGTGAGTAAAGTGTGGAATTGAGAAAGTAAATATTAAATAGATGAATTTCATTGAAGTAGAATCATTTTACTAAGAAATAGAGTTAATAGTGAAAGTAAAGTTTACAACCTAATTGCAGGGAATCCTCATTATCAGCCCAAAGGTAGTAAACTTTCTCTCTCATACAGAATCAGTATGACAAATACATATTTCTCATGTCAATGCTGCTTGGTAGGGAGGGCTACATATCTACCACATTAAGATTCTCAAGATATACTCAGTAAGAAATAGCTTCATCATCAGTTAGCAATCTCTGACTAATAAGGGGGCACTGCTCTGTGCTCACTCTCCTAGAATCAAAGATGTTTTGAGATGTGCAGAAATAGGTACATTTCATAGTGCTTTTGAAAGATAAATCTGATTTAATGTTGGTAAGACAAGGAAGAGAACTTGGCAAGATGGCACAATAGGACTTGGTGAAGCAAATGGGAAAGAAGGAATTAAAGATGAGCCTAAGGGATGAGGGCATGGCTCAAGTAGTAGAGCAACTGTCTAGCAAGTTCAAGGCCCTGAGATCAACACCCAGTACTGCCAAAGATGAACCTAAGACTTTAAGCTTTGGCTGTTAAAAGATTGTTTCCATTTTCATAAAGAAACTTAGAAAAAGAGTTCACTTTCAGGGAGAAGATCATGAGTTTTTGGAACTGGTAATAATGTGGAAATGTCATGCAAAAAATTTAGAATGTGATATAGAAAATGCAGAAGAAAAAGAACAGCTCTTTTCTCCTCTCCTTTTCAGAGAGGCATGTTGCTAGAAGAGGAAGAATAATCATGACCTAATTACCAATCACCCTTAGTCAACATAAATGAGTCCCAAGAAGGGGATGGCCTAAAAGTCCATCAGGTGGAATAAAATAATGAAATAGAAGTGCATGTTACCCTGATATGATCAGTACACATTATATACATGTATTGAATTACCATACTTACTCCATAAATTGTACTATATCAATAAAAATTAAATATAAACTTAAAACTAAAATAAATATAAAAGGAATTGTTTTCCCTCTCAAAAATCATCTTTAAAGAATCACAATTTTGCAATGCAATATTCATCACAAAATTTACAAAGATGATTTTCTTAAATTCATATTAATTAAAAGTCTATCTTGACTTGCTCTTAATAAAACTTTTATTTTTAGCTCCATTTAAGTTAATATTGGGAAGAAAATTAGGTATATATGTTCATGGTATAATTCAAACTGTTTCCATGATCGTTTGTGTTTCACTGCTCTCAAGTGAGAAAATAAAAGTCTGGGATTATAATCTCAATTGTAGATATGGGTTCAAATTCTACCTAAAGAGGTAATTTGGTTTGCCTAAAGCTCACAAAGTAAGCTTAAGTAATGAAATAGGGTCTCCTAACTCCAAATTCTTTAAATAAAACATCACAAACTTTCTGCCACCACAAAATATTTGGTTTTATAATGCCCTTTTAAAATGTTACATATTCTTAGTTTTGGTAGAGTTCGTGGGTGGGTCCCTTGTCTGCTTTTTCTATTAAATTGTATTTACTTACCCCAAATAGAACAAGATTGTGCCCTTTATGAAAGGTTGAGGTTAGTCTATAACACACTCAAGAAAGATTTATGGTCTCACACAATATTTTACTGTTGTCATTAAAAACAAGGGGTGAAAACAAAGTGGTTTGAATTACACAAGAGCTGCCCTATTTCAAAGGCAGACTTAATTAAAAACACTTGAAATAACTGAATTTTCTTATCTCTTCTATTATTTGTAGTGAACAAATATTGCATATGCTGGAAAAACAATGCCCACCACAAAGTAGATTCTTTTCTGTTTTCTTTTGTTCTCTGTGTGCTAAGTCACACATATAGGAATCTCCAAAGGCCATTGAATTTTGTAAGATTTTCTTTTGGTGCTGAGAATTGAATCTAGGACCTTCTTATGTCAAGAATGCACTCTATCACTAAGCTATATCCCCTACGCCTTTCTACAGGTTAAGCGATGTATTTCCCTCATATCATAGGATAAGGTTTATTTAGAACCTCCTGTTCTTTATCTGCCAGGATGAGACCCATGGTGAAGGATAGAAAAGTTGATTGAAATTATACACTTCTGATAGCTCCAGAAGATTGACACCTATGTTCTGATTTGTTTACAGTCAACTCTTTGAGAAATAAATTTCATTTTACACCATGGGTAAAAATTTTCATCTGCAATGGCAAAAACCATTTTCTATATGCCTTTTGGGGAAAATGTAGTTTCTAATGTAGTCCAAAATGTACAGTACTCAATAAACACTTATTTGACTCCCATAAAATAGTGGGAAGTTTCAGAGTAGTCGCATACTCCACTGGGTATGAATGGAGCTGTTTAGGTGTGGCAGATCGCTTATAGAAAATGACCAAATTCTCTGCCCCTTCACACTATTTGTGAATAGAATAACAAACCCTTTGGAATAGGATTTGGAAAATTCTCATCCAGAGATATTGTCTATTTCCCTATCCTTTGAATCTGAACTGTCCTGTGACTTGATTTAGCAAAGAAAATGTGGAAGATGTAATAGTCGGTCAGTACTGAGCTTTAGCCTTGCTCTCTTAAAACCAGCCATCATTTGAGCAAGCCCAGACTAGCCTGACAGGGTCTGATATACTTCATGGATCAGATGCAAGGTCATCCAATATCAGCCAGCATTTAGCTGACCCAACAGATAACCAGAGACACATGAGCACACTCAGTTGAGACCAATCCAAATTGCTAAATCATGAGCTCAGTCAATTGTTGTTGCTTTAAGACCCTAAGTTTTGAGGTGGTTTATTACACAACAAAAACTAATTAATGAATAGGGAGAAGACAGGAATAGGAAGAATCCCACATTCCTGTCTAGAAAATATACTGTCAAGAGTTTCACACTTCTAGAAATCCCCAATGGAGGAAACATTCAGTCCTCTTTTTACCTCTTACTCATTCCTTCCCAAGAGAACAAGCCTAGCTAGCCTGATTGATGAAAGTCTAACATTTATTGTGCCACATTGTGTAGCACTGGAATTAAGAAGGTTAAAGATTGGCCTGCTCTTTGCTTTTACCAAATTGCTCACAAGTGGAAAACAGCTTCTTTTTCCTAATTTTTTTTTTATGACAGATCATTCTGTTCTGTGGGTAAAGGAATGAGTTCACCATTGTCACTGTCTTGCTGGTTATAGTGTAGATAGCAGACCTGTGTTTCTTCCCAGCCTCTAAAACTGCCCTAAAGAATCAGAGCTCTTCACAGGCAAACCCAGATTCAAGGTAGAAGTAAAAGTAACCATTAAGATCCATATGCAAACTACATTGTCCTATAAAGATCAGCAGTTGGATACCTCCTCACCAACAGAATCCCACAAAGAGAAGAGGTGGACTGGGAATATTGAGCTGAAATTTTTAAATGTATAATAAAATGGAATTTATCCCTTAGATTTTCAAGATTATTTGATTCCAGGTGTTAGGGGTTATTAAAATTGGAAAACAACCCTAACTCTTTTGTATTCAATTTTTCTAGAAGATATCTAGATTAGGACCACACATATACCTCCAATTATTCTAATTTGTTCCCTTTATCTGTATAAATGAGAACATGCTTCAAACAACAGAATTTCCTTTCCAATTGTCAGGACTTCGGTTTCCAGTAGTAAAACTGTTTTCCCCAGCTAGAAAACAGGATATAAAATTAAGACAATGGAAAGAAACTAAATTTATCATATTAAAAAGGTATGAGTGTTTTACATACACAATGTTTATGTATATACACATAGTTCTTCTGGAAAATGTATTAGTGAACAAGAAAATATTACCTTGCTCCTGTTAAAATGACCATTATGAAGATCAAAGATAACAAGTACTGATGAGGATGAGGAGAAAGAGAAACCTTTGCACACTGTTGGTAGGAATGTAAATTAGCACAGCCATTATGAAAAATATGAAGATTCCTCAAAAAATTAAAAATAGAATAACAATATGCTCTAATAGTTTTACTACTAGGTATATATCCAAAGGAACTGACATCAGTATGCCAAAGAGACATCTGCACCCCATGTTCATTGAAGCACTACTCACAATAGCCAAGAAATGGAAGCAACCTAAGTGCCCATCAGCTCATGAATGGATAAAGAAAATGTGGTATATACACACAATGTATTCATTCTCTTGCCACAAGAGAATGAAATCCTGCCATTTGCAATAATATGGATGGAACTGAAGGACATTATGTTAAGTGAAATAAATCAGGCTCAGAAGGAAAAGCACAACATGATTTCACTCGCATATAGAATCTTAAAAAATATAACTCATACAAATATGGAAGAAAATGGTAGTAATGAGGCTGGAGGTGGGGCATTGGGGAAGTTTTTGGTTATAGGACACAAAAATTCTAGTTAGATGGGAAAAAAATCAGTTCAAATGATCTATTGTACATCATGCTGACTACAGTTAATAATAAATTGTACACAGATACTCCATGAGTTATGATAGTATTTCCTCTTGATAAACCTCCAATATATGCTGAAATCATAGATTAAAATGTCCATGCTACCTAAAATGATTTGCAAATTCAATACAACACCTATCAAAACACCAATGACATTCTTTACAGAACTAGGAAAGACAATTCTAAATTTATATAGAACCACCAAAAACCCCAGATAACCAAAGCTGTCTTGACCAAAAAGGAAAAAGCGGGGGGGGGGGGGGGGGGGGGGCGCATTACATTACCTGAATTCAAAACATACTACAAAGCTGCAGCAATCTAAATAAGATGGTATTGGCACAATTGGCACAAAAACAGACACAATGGAAGATAATAAAGAGCGTAGAAGCAAATCCAGGTCTCTATAGCCAACCAATTTTCTAGTTGCTAAGAATATGCACTGGAAAAAGGACAGACTTCAATAAATAGTGCTGGATATTTATTTGCAGATATCAGTTATGAAAATATCAGCCCCAAATGGAATAAAGACTTAAATATAAGACATAAAACTTTTAGAACAAAACATAGGGGAAATGCTTCAGGGCATTGGGATGGAGAAAGATTTTGGGGCGGGGCAAGACCACAAAAGCACAGGAAACAAAAGTAAAAAACATGGGAATACATCAAACTAAAAAGTTTCTGCCCAGGAAAGAAAGCAAAAGCATACAGAGACAACCTAAAAACTGGGAGAAGATATTTGCAAACTAGACATCTGACAAGGGATTGACATACAGAATATATAAGGAACTCCAGAGGCAGGGGAGAGTAGAGGTGGAGAGGGGACAGGGAAATGCTGATCAATGGGTATTGACTTACAGTCAGGTAGGAGTGAGTTTTGGTATGCACAGTGGGGTGACTATGGATAATCAGGTGCTTTACATTATAAAAAGCTAGAAGAAAGATTTTGAAAGTCTTCACACAGAAATTATAAATGTGGACATAAACATGCTTAATCTGATTTAAACATTACACAATTATACATGCATTGAAGCATAATAATGGTAACCCATTAATATGTATAATTTTTGTTTTATGTGTCAGTTGAAATAAACTTTAAAATGGAAAAGAAAATGCATTTAATACACCTAACCTTTTAAAAATTCCAATTTAGCAAAAGTATACTCCACAGTATTATTTGTTGACCCTACTGATTGTCTGACTGACTGAGGGCTGCAGCTCTGTCACTGCCCAGCATTGGAAAAAGAGGAACATACCACAGGTCACTAGCCAGGGAGAAGATCAAAATTTTAAATTTGAAATACAGTTTCTACTGAATCCTTATTGTTATTGTACCACTGTAAAGTTGAAATTGTAAGTTAAATCCTTATAAGTCTGGGACAGTCTATTTTTGAAAAGTGCTCCAAGAACAGATTTTAAGTGTTCTCACCAGAAAAAGTATTTGAGGTAAGGTATATGTTAATTAGCTCAGTTTAGTGACCATCCTGTTGTGTATCATAAATGTAATTTTTAACTTAAATAAAAGTAATCAAAATAAATTATTCAGTTATCTATGCATTATTTCCTTCATTCTACTTTTTCTAAAATTATTATATTGTCTTGTTTTAATTTTCTATTATCAGGAGATAGATGCTAGACTCATTGATTCTCATCTTTCTCTGCCACAAGCACTGAAAGATATAAATTTTGTTCTAAGTATCTATTCAGCTGAATCCCATAGAATTCGATGCATTCAATTTTATTATGGTTAACTAAGTGATCCTTAATTTTGTTTGTAATTCTTCCCTTTAAAAGAATTCTTCCCTATTTAGAAGGTGATTTAAAAACTAAGCTATAAGTTTTTAAACTATCATTTTTATTAAATCTTAGTAGTATCATGACCATGCTTGCTTTATGGATTAGTAGGTGGTTAAGATTTTTGTTTAAACTTTATTCCAAAAACCTATAAGTTGTTGAATATAGAATTTCAGATATGTTTGTTCTATTGACAATAATGCTTATAATAATGTCAAAATTTCCCAGGTTATCAGTTTTTGTCCACTTGATTTACTATTAAAAGTTCTATTTACCAATTTGTCAAATCTTCATTTCTATCTACTTTTGCTAGAGTGTATATGCAATTAACATATAGCATGTGTATAAATTATGGCTTGTTGTATCTTCCTAGTGAAATAAATGTTTTATCTTCATATAATAGACTTGTTTACTCTCGTACATCTTTGTTTCAAATGTTTCTGATACTAATTTGTGTACTGAAGAATTATTTTGGTTTATATTTGTCTTATGATATGACAAGGGATAAGGTTAAAGAGTTATAGAAAGGTGCTCTGGGAAGGCTTCCTGCTAAGGTAAGGTGGTGGTGGGGAGTTGTTTCTTTTATTATTATTATTGTTTTTAACAGTATTCGGTATGGATTCCAGGGCTTTATGCATGCCAGGCAAGTGCTCTACCACTAAGCTATATCCCCAGCCCTTGGTTTTTTAGTTTTTTTCTTCAGACAAGGTCTCACTATGACTTCCAGGCTGGCCTAGAACTTGCTATGTGGTTCTGTCTGGCCTGAAACTTAACGTCCTCCTGCCTCAGCCTCCTATGTGGTAGGATTATAAGCATGGACTACCATCCTGACTCTAAGGTAAGTTTTGAGCAGAAATCTAAATGAAGTGAAGCCAGGTGAATATCTGGAAAGAAAGGATTTTAGACAAAACAGCATAAGTAAGTGCTATATAACACAGTGTATTTGCAAAACAGCAAAGAGGCTGAAGAAGAATGAGAAAGGAAAAGAGTATTAAGGATGAAATCAGAAAGAAAGGGCGTTAGATCATATAGAGATTCATAGACTACAAAAGAATTTTAGAATTTATTCTGAATAAGACAGAAAAGTATTGAGTGGTTCTGAGCAGAAAAAACATGACCTGACTTATTTTTTGCAGTATTAAAGTAACTGCTATGTTTACAAATGATTTTGGAGCCAAGGTGGGGCATGGGTCAAGAGTAGAACCAAACAAACTAGTTTGGGGACTTTTGAAATAATTCTAATGTGACATAATGGTACCTTAGATTAGCATAGCTACAGTAGAGTAGGTATAAAATAGTATAATTTGGGGTATGAAATAGAACTGACTAGAATTGGGAATGGATTTATATGGAGTATGGAGAGAGGAATCAAGAATAAGGCCTAGGCCAAGAGCCAGGAGGTCATGCCTATTATCCTAGTTACTTAGGACACAGAGATCAGGAGGATACCCATTCAAAGCCAGCTGGGGAAAATAGTTCACATGATCCTACCTTGAAAAATACCATCACAATAAAGGGCTGGCTGAGTGATTCAAGGTGTAGGCCCTGAGTTCAAACCCCAGTACTGCAAAAACAAAAAAAAATGAGGCCTATACACTTGATAAGAACAATGAATATTTAGGATTTATATTTTCTAAAATGGGGATGACTACAGAGGAGTTGCTTTGTGTTAGGTAAATCAAGACTGTTTTATTACCTGCTAAATTTAAGATGTTTGTTAGCCATCCAAGTAGAGATGTCTGGATGGCACTGGAGCTCAATGTAGAGGAACAAGCTAACAATATGAAAGTCATCACCAATAGAGACAGTCTTTAAAACTGTGAAATGTGATGAAAGCACCTAAGGAGTGAGTAATGATAGAGAAAAGAGATCTGAGGATGGAGCTCTATGGCACTCCAATGTTTAAAAGTAGGAAGATGAAAAGAAAACAGAGCAAAGTGAGAGAGAGCCATGTCCTGAAGGCCAAGGGGAGAAAGTGATTTAAGAAAGAAACACCATTGCATCTGAAGAGAGATGATAGGTCAAGTAAGATGAGAACTGAAAATGTTTCAGTCTCAGGCTGGCAATATGAAAGTCATTTAGGAAACTTGAACAAACTCATTTCAGAGGAGTAGTGAGGGATGAATGCCACATTGGAGTGTGTTCAAGTGAGAATGAGGAGAGAAAAGAGAGAAAGTAGGTAAAGCAAGTTTTTTGTAAAGAGGAATAGGAAAGTAGGGAGGATTATATCTGGAAGGGGAAGGATCTAGATAGACATGTTTTTATATTTTTAGATGGATGACATTATGGCATATTACACTATTGTAATGATAGAAAAAAAATGATCATACCAGAAGAAAAATGGCAGTTTCAGGAATGGAGTCCTTCTATTTCAGAGGTCAAACTCTTTCTATAAAGGGCCAACAGTAAATATTTTAGGCTTTGTGGGCTATACTAATCAACTTTGTTGTTATAACCTGGTAAAGCAATCATAGCCAATATATAAATAAATGAACATAGCTGTGTTCCAATGTCACTTTATTTCTGAAAATAGGAAGCTGGCTGAATTTAGCAGTAGTTTGCCAACCCTGATGCAGTCAATAAACACTTTCAGGATTGGAATAAAATTCATTCAAACTATAATAAGATAGTCAAATGGAACTCAATTTCTGTTTTATAGTAAAATTCTAGATTAACAAGTTGTTACTTTGCAGGTATTTCCTAGATCTGGACCACATTACTCCCTACTTTGCTCCATTCTGTTTAATTCTCATCAGTACTTGGTATATAGAAAAACATGCTTAGGATAACATACGTCTGAGAGGGAGAACATTTTGTAATCAAAGAAATCTAGAGATATCAGTTAAGCAGTCTACCAGAGCTGAAATTGACATTATGGAAGAAAACTTAAAAAATAAGTCATACTAGTTCAGTAGACCTAACATACAAGTCCATATACAAATCCCACAGGATCTTACTTGACTTTAATTCAGACTACATATTCCTCAAAAGGGTGATCAAATTTCCAAAAGAAATAATAGTCAAAATTAATCTAGATTGGAGGTAAGTCAAGATGGCAGATTAGAAGCTTTGTCTTTTTGACTCTATGAATGAGAAGAATCAGGGTAACAAAAGAGACTGTATTCTGAAGAGAGAAAGAAATGAAAAGCATTGGTACTCATGAAAGGGAAAGGACAGCTGAATAGCTTAAAAAACAGAAAGGCAGCAGAGAAAAATAGGAACCAATCTGCAGCTCCAATTCCAGCTCCCCATGGGGAGGGGGTAGGAAAAGCTGAGGATATAACTACAAAAGTATACCAGGCAGCCCTGTTGATACTGGCAGACATCACTGTGGGATAAGCCTACACTTCTTGCAAGCCCAATGCAGGGACTTGGTGCAATAGCAAATTGGACTAGTCCTACATAGCAGGCTAGCACTGGAGAAAAAAATATGTTTTGTCACGCCTTACATCTCAAGTGCTATAGCCAGTTTCCATCTTGGTGCGTGGCCTATTGTCTAAGACTGAGCAACTTTGGGGATCCAAAAACAAAGAACAATCATGGCTTGGGGGACCTGGAGACACTTTGACACTGTAACTGGATGAGAGATGACTTTGAGAGGGTTCACGGAGAGAGGAAGGTCTTATGTGGATCTTCTAAGAAGTTTAAGCACAGAAAGCTTGTATAGTGAAAGGCACAGTGGTTGGTGGCCCTGCCCTCTCTGGGCAAGGAGAGAGCCCCATCCTCTGAAATCACTGTGAACACAGATCTCCAAGCCTCTGGCTGACAGAGTGCTCAGCCTGTACCTCCCATCTGTGTGGAGGTTGTTACTAGACAGGACTATGAGCTCTGAGCCCGAGTTCTGTGGATCATACAATTTTCCTAACCTCATCCCTACCACAAGTGGGTTAACTGCTGGACAGGGTCTGAAAGACCTGAGACTGGCAGACAGAGTGCCTGATTCCTTTATTTCTCCCCCTCCAATCTAGGACTCTTATTTACTCCTTCAACTCTCTGACTCAGCTTGCATGTGTGCTGCCCCTGGGGACACAAACTGAGGGGCTTGTGGAACAAGCAGGAATCTGCCCAGACAACAAGCTACAAAACTCCTTATGACCAGCAGCTGCTCCCAGTACACAAAGGGATGATTCTAAAGTGAAAGGAGCCCTGAAGTAGATAACAGAACCTAGACAAACTGGCTCTGCCCTCAGCCCACATGTAGCACCAGTTTGTACATAAGAAACTACAGGAGACTACAGTTAGTTTTCTTCCCTCTGAGTGGTACTAGGGATCAGGACAAGCACCCTGAGCACATAGGCAAATGTTTGGCTACTAAGTTATATTTCCCAGTCTAGTGATAATAAATTGTACACCAGCCCTGCTATTACCCAATCCTGCCTGAATATTGAGAATATTTCCACAGAAAAACTACAGGTGGTTTAAACATTCAATAAATGATTGGTCTCAGATGTGCAAATTCAAATGCAAAGATCAAAAGAAATATGAAAAAAGGCAACATGACTCCTCTAAAAGTCAATAATTCTACAATAATAGACTACAATGATAGTGAAGTGGATGAAATCTCCAGGAATTCAAATAATAAGAATGATCAAGAAAATTAAAGAGGACATGAAAAAAATGCCAAAATGAATCCCAAGATAATACAAATAAACAGCTGAATGAAATAAGGTTAACAATGTAGGACATGAAGAAAGAATTAAATAAAGATATTGAAATCCTGAAAAAAATATCAAATTGACATTCCGGAAATGAAAATACCACTAAGTCAAGTTAGAAACTCGGTTGAAAGTCTCATAATTAGACTGGATCAAGCTGAATACAGAATATCAGGGCTTGAAAACAAGGTAAGTGCATTAGAAAATTAAAACAATTATAAGGAAAAAATAAGAAAGTACAAATGGAATATGCAAGACCTCTAGTAAACTATTAAAAGACCAAATCTATGAATCATGGGTCTAGAAGAAGAGGTGCAGGTTAAAGGCACAGAAAACATATTCAACAAAATAATCACAGAAAATTTCTGAAATCTTGGGAAAGAGATGGACATCCAGATACTTGAGCATTTTAGAACACCAAACAGACAAGAAAAGAACCCCTCTGCATATTATAGTTAAAACATCAAAGAAGGAAAGAACATTGAGCAAAGAAAGTTTACAACTAAAAGACAGAAGTGCCAGGTCACATATAAAAACAAATGCATCAGAATAACATATTTTACAACAGAGACCTTAAAGACAGGGAAAACATAGAATGATGTATTTCAAGCTCTGAAAGAAGACAAATGCCAACCTAGATTATCCAGCAAAGCTGTCTTTCATAATTGACAGAGAAATAAAAACTTCTATGATAAAAACTAAGAAAAAAAAATTCTGACCACTAAGCAACCATTGCAGAAGATACTTAAAAGAATCCTACACATGAAAGAGAAAGATAAAATTCAATCATGAAAATACAGGAAGGAATAAGTCTCACCAGATGAGATGCAAATGGGGATTAGGAAAGAACCAAAGACTACAAAACAAACAAAATGACAGGAAATACTACATACTTTCAATAATTCTGAACATTAATAGTCCCAATTATCCAATCAAAGGACAGGCTGGTAGGTTTGATTAAAGAACAAGACCCAACAATTTGATGCCTTCAGGAAACACACTTCATTAACAAAGACAGTCAAACACAGGCATAAAATGAAAGGATAAACAAACATTTTCCAAGCAAATGGAGCCTGAAAGAAAGCAAGAGTAGCTATACTCATATCTGACAAAGTCGACTTCAGACCAAATTAGACATGAGACAGAGAAAGTCACTTCATATTGATAATGGGAATAATCAATTAGGAGGAGACAACAGTCAAACATATATACACCAAACACTAGTGCACCCAATTTCATAAAACTAATGGTACTGGATATCACAGATCACAAGTGACTTTAATACCTCACTTCGTCTAGATGAAAAATCAACAAAGAAATTTCAGAAATAAACGGCAGGTCAAATGGACTTAAATGTCTAAAGAATATTCCACTCAACAGTCAAAGAATACACATTCTTCTCAGCAGCCCATGGAACTTTCTTTAAAATAGACCATATTTTAGGACATAAAGCAAGCCTTAACCAATACAAAAAAATTGAAATAACCTCTTGTATTTTATCATATCACAATGAAATAAAAGTAGAAATCAACAGCAAGAAAAACTACAGAAACATACAAACACATGGAGACTGAACAATACACTTCTCAATGATCAATGAGTGGGTCATTGAAGAAATAAGAGAAAATCAGAAAAATCCTAGAATCAAATGAAAATGAAAACACAACTTACCAGAACATTTGGGACAGAGAAAAAGCAGTGCTAAAAAGAAAGTTTATAGCCTAGTGCCTACATTTTAAAAATCAGAGCTCTCAATTTAAAAAAAACTAATGACTCACCTGAAGATCTTAGAAAAACAAGAACAAGCCAAACCCAAAATCATTAGAAGAAATAATAAAGATCATGGCAAAAATTAATGAAATGGAAACCAAAACAGTACAAAGGAATGGGCTGGTGGAGTGGCTCAAGTGCTGAGAATGAGTGTCTAGCAAGCACAAAGCCCTGAGTTTAAACCCCAGTACCATAGGAAAAAAAATACAAAGGATCAATGAAACAAAAAGTTGGTTCTTTGAGAAGATAAACATGACTGATAAATCCTTAGCCATACTAACCAAAAGAAAAAGAAAACCCAAATTAATAAAATATGAAAAAGGAGCTATCACAACAAATACCACTGAAATTCAGGGGATCATTAGGGAATATTTCAGAAATTCCTATTTCAATAAACTGGAACAGAGCATAGTATCAAAAACAGCATTGTACTGACACAAAAACAGACAAGAAGACCAGTAGAATAGAAGGGCCAGAAATAATAGCACACAGCTACCATCACATGATTCTCCACAAATGAGCCAAAAACATAGTTTGGAAGAAACACAGCCTCTTTGAGAAATGGGGTTGGAAAAACTGGATATCCACATGTAGAAGACTGAAACTATATTCCTATCTTACACTCTGTCTAAAAAAACTATTCAAATGGACCAAAGACCATAATATAAGGTCAAAACTGAAACTACTGCAGGAAATATATGGAAAACACTTGAAGATATAGGCATAGGCTATGACTTTCTCAATAAGACTCAGAAATAACTCAGGAAATAAAGATAAAAAATTGACAAATTGGATTGTATTAAATTTTTTTAAATTCTGCACAAAGAAAACAACCACCCCAATGAAGATACAACCTACACAATGGGAGACAATCTTTACCAGTTATTCATCTGACAGAGGATTGCAATCCAGAATAAATAAAGACCTCCAAAAATTAAACACCAAGAGAATAATCTAATCAATAAGTGTAAAAATGAGGCTGGCAGTGTGGCTCAAGTGGTAGAGCTCCTGCTTAGCAAGTACAAGACTCTGAGTTCAAACCCCAGTAGAACCAAAAAGTAAATGAGTAAATGGGCAAATGAAGTACAAACAGCCAATAATACACAAAGAAATATTCAACATCCCTAGCCATAGAAATAATCAAAATGACATTGCGATTCTACTTCACTCCAGTCAGAATGACTATCATCAAGAAAACAAAAAAAATAAATAAATGCTGATGAGGATGCAGAGAAAGAGAAGATGTTATACACTGTTGGTGATAATGTAAATTAGTGTGGCCACTATGGAAGACAGTATAGAGGATCCTCAAAAAATTTAAATTAGAACTACCATATGACCACTGCACTACCACTCTTAGGCATATACCCAAAGGAATGCAAGTTAGCACGCAATAGAGATAACTGCATATCTAGTATGTAGCAGCACTATTCACAATAGCCAAATTAAGGAACTGGCTTATGTGCCCATCAACAGATGAATAAAGAAGATGTGGTATATATACAATGGAGTTATTATTCAACCATATAGGAGAATGAAATCATATTATTTGCAGGAAAATGGATGAACTAGAGACCATCTTGTTAAGCAAAATTAGCCAGTCTCAGAAAGACAAATATCACATTTTCTCTCCTATGTGGAATCTATATCTAAAGAAAAACAAGTGGACATAAATATTAATTGGGACTATGCATGTGTGTTGGTGAACCTATAGGAGGTGGGAAGGGGAAAAGCGGGTGAGGGGGAAATGTATTGTCGAAGTATATTTTATGCATATATGCAAAGGTTATAATAAAAATTTTAATTACAGAATAGATAAAAATGAGCAAATGGGAGGGATATAAGAAAGGGCAACAGAGGGGGTGAATATAATCAAAGTATCTTATATGCATGTATGGAAATATCACAATGTACAATTAATATATCCTAATGAAAATCAGTTGAAAAAAATTAATCTAAACTGATATATCTAACATCCAGAACATGTGAGAATATCATCAGACTTATACAATATTGTAAGGGGGGATATTTATACAATAAATATTAAAATATTAATAGAATACTTTAAAGGGGGATCTGGTCAGTTAGTGTTCATTTAAAGGAGAGTGAGCTAAAATGAGAAGTCAAAAACCATTTTACATGATTAATAGCTGAAGCATCCAAGGACAGTTAATACAAAAAGAATATTTTAATATATTCATAAAAGAAGTCTTCAAACACTTGAAAGACTAGATATGAAGGGGAAAATAGGAAGCCATTGGTTATAGGATAGCTCATTTCTGTACAATGTAAGGAAGACTTTTCTAACATAACTGTCTACAAATACTTCCAACTGAGTTGGTGAGCTCCCTACAAATAATGAAGCAGAAGACAGATATTGTGAAGAAGATGGTTTTACTCTTAATATTTGTGCCTTGATTTTTCTCATCAGTAAAACAGAAACATTTATGGCCTACCTCTTGAATTTGCTAATGAATTTGCAGGAGCCCCTTTTGTCTTTCTAAAGGACTCTAGAAAGGTTAAGATAGATTTAGGCGGCGCTCAGGAAGTAACTGAACCATGGAAAATAAAACATCACTCAATATTTTTTGTCACTCAAGAGGCTCTTCCATCATGACTCTGTTCTTTCTATTTTATACATCTTTCTGGAACACTCCACTGGCTCTGCCTGAGCTGTCAGCCGTAGGGTTCAGCAATACAACCACCAAGCCATCATTTTTCCAACTCATTAGACCATATTATTAGAGCTGTTGCCACTACAGCCCTTATAGCTCAGGGCATAAATATATCTGAGCCTAACTTTGGGAACTTAGAGTTTATTCTTTGTTTTATTCTATTTTATTGTTTTTACTCGATTTTATTTAACAGCATTGTTAAGGGGATCATTCTCTCAAAGCTTGTATTGCCTTAACACATGTTTGCTTACCAAGCTATTGGTGGGAGGGGTAGAAGCATCTTCTTGGTGCTTGTCCATTACAGAAAAGGGCAGGTCATGTGCTGCTGGAAGCTTGAGGTGGCTTTGAAGTGATCTGTCAAGCCTGCAACACGCCAAGCTTTGACAATTTCAACATCACAGAACAGTGAAGCTCCATGTACCTTGTTTGGCATTTTCCTATTCTAGATGCTTTTCTGACCATTTATTTTACTGATGAATTTCGTAACAAGATACAGTTGTGAAGGCTGTTTCTTAAATGTTCATTTCTCACCATTATTTGCTTTGCTCTTGGAATCACACAGGCTAAAAATCTAATTACATTTGTTGACATTCCTCTGACTACTTATTTTTCAGGTGCACAATTATAAACTATACTGACAGCACAATTGTAACTAACAATTGTATCACATTTTATCATTGATAAAGTCCTTTCACGTACATCATCACATGGAAAATCCTTGGGGTAGGAGCTTATTCATTGAATGTTATCAAACAACATTTGTTAGAAGCTCCCTCAACTGAAATAGTTTAGGATAATTTAGGGGCAAGTTAATGAGATGGGATTTGTACTGCCCATCAAAAAATTTTATTTAGTAACATAAAAAAGACAAATACTAACTGCCCAGATTCTGAGTAAATGCAAATGGGTCACATATATGTCCTAGCTACATTAGTTTCTTAGGGCTGCTGTAACAAAACACCACAAATTGGGTGGCACAAGACAACACAAAAATGTATTCTTTTACATTTCTGGAAGCCAGAATTCCAAAAACAAGGTATTGCAAAAGTTGGTTCCTTCTGGAGACTTTTTTTTTCATTTTTCTTTTATTATTCATATGTGCATACAAGGCTTGGTTCATTTCTCCCCCCTGCCCCCACCCTCTCCCTTACCACCCACTCCGCCCCCTCTGGAGACTCTGAAGAAGAGTGTAGTCCATGTCCCACTCATAGCTTCTGATGGATGCCAACAATCCTTAGCTTTCCTTGGTGTATAGATTAGTCATTCCAATCTTTGTGTCTGTCTTCATGTGACATTCTCCCCTATGTTTTTGTGTGTTTCTGTTTTCTTATAAAGCACAAGTCATACTAGATTAGAACCCATTCTAAGAGTATGACCTTATTTTAAATTGATTAAATCTGCAAAGACTATATTTCTACATAAGGTCATATTCACAGGTATCATGGTTTAAGACTTCAACATGTATTTGGGAGGGCACAGTCCAACCTACACCACTAGCTTACCAAACAGTAACAATAAAGTTACTGTCTGTTTGCATACTTGAAGTGTCATAACCCTGCTCATCACAGACCTACTTCTTGTGAGTTTGCCT
The DNA here is from genome assembly GCF_047511655.1 of Castor canadensis. Taxonomy (NCBI): domain Eukaryota; kingdom Metazoa; phylum Chordata; class Mammalia; order Rodentia; family Castoridae; genus Castor; species Castor canadensis. The sequence continues at coordinate 122,436,191 of NC_133405.1, read as the reverse complement.
TAAGAGTCCCAGCAACCATTTTCCCAGAAAACTCAGAAAGAGTCCTCCCTTTACTTCTGCTCAGGCCTTCCCATCCTATTACCATATGGCTACCCTGAGTACTGATGATATTTGTGTTTGTGAGAACACCACTCTCTCACAGCTATGTATGCTGGAGACTGCTAATTCCTATTCTAGACACAGGTTGGGGATAGTGCTGACAAAAATGGCAATCAGACATACATACTTGAGGCTGAAGGCACCAAAATTTCTGCCTGGCTAAATCATTACAGGGATGTAGCTGCTACAGCTACCTTTGCCTTCAGTAACAAATGAAGGTAAGGGACTGACCAGCATAGGTCTGTCTCCCAAACTACAAGGGAGCTGGATTTATAACACCAGCCCTCTTTATGCTTTAGAGTCTAAGCCAATTTAAGGCCCTCACTATTCCAGGACAACAGTCTGCCACCTTTCCTGTAATAAGATAAACCTCTTTCCAAGGGAACAAACACTGTAAACATCTTTTCTCTTCAGGGAAGAAGCTACTAACTCTCATCGGTATGCAATCTCCCATATCAACAATCAAACATGAATCTGCTATGTGGGGATTCAGATTGTTAGTTAACTATGCAATATATATCCTCCTTTTCCTTGGTAATAGAACAATTACTTTGTTGGGTGTTTCAATGAGCCCAAAAATAAAATGTTTGTCCAAGTTTCCACTGCAGATAAAGGTGGTCAATGAAACATAGGCACAAGTTTATCAGCAGGGCTTTTGGAAAATCTCTTTTATACAGACCAGAATCAGCTCCTTCATCTTCTTACCTGGAACATATGGCTGGAGCTTCTGCAGCCATCTTCCTATCATGAAGAGTCTTTGGGGGTAACACCTATACATTAAGGATGATAGAGTTTAAGATAGAAGGAAGGCTGGGAGTGTGTCTCAATGGCACAATATGTGCTGAGCACGTTTGAGGCCCTAAGTTCATGCCCCAGTCCTCCTCCCCATAAAAAAACATAACATTTGGACATTAGTGATCTTGTAGAGGTCTCAGAACAGCCCTCAGTTTCTTTTATATTGTCCCCCAAGGGACATTTGGCAATATCTGGACACATTTTTCCTTGCCACAACTTGGAGGAGGGGTCTACTGGCATTTAGAGGATAAGAGTCAAGGATGAGACTAAACATTCTATAATACACTAGACAGCCTTCTACAACAAAGAAACATTCCACCCGAAATGCCAGAAATTGAGGTTAAGGATTGGTTCAAGAGTAAAAGCTTCTGTTATTTCAAGCCCATATTGTTAACAGTCAAATGTAATTTGTGGTACACACTGGAACAATTCTCAAAATCGTGGTTACTTTATTACTGTTGTCATATGTGTAAGAACTAGAATGAATATTAAAGAAAATGTTTGCATTGTGCAACTCATACTAAATTTAATATTTCCACTACCAGGAAAGTTCAATAATTATGAACACTTCAAAGGTGCTGCCAGGCAAGGCATTGTTAACACAGTTATTGTATCATTGCTCTCAGAGTTAAAGTAATAGACCCAGTTTAAAAAAAAATTAAACATACAGTTACCACATGATCCAGCAATTCCACTCCTGAGTATATGCCCCAAAGAACTGAAAACAAGTATTCAAATAAATAATTGTGTGTGAATGTTCATAATAGCACTATTCACAGTAGCCAAAACTTGAAAACAACCCAGATGACCATCAATGGATGAACAAAATGTGATATATATGTAAAATGGTATATTATTTAGCCATAAAAAGGGATGAAATATTGACGCATGCTTCAATGTGGATAAGCCTCAAAAATATGGAGGGGGTGAATTCAGGTATGATGCATTGTAAGAACTTTTGTAAATGTCACAATGTACCCCAGTACAACAATAATAAAAAAAAAATATTGTGCTAAGTGAATGAGGCCAGACACAAAGGGCCACATATCACATGATCCCATTTGTATGAAATAGAACAGGTAAGTCCATAGAGACCGAAAGCAGATTAATGGGATGCTACGGGATGGGGGCAGGGAAAATGAGGAATGACTGCTTAATAATTCCAAGGTTTCTTTTTGGAACTGCACAGATGTGACTGTTTTATGACATTTTAAATCTACTAAAGCCCATTGAATTGCATACTTCAAAATAGCCAAAATGATCATTTTTATGTTATGCGTATTTTAGCAAACTTTTAAAAAAGCAATAGGCCAATCCAAATTTCCTGTGGTGCAAGATTCTTTGCCTAAAAATTAGGCTGACTGAGGAAAAGTTCAGAATCCTGAAATTTCACCCTGACACAAGTACAAGGTCTTAGTATTAGTTATCTTTAAGGTTTGGGAATTAGAGACGATCCCAAACCTTGTCACAAGAACCGATTTTTCCCTGGAAATCTGATACAAAAAAAGGAAAAATGATGGAGCAAAATTGTGAGTATAAAAATATTAGTATCAGGAAGTCTGTTGGGAGACTGGGCAAGGGTTCCAAGATAAGTTCCAGCATTTCCTTCTATAAGGATCCTACAAAATTTGACAGAATCATGCTGTAATTGGGTGGGCATTAATATCACCTTAGTCTAAAATACATTTTGCATCACCCTAATGAAGTTCCTTCATTTTACAAGAGCGCTATTTAAAGGTTCTGTTGAACACATTTCAGAAATCTATGAATAAGGTAGGTTTTCATGTCACTCTATTTGAAACTAGAATTAAATTCACTCTTCAATTAGTTTGGCAAAATTCTTAATTTGAACTATAGTGGGAAAAATAAAATTTCTATCTTCCATTACTTAGTTATGGATAAGGAATCATGGGAGGAATGTTAATTTCCTTCAATTCTTCAAAAGAAAAATATTCTTTTGTTGGCTTCATCATTTAACAATTGTTTTATGTTTTGCTTACTGCAGCATGTGAATTCAAACAAGAATACCTTGTACTCTGACCTTTATTTCTGCCTCCATGCAACGACTATTGAAGGCTACATGCACACTGGAGTAGTTAAGAACAACATTCTTTTGAAGTTGTATATGATGGCAACTTTAGTTCTTAAATAAACCCATATGTAATTAAGTATTACTTGTGCCCGTCATTCTTAGAAAGAATTTAAGGATCAATTGGTAATACTAAAAATTGTTTACATATATTTGTAAGCTTAAAGCAGCTTAGCTTTGCCAAACAACATTTTTATGAGCTAAAGTTGAGTGAGCAATTAGATGTTTTGAAGAAGTAACAAGACAAATGTTAAAGCTAAATGTAAGATAGTTCTTGCCACCAAACCCTTTGAAAATTCCTTCCAAATAACTCACAATAAAATCTGTCAGCACTCAGTCACTCACCCTCGATTATCACGTACCCATTTAAGTTATATAAAGCACATAAACCCAGAGCCAATGTTTTTCAAATTGTAATCATAGCTATACAAATGATCACTCTCATTTTAGAACCAAGAATTGTTATGGCTCTAGGTTGTTTAAAGGCAGAATATATGTGCTTCTTCAGTGTTTAATACTTAAGATTTGTACATGAATGGCTGGGAGTTGATAGAGATAAAAGTTGTGAAGTCAGTAATAAATGCTGTAACTGATTTTGTCAGTGTCCCACCTATATCCCTCCATCCTCATCAGTTCTTAAAGGCTACTTTCAATTGTTAACATCTATGTATCTTTGCCTGAGGGTTTTCTCTGATCACCAAAGTCCACTCTTTCCATGTTGATATCAGATTAGATGTGCCAAGGAATTAGTACCCCACCAAGAATATCTCAGAAATTGGGGTATAAAAACCCCTGCTCTCTTTCCTATTAGATGCCATAATATAGAAGCATACTCCACACTGATACACACACACACACACACACACACACACACACACACAAACATGACTGCCACAATAAAGTCCACATTTCCCAGCTTCCCTTATAAATGTGTGGCTATATAACAAATTCTCACCAATGAACTATAAGCATAAGTGATATTATAAGACTTTCACTTCACTTACTTCAAAGAAATAAGTTTAACAACAATTTTCTGGAACATGGATGTTCCAGAAACCTAGATTTAACCATGTAGACAAGATGCATCAAAGATCAGTCTCATGAAGGGTCCCTGTATGACAAAGTACAAAAGGAACATCTTTACAACGTATTTTGTTGTCTTTGTTATAGCCACTTTTCTTCTACTCTAGTACAATAGTCAAAGGAAGGCAGAAGAAACCATTATCTACTAAGTAGCATGGCAGGACATGACATCGATACAGCATGAACCACTAAGCAAATTCCACATCTGCACAATGATGATGACTTCAGTTATGAGACCCAGATCCCAGCTATCATCATGAGTTCATTCTTCAATGACATCTCCAGTGACATCTGAGATGCTATCAGAAGCATAAAACCATTTGCAGGAATTCTTGCCACTGAGTATATATCTCAAGCTTACTTAAAATCCCCCAAGAAGAATAACAGGACAATATGAAAATGTGCTTTGACTTGATCAAATATAACTCTAATGTGCTCATAATGTCAGTTTGACCAAATTAGCCACATGCTACATTGACATCACCGGAAATGAGGTAATTTTTCCCACTGAAAGCCTGCATCTGAGTGAAAGGCTATCCTTATGAAGATGGATCAGCCAAGGAGAAATACAGTCACACACAGAATTGTTTCCTGACCAGACAAAATGACTTTTGGTTGCCCACAACAGAAGAGCTGCAAAAGCCAATAAGAAAAGACATAAAATATACCCAGCATGTACAGTGGCATTTGTAAAGGAAGGGTTCAGGTTAGAATTGTTTTATTTAGGGGTAACATCTTTAAATTGATAAATCATAAGGATGCTTCTTCTGACCAAACAAAACAACCAATTGAAATATAAAAATACTTTTGATTTTCAATTATGTTTTTTAAAATTATATAGTTTCTCCCAAGACTAATCAGTGTCACTGTCTTGATTAAACATGAATCTTTCTACTGTTCCCCTATATGACTGAGTTAGGAAAACATATAGAACATATCCATTTGATATAAATGCCAAATATTTCAAAATTTGGGGGACACAAATTCAGTATCCTGTAACACCATGTTTGGGTTCATTAGATACTAATGATAGAGACTTCAAGTTAATATGCATTATTCGTTTCAGTATTTTGCTTATTCTGGGACTTAGTTGTGTGATTATTCAAAAAGCTATTTTTAAGAACCATTTCTATTGCAACAGTTCTCAGCCTAGGCCACACATTAGAATCACCTGGGAAGATTTTAACATTCCAATACCCAGGTCACAAACTATATTAATTAAATTAAAATTTGTATAGGCGGATGGTAACCAAGTATTGTTAATTTTTAAAAAGTCTTGTTTCCAGGCTGAGGACTCCTTGAGTACATCAAGTTCTACATTAGTTAACTGTATCTCCTGTGCGTCCTAACATTTCTAAATGAGGGCTTTAAACCAGATCTCCAAGTACTAAGAACCAACTCAACAGTCAATAAATATTCATAAAGTTCCAGCTATCCACCTGGCTCCATGTTCAGTGCCAGAAATGCAAGAAAGAAAAAAGACATCTGGAAAAGAAAGAAAGAGCAAAGCTTCTCAAACTTTAATGTGTACATGAATCATCTGGGGATCTTGTTAAAATATGGGTTGTGATTCAGTAGGTTTAAGGTGGGTCTTGAGACTGCATTTCTAACAAGTTCCTAGGTGAGATGCTAATGCTGCTAGTCCATGGACCCCACCTTGAGTAACAGAGCACTGAATCGTGAAGTAATGAATACTATGAAAAGTGCAGGATGCCCTGGCATGCTTAAGAACAAACAAAAATCTAATTTTGTGATGTGCTACCCACTTGTACTTTTCATCATCTTTACCCCTTTCTTACAGTTTTCAATTAAAAAAATCTGTATCCTTCCCAGATCATCTTTACAGAAAGTTCTAAGTATTTTATGGTTTGTTTAACAATAAGCTCACATAAAGCTCTGAAAGGAGTATTTTAGAAAACAGTAAGTAAATAAGATTTACGAAACCCAACATTGATGAAATCCAGGGGAAAAAAGCATGAAGGCAAGATTTTGAAAGAAGAAATGAATATTAGAGAAATACAGAGTTGGAAAGCTAGTGGGAAGTCAACCTGCCTATTCCTTTGCTCTTTTGGTATATCTGTAACTCATGCTTTCCCCTTTGTCGAAGGAAATGAAAGGTCTTTTGCACTTGAAAGCAGCACTTAGAAATGTGCCTTCGAAATCCACAACACCTAGATTTTTGCCATAAATAAGTTTAAAGCTATTCAACCCTTTTGAGAGCTCAAACTATAACATTTCAATTACAGTGAGAATTTTTTAAAAAGAGCCACCTGTATTGATTCCTTAATATGTTTTAAGGAAAAAGTGTATCTTTTCTTCTTTAGAATCTTTCTCCCTTAATAATGAAATAAAATGTACAGTAATTTCTTCAAGTGTCTCAAGAGTCCTTTGATCCCATTAGATTCCACTATGACCAAATGTAAAAGTCTCCTGCAAATTCTCCCAAAAAGAATGGAATAGTGACATGTTGCCATAAGTAGGACTAGGATTTCCTGCACATTGATCAAACGATTAATAGAATTGGTTCTCAGTACCAAAAACTAAAAGACTTAAGGAGGATGGAGAGGAAGGGTGTGAGAAGACAAAGGCATCTATGGGAATGAACAATTACTCTCCAAGGTAAAAGATTCTCATGGTGGAGAGTTCTCTTCCCCACCCCCCATTTCTGGAATAGTTTCAACAGGTCTCATTTCTAATATTAGAAGACTAATTAGACTTCAGGAATCATTACTTATCATGCACTAGATTGAATTCTAGTGTTATGGGTAATGTGACATGGTGAAAGTGTCTCTGGTACTAATTCCAGCTCTGTGACTTCTTAGATGTGTGGTTTGTATTTGAGGGAGTTATTTAAGTAATTCTATGAGCTTCAGTTTCCTTCTCCATAAATGGGATAATATAAATATGACTGGATTACTGGAAGAATTAAGAATTCTGTATTTAAAATTTCTGACACTTAACATTCTTTAAAATTTTTATCACTATTTTCTAGTAAAGATCATAAGCTCAGTAAAAGCAAGTACTGTGCTTTGTCATTGTAATTCCCTTCACCATCAGATGAGCTTAAGGAATTAATGATGCTAATGACCTAAGTATTTATCTAAATATGATCTAATCCTCTGATCTCTCTTTACTTGCTGACTTGAAATATTTAGGAACTAAGGCAAGCAAACGGGAGGCCTATGGGCCCAGTGCAGCAAATGAGTTTTGTTTGATTTTCACAGTGCTCATTATTATGTTAAATTAGTTGATGACATTTGAACATCAAAAGATTTAATATATACATCTAGATTTCTACTCCCTTTTGAAAAATCAGAAAACCTGGCAATACTGCTCTAGCAATCATGCTTAGCAATCATCAGCTAAAGCTAAAAAACAACTACTACCCCCCTTTTAGATAGAAGGTATTCTCTCCAATTTGCTGCTCTCTCTACCTGATCCATTTCATTCCTTTAAGTTAGGAAAGTGGCCCCATAGCCATTTGAGTTTGAGATCCTTACTTTGTAGGAAAAATCACGTACATATTTATGAGATAATTATAGAAACTACAAGGGATGATTACACAACTAAATTACTTCTTTGAAATGGTAGCCAAGTTCAACTTGACTTGAATACACAAGAGGGACACACAGGAGTTTTGGGGATATGTAACCAGAGATATGTTTTAAGACGAACAGAAGGAATTCCAAAACAGTAGAGGGACATGAGCACAGTTTTCAATTTAGATTATTCTCCATGGACCTTACCCCTATGCTCATATTCCATGTTAGAGTTAAGTTTATTTATAAAAAGATGAGAATACTAAAAGAGCTTCAGGACAGGCCCTCAACTGTTTGGATGACAGAAGATTCAACAGTAAAGAAGCTAAGGCTCTAGGTATAGGTGACAGAGTACTCACAATTATTATAGGCACCAATGAGGCAGACCAGAAGGGGTAAACTCTGTGAGCACCAAAAAGTGTACAGTCTTTGGTGAGCCCAATGTCAGCAATAACTTCTGACATTTTCAGCAGCTGCCATAAACAAGAGAAGATGAAAAAAATGGTAGGTGATAGAGAAGAAAAGTCAATGGATTTGTACTTGGTACTCATGAAAGACACATCTTTAACTCTTTGGAATCATTTGGGCTGGATTTGAGAACTAGATTCCCATTTGTAGGGGGAAGGCACCAGAACTAGAGAAATATTGCTTGGTAATTATGATCAAACTCTAAGCTTACTCTCAGAATGGGGTACAAAACTAAGAGGTATTTCAGCAAATGTCAGTTTTGCAAAGTTGTTAGATGGTTACCCGTCTGCTTTGTTTAATTTAAAGTCACTCCTTATTAAATTTAAGTATATTAAGCAAAGAATTCAGATTTCCAATGTTTAATGGTCCATCCTAGATTGTCAACACATGGAATATTTTTCCTTGTTCATCATTGGTAAGAAGGTCAAGTTCAATAGTAGGTACTGTTGCTTTTTCTTCTAGTTCTTTCCTTAGTTTGTTGGAAAGAAAACAAGAGGGAAAGGTTTGAGTCCCGTGTGTTGCAGGAAAAACATTTGTCGACATTCTTGAAAGTTTCCTTCTAAAGAAATCTCTTTGGCACACATGTACCTAATTTGTTGTGATCGGCACCCAGGGTTATTCTAGGAGTAACTGGTAAAAACTGTAACTGGTTAAGTGGTATATGCCAACTTACTTACTATCTTTGCAACTCTTCATTAAATCTAAAGTTATTTTAAAATAAAAAGGTTTTAGGACTTCACAATTACTGCCTTGTTTACCAGATTTTCAGCAACTGAGAGAATGAAGAAGTAGGTAGGAAATTAAGAAGCTTTTCTTAAATCAATATTTATATGGTTTATTTTGTCTTAAAACATAGACATTTATCTGTGATTATCACTCTCCATATATTTTAAATTATATTACAGACCAATCTTTGTGGCACCTTCATAAAGCAAACTCCCTAAGGTTGATTATTTTAGCGATAACTCAACTCTCAATTGTATTTACCTGATTTCTCCTCCCAAGGGCAACAGGGAAGATTTTGTTTGTGTCAGGACAAAATACAATAATGCTTTTTTAACATTGTACATTAAATCTGTATAACATTTTTTATTATACAGATTTTTTCTTTTTTATTCCTTGGCAGATACCACTATATTTAAAAGGAAATACAGAAGGGACTTACATTTGTCTACAGCCAAATTTGTATTTTTCCTTGCAGTAAAGTATGTCGATTTTTTAATCTATGATGGCACAGGGAAAAACTCAGTAGGGACCAACTGGAAAGTCAATACCTAACCTATGGAAGGGAACTGCTCAAGCCTGCTACTGTATTTTTAAGTAGCTATTCTACAAATAGCTCTAAGGATATTCTGAAATTTCTTATTAGCTTTCCTTCATCCTCATTGTGATAATGATGATGATCATTATGAATAGATATATTTGAGCCCTTAATAAGTAATAAGTGACAGATATATTCATTAGCATAATATAACTACATTATCCCACTTAATTGTTATAATTAGCCTATAAAGTAGGTAATATTTTTATTTTATGCATTAAAATTTGAGTAAGCATTTTCTCCATGACACAAAAGTACAAAAATGCCACATTCATTTACTGCTCTATTTAATTTTAGGGCAGAAGTGGGGTTTGAACTGAGCACCTCACACTTGCTAGGTAGGTAGGCACTCTGCCACTTGAGCCATAAGACCTGTCCTTTTTGCTTTAGTCTCACTTTTTGCCCGGGGTCAGCTGCAAACAGCTATACTTTACAACCTCCCACATAGTTGGGACTATAGGTACATACCACCATACCCAGCTACTGGTTGAGATGCAGGCTCACTAACTTTTTGCTTGGGCTAGTCTCTATCTGAGATCTTCCCAATCTTTGCTGTATTAGTCATTTACTATCCAGGAGGCATTGGTGCAGGCAGGGTGACATGACACATGAAAACATCCTGGTTGGATCTAGTGCTCTGTTTCCCCACTAACCCAGCCATGAACATATCAAACTCCTGATAAATACCAAATAGCTCCCAAGAGTACAAAAAAAAAATTCACAAATTGGCAATGGAAGGAAAATCCCTCTGCTAAAGCCTGGTGTCAGAAGGTGAACTCAATGAGCTTGCAGTACCCATGTGCCACAGAACTCAGGTGGCCCTACCTTTACATGAGCCAAGTCAAATCCCCTAAAGATTTTGCTATGGCTCCCAGACTAAGAACAAAGTGTCACCTCTTGCCTTGAGACCTCACACCTGGAATCCAGCCCTGACAATTGCTTAAGGCTCTAGCTGGCCATTTAAAACAATCATAACTCAAAACAAAACAATTTTGGGGGGGCTGAACTCAGGGCCCAAGTGCTAAACCACTTGAGACATTCCCCCAGTCCTTTTGCTTTTAGGTTTTATTTCTTTTTTTTTTTTTCAGACAGTGTCTCATACTTTTGCCCAGGGTTGGCCTCAGGCTGTAATCCTCCTACCTCTGCCTCCCACAAGCTGGCATTGCAGGCATGTACCCCAAATGCCTGGTCTCAAAACAAAACAGTTTTATTACTATATGAGTAGTACTCTTGCAAATGTTCTTAGCATTTGGTTTCTTCATGTTATTCTTTTATCCCTGTGTTCTTTTAATGATTTGCTTTAAAAGACTTTGCTTTTCACATTTAAATTGGCCAAATAGAAAGTATATAAGAGATCCATGAAAGAGACCCTATTGAGAAATATTTTCCCTCACATTGTTTTCACATTTGCATTTGAGGACCAAAATGATTCCATCCCTAAATAAATACTAACCTACAAAGAAAGATCAAAAGATCACAGCAAGAATCACCTTCACTTAGTAGTCTATAAAGAGAAGCCAAAAATTTCAGACTGACCATGATAGTAATGCTTTAAATAACACTTGGTCAAGTTCTTAAATATTAATAAGTATATTCAGCAGATAGCTCTAGCTACAGGATAATAGTATAGGCATTTTCTCCTTAAAAGCAACTAAGATCCTGATCATGGGGCAGTGAATTTGTTAATCTAGTTTTCTGTTTTCTTAGCCAAAGGAAAAAATTTGCAGCCATCTCGTCAACTATTTATACTAAGAAATGACACAAACAACCCTAATTTTTCTTATTCAGGGCATCTCTGTCTATAAATATTTGACTCAACACCTTTCTGAATCAGGTTTAAAAAGAAAACCATGAAAAAATGGCTAATAGTAATATTGTTCCCTTAAACCAAAAAAATCAATCTTCTAATTTGTCTCTTCTTTCAGCCTTTATGTTAGAGAACAACGGAATATTAAGAAAAAGCAATCCGGCAATTTGAGCATGCAATGAACACATTATACATTTGTGGGATCTTTTTGATTTTGAACCAGGTGGCAGTGAGCATTCATGTGGAGGTTGTTACTACACTCCACTAGGTTTTCTTCCCAGAGCTGATCATTTCAAGAATCCTCACCACTCTGTTCCAGATTCCAGAAGGCAGCTCCAGACAAAAGTACAGGAAAGTAAATTAGAAGATATGCGGAAAAGCTGAGAAGCCCAGCTATTAAAAATTCATTGCATTTCTCTCATAAGTTTCCTCCTTTCCTTTCAGCCATGATCTGCCTGAAGTCCATTATTTACTATCAATTGCAAAACCTTTGTTCACATTATTAAAGAGGTAAGGAAAAAAGGAAGAGAGTAAAATGAATGGGAAAAATATTTTGGCAATTTAAATACCATGCAGCATTCCAATTTAATCTATAAGGAGAAATCCTTTGCACAGTCTCTGAACTAGATTTCTAACTGGTGATCCTCCTACTTCATGATCAAACAAAACCTCCGAGGGCATCTCAGTTAATCATTTATAGGTACCACTTTATAATTCATTGATTCAATAATTTGACCATAACCAGTCATGTCATAATCATTTAGTTTGATAGAGGAATCAACACCTGAACTATTATTCTCTGTAACTATATTTATTGACCTATTTTATTCTGATAGAAAAAAAATCTGGCAATTAGACTAAGTATTTAATATTTGGAAATTGACCATGACTATTACTACTTTCAAACTAACTAAAATCAAGCTGACTAGTTTCCTTTAAAAATATGCATGTTCCAACTAATAATGACTTATAAAAATAAATTTAACCTGTCAGAGTTTGCCAACTTCTGGCCAGAATTTACTAAATTTGTAATTCCTGGGGGAAAGTGGTTTTTCGAAAAGTTTTAGCCAGGCATGGTGATACATTCCTGTAATCCCAGCACTCAGGAGGCCAAGGCAGAAGGATCATGAGTTCAAAGCCAGTTTGTGCTACAAAGCAAGTTAGATCCTGTTTCAAAAGAAAGTTTTAAAGCCCTGGAACACTTGCTTAAAAAGAAATGTTCATAGGAGACCAAAGTATAAAATAAATCAAGCAGGCCCCTATAGTCAAAGTGGGGGGTAGAGCACGGCAGATGCCAGTGTTTACCACCCACATCCCCTCAGCTACCCGAAAGGTCCCTCAGACAGTTTTCTGACCTGCAGTGGCCTTCTGCATCTCTCTCTCCACTCAGTAGTATTTGCCAGCCTCAGCAGCATGCTCAGTGCATGCCTGGGGTAGGCTGGGAATGCTGGGTGACCAGTGAGCCAGGATGGGAAGTAAAGTGCAAACACCACACAGCTTCCTCCTCTCTCAGTGAGAAAATTCTGATGTGTGGTCCTTAGCTTTTCAGAATCTTCATAGAAGAACTGAGTCCATTCTTCCCACAGCAGTATCTTGCTCATTAATGTACTTTTTATTGATTTCCTCCCTTCTCTATTTCCTCACTGTGGGAGCCAGAATAACTTTACAAACAAGAGGAAGGGAGGGAAGGAGCAGAGCCAACCCAGATGGCCACTAGAAGTCCTCACACTTTGAAAACTAGTCTGCTTTAAGTCATTTTCTTTCTTTTCCCAAGTATGCTAGGCCTGCTGCAACACATTACAGCACAGGCCAAGAAAAATACACAACTTTGCTCTTCACTGGGCAGGAGCACCCTCTTCAAGTCCCACCACTTCTCTGGAGTTGAAAAGTAGCCTCCATACTTCAAACTGCCTCAATTAACAAGACAGAACAGACCCAGAGAGCACATGGACTATTTTTGTCCTTAGAGGAATATAGACATCTACTGCCTATCACCAGCCATCCATTCCAAAGTTTCCCATGCTCCATAACAACATTTTGGCCAGTGACAAACCACATATAAATTTTTGATCCTATAAGATAATAATGGAGCTAAAAATTTTTGTATTACCTTGTGACATCTAGTTGTCACAATGCAGCACAAAGCACACGTTTATGGAGATGTTGGTTTAAACAAATCTACTGACCTGCCAGTAATATAAAAGTATAGCTCAAGTTAGATGTGGTGGTACACTCCTGTCATCTCAGCAAGGAGGCTGAGGCAGATAAAGCTAGCTGGCGCTACTTAGCAAGACTTCACCTACCCCCCACCCCCCAAAAAAGTATAGTACACACAATTATACATAGTATATAATACTTTATAATGATTTTAAAGGCCATGTTACTGGATCATCTATTTACTGTGCTTATTATGATTCTTTTAGTGTATACTCCTATTTATTAAAAAGAGGTTTACTGTAAAATAGTCTCTGTTACTTTGGCAGCAACCTGATACATCTTAGATTTACTATGTCTCTTGATTATATTGTTTTGTCTTGTGTTTGATTGAATTTTGTGCTTTATTCATCATGGCCCTAGAAGCAATAGGCTATACCATATACATAAATGCTCTACACCCTAGGGGTATAGCATATGATACCATCTAGGTTTATACAAGTATACTCTGTGATGTTTGTACACAATGAAATCACCTACTGACACCTTTCTAGGAACAGATCCCTGTTAAGATTCATATGTCCATATTTTCCATAGAAAAATATGCAACTGAAAATCCCCAACCAATTTAACACATACTTAAAACACAGTAAAATGCATACATATATGACAGGATGCACAATGCTTAGATCCTTGCTTTATAATCAGCAATTCACACAGTGGTTAAAGCAGAGGTGCTTTGTTTGCAAAGGACCAACACAGATAACCTCCCAGCACAGACAACATAGTAAGAACATCTCTTTTCTTGACACTACATCGCATGTATCCAAACTTCTACACATGATTCTGACATTCTAGCAATGTTTTTGGAACTCAACTTTGGCCACACCCTGAATCAAGTGGTTGAACTCAATTTCTGAGCCCAGGCCATATCAATTTACTCAATCTCTAAGTGGCATCCTAGGCATTCATATTGATTCCAAAATGTACCCAAGGCCGAGCACCACCATGCCAGATGAATTTGGAATGCAACTCTAGATTTTTCTTGCATATCCTTTTGTTAATGGTGGTAGGTTGGGTTTAGGGGATAAGACAGAAATTTTACCACAGGAAATATTGACTGAAAAAGTATTGGCTTGAGAGATACATGTGTTTTGTAAATTTAAGTATTAAAAACCAAGATGTGATCTGCCAGAAACTAATAACTAGGAGGCTTTCTAAGGGCTGTGCCTATAATTGTTATGGGAATCTTTAATTAGATACACAATAACTGAATGCAGGGGTTTGCTTGTAGATTTTATACATTACTGATAAGTCTAAATTATGTTTTGCTCTAAAGTTAGTGTTTAACTTAGCTCCTCTATGCTATTTATATTCTCCTTTTTAAAACTGATTTCATCTGCTCAAGTACAACGGCAAACTGCTATACTTGAAATTTTCCCAATAGGCCATGTTCTCTCTCACTTCCAGGCCTTTCTCCTTGCCTTGCTATCTCCTTGGGCTACCCTTTCTCTCTCTTCCTATCTCTTTCTTCTAGATCACTCTTCACCCTTTGAGACTCTGCCTGCAAGGTAGAACAAAACTTTCTCCAAACGCTAAGGCTCAATTAAATGCCTGACCTATGGGTTCCCTAAACAGCCTGCTTTCACCTTATCTTGTAATTGCTTCAGCACTTTAAGCTCCATATAATCAGAGATTCCTACTTGCCTGGTTCACAGTGTGTCATAAGTATTTGTTAAATGAATGGCTGAATGTAGGTTTATTTCCAGCACTACCATCACTACTAAACTCCAATCCCACCAGCACCTCAAATATTGTCCCTTTAGTCACATGTCCTGGATGCTGTTAAATCACACATTATAAAAATTCAAACCCTTAATTACTGGTCTGAGTAGTGTTACTAATGCTGGGAATGTGTCAGCAGGCAATAATTTCAAACTCGACTTCTATACATCACTAAAGCATTTCTTCTTCTGCCTCATTTGTGGAAAACTTATCCACGTGACTCTGTAGGATCCTCTTATTATCTTTGACTCATTTGTCCTGGCCCTGAGAAAATGGATAGCATCAGCACTTCAAGGATGGTGGAGATGTTATTCAAAGATATTGTTCCTCCTGGTCCTATCCTAGCACATAGTCTAATTTGTATAGTCACTTGATCCTCTGTCAGTTTCTGATACAGTCATGTGGGTCATAGGATGCAAATGCTATTTTATGCTTGCTGCCATCAAACCTTAACTGCTTTTCTTAGCATAAGTGGGCTTTTCCTGCGATTCTTGATGTCTAGTGATAATTGTATTACTGAAGTCAAAGGCAGCATGTGGCTATCTTAGCCTAAATTCATTAGCATCCTAACCTATACCTCACATTCAAATACTTAATAGCACATTGGTAAGGAAAAAAAAATGAGAAACACAAAATGAAGACATGCATGCGCAAGCAGTTCAACAGTGTTTTCCCAAAATCAAAATGAACTGGAGCTCTAATATTTAAGTTGGCAATTCAAATAAAGTATTTAGTTCAGTTTTATTTCTTGCTGACAAATTCTGCCTCTTTGACCTAAGGATAAAAGCTGAAAAAAGCTTTTTCTGATGTTATTTGCCTATACCAAACAACATTCTGATGAGCAGTAAAGTGTATATTAATTAGAAACATATGGGAACTAATTTCCTTCTAATTAAATGTAGTTGTGAAACTTGAGAGTAAAGAAGTATTTAGCAAAAACATTCTTGAGTCATGCTGAGTGTACAAAATTTATTGAGGAAGATACATTTATTGGAGTTTAAAAGATGGCTACATTTTTAGCCATCGTTAAAGTCTTCATCCAAAGAATATCATTTTAATTTACTCATATATATGTTATTTGACTCATAGTTCTTTTTTAAAAAAGATCAGGAAAGTATGAAGGTGAAATGTTTGGGAGAGAAGATTTTAGCTGTATCTTCAATGTTTTATTTCTTTACAGAAAAAGAATTGGAGGCTGGAGATGTACCTCAGTGGTAGAATACTTGCTTAGCATGTGCAAGGCCTTGGGTTTGATCCCCAGCACTGCCAAAAAAAAAAAGTTCAAGAGAAGGATGACGAAATAATATCCATCAAATCTAATCTGGTGAGTGTATGTGTGTCTATTATTTTCTATATGATTGAAAAAAATCACAAGTTTTTAATAAAAGTATGCAAGCAATATGTCATAGTAGAAAGAACTTACGATTTTGTTTAAGGCACCTGGTGCAGCTAATTACTAGTTCCATGACCTTGGCGATCTGATTTTTATAAAATAAGGAAATTATGAACTGGTTCCTCAGTGAAGGTTGAGTTCTATATGTATACGTCTTTGGTCAGGTTTCCCTGGAAGTAGACTAAAGCATCAATTTGTGCTGAACTGTTACTGGAGAGTGCTCTCAGCAGCAGCACTGGTCACACCTGGGGAGAGGGATGTGAGCTCTACTGAAGTTGCAACAGAAGCCTCAGCCATTGTTATGGGGGTACATTAGCATAGAGATGGCCCTTTGGAATTATTCAGAAGCAATCTAAGGGACCAAACCTTTGTACCTCTACAGCTACCTTCTAAATCAATGGGTAAAGGCTATTTACTAGGGAAAGGATATAATCTTTAAGGCAATGCCTTTCAGCTAAGGACAATGCCTGGAGAAGATGAGAATTGATAGCAAGCAATGGCCTCATCAGCTGGGCAATGATGGCTTCAACCCTGAGGGAAGAATCTGAAATAAGCACCACACCATCAACTACAATTACTTTCTAGGACCCACCTTGGTAAGAAGTCTTGGGATGCAGAGGTGAAAGGACAAGGGACCAAGGATTAAGTGGTTAGGTTCCTAGGTCCTACAACTGGATGGGATGGGATAGGGTCTAAGAGCACATGAGAAAATGTTGCCTATGGCAAGATAAGAGCTCTATAAGTCAAATTCTTCACAATCCTTATATCTTGTGGTATGTCCCTGCTATTCTCTAGTAGAAAATGTATGCATGAAGTCCAAGGGCTTAAGAAGGAAGTAACACGTACACCTAGTGTCACTGTGATCTTGTGAACAGGAAGTCAAGCCGATGAATCCAATAGTAAGTTGAAATTCAGGTGAAGCAATCAGGCCACATAGTTAACCAATTCTTCCCCTCCAACATACCCACATCAGGAAGATTCATTTTCCAGAGCTAAACTTTGGGATCCCAAATTTTGTTTTAACAAGGACAGAGCCATTTTCTTGTAGCACCTCTCCTCCCCATCTTTCACAATGGTATGGGTGAACTAGGGCAACCATTTCACATCTCAAGAGGAATGGGGTATTTTTAATTTTTTTACCACTTTGAAACATTCACCCTTTTCAGAAAAGAAAAAGAAATTTAAAATTTAAAGTTTGATTATATTTAGCCAAAAACTCTTCTCTAAAGTTAAGGCAGCTTTTCCAAGCAGGCTGGAGTATCAAAGTGAGATAGCATGGCTTTCCTGAGGGAACACTCTGTACATGAAATTCAGAGACCACATTTAATTAGGTTTTTAAGCACTATGTTTGAACCTACCAGTTTTATCATATCAACCATTGCCAGTCACTTATTTAAAGTCAAATGTCCTGTCACGTGCTCACTGTATTGCCCCTGATCATTCAATTTGGATTCAAAGTGCTTTATTTAGTTGTAAGGACTCTGAAAACTTTGGAGTTAAAATAATGAAATATCTAAAAGAAGAAGTGCTGTGTACTTATTTGCACAATAGGAAGACTTCTATTTTGGCTCTTTTCTTTGTGGTTGCCTCTCTGACCAAATCCTTAAGCCTCTTTCATTTCAATGTTTTTAATCTGAACTGCAGTGCAAGCATACATCCAATTAACCCTACAGGTATGGATTTAAAACAAAGTAGATAATTATTATTGATTGTAGTTGGATTGCATCTTCATTTCCAGATTTCTTATAAGCAGTGATATAAGTAGACAGAAGGGTGCTATGGAGTAAAGAAGAGATCCTGAAACAATCTACCATCATGCAATGATTTCTAGTGCTTTTAAGCAATAACAGTATCCACTTAGTCCATACTACTGACAGAGTAGACTTGAGTTTATTTCATTATTGATAACACTGTTGGCCTCTGTCATCCAGCTTGGTGATTTCATTCCCTATACAATTCAAGGCCAACCACATTGTATACTGTTCCTGTAATTTATTCACACAATGAGAGGAAACAATAAATACAAACCACCATGAGTTTAGCTTTCTACAGACTACCCATCTACTCTCCCTCCCACCTCTACCAACACTGGGGAAAACTAGAAAAATCCACATTAAGTCTTTTGTCATGGTGAGTTATGCATTCTGACCCTGCCAAAATTTAAACTACATGTCCACCCATATAACTATCTAAAAAATGCTGGAAAATTCTGCCTTCATCTTTAGCTTTATAAAAGCTAACGCATATGAATAAATGAATAAAAAAAAAGAATACCCCAAAAGAAATAAATAAAAGCTGTTTTTCACTTCATATTCATTTATGCTTATGTTTTTGTTTTTGCTAAGAGAAAACATGGATGCACAGGAGGCATATGTGAGTAAGTTCTTTTTAGTAATCTTAATAGGACTGAATGGCTGACCTGATATTTTCATATACCATCAAATGTAGTGACCATACAACTTTATATTGTCCCTCCAGTCTGTAGGGTCACTGGTTATGGAGAATTGTCACAAAATACTATTCTTCTTTGGATATGTTTTCTTCAACTGTTTAGATATGTTCATTTATCTTTTTTTTTTTTGGTGGCGCTGAGGTTTGAACTCAAGTTCTCACACCTGCTAGGCAGGCGCTCTACCACTTGAGCCACTCCGCCAGCCATCTTCAACTGTTTAGAATTGTGAAATCCATTCTTAGCTTGTGAGCTATAGAAAAGTGGGCAGGACATGGGCCAGATTTGGCTCACGAGCCATAGTTTGTCAATCCCTCATCTAGTCTAGTGATTCCCAAACATCTCTATGCACATAAAATCACCTAAAATGTGTTTTAAATTTTTAATGCTCAGGCCATACCCCAGACCAGTTAAATAACAATCTCTGGAAGATACTGGCATCAGTAGTTTTGGAAGCTCCTCATATGATTCCAGGATACAGAATAAGTTTATGACTCACTAATCTCTAAACTAAAATTATTCATTCAGGTGCTAATCGTATCCTTTGCTTTCACTTTGACTTCCTTGGTCTTTCCTAACATCCCTAGTGAAAACCTTATGTTACAGTGAAAGGGAAGTTTCAAAATCAAAGTCTTGATTACAAAGTAAATTCAGTCATGTTTCAATATACTAGGGGAGGAAGGCAGTACACTAAATTTCTTAGCCTGGATGTCCCTCCAAAAAGCCTTCAAGAGACCAGTCTAAGACAGGTAGTTTATTTGGGGACATGATCCCAGGCAGCTGGAAAGGGGGACAAAAGAAAAATAAGGAAGGATAAAGAGTCAATACATGAGCATATTATCAAGCTGGTCACTACAGTGGAAAATGGAGGCTTAATCCCACTGGGACCCAATAAGAAGCTATATAGAACACACTTCAGAATTGTCTGCCCAGGAAAAGAAAAAGAAGAGCATTTACCTACTAGCTTGCATTCCCTACTTGTCAAGGGCTGTCCCAGAGGTTAATTCCCTCATATTTCCTAGCTGTACATATTTGATCAATGCCACAAAATGCCAAGTGGCAAGCTCTAGGCAGCTGAGGGCACAAGTTCTCAAGTTACATGTGCTGAAAACTGGTTATTACAGTAATGGCTAGGGGAAAGGTAAGCTAAGACAAGAAGGGAGAGTCATAAGAGGTATCCAAAATACCCTCCAAAATTCATTAGAAGTCAGTGTTTTAGAACCTCATGACTAGTACCTCAATGTGTTACTAAATATAGAACTAGTACAATGATAACCCTAGATAAGCTATGAATTGTGTCCCACCCCAAAGTTACATGTTGAAGCCTTAATACCCAATGTGATGTATTTGAGGATGTGGTTTTAAGTAGTAATTAGGTTTACGTGAGGTCACAAGGATGGAGCCCCAACATGGGATTAGTGTCCTTATAAAAAGAGCAACAGAGACCATACTCTCACACTCTTATCACCACACAAGAACATAGAAAGACCACCTGCAAGCCAAGAAGATAACCCTCACTAGAACCTGCCCTTGCTGATCTCAGAGTTTTTGGCCTCCAGAACTGTTATGTGTGTGTGTGTGTGTGTGTGTGTGTGTGTGTGTGTGTGTGTGTTGCTTATGACACCCAGTCTGTGGTATTTTGTCATGACAGCCAAATTAGACTAATACTCTTCTTTCTTTAAAACAAGGTCAATAGAATACATTTCTAATTTTGGAATAAAAAAGTAAAAGTCACAAATTATTAAAGTTGAATTTAAATTTAAAGTCCTCCTTGTCACTATTCTACTTAATTGTATCAAACTAAAGTTCAAATCAGATCAAAAAATAAAAGGAATATAAAATCTAAATTCCCCCACATGAAAAGTAACAATGTTTTGACTTATTTTTCTCCCCAGGAATTTTTACATGGTTGAGAATGAGGTTAATTTTTTGGTTATAACAAACATACTGCCTCTCTTTCCCTTTCCTTAATGCACTTTGTTTTCCAAACTACCCCTTCACCTATTTCCAGAGGTCTTGAACATTCTCTACCTCATACTAATATACATCTTTTTAGACTCCTATGTGCCTTCCAAGGTACCCATAAACTGTAACTTCCTAATTATCTTTCCTTCCAGCTCCTTTTTATTTGGTTATTTCTCTCTCCTCTTAAGTCCCATCATCCTTTAAATTTTCTTTCTGAATTTTACCACTTTATCCTAATCACAGGGCATGTAAAAGTGCTAACTTATTATATCTAGCCTGTGTCCTCTTCCCATGCTCAAATCCCCTCCTCTACCTAAATGAATTATCACTTTTGCAAGGGTAGAACTTGTGTTATCCATCAGTTTCTCCCACTGTAACCTAGTGCAGTGTCTTGCCCATCTAAGGGCCTGAACCTAAGCACTGTAACCTAGTGCTTGTTGAATTAATGTTAAAATTGTCTCAACTGTAAGCCATGTACCACCAGTCCTAAGACTTGTTAACTATACCAAGGCAAATATAAAACCCTGAGGGACAGCCTGTAGTGTGCCATTGTAGATATGAAAAGCCACAGGGTTTCTGGATACATTTCACTTAAGAGTGTTACTATGTTAATATCACAGTATGCCATGGATGTCATTAGGAAAAAGCATTCAGAGCAATACTGCCTACATCTCTGTCAACAGATGAAGTATTTCACTAAATATAAAACTAGAAATGCAAGTGCTCTCAACACAGATTTCAAAGAAGCAAGCAAGCTAGGCTGGTTCATGTTCTTTCCACCCTCCCAATCTTCTATGGGGCCTTCTTTTGTAGAATCCAGCTCTCAATGGAGGCTAGAAGGTATAATTCAAAGACATTGGCCTCCCTGAGGCAAAGAGCAGGATAAAAAATATGCACTGATGTTGCTGGGCAAGGGGAATGCAAAGAGAATGGGAACATAGTTGATAGCTAGGGCTTTATGGCTTTCAGTTATATGAGCTAGAGCTTTTCACCTAAGCATCATGACTACTGTGGTTAGATCCTACTGCTAACCACATAGGCCCTGTGTGATTTATCTGCCAATTCTGTCCCTCTCAAGAGATCATGCTGATGCTTTACATTGAGTTGTAACTGTTGGCATGCAGGACACATTCTAATCATATACCTATTCATTTTTCAATATTAGAACCATGTGATTCTGAACTCAGAACCTCGTCATGACCCCTCTCTATCCAATCATCCAGCACCCTCAGGTAAAGAAGAACACAGGAACATTCCTGGGAGCCCAAGGAGTGGCCTTATATTGGAGTGCAGGAACTTGCTGTATTTTAAGTTCAGTTTGCTAGTTAGCAATTCATGGTTTTGCCATAGCCATTGCCCCAATAGTAGTTTCTCCAAGTAATTCATCCCTGGGTTTAACAGGCTTCACCCAGTCCATCAAATCCACTATAAATCAAGGTGTTATCATTTTCTTAATGGCTTCATCACAAAACCCATTGCTGGGGATGTATCTCAATGGTAGAGTGCTTGCCCAGTATGTCACAAGCTCAAGTACACAACTGTTGGCCATATAGAACTCCAAAGTCATGCTGTGTGGTTATGTGTATTCTCTTTTCTAGATTAGTAACCTGTTCCACTACATATGCACATTCATGTCTTTCCAACATAGCTCAATGACAACAGCCAGAAGTACCCCCAAGTGAGGTATTTGTGTTCTCAAGATCCAGAATCACATCTTTTAAAGTGGGTATAGGTTAAAGCCATAATTCTATTCCAATAGGCAACATTTTGTGTTCTTCTTATCCACTGAATTCCAAAGAATGTAATATAGCTTGTCAGCCATTAAATATTTTCATTTCATTTTCCATTCTCTGCATTGTGTATGCCATTATGTCCACCTCTCCAGTAATTAGGAATTCATTGATGTGAAGATGGACTTACCTGTTGGAGACTAGTATTATGCCCAGCAAGTCTTACAGAATGCTCTGCCATTACCAGACAGTTTCATAACTGTCTGGTAATACCATAAATGTGTATTGCAAACTTTTCCAATTAAAGGTAAAGTGAGGCTAGCTATCCTTTGTTATTGAGATGAAGAAAATGCACTTGCCAAACCAATAACCTTATGGTCTGAGTGAGCTGGTTCTCAACTATGATCCTGTTCCTGCAATTAACAAAATTCCAGAGCCAAAGAGCAATCCATCCTTTCTAACTTGTAGATATATTTGCTAAAATCCAGCAAGTTTATCTTTCTTCAATTTGGATTAAGGAATTTTAAGCCAGTTAATTCCCAGGCAGAGAGAAGAACATGCATTTCAAAGTTTTCTCTTACTATTTGAGTCTTTACTATATAAACCACATGAAATTGCTGGTTTTGTACATTTAAAAAAGTGAATATTGTCAGTTACACATGGTTCAACCATGTTCACAACATAGGAGGCCAACATGCAGATATGTATTACAATGAGCAAGTTCCTGAAAAAAAAGTATGGCTTAAGATGATGGGTCTTGGTCCTGGTCCCAAGTTGTTTTTTGGAATTTTTTTGGTCAATACTGGGGTTTGAACTCAGGGCCTCGCATTTGGTAGGCTGGCACTCTACCACTTGTGCCGTGTTCCCAGTCCTTTCTTTTTTGCTTTAGTTATTTATAGATAGTACCTTGTGCTTTTTGGCTGGGCTGTTCTCCTACCAACCAACCTCCTACTATGCCTCCTATGTAGCTGGGATTATACCATGCCTGGTTGGTTTGTTGAGATGGGGGTAGGTCTCACTAACTTTTTGTCCAGGCTGGCCTCAAACTGCAATCTTCCTAGTCTCCATCCCCCACAAGTAGCTGGGATTACAGGCACACATCACCAAATTTTAAATGCTTTAGATATTTCTTTCAAAAAAGTGCTGGAAAGAGCAATTTTTAAAAAGGAAATATAGTTGCCATAAACTACTTAAAATCATAAGTAGATTTCTCATCATTTCTTTATTCTATGGATAGTTTAGGTTAGTTATTATGTTTATTAAATATGTTATTTGGCATTTGAAAATGGTTGGAAGTTACACCGTTTGGAAATGGTTAGAAGTTACATACACAAATATTGGTGCAAATTGGCTCACCTGCATATTTTCTCCTCACTAGAACAGTAACTTTAATAACTTGGGCTTTGTATGCCTTTAATTTGGGCATGCACCCATCATTCCTACTGCTCCCTATAACAGTTTTTTACATATGAAACTCCCATAAGCTTCATATCACCATGGAGTCAATAGATCAACACTTCACATATTCAGTACCTGAATGGTCCATGAAGGCATTTGAATGTGAAATTCCTGCTATTTATAATGACTCACAAATGATGTGGGAACTATACACTTGATTGATGTGCTGGTGTCATTTACTCAGCTGAGAAAAATACAAAGAGGAGCTTTTCTTCAACCAGCAAGTCCTCTACTGCATTGAAAACGGATTCTACTTGAAATCCCTCTGTTTTGTGTTGGACTTTTTAGAAACAACTATTACATGAAGTAAAGTACTTGGGAAATTTATCAAGGGGAAAAAAGTGAGAATGAAAATTAACATGATGTTGAAAGATTCAAAGATGAAAGCACTTAGAAAACAAGTATTCTTATAATGAAATACAAGGGAATTGAGGCTTCAGAAGGAATAGTTTGAAAAATGCATATATGTGTGTACATGTGTATGTATTTAATGGGGAAAAATATAACATTGCCGTTAGCCTGTTCATCATAGAAATTAGCAACTTTTGCATGTGATTATCAAATTCATAAAGGTTGTGCCATTTCTTCAGACATTAACACTGGTAAGGTCAGGGCTAAAGTTGTTTAGCCAGATGAGTCTAGGCATACAGGAAACATGGAAGACGTCATTCATTGTGAGATCAGAACTAGAGAGCTAGATAGAGTGCTCATATTATTTTGGGTTTATCAAAGGCACAAAGTGGTTTTTCTTCTGAGCTGCAAAAAATAAGCCTGATGTATACACTTATTCTAAGGGAGGCAGGGTGAAATGTAAGTTTTCCTCCCACAATGAGCAGGGCTTCAGAGTTAGGTAAATGTGACTTTGTCCCCCAGCTCTTTTCCTTCAAACTGCTGGTGCTCAGCAGTCTGATTAGCCCCTGTTCTTCCCAGAACACTACAGCTGGCCTACCTTTCTCGGCCTCTACCCTGATTCTGTGTGGTTCTGTGTGGCTCTGTGTGGCTCTGTGACCGAGTGCTGGAAAAGAAATAATGTGTGTCATTTGCAGACCCAGCCTGTCCAAATCTTCCGTGTGTAATTATCTATGGTCTTTCCCAATCTGCTTCCTATGAAGAAGAGACTCTGAGGACCCAAAAGATGATGAAGCCACAAGAGAAAAGGAAGCTACCCTAGATAACTGCATGAATCAGAACTCCGTCACCCTGTTCTCACTAACCTGCATGTGATTGGATGTGATCAAGAAAGAAAAATTTAAATCCCAGATATATTGGGGTTGTTATAGCTATTGACCTATACTAACAAACACACTGCATGTCAGGTTAAAGTTACTAGTCATATCCATTAGCAAACCGAGAGCCATGTATTTAGTGTGGGCATTTTGCTATGATATTCAATAAGAAAATGTTTGTACAGTACTGAACACACAGCTTGCCACACAGTGAATGATCATTATCTACTAAAAAGGTTCTAGATGTGTGTTAGCTATTATAACATTAGATGAATTAGAAAAAATAAAGCAATGTCACTTCTCTATGCTTTGTTACATGCAGAATCCAGTCCTCACATTTAGGCAGAACTAACACCTTACATACTTTATATACTGATTAAGTACTTCTTCAAAGATCTGGAATCCTACAGGGCTGGGATTAATATGGAACTGGGTAAGTCACCATTACAACAGCTGCTTGAACCACCCAAGTGTACTCAGTTGGCTCTCCAAATTGGAAACTCTGAGAAATCACTATTTGGCATTATATCCCCAAGCACAGAAACTCCCATAAGCTTCATATCACCATGGAGTCAATAGATCAGCAGCTTACCAAGAGACACTGCACCAACTGAAAAGGATGCTGCTTCTGCTGTCATCATCAATTACAGTGTATTAAGGTCCCACAGGGTGCAGTACTTAATAAATGACCCTGCTTAATAGATGGTAACTAATTACAACTAGAAATCCCCATCCACCCAAGGCAGGTATGCAATATGCCAGGTAGGGAAGAGTGAATTTCTGATTCAGATCTCTCACATACTTCTGTGTCTCCTCCAGGTAGGGTATGGAGGCAAAAGAAGTTTTTGGCTTCTTTGAAGTTTGCACTATTCTAATTCCTAAGTTGGGCACCTACACACCTTGATTCTGTACTAGAACCTTTTAATCACTGGGCTCTAAAGTCATCTTTTAGTGATTATAAGTGAATCAAATTCCTAAAACAAGAGAGTAGGTCATATTCTAACTTGAGCTGGCTCTCAGTTTGATTTTACCTGGCCTCTCAGGTAACGTTGGACAGATCACTGTGGCTGAAGCGCAAAACACAGATGAATACATGTTACTTTGGCACAGGGCTTTACTCATTATAGTATAAAACATAAAAGAGGGTATGTAAGTGGGGGAAAGCACTGTTGGGGTGACATAATTTTTGAGAACTTGATAAGAGCTAGGAATCCTCTCTACAGAAAAAGACACATATGAAAATTGCATAACATTTCAACAAGTTTACAGGCCCTCCCATCTTCACCTATAACTCTGTAACACTTGAGAATCTGAAAGCAGATGCTCCCCCAGAGTTTCTAGTTCCATTAGTCTGGGGAGATGGGACCTGAGGATTTGCATTTCTCAGTGATGCTCATGCTGCTGTATCTGGTAACCACTCCTTGAGAACAGCCATCCAGGAACCTGTGAGCCAGGTTTTTCATTTGCTTCAAGGAGCTCACTTCAGAGGATTTCAAATGCTGGGAGCATGGATCCATCAATAAGTGATATGGAAGAAGATAAAAGATGCTGGCTTTCACCAACACTGAGCTCTGATCTATGACCTTCAGTGAACACTCACTGAAGCAGGTGAGCATTCACTGGAACAGGTGAAATCCTCCTTGTATTTGCCTCTGATTCCTCTTTTCTGTTTTCTTCTTGTTGCCCTCCACCTTTCTTTGTCCCCTTCTGACCCATGGCCTCAATACTTATGCATCATTTTCCTTCCCCATCTGTCTCTGTGTGTGCATATGCGTAGGCATTTGGATGACTGAGTCTGCCTCTCTTACTGTCGTTTCCCTCTGCATACTATTATAATAAGAAATTGTACTCACATTTTACAATTTGTTGTAGCTATTCAATTAAGTTTTATGACTCATTCTTAATTTTGAAGCAGGTAAATTGAATATTTTATGTTTTTCTCCAATGACAAAATAGTAAAGCCTCATGATATTTTTCCTAGGACAATTCACATCTTGGTTTATGAAGGAAAATATTCCCATCTTTCTCCATACAAGCACTATCTAACAAAACTTTTTGTGGTGGCAGAAATGTTTTGATTCTATACTTTTCAACTCATTAACTACTGGCCATACATAGCTAAAGTACTTAAAATACAGCCGTGTCCTAAGTGATTTTAAATTTAAATAACCAAATATGTCTACTGGCTACAATAGTGAATAATAGAGCTCTGTATTATTGACTTTGAACATTATTTAAAGTGTCTATAGTGAAGTTGCCTTTTTAAATTTCTCCAGCTATGCCAGGTCACCTCAACAACAAAATAGAAATGCATCCATTTCCCTAACTCTCTTATGAATCTGATGTCACAACTGTATAAGGACTTGTGGTTTTTAACATACAAATAATGATATAATTGTAAATAAAGTCAGGTCAAATAGTGAAGAGATTTTTTCTACTGGTAACCTAGGAGGTAAAAACCTCTCCATGGAATAACATAACCATCTATGTGTATCAGTTGGAACAGCTCTGCCTGCTCCACTTGAACAGGGACTGGGAAGCAGCATCACAAAGACCCAGTCATTCATTAGTAGACATGGCCAATCACTCCATACACTATTGGTCACTAACCCAGCAGCAATTCTTATTGTAGTCTCTAGATAAATTATCTCGACTAATAGTTTGGTGATGACTTGGGCTGTCAAGGGATCTCAGAAATTCTAACTCCTCAAACCAAAATTACTTTAAGCTCACTAGAGTTTCAGGGTACATAAATGCATGCCATGTTGCCACCTTTTGAAGGTAGTATGACAAATTAAGTAAACTAAGAGGGTGTCATAATTTCAATAGGACCTTGGAGTCACTTTTCAATCCCTCATTTTTAAGCCCCTCAGATGGTACAGCCTCAAATTCTTAGTCAAGCATCATTAAATCTTCCTAAATTGGCTTTAAAAATGTAAAAAATTAAGTCTTATTAGAAACTACATTTATTTTAGCATCCCTAGAAATCCATACCACAGAAATGAAAAGCATTACTACATCTTACTATCTTTAATTTTTGTTCAATAATTATGCCCTTATCAACAATTAATACTACAGACCAAAGTTGCCTAGAGGAAATCTGGGTTTCCCCAATTCTTAGCATGACATCTATGTTTATGACTAGAGCCTTGTATGGCTCTTCAGATCTTATCAATCACTTTCATTTATACTGACCTTCAATCTTCACAACACTGGGAAGTGGGTATTATAGCCTCACTTTTACAGATGAAGAAATTTAGGTTCAGAGGATCTAATTGATAGGAAAATGATCCATTGAAATGGACAGATAGGTAGAAAAGAAATCTAAGTCTAATTTGCAGAGAAAGAGGTTTGGGTCAGAGGGTTAGAGAATCATGTCAAACTCTCCACTGTCTTAAACACAATACATAATATACTTTGAGAAACAGAATTGCCATTTCACATTGAATTAACCACATGGAACCCAGCCCAGGCTGTCCCAAGGCAGATTAATGGAAGCAGAAGTTGAGAAAATGCCTTTGAGCCTTTTTAAAGTACATGTTATGATATGTGAGGCTTTTACAAATGTATTTTTTTCTGAATCAAGAATTGGCATATTGCATGAGCTTTATATAATGGCAGGGAACTTTTCTCTGAAACCAGTCAGAAACCGAAACCTCATTAAATGTTTACCATAATCAATCACCTTAATATATCTCATTTCACAAAGTTAATATCCAAGTAGTGTAATAAAAAGCAAGTCTGTGCAAAGAGCTTGCCAAACTCAGTTTAAACCTGTTAAACATATTTACTTACCCCAGAACTGACCTGTTTTGAACACTAAGCCCACATTTTCAGGGACAGATTACAAACTCAGTTTAAACCTGTTAAACATATTTACTTACCCCAGAACTGACCTGTTTTGAACACTAAGCCCACATTTTCAGGGACAGATTAAGAAATAGATCCCAGACTGAATTTAGAAGCCCCCTTTCCCTTTAAATTAAATCTGTATGAGGAGCATAGAAATCTTACAGTCTTTATTTGAAGTTCAAACATGAAGTGATATTGTGTTGAATACTTTTGGGGTAACTATGGCAACAATGATTATCACCACATACTACCAACGAAAATACCACCTGCATCCACATCTATTCTAAACCCTTAATTAAAAAGAAAAGCCCAGTTCAAATTTCCAGTTGGTAAATTTAGGAGAAAACTTAAAAAAACATTGGGAAATCTATTTAGGTTTTGCTTCTGTGTTTGGTTCATAGAGATTTTTCTTTCTTTCTTTCAGGACAACTTCAGTCTGACTCTCTCTTCCTGCCCACACCAGAACCACCCACACTGTTAAGTTTCTGGAGAAACAGAGGTTTCAACATTTCCTTTTCTGAGGAGTTAATCAGTAATGAGAGCAGCAAAGACAATACTCCTTTCAAACAATTATCAATGTGCACGAGAATTTTAGATCTGTTTTTAGTTTCTCTGTAAGAAGGAAGAAGAAAGGACAGAGGAAAAGAAAAGCAGAAAAAAGACTAAAGAGAACAGAAAATGGTAAGGAAAATGAGCCTAGAATCAAAAAAAGAACAAGTTATTTAAATCTGTGAGGAAGGAGGCAAGGTGGAAAATGTGCACAACCCATGGAAAGCAGAGACAGGTTTCATACAAGCTTAGGGTGTTTTGTTTTGGTTTGGGCATTACTGGGGTTTGAACTCAGGGCCTTGCACTTGTTAGGCAAGTGCTTTACCACTTGAGCCATGCTCCCAACTTCATACAGGCTTAGAAGATTCTATAATTGGCTGCTTGAAAAGACTGGCTTCAGTTCTTTACCCCTCCTTACTTCCGTGCCTTTTGTCCTATTGCTTTGCAGTGCCTACCTCGCGGGACTTTGTACTGTCATGTGATGGTTTGGTCAATAGCACATTAGCAAACATGATGTGAGCAGAAGCTTGACAAGTGCTTGTGCAAGTAGACTTGTTTGCTCCTCTTGCCCTTTTACCACTGCCGAGAGAACATTCCTGAGTTAGCCTGCTGGAGAATGGAAAGACATGGAGTTGAAGCACTCCTGTCTTCACAAGAAGACCATCTTAGATCAGATGCTAGGCAGCATACCCAAAGCTACCAGGGCCAGCCAGTCAGTATCAATAAAGCTTCCTGGTCAACTGACAGGTGACTGCAGACACAGGAGGAAGTCCTCCCTGGATCCACTAAATAAATGTACACTGTTATAAGCCACTTAGGAGGTTTATTTTGCAGCATTACAGTGCCGGTAGATAACCAATATAGATGCATACTCTGTTAATCAAGGAGATTCATTCTACTCCATTATATTAATGCTTTCTACTATAAAATCTTATAAATAGGCATCAAAAGTCCATAGGAAAACTAAAAGATAGTTCTAAAATAAATATAGCAAATGCATTTTTTAAATAATAGGTGCTGTTAACTACCAAAATAAAACCCAGGACATTCTCTAAGTTAAGGTCGATGAAATTCTACAACCAAAGAAAACTTGGAAAGAAGCCATCCTACCTTGTTTTAGGATAAATTGAATTTACATAATTAAATGGACACAAGCAACCTTTATCCATATTCCTACCATTGCACCAACTAACAAACTAAAGAGTTTTCAAATTCTCAGGTGCCCTCTTAATTGCAGTTGAATGGCTATAATAATAAAAGCAGTTTTCTCCAACTGTGGGCTTGAGGGTAAACAGGATAGGTGATCCCTGATGAATCTGTGCTGCCAACTGCAAGAATGGAGGGCAACAGCTGCTATCAACACCACACTCCCTAGCTTACCATAAAAATAACAAATGAATTGTCATTTGAAAACAACAACAAAAAAAAACCACCTTGAAAACCTATGTGGAAGAGGACTGCCTTCACCTCTGTAAATTGTACTGTATAAAGAAAAACATTACTAGAAAGAGGACAATATAAGCAATTAGGATAGAAATGTTTCTTTTCCTATAAAGCCAGAGTTACATTTTCTTTCAAATGAGAAATGCTTCAGGGGAGGTGCTTGGAGGGTCATTTGCAATGGGAGGTCTGTGTACTAAGTGAATGAGACAATGTTCTCTGAATCCAAAATAATGTGTTTAATCAAAGACCCTGTTAGTTATGCAGCTGAGTCAACCAAGTAACATCGTGTTGAAAGCAAAATGGATTCTTGATTGACTGCAGCAATCAGGGAATAGTGGCATATACAATCTTTGAATTGTTTTATTATGACCTTGGAAAACATTTTTGATTGGCAATAACTTGAAAGGAGGAAAAACTGCCATGGGGGAAATCTGAAGGACTTCTAGTTTGGTATTCTGATCCTTGTCCATGGTCCTCAGCAGCTGGAACTCTGCTTCCTCATACCTTCCTTGAGTGGATTGGTCGAGTAAGGAGAAGATAATAATTGAGTTTACAAGGATTGTTGTGCAAGGAGTGGGACGACAGCTCACTACTTCCTTGAAACTTTTACTTCTTCACCAGTTAGTGGTTCCCAGATGCAAGAAAGTTCAAAGATGAGAAAGTCAGAAGAATCCAATGAACAACAATGAAGCATCAAACCTCTTGAGATGTGTTCATCCATCCATTCATCTAGCCATCAAAAAAGTCAGCTCAAATGTTGTGCCTACCATGTATTAAGTGTTCTGGAAACACTGCTGAACAAAGTCCCTTTTTGCCCTCCCTAGAAGATGTTTGTCTCATAAAAGATATGCATATATGTCCTTAAAATATAGCACTGGGGTGCCACAGGGGAAAATGTAGAAATGCTACAGGGGTGTTGAGGAAGGAGCAACTAAATCTACCTGAAGAGAGGAGTTGGAGAGGCTTTATGGTGAAGAGGTTGGGACCCTTTTTAAAGAGTCCATAAGAAACACTGAGTAAGATGATGAAAAGTACACATCACAAGGACAGAGTAAGTGGGCCTTATCTCAACAGTCTAACCAACAAACTCATATTGTCCTTGAACCTCCACTAATAGGATCTAAAATCCCAAGTTTAGTTTAGTTTAGTGTAGTACTATGGATACAGGTGAATTAAGACAAAAGTCCAAATGGCTTAGATGAATAATTACAATTATTACATGGGCTTGGAATGGTTGTGGAACATCTATTCAATTCCAGAAACTGCTAAGCAAGATATCTTGTTTGTTTAAAAGCAGGCCAAAGTCTTGGTTATATTTCCTTCAATTTATGTGAAATCTCTGAAATTTATAATGATAGATTTGGCAACCTTTCTGGATCTACTTAAACAATGAAATTCACTTTGGATTTTAGTTTTGCTCTCTAAAAATAAGATCATGCTTTAATTTGAAAAAAATATATGTTAGTAAAGAAAACAAAACAAGACATGTTCTGTTCACTAAAATTGCCACTTCAAGGATGTTATACCAAGAGATCTAATCGGGCAGACTTTTAACTCAAAATATTTTGCTTTTCCCATGTGAACAGACTTTATTTCCTTTTTTTGTCCTTGAGAAGAAAGGCCAAGGAAACTTGCCACTGGCTAAGGAGAAGGGAAACAAACACAGTGCATTTTCTCAAATGAGTTCCTTGAATTTATGGATTGATTGCATTAGAGGGCCAGGGAAGTACATTTTGTCATTACCACCTGACTTCTGCTTCTTCACTTTGTAGAGAGTAAATTCAAGGCTGACGATTGAAAAGAAGCCAATGCAACATTTTCAAACATTTCCAAAACTTACTTTGGAGCATAAACAAATTTAAGCCAAGGAAAAAATAAGAAGCCATGTTTTATGGACCAGAGATGGTAATTTATAGTGTTTACTGGATTTCTCTGCTTTGAAGTTCAAAATGAAGGTACAACTTATGGATCTCATTTAATCCTTTGAATAGCACCCTATGATAGGAATTATCACTATTTTATAAATGAGGAAATCGAGACTCAGAAAGGTTTAGGTGAAGGATGTAAGTGAAATAGCTAAGACTGGACCATAGGACGATAAGACTTCAAAAACCACTCTTTTTTCACCACATTACCTACGATTAAGCCATTTTCTGTTTGATTTGACTATGAAAACACTACATTCTGTTGATGTGGTACATTCTGTTACATTATGTTTTATGCAACTAGTCCATAGATAGCTGAACTTGGAGGTTGATAAAGCTAACAAAACACAAATGGAGGTTATTTTATTATTCACTACTGTTTAAAGAAGGAAATAATACCAAAGAGAAAAAAAATAGAACAAGTTCATTCTTTCCTTTCAATCAACTATCAGAGCAAGGAAAGAAAATATTAAACCAAAATGAATTTTCCCTCTTTCTCCTGGAAAGAATGTTTGGGTCAGAATTGTAATTTATAAAGGGCCAGACATGGTGGTACACATCTATAATCCCAGCTACTCAGGAGGTGAAGGTAAGAGGATGACAGTTAGAAACCAGCCTGGGCAAAAATTGGCAAGACCCTATCTTAAAAAACATGCCAGGTGTGGTGATTCACTCCTGTAAATCCAGCTACTTGAGAGGCAGAGGTAAGAAAATAGCAGTCCAATCCTGGACAGCACAAAAGCATAAGACCCTACTTCAAAAACAAATTAAAAGCAAAAAAGGTTAGGGGAATGGTACTTGCATCAAGCCATGAGTTCAGTCAGTCCCCAGTACACTACCACCAAAAAGACCCCACTTCACAGAATTCTTTCATATACATTATAATATTTGATCTTCACATCTACTCTATGAGGTGGAATTTAATAACATTTAATAATGTTCCCACTTGACAGATTGGGACACTGAGTTCCAAGTACATAAGCAAGTTGCTGAAGCACATAAGTCATGATTGACACAGTATTCAGTGAGAAGCTTTCCAATCTCAAGTCTTTCCTTACAACAAAAAACATACTGCTTCTCCCTCCTACTTTGAGCCAAAGGGGAACAACTACTTCAAAACAGATAAGAAAAATGAAAACCATGAAACTTGTAAGACAAATTACCTATGAGCTAAGGTCAGCTCATGCCCCAAAACATTGGCATCAAATTAGCATTCAAGGTGATTTTTAAAAGATAAACCTTCTGTTGCAGCCTAGGTATAAAGTCACAGTTAAGAATAACGAATCTTGGGTTAATAGTCAAGTGAAAAAAATACTTCTTTGCATCTCAGATTCTATTTTAAACTCCTCTCAAAAACCCATCTTCTGCTTCTACATTGTTTGGTATTAGATTTAATACAATACTGGATATGTAGTAGATATGTTTCTGCTGAGAGTTCTTACTCTAAAAGGACCTACATATGAATTTCATTATATTTAGGCAAGCATGGATCTATACTATTAGGCAAAATTCCTAATGTTTAGAATTATATAGCACCATAACAAAATGAGAGTGATAATACCTAGGGTATATCAAATGACTCTTACCACAGTAATGCTGGGTGAAAACTTCCATCTTAGTAATGTCCAAAATCCAGCTTTATTTTGTCTTGTCCATGAGTTTATGGGTAGGCTGCAGTTCAACTAATCTTGACTAGGCTTGGATAAGCTCAGCTGAACTCCAGGCTTCAAGTTAAAGTGTATATTGTATGTCTTCAACATTCTGGGCCCAGAGGGCAGAATTAGAAGAGACCAAGCTAAACCATGTGAGTACATGTAAACCTGCTCATCTATTGACAAATATTGCATTGTCCAAAGCAAAACACATGGCTGAACTTTACACCAATGGAGTGAGGAAATAAAATCACACAGCAAGTGCATGGATGTATAATTGTATTACAAGGAGGGAGTGAAGAGTTAGAAAAATTAATTCCATCTATAAAATAAGAAGTTTTCGTAGGTCAAAGTTACATTAAACCAAAGTCATGTTTCAAAAATAACATTAGCTGGCTGTGGTGGTGAACAACTATAATCCCAGCACTTGTAGGGTGGAGGCAGGAAGATTACGAGTTCGAGGACAGCCTGGGCTACACAGAGAGACCCTGTCTCAAACAAAAAACATGAAGTATTTCAAAGTTTGTCAGAATGTTGGTGTGGAATGTAAAAAAAATTACTCAGAAATCAGGATATTAAGAAATAGGGG
The DNA here is from genome assembly GCF_047511655.1 of Castor canadensis. Classification (NCBI taxonomy): domain Eukaryota; kingdom Metazoa; phylum Chordata; class Mammalia; order Rodentia; family Castoridae; genus Castor; species Castor canadensis. The sequence continues at coordinate 122,400,820 of NC_133405.1, read as the reverse complement.
TCTGAAAAGACCAATACTGCATGTTGCCCTTCATATGCAGAATCTAGACCTTAAAAACATGATGTGAACATAAAAGAGAGACTGTCTTGGGGGAAAACCAGTGAGAGTGTGAAGGGAAAGCATGAGGAGGGGTGAATATGATTAAAATACTTTATATGCATGTATGAAATTAGAATGAAACCCGCTAAAATTATAAAAAGGGTTAGGGCAAATAAGAAAGTAATAGCGGGGGTGAATTTAATCAAAGCAAGTATATACATGTATGGACATATGAAAATGAAACCTCTTTAAATAATTAATATAAATAGGTCAAATTGGGTGTGAGCAAGAACATAAAACATTGCAGGGGGCAATTATTTAAAACTAGAAGGATGAACTACTCAGAATTCTTTGCAAGTCTGAATTCTCAATCCACTTGAAAGAAACAAATAGAAATGGCAAATGATGGCTTCAGCTTAAGCTAGAAAAACAATTTGGAACTCAAACAAGTCCTCAGCCTCGTAGCCTACACAAAGAATCATGTGTGTGTGTTCATAAAACAAAATAGGTATAAAAATAGGGTTCTAAAAGAACTTGAGAACCATGATGAAAAGTTTCGCCTTGACCCAAGATAATGGGGAATTACTCAAGTCCCTTTTATTTTGCATTTGGTGACTTCAATGCCATTTGCATCTTATGACTCAAGTCAATGTTACCCCAGGGAGTAAGTGCCAACCATGTTTATTTCATTCTTGTTGTCTGTACCTAATAGGGCTTTCAGCACACAGGGAAGATAGCAGTCAGTCACATGCACAAACAAAATGTGTTGGGTCATGTTAAAATGGATGGTAGGAGCAAAATGATGTCTCATATGGTATATGCCCTGTTTCTTGAGGTTCTACTTCAGAGAAAAGGAATTTAACTTTGCCTTTTTTTAACTTTCTTTTTTTCTGACCTAACTTTGCCTGTCTTCATATCCTTTCTCATCACACTATTTCTTGCTGTGTTCAGGCCTGTGTATATAATTCAGAAAACTTCCAGAGACAACTACCAAGCATTCCATTGTTCCTGTCTACCTGGATGCTATATTAACACACACAATATGAATGATAAAGGATAGGATAGCAAGTACATGTGGCTGGATGGCGCGCTTGCTCTCTCTCTCTCTCTCTCTCCCTCTCTCTCTCCCTTCCTTCCTCCTTCCTTCCCTCTGATGACTCTGTTTTCTCCTAAATGTCGTGATAAAACTAACCTCTAACTTTTTCCTTCCCTGAAACTGTGATAAATGTATGGATGGAAGCCAGCTTGCTGAGGTTTATCCCTAGTGAAATGGATTTTTGATACACAGAGCAAAACTAGGAAGGATAGGCCAAGGAAAGTATCTACTCAATGTATGGCTGAAAAGCTCAGAAAAGCTTTCACCTTCTAACTACATGTAGATTTGAGTACTTATTCATTCATTCAATATATTCATTAAATGCCTACAATGAGCCAGGCATGATGCTAGGATCTGTAAACAAATTAAAAACCAAAACAGACACCTTTGTGGCTATATTAACAAGAGTATTGGGTATAGTGGAAAAATAATGGACTTTGAGCCAAAAAGAGCAGTGATGTCCCAAATACTACCCAAGTGAGCTTAAGCTGATCATATTACCTCTGTGGTACTCTATTTCTTTAGTCTATAAGATGTAGATGATGGTATGTATTGTACGTTCCTACCAGTAAAAACTGTATCGTCATTTTTGTGTGAGCACAGTACAAATGCCTTGCATCAGTATTACTTGAGTTTTGAACAACAGCAGAATGCCATAGGGAGATCACTTTGATGTAAAGACTACAGTATCAATCATTACTGCTATGTAACAAGAAGCCATAAAAATCTCAGTAGAACAGAATAACCATTTATTGTTATTCTTGTGGATCTATAGGTCAGCGAGGGTAGCTTTACTCCAAGCTATAGGTCAGCTAGGATGACTCTGCTCCATGTATCTCTTATCCTACAGGGACCAGTGAGCTACTGGGAAGAAGTTGTTTTCAAGGAAGCAGCAGAAACACAGAAAAGATAAACAGAAATGTGAAGGCTTCTTAGGTCTAGGTTCAGACCTGGTACACTGTCATTTCTACCTACATTGGTCAAAGAAAATCATTTGTCCAAGCCTAACACTAGTGAGGAGGAGGAATATATGCCCACAGTAGCAGGGAGGAGGGAAAATATTTGCTAAATAGTAATTTAAGTCATCTCAACTCTCCTTTTCTCTTGTTAAGACTTTTCTAAGAGCAATTTTGGGTAGGATATACGATATCAACAACATGCCATGTTTCCAGAATCGCACAATAGCTCTATAGCATATGCTCATTAAATAACTCAACAGCCATTACCAAAGTCCTTTTCCTCTTTTCCCTTGAAACCTCCATTTGAGAGGCAGGAAAACCCAGAATTTCCTTTCTACGCCTACTTTGCCCGAAGAGTAAGCATGTGCCCCAGTTTGGTTCAATGAAACTAATTCAGAAGTCTAACAAAGGCTTTTAAGCCTTTGTTCCCTTTAGAAAGGTGGAATATGAGAAAAATGCTGACTGGCATTACCATTTTCCCTGTCACAGTATGAATGTACAAGTGATGCCATTTTATGGCTGTAAGGTGACACACATGAGTACAGAAAGCCAACATTCTTAGGACTAGATCCCTGGTGACATTCATTGGGCATCTTAACAAGTACATAACATAAAACTTTGTTTGCTAAAGTCACTTTTGTATTATTTGAAATGAATGTATCCTACACAGGCTTTCAATTTTGTACTGGAATGAAACCTAAACTTTCCTCCTTGGTGTTTTGTTTTCTTACTCACTTAGTCCCCACCTGCCTACCCACCCTTTGCAAACATGCATCCTCAACTTGAACAAGACTGCTTTCTTCATGTCTTTGTTCCTGGAATACCATATTTTTTCCCATTTGCTAATCCAATTATAATCCATCCTTAAACACCCAGCTCATATCCAACTGTCTCCATGAAGTTCAACCCATGATAAGAGTCTTCCGTTTTCTCAACCCTACTCTAGCATGAACCCAATTTAGCTTTTATGTTCTCAAAACTGCTTTGAAAACTTACTGTCCCTTGATAGAGACTGTGAGCATTTCTAATGGACAGACCCTTCATGGCTCTAAGTAGTGCAGGTCTTAGCACAATATAACAAATGTTTTTGATTATAATAAGACATGGTCTGTAATTTACAAATAGGCTGGTATTGAGGTAACTTTTGGTTAGTCAGTTTTCTTGAAGTTAGGAAGTATTTTCCATAGAAAATCCAAGAAATGTGATTTCCTAAGATGTACAATAAAAGACATCTCCTTATTGACCTAGGCCAGCCTTGGTCAATATTCATCCACTCTTCCATTCATCTAACAAATATGCCAAAGAGCATTTAGTTTGATGAGCTATTGTCAACATATTTCCCTTCCCTACTACTTTCCAGGACACCAGCATTCATCTGCCACTCTAACTTCTGCTTTGACTTCCTGTCTGCCCTGGATATTCCATATTGTCAAAGAGATTTACACACACACACACAACTACAGAACCTGGTTTTCCAGACAGTGATCTCAATTACACATCTGAAGAAAAAGTAATCTGATCATGCTAATTTACACCAGCTATGAATCACTGAGAGCCCCTAAAGGTGTCACATGCTCCTGGATTTTTTTTTGTTCATGTAAACTAATCTTTCAAGTCTAAAATTTCATTCCAAACACAAGTTTAAAAAGCTCACAATGTGGAAGAAGTTATTAGGTAGTAGGTAAGTTATCTTTCCTCTGAACCCAGTTGCAAGTCAAACACCTTTTCTTCCTCCATTGTTGAGCCCAAAGAAGCTTTTTTAAAACAACTTTGTTGAGATATGGTTAACATACAATAACCTACACATATTCAAAAAGTATAATTTGATAAAGCCTGACATTTGTATATACTCATGAAAGCAACAACACAATTCAGAGAATAAATTTTTCCATCACCTCTAAAAGTTTCCTTGTGTCTCTTTGTGATCCACTGATTTGTTTTCTGTCACTATAGTCTAGCTTGCATTTCCAGGGCTTTGTTGTTTTTTTTTTTTTTTTTTTTTTTGCAGTACTGGGGCTTGAACTCAGGACTTATACCACCTTGAGCCACTCTATCAGCCCTTTTTGTGAAGGGTGTTTTCGAGATAGGGTCTTGAGAACTATTTGCCTAAGCTGGCTTTGAACCATGATCCTCCTGATCTCTGCCTCCTGAGTCGCTAGGATTACAGGCGTGAGCCACTGGCACCCAGCCTTCCTAGTTTTTTATATAAATGGAATCATACTGTGTAGGGAGATGGAAGGATATAGATATAGTTTTGGATTCTCTTAATCATCATAATATTTACCATGTTTCTGAATGTATCAAAAGACTAGTATTCCATCATGTAGATATGCTATAATTTCTCTTACCCTTCCACTTACTGAATAGGTGTTTGGGTTTTTACCAGTTTGGGACTATTACAAATAAAGTTGCTGTGTGATGAAAGGACGTTACAGATGACACAAACAAGTGGAACAAGATTCCATTTTTCACGGGTTGGAAAAATATTGTTAATATGTCTATACTACCCAAACCAGTCTATAGACTTAATGCAATCTCTATCAAAATCACATGTTGTACTTCACAGAAGTATAAAAACAATCCTGAAAGACCCCTAAAATAGCCAAAGCAATCTTGGCAGTACTTGAGTTTGAACTCCGAACCTCATGCTTGCTAGACAAGTGCTATACCACCTGTGCCATACTCTAGCCCACCAAAGCAATCTTGACCAAAAAAAAGAAAAAGAAAAGCAGGAGACATTATACTAACAGATTTGAAAATATACTGGGCTGGTGGAGTGGCTCAAATGGTAGAGCACCTGCCTATCAAGCCTGAGGCCCTGAGTTCAAACCCCAGCACCACAAAAAAAAAGAAAAGAAAATATATTTCAATTCAACAGTACCTATAATAATCACAACAGCATGGTACTATCATAAAAACCAACACACCAATGAAATATGGTAGAAATCCCCAAAATAGGTTTTTAGTAAAAGTTCCAAGGCTACACAATGGGAGGACAGATTCATCAATAAATGTTAGGAAAAATGGGCTCTTACCACATCTCTTATACAAGAACCAACTCAAGCCAAATATGGTGACACATAACTACAATCACAAGACTCAGGAGGCTGAAGCAGGAGAATTACAAGTTCAAGGCCAACCTGGGCTATATTTATATAACTTTATACATTTATTTTGGTTTTTTGAGACCAAAAGAAAGAACCAATTCAAAATGGACTAACGGCTTAAATATAATACCCAAAAGAGTCAAAGTTTAAGGAAGAAACATATGGAACAAGCCTCTTGACATTGGCCTGGGCAATGATTTTTCAGCTATGACCCCAAAAGGACAGGCAACAAAAGCAAAAATTGACAAATGGGGTTGCATCAAGCTAAAAAGCTCTACACAACAAAGGAAACAATTAACAGAGTGAAATTACAACCGACTGATTAGGAGAAAACATTTGTGAATCCCTCATCAGATAAGGGACTAATATCCAAAATATACAAGGAACACAAACTACTCAATACTAAGAATAACCTTATTAAAATAGGCAAAGGGCCAGGTGCAATGGCTCAAGTTTATAATCCGACTCAGGAGTAGAAATCGGGAGGATCACAGTTTGAGGCCAGCTTGGGCAAAAAGTTTGTGAGATCCCATCTCAACCAAGGGCTTGGGGTGATGGTTCATACTTGTCATCCCAGTTATGCAAGGAAGAACAAATAGGAGGATCACAGTCCAGGCCAGCCCAGGCTTAAAGCAAGACCTTATTCCAAAAGTAACTAATGCAAAAAAAGACTGACATAGTGACTCAAGTGATAGAGCATCTGCCTAGAAAAAAATAAGAGGCAAAATATGTAAATAGACACTTCTGAAACGGCAACACATAGACAACACATAAATGCCCACAGGTACATGAAAAAATGTTCAATATCTCTAATCAAAGAAATCCAAATTAAACCCTAGTACTGTCAGAACACACAATCTCACAGATATTAGATTATCTATTGCCAAAAAGATGAATGCTAACAAGTGTTGGTGAGGATGTAGTGGAAGTGGAACCGTTGTATTCTGTTGGTAATATTATAATTTAGTACAACCACTTTGGAAAACAGCAGAGAAGTTCCTAAAAAAAAAACTAAATATAGAACTACCACAATCTAGAAATCATACTATTTCTGGGTTTATCTTCAGGATGTTGAAAAGATATTTGTACCCCCACATTCATTGTAGCATTATTTCCAATAGCCTAGAAATGGAAAAGACATGCCCATACACAGGTGAATGGATAATGAAAATGTGGTATACAAACACAATGGAATATTATTCAGCCTTTAAAAATCAGGAAATCCTGCCATTTGTACCAACACATATGAAACTACATAAATATTAGGCTAAGTGAAACAGGCAAAGAACAGAAAGACAAATACAACATGTTCTCACTTGTATGTACAAAGTACAAAATTTGAGCTCATAGAAGGAAAATGTAGAAGGGTGGTTACCAAAGAGTGTGGCAAAGAGTACAAAGTTTCAGTTAGATGGAAAGAATACGTTCTTATGATCTATTGCACAGCATAATAATTATAGTTAGAAATCACATCTTTTATATGTCAAAATACCTAAAAGAAGTTTGAATGTCCTTACCACAAAGAAATGATGATGAATATTTGAAGTGATGGATATGTTAATTAGCCTGATTAGATCATCTCAAAATGTGTACCAGTAACATCACATTGTACTCCACAAACACATACAATCATCATTTGCCAATTAAAAACTTAAAGTTGCCATGCACATTCATGTACAAGTCTTTACATGGATCTGTGTGTTAATTTCTCTTCGGTAAATATCCAGGAGTAACATGACTGGATCATATGGGAACCTGAAAAATCTTTAAAAACTGAAAAAGGATTTTAAAGATAAACCTTTCTCAGTCATTCCCAAAGGCCCTCAGAGCATCCGAGGTCCTGTAAGGTACAGTGGTGACAAACATTCTGCTTCTGCTTGGGAAATAATTCTTTGTATCTCACATTCTTCGTGTCTTCCATGCAAAGGCATAGAAACTTTGGGTTCCAGACTCTTTTCAAGGATGTTTATATAATACAGAGCCAAGACAAGAGCAAGGCCGGCATGACACCTATGAGTCCACATTTAAAAAGGCACACATTCCAAGAGTTATACAAACGCAAGTGGCTGCCGCCTTAAATGCTGAGCCACAGACACCTCACATTTGCCTCAACCTGGACCTGGATTTATGTGGCAAATAATAGAGCAAAGGGCAGATATGTTTGTTGTTCAGATAATACAGGCAATATCCCCTCCAGGGCAAAGTCTTTAAGAGTTTGGGATTTCCTGTGTTCAGGGTTTCTAAGCTGGAATGTAAATCCACTGTGTGTGTAGCATCCACTAAGGCCCACTTCTGTGTCACCACCATGGGACTTGGAGTAAACTCATACTAACAGCTGTACCGTGAGTAGTGAAGTCCTTTGTTTCTGACTCAGGAGGCTCAGATCTTCTGCCAGTATCCATGAAAATACAGCAGGCTGCTTTGCCAAATTGCAAGCAAGAAGAAACCTTCAGAGTTCTTGACTCCTAGTCCAACAGAGGGATCCCAATCCATTCATTATCTTGGTCTCCAGCTAAGAGAACTTTAGGGTGTGTAGATACCCACTGCATTCTATTGGGCAAAATGCCAATCTGAATTCATTCTAACTGCTGCTCAGTCCATTATTGTACTCATTTATTCATTCAGCAAGCATTATGTTAAACACTGCATAAGGCAGTGATAGAAAATAGATATAATTCCTGCCCTCCTGGATTCACAGCCTGTGGGAAAGAAAGTCATGCAAACAAAAACTGCAGTTTGAGGAGACTACTTCTATAAAAAAGATGAGAAATCAGGGAAGGCTTCACAGAAGAGGTGATATTTGATCAAAGTTTTGAAAGAACTGTAAACCTTCATTGGAACTGAAGACGGGAATGAGGAGAACAGGCACGTAAATGTCATCTATATAAAAAGGTGAAATTCAGAGAATGATGAGAGAATTACTGTGACACAAATGGACTGTGCATGTCGAAGAGGAGAGAATAGAAACAGAGAGTGGCCATTGCAGGGGAGGTAGGGTGCTGGCGGGCAAATTCTGAAAAGGATGAGATGGACCTGGAAGGTCAATCTAAGGAAGTAGGGCTTTAATTAAAATGGATGCTTTGAAGTAGGCTTTGCTTGTTTATTTTGCTTTCTAAGTAGGGAATTTATAGGGTTTGCATTTATCACATTGAATTAGACCATTTGTATCATAAAATTTTTTCTTGCTAGTTTTGAGTTCCTCGTGGGAACAGAGCTGATACTCAAAGTTTTAAAAAGTTAATTGAATTACAGCATCTTAACAAATGAGTTATTCAGCAAATATTAACTTCCCCTCTCAGCTAATCCATATCATGTACCACAGCATATCCTGTTTTTGAACAGTTAAATGAAAAATCAGAATGTTTCTGATATTGTCAAACAAATTATCGTTCCAGGTAGTGTCTTTCAATTTTTCTTTCACTTTCCATTACTTTATTCATGAGATAGCAAATTTTAATCACTTTATGTAAGATACTAATATAGTACTTATCTCTACTCTAAAATAAAATTTTATATTTTTATTAAATACACTTCTTTCAAATTTATAAGGTGCCATGTATTATTCATTGACAAGCTTTGGCTCATACTACAGATTATATATCATTTTTTCATGTGGCATAAGTAGTTATTTAAATTGAAATAAAATTATACTTAACTGAACTCATCTGGTAAATTATTCTATCATTTCAAACTTATTTTCTGGTCACTTCCCCCTGCCAAATGTTATGGATGAGAAATCTTTCATTAAGACACTTATAATAAGAAGCTCACATACCAGTATTTTCTCCTAAAATACTTTCCTGGGCCTAAAAGTTTTGATATGTTAATAGCAGAAAACGCTTGAGAGAAAATTTACAACCAATTCACAAAGAAATGAGAATACAGAGAAGGAGAAGCTGTGGGTTATATTTCTAGATGGGAAAAGCAGCTTAGGAAAAGAGAAGCTAGGGATAGCCATTTACCGTAAGCAAGTCTTAAGTTCTGTATTTCTTAAATTTGAACTCGATAACCCTCAGTAGAAAGCGTATATATATACTTTTTCCCCATCAATAGTGGAAAGATGTTCCATGTATTCAAGTGTATAGTACTGCAGACAAATTACGTATGAGAAGGAATTTTAAGAATGTTGCAAATCAACTTAGTTTCCACCTCTAAGTACAACCTTAACCCAGATGTCTAATTGTCATATGGAAACCAGGTGCGTGTACAGATGAAACCCAATGCTGCTGCTGTTGACAACTCAATTTTAGGAGATTGGGTCCCGGGGGAAGAGAAAAGAAACCCTCGAGTCTTCTCTGAACCACTGCCTCCTAGCCATGTCTCATGGCACCTTTAGTTTCCATTTTCTCATCTGGAACGTAGAAATAATTCATGCCTACATCTTAAGGCAATATAGAGCTCAAATGACACAGTGCAAGGGAAACCAGTTTGGAAATTCAATCTAGCTTTAATTTTGTATTCTCTTTTTTTCTATGCATAAATATTTTCACTAGGCCAAAATTATACGCATATATAACCTCTTAAGCACACACCGAGGGGCTGGTGTGGTGGCATACAACTGTAATTCCAGTACTTGGGATGCTGAGGCAGGAGGATTGCAAGTTCAAGTCCAACCTGGGCTACATAGTGAGTTCTAGGCCAGTCTGGAATATGGAGTCTCAAAACACACACACACACAAAAAAAAACCACTCAGATATAAAAAAATCCCACTAGACATATACCCTCAATCAGATGCAGCATCATTTCCCCTTCCACAGAGTAAAAAGCCTTATCACAAAGCTTATCTTTTGTGCATCTGACCATATTGATTGCACAAACAGATCTACTTTTTTCCTTGAACTGTAGCTTGTTATTTCATTTTGTGAATAGGCCATATTTTATTTATTCTTCTTGACTAGCATTTAAGTGGTTTCCAATATTTTATTAGTATAAGTAGGCCTAAGAGGATCATCTTTCTCCCTCCTTGTATATTGATGAACATATAGGACATGGACCTCATGGTTCAACTTCTAGATAATTAGGGTACAGGTGCTTTCTACTTTTGACTCGAGCTACATGTCGAAGACTCTCCAATTCACATACTTACCAGCAGTGTACATGACAAGACATGTTCCCTCATATTCTCAGTATTATCAGAATTTAAATGTTTGCCATTCTGATGAGGAAACGACATTTCTATAAACTATATTCAAACAAATTTGATACTCTAAAAGAAATGGACAAATTCCTAGATACATATACCTTACCAAGACTGAGTCATGAAAAAACAGAAAACCTGAACAGACCAATCACAAGTCTGGGATGCAAGGATGGCTCAATACATGCAAATCAATAAACATAATACACCACATCAACAAAAAGAAGGAAAAAACCATGTGATTATCTCACTAGATAAAAGCATTCAAAAAATTCAACATTCCTTCATGATAAAAATGCTGAACTAACTAGGAACAGAAGGCAAACACCTCAACATAATAAATGCCATTTATAATAACATTATGCTGAATAGCGAAAATCTGAAAACTTTTTCTATAAGATCTATAACAAGACAAAGATTTTCACTCTCACTATTTTTATTCAACATAGTTCTGGAAGTCCTAACAAGAGCAATTGGCAAAGAAAAAAGAAAGAGTATGCAAATGGAATAGAAGCCAAGTTATCTTATATATAGAAAACCCAAAAATACCCACCAATTCACTACTAGAATAAATGAATTTAGCAAAGTTACAGGATACAAAATCAACATTAAAAATAAGTAGTGTTGCTATAGGCCAATAACAAATTAACTGAAATAGTAATCTCATTTACAATAGCTACAAAAAATAAACTATATAGAAATAAATTTAATTGAAAAGATTAAACAACTCTGCAATGAAAAGTACATAACACTGACAAAAAGATTGAAAAGGACACGAAAAATATAAAGACATCCTATGTTCATGGATTAGAAGACTCAATCTTGTTAGAATACCCACACTACCCAAAGCAATTTACTGATTCAATGCAATCTATCAAAATACCAATGACATTCTTCACAGAACTAGAAATATAGCAAATTCTAAAGGTTAAATGGAGCTACAAAAGACCCAAATAGCTAAAACATCTTGAGGAAATAAAAACAAAGCTGACTTCAAAACATAATACAAAGCTATCATAATCAAAGCAGCACAATAATGGCATAAAAACAGATGAAAACAAATGAAACAGAAGAGTGCCTAGAAGAAAACCCACACATATATAGCCAACTGATTTTCAATAAAGGTGATAAGAATATCCATTGGAGAAAGGACAATCTTTTCAATAAATTATGCTGAGAAAATTGGGTATACACATGCAGAAGAATGAAACTAGACCACAATCTCTTACCCTTTACAAAAATCGAGGCAAAATGGATTAAAAATCTAAATGCAAGACTCAAAACTATTAAGATATTAGGGGAAACATGTCAGGACATTGGAAGGGACAGGGTTATTTTGGAAAAAGACCACCAAAAGCATAGGAAAAAAAAAAACAAAAATAGACAAATGGGATAACATCAAACTAAAAAGCTTCTGCACAGCAAAGGGAAAAAATCAACAGAGTAAAGGGATAACCTATAGAATGAGAGAAGACATCTTCTAACTATACATTTGACAAGAGATTGATATCCAGAATATATAAAGAACTCCAAAAACTCAAATAGTAAAAAAATTATATAAATAAATAACCATAACCTAATTTTTAAAATAGGCACTACATCTAAATATACATTTCTCAAAAAAAAAAAGACAAATGACCAACAGGTATATGAAAAATGCTCAACATTACTAATCATCAGGAAAATGCAAATCAAAGCCACAAAGAGATATCAACTTATCCCAGTAAGAGTGACTATTTTCACAAATACTAAAGAAAATAGGTGCTGGCAAGGATGTAGAGAAAAAGGAACTCTGGCACTCTGTTAATGGGGATATAAATTATTAAAGCCATTATGGAAAGCAGCATGAAGTTTCCTCAAAAACCTAAAATAATAGAAGTTCCATATGATCCAGTAATCTCACTACTGGGCATATATTCAAAGGAAACAAAATTAGTATGAAGAGGCACCTACACTTCATGTTCATTGCAGTACTATTCATAATCACCAGGAAATAAAAAACCTAAGTATCTATCAATCGATAGATAGTGGATAAAGATGTGGTACTTATGCACAACGAAATACTATTCAGCTATAAAATAGATTGAAATCCCATCACTTGAAACAATGTGGATGGAACTGGAGGACATTGTGTGATGTGAAATAAGCTGCTCACAGAAAGAAAAGTATCACATGATCTCACTTATATTTTAAGTTAATATATAATAATGGGGGTTCATTGTGACATTTCCGCATATGGATATAATATACCCCAATTTAATTCATCCCCTTCATTGTTCTCCCTTTCCTCCTCCACCTTCTTTAAATGACTTCAACAGGTTTCAACGTTCCATATTTGTACAAATGTAAAGAGTACATCAACCATATTCACCCTTTACCCTCTTCATTTGCCCTCCCCCTCCTACTAGTACCTTCTCCTTAACATGACCTGTTAATTACTAGAAAGGATGAGTTCCCTTTCACATGATGTATTAGATGTTTGTATTTCTTCTGAGTTGCTGGTACCCAGTCTTGAACATTTTCTTATGTCTCTCCTTTGTTCATATACAGGGGTTCTTTATGTATTTTGTGTACTAATCCTATGTCACATGTTTTAAAATATCTTCTCCACATCTGTGGCTTTTCCTTAAGTTTTGTATGTAATACTTGTCCTTTGACTTGCAAAAGTTTCTACATTAATGCACTTTCCATTTATATATTGTGCTTTTGGTGATTTGTATTTTTAAAAGCCTTTTTCCCATTGTTATAAATATATACTATAATTTTATGAATATTTTAAAGATTTTTAAAAACTTAAACACTTTATCTGGAATTTTGTGAAAAGAATGAGGAAGCAATCTACTTTATATGAAAATCATTTTGCCAACATGATTCATTGAATGACCCATCATATGCTCATTAATTTTTAATGTCACCGCCCACAATGAACATTTCCCACTTGTTTCCATGTTCTCCATTGTGATCCTTACCTATTTCCCTCTCCCAGCACTAACAACATGCTATGCTAATTATCAGAGCTGCACAATAGGTCTTAATGTTTGGTAAATTTCTTTTACAAACATGTGTTTTCTGCATATTTTGCAATTTCATACAGATTTCCAAATGTGTTTGCCCTGTCCCATAAAAATCTCAGTGGGATTTTGGTATTACAATGAATTCATACTTTAATTTGAAGAGAATTGGCAACTTTAACAACATTGAATGTTTCAAATGAGTTATGTAGCTTGCATCTGCATTTATGTCTTCTGTATCCTCTAATAAAGTCTGATAATTTTTTCCTTAAATATTATGCATATATTTGGTTAGATTTATAGTTTTACTATGTTTTCACTTTTGTCCCTATACTGAGTTGGATCTTTTTTGCTTACCTATTTAACTGGTTGCTGCTGCTGTATGGGCACACTTAGTATTTTATACTGAGATCATCACAAGGGACCTAACTGAACTTTTCTTAGCTTTATAGTATAGTTTAATCCTCTTGGAAATTTTTAAAACATTCTGCAAATAATAAAATTTTGCCTTCTTTCCCCCTCAAATCCATGCATTTCTTTTCCCTGTTGTATGATATTGTGAGAACCTTCCCTTTGGTACCTTATTAAGTAGGAGAAGAGGCATCTTGGTCATGTCTCACACCCAGTCTCAATGGGAATACTTAATTGTCGGCATGAATTGTATTTACTAAACCTTTGTGTGCTGGGACTTTACCACTAATGTGTTTTGTAATATATCTCCTCTTTGGCCATATATTGAGACAAATGTACCTATTTTCTTTAAATGTGTGAATACAATGAACTCCAATGATAGCTTTTATAGCATTTGAATATTTTACATTTCTAGTACAAACTCCCAATTCATTTTACAGCTATGCTGTTTTTCCAAACTTTTTTTTGTTTTTGTTTTTACAGCAATGTCCATCAGTGATATTGGCCTGTGACTTTCGGTTAGCCTGATATAACTTTAGTTAGACCCACAGAAAATCAAGTTTATGAATTTTCTTCTATATATATATATTCTATGGCAATTTTTATACAAGTGGGTGTCTGTTCCTTTAAGTTTTGGCTAAAATTTACTCACAATTCTCTGAGTGAGGAAGAAAGGACCTATTTTAAAGCACCATTTTGATATTTTTATTGACTTTTTACTTAACCTTGCTTCTTCTAAGGCCTGTGTGTGTGTCTGTGTGTGTGTGTGTGTGAGATACTTTAGACATCTTCTTGTAAACTGCATGTAACTGTATTTTACATTCCAGACTAAAATTTTTAACTGAGAATCATAGTCCACTTGCATTTTGCAATTACAATAATTGAACTCAATCTGTCACCTATTTCTTTTGTATTTATCATACTTGCCCTTCTTTTTTATTTTCCTACTTTCAATTGTATTGATAATATTTTTTCCTATGTTTTTCCCCTTACTAATTAAAAACCATGGTCTATTTCTTTACTTTTGGGGTTACTTTTAAATATTTGACATGCACAAGTGAATTATGTTTTGACACCAAGTATTAAATAAAGCATTACCTACTCCCTCCTCTACCACAGACAAGAAACTTTAACCATACTTTTTCTTCAAATTCCAGTGGAATTCAAATGTGTATTGCTATTCATTATCAATTCTTTGTCAGATAATGCCTTTCCCCATTCCAGTTTCTATAAATATCACCTGTGATGTTCTCAAGTTTTATTGCAATAGATAGAGGTACAGTTTTTTAATAAATTTTTATTAGGATATATTCATTATACAGGGGGGATTCATAGTGACAATTCTGATTAGACTTATATTATTCATTATTTACATTGCCCCCATTGTCTCTCCCTCTCAACTCCCTCCCCACCCCACTTAAACCAATTGCAAGAGGTTTCTTACTACTGTTTCATATAGGTATATGAAGTCCATCAACCATATACCATCACCTTAATCTCATTCCTTCCCCCTCCCACTAGGCTAATTATAGTTTTTAAATCCTGCTGAGTTTTTCTACCTGAGAATCATGTCCTTCAGTTTTCTCTTCAAATATCGCTCTGTATACAACTTTCTCCTTTCAAAAACCTATTACATATAAGTTAAAAATTTCTCCTAGAATATATCTACTTTATTCTCCACATCTTTATACCTATACTGTATTTTGTCCAGTTGCCAACCTTAATTAAGCAAGTTATACAAGATGCAACTTCCCATAATATCCTCTATTTGGGTAACTTAAGAGTTTACATTTGGCACAATTTCAGATTTTGTGGCCCACACATAAAATTAGTTCCAACACTGGAAAAATCATGTTTAAATCATTTTCAAAAAAGTGAGCACTTATGATTTAATCAACTAGCACAAACTAGGAAACAGTCGTACATGTGGGAGTCTAAAAGGTTCTCTGGAAGTACCCAACCAGTTGTTGAATAGAATACTCCATTATTCAAAATCAAAACTTACATTACATAATCCACCTCTGCCTCTGTCAATCATAGAAGAACATGAATCTGTAAATGCCTCAAAATATAAAGATTAGTCATTACTTGAATACAAATTAGCTCCATGAAAGCTGCATTTTGCAAATCCTCACCCCCTGCTTTTCTTTGTATGTCCTAATCTGTCATCATACGTAGCCTTAACTTTAAGACAACTTCCTTAAACATGAGAATTATGATTTGGCCCATGTCAAAGAAATCATGTCCTAAAAACACTCATCTCAGGAAACAGTTTTAAGAGTTGTATTGTGTGTTGTGATTTTTTGTCTTATACTTCCTTTAAAAGAACAGCAAGACTTAGCACAAATATGGTAATTTGAATATAGTTAAATCCTATAAATCAATGACTAACTTCTGAGCAAAACAAAAAGGAGTCTTGGAGGGAATAAATTGCTTTAAAACAGTTCTCATTGTGAAAACAGTCATATTTTAATTTCATATTTAGGTTTCTTAATAAATCAGATGGTTCTAATAGAATTTTGGCCATATTAAGATAACTACCCTCTTGAATAAGTTTTACAATGTTTATTTTTTAATTTTTATTGTTGTGCTGGGGGCATATTGTGGCATTTAAACGTTCTTACAATACATCATATTTAAATTTACACCCTCCGTCATTCTCCTTTATCCACCCCCCCCATTCCTGGAATAGTTTCAACAGGTCTCATTTTTCCATTTGCATACATGTTTACATAGTATTTGCACCGTATTCACCCTCCCACACCCTTTCTCCACACTCTCCCACTGTACCAACCCCTGAGACAGAACCTGTTTTGCCCTCCTGTTCTATTTTATAGAAGAAAAAAATGACATTTTTGCTTGTTGAGATAAAGGTAGCTATGCATGAACCTTCCTTGTGATATTTCCATGTATATATGTATTAGAACCCTAGTTGGTTCAGCTCCTCTAATTTTCTTCTTATGGTGGATTGAGCTGGTTTAAGAATTCTATTGATCCTATACCTTAAAGACCAAAAAAACTCTACTCAGAAGCTTCTAGACATCATCAATAGCTATAGCAAGGTAGCAGGATATAAAATCAACATAGAAAAATCATTAGCATTTCTATACACTAACAATGAGCAAACGGAAAAAGAATGTATGAAAACAATTCCATTTACAATAGCCTCAAACAAAATCAAATACCTAGGTGTAAACCTAACAAAAGATGTGAAAGACCTCTACAAGGAAAACTATACACTTCTGAAGAAAGAGATTGAGGAAGACTATAGAAAGTGGAGAGATCTCCCATGCTCATGGATTGGTAGAATCAACATAGTAAAAATGTCGATACTCCCCAAAGTAATCTACATGTTTAATGCAATTCCCATCAAAATTCCAATGACATTCATTAAAGAGATTGAAAAATCTACTGTGAAATTTATATGGAAACACAAGAGGCCACGAATAGCCAAGGCAATACTCAGTCAAAAGAACAATGCAGGAGGTATCACAATACCTGACTTCAAACTATATTACAAAGCAATAACAATAAAAACAGCATGGTACTGGCACAAAAACAGACATGAAGACCAGTGGAACAGAATAGAGGATCCAGATATGAAGCCACACAACTATGAGCAACTTATCTTTGACAAAGGAGCTAAAAATATACGATGGAGAACTAGCAGCCTCTTCAACAAAAACTGCTGGGAAAACTGGTTAGCAGTCTGCAAAAAACTGAAACTAGATCCATGTATATCACCCTATACCAAGATTAACTCAAAATGGATCAAGGATCTTAATATCAGACCCCAAACTCTTAAGTTGATACAAGAAAGAGTAGGAAATACTCTGGAGTTAGTAGGTATAGGTAAGAACTTTCTCAATGAAACCCCAGCAGCACAGCAACTAAGAGATAGCATAGATAAATGGGACCTCATAAAACTAAAAAGCTTCTGTTCATCAAAAGAAATGGTCTCTAAACTGAAGAGAACACCCACAGAGTGGGAGAAAATATTTGCCAACTATACATCAGACAAAGGACTGATAACCAGAATATACAGGGAACTTAAAAAACTAAATTCTCCCAAAACTAATGAACCAATAAAGAAATGGGCATGTGAACTAAACAGAACTTTCTCAAAAGAAGAAATTCAAATGGCCAGAAAACACATGAAAAAATGCTCACCATCTCTAGCAATAAAGGAAATGCAAATTAAAACCACACTAAGATTCCACCTCACCCCTGTTAGAATAGCCATCATCAGCAACACCACCAACAACAGGTGTTGGCGAGGATGCGGGGAAAAAGGAACCCTCTTACACTGTTGGTGGGAATGTAGACTAGTACAACCACTCTGGAAAAAAATTTGGAGGCTACTTAAAAAGCTGGAACATCGATCTACCATTTGATCCAGCAATACCACTCTTGGGGATATACCCAAAAGACTGTTACTCCAGAGGCACCTGCACATCCATGTTTATTGCGGCACTATTCACAATAGCCAAGTTATGGAAACAGCCAAGATGCCCCAGCACTGACGAATGGATTAAGAAAATGTGGTATCTATACACAATGGAATTTTATGCAGCCATGAAGAAGAACAAAATGTTATCATTCGCTGGTAAATGGATGGAATTGGAGAACATCATTCTGAGTGAGGTTAGCCTGGCCCAAAAGACCAAAAATCGTATGTTCTCCCTCATATGTGGACATTAGATCAAGGGCAAACACAACAAGGGGATTGGACTATGAGCACATGATAAAAGCTTTAGCACACAAGGGAGGGGTGAGGATAGGTAAGACACCTAAAAAACTAGCTAGCATTTGTTGCCCTTAATGCAGAGAAACTAAAGCAGATACCTTAAAGCAACTGAGGCCAACAGGAAAAGGGGACCAGGAACTAGAGAAAAGGTTAGATCAAAAAGAATTAACCTAGAAGGTAACACCCACGCACAGGAAATCAATGTGAGTCAATGCCCTGTATAGCTATCCTTATCTCAACCAGCAAAACCCCTTGTTCCTTCCTATTATTGCTTATACTCTCTCTACAACAAAATTAGAGATAAGGGCAAAATAGTTTCTGCTGGGTATTGAGGGGGGGGAGCGGGAGGGGGTGGAGTGGGTGGTAAGGGAGGGGGTGGGGGCAGGGGGGAGAAATGAACCAAGCCTTGTATGCACATATGAATAAATGAAAAAAAAAAAAAGAATTCTATATTCACTCTTGTACAGAGAGTACTTCAATTACATTCATCTTCTTAGTTTCTTTCTTTTACCCTACCCCTCTTGTATGTGACTGCCCCTTAGGGTGCCCAGTTTTTCATAATATTGCTGATTCTATATTAGGTCTATATTCCACATATGACAGAGAACACATGGCTTTTGGCCTTCTGAGCCTGGCTAATTTCATTTAAGATGATGTTCTCCAGTTCCATCCATTCACCTGCAAATGAAAAAATCATTCATCTTTGTGGCTGAGTAAAATTCCATTGTGTATAAATACCATATTTTCTTAATCCATTCATCAGTAGTGGGGCATCTTGGCTGTTTTCATAGCTTAGCTATTGTGAATAGTGTTGCAATAAACACAGGTGTGCAGTTGCCTTTGTTGTAACCTGACTCACATTCCTTCAGGTATATCCCTAGGAGTGCCATTGCTGGATCATATGGCAGTTCTATTTTTAGTTTTTTGAGAAGCCTCCATACTGTGTTCCATAGTGGTTGTACTAATTTACATTCCCACCAGCAGTTGTGAAGATTCCTTTTTCCTTACATCCTTACTATTTGTTGTTTGTGTTCTTGATGTTAGTCATTCTGACAGGAGTGAGGTGGTTTTGATTTGCATTTCCTTTATGGCCAGGGATGGAGAGCAGTTTTTCATGTGGTTCTTGGCCATTTGGACTTCTTCCTTAGAAAAACCTCTATTCAGTTCATTTGTCCATTTCTTCACTGGGTTGTTGATTTTTGGGGAGTTTAGGTTTTTTTTGAGGTCCCTGTATATTCTGGTTATTAATCCCTTGTCAGATGTAGAGTTGGCAAAGATTTTCTCCCATTCTGTGCACAGCATCTTCAATTTGGTGACCATTTCTGTTGTTGTGCAGAAGGTTTTAAATTTCATGTAGTCCCATTTGTCAATCCTTTCTCTTAGTTGCTGAGCCACTGGAGTTCTATTTAGGAAGTCATTGTCTGTGCCTATTGATTCCAGTGTGTTCCCTGCTCTTTCCTGCTCTAGCTTCAAAGGTTCAGGTCTTGTATTAAGGTCCTTAATCCACTTTGAGATTATACTTGTACAGGGTGAAAGGCATGGATATAGTTTGTTTTCTGCATGCAGATATCCAGTTTTCCCAGCAACATTTGTTGAAGAGGCTGACTTATCCATCATGTTTTTGGCCCCTTTGTCAAAAATCAAGTGGGCATAGCTGTGTGAATTCATATCTGGGACTTCTGTTCCATTGGTCTTTATATCTATTCTTGTGCCAGTACCATGCTGTTTTTATTACTATGGCTCTGTAGTATAGTTTGAAGTTGGATATTGTGATACCTCCAGCGTCGCTCTTTTTGCTCAGTATTGCCTTGGCTATTCATGGTCTTTTGTGCTTCCAGATGAACTTTACAGTTGATTTTTCAATGTCTGTGATGAATGTCATTGGAATTTTGATGGGAATTGAGTTGAATATGTAGATTGCTTTGAGTAATACAGCCATTTTCACAATATTGATTCTACTAATCCATGAGCATGGGAGATCTTTCCACCTTCTGTAGTCTTCAATTTCTTTCCTCAATGATTTATAGTTTTCCTTTTAGAGGTCTTTCACATCCTTTGTTAACTTTATTCCTAGGTATTTTATTTCTTTAAGGCTATTGTAAATGGAATTATTTTCCTATATTCTCAATCTGTTCATTGTTGGTGTATAGAAAGGCTACTGATTTTTGTAAATTGATTTTGTATCCTGCTACTTTGCTGAAGCTGTTTATGCTGTATAGGAGGGGTTTTTTTCTTTTGGTGGAGTTTTTCAAGTCTTTTATGTATAATATCATGTTATCTGCAAATAGCAATAGTTTAACTTCTTCCTTTCTGGTTTGTACTCCTTTTATCTCTTCCTATTTTATTGTTCTGGATAGGAATTCCAAGACTAAGTTGAATAGGAGTGGAGAGAGTGAATACCCTTGTCTCATTCCTGACTTTAGAGAAAATGGTTTGCTTTCCCCCATTTAGTATGATATTGGCAATAGGCTTGTCATATACAACCCTTATTATGTTGAGGTACATTCCTTCTATTCCTAGTTTCATCAGAGCTCTTATCATCACGGGATGTTTAATTTCGTTAAAGGATTTTTCTGCATCTATTGAGATGACCATGTAGTTTTTGTCTTTGCTTCTGTTAATATACTATACTACACATAATGATTTGCAGGTGTTTAATCATTCCTGCATCCGTGGGATGAAACCAACTAGATCATGGTATATGATCTTTTTGATATGCTGTTGAATTCGGTCTGCCAATATTTTGTTGAGGATTTTTGCATCTAAGCTCATTAAAGAGATTGGGCTGCAAATTTTTTTGTTATTGTTGTGTCCTTGTCCGGTTTATGGATGAGTGCAATACTGGCTTCATAGAGTGAGTTTGGCAGTGTTTCTTCCCTTTCTATCTGGTGGAAAAGTTTGAGAAGTATTGGTATTAGCTCTTCTTTAAAGATCTGGTAAAATTCAGCAGTGAATCTGTCAGGTCCTGGACTTTTCTGAGAGACTCTTTATTGGTGCTTTAATTTCATTGCTTGTTATAGATCTGTTTAAGTGGTTAATATCCTCTTGGCTCACTTTTGGATGGTCATATGTGTCTAGGAAATTGCCCATTTCTTCTAGATTCTCCAATTTATTTAAATATAGTTTGTCAAAATAGTCCCTAATGATTCCTTAGATTTTCTTGGTGTTTGTTGTGATCTCCTCTTTTTCATCTTTAATTTTATTAACTTGGGTCATTTCCCCCCTCATTTTAGTCAGATTTGCCAGGGGTTTGTCAATATTATTTATGTTTTCAAAGAACCAGCTTTTTGTTTTGTTGATTCTTCATATGGTTTTCTTGGTCTCCATTTCATTGACCTGAGCCCTTATTTTCATTATTTCTCTCCTGGTAGTTTTGGATTTAGCTTCTTGGTTTTCCTTGGCGTTTGAGATGTAGCATTAGGTCATTTGAGATCTTTCTGTGTTTTTAATATATGCATTCATGGCTATAACCCTTCCCATTAGGACTGCCTTTGCTGTGTCCCATGGGTTCTGGTAGGTTGTGCTTTCATCATCATTAAGTTCCAGGAACTTTTTGATTTCCTCCCTTATTTCTTCTATGACCCACTGATCATGGAGCAACATGTAGCTCATTCTCCAGGTGACTGAGTATGTTCTGCTGTTTTTTGTTGTTGAGTTCTAGTTTTATTGTGTTGTGGTCAAACAGTATGCAGGGGGTTATTTCAATGTTCTTATAGCTGTTAAGACTTGCTTTGTGACCTAAAATATGGTCTATTTTGGAGAACATTCCATGGGCTGCTGAGAATATATAGTGTGCTGTTGCAGGAGGGAATACTCTGTAGACATCTGTCTGGTCCATCTGACCTATGGTGTCATTCTAGAGTTTCTTCATTGATTTTTTGTCTGGAAAACCTCTCTATTGGTGATAGAAGAGTATTGAAGTCTCCCACCACCACTGTGTTGGGGTCTGTGTTTTTAAGTTCAGTAGTGCATGTTTAATGAAGTTGGGTGCACTGATTCTGGGTGCATATAAGTTAACAATTGTTATTTCCTCTTGATGTATTGCTCCTTCTATTAGTATGAAGTGACCTTCTTTGTCTCTTCTGACTAGATTTGAAGTCCACTTTATCTAAGTATTGCTAGTCTTACCTGGTTTGGGGTGGCGGGCACTGGCTTGGTAAATCTTCCACCCCTTCACCCTAAGGCAATGTTTGTTTCTGTCTGTGAGGTGGATTGCTTGTAAGCAGCCGATTGACAAATTGGATTAAAAAGGAAGACTGGACAATCGATGTCTTTTGATGGAAAGTTGAGGTCAATAAAATTGTTTTAATATTGAGAGGTATGTGGTGATTCCTGCCACTTAGTTGTTTATGCTGTGCAAGGGTTTGTGTTTGTGCAACTAATTCTATGCTACTCTGTCTGCTCTTCTCTTGAGTTTTAATAATTCCCATGTTTTCATCTTCTGTGTGTAGAATTCCTTTCAGAATCTTCTGGAATGGTGGTTTAGCGACCATGTATTGTTTTAGTTTTTGTTCATCATGAAAGGCTGTTGCTCCTCATTCAATTTTGAAGGACAGCTTTGCTGAGTAGAATATCCCAGGACCAAAATTATTTTTTTTCAATGCTCCAAATACCTCACTCCATGCCCTTCTTGCTTTTAAGGTTTCTGTTTAAAATGTTATTTTGATGGGTTTATCTTTATATGTCATTTGATTTTTCTGTTACAGCCTTCAATAACCTTTCCTTGTTCTCCGTGCCAATGTTTCAAGTACAATATGCTATGGAGAGATTCTTTTAGTGATGTCTTTTTGGCGTCCTGGAGGCTTCCTGTACCTGAATGGGCATCTCTTATCAAGATATGGGAAATTTTCTATTAAGCTGAAAATTTCTATTATACCTTTGGCTTGCACCTCTTCTCCTTTGATGCCCATGATTCACAGGTTTGGTCTTTTGATGTTGTTGCAGACTTCTTGCGGGTTCCATTCATAGCTCTTGAGTCTTTTGCCTAAGGATTCTTCTGGGTTTTTTCTTTAATTATCTACTTTGTCTTTGAGCGCTGAAATTCTGTCTTCTACTTGTTCCATTCTGGTGGAGTAGCTTTCAACCATTTTTATTTGACTTAAGGAACTTTTTATTTCCAGGATTTGTGTTTGATTGAGAATTTCCATGTTTGTTAAACTCCTTTTTCATATCTTGCACCATCTTATTTCATCTGTATTTTTATAATCTCCTTGGTTTTGTTTCAGAGTTTTTTGAAATCCTGAGTTCATTAGTTGTATCTGTGTCTTCTAGAGGTTTTTTTTTTTCTGTGTTCTCTTAGAACTCATTGAGTTGTTTTTGGAAGGCAGCTATGCTCACCACTATACCACCAACGCCGCACATTGAGTTGTTTTTGTATGTCTTGTTTAAGCTCTTCTTTAAGCTCATTGATCATTCTTATTCTGATGTCAGAAACTGGGGATTCCTCCCCCTTGACTTTCTACCAAATCCTCTATTGTGTTATTGTTAGCCTTTTGAGGAGTTACCTTTCCTTGCCTTCTTTTTTTCCATGTTTCTATTTTGGGTTTTGCTCATGTGTTGTTGATCAGTTGGGAGTTTTAACCACCTGTTATCTTTCCCTTGACTTAATTTCTATTCTCTGACTAGCTTCACTGTCATACATACATACACACACACACACACTGGAAATAACTGGGTTTCCTCTCAGTTCAATTAATGTTCTGGGCCCTTCCATCTCTAATCCAGGTGCTGACCCATCTAACAGTGGCTTTCTCCATGTCTCTGCCCTTTAAAGTTGGTAGGCTGGGCTCTGTGGCAATGGGTGGTGCACCCCCTATTGGACAGCTTGTGGGGAGGATCTGCTCAGGGTGTTTGATCCCATGCTCTTCTGGGGAGGATCAGCCATCTGGGTCAGCTTGTTTTGTTAAGCTCCCAAGAGGAGCTCCTATGCAAGCAGTGGTCAGCCTCTTCTGCCTACAGGGCAAGCCTAGGAATTATAATTGAGCTTTATGGTTGACTGCTTTTCTCCAGGAAGGTTGTCAGTTTCAGCTCACCAGTTTTTCCAAGGCAACTGAATGTACCATTTTCCCCAGAGTGTGTCTGGACCACCTCAGCCCTCTGCCCCACCACCACCAGGCAAAGGTGAACTTTTCCCTCTGTTTATTTGGCCACCAGTTTTGTGCAGGATGGATGCAATCTACCCATCAGCTGAACTTAACTATGTGGTTCCCTCCAGAGCAGATGATGTGGCACAATTACGTGGAGGGGTTGTAGTTTCACTCGGTGGTATTGGAAGTCAGCCCCAGGATGGCACAGGAGGCAGCAGACAGGAAGTCCAGGTTGTTCCAGATGCTTGCAGAACTTGTTCTGTAGTTCTGTGTTGCATTTTTGCTCTTCCAAGAGAGGAGAAAAGCAGCAAAAAAGTGGGGGAGGTCAAGGGGTGGAACAACTTTCCATGGGACGGACAGCTGCTGGTCTACAACACCTGGGCTTCCAGGGCTGTTATATGCTATAAAACGCTAACTTAAGGGTCAATCATTGTACATTATGTGCACCCTATGTATTGGTGGTATCTTAATTGGCAAAAAAAGCCAGGTTACTCGATCCTTGCTACCATGAATCTGAAGTATTGTTCCAGAACTGTGAGAGCTCAGGGTTCCAGGGTCTGTCAGCTATCCACCATTTTGGTCTACCTCTCTACAGTGTGCTTTCTTATATGCAAGATTTACTCCTTGCAAAAAGCATGTGAGTATTGTTTTACTGAGGAGGAAACTGAGTCTAAGAGATGGTATGTTCAGCAATACAGCCAGTCAGTTCCTGAACCAAGACTCACTTGTCTTACCCAGGTCCACATGTTAACTGCCGCTCCACTCCAGCTCTCTTAAAAAAATCAATTTGATGAGAATGATTGTAGCAAACAAGACGTGCAGAATAAGGAGCCTATTGGCTCCTTAGTTTAAAATTTGCTAACACAAAACTAGATGCATTTTATTGTAATCAGATCTAATCTGTATTTAAGCAGCCAAGCTTTTGCTCTGTGATTTTAAGAGATATTCTGCTCTTATGGAATAACTAAGGTATCAGCAACCATCACTTCAATCCAGTGTTGTATCTCCCATCCCCTCAGTAAGATCCTTCATGCCCATTTAGATTTATTCCCACCCAACCCCCAACCCTAGGCAACTACTAGTTACCTTGTGTGTCTATAGATTTACTTTTTCTGGACATTTCAAATAAATGGAATACTATCCCATGTAGCCTCTTGTGTCTGGCTTCTTTTTCACTTAGAACAATGTTTGAGGTTCATCCATGAGCAGTATATGTTGGTAGTTTGTTCTTTTTTATTGTACAACAGTATGTGAATCTATAAATATAACTGCATTTTGTTTATTCATTCTTCAGCAAACATTGATCTTCTACCTTTCCTGAACCCACTTTTACTACAGTTTGATAGCATGTTGTCCATGTTCTGTGTCCTTCTTTCCAAAACTGACTTCCTAAAATTGCTGTGTGGGCCTATAAAAGATCAGATCCAATGCTTCAGCATCTTCTGCCAACTTTGATCCTCCTAAACCCCTAACCCAATGGATAATAAAACTGGCTTTCCAAAGACTGGTAAAACCATGATGTGACTTTATCCATCTTGGTTTTTCACAACCATGATGCGAAGAAATTCATTTGAGACATTTTTGCCAGCCTGTGAGGCTGTGGTTATGGTTGCACAACTCTAATTTAACTTTTAAAAAAAGCACTGAGTGTACACTTAAAATAGTAAAGTTTCATGGTATGTAAGCTGTATCTCAATAAAATTAAAAGAAGGTTGTTTAGGGATATGGATAACAAAATAAGAATACAGAAACCTAAATAAGATTCAAGCCATCAATCTAAGCAGTAGACACAACCTCTAAGGCCCATAGACCATGCTGAATGCAGCAGTGAGGAGCTCATTAGATTCAGGGTAATCTCACTTGTATAAACCAAATAATTATTGTTCTGAGCGCTGGACACTCACTTGCTCAGTGTTAGCCTTTCCTTGGCCTTTGTCTCACTGGCCAAATCCACATGCCTGGATTAAGAGGGCAACAGTATTCAAGTTTAAGAAAACAAGCCTCTAACTCCATCAAAATTAACTTCAAGCCCCGCATCTGCAGAGTTTCTCAGTCTAGGGTAAATTTTCCTAATAAAGATACAGGACATTCATTTAAGTTTAAATTTCAGATAAACAATGAATAACTTGCCAGTGTGTGTGTGTGTGTGTGTATATATATATATATATATATATATATATATATATATATATGTTGCTTATGCAACATTTGGGGCATATTTGTTGTTTATCTACAATTAAAATGGAAGTTATCCTATATTTTATCTAGCAACCCTACCAAATTTACATATCCCCTTAGCAACATGGGGGATATTAATAAAACTAAAATAAAGGATTGTGAGATTGAATAGGCTATTTAGATACATTAGCAAGTGATCCCTAAGAATTTGCTTATGTAATCATGCTTCTGCCTTAACTCTCACTGTAGATGTTCAATCATCCTCTGAGTGTGGAGTCTCATCCTGAGCCACAGCTAGCTTTAAATAGGATGCTAACAAGTCACTCAGCTCTTACCAACTTGATCTTCAAATGGATAAAGTCTTATAATCCTACTGCAAATTACTGGAATTTAATAACTCTAAAGTAAGTCCTGGGTTTCACATTTCACAAGGGATGAACTGTGATCACTACTTCAGATAGTAAACAGTTCTAGATAGTAAGCAGTTCCAGAACCTTCCTGCTGGACTCTTTGATGCCATTTCTCATTTGTATTCTCACTGTCCCATGCTGAGGATTCTTCATAATGACACCAGGTTAGGTCAAATCCATGAACATCAGGCTTTAGCCATAATGGAACCAGCTCTCCCAGGTCCTTAAGTAGCAACAATACTAGACTATGTTCACCTGCCCAAAAATGAATAGCTTCAAGCAAGGAAGCATATCATTCAAATAGCTTTTTCATATTGTCTTCATACTCTCAAAGAAATACAAAAGAACAGCAGAAAACGGGAAACATGAAATTCTATAGTCCAGTAACAATTGAGGAAATGGTTAAACATTATGTATGTTTTTAGAAACAATATACTTTATATACCTTTATAAAAACTTGATTATTTTCTCAAATATTTTCCAAATATGATTTCAAATGAGTATCTAATACTTCATCGGGTAATTCTGTAAAGAAATCATTCTATCTGGTTGTTTCCTACTGCTTACTATTATAGCCGTTAATAAAAATCAAGTTTTGTACAGGTACTTTTAGTTATACCATAACATAGGACATCGTCAAACTTCTTTCCACATATATTATACCAATTTATATTGCCACTAATACTGAGCATAGATAGGAAGCCTACTTTTATAAGCCCCATATCCACAAACCAGTGACTTCTTCCAACCAATGGAAAAAATATATATCTTGAGAGTATAAAGTAACTGATTTCTCTTTACCACTGTCCTCAGGATGGTTTTTGATCTTCACAGAATAGCAGAGGGAAAGGACCATGGATAAGGTAAACATCTAGTCACCCTCTGATGGCCTATAGACTTCTGTGGATGTCTAATATGGCTTTTCAACAATTACTTTTGGACTCACTTTCAGGAGATGGAAGCACGCACCTAATCAACAGCATTAGAGTACAGCCAGCATGATACCGAGAAAAAAAATGGAAGGAGTGCTAGGTGGTCATGCTATGTGCTTAGGTACTGGAGTTTCAAGAATATACCACTAGGTGGCCCATTTATATTGGGTTCTGCCCACTGGAGGATGGGCTATGGATAAACATGAACATTGTAGATCTCAGAGAGGTAAAGGCATAAAAACACTGATGGAGCAGGGCATCAGTGAATGCTAATGAAAAAAATCCATAGTTGGTCATAAAAGAAGCTTCAGGTATTTGAGTAGAAAAGTAGTAGGCTTATTCTCTAATTGAACCATTGTATCTTATCATGTAGTTACAAGGAGATGTGGATTTGTTTGAAGGACAAGGTATGAAACCTTGAGGAATAAAAGGGGACATCTGATTTTAGTTGGAAGATACTTTTTAAATAAAGTCTCTAGAATCAAAATAAATTGAATACAATAATCATGAGCCCTGAGAAGTATATGGGAACTTAGCACAGGATAGAAGTATACCATCTTAGAGAAAATATCATCAGTTACTTAATGTCTGAGCTTGGAGAATGCTCAGAAGTCTAAGGAAGACAGTAAATGTTGCTAAAGGCCTTCTGGTTTGATTCAGGATGCCTATGTGAGGGGTTTAGTTGTCACATGTAGTTACGTAGTATTTTCTAGTGATGTAGCCTCAAAGTTACCAGAAGTCTTTCAATGTTCGTTAAGCAATAGAGTCAATCCCTTAACAGCCAGTTTACATGGCATAAGGACAGAGCCAGAACATACAGATCCAGGTGGCCCCAGAAAGATGGTGATTCTGTCCGACTGACAAGAACTTGAAGTGCTTCTCAACCTAGAGTTCTGAAGTATTCAGTTCAATGTTTTAGTGGGACTTTTATTGCTTAGAAACTTTTCTAAATTTTTTAGGTTGGGTGTGTCAACTCCCCTCCAAAAATAATACAATCCAAGTCACAAGAATGGGTTCCACTTAGAAATTTTAGGTATTTAGAGTTGTTAAAATAGATATTGGTCTGTTTATGCTGATATTTGTTGATTTTGGTAGAGTTCTTAAAGATAAGGAAGACTTCAAGTCTTGGGGTAATA
Source organism: Castor canadensis (assembly GCF_047511655.1). Lineage (NCBI taxonomy): Eukaryota > Metazoa > Chordata > Mammalia > Rodentia > Castoridae > Castor > Castor canadensis. The sequence continues at coordinate 122,371,570 of NC_133405.1, read as the reverse complement.
GTTTATAAACAGTTTTTTGGATATAATATAATTTTGCTGTATAATCTGGAGATTTCTGTATTATTTAAGTTATTTATACATTTATGTGTATCTGCTTGTTTATCTTCTTTCCTCTTCAGGCCACAGAGTCCCACAGCAGCTAAAAGCAGAATGGGGGTAGAGAAGGCATTGTTTGCTTTTTAATATTTCTTTCATCCGTTTAAAGTTTGTCTTCTGCTTTATTCTTACCCTTTTTCTGTGTTTGGAAGAATGATTCAACATTTTCTCTGGAGAAAAATAAGTGTCTAAAATTTAGACTCACAGCAGTTCATTAGATTTACTCATTTCACTAGTGGTGTTCACTCTCTATTTTCCTCAAATTAAAGATTTCATAGATTTCTATTGAAACAGCATGCCATTTATATGTTTGGGTTTGATTCATTAGTTTTAAGATCATTATTAGAGGGAAAAAAAATCAGGCAAGAAGGACAGAATCTCATGCAGAATACACACATCCGGATCCATTTCTCTACCAAGCTTGGAACGAGGCCCTAAGCTCTATTTTGGTGATTAAAATATCTGCTGTTCAATCATTATCTGTTACTTAAGACATAAGGAAACCCAAGCTAGGGAGTTGGATCAAATGCCTCTGAACAAGACAAATCCATATCAATGAATGGTTATCAATAACCAGTTAGCTTAATTTTTAGTTCCTTGCTCAGTTTGTTATAGTCTAAGAGTTAAAATTCAGGCTTTCAGGCCAAATTCAAACTTAAGAGAAATTTTAAATGTCTGGCAACTTTTTCAAGAATTTATTATCTCATACTGCGGGAGCAGGATCTCCTTGAGCTCTAGATTCTCTTGAACTCAGAAGTCTAGATCTTTCAGCTCTAGGCTAAAACTTTACTTGACACTAGGTTGGCTGGGTCTCCTCAACTGCTGTCCTCTTTAGACATGACGCATGCTCCCCCATTCACACAGTTCTTACTCGTCCTTATCACCACCCTGGCCCACTTCCCTTATTTTATACAACTTACCTGGCCACTGTAGGTATCTGAATTAGTTAGCATCTGTCCTAGGCAGAGTCTCAGCTTTGCTGCCTTTCCTTTTAGCCCTTAGCAGCTCTGCTTTATTTCCAACCATGACAATCAAGTCAGACAACTCCTTAGCTTGAAACTTACAACACAGCCAGTCAACAGAGCACCCTGAATCCCATCTCCTACCTGTCTTGTTTGGACAAGAAGTCTAACTCCTAGGCATAGGATCAGGCCCTGAATGTGCAGAGCTAATGAACCAGAAAAGTGAAGAAACCATTTCAAGATCACATAACAAGTCAAAGTTGTGCTAGATCTAGGACCCAGATTTTTTGCTTTGGGAATCTACACAAGAAGTCCAAGAGGCAATCAGTAGTTTTTCACAATAAATTAGGAATCTCTATAGGGCGACTGCTCAGATGGTTCATTGCTTAGACTTATAGGCAGTATTTGCTTCACCATGGAGTACTCAGTAGACTTCAGTCCTGCCCTGCTAGTGAGTTCTCACTTGGGTAGAACCGGCTGGACAGCAAAGTGAAGAAGCCAGCTGGAAGAAAGAATCTGCAAAACTGAAGTTTGACATTTGTTACTTTTGTTTTTATTTTCTAAGAAAAAAAGATTCAAGAAGAAAGCAACAAATCAAGCTAGCATCTGCTCACCAGTTTTCAATTGATGCTTTCACCCAGCCTCCAGGACATTAAAAAGGAGAGACTCAGAAGTTTTAGCATAAAGTAACCATTTTATTTTCCATGATCAAAATTGCCTGGCCAGAAAGTTATGCAAGCCACAGGACCTTCAGAGGAAGAGAAATCCTTTCCAGGCTGACAGAAGGGTCACCTTGGCCATTTCTATCCTTGCCTCAGGAAGAGAGGTGAGGAAAGAAAGAAGTCCGATTTTGACTAGCAAATAAATTCTACTAGAAGGAGGAAGACAACCTGACTATAGTCAAGGCTACATTGGAAATAGCCTACTGCTCCTCTACTCAAACTGTGTTTATGAAGTCAGGTAACATAGTGCATACCTGTAATTCCAGGACTTGCAAGCCTGGAGGAGGAGTTCCAGGGCAGCTTGAGCTGCCTAATGAAATCCTATCTCAAAAACAAAAAACAAAAAGTGCCTAAGAACTACCAGGACATTCATTGCCTGTGAGCTTACTAGAAATGCAAATTCTTTCAGGGGAAGGGGAATGAAAGAGAGCAGTGGAGGGGGTGAATTCAAGTATGATATATTTGTTACATGGTAAGAACCTTTGTAAATGCTACAATGTACCCCCCAGCACAATTTAAAAAATGCAAATTCTCAGACCTATCCCAGGCTAACAGACTCTGAGGGTGGAGTTCAGGAATCTAGTTCAACAAGCCCTCCAGGTGATTCTTACATACAAATTCAAGAATGAGAAGCACTAAACACATCTCTATAGCACCCACATCAAAACACCTGATCCTCTGGTGATGTTTGGTCTTCTCCATTTGACATAGGATGCTCGGAAATTCACTAGCAAGTAGATCCCATACAGAAGAGCCTGCTCATGAAAAAGAGGGTATACTTCTAAGAATTGATTATAAAATACACAGTATTTCCAATCCCAATCTACCTTCAGATTATTCACCTGTAGGGATTGTATTCAAAAATAAATTAACATTCCTTTTCAATCAAGTTGCTACTGAAATCTCAGGGACCTATTCTAGAATTTCAGGTTAAGTTCAGGGATGAAACTTACCTCTGAATTTTTGCCTTAACCCATCCCCTTCTTCTTCATGGCTCCACCTCACTGACTGCCTAAAGATCTACACTTACAGGGTGGGTTGCACTTGAATTTTCATCCCACATTACAAAAACCAAAAGCATAAATATTATACTAATTAATCTAACAACATACATCAAACTCCCACTGAATTCCATATTGTAGTAGGAAGAACTTTAATTACTGGTAATCTGCAGGGACTTTTAATTCAGTTTAACTATTTACTGATGAGAAGATGGAGGCCCAGACTAAAAAAGTTCCAATATTTCCCCCATGATAAATGATAGTAAAAAGTGTTTGAGTGATGGTCTACCATGGACTGGCATTACACCAAGCAACTGGAATATAATGTTGAGTGTGCTCAGCCACCCTGGACCTTCAGGCTGCTTCTCACTCAAGCCCTCATGAGGTTATTGCAAGGAAAAAAACTGAAGAAACATTCCTGTAGTACAGTGCCACCATTGGAAAAACATTGCCAAACAGTTTTCCTAAGGAAAATAAATCTCAAATCTACATAGAACTTCTGGATTCTTGCAGAAACCATGGGTTATTCATCACAGATCACATTGAGGGAACTCACCTATCACAGGCTTGCAACAATGACATCACAGATAAGGAAGTTGGAAAAAGTTACTTGCTAAGATTTTGAGCCACACTTAGTCTTAGGTGGCAGCAGTTTATCATTTAAGAGACAGGCCATAGATTAGTTCTTTCTGATGTGCATACAAGGCACCTGGGCATCTTATTAAAATGAATGTGGATTCTAATCCAATAAGTATGAGGTGGACCCTGAGGCTCTGCATTTCTAAAAGCTCCCCTAACATGCTGATGAACGCTGCTGATCCTTAAACTATACTCTGAGTAGCAAGGTCGTAGACACTAACATGCATTTTTATAAAAGACAGACTATAATTTGTTATTTATTTTGACAAAGTATGCAAGTAGATGACAACTAGAACCTTACAGCTCAGTTGCATAATCTTGTGGGGAAAGCAATCATTCACATAAGAAACAAACCAGCATTGAGTTTCATGGTATAAGGAAGATAGAGGCTGGAGTTGAGGAGGCTGGAGACATACAAAAATCAAGAAGGGGAATGAAAAAACAACAGTCATAGAACAGCAAAGTTGATTAAGAAGTCAATGTTTTAGTAACAGAGACTAAGGTAGCCTAAGATTCTTGCTAAAGTCAAATTCAGCTAGCACTAAAGAACGCCAGATAAGGCTTAGCCAGACCTGGAAGACCAAAAAGACTCACTGGCACAGGGCATGCAAACCTTAAAGTATTGACACAACAAGGAGCAGGAAGAAGTCACCCAGGCAAACAAAGAATACCAGAGTGAGCACAGGATCACAGATGGAGAGCTAGATAACCAAGCAGATACTCAGGTTTGGGGAGTAAACTTACCTGCTGGTCTTCAGCTTCCACAAGGAATTGAGCAAGAAAAACAAAAACACCCTACTTCTAGAGGAACTAAGGTGTGCAGCAAGGCATCCAGGATGGGCAAACGTAAGAGAGCTTAAAGCCCCAAAGCAAAGGCCCAAGTCTGTGACCCATACCAAATAGTAGCAAATTTAAACATTCCTGAACAAACCTAAGGCCTTATATTCCTTTCCATTACAGCCTGGTCCCAGAGTCTGTGTGGGGTTAGAATCAAGAAGTGTGATTGAAGTGGGTGCAGCTGTGAATATTGGCGAACCGTGCTAGGCAGGCTAGTAGAAGAGTGAGCCTTAAAGTATGTCTCAAGACAGCAGTATTGACATCACCTGGGAACTTATTAAGACATGTGAATTCTCAGCTCCATCCAAAAGTGATCAAAATCAGAAACTCTCTACGGGATTCTGATGCACCATTCTCAAGTTTGAGAAATACTGCAGTAGAATCTGTTGAAGGGATAAATGGAGATAAGGACAGATGTGGCAAAGGAAAGTCATTAGAAGCAGCTTTAATAATAAAAATACTAAAAAGAGCTGGTAGAGACAAACCAGTTTACATGGGAAGAAAACTCAGAGTTAATGTGAAGGAATAATTAAGAAAACATGCTAGTGGCGCACACCTGTAACCTGTAACCTGTAATGCTGCTATCTGGGAGGCAAAAATAGGAGGATGGTGGTTTGAGGCCAGCCTGGGAAAAAGTTAGTGAGACCAAATCTCATGCCACCCTGTAATCTCAGCTACTTGGGAAACGTAGGTAGGAGGATAGAGATTTGAGGCTGCCCTGGGCAAAAGTTTGAGACTCTAATCTAAAAAACAAATTTAAGCAAAAAGGGCTGGTGGGAGAGTGAGTGGCTCAAGTGATAGAAAGCAAGCACAAGACCCTGAATTTAAATCCTAGTACAAGGAAGGAAGGAAGGGAGGGAGGAAAGGAGGGAAGGAGGGAGAGAAGGAGGGAGAGAGAGAGGGAAAGGGAGGGAGAAAGAAAAGAGAGAAAGCAACTAAGCATGCTCAGAGATGGATAAAGTTGGGCAATGATATTCAAAGTTAGAGTTTCATCACTGTGGAAGAATCATCTAACCATGTGTATAGCATTCATATTTTGATTTTGACAATGAGAGAACTCACGAGCGTTTAAGAGAGGTCAACTCATAGTATGTGTTTGAAAATCAACTCATAGTATGTGTTTGAAAATCTTCTCATGCTGTACTTTTAAGAGACTTACCTTAAAGAAGTGCTACTTGGTGTCAATACTTATGAAGATAATCCTCTCAGAGGGGACAAACATAATAGTCTAATGTGACCCATTTGACAAATACATTGAGAATTGAGAAAAAAATTTTATTTTCAATATGAACACAAAGGTAGGACAAAATCATGTGTAGGGTTTTAATTATATTTACTGATTCAGCAAATATGTGTTAGATATGAACTCAGACACAGAAGATATGAGAGTAAGATATAATCTTTCAACATATTTGCTAGTGCCAGGGTTGGGTTCAGAAGAAGCCCATAAATGAACAGATGGCACAGCTGTCCTAGAGGCTCACCCAGGGAGCTGTGGAACCATAGAGATCCTCCCGAAAACTCTTCTGAAAAGACAGAAATGCTTAGTTTGACTCACAACAATCAGAAAGAACATTCTAGCAGAGGGAATAGTGTATGCCGGAGTAGAGGCAGGAAATACCTCTGAGAGATGCTGGAGGCTTGGAGAGGCTATGAAGCTAGAACTAGTGGACAGAGACCAGCTCATGTTGGTCCTGGATGCCATCCTAGTAGCAGTAGTGAGCCAGGGACAACCAGGAACAAATGTGTCCTTCCTACAAAACCACTCTGTCTCACTCAAATAGTGAATGGATTGAAGGGATGACCAAAAGAAAGCAGGTGAGATCAGTAAGGAAAAGATGGTGATAACTGGCTAAGACAATGGAGCTCAGAAATGCAGAAATTATGCAGTTCTAATCGACAGCAAGGCCTGTGATGTGACAAAATTGAGACACACTGATGCACCCGGATCAATTGTGGGTTGGGCCCTAGCAATTTATTAGTAATATTAGCAAGAAGCTTGTGATCAATTTCATCATTATCATGACTTGAAGATGATTTAAGGGTATTCCTGTAATAGTGTCATCTTACATTTCAATCTGCTTTCTGGAGTGAGAGAGAGGGCTTGTTGAGCCCACAGTAATTGCTGCACATCTCTGAAATGGACATTTGCTCCTACAGCAGTGGCAGGATGGAAATGTGTCTCTTGCCTCCTAGCACTCTCGGTGTGTAAGTGGGAGGAGTCATATACCTCACAGGGTAGGAATCAAGTTCACATCACCTGCAGGCCATCTTACCTCCTGTGCTTTAGTGCATCGCTGAGGGTAAGAAAAGGCAGACAGGCAAGCCACCACCAACTCTCTTTTCCCGAATCTAACCTCAAGGGGGAAAGAGCTGGAAGACATTGAGGAAGGTCATCTTGAGCCCCTAGTAGGCCATGCTCAGAGGTAGTGGCTTACATGAGGAATAACTTTCCTCTTTCTCCTGATGCTAGACTTTCCCCTTGATGAAATTAGAATAGACACATGGAATTTATGGGTGCTTTTTGCATGGAAGAGGGTAACTGCCCTCAATTTGGCAGCCAGTCAGGGCCAGGGAGGGGTTCTTAGAAAAGGATGTTGGCTGGGGTCCTACCCTGTGTCTCAGGGAGAAGTAGGAGGAGAGAGAGAATATAAGGCATTTTTTGAGGTTCCTGCAAAGTCTAAATCCGCTCACTAATTAGGAAAGATGATGGGCATTTGTTCAACACTGAGGCTTGGGCCATAAAAGCAGAGTGAGCATATGTGTCTGATTCCCTTGGTCAAATCTCAATCCCTCAAACACAGGACTCAGATACTCTGATTCTGCTCCCGGAGATTACTAACACCAAAATAAGGTCTAGAGGATCATTTAATGTGGAAGACACTCAAGAGTTTAAATATTCTAAAGTACATGGAGGGATTTACAATAAAATATTAAATAGCAGTTTTTCCTGAGTGCTGGGATTTCAGGTGATTTTTTAAATTCTCTTTAATGATCAGAAACTTCTATAATGAATATAATTTCCATTGTTAATGATATAAATTAAAATTATTTAAAGTATTATTAACAATTTAGACAAACAACTCAATGTTATAAATGTTATAACATCCCACATATATAGGAGATACACATACATGAGAACAAAAGGAAAAAGCAGATGTAAAGTGATGAACCTATGGTAGAAGGTAAATATTTTATAATAGCTGGCAAAATTGAAAACATTGTCCATTCTGTGACTCAATGATATGTAAAACCTGCTAAAAGGATGGCTATTCATAACTGAGAAATTATACTAGAATATAAATCTTCATAAGTAAGCCTGGTATGCTAGAATCTTCTTCCAGTGCACCGAATTATATTAGCTTCCTTAAGTGCAGAAGCTATAGTAGACAATCAGCTCCTCAAAGATTAACAAAGATGTGTTCAAAACATGGGAGGGCCTGAAATAATTCAAAATAAGAAAGTAAAAGCCAAAAGAAAAGACTACAGAATCAGAGAAGAGTCATTGTCTCTGATTTAAAAATCAGTGTGCATAGTTATCAGCTGACTTTTATCTTCCTTAGCATTTTCTGATATTTCTATAATTATAAAATTCAAACCCATATCACAGGGAGAAAATAATTTGTAAGCAACATATCTAACATCGAGAATATATAAAGAACTCTCAAAACTCAAGTATAAAAGGGCCTTAATTTTTTCACATCCTTGCCTACATTTTCACAGTCATTCTACTAGGTATGAAGTGGTATCATAACAGTTTTAATTTCTTTTTCTCTAATTAATAATACTGAGCATATTTTCATTTGTTTTTTGGCCATTTGCATGTCTTCTTAGGCCATTTTTTAAATTGATTGTTTTTCTGTTGAGCTATAGGAGTTCTTTATATATTATGGATAATAAACTCTTATAAGATTTCTATTTGCATCTGGACACAGTGCCTTATGCCTACAATCCTACCTCTAGAGGAGGCAGAGATTTGGAGGATAGCAGTTTGAGGCCAGCCACGGCAAAAAGTTCATGAGACCTCATCACAACCACTAAAAGGTGGACATGGTGACACACACCTGTTATCCCAGCTACATGAGAAGCATAAGCAGGAGGATCACAGTCCAGGCTGGCCAGGAAATAAACATGAGATCCTATTCAAAAAATAACTAAAGCAAAAAGATCTGGGGCAAGGTTCAAATGCAAGAGCACCTGCCTAGCAAATGCAAGGCCCTCAGTTCAAGCCCCTGTTTCACCAAAAAATAAAATAAATGTAAATGATTTGCAAATTTTTCTACTCATTTTGTAGGTTATGTTTTCATTCTCTTAATGGTGTCATTTAATGAACAGGTTTTTATCTTTTTTTTTATTGTTTTATTATTCATATGTGCATACAATGCTTGAGTCATTTCCTCCCCTGCCCCTACCCCCTCCCTTACCACCCACTCCGCCCCCTCCCTCTCCCCCCACCCCCTCAATACCCAGCAGAAACTATTTTGCCCTTATCTCTAATTTTGTTGAAGAGAGAGTATAAGCAATAATAGGAAGGAACAAGGGGTTTTGCTGGTTGAGATAAGGATAGCTATACAGGGCATTGACTCACATTGATTTCCTGTGCGTGGGTGTTACCTTCTAGGTTAATTCTTCTTGATCTAACCTTTTCTCTAGTTCCTGGTCCCCTTTTCCTGTTGGCCTCAATTGCTTTTAAGGTATCTGCTTTAGTTTCTCTGCGTTAAGAGCAACAAATGCTAGCTAATTTTTTAGGTGTCTTACCTATCTTCACACCTCCCTTGTGTGCTCCTGCTTTTATCATGTGCTCAAAGTCCAATCCCCTTGTTGTGTTAGCCCTTGACCTAGTGTCTGCATATGAGGGAGAACATATGATTTTTGGTCTTTGGGCCAGGCTAACCTCACTCAGAATGATGTTCTCCAATTCCATCCATTTACCAGCAAATGATAACATTTCGTTCTTCATGGCTGCATAAAATTCCATTGTGTATAGATACCACATTTTCTTAATCCATTCGTCAGTGGTGGGGCATCTTGGCTGTTTCCATAACTTGGCTATTGTGAATAGTGCTGCAATAAACATGGGTGTGCAGGTGCCTCTGGAGTAACCTGTGTCACAGTCTTTTGGGTATATCCCCAAGAGTGGTATTGCTGGATCAAATGGTAGGTCAATGTTTAGCTTTTTAAGTAGCCTCCAAATTTTATTCCAGAGTGGTTGTACTAGTTTACATTCCCACCAGCAGTGTAAGAGAGTTCCTTTTTCCCCGCATCCTCGCCAACACCTGTTGTTAGTGGTGTTGCTAATGATGGCTATTCTAACAGGGGTGAGGTGGAATCTTAGCGTGGTTTTAATTTGCATTTCCTTTATTGCTAGAGATGGTGAGCATTTTTTCATGTGTTTTCTGGCCATTTGAATTTCTTCTTTTGAGAAAGTTCTGTTTAGTTCACTTGCCCATTTCTTTATTGGTTCATTTGTTTTAGGAGAATTTAGTTTTTTAAGTTCCCTATATATTCTGGTTATCAGTCCTTTGTCTGATGTGTAGCTGGCAAATATTTTCTCCCACTCTGTGGGTGGTCTCTTCAGTTTAGAGACCATTTCTTTTGATGAGCAGAAGCTTTTAGTTTTATGAAGTTCCATTTATCTATGCTATCTCTTAGTTGCTGAGCTGCTGGGGTTCCATTGAGAAAGTTCTTACCTATACCTACTAACTCCAGAGTATTTCCTACTCTTTCCTGTACCAACTTTAGAGTTTGGGGTCTGATATTAAGGTCCTTGATCCATTTTGAGTTAATATTGGTATAGGGTGATATACATGGATCTAGTTTCAGTTTTTTGCAGACTGCTAACCAGTTTTCCCAGCAGTTTTTGTTGAAGAGGCTGCTATTTCTCCATCATATATTTTTAGTGCCTTTGTCAAAGACAAGTTGGTTATAGTTATGTGGCTTCCTATCTGGGTCCTCTATTCTGTTCCACTGGTCTTCATGTCTGTTTTTGTGCCAGTACCATGCTGTTTTCATTGTTATTGCTTTGTAATATAGTTTGAAGTCAGGTATCGTGATACCTCCAGCATTGTTCTTTTGACTGAGTATTGCCTTGGCTATTCATGGCCTCTTGTGTTTCCATATAAATTTAACGGTAGATTTTTCAATCTCTTTAATGAATGTCATTGGAATTTTGATGGGAATTGCATCAAACATGTAGATTACTTTTGGAAGTATAGACATTTTTACTATGTTGATTCTACCAATCCATGAGAATGGGAGATCTCTCCACTTTCTATAGTCTTCCTCAATCTCTTTCTTCAGAAGGTTATAGTCTTCCTTATAAAGGTCATTCACATCCTTTGTTAAATTTACTACTAGGTATTTGATGTTTTTTGAGGCTATTGTAAATGGAATTGTTTTCATATATTCTTTTTCAGGTGGTTCATTATTAGTGTATAGAAATGCTAATGATTTTTTAGGTTGATTTTATATCCTGCTACCTTGCTGTAGCTATTGATGGTGTCCAGGAGCTTCTGAGTAGAGTTTTTTGGTTCTTTAAGGTATAGGATCATGTCATCTGCAAATAGGGATATTTTGACAGTTTCTTTACCTATTTGTATTCCTTTTATTCCTTCTTCTTGCCTAATTGCTCTGGCTAGGAATTCCAGTACTATGTTGAATAGGAGTGGAGATAGTGGGCATCCTTGTGTAGTTCCTGATTTTAGAGTGAATGGTTTCAGTTTTTCTCCGTTAAGTATAATGCCGGCTGTAGGTTTGTCATATATAGCTTTTATAATGTTGAGGAACTTTCCTTCTATTCCTAGTTTTCTTAGAGCTTTTGTCATGAAATGGTGTTGGATCTTATCAAAGGCTTTTTCTGCATCTATTGAGATGATCAAGTGGTTTTTGTCTTTGCTTCTGTTAATGTGGTTTATTACGTTTATTGATTTTCATATGTTGAACCACCCCTGCATCCCTGGGATGAAGCCAACTTGGTCGTGGTGAATGATCTTTTTGATGTGTTGTTGAATTCGGTTTGCCATTATTTTCTTGAGGATTTTTGCATCAATGTTCATTAAGGAGATGGGCCTATAGTTCTCCTTTTTGGAGGTGTCTCTGCCTGGTTTTGGGATAAGTGTAATACTGGCTTCATAAAATGTGTTTGGCAGTTTTCCTTCCCTTTCTATTTCATGGAACAGTTTAAGGAGGGTTGGTATCAGTTCTTCTTTAAAGGTCTGATAGAATTCAGCAGAGAATCCATCAGGTCCTGGACTTTTCTTTTTGGGGAGACTCTTGATTGCTGCTTCATTTCATTTTGTGCTATAGATCTATTCAGGTGATTAATTTCCTCTTGGTTCAGTTTTGGATGATCATATGTATCTAGAAATCTGTCCATTTCTTTAAGATTTTCGAATTTATTTGAATATAGGTTCTCGAAGTAGTCTCAGATGATTTCCTGGACTTCCGTGGTGTTTGTTGTTATCTCCCCTTTTGCATTCCTGATTCTACTAATTTGGGTTTTTTCTCTCCTCATTTTTGTCAGGTTTGCCAGGGGTCTGTCGATCTTGTTTATTTTTTCAAAGAACCAACTTTTTGTTTCATTAATTCTTTGTATGGTTTTTTTGGTTTTTATTTCATTGATTTCATCTCTTGGTTTTATCATTTCTCTCCTTCTATTTGTTTTGGGATTTGCTTGTTCTTGTTTTTCTAGGAGTTTGAGATGTATCATTAGGTCATTCATTTGGGATTTTCCAGTCTTTTCAATATATGCACTTATGACTATAAACTTTCCTATCAGGACTGCCTTTGCTGTGTCCCATAGGTCCTGGTAGGTTGTGTTTTCATTTTCATTGACTTCCAGGAACTTTTTAATTTCCTCTTTTATTTCATCAATGACCCATTGTTCATTAATAATGTTATTTAGTTTCCAGCTGTTTTCATGTTTTTTGTCTTTACTTTTATTGTTGAGTTCTAGTTTTATTGCATTGTGATCAGATAGTATGCATGGTACAATTTCTATTTTCTTATATTTGCTGAGACTTGCTTTGTGTCCTAGGATATGATCTATTTTGGGGAAGGTTCCATGGGCTGCTGAGAAGAATGTATATTGTGTAGAAGTTGGATGAAATGTTCTGTAGACATCAAGTAGGTCCATTTGATCTATTGTATATTTTAGATCTAGGATTTCTTTATTGATTTTTTGTTTGGATGACCTATCTATTGATGATAATGGGGTGTTAAAGTCTCCCACAACCACTGTGTTGGAGTTAATATATGCTTTTAGGTCTGTCAGGGTATGTTTGATGAAATTGGGTGTGTTGACATTGGGTGCATACAGGTTGATGATTATTATTTCCTTTTGGTCTAGTTCCCCTTTTATTAGTATGGAATGTCCTTCTTTATCTTGTTTGATCAATGTAGGTTTGACGTCTACTTTGTCAGAGATAAGTATTGCTACTCCTGTTTTCGGGGACCATTGGCTTTGTAAATCTTCTTCCAGCCTTTCATCCTAAGCCTATGCTTATTTCTGTCAGTGAGATGGGTCTCCTGTAAGCAACAAATTGTTGGATCTTCCTTTTTAATCCATTTCATCAAGTGGTGCCTTTTGATGGGTAAATTAAGTCCATTAACATTAAGTGTTAGTACTGATAGGTATGTGGTGATTCCTGTCATTTAGTTGTCTTAGTTGTTTGAAGGCTTGATTGTGTGTACCTAAGTTGAGGTTACTCTCTACTTTCTTGTTTTTTCTTTTCCTGTAGTTTGGTGCTGTCTGTCCTTTCATGGTTATGTTGGGTTTCACTTTCTGTGTGCAGAATCCCTTGAAGAATCTTTTGTAGTAGTGGCTTTGTGGTCACATATTGTTTTAGTTTCTGCTTATCATGGAAGAATTTTATTGCTCCATCTATTTTGAATGATAGTTTTGCTGGGTAGAGTTTCCTGGGGTTGAAGTTATTTTCACTCAGTGCCCGGAAGATCTCACCCCATGCTCTTCTTGCTTTTAATGTTTCTGTTGAGAAGTCTGCTGTGATTTTGATGGGTTTACCTTTGTATGTTATTTGTTTTTTCTCTCTTACAGCCTTCAATATTCTTTCCCTAGTTTCTGAACTTGTTGTTTTAATGATGATATGTCGTGGGATAGTTCTATTTTGATCTGGGCTGTTTAGTGTCCCGGAGGCCTCTTGCATCTGTATGGGAATATCTTTCTCTAGATTTGGGAAATTTTCTGTTATTATTTTGTTGAATATATTACACATTCCCTTTGCTTGCACCTCTTCTCCTTCTTCGATGCCCATGATTCTCAAGTTTGGTCTTTTGATGGAGTCGGTGAGTTCTTGTATTTTCTTTTCACAGGTCTTGAGTTGTTTAATTAATAGTTCTTCAGTTTTTCCTTTAATTACCATTTCATCTTTGAGTTCTGAGATTCTGTCTTCTGTTTGTTCTGTTCTGATGGATTGGCCTTCCGTTTTGTTTTGCAATTCTGTTTCGTTCTTTTTTCTGAGGTTTTCCATATCCTGGGTCATTTCCTCTTTAATATTGTCTATTTTTGTCCTGAGTTCATTTATCTGTTTATTAATCGTGTTCTCTGTTTCACGTTGGTGTTTATACAATGCATCTATGGTTTCCTTATTTCTTCTTTTGCTTTTTCAAATTCTCTATTTTTGTCATCTTGGAATTTCTCGAGTGTCTCCTGTACAGTTTGGTTGACCCCCCTCTTTGGTGCTCAGGGTGCCCCTCCCTCTTTGCTACATGTCTTTATTGTTCTTATTGCTTATCACTCAGTTTCTCTTTTTTCCCTGGGTGGGGGTCAGTCTGTCCAGGGGGCTATGCTGATCTGGCCCAGGGCTGTCTGTGGAAGTATCATGTACCGCTTAGCTCACCTTGTCCATGTCTTCCCAAGCTGTCTGGGCGCAGGCATCTGGTGGCCCGGGGGCCCTCCTGGTTTCTCCATTTAATGTGAAGTGGAGATTCTCTGTGCAAGCTGGAGGTGTGGAAAGGTCAAGTTTTGCCTCTTCTCGGTGGCCTTGCCTGCCAGGTGTGTCTCCAGCGTTTCTCCAAGATTTCACTGTAGGAGGCACGCTTTCTGCTTCCTCCCTCTAGCCGCCATCTTGGAATCCCCACAGGTTTTTATCTTAATCAAGTCCAATTTACCCATTTTCCCTTTGGTTTCTTGTCTTTTTAATGCTATATTTAAGAAATGATGCTTCTAAAATTTAAATGTGGAATTAATATGGCCTAGAAATTCCACCACCAATAGATATGTACTCAAAAGAATTGAAAACAGAAACTCACTCAGTTACTTATCCAAAAATGTTCATAGCAGTATTATTTAAGAAAGACAAAAGGCTATTGAGAAAAGTGTATGGTAGATGGAATCCATATACCTATATGAAACAGAACTAAAAAACGCCTTGCAATTGCTTTAAATGGGGTGGGGAGGGGGCTGAGGGGGAGAGATGATGAGAGCAATGTAAATAACATACAATATAAGACTAATTGGAGTTGTCACTACAACCCCCCCCCATATAATGACTATATCCTAATAAAAATTTATGAAAAAAAGATAGGCAAAAGGCAAAAACCAACAGTTAAGAGTGCATGAACAGGGGGGCACTGGTGGCCCAACCTGTAATCTTAGCTACTTGGGAGGCTGAGATTGAAAGGATCATGGTACAAGGCCAGCCTGGGCAAATAGTTCACAATATCCCATCTCCAAATTAACCAGAGCAAATGGACTGGAGGTGTGGCTCAAGGGGTAGAGTGCCTGCTTTGTGGCACCTGCTTTGCAAATGCAAAACCCTGAGTTCAAACCCCAGTCCCACAAAAAAAAGTACATGAACAGATGAGTAGAGAAACAAAATGTGTTATACCCATACAATAAAATATTGCTCAGCCATATAAAGGAATGAAGTTGTGATAAATGCTGCAATACAGATGAACCCTGAAAACATTATGCTAAGGGAAATTGGCCAGATGAAAAGGACAAATACTCTATGATTCCACTTCTATGAGCTATTTAGAATAGGCAAATTTATAGAAGCAGAAAGTAGACAAAGTTAACAAGGGTTAGGAAGCGTGGGGAGTGAGTAGTTAGTTAATAATTACAGTTTCTTTTGGGGTCCTGAAAAGATTTTGGAAATAGTGATAATGGTCGTATAACATCGTAGATATTATTGCTGCCACAGAATTATATACTTCAAAAAGTGTAATTTTTTATAACTGCACATTTATGTTGTATATGTTTTATTAAAATTTAAAAGTTCGAAAGCTAAGCAATCCAACTAGAAAAACAGAACTTGTAAATTTTAACACAATGAGCTGTCACTACATCCCTATAAGACTGGCAACTTTTTTTACATGAAAGACCAAATTCTAGGGATGAACTAAGGAGATTGAGGTGACAGTATATGGTGGATGGACTTCATATACTGTATGAAACAGAACTAGAAAACCTCTTGCAATTGCTTTAAGTGAGGTGGAGAGGGGGCTGAGAGGGGAGAGACGATGGGGGCAATGTAAATAAAACGTACAGTATAATTCTAATCAGAATTGTCACTATGAAACCCCCCCCATATCATGAATATATCCTAATAAAAATTTATTTTAAAAAAATAGCCTGTTCAGCAGGATATGAAAAAAAGACCAAATTCTGGTGGAGCAATTGTATCTCTAATATATAGATGGGGTGGGAATGTAAAATGGTACAGTCACTCTGGAAAACAGTTAGACAGGTTCTTATAAAATTAAAAAGGTGATTAACGTGGCTTGGCAATCACACTTTTGGGTTTTTATCCCAGAGAAATGAAAACCTATGCTTACCTAAAAACCTGAATGTGAATTTTCATAGCAGCTTTATTCAAAGTAGCAAAATCAGGAAGCAACTCAATGTCCTTCAGTGGATGATTGGTTAAATGAACTCTGTTCCATCTGTGCAATGAATGAACTCAACAACAAAAATTTACAAACTCTCAACACATGCATTACTCTAAATGGATCTAAACAGCTTTGTGCTCAATATGAAAAGTTTCTATCAAAAGGATACATACTATATGAGTTCATTTATATAATATTCAAAATATGATAAAATCGGAGAGATGGAGAGCAGATTGGCAGTTGCCAGAGCATACAAATAAAAGTGGTTAACATGACGGAGTTACTCTGTGGTGATGGAGCAGTTCTTGATTGAGCTGGTGGTTATATGAATCTACACATGGAATTAAAGTACATAGAAATATACATAAGAATGTATGCCTGTCAAAATTATGAAAACAATATCTATAGTCCAGTGAAAGTGTTGGAGCAATATCAATTTCCTAGGTTGATATTACACTGTAGCTCACCATTGGGACAGGCTAGAGAAAGGATACACAAGACTGTACTACTTTTGTAACTTTCTGTGACTCTAGAATTATTCAAAGATAAAAATCTTTTTAAAAACATGCCTAAATTGGTACATGAATACTATGAACACATTTTGTCTTGCTTCTTTAACAAATGGAAAATTTCTCATAAAATAATGTTAAATTAATACTGTGTAAGGGTTCCACAATACTAAATTTGGTACTCAGCATACGAAAGACTCTTAAAAGTTAGTGTAAAGAATGAAGATGATAATATAGGAAACTGACACAAAATGTATCTTCTATAAACATGGCTAAACACAAATAAAGTTAAATAAATCACATTATTTTAAAAACATATACAACACACCAATTCTTCCCATTTCCCAAATTGTCCATGCACAGATCTTTATGGCTGTGG
The DNA here is from genome assembly GCF_047511655.1 of Castor canadensis. NCBI lineage: Eukaryota > Metazoa > Chordata > Mammalia > Rodentia > Castoridae > Castor > Castor canadensis. The sequence goes on along the minus strand of NC_133405.1, from coordinate 122,354,575 downwards.
TTCTATTTCTGTGTACAAAAAAATGTATATGTGTCACTCTTCCTAGAAGGGGGTGAGTAGTGATGAATATATATATATATATATATATTCAAAGGAAGGAAACAAAGTTGAAAGTGAACAAGGAATGAAAGTGGGTAGCAAAGTTAGGAGTAGAGGGCTTTGCAGTGGAGAAATAAGGAGAAATAAGGAGATAAGAGAAATAAGGGAAGCTAAGGGAAGGAAGACCTGGGGTTCAATTAAACTTTTGTGATGGGAAAATATAATAATGAAGAGAACTCAAATATCAAGCAAAGGAAATGTTCATCAGAACACCTTCTGAAGAATCTGACCCTCGCCTCCCTGTCCCCAAAGAAGGTGTGAAGGCTTGGTGGATTTCTGCAGCTGAAGTGAATGCATCTTGGGGTCAGAAACACTGAAGTGCGAACTGTGTCCCCAGGGACACTGTAGAGAAAATGAGAGGCACTGAGCATTATTATCGTGGCTAAGGGATAAATGTGGGTTCAAAAGAGAAGACAAAGCCAGGAGACTTCGAAGCTGAAAGGTAAACAGAGTAAATAGCAAAGGCAGGCGTTTTATTTTAGAAATATTGCTATATTCATGACAATTTGGGGACACTTTTGATGCTCTGAAAATTATCACCAATGGATATAACAAAGATAAAACAAAAGTAAAATAAACCCAGAAACTAGAAATCTAGAGATCCTCTGTCTGGATTCTTCCTATTGTTTTTATAATTGGATTATGTAGGTTGTGTTTGTCAGGGGTTATGGTCTGCAGGTTTCATTCTGAAAGCTAGAATAATTTAAAGGATTATTTTTGCAGTATCTAATGTAAATCCTGGAGGAATATAATTGATAAATTGATAAGGAAGGGAAGGAGGGGAGGGGGAGGGGAGAAAAGAGAGAAGAGAAAAGAAAAGGAAAGAAAAAAAAATCAAGCTCCACCTCAGAATAGGTCCCTTACCCTGACGCCACGTACAGTCTCCACATGGTTCTGACCGTGGCCTCTCTTCCACATCCAGGAAGGAGAAGAGATGTGGGTTTGGGACAAGTAGGAAGGCACATCTCAGCAGAAAAATGCTAGTCTCTGTAGAAGCTCTGGGATGGGGCCCTGGAATGTATTTTTTTAAACAAATGTCCCAAGGGGATTGATATAAGTGGTCTTTGGTTCACAATTTCAGAAGCTCAGTTCCATAGTGACTTTGATTGACAACAGGTCCTCCTCTTATGCTTTAATCTTCTGTGTCTAAACATATGACTATACGAAGTATTGGTAGTGACCTGAGGTTAATTTGATTTTGGTCCCTTATGAGGCCCTAGTGCTTTTTAGAATCTTTGTAGAACACACTGGTCTTCAGCTTCAACATAATCCAGAAAGGAGAGCTGGAAGAGTGGCTCAAGCAGTAGATAACCTGCTTAGCAAGTGTGCAGCCCTGAATTCAAACTCCAGTACTGCCAAAAAAAGAGACATAATCCAGAAAGGAAGCAGCAGATGTACAAGAAGGAATGAAACATGTAAAAGATATAATGGAAAAATATCAGGAACATATATTATGTGCAGTAGGTATCAGACAAGTACTTTCATGTGTTAATGTGGAAAGCCATCACAACTCTGTGCACAGATGAGGAAACTGAGGCACAAAAAGATTAAGCAATTTCCCCAAAATCACACACTGGGAAGGGAAGCTTAGACTTGAACCCTATCTCTACTCAATGAAAATGGAAAAAGAAAGATAAGAAATAGGAAATGGGGATTCTCCCTCAAAGGAATGTTGCCTTCAGTCAACAATTATGTTGTCTCTGTTTTGGTGCTGGTATTTCCTACTTAATCCCACATCTTGAATTCATAAGAACACTTTTCAGTAAAATATTTGCTGCTCAGAAAACAACTTCAAAGAAAATGAGTGAACGAACAAAAAAAAAAAATCCAAAAAACAAAAACATAGGTCAGGGGCAAAGTAACCAAGATGAAAAGAAATAAAAAGTTACATTCTCCTACTTTGAGTACTCAACTTCAAATGAGCCAAAGTCTCCTGAAATCAGAGAGCCGGTATCAGATCCTATTTCACATTCCAGAAAGAAAACAAAGCAGATAATGTAAGTGCTACACATGCCATGTTTTATCCAGTGGAATGCTGCAATGTTGGTTCACAGCAGTGGTTCTCAACTGAGGCAAGAGTCAGAAGGTCCTGGAGACTTGAAGAATGCAGTGGCCCAGTCTTGTTAAAGTGGGGCAGGGCTTAAGCCTTGGTATTTTACCAAGTTCCTGGGTAATTCTTATACTCACCGAAGTTTAAGAACCACTGGTCTATGGAATTACGAGTTCATGTTCCTTCAGTTCTTGAGGTCTCCTGAAAACTGTGAACTGACAGGCAAGAGGCTGAGACAACAAGAATGTTCTGAAGGCAGATCCAAGCTTTGTGCATCTCAGCTATATCCCACCTCTTCAGTGTGTCTGTCCATTACAGCTTTATCAGCCCTACATAGTGGTAATTACCTGTCCACATCTCCCAGTGCAAGCTCTGTGTGGCCCAGGCAGTTATTTTCAGAATGGAACCAATGTCTACACAGAATAATTTCAAATTAAAAATTTGTTGGATGAATGAATTGATGGGCATTTACCAGCATTAAAATTATAGAAGTGTTGAGTGTAGTGTTGAGTTGTCTATAAGTCTAATTCTAAGGAACATATACTTCCAGTATTGAAACAGATGTGTAATAGAGGCAGTCAGAGTTATTCCCTTCGGTACCAAGGAACTGGCTGGATGACTAGTTAGTGAAGCTGAATTCTGAACCTGCATTCTCTCTCTCAGTGGAGAATCTGGGTACATATTAACCTCCTAGGGTTTCCTTAACTTCTCCCTAAAACATACATTATTCTATTACTCACTCACCACATAAGGGGTATTTGAACTAAGCAATTAATGACCTGGCTACCTTAAAAAAATACCAAGTGCTTTTCAAATGCTTATTATGTGGTCCTGGGCCTAATAATTCTGCTACAGGAATTTCTTTCAATGAATTAGATGTTGTTTAAATGTAAAAAAATGACCTTTTAATCACAAAATAAATTACTTGCTATCAGTTGAACAAGAGTAGTATTTTCTCAACTTGAAATAATTCAGTCTAAATCACCAAATACAAAGAACATATACAAAAGCGGTCCCACATTCAATCTGAACATGGCTTCTACTGAACAGAGCAGTTTCCAGAGTGCATGCCATTCTGCCATTGTTGTCCACCAGGGGTGAGGCTGGTGCAGGGGTGGCTAAGGGCGTGAGCTTAGAAACAATGAGATCTGTGCTTAGTTCAAGTTTGGAAAGTCACTGACTGAACTAGTTTCAGTTTCTTCATCTCTAATATGGGGGAAATAATCATATATTCCTTAATGAGTTATAAGGAAGATCATTCATGAGAAGTATTGGACTCTATGCATTAACAAAATAGATGCTCAATAAATGTTGCTGTCATTCATTCCATGCCAGTTGGCATCTGGGAAATGGATAGAATAACCAGTCTATCTATGAACTCCTTCCCACCATATTACAACCTAATCAATATCAGTTCTTCCTCATGGCTTAAATTTAGGAAAAGCATTCTATAAGTGATAACACTTGAACTAGACCTTAAAAGATGAGCAAGCAGCCAAGTATGGTAGGGCATATCTATAATCCCACCTACTCAGGAGGTGGAGATCAAGAGGATCATGGTGTGAGGCCAGCCCAGGCAAAAAGTTAGCAAAACACACCATCTCAACAAACAAGCCAGGCATGGTGGACTAAGGCCAGCCTAGGCAAAAAAGCACAAGACACTTTCTGAAAAAATAGCTAAAGCAAAAAGCCTAGGGGAATGACTGAAGTGGTAGAGCACTTGCTAGGCCCTAAATTCAAAACCAGTACTGAAGAAAGGAGAGAAAGAAAGAAAGAAAGAAAACAGGAAGGAAGGAAGGAAGGAAGAAATGAGCAAGATGGACTAAAAGGGCCCAGCTTGCTCAGGCATTCATTATCCAGTCAGCTATAGTAAAAGAACACTGGAATCACAAGGAACAGAAGAACATGGCCACCTAGATGTTTCCTTTTAATGAAAACAGTATTCCTCAAGGGATATTCTTAGTTTTGACACACATGTATCCATAAGGCCCCACTCAGCTACCTTGACCTTGCCAGTCTTCAAGCATAGTTAGTTTTCCGTACTTCTCTGGCACATTTGTGTGCCTGTGGGTGCATGTGTGTATAGCAAACTAATAGAAAATTCTGGTAGCCAATCTTTTTATATTTTACAGACTCAAAGATCTTCTTTGGATCTGTCGCAGCAGGGAACATTTCCATTTTCAATATGGGCCTGCCATCTGTCAGAAGGCTAGCTTCTAGAGCACCACCTTTTCTCCATTGCTATTTTCTATCACATGGGTATATTCTCAGCAGTCTCTCTCACAGCACCATATGCAATAATAATTGCTATTTGCTGGATGCTGTTGTGAGCCCTTACATATAACCCCTGAGGTGTGTATGATTATTCCATTTCATAGAGGAAGAAATCAAAGACCCTGGGAGATTAGGTAACTTGTCCAAAGTATATACCCAGTAAAGATGAGCTGGGGTTTGAACTGAGGTCTGTCTAACACTGTACAACAAGGTCCTTTAGTCTGCCCACTGCTTGTGGTGTCATGAAAAGATATTTGCTTTGAAGTAGATTTAAAGAACTTTCCAGCCAGGCATGTTGTGCTCACGTCACTTATTTCATGATGGCCACATAAGCAGAAATTTCTTAGGAACCTGCTGTCCCTGGGCTGGGCTTACATCCAGCTCTGAGCTGCACTGGGGTTGTGGGGGGGAGCAATGATTCTATTAAATTAATGTGCTCCAACATCAGTGCATCATTCCAGTCACCTGAGAATAAGAAAAGCCTTATCAAGAACTTGCTATTCATTTTAAGCCACTTTAATCCCCTCTGGTTTGATGCAAATTCATTTCATTAATAATTAACACTACTTGGCAATGCTTTCCCTCAGTCCCAGTTCTTGGACTGCATTCCACTTTGCTGAACCTGAGAGAAATCAGGGTCAAACCAAGGGAGAAAAGAAAATAAGAGAGCAAGGATCTGGCATTAACCCGCCCACCTCAGCCCCTGTGGGAAAGGCAAGCTAACTACTGAAGCAACCGATATTGGCGTCATCTGTGAGGCAGTGTGGCTGATCCTCATAGCTCATCTTCTTAAATATTACATCATCTTGAATGAGTTCATCCAAGCTTTGATAGTGTGGCTTTAAACCTTCCTTTGGGGTAGCTAATATAGATCAGTGGTTCTCAGCCTTAGCTAGAAATCAGAATCACCTCTAGGACTTAAAAAGTACACATAAAATCTACTAAAGCTGAACATTCATGTGCCTTATAACCCAGCAATTTCACTCAGCCATATGCCCAACAGACATACACACATAGTGCACCCAGTAGCCCCAAACTGGAAGCTACCAAGCCATCATCGAGAATAAAATAGAGAATACATTTTCACACAATAGAATAATATGTAGCATGTGAATGAATGCCATACAACTATACCAAATGACATAGCAGACTTCCACGTTCCACACACATAATATTGAAGATAAAAGCCAGGTATAAAGGAGTATATACTCTATCATCCTAAATAAATAAAGAACAAAAATGGGCAAAAGTAATCTACAGTGTTAGCCACACTCCCCCAAGGAGCCTATTCGAGCAGCTATCAACCTCATCTCAATATAGCTAATTTTCACTAGCCTTCCAGAGTTTGCAGTAGACTTTGGTGGGAAAACCATCTAATTCTATTACCATCTGCATGATAGTAAAATGTGGGAAGTGAAAAAAACCAAATCAATGCAGTACCATAAACTGAGAATACCACAAACTCATTTTCAATTTAGAAAAAAGGAACCAAGGAGGAACTTAAAGAGCATTTTTGCTGTAAGGCCTTATGAGTATGACGTTGCCTGTCTTTTTAAATAATAACTACAAAACAATCATAACTAGCATATATTCCAGGTATTGTTGCAAGTGATTTACACAAATAACCCATTTAATCCTCACATCAATTATTTCAAGTAGGTGTTATTATCCTCATTTGGCAAGTAAGGAAATTGAGGCACAGAGCTTAAATAACTTACACCTGACCATGAAGCTAGTAAACCCCAGTATGATTTGAATCCTAACACTTTGGCTTCACAGTCTATGATTTTCATCATATTCCTAAATATTTTATGTTGTTTAAGATATTACCCCTATTTTAAATGAACAGAGTTAAATATATTTATAGTAAGTGGTAAGCTATGTCCACTTGAATACTGGCATCTCTGCTGAAAATTACGTGTGGGATCACTGAAATCAATAATACAAGCTTTATATCAATTCTTTACCTGTTGGGAGAAATAAGCAAGTCAGACATGAGAAAAAAATAAAAGGCCCTGACCTCAAGGACATTCCTGTGATTCATTCATTTGCAAGCAGTGAGTAGGCGCTGTGCTGGTGCAGTGGAACCAACAGTGAGTGCAGTTAAGGGCAAGGTCCAAGGTCCCAGAGACCTTCCCATTCAGCAGGCAGACACCAGCCAAACAACACAGGAGTCAGTGGAAGCTACTCATGTGATCACAGGCCATGAAAGCATATAAGAGGGGAAGCTTCCTAGTCTAGGTCAAGGATTGCCTCCCTGAAGAGGTGATGATGATGTATGTGATACCCGAAGGATGAGGAGGAGGCAAGGGCAAAAGTGGGTGAGTGTGTAGAAAGTGCATGTGTAAATAAATGTAATGTAAGTCAGAATGAATAAGTGTTGTAAGAGACACACAAAAAGCACAGTGGAACCTCAGAATCTTTTTCATTATATAAAACACCTAAAATCATCATACTTTAAGCATGAGCCCAGAAACCCTTGTATTACACTCATAGTTAGTCTCAAAAGCCTGAAACACAGTAAGACAAAACCCCTGGAGGACAGGAATTTGAAACAATACTTTCAAGTCAGCATATGTTGAAGGATTTAAGACATCAAAGTGAAAACAGAAATAATGGTGTCTACCTTTTCTGGAGAAAACTAGCAACAAAAAAAAAAACACAAAAAAGATCTAAGATGCTAAAATCACCAAGTTACTGAATGTATTCGTACAATACTCCACTCCAGAACTGCTCCACTCTTCCCATTCACCATTGCTGAGATTAGCTCTACCAGAAAAGTAAGAATACTACATTAGGCCAAAAGACTTCATGTAATACATGAAAAATGTGGTAAAGTACAAATACGAGGCTGCCTGATAGGCTCAGAACAAATTCGGGTGAACAGAATGAACAGTCTTTGCAAATCTAAGCCAGCTCCTTACCACCTCCTGGTATAACCACCATCCAAACTGTTCCCCACCTTCCAAGAGCAATCAATGTGCCTTTTGAAAATGTAAATCTTTCCTGTGCCACACCCTCCAACAAGAAGGTCTTAATGGCACCCATTATTCATAAGGTAAACATACAGATTCTTAAAATAGCCTGCAGGTGTTGCTTGGCTTACCTTCTGCCAAGCTCTCCAATCCTATCATGTACCTCACTCACTTTTTCTCTGCATCTTTCCCCCAAAAGAGCCCTCTCCCAATCTGTCATACTCACCATGTTCTATATTACCTCAAAGCCTTTGTACATGCTGCTCCTTTTTCCTAAAATGTTGTTCTCATCCTGCTATTCAGCTGGTTGATTCCCACTCACCCTTTAGCTCTTGGTACTTACTTCAGGCATGCTATCTCTGGGTTCCCTGACTATGTCAGTCCTCCCCTACCACAAACTCAGTTATTACCTCCTCCATGGCACCTGTGCAATTTTAAATGTATTATATTGATTATTTGATTAGTAATTGTCACCTTCTAAAACACAAGGATTGGAATCTTGTCTAGTTTGGCTGACCTTGTGTCCAAAATACCAGATACACTTGTTGACACCTAGTAAGTGCTTCACAAATACCCATAGTACACAAAAGGGGTTTAAGGATCTCCTCAGTCCTGAATCCTTGGTTAGCCTATGCTTCCAGGTCATTTATGTAAGGATTATGGATAAAGAAATATTTATATTTTAAAAAACAGTATCTTATGTCCCTGCAAGAGGCATAAAGGAAAGCAAATAAAAGTTGCTGATAATTTGCTACTCTAGTCAAGTAGCACATTTCTAATTATCTTGGTTTCCCAGGAGGAAAGTACAGTCCAAAGTCTTACAGTAGGAATTAGAAGGAAATAAATATTTAGCTATTTAAATCTAATGTCAATCAAACAATATTCTGTCTATAACTGGATGTGGTAGTTCTTTCATTTAATGTCAACATGTTTGAGAAATGTTTTATCCTGACATAAGAAAAGACTAAGTCCCTGTTATAAAGGACAACAAAAACCAAAGACAACAGCGGGATTCCAGAAGGCCCTTTGCTGCTAATAATTTACATTTTAGACTATTGTTTGTTCTTTCTACCTGTCTCATTGGGAGTTTGGAGGAATTAATGAGATGATGTTTGTAAAGTGTTTGGGGCCATAGAAACACTGTTACTAGCATGGTTAAGTAAAATGTAGCTCCTGGTAAGCCTTGGAAGGACTTCCAGATAAGTGAGGCTGACACCAGAAAAAAACAGCAAAGTGAAATATTTTTTTTTCTTTTATTATTCATATGTGCATACAAGGCTTGGTTCATTTCTCCCCCCTGCCCCCACCCCCTCCCTTACCACCCACTCCACCCCCTCCCTCTCCCCCCCACCCCCTCAATACCCAGCAGAAACTATTTTGCCCTTATCTCTAATTTTGTTGTAGAGAGAGTATAAGCAATAATAGGAAGGAACAAGGGTTTTCAGCAAAGTGAAATATTAAGAACAAAAATTGTTACTTGGTGATTTGACAGTAAGGAAAGTCATCCTTTCAGAACTTTTAACTGCACTCTCTAACACAATAGCCACTAGCCACATGGGCTATTTAATTTAAACCAAAAAACTGAGTGGGGCTTCCTCACTAGAGAGTGGAGATACAGAACATTTACATCATTGCAGAAAATTCATCTGGATGGAGCAATGAATCCAGGAGGATCTTTGTTCTTTCCACTCTTTGCATGTGAATCATATTATTTGACACTTTTAAACCCTCACCCAGAATAGGATTTGGAATTTTATCAGCAAGAAGAAAAATTACACATAGAGTTGAAGAGAAATTATTTTATTCTTAAAAGACAAATGGTTTCCTTTCAAACTTGTTTGCCTTTTGTGTGCTGATTGCGCCTAGTTAGCACTAAGAATATATATAGTGTAGAATGGGTTAAACATTTCTCATTTTTCTCTGTCTCATATTCCTCAATGTCCGATCATAGTGTGTGTGTGTGTGTGTGTGTGTGTGTGTGTGTGCGCGCGCGCGCGCGCGCGCGCGCGCTCGCGTGCTGAAGTCTGGGCAGAGAAAAGCCATCTGAATGGCCATGAAAACAAAGATTCATAACTAAAAAAACCCTGCCATATCTGGTTGTCCATAAGAGACAGGTCATTAACATATTCTCACAGGGAATGAATCCCCTCTTGTATGAAATGCAGCTGCATCTCATTTTTTTTCCTCATACTATTTTAATCAGGTTAGATTGGGGAGTGGGGTGGGGAACAGAAATGAGCCCAGTGCATTCTAACTTTGTGTGGGTGTCTCCCTGGCTTGGTTACCAAAGAAACCATTATGTTCCATACTATTCAAATAATGGTTCTACTAGTGCTCTAAATACTTTCTTCTTTTCTAACCTGACTGCACTGCAGATTTAGAGCCACCATCTGTTGGCCAGAAAAAGAGAAGGCTTTCTGGAAATGCCATGGCCCTTCCCATACTGTTTTAAGTCTCAGTCTCGAGATTCCAACCTTAAGAAGCCTGTTTCTGAGGCCAGTATTTCCCAAGCAGGCCCAGGTTACTGTCTTCATGCACCATTGCACTGCCAAACTGCATAAGTGAAAGGTGTTTGCCTTCCATCCTGTGAGGCTGTCAAGCCTCCTGCCATCCGTGCTGCAAGGCTCGTCTCACTGCAGTTATGACTCCAACCCCAAAGCGTGGTAGGAGATCTGGCTAAGATGAGTGTTTGCCTGTCATCCTTGTTCCTGGAGTCAGTCATTTTACCCTCCCATGATGCCCACTGCTGATCTGTAGAGCAACAAATCCAGCAGCTGGGACCACCTCTTTCCATGGCTGCCAGGTTAAGCTATGCCCTCTAGAGCCACCCACTCCAAAGTAGAACCTATGCACCCAGGATGCTAACACTCCATGAGAGACTTTCTGGGAAAGGACTGTATTTTCACAATCCAATGACATTTGTCCTTCACCACCTGATCTTTAGGTGTACAGAGGCACAATGTACTTGGCAAATGCCCTATGAATCGGAGACAGCCAGGAAATAAGGAATGAGGTCTTCTTGTAAACCTCCAAGTCTCTGTAACAAAAGGTTCTGAGCTACTCTCCCAAGCAGTGTGGTCACTCTTACTGAGGTTTTACATAGGAAATTGAAGGACTTCCCAAATGTTTCTTTTTTGGGCATCTAAGTGTAAATCTGCTGAAACTTTGCAATCTGTTCAACAAGAGTGTTACTGGGGCTGGGTGTGTAGCTCATTAGTGGAGCACTTGCCTAGCAGATGTGAGGCCTTGGGTTCCATCCTCAGTACCACAAAAAAGAAAAGAAAAGTGAGTGTTACTTATTGCAACTTAGAAACAAGATATTATTCTTAAGGCCAATAGTTGTTACCATTAAGATGAACACACACACACACACACACACACACACACACACTCAGATTTCTAACTCAGTCAGGGATCTCCAAACATTTTTAGTTCATGCACCCCATCCATACAAATCATTTTCGCATACCCCCAAAATATATTTACCTTTACTTATAAAGTATATGCATGTTCTATTATACTAATATACTATTATGTTATAAAATATGCTCCCAAAATTGAAATCTTAAAAGCCTTAAAACTGAAAATAAAATTAGGTTTAAGTTTGCTTCATTTATTAAAGGTACAAAAGTCCCTTTTGTGTTCATTGGAGAACATGACATTTTTAATGAGAGAATGATGATCAAACTTGCTTATTTATTTTCAACTTTGTTTAGTTTAAAGGTCTTATGAAGAATTCAGTTTATCTGATACTTGGTTTTTAAAGCTGTGGCATCTGAGCGAGGGTGAGAGACAGAGATTGACAAAGTTATATAGATCCAGGTGGAAGAAATGAAGTGATTTTAAAACTTGATAATAATACCTGATGTAAAAAGTCTAATAATATCTGTATAACTAAATGCCAGCATACATAATAATTTGTATAACAGATAATATTTATATGTTATATAAGATATATGGATGTCTAAGCTGGGCGCCAGTGGCTCATGCCTGTAATCCAAGCTACTCAGGAGGCAGAGATCAGGAGGATCATATTTCAAAGACAGCCCTGGCAAAATAGTTCTTCGCAAGACCCTATTTTGAACAAACCCATCACAAAAAAAGGGCTGGTGGAGTGGCTCAAGGTGTAGGCCCTGAGTTCAAGCCCTAGTACAGCAAAAAAAAAAAAGATAAATGGATGTCTGTATAAGTGAACATTATTTTAGTATAAGTATATCCTAAAGGGATTCTTGTGGTAAAAATTGTTTATCTGAAATTCAAATTTTACTGAGTGTCCTGTACTTTATCTGACAACTCTAAACACTACTAATATTTAATTTTCCATCTTTATTTTTCTTCTTTTTTAGCCAAAAGTAAATATGAATAGGAATTTTAACATTTTATTCCTGTAGGCTCAGAAATAGAAAACATTCCTAAGAATCTACCACCAGAGACCCTGGCCAAACCAGTATCCTCCTCAAAGAGCTAGTACAGACAAATGCTAATAAGAACCCCCTCTTCACTAAAGTTCCCTAAACTGCAGTCTCAAATGCCTCACTATACTATAGCAATATCCTGGGCTCTGCTATGACTAGTACACAACCTTCTTCATTTGTCTGGCCATAATTCTATTAAAGAAGAATAGGAAAATTATAGGTAAGGCAGCAAGAAGTATGACCCACATGTGGGGGTACCTATGTCCTGTCACCCCTCCACATTCTGCCTGTGATCCACAGGAGTAGAAGTAGGCATATTTCCCCTCCACTGGTACCCAAAATGCTTACAGTATTGAAAGGGATGGTATTCTTGGGATGCAGTGATTACAGCCTCAAGAGTTCAAGTGATGATATAGGTGGACCATGTGTCTATGCACACTTATGTTATGAAATTCTGAATGGTAAGTTTAACATGACCAGAAAAATTACTTGTCATTCATATTTTCCTGCATCCTTTGGATAAGACTGCCCAGCATCACACTCAACCTCTGATGGAGTCATCGGAAGTCAGTATTCATGGCAACATGATAGATGATATGGTGCCATGAGTAAGGAAGTAGTCAGCTACTGCAGGACAAGAAGATCTACGCGATTTCAATACAAACAGTTTCCAAAGAGTAAATGACATTATGAGTACTACCACCATTGCCACCTCTTTCTCATGAAAAGCCAGAGCAATGTGATTTTATCCATGAATGGCACATTTGACAATAAGGAACACTAACAGATGGTACCTAGACCTGAACAAGAAGAGATAAAGGCTAAACATGACAAATAATCTTCATTCATATTGATTTGACAATAAACAAATATGTAAATATAGCATCTCAATCCATTTGACTAAATCTTCATCAATAAAATGCTCTGCCTCTCATTGGTCTATGAATTTTTGTGATACCTTTTTAATTGAATTGTGTACATAGATAGAGATCCCACACAAAATATTTGTCCTGGGCTCTGCACACCATAGGGCAGCCCTACTGCCCAGTAATTCCAAAGTTCTCCTTTGCTGCTCCAATATGCAATTTCATAATAGCACATGGCTCAAGATATTCTCATGGGCAAGATCATCATCCTCATTGTAAAGGCAATTATTGAGTGCCACCTCTGTGCCCGGCACTGTACTCAGAGCTATACAGACATGATATTAAACCATGAGAAATAACGAATTGCCTTATTTTAAGCCCCTAAGCCTCAGAACAGTTTGTTAAGCAGCAATATACCATTGAAAAGGGATAATTTGAGGGGGATTGGGGTAGGGGTTGGGTTTTGTTTTGTTTTGTTTGCTTCATTCATTTCCCCCAACTGCTGTGAAGCAGCTAGATGTCAGGCCTTTTCATCTCCTTTTTACAACTGCAAAAATTGAGTCCTAGCAAGTAAGAAACACAAAATCGGAACAAAAGCCTTTGCATCCCAGACTAGATCCAGAACTTTGCCTCCTGACCATTTGCCTAACAAACAAACAAGGACTTTTCTGAAGTGACAAGACTGCCTAGGGCTCTATAACCCTTCAAACATATCCTGTCCAGACAAGGGAAGAATGCCTTCCATTTCGTGGTGTCACAAATACTGTGTCCTATCTGGAGTCATTTGTGATCTCTGTAATGTCCTTTATATTATCAATCAAACCTTCATTCTTGTTTAATTTGTGCCAGAGACGAGAGAGTAAATCTGGGCACCGAAAATGCATCCAGGTCAGCTAAGGCAGGGGGTTGGGGACAGGTAGTATGAATGGCAAGATCCTTACAAGTTTTCTCGTTCACTTCAGCCCAACATATCAGTAGTACCTGCTGCGAGCTCTCTTCAGATAGAGAACTCAGGACGGAGCCTTTTCCCCATTCATCATTTGACTTCTACCAGGACAATCCAAGAAAGTCATCATTAGTATCTGGTGCAGAAAGATGGGGGAATCTCTCAACAAGTTTATATCACAAAAAGTGCTCTATCTTAACAAGAGACAGGGTAATATCAGGAACTTTGTCCTCTCTCTTCCTTGCCAATTAGTCCTTGACCTTTATTTCTGAGGTGTGGCTTAATCCAGTGAGGCCAAAGACAGTAGAAACCAACGTCTAGGGGTGTTTTGTGTGTGTGTGTGTGTGTGTGTGTGTGTGTGTGTATGTATGTAAGAGAGAGAGTTGAAGTGTAACTGTCACAAGAAGTCTTGATTAATTTCCTTAACAATTTCTCTACAAACTGAATAGTTTGGTGGCATCAGAAAATCAGAGGCTACAGAAGTAAACAAAACAAATAAAAATCCTCATACTTTTAAATTGTGGAGAGACAGGCAAAAATAGCATCTATAAGTCCTGTGTTATGTAAGATAAGTGACATGGAGAAATCTGAAGCAGGAAGAGAGGAAAATGAGTACAGGTTGGATGATGCTAGTGTTGATCATACATTTTTAAGTAGGATGATCAAAGAAGGCCCAAGTGGGGACGGAGCATGCAGCATTTACCAACTCATTTGACCAAAGAAACCATTTGCCATAGAATCGCTAACTGAAGTTATGAAATGCTGTTTTAAAAAGTAGCTTCATCAGGAGGAAGGAATTGTATTTGGCTTAAACAAGATAGAAGTTTCTGTTTCATTTCATGAAAGAAGTGTGGCATAAGCAATCCAGGGATGTGGGATATCTCCATAATGTCATCACGGACCTGCTCCACCCCCCTGAACTCATGGTTTCCATCCTTAAGTTTGCTATAGGCCAAATGGTTGCTTTATCTCCAGCCATCATACCTGCATTCTTAGAGAATTCTCCCTCCTATGGAGTCTTCTCATAGGTCCCACCCAGCACGTTTTGTCTACATTTCATTGATCACTCCTAGCTGGCAGAGAGGCAAGACATGTATAGTTTAGGCAGAATGGGACTTCTCATAACAAGACTAAGTAAGTTTGCTTGCTTGCTTGCTTGCTTTTTTTTTAAACTAAGGAATAAGAGTGGGAGGCAGAAGTGTTGCCCATGTAAAAAGGGAAGCTCTCTATTTTAATGAAGCAAATAGCACAGCCTCCCAAAATCAGTACTACCACTGGAGAGCCCATATTTCCTATGGGACCATGTAGTTAAAACTTTGTGGGCTAGAACCTCCAGTAGCAGGATCACCACACTCCATCATTTGGGGCAATGTGTCACCCAGCTCCAATTTTGTCCATTCACCACAGAACAGGCAGAATGCTGCCTTAAGGATTCTCTTTGGAACGTTCTTCCCCACATGACTGAATCCTTCTTCAGGATTCTTCTCCACTAAAATATCCCACATCCTCAGAAAGACCCAATGAAGTCCCACTGCTACTAGATACTCCCTAGCACATCTCTCTATTTTCTTCATAATTAGTTAAGTCTATTTGTTTCCTTTTTCATTATTACCAATATAAAGTTCTATGTAGGCAGAAGCATTGCTTCCCTGGTTATGGTTATATCCATCTGTCCAACACCACAGTGAATGGCACAGGATAGCCCTTCAGTATGGTTGAATGAATGATATGGCTTGAAACGCCCTCACTCTCTTAATCACTCTTCTCTGAACACCACTCAGTTTAGTAGAAGACCTCTTAAGCAGGCTCCAAGAAACAACTCAATTCTTAGAAGTACATCCTTAGCAAAGAATGGCAGGGTGCTCTCAGGCATTATGTAATGTCAACTTGCACTGGCTCAGTGGCTAACATAGAAAATATATCTCTACATGTGGAATCACGGATCAACTTCAAGAATTTTCAGGAGAGGAGAGGGAGGGGGCGGAGTGGGTGGTAAGGGAGGGGGTGGGGGCAGGGGGGAGAAATTACCCAAGCCTTGTATGCACATATAAATAATAAAAGAAAAAAAAAAGAATTTTCAGGAGTAGGGCCCCCAAAGTTGTAAATCACTGTCCTATATTATACCATGTTAATATATGCTCATGAGTCAAGAAGCCTAGCCACCCTCAGTCTTTCTAACATCAGTTTGAGATGCACAGGGACACCTCAACACCAAAATGTGTACAACACAGCCATTCCCCTGATTTTAATAGCGTCCTACAGTTTGAAGAAACAATTTAGAAGATTTCAGACTTTTGATGGCAGATCATTCCAATTTAGGGATGGGAGATAACACAGAGACTACTATGAACTTATAAAACATAATTTTCTTTCCCTCCTAGGCATATAGCTGGATTACAGTTAGGAGGGGCCATGTTATCAAATCTGGCCAATGAAATGTGAGTGGGAGTGATCCCATGACAGAAGGGATCCCTGAGTGACTCAGTGGGGTAGAGTCACCTATTCCCCCACCTGAGTTCAAATGTGGCATGCATGGTAAATATACTCTCACTGTATTAAGCCTTTGAGATTTTTGGAATTGTTTGTCATGGCACTTACCCTACCCTGACCTATACAGAGGAATAAAATAAAAACTCCATGATAATAAAATAATGTTAATTTTTCAAAGAAAAGAATTCATCTTCCTGCTATCTCAGCCATTTTGGATTGTTACAAACTTTGTAGTTTTAACATCAGTAGAAAACTAGCAAAAAACTAGTGGCTTCTTAGATGACATAAACATACTGTATTTGCTTTTCAAGTACTGGAAATCTTTCTAACTAAAACATGAAAGAAATATTTTAACAGGCTGATTTGGGGAAAATGCTCAACATGAAGAGACTAAAATGTTTTTCAAAAAGGGAAACAACTCAATATGCTTCCAAAGCCCTGCCCAGGTTTTAACTGAGGGACATCCAAAGTGAAATAAAACTTAAATTTATTTTGAGATTTAAGGAAAAACTTCTCATGAGGTTATGATATGATTTAGTTATTTAATATTTATTTTTCTAAAGTGATTTTTTTGTGGTACTGGGGGTTGAACTCAGGGCCTCATGCTTTTACTAGGCAGGCGTGTTTGACCATACCTCCAGCCTCTAAAGGAATTTTTAATTAAGGAAACTGCCCAAAGTCTTTATCCTAGGAAGATCTTTTTTGTCCTTAAAAAGTGCCTCCTTGGGATTTATATACACAAAGTGCATCACTTTTCTGCATGACCACCCTTCAAATATTCCTTGCTAAACTTTATATTCAGCCCATTATGTCTTCCAAAAGAAGCAGGAGAAATTTCTGTACAATTTTCATTTTTCACTTTTTCCTACATTGACTTCCTTTCCACATATTTAGCAATAATAATTAATGGCAATACTAATATCTCTAGTGTACATTAGAATTAACCAAAAGTTTTCATATCTATTATAAAGACTTACAATACTTGATACTACACTAAGTAATCCATTTCTTTCTGTATTCCATGTGTAGCATTTATAAATGTCCCAACTTCCTAATATTTCCTGGACTACCATAGCCTTGCATACTAATTACGTACAGTAGCTACTATGCAGTATAATGTATTTTATTCACAAAATATGGATGCATTTTACCAAAACAAAATTATTAGTTATTTCTAACAAATTAATTTGCAATATTTTTAAATACACTCACCACAGTCCTGCAGTTTCTTTTTAAAAATCCTTGGTTTCATTTCTAAGTTTGAATATGCCCATTTGCTTGTCCAGTCATATCAGTCTCTGATATGAAATCCATAGCCTGAAAATATTTTAAATAAAGGAGAACCACAGAAAAATGTCAAGTGAATATAAATGAGAAGATTATCTTTGGTTGGTACATTTGTTTTCTGATTTATATCCATTTGGCTTTTCCAAATTTTTGCATTGATGCTATAATTAATTTATATGTAGAAAAAGTAAAAAAATAATAATTAAATGTAAAGTTCTTCTTTTAGTCACCTAGCTTTTGATATATAATTATTTCTAAGGACTGGTTTTGGTTCATTTGGGCTTAATAGTCTCTTATCTTCAACTTCATTTGAGAAGGAGTGGTACAGCAAAATGCACTGTGTCAAGCAGAATTCGTCCTCCTCCTCTAGAGAAGACTGTTTTGAAATGAACATCTTTTTGAGGCACCTGTTTCTTCTCAAGGGAGTTGACAGATAAAGTTTGATTGAGAGAAATGCCAATCATCTCATGAGGCAGATGGATTAACTTTCTAATGTTTCTTTCCTGACAGTAAATCTCAAGTTTTACTTCTATGCTTAGCAAAATATTTTTAGAAATATTGTTTATTCAATAGAGATGATGCATTTTACTACTTCTTAGAGCAAACCATTGATCCCTATCACCGTGGCATTAGGTAGGCCTCACAAATCATCCAGGCATCTGCCCTTAGCCTCAAATAAATCACTGACAGAGCAGTAAAGAAAAGGAAAATGCCAATCAGAACCAGGAAGTCAAATAAGAGAAGATTTTGCAGTGCCTCTATTTATGACATTTCCTTAAAGACATTTGTTATTCTCATTTCTTTTGCAATTGCCTCTTTTTAAAACATTTTTATTAGCATATAATAGTTATACAGAGGGTTTCATTGTGACGTTTCCATATATGCTTACAATGTACCTTGGTTAGATTGATCCCTCCACCTCCATTCTCTCTCTTCCCCCTCCCTCTACTTAAAATTATTTTGACAGATTTAATTGTTCTATCTTGATATATGTATATAAAGTACATTAACCATATTCACCCTCCTTCACCCTCTCCATTCCCCCTCCCCCTCCCACCAGTACCCTCCCTCTAACAGGCAATTGTATCTTCAGAACTTCTCTCATAAAATATATTTTAGCCTACTGCAAATTTTCCTATCATGTATTTTTGAGTTTTGAAAAATATTATATGGACTCATGCTGCATCTAGAGTGAATTTTTAAATAATAGTTCAAGCAATAATAAACAAAATGTAGAAACTTTACATACATACGTATACACACAACAGTATTTGCTGAGTAAATTTTAAAGTTCCTAGCTTAAAAAAAATTATCAATTCTCCAATGTAAAAATTCTTATCCACCTGGTTTGCATTTGTTTTATTATCGGGGAGGCCTGGATGAAATTCTTTAAACACAAATGAACTCCCTTCAAACTTCTTAGGGTTATCTCACCATTGCTTAGAGGCTACCTTCTGAAGTAAAGCACATTTCTCTACTTTTGCTCCTACATTATTCCACAAGGTTTTCTTCTCCTGAGGTCTCAGAGGATTTCTTATGACAGAAGGACAGAATAGAGAGGGATGCTGGTCCTTTGGCCTCGGACTTATTAGGCAGTCATGCAAAGTTGGGCCAGGTTCTACGATGTTCTCTGTTCTTAATCGTAGAGCTTCTACACAAGTACTATCTTGAGAAAGAGCTTGGTTTAGCAAAAACTGATCAATAAAATCTGATTCTAATAATTTCATTTAAATACAGTCCTTTTCAATTATACTATCTCTACAGAATCTCACAATCATTTTATTCCCAGACACAAAAAGAAAGACTGGAAGACAAAGGGGAGTCAAAGCAAGTAAATATTATTTGCAAATCAGAAAAGAACCAAACTTCTTATGAGTAAGGGAAAAATTCCTATTACAGTGGTATGTTAACAAGGGTAGGATAAACTGCCATAATAAATAGGCCCCCAAAAACATAATGACTCGAACACAGTAGAATTTTGCTTGTTGCTAGTGTAACAATCCAAAGCACATTTCCTGGTCAGTGGGTGACTCTTCCACCACATGGTAACTCAGGGATCCAAACTTCTCCCCTGTGGCTATGGCATACTCAGAGCCTTATAGGTGTCTGCATTGAGCTGACAAGAAAAGAAAAAATGATGGAACTGCCTAGGGGAGGAAATGACACATAGCTTCCACTCACATTCTATTGGTAAGAAATAGTCATACGACCAGACTCAATTGCAAGGGAGTTATAATCAAGGGAAATATAATCAAGCTGTGTGCCGTAGGAAAAAGAATTGGTAAACTGTCAGAAACCTCTGCTATAAGTGGTCTACAAATACCTGTTTTATTCATTTTCAAGTCCCTAACATTTTTGCTCAATACTTAGCACAATAAACATGTTCGATTTGATTTTTAAAAATGCTGTATGAAAGCTAGCCATGGTGGCACAAGCCTGTAATCCCAGTTGCTTGTGAGGTGGAGAACAGGAGGATCACTGATCCAGGCTAGCTGGGGCAAAAAGTTAGTGAGACTCCATCTCAACAGGGCAGGCATGATGGTGCATGCCTTTAGTCCCAGTTACTCAGGAGGCTTAGGTAAGAAGGTCGCAGTCCTAAGCTGGCCCCAGGCAAAAAGTGGGAGATCCTACCCTGTCCAAAAAATAACCAAAGCAAAAAGGAACAGGGGCATGGCTCAGGGTAAGCAGGAGGCCCTGAGTTCAAACCTCAGTCCTTCCAAAAAAAATAAGCTGGATGAATGTTATAAGTCAGGAAGTGAATCATTGTTATATTTCATTATATTGCTTATAGTTTATATATTGTATTATTACTTTATGTAATTTTATATTTAAGTTAATGTTTACTTAATAATTTAATGTTTAATTAACATAATTTAATTAATATTAAATAGTAAGACAGTCTAAAACGTAGTGTTCCCTATTATAAAATTCAAATTTAATATTTGATTCAAGGTTTTCCTGTAAGCCAGGCTGCCTAGTGATTCCAGAGGCCTAGACTGGGAGTCAGACCAAGATGAGGGGGTGCTGTCTCACACACTGACCACTTCTCTTTCCAGACTCCTCCAGTGGGAAGGGAGAAGAGAAATAATTTTTTCTTGCCTTCCCTCCACTTTGTTGGTCATAATTACAGTTCCCTTTATGGTATTGGTGATCGTGGTGAGGTCACTTATCCCTTTTCTATTGGTGTCACCATCGTTCTAACTCTGCCTGCCTTGGGTTCCTTCTATGGGGCAGGCATTAAAATGCTGGCTTTCTTGGGGGAGAAAACACACCTTATTCATCAGAGAACCCAATGGGAAGTCTCCCCTGAACAGTGCCCTAGAATGGAAGATCCACTTTCAGGTAGCCTCATTCCCACTCCTCCTCAGCACCCTCCCCTTTAGGACTTGCTGATAGGACCCCCTTGCCAGGTTGACATCCCTGTTAGGGGAGTGAGCAAGAGCATTTCAGCTCTAGCCACCTTCTGTTGTGCCTACTTGGGCACAAGAGACTCCTGCACCCTTGCCATGCCAAAGGGTAAGAATGCTTACTGCATCTGCCACTTTTCCCCTTGGATTATCAAACAGGAAGTAATTTTACTCCTTTATTGTGGGCAGGGGATTGTGGCAGTTCTGCTACCCTTAATCTTATAGGACACAGACAAATTAAATGCTCCACAGAGAGGGGATAAGGAAGGAATGCTGACACTTCACCAATCTCTAATTTTCACTAAAATGGCTTTATATCCCATAGCCATACTTCAACTTGATGAAGGGAGAGGTGTTGGTACCTGATCTGCTGAAATGGTGCCTCTCTACAGACAACCCCTTGAGGCTGTTGCTAGGGACTGACAACTCTCTTAACTCAAAACACTGGGGACTTAGTGCCTTTTGTTCTCAGATATGACTTCTAGTCAAATTCCAGGAAAAAGCCTGCTTTGCACATCACATCATGATTCTGAAATAATTTCTTTGTCAACTTAAGCTTTGACATTTTGGAACATTGAACTTGATTTCACTACCTAATCAGTGGGGTATGTTCAAAGGAATGATAACAGTACCTTATCAAAAAATGTAACTATTCTGTACAGTTAGTTCCTGCCATTTTATCCAGGAAAATCTCTGACCTCTGGATACACAGCCCTGTAAAAAGCAGAACTTAGAGCACTTTCACTCTTGACTTTTTAAATCTAAGATATACACAGATGCCACTATGTATAATCCACGAGGCACATACTTAGAAAATATCATGGAATTGAGCCAAATAATCAGCAAAAAAGGTTTAAATTGCTATACATAATTTAATTATGAAATCTCCTCCCCATAATCTCTTGGAAAGAAACATTTTTGGTGGTACTGGGGACTGAACCCAGGACCTTGTGCTTTCTAAGTGCTCCTACCACTTGAGCCATTCTGCAAGCTCAAGAAACATTTTTTTAAAGGTGTGTTAACATTTTGCTCCTGAAGAAGATCCAGAAAACCCCAAAAGAGGTCCAAAGTAAACATACAAAATGCCTAATAATATATAGGCATTATACACACATATATGATGTCTACCGTCATGCAGGTATATATACATATACTTATATATGCCTATTCTTTCCACCATTTTATATATATTTATATAACAGTTCCTAAGTAATGGAATTCTGGGGTTTTTTAAATTTTTCTTTGTACCATTCTATGTTTTACAAACGTCTACAATTTAAACACATATATAAACAATAAGGTAAATGATGACAACATTTATTAAAAGCTCTTATATCTGGCAAATACTATGATAAATTTCCATACATATGTCTTGCTTAAAGTTCAAAACAAGACAAGGAATTATGATTACCCTCATTTTATAGGTGAGAAAACTAAAACCTAGAGATTTTTCATTACACAGCTGGAAAGGTAGAATAGCTAACAGGTAGCAAAGCCAATGTGTGAGTCCATGTCTCTGACGCCATATTTGCATTCTTCCCAACACACCATGTGACACAACTAATATGGAAAAACCTTTGCTGGGCCACAGATCAGAAGCGGCCCCATCATGATCAACATGTTCACAAGTTTTATTCTCATAAGGCGTGATATAAAACAATGCTCTCCATCTGAAGGCAGAATAGGAAATAGGCAAAAGGGATGAAGACAAGGCATCTGAAAAGTTGGATTTGTTTCTCCTACACTTACAAAGCACTGTAGAATGAAGGGAGTGAAACGATTTGGGCACAGATTGGAAAATATACTAAGTCACAGCTGAGTGGAAGGCCAACAATTCAGGAAAGCTCCACCTACCCAGAGGTCCAACTTGCAACTGCCTGAGCCAGTTGTAATCCAAGATTAGTTTAAAGGACTTTTGAGCAGCACAGATGCACCAAAAAGCTATGAGCTTAATCATATTAGAAATATAACAAGAGACCACTGGTCTCTAAATCACCCTGTTTGTGAAAAACAGCAGCAGGGTAGAAACAATAACACACTGACAGCTGAAGGGAGTTTATCAGGGGTAAGGAACAAGGGATCCACAGAGTAGGCAGAATTGTTCAAGTGGAACAGTTGGCCAAGGAGTTGATTCGTGAAAGGGCTATCTGAGTCCTCCATGTTTCAATAGCTCCTAAAGACATCACTGTGTGGCAGGACAGTGGAGAAATATTAGAAAAAGAAAGGATAGTGGAAATCATTAAAGTTCACCTAATGCCCTCCTTATTATATAATTAAATTTATGAAAGGAAAAAATATCGTTGCTCAGAATTACATTCTTGACTCATTAAGAAGTAATGATGAACCACTCTGGAAAAAAATTTGGAGGCTTCTTAAAAATCTAAACATAGAGCTACCATATGATCCAGCAATACCACTCCTGGGGATATACCCAAAAGACTGTGACAACAGGTTACTCCAGAGGCACCTGAACACCCATGTTTATTGCGGCACTATTCACAATAACCAAGTTATGGAAACAGCCAAGATGCCCCACTACTGACAAATGGATTAAGAAAATGTGGTATCTATACACAATGGAATTTTATGCAGCCATGAAAAAGAACAAAATGTTATCATTCGCTGGTAAATGGATGGAATTGGAGAACATCATTCTGAGTGACATTAGCCTGGCCCAAAAGACCAAAAATCATATGTTCTCCCTCATATGCGGACATTAGATCAAGGGCAAACACAATAAGGGGATTGGACTCTGATCATATGATAAAGTGAGAGCACACAAGGGAGGTATGAGGATAGGTAAGACACCCAAAACAAATGCTGAGGGCATTTGTTGCCCTCAGCGCAGAGAAACTAATGCAGATACTTTAAAGCGACTTAGGCCAATAGGAGAAGGGAACCAGGAACTAGAGAAGAGGTTAGTTCAAGAAAAATTAACTTAGAATGTAACACATATGTACAGGAAAGCAATGCAAGTCAATTCCCTGTATAGCTATCTTTATCTCAACTAGCAAAAACCCTTGGTCCTTCCTATTACTGCTTATACTCTCTCATCAACAAAATTAGAGATAAGGGCAAAATAGTTTCTGCCTGGTAGCGAGGGGTTGGGGAGGTAAGGGAGGGGGCGGGGGGTAAGGCAAGGGGCAGGGAGAAGGGGGGGAGAAATGACCCAAACATTGTATGCACATATGAATAAAATTTAAAAAAAGAAGTAATGATGATATCAAATACTATACTTCTGAAGGCTACAAAAATAAAAGTAAATGTAATGTCATTTGCACACACAAACTTCTATTTTCTGGAAAACATTCTTGTGTGAAATATTTTGTTCTCAGTGAGGTCAGATACATGAGTCATTTTTGTAAAAGCCTGACAATAATAGTAGTAGTGGACATTCGGCTTTTTCATAGTTTATCATCTCTTCATTCTCACACTTCCTATGAAATTTCCAGGATGCATAGTTGATACAACTATCCTCACTTTATGTGCTGTTCAGTGCTTCTTGTTAAGGTTGACAGAGCCATTGTTAAAACCTGCATTTCCTAATCACAACTCTTAGGCATTTTCTTCCATGTTTCACTCCTGATAGCTTCTTTTGAGGGTGCTCATACTAGGAATGAAAGGGGTACCTCATAACAACTGCCTATCCAATACCCTTTATGCTCGATTCATTCAACAACTATTCAGTAAGCATCTGAATCAGCTATTGCCACAAAATACTGCAAAAAACACCCTAGCCCACATATCTTTAACAAACAGTCATTATATTTTCACACATCTGTGTTGAATGAGGGTCAGCTGATTTAGGATAGGCTCAGCTGAACAATCCTTCTAATCTCTCTGCACATGGGCTGATCTGGCCCAGTTTGACAGGGGTGGTTCAGCTCTGCTCCACATTTCTCTTATCTTCCTCCTGGAACTAGAACAGGAGCCCAGTTTTGTACCTCTCATGGCAACAGCAGAAACCCCAGAAGACAACCTCCTCCTTTCAAGTGCTTTCTAAACTTTTAGTCTGCTTTCCTTTTAAGCCTTTGGCCTGCTAACATTCCATTGACCAAAGCGAGTCACATAGAGAAGTCAAAAACAAGAGGCAGAAACATAGATTCCTGCCTCTTTAATGGGACAAACTGCAATGTCAGGTGGCAAAGGATGTGCATAAAGAAAAAAGTGAAGAATCAGACCTACAAATGCAGCCTATAACATCTACCACATTCCAGGTTCTATGCCAGGTACTAGGGAAACAGTGCCAATCCTAACAGAAGCTGAGTTCCTAGAGCTTACAGTCAAAAACTGATGATTAAACATCCACCCATACAAATTCCACTGCAACCTGCTACAATCGCAATCAAAATTTAACAGTGAAGGTAAATCTGCTACCCCCATCATATTTTGCATTTCTGAGAGGCATATGGGTTTTGAGGGATTATCCATTCGAACTCTCTTCACACTCCTCCCCTTCTATTGTCCTGGATTAACAAAATGATCTTATAAGACCGTATGATAGAGTTGTCATCCAAGTGAACGAATGGAACAGCACTTCTCCACTCTTCTGGCTATGTGTCGGTGTGAGAATAAGTAAACCAGATAGAAAAACCCTCACCTTAAGAAGCAAAGATCTGAACAGCATTACGCAACCCCTTACAAACACCTTGATAACAATCCTGTCTGCATTACATCAAAGACATTTGCTGAGAGCCATCTATATACCAGGCTCAATGATCAGGGATTTTCCATCTAATGACTCAGCCAATCCTCATGATAATCTTGTGAGCAAAACTAGGTACAAGATTTAACCCATATTCAACAAATGGTTATTAAAGCACTATGCCTGCCAGATGAGAAATATATATTTCTGGCCCTCCAGAAACTCACATTCTATTAAGAGAGACAGACCTATAAACAATACAATTAAATATAATGAGGTAAGTGCCTTTATAGGAGACAGTGTTCTTTAAAACATTATGCAAATATAAGGTATTATAATTAAACATAGCTGTAGGTCTCAAAGACCTCATCCTGTTTTCACAAGTGCCTAATTTATCTACAAGGAAATCTGTGGTGCTGAGACAATTTGAAGCGGATGGAGGAATACCCTGATTCCAAAACCATATGCCATCACTGTTTCCACTTTCTGAGAAAATATGATTAAAAGGAAAAAAAATCACAATGCTTGCCAGCCCAGCAGATAAATGACAGTCTTTGAGAATTCAAAAGAAAACTCAAGAAATACACTGGCCTGAGGGAATAAGAAAAGAGGAGTAAAATATTTGAAAAGCCCAGACATGGAGGGGACCCAGTGCATAAAACCTAAAAAATGTAAGTGGAACATGGAGTGACCCTCTCTGGGAATTGGTTCTAACTTCCTTGATAGGAAATCAATGTCTATGAATTCTAGTCACAAACAAGAGTTTGTTTATCAGCTCTAGCACTTACAAATGATTGTTTAAAAACCCAGCCAACCTAAACCATTGTCCTTCTCCCTACAAACTTTTCTCTTCCTCTACTTTCTTTCTCCAAGTATTTCCTACAGCATGCTAATTGTTTATGATGACATAAGCCAGTGAATCAGCTTATCTTATCAAAAACTTTCACTGACAAATATAAAATGTTTTTAATAAAGCACATACCCTCAGACATAATAAGAGTTATTTATCACAGATTTAAAACTCCTATGAGCCCAATCGCTGGAGATTAGAAATGTTACTTAGAATATCAGTGCCACCATCTCAGTGCTGCTTTCATTAAATGACTTTGCCAAAGTTATGAAATCCTCCTAATTCCATGAAAAATGGGTGTCTCTAACAATATCATGTATAATTAAGCATATATTGCTGTGCAGTTGGAAAATTCCATTGTCATTCGCATCAACCTCAAAGATCAATTTGCATACGTGGATCAAAGGGAATCTTACAGCTTGCTGGTTCATTTAAAAGTGAACCAGGAGGATTTTAAGACCTTATTAAATCCCTCAAATTAATCAGAATAAGAATCTTTTGACTTGTAAACAGCAAAGTATTTTATAAGGGATTAGGAAGGAGACACATTCATCTACTCCTTGAGTTCACTTTCATTCTTTGTCTCTCACAAACCTCAATATTCTTAAACCTTGTTCAAATTAATGACATATTTTAAAGTCAAATCAAAATTATATTATTCCATTCGATTTAATATGTAAGGTTTCAGTGGGTCCTCCAGAAGTGCAGGAGTGGAGAAAATATTGCTGACATTAAGCAACAACTTTTACCTGTGTTTTTGAGAGTTTCATATGGTCCTCGGTCCTTGGATACAACCTCTAAGATTAGGACACTGCTCCAGATGTAGCATAAGACTCACAAAGAGTAGAAAGATAGTAAAGAGTGATTTATTAGCAACACATAAGTACACCTGGAGGTGTGAGTTGGGAAGTTAGTTGAGTGAGAGCCAACTGCCCAAATGGAGACAATACATTTCAATAGCATGAGGTGGGCAGTTGGATAAGAGCCAACTGCACCTGGAAGCTGTTCATGCCTGGGGTTTTATCCAATAGGGTGGGGTTACTGATTGGCCTCAAACTTAAGTCCTCCCTTTGTGGCCTTCCCCAAATGGATTGGCTATTGTGCAGAGGCTGGGTATAAGTTAATTCAGGGGTGGTCCATTATGTCAAATTTTGACCCAGGTAAGAGGCATCAGGAATTTTATGATTCTACCTTCTAACCCTGAGTTATTTCCTCTCTGATCCCTTCCTATGCAAACACAGTCAAAGCCCTCTCGTCCACACTTTGTGCAATACTCTTCCCCACCAGGAGGACAGGCAAGGGATGGGCCATGCTGAGTAGGAACGTAAAACAGAAACCAGGGTGAAAGACAAATACTTCCAAAGACGATAGAGGGGCACTGGGATGGTCCTTTACCTATTGGCACTCAGCTCCAGGTCCACCCTTCCACACTCTGCCTCTGATCCTAGAACTGGTACTCTGAAAACTAGTTTTCTCTGATTTTCTTTCCAGTTGGCTTCCTGTCTAGCTCTACCAACAGGTGATTGAACATGGAGGATCTCCTAGAGGAGATTAGAGCATGGTTGGAGGTGACAAGGGACTTCCTACTTCTTGTCCAGTTTCTGTTGGCATCTAACAACATCCCCAGAGGTGCCAGGAACAGCTGGAGGACCAGCCACCTGTGTTCCCTAACTCACTAGGCCATGCCATCTAGGCTGTCAGAACACCCACTGCATCAACCGCTCTTTGATCCAAGTTCCACCTGTTCCACAGAGGTCCCAGCACCAGCCCTAGCAGGGCCCTTCACCAAGCTCCTGGGTCCTAAAACACCACTGCTTCCCTCTTCTCCCAGCCCAGGAGTGGTAACTGTTTCCTGCAGTTATTTTTCATCTCTGACTTCTCTTAGCTTACTCTATTCTTCTATAGTTTTTCAACACCTGTGTAGTTAATTCTTATATTAAATCCCTCCCATTTAAAATCCTAGTGTAGTTTCTCTTTTCTTAATTAAATCCTGACTGATATATTCACCAAGGCAGTGATTGTCGATAAAGGAAGAGTGTATTTTTCCATTACTGATGAGAAATTGGGGAAAGGATCAATATGTTATTTTTAGAAGTAATAGAGGTGATTCTGATAATATTGTAGTTCCCCACCATTTTCTTTCTTATCCTTCAACTATAATTTCTCCAAGCCATCTTACAAAGGCATACTGTGTGTATCTAAAGGTGGCTTCAATGGAAGAGATATATGGGAGTCTGCAAGGGGTCCCTTTGTCCATTAACCCCACAGGTAAATGAACCTATTGTGCATGTGTCAACAGTGGTATTTTGTAACAGTGCTAAATCAAATACGACCATACTCCCTCATCATTCTTTTGAAAGGCTGCCCCCGCCTGCCACTCAAAGGAGGCAACCCACAAAGTATTAACCCTCACAGAAATTTAAGACCACACATGTACTCATGCCTGTACTCTAGAGAACACAGTCAACAAGTAAGCAGCACTTAAACCCACGGCTTAGGAAAAGGCTCCCAGCCCTTGATATTTAACCACCCCACTGGTAACTGCACTTTAGAAATCAGGAATACACATCTTCCACCCCAGCATAGATCATAGACCAGAAATTAATTCAGTTAGAATTACTTTTTTAGTTAAAAAGTCAGTTAGAAAATTGGAAACTCTTTCATATTCACTTCCACACATGCATGCCATGATTATGTTGTTATATCTGTGGGGTATCTTTATTTCTCTAGTGTGTTGGTTGTGCTTTATTTTGATTAAATATTAACCAACGAATATTTCAAGAAATGTAGGAAGATGATTCCCTAAGTAAATAACTTTAGTTTTAAAAAAGGATCACTTCTAAAAATTGTTAATGCAATGAATCAAGGTGAGCATTTGAAAACTAAGCTTAGGCAGATATTGACTACAGCATTTAGCTCCCCTTTCTGGCATCACTGAGCCCCTCCTGCCCAGAGCTAATATGACCTCAAGAAAATGAAGCCAGTTTTTGGCTCAGTGATTTAGAGCAGCAGGGGAAGTTGGGAATAAATGCTAATAATGGTTTTTAGTCAAACTTAAAGCGAAATACAACCCAGCCAAAGTAAATACTTTTTCTTATACTTCCAGTTGACATTTGTGTGACAGGATAAGGCCTTTCTGTGATAAGTATTTTTTTGAGCTAATGGCCCCTGCTTTAGTTTACCTTTTAGTGGGGAAAAACACATGAAAACATATAAAGGAAATGGAGCATAAGACAAATGTTTCACAGTGGCTCTCTTTTATTTACCAATTCCTCAGGCTAGCAGTTGGCTCATCTTAAATTCTATTCTTGCCACCCTACCTATCCTCCACCACACATGGCACACATCTCCTTCTCACATCTAAAGCTCTCTACTTCCACATTTGCTCCATCATTAACACTATTCTTCTCAACTATTCTTCCCTATATGCCTTTCAAGTATCATAGATCCTAATTGATAGGAACCTGCATGTAGTGTGACTGCTCTTCATTATATCAAAGAGGGAGAAAAATCAGTAAATTTGCCTCTTTTTGTGGTTCTGGGATCCAACTTAGGGCCTTGTGCCTTCTAGGCAAGTGCTCTATCACTGAGCTACATCCCCAGTCCAAATTTGTTACTTTAAATCTGTTCGTATTTGCCCTGCTGATTGTGGGAGAATTGTATGCAATGCATATAAATGTAATGATGCATCATTTATCTCATAATTGCTTGGTGACATCATTAATACTTTTTTAAATCTGACCCCCAAATCCTCAAGTTTTCATATAGGATAGGAAAGGGGCTAGTGTTGGCTGATTTAACTTACCAGTTTGCATACAGGGTTCACTCCTTCTTAATTTGTCTACTTGTTTTGTACTTATAGAGATGCATTGTTGTGGATATTATATATGTCCTGTAGACCTGTTTGAATTATCATGATTTGAATTATAAGCCTCCAACAAAGTATTAGCCTTTTGGGACCACTCCGAGTGTTGTGGCACACACACACACACACACGTCTTTGGTATAGCAGATGTTGTTGGCATCCTGCCCACATCCTCTTGACATTCTCTTGTATTCTCTTATACACCTATGGATTTCTAGGGAAGCCACAGAATGCCCTATGCACATGTGGAGCAGGCTGGAAGGGCCAGGACAAAGTTGATACTGCTCCCTGAGTGGCTATCAACCAATGAGGAATGGGAGTGGATGGACTCACACCCAGCTTCCATATTCCTTAGGTGGGATAACACTGAGGAAAATTGTACACAATATCCCAGAAGTCCATAACTGAACTGAGTCAGTCAGCCATAAAATAACCCTATCATTATAAATGTAATGATGCATTATTTTTCTTACAATGGTTTCATGACATCTTTAACATTTCTTAAATCTGCCCCCAAAATCTGTGCCTATATTAGCTTCCTTCCCTTCCTTATCTCACTTCCCACCTCCCTTCCCAGGGCTTCCTGGAATCACCTCCCAAATAAACAACTTTTATCCATATCTTATCTCAAGATTGGCTTATGAGGCAGACCATCCCCAAACCACTCAACAAATGATTTCAATGATGTGCATGGATTTTACTACCTAGAAAATTAAACTATGAAAGTTCTCATATTTGGGTATAGAAAACTAAAAATTACCTTGGAGCTTTGTCAAAATACACTACCAACTCCCCCACAGACGTATAGTCAGGTACCAAGATCTGCTCTTGTATTACTATTAATAAAAACGCACTTTTGATCCATAGACCAGTAAAGTATTTTGATAGAAACACTTTGAGTAGGTTGGGGACTGGGCCAGTGGAATTGAGTGACTCCTATCCCCAACACAGACATTGGTAATACTGCCTAGACAAATGCTCCTAGCTCCCCAACCCAAGTAACAATTCATAGCCAAAAATCTAAGCTGAAGCAGAGGAACCTCTTAGAAATAGTAGTTGAAGATTCCAACCTTTTCTGTGTGAGGTTCAACATTATTAAAACCACTGAGTGCTCCTGACCAATGTCAGATAACAGGAAAGCACAAAGAGACCAGGAGGTGGCAAAAGAATGACCAATTGACTGGATTCAGCACCCAAGACCAGGCTTGGCTAAGCACTGAGGACTCAATGACTAACTGCTTTTGTGGAGCATACAGTAGAGCACAGAAGACATATAGAAGACAAGGAACATGGGGATTGTCAAGGAACAGAAAGGTCAATGTGGCTAAGCTTGAGTGAGAGAAGGACAAGAGAGAGAGAGATTGAGAGAGAGAGAGAGAGGAGAGAGACAGAGACAGAGAGAACTCAGAACATTGTGTGACACATACCAAATATGGATTAAACATTAGCTATTGAGGGACTCTTTCAAAAAGCTCTCACTTCCCCCAGTCCCTACACTCCAGTCCTTCTATCTGGAGTGCTTTCACCCAGATCTTTGCATAGCAACCTGCTTCTTGTTTAATCTCTCAACTCCAACTTCACCTCATTAGAGATGCCTTGCTTAACCATCATAATAAAGGTACCTCATCTCCATCTTGCTGGGCCAGAGATTCAGTAATTATTTGTTCACTGGTGGGCATGCTTTTCAAAAAGTATAACTAATTGCACCTATGGCCAAAACGATTGTGCTTCTTTACCTGGAAATTCTATTCATCATACTGTTTGACATGCTCTTCAGCCTTGAACTCATTGCTAGTTCTCATTTCTCTGTTTGCAAAATGAGAATAATGACTAACATGAGTCTTGAGGTGACCTTCTGACTGAGGGCTCCACATGGGTTAGTAATTGTGTTACTAGTGCCATATTCAGAAAGAGGGAGGACTCAAAGCCAAATCCTTTCCTTGCACCTTTTACTTTGCATTTGATGTTGGCTTTTCATTTGCATTTAGCACATTCCAGGAGGGGACAAATAAACATTCCACTGGCTGACACCTTGTGAACGCTCATCAGAACCCTCCAGGGCAAGAAGACTGGAAGCAAATTGTCTTAAGAACCTTCATGGGCTGAACCAGACTCTAAGCCCATTAATCTCTTGCAAGATAACCAAGTCCTCTGCCAATAAAAAATTAACACCACCACTTCCTGAGCTTGGCATGATCTATTAAATAGACCCAGAAAATGAAGTGTAGTTTCTACTCCAGATCTTCCATGAAAGGATGGATATTGCCAAGGACAGAGCTGCCCCATGGTTAGTGTCTGCTCTTCTGCTCATTCTCCCTAATCACAATATAATACCCTATTTTCTCCTCTTTGGTAAAGGTTTCTGGGTAGAATCAGGGGCTGTAAACTTGGATGATAAAATTTTACCTCTTTGTTTTCTCTGGTTGCTAAAATTTGGCATTTCATTCAATTTAACATGGGCAACAAACTGCAACAGTACCAACAGTGCCACCAATAAAATTCACAGTTATCTTTATATCACATTTCAGTTGCTGCAGATATCTCAAATTCTGTTAACATTCATCACTACTTCAAAATTACAGCATTTATTAGACCTGTCACTAGAACTTGTTTTGTTAATAAAGAAGTACCTGTATTACTCTATCACAAACATGATTTTTATAAATATATATTGATAGCTGAATCTCAATATAATTGATTCCCACTGTTATCCTATATATTTTATTTTATGCATTTAAAAACATTTTCTGAGAGGGAGTTCACGGGCTTTATCAGGCTTGAAAGATGTCTATGACACCAAAAGTTTCAGAACACCTGCCCTCACTCCTGCCTTAGGCCACACCCTAAAGCAGTCAAATCTTCTCACTGGTACAGCTGAGAAGTTGCCATCCTAGGCAACTTTACAAAGCAGGTAAGGTTTATCTTACCTGTTTCCACACAATGCCCCACTCTGTCCTGTGTCACTGCCCCTAGCAATGTTTCTCAGCCTTTGTGAACAATACTACCCTTTAATAAACATTCACACCCACCTTTAATGGTCTCTGAAATGAGAAATAAATTTAACATTGAGAATAAAAACTACTCTCTAGGGCAAGGTACTTCCTTGTATTAAAGTCTCATTTGTCAACTTCACCAGAAATTCTGATTCCTCAATCTCACCAGCAACCATAGCTGAGAATCACTTCTAAATGAATGCCCCCTGTGAAAGGACAGTAGAAATTACCCTCGATTTTTGATATCCTACCACTACCACCAGGAATATGAACCACCCTGTTTCTATAAGAATCTCAAGCTTGGTCACAATGGCCTCTTCCACTTGTGGTCTGGCAGGTAAGTAAAAAGGTCTCATTGCTGTCATGTGAGCAAATTCCTTTTTTCTTTCAGTTCTGAGATGACAACCATGAGGTTTCTGGAAAAGAAGTTTACCAAGACACTAAAAGGAAAGGCAGAAACCACGTAGAAGTGCAGAAGTCCAGTACCAAGCTTGTCTTCAGAAAACAGATTTCTTTTTTTTTTTTTCATTTTTCTTTTATTATTCATATGTGCATACAAGGCTTGGTTTATTTCTCCCCCCTGCCCCCACCCCCTCCCTTACCACCCACTCCACCCCCTCCCGCTCCCCCCCTCAATACCCAGCAGAAACTATTTTGCCCTTATCTCTAATTTTGTTGTAGAGAGAGTATAAGCAATAATAGGAAGGAACAAGGGGTTTTGCTGGTTGAGATAAGGATAGCTATACAGGGCATTGACTCACATTGATTTCCTGTGCGTGGGTGTTACCTTCTAGGTTAATTCTTTTTAATCTAACCTTTTCTCTAGTTCCTGGTCCCCTTTTCCTATTGGCCTCAGTTGCTTTAAGGTATCTGCTTTAGTTTCTCTGCATTAAGGGCAACAAATGCTAGCTAGTTTTTTAGGTGTCTTACCTATCCTCACCCCTCCCTTGTGTGCTCTCACTTTTATCATGTGCTCATAGTCCAATCCCCTTGTTGTGTTTGCCCTTGATCTAATGTCCACATATGAGGGAGAACATACGATTTTTGGTCTTTTGAGCCAGGCTAACCTCACTCAGAATGATGTTCTCCAATTCCATCCATTTACCAGCGAATGATAACATTTCGTTCTTCTTCATGGCTGCATAAAATTCCATTGTGTATAGATACCACATTTTCTTAATCCATTCGTCAGTGCTGGGGCATCTTGGCTGAGAAAACAGATTTCTTATCCCAGGATGAGTTTATCTGGCTTTACAACAGCTGGTCTGGCACTGATCATTGGCCACTCAAGTCCCTGTTATTTTGACTAGGATGTGGCACTTGACAATTCCAAGCCCTACCCAGAAGGAGCTCATAGTTGGCACAGCTGGAGTCTGGCCTGGCAGGAGTCTGGCCCTGCCAATGTCACTTCCTAAATTCTCTCCAGATGTGAGCAGAGTGAGATAAGAAGGGGCCAATGGCAGCATCCGATCTAAAGCCAACTTCTGAGGGGCAGGGAAGAGACATGGATCCACTGAAAGGGATAAGGAAGAAATGATGGTGAGAGAAGCTAGCCTGAAGAGCCATAAAATCAGTATTGTGTAGGGTCCAGCTGAGTGGTCTTCTCTTTGGTTTCCCCTTGAGGCTACTCCTGGTACTGCATCTAGCCCTAGTGTCCAGCCCAGGTCACAAGAAATCACAGCACTCCTACACAACCAGACACACACATGGATAGACACCCTAATTCCATCTTGATTCTCCGAACACTCATTTCCAGCCTCCTTCATCTTTTTCTGGGAAGCTAAAAGAGATAATCTCTTTCCCAACTTCTTTTAATTTTAGGAGTGGCATGTACTACAAGTTTGGCCATTAAGAAATGAAAGGAGATTGGCTTGGGTGATTCTGGAGTAAATATTACTTTTCTTACTAAAGGAATAGATGTAATGTTCTCCCTTCTTCATGTATTAAATATCAACCTGGTTTGTAAAATAATGATGGTTATATTTTGACCCCAACATCACAAACATGATAGGAAAGCCGGGAGAATGGTAAAAATGACAGTTCTGACATTGTTGAGCCACTGAACCAATGTCCCAGCAGCCACCACTAGATTTGGGTTATGCAGAAACAATCAATAGTTTTTTTTGTTAAGTTCACTCTCGGGTGGGGTTCATTACTTGCAGACAAAAGCATTCATAGCTCATACACCAGAATAGCCTCTTCTTTCAGTGTCTCTCCATCAATTCAAAATAACCACACTACTTTCTTCTCACATCCATCTTCTGTGAGGCCCACCCCTTCCTTAGAAATTCATTAGCTACCTACAAAGTGATAACTCAGGCAACGCATTTAGATTAAGATTTGGCAAGCAAGCCTCCTCTTGCTTACCATGCTGGATTTCAGGCTTGTCTTACCACTCCAACTCCTACAGAAAGTTTCCACGATGTATGGGTGCAAAGTGGCCAGGTCTGTATAGTTTATGACATCAACTCTCACTCCTCCATGAACTCTCCCCTCATTATCCAGCATGAAGTGACTTCTTCTTCCAGGTTTAAATGCCACTTATGCTTGCACCACTCAGTGCTGAACATTTATGGCATTTATATATGCTGCTCTTAGTCATCTTCCACCTCCAGAAAGTCTCCCTGGCTTTCTGAGTTCAACATACTTAATACAAGCTCTTACGATGCCCTGTCTTCCCCTCCCGTTCTCACTATACTTTTGCCGCCTGCTGTCAAATTTCTAACATCTTCCAATGAACTTTCTTGATACAGGGGTGATGGCTTACTTATCACACAGATCAGTTCTCAAACTGGGCCTGACATATACTAGTTGCTTTATAAATATTTATTGAATGAATGAAGACTAAAGCCTTGTCTCCCCATCAAGATATCAAGCTCCTCAAAAACAGGATCCTTTTTCAAGTCTTATTTCGTTTTAATTAGAATACATTAATAGTTTGAGGGGGTTTCATTGTGATAATTCCATACATGTATACATGTATACAGTGCACTTTGAACAAGTTCACTCCATTATATCCCATTCTTCCTTCTACCCTCCCTCCTTTTTCAAACAGTGTTTGGTGGGTTTCATTATTGTGTCTTCATTTATATATGTAGTATACTTTGATCCTCTTCACCCTCAATATCCTTTCCTTCCCCCTCCCCCCTCCCAGAGAACAGGATTCTTTTGCCTCCCTGCACAGCCAAGTGATACACACAGTGGGTTTATAATAAATATATGATTCATGATTTGTATACAGAAATAACCATGTTTTGCCTTGATAAATTCCACTCAATAACTAAAGAACACGATTTTGTATATGCACATATATAAATACCTAATCATGAAATATGCCAAGTATAAATATGCTACAGGGTGTGAAATGAGAGCTTGGCCTACAATTTTTTCTCACCAAATTGCCTGGTGGCTTGACTCAATCTTTCAACTGTTCCTGCATAATGCAGACATAGCCTCTATTATTTTCCTACTAAAAACTTTCAAGAAAAATCATCAACAATTAAAAGTAAACACTTATGAAGAAACTGTCAAATTGAGCAGAGCAAAATGGCAAGGTCTTATCACAAGTAATGGCAACATTCCTTCTAAGGCCAGTTGAACAAATATACAAATATCCTCTGACATTATTCAAAAAAAGTCTACAGCACAGCAGGACACAAGTGATGTTCTCAAGAAAGAGATAGGCTTGCAAAGCACAATCCATCACTTATAGTAAGCACTAACCACTCAGGCATGATGGTTCTAACTTAGGTGTTGAGGATACTAAAAAGGATTACCTCAGTTTCCTTTCTTCTGGGTGGGAAGTAATAACCACGTGATTCTCCTAAATCTAATAAAAACTCATGTAAAGGTGAGAGAGGGGCAGAGAGACATGACCACAGTGTAGGCTGGGGAAGGGGATGCAGCAGGTAAGCTGAGCAACTAGGGTGCATACTTCAAATAAAACAGAAGGGAAAATTCTGGAAAGGCATTTGAAAATCCCTGAGGTGGGGTAAGTACAGTAGTGCATGCTTGTGATCCCAGCTACTCAAGAGGCATATGTAGGAGGATCATAGTCCAAGGCCAGCCCCAGGAAAAACCACAAGATAAGACACTATCCAAAAAATAACCAAAGCAAAAGAGGGCTGGGGTGTGGCTCAAGTGTTACAGTGCCTACCTAGCAAGCATAAGGCCTTGAGTTCAAATCCCAGCATCACCAAAAAAATCCTTGAAGGGTTTCAAACCACCTATGAGAGTCATTTTAGAAAAAGTAAAAAAAAAAAAGATGAAGAAAGCAACCAAAGAAAAGACCTATGGATCTTCTACCATGAAACTTCAGGCTGGAAGGGAAAACATATGAAACACTCAAAGTAGGACGGTTTTCACATTTTACTCTTCAAGCCTAGAAAAAAACCTAAAACAGCCTAAAAAAATGTGAGTTCACCTGGGCTAGTGGTGCACAGCCAAAATCCCAGAACTCTCAAGTTGCAGGCCACCCTGGGCTACACAGTGAGCCCCAATCCTGTCTCCAAAAAAAAAAAAAAAAGACCAAAATTCAAGTTTCTCCTGGACCCCAGATTTTAAAGCAAATTTTAGTTTCAGCCCTCTCAAATTTGGAGACAGTACATCTAAGGGACATTAAGTGAAAAAGTAGGATTATATGTTCTTAGCAAAATTGGATCATTCTTTCTACTTTGCCCGTATCTTCAGCCAATCAAAAGTTACTTTTGCTGCAGCTCATGTACCTCTATGAAGGTAGTATTGATCTCTTACTAGATTTTGGAGGTTGAATTGTGTGCCCCCAAAACTCATATGTTGAAGTCCTAACCCTCTGTATTTCAGAATGTGACCTTATTTGGAAATAAGGTCATTGCAGATGTAATTAGTTAAGATAAAGTCAAACTGGAGTAGGGCAGGCCCTAATCCAATATGACTCATGTCTTTATAAACAGGAGAAATTTGGACTAACACAGACACAGGAAGAATACCATATAAACATTAAGGCAGACATCAAAGTGATACACCTATCAGCAAATGAAAAACAAAGATTACCAAAATCACCAGAAGCTAAGCAACAAGCATGGAACAGATGCTCTCTCACAACCCTAAGAATGAACCAATCAACCTTGCCCATACCTTGGTCTCAGACCTCTAACCTCCAGAACTGTGATACAATGAACTTACATTGTTTAATCTGCCTGGTTTGGGATATTTTGTAATGGTAGTGCTAGGTTATTAATACAACCAGATTGATAAGAAAGACCTCTGATGTTTGAATTTCTCTTCCACAGAATTTCTAACCACCACTAACAAATTACCACTGCCTTGGTTTTCAGAGTTTCTTCTGTAAGCTGCCTTCTGCCTTTGGCCCTTTCTTATATGTTTACCTCTGTTCTACAATTAGGAAAATCTGTGTTTACGAATTTCTAAGATGAGATTGATACAAAGCCATCTGTTAAATGGGAAATATTCCTGTATATATAAGATAATCAACAAATATGGTTCCAATTAATGACTTTTCTATTACTATTTAAATATTGACTTGGATTGTGCCCATATGATGTCAAAATAACTGATCTGCATGTGAATACTTTAAACAACTAGCTGTTTTGTTGACATAATGCCAAATAATATGGTTGATTGTTGTTCTATTAGCAGATTGACTGGATTGACCACTGGACTTTGGCATCATAAGTCATAGCCTAGATTCCTTTATGAATATCAGGAGACCAAGCCAGAGAAATAAAAAGGTCTTTCTTTTCTTTAAACCCTCAAGGCCTATTAATAATGAAATATTACAGTGGAGGAAATGTTTCATTTAAAAAGTATCACTTAATAATATTAGTTAATAGTTCTTCCTGTGGGATTTTGTTGCCATCTTATTTCATCTTTATTGTTCTATAGGGAAGTTTGTCATCATGGCTTAGGTGATACTAACTGCTTTAAAGAGATCAGAGTGTCATTGCTCCAGGTGAGGCAAACTAAACAATAGGCTTACCAAGCTGATAATAAATAAGAAGGCCAAGAAGGGCGGGGAAAGGGTAATGAACACATATGTCCTCATTTTCCTCTTTTCCCTAACCCCTAATTTTCCTTACCACCCACTGGCCACAGTGATGGAGAGTAGATAGTGAGATGTAGAGAGGAACTAGAAGGAGGAAGTTGGGGAGAGTAGTTTGAACTTGAGAAAGAGAAAGGCGTGAATCAGGTATGTTAGACAGCTGTCACTACAATGAAATACCCAAGACAATTAACTTATAAGAAAAAATGTTTATTTGGCTTCACAGTTGTGGAGGTTTCAGTACAAGATCAAATCGTTTTGGGTCTCTGGTGGGTGTGCCACACACCAGTGGCAGGGAGTATATAGTGAAGCAAATTGCTCATCTCAAAGCCAGGAAGCAAAAGAGGGTGAGGAAGAGGCTGGGGTCCCACAACCTCCTCCAATAGCATATCCCCCAATGGTCTAATGACTTTCTCATTTGGCCCTACCTTCTAAAGGTTTCACCATCTCCCAACAGCACTACACTTGGGACCAAGCCTTAAACACACAGAACTTTGGAGAACATTCAACATCCAAGCTATTACATTGGGCAAGCTTCCGAGTGGATCCAAATCCACTACTGTCCAGACTACTGGTATTCATACTACTGTTACTTAGACACTGGTTCTCTGGCTACCATCAAAACTGTAAGTAACTGTAACTGTCACGTTATGTCTCTGTGGCCTTCTCACAATTCTCTCTTGAGTCTTTCACTTCCTTTTGGCTTCCTCCTCCTCTCTTTATCATAGTAGTCCCTATATTCCATCTTTGCTCTCTCATGGCCTGAAAGAATCCCTCCAAATTGGAGGTTCTATGAAAGGTTTGGGGTGGCACAGCAAGGTGTGGGTATCACAACCTAAAATTCAGAACCCCAAAGATCCTTCCACATCTATTCAAGTAATACTTTGCTCCAATCCAATCAATTTTCTAGGTAATCTCACTTTTTCTTATATTGTAGGATTTTCAAGTTACATTTTAAGATATTTTTTAAAGGCTTCCATCAGAAAAGAGAATTTAAAAGACAGATAAATCAAGAATGGGATGGCAAAGGTTTTGTGAAACTAACATCTAGTAATAAGTAGAAAAAATTAGACTATATAATGATTAGGAAACTAATAACAGTTATGTTTGGCGGTGCATACCTGTAATCCCGGCACTTAGAAGGCAGAGGCTGGAGGATCACAAGTTCCAGGCCAGCCTGGGCTACATAGCAAGACCCTGTCTCAAAAAAAAAATAAACTTTTATTTAAAATAAACAAAAAACATTGCTGGTGGTAATATTTTTCAAGTACTTTTGGAAACTGATAGTTCCTCAAAATGTTAAGCAGGGAGTTACCACAAGATCCAGCAACTGAAATGAAAACTTGTATCAGCACAAAATCTGGTGCAAGAATGTTCATAGCAATAGTATTCAAAATAGGAATAAAGATACTTGAATAAAATGTCCTCAGCCAGGCATGGTGGCTCAAGCCTGTAATCCCAGCTACTTGGAAGGTAGAGATCAGGAATCGTGATTCTAGGCCAGTCTGGGCAAAAAAAAGTTCACAAGACCCCCATCTCCATCAGTTACTGGGCATGGTGGCACACTCCTGTCATCCCAGGTGTGCAGGATGCACAAATAGGACAGCTTCAGTCCAGGCAGGCCTGGGCATCAAGTGAGACCGTTTCTCAAAAGCAGTCAAGCAAAAAGGGCTGGTAGAGTGATTCATCTTGGAAGAGCTCCTGCCTAGCAAGAGTGTGACTGTAAGTGCAACTCAGTACCACCAAAAAAAATGACTTCGTATTTACAGTATCTGCACACAAGTGTCAATGAAAGAAAAAGTATCTAATACTTTAAAATATTGGTCTTATTTTCTTCAATGTTATTCCTGTGTAAATAAAAACAAGCACAAGAGTGCCTCTATGTGTTTCCTACAGAAGGATAAACTTCTATCAGGGAATGGATGCCTTATATCTATGAGGTGTGATCTTTGTTCACTTTCAGGAATGGGTTCTATCATGCCATCAAAAGAAAAATCCCAAGATAAGCATTATCAAGATGAAGATAACTGAGATAAAATGGCCAGGGTCAGTGGCTCGCGCTTATAATCTCAGCTACTCAGGAGATGGAAATCAGGAGGACTGAGGTTCAAGGCCAGCCCAGGCAAAAAGTTAGCAAGACTCCATCTCAATAAATAAGCTGGGCATGAGGGTATGCACCTGGAATCCCAGCTACACAGGAAGCATAGATAGGAGGATTGCAGTCTGAGGCCAATCCCAAGAAAAATCGTGGGATTGTATTCAAGAAATAACTAAAGCAAAAAAGGTCTAGGGGTGTGGGTCAAGTGGTAGACACCTGCTTAGCTAGTGCAAGGCCCTAAGTTCAAATCCCAATATCACCAAAAAAAAGAGAGAGAGAGAAATGAAATGAACCAAAAAGAGAAGCTTTTTCCAGAAAATCTCACCCATGAAAACCAAACATTTCCTCACCCTCCCTTCTTACTCTTCTCTTCCTCCTTACTTATTTCTCTTCCTTCTCCATCTAAGCAACTTGACCTCAAATCTAATTTAATTCCTGTTGAACAAGGACATTTACTACTCCATATGAATGTCCACATTATGGATTTGGTCTAATGGATTGTAACCTCCACCTTGTGGGTTCCTCTGGTCACTGCTCCCCCTGTACAGCTCTCATGCCCAAATCTCTCCATTTAGTCCCCATCTGTCACAGTTTAGAGTTTAATGGTTAGTCTATCTTTCTTCCTTGCTCATCCTAACAAAAAGCTCTTTTCCTCAGTGGAATTTGATAAGAATAAAACAATACTTCTGGAGTTGGATGTGGTTTGGTACAGCTGTTTGAAATAATACCATGCCCAGAAATTATGATAGAGTACCATAGCTCCATTTTGCAATCATCCAAGTTCTAAAAATTCCATCTCCCCAAAACTGTATTAACTATTCTCTCTCTTTGCCTCTGGTCTTGTCCTTCCTTAACCACCTTCTCTGTGGCCACCAGATTCGTAAAAAATAGCAAACATAAACCTGGCCATCACCATCAGAATAAACACCCATTTCATTTTCTCAGCTTGTAAGTTCCTTTTTAACCCAATTCCTGTCTCCTTTTCCAAACTACTGCCTATCCATCTTGAACCATTGGTAGTTCTCCAAACAAGCTAAACTCTGGATCCCAACCTTATAATTTCAGATGTAAATCCCTCTGCCTAGAATAGTCTTTCCCTCCAAAGTGGGTTGGATAATTACTTTTTTCCTTCTTTTTCTCTTTTTATTAGTATATACTAAGTGTACAAAGGAGCTTCTTTGTGACATTTTGATACATGTGTATAAAGTACTTTGATCAAATGCACTCCCTGTATTACTCTTTCTCATTGTCCCCTTTTAAAAGCAGTTTTAACAGGTTTCATTATTCTGTTTTCATACAGGTCTATGAGGTAGTTTGATCATACTCACCACCTCCTTCATCCTCTCATTTTACCCTCCTACCTCTCAAGGGTTCCCACCACTGAACAGTCTCCCAGTTTTAAACTCATGTCATTTTCTATTTTTAGGTCTAGATTCCATATAGGAGAGAGAACCTACAAATTCGTCTTTCTCGCTCTGGCTTATTTCACTTAACATGATTTCCAGTTCCATCCATTTTCCTGCAAATGACATAATTTCATTTTTCTTTGTGGCTGACTAATACTCCATGTTCTTTATCTATTTATCACTCGGCACCTGAGCTGATTCCATAGATAGTTTGGCTATCGTGAATGATGTTGCTATAAACATGGGTGTGCAGTACCTCTATAGTATATAGACTTATGTAACTTCAGATATACACCCAAGAGTGGCATAGCAGGATCATACAGCAGTTCTATCTTCAGTTTTTAAGGGACCTCCATGCTTTTTTCCATAGTGCTGCACTAATTTGCATCCCCACCGACAGTGTATTAGTGTTCTTTTTTCCCCTGTATCCTTGACAATATTTGTTGTTATTTGTTTGCTTGATGATTGTCATTCTGACTGGGGTGAGATGTAATCCCAGCGTTGTTTTGATTTGCATTTCCTTTATGGCTATGAATGTTGAACAATTTCTCATGCATTTATTAGCCATGTGCACATCTTCTTTTCAGAACTGTCTTTTCAATTCATTTTCCCATTAGTTAATTAGATTGTTTGTTCTTTTGATTTGTTCTTTGAATTTATTTGTTGTTTGTTCTTTTAATTTTTGGAGTTCTTCATCTATTCTGGATATTAATCCTTTATCTGATGAATACCTGGCAAACATTTTCTACAATTATGTAGATTGTCTCTTAATGCTAGTAATTGTTTCCTTTTTTGTGCAGAAGCCTTTTAACTTGATACAATCCAACTTGTCAATTCTTGCTCTTATTTCCTGAGCAATTCCAGTACTATTCAGAAAGGTATTGCTTATGCCTATATCGTCAAAGGTCTTCCCTATGTTTTCCTCTAGTAATTTCAACGTTTTAGACCTAACATTTAGATCTTTGATCTATTTTTAATTTAGTTTTTG
The DNA here is from genome assembly GCF_047511655.1 of Castor canadensis. NCBI lineage: Eukaryota > Metazoa > Chordata > Mammalia > Rodentia > Castoridae > Castor > Castor canadensis. Next base: position 122,310,881 of record NC_133405.1, on the reverse strand, counting down.
CACATGATGAGAAATAGAGGTCTAGCTTCAGTCTTCTACGTGTGAATATCAGTGTTTCCAATACCATTTGTTAAAGAAGCTGTCTTTTCTCCAATGTATATTTTTGGTACCTTTGTTTAAAGTCACATGGCTGTAGCTGTGTGGGCTTATTTCTGGATCTTCTATTCTATTCCATTGGTCTATGTCTCTGTTTTGTGCCAGTACCATGCTGTTTGTTACCATGGCTCTGTAGTCTAATTTGAAGTCAGGTATTGTGATTCCTCCAGTATTGCTCTTTTTGCTCAGAATTGCTTTGGCTCTTCAGGGTCTTTTGTGCTTCCACATGAATTTTTAAGATTAAATTTTCTATTTCTGTAAAAAATGACATTAGAATTTTATGAGGATTGCATTGACGCTGTAGATCGCTTTCAGTGGTATAGCCATTTTCCCAATATTAAATCTGCTGATCCATGAACATGGGAGGTCTTTCCATCTTCTAATGTCAATTTCTTTCTTCATCATAGAGATCTTTCACCTCCTTTGTTAGGTTGATTCCTGGGTATTTAATTTTTAAGGCTACTGTGAATGCAGTTGTTTCCCTGATTTCTTTCTCTGCCTATTCATTATTGGTATATAGAAGGGCTACTGATTTTTTATTTTGTATCATGCTACTTTGCCAAAAATGCTTATCAGATACATAGTTTTTTGGTGGAGTCTTCAGGGTCTTTTAAGTATAGGAGCATATCATCTGCAAGTAGGGATAATTCGACTTCTCCCTTTCCTATTTGTATCCGTTTTATTTCTTTCTCTTGACTTATTGCTGTGGCTACGAATTGTGTAAGAGTGGAGAGAGTGCACACACATCTCATTCCTAACTTTAGAAGAAATGTCTTCAGTTTTACCCCATTTAGTACAATACTGAGTGTAAGTTTATCATAGATAGCCTTTATTATGTTGTAATATGTTCCTTCTATTCATAGTTTGCTCAGGGCTTTTATGAAGGGATGCACCACCATGCCCAACTATTGTTTGAAATGGAGTCTCAGACTCTTTTGGCTGAAAAAGGGTCTGGCCTAGAACCATGATCTTCCCAATTTTGGCCTTCCAAGTAGTTGGATTGCAGGCATTAGCCACAAGTGCCCAGCCTGGGAGACTACTACCGCTTCGATCTCATTACTCGTTATAGATCTGTTTGGGTGATTTATATCCTCCTGGTTCAATTTTGGTAAGCCATATACATCTAGAAATGTATTCATTTCTTTTAGACTTTCCAGTTTATAAGAATAGAAGTTTTTGAGGTATTCGCTAATGATCCTATAATTCATTGATGTTTGTTGTGATACACCCTTTCTCATCTCTAATTTTTTTAATTTGGGTCTTCTCCCTCTGACTTTTAGCTAGTTTGGCTAAGGGTTAGCCAATCTTGTTTTATTTTTTCAAAAAATCGGCTTTTTGTTTCATTGATTCTTTGTATGTTCGTTTACTCTTCATTTCATTAATAATAAAATAATATTTTTTATTATTTCTTCCCATCTAGTGCTTTTGGGTTCTGCTTGTTCTTGTTTTTCTAAGAACTTGAGGTGTATCATTAGATTATTTCTTTGGGATTTCTCTGATATTTTAGAGTAAGCATTCATAGCTATGAAGTTTTGCCTTAGCACTGCTTCTGCGGTGTTCCAAAAGTTCTAGCACATTGTGCTTTCATTTTCATTTGAGCCTATGAATTTTTTTATTCCCCCCTTATTTCTTCAATGACCCAATGATCATTCAAGAGTGAATTGTTCAGTCTCCATGTATTTGGAAACTTTGAGTAGTTTCTCATATTATTGATTCCTAGCTGGGCAGGTTCCCACTTGCTCCACAAGCTCCATAGCTTGTGTTCTCAGGGACAGCAAGTACCCAATGTGCCAGAGAGTGAGAAGCAGCAAATAGAGCACTGACTTCTGCACTGTCTAGGATGAACTGAGGACCCGTCACCCCACCTGCTGCTATCAATGTTTACAGACATTGTCAAGCAGTTTACCTCTCTGTGGGGAAGAGGAGAATGTAGAAGTCTGGTGATTCAGAGGTTGTACACTTAGGAACTCGGTCCTGCCTGGCAGCAAGCACATGCTGGGATGCAGTTCCCAGAGGCAGGTTTCAGTGCTTTCAGGCCCCACCCAGTAGCTCACATCCCTGTGTTGGGGAGGAGACTGTGGATGTCACATGATTTGCAGAGTCTGGGCTCAGGGCCCTCAGACTGGCCTAGCAGCTAACACCATCTAGGATGAATTCCCGGTGGTGGGCTTCAGTGCTTTCAGACCCTTCTCAGCAGTTCATCTCCCTATTGAAGGAAATCGCATGTTTTGGCAAGTCAAGGCTGAGGGGCCCTTAGACTTGCTTGGTAGCAAAAGTGCACCAGTATACAATTCCCAGAGGTGGGCCTCAGTACTTTCAGACCCTACTCAGTGATTCACTTCCCTTTTGGGTGGAGGAGATTGTAGAAATCATATGACTTCAGAAGCCTAAGCTCAGATTCCCCTGACAGCACACACATGCCAGGATTCAGCTCCTGGGAGTGAGTTTTAATACTTGCATGACTTGCATGACAGTTTACTTCCCTTTGGGGGTGGGGATAAGAAAGCTGTGGATATCACATGACTCAGAGATTCTGAACACAAAGCTTTGACCCACCTAGCAGCCAACACATGCAGCCAGAAGTTAGGCCCTGCGGACCAAATACTATGCTAGCCACAGACTGGGTGCTTTTTTCCCTGCTGTGACCCTTAGGTAATGGGACTTACTCCTTACCAGGGAGGATGGGGCCTCCGATCACTACACCTATCACTTCTAGAGCTCCCAGCTGCTTAAGTTTTTCTGGGGGACTATGTCAATCCCTCTCTCTCTCCTTGATCACCTCTAGTGGCTGTCTTCTACCCAGACACTGTGTTTGGGTGCCCCAAGTTTCCCTGAGCCATAACTATTTCTTGTTTCCAAGCCTCCAGCATATCTCACTTTCAAGATGGCACCTTGCTATCACCCTCTGAGATAAGGGAAGTTACTGAATGTCTTTCTTTACCAAAGCTAGCCTTCCATGCTAGAGCAGTCACTGTCTCTCCAAATCCCCACACTGGGTTTAAGGCATGCAGAAGGTGTAGCCTGCAGCTACAGTTGCCAGTCTGTTGCCAGGGCTGTCTGGCTTACCTTGTGAATGTGTCTTTGGCTTCCCTTCCCCCTCCTAGGGAGCCAGGGGCAGGGCTTGGAATTATTTGCTGCTTTTCTCTATTGCCTCAGTTTCTCCATGTTTGTCTGCTGTCCTGCCACTCCTTTCATGATTCCTAATACCCTTCCTCTCTCTCTTCAGAACATAATCTCACTTGTGCTACCTAATTCTTCTCATTCATGGAGTCAAAATGGTAGATGCTTCTAATCTGTCATTTTTCCCCCAAACAATGGCTTATTCTTTTAAAAAAATATTCACTGAGGTATAATTTATATACCATTAAATTCACTAGGTTTGACTAACTGCTAACCTTCGAGACTCCATTTGGATGTCATCTCCTGGTTTTGGTTGGGTTCCCCCAAAGAAAGATCTTGAAACAAAGATACGGATGTAATGGAGGGGGTTTTTTTTTTTTGGAGGGGAGGGGAGAGAAATAAAAACCAATCAAAAGTGTATATAAGCCAGGCACTGGTGGCTCATGTCTATAATCCTAGCTACTCTGGAGGCAGAGATCAGGAGGATGGCTGTTCAAAGCCAGCCTGGGCAAATAGTTTGTGAGACCCTATCTCGAAGAAAACCCATCACACAAAAAAGCTGGTAGAGTGACTCAAATGGTAAGAGCACCTGCTTAGCAAGCCAAAATAACCCCTGTTCCAATATTTAGAAGATGCGTAAAGATGGAAACACAGCAGCTCTAGAAATGCCAAGTCCTGTGCTTTGTCTCAAAAAGGGACCTTTGGTTTTTTGATTCCTCAACTTAGCTCTCCTAGGAAGTACCTCCTGACTTAACTTTTCTACAATTCTAATATTTGTGAATATGTAAATAAGATTTTACCATTAATTAATTCACCAACATAATGTCATTGACTAGAAAGAAATGATCAGCCATGGGGAACAGAATACCTTGTAGCCTTGTCATTTTTAAAAGTCAAAGCAAGGAGTACATAATTCTAATAACAGAGGGATGAAGTGCTTTGTTCTTAGGTTATGCTCTGCAGTACGATTCTTAAAAGGATTAAATATACAAACCTCAAAGAAAGATTACCCTGAAGCTAAGAGTTGTATCAAGAAACCCCCTGGTTTATTATGTCCCTATGTTCAAATACAAGACAATGGAGCTGGTGATTAGAATTGTCTGTTCACTTTACATAGTAAAGTAAAGAAAGAGAATTAAAGAAGCTTTCCCTTAGCACTATAGTGACTACTGGTGAACCAGTAAAAAACGGAAGTATTTCAGCAGGCATAAGGTCAGAGTTTATTTGGTTGCTTTTTCAGTTATGTATTTTGGAACTACTTGACAGTTTTCTATTTTAACATTTTGAGGAATTTTTCTTGGTAGAATCCAGACAAGTACTCCAGAAGTTTTGCCATCTGCAAAAAGAGTGGGTTGAATTAGATCAGCAAACATTTTGGGTTCCATAACAATATTTTTGTTGGTCCACAGAACTCCTCTAAGGAGTGTCAACATCAGAAATGAATCCAAACACTGAAAAACTGATTAATGGATAGGGCACAATATTGTCATTTGACATTACTATTAAAATGATTAGCAAATACAGAAATAGTATTAAATTGTTTATAATATTCATAGCATATTATGTTATCTGATTAAGATGTTTTTGACACATTATGATATCAAGTCAAGGCATTTTAGAAAAGGAGTCAAGTGATTTTCTGCTTAAAGACAGAATGGTTGAACAGAAAAACATGAATTTTGATATCAGATAATCCTAATTTCTATTTATACTTCCATTACAGTAACCCCGGACATGATCATTAATTCCTTGAATCCTCAATTTCCACTCTTCAAAATGGGTTTGAAAATAATTAATAGCCTACAAAGTGATTTTGCAAATTACATAGGCTAAGACATTTGAAAGTATCTAGGGCTCAACATGGCACATAAAATGCATAAAATGTTCTCTTCCCCATTTTCTATCATTCCTGTAAATTTTCCACACAATTACTCCTAAAACATAAGAAATTATATTTTGTCATTTCTAACATTTCTCTTTAAATGCTTCCCTCTCCCAGACAAACACATCATATGGGCATAAAGTATGGAGCATAACCTGAAATGTCATATTGGTTTAGTGACCTACCAATTTCAATTTATTTCCATTTTAATTGGCCTGGCTAAGAAAAAAATGATCAACTTCTGGATTATATTAGTTTAAAGAACCTCCTTAGTGCTAAAACTTCTCTAAAACCAACTTGCAAGTGATAGAGACTGGAAAAGGTAGGGGTAGTTAGGTTTAATCAGATCTGTCCCTGGTGCTGAAAAGTGAATAATGTACCTAAACTCTCCTCATTTACCTGAAGTGAAGGGAAAACTAGTTTGGCTTAATGACAAGCAGGAATTACACTTTGTTTGCTATTAAGAAAGTGATATGACTCAAATACACCAAGAGTAAGGAATAATCATCCTCTTTGGCCAAGTTCAAAATTTAGTACCACTTCACAAAAGAGAGAGGAAGGGGACCTCAACCAGCTCAGCCCAGGGACCAAAAGACGATGAAAAGCTAATGTGCACAGAAACACAATTTCCTGCTCAATCACTTGCATTATAGATCAGTTTTTAAATGCATGCACACTTTAGTGCTTTCAGTGTTCCCAGTGCCTCAAACTATTCATCGTAAAATGTTTCTAACCAGTGTCTCATTCGGCCCAGTTTAGGGAAAAGATGCTCACTTACAATTAGCAGCATTCATTTGCATATTAAAATGTGTTCAGCCAATTTAAATAGTTTCTTTTAAATAAGCACCCCCATCCATTTTATTTACAGTCCAAGTTTCTCATGTACATTAACAGATGTTTGCATATCCAGAATCAGAATTGTTACCTGCTTCCTTTTTAAAAAACCACCTATCAACAAATTGGCTTTAAAAACTGTCTGAATGTGGCAACATCCTCATCGTCTTTGAGCACTTTATGTATTTCACTGTAATGAGCCACCAACATGTATTTACTCAAGCCTGTCTGTGCCAGTTCCTGCCACTGAGGGTCTCAAAGTGGAATCAAAAGTTCAAGGTAAGGTTCTTAGCCACGAGGAAATTAAAATTTTGTTAAGAGAATAGGAGTATACATAATATATGTGAAACATTAGATCAGAAAGAAACCCAGAACAGCAAGCAAGATGCTAACTTTAGGCTAAAGGTATTCTAAGACCAATGGCCAACCAAATATCATCTATGATTCTCATGTGTGTACTGGTAATAAAACCCAGGGCTTCACGCATGCTAGTCAAGTGCTCTACCACTGAGCTTCCCCCGCCCAGTCCCATCTATGCCTTTTATGAACTGACACACATTGGTGGGATGGGACCTCTTCTCCAGCATTTACCTTTTACAGGTTCCTATTTTAATTCCCTATGTTTATTGAGCCCCATTTGACTACAAATTAGTTGAGAGAACAGAATCTCCCTCAATTCTTCTAATTGTCGACCATAGTAGGGATTTGCTCACTGAAATAATTCAAATAAAATTGCTCAATAAAGTTAATCTGGCTGTGGAAGTCTAAGAATTCTCATTAGATATATGAGCTGGGATTTGGGGAAAACCTTGAAGGATGGAAAGATTTTGAAAAGAGAAGGGAAGGCCATACTTTTCTGTAAGAAGATAAAAGCAAACCAAGTTTGGACCTGGTCACCTCAGCCCACCAATAGCATTCTGAGCACACCTATATAATGTGTGCCAAAATATTCTCCCCTGGACCAGTGCACGAAAGAGCCCCCTCTTTTTATGACGTTTCTCCTTATGCCATAATGGATTATTCTTCTAAAAGATTCATGTTAATACCAAGTGCCTGCTAGGCTGGCAGAACATCCTAAAAGACTTAGATGTATAATTAGCACAACTTTGGGCAGGGATCATACATAGCAGTGTGTCTCTTCATCTTAAACAGACAATTAAGGCTTGCCGCACATGCTTTCTCTCTTCAACTGCAAGTTTAAACTATCTTTAGAAGTTTTCCTTGGGGTAACATTTGGGGGACTACAGTGCTGCTCTGCATAAAACAGCTTTTTGGTTAAAACAAGGATGAAACCCCCACTCAAGGTAATGGTGATGTTTGCCAGGGGAGCTTCCCTGCTTTTAAAGGATAATCCTTGTGACACTTTGGACTTCCCACATGTATTTTCACTCTCCAATAAATTTCCTAGATATTTAAGGATGACAGTCATAGCATTATATTACTTGGAAATATCAGTGTAATTGAGATTGGTATCATATAAAGTAACGCAAACATGCTCTAGGAAATACCACCTTCAACTGCAGCCTCCCAAACATCCTTTGCATGATCCTGCTATGCAAAGTGACTTCATGGTTGACGGAGAACTGTTTACACTTAAGATACATGCATTTAAATATTTTTGTTGTTTCTCAATCAAAAATTGGTGGTATAATTGAAAGCTAATGCTTGATATATTTGCTAGACAAGAGTAGAGCCTTGTTTCTAACCTTAATAAAGCAAATAACCTTTTCTTTTGAATCCCCATTCAACACTATGATCAATCTCTCTGGCATCTCTGAGCAAGATTGAGCCAAGAGAGTGATTGCAAACATAACAGATAAGAGAAATATCTGCAAAGTGGAATTAACTCAATCTTTTATTAAAGAATTTAATCCTTGTGAAGGAATGTCCTTGTCTCTTCCAATTTAACAATAATTAGAAAGGTATCTGTTCAGAAAACTCTACTTAAAATGTAGTGGTGAATATTTGATCCTTAAAACAATAAACAGAGGGGTTGGAGATTTAGCTCAGTGGAAGAGAGCTTGCCTGGCAAGTGTAAGGCCCTGAGTTCGGTCCCCAGCACCGGAAAAAAAAAAAAAAAAGGAAAAAAAAAAAAAAAAAAACAATAAACAGAGATGCAGTCAGACATTTATGTACAGGATGTTTAGATCAGTGTTTTATATAAAAGAAAATTTTAAATTTTTTCTAACAATATGTTAAATAAATTAAGGTTCGTATGATGGAATTCTATATAGCCATCAAAATATTTTATAGCAATATCAACTGACATGAGAAAATATTCATGTTCTTAATGGGAAAAAGTGGTGACCAAACAATGTTTTTTTAATCATCCTCAATTTTAGAAAAAGAAAGTGTGTAAACATTGTATATACATTAATAGTGCCTAAGACCAGCCAAGACCATACCAGGAGTTGACCAGGCTGAGTTTACTTTCCACTCACACCAGTAATTGACCAAGCTGGGTTTATTTTTCACTGCAGTGCAGGAGAACACACATCATGAAGACCTAAGGGGCATTTCAATAAGAGACTGTTACAAAGGATATGGTTTGCATTAAGTGACTTGGAAATTTAAGTCACTGGTCCCTGCTCCAGAGTGGAGGCTTTTAGCAAGCAGGGATAGTTTTATGATTGGGTGTCTTAAGAAGTCTTTATCTAGAGGTAGAGAGGTTTAGAACAAGGCTAAAAGTATAATTTGTTTAAAAACCACAATAGGCACTTACATTAGCTAGGATGAGGATCTGCTTGGCCATTTTTGTGGTTTGAACAGGTTCATGTTTTGTCTGTGCTCAGACATGATTATGAAGTGATCCTCATTTTGTCTTAATCCATCACAGTTACAGAATGCCCTTGTCTGACATTAGTGTTTTGGGAAACAGTCTATGTTCAAGAACACCAAAGCTTAGCTATGAGTGCCCAACCAGCAACTAGCAACACCAGGGCCCAGCTGATAATACCAGGCCAGCTCCTGGATGTCAGGAACTGATTTCTGTGGTAGCAATGCTCCCCTGGAAGTCTGGATCAAAGGAGATAACAAAATGGAGAAGAGGTCTCTCTCTCTCTCTCTCTCTCTCTCTCTCTCTCTCTCTCTGCCCCTCTCTCTCTCTCTCTCTGTCTCTTTCTCTCTCTTTCCCTCCCTTCCTCCATCCCTCCCCCCTCTCTTCTTCTCTCCCTCCCTCCCTTCTTTTAACCAACTGCAATGTCCTCAATGAAAAGTAGCTAAAGATCCACTCTCAGGTAGTTCTGTCTGAATCAAAACAAGCAGGGTGGAAGTTCCTCCAAAATAAGGACAGTTAGGAATAAAGTTGGGGGGGATTACAAGCTAATGTCCTGGTCTCAAAGGTAAGGCCCTTTCCTTGTGGGAGGACAGTACTCTCACCACGGCTAGCTGAGCAATACTGAGTGTCTCCTGCTCTAAGATTTAGCCCAGGCACTGAGAGAGGACACTCCTGCTCTTCAGCCTGCGAAAGCACTGGCATTAAAAGGCCAGAAATTCTAGGGACTAGGGGAACGTTGGGCGGGAAACACTTAGAAGGACAAAGATTTCAGAATGAAAAGAGCTTTGTCAAAACGTTAAAGGTTTCCAAGTAGTCCTATGGGCTGGTTTCCCTTCTCTTACTTTTATCTCTGAGCTGGCACTAGGAAACATCCCTGTTCATTTTCTGCGCAGAGACCCATTTAAGGCATCTCCAGAGATGCCCACCCACTGGCTGCCGCTGGCTCAGTGGAAAAGAGCTGGGCTCAGTATTTCCCCAGCCTCCCAACCCCACCCCCATCTTTTTGTATGCCCAAACTAAGCGCTATGCAGGGTATCCGCCGTGCCATTTAGCACCTCAGCTGCTCAATCGTGGGTGGTTTCCCAAAGCACGTGCCCTCGCACCCACTCGAGCTTGCCTTGCCGCTTGCAGGGGCACAAGTCAATGAGGCTTTTCCCTCCGCGATCATCGTGAATCAGCAAAGCGCTGCAGAGCAGCGGCGTCTCCACGAATTGAAATTAAGATGCTGAGGGAAGGGCACAAATGGAGTGTGGCATGGGAATTTCTAGCCCCTTTCAATGATGTGTCCTTCCTGGGGATGGCAATTTGGAGCAGGAGGGGGCTGTTAGCTGGAAGCTGCTAGATTTAGGCGTCCTGGGGAGCTATCGGAAACAGAGTGAGGTGGGTAACAGCGAAGGTGAGCAGAAAAAAAAAGAGAGAACGGTGTAAGAACCTAAGAAGCGCAGGCCCGGCAGGACAAGTGTACCCCTGGAGTGGGCAGCACAGCGGTTGCAGCTGTTGCTGAGGGAATAGTAGGTATGGTATGGGGGAAGGGAGGGGAAAATCAAAAAGGAGGATTTCCCAGTCCGCGACTTCCTGCTTCCAACGTGCAAGTTCCCAAGTTCAGTTTGAGAAGTGGAGGGCCGCTGGGCTTTAGCGACTCTGGGATGGGAACATTAAGAAAATGACTCTGAGTCGCGTCCTTCCACTCAGCTCTCTCCTCTGCTCTCCTCTTTTCTTCTCCTCTCCTCTCCCCTCCCCTCCCCTGATGTCCCCTCTCCTCTCTCGACTCTCCTCCCCTTGTTTCCCCTCCCCTCTCCCAGTCTCCCCTCCTCTCTTCTCTCTCCCCCTCCAACCTCCTTAGCTCTCCCTCTCATCCTCTTCCTCCTCCTCCTTTCCTTATTCCCTTTGCCTCCAATTTTGATTAATATGCATGTCCATCCTCAGTAGTGCGGGCCACACTCCAGGGACCGCGCCTCCGGCCGCCGCCGCCTCCCTCTTGATTGTTGGCGCTGAGAGGCCGAGCAAGAACCACCGGAGAAGAGTGATGGGGAGGCCCAGCACTTGAAGCGCAAAGCCTGAGGACCCCTCCTCGTGCCCCTGGTTCCCGTCCCCACCCTGGCTGGACAGGACTCCTCAGTGACCGAGACTCCGAGATCTTGCTCGGTTTGCGTTGCAGTGGAGTGACCCAGGGGCTTGGAGAGCGCAAAGAAACGCGCTAAATTGTACCTGTGCGTGGCCGTTCCCGCCGCCGCCGCAGGTCTATCCCGCGCCGAAGCCGGCGCCCGCCTTCTCGGGGAAATCTCCCGAGGGGGAGTGCGAGGGGAACCACAGTGGCTGCCTGCTAGCGCATGGCTGGCGCGCACACGCCCAACTTTGCCAAGCAGTCGGCACCCCCGGGCTCCCCCGCGCCCCCTGCGGCTCGACTCGCTGGGAGACTTGTATCTTTCCAGGTCTGAGATAAGGTTTCCCCAGTCTCACACACTCGCGTGTGGAGGAGGAAAAGATAGAGTGAGGGAGAGAAGGGGGTTAACGCTACTGACTCCCTGACCAGGCTTTCTCAAATACTCTACACCCGCAGGGGCGCCCGCGCCAGCTCCGCTGTACCAGGTCCCCCAGACCTGCCGGTGACGACAGAGAGAGGAGGAGGAGAAGGCAGGGCAGAGAGCTTGGAGCCCTGGTGACAGACGGTTCCACCGACCGTCATTATCAGCACTTTTATTATTGGAGGACTGGGTAGTGAGGTTGGGGGTCCTGCAGCAGAACTGCCCAGCGCTGCACTCTGGAGCGACCTAAATTAGGGCGCGGTAGAAAAGATTCTTCACGGACACATTTTGGGTGGACGTGCTCCAGACGCACACCCGTATCCCCATGGTCCCACCTAGGCTGCAGTGTTGGGGCTATCTTAAATGGCTCTTACTTGGGAGGAGGCGTGATTTCCACGCTCGAGCGTCTTCGCTCCCCACCCCCTCTCGGCACCAGCCAGTGCGCGCCACCACCTGAGCCTGGCGAGAGCCAGGGCGCAAGCAGTCTTCAGCTTGCTGCTTTCCGCCTGTGGAGAGACTCCGCTCCAGGCGGGTCGGCCCGACGCCCCCCACCTCCCTATCCCCCCCCCCACCCCCGCAGGGGAGAACTCTTTACTTTTTGTTTGAAAAATCCGGGCCATTTCTTTCTTTATCTCTGGGTCTCCCCAGAGGAGGGCAAGGGAGGGGAGGGTGAGCAAGGCGGGCCGGGCCTGGGGAGGGGAGCGCAAGAAGGGGAGGGGACTGGGTGTAGCCTGGAATTCTCCGTCCTGGTGTTCCTGGGCTGGCGCGCAGAGTCTCCTGGCGATAGCGCCGCCGCTGCTCCCCGCGCCACCCTGTCGTTGGCCTCGGGGGTCGGGTGAGTGGGGTCATGACGCGCCGTGGGGGCTGTCCCCGGCCCCGCCCGCGCTGACAAGGGACGCGACGGTGCCGCGCGGTACCCCCGGGGCGGGGAGGCATCAGGGGGTGGGAAGGGGGCACCCGGTAGGGCGGGGTGGGGGCGGCGCGGAGGCCGCCAGGCTGGGGGGCTCTCCGGGCGGGCGCGGCCGCGGGCAGGAGGGCGTGTCTCCAGCTCGAGGGGACCCTCCCGAGGCGCGGCGCGGGACTCCCCGATGGTGGTGCCGCGGCTCCGGGAGAGCTCAGGGTCTTGCCTCCGCCGCCGCCGTCGCCGCCGCCGCCGCGGGCGCCACCGCCGCCGCCGCCGCCGCCGCCGTCGCCGCCCGAGCCCGCGCCGAGCGTGCGCCTCGCCCTCCTCCCGCGCCCGCTCTGCTCTAGGATGCTGCGGCAGGTTCTGCACAGGGGCTTGAGGACGTGTTTCTCCCGGCTTGGCCACTTCATTGCCAGTCACCCGGTCTTCTTCGCCTCGGCGCCGGTGCTCATCTCCATCCTGCTCGGCGCCAGCTTCAGCCGCTACCAGGTCGAAGAGAGCGTGGAGCACCTGCTGGCGCCCCAGCACAGCCTGGCCAAGATCGAGCGCAACCTCGTCAACAGCCTCTTCCCGGTCAACCGCTCCAAGCACCGGCTCTACTCAGACCTGCAGACCCCTGGCCGCTACGGCCGGGTCATCGTCACCTCCTTCCAGAAAGCCAATATGCTGGACCAGCATCACACCGACTTGATCTTAAAGGTGAGAGCGGGGCGGGCACGGGCAGCCTTCTCCGGCGCTGCTACCGCGGCGGGGCTGGCTCTGCGCGGGGTCCCGGCTGAGAGCGCCGCCCCTCCTATCCCGGGCGGTTGCTGCAGGGACTCCCCTGCACTGCGCGCCCCTAGGCGGCCGCCCTGAGCCTTCCAGCCTCCCGGGCAGGGAGCGTCCGGGTCCCGGCCGGGCCCAGCCTGCACTGTCGCCGCTGCCACCCCGCAGCTGCTGCAACAGTTGGGGCGGCGGCGGCCACAGTGCTGTGGTCGGTGCTCTTGTTTTGGGTGCAGTGGGCTTGGGGGCGGGGAGGCTTTGGGGTAACTGGGCCAAGAACAAGCGGAACAGACAAGACATTCAAGAAAGTCCCGCTACTTGAGAACAAAATACTATGCTCTGTGTGTGTGTGTGTGTGTGTGTGTGTGTGTGTAGGAGGGGAGATTCAGAGATCCGTTGTCCCCAATTTTTTCGCCCTTCCTTTACCTCCTCCCGGTAGTGTTTTGGGAAGGGTTGCTTGGGAGGGTAGAGAGAGATGTGAAGAATGTGAGACGGAATGGGGAGGAAAATGCCCCCCCACCCACCCACCCAGAAAAGAAAGTGTGGTCCCTGGCGAGAACGGGGCAGCCCTGCTGCCCTTTCGTTCCAGAACAAGGTAGCCATATCTGTATTTGGGGGTAGGAAATGATGTTTGTAATTCGTAGTTACTTGATCTTTCACAGTAGCTCCTGTCCTTTGAAATGCAAAAACTTCTTTGGGAAAAGAGGGAACCAATCGATCTACTTTTATTTGGGTGCATTTGAGCATAGGGGTGAGGGGCAGAACCAGGAGGGTGAAGGCAGAGAGGGCTGTGTGGCCCTGAGAAGAGCACAGGAAACCAAGCAGTGGATTAGAGGGTGACACTCACAGAAACTGGTTGTGCCATCAGCCCGAGGTGGGAATTTGATGTGAAAAGTGAGGTTAATGATGATAACTTTCAAGAAGTTCTTAAGAAAAGCAGAGGAGCGAGGTAGAGATTGGACAGTGGCGATCATGAGGGAGAAAAGCAAAAATAGGTGAGAATGTTCCATCTGAATCCTCAGTGAGGACCACGGGTTTGTTTACTTCAGATTCTCTTCTGGGGAGGTAGATAGGAAGCAGTCCCAGTTGAGACTGGTGCTGAGGAATGGAAGGTGCTGGTTTTGTGTGGGTCTCTGATTCAGATCTGGGACTAGAAGCCCTTTAGGTTTCTGGTCTACTTATCCCAAGGGGCTCCAGCTACTTGGGGGACCTGTTAGTCCTCTTTTCCTCTCCAGATAACCTTTTATCCTCAGAGACAAGCTAATTTCCCTCTATTATTTCTCTCCTTGCTCTGTTTGTTGATATGTTATCAATCAACAATTAGTAAAGAGGGAAATCTGGCTGGGGATTCATGGGATTAGGACCTTCCCACATTGAGTAGCTCATGATATTTTTAATGGCACACAAATCAGCACACACACTCGATTATTGCAGAATCTTATTAACATTAATCCTGAGATGCTTTTTCTTGTGATTATACTTCCAACGTCAAAGTATTTTTTCAACACTTCACTGAGCATATTTTGACACAGATAAATACTGCTCCAAATGCTTCCCCAAGAAAACAGGTAGTAGATTCATCACAGGCTTAAGGAAACTATAATTTAACCAGTTTTGACAGTTGGAAATGTCTCATTTTTGATGGATACTCTAGTAAGTGATGTTTCTCTTTGTTTTTTTTTTCCCCTGAGGAGGTGTTTCCATTGACTTCCCCCCCCCCAACAAATCATCATGCCACTGTGACGGGCAGTCACCAGTTACATTCACTCTCAAGGTTAATGAGACATCAACAGGCACATCAGATCTTTTAAAAAAAAAAACAACTGGATTCTTTTTCCCTATTTGATTTTGATCAGTCCATGATAGAAAAACATAGGAATATTGCACTGAAGAGAGGGAAGCTGGCTTTGCCTACATGTCTAAAGGGCAGTTTTAAAGGACAGTAGTCAAGTCAGTCGACCGCTTAAAAGAAATGAGATATTTTTTCATGTTCTGGGTATAAGGGTATTATCAAAACCAAACTAAATAGTGACCATAACTCATTTCTAGCTGATGGCTTTCTGTTCAAATAAGTTCATAAAGCTTATAAAAACCCATATTTATGAAACCCAGTGAATTTCCTTTGGTTTTAAATTATATACCCATTTTTTCTTTCTACATCCAACCCCTATTTTTGGTAGGTGTGGTACAGGGGGTAGGAAAATGGACCTTCAGTCGTCATGGTAATTTAAAGTGTGGGAGTGAACATTTATTTTTTTCCATTTAAAGACAAGATGACTTGTCCTTTACAAAAGGTGTTAGGAGTGAAAGAGTCATGGTTATTGCTGTTACTAGTGTTATTCTGATACTTCATTGCTGGTATCAAGGATAGCACCTACAGATAACATTGTACACAACACCAGTCTTTGCCTGTTTTATGGCATCACATTGAAGTAAAATCAAACAGAGGATAAGCAAGGTTTGAGGCTTTCTCAGGACTACCAAACTGGAGGAGGTAACTTGTAAGGCTGTGTAGGGTATCTGAAGCATAATGTCTTGGAGGTTGTACCTATTCAATGAAGGAGATCCTCCTTCCAATATTAGTATAGCTATTTGCTGACCAAAAACAGACTAAGAGGGGGTAATGACAAGAAAAGAAACCTCACAAAAAGCAGGGTGACTTTTTAAAAAAAACATAATTGAGAGTATCACAGGAAAAATATCTATGTTTGAAAATGCCACTGATCCTTACTCAAAGGTGCTTTTCAAATTTGTGCAAATGAGTAAGTGATGTTATTACCACACTTCTGTGACCCTGTAGTGTAGGATTACCCCATATTATGAGGTGTGACTCTCCCTAGCAAAGGTTTCCTCTGAAGGCTATGAGGCAAAACTTTAATTAGGAGCCTGATGGTGCAGGAAGGGTTCAGCCCTTAATTTCTTTAAATTCTTTAAATAAATGTTGATCTTCAAAAGTCTTTATTTCACTAAAAAATTAAATTTAACTCATTGTGTCTTTTAACAGAAAATCCATGATGTTCATCTTAGCAAATTTCAAAGTAGGACCTCACAAGTATTATGACTAGTTTCTTCATGATCACCTAAAATGAATTTGAAGAAGTTCCCACTGATAATCGACCAAGATAGTACTTGATTTATTCCAGAATCATCCCTGTAAAATGAAAAATCAGTGTGGCTGATTCTTTATGATAATGTTATCACCTTTATACTACTTCACAGGTTATAAACACATAGGATGTTTAAATGTACTAGGAAGAGTGCTGTTATCCTATTTTACAAATGAAGAAAAAAGTACTCCTTAGAAATTAGCTGGAGAAAAAAACAAGGACAGAACCAGGACTGGGACATGTAGGGTTTTAGACTCCAAGCCCAGTGCTTTTTTTTTTTTTTTTACTATAACCTACTGCCTCTCATTTGATAAACTAATTGAATGATTTAAAATGTACTTTTTTGTTATCCAGGTGAAGTATACTTGACCAAAGTCTCCTATCCCATCCAATACTGCTGTCCTAACCAGGGTAATTAGATGATGAGGACATTTTTCTTGGCAGATTTGTCTAGTGTTCATGAAAATGTACGTATAGAAACTCCAAGCACACAAAGTAAAGCATTAGATATGTGTAATTGGCAATATACAATATTTTACTGGAAAACAATCTCTGGATGATTGAACATAGCTGTTTTACTACTGAAGTGCTGTTCATCAGCAGGGGTCCAGGTGGATTCAAGCCTAGGACATCATACAGTCCCTGGCAAATAGTAGCTACTTAATAAATACTTGTTGAATAGACCTTCCCTAGTTTACTAAAACATTATGTGATGAATAAAGAAAATTCTATAGAAGCTACTTTGAAATGTATTTTCAAAATGACATTTTTTTAAATTTTTATAATTTTACAGGAAGTTTCTGGGATTTTCTATTTCCAAAACATCATTTTTTCTTCCTTAATACCCTCTGTAGTCATATAGAAATATACTTTGGTTTTAAAAATGGGTAGGAGCATTTCCTTCATACAATGTCCTCTTCTTGAGGAATCTCATAGGATGTTTAATTCCAAACCAAGGGCAGGATACATCCTCACCAAGGAGACATTTTTCTATTTACTAAGGAATCTCATTTTGTTCAGATACTGAATTTCTGTTTTATTTAAGCTGTTTATGTTTAAATACATTAAACAGAATTAAACTGCAACAAGGTTAACAGAATTTAACTTAGACTTGTTTAAATCAGGCTTTCCAAGAATGGTAGCCTAAATGCTGTCTTAGGCTCACTCACAAAGACCCAGTAGCTAGATCCCAGTTTTTCCAAATACTGTCAACACTTTAAATCATTATGGAAATTACCACTATTTGCTAATCTATGGATTAGCAAATTCCAACCTAACTTTGAGCCTGAATGAGCTTTTACATTTTTAAAAGATCATAACAAAAAAAGTGTACGCAGCAGAAACTATATGGGGCTCATAGCACCTAAAATATTTATTATCTGGTTCTTTACATATAAAGTTCTTATGTCATATTCCAAAAGTCCATTACTGGAACCATTTTAGGATGTTAATAGTGCTAAAAATAACCTGTAAGATAATAATTCTAAACTGATCGTGCCCTTCAGGGGACATTTGGCAATGCCTGTAGACATTTTTGGTTGCCACAATAATGGTCCAAGGCTGTACTACTGGCTTCTAGTGAGAAGAGGCCAGAGATGCTGTTAAACATCCTGTAATTATCCCCAGAACAAAGGATCCTCTGGCCCCAACAGTGGCAAGGTGGAGAAACCTTCCCCCTTATGTGTTTTCTTTTGTTTTTATTAGGATTTTTTCAGCTACACAAATTATATAAAATGAAAAAAATGCCAAAACAGCAGTTCACATGCAAAAATCTTACAGAACTTTGGAGACAAATACTGCAACCTCTGAGGTGATGCAGTTGGGCAGACACCAAAGTTTCCAGTGTAATCTTCCCTAATGTGGTTATTTTGTTCCCTCCTATAACTCGGTCCCTTTTGGTCTAATCGCACCTGCTAAAGAGGAACCCAAGAAACCGAATGCAGTTTAACTGCCTGAATAGCAAAGTAGCTGAACTGACACTAGCCTTTGAGACTTGTCAGGTCGTAAAGTAAACATTATCAGCACACCTAAGAGGTTGCCCACTTAGGCCAGGCTTCTGACAGTGTTTAAGACCCCACTGTGAGTAGTGACCTATCGAGAAGGCAGGAGGCAGCAGATTGTTGCCTAGTCCAGCTGCTCTGCTTTTCTGAGTATAAAATGACAAAAGAAGAGCTTGCATCCAAGGAACATAGAATCAAAGAACCTTAGGTTTTGAAGGCACCTTGAAGGTCATCTCCGCAGATGCTGATGCTAGAATCTGCTCTTGGCATCTCAGGGTGCTTTGTCTAGTGGCAGGTGCTGTGATGTCTTGGGCAGTCCAGTCCCTTCTGTGAGTTATCCAGGTAAAAGATACTTTTAGAAAAGATTGAGCCAAGGCTTGAAAGGGCAGCATTCGTGCATTTTGTCTGGCCAGTCAATTGCCTTTTGCACATTATTTTTGCACTAGGGGAAAATTAAGATGAGATTTAGGTCACATCCCATTCTCCTTTCATTTCATAGGAGGCATCCAAATAATCTAAATACAATCCCATCCTAATGCGATCTGACTTTTAAGTACATCGCATTTGTGTGACTTGTATCTCATATGCCCCCACCCCCCCACTCATCTCATTTAGATTTGAGGAGCACTCTTCTACTCGTGCAGGCATAAGCATTTTGGACAAATTTTGGTTATTCTGCTTATTTAAACTTGAAATTTCAATATGAAGTCATAAGAAAAAGCTCAATTTTCAATGGCTCATGGGATCTTGATAAATGTGATATTAGAATTAAGGCCAGGGGCCAGTAGCTAAGCTAATCCTAGCTACTCAGGAGGCAGAGATTAGGAGGGTCGCAGTACGAACCTAACCTGAGCAAATCGTGAGAACCTATCTCGAAAAAGCCCTTCACAAAAAAGGGCTGGTAGAGTGGTTCAAGGTGTAGGCCCTGAGTTCAAGCCCCAGTACTGCAAAAAAAAAAAAGAATTAGGAAAAGGATGATTATTTTTCAAGTGGACACAAAAATGGAACCTTCAGGACTCATCAGACCTACAAACCTTGAGCATTTAACTAACAACTCCTATGAGAAGTAAGCTAACAGAAATTGTTTTCTTCCTGAGAGGTTGTAGCATCCCTTGGCACAAGATCTAGGGAAATGTGAGATGTGGGTAAGCTGATCAACTTTGACTTGGTGGGATGTGACATCTGGTACCTAACTTTGGGGCTCGGTGTGAGCCCCAAGTGATACTCAAGGTAGGCTTAAAGTAGACTTTTGAAGTCACCTGCTTGGTAGTACATCACAGCAAGCAGGCCTGTCTGCAGCACTACCTGTGTCTCTGCCACATACCCGGAAGGCCACAGAACTACTGAGGAATCCTGCCAGACTGATTTAATGACCGGCAGGGGAGGTGAGTAATCTCTAACCTTTAAAAGACAAAAAAAAAAAAAAAAGAGGAAATCAACACCAGTTGTTATTTCATATGGGAAGTCCTGAATAATATGTCATAATATGTCATGCCTTCAACTTTAGATTTCATATTTTGAACAAAAGGAGATAATGGGGGAATAGAGAAGTTATTTTTATCTTCTTGCTGTCTAAGAAATCCTCTTGAGAATATGGTTTCTGGTATTTTAAAAGATCCTCTTTGTTAGATCTTCTACTTTAGATTTAACTCTTAGACTCTGAGTACAGTCAAGATGAGGATTTAGTTGAGTGTAAAGCAGTTATCCTGGGAGGTGATATCAGAAAATGCTGGTAGAGGAGTGGGAACTAAAATAGCGAGTAGCAGGACGCCAATTAGGGGAGCATTATCAAGGAAGTGGCCACTGTGGGCAACCAGGGCTCGTTTTCACTGGAGAACTCTGGGAGACACTATACAACATGTGCCTGAGAAATCTCAACTGTGTAAAGAAGCTGGTTATTTATTCCCCAACTCCAGCCAATGTGTCTGCAGATGGGGACAATAAACCACAGGCATTTCTATATGCTGAATTTTATCCCTATAATCAGATTTTTTTAAGCCTCAGAGCACTACAGTTGTTTGCAGGAACTGACCTTGGCATGTGGAGGTGAGTGTGCACTGAGAGGGTATGGGGGAGAATCTAAGAGTGTCTGTCCTAAGAGTCTTATACACCCAACCAGAGTTATACATTTAGGTATTTAGGGCCCAGTTCCTAGAAGATATCCATCCCTTTGTTCAACTAGATAGCTGTGACCCCATCCCCATGAAGTTTATGGTCATGATCCAGCTTAGCTGTTTAGTTGTTCTTGACTTTGACGGAAACCACTAGATTCTGGTAAAGATGATTCCAAACAGGGCCTAGATACCACCAGGACATGTGATTTTAAATGCTGAACTTCCACATTTGAGTGGCACATATCTTGCCACTATCTCATTAATGAATTCAGATATCTATAGGCCTCCATCTCATAGCCCCTATCTTTACACATCTACTGTTGTTTTTGTCCCTAGAATGTACTTTCTCTTCCCTTTAAGGTCTGACTCACATGCCTCCTACTTACGAGGTTTTCTCAGATTCATGGTTTCTTCTCTCTCTTAAATCTACTTGGCTTTCACTTGCAGACACATTCTTTAATGCTTAACTGTAGACCAGTAGATGATTTGCTGTATGACCTTGTTATAGTTTCTCTTCAAGGGCAGTAATGATGTCTGATACTGCTAAAATGTCTCCTAGAATGTGTGGAGCATGCAGCAGGTGCTTAATAAATTGTTGCTGGTTGATTGCTTAGAGAATGGGAAACATGCTCTCCCTCACTATTGATTTATTTGGGTTAAATTTATTTTTGCCTGGTAGCATGACTATGTGATTTCTTTAGATCTAACTTCATTTTTCATCCTTGACAAATCTTGGTTTCAAAGTTGTTGATAAGCATCCATTCTGCTTCCAGATCTGCTGGCATTTACTTTAGATAAGGAGAAGGTCTTAGAAAACCAAGCATCTGACCACTTCCTCTAGTCTAAGTACAGTTAATGAAGACATAGACTTGACCTTAGTCCCCATTGAGCAGTCCATTTGCTTGTGAGAAGGTGGAGCACCCTGCAGCTCTCAATGAGTACTCTGGAAGTCAACTCTCTGTGCTACACATACCCTTATTTTCTTGAAGTAAAATCTAAAAATACTGGCCACACCCATACTAAAATGTAAGCATGAAATACACTTTTAAAAAAGAAATACAGGTGGATTTCCCAGCCATAGCATTAGTGTTCAAAAGATCACCATCCCAATGATACTTAGCCCTGTTCTTCTTAGGAGTAAGCCCAAGGTAACAAAAAGTATTGTTCTAAGAGGTGAACCTGAAAAAATGATAACAGTACAAAATCAGCATATCTCTGTGAATTTAATGAAAACACTAGAACTATTGATTTTCATCTTCAAAGGTGAATATTCTTTTACCTTTTCCATGAAGTTCTCCTGCTGCTACTAATACCATGGTTTTGTCAGTTTCTTCCAGTTGTCTCAAGAACAAAAATGTATCACTGATATAAAGTTATCAATATAAGTGATCAAAATATCTTTGTGATATTGTATCTTTGTGATATAGTACCTTAATTTTATGGGGTTTGAGGTGTTGGCTTTTGTTTTTGTTTTTGCTGTGGATCTAGGCAAGTAGTCACATTGAGTAAAGTTTATTTTATTGCACTTGGACTTTTTAACCTGAACACACATCACCAGGGCTTCTTGCTAAAATACAGATTCTAGTTCAGTGGGTCTGGGATGGGACCCACCAGTCTGCATTTCAAAGAAGCTCTCAGATAATACCGATGCTACTAATCAGCAGACCACCCTTTGAGTACCAAGGCTCAGATTTAGCTGGATTTGGAATCAAGCAAGCCAAGTTCAAGTCCCAGCTCTCCTAAGTCTATGACTTTGGATAAGTCACCTAACCTCCTTGAAAAGCAGGTGGTTCCTCTTTGCACTGGGTGGAATTACATCTCCTTCACCCACTTAGTAAGAATACAAGGAGATAAGGTATGTGAGGTACTGAATAATCATAGCCTTCTGTAGGTTGTGTTATCATTACTATTTGCTTTGAAAATGACTGCTATTTCCTCATACTTGCCAGCTTTTTCAGAGTGATTATTGACTGTTGAGTAAATACACATGTAGGCATTTTTTTCTTTGATCCAACAGGCAATAATGGGTGCTTGATCTACATTCTCAATACTCAGATTGGCTATTTGTTGGTCTTTAATGACTCCATCTGAGTCATTACAGGATGATTGGATTCATCCTACTGCTGAGCACACAGCTCCTCCAGCAGAAAGTTCTTAGGAAAGCAGAGCTGTTGATGATGGGTCTGGTTGCTTTGCATTCCAGCTTATCAAGATTGTTTTCTCTGGGCTCAGAACCTCCTGTTCATGCTTGACAGGGCTTTGCATACAAAGGAAGCCTTCAGTTCCTGCCTAGTGAGGTGCCTTTGGAATTAAAAGCTCTGGGATGCTGTGGGCAATGGTTTCAAGGTTCTCTTCACCACTCTGCACAGTATGCCAAAGAAAGGGATTCTCCAGCAATTTAGGTGAGAAGGTTGATAATTCTCCTCTCACTTAATTTATATAACTACAGGGTTTCCCTGGGAAGCCTTGCCCACATAAGTAGATCTGCAAGCACTTCAAAGGAAAGTGTGTTGTCAGAATTGCCACAGATCTGAAACAGGAAAAGTGACAATTGTAAAGCTCTTTGAAACTGAAATATTGTAAAATTTTGCTGACTCTGGATTTTGATCATTTAGGTCAGTGCACTTCTCCACTCACCCCTTTTCAAAATTTCTTTTCTATAGGATTCTAAAAGAAATCAATAATTAGGCTCCAAATCAAATCCACCAAAGAAGATTCTTCTGCCTACCTTGTTTCTTCAAACAAAACTAGCCTCAGCAGGGTGTGGTGGTACATGCCTGTAATCCCAGCTTTTTGAGGAGTAGAGGCAGGAGGATTAAGAGTTTGAGACCAGCTTTGTGCAGTGGCAGTATCATAGCCACTGAGATTCATCCAAGGCGCAATTATAATAAGAGGTAGGGAGGAGAATAATAAAAGGGGTTAAACTGAACAAAGTACAGTATATTTACAGCTGTAATTTATGGAGAAACCCCTTTGAACACGGACTTTGGAGTTAAAAATGAGGGATCGGACTGTAAAATAGGTTCTGTGAGGGGGTAGATACTTGTGGAGGAAGGAGGGTGAATGAAGGGGATAAAGGAGAGTGAATATGGTTGATGTACTTTATATAAACTTATGAAATAGAATAATGAAACCTTTTGCAATTAAGTAGGGGGACGGGATGAGGGAACGAGGTGGTAGGATGAACCTGACCAATGTACAATGTAAGCGTATCCAGAATTGTCACAATTAATCCCTCCTTTACAACTAATGAATGCTAATAAAAATGCTTTGAGGGGAAAAAAGAGTTTGAGGCCAGTCAGGGCAAAGTTAGAAAGACCTATGTCAAAAACTAAAGCTGGGTGTGGTGGTACACACTTGTAATCACAGCTACTAGAGAGGCACAGTTCAGGAGGATCTAGATTTGAGGCTAGCCCAGGCAAAAAGTTAGCAAGACCCTATCTCAACAAATGCTGGGCATGGTGGTTCTCACCTGACATTCCAGCTATGGGAAAAGTGGTGATAGGGGGATCATGGTCCAAGGCTGGCCCTAGGCAAAAACACAAGACTGTATCCAAAAAATAACTAAAGCACAAAAGGGCTGGGGACATGGCTCAAGTGGTTTAGTGCCTGCCTAGCAAGCACAAGGCCCTGGGTTCAATCCCTAGTAATGAAAAAACTAGCCTCAGTGTGAGGGTTAGCAGTGCTTCTCAAGTTTGAATATGCTTTCAAATTCCTTGGGAATATCTATGAACATGCAAAATCTAATTCAGCAGGTTTAGGACAACCAGCCTAAAGTTCTGCCCTTCTAATAAGCTCCAGCGATGTTGATGTTGCTGGCCTGTGGACCAAACTTTAAGTAGACCAGTGAATTATTGGACCCAGGGAACCTTGCTTTGTATGTCCTGACTACATACTCAGTGCTATTAATTGCCTCCATAAGCTAAAGCAGTGCCTGTCCAGCTTGAGTGAATAGCCCCTGGAATGCTTGTCCGTGCTGCTCCATGGACCACACTTTGAGAGCATGGTATAAAGTATCCTACTAATTAGCTGCCAGATTAATTCCAAAAAGGCAGTCTCTCCCTGTAGAAGCTGGCCAACAGATATAAATGGGGTGCAAAAGTTATTTGTTGAGCAGTTAATTCTGAATGATACTGTAATAGCTGTTGTGCAAAAGGTGCTATATAAATTGGAATATTTAAAGTTTGCAGTGTAAAGCAGGAATGTCAAAGAGGTCTGCTGTGCTGCTACCTGTCTGAAGGTGCTAGCACTCAGTCAAGGGACTGAGTAGAAGAAAGGACACTCTGAGTTAGAGGAAGAGAAATCACTCCTCACCCCCACCCACACACACCCCCAACCACAGACATGGTTGCCAAAGCTTCCTTTCTTCCAAAGACTTCCCACACTGGTCACCTGCCCTTGCAGAAACTTCCCTTAAAGCAAACTAGAAGGTACAGCAGGCAGAAATAGGAACTACATGTTGAAAGACAAAATCAAGGACAGTAGAGGAATTTGAAGCTTCTAGTACCTATAGCTACCACAAACATTAAATACATCCTAACACCTAGATTAGCATAAATCCTCAATACAAAGGCCAATTTATCTCAGTTCCTTCTAACTGATACATGTCCAAATGTGGAAAAAAATTTATAAGACGTGCCAAAAGGAAAAAAATACATATAATCTAAACCAGACTCAGTTATGACATGGAGGTTAGAATTATCAAAGAGTTTAAAATAACTATGATTGTGGGTGGTAAGGGAGGGGGTGGGGGCAGGGAGGAGAAATGACCCAAGCATTGTATGCACATATGAATAATAAATAAATAAATAAAAGGAAAAAAAATTAAATTAAGGACTAAAATTATATTAAAAACAAAGATAATAAATATCCAAGATCCATCCCCTTATTATTTTACTGCATTATACTATTATGTACAATCTGGAGATTATTTACACCTGTTTTACCTATATAAAACTGTTAATCAACAACAACAAAAAAAATAAAATAACTATGATATGTTAAAGGCTTTAGTGGAAAAAGTAGACATCAAGAATAGATGGGTAATGTAAGTAGAGAAATGGAAACTCAGGATGAATCAAAAGGAAATGCTATACGGCTAGAGGTATGGTTCAAATGGTAGAGTGCCTGCTTTCCAAGTATGAGGCCTCAAGTTCAAACCCCAGTCCCACCAGAAAGAAAACCAGGAAATGCTAAAGATAAAAAAACACTATAACAGAAATGAAAACTGGTAGACATAACCCAGCCAGGGAATCAGTGAGCTTGAATATATGGCAATAGAGACTTAACAAACTTTAACACAAAACCCAAACAGAATATCTCAGAATATCAATGTCAAGAGGTACAACATACACATAATTGGAATACCAGAAAAGAGAAGACAATGAAGCAATAGTTATGTTTGAAGTAACAATGGCTGAAACCTTCCCAAATGAATGCATACATAAAACCACTGATTGGGGTAGCTCATAGAATACCAAGAAGTATAAGTGCCCATAAACCATACTCATGCTTATCATATTCATACTACAGAAAACCAAAAACAAAGAGAACATCTTGAAAGAAGCTTGGGAGAACACCTTACATACAGAGAAACAAGAATAAGAACGACAGCCTTATTTATCAGAAAAAAATATGAGCAAGAAGAGAATGGAGTAAAATCTTTAAAGGATTGAAAGGAAAAAAAAAACAACTTAAAATTCTATATCCTGAGAATCATGCTTCAAAGTGAAGGAGATAATAGAGACTTTCTTAGACAAAAACAGAGAATTCATTGCCAGCAGACCTGTCCTGCAAGAAATGTTAAAAGAAGTTGTTCAGGCAGAAGGAAAATGACATAGGTTAGAAACTTAGATCTACATAAAGAAGAGTATTGGAGAAGGATTAAATGAAGGTTAACTAAAATTTTTATTTTTCTTATTCTGAATGGATCTAAAAGATAACTGTTCCTTTAAAGCAATAATAATGTGTTGAATGGTAATAACTTGGATAAGTGAAATGAAATGGCAGTCATGTCATAAAGCATGTGAGGGAGGAAATGGCTCTTTTATCAGCACTACATGTGAAGCCATATAGTATATTATTTAAAGGTAAACTCAGATTAGGTATAAATGTGCATTGTGAGGGCTAGTGCAACCACTAAACATTTTTAGAGAAGTATAATTGACATACTGAGAGGAGACAAAATGCTCAATTAAAACCAGAGAAGGCAGAAAAAGAATGAAAAGATGTTACAGAACAATAACAATCACAGTAGATATTAAATATAACTATATCAATAATCAGGTTAAATGTGAATGGCATAAAAACAGTGACTGTCAGAGTGGATTATGAAAACAAAAATACAACTCTTATGTTGTCACAGGAAACCCACTGTAAAGACTTACACAGGTTGAAGGTAAAGGGATATAGAAAGATATGCCATGTTAATACTATTCAGAAGAAAGTTCAACTAGCTATATTATTTTCAGATAAAACTAACTTCAGAACTAGGAACATTATCAGGAATAAAGAGGGGGCATTACATAATGATTAAGGGATCAATTTTACAAGAAGACACAAAGATTCTAAGCATGTATGTACCCAACAACAGTGCATCAAAATACATGAGGCAAGAACTGATAGATCTGAAAAGGAGAAATAGATACATTCATTATTATAACTGGATATTTCAATATGCCTCTGTCAGCAATTGGTAGAATAAGCAGGCAGAAAATAGGGATATAGATGACTTAGACAGAGTAAGGGTAGGATATCTATTACTCTGGGAAGTGTCATGATCAGAGGAGTTTTATAAAGATAGCCCTTTTAGAAGTGTAGAGGTTAAATTGGACAATCAAGACACTGGCAATAAGGACACCCCCCCCCCTTTTCTCCATCCAGGAAGCTGCTGTAAGTCTGTAAACAAAAAAATTTGGAATAGGGCAGCTGTAGAAGGAGATGGTAGGAGTAAGGTTAGAGTACCATTTTCTAAAATATATTCTAAGAAAGTTCCCTTTGGTGCTACAATAAAATCAGGCTCTATGGCCAAGTAACTTTCACAAACAATACACATGGTATCCCCATATTGGGTCCCCATATTGAATATGCTGTATCATACTGAAGGCTCTATAAAATTCCTCTGTAAAGAAACCTATTTAACTCTGTGCCACTTAGCATTTATCAAAAATTATTTGATATGGACACTTTTTACTTTTTTGGTGACCCTATAAACATCTCTGGGAACTAATGAATTTCAGAACATACCCTAAAAATATGAGCCTGAAAATGGAGAGATGTGATCAATAAGTCTCAAGGATCCCTGGATCTGGGAATAAACTAAGGGAAAAGTGTGATTTTGGGCTTAGAAGTTTCCCACCTGGGTGAGTAGAAAGAGAGTAATACTGTTAACCATAACAGGAAACAGGTGGAAGAACAAATTTGGAGGAAAAGATTCAGCTGTTGGATATATACCAGTTGAAATAGTGCCATAACTTGTATTTGAAAATCTTCAGGAGGCAGATGGAAATTTGGATCTAGAGTTTGGTAGAGGTGAGGTGGTGTTGTGAGCTGGAGATTGGTCAGCATAAAGGTTAGAAATCAAACCACTGAAGTGGAATTCATTGTCCATTGAAAATTTATATGATCAGAATTTCCAGAAAGTGTTTTGAACCAAATATATAAATATGCAAATGTTGAACATTCAGTTAAAAGGAAAGTGAGAAGTCTATGTGGAGAGATAGGAGGAAAGTGTTAAATGATAGAAATCACCATAGGAGAGAAAGGAGGGTTTCAGTCACGGAAACCTTTGTTTGCCAGGTACATAGTAGGGAGTACAGGAGTAAAGAAAGCATGCCCAGGCCTCGAGGGAACATCCTGGAATCTCATGTGAATCTCAATATGCTTAATCATATCAGATATTAAGTCTTTTGACTTTTATTATTGATTTTACTGTGTGTATCTGCTGAGAGTTTATGAAGATGGAGATTGAAAAGTACTGAATTTATCTTCCTAGAAGTCATTATTGAGTTTTGATTGAATGCTGAGATAGAGTCTAGACTGGAGTGGTTTATGAGTGAGTGGGAGGTGTGGAATTTAAATTAACAAGCATGCATTACTTTTTTGGTTCATTTTTTGAGAAAAGGTCTCACTAGTAGTTCAGGCTGGCCTCAAACTCAACATCCTCTTGCGTCAGCTTCCTTATTGCTGGGATTACAGAAGCATACCACCACACCTGGCATGAGTTACTTTTTGAAATGTAATTGGAGACAACAAATGTAAAGGGCTCCTTAAATAATTGGAGATGTGGTGAAAGTCAGAAGGGATATGCAGTAAATGAGGCCTTTTTAAAATATGAGAGAGACATGAGCATATCCCTTCATGGGAAGGGATTAGTAGAAAGATTTGAGAATGTGGGAGAAAAGAAGATAAGCTATACTAAGTAAGAAGGAAAAGAAATCTGGAAGCTGATGAAAAGAATTGACCTTAGAGGCTTTGATTTTTATAGATGGGAAGGATGGGGGCAAATGTAGGTATTTTTATGGATATGGTAGCAGCAAATTGAGGGTAATTTCTATGTGATGGCTTGAATTTTCTCTGCAAGATAGATAACGAGGTCAGCATCTTAAAATGAGTCTTGTCAATTGCTAAAGGGAAAATTCTAGTATCTGTGGGCTTGGGGACCAATTGACAAGAGAAGGAGAAGAGACTAGGTAGTGATGCGGAAGCAACTCTTTCATGCAATTTGAGTATGAAAGCAGGAGACAGTCTCTCCTTCCCAGTTGTTTCAAGGTAAGCAGTAGCATAGAGAAGAATTTGAAATGGACATGAAGCAAGCTGAGAGTGTTCACACAGGATATAGAGGGAAGGATTTCCTAAATCCAAGAGTTTTGGGTAGCTGAATAGCTCATCAGAAGAGACTGAAATAACCTAGAATGGCTTAAATAGAGGTTGAAATGGTGTGACCTTCAAATTACATCATATGCCTCAGTGGTTCTCAACTGTGGCTACATGTTAGAATCAACAGAGGAATTCAAATATACCATGCCAGACCTCACACCATTAATTCTCATTCCATTGGCCTAAAACCAAGGTGACCTATTTTAAATGTGATCCCACAGACTGGCAGCATGTGCATCCCCTGGGACCTTTTTACTAAGACTTTCAGGCTCCACCCAGACCTACAGAATCAGAATCTGTATTTTAGTAAGACCCGCAGTTGATTTATATATATTAGAGTCTGAAAAATGCTGGACATTTTTCTAGCACAGTCTAGAGTGGAACCCAAACATGGCCACTTTTTTGAAGCTTGGCTGGGAGATTCTTAGATGCAACCCGTGAGACCTACTGTTGGAGAGAAAAGATCACTTTTAAATGTCATTAAGCTCACCTCCTAATGAAATTTCATAGCATTCTACAACCCCCCCCAAACAAAGTACATCTAAGAAAACTTGTGAAATCCAAATAAGGCCTGTAGGTGATAGTACTGTATCAAAGTCAGTTTCATTGTTTTGGTAATGTACTATGGTTATGCAAGATGTTGCTATTAGGAGAAGCTGGGTGAAGAATACATAGGAACTCTTTATATTTGTGACTTCTTGTAAGTCTGTAACTGTTTTAAAATAAAAAGAAAAAATTTTAAGCTAAGAGAGATCCTGCCTAGGATGAGATGCAGCAGTTCTCCATCATCATCATTCATTGAGAGGGGAGCCATTGGAGGATTTAAGGCAAAGAGAAGATAGGTTGTGTTGCAGAAAAATAAATCTGGTGGTGGTAGAAAGGGTAGAGTTAAGGCAAAAAGAGTCAGGAAGCTGTTTCTGTCATCTAGATCAATTAGAAGGGCTAGAACCATATCAGGAGCAATGGAAATGGAGAAAAGGATGAGTTTGAGAGATTTGGGAGGCATAACTGATATTTGATAATGGATTCAAGGGCTCTCAACCTCATCTCTGTGTTATAGTCTGCTAGGAAGCTTTATAAAATACAGAAGCTTGAACCCTTGCTGAGATATTCTGATTTGATGCTGTAAGGGTGGGCCCAGGTATTTGAGTTCGTGCAATTCCACAGGTGTCTCAAATGAGGAGGGTTAAGAGGTGCTGAAACAGAGGCTGCAGGAGTGGAAGTGGGAAGTGCAAATTAAGCCTCGCAGGTTTCAAAGTGCCTACCCATCAAAGGAGGAGGAGGAGGCAGCAAAGGCATAGCCAGGAAAAGTTCAGGAGGCAGCCCTTCCTCTTCCACTTGTTTAATGTTGAAAAAACTTGTAAAGCTTTGAGTTAAAATGTGTAAAGCCATAATCCTTGTAATCTAGCTGTCTTCCTATGGTCTATGTAAACAAATACATTTCTAAAAGAAAAATAAAACCACCTACTATAACCCTAGCTTACTAAAACACCTTTTTTATAGTTAACATCAAAGCCTGAAGTATATATACAAGGAAATCTCCAGGAGGCTGGACCACAGTGAGTGGTGAATTTTTTTGTTTTTACCGCTGTTTGTACCTCTGCATATTCTGGAAAGCCCCTCCCAACTTTTCTCCAAAAGTCCACACAGTTACTATTCCCATTGTCCTCCATGAAAGTCTTCCCTTTGGGGCTTGTTTTTTCTCCTGTGTGGCTTTCTTTTGAAATCCAGTCAAATACTGTAATAGGTGCATTGTGGCTGCTCCTGCCCCCAACCAGCCTGCAAAGCCTCCTCAGCAGTCACTGCTAAGAAACCCTGAGGTTGCACAGATTTTCTGAGAGCACCCATCCTGCCCTCACACAGTAAGTGGGAAGCAGCAGTCAATGACTGATAGACTGTCTATTACAGGGCGATCTGCCAAAGCCATGAGTCTCCACTTAATAAAAATAATCTGAGGCCTCCCTGGCCTCAGGGTTATGATCCTCTTTCCTCCTGCCTCTCCCTCCTAAGAAGCTAAGATTATAGGCATGTGCACCACACCCAACCATTATCCATTTCTTTTTTCTTTGCTTTTGCTTTTTTTTTTTTTTTTTTTTTTTTTTTGCAGTACTGGTATTTGAACTCTGGGCCTCATGCTTGCTAGGCAGGTGCTTTACCACTTGAGCCTTTCTACCAGCCTAAAGTTACCAGAGTATCTTTACTTTTATAGACACACAAGTACATGTACTCAGTTTAACAGTCATCTGTTTCCACACATTCTGGTTCCTCTTGCTTGTTTCTTTGCTTTTTGTTTTGTTTTGTTTTGCTTTTTTTCCCAAGGCTTTGAGAACAAGCTGATACTTAATCACTTCTCAATATTTAACTGTGTTTCAGGACATGCAAGGGCAAGCTGTTTAATGCATGCTGGTGATGCCAAGGAGACTGTACAACAGTATGTTGGCTTGTCCAGGATGTATGCCATCTCTCACATGCACTGTGCAGGGATATAATGAAGAATAAGACTAAGCTCCTTCCCTAAAGAGCTAAAAGAAGATGTCATTTGTAATATGTCAAGTGATAAAATAGATGTATCCACACACAGGATACCATGGAGGACTTTATGTATTTTCACTGCAAGCTTCCTGGAGGAGGTGAAGTCTAAGCTGAGCCCATCATTCCTCACTACCCCAAACTAGAAGGGAGGACAGGGGACTATGACTTAGTAGTTCACTATGCAGCTCTTTCAGAAACAGTCCCAGTTTCTTACTCGTGCTGATTTGCAGCAGCTTATCTCCCAAAATAGAGGACAGAGCTCTAAAAGTGCCATATGGACTCTTCCTGCCTCATATCAAATAAGTCACTGAAGAATATCATGTTTAGTAAACTTTGCTAGTTACCTCCCACGAAAAGAGAAGTGCTACTTCTTACAAATAATATAACCCTCTCATCATAAGAGAGGCAGTTGCTCTATGACAGTTAACACCACTAGACAGCCAGGAAGAATGAGATTTCTAGACATTCAATTAAACCCTTATGTACCTCATGAATAGCAACACCTGGGTGACAATGCCAGCTCCATTTTCTGATTGAGACAGGGAAAGGTTTCTCAGTACAGTAGACCATTGGTATCCACAGATCTCTGGTTCCATGGAGACTGCTTGAGGACAAATTTCAAATGCTCAGGATGCATAGAGTCCATACTGCACTGTGAATGTTTGATTCGTTTTTCTTATAATACCACTCAACTTTCCACTAAAGACATGCCACTTTCCATAAGGTTCACTTTATCCTGTAACTTAAACACATTAAATTTTACCATGATTTTTGGGTGCCATTTGCTTTTTGGGAGGCAGATTTTCACAAAATTAAGGGCAAGGAATCACATAGATCCCACAAATGTTTAAACAAGACAGTAACACGAGACTGACTTCTCTGTAGCATCTGAACTGCATAATGTGTGCATAGTAATTTTAAATTTTTGTTTTTGAAATTTCCTTCAGTTTATCTTTTGATGGTGTCTGGTCAAAACCATGTGCAATAAACCCAAGAATAAGGCAAGCTAACTATACACAGAAGAGTTCTGAGCATATATGGTAGGCTTTTCTGATGGGCATTTTATCTATATTGTCTCATTCAGGAATCAACAACACTACAAGATAGTAATCCCATTTTGATGATGGGGACATGAAGGATCCAAAAGGATAATTAGTTCAAGTTCACCAGGAAGTGATTTAGTTGGAAATGAAAACAAGTCTGTATGACCACAGTGTCATACAGCCTAGCACCCTAGGCTGCCTCTGAAGCCCTGTCTTCATTCAGTGTTTCCAGTGAATCTCACCAGTCTCAAGCTTAGATATACTCCTACAACTTGATAAGGAAAAGACAAATCAACCCTATAACCAAAGGGGCAAAAGGCGTGAATAGGCATTTGGAAAAGAAGATAGACAAGGGGCTAATGAGCATGTGGAACGGAACGGTGTTTAGCTTCAGTCACCATGGAAATGCAAATTAAAACTGAAATAGCCACATGTCTACCTAGGTCACATCCCCTTGGTAACTTGAAATTGGCCATGGTAGGGGTATTTACAAACACAAACTAGAGCTGTTTTTATTAGAGAACTGATGGTTAAACATTTACCAACATGCCACTTTATATACCTGAGAGAAATGAGTACATGTATCCTCCAAAGGCTATGTCCAAGAATGTCCATAGACGTTTCATTTATAAAAACTGCAAGCTCAAAATAACCCAAAAGATCCACCAACAGGAGAATGGAAAAATAAATTGCAGTATCTTCTCACAATGGAATATTGCACAATGAAAACAAATAAAAATAACAAGTTACTGATAAACACAACATAGATCTTATAGACCATTGCTTGAGTAAAAGACAACTGATACAAAAGAGTAAACATTACATAATTTTATGTATAGGAAGCTCAAGAACAACCAAAACTAATCAGTGTTGACAGAAGTCAGAACAGTTATCCTCTAGGAGTAGAGGAGGGGTTAGCTGGGAAAGAACATGAGTGGGTCTTCTGGGTGCTGCATATATCCTAATTCTATCTCTTGATTTGAGCAATGTTTATATGGGTGCACACATATAAAAATTAAACTACACACTTAAGACTTGCATATTTTATATGCTATGCCTCAATAATGAAGAACACACACACACACACACACACACACACACACACAACTATTCAGTGACAGTAAAGGGAAAGAGTTGAACTACCATCTAAGCAGTACTAAGCATCCAACAATGTTGAGTACCAACAAGAAGAAAGGCAGCCTGAATCTTGGCATTCAAATCAGCTCAGTTTTACTGACATCCGACACAGTGCCATGATGGAGACTTTCAACACCTGTACTGGCAGCAGTGCCAATACATAGAGAATTTGTCTCCACCAGCACATACTCCACAGGCACATCGCTGCCTGGGAAGGAGTCCAGTGAACACATCAGCTGTCTCTCCCACACACCTACTGCCATAACAGCAGAAATCCAGAAATGTAAAGATAGGGACTCTCGTCCAACTTAGGCAGTATGCCAGCATTTGCTGTCAACAGAACACTGAAGTCTGAGACCTTACCTACTGAGATGTTCCAGAAGGATGCAAAAAGCCTTCTAACTATATCACTAAGCTTTTTTCTTCAAATAAATAAAAGCTAAGAAATGCCTGCTTCCTTTATCCTTGGCAAGAAGAAAAATAAGAGATCATGTAAAATCACAATTCTCCATTCCTGGCAGGATTCAGGTCTAAGCCCTTCCTGAGGAGTGCATTCTCATCATCAGTATATCCTGGATCTACCAGGTGATCAGCTTTAATCCTTAATGAAAAATTGGACTATGCCCTAAATGAGGGAGAGTGCAGTTGATAGCATCCAGCCATACATTTTCATGAACTAAACAGGGCCACTTGAAGAAATATTTTTTGCATACCTACTATGAGCATCATCAGGAAAATATGTTCACTATCAAAATATTGACTATAAAGAGAAGCTCACATAATCTAACTTTACTCCCTAATGGTTGAGTTTTATTTCCACATAATCACACTTGAATACTCAAGACATCAGGAATTAATTTTAGAATGGTTTAATGATTCAAGGACACTAGAGCTAATTTCACGGGCTTTGGGCATTAATGGACATTGTCTTAGTTTGGGTTCCCCCAGAAGCTAACCCTGAAACAAGAAATCAAGTAAGGCAGTTTATTTGGGAGGTTAGAGGCAAGAAAAGGAGGAACAGGGAAGTAACAGAGAAAGGAGAAAAAGTCTAAAAGGGTGTAGAATTAAGCAGGCCACAGATGTGGGCAACTGGAGCACAATCCTATTGGAGAAGCTCGGGGAATCTGTTTAAAACACACTCACCCCAGAGTGATCCCACCCATGGGGAAGGAACTGGGTTTTCAAACACCAACTCCCATCTGTCATTTATTGTGAGCTGCTCCCAAGGGGTGTTAATTCCCCAGCACTTCTGGCCTACCAAGCAGATGGCAAAATGGGCTCTCTGACAAAGAAGTGAAGGTGCTGGCATTTGAAGTCAGGCAGGTGTGCTCTCAAGAGATAAAGGCTAGAAGGATATGAACAGGTGCCAACCACATCTGGTACAGAATAACTTGAAACAACTGACCAAGAATTTCTTTGCGTGTATGATCTATGAGTGCACTTTGGAAGTGTACATTAAAAAAAAAGGTCCAAACATCAGCTAAATCTGCCCATCTCTAATCTATAATTGATCAGTAGCACATTAACATCCAATTGTGGGAAATGCAAATCAAATGTTTAATCAGTACCATGGAGTTGCCATCCCATTTTACTACCTGGTTTTTACTTCGGGGAATAAACTATTCAAATCTATAAAAAGAGACATATCTCTGTCTCCTTCAAGCCAGTGTGGCCACTGTGGTTCAGACCATTTTACAAGCAAACTAAGCATCCCATTAGTGTTTTATTCCATCTCCCCATCCCCACTCTCCATCCTTCCCCTCCAGCTACCACATTGCAAGCAGCGTGATCTTCCCAAGACACAGTTCTGATTATCTCATCCCCTGTCTAAAACCTTTCCTTGGTTCTCAGTTCCCTAAAGGACAAAATCTGCCTTCCAAGTTTAGCATACAAGGCCTTGTATGGTTTTTCACCTTTCTTGCCTCTTTAACTTTCAGATTTCCCACTGGCCTGAATTACTTCCCTTTCCCCTGACATTCTTTTTGTGCCTGCAAGATTTTGCCCATGCTGTATCTTCCACTGGATACACTTTCCATACCCCTGTCCAAGCCTCTCCCCGTGATTAACTCCTCCACATTCTGAGGCCCTAGTTTAGAAGTCATTTCCTCCAAGAAGTCTTCTCTTTATACCTTGCACTTCTCTCATCTTAGAAATGAAAACAGATTTTGTAATTGCCCCATTGTTAGTCTTTAGCTCCCATAATTTGAATGTTATGTGAGGGAGGAGCCATATCTGTCTTGCTCACATGGCTTGAGTTAGGATTTACTTATAGTTACTAGGAAATTTCGTTGACTGGATAAATGAGAAGATCCTACCTCATCTGACACATTTCCTTTCCAACTTCATATTACGTTGTACTTCCCCCACTGCTGCACACATGCTTATGCACATGCACCTATATCTCACCCTCACCAACACATACACACACACACACCCTACACACCGACATACTAGACCAACTTTCTATACTCCACCGTACCCTTTAGCTACTTCTGTCATAGCAATATGACACTTCACTTTGTGGTCCACCTATGGTAACCAATTCAGATAATCTGCCGAAAGTCTCTCCACAAGACTGTAAGTTTCTTGAGGGTAAAATTATGTCTTAATGTTCTTTATCTCCCCAGGGTTTGCATAATGCCAGTCATGATATAGGCACATAATACATGATGAAT
Source organism: Castor canadensis (assembly GCF_047511655.1). Taxonomy (NCBI): domain Eukaryota; kingdom Metazoa; phylum Chordata; class Mammalia; order Rodentia; family Castoridae; genus Castor; species Castor canadensis. Next base: position 122,274,497 of record NC_133405.1, on the reverse strand, counting down.
AACATGAATCATTGCTATAATTGGCGAGGAAGTGCAGAAGACTTTCTCTACATGACCTCTAATCTTCAACAAAGCAAACAGGCTGTGCCCTCCCATCTGTCCAGTGTCTGAAACCCATCACAGACTTCACATCATCAACCAAATCAGTCCACAATAAAGAATCACCTAGAGTGACATTTTTGAAGCAATCTTTTGGAAACTACTTGTCAATTACAACAGGGCTGGTATGCTTAGGGAAGGTAGACAAAATGTCCTGAGAGCTCTATGGATGCACTCCACCTCTGCAGTAGAGAGCAAAATTGGGCTGCAGGAAAGCTGAATCTTGCATAATAGCATCAGCGTTTTGTAATGGAAAAGCCTTGTAGTGGTGAAGGGGTAGGTATGGTTGGAAGTGGTCAGATATGGAAGGAGTTTTTCCAAATTCTTTTCCTGGAGGCCTTCATGGTGACAAAATAGTGCCTCTTGCAATATTCTAAATTCTGTTGGCAGTGATGGAGCTGTAAACCAAAGGACTGTCATCTAAGGTCCACTGTGATGCATTAACAGATGAAGTCACAATCACTGCACAATCATTGCTTTATGTTCCTGTGGAATTAACAGTGCTTTTTTGTACTCTCAAAAGTGTTCTGGTTTGTTTAATAAATTTTATTTGTTGTACTACCCATCATCAGTATTAATAGTAGGATCAGAATCTTCAAATAGAATGACTTTGGATGGTAGCTACACAGGAATTTTTGTGCTAGTTTCTAGATTTCTGTATTTTTTAAACTTTTCTTCTAAAAAATCCAATACACATGAAAAATTCAAACTGCCCTATAATTAAGCATAGCACATAATTTTTTTAAATTTTATTTTATTATTCATATGTGCATACAAGGCTTGGGTCATTTCTCCCCCCTGCCCCCACCCCCTCCCTTACCACCCACTCTGCCCCCTCCCTCCCCCCCCACCCCCTCAATACCCAGCAGAAACTATTTTGTCCTTATTTCTAATTTTGTTGTAGAGAGAGTATAAGCCATAATAGGAAGGAACAAGGGTTTTTCCTGGTTGAGATAAGGATAGCTATACAGGGAGTTGACTCACATTAATTTCCTGTGCGTGTGTGTTACCTTCTAGGTTAATTCTTTTTGATCTCACCTTTTCTCTACACATAATTATTTCAGTCCTGAATCACCTACCTAAACTGTTTTCTCTGCTCTTACACTTTTTTAGATTATAGTCTAACAATATCTATTTGTCTAATGAGAGCAGCCATTTGAAGCATGTAAGCAATAGCACCAAATTCAATGTCATCTGTATTTAAGATGTAAATGATATGCATGTAGCACAGTAGCCTTTGGGTACTGAAGTATCATTCAATGTCAAAAGAGAAAATATAAATCAGCAAGAAGGTAAACACTAAAGGTTTAGTCAGCACATCTTTGTTGAGCTTATTCTGTGTGCCAAACACTATTCTAGGTGCATGAGATACAGTACTAAATGAAACAAAGTCCCTGCCCTCCTAGGACACAAATATTCTAGTGTTAAACTGCCTTTGCAGAAAGATGATACCAAAGTCCTACAGCACCTACAACTTCAACCTGATGTTTTACAAGTCCCCAAGCTGCCAGCCCCCTTTTAAAAACCAATACGTCTGCAAAATTGTTCTTTTTTTGCACACACATGCGTGTGTGTTGTGTGTGTGTGTGTTACGTACATGACACAAAGTATGCTGTTTGGACTGGTGAAAGTCTTATTTCATCTCTGTTTTCTTTAGTTCCAGCTGATTGAGCATGCTTGCCATTGGTAATGGGGTTGTGGCTTCTCCAAGGTTTCTCTTGTAAATATCTATCATGCCCTGGCCTTCAGCATTCAGTCTGACTTAGAATACTGCTGCTTACCCTCGGCTGCTTTTTCATGTTTGACCCCTTGACTCTACTATATCAGTACCAACTCCTGCTATGGGTGACCATACTTAAGCCTAATATCAAAAAGCAAATTTATCAATATCCAAATGTCCAAAGTAGAGAGACTAAGAAATAAAGTCTTTACTTTGCCAAAGGAATTCCCACTAGGGACAATCTTCTAAGCCTAAAATTTAAATCTGGGCTGATCAACTGACTAAATTCATGACCTTGGGCAGGTTATTTAAGCTCCTTGAAACTCAATTTCCTCACATGCAAATGGAGATATTAATATCTACCTCCCTGAGTTGGTATGAGAATGAAACGAGACAATAGATGTAGCATTCTTTGCACAATGTTAAACATTTAGTAGGCACTTAATACCTTTTAGATTTCTTCTTTTACACTAGCCATCTATGCCTACCTAGTCTGGAGTCCTTTAGTTAACATGAAGAGCAGTCTAACTAGGGAGCTCATTTGAAGAACATGGGATCATTTCCAGGATGAGAGTTTATACCAGAATTAGAGAGTCCAACTTTTAAACACGTGATATCCAGCTATTCTCTTAAAATATTTATACTGATGGATGCTAATAATTCCACTTTCCCCTTAATCTCTTGGCAGAAATTTTTCACCTTCACATTTCATTGAATATACTTTTCTAGAACAACTGAGAAAATTCCATTGTTCAAAGGAAAAAGATTGGGAAGGAGTGCGACAAAACAGAAGATAGAAATGGGGTATTCTGATCGTTCATTTTGGTTTTGCTTTGAAACATTTACTGGGTAGCACTAGTGTATCGGACACTGTACTGAGAAGTTTACATTTGATTTCATATTTATCCTCCAGTAGTCCTGATGAGATAGGTACTACTGTTGTCCCAACTTTACATATGAGGAAATGGAACTACACATGTACTAATGCCAAAGCTGAGATTTGAGCCCAGGCAGTCTGTCTCCACAAAGGCGAACCATGCCATTAATATCAGCCCCTCCTGGAATGGTCAAGGCCTTAGAAAACCGAATCATGATGATACTACCCTTTACCGTTTTCTCTGTCAGACATGTTTTCAGATCAGGAAAAGGAGAGCAGTGGCTTAAGGACAGTAGACTTACAATGAGAACCTTGAGAACAGAGAAAAAATTATTTACAGAAAAATATGCCACCAGGTAAAATGCTGTACCACAGACTCATTATTGTAAGACTGGTGGTCCATCATTCAGGAGAGCAATTCTCATGTTATTAGGTGGAACTTTTCCCTTTTTATTTCTTTCATCAGCCATAATTTTCATTGTTCTGAAGCTCTTTGCCCATGAAAAACTTAGCAAATTCTTTCAAGGAGAAAAACATGCTAAAGAGCTCATCTGATAGAAACACTTATTCATAATTTTTTAAGTTTAATATCATCATTAATTATTTACAGTTTCAAATATACCAAGGCTGTGGGTTATATAGTGTTTTGATCTTCTTCATAGGCAGAAACTACTGAAAGCATGAGTTCTGATTACACTTGGGGGCTCAGGCCCACAACATGTGCAACCTTGCTTTTGCTTGTGGAAAAGGAAACAAGTGGATGGATATAACGTGTAAGATTTTTCCTAGCCTGGAACTGTTGTTGTTTTCCTAAAATCCTGCCCTGGTACTATCGAACTGCCTCTTGAAAACCAAGATACACCCCATAGGGAAGCTCTGATACACCCCAAAGGGAAGCTCTGGTTCTGACAAGGCTTGGTAGGGGGAAGAGAAAGAACAAACACTTGCTGAAGCTCAATTAGGTGAACCACATAAAATGCCACTACTAAACACTTTTGAACATATACAAAGAGCAATTTCATATGGTTTAACCTAATACTAAATGCCAGGCCAGACACCTTTTATTTGTTATCATAATGGCCCTATGAGGTAAGGATTGTCTCCATTTTATAGATAATGAAAGTGAACTAAATGCCTAAAGTCATTTTCTAAAGATTCTGGGAGAAAGTACTCCATGCAAGTAGATTAGAAGACAATCCCAGGAAGCACTGGAAAGAGAGACACAATGTGAGGCAGAGAAGGGAAACAGTTAGTTATAAGGACCCTTTGGGCAACTAGAGCCCAATCCTTCTGGAAAACACATGCTAGAACACATCCTGCAGGGCTATCCCACCTAGGGAGATATGTGAATGGAGCTGTTTATATTCAAACTATCTTTTAGCCATAGGTCCAGGCTGCTTGGGATTGAGACAGTATGTTAATGCCCTATTATTTCCACATTGGGCTGGAAGAAGGACTGGTATGCACTGAAGTAGTAGGGTGTAATAGATGTGGCAGAGCCCAGCTATGTCTGCTACATTTCCACTGCTAGTACTAACAGAATCAGGATTTGAATTTGTGACATTCTGACCTCATAACCATGTCCTTCACGTAAAGTACAGGATGCTGTCAAATTGGAAAAGACAATCGGGAATCAACTCCAGGTTATGTCTGTAAGACCACTTAACCAGAGGGGATACCATTTGTATAGCCCTCTAAAAGTTTACAGAATATATGCACATCTATCACCCCATTGGATCCCCATCATGTTCATGAGACAGACTATAGTTCATTCACTCCCAAGACTAATATCCATGTGTTTTCTCCAAAGCTGTGGAGTATATGTTCCAGGCACTCCTCTATGTAATGAAGATATAGACATGGGCCAAACACACACATGCTCCAGCGTGGCAGAACTCATCTTCCAATAGGGGTAGCAGGATAAAGAAACAGAGAGACATATGTCATATCATGATTGGTGCTGTGAAAAAAGTTCAAACCAGAAAATTGGTGATGGTGAGAGATGCTGGTTTTATTAAATGGGGTTGCGGGGGTGTCAGGGAAGATAATTCATTTAAGCAGTAAAGTAAAGGAAGTAAGAACACAAGTTTTGTAGGTACTGGAGGAAGGACATTCAACATAGAATCAAAAGCAAGAGGAGCAGGAAAACAAAAGCAAGAGGAAGCATGGCAAAATAGGAGTCTAGAGATGTCATTAAGAATAATGTCCCATCGGTTGCCCACAGTTAGCAGTTGAAGTTTTGCTTAGAGGATGTAAAGCAGGGAAGTAGCATGTTTTCATAGATTAAGTTTTTGTTTATCCCTAAGTCATGTGGCCAGCAAAACCTAGAACCAGGCCTAAAATTTAAGCCTTGGACTCCTGATACAGTATGCCTCCCTGGTTGTTATGTTATCTAGACCTGAATGTCCTTGGCATCCTGATTTTCCTGTTCCTTGCATGGTTGTCTGTGGTCTTCTGACCAAATCTTTAAAACAACTGTTGCCTATTTTCCTATGTACTTGATCCTCTGCCACTTAGCCAGTTAGCTTTAACATTGTCCCGTAGCTGTATCCGGTCCTGTTAGAAATATTCAACAAAACTCAACGAGAGTTTAAGGTTGACCATGAAAGTCAACTGAGGACATAGGCAGTTAAGAAATAATCTCTTCAATCAGAAAGTTTAGCTTTGCAGATTTTTTTAGCAACCTTCACATTAGTAGATTTTTGTCAGTACTGGCTTTTGAACTCAAGGCCTTGTGCTCACTACACAGGCACTCTACCATGCCCCCAGCCCTTTTTTTGCTGTAGTTACTTTCGGATAGGACCTTGAGTTTTTTGCAAAAGGCCAGCTTTGGACTGTGATCCTCCCACCTCCACCTCCCTCATAGCTGGGATAACAGGTGTGAACCATGGTGCCCAACTTATTTGTTGAGTTTGGGGCGGGGGGAGTCTCACTAACTTTTTGCCCAGGCTGGTCTCTGCCTTCCACCCAATGATACCAAGATTTTTAAAAATTAGCCAGTTGAATTTTTCTCCAAGACTATAGAAATAAAAAGATTATGAGATCGATGGTTCACTGTATTGTCTTTCTCATCCAGACCAATGTAGAATCAGGCAAAAGTTACAATGAGATATTCTAATTACTTTTTCCTTCACCATTACTATTTTCTGTATCTATAATCTCAGGTTTATTTTCTTCAAATCCAAAGCTGTTTTGTTTGTCTAGCCAAGACTGCATAGACAAACTCAGCTTGTTTGGGGAATTACAAAGTGGGGCTGTCTTGGCTACTTTTCAGTGTCAACACCCACAATATGAGTGTTTACCCCCTGTAAAGTATGAAGCAAAACAGAAATGCTCCACTCTCCCAGACCTGTACTGGCACTACAGTATTGACAGAGGTAACAGTTTAGCATGCATGACACCAGGTACACATGTGCAAAAGAAGCATGTGGCTAGATAGTCACTTGCTTGGCTTCAGCCACAGCTTAAATTTGGTGTCCTCTGAAAATGTAATATTTCAAAGGCAGAATGATTATTTCTGTTCACTTATTAAGGGATGACTAACTTGCTTTTGGCTGCACTACAAATGAATCACGGTAACAATCCCCAACTTGCGACTTCTGGTGTTCTGATGTAATGCATTTCTATTAAAAGAAGAGGAAAGAGAGTGGGTGAGAGTGAGATCATGCAAAGAGAGAACATAACACCAAGGGAGCTAGCGTAATTTATGAACTGCAGAGACCAGATCCATACACCTGGGGTGTTTTCTTGTGTGGATATCTTGGGTGAGGATTCCTTGCCAGTTAGTACCTATCCATTTACAGTTGCAGAATATAGACTCAAATCAAGACCTGGAATCTGGAGGAAATCAGTAAAGAAATCATTTGATATGGGGTGAAAATGAGATATTCCTTGAAAGCATTTTAAAGCAACTTTGATTTAGTGTCACTTGGAAGGTACTCTTTGCGGACAAATTATATAGGTTAGGAAGGCATACCAACAATTTCCCTGTTTACATTTTTAAATATATACAGCTTAATTGGGAGTAGTAGCAGAAGGTGGGGTGGGAACATGAGGCAAGGGAAGGAAGGTAGCTGATAAAAAATGGTGCTATCATGCCAATAGGGGGTGACTGGAGCTCCATCCTGCATTGGACCTACAGAACCCACACCTTCTCCCAGTCTTCCATCACAGTTGAGATTACTGGGTGACTGCTTGAAGCTGCTCCCAGAGCCTAGAATCACCTTGCTTGAGCAGAGTGGCCCTCCTCCCTTCTTTTCCCTTTTTAAACAAGAAACTAAACAGAGCTGACTATATTGTATAAGATCATCTAACCCACAGGTTTTTCCTATGTTAATCACTGCTCAGGAGCAGATACTTCCTTCCAGATGCCTTCTGCACTCTCCTCTACAAGGTGTCCCGCTGTCTTCTGAGGAAGATCTGCATGTGCCAAGGAGAGGCAGAGAGGAAATTAGACTTTGGCCTGTAGTGATCGGCAGCCCATATTGGCTTTGTCCCAGGATTTGGCATAAGGGGATTAGAAAAGCCAATGCCTCCTCAGAATGGGAAATCACTCAGAGAATGAATCTTTTTTTTTTTTTAAGTAAGCCTATTTTATTTATCCTGTTTTCTTTCTGGGTTTCATCTACTATCAGATCTGTCAATGCCCTAAAAAGAACAATGTGTTGGAAAAACATACCAGAAGTAGCTGTAATAAATCTCAAATCTAAATTTATAAAGTTAATTTAACTTTCTTTCACCCGGTGTCTCATAATATAGTTTGTGAATACACTCATCTTAAAATGATGTAGTGTTGGAACTAGAAGGGTCTTTCCTTAAAGATTAGTAGACCAGCACCTTTTTTATTACTGATAAATCTGAGACCTGAAGTCTCAGACCTGAAGGAATAGAATGACATTCATAGTCTTCTGCTTAAGGTAAGCAGCAGAAGCCATATTGGAAGCCAAAATTTCTTACTACTGCATTCCGTTGTGCCCCGTGGTCCTTTTTCTTAAGTAAGCCTGTCTTTGAAAAGTTTTATTTGGCAACTCCAGAGGCTTAAGGGAGAATAAAAAAGTCAGTAAACTCAAAATGCATCCCCTTCATTACCTGTTAATATTACCATGTAATGTTGCTCTTTGAAGACGAGATTTGGCTGCTTGAGTTATTTTTGGTTTTTTTTATTGGACCCCAGATCTCCAAGTATGGCTATCCCACAGCTTAAGCATTTCACTGCCAGTCATTTGAACCAAGTGACCTGACAAGCCTTCCTTCTTCCAAAATTTCTCACTGCTGAATTTGTGTTGGTCTAGGGCTGCTGTAGAGTTAGGCCTGATTTATAATCCTGCATCTGCCCTTTACTTACTGAGTCATCCTAGATGAGTTATTAAAATTTTTCAAGCCTCAACTGCTCCAACCATAAAGTGGGGGTAATAATTTAATCATTTTCCATAGAGTCTTCATATTGAATAAGTTTTTAAACTGTTAAAAAAGTACTTAGCAGACTAGTTGCTGTTACTATTATCATTCTTAACTTGAAAAGTGATGCTAACAACCTCAGTAGTATGTTCAAAGCCTTAGAATGAATCTCAATTTAACATTCAATTCTAGTCTCTTTGTCAACAAATACAATAAGAGTAAAATATCATAATCAGGACTGACACTGGATTGGATTTTATTAATACAAAGAACTTAATGTTGTCTACTGTTAGAATATTCCTACTGTTTTGTACATTGTATCTCATGTGATTTTTCCATGCACGAGTACAAGCACATTAAATTCAGGGAAATTATTCTATTATTGACAGTACAGTAGATATTGGTGAGTACTTGTTGAATGTGTGTTGAGTGAATAATCTAGAATCTATACATATTATATAAATATAGATTATATGTTGATTCACATAATAGATTCAGACTATGTGAAGGTTCAGGACTATTACTTTGTTTTGTGTTCCCTTCCTTTTCTTTTTCTGAGTCTCTTACCTCATTTAATAATTAACTTGTGTGGACTGCTGTTGTACATTTGGTTAATTTGCTAAAGTATAACTTTGATCTCTGGCTTCCTTTTTCCCCTGTGAATATACCTGGTACTACCATTTAGAAAATCTTTTTCTCCCTCCTTCCTCTGTTAGGAAAGTAAATCAGGGCATTCTTAAACCATGTACAGATAGAAGTCCAGGTATTATGGTACAGTGTCTGTACCATAGCTATGTGGATGTCCACAAGTGAATTGTGTTTGTACTTGATATGTAGTCATGAGAACCAAAGATCAGAACTGAGTTATTTCAGAAGTCATAGAAAGACATCTCAATTCTCACTTTCCATGCCTTATCCCCTCACCTCTTATCCCATGGTAAAATCTCACAGACTCCCCTTGCCATGTGGGTAGCCTCAGCCATTACCCCCTACCCCCATCTGGCTGCTTTGTCACTCCATATCACCCTGTCACTCAGAAGTAAGAGTGACAACATGTTCTACCCACCACTCCATCAAAAATTCAAGACAGCTGCATCATAGCAGCTCTGATACTGAGTTAAAAAAACTTTCCTCTCAAACTTTAGTAAGGCTCTCTTTCCCCAAGAGTCCCTCCTATTTTCTGATAGTATAGGGTTAACATGGTGTCTGCTTTCTTCGATGTATGGTCCCAGGGGTTATAGCAGTAGATCCGCAGAGTTGGCAGATCACTAAATAGATTATAACTCCCCACCCAGAAGGGCATGGTCACCTTAGAGAATGGATGGAAAATATCCCCTTGCTATAATTGGGTTCAGCTCTGTGGCTTAACACCATCTTATTTGGCAATCTTTTTTCGCTTGACATATTTAGTAATCACTCTAAGGGAGATTTATTACACTGCTCATGGGAACAAACAATGCACTAAATATTACACATATGCATGCTTTCAATACCACTCCTTTTCTAGTCTATTCTGAATCTTTCTCCAAAGTCTGTCTTTTAACTCTTATCAAAACTCTCTCATGTTTAAATTACTCTCCATTCCTTTCTCTTCCAAAATAACATTTTGAAATTTTTGGTGGTTAGGGATAATTTTAACCCACATTTACTGGGCTATGATTAGAGAATGAAAGAAAACATACTTTCACAGCTTAAAACCATTGACCAACACTTTGCTGACCATTAATCCCAAAACACCAAAGCAAAATTTAGCATATGGTTACAGTTGTAAAAATATCCTGCTGAGTATCTCTGCGAGACTGTGTGTATCTATGAAAGAAATCAAAATATTTCAGCCAAATATAATACAATAAAGTGTTTTCTGAACTTGAGGACTGGCATTCATGAAGAGATGTGGGAGAAGGACACTGAGAGTCAGGATTATCACCCCAATCTCTGGGCTAACTAAAAGACTTTGACAGCTGGTGTCCCTCAGACATTTTCAAAAAAGCATAATATCCCACTCACTCAGACACATGCATAGCAAAATGTCTTAACAAATAATCCATCTAGAATAGATTTGAGAGAAAATATATCAGAATCATGCACTTATTTACTTAACACTCAACAACGTGTCTACAACTGGCCTCATTTTGCAGACTGGCCACATTTTACACATATAAGGCAAAGACATCATGAGGATAATTAGATAGCAAGTTGAAATAGTTAAATTAGGGACCCATGTAGCTACATCTGCAATAATAACATGAGACCGTTTAAAAAGATAGCAATTAGCCCTACCACCCATATCTGCATGGCCTCCATAAGTCTCAGTTTTCTGAGCTATAAAACGAATTATTGAGAGGATTTAAGGTGTAAAACCCTGACACATGATAGTAGTTCATATAAGTCCTTACTTTCCCCCACCCCACTGCCTTATTTTCTCATCTTAGACAGTAGATTACACATACTCCTACAAATCTAAACTTGAGTACTTGTGTTTTTAGGGGCAGGGTGCTAAAAGCACAAATCCAAGAATTAGTTGCTGGCAAGAACCCTCATTCAGCTGCTGGTGTTGCCAACCTAGAGGTGTTTAGTCATGGGGTAAGCACATAGATTCTGGAGCTAGACTGCCTTAGTAGCTCAGCTCTGCATTTTATTCTGCCTGTGACCTTTGGCAAGTAACTCAGCTTCTCTGTATCTCAATTTCCTCGTCTGTAAGATGAGGCATGAGGACTAGCTTATGAAGCATGAGGACTTGCTTAATACTTTTTTGTAAGTATTAAGCAAGCTAATCTGTCTAAAGGGCCTAGAACTGTGCTTGACATATAAGTAGCAGCTTTTAAATTAGTGCTTGTATTCTCAGATGGCAGGCATACAGTATCTGGGCATGGCAAATATAACACGGGACAGGTATGTAGAATAAATCCCATTGTACTCCTTTAACATGATTCCCATGTATTCCAGCCAGGCTCTTACAATTATAGCAACCTTTCTATATATGCAGATAAGGAATGCCAGAGAATAGCAGCCCTGCTAATTGGCAGCAAGGAACTGGCCTGCAAAGGACTCTGCATTTAAAATTGCATCTTAGTGTACTTTTTACCTCATGTTGTCTAAATGAAGACTAAACAAGGCAACTATATAATATTTTCAAACATTATAGACCAATTTGATAACAAATATCATATAGAAACAATGATGGTGCTTTAATGCAGCACTTATCAAACTTTAGCCACATTCGAATGGCCTGGAGCTTGTGGAAACCCAAATTCCGAGGCTCTACCCCAGAAATACTGATTTGCCAGGTCTGGAGTAGAGCCTAGGAAGTTTCGTTTTTTGATAGGCTCTCAAGTTTGGGCTGTTGCTGCTTGTCCAGGGCCCACACAGTGTGAAAACCACTGGTCAGATGATGTTTTGCATCCCCACTACCTATTTCTGACCTAAGGTTTCATTTAAACTCTTTGGCTTAGTGATGGAATGAGTGATTTTCCCCTCCCCCCAAAAAGAAACAATTGAGCCCCCAAGATAATGTTACTTATTAATGTTTAATTTTTGATAATAAACATTGTCATTTTTTCCCCATAGTTGCATACTGCTGTGACCAAGATCCAGGTTCCAAGACCTGGTTTTAATTACACGTTTGCCCACATATGTATCCTGAATAATGATAAGACATGCATCGTGGATGACATAGTGCACGTCCTGGAAGAACTAAAGAATGCACGGGCCACCAATCGGACCAATTTTGCTATCACGTACCCGATCACTCACTTAAAGGATGGGAGGGCCGTGTACAATGGACACCAACTTGGGGGAGTCACTGTACACAGCAAGGATCGGGTGAAATCTGCAGAGGCCATTCAGCTCACCTACTACCTGCAGTCAATCAACAGTCTCAATGACATGGTGGCTGAGAGGTGGGAGTCCAGCTTCTGTGACACTGTCAGACTGTTCCAGGAATCCAACAGCAAAGTCAAAATGTACCCTTATACGTCTTCGTCACTAAGAGAAGATTTCCAGAAGACCAGCCGTGTGTCAGAGCGTTACCTGGTCACCAGCCTGATCCTGGTGGTCACCATGGCCATCCTCTGCTGCTCTATGCAGGACTGCGTCCGCAGCAAACCCTGGCTAGGCCTGCTCGGGTTGGTAACCATAAGCCTAGCCACTCTCACTGCAGCTGGAATCATCAATCTCACTGGTGGCAAATACAATTCCACCTTCCTGGGAGTCCCTTTCGTCATGCTAGGTAATTACTGCCCTTCATTTTTCTATTTTTTTTCCAGTTGATGGTAGTAATTGGGTTCCTAAATGGCCAGGAATAGCCATTTAACAACTGTTTCATTTATAATGTCTTCATTTTGTCCCAAAATCCTGAGACCAGTTCTGTAAACTGCTGGTCATCAGCATGAAGCAAACTAATCTGGTAAATATGCCAGAAATCCAAAGACTTGGGTTCCAGCCCTACTTTTTCATTAAGTAGCTATGTAGTATTTAGCAGATAATAATCTTCTCTGTGCCCCAATATCTTAGGTTGGGTTGCCCAGAAACAGATTCTGAGACAAGGATTCAGATTCAAGTAGTTTATTTGGGAGGTGAACAGAGAAAGCCCAGTATGGGAGTGAGGAAGTGAAACAGGAAGGCAGATAGTTCAGAATCTATTGATGATTGGGATCGGGTTACTACTGTGGGCACCTGGAGTCTTTTGGAAGAACTGGTAGAACACACTTCAGAGAGGTCCTCCCTGAGGGGTGAGCAAACTAGGTTATTTACCCAGAAACCCTGTGTGTGATTCACTGGGGGCTGCTTTTTGAGGTAATTAATTCCTCATCACTTTCCAGGGAAGACTGAGCGCAGCCCCATAGCCAGAGAAAGCCCCCAAGTGACTTTGTAGTAAGAAGCCATTAATGAGCTCAAGAATGGTGAATGGGAGGGCGGTTGGGATAGACACTGATAGTGTCTGCTACCCCCAGTTTCCCCACCTTATGGATAGTATGAGCATCACACAAAAGAACATGATAAATGTACAAGAACTGTGAAAGTGACATGTGAGATATCATAGGAAAGTATCTTTTTTCCTGTTCTTGATATGAACTCAGAAGACTGTTTTAAAGTTGTGGTAATGATGTTTTCACTCGGGGTAGGGGGCTCAGAATTCCCTAACAGAGATAATGGTCAAAACAAAGCCACAGTGAGTGCTCTGCCCACCCAGCAACAAAGATGACATGCCCAGCACACTTGGTTCCTATGAGCCATGGATTCAAGCAGTTAACTTTCCCCCTTTTGTAGCAACTTCTCTTCAATTCCTTTAGCAAAATTAAAATGTCATTTGGAGTCAGATACTAACATTACAAATGAAGTGGCATTGTTTTGTTGAATGAGAAATATTCATTAGTATGCCTATATCCTGTTTAAGAGTAGTAGAAAATAAGAGAATTTCCTCAGGAAATTTGAGCTGCATGCACTATGATTAAATGATAAGCAGGGCTGGTAGGGCTGCAAGACCATAGAATTACATTCTGCCCTAAGTGCTCTGTGGCCCGAGGTAATTGAGACCTAGTCAATAAACATATACAAGTAGCTTTTGTGAAAAGTGGGGCACTGTGGAGAGACAAAGCAGTCTGAGAATTTGCTAGATTGGTTTACTTGTCTCTGCCTAAAACAAAAGTGAAGGAAGCTGCTGTGTACTTCTTCCTGAATTCAGTCTGTTAAGAAGACAGCAGAACTTGCTTCTCTAAAATAACCCCGACCATGTGGATTGATTGTGGAATACAGGGTGGTTCCTTGATGAGTGAATAGGGCTGAGTATTAGTAGCTTCCACAGAGACTTGAGTCAAGGTTTAAATTAAGATGTTTTGCTCATGATTAGTCACATGCTTGAGTGTTTGGGGGATTTTTTTTTTTTTTAGCTTTTCACTTTAAAAATAGTGTTTTTGTTGTTGCTTTTGCAGGAGAAAGAAAAACAAGAATATGAAGAGGGTGGGAAACTGAAGTGAGGCAGTAAGGTTCTTAAGGTGAGGGAAAAAGAATGTAGGAGCTAGAAAAAAGGACTATCAGTGCTGGCTTTATGACACTGCAGAGTGCCACCAGTGAGGTCAAAGCATGTTACAATATTTAAAGCTTCTTAAAATTAATTGTACTAAGTAAAATAAAATTATAATATTTAAAGCTTCATAGAATCAATTTTAAGTATAACAAAGTAGCAATATTCAAAACTCTTTAAGTTCACCAGACAAAATGAAGATAAAATATTCAAACTTCTTAACATTAATTTTATTAAATAAAAATACAATATTTAATACTTCTTAAAATTTGTCTTTGTACTTTTTAAAGAAGTTTTAAATGTTGTAAGAAAAACTCAACACAAAAAATATGGCAGAAAGTATTGGCACAGGGAAGGATGTAAGAGATGATCAGATGGAACGATGCTGTTAGCAGGAAAGTGTCTTTAAAAAACAATTCCAAAAATAGCAAGTAGTTCCACAACTCCACAGAAACCAGTATCACTGAACTTTACGTCAGAGTTCAATTCAGAAAAATCGGGCATTTGCAGTGAAAGAGAACAAGCACTGCAGGTGCCCAATACTCCCTTGTTTGCAATTTGTGAGAAATGTTACGTGCATTGATTTGATGGCAGTTTTCCCTGCTGACAATCAGTGTGCAACCTTTCTGTACATTCTCAGCCCAAAGTGTTCTCAAATTACTTAGCCACAACATGAAAGGAAGCTATGAATTTTAGAAGCTAAGGCCCATTTGCAATAAATACTTTGCACGATATAATGGATGGTTAATATGCTCATAAAGCTAACAGTGCCTGGATTCAGGATGCTTGCCCTTCTGGATTTCTCAGATAAAATCTTTCTTAGAGTATGATTGTAAAATGAAATATAAGCAAGAATAGATTCGTAAAAGCTGTATTCAAGGCTAGTGTTTAGTTATGGGTTTTTTTTTTTTGATGAACAGTCCTAAAATGCCAATAAATACTTGAAATCACCAAGAAGAAATGCAGTGCTAAGAGTTTTTCACTATAAGTCAATTAACTGTAATTAAATTTGCCTATCTCTACAAAATGGTTATGATTAACCTACACAGATTTAGGTAAAACTTCTTGATTTAATGTTATATAAACATAATATCAAATCAAAATAAATAATGTAAAATCAAATGAAAATATATAGCCTCATTTTGAAGGAAAAGTATCTTAGAAAATGTCTTTAGTATAGACATTTCCTTGGCTGTCAATAAGTCTATAATATGAACATTATAGATTTAAAATTCAACAAGCTAAACATTCTCAGTGTGATGCCAGTTACATAAGGCCAGATCCAGCCAAATGCCAAAATGGCAATAGATTTAGAATGGAAAATTTTAAGACCACATGTGTCAAGCAGTATTAACCTGACAAAATTCCAGAAGAGAAAAGAATTTGAACAAACTGAGAGCTCACCATAATGGGATGTGATTGTGTGTTTCTAGCCAAGATGATACATGACATCTCTGGCAATAAGAATATATCCTACACAGATGAATCATTTTGGAAATGATGTAAGCATAGATACATCATGATTTAGAATGTTTTTAATCAGTGTCATGCATATTAGACAATCCCACTTCTGCCAAAACCTCTGTACAAGTGAGTCAGAACAGTATATTTGGAGCCGAAATCCTAAAAGGTCTACAGTATTATAAATGCTCATTGACATATTTAGTTACTCTAATTTGGGGAATAGTTTCATTCTATACCTCTTATCATACATAAAACAAACTGTATTGATATCAGGTAGTGAGGTACTTGAATTGCCATTTGTAAGCATCATTTTAATCTGTTGGAATTTCCTGTAAAGGATGAGGGTTTACACCACTGTTCTCCAGTTAGGTATGATTTAAGATATTGACATAGGTTTTGTATGTGCAAACTCTCCTTATGGGCTTAATATTTCCACAGTTTTGCTGATCAGACATAAATCAATAAAGGAATGGAATATTGGAAAATATAGATAGAACAGAACAAAAGTTTTCTTCCTTGTGCATATGGGAAATTATTGCTTCATGTACATCATTTGCAGCTAAAGCAAGAAAATTGAAGTCATGGTAAAAGATAGTATGAGTATTAGTTTCTATGTGGTAATCTAATTTGTAAGGTCCACTTTACCTTTATCAAGATACAAGAATACTGGAGATTGGATGAGATGAAACATATTCTACAAGGCCTGTTTCAAACATTTGTAAATTTTGAGGAAGTCAAATGCCAAATCCAGGGTGCTTGCTTCCTTCTGAATTATCCAAGCAGGTCACTCAGATTCAAAGATGTGAAAGGAAGAAAAGATGTAGATTAAGTGCTAGGCAGGGAAAAACAGCACAGAAGTTTGGCTTCTTTCAGCTACATATTCTAAGATTATCTGCATTTTTTTTGCGAAAATCAGAAAATCAGGTTTAGTTCTCCAAGAATTTATTCTCATCTGACGCCACTTGAAATATGATACAGTAATATGGAGCTCACAAAAAGAGGTATATTAAATTGTGCAAGAAATTTAGTTCCAACTGAAAAATTGGTACTCTTAATTATTTTTACTCTAAAGTTAAGCAAACCTGAAAGATTTTTGTATTCTGATATATTCTCAAAGTCATGAGAAACATGAAGTAAAAGTCAGCCAGATAATAATAAAGTTCAAACCATATGAAATTGCCAATATCTAACCATTTTTACCTAGAAAATTAATACCAATATTTAAGCATTTTCAAGCTACGAAAATGGTAGTTTCATATGGCTCAACTTAATACATTATTGTGGAAATCCATTATTTGCAACAACATGATAATCTACAAGACAGAGTCGAGTATATTAAAGTGCTGTGGAAATAGTTGGCATATGCATAAAATAGTAACAGGTTCAGTAGTTTCTAGAAAAAATGTGTGTAAGGGTTCTGTTCACATTTTGTGTATATTTTGTTTTAAAATGAGTGATTCCATATAATACTTTCAGTTTGTTTCTTTTTTTTGTAATGGCCCATGGTTATATGGGACTAATTTACAAAGAGATTGTATAATCTAGTTTTGTGATTAGTTTTCACCATTTTATTCTTATGCTCCACCAATTATATTATGGTGAAGGGAAGGGAGAAAAAATACTTTTGGGGGATAGAACAAAATAAGTTTTATTGTTCTGTTCCTCACCATAAACTAAGATAAGACCAGGACTGGGGTTACAGGTCCAAGAACACAGAATTCAATTAGTCAAAGAATTACAAGGGGGGCTTTGCCTCAGGTCTCTTAGGTATCATCTGGTAGTCTAGTATAAATTGTGTCTGAACACTGGTCTTGCCCAAGGAGTGGGTGAGTGGCAAATGCTGTGAAGGTTGACCAGCAGGAGGCAATGTCAGGACACCGAGCTGGTAAAAATACACCTTGAGGAAAAACACCTATTGTCAACATTTGGGTTAGAGAGCGTCTGAGAAAGTCAAAGCTGGACAGTCTTGACTAGATTGGTCTATATAGGAGCTCACAGCCCAAGAAGATTCATAGTTATTGCCAGGGAAATCCAGCATTTCATCTAGGCTTTACTACTTTACTAGCCAAGAACTAAAATATAAACAGATAGAATCCAAGAGAGGAATGCTGGCCCCTTCTCAGCATTGATAGAGCAGCACTAACATTTCTCTGCCTCATCAGTAAAATAAATTTCACATCTGCCTACAGTTTATCTCATGTGTGTCTGTGTAACTATATAAATAATATATATCATATTTGCTATTTTTGATATCATGTAATATATGTAATTACCTTATGTTATTTATTTACAATTATACAATGTGTTGATAACATTACTATGCAGTATATATTGTTTGACTACAAATACCATATTTCCCTATATATTATGTGGCATACATTCAAACATTTTATATGTAAACCTTTTAAACATGTTTGAATATGATGTGCCATGCATACATGTATTCAGATATTACATATATCTTCTATATGAAAAGGTATTAAACAATGGTCATAGCGTATATTATGGTCTATATTTATACAAACTGGTTTTATAGTATATACACAATATCTAAATACTTTATCTTTAAACAAGGAACAGCTATTAGCAAATTTATTTCTTGGACTCTCATTTGCAGCTATCTAGTAAAGGAAAATCATTTCTCAGATTCAAACCCAATATTATGATTAGAATAACCAAAACGTGTCAAGTGTCTAGTAGAAAGACTAAGATGCATTTATTCCACCCTTTGTGAGCATCTGTCTTTACTTAAGAAGAGTACACCTTTACTCTTACTCTTAACTGTGAGACAAAACAGGCTGGGATAAGCCAAACAATTCAGCTTATAAAGTAAATATTTATAACTGGCAAAGTGTAAATGTAACCCAATTAATGAACTTCTCCCTGAAAATAGATGTTACTCAATCCAAACATATATATACTTTAATTTCCTCTCAAAAAGAACAAAAACCATGAATTTATGTGGATGTCATTGAAAGAAAAGCATTTTATAAACATGAGCTACTTAGTGAAGATTGTCTAAGAATAAAACATGTTTTAAGCAGAGTTTGCTCATGCATTATATTCTGTGGATTTGAGAAGAATGTGGTCGTTTTATTTCCATATATGAAATTTGGCACTGCCTAGGCATGCTATAAATGGCTTCATTATCTAATGTTATTAAATGTTTTCAAACTAAAACTGAAAGATTATCTATCATAGAGCCATCTCATTACACCTCTTCATCTTCTCTGCCATACCTGATTTTAAGAAACTCAGGCTGAGGAAATCCTGCTAGTGGAGAAGGGATTAAAATGTGAGATGCATCAGAAGGCATCAGTCCGCCTCTGTGCTGTATTTGTGTGGACTGAGGAAGGTGGAAAAAGATCTGGGTCTGAAGAAAAATCAGACTTATAAAATCCAGGTATACAAAGTAGATCACATTACTTATGATTATTCATCAACAAAATAAATAAAAACAAATCACCTAGACTGCCTCTGATGGCAAAAACTACTAAATAAATTTAAATATGGTTCACTTTATGAACAACTTTCCAGAAGCAGATCTACTGGGTAAAGTTAGGTTAACTCTAAGCTATTTGTTAGTGGATTCCTGCCTTAGTGGATTATAAACAACTCTGAAGACTTTGGCTAGACCCCAGAAAAGAGTCTGATGAGAGTGATATTTAATCAGTGAATGTGCCTGAGAGTCACTCTAAGTGACTGGAAGATTAGCTAGTTGAGTTTCTTCCACCATTAGTGTTATTTATCATCTGTGCTGCTTTTTCTCTTTATTAGCTCCAATGCCTTAAAGTTAACTGCACATACACACACACACAAAATCTTTCTAAAAGAAGAAAAATCATTATAGTCCCAAAGTCTACTGCTAATAAAATTAATAAATGCAAAATGCATTTTAAAATGCTTTTTAAAAGCACACTTCTGGTATAAATTGTGTCTGAACACTGGTGAAGACCTCTAATGTTCTTAGCTAAGAGCCTGACTACAAATCCATGTTACCTCAAAGCAATCACTCATGAATGATTAGAACGCAGATCTCTGTGTGTGTGTATATGTGTGTGTGTGTGTTGACACACACTATGATATATTGTAAGAACTTTTGTAAATGTCACAATGTACTCTCAGTACAATAATATAATATAATAAAGAAAAAAACAAAAACAGAAACACACACTATGAGTGTGCTTTTAAAAGACAAGAAAATGCTTTAAAAGCCTCTGTCTTCAAAATTTGATAGACTAACCATAAGATGTTTCAGTTTCCTTTGACAACTCTTTAGCCTTACACTGTAACTAAAAGAAGGAAAGCCATAAGATGTTGATGGGTTCCTGGTATCCTCACTATTAAATATTTTACTTCCAGGTCTAAGGCTTTAACCCACCTCTTTTATAATGAGCTATGACTCCCATTACCATCATTGGGCCCCTGGTTACCAAGGTCAAATTTGAAGCTTCGTGTTTAGGTGGCATCCCCATGCCCACCCCTATGAGCTTTGCTACCAGCAATTCCTGTGAACTGATTTGCTTATAGAGCTTCTATTTTTATTGTGAACTTTTAAAACTAGAGTACAAGGTAAACAGCAATAATTTTGCTTTTAAAGAACCTTTTTTAAAATAGTGGAAACAATAGTCAAGCCTCTGAAAATTATCTTCAGTCTTCATGTAATATGCTTGTCTACATTTGTAAGATTTAGCCTCAGAGTCCTGTCTACTGGACTCCAGCTCCACAGTTAAGAGGGCTATGGATAATAGCGATGCTAAAGGAAGGCCTACTCTCAGAGAGAGGAAAGTAGAAAGGAAAAGAACCTACCAAAAGCCCTTTTCTCTGTCTTTCCTTGCTTGACTCAGTTTTTGGTGTGGCCATAAAAGATAAGGCCAAGGATGGCTGAAGAAAAATTTATGAAGAAGTTATTCTTTGTGAAATTCTCTTACCTGACATTTCCTCTTCACTCCTTCCCCAACCCCATTTTCTGCCTCCCTTTCCGAGAACTAAGGGAGGTTGTACAGTAGTAGACTATAGTCCCAGAGGAGTTTGCACTTGAAAGGCCATCTTTGAAGACCCAAACCAGAGAACTCAGCTGTAATTCACAGAGCAGGTGTTTGGGGGTAGAGACAGGGCATTCCTCATATCCTAGGGCTCTTAGAATGTAGTTCTCCTTGACTCTGGGCCAGGAAATAGGTTTTCCTTTAGGGTAATAGATCGACCTCTTCGGCATAAATACCCAGCTGTGAACTGGGTCTAGTGCCAGCTAGGCACTCCAGGCTGTTAATCCCTGAGAGATGCCCGCAGCCTGTTAGCACCCATCCTCCCCTTGACTGAGCTACAGGAAGGAGGCAGTTATGGCATCATCAATTACTCCAGAAATCCAAAGGGTTCTTCTAAGACACTGCATAATTCCAATTAAGGTTTAGGGTGTAGGCATCTGCCAAAGAAGAATCTGCCTGTTGGAAATGGTGGTGTCAAGCCCAATGGTCACTGGCAACAAATGATGAGTGATCACACAGATTCTTTCTCAGGGCTTCCTCTGGCCTCTGTAGGGTCTGAACACACACACACCTAGCAAGAGGAATGAAAGAAAGGCATTGTTTTCAAATGTCCCTAAGAATAAAATTGAAATTCTCTTTGGAACTGTCCCTAGAACCAAAAACATATGCAAAAAGAATCAGGACTCAATAAAAAATGATCAAACTATAGAAGGACAGCCATTTAAAATGCAGAAACAGAACTCAAGAGACAACAGCCTACTTTTGTCTTGAGTTTTGTTTTTTGTATTCTGGATCCTTGAGCCTCACTCTTGTCACCTACTGGCTCTGTTAATTCAAATTCTTTTTCTCAATTAGCTTCTAAGATTATTCAGCAGTAAGGAAAGAAATGGACTCTTATTATATTTCCCAACAAGAGTCAGGGTCAGATTATATCATAAAACATCACACTAATTTTATAAATGACTGAAAACAGATTTAATTAAAATTCTACTATGATTAATTCTAATTCTGCCATATGCATCCTTATTTTATTACCATATTTAGTGACTCAATGCTAAAGACTTGTTTTAAAATACTTTTTGTTTCCAGGAAGTAAAGACCATAGAAATCTATTTGCCATTTTCAGCAATCTCCTGATGTCTCTTTTGCCTTCTAAAGCTTACTTGTTCTACATGGCCCCAGATAAAATGGTCAATGTATTATTTCTCCAGGGTGCTGATGCCTCAGAGGTATTAAATCTTTTCTTTACTCATTGTCAAGGGATGGTTTACTTTTATTCAAAGGTCAGTTGACCCATCCTGAGAGCACAGTGGAAACATTTAATAAATAGTTTTCCCTTCTGAGACTGAATGTTAACTACCTAAAACATAATTAACAATAGAATCCCAGTCACTTTTTACTTCATGTCTAGGGAGTTTAGGTGCCTCCATTTAATAGGGGCCACAATGCTAGTAATCAAATTGATGGTCTTGACCTGACCTCGAAAAGTGGCTGTAAAATGATGCCTAGTAAATTAAGATAAATGCCAAATCCATCGGAGGAAACAGGCCTTTATCATTAGTATGAAATAAGCATTCAGGTTTGAGGCCAGGACTTCACAATAAGGATATAAATAACAGCCTGGGCACAAGGGAAGACATGTACTCTGTTATTGCACACACAAGATAACAGTGACTCACTTCACTCACATTATGCTTGACTAGAGATTTTAAATTCCTTTTTAAAAATGAGACTATTGTACCACAGGGTAAGGGTTTTATTATACTCAATAATGGGATTGAATATGCCAAAGCATAGAAGCAGAAAATTAAATCAGTTGGTCCCAGTGCCAAGGCAGGGGTTATCAAAAGTCACAATGGGTCACTTTGGTAGGTTTTCCAATGTTGCAGTGGCCTGGAAACCCAGAGAGGTACAGCGGGAAAATGTGTGTCCAACCAGGAGAGATGGCAGAAGTCATACTAGATCTCCCAGGCAGCATAATGGGGTCAGAATATGAGCACTACTTGTACTTTTGCTATTCCAGGATTGGTGGAATACTAACCAGGGAGGCAAAGGCACAAAGCAGTTAAGAAAAGAGGTTATCAACCTGGCTGTCTTCCAGAGTCCAATGCAAATAGTGCAGAGAAATCAGCAGCATCACTACCTGCTTGATGCATCATGTAAAAACAACTAAAATTGGTCAACCAAATCTCTAAAGACAAAATGCAAGTCATAAATCTTCAACCTCAATTCTCATTTTTAACAATAGCAGAGAGAGTTCATATAAATCTTGTTCCTTCTGTATTTTCTTCTCTCTTTCCTCTTAAGTCAAATTTGTTCCTTATTGTGCTTTTCTTTAGCTCTCAGGTTTATTGCTTCCTGCTCTGATATTTGGAGAAGAAAAAAAAAGTCTGTAACTTAGTTTCCTGTCACAACTCAAACTAAATTCAGTGCTTCTTTCTCACTAAAGCCCTCTACTTGGCCAATTTTAAAAGAAGGGATGAGAACAATTTTGAAGGAAAGGAAGGCCTACTGCCTTCCTCTGTGTTGACCCCCAACCAGACCTGTGGGGTTAGAAAACAAAATGATGAGTGTCTGGGTGCACCAACAACCCTAAACTCTTGATATATACAATTCCCAAGAGACATATGCACAAGTCTACTCAGCTATCTATAGGCAAAAGTTCATCCAGCTTTCTTAAGCCAGAAGGGAGCATGAAGATCTTACTACTCTAGCTTATCCTAGCTTAACATGATTTATCAAAACACAGGTCTATCTTCCCATAGGAGAGATCACTGGTATTTGCAAACCTGTCAACACTAGGACTGGTTGTATTTCCCAGTAGTCCCCCATGATCAAGTTGGTTTCCATCATAAAAGAGATTAGTTCTCTAAACTTTTGCTCTGGTCTTTTTCTGCCCCCTCAGGTCATGGATTATATGGGACTTTTGAAATGTTGTCCTCCTGGAGGAAAACTAGAGAAGACCAACATGTTAAAGAGCGAACTGCAGCAGTGTATGCAGACTCCATGCTCTCCTTTTCTCTCACCACTGCCATGTACCTGGTCACCTTTGGCATAGGGGCCAGCCCTTTCACAAACATTGAGGCAGCCAGGATTTTCTGCTGCAATTCCTGTATTGCAATCTTCTTCAACTACCTCTATGTACTTTCGTTTTATGGTTCCAGCCTGGTGTTCACTGGCTACATAGAAAACAATTACCAGCATAGTATCTTCTGTAGAAAAGTTCCAAAGCCTGAAGTATTGCAGGAGAAGCCAGCATGGTACAGGTTTCTCTTAACAGCCAGATTCAGTGAGGACACAGCTGAAGGTGAGGAAGCAAACACTTACGAGAGTCACCTATTGGTATGTTTCCTCAAACGCTATTACTGTGACTGGATAACCAACACCTATGTCAAGCCTTTTGTAGTTCTCTTTTACCTTATTTATATTTCCTTTGCCTTAATGGGCTATCTGCAGGTCAGTGAAGGATCAGACCTTAGTAACATCGTAGCAACGGCGACACAAACCATTGAGTACACTACTGCCCAGCAAAAGTACTTTAGTAACTACAGTCCTGTGATTGGGTTTTACATATATGAGTCCATAGAATATTGGAACACTAGTGTCCAAGAAGATGTTCTAGAATATACCAAGGGGTTTGTGCGGATATCCTGGTTTGAAAGCTATTTAAATTACCTTCGGAAACTCAATGTATCCACTGGCTTGCCTAAGAAAAATTTCACAGACATGTTGAGAAATTCCTTCCTGAAAGCTCCCCAATTTTCACATTTTCAAGAGGACATCATCTTCTCTAAAAAGTACAATGATGAGGTTGATGTAGTGGCCTCCAGAATGTTTTTAGTGGCCAAGACCATGGAAACAAACAGAGAAGAACTCTATGATCTCTTGGAGACCCTGAGGAGACTTTCAGTCACCTCCAAGGTGAAGTTCATCGTCTTTAATCCGTCTTTTGTGTACATGGATCGATATGCCTCCTCTCTGGGAGCTCCCCTGCACAATTCCTGCATCAGTGCTTTGTTCCTGCTCTTCTTCTCGGCATTCCTGGTGGCAGATTCTCTAATTAATGTCTGGATCACTGTAACAGTTGTGTCCGTGGAGTTTGGAGTTATAGGTTTCATGACATTATGGAAAGTAGAACTGGACTGCATTTCTGTGCTATGCTTAATTTATGGAATTAACTACACAATTGACAATTGTGCTCCACTGTTATCCACATTTGTTCTGGGCAAGGATTTTACGAGAACTAAATGGGTTAAAAATGCCCTGGAAGTGCATGGGGTAGCTATTTTACAGAGTTACCTCTGCTATATTGTTGGTCTGATTCCTCTTGCAGCTGTGCCTTCAAATCTGACCTGTACACTGTTCAGGTGCTTGTTTTTAATAGCATTTGTCACCTTCTTTCACTGCTTTGCCATTTTACCTGTGATACTGACTTTCCTGCCACCCTCTAAGAAAAAAAGGAAAGAGAAGAAAAATCCTGAAAACCGGGAGGAAATTGAGTGTGTAGAAATGGTGGATCTCGATAGTACCCGAGTGGTTGACCAAATTACAACAGTGTGATAGTGTCTGCTTGGTATATTTTCACCCTAGGTCTTATCAAGAACAATGAGATTATGTTAATGGAGACAATTAAGTTCAAAGCTGTTCCCTTTTTTTAAAGGATATGAAACAGGCATTGCAAAAAATAGTAAAGGACAGGGGGAAGTAGTGGGCATGGCACCTTTTCAATCTTTAAAACAAAAGAGTTGTTATAAAAATGAATTTATATACACACATGTACCCTAGGAGACTTACAGTCTCTTAAGCTAAGATCAAATAGAAGAAAGCTTATTAACAAGGAGGATCCTATTTTATCCAGACTGCAGATGTTGCTGGTATTATTATAAAAGCAACTGATTGAAAGGTCAGCTGCCAAGCAAAAATAGATTTAAGTATTGTTCAAACAACAAGGCTTCCAAAACTTCTGCAGAGCAGTAACTCTAGCTAAGGTTTGAGGTCTTGGCTGTCTTACCTAGCTCAACACCCAAGGAGATGCTTCTGAAAGTTCTGACCAGTAAAAGCAAGCCAGAGCCTCAGAAGCAGATGTGGTAGAGTGGATATCACCCATGACTGAAATTGAGTCACCCCTAAAATCACCTGGGTGAGGCAGTTTTGTTGTTTAGAATAAATTGGTCATATTCTCCCACTGATATACTTTTAGCATTTGTATAGTTTGGTTAATACACCTGGAAACCAATGACAACTCCAGTATTACAGAATTGGGGAAATTCTATTTTGGAATATCATATCACTTGTCACTGAATGAGTCTGCTCTATTAGTTACAGCTCTTGGCAGAAGGCTCTGAAGATGTAAAACCATAAGCCAAACTCAAAATACCTGGCATGATGGGGAAAAGTAGGTGTCTACTTGAACCTAGAGAAAGCATCTCCATTTTAACAACAACAGAAAATAGCCAACTGGTACAGCTGTTTGTGGTTTGACCTTACATACATTTTTGCATGGATGCCTAGGAACAACATCTGCCCACACATAATGAAGGAAGAATAAATGAACACTAAAATAGTTATTTGCTATTGCTTCCAACTTGTAGTACCAGTCTTTTCTATGAGACATGACTTCTCATAGACTTAGGAGTTTAAAAAGATCTTTGGTAAGTCTAAGTCCTAACACTGAGAAACTGTAGAAATGCTGGGAAACAAAGGGCCAAAAGAAAATAGATGGAAATTACTGAAAAAAAAAGCAATTACCAATACAAATCTATCAATGACAGAAATCAAACTTTCCTGCTAAACTGGCTGTACCTCACCTTCCTGGTCCCCAGCACACCTCTACTTCATTACAAGGCCCTTCTGTACATTAAAAATCCCAGATAGTTATATTGTTGACTTGCAGTATCTACAGGGGAAATGGTTCATAGATCTAAATGGGAATGGTTTGATCTGAACACAATATGTATGCTGCCCCCAGACCCCTATATTTCTTTAACTCTATAAAAATGAAGCCAAAACCTGGTTACATTTGAGGCAAACATCTCCAGCATTTTTTCCTTTTTAGAGATGTTAGCTTTTTTAGACATCTATAGTGGTAAGCATTTCCCAAAGGCATCTTACCTTTCTGAACCTTAGTAGACATACTGTGCAACTTCCCTATCCTCCACAGAGGAGGAAACTAGGAGCTAGAAGAATAAATTAACTCACCCAGGTCACACAGCTAGAAGAGTTCCATCATTTTAGCATGCCTAAGATAGGGCAGGTCAATTTTAGATGTTCTCATGAGACCGTCATTACTCCCCCTCCCTGAAATACACTTTTAAGATAGGAACATAGGACTTTATTGGCCACAGGGCAGACATGTTTTTAATGCCTGAGATTAAAAGTTTGTCACTGTCTTTCTCAGCAGCCAAAAACCCCAAATGATTCTGATGTAACCACACAAATGCACCTGTGCTTTCTATTTCATGTGCTGCTGTCCACACAGATCTAAATACATATACAGGGAATCATAGCTAGTGCATTACACACTTGTTCAGTCTCCCCTGCAGGCACACTAAGCGATCATACCAACATGCTATTCACTCAAGAAGACAATGAGCTTTAATCTGAGGACAGGTATAGTCCTCACAAAGGGCAAGTTTGCATAATAGATCTTCAATCAATTCTCTCTCTCCTAGGGGCCTGCAAATAAGCTATCATTTATAAAACACAGCTGCAGAGGGGATTGCTTTTAATCTTAAATCATATGTTGCTAAATCATTTTCTGAACAGTGTGTCCTAAATCAGCCATTGATTTAATGTCAGCCACATGGAGCACCTAGGCTTAATGTGACTCCACAAAACTGACACAACACAACACACACACACACACATACACACACACACCCCAATTAAATGGATTTTGTTGAGAATTAATTGTTCAATTTGGACAACCAGAATGACTTACTGTGGAACTTTGTTTTATGACAGATAGTAGTTTTCCACCTTGACTGAGTTTCTGTGTATCCTGGGATATTGTATTTTTAAATGAAGGGCATTGTCAAACTTATCAACTTCTCTTTTCAGCACTTGAAATCAAGGCTTACGAAATTCTGACTGTGAAATGAATTTTTCTATTGGGGTACTATGCATGCCAAGATTTATTATTTATTGTTAGATAATTGTTATTTATTTGTTAATATTAATTATTGATTATTGCTCTAACAGCATTCATTTAACCCCACTGTGGAGAAGACACTTTAGAAGTATCTCAAAATCACACCTCCATAAAATTTAAGTCTTTAATCCATGAATTTTTATTTTTTGAATTGCCACAAAGAGAGAATTATGATCCCAGCAAACACTTGAATTTTTTTCTTTTAATTAATTCCAACCAAGACATTAATGTCCACTTTACCAAAGAAACTTATCTGGTTGGTTTTGAGTTGGTGTTTGGTGTTTGTTTACCAAAGAAAATATTCCATTCATCAAAAATATTTCTCCTGGTCAAGTAAAAAACTGTGATACATGGGTTTCTTGGCCTTCATAGGGAAAATAAAAAGGCCAAGGTAAGGGTAATGATATTCTCTCTTTTAGTGGAATTCAGCAGAATGTGTAAATTCTCAAGGAACTTAGGATTTGCAAGAAAGGAAATCATACTTGAAATAGGACACTATTGTTTAGTACTATAGCAGTGTTCCAACAAGTAGCATAAAGACTCCACAGGTTAAAAGAAGTATAGTTTGTTCCAGAGAAAACAGAAGTCAAACCCTCATGAAAATTCCTCTCCAAGTTGGGCATGATGGTACACGACTATAATTCTAACACTGAGAAAGATAAGGCAAGAGGATTGAAAGTTCAAGGCCAGCCTGGGCTACATAAAGAGACACTGTCTCAAAAAAAAAACAGAAATTTTAAAAAGAGAGAAAATTCCTCTCCATTATTCTAGTTCATAAGGTTTTTTTTGTTAGGCTTTGGTTTCCCCCAACCCCCTCTCCCTTGATAATTATTTGCTTTGGTTTAGTTCGTGCTTTTTGTTTGTGTTTATTTTTAGTGTTTGCTTGTTTTGCTTCTGCCTTCTTACCACTTTCACCCTCCTCCATTTTCAGTTAGAAGTGAGATAATCACTTCTGATTATGGAAGATAATCACATCCTCCATGGCCACAGTTATTTACACAACATACTGCTCTAAACAAGGCCCTTGAGAATTCTTTTATTTTAGGTGACCACCATCTAATTGTAAATGGCATTCTGGGACCATGACACTACTTTTCTCCAGCCCCAGCAACAGAGCTTGGCTGTGTCCCTCACAAGAAAGGTGAGATGGAGAGCTGCATTGGGGGTGTGATGTGAAACAAAGCCTCTTGGACACAAATGGCATCCTCTTCATAATGGCTTTATTCCTTTGGATCCTATTAAAGTATCCCTGCAGCTTGTAGCAATGTTTGATCTCTGTGAATCTCTTTTTTTATCTATAAAATGAGGATAACAACACTAAATATCCTTAAATTCAGCAAATATTTATTGAGTGCTTAATAATGATCATATACTATTCTAGAGACAAGAGGCACAAGAGTGAACACATCAGATAAAAAAAGTAATCTACCCTCTTAGAGTCTGTGTTTGAGTGATATTGCAAGTATTCTGTGGAGATCGGGATCATGCTTGGAAAGTGACTGTGACAAGGCCTAGCACAGAGATGAGACTCAAGACATTTTTAATTTGTCAATCTCACACAGTAGCACTAGAGTTTAAGATATAAAGCTATACAGATTTGGGAACAAGATTAGGGCTATATAAAAATGCAATGCATTGCCACAGAAGGTAGTTAATTCCTGGTCATTTTTAAGACATTCAAAATTAGGCTGGATCACCATTTAGTGAGACAATTATAAAGGAGGTGTAAGTGCTGGGTTTTGGGGTTGGACTGTGAACCTTAAAAAATGGGATATGGTCACTTAGTGGGGGTGGGAAGGGAACAGTGCTGACTACTATCTATTCTTGGCTGATCTGAAGACATAGGAACATTCCCTTTGGATAATATGCTTTTAAGTTTGTGCTAAATAAAAAGCACCAGGTATTTGAAGACAAAAGTTCCAAAGTTTTTAAAGCATAGCAAAGTTATAGCACAAAGGAAAACATTAAACTGGTACTATACTAGATTAGCTGGCAAAGAGCTGAGAATGGCTACAGCCAGCACATTGTAGAGTTCTTCCCTGTGGTGGTTACAACTGTTTCTGTTTTGTGCCAGTCCAGGAGAAAGCAAAGAGGAAAGTGCAATGATCTAGAATCTGTTCACCTGATGGGCAGTGTCAGGATGTCCTCCCCAGCCGCCTCTCATCTGCCTCACCATCTTTCTGCCCTTTAATATTTATAAGGGTGCCATACAAGGAAGAAGTGAAATGACCAGAGAGCTGTGGCCTCTGTGCAGGTTTTTATTTTTTGGTGGGACTGGCCTGTGAAGATTTTTGAGTTAGATTAAAATTAGCATCACAAGGGTTCAGAGGAGACTACCTGGTGGGGAAAGAAGGCTTCTTTTCAAAGCACAAAGAAAGCAAGGTGTACAAAGGAAGCAACCTACAGAGGGACCTTAGTGGAAGTTATGATGTTCCTGTGGAATGTTCTGGCTTCTTCTCCCTCCAGAATGTTAACACCAAATGAATCTTTGGATAGAATTAACCCTATCCCCTTGTTTTTCACATGAGAAAACTGAAACCTGGAAAAGTGAGATATTCATAGAGCTAGTTAGAAGCAAATACAGGGATATAATTGAAGTCTAGTTCCTAGCCTCAGTTCTTTCTCCATTCTGCCACTTTACTGCCAAATTCTACATATCTGAGTTATGTAGTCTTAACCTGAGGGTCATGAATGAGTTGGGGGAGGGAGGAACTCTGAACTCCCTAAAATTAAATTATATGCAAAAATTGTGTTCAATATGTGCATTTTACTAAAGAGTGAGTTCCTAGTTATCAGATTCCTAAAGAGGTCTCTGTGACCCACTGCCCTAAATTAATAAAGACCTCATTGGGAGTGTGATCCTGTTGTCATTTTGGCTAATGGGCAATCAGGAACCTTTCAACCATCCACAATGCTTCCAAGTAGTGGCTTCCTCATGCCAATCCCAGTGCCTACATAGTTCTGCTCATTTATCCTTCATTCATTCTTTCACTCATTCATTTGTTTAGTCTGCAAACATGTTCAGTGCCAATTTATATTCCAGCACCAGCTAAACATGCCCTCCAAGGCAGAGTCAAGAAAAGACCCCCTCTGCACTATGCTCTTGTTCCCAGGAGGAATACCAGACTGCTACCATATTTCTCGCTGCTGCAGCCAAATATACATAGCCTCAAGATTACAATAACTATCCCCCACACATACACAGAGTGGGCAAAAAACAAAGCTGCCATGTAGAAGTGTGCCCTGTCAAAGAATCAGAGAAAGAGCAGCCTATTTCCAGGTTATATAGTTACATGCTTCTTGGCAGCAGTGTACCAAGTCCTTGGAATTCTCCCAAGTGAGCTCTACTCCAGAGTGTCTATACCAGACGTATCTGCACTCCCCAATAAACATGGAGAAAATAGTCTCATTCATCCATTTATCTTGATAATATTGGTAGTAGGAAAATAAGAAATCATGGCAACAGACATATGGATAACATTCAAAGATGTGTCTTAGAAACCGATATGCAAGTAGAAGTTTACTTATGTTGACTACTAGTCAGAGCTAGATATGGTATAGGTTGATGGAGATAGTTGAAGAGTAAATGACTCTTCTTCTTCTAGTGTAACTTTAGGCCTAATGGAATCCACCTGGATTTACCTAAGGCATGGCATTCCATGAAGCACAGAGGAGTCACCAACAACTTATCAATGCTACTTACATCACCCTCTGCCTTGCCATGACACTGGGATGGAGGAATATTAGTCCCACTTTGTAGCATCTGATTTGAGGTTGGGCTTTATTCTTTAGGATCTACAAATTTTTCTTTGCCTGTCTCCTACAAAATGTCACAAACTCAGCCCATTTCCATTTCCCATTCTGGGTTCATTTTAGGGAAAACCCATAAAATTATCTGCCAAACGATGTACTTGATTTTCCAGGATGACCCCTGGTCATGTTTGGCTCAGACTTTCAGATGTTTTTTCTTTAATTAATATTCTGACAAAATTGCTTTTGCCTATTGTCCCAGAATCACCAAATCAGTTGTCATGATGCCTACTAGGACTGTGGATGACAGGGCAAAATTGGTAATGACTTATTGGCTCTGCTTCACACACACATATACACAAACATGCACAACACATATATACATATATATGAGCACATATACACAAAGATATGCACGCAATTACATGCATGTGTGCAACACACCTATAGCACATGCATATATGTACATGTGTACATGTATGTATGTACACACACATAAGCATACTACCTTTTACAGTATACCTGACACATGTAAGGCACATTAAAATGTCTTGGCAGGTGCAGCCCTATGATTTTTGTAACTGTTGGTAGGTCAAGGGCTTCAGTTGTACATCGGAAACCCTAAAAATATTATCCCCCCCAATGTATTTCCTGTGCATGAATATATCTGAAAGCAGCCAAACAATACACTTTAAGGACAAGTAACTGGGGCTTGCAATTTATAAATTGCTAAACTAATAGTTTCATAGTGGAAAAAACTGTATTTGATGGAATTTTCCAATTCATAAGTGATTAATAGAAGAGATGCCAAATCACGAAGATCTCTTCCAAGGTCTAGAACTGTGGAAATCTACCCAGAATCTTTATTTGGCGACCCAGCAAAGGGGAAAAAGAGTAGGAGGGAAAGAAGGAAGAAGGACACTCAACATGATCATTCCATCTTGCCAACTGTCAGTCTTAGAAATGAATGTGCATTTTCCATTTATCCCTAGCATCAGTTTGGTGTGAAGAATCAGTGAATTTCATCCACCTCAAGGAAAGGAGATGCCATCCAGGGAAGTCTGGTGATAAAACATCCGTTTTAGGAGAAAAGTCGCACACACGACAGAACTATTCAAGACCAGAAATTTATAATTAACATACACAACATACACACAAAGTTGTGGAAGTGGACATTAAGAGGAGGCCTAGTGCAGTGCCCCCCACCCCCAACTTCATTTTTTTGTTTTGTTGACACAGAGACTGGCTAAGTAGCCCAAGGTGGCATGGAATTCACAATTCTCCTGCCTTAATCTCCCAAGTGTTGAGATTACAGACATGTACCATCATGCCTGGCTAATTTCCAAAAATATTAAGCATAGAGTATGACAGGAAAAATGTTTATTGGGAAGCTGAAACCAGTCAGATCTGTAGGAAATGACTTAATAGATGAGCTAAGAATGGAGTTTTTCAAGAGTCACTATAGATAAAGATATAAAGCCTGAATCTGCGCTTTTTTGAATAAACTAAAAGGATACAATATTTTCTTTGAATTATTTATTGACTCATAATTCCTCCTCAGTAATGTGGTTAGGACATACTCAGTTCTCTTCTTATTATTTATGATCCCATAATTTAACTACCCACTAATTTGTTGTGGATTTATACTCCAGCTTAAAACCTATGACCAGAATTATTGAATGCTAGGCCCAAACAAGGAAAATATCAGCAATTCCTTGGTTAAGTTTCTCTTGTTCATCTAAATGTGCAAATGTTTCAAAGCTATAAAAAGTGTCCAATGCATTTAGTTTTTTAACATCAAAGATAATCTCTGCCGATAATTGTTAGCAAAACAGGCATAACAGTTAAATGTTCCTTTAGTAGTACAATTTTAATAGGTGAGGAAACAAAAAAAAGGAAGAGAGTTTATACCAAATTTGTAGTAATGCCGGAAAAGACATAGCCATAAACTTAAATATTAAAATATGGCTCTTCTCACATTTTCATTACTTATGAAAGAAGTTCCTGAAATTACATATTATTTTGTAATGTCTTGAACTAAATCACAGCTTTTAAGTTGTAACTATGGCATTAGATCATAAGACCACATCTTGCAGCATTCAGAAAAGTTATCTATTTCTCCTAAAAATACCCTATAGTTATGCTATCTTTCCCAATATTTTAGTTGGGTTTCTTCACACTAGGCAAATAGGTGATTCTGTTAATAATAAATTATTTTTAAACTAGGAAAAGGTATCCAATGCTAGAGCACATAATTTGTTCAGCATGGTCAGTTTTGAGACAGATAAGCATAAAACCCTACTGGAAAAAATAATGCAGTACACCCTGAGCTTGACAAAGTATGAGTCACATCACTTTTATACATGGCAAGCAGAACGTGCTCAGGTGGAATTTAATGGAAACTTACCCAAAACAATTTCCCACAAAAAGCTGAAACACTTTCTATCAAGGAGCATTCATAAATCATAATTTTTGCCTACAGTCAAGATACACACACACACACACACACACACACATACCATTTTTGGTACCCTCTAGTTCATCATGGCAAGGAGCTTCTGTAACATTAACAAGCCTAGATATTTATATTGTTGATTTGCAGTATCTACAGGTCAATGATTCACAGATTTAAACAGAAATAGTTGCTCTGAAGAAGCTGTGTATGCTGCCCTAGACCCCACTTCTTAATAGCAATTAAGATAAAACCTGGTTACATTTGAGGCCGACTTCTACAGTATTTTTCCCCTTTAAAGGTGTTTGAGAAAAAAAATCAATGTAATAAAAAATGGCCAACTCTTTCAGAAAAAAATTGCACCATATTTTGTACTACTTGAGTTTCTTTGATGCCAAAAATATGTGTTTACATCATTCCACACCTACACAGAAACAAAATCAGCAGGAAAAACCATCCCACTGATGATTGGCAATCTCACAGTTCCTCTCCATCTGACTAGCTTTCACCAGAGGGCAATATTTTATGTTTGCACATGGAGTTTATAGACTTTAGAAGCCTCCAAGCCACTAAACCTGGGAAATGGCTCATGCCAAATACAGTGAGTGTTCACTGACTATCTTTTCCTATTAAATCCCATCTTCCAGTAAGCCATCCTGTTTTCAATCTTGGTGTCAAATTTCAAGTGTAAAGATTTCAAACTTTCTGGTTTCACCTTTTCATTATATCTACTTATTTTAATTGACACACTAAAATTGTATATATTTGTGGAATACAATGTGATGCTTTGATATATGTATGCATAATGGAATGATTAAATCAAAGTAATTTGCATATGTATCACCTCACATACTTATCCTGTTTTTTGCATTCACTCTTTCATATATGTTTTAAATCTTCTTATAGATGCACACCAGAAAGTGAAATGGCAATAAGCCAGGGGAATATCTCCAGTTGAATTCTTTCTTTACATTCTTTCTTTGTGTCCAGATAGTTCAATAGTCTTTAATAGTAATTAGTAAATGTTTTTGTCATTCTTTTGTGCTTTCCATATGAGCAATCAAAAATGTATATGACTCAACATCCTACAGATTGAGGTTTGGGTTTTTTGTTTAGCACATGTCTTTTTATAAAATCCTTACATATTATCCCTTCTTTAGCTTAATGGTCACAAACCTATCTGTCTCTGGAGAAAGAAAAATCTATTTCCTGGTCTTAGTTTAATATGTGATCACAAATGGGGCAATAAAATTATAGCAGGAACCCACTATGTGCTTCCTAAAACAAAGTCAATAGAGGCCTAAGAAAAAGTATGAGCTAGTCATGATGGTACATGTCTATGATCTCAGCTGCTCAGGAGGCAAAAATAGGAGGACTAGGATGAAGGTTCAAGATCAAACCAGGCAAAAATTAGCTCAAGACTCTATTTGAAAAACAAACTAAAAACAAAAGCAAAAAAAGACTAAGGGCATGGCTCGAGTGGTAGAATGCCTGCCTAGAAAGCACAAGATCCTGTGTTCAATCACCTGAAGACAGGGAGGGAGGGAGGGAGGGAGGGAGGGAAGGAAGGAAGGAAGGAAGGAAGGAAAGAAGGAAGGAAGGAAGGAAGGAAGAAAGGAAGGAAGGAAGGAAAATGAAAAAATTTGGCCTCTATTTTCTGTAGAATTCTGGTTTTTCATAAGAATTTAGGGTATGAGAAGAGGAAATGTTGGGTGTATTAGTATATAGGTCAAAACCTATATGGGAAAGGAGGAGGAAAACCTAGAAAAGAAGTGACAAAGCAATAGATATGCATGGGGTGTCAAAGCAATTGTGGAGAGCTGGTGGGTGGGTATTATTTTTTAGTTCATTTCACAGGGCTAACTGAATGGATAAGTGATTATCACTATCACCAAGAAAGTTTAAATCCAAAATTATGTGTTGCAGGTACCAAATTACAACATTGATCTCATAATATAAAGGATCGGGATGATTTCAGATTTTTGTCTCAATAGTACGGAACTACAACTTAGCAGCTGGGAATT
This sequence comes from Castor canadensis, assembly GCF_047511655.1. NCBI lineage: Eukaryota > Metazoa > Chordata > Mammalia > Rodentia > Castoridae > Castor > Castor canadensis. Next base: position 122,238,557 of record NC_133405.1, on the reverse strand, counting down.
GCAAAGGAGAAGTTGCACTCAAAGTCCTGTCTGTTAAAGTCCTTATTTAGCCTATTTCCATGGAAACTGAAATTAGATCTCTCTCTCTCTCCCTTCCTCCCTCTCCCCTTTCTTTTCTCCCTCCCCCCTCCCACTATCTCTATCTCTTTCTTATACACACACACACACACACACACACACACACACACATATACACACACACACACGAAAAACTACCTAGAGTTTGGAGCTGTGTGTGTGTGTAAGCATCCATAGGATAATTTTGGCATGGACACTCTCTTCAGTGATAACTCTCCAACAAATGGATGAAAGGGAAATCCAAGCTGACTTTCTTTTTCAGAAGCCATCCATTTTCTAAGTGCATGTTCAATTAATGGAGTTATCTTGGAAATATTTTATGGTGAGAAGATATCCACAGAAACTAAATTTAATCTTTTGGATTATTGCCTAATTTGCTTTACTCTGAAACACCAATATTTCCCTTAATAGCCAGAAAATAAGGAACAAGGGAAAAGACAAAGTGAATGAATTTATTTTGAAATTTCATCATACACTTGGTTAAGTTTCCATGCTAATCCCAAAATAATATGTGCATATTCCAAATTTATTGAGATATTTTATAATATTTGATTCTATCTTAGTCTATATCTCCCTTGAAAACAGGCCAATACTCAAGTTATGGCCTAAAAAAAAGGCACTGATAAAAACTAAAATAAGATTGAAAGAAAATCAATACTGTTCCTTTTCATATACATCCAATGAGACTATCAGGCAACCTAAATGCCTATTATACATTGATAATGGGTAACATTTTATTTTCCATTCCTATCCTTTCTTTCCATGAGAAGAGATAAAATGGGTTTTCTTTTTAAAGACTTTTTCACTTTAAAATGAAGTATAGATGATGATTTTGGTCTTGAATAAGTTTCTTTGTATTATACCCCTCTGCAAAGTTTGTGACTGTTGTAACTCATGAAGTCTTTAGCTTTTTCTAGAACCCAAACCAATATGAAGAGTTGTATGCTTCAGCTGGCAAAAAAAATCAATAAGACAACAGGGCTTCATCCTAAACATAAAGCATTAAAAATGTTTAAACAAGCATTTTAAAGCCTCACTACAGGATATTTTCATTTGGGCTTCATACTTAAATGGGTAGTTTTATAAATGGATGAGGTGCTAAGAGTATGTATTCAAAACTGGGAGAGGGGACCAATAGTTATATTTTAATGGAAAAATCACTTAGAATTCAAAAATTAAAAAGGAACAATTCTGTATTTAAAGCCACATACATGAGGAGGCAATAATTTTACTTGGTAAAGTGGAAGAGTCATTTCTTAGGATTAAAGAAATAATTAAGAAAAATAATCAAGAGTGAAGGGTGAGAAAACTAAAATTCTCATATTAAGGCATGGACCAAGATGCCAGGCCCTACCCACTTGGCAGAAGTGGTACTCCCTGATCCCTGCTGCCACTAGGGGACCAAGATGACTCCTTATCTACAGGAAAATCTTCATTTCTACAGTGAGCATCACTGACCCACAAAAATATAAAACACAAAAGTCCCTTTAGTCATAGCACTTAAACAGCCAATTTCAAAAACATTCATTGAGGGGGGAGCCCTAAAAGAACTGCAATAAGCACCTATCATTATAGCTTAGTCAGGAATACAAATGTTGAATCTGTAAGAATAGCTGACTGCTATGAAATATAGGCAATCAAATAAAGGATCACAGACTGTTATATTTGTTTGAATTGTTACAAATTAAGAAATACAGAGTTGTTAGCAAAGGGCCCATTTAATTTTGCACTTGGCCTTACATTATAGGAAAATTACAGAAAAGTGATCCTAAGAAAACTCAAAACCTGGAAGTAGTACTGAATGCAGTTAACAGGTGTTGATAACTGATGTTCTGTGACTAAAAAGTGAATTGCAGAGATATCCAGTGCTGCCAAATAATTTCTGTACATATACATGTATGTATATATATGTATATATACATACACATATATATACACACACACACATATATATATACCAAATCCAGTGTTTAAACTTGAAATAACTATAGTTATAGTACTCTGATAGTTGTACTCCAGCATTTTTTATGAATGTGAAAAGAAAATCTGGAAATTCAGCAACATTATGAAATATAAATTCATAATACATCTTTATTTTTGATCCTTTTAGGGTCTGGGAATTTCTTTTCTACTATCAAAGGAACAGATAATCTTTACAAGTGAAAATAGTTTATCACTGTATTAATGCTGTATATTTTTTCCTATTTCTAGAAATGCCCCTTTCCTTCCCTTATTCTTTTACTTTTTCGGATGCAAAAAAGTCTCTAGATTTCAGCAATATGGCTCAAATGCTCCCCACACAAACCTTTGTAATTGAAAGAATTCCTGGGTTCCACTAATGGGTAGCTATTAAATACATCTTCCAGATGAATATTATCCTAAAAGTTATAGAATTATGTACCAATAGCTAAAGGACACAGCAACAAGCTAAAATATTATGACACACTGTGTAATGCCACACAATCAAATGCAATGTTTAGTTAATAGACACTTCTGTCATTTTGCATTTACTTATACAGATTTAAAAATAAACCACACAACTAAAAACAAGTACATGTGTGTCCTTTCTGCATTATTCTGATCATGATAAAGGGAAAATACAACAAACCACAGCACGGCAAAATGTTGGGCCATCATAGATTAAAAATAAAGCATATTCTAAGTTGAACATTTACAAATGTGTGATCTGTCAGCCAAGAATCTTCTTGAATCTTCTCAAGAATTTTTCAGAATTTGGTTCATAGATGCCTTTCAGTATGTTATTGACATAATAATGAAGGCAATAAGTGTTTTAGGATGAGTCTTTCCCAGAATCAGTCTCAGAGACAAGATGTGTGTGCAAGTGTTTTATTTAGAAAGTGATATCAGAAGTACCTTCAGAGCAGAGAGAATGTGATATAGTGAAGGGAAGGAAGACAATAAGGGATGTGTTAATGAAGAGGTACTTCTATAGGCCCAATCCCACTGACAAGTTCTTGGAAATGGTTTTGACTTATGTTTCAGAGTTGTTTCACCAGAGGAATAAGGAAGCTAGGATATTTAACTACAACCACTATCAGACACTGAATGAAAACTCCTTATTAACTCGCTGTTTTGAACTCCTCATGAATTCACGTGCACCTCCATACTTTCCAATCCATGATCTGAAGAAGATCCATAGAGGAGAAAACTTCAGGTGATGGAAGTAGGTGCTGTTGGCACATACTAAAATGGTACATGCCAAAGGGCATGGACCACATCACCAGCATGTCTACTATAAATAAGGATATTCTTTGAGCTATGTACAGTTTGGAGGGATAATGACTAATCATTAAAGTATATCTAGTTCCTGATGCTAGCAGTTATGCCTACAACTACCTCAGTTCCTGTGTGGTGGATGACACATTTGATTTGAGTCTTGAGACTCAATTCAGGGGAGGCTGACCTCTTTATACCTTTTGATTCATTGTTGTCTTTCTCAAAGCCTTTTAAGTGCCTTGACTCTGGAATTACAATTCTGGCAGAAGTGCCTCTGGGTCAGATTTTGGCAGTTGTTTACCTTCAACTCCACAATGACATTGATAATGTGTCTATCCCATTCCATGTCTAGTCTAGTGGCCTATCCCATAACATTTGCTCCATGTATTTATAAGAAAAATTAAACTACTGTCATACCCAAGATCAAAAAAACCTGGAACTGTCATGAATACTTAAGTTAACAAACACTTGTTGTGCCACAGTTTTATACTAAATTCCAGATATTGTATTTAATGCAGATTAATCTGTCCCAATATTGTACATGTAATTCAGCAGAGAAGCACATTCAGTTCACACCTCTGACTTCCTCCATACCCAGAGTTCAGAAATTCTTGTATCTCCCCCATCAAATACTAACAGAGGTCATTGTCAACCAATAGTTATAAGAAGCCACCCTGTTTCAGTAAGCAATGGCTTAAACTAGTACAGAACATGAATTCATTTACCATTACCTTCATATTTTAAAATTATTATTGTTGCCCGTGTGACTTATATCACCTAAAACCAGTGTTGTTTTAACTATTAATTGCTACATGTTTATAACCTTCCTGATAACCACTTAAGTTCTATTCCAGATTCATGATGGCTTGTGTTCTGATCTCTTAGTTCTTTTCTCCATGTATACCAAGAAAGATAGAGCCATTTTCAAAGTAAATATCCTTCTTTCCCTGTCTTTCTTTGATCTTACATAAACTTAAACTTACTAAGTCATGTGTCGTGTACTCTTCAGAATTCTTACTAAAGTGAACTCAGTAAATTTTCCTCATACTTTGCTGCCCTCTTTGTTGGTAAGGTGGCAAATCTGAGTTAAGTTCTTTTGTGTCCATGTCTTATTACAAAGAACTTCTTAATTATGTCAATTGGAAAATTAAAGTAAAAAGGATATAAGGTTCCAATTATTTGTCCTGGAAGTTCTAGTATTCAGAAGGCATCTCAAGGAAGGCCTTCAAATAAAAAACTATCCAGTGGCTTACAATTCACTGTCTTTCTAGGGTTTCTCTTCATAACAGCTGCCCTTTGGCTCAGATCAAGTCTATGATTTTAAACTCCTTTATGTAATTTTATGCTCTCATCTGGAGACTGGCAGCAGAAAATAATAGTATGAATAACAAGAGCCTTTCAATGTAGTTCAAGAGATATTAAAATGAAAGCATTTCTTTACTATTTCCTGACAGATTTTCCTTTAGTGAAACTGTGATCTATACAATATTTCATTTTCTAAGAGCACATCCTATATTTCTGTCATATACTGCTTCTCATTAGCTGCAGAAATGGTCAGATAAGAAAACTGGCCACTGAACAATTAGGAATGCTACCTGATGTCTTTTTCCCAGATATACACTCTTCATTCTAAGTTGCAGCTTGCCATTCAATCATTATCATAGGATTTGGGTACCTATAAAATAATATAGAGGTTAGGGATGGAAAGGAAAAGAGTGGAGTATCTAATCTATATGTAAGTAAACTTCATTTTCTTAACACAATATTTTTTTCTTATAAGGTGTTAAAAGGTGCTTAGTAGCTTGAAGCTGCCATTTCTAGCTATTCAAGAATTTGTCAATGCTGAAGTATACCTTTTTCTTTAAAACTCATATTATAAAAAGATGGATTTTTCTGTTGAAAGATTATTGATTTATATTATCATCCCAGAAAAATTTTTTTTAAATTTCCAATCAATTTCCACTATGCTTTTAACTAACAATTACCCAATAAATTCCTTAATGTACCAGAGAAACTGCAATTTCAAAGTATTTAAATGGTATTACAACAGATTTCAGTGAGAAAGAGAGGTTCAATGTGCAAGGTTATTTCCTGAACTGGCAGAAAGTAAAAAAAAACCCACTTTGTTGACCTGATACAAAATTTATATATTGAATTGATCCATGTGAAAAATGGCATTTCTTGCACAGTAGTCCTCTATAAGGAATGAACTTGATTATTAACTGTTATACACAAATCACAATGTCCTATTATTATCCATTATCAAATCCTCTTCAACTCCTTGCATCCATTCACCTAGAAAATAAGCCAACCTCTTATACAAAAGTCACCTAACTTTGCTTTAAGTTACCTATCAAAGAAAACAGAATAAACTCAGAATTTATCAAAAAAGGTAAAGAAAATGGTAGGAAATTGAATAGGATTTAAATATTTCTCCTGCCCATAGTGGCTTTTTTTGTTTCCGTAGTAGCTTCTAATTCACTACCAAGATAAGAAATTCCTTTGGGTGATGAAAAATGGGAAACAATTCTCTGAAGTCAAAGACATTTTTATGTCTCATGGAAAGGATATTTGTAAATTCTTACCACTACTTGAAAATGACTCCAGTTTTAGCTCATTTAATTAGAGTAATGTTATAGTTCATGTCTGTCATCATTTTGGGTATACTTTTTTTTTTGGCAGAACTAGGGTATGAACTCCATGCCTTGTACTTACTAAGCAGATGTTTTACCACTCGAGCCACACCTCCAACCCTTTTTTTTTTGCTTTTAGCTATTTTTAGGCAGGGTCTCACAATTTGTGTCTGGGGCTAGCCTCAGACTGCAATCCTCCTACCTAAGGCCCCTTATATAGTTGGAATGATAAGCACATGCCATCACTCCTGGCTTATTTGTTGAGATGGGGGTCTCACTAATTTTTTGCCTAAGCTGGCTTCAAACCACAATCCTTCCAATCTCTGTTTCCTGAGCAGCTGAGATTTCAGGCATGAGCTACCATATCTGGAATTTTGGGCACATTTGTACATGACTATTGAGTATAACATCAGAAATCAAAATAAATAAGTTAAAACTAACAAATCATTAAGAATTTTATTTAAATCTTGTGTTCATATTTTCTTTGTTGCATTTTGCAGTGGTTTATCTTATATACAAGTAAATTTATTAAAACTTCAAACCTCACAGAGATTTTTATGGATACCTTATATATTGAAAAAAACATCTTAAAATTGCTGCTTAATATCATTTTATGGTTCATAAAATAGATTACATTCATGGTATTAACTGGGAGGCCTACTGTAGAGTCTGTTTTAGAAACAGATACTAAGTAGATTTTTTATTTCAAATCAACTGTTTACCTTACATTGTAGTGGGCATGAATTATGACCAGGACCCATGGTGGGGCCGAGAGCACATAAAAGATAATATGGGATCCCTACCTCAAGAAAATTACATCCCAGTAATCTTACTGGTAGCAAGTATGTGCTGTCAACTTCCTACAGCAGTGAACAATGTGCTCTTTGTTCTTGACCAGTTTAAAAGAAGGTGGAAGTTCTTGACATACACTCATTCTGGAATAATAAGTATATAACACAAGTGACACTGAAAGATACAGAGTTCAATGCAGCTTAGAAAGACACTAAAGAGGGCAAGAAAGTATCAAAACATTGTAGAGGCAACTGAAACAAAAATAAGTATTAGTTTGTGCCACCTGCCCTTTCTCTGCTCTGTAGCACTATCTGTTTCCAGTGTCCTACAAAAGGTCATCACGCATAATCCCAAAGATTCACTCTTCACTAAAAAGCCCAATGATTCAAGACATGATGGACTGTGGAAATATGTCCTCGTCATGACACTACTAAATTAATCAAGAAGCAAATGACAGAGGTGTACAATGTACATGTACAATGTACATGTACATTGGTTGCATTTAATCGTATATGACAAAGTACCTGCTCAATATTAGGTGACCACAGCAGAAACTCAGCTTACTGTGGACCCTGTAGACAGACAATAAAAAAGTTAAGCACATCACTAATAGCACCAAATGATTCCCTCATGCCTGCAATGTCATCTACCTACCTCTGAATCCCACCACCTCTAAAAGATCTCATCTACTAACTTGGAAACATGGAAATTTGTCAAATCCCACTTCCAATTCACTAATTATTAGGATAAATTTTGTTGCAAATAACAAAAGAACTCAACTTAAACAATGAAAGGCTTACATAATTGAAAGTATAAGGCTTGGCCATGCAAGTTTTAGGGTAGTTTTGATTCACCAGTTCAACATTGAAATCACAGATTCTTTCTCTATGTGATAACTTTATCTTCAAAATGTTTTGACTTTCTGCTGCCAATATAGTTCCAGAAACTCCCAGAGTTACATACTCTTCAAAGGACAGAGAGTCAATCCCTCTAAAGACTCAGGAAGTCTCTTTCCCAGGAGTTTCTAATATTGTGTTATAAATCTATCTCTAAACCAGTATCCATGTACAAGAAATGGGATTGACCAGAGAAGCTCATGCCTAAGTGATAGCTCTCAATTTTAGAGGGATAGATGGCGTTATTCCCCTCCCCCGCAAAAAACATGGGGAATGGGACCAAAACTCTCAAGGTGTAGAAAAATCTATACAGAAATATACCTTTGGTTACTAGGCTGAGCTGAAGAAGGAAGACACAGAAGAGCAACATTTCTCTACAAGAGGAAGTCGCTATCCATACTCCATCCTTCCTCATTGCTCTCCTGCCACCATAAGCTTCAAGGGAGTTTTGTGTTTTGAAAGAGAACAGGTGAGGGCATGCCATATAAAGTCATAAGCTCAGAAATATTTCTCTCCTTTTCAAAACTGAGCCACTTTTTAAAGCTAGATAAATTTAGCCAATAGTGAGCCATAAGCTAGACAGTATCACTTAGCTGGAACTATGGACACAGGATTATGATTGAGATACTCAGAATACCAGACAATTTTACACACTGGCAATTTGGGGAATATGAACACATAAGAAGAGAACTGCCCAGTAGAATGGCTGTGAAGGTACTCAGGGACTTTCACAGGACTGACTGTTCTATACCATAGCCAAAGATAGAGGAAAGCACCCCTGAAAAATAACTCCCCAAATGCACTGCTTATCTGGAAACCACTACTTCCATGTGTGGCCATCATCTGTTCTCTACCTCCTTTGCCATCTCTACCTCTTTCTGTTCCTTGGGCTTCATCTCCTAGCAGCAGGGAGGTTAAGAGCCCAAATCAACACAGCAGATGTATATGTTGAGATTCACTGCTCTCTCCTCTCTCATGAAGCATGGCACCACTTGAGACATTTTCATTCTTGCAATTACTTCTCAAGCAAAAACTGAAGGACATACAGGTGGTTCATCTGATCTGGACATGAAGGGACTGAGGAGCAAAAGTCTGTAAAACAAATTATAGGAATATCTTATTAGCAAGAAATGTGAAGTAAGCCCCCTCTTATGGGTTTTGCCCCTTACTCTCATCTCTCTAGTGCCCATATACATATAAGGATTTGCTTCTGACATACCTTCCACTAAAAGGAGTTAAGTCAGCTAGTAGTGAATGTGCAAGCCCAAGCCACAGTTTATGCCTGCAATTCTATGCCCTAGCACTGGAAAGACTACTTAAGAGTTATCTCTCTACATGGAGGCCATAATGTTGCAAGGCCACAAAAGATTACTTCCTTTAGGGTATTTATTTCTATATGCTTTTTGTACCACACTTCAGATCCTCACTTTCCTCTCAAGTTGGACAAATGGGTGGCTCATGGTCAGAATAATTATTTGCCATCAGCAAAACTTAATAGCATTAAATTAATTTATAGGGAACAACAGGCTTCATTAAATGCTGAAATCTGCCAAAATGATTCACTTCTGCAACAGAGGTATGCTTGGCAGATGATGGCTTGTTTTTGTTTTGCTGCATTATAACAGGCTGCCATGGCATTACATAGTCCAGCAAAGGAGTAAAAGCTAATTCAAGAAGAATCTGCCCATAGATATCCTGTATGCTGCATATTTATATGGTCCCTCTGAGACTTATTTGTTGCTTTCTGGTATATGAGGAAACATTTTTATATTAAGAACTATAATTACACAGATTTCAATTGAATGTGGGTTTAAAGAGAAGACAACAGTCTGGGGGCCTGGCTCAAATGATAAAGCACTTGTCTAGGAAGGCAATACCCTAGGTTCAAACCCCAATAACGCCAAAAAAAAAATTAAAGAGAAGACAATAGTACAAGTCATGTCTATGTTTACAATCAGTGACAAGATAATAAAATTCATCTGGCCAATGTCAAAGTCAGTGAATTTTAGAATTACAAAGTTAGAGCATTCTTTTGTTTGTTTAGTTTCCGATAGCTCCATATTCTGCCCCAGAATGGGAGTTTTTAATAGTTTTATATAGTTTTTAACTACATTAAAATTTTGTTTTGAGGGATTTTTTTAGACTTCTGTAACATCCTTTAAGATTGCCGAAAGATACCAAGATTATAATAAAATCTGAAGTGAAGAATAAGTGATTCATGATATTCTTTAACTTTATATGCCTAATAGTATAGAGTTTGCCTCTTTTTAAAAGCATTTTATTACAGGTCACCCAGGATTTGGCAACATTCTGGAAAGCTAGGCTTCTCAGGCTTTGGCACAAGAATCACCTTTAGGGTTTGTTAAAACACAGAGAGACCTCATCTCCAGAGATTCTAATTAAGTAGGTCTGGGATGGAACTCAAAACTTTTATCCCAAACAGGCTCCCAGTTGATGCTTCCAGACCACAGATCATAAGAAATTCTTCACAAACCTGAGGTCTACATTATGTGGTAATACAAAGGCTAAAAACTCAATCTCAATATTTGACCTCATTTTCATCATTGTCATGAAAGCTATAGGGATGCATCTAGAGACAATGTCTACATCCACATAGGATGTAGAAACAATGACAAAACCAAAATCAGGTTCCAGAATCAGTAATTTAGGTTAATGCCACAGCCTCAGGGAGCAATTGACCATTTGATTCTGATGGATTGTGACTACTCACTTTGTTGCCTCCAATTCACAAATATCTTTTCCTTAGTTTAGGATGGAAAATTCTGTGGACACAAGACTATTTCCAGAGAATGTAGATGGTCCCTAGGAAGAAGTAAATAAATCTAGACAATAATGCAAGCAATGTAAATAGGGATTCACTCTCCAATATACTGACTGTACAAACTGGTTTTTTTTTCCTTTACCAAAATTTTATTGAATTAAATGATTTGTTGGGGTGGTGAGGTGATGAGTCAAAAAAATTAACTTGATTAAAATAAGCAATAGTTGGTTTAATTGACAAATCAGGGAGGAAGGGACAAAACCTGTTTGTTAGCACCTCCAAGTACCAGCCATTTATTCATTCCATAAGCAATTCAGCCCAAAAGTCGTTATATTATTTTCTCATTTGCATATAAGGAAACTAAGGCTCAGAAAGCTTCAGTTACATGCCAAGGTCACTATGTGGGCTGGCAAAATGGCTCAAGCAGTAAGAACACCCACCTAGCAAGCGTGAGGCCTTGAGTTCAAACCCCAGTATCATCAAAAAAAAAAGATATATGGCAACTAAAAACTAAATCACTGAACTTCTCTAATTGCAACAATCAAATATAAATAGACACAATATACCCCTACCCAGCACAATAATAAAAAATATATATAAATATAATTGATAGTTAATATCACTATGCTACAAAGTTGCAGATCTGGTCTTCAATAAAATGATGCTATTTCCTCTACACATACTACTCCTGCCTCTGCAGCTTTTCTTACTATTAATAACTGACTCTTACTGAATGTTTCCCAAGTATTGCTTTTTATTGCTCACAGCCCTATAAGATAGGCACTAATATTATTCTCATCTTACAGATGAGAAAACTGAGGTGCTGAGAATTTAAGTAATTTGCCCAAAGTCACACAGCAAAGACATAGTTATCAACAATATACCATCAACTAAAATTTTGAGGCATAAGAGGACGCTGCGTTTGGCAATGAAGGAAGAGAGAGAGGGTTAATCTTGGACGACTTTTTGAAGAGGCCATGGTCATTGACCATTGTCGTTGTAAGAGAATTGAAGGACACAATGGGATGGGGCAAGGCCCAAAAGCAGAGTACATTATATTTGGAGAAATAGTAAGAAGGTGAGGAATCATTTAAAGAAGTAAGACAAAACTGTGAAAAACCTCAGCTTCATCAGAAATATGAAATGAACTTGAGTACATTATTGTAGCATCTGAGGAGATATTTTAAGACTACCAACTGTCCTAAAAAGCAAAACATTTGCCACCATTCCAATGAGAAGTAGCCTAATCAGTTCATATATTATAAAGTAACTTTTCAATGCAAACAATAGTTTTTTGGGAAAGGCACTATTCAACTTGTCTTTTAAAACTCTTTTCCTTAAGGGCAACTTAGATTGGTCTGCCTATGTTAAGAATAATGCTATATGCTATTATTCAACTGAAGCAAATTCACACTAAATGTTCAAAACCTCAAAGCAATTTATCAGAAAGACAATCAGGCATCACTACCTTATCTTTGGGACCTGGACCTTAACTGTTAAGGAACAACGATTTCTAATTTCCCTAAGTCATTCTTCTCCATTGTTCCCAGCTTACATCTCAGAAATATGATCTTTAATTTCATTCCAGTCCTCACTGGGCAATTACTTTCTCTCTTCACCTGCAATACTTGAATCCTCTCAGCTATTATGTCCAACTTCAGGAAGCTGGAGACTTGACTACCATAGTACCAAGTGATTGGAGCAGAAAATTCAATAAGGCAGAACAAAGAATGAAAACATTATATAATACACATGCATGGAATAAAGATAAGATGGGCATGTTGGACAAAACACCTAGGGGACATACTATGTTTGACAGAATGCAGAACCAGAGAATACTTTTATAAGAAGTACGATGTCAGTAAGGTAGTTTTCACAAGAATTATTGTAAGGAAAGCATTCAGAGAAAGGATACCCCACTGATTATTGGAGGGAAGACCTAAAACATAATTTTTAAAGATGAATTATACAGACAATGAATCCTGAAAGATATTTCAAGTTATCTACTATGGCTTCCAATGGCTTGCCTGTGCTTGCTGATCAGGAGAATCATCTAAGGAGTTTTTTAAATGAGATAGATCCTGATGAAAGAGTCAGATTTCTTAGAGATATGTCCCATGCACCTTTATTTCTTTCAAAAAAAAAGGAAACTCCCTAAATTTCTGATATATATATATATATCAGAATATATATATATATATATATATATATATATATATATATATATTCCTGACTGAAAACCACTGCATAGACTTTATGCCTCTAAGAAAAAGGCTGCCTCTAAGAAAAAGAAACTCCCTAAATTTCTGATATATATATATATATATCAGAATATATATATATATATATATATATATATATATATATATATATATTCCTGACTGAAAACCACTGCATAGACTTTATGCCTCTAAGAAAAAGGCAGGGATGCCAAATGCAATATAGCAAAGCCACCCTTCCTATTGACCTCCTTTCTCTAACAGCAGCTATTCACAAAACTTCCCTGAAGCAGAAGCTTATCTGCTAAGGGTTCTGTCCACCCATATTTCAGGTGTGACTTGATATCATTCCAGGTTCCTTAAACTGAAGTTGCTGTGGATTATTTATTTATTTTGGTCTCCTGTATTTGCAAAACAAGGCGTTGTTTGGAGATCCTTTGGAGGAAAATCTCAAGTATCTGTGCTTGTTATAATGTTTCTGTCTAACAGAGTACAAAGACAGAAGTGGAAAAGTAAGGAAGCAGTGTGGAAATAACAGTTAAATTACTCCTCCTGCTGCCCCAAAGAAGCCATAATACAGGTGTATGTACAACACTCCAATCTGGGGGAAAATCAAGATGGCAGATAGCTTCCGGGCCCTAGGACTTTGACCTGCATGATTCCAAACAAATACTCAAGATTTTCATGGCAGCAAGGATTGGGAAATCCTGCTTTTTCTGTCAAACAAGATATTACCAACACATAGGGGACACATAATATTCATTGACCAATCCTTAAACTAACTTTTTAAAGCACATAACAGCCCAGCGCAGGGTGAGGCAACTGCTGCCAGCCCACCTGGCTGCCAACCAGCTGGGAACAGCTGGGAGCAGGGTTACATAGCCCCAGTGATCCCCTGCTTTTTTTCTCTTTTGTTTCTCTCTATTTATTCCCTCCTGCCTGGGTCAGTAAAGCTAAAATGCAACACAGAACGGTAAGCATCTGGGAATACCTAGACCTGCCATAATACATGCAGTCACAGAAACTCCAAATGCTACCTGCCTGTGCAAATATCTCTCTGCCTTAGTATGTCTGTAACCTCTCCAACAACACAATGCAGAGAACCACATAAAGAGAGTTGTAAGCATCTGGGAAGACCAGGACTGCCAAACAAAAGTGAACACAAAACCTCTGTCTGCTGCTACCTGCACTGCCCTGTAGCTGACCATTTTCAACCAAGTAAACCTGCTAACCCACCAGCACCCTATTGCCCCACTTTCCTTTATTTCCCTCAATTTTTTCTTTCCTCTCTCTTTCCATCTTCTCCCTCTTCCTTTCTCTTCCTCACCTTCCTCTCCTCCCCCTCCCTCTACCCCTAATACCTTGACCTACTCAATATGCTCCACCCACTGAATTACCCCATCCTTCCTATCCCTCAGCAATCCCTGACAATAGCACCCTTTTCCACAACAACTGAACTACACCTCAACACACACTTAGGGATTTAGTACCCTAGAATCCCCATGCCTCACATGGTGGGGAGGGGGACCCTCACCCCATCTCCACTTTCTTCCCATTCCTCTAATGTCAGCTCTTTCAATACCTAAGTATCTACCTCTATCCAAAAAAAACTGTTATCCCCCAATCTCCATGGCTTATAGATAATATCACCAAGGGGCTCCCTACATATTTTGTATATAACTGGTCAAGCATTGAATAAGTGAATTTATTATTGCTAATTTTTACTGCCTAGTCAGGAAACAGAAATAGCACATCAACTTAGTTAACAACTAAGCTAGTTAGCACAGTAATTGAGCCAATGGGAAGATAAGAGGTGATTAAAATCCCCAAATGGCCACTCAACAACATAGGCACATACCACATCATAGAAGCATGGTGAGAAGAAGAACCCCAGGAAATTCCACCTGCCAAAAGACCAACAATTCAATAGAGAATTAAGTAGGAAATGAAGAAAATGAATACCAGTCCCCAACAGAACAATGCTAATTATGACCAATAAGCAAAATGATGTCCATGAAAAATCTCTCAAAGAGGAAATTATGAATGAGATCACTGAGATAGTCTTGGAAAAGCTACAAGACATGGTTAAACAGAAAGTACAAGATGAACTCAAACAATATCAAGACACCACAAATAAAAAAACTTGAGAAGACACAAAAACAAGTAAATGAACTCAGAGAGGACTTCAACAAACTCCAAAGTGAAACAAAGGAGACTACAAAAAAGAGATATATGAAATAAAGAAGACAACAAAAGATATGAAAGAGGAATTTAACAAAGATAAGGAAAACCTCAGAAAAAAGAATCAAACAGAAACCCTTTTAAGTTCCTTAAAATCAAATAAATAAAAAACACAAAGGAAAGCCAATGCAGCAGACTAGAACAAGTAGAAGACAGAATCTCAGGGAATGAAGACAAAATAAATATTAAAGAAAAAACAAAATGCTCACCATCTCTAGCAATAAAGGAAGTGCAAATTAAAACCACACTAAGATTCCACCTCACCCCTGTTAGAATAGCCATCATCAGCAACACCACCAACAACAGGTGTTGGCGAGGATGCGGGGAAAAAGGAACCCTCATACACTGTTGGTGGGAATGTAAACTAGTACAACCACTCTGGAAAAAAATTTGGAGGCTACTCAAAAAGCTAGACATTGATCTACCATTTGATCCAGCAATACCACTCTTGGGGATATACCCAAAAGACTGTGACACAGGTTACTCCAGAGGCACCTGCACACCCATGTTTATTGCAGCACTATTCACAATAGCCAAGTTATGGAAACAGCCAAGATGCCCCACCACTGACGAATGGATTAAGAAAATGTGGTATCTATACACAATGGAATTCTATGCAGCCATGAAGAAGAACGAAATGTTATCATTCGCTGGTAAATGGATGGAATTGGAGAACATCATTCTGAGTGAGGCTAGCCTGGCCCAAAAGACCAAAAATCGTATTTTCTCCCTCATATGTGGACATTAGATCAAGGGCAAACACAACAATGGGATTGGACTTTGAGCACATGATAAAAGCGAGAGCACACAAGGGAGGGGTGAGGATAGGTAAGACACCTAAAAAATTAGCTAGCATTTGTTGTCCTTGACGCAGAGAAACTAAAGCAGATACCTTAAAAGCAACTGAGGCCAATAGGAAAAGGGGACCAGGAACTAGAGAAAAGGTTAGATCAAAAAGAATTAACCTAGAAGGTAACACCCACGCACAGGAAATCAATGTGAGTCAATGCCCTGTATAGCTATCCTTATCTCAACCAGCAAAAACCCTTGTTCCTTCCTATTATTACTTATACTCTCTCTACAACAAAATTAGAAATAAGGGCAAAATAGTTTCTGCTGGGTATTGAGGGGGTGGGGGGAGAGGGAGGGGGCAGAGTGGGTGGTAAGGGAGGGGGTGGGGGTAGGGGGGAAAAAGGACCCAAGCCTTATATGCACATATGAATAAAAAAAAAAAGAAAAAAGAAAAAACAGAAGAACTCTTAGACAAAAGACTCAAAAGCTTCAAAAGGAATATGCAAAAACTCAGCAATTCCATCAAAAAACCAAACATGCCAATCATGGGCATCAAAGAAGGAGAAGCGATGCAAGCCAAAGGGATACATAATATATGCAACAAAATAAAAGTAGAAAATTTCCTAAATCTCAATAAAGAGTTCGCCATTCAGGTATAGGAAGCCTCCAGGACACCAAATAGACTTGACCAAAATAAAACCTCTCCACAGCAATTATTGTTAAAACAACTAGCACAGAGAAAAGAGAAAGAATATTGAAGGCTGTAAGAGAGAAAAAAACAAACAACATATAAAGGTAAGCCTATGAAAATAACAGCAGACTTCTCAACAGAAACCTTAAAAGCAAGAAGGACATGGAGTGAGGTATTTCAAGCACTGAAAGAAAATAATTTCAGTGCTATGATACTCTACCCAGCAAAACTATTATTCAAAATAGATGGAGGAATAAAAGTCTTCCATGATAAACAGAAACTAAAACAATATGTGACCACCAAGCCACTACTACAGAAGATTCCAAAAGGAATCCTACACACAAAAGACAAAAACAAACATAACATGAAAGGATGGGAAGTATTAAACCTCATAGGAAGAATGGACAAGTACTCAGAGAATAGCATTGATTCAGCTGCACACACTCAAATCCTTAAACAAAAAAACAACTAAATTGCAGGAATCCCCACATGTCTCAATACTAACATTGAATGTAATGGACTTAACTCCATCAAAAGACACGATTTGGCAAACTGGATTAAAAAGGAAGACCTGACAATCTGTTGTTTCCCAGAGACCCACCTCTTTACAGAAACAAACACTGGATTAGGGTAAAAGGCTGGAAGATGATTTACCAAGCTAATGCCCCTGAAAATAGGCAGCCATAGCAATACTTTTATCAGATACCGTGGACTTCAAACTTAAATTAGTCAAAAGAGATAAAGAAGGTCACTTCATACTAACAAAAGGAGCAATATATCAAGAGGAAATAACAATTATCAACTTATATGCATCCAATGTCAGTGTACCAACATCATTAAACATACACTAAAGGAATTAAAACCACATACAGACCCAAACACAGTGGTAGTAGGAGACTTTAATACCCGTCTATCAAGAATAGATGTCATCCAGACAAAAAAAACTAGAACTCAACAGCAAAACCAGCACCAGAAAATACACAAACAACTGGAGGTTGAATAATACGTTGCTCAACGATCAGTGGGTCATAGAAGAAATAAGGGAGGAAATCAAACAGTTCCTGAAATTTATTGAAAATGAAAGCACAACCTATCAGAACATATGGGACACAGCAAAGGTAGTCCTAAGAGGAAGTTTATAGCCATGACTGCATATATTAAAAACACAGAAAAATCTCAAATAAACAACCTAATGCTACATATCAAACTCCTAGAAAAACAGGAATAAGCTAAACCCAAAACAAGCAGGAGAGAAATAATAAAAATAAGGGCCAAAATAAAGACCAAAAAAATACAAAGAATCAACAAAACAAAAAGCTGGATCTTGGAAAATTAATAAAATCAGAAACAAAAAAGGGGAGATAGCAATAAACACCAAGAAAACTCAGGGAATCATCAGAGACTACTTTGCAAACCTATATTCAAATAAATTGGAAAATCTAGAAGAAATGTACAAATTTCTAGATACATCCAAAACTGAACCAAGAGGATGTTAATCACCTACACAGATCTATAACACACAATGAAATTGAAGCAGCAATAGAGTCTCCCCAAAAAGAAAAATCCAGGACTTGATGGATTCTCCTGAGTTCTACCAGACCTTTAAAGAAGAACTAACACTCCTTAAGCTTTCCATGAAATAAAAAGGGAAGGAATACTGCCTAACCCATTCTATGAAGCCAGTATTGTATTCATCCCAAAACAGGACAAGGACACATCCAAAAAAGAGAACTACAGGACATTCTCCTTAATGAATATTGATGTAAAAATCCTCAATAAAATAATGACAAACCGAATACAACAACAAATCAGAAAGATCATTCACCATGACCAAGTTAGCTTCACCCCAGAGATGCAGGGATGGTTCAACATATGCAAAGCATTAAATGTAATACAGCATATTAACAGAAGCAAAGGTAAAGCCACCTGATCATCTCAGTATATGGAGAAAAAGCCTTCGATAAAATTCAACACAATTTCATGACAAAAGCTCTGATGAAACTAGGAATACCTCAACATAATAAAGGTATTTGACAAACCTATAGCCAGTATCATACTAAATGGGGAAAAACTGAAACCATTTCCCCTAAGGTCAGAAACAAGACAAGGGTGCCCATTCTCTCCACTTCTATTCAACATAGTCCTGGAATTTCTAGCCAGAGCAATAAGGCAGGAAGAAGAAATGAAAGGAATACAAATAGGTAAAGAAGAAGTCAAACTATCCCTATTTGCAGACGACATAATCTTATACCTAAAAGATTCAAAAACTCCTAGATACCATAAACACCTTCAGTGAAGTAGCAAGATACAAAATCAACTTACAAAAATCAGTAGCCTTTCTATACACCAACAATGAACAAATTGAAAAAGAATATAGGAAAACAATTCCACTTACAACAGCCTCAAAAAAAAAATCAAATACCTAGGAAGAACCTCAACAAAGGATGTAAATGACCTCTACAAGGAAAACTGCAAACCACTGAAGGAAATAACCAAAGAAAATTGCAGAAGATGGAAAGATCTGCCATGCTCATTGATTGGCAGAATCAACAGAGTAAAAATGGCTACTACTAAAAGCAATCTACATGTTCAATGTAATTCCCATCAAAATCCCAATAATATTCATCACAGAGATTGAAAAATCAACCCTAAAGTTCATTGGCAACACAAAAGACTGCAAATAGCCAAGGTAAAACTGAGCAAGAAGAACATTCAAACTATACTACAGAGCCATAGCAATAAAAACAGCATGGTACTGGCACAAAAACATATGAAGACCAGTGGAACAGAATAGAGGACCTGGATATGAATCCACACAGCTCTGCCCACCAAATTTTTGACAAACGTGCCAAAACACACAATGGAGAAAAGACAGCCTCTTCAACAAATGTTGCTGGGAAAAGTGGTTATCTGCCTGCAGAAAACTGAAACTAGATCCATGCCTGTCATCCTGTACTAGTATCAACACAAAAGGAATTAAGGACCTTAATATCAGACCAGAAACCTTGAAGCCAGTAAAGGAAACAGCAGGGAATACACTGGAAGCAATAGGCATAGGCAAGGACTTCCTCAATAGAACACAAGTGGCTCAGCAACTAAAAGAAAGGATCAACAAATGGACTACATGAAATTAAATAGCTTCTGTACAACAAAAGAAATGGTTTCTAAATTGAAGAGGCCACCCACAGAATGGGAGAAAATATTTGCTAGCTATACATCAGACACGGAACTAATAATCAGAGTATACAGGGAGCTCAAAAAATTAAATTCACCCCAAATCAATGAACCAATAAAAAAGTGGGCAACTGAACTAAACAGAACTTTTTCAAAGGAAGAAGTCCAAATGGCCAAAAACACATGAAAAAATGTTCACCATCCCTGGCCATAAAGGATATGCAAATCAAAACCACACCAAGATTCCATCTTACTCCTGCTAGAATAGCTATCTATCATCAACAATACTACCAACAACAAATGTTGGTGAGGATGCAGGGAAAAAGGAACCCTCATACACTGCTGGTGGGAATATAAGCTAGTACAACCATTATGGAAAACAATATGGAGGCTTCTTTAAAAACTAATCATAGATCTGCCACATGATCCAGCAATACCACTCCTAGGGATATACCCGAAGGAATGCGACTCGGTTATTAGAAAGGTACCTGCATCCCCATGTTTATTGCAGCACTATTTACAATAGCCAAGCTATGGAAACAGCCAAGATGCCCCACTACTGATGAATGGATTAAGAAAATGTGGTATTTATACACAATGGAATTTTATTCAGCCACAAAGAAGAATGAAATTTTGTCATTTGCAATTAAATGGATGGAACTGGAGAACATAATCTTAAGGAAATTTAGCTGGGCCCAGAAGGCCAAAAATCACATGTTCTCCCTCATATGTGGATTACAGATCTAAAACAAATGCAGTAATATTGCTGGACATGGGTTACACACTAAGGAGAACTGCACACCTGATGAACAGGGAAAGGGATGGAAACCTAAAACTTGAATGTAGTTGATGTGCCCACTGAAGAGGAGCTAATATAGTAATCTTAAACTGGCAGAGGCCACTATGGGAAGGGGACCAGGAAGTAGTGGAGAGGTCTGGTAGAGATGAACCAATGTGGGTTGCAATACACATGTGCATGGAAGCAACACTAGGAATCTCTGTATAGCTATCTTCATCTCAAACTAGCAAAAATGCTATGTCTTTCTTATTATCTCTCATGTTTTCTCTTCAACACAATTGGAGAACAAGAGGGTGGAACAGGTTCTACCCAGAAGCGGGGACAGGGGGCGGGGGGAGATGGACCAAACAATGTACACCCATGTGAGTAAATGTATAAATGATAAAATAAAAAAATTTTAAAAAGAACACAACAACAAATGTTGGGAAGGATGCAGGGAAAAAGGAACCCTCATATACTGCTGGTGGGAATGTAAGCTAGTACAACCACTTTGGAAAACAATATGGAGGCTTCTTAAAAAACTAAACATAGATCTACCATATGATCCAGCAATACCACTCCTAGGGATATACCTGAAGGAATGCTACTCAGGTTACAACAAAAGTACCTGCCCGCCCCTGTTTATTGCTGCACTATTCACAATAGCTAAGCTTTGGAAACAGCCAAGATGCCCCACCACTGATGAATGGATTAACAAAATGTGGTATTTATACAGAATGGGATTTTACTCAGCAACAAAGAATGAAATTTTTACATTCGTAGGCAAATGGATGGAAATGGAGAACTTCATCTTAAATGAAGTTAACCAGGCTCAAAAGGCCTAAAGCTGCATACTTTCCCTCATATGCAAATTGTAGACTTACAAATGCAGTAATATTATGGGACATGGGTCACACTAAGCAGAGGGCTTGCAAGGGAGCAATAGGTCAAGGGAGGGAAACTAAAAACTTGAATGAGGTTGATGTCCTCATGGTATAGGAATGAATATAGAAATCTTAAATTGACCTGGGCCACCATGGGAAGTAGACTAATGAGGAGTGAAGAGGACTGGAAGAGGTGTATGCATGGAAACAACACAAGGAAACTCCCTGTGTAGCTATCTTTATCTCAAACTAGCAAAAAGACCATGTTTCTCATTTTACCTTTTATGTTTTTTCTTCTACAAAATCAGAGAACAGGAGGGTAGAACAGGTTCTGCAGGTGAGGGGAGGGGGCAGTTGGCACCAGTGTGGGAGGGAGGTTGGGGGGAAAGGGGTAGTTGGATGAATATGGTGCAAACAATGTATACACATGTATGTAAATGCAAAAAATGATACCTATTGAAACTGTTCCAGGAATTCAGGGAGGGGGGATGGGGGAGAGCAGTGGAGGTGGGGAATTGAAGTATAATACATTTGATACATTGTAAGAACTTTTGTATATGCTACAATGTACCCACACCCAGCATAATAATAATAATAATAATAATAAAACTCCAATCTGATCTGGACAAAGCTATGAATGTCTTTCATAAGAGATAAAATAGGACAGGTTTTTATTCTCCCCATTTTTTTCTTTGTGAAATTCTTCAGGGCAGGGATTTCTTATCTCCCCTAGCTATTTACAGTAATTAAAGCAAAGCTCAAGGGATCCTTGAATGACTGTAAATTTCTGGCACTTCATGAAAAACAATTACCCTGAGCTTTCAATTTTATTAAATGGCAAACCTTCAGTGTCTTTTCACAGGTCAAAGTAATATGAATTCATTGAAAAAAAAGTTGAACAACATAAAAGTGAAAAAATAAAAAGACAGCACAACTCCATCCATCCCCAAGAAAAACCACTCTGCTATCCATCTGGCGCTACTCTTGAAAAGTTTTATAAGAATAGCCAGGATCCTGTGGCTCACAACAGTAATCCTAGCTACTCAGGAGGCAGAGATCAGGAAGATTGTGGTTAGAAGCCAGCCTGGGGCAAATAGAGAAACCCTATCTCAAAAATACCCATCACAAAAAGGGCTGGTGGAGTTGCTCAATGTGAAGGCCCTGAACTCAAGCCCCAGTACCACAAAAAAAAGCTTTATAAGTATATAAACTACATGTGATTATGCCATGCATCTTCTTCTTTAGCCTCTTAAGAATCACTCAGTACTTTGTAGTATATTCCTATGTTAATGCCTATAAATATAGCCTCTCCTTAGAAATAAACAACCATTTTTCGTTGTATGCATGGACATTTGAGTTTGTGCAGGTTTTACCATTGTATACAACACTGAAACAAGCACCCCTTGGATATATATATGATTTTCTCCTTAGACTAATTACCTAGAAGTAAATTCTTGGGGGCAAAAATAGTGATCACATTTTAATATAAGCTTCAAGAAAGTTAACCAGCTTAGGTAGACTGCCTCCATGGGGTAGGAGGTTTCTGTTTCCTTACAACTTCATTAACAATCTTTTTAATATTTGAAAGTATGACAGTTGAAAAAGAATACCAATATATTGTCACTTTAATGTGTGCTTCTGTAATTACTGTAAAGTTAAATATTTTCTCTTTATTAGCTTTTACATGAATTTCTTCTTTTGAAAATTCCCTAAGTCCTTTGCTTATGTTAAAATTTCAGTGTTTATTTTTTTCCATTTTTAAAATTTTATTTAATTTTCCATTAATTTTTCTTTATTAGGATAAGTTTGCTCTACAAAGGGGATTCATTATGGCAATTCCATATAGGCTTTTATTGTACATTGGTTAGATTGCCCCCACTGTCTCTCCCTCTCGACCCCCTCCTTGCCCCACTTAAAACTATTGCAAGAGATTTCTTTTTCTATTTCATTTATGTATATGCAGTTCATCAACCATGTTCCTTCACCTTAATCTTCATTCCTTCCCCCTCCCACAAGTACCCACACACACACTGTAACCTATTTTACAGTCAAGTCTTTTGTTATTAATATCTAAGTCAATGTTCAAAGGGGTTCCTCAGTGTATCTGTGCTGTGAGTATACTTTACATTGATCAGTTCAACCTTTCCATTACTCTACATTATTTTTTACCTCCCACTCCCCATTATTCAACAGCTTTGAATACATATCGTTATATCCTCTACCTTCACAGATGTTATGTTTTACAATATTGTTGATGCTCTATAGTTCTCTTTTCCTTTTCTTCCTTCCCCAAGTTCCATAGAGTAGTTCCACTATTACAAACATGTTCTACATATGAGCTTGTGTATTATCATGTTTTTTAGTGTCTATGTTTATCTTTTGGATCTATCTTCCACATTTGAGAGAAAACATGCTACCTTTATCTTTCTGAGCCTTATTTAATCTGGGAAAGTATCTTTACATAATAGGATATGATCCTAACCTTGTGCCATCTTTGTTATATGCTTTTAAAACCTTGTTTTCAGTGCTATCATGTCAATTTTATTAATATATCATTATTATTATTATTTCTTCATGGTCAAATTGATCTCTCACCTTCTCCAAAAATTCAAAACTATCTTCCTGTTTTTCCTCTAGTGATTACTTGATGCTATTTTTCACATTATTTTTGTTAATGCTATGAGGAAGAAACCAAACTTTGCTATTCTTTTTCAAGACTTAATCTCATTTATGAAAGGGCCAACCAGGGAGGGTTATGCCCCAGGAAAGAGAAAAATCCTGTAAGATGGGGCAGGGATGAAATCAAACCAAATGAAGTATGCCTTCCCCTCCTCTAATGGAACAGCTGTAATTTTTAACAACCAAATGTTATTTAAAATTGCGTTTAAGAATGTTGCTTACATAAGTAAAAAACTGACTAGTAACTAGTTTCAAACTCATAATTTTACAGTCATTTTTCTGACAGAAATTAAATTAATAAAGGAAAAACGAGTGTTTTTCTTTCCAAAAGAACAGCCAAGTACCCTAACACTATTTTGTAAGCTACCTTCCTTTTACTTTCAGATAATTTCATGTGTTTACACATTTTGTATGTAAGTGTTCAGCATTAGTATATTTAGTTTTTGATATTGCTTTTTTTTCTAGCTTTTTGGAGTTATGGAGTAAATTTAGTAGATTTATCCATTACACACTATATTCCACAGAGGTAGATAGTCTTATTATATAATCCATTTGTACCAGGTAATGCTCAATAGAAAGAATACTCACATAGTCTTCTCAATTGCTTTTCAGACTACTTTGAAACTATACCAGACACAAAAGACAAAGTAATGAAAAAGATATTACATTGATATTGGAAGCAACTACAATGTTCAACTAGCTGAAAATCAGACATTCTATCTTTAAGGAAAAACCCCTAAAATTTTCCTTTACTTAACTGTCCAGAGAAGGCTTTTCATTCTCCAATGGGACATCGTAAAGCAAGATTTGACCAAGGGGTGACTCTAAGCAAGGTACATTGTAAACATCTATGGAAATGTCACAGTGAAAACCCCCTGTACAGTTAATATATGCTAAGAAAAATGTTCTAAAGAATAAAAAAGATTTTACTAAAATAAATATCAAATGTCAATATTATATGAGTATTAATGACCTATGATTTATTTATTGGTCAACTATTGTATTCAGAAAACAGTTCCTAGAAATACATAAAGATGAAAATAATCACAGCACTAATTTTTGAACACCAAGAAATATGTGCATATGTTGAGATTAAATATATGCAATTTTTTACCCAGTGCCTAAATATCAATATTCTCACAATCAATTCATAAACTCATGTCAACCACCTTCCAAAGATAAATCATCAATAAGCTTCAGTGTGCTGGTTCCACTAGCACCTCAATCATATCTACTTTCTTTGTAGGTACTAACACAAGTAAAGTTAGTTTGGTCTCTGAGACCACAATTCTTTGGAATTCTATGGAATAAATGTGAGGCTTCACAAAGCTTACCATTTCATATGCCTTATACATATAGGTACTACTATTTTTCAGATGTGTGTAGATGTTATTTGGTTAATAAAATACTCACTTGAAAGTAATTGTGAAATTGCAGTAGCTTTGGGGATTAAGTCTGTTCTCAATTAACAGATTAAGTTTTTTTTAATTTGAAATCACCAATTAAAAGTTTACTTTAAAAACTACTCTTTACCATAAATAGTAATATATAATACACTGGAAAGTACAAAGAGCAACAATTTTAAATGTTCTCATTACCAAAGTGATAAGTATGCGAAGTGACAGATATGCAAGTTAGCTTTATTTAATCATTCTACACTGTGTAACATGTATCAAAGCATCACCTTGTACACTTGGTAGGATTCAGACGGCAAATGGGCTGGTCTAGAAGGTCAAAGATGCCTTCACTCCCATATCTGGCACATTGTCATCTGCCTTTAAGGATGAGTTCACATGAAACTGTCACCCAGAGTACCTCCATGCAGTCCTTCCTGCATGGTGGTCTCTGGGTAGTTAGGTTTCACATATAGTAGCTCAGAGCTCCCAGTGTCCCAAGAGGCAGAAAGTGGAAATTTCTGGGCTCCTAAGGCCTAAGACTGACACTGGTGGTGTCACTTCCACCTTATTCTATTGTCAGTCACTGAAACTCCCCAGATGCAAGAGACGGAGGGGGTCATAGATTCCAACTTTTAA
This sequence comes from Castor canadensis, assembly GCF_047511655.1. Classification (NCBI taxonomy): domain Eukaryota; kingdom Metazoa; phylum Chordata; class Mammalia; order Rodentia; family Castoridae; genus Castor; species Castor canadensis. The sequence continues at coordinate 122,212,648 of NC_133405.1, read as the reverse complement.
TGAGGGAAGAGTGAAAGAATTCACAGCCATCTTTAATCTACTACATATACTTACTTCTAAATAGGAGCTGCTGTATCTGTTGATTTCAACAAGATGTTGAAGGGTTATTAAACAATGTTTCCTTTCCTGCTCCTATCCCTACCTCATCTACCTCTTCTCCAAGTTTAGGTCAGCTACACTTAAGTAGTGAAAGTGGCAATCAGAAAAGACACGGATCTACACAGTCCTGGTGGTCACTCTCATTTGCAGAGAAGCATACAAAGCAGTCCCCTCAGGCTCTGCTCTGTCCCCTGAAAGCTTTTATAATTGCCACATTTATATCCACATAATAAAAGTGGTCTCATTATAAATTCTATTTGATTAAAAGCTCATTGAGAGAAACATTTCCTATAGCAGTATTTAGCACCAGACTAAACACTCATAGCCACTTAGTGAACATTTGTTTGACAGATATACCATTCTGAGGGAATGTGCTCAAGTCTTTTTGTTTTTGTTTTTTAGTTGAGGTAAAACTCATGTGACATTAAAATTACCCATTTTAAAGTGTATAAATTTGTTATATTTAGTATATTCACAGTTTTTTTACAACATCACCTTTCTCTACTTCCAAAACCTCTTTGTCACTTCAAAAGGGAACTCCATATCCATATCCATAAGCAGTTATTCTCCATCCCCCCTCCTCTAATCCTTGGCAACTACTAATCACCTTCCCAATGAAAGTTTGGATTTGCCTATTGTGGATATTCTAGAAGTAGAATTGCTGAATCATATGGTAATTTCTATATTTAACTTTTTGAGGAAACTCCAAATTGGTTTTCGTTGTGGTTTCACAATTCTATGTTCTGATCAGAAATGCATGAGGGTTGAAAATTCTCACCAAGTCTTGTTATTTTGTTGTTATTATCAAGATGAAGATGATGATGGTTGACATCCTAGTTAATGTAACATAATGTGTCATGTTTGCCTAGATTTTCATTTGATAATATTGACCACCTTTCTATGTACTTGATGGACATTCATATATCTTCTTTGGAGAAATACTTATTCAAGAACTTTGAATGAATAGACTAAGAAAACATATAGGAAAATAATTCCATTTACAATAGCCTCTAAAAAATACCTAGGAATAAATTTAACCAAGGATGTGAAAAACCTCTACAAGGAAAACTATAAACCACTGAAGAAAGAAATTGAAGAAGACTACAGAAGATGGAAAGATCTCCCATGCTCATGGATTGGTAGAATCAATAGTGTGAAAATGGCTATACTACCGAAAGCAATCTACATGTTCAATGGAATTCCCATCAAAACCCCAATGACGTTCATCACAGAGATTGAAAAATCAACCCTCAAGTTCATCCATCTGGAAGCACAAAAACCATGAATAACCAAGACAATATTGAGCAAAAAGAACAGTGCCAGAGTTATCACAATACCTGACATAAAACTAAACTACAGAGCCATAGTAATAAAAACAGCATGGCACTGGCACAAAAACAGATAGGAAGACCAGTGGAACAGAAAAAAGACCCAGATATGAATCCATGCAGCTATGCCCACCTGATTTTTGAAAAGGCACCAAAAGCATATGATGGAGAAAAGACAGCCTCTTCAACAAACGTTGCCGGCAAAACTGGTTATCTGCATGCAGAAAACTGAAATTAGATCCATGTCTTTCACCCTGTACAAGTATCAACCCAAAGTACATTAAGGACCTTAATACAAGACCTGAAACTTTGAAGCTGGTGCAGGAAAGAGCAGGGAATACACTACAAGCAATCAGCATAGGCAATGACTTCCTAAATAGAACTCAAATGGCTCAGCAACTAAGAGAAAGGATTGACAAATGGGATTACATGAAATTAAAAATCTTCCACACAACAAAAGAGATGGTCTCTAAATTGAAAAGGCAGCCCACAGAATGGGAGAAAATCTTTGCCAGCTATACATCTGACAAGGGATTAATAGCTAGAATATACAGGGAGCTCAAAAAACTAAACTCCCCCAAAAATTAATGACCCAATGAAGAAATGGGCAAATGAACTGAACAGAGCTTTTGCAAAGGAAGAAGTCCAAATGGATGAAAAACACATATACATCCCTGGCCATAAAGGAAATGCAAATCAAAGCTACCTTAAGATTCCACCTTACTCCTGTTAGAATGGCTCCCATCAAGAACACAAACAACAACAAATGTTGCCATGGATGTGGGGGAAAAGGAACCATCATACACTGCTGGTGGGAATATAAATTAGTACAACCACTATGGAAAACAGTATGGAGGCTCCTCAAAAATCTAAAAATAGAACTGCCATATGATACAGCAATGGCACTCCTAGGGATATACCTGAAGGAATGTGAGTAAGGTTACAACAAAGACACCTACACACCCATGTTTATTGCAGCATTATTCACAATAGCTAAGCTATGGAAACAGCCAAGATGCCCCACTACTGATGAATGGATTAAGAGAATGTGGTATTTATATACAACAGAATTCTAGAAGGCCACAAAGAATGAAATTTGTCATTTGCAGGTAAATGGATGGAACTGGAGAACATCATCTTAAGTGAAGTTAGCCAGGTTCAGAAGGCCACACGCCACATGTTTTCTCTCATATATGGATTATAAACCTAATACAAATACAGCAGTATTCTAAAAACCTGGTCACTCTAGGGGGAAGTCATATACAAGAGGAGGAATATAAAAGAAGGGAATTAAGAAGATGAATATATTCTCTATACAAGAATGAATATAGAATTTTTAAATCTGCTGAAGCTACCATGAAAAGGGGACTAAGGTAGAAAGAAGAAACAAAGAAGGAAAATAGAAGAAATTAACCCATTTGGGATATATATATATATATATATATATATATATATATATATATATATAAAACTGTCACAAGGAAATTCCCTCTGTAGCTATCTTAAACAAAAATGTCATTTTTTTCATTTACAAAATCTGCAAACAGGAAGACAGTACAGGCCCTGCCTGGGGGGAGGTGGTACCAGTGAAAGGGGGGAGGAAGTAGGGAAAGGGCATGGGAGGTATACATAGTGTAAATACTGTGTGCTCCTGTATGCAAATGGAACATGATACCTGTTGAAACTATTCCAGGAATGGTGGGAGGGGGAAAATAAAGGAGAATGATGGAAAGGTGAATTCAAGTATGATACATTTTAAGAACCTTTGTAAATGCCACAGTGTACCCCCACCAAGCACAATGATTTTTTAAAAAGAGAAAAAAATAACTTGTTTATTAATTAGGTTCTTTGTCCTTTAGTTGATGAGCTGTGATATGTTCTAGGTAGAAGGTCCTTATCAAACACATGACATGCAAATAATTTCTCCCACTCTGTAGAAAGTTTTTTCTTAAATTTCTTCATAGTGTCTTGAAGTGCACTTAAAATTTATCACTTTTTTTGAAGTCCAATTTATTTTTTTCTTTGGTTGCTTGGTTTTGGTTTCAGATCTAAGACATCAAAGCCAATTCTACGGACATGAAGATTTTTAGCTGTTATATTTAGGTCTTTGCTCTACTTTGCGTTAATTTTCATGTATAACATGAGAGAAGGCATCCATTTTCATTCTTTTACATGGATTTCCAGTTATCCAAGCACCATTCTTTCCCTATTGGTCTTGGCATCCTTGTCAAAATTCAACTTAGCATGTAAGAGGTCATTTCTATCCCATTGGTCAGTATGTCAATCCTTATGCAAGTTCTACACTGTTTTTATTACTGTAGTTTAGTAGTAAATTCTGAAATCAGTAAGAGTCCTCCAACTTTTCAAGATTGTTTTGGTTATTTGCGGATCCCTTTTAATTCCATATGATTTAGGAAATTCAGCCTTTTCATTGCTAAAAAAAATACCAGTCCTTTGGGATTTTGATAAGGATTTCACTGAATCTATAGGTTGCTTTGGTAAGTTTTTTCATCTTAATAAAGTTAACTATTCCATTCTATGAACATGGGATGTCTTTACATTTATTTCATCCTTTAATGTCTCTCAGCAATGTTTTGTAATTTTCAGTGCATTAGTCTTGTACATTCTCGGTTAAATTTATTCCTAAGAAACTTCTATTGCATTGTAAATAGGATTGTTTTCTTAGTTTTACTTTTGGATAGTTTGTTGTTATTGTTCAAGTCCTCTATTTCCTAAATGATCTTTTGTTTAGCTGTTCTATCCACTATTGAAAGTGCTGTGTTGATGTTTCCAACTATTGTAGAGTTGTTTATTTTTTACTTCATTTATGTTGTTTTTTGCTTTATATAGTTTTGGAGTTCTGCTGTCTGCTGCACATGTATTTATAACTGCTATGTATCTGCTGTAGTTTGGATCTTGAAAATCCCCCAAAGGTGCATATGTTAAAAGTTTGGTCTCCAGTATGGCATTATTTGGGAGGTTGTAGAAGCTTTAAGAAATGAAGCCTAATGCAAGGTCTTTAGGTCACTAGGGGTATGTCCTCAAAAGTGACTATAGGACCGGGACCCACTCTTCCCTCTTTTTTGATTTCTTTCCATGAGATAAATAGGTTTGCTCTGCTACAGGCTCCCCATCAAGATGATTGCCTTGTTACAGATCCAAAGTATTGGGACCAACTGATCATGGACTAGAACCTTCAAAACTGTGAGCCAAAATAAACCTTTTGATTTTATAAGTTGATTGTCTCAGGTATTAGTTACAATAATGGAAAACTAGATAACACAACATTCTTGATGGCAGGCACCTTTTAAAATATATAATATTCTCTTTTGTCCCTTATAACACTTCTTATGTTAAAGCTTATTCTATATGATAGTCGTATTGTCACCCCAGATGACTTGTGATTACTATTTGCACACAATATCTTTTTCCATCCCTTCTCTTTCAATTTCTTTTTGGTCTTTGGATATGAGTATCTTGAGGACAGCATATAATTAGATCATGCTTCTAGTCCATTGTGCCAATCTCTACCTTTTAATTGGAGATTTTAATCTATCTACATTGAAAGGAACTAATGAAGAGGAATGACTTCTGCTATTTACCTATTTGTTTCCAATATGTCTTACAATTATTTTGTTCCTCAGTCCCTAAATCACTGATCTCTTTTGTTTAATTTTCCTACCATAGAATTTTGATTCTTTTTTCATTTTCTTTGATTCCCTATTCATTTTCTTCCTGTATACTCTTTTTTGGCAGTACTGGGATTTGAACTCAGAGTCTCACACTTGTTAGGCACATGTTCTACCACTGAGCCACTCCATCAGCTAAACACTAAAGGTGTTTAGTGGTTACCCTGGGGGATTTAATTAGTAACTTTATAATACTCAAGTTTGAATTGATGCCAACTTGATTTCAAGACTATTCAAAAATTGGTTCTTATAAAACACTCCCTAATTGTATATTTATATATTGTATGTTCATTAACATAAACCTATAATTATAGTTTTGGGCACTAATACTTTAAACCATACAGGAGAAAAAAAGAGGAGTTACAAACTAAAATCAAGATTACCGGCTTTTAGGTATGATGGCTCACATTTATAATCTCAGCAACTTGAGAGGCAGAGATAGGAAGATCACAGCTCAAGGCCAGCCCAGGCAAAAAGTTAGTAAGACCCAACCTCAAAGAATAAGCTGGGAATGCATGTAAAGCAGGGGCAGGAGAATAAATGTCCAAGATAAGCCCTGGGCAAAAGTACAAGATACTATGTGAAAAATTGCTGAAATTAAAAAGGGGTGGGGATGTGGCTCAAGTGGTAGAGCACTTCCCTACCAAGAATGAGGCCCTGAATTCAAACCATTGTACCACAAAAAGAAAAAAAGAAGACTACTGGAGCCCCATTGTACTATCAATGAATCCTAAAAATACCACTAATAATAATCATTTGAAGACTCTATCTTATAGATTTTGGAAAGTACAATATAAATTGTTAGCATCTATAATACCCTAGTATAGAATAAAACACCAGAACTTCTAGCTCCTATCTAACAATAATTTAGTGCTCCCCTCTCACACTCCCTCTTAATTTCTCCAGACTCTGGTTACCACCCTCATACCCTCAAATTCTATGAGACTAACTTAGGTTCTTTACATTTCTGAAATAGTGCTGCAATGAACGTGGAAGTATAATTATCTCTTCAACAAATTTATTTCATTCCCTTTAGATATGTACCCAATTCTGGGATTTCTGGCTCACATTGTAGCTCTCACATGGAGGAACCTCCAAACTGATTTACACAAATGGCTATACTCATTTCCAGTCTCTCCAACTATGTGTAAGGGTCCTCTTTTCTCCACATCCTCATCACTACCTCTAATCTTTAGCAATTTTAGTACTTACTTTTACTCAGGTGAGGAGATATCTCAATGCAGTTTTGATTAGTGATAATGAGCATTTTTTTCCTTATGATCTTGAAAAAATAAAAATAAAAAAATAAATTTACATAAATAGCTACTTTTATCATTGTTCTTTCTAATGTCTTGAGTTCCATCTAGTATTTTTATTTCAGCCTGAATTAATTTTATTAGCATTTATTGTAGAGCAGGTCTACTAGTGACAAACTCTGTTAGATTTTGTTTATCTGGAAATAACTTAATTTGTCTTTCATTACAGAAGGATGATTGCCAGATAGAACTCCTTCATTGACATTTTTTTCTTTCAGCACATTAATATATCATCCCATTGCCTTTGGCCTTCATTGGTATGATGAGAAATTAGCTTTTAATGTTATTGAGGATCTTTTGTACATGAAAAGTTGCTTTGCTCTAGCTGCTTTCAAGATTCTATTTTTTTTTCTTTTATTCATATATGCATACAAAGTTTGGGTCATTCCTCCCCCCTTCCCCCCATGCCTTCCCTTCCCCCCCTTCCCCTCCCTCTCCTCCCCATCCCCTCACTACCAGGCAGAAACTATTTTCCCTTATCTCTAGTTTTGTTGAAGAGAGAGTATAAGCAGCAATAGGAAGGACCAAGGGTTTTTGCTAGGTGAGATAAGGATAGCTATACAGGGAGTTGACATGCGTTTGATTTCCTGTACATGTGTGTTACCTTCAAAATTAATTCTTTTCAAACTAACCTTTTCTCCATTTCATGGTTCCCTTCTCCTATTGGCCTCTGTCACTTGAAAGTATCTGCATTAGTTTCTCTGCATTGAGGGCAACAAATGCTATCTAGTTTTTTGGGTGTCTTACCTATCCTCATACCTCCCTTGTGTGCTCTTGCTTTATCATGTGATCAAAGTCCAATCCCCTTGTTGTGTTTGCCCTTGATCTAATGTCCACATATGAGGGAGAAAATACGATTTTTGGTCTTTTGAGCCAGGCTAGCCTCACTCAGAATGATGTTCTCCAATTCCATCCATTTACCAGCGAATGATAACATTTCGTTCTTCTTCATGGCTGCATAAAATTCCATTGTGTATAAATACCACATTTTCTTAATCCATTCATCAGTAGTGGGGCATCTTGGCTGTTTCCATAACTTGGCTATTGTGAATAGTGCTGCAATAAACATGGGTGTGCAGGTGCCTCTGGAGTAACCTGTGTCACATTCTTTTGGGCATATCCCCAAGAGTGGTATTGCTGGATCATATGGTAGATCTATGTTTAGATTTTTAAGAAGCCTCCAAATTTTTTTCCAGACTGGTTGTACTAGTTTGCATTCCCACCAACAGTGTAAGAGGGTTCCTTTTTCCCCACATCCTCGCCAACACCTGTTAGTGGTGGTGCTAATGATGGATATTCTAACAGGGGTGAGGTGGAATCTTAGTGTGGTTTTAATTTGCATTTCCTTTATTGCTAGAGATGGTGAGCATTTTTTCATGTGTCTTTTGGCCATTTGAATTTCTTCTTTTGAGAAAGTTCTGTTTAATTCTCTTGCCCATTTCTTTATTGGTTTGTTAATTTTGGGAGAATTCAGTTTTTTGAGTTCCCTATATATTCTGGTTATCAGCCCTTTGTCTGATGTGTAGCTGGCAAATATTTTCTCCCACTCTGTGGGTAGTTTCTTCAGTTTAGAGACTATTTCTTTTGTTGAGCAGAAGCTTTTTAATTTTATGAAGTCCCATTTATATATGCTATCTCTTAGTTGCTGAGCTGCTGGGGTTTCATTGAGAAAGTCTTTCCCTATACCTGTTAGTTCCAAATTATTTCCTACTCTTTCCTATAACAACTTTAGAGTTTGGGATCTGATATTAAGATCCTTCATCCATTTTGAGTTAATATTGGTATAGGGTGATAAACACGGATCTAGTTTCAGTTTTTTGCAGACTGCTAACAAGTTTTCCCAGCAGTTTTTGTTGAAGAGGCTGTCTTTTCTCCATTGTATATTTTTAGCACCTTTGTCAAAGATAAGTTGGTTATAGTTGTGTGGCTTCATATCCGGGTCCTCTATTCTGTTCCACTGGTCTTCATGTCTGTTTTTGTGTCAGTACCATGCTGTTTTTATAGCTATTGCTTTTTAATATAGTTTGAAGTTGGATATTATGATACCTCCAGCATTGTTCTTTTGACTGAGTATTGCCTTGGCTATTCGTGGCCGTGTTTCCATATAAATTTAATGGTAGATTTTTCAATCTCTTTGATGAATGTCACTGGGATTTTGATGGGAATTGCATTAAACATTTAGATTGCTTTTGGGAGTATAGACATTTTTACTATGTTGATTCTACCAATCCATGAGCATGGGCGATCTCTCCACTTTCCGTAGTCTTCCTCAGTCTCTTTCTTCAGAAGTTTATAGTTTTCCTTGTAGAGGTCATTCACATCCTTTGTTAAATTTACTACTAGGTATTTGATTTTTTTTGAGGCTATTATAAATGGTATTGTTTTCATATATTCTTTCTCAGTTTGTTCATTATTAGAGTATAGAAATGCTAATGATTTTTCTATGTTGATTTTATATCCTGCTACCTTGCTATAGCTGTTGATGGTGTCTATGAGCTTTTGAGTAGAGTTTTTTGGGTCTTTAAGGTATAGGATCATATCAGCTGCAAATAGAGATATTTTGACAGTTTCTTTACCTATTTGTATTCCTTTTATTCCTTCTTCTTGCCTAATTGCTTTGGCTTGGAATTCCAGTACTATGTTGAATAGGAGTGGAGATAGTGGGCATCCTTGTCTCATTCCTGATTTTAGAGGGAATGGTTTCAGTTTTTCATCATTAAGTATAATGCTGGCTGTACGTTTGTCATATATAGCTTTTATAATGTTGAGGTTCTTTCCTTCTATTCCTAGTTTTCTTAGAGCTTTTATCATGAAATGGTGTTGGATCTTATCAAAGGCTTTTTCTGCATCTATTGAGATGATCAAGTGGTTTTTATCTTTGCTTCTGTTAATGTGGTTTATTTCATTTATTGATTTTCGCATGTTGAACCACCCCTGCATTCCTGGGATGAAGCCTACTTGGTCGTGGTGAATGATCTTTTTGATGTGTTGTTGAATTCATTTTGCCATTATTTTATTGAGGATTTTTGCATCGATGTTCATTAAGGAGATTGGCTTATAGTTCTCCTTTTTGGAGGTGTCTTTGCCTGGTTTTGGTATAAGTGCAATACTGGCCTCATAAAATGTGTTAGGCAGTTTTTCTTCCCTTTCTATTTTGTGGAACAGTTTAAGGAGGGGTAGTATTAGTTCTTCTTTAAAGGTCTGCTAGAACTCAGCAGAGAATCCATCAGGTCCTGGACTTTTCTTTTTTGGGAGAGTCTTAATTGCTGCTTCAATTTCATTTTGTGTTATTGATCTATTCAGGTGATTAATGTCCTCTTGGTTCAGTTTTGGATGATCATATGTATCTAGAAAACTGTCCATTTCAGTTTCGTTTTTTCTCTTTTTTTTCCCCCTGGGTGGGGGTCAGTCTGTCCAGGGGGCTATGCTGATCTGGCCCAGGGTTGTCTGTGGGAATACCCTGTGCCACTTAGCTCACCTGGTGGTCTGCGTCTTCCCAAGCAGTCTGGGAGCTGGTGTCTGGCGGTGCAGGAGCCCTCCTGGTTTCTCCATTTAACATAAAGTGGGGATGCTATGTGTGGGGTGGGGGTATGGAGGAGTTGGAGTTTTGCCTCTGCTTGGTGGTTTTTCCTGCAAAGTGTATCTCCAGCATCTCTCCAAGATTTTACTTTAGGAAGCACGCTTTCAGCTTCCTCCCTCTAGTCACCATCTTGGAATCTCAAGATTCTATTTTTCAACAGTTTGATGGTAATGTGTCTCAGATTGTATCTATGAGTTATCCTGTTTGGATTTCTTTGCCTTTCTAGGATGTATTTCTAGATTGAAAGTTTTAATGTCTTCTCTTGAAATCAGATTCTCCTCCCTCCATAACATTCATTATTTTTCTATTGTGACTTGTTTGATTAGTGACTTTTCTAAACTTTTTTTAATACATTCTCTATTCTTTGTTGTATGCAGCCATTGAAGTCTGTGTTCTATATTTTAGTGCTTAGCTTTTGTTTTTGAAGTGAGTCCCCCAGTGTCTACAGCCAAAACAAAAAAGAGAGGAAAAAAGAAAAGAAATTCTTCAAGACATTGTGGATCAATTCAGAATTAATCCATTCCTTTAACACTTAGTCAGACTTAACCAGTCACTTCCACAGAGCTCAAAAGTTAGGCATAGTTGAAAGTGTAGGGTATTTTTAGGTCTTCTCTAAGTATGCATCTAGCTGTGAGCATAGGCATGGCCTTCGCTATTCCTCAGCATATGACAGAATATTGTGTTTTCTAGTTTTTAAAATTTAACTGTTATCCCTTACCTTAGGTAGCTTAATTTGGTACTTTTTCCTTTAAGTGCTATTGACAAACGACATATGTTAAGCCACCCCAGCCTTGGGAGTTATCTGTATCTGACAAAAAAGGACTAGTCATTGCCCCAGCCCACCAAATAGCTCAAAACTCACAGTCACAATTCTTTGAGAAAAGGTCCATATAGCTCCCTCTGTACCAGGATTACAGGCTGCCATCTTCATGGTCACAGGTAATATAGGGGTGGGAGATGGTAAGTGGGAAATAAAATGTCACAGTGCAATCTTACAGTGTAGTAGCTTTTTCTTCCTAAAGATTTCTCTGGTTGCTTTCATTTCTAATTTGTGAGATCTGTGAACATTGATTTTGACCACTTATGCCATCTAATATATTGTTTTTGTGGAGAGACAAAGCCTTGGATTTCCCTACTCTACCTTTTTTGGTAACATCTCTGAGTTGCTATTTAAATAGTAGCTATAATTTTAGAATCAAATCTTAGTGTTTAGAGGGGCTTAGACGTTAACCAACCTAATTATCCTGCCCTCAGATGACATAAGAACATTCTTTACAAAAATCCCAGCTAATACTAATATCCATAATTACTAAGAGACTTCTATATGCCAGAATCTTTGCATTTGTCATTGTCATAATAATCAATAAATACCATTATCACTTTTTATGCAGCTGAGAAAATTGAGATAAGGAAAGGTTCAGTAAATTTCAGTCGATCATATATCTATCCACAAATGGCTGATCTAGAATTTGAACCCAAGTTTACTTGACTTCAGACACTGTGGTCTTTCTATTCTACCACACTACTTCTCCTTATTTATGTGCCAGTGAGCTCATTTATGCAAAAGACAGCACATTCCAACCATTATACCTCCATTGGATCCACTTTCCTTTTGAAAAATGTGGTAAGCTTGTGCTTTTGCTGCTGTCAAATGGGCAGTTTCCAATGACCAATGTCAACTGTCTCTCAAGAGTTTCTATTTTGTGAAAATAATCCAAGACGTAAGGTTCAAAAGAGACCATTTTTTCCCAAGGTACTGAACCACTTTAAATAGGCTAGGATTTTTGTTTTACAAATGTCACAACTAGATGGAAGTCAAAAAATATATCCATTTTTCTATCAGTTAGTAAACAAATAATTATTAAATAGTCTGTGTGCCTTGATGGGGTAATATAAACTGTAGAGATAAACAGGTAAGTAAAATGCATTCCCTGACCTAAAGGAATTCATAACTCAGAGGGACAAGACATAATCAAAAGAAGAATATAGCAAATACAATAGTGACATAGACAAAAGTGTAATAGGTAACTGTTGGGCAGTTTACACTAACAGCATTCAAAATGCCAGCTGGTCTTCTCTGGGCAAGTATCATACTTCCTCATTCCATTGACTAATATCTGATTTCTTAGGGACAATGAAATATGAGAATTAACACACAACATTTCTGAGTGAAGATCAGCCCAGATAAAGGCTGCTTTGCCAGCATGGGACCCAGAGTAAAGCTAATTCACAGGAGAGACACAGCAAACCTGAAATGGACACCTAATATGTGTTAGTGTCATTGCCATGACAAATATCTGAAAGAAACAATTTAAAGTAGGAAAGATTTATTTGAGCTTATAGTTTCAGAGGTTTCAGTCCATCATCAACTGGCTCTATTGCTTTTAGGCTTATGGCAAAGCAGAAACATCATGGAGGAAGGAAATGGTAGAGGAAAGATGTTCACCTCATGGTAACCAGAAAGCAAAAAGCAAAGAAGCAAAGAGCAAGAAGAGGTAGGTAACAAGACACTTCTTTCCAGGGCATGCCCCAGTGATCTATTTCCTCCAACTAGGCCCCAACTCCTACTTTCTACAACTTCCCAGTAATACCATGATATTATAAATCCACCACAGGATTAATCAATTAATTAGGTCATATCCATCAGAATCCAATAATTTCTAAAAAGCCTATGACCTGGCAACCAAGTCCCCAACACATGAGCCTTCCAGAAAATCTCAGATTCAAACCACAACATTCTGCCCCTGCCCCCCAAAGGCTCATGTCCACCTCAAAACACAAAATGCATGTAGACAGTCTCCAAGAGTCCCTAAATTCTTAATAGTTCCAGCATTGCTCAAAATTCCAAGTCTAAACTTTCCTCTGAGACCCAAGAAAAACTTTTAGCTAAGAAACCCTGTAGAATCAAAAACAATTTACATATATCCAAGATACAATGGTACAAAGCAAACACACACATTCCATAGAATGGGACCAAAGCAAGACCAAAACCCACCAGAACAAACATTAAATCTTATACCTCCGTGTCCAGCATCTGGAACACACAGTAGCATGATGTGATTTCCAAAGGGCTTAATCAGTCCCACCCCTAGGGCCTTGTCAGCTGTAGGCCACATGGCCTCTCTCTTGGGCTGGCTCTGCTCCCTGCCTGTGGCTTTCCTCAGCAGACAATCCACATTCCTGGCATCTCTGACTTCCTTAGGTTGCAACTTAGGTTCCTTCATTGAAGCTTAGGCTTATGTATCTCCTTCTCGGGGTCTGCAAGGACTGATTCTGCTCCAAATTGCCTGGCCTTGCAAGTTTTCCTTTAAAGTCTGTGTGGAAGCTTCCATGACTCTTTAACTCTGGTATTTTGCATGCCTGCAAAATCAGCAACACACGGATGATGGCAGGACCTGCTTCCAGCTCAAGCAGTATCCAGTTCCCTGTGAACCAGGGCTGCAGCAACCTCTGAGTACCTGGGTAGCTGAACCTGGAGAAATACTTCCCCAAGTGGCCCTGTACAAGTAGGGTGCCCTAGCAGCAGCAGTGCTCTATTTTCAAGGGAAGGTCTTTCAAATGAGTTTACACTTTTATACCCTTGACCCTATAATGCATGGAGCTTGCTGACTCCTGAGGTGTCCTCAAGGCATCTTTCCTATTGTCCCAATGCAAAGTACTTGCCTTCTTTTTTGATGGTGCTAAATCTCTTTAACAATCACACTTTCCTTAGCCCCAATTATCACCACACTTCTAGCAAAAAGTAGCCTGCAAAACTCATGCCACAGCCTGAATGCTGGGTTTCCTTGATTTCCTCTACCAGATTAATTAGCTCAGCCTCCCATAAAGCCTCAGAGCGTGGACAAAATGTAGACAAGTTCTTTGCCAAAATAGAACATTCATGGCCTCTAGTCCAATTTCCAACAGAATCCTTATTCCCAACTGAAACCTCATGAGCACAGCCTTTACTGTCTGCATTCCTATAGGCATTTTGGTTTTCTATGCTCCCTCCCACCAGAATTGCCTACTAAGCTTTGTTTATAGCATTCTAAGCTTTTTCTAGTTGGCTTCTCGAAACCTTTCCAAACTCCTTCCACAAACCAGTCCTAAAGGCTTCTGATCCACATGGTCATATTTTGTCACAGCAATCACCCCACTTCTCAGTACCAATTTTCTATGTTAAACTTTCTTCATTGTGATAAAGTACCTGACATCTACAAGGTAAGGGAGAAAAGATTTAACTTGGCTTACAGTTTCAAAGGTTTCAGTCCATGGTTGCTTGGCTCTGTGTTCCTAGGCCTGTGGTAAAGCAGAGCAGCATGGCATTGTGGGCACAGTAAAGCAAAGATGCTCACCTCATGGTGACTGGGAAGCAGAGAGAGACACGAATGAGCTGGGAACAAGGTATATCTTTCTAGGGAATCTCCAGTGACCTACATCCTCCAACCAGGCCCCACCTCACAAAAATGCCATCATATTATGAATTCATAAGGGGATTCATCCACTAATTAAGTCACAGCCCTCATGATGGAGACATCTCTCCAGATATAGACTAAGTCTCCCACACATGAGCCTTTTAGGGGGGACACTTCAAACCAAATCATGAAATAGTTTAAATGAAATAAACTTAAGTAGCTGAGATTTTGAAATCATTTTTTTTACTTTAGTATAACCTGGTATATCCTGACTAAAACAGTTGTTAAGAAAAAATTGATTTGGGGGTGCTATACATATTGGAGAAATAGAGGATGTGACATATTGAGTTGGTTGTTGAAAGCTGAGTAAGATTAAGTGAGGAAATGGTTTCAAAGCAGAGGTTAGGTATGAGCAAAGAGCTGGTAGTATAGAAATATATACAGTTGGCCTTCCATATCTATGGGTTCTGTATCCATGGATTCAGGAAATATTCAGGAAAAAAATTACATCTGTACTGAATACATTCAGACTTATTTTTCTTGTTGTTATTCCCTAACTAATGTAGTATAACAACTATTTACATAGGATTTACATTGTATTAGGTATTACAAGTAACCTAGAGATTATTTATAGAAGAGGATATGCATAGGTAATGCACAAATTCTACATCATTTTTATATATGAAACTTCAGAATCTGAAGATTTTAGTACTGCAAGGAGTCCTGGAACCAATGTCCCATGAATATTGAGGGACAACTGTATACTATATAGACGGTTTCCCACCACACTATCGTAAAAAGAACACCAGGATCACATACTAATGACCCACTCACCATGTCAAGGAATATGTTTATCCTGTTGCTATTGAGAAGCCATAAAAAGGTTTTAGTGTTCCAAGTTTGAAGCCTTGGTTTTCTTTCAATGCCCCTGATAAGACACTTGGAATGCTCTACACAAGGATTGACGTGGAAAGAGGTAACTCTGTGGGGTCTCAAGACTAGACTTGAAACAAGAAAGAGAGCAATGGAGAAGGCCAACACTGATGCTTGAATGCTTTGGTCTGCAGCCAAAATTGAATTGAAGACAACTGAAAGTAGAAAAGAAACATCTGAAGGGGCCTTTTGTTCCTGAAAGTGTAGAACCCCCTAAATTGAAAAGAGGCTAAATAATATGCCTACAGAGTAATGGGTTGAAATGTAGCCCAAACAGACCTGTAGACTTGATTCAGCTCAAGAGAACACTAGAAAGGAGGAATAGTAAGTGGTCAGAACTGAGCTATTTTCAGAGAAAAGAGCCTCAGGGCAAATAGTGAGCTTTCAAAACACTCCAGTCTCTGTTCTGAAGGCAGAACAGGTGAAGAAAATAAAAACCAGGCAGTGCAGGAAGAAGGCAGAGTAACTGACAGGCACACTAAAAGAAGCTTGTTCTGAGAGCCAGGATTTAGCCTTAGTAATAGTTCTTTCTTTTCTTGTTCTATTTTAGTTCTTGATTAAAGACTCAATCTAAAATAGTCCTTAAATCTGTCTGCTTCTCACCAAGTTTTATCCACTGAATTGAGACAGCTTGTTGGTTTTTCTTGACATATTAAACAATGATTATGTATAAAAAGCTATTTGAGATTTTTTAAATTATCCATCATATGAAGGACCTAATATCTTAGTGAGACAAAGATACTACAAACCATCTTAGGAGGAACATAGTATAGGTTGCAAATGTAATAGTAGGACAAGAATTCCACATAGCTGTTAAAGGTCAACCTAGACTACTTAATGAAGTTCAGTCACAGAGGAGTTACTATTTTTCCTAGAGAATTTTTTCCTCTTTAAAGCAATACTAACCATGCATCAAGTTTGCATCCAGTCTCTTCACAGTCTTTTCAACATCTTACTGGCTGTGTTTTGGCCTTTCCGAAACAATTAAGTGTCCTCTTGTGAAATTTCAACACTACTAATTGACATTTAAAAGAGAGTTTTACAATACAGTTTTGGAGGCTTAATCTTGGGGTTAGAAATCATTCAGCATAGGCTCTTCAGAATCAAGGCAAACTCTGAAAAAAAACATGGTATCCTACAAGATAATACACTACCTCATTTTCCTCTCCATATCTATCTACTCTCTTCTTTTTAAAATTGTATTGTAACAAGAACACATCTCACGAGATCTACCCTCAACAGATTTTTAAGTATATAAAATACAGGCATAATGTTATGTATCAAGTCTCTAAAATTTATTCATCTTGCATAAATGAAATTTACACCTATCAATTAGCAACTTCCCATTGTCCCTTTCCCTTCAACCCTGGTAACCACCAATCTATTCTCTGCTTCTTATGAGTTTGACAATTTTAGATGCCTCATACAACTGGAATCATGCATTAATTATCTTTTCATGAATGGCTTATTTCACCAAGCATAATGTACTTAAGCTTTATCCCTGTTGTTGTCATACATTCAGGATTTTTTTTCAAGGCTGAATAATAGCTCACTGAATGTATATACCACATTTTTTATCCAATCTATTATTCATCAATGGACATTTAGGTGGCTTCCATGTTTGGCTACTATAAATGCTACTGCAATGAACATAGGAGATAGAAGTGCTAATATCACTTTAAGATCCCAATTTTGATTCAGTTGGTTAAATATTCAAGAGTGAGATGGCTAGATTGTATATTTTATTTTCTAATATTTTGAAGAATTTCTATGCCATTTTTCATAGAGATTGCACCATTTTTTATTCCCACCAACAGTGTACAAGGGTTCCAATTTCTTCACAGCCTTACTAGCATGAGTTGTTTGGTTTTTTTTCCAATAACAGCATTCTAACAGCTGTGAGGTGATATATCATTGTGATTTTGACTTGCGCTTCCCTGATGATTGGTGACTTTGAGCAACTTTTCACATACCTTTAGCCCTCTGCATGTCTTCTTTGGAAAAATGTTAATTCAAGTCCTTCATCCATTTTTTAATTGAGTTATTAGTTATCTACAGCTTGTTTGGTCTTTCTATTGAATTGTAGAAATTCCTTACATATTTTGTAAATCAAAATTGCTCCTGTTTGAAGACAACATCATCTTTTATATAGAAAACTCTAGTAACCATAAAAAAATCTATTCAAATATCTTCCAGATGCATCAATATATTGTCATATTCTGATTATTTCTCTTCTGGTCAATATAAGCTGTTTTCAAAAATTATTTACATTTTTAAACCTCTGTGAGGTACATACCTTTACATGTACGATTATTTGTCATGTCCATTTTATATATGTCTTAAATTAATATGTAACATAAAAAAATCTATTCGAGTAGATTAGTTCTAACTAATAAGAGTAAAGTTTCAGGATACAAGATCAACATATAAAATCAGTTGTATTTCCATATACCAGTAACAAATTATCAGAAAAGAAAATTAGAAAAACAGTCTCATATCTAATAGCATTAAAAACAAAATACTTTTAGGGCAGACATGATGGCCTGGGTGTTTCTGCAAGAGATTAGCATTTGGGCATTTTTTAATTCATCGAGGGCATGGAGAGAACAGAAGGCAGAGAAAGGAATAATTGACCCCTCTCTTCTTCCTCACCGAATAAGCTGGGATATTTTATCTCATCTTCTGCCCTCACATGTGGATTTTATCATTTGGCTCCTCTGGTTCTCAGGCTTTCAGCCTAGGAATGAATTACATCATTGGCTTTCCTGAATCTGTAGCTTGCAGATGGCAGATCCTGAAACTTCTCAGCCTTCATAATCAGATTAAGCCAATTCTTCTAAATAAATCAGTAAATCCTATTAGTTCCTTTTCTCTAGAAAACACTGACTAATATACACCTTTTGTCAGATATTTACAGTTTCTTCTTTCTGAGTCAACACAAAATCATAACGTTTGCTAATTTAGATGTTTTGTGCTCTTTTGTAACTGGTTACAGTGTCTAAATCAACACTGATGAGAAATATATTTATATATTGTTACATACAGAAAGAGAGAAATGAAACAGAGAGAAACATTTCAAGAAATAAATATGAAGGCTACTGAATATGCTTACATCATTCAAAAACTAGTAACTTGATAACTTTGACTTTAAATTTCAACCTGAAACTTGATAAATTTATTACATTGTTTAATGATTTTAAAGATAAGTGCTTACTTTGAAAATAAAGTAGTTCTTTGTCCGTATTTTATTGATTTATTTTAAATCTCACTTTAAATTAGAATTTCAAATAACATTAAAGGAAATCATGAAATTTTTATACTTGTTAAAAAGGAAATGAGTTGAAAAAGATTAAGAAATACCACTCTATGTCACTTCTCTAAATTTGTATTTCTGATAATAAGGCAAGACAAAAAATATTTCTTATGCCCCTTCAGCTTGATTCAAATGTGGGCCCCTAAAGTGCCTGCCAATAAACTCAAAAAAGCATTTATCCCTATGAGAACATGCCACCTACCATTTTTCAATCAGCAGAACTTCTGTCAGAACCAATCAAGTGCTGATATCGCCCTAAGAGATTTCTACTTTTTTAACTCAACATGTAAGCAGGCAGACTGATTCTGGTGTCTCATCCATTTTAGAATCTTCTTATAAGAGCAATACCAGAGGCTTTGTAAGTCAGTTTAATGACTCACCGTCAGTCATACAGCTGCTCTGAGCACATTTCCCTCTTCTACTCATAAAAACAAACATAGAATGATTGCGTAACTTAGTGCCTGTTTTGCTTCTGTCTCTGCTACTATACTAGGAGGTAGTTGTCTTCCTTCATATATGCTTCTAATTCTCCATTGAGGAAACAGTTTTAACTCTTCTTGGAGAAAGCCTAAGATGTAGCTACTGTCTTTTTATGCACAGCCTTCCCACTGTGACATTCTAATGTAAAGAAGAGAAGAATTTACATAATTTAAAAATATGTACTATGTGGCCAAACAAAAACCACAGAGGTCAATTGCTTATATTGTAAGGATAAATTAACCCAGTCACATCTAGTGTCTTGAACTATTTTTCCCATGAGTTAGCTTTGGTGGAGACGTTTTCCCTGATGTTTTCTTTTTCATTATTAATGTTGGAGGCCTTATAAGAGAAATATAAGGTATGTTAGGAAAGTGAAGTGACTCACATTTCCCAAAAACCTGAGCAGTTAATAGAGGCCTCTGAAGATGATGCCAGGTTCTGAGATCCATTGGTTGTGAGAAATAAGAAATCACACAAAGAGCCCTGAGAATTGGGTTCAATGTGAAGATAAACAGGCTGGATCAGGAAAAACATTGGGAGCCAAAGAAAATCTGGGGAATGGTTGTTAATGAATGGGAATGTAATGAATGGGAAGTTTCTCCTAAATGGAACTTCAGGACACAGTTATAGAAAAATGGCAGAGAAGGCAGCTCTAAGTTCTCATTTCCTCCAAAATAATATAAAAATAAGCAGAAACTGTCAAAACCATCTGTCTGAGAGTTTTGGAAAACAACCAAAGATTTACAGAAATCAAGAAAAAAAGCAACTTCAAACGGTAGGAAATCTTTGTGACAATTTTACCTGACCTTATCTCAACCCTTGTCTGACACAAGAATCTTAGCCCATAATCACAGCATGGAACAACCACTATTTGGAAATAATTGTTTATATTCATTCAACCTGTCTGGGACAGGCTAAGGATGCAGTCACTTAATCTCTATTTTGTCTAACATAGAGTAAGCCTGCAAAAGCAGGAGGCATTACTCAAAAACATTGGAAACCCATTAACATTGAAACATACAGCAGACTGCCTAAGGTGTGTGGTGAAAATTGGGAAGAACTTCTTTAGAAAATTAGTAGATTAAGCAACACACATGCCCAGGACAAAATGCATAACCAGAAAAAAATCTGAGAAGACCCTAAGTTTTTACTTTGGGCTGAACTCTAGGCACACTGTAAGCAAGGTTGAGTGTAGGAGATCCCTGAAATAGAGCCAATGTGCAAAGGCTAAGAGAGATCTTTGTCATTTGTGTATGTGGTTGTTTTGCTTTGGTTTTGCATGTTTGTTTGCTTTTAACTTTTGTCATTAAAGAAATCTCTGCCAATTTCAACATAGTAGTGGAAGTACTAGCAAGGGCAATCAAACAACAAAAAAGAAACAAAAGATATCCAAATCAGAAAGAAAGAAGTAAATTTATCCCTGTTTGCAGATGACATGATCTTATCCTGTGCTCATGGATTAGAAAAGTTAACTGTTAAAAAAGTCCATACATTCAAAGTGATCTGCAGTATAATTTCTACCAAAATTCCAATGAGGGCTACAAGCATGGCTCTAATGGCCCTGAGTTCAAACTCCAGTACTGCCAAAAAATTCCAATGATATTTTTCACAGAAATACAAAAAAATCTATTCTAAAATTTGTACATAACCACAAAAGATATCAAATAGCCAAAATAATTTCAAGAAAGGAAAACAAATCATACTTTCTGATTTCAAGTTATATTATAAAGCTATAATAATCAAAACAATATGGTACTGACACAAAAACAGACACATAGATAAATGGAACAGGATAGAAAATACAGAAATAAAGTCAAGCATATATGATCAACTAATTTTTGACAAGGACACCAAGAAGACCAAATGGGGAAAAGAGAGTCTTTCCGATAAGTGGTGCTAGGAAAAGTAGATATACACATGCAAAAGAAGTTTTATTCTTATCTTACACCATACAAAAACAAATAATTCAAAACATATTAAAAACCTAAACAAGCTGGGTACCAGTGACTCAGGGTGACTGAGATCAGGAGGATATCAGTTCTAGGCCAACCAGGGCAAAATGTTAGTGATAACCCATCTCAACCAACAGTTAGGTACAGTGGTACACATCTGTCATCCCAAGCTATGTAGGAGGCTGATATCTGGAGAATGGTGGTTCTTTCTTCCCACTCCTCTCCCTTCCCCACACCACACCTATTCCCTATATTATGTAATTTCCTACCTTATTACCTATTGACCAGTGTTAAGCACCCAGATGATGCTCCCAGAAACCAGAGTTTTAGTCCCATATAACCTTAGTGGGGAGACAGGTAAGAGTTCCAATTGTTTCTTACTCATTCAAATACTTGATTTATTGCTGAATTGTAAATCTTGTTACTGAAGTAGGTTCTCCACTTATGAAAGTAAAAGAGAAACTTAGCCCAACAGATGCATGAATCACAGTGTAGAAATTGAAACCAAGTAAAAATGTTAGAAATGAAAACCTCATGTCTATACTCCCAAAAGTAATCTACATGTTTAATGCAATTCCCATCAAAATTCCAATGACATTCATCAAAGAGATTGAAAAATCTACTGTTAAATTTATATGGAAACACAAGAGGCCACGAATAGCCAAGGCAATACTCAGTCAAAAGAACAATGCAGGAGGTATCACAATACCTGACTTCAAACTATATTACAAAGCAATAATAATAAAAACAGCATGGTACTGGCACAAAAACAGACATGAAGACCAGTGGAACAGAATAGAGGATCCAGATATGAAGCCACACAACTATAAGCAACTTATCTTTGACAAAGGAGCTAAAAATATACGATGGAGAAATAGCAGCCTCTTCAACAAAAACTGCTGGGAAAACTGGTTAGCAGTCTGCAAAAAACTGAAACTAGATCCATGTATATCACCCTATACCAAGATTAACTCAAAATGGATCAAGGATCTTAATATCAGACCCCAAACTCTTAAGTTGATACAAGAAAGAGTAGGAAATACTCTGGAGTTAGTAGGTATAGGTAAGAACTTTCTCAATGAAACCCCAGCAGCACAGCAACTAAGAGATAGCATAGATAAATGGGACCTCATAAAACTAAAAAGCTTCTGTTCATCAAAAGAAATGGTCTCTAAACTGAAGAGAACACCCACAGAGTGGGAGAAAATATTTGCCAATTATACATCAGACAAAGGACTGATAACCAGAATATACAGGGAACTTAAAAAACTAAATTCTCCCAAAACTAATGAACCAATAAAGAAATGGGCATGTGAACTAAACAGAACTTTCTCAAAAGAAGAAATTCAAATGGCCAGAAAACACATGAAAAAATGCTCACCATCTCTAGCAATAAAGGAAATGCAAATTAAAACCACACTAAGATTCCACCTCACCCCTGTTAGAATAGCCATCATCAGCAACACCACCAACAACAGGTGTTGGCGAGGATGCGGGGAAAAAGGAACCCTCTTACACTGTTGGTGGGAATGTAGACTAGTACAACCACTCTGGAAAAAAATTTGGAGGCTACTTAAAAAGCTGGACATCGATCTACCATTTGATCCAGAAATACCACTCTTGGGGATATACCCAAAAGACTGTTACTCCAGAGGCACCTGCACATCCATGTTTATTGCGGCACTATTCACAATAGCCAAGTTATGGAAACAGCCAAGATGCCCCAGCACTGACGAATGGATTAAGAAAATGTGGTATCTATACACAATGGAATTTTATGCAGCCATGAAGAAGAACGAAATGTTATCATTCGCTGGTAAATGGATGGAATTGGAGAACATCATTCTGAGTGAGGTTAGCCTGGCTCAAAAGACCAAAAATCGTATGTTCTCCCTCATATGTGGACATTAGATCAAGGGCAAACACAACAAGGGGATTGGACTATGAGCACATGATAAAAGCGAGAGCACACAAGGGAGGGGTGAGGATAGGTAAGACACCTAAAAAACTAGCTAGCATTTGTTGCCCTTAATGCAGAGAAACTAAAGCAGATACCTTAAAGCAACTGAGGCCAATAGGAAAAGGGGACCAGGAACTAGAGAAAAGGTTAGATTAAAAAGAATTAACCTAGAAGGTAACACCCATGCACAGGAAATCAATGTGAGTCAATGCCCTGTATAGCTATCCTTATCTCAACCAGCAAAACCCCTTGTTCCTTCCTATTATTGCTTATACTCTCTCTACAACAAAATTAGAGATAAGGGCAAAATAGTTTCTGCTGGGTATTGAGGGGGGGAGCGGGAGAGGGTGGAGTGGGTGGTAAGGGAGGGGGTGGGGGCAGGGGGGAGAAATAAACCAAGCCTTGTATGCACATATGAATAATAAAAGAAAAATGAAAAAAAAAAATGAAAACCTCAATAAATAGAATAAAAGCCATGGTGGATAGCATTAGCAGCAGACAAGATCAAACAGAAAAAAAGAATATTAGAGATGGAGGACAACATCAAAGAGATCTTGTACACAGACCATCACAAAGAAAAAAATGAAAACATATTATTGCAGCATACAAGAACACTGGGATGATCAAAAGACCAAACCTAAGAATTCTCAGAGTAGAAGAAGGAGCTAAAATACAAAGGCATGGAAAACCTTCAATGAAATCATAGCAGAAAATTTCCCAAGTCTATATAACTATGTAGATACTCTTGTACAGGAGGCATTTCAAATTCCAAATAGAACATGATTATAAAAGAAAAACCCAAGGTCATAGCATAATTAAAATGCCAAAACTAGACAGCAAAGAAAGGATACCGAAAGCTGCAAGAGAAAAATGCCAGCTTATGTACAAAAGTTAATAAATAAAAATCACCTCAGACTTCTCAGCACAAACCCTAAAAGTTAAGAAAGCATAGAGAAATATAACTCAAGCTCTGAGAGAGAATAACTGCCAACTAAGAATACTATATCCAGCAAAGCTGTCCCTCAATCTCAATGAAATTGAGAAATAAGGACCTCCTGCAATAAGAATAAGCTAAAGCAGTTCATGTCCACCAAGCCAATATTACAAAAGATACTCAAGGGAATAATTCACACTTGAAGAGGAAGAAAAACAATCACAAACATGAGAGGCTGGGAAAGACTAAAACTCAAAAAGGGGAATTGAAGAACTCATGAGAGCTAGGAAAGTATTAAGCAGGTTCAACTCAGTAAACCAGCAAAACACAAAGATGAACAATGGCAAAAGCGAAGAGCCATCAACACTAAACCCAACAAGAAAAAAAAAAGGAAGCATGGGAATGAGGAAATAATCCTCAATTATAAATCTAAATGTATACGGACTTAACTCTCCCATAATAAAAAAAAAAAACAGATTGTCTGATTGGGTCACAAAGCAAGCTCCAACAGTCTGTTGTCTACAAGAAACACACCTCACAACCAAAGACACACAAACCAAATGTAAAAGGTTGGAAAAAGATACACCAGGCATGCAAATATCAAAACCAAGCAGGATTAGCTATTCTCATATCAGACAAGGCATATTTTAAGCAAAAATCAGTCAGAAGAGAAGGTTACTACATACTAATAAAGGGAACAGTCCAGCAAGAAGATGTAACAATTCTAAATATATTTGTACTGAACATTGGTGCCCCCCAAGTTCATAAAACAAACACTTCTGACCATAATGGAACAGTTAAGTCCAGATACAATAATAGTGAGAGATCTCAACACCCCACCCTCATCAATAGAACATCCAGAAAAAAACATTAACAAAGATATCCTAGAACTAAACAATACTTAACAGAAATTTATAGAGTATTCTGTCCTTTAGCAACAGATTACATATTTTTTAGCTCATTGAACTATCTCCAAAATAGATTACATCCTAGGTCATAAAGTAAATCTCAACATATACAAAAAAAAAGTCCCCTGTATCCTAAACCACCATAATGGAATAAAATTAGAAATAAATGGCAAGGAAAACTACAAAAACCATTCAAAACCATGGAGATGAAATAATACACTTTTGAATAATCAATAGACCATTGAAGAAACTAGGAAAGAAATTAAGAAATTCCTAGATTCAAATGAAAATGATAACACAACTTACCAGAACCTGTGAGACACAGCAAAGGCAGTCTTACAAGGGAAGTTCATAACCATGAATGCCCACATCAAAAAATTAGAGAAATTTCAAGTAAACAATCTGATGATGTACCTCAAAGTTCTAGATAAACAAGAATAAACCAGTCCCAAAAGTAGTAGACAGAAAGAAATTATAAAAATTAGGGCATAAATCAAAGAATTAGAAACCAAAAGAATGATACAATGAATCAATAAAACAAAAAGTTGGTTCATTGAAAAAAACACGATTAACAAACCTTAAGCCAAATTAACAAAAGGAAGAAAGAAGAGGCTCAAATTAATAAAATCAGAGGTGAAAAAGGAGACATTACAACAGACACCAATGTAATTAAGAAGATCATACAGGAATATTTTGAAAACCTATACTTCAGCAAATTGGAAAATCAAGAATAAAATTCTTGACACATATGACCCAACAAAAATTGAACCAAGTGGACATTAATAGCTTAAGCAGATCTATAACAAATGAGACTGAGACAATTAT
Source organism: Castor canadensis (assembly GCF_047511655.1). Lineage (NCBI taxonomy): Eukaryota > Metazoa > Chordata > Mammalia > Rodentia > Castoridae > Castor > Castor canadensis. The sequence goes on along the minus strand of NC_133405.1, from coordinate 122,186,937 downwards.
AAAGAAATAGCAAAGAAAAGGCCAGATGGATTCACTGCTAAATTCTACCAGACCTTTAAAGAAGAACTAACACCAATGCTCCTCCAAGTATCCCATAAAAAAGGAATACTACCTCACTCTATGAAGCCAGTATTGCCCGGATACTAAAGCCAGATAAGACACAACAAAAAAAGAGAAAGTCATAGGCCAATATCCCTGATGAATATAGATGCAAAAATCCTCAATAAAATACTTGCTAACAGAGTCTAACAACACATTAAAAAGATCATACATCATGATGAAGTAGGTCATCCCAGGGATGCAAAGATGGTATAACATATGCAAATCAATAAACATAATATAACACATAAACAGAACCAAGAACAAAAACCACATCTTCTCAACAAATGCAGAAAAAGCCCTCAACAAAATTCAATATCCTATCATGATAAAAGCTCTGAGGAACTAGGAATAAAAGGAACATTACTCAACAATATAAAGGCTATATTTGAAAACCTATAGCCAACATCATACTAAATGGGGAGAAACTGAAACCATTTCCTCTACAATCAGTAATGAGACAAGGGTGTCTACTCTCCCCAGTCTTACTCAATATAGTACTGGAATTCCTAGCCAGAGCAATGAGATGGGAAAAAGAAATAAAAGGGATTCAAACAGGAAAGGAAGAAGTCAAATTATCTGTGTTTGCAGATGATATGAGTTTATACCTGAAAGACCCTAAAAACTCTTACATCTCATAAACACATTCAGCAAAGTAGCAGGATACAAAATCAATATACAAAAATCAGTAGCCCTTCTATACACAAACAATGAACAGTCTGAAAAAGAAATCAGGAAAATAATATCATTCACAATTGCATCAAAAAATTTAAATTCCTAGGAATAAATTTAATGAAAGAAGTGAAAGACCTATACAACATAAACTACAAATCACTGAAGAAAAAAGAATTTGGACATTAGATGACAGAAAGACATCCCATGCTCATGATCAGCAGAATCAATAATGTGAAAGAGGCTATCCTACTGAAAGTAATCTATGTTCAATGCAAAATTCCAATGGCATTCTTCACAAACAAAGCAAAATCAATCTTAAAATTCATATGGAAGCACAAAGCAATCCAAGGCATAAAGAGCAACACTGGAGGTATCGCAATACCAGACTTCAAACTATACTACAGGGCCACAGTATTAAAAACAGCATGGTACCGGCACAAAAATAGACATGAAGACCAATAGAACAGAATAGAAGGCTCAGACACAACCCACACAGGAATGGTCATTTGATTTTTGACCAAGGAGACCAAAACATGTGTTTGAGAAAAGATAGCCCTTTCAACAAATGATGCTAGGAAAACTGGATATCCACCTGTAGAAGACTGAGACCCTATCTCAAAGAACAAGCCAGTTGTGGCAGAGCAAGCCTGTAATCCCAGCTACATGGGAGGCAGAGGCAAGAGGATCACAACCTAAGGTCAGCCCTGGGCAAAACCACAAGACCTTATCTGAAAAATAATTCAAAGGAAAAGGGCTGGGGGTGTGGCTTAAGTAAGTTTTAATAAACAGCAGTATATTAAAAGGTTATGCTAGGAATATTTCTGTATAACTATCCTTAACTAGCAAAAATGCTTTGTCTTTCTTATTATTGCTTATGTCTTCTCTTCAACAAAATTAGAGAGAAGGGCAGAACAGGTTCTGCCTGGAAGTGAGGGGGAGAGAGTGTGGGGGAGGGGAGCAGGGGGGAGAAATGACCCAAACAATGTATGCACATGTGAATAAATGAATAATAAATTTTTAAAAGGTTATGATTTGTAAAAGTTAGAGGTAGATACATATCTATCATGCTTCTCTCTATTTTTCTGTTTGAAATATTGTTTAATTTTAAAGGGGGAAAAAGATTTATTAGAAAGAAAATTTTATACCTTCCTCATATGAACCTTACCAGTGCTCACAAATATTTCTGTAATACTGCTCCTTAAAAACTCACCAGAGGCCTACATGTCCTGCAAAGTAGACTTTTTAAAAAGACCTTTATCTTAGAAATAAGTGACATGCTCTAGAAAAACCCCGAGGCCTCAGATGTCATTTCCAAACTAAAATGTACGAGATACAGAAGACACCTAAACTTGTTTTCCCTTTGTATTTCCAAAGAGCTGTCATGCCCTTTTAATACAATGCCTTCTTTATACCCCAAAGTATTCCTGCTGCTTAACATCTATCTGTGGAACCCCCATGGTGCTGTGAAGTATGGTAAATAAAATATACTCCCCTTGGAGGAAAAATGTTTGTCCATAGGAAGTAATTTACCTCTTGGACCAAATCACACCATTTCACTCTCCGAAGACTGTATGTTTTGTACTGCCAAAATGTAGGACTGCATGTGGGGAAGGTGGAAAGAAAATTTGCCAAGTTGATGAAGCAGGAAGCATGGGATAATAGGCAAAGCACACAGTCTGGAGGCAGCTCCACTTCATATTAGCTACAAAGCCATAATGAGCTGTTTTAACATTGCTGCATTTCAGAAAAGGTATAGTTGATTTATATCAGTGGTCTTCAATCCTGGCTCTGTCTTGGAATTCCCGAAAAGCCTTTGCCCTACCCTTGAAAAAACTCTCTGGGGTATATCTCAAGCAAGAACTATTCTTAATGCTACCCTACCAATTCTTATGTGTTACTAGGATTTTGACCCATTTGTTTAGTTCTCAAAGGTCTCCCCCAGCTTCTTCTACCTGAATATATCTGCAGGGATCTGTGATAGCTAAAATTGTTGCCTTCCTAGCATGCTTTCCCTATACCTTCTTCTAGTAATAACTACCTGTTGGAGAGCATGTTTCATATGGTTCTGTGAAGCTAATGCCTCCTTCATCATATACTGAGCATTTTCTCATTAGTGTTATGTTAAATATATGCCATTAAACACAATCAAGCAATGGTTTTAACTATGCCCAATAAACACTCAAAAGTCTTAAGAGTCCAAAGATGGAAGGGCCCAAATAAAACACCCTGAAATTGATATTTTATTTGAATTCAACAAGAGATTTATAGAGATATATATTCAGTGATCCAATTCCTAAGATTCTACAAAGCTTTATAGTAGTGGCCCACTCTAGTAAACCTGAAAACTTCCTTGTGTTAAAGAACATTTATTTACATAGTGTGCATTCAAATCTAGGAAACTTGAGTTCAGTGCCTACACTCTTAACTGTAAGTCCATATCATCCCAGAATAAATAGTGAGGCATTTATTTGTCTTACAAATTAATATTGGGTGAATAACCTTTTCAGAATTGTCACTGGTGAAATCTTTCCACTCACTACTCAGAATCTCTCACAGATGTTCCCTATATTAACAGAGCAGCAGCTGCTGCCTGGTCAGTGAGAGCCCAAGGAATCTGTGGCAAATATCATTCAGATAAGCAAATAACATTCCAAAAATCCCAGAACAATCTATGTACATGATTGTTCCCCTGTCACTTTCTTTTCAGGAACTTGTCTTCCTTTTGATGTTTTTATCACCAGGGATAAAGATTTTGAAAGGATCCATAAATTGCAAGAGAAAGCAGTAATTGCTTTCTGAGTTGAGTGTAACATGCAAAGCCAGTGTGAAGCACTGAATAGTCCAGCTGTTGATGATGCTTTCTATCATGAGTTCACATTTAACACAGAGCAGAAGGACACCCTCTCAGCTATGCCTGCAAGTGAAGTACAATATATATGAATCTTGAGATTGAGCTCCATTCTGCCGAAAATGAGGTTAGAAAACAATCTAAGAGAAGGTTATGTTTTCCCAAAAAAATAAAAGTTGAATTTTGGCACCAAAAAAGGAATTGTCACTAATGATACAAAACAATTTAGCTGTACTCCTGAATTTAGTGCATTACATTTCAAATTATTGTCTTTAAGAAAAAAAGTATTTTGCCATTTGGAAATCTCTAACTTTTATGAGTAGGAAAAACTCATATTTAATTGCTTTAAGTTAATTGTTCTCAGGCCACTTTTGTCTTAAAGGCCTAATGTATCTGCCACCAATTGATACATTGCATGATTGTGACTCAATTTCTATCTTTACCTCTGAACACTTTGATAAACAATTGAGACAAGGAAAAAGAACTATACTAGATGCTATATTTAGCTTCAAAACTATAATGCTCCTGAGCTGGGTGTGGTGGGCTCATGTCTGTAATCCTAGCTAGTTGGGAGGTGGAGATAAGGAGGATCCCAGTTCAGGTCCAGCACAGTAAAAAAAGTTAGCAAGACCACCATCTCAGCAAAAAAGCTGGATGTGGGGGTGTACACCTGTCATCCCAGCTAGATTTGAGGCATAATAGGAGGATCATAGTCCAGGATGGTCCAGGCATAAACATGAGAACCTATTTGAAAAATAACTAAAACAAAAGGACTGGTGGCATGACTCAAGTATAACAGTGTCTGCCTAACAAGCTCAAGGACCTGATTTCAACCCCAAATAGTGCCCCCCAAAAGAAAGAACCATAATGTTCCTAGGATGCTTTAAAAAATACACTGTAGCCAAATTTTTATTTAAAATTGAAAGTTATCTGAAAGGTACATAGAACTGTGTGTAACCAGACTTATTTTTAATTGACTACTCACAGCAAAGGAGACAAGGGAACTGTTACTTCAGAATTGGTCTATAATAGACCACTCTAGATATTTTTCACATTTCTTTCCCCTTCAGTTTCAACGTCATGCAATGCCTTCCATACAAGTATTAAAACTTCAGGTGAGCAAAGAGAACATTAGAGAAATACTGGATAGACACCCATAAAGGAGTTAAGGCAAAATTATCCCAAAAAGACCAGCAGAAGAGTGGGAAGATAAAGAAAAAAGGAGGCCAGATCACTTGGTCCCAATGGTGACAAAGGAAAATGTTGGCTGTCCTGAGTGTCTCCCTCATTAATATTCCCCTCCCTCTATTAAGTCACTCTTTCTAAAATTCTCCTCTAACATTCTAGCCAAGTTCAACGTGACTAATAGTTTTCATTTCCTGCCAAATGCTAGGAAAATAGGGAGCCTCCGTAAGACAATCAACAGATCTCTTAATCTTGCCATAATTAGTAAAAAAAGAGTATAGTGAGGCTTTTCCAGTTTGAAAACAATCTTACAAAACAAAGCTTTTTTGCTCCTTTAGAAAAAGTATACTCAGAGCTATAAATAAACAATAGTTTCAACATTGAAATAGAGGCGATGGCATAAACTAAATCAAACTTATAATTAAACTTAAAAATTAAAAGTGCTCTTTTTTTGAAGATTCAAATCAACACAGTTTTTTTTATCTGCTTGAATGATAACCTCCCCTAGCGATTACCAGACATATAAAATGCGTTCATAAATCCCATTCCTAACTGCTATATCACAACAAGCATAAAAATGCTAGGGTATATCCTAAAGGAATCAAAGGCAGCATACAATAACAATACCTGCAGTATTGTTTACTGTGACACTATTCACAATAGCCAAATCATGGAATCAGTCTAGGTGCTCATCAACACATGAATGGACAAAGAAAATGTGATACAGATAGATAGATAGACAAATAATGGAGTACTACTCAGCTATAAAGAACAAAATTATGGCATTTGTAGGAAAATGGATGGAACTGGAGATCATCAGGTTAAGAGAAATAAACCAGAGTTAGAAAGACAAATGTTGCATGTTTTCTCTTATACGCAGAATTTAGATTGTTTTTTAAAAAAATATGAAAGTAGAAAGGAGCTATTTGGGAGGGTTGTGGACCAGTGGGAGGGGAGAGGGGGAACAAGAGAGGGTGATAAATGGTGGATATGATCAAAGTACATTGTATACATGTATGAAAATATCAAAATAAAGCTCATTATTTTGTACAATTAACATGTTAATAAAAAAACAAAGTCAAGCAGAGCTTGCACCGAAACCCATGCTTTACTTTTCAGACCTTATCAGTTGAATGTGTTATATTTGAAATTTACATTTCTATTACATATTTTGTTTACTATCAAGCTCATTTTTGCAAAGTGGCAAGTAGATTATCATCTTTGACACATTTTGGTGATCAAATTTAGGACTTTTACCTCATTCTAATCAGTGGTGTCTTTTGGTATGAGTGTCTCCGTGATTAGGAACCTGGCTCATCGGAGCTTAGAAAGGTGGCAGCCTTCAATGTACCATGGTACCTACCCAGAAAAGCAATGGACAGAAATGTCCCTCCAGCCAAACATCTGAAAGGAATTGGAAAGCTTTTCATAGTCTAAGCATTTAACCTAGGAAAATAAGAAAGGTTTAGCTTTTGTCCAGGCCAGAGTAAATACTAACTAGACTTTGTAAAAAGAGCAATCATTTATAAATGGGTTCTGGGTTCTAGCCCAGGCTCTTCCATTAATTGAGTGAGTTGTCTTAAGAAATTTGCATTCAATTTCAAATGATTTATGTACACCCTTAAAGGGCATTTGTGGAGTTTAGGTCAACAACTCCCACGTTACATGAATTCCAAGATACTGCCAATATTAACATTCTATGACAGTGTAAAAGTTATTAACCTTTGAAGTACATTACTAAGGTATACCAGATCTTTTTATTGGAGTAGGACCTGAAGTTCAGAAGTGCAAATCAAAGGACTTGCACTGGGAATTCGAGAACATGAGAGAGAAGAAAAGGAGGTAGTTAACAAAAGTAGGGGAAACCTGGGGTGGAGCATAGATCAAGCAGTAGAGCACCTACTTTTCAAGGGCAAAGCCCTGAGTTCAAACCCCAGTTCCACAAAAAAAAAAAACCTAGAGGGAACCTGAAAACAATATCAACCAACATATCTGCTTTCACAAATTTACCAAGAAACAGTCCCATTTAACGTGTTAGAAATATTCTGTCTTGCCCTTTGAACAAATAAGTCTTTCCTCATTGTTTATCTTTAAATATGTCAAATTTTCTTAAGTTTATAGGACCTTAAGCATTTCTGAAATTAAAAGCTATAAAAATCACAGGGGATAATCCATATTTATTTCAATAACTTAATTCTTTATCTTTCAGGTTTATATAGTCAGTTCTCAATAATAGCCTTAATTATTCAATTTGTTAGCACATTGTTCTAGAGAATCAGAAGGTGCAAAACAACCAGAAAAAACAGACCCTGACCTCAGAGAGTTCACAGATGGACTGAAAATACAGACATCCTATTCATAATGTGATTTTCAAATATAAATATATGTGTATTCACAAATATGTTTGTGTGTACATGTGTGTATCTTCACAAAATGCTTAATGAAAAAGGCAGAACAGGTTCTGTCTAGGGGGTTGGTACCAGTGGGATGGGAGAGGATATAAGGAAAGGGTGTTGAGGGCAAATATGATGGAAATATTTGTACACATATATGTAAATGGAAATATGAGACCTGTTGAAACTATTCCAGGAATTGGGGGAGAGGAAATAAAGGAGAGTGATGGAGGGGGTGAATTCAACTATGATATATTGTAAGAACGTTCGTGAACATCACAATGTACCCCCAGCACAACAATAGTAAAAAAAAAAAAAGTAATAAATGTTTGTAAGGATTTGGAGCAAGTCTCATATACTGCTGTGTGGGAGTCTAAATTGGTACAACCACTCTGGAAAACCACTGGAAGTATTTACTGGAGCTAATCATAATGTATGGTCCAGGAATTCCAATTCTATGTAGGTATCAACAATAATGTATAAATACATATGTTCCTCCAAAGATATTTATGAGAATGTTAATAGCAGTACTATTCATACTAACTCAAAACTGAAAAGAACCCAAATGGCTGTCTATAGTAAACTGAAAAGGTTATTGTGATATATTCAATTAAGGAAAAGGTACACAATTATGAAAATGAACAAACTGAAAATACAATAATAACATGAAATGATGAGAAAAAGAATAATCCATAAATAAAAGAGGATTCCATTTATAAAGTTCAAAACTAATCTATGATATGTGAGATCAGGTTAGTGATTACCCTTAAGGGAGTAATGACTGGAAGGGAACATAACGGGGCTCCTGTGGTGCTGGAAATGGTCTGTTTCTTAATCTGAGTACTGGTTACATTGCTATGTCCATTTTGTGAAAATTAATTGAATGGTATACTTATAATATTTGACCTCTTCCATATGCATATTTTAATAAAATTTATGTTAAAAATACATTCATTATAAACTTACAGCCTGCCATAAATACCAAGGAATCCTATATATAGCAATAAGAATCCTACACATAGAAATTTGTAAGAATCACAGTCAGACAAGGTGTAACTAAGAAATCTCAGGGTAGCTTAATTTTGAGTCAAGTTTTGAAGAAAGATCATACAAGTTAGAGTGAGGATGGGGTGGGGAGTGTGAGGCTATTAAATAAATGCTTTCAAATGGGAGAGATAGCTTGTGTATAAAAGTGCTAGTTATGACATGGCCTGAAGTATGATCCTTAAATCATTTTTGGACCTTGCGGGAGTATAGACTACAAAACTTTTTGGAGTTTTGACTTCCCATTCCTCTTGCTCTGGATTCATATGGTAGTTAACAGTATAGTACCAAATCACAGACCACTCCCCCAAGGACTGGTACCAAGTCCTTTGATCTTTGTATTTCTGGCATCTAAAGTAGTGACTAGTGCATGGTAAACCCTCAGAAAAATGCTTATGATATTTAATAATGGCTTAAATAATTTATGAATTAATCTAATAGGTATATAGAACCATCTGGTATTATTTGTCCTGTGCATTGTTGGGTAAAAATCATAGAGATTGGGGCACAAGAGATTTCCTACAGCAGGCCACAGTCCCCAGCTGGGGCCCAGTAGGCAAGGAGAACCCAAAATTTCTCATTTTGATCAGTGACCAGCACAATGACAGGTGAGTTGGGAACAGTGGAGCAGGTGGTTACACGTTGAAATCACACCCCAACTCTAGTCATGTTAGCAGCTGTTAAGAGTTCCTCTGGCCTGAGTAAGTCGTCCAGGTGTAAGCATCCAAGAGCAGCCTTAGTCAAAACCTGCCAACAGTTTTCCCATCTGTCTGCCTCATGCTATTTGCAGCACTCTATACATCTCACCACCACATGCACTGGGACTCTTGCTTCCACATCCAGAGCATCGTCTTGCTGTGACCAGACTCTTGGTGACTGACAACATGATCATTAATCCGTGTTATTGGAATAAACATTTTTAAGGAGCACCTGATGTTTTCTTCACCTCTCCACCTTCTCCAACATTTAGATTTAAACAGATCTCTCAGCTGTAGGTACTGTAAAAAACATAAGTATCAGACACAAGAAGAGCTACAAAAATATTTAGTCTCTTTGGGGCTAGTAGTCCTGCTTCTGAAAATCTATAAAAAGGAAGTATTTTAATAAGAAAACAAAGATCAGCAGTTATTCATTTAAGTATTATATACAATGATAAAATGTTTAAACAATCTAAATGTTCCAAAATATGAAAAATATTTTGTAATTTCTGACATATTGGCTCATTGCAATACTATGAAGTTGTTCGCAATAATTATAAAGATTGTTTTAAAAATCTTTGTACATAGTACAGTGATAATTATTTAAAGCAGAACTTAAAATTGTCTCTATGCTCTGATTGCCATCTGTTACAATACGTATGAATATAGATAGAAATTGGAAAGGAACATGAGATAAAATGACTTTTAATGTTTGAGCACTGTGGGACTAAGGATATTTTTTATTCAGTGGATCACTTAATACTGCTAAGACTAAATAGTCGATGATGTGTCATCTCTGAATCTATGTTACCATAACATCATTTCCTTTGTTTCAGTTAGTACACCAATTAAAATCTAAGAGAAAGAAACTGCAAAGAAATTTGAGGATTTCTATATTTAAATCCACTTTTATATCACAAATTCTAGAGGTTATGAACTATGTCATTTAATTTTTAATCCTCTATACAACCAACACAATGATTCATGGTGTTCCATAAATACTATTGAGTCAAAAGAAGGAATTGCCAAAAAATGCACAATGATAGGGTTATGTTAAAGAAACAAGTAAGTGAATTGGAAAAGGTCCCCTTCCCAGATCCAAAACAATTTGAGAAACAAAATCAGTAATAAGTAGAGTAGAATTGGATTTTAATCCAAAGTATGAGATCCACTGGTCTATATTGTCATGATACATAAATGCAGGCAAAGAAACACCTATCATACAGAGGGATATCAAATGATATATACAATTTTTAGCCATTGAGGAAGTAAAGCATAATCTCCTCTTCTTATGTCTGGGCTGTATAGTGACTCCCTTACAAAGAATATAGTATGAGAAGGAAGACAAAAAATTTTTTTCTCTTTATTCATATATTCATATGTACATACATTCCTTGGGTCATTTCTCCCACCTCCGCCCCCCTCCCCTCCACCCCCCTCACTTCCAGGCAGAACCCGTTCTGCCTTCTTCTCCAGTTTTGTTGAGGAGAAGACATAAGCAATAATAAGAAAGACAAACCGTTTTTGCTAGTTGCGATAAGGATAACTATACAGAGAGATTCCCAGCATTGCTACCATGCACAAATGTATTACAACCAAAGTTGATTCATCCCTACCTGACCTCTTCACTACTTCCTGGTCACTTTCCCATATTGACCTCTGTCGCTTTAAAGTTACTGTATTAGCTCCTCTGCAGTGGGGATGTCAAACACTTTCAAGTTTTGGGTTTCCTATCTATCCCCATTCCTCCCGTATGTGCTCTCCCCTTAGCGTGTGACCCAAACCCAATAACATTGCTGCATTTGCCCTTGATCTAAAGTCCGCATATGAGGGAGAACATACGATTTTTGGTCTGGCTAACCTTGCTCAGGATGATGTTCTTGAGTTTCATCCATTTACTTGAGAATAATAAGATTTCATTCTTCTCCATGGCTGAGTAAAATTCCATTGTGTAAAAATACCACATTTTCTAAATCCATTTGTCAGTGGTGGGGCATCTTGGCTGTTTCCATAACTTGGCAATTGTGAGTAGCGCTGCAATAAACATGGGTGTGCATGTGCCTCTGGAGTAACCTGAGTCGCATTCCTTCAGGTATATCCCTAGAAGTGGAATTGCTGGATCATATGGCAGATCAATGTTTAGTTTTTTAAGAAACCTCCATATTGTTTCCAGAGTGGTTGCACTAGCTTACATTCGCACCAGCAGTGTACAACGGTTCCTTTTTCCCCACATCCTCGCCAACACCTGTTGGTGGTGGTGATTTTGATGATAGCTATTCTAACAGCAGTGAGGTGGAATCTTAGTGTGGTTTTGATTTGCATTTCCTTTATGGCCAGAGATGGTGAGCATTTTTTCATGTGTTTTTTGGCCATTTGAATTTCTTTTTTTGAAAAGGTTCTGTTCAGTTCAGTTGCCCATTTCTTTATTGGTTCATTGATTTGGGGAGAGTTTAGCTTTTTGAGCTCCCTATATATTTAGGTTATAAGTCATTTGTCTGATGTATAGCTGGCAAATATTTTCTCCCACTCTGTGGGTACTCTCTTTAGTTTAGAGACCATTTCTTTTATTGTGCAGAAGCTTTTTAATTTTATGAAGTCCCATTTGTCCATTCTTTCTCTTACTTGCTGAGGTGCTAACTCAGAGTTTCAGGTCTGGTATAAAGGTCCTTGATCCATTTTGAGTTGATACTAGTACAGGGTGATAAACATGGATCTAGTTTCAACTTTTTCAGACAACATTTGTTGAAGAGGCTGTCTTTTCTCCATTGTATGTCTTTGGTGCCTTTGTCAAAACTAAGGTGAGCATAGCTGTGTGGATTCATATCCAGGTCCTCTATTCTGTTCCACTGGTCTTCATATCTGTTTTTGTGCTAGTACCATGCTGGGTTTTTTTGCTATTGCTTTGTAACATAGTTTAAAGTCAGGTATTGTGATACCTCTAGCATTGCTCTTTTTGCTGAGTATTGCCTTGGTTATTCACGGTCTCTTGTGTTTCCAAAAGAACTTTAAGGTAGATCTTTCTTCAGGGGTTTGTAGTTCTCCTTGTAGAGATCAAACACATCTTTTGTTAAGTTTACTCCTAGATATTTGATTTTTTAAGGCTATTGTAAATGGAATTGTTCCATATATTCTTTCTCACTTTGTTTATTGTTGGTGTATAGAAAAGCTAATGATTTTTGTAAGTTGATTTTGTATCCTGCCACCTTGCTATAGCTGTTTATGGTGTCTAGGAGTTTTTGGGTAGAGTTTTTTGGGTCTTTAAGGTATAGGATCATATTATCTGCAAATGACAGTTTCTTTACCTATCTGTATTCCTTTTATTTCTTCTTCTTGCCTAATTGCTCTGGCTAGGAATTCCATTACAGTGTTGAATAGGAGTGGGGAGACTGGGCACCCTTGTCTTGTTCCTGATTTTAGGGGAAATGCTTTCAGTTTTTCTCCATTAAGTATGATGTTGGCTGTAGGTTTGTCATATATAGCCTTTACAATGTTGAGGTACATTCCTTCTACTACTAGTTTTCTTAGAGTTTTTATCATGAAGTGGTGTTGGATCTTGTCAAAGGCTTTTTCTGCATCTACTGAGATGATCAAGTGGTTTTTGTCTTCGCTTCTATTGATGTGATATACTACATTTATAGATTTGTGTATGTTAAACCACCCCTGCATCCCTGGGATGAAGCAGATTTGGTCATGGTGTATGATCTTTATGATGTGTTGTTGGATTTGGTTTGCCATTATTTTATTAAGGATCTTTGCATTGATATTCATTAAGGAGATTGGCCTATAGTTCTCCTTTTTGTCTGGATTTGGGATGAGAGTAATATTGGCTTCATAAAATGAGTTAGGCAGTGTTCCTTCCCTTTCTATTTCATGGAACAGTTTAAGGAGAGCTGGTATTAGTTCTTCTTTAAACGTCTGAATTGAGCTGAGAATCCATCAGGTCCTGGACTTTTCTCTTTTGGGAGACTTTATTGCTGTTTCAATTTCATTTCATGTTATAGATCTATTTAGGTGGTTAATATCCTCTTGGTTCAACTTTGGGTGGTTGTAAGTATCTAAAAATTTGTCCATTTCTTCAAGATCTTCAAATTTATTAGAATATAGGTTCTCAAAGTAGTCTCTGATGATTTCCTGGATTTCCATGGTATATGTTGTTATCTCCCCTTTTGCATTTCTGATTTTACTGATTTGGGTTTTTTCTCTCCTCATTTTAGTCAGGTTTGCCAGGAGTCTTTCAATCTTGTTTATTTTTTTCAAAGAACCAGCTTTTTGTTTTGTTGATTCTATGTTTTTTTTTGTTTCTATTTCATTAATTTCAGCCCTTATTTTCATTATTTCTCTCTTTCTGCTTGTTTTGGGTTTTGCTTGTTCTTGTTCTTCTAGGAGTTGAGATGTAGCATCAGGTCATTGATTTGAGATCTTTCTGTCCTTTTAATATATGCACTCATGGCTATAAACTTTCCTCTTAGGACTGCCTTTGCTATGTCCCATAGGTTCCGGTAGGTCATGTTTTCATTTTCATTAACTTCCAGGAACCTTTTAATTTCCTCTTTTATTTAATCAATGACCCATTGATCATTGAGCAATGTGTTGTTCAGCTTCTAATTGTTTGCATGTTTTCTACTGTTGTTTTTGTTGTTGATTTCTAGTTTTAATGCATTGTGATCAGATAGAATGCAGGGATTATTTCTATTTTCTTATATTTGCTGCAGCTTGCTTTGTGCCCTAAGATACTATCAATTTTGGGAAGGTATCATGGGCTGCTGAGAAGAATGTATATTGCACAGAAGTTGGATGAAATATTCTGTAGACATCAGCTAGGTCCATTTGATCTATGGTGTAATTTAGTTCTAGAATTTCTTTATTGATTTTTTGTTTGGATGACCTATCTATTGGTGATAGGAGGGTATTAAAGTCTCCCACTACCACTGTGTTGGAGTCTAAATATGCTTTTAGGTCCTTCAGAGTATGTTTGATGAAATTGGGTGCATATAGGTTGATAATTGTTTCCTTTTGGTGTATTTCACCTTTTATTAGTTTGTGTGTCCTTCTTTATTTCATTTAATCAATGTAATTTTAAAGTCTACTTTGTCGGAGATAAGTATTGCTACTCCTGCCTGTTTTCAGGGGCCATTGGCTTGGTAAATCTTCTTCCAGCCTTTCACCCTAAGCCACAGTGCTTGTTTCTGTCAATGAGATGGGTCTCCTGTAAACAACAGATTGTTGGATCTTCCTTTTTAATCCACTTTGCCAGATGATGTCTTTTATTGGGGGAGTTAAGCCCATTAACAGTCAGTGTTAATATTGATAGATATGTGGTGATTCCTGTCATTTAGTTGTTTTTGTTGTTTAAGTGTTTGATTGTGTGTAGCTGAATCTATGTTACTCTCTGATTCCTTGTCTTTTCTTCTCCTGTGGTTTGGTGTTGCCTGTCCTCTCATGGTTTTGTGCGCTTTCATTTTCTATGTGCAGAATTCCTTGAAGAATCTTTTGCAGTGGTGGCTTGGTGGCCATATATTGTTTTAGTTTCTGTTTATCATGGAAGACTTTTATTGCTCCATATATTTTGAATGATAGTTTTGCTGAGTAGAGTATCTTAACATTGAAGTTGTTTTCATTTAGTGTCTGGAATACCTCATTCCATGCCCTTCTTGCTTTTAAGGTTTCTGTTGAGAAATCTGCTGTGATTTTGATGGGTTTACCTTTGTACGTTATTTGTTTTTTCTCTCGTACACTCTTCAATATTCTTTCTCTAATCTCTGTGATTGTTGTTTTAATGATAATATGTCATGGGGTAGTTCTATTTTGGTCAAGTCTTTTTGGTGTCCTGGAGGGTTCCTATACCTGAATGGGCTTAGCTTTCTCTAGGTTTGGGAAATTTTCTGTTAATATTTTTTTAATATATTATGAATTCCTTTTGCTTGCACCTCTTCTCCTTCTTCAATGCCCATGATTCTCAGATTTGGTCTTTTGATAGAGTCAGTGAGTTTGCATATTCCTTTCACAGGTCTTGAGTTGTTTTACTAATAGCTCTTCAGTTTTTCCTTTAATTTCCATTTTATCTTCAAGTTCTGAGATTCTGTCTTCTGCTTATTCTAGTCTGCTGGCATGGCCTTCCATTGTGTTTTGTATTTCTGTTTCATTCTTTTCTCTGAGGTTTTCCATATCATGGGTGACTTCCTCTTTAATATTGTCTATTTTCAGCTTTAATTTATTCATTTCTCTCTTTATAGTGTTCTCTGTTTCACTTTAGTGTTTATTTAGGGCTCCTATGGGTTCATTTATTTGTTTCTGTGTCTTCTCGTATTCTTTATTTTTATTGTCTTGGAATTTTTTGAGTGCCTTTTGTACATTTTGGTTGGCCATGTCTAGTAACATCTCCATGAAATTCTCAGTGATTACTTGCAGGATTTCTTCTTTGAGGCTGTTCTTGTGGGCTTTGTTGGGTTCCTTGGCATCATTTATGTTTATTTTGTTGGAGTCCAGAACTGGGTATTCATTTTCTTCATTGCCCTCTGTATCCTGTATTAAATTATTTTGGGGGGGCAGAATTGTTTCAATCCCTTTTTCGTCTTCCCACCACTCCTCTTGGTACTGTGCAACTACGTTCTTGATAGGCTAGTTGGTGGTTCAGTCACCTGTTTTCTTTCCCTTGGCTTAATTTTGTTTTGTGGCTATATTGGGTTCGTAGCTAAGTGTGTGTGTGTGTTATTTCTGTCCCTTGTCTGGGTGTAATTTAGTATTTCTTGATTCACAATAGTAAAACTAACAACAACAACAACAAAAAAAAAACCCAAAGAAATCAATGAGGAGATATGAACAAGCAAACACAAAGAAACAAGAAACAGAACAGACAGACAAACAAACAATCAAAAAATTCCAGGTTCGGGAACAATTTAATTTCATTCTTAGTTTGAGTTCTGGTGTTACTCCTCCAACATCGAATCTTAGTGTTGGTATTTAAGCAGAAGCTCTGTCATAGTCTTGCCAGGTGTTTGGGTAGTGTTTGGGGTTGTTTTTCTTCTGTCTTTCAGACGCAGCTGCTTGGTCAGCTCCTCCCTCAGTGGGGTGTAGCAGTTTAAGTTTGTCTGTTGTCCTCAGTTTCCAGAATCAACTCTGTAGTCCACCAGCTGTCCTGCTTTTGATTTTGGTTTTCACTGTGCTTGATTACTGGGGGCTTGTTTCTTTGCCTCACCCCCTTTCTCTGGGCAAGGTCAGTGATCTGTCTTCTGGCACCCTGCTGTCAGCATGTCGTGATGGTTTGCTGATTGTTTTTCAATTTTGCAGTATTGTTTGACTTTGGATGTTGCTCACTGGCTCAGGAGATGAGCTTTGTGGGCAGCTACCTGCCCTATTTCAGGCAGTGGCTTATCACCCAGCTGCTGTCAGCCCTTCTGCCTTTCTAGCCTTTGTTTACTGAAAGTTCATGCAGAGATCAGCTCCTTGCTCCTCCCCCCTTCTCTGGTGCACTTACAGCACCTGCCCCCTCTGCTAGTTTTCAGTTCCTTGTTTATTTTTCAAGTTTTTTTTGTGGGGGGGCGTCAGTCTGCCCGGGCACTATGCTAATTTATCCTATGGGTGGCTGGGGGAATACCGTGTGATTCTTGGTGTTCACTGGTTGACCTGCCAAATGTCTCCCAAGCAGGTTTGGAGGCGGCATCTGGTGGAGTGGCAGCCCTCCTGTTTTCTCAGTGTAACATGGCATGGAGAAGCTTTCCACAGGCTAGGGGGTCAGGATGTTGAAGTTTTGATTCTCCTTGCTGTTTTATTTCTGCCAAATATGGCTCCAGCATCTCAGTGAGGTTTTGGAGTCTCAGAGCTCATGCTGTCTGCTTCTGCACCCTAGTCTCCATCATGCATCCTCTCAGGTCTATAGTTCTTCAGGGATCAGGGATGTTGCTCCATAGTAGAGTACTCGTGAAGCATGCGCAAGGCCCTGGGTTCATTCAGCACTCATCTATAACTTGGATAACTGTCCTCCAATGGCTTGAGTGTTGAAATTTGGTTCCCAGCCTCTGATATTATTGGAAGGAAGTGGAACCACATTGCCCACCCCTGAAAAGGGCCACATCTCCCACGAGCTGCGGCTCCAGATCTTCAACTGGCCCACCACCACCTTCCGAAAAAATTTTTTACAGTGAAGAAATCTGACAAACACTACTTTGGTGAGGTGATGAAGGCTAACATCTTTAGTAACACCATGTTAAATGTGTGGCTTTAGATATAATGTGACAAGATTGGTACTTTACTCCTATGGTCTTCCTTTCAAACTTCCATAACCCAAATTTAACCAGGAGAAAAACACCGGATAAAACTCAATGGAGGGCACTGTATAAAATACCTGACTAGGACTCCTCTCCTCAAAACTGTCAAGGATAGTCTACGAAACTATCATCACTAAGAGGAGCAAAAGGAGACATGACAACTGAATGAAAGTTGGTATCTTTGATGGGATTCTAAAATACATAGGGACATTAGGTTAAAATTACCTGAAGAAAAATGATTAAATTATAGATATTAGTTAATAAAAGGTATCAGTATTGGTTAGATATTTATTTTTGCTTGTTTGTTTGGGTTTTTGAGATGGGGGTCTCACTGGGTGGCCCAAACTGGCCTTGAACTACAGATCCTCCTATCTCAACCTCCCAAGTGCTACATTTACAGGTGTGAACTCCCACACCTGGCTCTTAATTATTTGTAGCAAGTACATCATACTAATGTAAGATGTTAATGGTGAAGGAAACTGGGTATGGTACATATAGAAACTTTCAGTATTCGTATATTTTCTGTTAATCTATGACTGTTCAAAGAATATCAATCTTTTAGTAATTTTTTGGATGAGCATAGACTGGGGACAAGCTTATCCAGCTGTGAAGTAAATAAAAGAAAGCTACTATCATCCAGGGTGGAAGAGCAAAAGTGAAAAAAAATGAAGTAACTCTTTCTCAGATTGCTCCACAAAAATTGTTTTAAAAAAGTGAGGACAAATAATCACATTTTAAAATAATTAATATAAAAGGTATTGCGTTGGATTCTTGCATAAGCAGATCTTGAGACAAGGATTTGAGTACAAGTAGTTTACTTAGGAGATGATTCCAGGAAGCTCTGGTAGATTGAAAATAAGCCAAGGAAGGAAAAGAAGCTAATATAGGATGTATTATTGATTAGTTTACTGCTGTGGGCAACTGAGGCTCACTCCTACTGAGGACCTCAGGGGCATACTGTAGAACATGACCCAGAGTTGTTCTAACAAAGGATAAGGAAGCTACAGAATTTCTCTACCAACTCCCCAACCCATAATTAGCTGAGGCTGCTTCTGGGACATTCCCTTGCCCTGCACTCGAGCTGGGCATAAAACCACTAGAAAAAGTCTGCAGGAAGCAATAGCAAGTGTTTCCTGTAAGTCAACGTTTGTGTTTACAGGAATCAATGGTGAGCATTGAAGGACTAATATAATAGAGGTTCTGACAAAGTCAGATGATAGATGCCAAACAGGCAGGTCATACAGAGAGATCAGCCCAGTGAGAGAAGAAAAATTTTAACTGATCCTTAAAGCTATAGCAGGATGTAGGTGAGACTGCCTCAGAGGGCGTTGGAATATGGGAGTTTACCAGCACCACACCTGGCACTTTATAGGCACTCAGAAAATGCAAGTTTTAATATCTCCTTAGTTAGGAATCTGGAGAATATTAAAATTGGTTTTCTTTGAGCATCCTAAAATTCTAAGTGGCAGAGTGGAGAAGAGAAAGCATGAACCAGTCTTAGGGCTATGTATACACAGGAGGTGCTCAAGAGATAAGAAGGAAACAAGACTAGTGGGAACAGATCTCTTTGTGGCACCCTCATTATCACTTCCAGCAAAACAGAATTCCAGTGGATCAGAGGAGAGGAAGACAATATGGCAGGGCAGAGAAATGGAGATTTGGAGGCTGCCTAGGACCTCAGATCAAACCCCATCAGAAACACTTAGAGAGATTTATTTTAAAGTAGTTTGTGTGAATTGTGGTTCCTTTCCATGTGAAGAAAAGTGACCCTTACCCACCAAGGATAAAGAATAAAGGGGAGGTTTGAGGTCATGGGACATGACAAGATGAACCTTAGTTTCTCCTGCCTACACAGCAATTCTAGAGTTCATGTTGGGAAAGAAGAGGTCAGAGTGAGAGTGAGAGATGGGCTGCAGGTACCAGTGAGTCAGTATTCTAAGGGAAGACACAAAATGAGGAAGATGTGAGTGCCTTCTTAACCTGCTTCTTGAACTGCAACATTCCAGTTGCAGGTTTTTCAGAACCCTTCGGTTATGGCTACTGAATTTTGCATATTCCAGAGAATAGGTGTTGTATGGTTATATTTTTTTAATCTCTAAGAGACCACACAAACATTTCAGGGATTCATAAAGAGTATATTGTACCCTCCCTAATTCTTATGATTGTTGCTAATTTTCACTTGAGACATAATGGAAAGAGCCCTGGACTTACCACCAGGCTGGGCTCAAACCCTGTTTCTGCTGTGCTTCTCCATTCTAGCTATGTCACTCCAGGCAAGTTAGTTATTTCCTCAGTTGTTAAAATAGTAACATCATGAAGTTCAATGATAAATACTAATTTGTTCCCCACCGTATTATCTAGCTGCTTATTCTGGATTCACCACAACCCTGTTAGATAGGTGCTAATATTACTACCAGTTGTAAAGATGAAAAAACTGAGGCACATAGAGGATATGCAATGCTTCCAGGTTCACACAGCTAGTAAGTGTCAGATGTGAAGTTTGAACAGAGTCAACCTGGCTCCAAGCCTGACCTTTTAACTACCATGCTGTATCACCTTCCAGGAGGTTAGAGTAAAGTGCTCCATGGAAGTGGGACTCAACATTCTATTTGTCTTTTGAAAGGTAACATGGTGCACTGAAGAAAACTTGGACTACAGAGTGAGAGTAACCTGAATCCCAAATTATGTGTGACCTTGGGCAAACTATTAAGCCTCAGTTTCCTAAAACTGAAATTGAAATTATCATCCCTATGTCAGAGAGCTGCTGGGATATGTGAATTTGCCAGCACAATACCTGGCACTTGATGACTGCTCACACAAATGTTAGTTTTAATCCTCTACCTAGCCAGACATATGTAGAGCCTTGAAATTGTCCTTCTGTGAGTATTACATTTTAACTATTTCTCCTCTATGATAACTCAAGAGGACAAATAAGAACCATTCAGGTTCAGTATCTTAGGCCCTCTGTAAAATTTACCTGGGAGTTTTCCTCATGGAAGCAAATAAGAAATAGGAAAGTATTTAGCCAGGCATCCATCCCTGTAATAAATGACACCAAATTGGGCAGCCAGGGAAATAGCATCATATTAATGGAATCAGCTGATAATCTGCCAAACTCTCCCTTCTCTGACTAAACCTATTGTAAAGTTTATTTAACCTCTGTGAAACTGTGAAATGCTGCACTATAATAGAGAATTTTTTAATTTTTTTCACTCAAATCCCAAATGCTTTAAGACAAGCCCACTTCCTTCTTTTGTCTTAGGGTAATAAAATCATTATTCAAACTCTGGAAAAGCACAAGTTTTATTTCTTTGCTCCCTTGCCTCTACTGAGACACTTTACCAGTTAATATTTACTGTAAAGAGTGAGTCTGTTGTAGCATTTCATCTCAGAAAAGCTTTTTACTAAACTAATTTCTTGGTAGCATAGGATCTTGCGATAAAGGAAAGAATTCTCAAGATCTTTTTTTAAAACCTCTATTAGAATATAAATCAAAACAGCCAATATGCACTGACACAAGCACCCTATAGGTTAAGTTTCTTACACTTAACTAGGAATTATCACAAAACCCTGACCAAATTTGTCAGATTTGGCTAAGATTCTAAGACTTAAAAGAAATCAATGGGAATATTTTTAATGTCTCCCTGGAACTCTCCAAGCTATATCTAAGGCAATTATTCAAAAAATGTAATTAATTTCATCCTCAAAATCAAAGCAGCTGTGTTAATAATGAACTTAATCCAAAGACACCCCAATTGTGCCTGAAAACTAGCACAACTAGTGTGCCTAAAAACTAGCACACAAACTAAGATCAAACTCAGGACACTATTCAGTTTTCCAAATTATGAACTAAAGGCTGATGGAGAGTAAAACTGCTGACCCAAACATATCTAATTAGATTAGCCATCGCCCACACCATTATTATCAACATCCCATCCTTTGCATAAGAAGTTGAAGCCTACTAATACACTTTTAGTAGGTTCTGTCCTTGAAATGTTTTGTCTGTTAGAATGTTGAACTTGCTCCAGACATCTTCAGTTAATTCCAGTTCTGATCAACATTTTCAAGCACACTAGCCAAGGCTGAAAGGGCAGTCTATGGCCAAGAACTAGAACAAAGTTAACTGTCTTATCAGGTAATCAAACCTATGACCCTGACCCTGTAAGCATCGAATCAATTATGGTGAATCACACAGAAACCAGCTATACAACTACTATAGGTTGAGCATTCTTTTTTTTTTTTTTTTTTTTTTTTTTTTTTTTTTTTTTTTTTTTTTTTTTCATTTTTCTTTTATTATTCATATGTGCATACAAGGCTTGGTTCATTTCTCCCCCCTGCCCCCACCCCCTCCCTTACCACCCACTCCACCCCCTCCCGCTCCCCCCCCTCAATACCCAGCAGAAACTATTTTGCCCTTATCTCTAATTTTGTTGTAGAGAGAGTATAAGCAATAATAGCAAGGAACAAGGGGTTTTGCTGGTTGAGATAAGGATAGCTATACAGGGCATTGACTCACATTGATTTCCTGTGTGTGGGTGTTACCTTCTAGGTTAATTCTTTTTGATCTAACCTTTTCTCTAGTTCCTGGTCCCCTTTTCCTATTGGCCTCAGTTGCTTTAAGGTATCTGCTTTAGTTTCTCTGCGTTAAGGGCAACAAATGCTAGCTAGTTTTTTAGGTGTTAGGTTGAGCATTCTTAATCTGAAAATACAAAATCTGAAACCTTTAGAGCATCAACATGATGCCACAACTGGAAAATTCTACATTTGACTTCACATGATAGGTCACAGTCAAAATGTAGGTGCATTAAAAATATTGTATAGCATTACCATCAGGCTATATGTAGTGGTATACATGACACATAAGTGAATTTTGTGTTTATACTCAGGTCCTATCCTCAAGGAATTTCATTATATACATTCAAATATTCCAAAATCTGAAAAATTCCAAAATCTAAAACGCTTCTGATCCCAAGCATTTTGGGTAAGGGATATTCAATATGTATAGAGATCCTCAAGTATAACCTAAAGATGTTGAAGAAAGCTGGATGAAAGATGGACTACTTTGTCATTATTTAATAGCAATTGGAACAATATACTTAAACACTGGATATTTAAAAACTGCAGGACAATAGGTGATCCCTGAATTTTCTGAGTAATTTAAATTTATGGCTCAATAGAATGAAAATCACATACTTCCCATAGAAAATAAAGTGCTTGTCCATCCCAAGGAAAAATGAGACCAGATTGCAGTGCGGCTATGTTATAGTAGGTGTATTATGTTCTTAGGATGCTGTAACAAATTATCACAAACTTGGTGCCTTATAACTACCAATATTTATTCTATCACTATTCTGAAGGTCAGAAGCCTGAAACCAAGGAGTCAGAAGAGCCATGCTCCATAAGAAGGCCCTAGAAAAGTATTCCAACTTGCCTCTTCCTAACTTCTACTGGCTCTCAGTAATCCTTGGAGAAGCTTGGGTTGTGGCTGCATCACTCCAATCTCTGCCTCCATTGTTACATGGCCTCCACACCTCTGTGTTTCAGTGTGTCTACTCCCCTTCTCATGAGGATATCAGTCATTGAATTTAGAGCCACCCTAATCCAGCATGACCTCCTCTTAACTAATTACAACTGAAAAGACCCTAGTTGTAAGTAAGATCATGTTCTGAGGTTCTGCTAGATGGGATTTTTTTTGAAGGACACTATTCAACTCATTTAATGGGCATTCTCAATTTGCCATGGTGCCAAAATGTCACAGCTCTTACCCAATTGATATCCTACAAGGTTTCTTGGCTCCATGTATGAGCAAGAGAGTGAAAACTGTTTTCCTGCTAGCTATCCAAACTCCAGTGTAATTTGATAGTCTACAAGCAATGCCCAATTCAAAGCAGTGTATTAAACATGTGCGCAGTTTTTACCTTCTTTTGTATGCCAATGTCTCATAGCACCAGACAAAAGTTAAAATTGACATAGAAAGCAAAAATGGTTTTGGTCAAACATTAATTCACATAATCCAAGGAGGAAGGTGATTTGACTATTTAGCCAAATTAATAATAACTCCAGAGCAATGGTTTTCTGAGTATAATCCCCTAACCAACAGCATCAATGTCATGTGGGAGTGCCTCTGAAATGCTAAAGCTAAGGAAATCAGAATCTTCATTCTCACATTATCCTCCAGATGATTCATATGCTCTGCTCTAAAAATCTGATGCCAAAAGTAAAGAGAAGTCTAACCCTCCCATATAATTCCATACTTTCTGGCAGGAATGGGTATTTGTTTTGCTGAGGGTTGATAGGGAATGTTAAACACATACACACTCACACATACTGGTCCTTTGCCTTCCCACAGGGTGGCAGCAGCTTTCCAAATGAACAAGCTGTTTCCATGACACCAAACCCTTAATTTAAAGCAGATATACCAATCTCCCAGAAGCATGATAGCACAATGCACCATCTCATATTTGTTTTATTCAGGTTCTTGGTCTCAAACATCTTCTCCTTAAAAATGAAATCCTTGTGGAAAACTAATATTTAAAGCAACACTTTAATTGGTAAATGTGTCCCCATTTTTTCTCCTATAAGTAGGGCACTCTGGATGAGTCTGTTAAATCTCTTGTCACGGTTAATAAATCTTGGATAATAATATGAATGACTAATAAATTAATTATACAACTATGAGTATATGACCTACCCATCTACTGCATGTTTTTCTTCTCTCCACCACAGTTCTAGGTCATTTTATGATTAATACATAATATAGTCTTAAATTCAATTTCTTCTTTGCTATGAACATGGATTTTTTTCTCTCCTTTTGCAGTAACTGTACTTAACAATATCCTGACATGAGAGAGACAAAGTCAAGAATGTGACTATAAGAAATTCATTTGCATTAACAGCAGCCTAAAAAGAGTGAGTCAAGTCCTAGCCTTCCCTTGAAATCTTAAACTGTTTATCTGTCTCTGCAGCTTTTCTAAATTAATTTAGCCAATCAACAAACAACAGTGTATTTAATGCCAGCCAGTTAAAAATAGTCAATTCTGTTCAGCAAAGTCAAAAGTACAGAAAGGAAACATGTATAAAAAAGGAAATTAAATAAGCACATACTTAATACAGCTCTCTGTAAACTTGTAAAACTACAGGCTCAGATGCAAATCAGCTTCACTGCCAGAAGGCTCAGGAAAGAGCTGTTAGGAATTCTTGAAGGCATTTTCTAGCCCATGACACCTACCAGGCTTTCGCCCACCTGCTCACACACCAAGCAAGATGTAAGAAGAGAAAAAGAGAGGGTTACTTGAATGCATAATTCCCAAATGCTTAAGGCAACTAGAGGTTTGAATTTGAGGGGCTCATCCCATTCCTTGCTCCTGTGCTCCTAAGGTACAGCCATTCAATCCCAAAACTGCAGGGTATGAATCACTGTCACAAATCACCTTGGATTTCTAAATGTATAAGGAGAGTTTAGGGGAAAAAACAAGGTGACATTCCACAACCTTCAAGTGCTGGCTGTGTGACAAGAGCTAGCGCCAGGGGAACCCAGCCATTGGAAAGAAGAGACAGCCCAGAAAATCCCTTCCAGACAGACAGAAGGATAACAGGAAACAAGATAAAAGAGATGGGAGGGAAGCAGGGACTGACAAAATAGAACTCAGCTTAGAGCTCAACCAGCTGCCTCTCTATCATTTAAATTTCTTGTGGAGGCACATGGGCTTCATTTGCGACACAGGTGTTGCAGCCACCTTCCCATCCCACCTCTCCCTGAGGATATGGCCCATGTCTATTTTGCTTGTTGTACCTCCAACATTGAGCACACAGATGGGCATGTTCGTAGGAAATCAATGAATATTTGTTGGTTGGATGACCTAATTAATTTACTGATGAATTAATGAAACAAAAAGATTCTCAGCAAAATCTATAAATACTGGTTTTGGATAATTAGCATTATAAAATGACACTTGTGTTCTTCTGCGGAGATGTGGAAAAGCATTTTTTCCATGAACAAAATCACATTTTAAAATGGAAGAAAAAATAAATTTCATTAAGAGAAAATAATTATTTTACTAACAAAATATTATACATAATATATGTTGAAACATATGTAGGAAATTAAGCCAGGATTTTTTAGTTTGTCTCAATAATTTGGCCTGCATTAATAGCTTGGCTGAGCAGAAATGTCCCTACCTAGTATTTTGTGTTCCACAATAACATTCAACTTTCCCTGGTTCCTCAGATTCAAGCACACTATGAAAGTTGATGGGGGGTAATGAATAAATTTCCCTGGGTGGATGAACCAAGTAGGTTTATGAACCAACATGCAGTAGCAATTAACAAGCATATAAAGAAGACACTCACTAGAATATATTAAAGAGGCATGTTTTTAGCATACTGACATGCAGTAGAAATTTAAGAGGGAGTGAATCTTGGCAATGTAAAAGGTTTGATTGCCTTGTAGATGTTTTACTATGCAAGAGCTCTTAATAGCTTACACCATCTCAAATCCCCACACCAGCCCCAGCTCCATTCTATGTCCACTAACAGAATAGATGGACCTAAACAATTCACAGCCCACACAGCAGATGGAGAAGCAGCAGCAGGACCCTTGTATTGGTTGATTTCCTGTTGCCACAAGAAAAACAAAACCCTGAGCCTGGGTACCTTATAAAGGAAAGATGTTTTTTAACTCACAGTTTTGGAGGCTTACAATCCAAAATCAGGTAGCCCCAATGATTCAGCCTTTAGTGAGAGCCCCCTTGACTACATCACATCATGGTGGATGGTATCATGGTGGGAATACATGTAACAGGGAGAGACTGCATGAGGATACATGAAGTCACAGAACAATTCAGGGATCAGGCTCATTCTTTATAACCATCCTCCCATGAAAACTGACCAACCAAGGACACATGGGAACTAAATCAATTCCATCTGAGGAATGAGGGAAGCATCCTAAATGACCTAATTATTTCCCACTAGGCCCCACCCTTTAAAGGTCCCTCACCTCTTAACATCACCACACTAGGGCAAGGTTCTAACATATGACCCCTCTGGGGTATACACTAAAACCATATCCAAACTATAGCAACCCTGCATGGGGAAGGTTGATGCTTAATTATCCTTTCAGCTCTAAAATTTTATTGGAACCTGGATTTCCCAGGCCACAACACCCACTGAACAACAACAACAAAAAAAAAACTGGGCCATAATAATATGTTGTGACTCCCTCTTTAATGCCTTCCCAAGAGTTGGGATATCTCTTAGGGGCACCCCCTTGACTGTGCTCATCTTCTCTGCTACCTTCCTAATGCAGTCTCTGTGGGAGCTCAGGCATGTATGCCATTAGAACTCAGGCCTTAGGCCCTGCTGCTCACTGTAAATCAGATGAAAAGATCACTTCCCTCCCCTTGCCTGCACAGAGATGAATCTCATAACTGCTCTTCTGGTCACATCAAGTGCAGCCCATAGAAACCAGTACCCTGACTCTCTATCCTCTAGTTCTCATCAGTCCTTGACATGCCTGCTGTCTCCTACTGCCAACACCTACAACTTTCTACCTGTGGGCTCTCTCTCAGTCTATAGGAGGGGCATTCAGGAAGTGCCAATAATGATGGGATTAGAAGATTTAAAATCCCAGGTTCTTTGCCCCTTAGAGACATGCTATATATTATCTCCCTTGCACCTGAGGTATGTTGCATATTATCTCTCAGATGCCCCTACCAGGACTGAACTTCAGTTATCCACACTAGTCATCTGCTCAGAAGATATACCCCTATTGACACTTGTTACAAATTATACCTTTGTGTTTTATAACACAGGTCTCATTCTCAAGCAAGGAAACACCCAATTACTTTCGTTCCCATGCAGACAAGTCCTGTGATATTACAAGGTCTTATGAAAGGGAAGTATAGCAGATATGTCAGATCCTGGTCATATCACCTCAGGCTTTACCAGTGTCATGAACACCTGACCTATGCCAACTGCCAATACCTGAAACTCTCCCTCCAAGGGTTTTCTTTGGATACAAGAGCCAATGGTAATAGCAAGGAGTTGCACTCAAGAGTGTCCCTCAAACAATGACTGGGTAGCTCTGACATGTGTTCTGCACTGGTTCCCAGTGGAACTGTGCACCATGGAACAGTACCCATGGTGCTGATTGGTAGCACACTCTGCCATTCCCAAACTCACTTCCCCACTCCTCTGTGTCCTGGGATTAACTTCCAAATTACTGAAATGTTTCCCTCAGGGTCTCTAGAGTAAGACAGGCCTAATATAGGGAAAAAACACAATTCAAAATGTCTGAGACTCTAGGTAAATAAACAGCCAAGCTAAAATAGCCTGTAAATCCCCAAATTCTGTTTTCTACAGAGGTTACTACAAAGGTAAACAAAGCCCTTGGTGTTTAAAGGCCTCAAGCTTATTGACTAAAATCTTATGTAAAGGAACATTTCTGAGCCCAACACTAATTTACCAAAGATTCCCATCTACCCTGGTCCTTCAGCATTTCTCTTGTGCCTACTCCATAGAATTTAACGGGCTTTCTAAAATTGTCATAATTCATTTTTATTCTTATAATAAAAGTAATAGAGACTCATTGTAGAAAAATTTTAAAATACTGAAAAACAGAAGAAAAAAGTTCCATCATCAATTGGGAGCATGGCTCAAATGGTACAGCACCTTCTGAGCAAGCACAAGGTCCTGAGTTCAAACCCCAGTACTGCCAAAAAAAAAGTTCAATCATCTGAAAAGTTCACCATTAGATTTTGATGTATTCCCTCCACACATACACACACATTCATATTCTTCTCTTTCTCTCTCTCTCTCTCTCACACAAAATTATGACCATTCTATAAAATAACATTAAACAAATAACTCTCAATTTACTATAACTATTAAGGCTGGGGAATGATGAATAATAGCAGATCAATAAATAATATACCCCAAAACATTTTAGTTTTCTCTTTTCATCTCTTTTCTCTCCTCCAATTTGATGAAAGCCATTTTCCATGAACTACTTTTTAAAACCTAACTAGACTGATTAAAATGTAACAACCTTTTCCTTCTCTTCCCTTTTTTCTAAAAACTGTTAATGAATAGCAAACTGGTCAATCAGCAAGTGAAAGCAGAGAAAAGGGGACGGGGCAAAGTTGATGGAGAAGATAACTAGCTTCGGATAATCAAGGCTGATTGTTCATTCACTTTCCCGTGCATAAAGCTGTAAAGGGCAATTACCAAAAGCATTAAGAGAAGGGAGCTCTGTGTTGCTTCTTTTGTCAACTCTAATCTGTTGAGCTGTTAGAGACCTCTTTCTGGGAGTAATATGTAGTCGGTGCATACAAGGAAAAACACTTCCAACAGATATGCTCCTGAATTTGGTGAAAGATTGGACAGTATCACTTCTGAAATAACAGCTAATAGGAGCTAGCATATAAAATAAAATGAAAAGGGCTGGCATATAAAGGGTAGATGCCTTCCCAATACATAACTCATCTAAAAGATAGCTTCTAAAGACACTGGCTGCTGATAAAAGAAAATTATTTTCTAAATCTCATAAAGGAGCTTGGGTTCTTCCATAAAATGAAATTTAAAGTATACCTACTGGGAGATTAACTATAGTCTTGGAAACAAAGTCTATGAAATGAGGAATTGTATGAAAACTTGAAAAGGGAGGAAGAGGGCAGTGATGAAAACTAATACTAATTGAATACTACATATGTAGTATTGATTGGGTGCTTCTAATAATTTAGGCTCAAAATTACTGAATGAAATGAATTTTACTCTCCTATTTTGTAGATGCAGAAACTGAGGCTCGGAGCAATTGGACAATAACTATCTAGCAGGTGAAGAGCTGGCATTCCAATCCATGACTGACTTAACCTAAAATATTGAATAGTAAAACAGCAGTATTTATCATAGACATTTCTAACAGAAGACTGCCTCATTCTACTAATGTCAGGATTATACAGAATGAAATACTTTTCAGCCAGCTAGTAAACCTGATGGGAGTATTTTTTTTTAATACCCATTTAGTTCCTATTTCTTACTAAGCAATTGTGCTATTACCTCCTAACTGGGCATCATCTGTATAAATTACTATGCACAGTTATCCTGCCAGAGAGAATTCTCAATGTAAGTTGATAGACTGGCAATTTATAACTTTAATTAGTGAAGAAGACACTGGATTTGCAACCCAGCAACTCTGTCTCATTTACCTAATTTTAACTTTTCTAATGGAACCTCTACAGTCTTCTTCTGTCTGGCCATGTGCCTTACTAAATCAAACATAAGAATCACATTCCTCTAACCAGGGAGTGTTTAGGAATATGCATGTAAGGTAGTTCTGACTACCTTACATGATGAATGTAAGAATGAAATGAGAGAAGAAATATACTTTTCTGGGGAGAGGGTCTCATTTTTAATGAAAAGCATACCAGCTAGGACTCCTTGGTGGAACATCTAATTTCAGAGAAAGTATAAGCTAAGCATACAATGTACAAAGTAAGCCTAGGACATTTTGCTTTGCAGAAAGCATAGGAAATTTGAAAGATGTAGTCTTATGAAAAGGACATAGCCACGAAGAAGAGTCTCCCCTGGACCAAAGTTGGGACAACTTAAGATCCAGAATAAGAACACTAAGTTGTTAAAATAATTTGCATATGTAAAAAAACTATGAATTTAAAATAATATAATTAAAAAGAAAGTCAAACAAATTTAATGGTCACTGTTACATTGAAACTTTACTCTGAGAATTGATAATTAAACTTTAAGAGGGGCTGATAGTGTAGCCCAGTGGTACAGCACTTAGAACTAACATGTGCAAGGCCCTAGGTTCAATCCCCAGCACTGCAACAATATAAATAAATACATGTTTAAGAAGTAACTACTTATCCCAGAGCCTTTCTATCAGAAATTTTGAGGTAACCTAACAAATAGCTCTAGCAGATTGTTTCTTTTTCACCTAATAAATATTTTGAAAACTCTAATAAAATAATTGATTTGGCAACTATCTTCAGTGGAAGCTAAAGGTATTAGATAAAAAGGTTAATGGGAAACTAGATGACTTTATCCAGTCCCAAACATTGACCCCCAAATTATTTGCTAGCTTCAAGGAGAAGAAAAAATGTTATAAAATGTTATTTTATAATGTAGGGATTTATTTTAGCATCACTATGTGATTTATCTTAACATCACTAAAAATGGTGCCACGGACATTACATAACTCTTAATGTGATACAATAAGCACACATCACCTCTAAAGTATTTCTCCCAAAAATGTTTAATCTAAATCTGTACACTCTTTAGAGCTAACATTTATTTTACAGGAAATATGGAAGACAGAGAAACACTTCATGGAAACAACTGAAGCCTGAATTTGAGTCATTCTATAGAACAAACAGAACTGAGTCATTCAATTCAGCTAGTCAATTTATGGGGGAGGGGGGGAGGAAAGAAGTAATGCTCTACAATTGACATTTTAAAGGATGTAGGAGATAAATATGCAACACATAATCCTTTATTGCATTGTGTATGTGAAAAAAATGGCCGGACTTGTTGGCTCACTCCTGTAATTCCATCTACATAGGAAGCAAAGATAGGAGGATTGCAGTTTTGGGCCAGCCCAGGCAAAAAGTTAGCAAGACTTAATCTCAATGAACAAGTTAAGTGTGGTGGCTCATGTCTATAGTCCCAGCTATGTGGGAGATATAGGTAGAAGGATCACAGTCTGAAGCCAGTCCCACGAAAAAAAGTTCAAGACCCTCTCTGAAAAAGTAACTAAAGCGAGAAAAAGGATGGATATGGCTAAACTGGTAGAACACTTGCCTAGCCTAGCAAGCATAAGGCCCTGAGGTGAAAACCACATTACCACCAAAAAACAAACAAAAAAATCAAAAGGCAAGCTAGTATAAAAATGACAAAGTATTAATATCATTTATTTATTTGGGTTTTCTAAAATTAATAAGAAAACATTTCAGTAGAAAAATTGACAAATGATGTAAGACAAATAATAGGAAAAGAAAAATCATAAATATAACAGTTGACATTTTGGTGAAATTTTGGAAAATTGTAAAATTTGAATACAGGCTGGAATATTAGCTGATATTAAGGAATAAGCACTAAATTCTATGTATTATAATACTCTGATAACTTAAGGAACTATCCTTGTTTATTAGAGATGCATTCTAAGGATATCTCACGGTGGCAATAATTATTTTTAAAAAAATCAAAATATTAATGATCACATCTACATTATAGATAAAGGTAATTTTTATACATTTCTCCTTATTTTTCTGAGCAATTTAACTTTTCATAATAAAAAGTACCACCAAAAATAGATGAAGAGTCTCTCTTCTGGATGTTGCTATGTCTGCATATGAGCACGGAAATTGAGGCAGCAATATTGATATCATCAGGAGAGCAAATATGAAGAGAAAAGTTATTGTGCTGAAGATGGGAAAGCAGAAATATGGGAAGCCAGAATCTCTAACGATAATGCTGAGCCAACTGTGAAAACTCACCTCTGGACTTCTTAAAGTATGAGATAATATGTTTTTCTTATTACTTATGCCATTATGAATTATATTGTTACTGATACCTTAAAAATATCCTAGCTGATAGTTATTGAAAATCAATTTACAAGTGCCCTATATTCCTACTTCTTCAAATGCTTTTCCACGAATACTCAACATGACTTACCCTCTCACTTCCTTCATGTCTCTGCTCAAGTGCCCTTTCTCCAAGAACCCTCATTTGACTACTCTGTATAAAATAGCAGTATCCCTTTGCCCAGGGTAAACTCCTCAGCAAGTTGAAGACTAGTCCTACAATCCCACTTGACCTCAACAATGTGTGAACGCCTTAAAACATCTCATTTAAACTATCATGACCTTTTAATTTACCCATTTCTTTCATACTGATGCTATTTTATCATGTATTATAGCAAACCTATCTCTTCCACTAAATTCCATGGAGCACTGTACTGAAGCCGGTTTGTACCAGCTCTTGAGAACCAAATGTGAATCTATTTCCAACTCTCCTCTCAGTGATGTGTTGGAAGCTTGAAATGGTGCATGGTGGTGGGCATATTTACACCATGGAAATAAGAAAATACTATAAATATAGACTTTTTCCCCATAAAGATCTAGTTGGTAAACATTTACCAGTACACCATGTCTTATTCACTTTTAGGAGATTACATAACACAGTGCCTTTTATACATTAATTTAACAATTATTCATTAAGAACTAACCCATATGCCAAGCAAATGGTTCTGGTTCCAGCTCTGGGAGTATAACAGCAAAAAAAAAACCAAAACAAAAAAAAGACAAAGGTCCTTCCCTCTATTGCTTACATTCTAGGATGGGAGACAGACAACAATAAATAAGCACATAAATATATATATAATGTCAGATGCCAAAAAAAAACCCTCTAAAGAACAAATGTAGGGCAAGAGAATACAGAAGGATTAGGATTAGGCAGAGGGGAACTGCAGTTTTGTATAGGGTGATCAAACTAAGGTTCTCTGAGAAAGTGATATTTGAGAGGATATCTAAAGGAAGGGAGTAAGCAAGCCATGCAAGCATCTGTAGGAAGAGAATTTTAAGAAGGATAGTAAGTGCAAAGATCCTGAGGTGGGAGCATTCCTAATCTTCTTGAGGAACTCTCAAGCAGGCCAAAACACCTAGAACAGAGTGAAAATGTAGAAAGGTAGAAAATAAAGTCACAGAAGTAACTAGACTGGAGCGTGTAGGCCTTGGTAAGAATTTTACAAGTTATTCTAAATGTGATGGAGAGCCATTGGAGAGTTTGGATTAAAAAATGACTGATATATTGTGTTTTAAACGCATCCTGGCTGTTACACCATAGGAAATTAAGAGAAGTAAGAGACTGAGCTAGCAAAGTAATCTGGTTGAGGTCTGGACAAACAGAACTTCCACACTCAGTTGTTGGTTTGAATGCAACACAATTAGGTCATATGTAAGGGTATTGTAACTCCTATAAGATCTATGGCAATGTGTGGTAGTGTGGAGATTTCACATTTCCTGGCTGGGTACTGAAGCAGTGGGTAACAGTCTCTTTTTATATAAACCCACACATATATGCAGCTTTTCACCCACTTGAGAAAGGATATACGCACCTACTCACAGGCAAAGGATAAGTTAGAAGCCCCATGCTCTTCTCCCCCTTTCCCTACTTTATCCTTGGGCCACATCCTGTGTTGTCTACACCATCCAGAGGAATTGGCAACCCACTTTCCCTGGACCAATTCCTTATAGTTGTTCAGATTGAACAATGCCATGCTAATAAAAATTTTAAAAATTCGATCCAAGTACATTATATTCATGTCCAGAGTTCAAGTGGTAATATACTTGCCTACCATGGGAGAGGCCCTGGGTTCAATCCCCAGTACCACAAAAACTGTATGTACATACAGAGATATCACAATGAAATCTTTTTGTATAATTAATATTCACAAATAAATCAATTTCATTCACAAAAGAGCTTGTTTATATGTCACAGAAGTCTAAAGACTAATAAGCCCTAGTAGACAAGGGTATTATATGCGGATATTATTAAGAAGTGGCCAACTTTGGAAGACAGAGTAGACTGAATTTGTTAATGGGTTGGATGAAGAAGTGCTAACAGGAAAAGAATCAAAGATTTGGCTAAGGCAACTGTGTGAATATTGGTGCCCTTTACTGAAATTAGAAATACTGAATGAAGATGGGATTTGGACAGGTAAATCAAAAGTTCTCTTTTGGACATACTAAGTTTGAGAATCTTATTACATGACCAAGAGGAAATACTGTATAGGCATTTAAATGTTTGTATCTGGATTTCAGAGGGTAGATCAGGCCTCCTAAAGACTTATTTTGGAAACTATCAAAGTATAATAAAGCCATGTAATTATATAGAGTAGGTATCCAATAAATACTTGTTGAATGAATAAATGACTGTCCAAACAAGATTTGTGCAACTATAACCCTACACTGACTTTGACTGAAGATAATCAATGGTATTCACAGTTTTGGTAACTTAATTATTCATTGTATTGTGGGAGTCCCAAAAAAACAGGAACAATTTGCCTACCTTCAAGGTACTTAGGACAGAGTTAAGGAAACACAGAAACACCTGCACAAATTTTATAAAATAAAAAGGTCAACAAAGACACGGTGTAATGGAAACATGACTATAAAGTTAACCATAATCAGCTTTAAGTATCCTATTCTAGAATTCCAAATTTTCAAATCTCTATATATAGAATATTTTTGCATTACCTTCCAGGATTTCCAAGACCCTTTAGTTCAGTGATTTTCTTTCTTGGTTGCATATTAAAGAATCCTCTGGGGAACTTTTTAAACTACTTAAGTCCATCCACAGAGCTTCTGATTTACTTTTTCTTGGCTATGGGCTGGGCATCAGATTATGAGCACTTCGCAGCTGGTCCAGACATTTAGCCAGGGTTGAAAACCACCGTTTAAGTACAAAATGCCTCTGGACAAAAATGCTGGTTATGATAACATAAAGCCCTTAATAGATAGATATGTGAGGCCAAGTGTATCAGTAATGCTTCCATTAAACAGAAAGGAAATATATTAAAAAGTCAAACTATAAAGGGTTAAATCAGTCATATGTATAGTCCGTCTTTGTAGTCAGTCTTTAGAAACATAAAAAAAAATTGAAGGAATTTTTTGTCATCTCAAAAATGATTGATGGGGCAGGGATGTTGCTCAGTGGTAGAGCACGTGCTGCTCATGTGCAAGGTCCTGGATTCAATCCCAGCATCGCATTAACAGGGAAAAAATAGCCAATTGAATTTATGCAAGACTATATTATTTCATATCTGATAAAATATTGTAATTAACAATAAAAGCAACACAAAGAAATTTAAAGGTAATGGGTAGAGACCACTAATTTCAAGTAATAAGGTAAAAGTTAGGACAGAGACACACACCAGCTCATGCCATGATGTGATGTTGCTAAGAGGGCCCTCAAAGAGACGTTTGCAATGTTTAGACGTCCAGCCTCAAAAACTGTGAGCTAAATAAATCTCTCTTTACTT
This sequence comes from Castor canadensis, assembly GCF_047511655.1. Lineage (NCBI taxonomy): Eukaryota > Metazoa > Chordata > Mammalia > Rodentia > Castoridae > Castor > Castor canadensis. The sequence goes on along the minus strand of NC_133405.1, from coordinate 122,151,679 downwards.
CATAAGTAAAAAAATGAAAGCTTGCCTGAATTTTAAAATGTTTTAAAAGATACCCAGAAGTAGCTCTTTCTCAATATAAAGACTAATAAATTGTTTCTTAATAAAGCTACCATGAAACTTGTCTTTAATAAATAGTTAAGAATTATGTTTGACCAGTGTCTAATTTGTTAGCTTCAAAAGTGCCAGAAAAAAATTTTAAAGTTTATTCTTCAGAACGGTTTGCTTGATTAAGCAGTTTAAATATTAATTTGAGTATTTATCAAGGAAATTTAACTTATGATAAAAATGACATTTCAAATGAGTGGGAAAGAGGTTTGTTTTTTTTTAATCCATTAGGATGATTAACTAAAATATGGAAAAATATAGAAAGCTGAGTTCCTGCCTCACATACACAAAAGTAAATTATTCACAAAACAAAAACATATATGTAGAAAATAAAGTAATAAACAAATAGAGGAAATTTCTATTGCAGTGAACAGAGTGGGGGTGTACTTTTAATCTTGATGAAGGAACAGTCTTTCTAAACGAGATGCAGAATCCAAAAGCCATAAAGTAAAATAATGATAAAATTGACAAAAATTATAAAATATCTTTATGACAACAAACACTATAATCAAAGAAAATAAAAGATAATCAATAAGCAATGGAAAATATTTTAACTGCTAGAAAATGGCCTATTTTCAAACTAAAAAGGTGAATATAAAAAACAGGCAAAGGATATGAATAGAAAGATAAAGAAAATAGGATACAACCCATTCCATACTAAGAGATGCTTTGTCTAAATACAAAAATATATTTACAAATAAAAATAAAACATCAATGCAAATATATTTGAAAATTTTAAAGCTTTACAAAATTCAATGGCATTCTGGTTCCAAGATGAGATCGATACGCTTTTCCCTATTCTTCCCACTAACCACACCTAAACACCCAAGACATTACATATAAAACAGAAACATGGTAAGAAGAAGACAGAAAAGCTAGGCGCCACAACAGGATTCAAGGAACAACATGGCAGGAAATCCCCTGGGTTTTCTTTTTAGGCTTAATATATCCTGCTGGAGAAGCTGGTAATTGAGAAATATGGGCACAGACAAAACATCTGCAAGAGAAGCCTGCAGCCTCTAGTAAAAGGACCAGAAAATGGGCAGCCTGGAAAGACAGAAAATATTTAGACAATAGTCACTCAAATCATCACTCCATCAGCAAAGGTTTAAGAGAGAGCCTACACTTCAATGCTTGTCTGTAGTAATAATGATGCACTCTTTTCCCCCAAATGGGGTGGTATCAGGGAAAGCTGAGTGAGAAGCTAAGACTTTCATCTCTGCAACAATAATGAGCATTATCCCACAATCTGTAGTTGTCAGTGGAGGTCCATGTGTGGAGCAGTGATAATGTACCATGCTCCCTCTCTCAGTAAGAATTATGTCAGTGGAGGCCTAATAGGAAGCCTGACCTTCTATTTAGAAGCAACAAGATGCCCCCCACACGGTGTCAAAAGAGGCCAAGTAAGGAACCTGGACTTCTACTCCCACCTGGCATAATGAGATAGCATGCCTATTCACTCACAGGCACAGAGTCAACAGAAATCTGCTAAAACAGAACATTTAAATAAGACCTACGGTCTCATAAATGAGACCCAAAATGCCCATTAATGTTTTTTCTAAAAGCTTTTTGCAAGCAACTACAATCCTGAAGTTCAAGGAGATTTGTGAAAGGACTGACAAGTACAGGTTTCTCATAACATTAAGATTATACCATTGGAGTAGGTAAGAATTTCCGAACTCTAATGAAGGAAATGATGGGCTTGAGAAAGTGCTAACCAAGATCAAGCAGCACAAGAATTACAGGAGACTAAATGGCCTGTTGAAAAATAATTGTGGAATTTATGGGCCTTTTTAATTGAAACATTGCTGGTTCCTTTAATGTTTTGTTTCCCAGATTTAAACTTCTTCTTAAGCTATCTATAAGTTATAGCAACTTTATAAAGCATACCTTTGTGAACGAAATTGAAACATTTACATTTTTCGCCTAACCTGATCCCTCTAGAATTCAGAAACTATTCATGAGTATTTTTAGTTTTATGGCAATATAGTCATTTGCATAAGTTTGGTAAGAATCTCTTCTCAAGGTTTTAAGTGGGATGTCATATTTGAGAATGTACATAGAATGCCTGGATTCAGGGGATCTCTGTTTTAAAACGTCACTTCTAAATCTATAGACACTGCAGGTGGAATTTGAAGTCTACCTTGGTTTGTCCTCTAACCTTGAGAGATCCTATTCCTGATTGTAAAAGTAAAGCTTTCAACTTTCCGCTGTTGGGTTGGGTCCAATGTTTGCTGTTGGCTTCTTGAAGATGGCCTTTATTATGCTGAGCTGCATTCCTTATATACGTGATTTTGTTGAGTTTTTATTATGAAAGCATGCTGAATTTTGTCAAATGTTTTTTCTGTATCTACCAAAGTAATCACATTATTTTTATCTTTCATTCTGTTAATGTAGCATATCACATTTGTTGATCTGCATATGTTGAACCATCCTTGAATCCCAGGGATGAAACCTATCTGACCATGGTAAATGATCCTTTTAATATGATATTGAATTCAATTTGCTAGTATTTTGCTGAAGATTTTTGCATCTATGTTCATCAGGGTTTTGGCCTCTCATTTTCTTTCCTTATATTGTCCTTGAAGAGACACACTGTGAATATAAAGGTACAAATCAGCTAAAGGTAAAGAGGCATAAAAAGGTGTGCCATGCATAAATATAACTGCATTAAACTCAGACAAAGGGGATTGGAGACAAGGAGTTTCACTGAAGATAAAGAATGCCATTTCACAATAATAAAGAGGAAAGTCATCAAGAAGATACAATGGTAAATCTCTAGATACCTAATAAGAGAACTTTAATATGTATGAAGTCAAAATTGACCAAACAAAAGAGAGAAATGGACAAGTCCATAATCAGCTGCATTTTAACACCTTCTCTCTTCCCCTCTCTGATTCTCTCTCTCTCACTCTCATGACAAAACAAAAAATAAGTAAAGACACAGAAGACTTGAACAATCCTATAACTCAACTTAACCTAATTAATATTTATAGGGGCCATGCATGCTGGTACAAGCCTGTAATCCCAGTTACTTAGGAGACAGAAATAGGACTATTGTGGTACAAGGCCATCCTGGGCAAAAGTTAGCTCAAACACAAGCCGGAGGCCAGGAACAGTGGCTCAATTCTACAATCCTAGCTACTCAAGAGGCAGAGATTAGGATAATTGCAGTTCTCAAGACCTCATCTCAACCAATAAAAGCTGAGCATGGTGGTACATGCCTGTCATTCCAACTACACAGGAGACATAAACAGGATTATCACAGTCCAGACCAGCCTAGGCATTAACTCAAGACCCTATCTGAAAAATACTAAAACTAAAAGGACTGGGGGCATGGCTCAAGTGGTAAAGTGCTTACCTAACAAGCACAGGGTCGGTTTCAAACTCCAGTAATGCCAAAACAACAACAACAAAAAAGCCAGATGTGTGTCACATGCCTATAATCTCAACTACTTAGAAAGTGGAAGTAGGATCAATGTTGGAGGCCAAAGTTAGCTTGAGACCCTATCAGAAAAACAAACTGAAAACAAAAGGACTGGGGGCCATGGCTCAAGTGAGGGTCACTGAGTTCAATCCCCAGTACTGAAAAAAATTATGGAACACTGTACCCAACAAATGCAGGATAGTTCATTCTTTTTAAGTACGCAAGTTACGTTCACCAAAATATTCTGGCCCATAGCGTAATCCTCAGTACATTTCAAAAGACAGAAATCAAACAGAATTTGTAGTCCTACTACAACAGAATTAACTTAGATATCAATTACAAAGAGACACCAGAAAATCTGCAAATATTTACAAATTAAACCATATCTTCTAAATGTACTATTAGTCAAAGAAGAACTCACAAAAACACAATGGAATTTTATGCAGCCATGAAGAAGAACGAAATGTTATCATTCGCTGGTAAATGGATGGAATTGGAGAACATCATTCTGAGTGAGGTTAGCCTGGCCCAAAAGACCAAAAATCGTATGTTCTCCCTCATATGTGGACATTAGATCAAGGGCAAACACAACAAGGGGATTGGACTATGAGCACATGATAAAAGCGAGAGCACACAAGGGAGGGGTGAGGATAGGTAAGACACCTAAAAAACTAGCTAGCATTTGATGCCCTTAATGCAGAGAAACTAAAGCAGATACCTTAAAGCAACTGAGGCCAATAGGAAAAGGGGACCAGGAACTAGAGAAAAGGTTAGATCAAAAAGAATTAACCTAGAAGGTAACACCCACGCACAGGAAATCAATGTGAGTCAATGCCCTGTATAGCTATCCTTATCTCAACCAGCAAAACTCCTTGTTCCTTCCTATTATTGCTTATACTCTCTCTACAACAAAATTAGAGATAAGGGCAAAATAGTTTCTGCTAGGTATTGAGGGGGGGGGAGCGGGAGGGGGTGGAGTGGGTGGTAAGGGAGGGGGTGGGGGCAGGGGGGAGAAATGAACCAAGCCTTGTATGCACATATGAATAATAAAAGAAAAATGAAAAAAAAAATAAATAAAAATAATCTAAAAGGGAGGGGGTGGAGTGGGTGGTAAGGGAGGGGGTGGGGGCAGGGGGGAGAAATGACCCAAGCCTTGTATGCACATACGAATAATAAAACAATTTTTAAAAATTTAAAAAAACAAAAAAAAGAAAAAGAAAAATGAAAAAAAATAAAATAAAAAAAGAAAAAATAAAAAAAAAAGAAACTAGAGAGTATGTCTTAATTATATCATAATGAATACACAACATATAAAACTTTATAGTATTTGTCTTTAAAGAAGTACTTAAAGAAAATGTATAGCTTTAAAATGCTTATATCAGGAAAAGGAGAACTCACACCTAAGAAAAGTAAGAGGAGAATTCAGTAAAATAGAAAGCAGAAAATCAAAAGTTAAAAGTTGACTTTCTAAACGATTAATAAAACTGGTAAACATCTAGCTGTGCTAGTGAAGAAAAACAAAGAAAACATAAAATTACCAACATGAGGGATAAACACAAGGACATCACTACAGATATTAAAAGGATAAAGGAATAGTTGAAAAACCTTATGCCAATAACTTTTTATCTATGTTGATGAAATGAAACATAGATGAAATGAAAAAAATACTTGAAAACACAACTTATAATTTACAAAAAAACTAACAAAAGAAACCTAAATAGCCTTATATCTTTCAAAGAAATTACAAACTTTCTTATAATGAAACTGAAGGCAAGGTTAACTTCATTTGTGAAGCCTATCAAATACTACAGAAAAATTAATCTTACATAAAATATTTCAGAATGCTGGGTATGATGGTGCACATCTGTAATCCCAGCAGAGGTGGGAGGATTTCATGTTTGAGATCAGACCGTGCTACATAGCAAGAGCCTATCTCAAAAAAAAAAATCTTTCAAAAATGTGAAGAAAAGTACTTTCCATTAAACTTATGAGGCCAAAACAACCCTGGCACCAAAATCTGTGCATAGGATATATATGCTTATACTTGCTTCAAGTCACTGCTTATCTATAAACGTCAGAACAATGGGAAGAACACCATTGCAAACTCCATGAAACCAGTGTGATTTTTTCACCTCCAGCTAGCAATGCTTTAAAGTAATTATAAGGCTGTTGATCATGACATTTGGCTTTGCCAGAAAACTATCAAAGGGAGCAACAGTGATACCACTGGGTGATGTTCAAATAATTTAGTCATTAAATTTTTTTTAAAAATTACACTTAAGAAACCATTTTGGCTATCCAAATGACTGTTACATGCAAAACAAGCCAAAAGGTCAGCTTGACATCAGAAGAAATTAAATGTATGTCTCTTAAGTTATACAGGAAGAATTCAACAGCAATAAACTTCCCTTTCAAATAAATGATGGAGACTTAATCCTTAGCAATAAGTTCACTTTAGTCAAAAGTAGCTACTCCATAAGTATAAAAAACACCTCACAACTGGGCACCCATTGTACTATGGCACCATAGTACAATCTCTAGATTGACAATAGATCCATACTAGAGGAGAAAATACAATACCTCTTTGAACTGTTTATGGATAACTGGTGCTTTTGGTAATATAATGAAATGTGATTTTGACTACTTTTCCTTGCTTGAATTTTAAGTATAACCATGTAAGAGGCTTACAGGGAAGCAGCTAGAAGGTGTTTGTCAAAGAAAGAAAAAGGTATCTGTATGAGTGTTTATTTCAGCAGAGCTGTATCCCTATTTTAAAAACAATTTTAAATGTTTTAAATTCAAAGACAAAGAATAACACTGCCTAGAATTCTAGTCTTTGGACAAGAAGTTGTCTGAAATTTCTTCACCAAAATAACTCCACAATATACATTTCAAAATAGCTAGAAGAAGAGATATTGAATGACCTCATCACAAAGAAATGATGATGTTTGAGGTAATAGATATGCTAATTTGATCACTGCATAATATAAACATATCAAAGATATTGAATGCTTCCCCAAAGACCCATGTGTTAAAAGCTTGGTCCCCAAGGTGGTGCAATTGGGAGAAGCTGTAGATCTTTAGGACAGGCACCCTAATAAGAAGTCCTCATACCTTATTGACCCCAAAAGGGACTGTGGAACCATCCTCTATGTTTGGGTTTCTTGATTCACAATGTGATCAGTTTGCTCCAACATGCATTCCCTGCCCTTACCATCTGGCACCCTCACCAGAGGCCAAAGCATTGGGACTGCCCAATCTTGGACTGGAACCTCCATAACCACAAACTAAGTAAATCTTTTCTCTTTATAAATAATTGCCTCAGGCCAAGCGCTGGTAGCTCACACCTGTAATCCTATCTACTTGGGAGGCTGAGATCTGAAGGACTACAGTTCAAAGCCAGCCCAGACGAATAGTTCACAAGATTCCATCTCCAAAATAACGAGAGCAAAAAAATGAACTGAAGATGTGGTTTAAGTGGTAGAATGCCTGCTTTGCAAGCCTGAAGCTCTAAGTTCAAATTCCAGTCCCATCAAAAAAGGAAGGATCACTGTCCAGGCTGACCTGGGCAAAAAGTGAGCCCTTATCTCCAGAAAAACCAGTGCAAAAAGGGCTGGAGGCATGGCTCAAGCAGTAGAGCCCCTGCTTTGCAAGTGCAAAGTCCTGAGTTCAAACCCCAGCCAAAGAAGGAAGGAAGGGAGGGAGGCAGGAAGGAATTGCCTCAGGTATTTCATTGTAGTAACACAATACAACCCTATGTCATGTAACCAATCTCAAATATTACACCTAGAAATATGCTGCAAGAAGCTTAGGAGATGTACGCAGAGACTTATATATAAGAATATTTATTAAAGTGTTATTTAAAATAGAAATATAGACTGGGGGTATAGCTCAGTATATAGTGCTTGCCTAGCAAGCATGAGGCCCTAAAAATTCAATCCCCAGTGTAAAAACATAATAGCCTACATGGCCAAAATTAGAAATACTTACAGTTAACTACTTGATAAAAATATACAGCCATCATACAATATATTTCAAAACACACACACACACACACACACACATACACACACAGTTGCATAGTGAGTTGCAATGTCCCCCAAACTTCATGTTAACTCCAGACCTATGAATGTGATGTTATATGGAAGTACAATCTTTGCAGATGCAATCAAGTTGACATGAGGTCATACTGGATTAGGATAGGACTCATTCAGTAACTGCTATTCTTATAAGGGAATTTGGACACAAATACACAGGGAGGATGCATGTAGACAGAGGCAGTGATTGTAGCAACATGTCTATAAGCCAAGAATTGCCAAGCTTAAAGAGGCATAGAACAATTCCTCTCTCAGAGCCTCCACAAGGAACCAGGTCTTCCCACATCTTAATTTTATACTTATGCAAGAAACTGAATTTCTGTTGCTTCAAGCCACACAGTGTGTGGCAATTTATAATGGTAGACCTTGGAAACAACTATAATGTGTGTGTGTGTGTGTGTGTGTGTGTGTAATATGTTAGAAGGTTTGAAAAATATGATACAAAAAATAAATGTACTGCCAAGTATGGTGGTGTGTTAGGAGGATTGTGGTCTAAGGCCAGCTCTAGACAAAAATGCAAAACTTTATCTGAAAAATAACTAAAGCAAAAAAGGACTGGAGGTGTGACTCGAGTGGCAGAGCAGCTGCCTAGCAACTGCAAGGCCCTGAGTTCAAAGCCCAGTACCACCAAAAAAATACAGGTACAGATGATCATATTGCTAAAATATGGATAGATGTATATATAGAGAATGGACATCGATAGAATTAAATACCTACCAGTGCTCTCCTCTCCACATTCTGCTCTTCCCAATTCCATGTACAAGTGTTGTAAGAGGAGCAACAATACTAGCATATGATCCCATCTTCTGGCCATATTTGATAGACCCAGAAGAGGATACCTGACTAAAGGTAGGCCAGTGAATGCCTCCCTTACGGTTTGGAGTTAGTAATAAAGACTCATATATTTTCTAATAGCTGAAGTTGTAAGGAAATGTACAACTGCAGAATGATCTATAGCTGGGCTCTTCACATTTAGATGAAGATAGTCTATAGAAAAAAAGATTTGAGATGGAAGAAAAGCCCTTGGGCTACAAGTCGTTCTGAAAGTCCATCTCCATCATATCCTTTCCTCATTCCTTCTTTGAATTCCACTGGGTGACAGGCATTCTTTCAGTGAGAGCTCATTTCTATAGCAAGTTCAGATTGGGTTTCTGTCCCTTGTCCCCAAAAGTAGTCAAATACTCATAGAAAAAATATTGAAAGTATAACAAAATCTATGAGATAATCATTCAAATATCTTATTTACTCCAAAGTTTAACAAATACTGCAAGGGCTGTAGCAAAGACAAAAATCCTGTTGAAAACAAAAGTACTTAGTTCTCAATGTCCAAATTTAAGACTCCATCCTTGGTGTAAAATTTCTAGTCTACTGAGGTACAAGAGAAGCCATACTAATATAAGAAGGCTGTGAGGGAAAAGAAAATGTGCCTTTTAAAGAGAGTATGATATTTCTAAAAAGAAGGTAGCCTTCATCTCGCCTTATAAAATGGGAAACTTGATATATTCCTGTCCTTAAAACTAAAGTGGGATTATTATTTTTCAAGGTGGTACATTCTGAAAGAAGGGAATCTGAAGTGTTGAGAATCTGAGAAAAAAACATGAGGTTACCAGCTGGAAGATGTAGTTAAAATTCCCAAGAGACCACCAAAGCCTAGGAGAGGTTCTTAGGACTCAGTTCTACTACACATACTCTCTCTCTCTCTCTCTCTCTCTCTCTCTCTCTCTCTCTCACACACACACACACATACACACACACACACACCAGATCTGATAGGGATGCCACCCATCAGTTTATACCATAGATGACATAGAATCAAATGGAGTGATATACATAAAGACTACCACCTTCATACCACCAAAAGTGTTGCTTATGTATAGAAAAGCAATTGTGGCTACAAAGACAGCCAGCTTATCATGGGCAATCATATAAGAAAGCACATTTTAATTTTCCTCTTTGCATACCAAATCCAGCATCAGAGGAACAAACAACAGAAATGAAGGCAGGAGTATATACCTCTGTACTCATTATGTATTTAGAAAAATAAATACCATTTTAAGAAAATAATGAAGCCATATCCAAATACTCATAATTCTTAACTTTTGTACTATTTACCTCCTCATTTAGACTTAAGAGAATGTTCATTAGGATAACTCAAACGAATGATCTCCTTATATCAGATGGTTGTTATTTTATTATATTTTTATTATCATATTATTATTGTACTGGGGATACATTGTGACATTTACAAAAGTGCTTAAAATATATATTAGCTAAATTCACTCCCTCCATCATTCTCCTTTATCCCCCCCACCCATTCTTAGAGTACTTTCAACAGGTCTCGTTCCATTTTCATACATGAGTATATTTCCACTATATTCACCCTCATTCACCCTTTCCTTACATCGTCCCCCTCCCACTGGTATCAACCCCCAGATAGGACCTGTTTTAACCTTCCTGTCCTTCATTTTTGAAAAAAAGACATTTTTGTTTGTTTAAGATAGCTATACAGAGAGTTTCATTATGACATTTCCATGTATATATGCATTATATCCCAAATTGGTTCATTCCCCCTCCCCCATTTTTCTCCTTTCTACTGTAGTCCCCTTCTTTTATGGTGATTTCAATAGCTCATATGGTTCTTAGATGACTCAAATCTTTTGTAATCAGGAATTTCATATTATAAAGGATAAATTAGATCCAGAATGGGACACATGAAACAGTGTTAATGTAGAGAATGAATAAATGTATAAAGGTCACCTCAATAGATACAGGAAAATTACTTGACAAAATTCAACATCTATTCATGGTTTAGAAAAAATAACTCCACAAATGAGGAATAGAAGTAAATGTCCTGAATCTCATAAAGGGCATGTACAAAACACCTATAGCTAACATCATACTTAATTATGAATGGCAGGAGCTCAGCTGAGCTAGAGAGAGCTAAGCTGCCAGGTGTCCAGAGTAGTGGATTAAAGCAACAAGCCAAAAATGAAAGTAATAATAAAGTTTTAGCCACTGGCTACAATAGTATATGCAAAAGGCTAAAGCTGGAGAAAATACTAACTCCTTCCCTCTATTTTGCCCTCTTGTAGAGGGTCAAGTAGATCAGTACAGATGTTTAGGGATGACTGTCTTACTGTTGAGGAGGACCTAGATAAAAGGTTCTTGTGAGTGGGAGAAAATATTTGCTAGTTATACATCAAAAGACTGATAACCAGAATATACAGAAAGCTCAAAAAACTAAACTCCCCCAAAATCAATGAACCGACAAAGAAGTGGGCAACTCAACTAAACTGAACTTTTTCACAACAACAAATGCTGGCAAGGATGTAGGGAAAAAGGAACCCTCATACACTGCTGGTAGAAATGTAAGCTAGTACAACCACTATGGAAAACAATGTGGAGGCTTCATTAAAAACTAAACATAGATCTTCCATATGATCCAGCAATAACACTCCTAGGGATATACCTAAAGGAATACGACTCAAGTTATAACAAAAACATCTGCACACCCATGTTTATTGCAGCACTATTTATAATAGCCAAGCTACGGAAACAGCCAAGATGCCCCGCTACTGACGAATGGATTAAGAAAATGTGGTATTTACACACAATGGAATTTTACTCAGCCACAAAGAAGAATGAAATTTTGTCATTTGCAAGTACATGGATGGAACTAGAGATCATCATCTTAAGAGAAGTTAGCCAGGCTAACAAGGCCAAAAATCACATATTCTCCCTCATATACAGATTATAGACCTAAAACAAATGCAGAATATTACTGACATGGGTCACACACTAAGGGGAGGAATAGGAAAAGGGAAAGAAACCTAAAACTTAAATGTGGTTGATGTGCTCCATGTTGAGGAGCAAATAAAGTAATCTTAAATTAGCAGAGGCCACTATGGGAAGGGGACCAAGAAGTAGCAAAGAGATCTGGTAGAAATGAACCAATGTGGGTTGCAATACACAAGTGCATGGAAGCAATGCTAGGAATCTCTCTGTATAGCTATCTTCATCCCAAACTAGCAAAAAAGCTGTATTTCTTATCATCTCTTATGTTTTCTCTTCAACAAAATCAGAGAAGAGGGCAGAACAGGTTCTGCCTGGAAGTTGGGGGACGTGGCACAGACAATGCATACACATGTAACTAAATGTAAAAATGATAAAATAAAAGGAGAAAATAAATAAATAAATAAATAAATGGCTCTTGTGGTTTATGAACCTGGGCCAGAGGGACGAGGAAAGAGTAAAGATAGGAGTAGGAAAGTACTGAATCAGAGTGGGGAAAAGCATCTTCAAGATTTACCACCACTACTCCACCAACAGAGGCTTCCAGCAAAGTCACTGAGGAAAGCCTTGGCACAAAGGATGCCTAGGCTAGGAAAGCAAATACGTGTAAGCACATGGCCAAACTGAGGGCTCTGAATCATTGACTACAATTTCCTCCAGAGAATGCACTGGGTGTGTAGCAAGTCTGGTGAGGAGAGGGCAACTGTTTCCTTGAAATCTGCCAGGTAAAGCCTCTGTAATTACTGATGATTAGGCCTGCTAAATCACATATAGGTTTTTTTGACTCGGAGCCAGACTCCTCAGTGAAAAACTAAGTGCTTTTGCTTTAAGATCAGGAATAAGGCAAGGCTGTCTACTCTTATTATTCCTATTTAACATCATACTGGAATTCCTAGCCAGTGTAATCAGACAAGAGAAGAGAAATAAAAGGCATACAGATTTGCAGAACATATGATTGTATATGTGGAAAATCCCAAGGAATGTATAAAAAAGCCTTTAGAACAAACAAGTGAGGTTAGTAAGGTTGTAGTACACAAAGTCAGATAAAAAAATTAATTGTATTCTATGTTCTAGCAAGAACAATTGAAAAAGAAAAATTTTAAATATAATGTATAGGCAATGTCACCAAGATGGAAGTACGTCTTCGTTGTCATTCTCAAAAAAATAAATAAATAAGCAAATAGAAATTCACTAACCAAATTAGTCCATTAAATAATCTACAGCAACAGTGAAGCAAAATAATGGAGAATATACACATAGAAAGGATCGCTGGTACTACCAGGCATGGTGGTGGATGTCTATAATCCAAGCACTGGGAAGGCTGAGAAAGGAGGATCATGAGTTCAAGGCCTGGGCAACATAGCTAGATCCCTCTTAATTAAAAAAAAAGAAAAGAAAAAAAGGATTGCTGGTGAGGTTGGCCTACCTGAGACACCAGGAGACTGCTAGGGGCAAAGAAGAAAGGTAGAGTCTATTGTTATAAGCCACACAGTGGGAACCACGATGATCCCCACATCCTAGCCAGAGTACCCCAGAGAATTCGATAAGGCTGTCCACCCTTCCTCCACCCAAGAAAGATCTGCTGTTGAGCTTCTTCAGGAAAAGAGCTGTCATTCCTCCCAATCCCATGGCTAACCTGCTAAAGTCTACATTCCAGACCCAGGCTCTGTGGCTGCACTGAGCATTCCCATATCTCAGACATCAAATTCATTGCCTGACTGAGCTTTGTCACACTCTTGGCCCCAAAATCAAAGCGTTCATGCGAGATTCTGATGCTCCAGGCACTTGCTTAGCCATTATGGAAAGCTAGGCCCCACCCCTATCATGGAGCTACTCTAACTCTGCATATGCCTGAATTCTCACTATTCACTCCCCAGCCACTTCACAAGCATCTGTGCCTTGCAACCTGCTACCAGTGCAGTAGCAGGAGTTCCTGTACCCCAGGCACCAATGCCATTAAAGCTCCAGATCCACAGCTGTAGTCCCTCCCTGCATGCCTATGCTTCAGGCCTAATCACAGATGTCACTCATTAGATACCAGTGCCAGCATGATCATAAACAGGTTCAACAAGCCAGACCCATTGTCAGAAAGACCCCCTCAGTCATGACTTCCTTGGTGGGAGAACAAGAGATTTGGAGGACCTTAGCAGCCATCACCACTGTAGACCCCAATAACCCTCAGCACCACTGTAGACATCCACAGTGCTGGCAACAGAAGAGCCCTGCTATCTTCATCACCACCAACCTGACAAACACATATAGCTACACCTTCATTGGTACCATTTACAACAGGATCAAATGAACTATAAATTACTTCAGTATAATCTAGCAATATGAGCAAATATATTTATGATAAAATCTGTACAACACTGATGGAATAAATCAAGGCAGAATTCAAATTAGAAAAGACAATATTGTTAAGATAGCAATTTTCCCCCAAACTCCTCTATAGCCTCAATATAATCTCAATAAAAAATCCTGAAAGAATTTTTATAGAAATCAGCAGGCTAATTCTAAAATGTGTACAGAAAAGCAAAGGAAACAGAATAGTCAAAATAGTTTTTAAAAAGAACAAAGTTAAATAACTCCTATTACTTGAATAAATGACTTCTTGTAAGTTAAGTAATCAAGACAGTGTGCTATTGGCAAAAGGATAGGCACATAGATCAATGGGACAGAATAGACAGTCCAAAAATAGATCCACATATACATGGTCAATTGATTTTCAACCAAAGTGCAAATGAAATTCAATAAAGAAAGAGTCTGTTCAACAAATGTTGCTAGAACATGGAACATGTGGATGCTCATATGCAAACAAAGAGAGATTATTAGCTTAAACTTCATAAATACACAAAATTAACTCATAATGGATATAAACCTAAATGTAAAACTTAAAACTATAAATCTTCTAGAAAAAAAAAGATGTAGGAGAAAATCTTTATAACTTTCAGATAGGTAAAAATTTCTAAAAATAAGACTTAGAAAAATTTAATAAATTATACTTTATCAGAATTTAAAACTTCAAGATACTAAGGTAATAAACCAATGAGCCAAAGAATAGGAGAAAATATGTGTAAAATATGTATCTGCTAAAAGACTTGCATCCACTATCTATCTATCTATCTTAAAACCCAATAATAAAAAAAAAACTCAATAAAACAGAGGCAAATGATTTAAAAAGCACTTTGCCAAAGAAGATATAGGAGTAGCTAATGAACACATGAAAAGGTGCTCAACCTTTAGTCATTAGGAAAATGAAAACTAAAACTGCAATGAGATAGCATTATAACTATAATGATCAAAATAAGCCAACTCTAGCAAGCGTTGGTGAGGACATGAAGTAACTGGAATTGTCATACACCGCTGGTGGGAATGCAAAATGGTATAGCCACTATGAATTGTGCAGTATGCAGCCGTTTGAGGTTGCCTTCTTTCACTTAGCATAACGTATTTGAGATTCATTCATGTTGTTGCACACATCAGGAGTTAGCTCCTTTTTATTGCTAAACATTATTCCAAGTTATAGATATTACATTACTTATTTACCTATTGTGAGACATCTGAGTTGTTTTCAGTTTGGGATGAATATGAATAATGCTATTGTAAACATTCATAGAGATTGCCATGTGATCATAAATTTTATTTTCTTGAGAGTAGATACTTAGATGTGAAATTACTCAGCCATATGGTAAGTATATATTTAACCTTAGAAAAATCTGCCAAACTGTTTTCCACAGTGGCTGTCCCCAAATTACACAAAACTATAGGAACAAAAAAAAAAGACCAATGGATGCCAAAGGTTGGGATGGGGAAAAGGGGGTTGATACAAATGACCAAAGAGAATTATTTGCATGATGTTACTATTTCATAGCTTGGTTGTGGTAGTTGTTACAATACTCTATGCACTTGTCAAAAATCATAGAAGTACATTTGAAAAGAGTGAATTTTACATATCTAAATTATATTTGAGTAAGCCTGACTGAAAACCATTCATGTAGATGAAAGGCAAAGAAACACTAGGATATCCTATGCCATATTTAAACCAAATAACTGGCATAGCAGATGGCTTCCCCTTGCCTTCAGAATAAAAATCTTAATTTGTTTAGTTGGATGGATATGGCTTTTAACCATCTAGTCACTGTCTACTTACAGGAGGCAGGTATTAGTTCTGTTTGGGTCTCATCTCAACAATGACCATCCAAACTTGGATATTTCCATCGTTTGGGGGGGCATTACCAGTACTTCCCATCCAATTTCATTGACTTCTCAAGTTATAGTTAATCTGCTTTAATATCTAGACCCTCACCAGCCTTCTCATCCACCCTAGGTATACAACTCAGTGACAGACCCTTTAGCATGGTCCCAGAATCTCCCCAAACATCTCAGAGAAGGATTCTCACTTTCCCAGCCTTCTCCTCAGAGGAATAAACCAGACATAAACATGGATATATGTGAATGAGTACATGTTTACTTACAACTCTATGTACTGTATCTATGAAGTTTTCAGAGCTGACCTAGCTACTTTTATTCTCCTTGATGATCCATGTATAGCATAGCCTGACATCCCTATTGCTAGAGAATTCAGTAAGTCTGATTAACAGCAGCAAAACTAGGAGCAGCAGGGAACTTGGATGTAGCCCTCTCAGGCTCTTATGCAGCAGTTTTTGCAAATTAGATCCACCAAATGTTAGTCACAGTGTAGTTAGAAGGAACTTTACTATCATATTTGTTTGGAGTCTGAATTCTAATATCACTCTGAGAGTTTGAGTACATCATTCTGTTTCTTAGACAAGCAAGATTTGTATCCCTATTTTTACCAAAGGAAAAAAAATCAGATTAGAGGAAACAATGATTAGGGAAATTCTAAAGAAAATAATTTAAAATACATGTTCAAAGCATTCTTGCAGGTATTAAAAATAGAAAAGCTTGCTCAAAATGAAGAAAAGATAAGCCTATCAAAGACATAAGGTTTTTTTTTTTAACAAAGCAGTCCATGACAACCATTTCAATTGCTTGGGGTCTTTTTCAATTATTGTTTACTTCAGAATCATCCATATTCCATATGAGAATTAGACCTCTGATTACATATGCTTACTACTACACAGATTTTTAAAACTTAAAAAACTTTTTTAAAAACAGCTCTATCATTCATAATTTATATATGAAATACACATATACAATTCTCTGAGCTTGGACATTTATATATACCCATGAAACCATCACCACTTTAAGATACCAACCATACCAAAAGTTTCCTCATGATCCTATGTGATTTGGGGTTGATTTTTTTAAGAACACAGCACAAGATCTACCATCTTAACAAACTATTTAAGTGCACAACTCAGAACTGTTACTATAGGCACTATGTTGTACCAAAGATCTCTAGAACTTATCATTCATAACTGAAGCTTTAGACATCTCGAACAACTTTCCATTTCCCCCACACCACAGTCACTAGCAACCACCATTCCATGCTCTGGCTGTATAAACTTAATTACTCTAGAGACTTCATGTAAGTAGAATCATGCAATATTTGTCCTGAGACATTAGCACAATGTCCTCAAAGTTCATTCATGTTGTTGCATATGGCGGAATTTCTTTCTCTTTTTTTTTTTTTTTTTTTGGCAGTACTGGGTGGAACTTGAATTCAGGAACACTTGCTAGGCAAGTATCCTACAATTTGAGCCATACCACCAGAAGAATTTCCTTCTTTTTAAAGGCTGAATAATAATCCATTATTACATATTATCCATTCATCCATTGATGGATACTTAGGTTGTTTCCAAATGTTGGCTATGGTGAACAATGCTGCAAGGAACATAGGAGTGCATAAATTTCTTCAAGACCTTGATTTCAGTTTTTCTGGATATATAACCAGCAGTGGGATTGCTGGATCATGTGGTAGTTCTGGCAAGGGGTGTTTTTTGTGGTGGGGGAGGCAGCACTAGGGTTTGAACTCAGGGCTTTATGCTTGCTAGGCAGGCACTCTATCGTTTGAGCAACTCCACCAGCTCTTTTTTGCACTGGTTATTTTTAAGATATAAGTCTTGCTTTATACTTGTGCTCATCTGGACCATGATCCTCCTACTCGTGCTTCTCTGTATAGCTGGGACTATAGGTGTGAGCCATCACATCCAGACATTGGTTGAGATGGAGCCTCGTGAACTTTTTGCCTAGACTGGCCTAGAACCAAAATCCTCCTGATCTCTATCTCCTGAGTAGCTAGGATTACAGACTTGAGCCACCATGCCCAGTCACTCTGTTTTTAATTTTTTGAGGAAACTCCCCAAAACTACTCCTTTCCAAACTGTCTGCATCATTTTATATTTCCATCAACAGTATACAAGGTTTTAAGTTTCCCATATCCTTGCAAACACTTGTTATCTTGGGTTTTTTTTTAATTATAGCCATCTTAAATGGTGTGAACTGGTATTTCATTATGATCTTTATTTGTGTTTCCCTGATGATTGAGCAAAAAGTTTCTGTACATTTGGATGTTTTCTGCACATGTTGGCCCTCTGCATGTCTGATATGAAAAAAATTTATAGTCAAGTCCTTTGCCCATTTTAATTGGGTTTAGGGGAATTGCTTTGTAAAAATTTATTATATTTTTGGACATTATCTCCATATCAAATAAATAGTTTGCAAATGTTTTCTCTCATATGTCCTTTGCTCTACAGAAGCTTCTCATTTTCATGTAGTACCTCTTGTCCACTTTTGTTGCTTGTACTTTTGGTGTCATATGCAAGGAACCACTGTCAAAAAAGCTGTTCCCCTGTTTTCTTCTAGTTTTATAGTAAACCAACCTATCCCATTGAGTGATTGCATTTTGCATTCTCAAAACCTTCTCTTTCTCTGGATTCTGGTCCCTTCCCTTCTCCTCATTCTTTTACTGCATTAATAAAGAGCTTCTCACTCCAGCATCTAGTGATTCTTAACTGAGCTTAGGGAATATCCCTCCCCTGTCCCATCCTGGTACAAATCATCTGTAATTCATGAGTGCTACACATATGAAAAGTATTGAGACAGAAAAACAGACTGGAGAACTCTGCAAATGTCCCCTCTACTCTTCTTGTTTTAACAACTCACTGATTTCCAAACTCTTGTCTCTATGCTGACTTAATTTCCTGTTTCCCACTTTGAGGTTATCTAATAGTCTAGCTGTCTGTTACAGTTGTCAAACCCTCAAAGTATCCAAATGTAAACTTATTCTCTCTCTCCATCCATTTCCCCAACATATTTTCTTTTGTATGTTTCATATTATAGCAATCATTTCTCAGATATCAAGTCTTGCCAAGTCTCCTAATTATCTCTTGAAACTGCCTCTTCTCATTCTCACTGGTAATAGATTTGATTCAGGCCATTTTTAGTTTTGTGTGAGCTCTTTCCATAGCTCTTAGTTACTTTCCCTACCTACAGCCTCATGTACACAACTCTACTTCTCCCTTCCAGTGCATACCCTTATATCCTTGTTAAAAAAGTCTTTCCAAGATGCAAGCTTGATATGTCTTCCCTAGTTAAAATTCTCTAAAAGTTTGCCACTGCCTATAGGATAAAAACCAACTTCCTTAATTTGGCTCCAAACCACCTGACATCTCTCATCTTCTATTCAACTTTCAAACTCACTCAGATGTCAACTCCTCTATGAAGTTTATCCCAATCAATCCCTCTTACCACAATTAAGTTAGACCCTCATTCCTGTATATCATACACCCACTATTCTTATCATTGCTAAAAGAAATTATAATTTATTTGTGTATATGTGCTACTCTTCTAAGATTGTAAGCTTCATGAGTAGTGAGGTATATAGATAGTGTTCCTATCTGTATATTAGCAGTTGTCAGATAGTCAGTAACTCAATATATAATATTCATAATATATTATGGTCAAAAACTGATAGTAAGGCCAGGAGCCAGTGGCTCATGCCTGCAATCCTAGCTACTTGGGAGGCAGAGGTCAGGAGGATCACAGTTTGAAGCCAACCCCAGGCAAATAGTTCACAAGACCCTATCTTGAAAAACCCTTCATAAAAAGGGCTGGTAGAGTGGCTCAAGGTGAAGGCCCTGAGCTCAAGCCCCAGTACCACACAGAAAAAATCTGATAGTATTATTCCATTAATACAAAGATCTTTTGTTGTGAATTTTTTTCTTTTGTGTGTCTCTCATTGTGAAAAATTCTTATTCCCCATCTCCCATCAGTCATTGGTTAGGGGCTTGTGGGATGGAGTTGATGCCAAATCCAGCCTGTTGTGTGGGCAGCAAGGTAGGCTTTGGTGGCTGAAGAAAGTCATATTCTTTAACAGCTCTCTAAAGAAAAGAAAAATCTAGGCTGATTTAAGTAGGAAAATTGCTGCTTCAGTTTTATGCTTTTCTATCTTTCTCTTCTTAACGCCACTTCCCTTCTATTTCAGGCCAAACTCTGGCACTTAATGGGTGTTCAGTAAATACTTTTTGAATGAAGCCTAACTGCTTTAAAATTGTGTGCTAAACTGTAATACTAGATCGATCGGCATCAAACTCTAGAGTTGTACATTATCTTCTTCTTAGAGAAGAGCACCATCTAGAGTTTTCCCAGGAAGGTACCAGCTCCTATCAAGCATGTTTACCAAATCATATGAGAAAATTTTGTCAAACTAACCCATTGTGCCATGTCTTTGTATGTTACTACATCTCTAACAAAGTCTTGGAATGATTAAGTTTGATTTTACAATAAATCATTTCTCGCTTTGAAATACCAGAAGCACTTTCTTTTACTATGGAAAGACAATCTCCCTCAACAACTATGCAGCCCAGCCACATTCTCTTACTTCACTTTATACCAACACAGTGCACATCATCTAATTTCTAACTTCCAGAACCTATATGCTTGTGACTGGAGACTTTCTCAAACCACCAAATCTTACCTTGCTGGTCACACAGCACGTCAGATCCAGCACCAACTCTGTCCCCAGAAGTCCCCAACTAATGACTGATGGGAGATGGGGAATAAATATCCTAACTCCCTTGCTCCTCAGGAGGGAGGCTCTATTTTCTAGAATTGTCTCATGAGATTAAAAGCAAAACAGTCACAGTCATGGCTGTTTGGACTACCTTCTCTTCCTTGTCTCACTTTCCTACTCTCCTACCAATGTTTCCATCACCTCCAAATAAACTCCATGTACCTGAGTGCTTGGGATATATTTCTGCAGAAGCCCAAATGAAGTCATTTTTACTGCACCATTTCCTATCCAAAGTCATTGACTAAGAAACACCAGTAGGAAAGAAGTACACCATGCCTGGTTCACCATTTGCCCATCAACCTAATGCTATAACTACTTCATCATGTTCAAATGTTACCTGATAAGCAGAGCCTTTGTTGTATTTGTTGCTGTATTGTCAACAGCTAGAAAAGTGTCCACAAATAACAAGTGCTCAATTAACATTTGCTGACTAAAAGTTGTTGTTGGACAAAAATATATGACTCTGAGCTTAAAAGAAGAAAGTCACCTATAATGATCAAGATTTTATGTACAAATATTATTTATAATTAATTTCTAATAGTTTTCATTATGAAGGCATTTTTAGCAAAACTCATCTACAAGTCTATGCCTGACCTGCTAAACCAGTTAACATATATGCCATTGGATAAAAGTGCACTACAGATGTGAACATTTGTGAGTACACTAGTATTAAGATAGTTGCTTCCAAGGCTTGTGTTTTGCCATATTAGCCTTTTAAGAAACATTCTCCTCTACAAAATAAAACATGGTTTTCAATTTATTGTGTCTTCAAATTAAACATGCATTTTAGGTTTTTCTGTTCCTACTGATTATGCTAACACATTGAAGTGTTATAACATGTAATATGCTTTCTTAGTCAAAGGACATTGTAATATTAGTAGAGTAAAATGAATTAAGTCTGGAAATTTAGACCAGTACAGGTCGCATCTTGTCTCAGTCAGAAGACCTGGAAGGCATGGTAGACTCCAGTGTACATTCATCAGTAAAAGCAAGATAAATTAGGATGAGGTATAGCCAATTGTCACAGTCCAAAAATGCCTCTATGCGGATAGATGCCAAAATCAAGGGGTTCAATATGGTGGGTAGAATTTGGCACACAGCATTGTCCTGGTTCAGGAGACAGGTGGTAAGCCTCAGTTTAAGCAGACAGAGGTCAGAGCTACAGCCACAGGGCAGAGAGAGAATGGCAAGAGTGACTTCTAGGCAGGTTATCAGGACCCTAATTAAGTAGCCTTAGGTACAGAACAGGGTTCAGTTCCTAAGAGGAATTTGAACAAGAACCAGAAATTAGAATGGGGCATGCTTATTAAAAGCCAGGACATATGGCCCCAGACAAATCCTAGCAAGACTCATTTTTCTCTAACATGAGGATTTAGCAGAAGGAGTAGATTTAGGACAGAGAGTGAGCTTAATGGTTATTTTCTTGATCTGGCTTGCTACATACCTTAAGGATAAAGCACCTTCTGAGAATATCAAGTGTTAGCACTGTACTTCAGAACACAGGAGTATTTGTTGCTCACAGATGTGAACCTGATGAATATCATACCTTTCAAATTGCTAAGTCTTCCCTGGGTTGAATATAAATCAAAGGCTCATTTCTGTACCTAGAAAACATGAATTTATTTGTTTGGATCATTATTTTCACCTGGTCTAAATGGACCCCAATCATTATACTACCACATCACTCATGACTAAGGATTATTCAATGGCTATTCTTTCCAGATTCATATGATGAAACTAGTTTCAAGGCCAACTCTAGACAAAAATAAAAATGAAGCACATTCTATGTAAGAGTAGCCATCCCACCTTTCCATAATCTAACACCCCTCCCAATCAAGAAAAATTTCAGCTGGAATTTTTCAATTTGGGTTAAAAAAGGGGGAAGATGCAATGAAAGCACATTTTTAAATCACAGCGATAAAATTGTTTCTTTTTATATTTTCTTTTTTATTATAATTTTTATTAGGATATATTCATTATATGGGGGAGGGATTTGTAGCAACAATTCTGATTAGTCTTATTTTGTACATTATTTACAATGCCCCCTCTCAACCCCCTCCCCACCCCACTTAAAGCAATTGCAAGAGGTTTTTCAGTTCTGTTTAATATAAGTATATGAAGTCCATCAACTACATACAGTCACCTTAATGTCCTTCCTTCACTCTTCCCCCTCCTGCTAGCACAGGTGAGCAACAAGCATCACATGGTATTCCCACAGCCACCCCTGGGATAAACCAGTATAGCCCCCTGGACAGACTGACCTCTCACTCCACAAAAAACTGAATAATAAACAAGGAACTGAAAAGAACATGCAGCAGAGGGGGTGGGGTGCTGTAAGCACACCGGAGAAGGTGGGAGTGGCAAGGAGCTGATCTCCATGGAAACTTTCAGTAAACAAAGACTGGAAAGGCAAAAGGGCTAACAGCAGACGGGTGATAAGCCACTGGTTGAAATAGAGCAGATAGCAGTCCACAAAACTCATCTCCTGAGCCAGTGAGAAAAATCCAAAGTTAAATGACACTGCAAAATTGAAAAACAATCAGCAAACCATCACAACATGGTGACAGCAGGGAGCCAGCTGAGGGATCTCTGACCTTGCCCCAGAGAAAGGGGGCAAGGCAAAGAAACAAGCTCCAGTAAACCAACACAGTGAAAACCCAACTCCAAAGCAGGACAGCTGCTGGACCACAGAGCTGATCTCCGGAACCTGAGGACAATATACAAACTAAAACTGCCATACCTCACTGAGGGATGAGCTAACTAAGCAGCTGCCACTGAAAGACACATACACAAAAAAAAAAACCTCTCGAGATTCCCCAACCACGTGGTGAGACTAAGACAGAGCCTCTTCTGAAATAACAACACCAGGACCGGATGCTGAAGGAGTAACACCACAACTACATAGATTGAAATTCTATTGTTCCTGAACCTGGAATATTTTTGTGTGTTTCTTTGTTTGTTTTGATTTATTTCCTGTTTATTTGTCTGTGTGTGTTTGTACATATCTCCCTGTTGATTTTTTGGTTTTCTTTTGTTGTTGTTTTTTCTTTTTTGTTTTTGTTTTTGTTTTACTTTCTTTTGTTAGTTTTACTATTCTGAGTTAACTAATACTAAATTACACCCAGACCAAGGACAGAAATAGCATACATACACTAACCTAAAAACCAACACACCCACAAAACAAAATTAAACCAAGGGAAAGAAAACAGGTGACTGAAACCACCAATAGCCTATTAGGAACATAGTTACACAGTACCAAGTGGAGCAATGGGAAGAGGAAAAAGGTATGTAAACCATTCTCCACCAAAAAATAATTTAATACAGGATTCAGAGGGAAATGAAGAAAATGGATACCCAGTTCCAGACTCCAACAAAACAAACATAACCTATGCCAAGGAACCCAACAAAGCCCACAAGAACATTCTGAAAGAAGAAATCCTACAAGTAATCACTGAGAATTTCATGGAGATGTTACAAGACATGGTCAACAAAAACATAGGAGAGGCACTCAAAAAATTACAAGATTCCAAAAATAAAGAATATGAGAAGACATAGAAATAAATAAATGAACTCATAGGAGTCCTAAATAAACACTAAAGTGAAACAGAGAACACTATAAATAGAGAGATAAATGAATTAAAGACAAAAATCGACAATATTAAAGAGGAAGTGACCCATTATATGTAAAACCTCAGAAAAAAGAGTGAAACAGAAATACAAAACACAATGGAAGACCACTCCAGCAGTCCAGAACAAGTGGAAGACAGAATCTCAGAACGTGAAGATGAAATGGAAATTAAAGGAAAAACTGAAGCACTATTAGTCAAATAACTCAAGACCTGTGAAAGGAATATGCAAAAACTCACCGACTCCATCAAAAGACCAAACCTGAGAATCATGGGCATTGAAGAAGGATAAGAGGTGCAAGCAAAAGGAATTCGTAATATATTCAACAAAATAATAACAGAAAACATCTCCAATCTAGAGAAAGCTATGCCCATTCAGATACAGGAAGCCTCCAGGACAGCAAACAGACTTGACCAAAATAGAACTACCCCACAACATATTATCATTAAAACAACAAGGACAGAGAATAGAGAAAGAATATTGAAGGCTGTAAGAGAGAAAAAACAAGTAACATACAAAGGTAAACCCATCAAAATCACAGCAGATTTCTCAATGGAAACCTTAAAAGCAAGAAGAGCATGGAGTAAGGTATTCCAAGCACTGAATGAAAATAACTTCAACCCTAGGATACTCTACACAGCAAAACTATCATTCAAAATAGATGGAGCAATGAAAGTCTTCCATGATAAGCAGAAACTAAAACAATAAATGACCTCCAAGCCACCACTAAGATTTCTTTTGGTTTATTTCCCCCTTTATTAGTATGGAGTGTCCATACTAATTCTTCAAGGAATTCTGCACACAGAAAATGAAACCAAACAAAACCACAAAAGGACAGGCAGTACCAAACTACAGGAGAAGAAAAGACAAGGAATCAGAGAGTAGCATTGATTCAGCTACACACAATCAAACCCTTAAACAACAAAAACAACTAAATGACAGGAATCACCACATATCTATCAATATTAACACTGACTGTTAATGGGCTTAACTCCCCCAACAAAAGACATTATCTGGCAAAGTCCATTAAAAAGGAAGATCCAACAATCTGTTGTTTACAGGAGACCCATCTCATCAACAGAAACAAGCACTGGCTTAGGGTGAAAGGCTGGAAGAAAATTTATCAAGCCAACGGCCCCCCTAAAAACAGGCAGGAGTAGCAATACTTATCTCCAACAAAGTAGACTTCAAAATTACATTGATCAAATGAGATAAAGAAGGACACTCCATACTCATAAAGGGCGAAATACACCAAAAAGAAATAACAATTATCAACCTATATGCACCCAACATCAGTGCTCCCAATTTCATCAAACATACTCTGAAGGACCTAAAACCATATATATACTCCAACACAGTGGTAGTGGGAGATTTTAATACCACCTATCACCAATAGATAGGTCATCCAAACAAAAAAAAATCAATACAGAAATTCTAGATCCAAATCACACCATAGATCAAATGGACCTAGCTGATGTCCACAGAATACTTCATCCAACTTCTGCACAATAGACATTCTTCTCAGAAGCCCATGATACCTTCTCCAAAACTGATCATATCTTAGGGCACAAAGCAAGCTGCAGCAAATATAAGAAAATAGAAATAATCCCCTGCATTCTATCTGATCACAATGCATTAAAACTAGAAATCAACAACAAAAACAACAGTGGAAAACATGCAAACAATTGGAAGCTGAACAACACATTGTTCAATGATCAATGGGTCATTGATGAAATAAAAGAGAAATTAAAAGGCTCCTGGAATTTAATGAAAATGAAAACACAACTTATCAGAATCTATAGGACACAGGAAAGGCAGTCCTAAGAAGAAAGTTTATAGCCATGAGTGCATATATTAAAAGGACAGAAAGATCTCAAATCAATGACCTAATGCTACATCTCAAACTCCTAGAAAGAAAAGAACAAGCAAATCCCAAAACAAGCAGAAGGAGAGAAATAATAAAATTAAGGCTGAAATTAAAGAAATAAAAACAAAAAAGAACATACAAAGAAAGAATCAATGAAATGAAAAGCTGGTTCTTTGAAAAAGATAAACAAGATTAACAGACCCCTGGCAAACCTGACTAAAATGAGGAAAGAAAAAACCCAAACCAGTAAAATCAGAAATGCAAAAGGGGAGATAACTAAACACCATAGAAATCTAGGAAATCATCAGAGACTACTTTGAGAACCTATATTCTAATAAATTTGAAAATCTTGAAGAAATGGACAAATTTCTAGATACTTATGACCATCCAAAATTGAACCAAGCAGATATTAATCAACTGAATAGATCTATAACACAAAATGAAATAGAAGCAGCAATCAAGAGTCTCCCAAAAAAGAAAAGTTCAGGACCTGATGGATTCTCTGCTGAATTCTATCAGATCTTTAAAGAACTAATACCAACTCTCCTAAAACTGTTCCACAAAATAGAAAGGGAAGGAACACTGCCTAACTCATTTTATGAAGCCCGTATTACACTCATCCCAAAACCAGACAAAGACACCTCCAAAAAGGAGAACTATAGGCCAATCTCCTTAATGAACATTGATGCAAAAATCCTCAATAAAATAATGGCAAACCAAATCCAACAACACATCAGAAAGATCATTCACCACTACCAAGTTGGCTTCATCCCAGGAATGCAGGGTTGATACAAAATCAACTTACAAAAATCATTAGCTTTTCTATACACCAATAACAAACAAATTGAGAAAGAATATATGGAAACAATTACATTTACAATATCCTCAAAAAAAATCAAATACCTATGAGTAAACTTAACAAAGGATGTGAATGACCTCTACAAGGAGAACTACAAACCACTGAAAAAGAGATTGAGGAAGACTACAGAAGGTGGAGAGATCTCCCATGCTCATGAATTGGTAGAATCAACATAGTAAAAATGGCTATACTACCAAAAGCAATTTACATGGTTAATGCAATTCCCATCAAAATCCCAATGACACACAAAAGACTGCGAATAGCCAAGGCAATACTCAGCAAAAAGAGCAATGCTGGAGGTATCACAATACCCGACTTCAAACTATTTTACAAAGCAATAGCAATAAAAATAGCATGGTACTAGCACAAAAACAGATATGAGGACCAGTGGAACAGAATAGAGGACCTGGATATGAATCCACACAGCTATGCCCACCTTAGTTTTGACAAAGGCACCAAAGACAATACAATGGAGAAAAGACAGCCTCTTCAACAAATGTTGCTGGGAAAAGTGGTTATCTGTGTGCAAAAAGCTGAAAATAGATCCATGTTTATCACCCTGTACTAGTGTCAACTCAAAATAGATCAAGGACCTTAATTCCAGACCAGAAACTCTGAAGTTAGTACAGTAAAGAGCAGGGAATACTCTAAGTAATAGGTGTAGGCAAGGACTTCCTCAATAGAATCCCAGCAGCTCAGCCACTAAGAGAAAGAATGGACAAATGGGACTTCATAAAATTAAAAAGTTTCTGCACAACAAAAGAAACAGTCTCTAAACTAAAGAGACCACCCATAGAGTGGGAGAAAATATTTGCTAGCTATACATCAGACAAATGACTGATAACCAGAATATACACTGAACTTAAAAAACTAAACTCTCCCAATATCAATGAACCAATAAAGAAATGGGCAACTGAACTAAACAGAAATTTCTCAAAAGAAGAAATTCAAATGGCAAAAAAACACATGAAAAAATGCTCACCATCTCTAGCCATAAAGGAAATGCAAATCAAAACCACACTAAGATTCCACCTCACTGCTGTTAGAATAGCTATCATCAAAAACACCAACAACAACAGGTGTTGGCAAGGATGTGGGGAAAAAGGAACCCTCATACACTCTTGGTGGGAATGCAAGCTAGTGCAACCACTCTGGAAAAAAATTTGGAGGCTTCTTAAAAATCTAAACATAGACCTGCCATATGATCCAGCAATCCCACTCCTGGTGATATACCCAAAGGAATGAGACTCAGGTTAGTCCAGAGGCACTTGCACACCCATTTTTATTGCAGCACTATTCACAATAGCCAAGTTATAGAAACAGCCAAGATGCCCCACCACTGATGAATGGATTAAGAAAATGTGGTATTTATACACAATGGAATTTTACTCGGCCATGAAGAAGAATGAAATCTTATCATTTGCAAGTAAATGGATGGAACTGGAGAACACATTCTGAGTGAGGTTAGTCAGGCTCAGAAGACCAAAAATCATATGTTCTCCCTCATATGTGGACTTTAGATCTAGGGAAAATACAGCAATGTGGTTGGACTTGGGTCACACGCTAAGGGGAGAGCACATATGCAAGGTATGGGGATAGGTAGGAAACCCAGAACTTGAAACTGTTTGATGTCCCCACTGCAGAGGAACTAATACAGAAACCTTAAAGTGACAGAGGTCAATATGGGAAGGTGATCAAGAACTAGTGAAAAGGTCAGATAGAGATGATTATATGGGTTGTAACACACTTGTGCATGAAAGCAAAGCTAGGAATCTCTCTGTATAGCTATCCTTATCTCAACTAGCAAAAATTCTTTGTTTCTTATTACTGTTTATGTCTTCAACAAAATTGGAGAAAAGGGCAGAACAGGTTCTGCTTGGAAGGGGGGTGGAGAGTGAGGGGGTGGGGGGCAGGAGTGAGTAATGGCCCAAACAATGTATGCACATATGAATAAATGAATATAAAAAAGGAAAAACAAAAAAAGAAATCAACAGACGTTGGTTTAACAATCATGCGTAACTATTTTTGTATTCATACTCTGTATTTTTAACCTCAGTTATCAATTTGGCTAATTCACATCATAAGGCAAACCAAAAGATAGCTAAATCAAAAATTATCACCATCCATGGAAAAACTAGAGATAGTCCTACTAGTGAAATGGCAGTTTTAATGATAACCAAAAGGGCATAACCAAAGTATGGGCTAAACAACAAAGTCCATGTTTTGCTTAGAAAATCATCAAGAAATAAAAATAAGCCCATTAAGAGCCTCACACTGCAAGTTCATAAGTAAATAAGCATTCTTTTACACTATTTGTAGAATGTGAGTAGAGTTTATTCTGAGAGAATAATCAGACAAATGCACAGTGATATAATGTATTACTGTAATAGTGAAAGTTTTATACAAGCTACATATCCAGCAATTTAGAACTGGCTAAATGAATTGCTAAATCCTATGATGAAATAATTTACAGCCATTAAAATAAAACTTTCAAAGATTATTTAATTGTAGAATATTAATAGTATGGATTAAAATATATGTAATATGATCTTAATTTTAAGGTAAATACCACAGTTTATAGATATAATATACACATATGATTAAATCATTTGAAATTTTAAAACTATAATGTCAACTGAGAGTGGAAAAGTTTTGACTTTTATTTTCTTTTAACTCTTTATTGACATATAACTTCCAAATAAAAATTATAAATATTTAAGGTATACAACTTGATATTTTGATCTACATATACAATATATACATTATGAAATAATTGCCACAATCAAGCTAATTAGTAACATTTTCCTTTCCTATATATTAATAATTTTTCTATATATATTAATAATTCTTTGTGGTAAGAACACTTAAGATTTACCCCAGAAAGTTTCAAGTATACAGTATAGTGTTGCTCTCTATTATCACATTGCTATCCATTAGTTTTCCAGAACTTATTCATCATGCATAAACATTGTGTCCCTTAATCAAAGTGTCTTGTTTTCCAAAATGTACTGAATACTTATGCTTCTTTTATAATTAAACAAATAAGCATATTTTTAAATGAAGGTAAGAAAGGAGGAAGCAAGGGAGAGAAAGAGTGAACAGGGCTTTTCATATAAATACACCTGAATCTGCATCATGGCTCTATCTCATAACTCTTTGACCATAAGAAAATTACCAATTTCTCTAAATCCATCTTTCCTCATCTGTATGAACTAGATTAATATTTATCCAAAAGGGCAATTATGAAGATTTTATGTCAGCACATGTGAATTTTCTCAAACTTCCAAAGACCATTTATCATTTAAAATGCTCAAAAAGGCCAGCCATGGTGACTGACAGCTATAATCCCAGCACTCAGATGGCTGATGCAGAAAGATCACAAGTTCTAGGCCAGCATGGACTATATAGCAAAACCCTGTCTAAAAAAAATGGGGCCATGGCTCAAACAGTAGCACGCCTGCCTAACAAGTGTGAGGCCCTAAGCTCAAACCCCAATACTGCCAAAAAAAAATGCTCAAATAAAATGTTTCTTTGGAAAATTCAGAATGTATATTTGAATATTAAATACTATACTAAGCCTTCCTTTAAATAAATCAATTTAACTTCTTTTAATCTAGCTTTCCCTTTACCAGATCAGGGAAACTTATTCCTACAGAGTACCAATAAATATTTTTAATTCTGCCCAACATATCTCAGGAAATGCTGACAGGTTAATGGACATGGTCTTGTACCTGGCACACAATGGGTGCTTAAGTAGTTTGTGTCCTTCTATCACCTGTAAAGGATGAAGACTGAGTTCTTATGATGTCAGAAATAGTGAACTAGAATAAATAAAAAGACAGCTCTTAATTAAGAATCTAGAGGAATAATAAATTTAAAGAGAAATCAGACTGAAATTAACTGACAAATGCTATAATATTTTATTTCCCAACACAGGAATGAGATATCAAAAAGAAAAAAGGAAGATGATGTCATTCTTTACTAATATAAGATTGTGACTGATACTAAATGTAATGTGTAATCAAATAAATAAAGTTTATATGGGAGTAATGTGTTGATGAATCCTAATGCATGCCAGGTCCTTACAGATATAAGCAAACCAATCAATTTATGATTTCATAATGCATTAGCATGAGTCAGGGATCTTTTATACAAAATGAAGCAAGGTCTATCTTCAACATAAGTAATCTTTTTATTTGTAAGTTGAATAATCACACCTTGCAGATAGTCTTCAGACATCAGCATGAAAGTTTCTAAGAAGGGAAGAATTATTCCATAATAAAACCAACATTTCATGGGGGACCCATGAAAGTTGAAGAAGAAATTTAAGTTTTTCACCATTGTTACCTTTTGTTTAGTATAATTAATACAATGTAATGGATAAATGAATAAAGTAAAAGGTGATTTCAATAAAATTCTAAGGGATGGAGTTACATTAATTACTCTCTTAAAATCCCCTCTGTGTATCCCTCATCTTTATTATTTTGTTAATATTAGAAAAAGTTGCCACATTTCAAGTGAACCAAGAAAGAACAGCAGGAAAGATATGAGAATTCATGAACTGCCCATATCAAATTACATGCATGAATCAAAAATGATCATATTAAGATAGGCGTGGTGGCACATAGTAATCCAGGAGGATCACAAGTTCAAAGCTAGTCCAGGCTGCATAGCAAAACCCTGTCTCAAAAAAACAATGTAGCTGGGCACCAGTGGCTCATGCCTGTATTCCTAGCTACTTAGGAGGCAGAGATCAGGAGGATCACAGATCAAAGCCAGTCCTAGGCAAAGAGTTTGCAAGACCCTATCTCAAAAAAAGCAAGCCACTACAAAATAAAAGCTAGTGAAGTGGCTCAAGTGGTAAGAGTGACTGCTTAGCAAGTATGAAGCCCTGAGTTCAAACCCCAGTGCCACCAATGCTAAAAAGATTAGTAAGTGGTAAATTGACTTAGTGGGTATAAGAAACTGAAGCTGAAGAGAACAAAGCTAAGTGCCAACCTGATTTACACTGTTGACTCCTTGATATGCTAATAAATTAGAAGCATGATGACATATTTTTAGTAGAAGAGGTGAAGGGGCCAAAAACAAAAAGGCTGTTTAACAGTCTTATATTAAGTAGCAAAGCCTTCCATTTCTGGTAATGGCAGGAAAGACTATCTGGACTAACCTCTGGCTTTAAAACAAATACACATGCTTCAAGAAACTTTAAAAAAAGCTAAAAACACTGAAAAGATGATGAGGTAATAAGGTATTAGCCTAAAGCCTTAGAGAAGGTAGGAACCTAAAGAGGTAAGTAGATTACAGATGCTGCATTTGCCCTAAAGGCATTTGTATATCCACTGAACCATGAACTTTTGTTTTAGTAGCCTCACTATTCAAGGGGAGCATAAATCAAAGCCCAAACCACACATAAAGTAGATAACTCCTGAGGATACCCTCTTCACCTTAAGCTGGGGGTTCAGAGGCTAAAACCTCAGGGAAAATTTCACCTCCATTTCAAGATGACAGAAAGGAAAGTTGCCTCAGTAATGAGCAAGTGATGGATGATGGGAAAGTCCCTGGAAATCTGTAATGACAAGTTAGCCTTCAGGTGATTTATAGCACGAATTAAAATCATCTAGGTGAAGGACAGGAGGAAGGGAAGGAAGGAAGGAAGGAAGGAAGGAAGGAAGGAAGGAAGGAAGGAAGGAAGGAAGGAAGGGGAGGGAGGAAGGGGAGGGAGGGAGGAGCAAAAAAGGAAGATCCAAGATGGCAGCTAGGGTAGGGAATCAGAAATTCCAAGCTCCGTAACACTAGAAACCTCCTTGAGACATTAGAGCCACAGTTGGATAATTCTGATCACTTCTAGCCAAAATAATAACCATCATCACATTAGGTGCAGATAAAATTCAAAGACTGACCTTTAAATCAGCCTTTAACTGCACCTAACAGTCAGGAAAATCCCTTATGGCACAGTCAGTGAGGCATGTCCGGCCGTGGGAAGAAAAATTCCCTGGTGGTTTCTCTTTTTGTTTTTCCTTTCTTCTTTTCTCCCAACAAGCAGAAGACAGAGCATCAATCAGAATCAAACTCTGCAAAATCCTGGATCCCTAGCACATGGAAAGACTCCCTACACTGCACCACACTGTGAAAAGCAGCACCATTTCTCCCCAACAGCTGGATCCAAAGCTGCTTGTGTGAAACTGCAAGCAAACAGGTGAGCATCACACACTACACATGGCTCCTCTACTCACCCACCAGGAAAATAACCAGCACAGCCTCTGGACAGACTGAACTATCCCCAGCAACACTGTAATCTAACACCAACAGCGGAGGTGGGGGTGGAACACTGAACCTGACCTGGAGAATGTGTGTGGGGCAAGGAACCAAACTCTCAGTGTTGAACTCTCAGCGAATGAATGTGGGTAAAGCAACAAAGGCTGAGAGCTGGGATGGAGCAACAGGTCAACCTCCCAAAGCCGTGCAGGTTGTGGATCTCAGAGCTGATCACTGGGACAGAGGGCATCATTCAAACCTGAATTACCCCACCTTGTTGGGGGAGGAGCTGACCAAACAGAGCTGCAGCTGAAGGGCAACACAGCTGCTGCATGGTGAAAACAACAGCTCTGACCACCCTGCAAGAGCTGGCAGTCTTACCTCACCTCACAACTCCAACTAGTCTTGTTGACAGCAGGACCAAATACTATTCATAAGCCAGTCACCTAGTGAGACCACATCAGAGCTTCCACTTATACACCAATACCAGTAATGGAACCTAAGGAATAACTCCAGAACTTCTACCAAAAGACTGAACTTTTTGTGGTGCCTGAACCCAGTGTTATTTATTATGTTTCTTTTTTTGCCTGTATTATTAACTTCACCATCACTATTCTCTTATTCCTATTGATACCCTCTTCACTTTCCCTCCTTCTCCTATGCTACAATCCATTGTTCTCCCTCCCAACTACTCTTTCTGCCACTTCTCAGCCACTCTTTCCCTCATCTTCACTACCCACCAGAACCTGTCACCACACTATCCCTCCCTACTACACACTCACAATCCATTGTCTAGCCTACTGTACCAACTGTACACAACCCAAGTCCCATGCAATCCCTCACACAATCAGCCTCCACTACAACAAGAGAAATACACCCAAACACACACAAGGGCCACAAAACCCAGAAGCCCCTATATCTCTTCCTGATGCACTCACACATTTTCCTACCCATCTCCTTTTAGTGCCACCTTTACCAATTCCCCAAAATCTATAACTAGCCTAATAACCATTAGCCCCCCCAACTCCCACTATTTATAGATATTATCATCAAGGGGCTTTCTATATAATATGTAAACAACTAGTCTGGGATTGAACCTGTGAATTTGTTATTGCTAAACTATACCTCCAGGGGAGGAACAGAAAGAGCACATAAACCTAGATAACAACCAAGTCAGTCACAATACAAATATTAAATCAGGGAAACAAAATTCAAAAACCACCAACTAGACTATCAAAAACATAGTTGCACAGCACCAAGTGGAGAGATGGGAAGAGGAAGGAATAGAAACCACTCTCCTCAAAAAAAAAAATTCAACACAGGATTCAGTGGGAAATGAAGAAAATGGATGCCTAGTTCCCACCTTAAACAAAACAATGATAAATGTCACTAAGGAGCCCAGTGACACCCACATAAATAACCTCAAAGAAAAATTCTTGGAAGATATAACTGAAAAATTCATGGAGAAGATACTAGACATGACTAACCAGAATATACAACATGCACTGAAGAAATTTCAAGACAACAAAAATGAAAGTGAGAATACACAGAAACAAATAAATGAACTCAGAGAGGACTTCAACAAACACCAAGGTGAAACAAAGGACACAATAAAAAGAGAGATAGATGAATTAAAGATGACAACACAAAATATAGAAGAGGAGTTGAACAAAGATATAGAAAACCTCATAAAATAGAATCAAACAGAAATCATGGAAATAAAAAGTCCCTTTAGTCAAATAAAAAACACAGTTGAAGGCCACTCCACCAGACTAGAATAAGTGAAAGACAGAATATCAGAGCTTGAAGATAAAATAGAAATTAAAAAAAAACAGAAGAAATATTAGTCAAACAACTTAAGAGCTGTGAAAGGAAGATGCAAAAACTCAGAAACTCCATCAAAAGACCAAACCTGAAGGAGGAGAAGACACTTAAGGAGGAGAAGAGGAGAAGAGGTGCAAGCCAAGACTTATGTAATATATTCAATAAAATATTAACAGAAAATTTCACAAATCTCAATAAAGTTTTGCCCATTCAGGTACAGGAATTCACAATGACACCAAATAGAGTTGACCAAAATAGAAACTTCCCATGGCATATTATCATTAAAACAAGCACAAAGAACAAAGAGAATATTGAAGGCTGTGAGAGAGAAAAAAACAAATAAAGTACAAAGGGAAACCAATCAAAATAACAGATTACTCAATGGAAACCTTAAAAGCAAGAAAGGCACAGAGTGAGGAATTTCAGGCACTGAATGAAAATAATTTCAGCTCTAGGATACTCACCCAGCAAAGCTATCACACAAAATTGACAGAGCAATAAAAATCTTCCATGATAAACAGAAACTAAAACAATATATGACCACCAAGCCATCACTACAGAAGATTCTACAAGAAATTCTGCACACAGAGGATGAAAGCAAACAAAACCATGAGAGGACAGGGAGTATCAAACCAAGGAGAAGAAAAGACAAGCAATCAGAGAGCAGCATTGATTTGGCTGCACACATTCAAATCCTTAAACAACAAAACCAACTAAATGACAGGAATCACCACATACCTATCAATGTTAACACTGAATGTCATTGGACTCAACTCCCCCATCAAAAGACACTGTTTAGCAAACTGGATTGAATAGGTAAGACACCTAAAAAACTAGCTAGCATTTGTTGCCCTTAATGCAGAGAAACTAAAGCAGATACCTTAAAGCAACTGAGGCCAATAGGAAAAGGGGACCAGGAACTAGAGAAAAGGTTAGATCAAAAAGAATTAACCTAGAAGGTAACACCCACGCACAGGAAATCAATGTGAGTCAATGCCCTGTATAGCTATCCTTATCTCAACCAGCAAAACCCCTTGTTCCTTCCTATTATTGCTTATACTCTCTCTACAACAAAATTAGAAATAAGGGCAAAATAGTTTCTGCTGGGTATTGAGGTGGGGGAGCGGGAGGGGGTGGAGTGGGTGGTAAGGGAGGGGGTGGGGGCAGGGGGGAGAAATGAACCAAGCCTTGTATGCACATATGAATAATAAAAGAAAAATGAAAAAAAAAAAAAGAAGAAAAGGAAGACCCAAAAATCTGTTGCTTACAAGTGACCCATTTTCTTGACAGAAATAAACACCAGCTGAGGGTGAAAGGCTAGAAGAAGATTTACCAAGCCAATGGCCCCTGAAAATAGGCAGGAGTGGCAATACTTACGTAAGACAAAGTAGACTTCAAACTTACATTGGTCAAATGAGATAAAGAAAGACACTCCATACTAATAAAAGGGGAACTACAAGAAAAGGAACTAACAACTATCAACCAATAGGCACCCAATGTCAGTGCACCCAATTTCATCAAACTTACACTAAAGGACTTAAAAGCACATATAGGCTCCATCACAGTAGTAGTGGGAGACTTTACCCCTCTATCACTAATAAATAGGCCATCAAAACAAAGAAATCCTAGAACTAAATGATACAATAGATCAAATGAACCTAACCGATGTCTACAGAATATTTCATCCAACATCAGCACAATATACATTCTCCTCAGCAGCCCATGGAACTTTCTCCAAAATAGATCATATATTAGGGCATAAAGCAACCCTCAGTAAACATAAGAAAATAGAAATAACCCCCTGCATTCCATCTCATCACAATGCATTCAAACTAGAACTCAACAACAAAAACAGCAGCAAAAAATACGCAAATAATTAGAGGTGGAATAACACATTACTCAAAGATCAGTGGGTCATAGAAAAATAAGAGAGGAAATCAAAAGGTTCCTGGAAGCTAATAAAAATGAAAACACCACCTACCAGAACATTTGGGACACAGCAAAGGTAGTCTTGGAGGAAAGTTTATAGCCATGAGTGCATACATTAAAAAGACAGATAGATCTCAAATAAATGACCTAATGCTACATCTCAAACTCCTAGAAAAATAAGAAAAGTAAAACCCAAAACAAGCAGAAAGAGATAAATAATAAAAATAAGGGTCAAAATTACAAAATAGAGTCCAAAAAAACATAGAAAGAATCAATGAAACAAAAAGCTGGTTCTTTGAAAAAATAAACAAGATTACAAGACCCTGGCAAATTTGACTAAATTGAGGATGATAAACTCCCAAATTGTTAAAATCAGAAATGAAAAAGGGGAGATAACAACAAACACGAAGGAAAACCAGGGAATCACCAGAGACTACTTTGAGAAGCTATACTCCAATAAATTGGAAAATCTTGAAGAAATGCACAAATTTCTAGATGCTTATGACCCTCCAAAACTGAACCAAGAAGATATTAACCACCTAAACAGATCTATAACATGTAATGAAATTGAAGCAGCCATAAAAAGTCTCCCAAAAAAAGAAAATCCAGGACCTGACAGATTCTCTGAATTCTACCAGACCTTTAAAGAAGAACTAATACCAACACTCCTTAAACTTTTACATGAAATAGAAAGGGAATGAACACTACCTAACTAATTCTATGAAGCCAGTATTCCACTCATCCCAAAACTGGGCAAGGACACATCCAAAAAGGAGATATACAGGCCAATCTCCTTAATGAACATTGATGCAAAAATCCTCAATAAAATAATGGCAAACCAAATCCAATAACATATCATAAACATCAATCACCTTGTCCAAGTCAGCTTCATCCCAGGAATGTAGGAATGGATCAACATATGCAAATCAATAAA
Organism: Castor canadensis; assembly: GCF_047511655.1. NCBI lineage: Eukaryota > Metazoa > Chordata > Mammalia > Rodentia > Castoridae > Castor > Castor canadensis. The sequence continues at coordinate 122,113,965 of NC_133405.1, read as the reverse complement.
TGTACAATAGCACATTAATGGAAACAAAGACACAAACCACCTGATCATCTCAACAGATGCAGAAAAAGCCCTTGATAAGATTCAATACCACATCATGATAAAAGCTCTAAGAAAACTAGGAACAGAAGTAATGTGCCTCAACATTATAAAGGCTATATATGACAAACCTATAGTCAACATCATACTTCATGGGGAAAAACTGAAACCATTTCCCCTAAAGCCAGGAATGAGACAAAGAAGTTCACTACCCCCCACACCTATTCAACATAGTCCTGAAAATTCTAGTCAGAGCAATAAGGCAAGAAGAACAAACAAAAGGAATATAAGTAGATAAAGAAATAGTCAAAGTATCTCTTTTTGCAGATGACATGATCCTATCCCTCAAAGACCCATAAAATTCCACCTAAAAACTCCTAGACACCACAAACAGCTTCAGCAATGTAGCAGGATACAAAATCAACTTACAAAAATCAGTAGCCTCATGTATACCAACAATGAACAAATTGAGAAAGAAAATAGGAAAACAATTCCATTTAGAATAGCCTCAAAAAAATCAAATGCCTCGGAATAAACTTAACAAAGTATGTAAAAGACCTCAAAAGGAAAACTACAAACCACTGAAGAAAGATATTGAGGAAGACTACAGAAGGTGGAAAGATCACCCATTCTCATGGATTGGCTGAATCAACATAGTAAAAATGGCTTTACTACCAAAAGCAATCTACATATTCAACACAATTCCCATCAAAATCCCTATGACATTCATCACAGAGATTGAAAAATCTACCCTAAAGTTCATTTGGAAACACAAAAGTCCATGAATAGATAAGGCAATACTCAGCAAAAAGAACAACGCTGGAGGTATCACAATACCCGACTTCAAACTATATTACAAAGCAATAACAATAAAAACAGCATGGTACTGGCACAAAAACAGACATGAAGACCAGTGGAACAGAATAGAGGATACGGATATGAATCCACGCAGCTACACCCACCTATTTTTCACAAAGGCGCCAAAGCATACAATGGAGAAAAGACAGCCTCTTCAACAAATGTTGCTGGAAAAACTGGTTATCCACCTGCAGAAAACTCAAACTAGATCCATACCTATCACCGTGGACTACTATCAACTCAGAGTGGATTAAGGACCTTAATATCAGATCTGAAACCTTGTAGTTAGTATAGGAAAGAGCAGGGAATATCCTGGAAATATAGGTATAGGCAAGGACTTCCTCAATACAACCCCAGCAGCTCAGCAACTAAGAGAAAGTACAGACAAATGGGACTACATGAAATTAAAAAGCTTCTGCACAACAAAAAATGTGGTCTCTAAATTGAAGAGACCACCCACAGACTGGGAGAAAATGTTTGTCAGCTATACATCAAAGGACTGATAACCAGAATATACAGGGAGCTCAAAAAACTAGACTCTCCAAAATCAATGAAGCAATAAAGAAGCAGGCAACTGAACTAAACAGAACTTTTTCAAAGGAAGAAGTTCAAATGGCTAAACAACACATGAAAAATGCTCACCATCCCTGGCCATAAAGGAAATGCAAATCAAAACCTCACTAAGATTCCACCTCATCTCACCCCTGTTAGAATAGCTAACATCAAGAACAAAAACAAAAACAAATGTTGGCGAGGATGTGGGGAAAAAGGAACCCTCATATACTGCTGGTGGGAATGTAAAGTAGTACTACTTTGGAAAACAATATGGAGGCTCCTTAAAAATCTAAACATAGACCTGCCGTATGATCCAGCAATCCCACTCCTGGGGATATACCCAAAGGAATGCAACACAGGTTACTCCAGAGGCACCTGCACATCCATGTTTATTGCAGCGCTACTCACAATAGCCAAGCTATGGAAGCAGCCAAGATGCCCCACTACTGACGAATGGATTAAGAAAATGTATTTATACACAATGGAGTTTTACTCAGCCATGAAGAAGAATGAAATCTTATCATTTGCAGGTAAATGGGTGGAACTAGAAAACATCATTCTGAGCGAGGTTAGTCAGGCTCAGAAGACCAAAAATTGCATGTTCTCCCTCATATGTGGATTATAGACCTAAAACAAATGCAGTAATATTATGGAACATGGTCACACACTAAAGGAGAACGCATACGGGAGGAATATTTAAAGGGAAGGAAACTTGAAACTTGAATGTGGTTGATGTGCTCACTGTAGAGGTTTGAATATAGGAAGGGGACCAGGAAGTAGTGAAGAGGTCTGGCAGAGATGAACCAATGTGGGTTGCAATATACTTGTGCATGGAAGCAACGCTAGGAATCTCTCTGTATAGCTATCTTTATCTCAAACTAGCAAAAATGCTATGTCTTTCTTATTATTGTTTATGTTGTCTCTTCAACAAAATTGGAGAAAAAGAGATCAGAGCAGGTTCTGACAGGTAGTGGGGGGATGTGGCCCAAACAATGTATACACATGTAAGTAAATGTAAAACTGATAAAATAAAAGAAAGGAAAAAAAAAGAAAACTTAAGCAGGGATATTATTTTACACAGGTAGTTGTCAGCCTAGGGTGATGATCAGAATCATCCAAGCCATTTTAAAAACTGATGCCTGAATTCTACTTCCAGAGATTCTGATTTAAGTAGCCAGGTTTTCAGCGTGGGCATCAAGATGCTTAATAGTTTCTTAGATAATCCTAGAGCAACCCATTTGAAAACCACCATTAGTGATAAAAAACACATGCAAGCCATGTAAAATTCAAAGTTTCTTTGGAAGAAAATACACTCCTAACTTTCAAAGAAATTTCATATCTTTTTCAAAAATAACAGTAATTACAAAAACAAATGACAAAGCCCAAAAAAACAAGATACTATAAATGTGAGCAGAAATGAGAGACTGTTTAAGCTGGGCGCCAGTGGCTCACACTTGTAATCCTACTAAATTGGGAGGCTGAGATGAGGATGATCACTGTTTCAGGCCAGTCCCAGCAAGAAAAGTTTGCAAGACCACATCTCAACAGAAAAAAGCTGGGCATGGTGGCATTGCTGTCATTCCAGCTATGGCAGGAAGGCAAAATAGGAGGATCATGGTCAATACTAGCCTGGGCAAACAGCAAGACCCTATCTCCAAAATAACCAGAGCAAAAGGGGCTGGAGGTTTGACCCAAGTAGTAGAGTGCCTACCTAGCAAACACAAAGCTCTGAGTTGTCAACCCCAGTATCAGCAGAAAGAGAGACAGACAGACAGAGACAGAGACACTGTAGAGACAGACCCTCAAAGAGTTCAAATACAGGAATTATCAGACACAGACCTAAATAGCCATTTTTAGTATGCTTAAAGAAATAGAACATAGAAAACCTAAACAGTTCTATAAGCAGCCATGAGACTGAAGCAGTAATGGAATCTCAACAAAGAAAAGCCCAGAACCAGACATATTCACAGCTGAATTTCATAAGACTTTGGGTTTTTGTTTGTTTGTTTGCTTTATTTGGGGTTTTTGTGGTGGGATTGAGGTTGAACTCAGGGCTTTGTGCTTGCAAAGGAGGCACTGTATAGCCTGAGTCACACCTCCAGTTCATTTTGCTCTGGTTATTTTAGATATGGGGTCTCAGGAACTATTCGCCTGGGCTGGCCTCAAACAGTGATTCTCCCTATCTCAGCCTCCCAATAGCTAGGATTACAGGTGTGAGCCATTGGCACCAGCTCTACAAGACCTTTAAAGAAGTAATACCAACTGAATGTAACAAAAACCCAGGACATTTTTGGAAATTGTATGCTCTTTAGCAATGTTGTGTGAATTTTTATATAATCACTGTTTTATGACTCATATAAAATGTTATAATAGAAAAAAAGAAGTGATATCAGTGCTTCCCAAACTACTCCATGAAATAGAAAGGGAAAGAACACTACCAAGTTCATTCTACAAACCATTATGACCCTGATACCAAAACTGAATAAGAACACATCCAAAAAATGAGACAATAGACCAATATCCTTGATGACCATAAATGCAAAAAGTCCTCAATAAATTCCTTGCAAATCAAATTTGTCAACATATTAAAAACATCACAAACCATGATCAAGTTGGTTTCGTGCCAGGAACATAAGGATATTTCCACATGCACAAATCAGTATACATAATATAGGCAAAATAAATAGAATTGGAGAAAAAATCACATGATCATCTCAATAAATACAGAAAAAGCCTTTGGCAAAATTTGACATCCCTTCATGATAAAAGTCCAGAAAGAAACTGGTAATAAAAAGATCACACTTCAACATAAAAGGCTACAAACAGATAGCTAAATAATACTATAAGGTTACATACTTAAAGCATATCCTCTAGAATCAGGAATGAGACAAGGGTGTCCACTCTCACCACTCTTATTCAATATAGTGTTAAAAATCTTAGCCAGAGTAATCAGGTGAGAGAACAAAATAAAATGGATACAAATAGGAAAGAAAGAAGTCAAATTATCACTATTTTCAGACAATATGGTTTTATTCTTAAAAGACCTAAAATGGCAGATCATGTGGCTAAGTGGTAAAGCAACTGCCTAGCAAGCATGAGGTCAAACTCCAGTACTGTCAAAAAAAAAGCTCCCAAAGACTACTGACTCAGATCTGATAAATACTTTCAGCAAAGTAACAGTATACAAAATCAACATGCAAAAAATCAGTAGTTGTTCTATCCACCAACAACACCTCACTAAAAAAGAAGCCAGGAAACAATCCCATTCAAAAAGCCTCAAAAAATGCCTAGAACTTAATCAACGTGTTAAAGACCTCTACAATGAAAACTGTAAATTACTAAAGAAAGAAATTATAAAAGATACTAGAAAATGGAAAGACCCCATGTTGATGAATCAGGTGAATTAAATTGTGAAAATAGCCATATTACTAAGAGCAGATTAATCACAATCCCTATCTAATTTCCAGAAATAGAAAAAAAATCCTAAAACTCATTTAAAAAAAAATCCCTGAATAATCAAAGCGATTCTGAGGGAAAAAAAGCAATACTGTATCACAATATCTGACATCAAACTATACTATGGAGCCGCAATAACGGTACTGACACAAAAACAGACAAGCAGACCAATTAAATAAAAGACCCAGAAATAAGCCAATGCAGTTTCAGTCATCTAATTCTGTGCAAAGGGAACAAAAACATACATTGGAAAACAGACAGCTTCTTTTAACAAGTGGTGCTAGGAAAACTAGACAATCACAGGTAAAAAACTGAAACTAAATCCGTATCTCCTACCACGTTCAAAAATCAACTCAAAATTATTCCAAAACACTTAATGTAAGACCTGAAACTTTGAAAAAAGCAATATAGGGGGAAGATCTAGGCACAGGCAACAGTTTTCTGAATAGGATTCCAGGAGTTCAGAAATAACAGCAAGAATTGGCAGATGGGATTGCATTAAATTAAAAGGCTTCTGTATAGAAAAAGAAACAACAAAATGAAGAGATATCCTATAGAATGGGAGAAAATATTTTCCAGATATTTATCTTATAAGAGATTAATATCCAGAATATGTAACAAGCTCAAAAATTTAAAACACCAACATAACAATCTAGTCAATTAATGGGCAAATGAATTGAACAGTTTTCAAAAGCAGTACAAATGTCCAATAAATACATAAAGAAATATTCAACATCCTGGCAGAGTGGTGCAAGTGATAGAGTGCCTTCCTGGCAAGCATGAGGCCCTGAGTTCAAACCCTAGCAATGCCAAAAAAAAAAAGAAAGAAATAGTCAACATCCTTAGCTATAAAGGAAATGCAAATCAAAACAACACTGAGATGCCATCTCACCCCAGTTAGAATGGCTATCATCAAGAAACTAAAAACCAATAAAAGCTGGCAAAAATTCAATGAAAAAGGAACCCTTAAACATTCCCTGTTGGTGAGAATATAAACTAGTCCAGACACCTTGGAAATCAGTATGGAGGTTCCTAAAAAAAATAACTACCATATGATCCTGCTGTGCCCTTCTTGGGCATATACCTGAATGAGTGTAAGTCAATATACATTAGAGAATACTGCACAGCCATACTTATTGCAGCACTATTCATAACAACCAAGTTATGGAATCAGCCCAGGTGTCCATCAATGGATAAATGGATAAAGAAAGTATGGTATATATATATACAGTGGAGTATTATTCAGACATAAAGAAGAATTAAATTATATCATTTGCAAGAAAATGAATGGAACTGGAGATCATCATGTTAAGCAAAATAAGCCAGACTCAAAAAGACAAATACTGTGGTGTTTTCCCTCATATGCAGAATTTAGATCTAAAAAAAAAGGACATGAACATAAAAGAGGGGTATTATGGTAGAACCAGCAGGAGGTGGGAGGGAAAAAAGAGAGGGTAGGGGAGAATACGGTTGAAGTACATTATATGCACATATGAAAAGAACATAATGAAACCCATTTTTAAATACATAAAGAGGTTTTTAAAAGGGAGGTTAGGGGACAAGAAAGAGTAATAGAGGGGTGAACATAATCAAAGAACATTATACAGATATATATGAAAATATCACAATGAGATCTCTCACTTTGCATAATTAATACATAGTAATAAAAATAACTTTTATAAAAAAATCCTAGTGATATTACTAAAAGAAAAAGTGTATAACTCTCAAAGCAGTAGAAAGAAAAAACTAAAATGTTTTTAAATATACTCAATCTGAAAAAAGGCAATAAAAGAAAAAAACAAAAAGTAAAAAACAGAATAGTTAAAACCAAAACCTATTACTAATTCCTTTAAATGCAATAACCCAGTTAAAAAACAAAGAAGGCTCTTAGATGGAATTTTTTTAAATTATATTTCAATCAAAAGAGACCATCTAAAAATTAAGTATATTAAGAAATGTTAAAATATAAGGATTAAAAAATATATAGTCAAAAAATACCAATCAAAATAAAGCTAGAGGAGCTATACAGTATTGTCAGAGACAATGTAAATGTAAAGGTAATGTAAGTCAAAAAACATTATCAGAAAAAAATTAAACATTACTAGAGATAAAGGTATAAAAGACCAGGAAAAAAAATTTTAATCTGTACCTAATAATACAGCATCAAAATAAAGTAAAAATTTATAGAATACAGAGAAATAAGGAAAACTATAAAAAGGGTACATGATTTTAATACAGGTCTTAGCAATTAATAGAACAAATACACTTTAGTGTATAGAATAGATATGGAAGATTTGAACACCATTAATGTACAAGTTTTCCTGGGCATATATAAAACATACATAAAAATATAGAATATAGACTTATTTTCAGAATATTAAATACTTAATGAACCAACCTTTTGACCATAAAGCTCACTTCAATAAATTCCAAACCAAGAAAATCATAAAATATACATTCTAACGAAAATGCAATTAAGATAAATAAATTACAAAAAGAAAACTAGAAAATACATGGTTTGAAATTTAAAAACACTCTTCTAAATAACTCATTAGCCAAAGACAAAATCAAAATTAAAACTACAAAAAAATTTAACTGGAAAATAAAGAAATACCACATATGAAAAATTATGAGTTGGCAAAAGGCACAGCAACTAAGAGAAAGGATTGACAAATCAGACTTCATGAAATTAAAAAGCTTCTGCACAACAAAAGAAATGGTTTCTAAATCAAAGAGGCTACCCACAGAATGGGAGAAAATCTTTGCCAGCTATACATCTGACAAGGGATTGATAACCAGAATATACAGAGAGCTCAAAAAACTAAACTCCCCCCAAATCAATGAACCAATAAGGAAATGGGAAAATGAACTGAACAGAGCTTGTTCAAAGGAAGAAGTCCAAATGGCTAAAACCACATGAAGAAATGCTCAACAGCCCTCCCATAAAGGAAATGCAAATCAAAACCACACTAAGATTCCACCTCTCACTCCTGTTAGAATGGTTACCATCAAGAACACAAACAACAACAAATGTTGGCGAGAATGTGGGGAAAAAGGAACCCTCATACACTGCTGGTGGGAATGCAAGCTAGTACAACCACTATGGAAATCAATATGGAGGCTCCTCAAAAAACTAAAAATAGAACTACCATATGATCCAGCAATACCACTCCTAGGGATGTACGAAGGAATGTGAGTCAGGTTACAATAAAGGCACCTGCACACCCATGTTTATTGCAGCACTGTTCACAATGGCTAAGCTATGGAAGCAACCTAGATGTGCCACTACTGATGAGTGGATTAAGAAAATGTATTTATATACAATGGAATTTTATTCAGCCACAAAGAAGAATGAAATTTTGTTGTTTGTAGGTAAATGGATGGAATTGGAAAACATCATCTTAAGCGAAGTTAGCTAGGCTCAGAAGGCCAAAAGTCATGCTTTCTCTCATATGTGGAATATAGACCTAAAACAAATACAGTGAAACTATGAAAAATGGGTCACACTAAGGGGAGGTCACATGCAAGAGGGAACAGGTAAAAGAAGGAAGTTAAGAAGGTAAATATGGTTAATGTACTCTCTATAGAAGAGTGAATACAGAATTTTTAAACAAATTGAAACCACCATAAGAAAGGGACTAAGGTAGAAAGAAGAAAAATAGAGGAGATAAATCAAATTGGGCTGTAATACATATATACACAGAAGTGCCACAAAGAAACTCCATGTGTAGCTATCTTAAACAAGCAAAATGTCATTTTTTTCTTCCTTTTTTTCTTATACAAAATCAGAGAACAGCCTGGGGTGGTTAGTACCAGTGGGAGGGGGAGGGTGTGGGGAAATAGTGAAGAAGGATAAATATGGTGAAAATACTGTGTACACATGTATGTAAATGGAAAAAGATATCTGTTGAAACTACTCTAGGATGGAGGGAGGGCAGAATGAGTGAGCATGGTGGAGGGGGTGAATTCAAGCACAATATATTTGATATGTTGTAAGAACATTTGTAAATGCCACCATGTACCCCCACCCAGCACAACAATAAAAAAACAGAAAAATAAAAAATAAAACCCAAACATTATGACTGTTACAAATTAGGAAAAAAGAAAAAAATTATGAGTTGGGAGGTGGAGCAAGATGGCGGCTAAGATCCTCCAGTGATTATCTCCCCATAGACATACCAGTTTGAACAGCTATTTACACACCAAATTACTTTCACAAGAGCTAAGGACATCAGGTGAGTGACCACAGTGCCTGGATTTAGTATAATAAAAATGAAAAGATGCCCTGTAGAAAGCATGAAGGAAAGAGTTGTCCACGTCACCCCTGCCACAACTCCAAGCAGTATGGAAAGAGATGCCATTCATTTAGAGTGAGGAGAGGGATTAACTTCAGGCCTCAGACTTGAAATGCAGCATCAGGCCCAGCAGAGTGAAAGCTGGTAGTATGCAGAGCTCCACAACCCCTATCCCCAAGCCAATACCAACACACTGACCAGCTGGAACAGCATTAGCCAAGCAACTGACTGCAACTTCCATCCCTCTTCTAAACCTGGGCAGCAAAGTGGGGAGCAAGACTCTACCCAATGGAGAGTAGGGTAGGAAAGTTAGCATGGGGGTTTGTCTTGGAGCTCAATGCCAAGACAAACCCAATACCAGACAGAAACCTAAGGCCCATACCCCCCAGGCCAGAACTCAAAGAGGGAGCTTCTAGACCTACCCTGGCATTAGATGGAGATTAGCACTTGGGTGTGACAGACTTGACTTTTGGCCTGCATCATTGTTACCAATCTTGGAATGGGCCTGGGGCATACACATATTCTCAGAATGTACAGGTCCCTGTGGTTATGAGACTCAGGTGTGACCTAGGTTAGCATCAGCCTTAGCAGCCAAGGGCTTGTCTCTACCACCCATACCCCTATCTAGGGAAGCACAACTATCCCTAGACCAGGGCTTGCAGATGGGAGCCCCTAGACCAGCTTTGGCACCAGACAGAGACCTGCAGCTCATGTTTCAGCCTGCATCACTGCCAGCTTTGAACATATTAATGGTGTATCATGTGATGTTTCAGTGTGTTATACATCGTGTAATGTTTAAATCAGATTAAATAAACATCTGTTGTTCTTTCAACTTTTATCACTTTGTAATAAAAAATTTGAAAATTCCTTCTACCTTTTTAAAATATACAGTACATTAGTGTTATCTGTAGTCACCCTAATGTGCAGTAACACACAGAACTTTTATTACTATGCATGAGTTCTTTAAATGTCTATAGTTAATACGAGAAACAGGGAAGCTAGTGAAAGAACCACAAAAGAGAATAGGGGAGTATACTACTTTCATGAGCTTCAGTGAAGCAGATTTGATAGACAGAGGAGGAAAAGTGGTCTAGAACCTGTAGTTAAGGACTACTATCCCTCTCCTAGACCAAAAGTATAAGAGATAAAAACAACCACACCCAAAAGTCTTCTCTTGTGAAGGCCATACTAGCTTTTAGGTGGTGACCAGAGTAATCACCATATGAGGCATGCTAGGATGCCTCCTAAAGTCTAAAGAAACATGAACTCTTAGTTTTCTCAGTTTTTCAGGAACTTAATTTCTTTGTATACAAAATGAAAGGATAAAACTTAATGGTCTATAAGATTCTTTTAGTCTCTGGAATATTCCACATATTACTTCTTTAAATAATATCTATGATTGAGTAATTGTGTAGCACCTGCACTAATACTTCCATGACCTATGACATCATATCTTACTGAAATCTCTATTCTATACATGCAAGTTTGAAAGAGCATATGCCCATAAATGTTAGGTGGCTTGAACAAACATTATTTTTATGGACAGATCCTAGTACTAACATTTTATGAGACCTCATCTTTGGTTTGTTCTTCTCAATCATGCAACTCTGTAGGGGTTTTTTACACACATATCTTTTTTTTGTTTTCTGTGGGACTGGGGTTTGAACTCAGGCTTCACACTAGCAAATCAGACACTTACCAATTGAGCCAAACACCCAATCCACTTTGCTCTGGTTATTTTAGAGGTGGGGCTCTCACGAACTATTTGTGCAGGCTAGCCTCAAACCATGATCCTCCGAATCTGTCTTCCAAGTAGCTAGGATTATAGGTGTGAACCACCGGTACCTGGCTAACACACATGTCTTTTGACCTTGATTTTGTCAGATGTTAATTTTAATGCTCACATATCAGTTTCCAAATGCAAAGCAGTGACAAGCTCTAATTTTCTTAACTCATAGCTGATTGGCCTCCATTCTTTCCTTACAAACAGATAAAAATATTTTCAGTGTACAAACCTTACAAATACATCTATATTCTGATAAGCTCCAAATAATGCCAGTATAACTATACAATCTCTCAGCTTCCTCATCATTATATAATGAAGAGATCTCTCTAAATCATTGTTTTTTGAGCTGCAGATTAAGGACTCATTAGTGAATTGGAAATTTGGTTCACCATGTCAAAAGCAACATTTTAAGGAAATAAACCAGAAAAGAAAATCAGAAAACAATAGGGTGCACATAAAAATTGTTTCTTGAACAATATACATACACATATACACAAACACATATATGTCCATTTCCCCTTATCCATGAAAGACAGGTTCCAACCAAGACCCCCCCAGTGGATTCCTGAAACAAGGGATAATACCAAAGCCCTATATATACTATATTGTTTCTATACATACATAAACAGAACTATTGCAATAATCTACTTTAATAAAAGCTATGTGAAGGTAGTTTCACTCTAAATATCTTATTGTACTATAGTTACCGTTCTTTTTGTAGCGATGTGAGGTGGTACAATGTCCATGTGATGAGATGAAGTGAAGTTAATGTTGTAGGTATTGTGATGTAGTGTTAGGCTACTTTGTAAGGGTTACTTGAACATAAGCACTGTGATACCTCAACAGTCAATCTGATACCTGAGATGGCTCCTAAGTGAGTAATTGGCAGATAGTGTATACAGTGTGAATACACTGGACAAAGGAATGATATTCGCCTGAGCAAGATGGAGCAGTACTGTGTGATATCTCATCACACTACATAGAATAGTATGCAATTTATGAATTGTCTATTTCTGGAATTTTTCATTTAATATTCTCAGATCTTGGTTGATTCCAGGTAATAAAAGCAGCAGAGAGAAAAACTTCAGGTAAAGGATGACTACTGTATAATATGTATATCTTTCCATATATACTGTGTCTATATACATATATATAAGCATATATGTTTATGTGTACTGGATTATAATGAAAAATTCATTTCTTATTGTGGGTTCTTTATAGTTATGAATTCACATAGTAAAATATGCAGTAAATAAGATTCTACTTCCTTTCAAGGAAATAGATTTTTTAAAAGATTCTACTTCCTATCCTATAATATCTCAAGGTCCCTCTTCACACCTTGAGAAAACAAATACATCACTCAGCTTTACTGTAAAATAATCTCATATCTCAGTAGATCACAACAACAAATATTCTTTTTCATTAACCTTTCATTTTGAAATGATATTAGGCTTACAGAAAAGTTACAAGCATATTCTCTATATCCTTCAACACACAGAATGCCAAAATGCAACAACAAATATTTATTTCTTGCTCATGTTGGCAACAGCAGGTCTGCTGTTGAAAGTCCCTGTGTTTTCTTTTTGAGACTCAATTAAGGGAGATGACCCTATTTGGAACAAGTCATTTTAATGGAAGACAGGACAAGCAAGATAACTAGTGGAAGTTTGTGATGTTCAGAGGTGACATACATCACAACCACTCATGTTCCATTGACTAAATTATATTACACTTCAAGCCCAAAGTCAGTGTAGACATATTGCAAACCCTATCTTCAAAGAGGCACAACAACTCACATGGCAACAGGCAAGGATATATAAACTTCTCATCAGTAAGGGAGCTGATATATGAGAACAATAACTCAATATCCATGTGCAACAAAGGAAAAGAAAATAAGTCATGTTTCCAAGATCCTGGCTTATATGAGTTGTGGCCTGGTTAGTTTCCTCTGGCTTGTGTCCAAATACTTACCACTTAGTTCAGGTCATTATCTTACAAATGCACTGTGGACTTAAATGCATAACTAGAACAGAGCAAATCTTCCAAAATGCACTGTGGACTTAAATGCATAACTAGAACAGAGCAAATCTTCAGCAAATCTTCTGAAGTTCTCTAGTTAACTACAGAACATATGAGAAAGATAACAGTAATCACCAAAAAAAAACAAGGTAACTTTTTTGCTATCCCAAAAAAGGTTAGCATAGGTCTGCTTCCTGAGTACATAATGAATTTTTATAAACCAAGTACAAAGAACATTAAGAACACTTAATGAGGACTGGAGACACAGCTCAAGTAGTAGAGTACTTGCTTAGCAAGTACAAGACCCTGAATTCAATCCTCAGTAGCACCCAAAAATAAAGCTCTTAATGAGAAACAGGGTTTTGAAGGTATATGTTGAAAGTACTCATTTCTGTTCTCTTCTCCTGTGGATGTTTATGTAAGTAAATGTTATTAATTATTTCCTCAAGATCAAATTATTAGAGATTATACATTCCAGCATTTCTTCCTTAATTCAAAAATAGTTCACCCTGGACTGGAGGGTGTAGTTCAAACAGTACAGTGCCTGACTAGCAAATACTAACCAAAAAAATAGTTCACCCAGCACTCAAGAGGCTGTGTTTTATAGCAAGTTCCGGGACAACCTGGGCTAAATAGTGAGGCCCTGTCTCAAAAAAAAGGAAGGAAGTAATGGAGGGAGGAAAAGAGGAAGGGGGGATGGAGGGAAAGACTACATCTAACTTCATAATCACAAAAGATTGAATGCTTTCTCTTTAAGATCAGGAATAAGGCACAATGTCTATTTACACTAATCTATCTAACATTGTGCTGAAAGTTCTGTCCAGTATAATAAGTCAAGATAAACAAATAGAGGAATGCATGTTAAAGAGAGCAAAACTGAAGTTCACAAATAACATGAGTGTCAATACAGAAGATCCCAAGTCTACAAAAGGAATCCCAGAACCAAAGAAGGAGTTTATGAGATCACAAGATCTGAGGCCAACAGACATATCTGTTTTATTTCTGCATACTAGCAATGAACAATGGGAAATGAATCTTTAAAATATCATTTACAGTTGCTGAAGAAAATTAAATTCATTCTCCCTTGGTATTCATGATGCATTGTTCGCAGGACCCCCTTAGATACCAAAATCTGAGGGTGCTCAAGTCCCTTGTTTGAGGATTGGGAGTGTGGCTCAAGTGGTAGAGTTTCTGCCTAGTAAGCACAAGGCCCTGGGTTCAAACCCCAGTACCACCAAAAAGTTCCTTGTTTGAAATGTAGTATTTTCATGTAATCTACATGTACCCTCCTGTATACTTTAAATCATCTCTAGATGACTTATAATATCTAGTAAAGTGTAAATACTTATTATACTGTTCTGGTCAGTAAATAACGACAAGCAAAAAAGCATACTCAGTAGCAACACAATTCTTTAATATTTTCAATCCACACTTGGCTGGAAAAAATAGTTCAGAAACCAAGGAATGAAGATAAGAAATAGCTAATAATATAGAAGCACTCAGGAGGCTTGAAGCCAGCCTGGCTATATAGCAAGACCCTGAATAAAAAAAAACTCAGCTAATAATAAGTCCCATGAATGTCTTGACTCTCGGGGGGAACTTTAAAGATGACAAATTAGGTATTCATAAGTGAACATTATTAAAAAGTTTTCAACTAGTCTGAATCATTCCAAACCAAATTGCAGTAGAAATATCCTATAAATATTAAATCCTAAACTATGCATTTAAAAGGCTAATAATTTATTGTTTGAGAGAACATGAACAAGACTCAATCAATTTACATGACACAGGCCAAGCAAATATGAAAACTGCTGCCAAGTCCCATCCAGCAATTTTACAAAAATAAATGGAAAATGACAGTTTTTTAAAACTTTGCTATAAATAAAATGAAGTGTATATGCATGTGTATGTGCATAATCTCATCATAGAAAGCATGAATGTATTTGGGAAATGGAGTTTCAACAAACCAGTGTTGTTGGGCCATATAGTAAGCCTTCTTGTTCTGAACACCTTTGGCCAGTATACAAACACACAATGCAGTGGCCCTACAAAAAATATTTTTTCACTATTGGGTGAACTCTATCTTATTCATCAAAGAGAAACACAACTGTTCAATACCTACTAGATTTCTGAATTGACCCTTGCCTCAGTGCTCACAATGTGAAAGGGAAGCCTGAGAATGGCCAAAGTAGCACTTTCACTTTGCTGTGGCCCAAGGAAGACTGATTGATTATATTGCATGTTACTCTCATTTCATTGAGAACTGAGGTGTGAGGTGTGAAATACCCCAAACATCCTGAAGAAGGCCAAACCAATAGTCACCTAAGCTCTGGGCAGAACACAAAACAAAAGGTCACTATTTCCACACAAGGCAATTGAATTGGCTCTTTAAAGATCCCTGGAGTAAAGGTGTTGCTTAAAGAAGCACTCAACTAAATTCTCCCTCATATGTGGACATTAGATCAAGGGCAAACACAACAAGGGGATTGGACTTTGAGCACATGATAAAAGCGAGAGCACACAAGGGAGGGGTGAGGATAGGTAAGACACCTAAAAAACTAGCTAGCATTTGTTGCCCTTAACGCAGAGAAACTAAAGCAGATACCTTAAAAGCAACTGAGGCCAATAGGAAAAGGGGAACAGGTACTAGAGAAAAGGTTAGATCAAAAAGAATTAACCTAGAAGGTAACACCCACGCACAGGAAATCAATGTGAGTCAATGCCCTGTATAGCTATCCTTATCTCAACCAGCAAAACCCCTTGTTCCTTCCTATTATTGCTTATACTCTCTCTACAACAAAATTAGAAATAAGGGCAAAATAGTTTCTGCTGGGTATTGAGGGGGGTGGGTAGGGAGGGGGAGGGGGTGGAGTGGGTGGTAAGGGAGGGGGTGGAGGCAGGGGGGAGAAATGACCCAAGTCTTGTATGCACATATGAATAATAAAAGAAAAAGTAATAATAATAATAATAATAAAAGAAGCACTCAACTACTTTGCTCACAAAGTAAAGGAGAGGAAAAGAGGCTTCAAAGAGCACATGATGCTTGGAATGTTAAAACTGAAGGCACAGTAAGAATTATTTAATCAGACCCTTCATTTGACATAAAATGAAAGAAATTCAAAGCATTTTAATGACTCTTCTAAGGCCACCTAGCTAATTTTTTATGAAAACTGGACTTGAATCCATATGTCCCTACTACAGATCTGAAACTCCATTTTCTATACTGAATTCTCAACAAGGGTATATGAGCCAGTAATATTTAATGATGGGGCAAAAAAGAACCTTCTAGAGTGATAGAAATATTCTGTATCTGATTGGAATGTTTCCCACATATGTGAGTACACATGACTATTGCTATGGTTTGGTTATAGTAGAGTGCCCGCTAGAAGTTCATGTGGTGGAAGCTTGGTCCCTAAGGTGATGGTATTGGGAGATACTTTGAAACCAACCTTTAATAGGTGGAGCCTAGTGGGAGGCCCTTTGGTCATTGGGGGCATGCTCTCAAAAGGGATTAAGGTAGTTCTTATGTGATCCCTTGGTAGTTTTCACAAGAAAGTTGTTATAAAAGTTTGAGATGGTCAAACTAGATGGTCCCATCTAGTTCTCTCTGCTAGCTGCCTTACCCTGTGATCTTTTCCTCCCCCACACACTGTGTTTTCCATGAGGTCCTGACCAGAACTGAGTTAATGCCAGTGCAGTACAATGGCCTTGAACCTTTAAAACTATAAGTTAAATAAACCTCTTTTCTTCATAAAGAGCCTGGTTCAGGTATTTTGTTAGATATAAAAAGCTAATAAAACTGCATATTTTTATAACAATATACATTTCACCATAAATCACAAATTATTTTATTGAAATAATTTTTCTTAAAATAATTTATGAAATGGCAAACATTATTCAATGATATAAGAAAATTTGTACAATATATAGTTAAGCTTGTGCCACCTTACTCCAGACCATGAAGATAGTAGAATCTGAGCAAGAATTAAGATACTAAATTTATTTGAGTGGTGCAAACTTAGGGCAGTGAAGGTGAGGAAGAAAGGAGAAACAACACAAGGAAAAGTGCAAAGCATGTAATATTAAACATTATTTGTCATGATTACTGCTTTACCAAGAGCTATGATGAGATACCACAGGCACCTCAGCAGATGTGTTCATTCAGAACACAGATTTTCTTCAGAAGCTTTGCTATGAGGTCTTGCATTTCAGAACACTCCAGAAAACAGAAAAAGGAAGAAAAATCTACCTGACTAGCTCCTGCTTATCTCCCATTTCCCACTGGCCAAAGTTCTCTTTCACATTTCCCAATAATATCAATTGGCCCCTGGGAAGTTACTCAAGAAGTCAGATCATACGCCCCACAGTGTGGTGTTTCTTTGGAGCCTAACTATGAAGGAATGAGTAAACCAGTACAGATGGGCCACCAACCAAAAGAAGGAAATAGTCAAAAAACATGAGACGGCATACAAGGTTTGTAACCCAAAATAACTTAGCAAGCAGGTTGTAGAATATGTACATTATTATCCTTTTTTCTTTTTTGCAGTAATGGGGTTTGAACTCAGGGCCTTGAACTTGCTAGGCAGCCACTCTACCACTTGACCCACACCCCCAGTACATTTTTGCTTTAGTTAGTTTTCAGGTAGGGTCTCGCAACCCTCCTACCTATGCCTCCCAGGTAGTTGGGATCACAAGTGTGCCCCACCAACACCCAGCTTATTGATTGAGATGGGGGTCTAAACTTTTTGCCTCATCTTGCCTCAAACAGAAATCCTCCAATCTCTGCCTCCTGAGTAGCAGAAATTACAGGTTTGAATCTCCCCATTATATTTTGGGGTTTTTTTGGGGTCAGGATCTCATTAGGTAGGCCAGGCTGGCCTCAAACACACAATCCTCCCACCTCTGCCTCCCAAGTGCTGAAATTACAGACATGCCCAGCTTTACCATATTTTTATTAAATGAATAAGACTGGGAATATACATATTGGAATGCCAATAGTAATCATCTCTGGGATGGTAAAATTAATACTGATTATTTTCTAATTTGTTTTTCTCTGTATTTGCTAAATGTCCTGCCAAAATATCAGATCCTAAAGTCTCTTCAGCACTGCTTTCTCCCTCTACCTTACCAACTTTTACTCTTCATCCCATTTTTTTAGGCCTACAGAGGAGGATTGCTTGGGATTTAGCCACAAAACTCAGTTTATAAAGCAAAAATTACTCAAAATAGAAATAATTTTAAAATCTCTTAAATTGCTCATAACAAGCAATTTGTTGCCCATAACAAATGACAAATTATGGAATTCTCATAAATTAATTCTTAGGCTTCCCTAAAAATTATGAACTTCTGAATTTTATTGATGAAAGTAACACAATCAAAAAATCTATGTGCCATTTTCTAGCCAGTCAAACCAAACTGCCATTGAAACATTGCTCTTGCTCTGGGTACCTATATGGTTTCCTTCTTTCCTTCCATCAGGGTTCAGTCAGGCAAAATATCCTAATGCACAGGATGGCTTTCAGGAGGAAGATGAGGAATAGAGAAAGAACTCTTAGCAACCTGCTGGAAGATTACAGTAGTGAGATGATGAACAGATCAAGAAAGAGGTGTGAAAAGAAAGTTTTAAAACATATTTGTATTTCTGTTCAGTTCAAAATGTTAAATCAAATCCATTAAAAATTATCATAGTTTAATGTTTGAAAATGCAACTTCCTTAATGTTTATGTATTTATTGAAATCAGGAACATATTAATAAAAAAAGTAAAACTCTACAGATCCCTCTTTGCTTACTACCATATCTAAAATAGCAACTCCTACTGACCTCTACCTTTTGATCTGCTCTTTCAGCCTAACATGCTCATCACAATCCAACAGTATTTTAAATATCTACTTGCTAATTTGCTTGTTGGACTGTCCTTTTTCTTTGGTGGTGGTGGTCCTGGGGTTTGAACTCAGGGCCTCATGCTTGCTAGGCACTTGAGCCATGTCCCCAGCCCTAATTTGCTTATTCAATGTCTCCTCCATTTGAATGTAAGCAGGGAATTTGTGGATTTTCTTCACTACTATAGTCCTCATGAGTTTAGAAGAGTTTGTGGCACAAAATGGGTGCTCAATAATATTTGTTTAAAAGAAATGGCTATTAAATTCCCAGTCTGCTTTAATATTAAATCACTATAATTTTAATACATGTCCTCAGATGTACTTTCCATTTCTTGTGTCAGCAAAATGTGGACATTAATTTCCCAGGTTAGGATTGAATTGAACTAGAGCCATAATTTAATAAACCACCTTACTTAATAAACTATTTCACAAATTTTACATTTTTCATGTTTCTTTTCTAAATCATTGAGTTTGTGTAGAATTCTTACAAAATAGTTTCTTTTTCTGTCATTCAGTAAGACTGAATTACAGTAGTTATCTTTTGCATACCTTTAATATTTCATATGCAACTTTACTTATGCCAATACATCTCTTGAAAGTGAATATTGAAGTTTGTGTACATATGACTTGTAGAATACAATCTACCCAGTAAGTTTACTAATGCTTTTGAAATATGATGCTGTACTTCTATTCGGTAACCTATAATCTGGTCTTAAAAACACATTTTAATAATATATAAAATTATTTAATGAGTTTTATCTGATTGGTATTTATATTTTACTTTTTAAAACCTTTTTTAAATCTGTTCTTTTGAAATTATGAATATAGGATGCTTCTGAGGAGATGGAAGAGGAAATGGACATTTACACTTTTTATTTAAATCTTATCTCATTCACAATAGTTTCAGACAACTTCTCATAATATATAGACGCTACAAGATAAAAAAATATATACATGTAAGAACTTGGACATAAGGGGAAATAAAGGAATAATGGTAAGATGCAGCCATAAGAAGATCCTTTGTCCCTAGAAGGCAAAGAAGAAAAACAGACTATGAATAATATTTGATTGTTTTTTCTCAGTCATTATGAGCATGCAAAAATTCTATGCCATGAGAAATGGGAAGCAAAGGATTCAATTCCCTCTGAAATGAATCCAATTAAAGAAAGAAGAACAATTTTAAATTTTCATCTCACCATGTGAAATGTAACAGTTTTCCTGGCTAAGCTGGGAACTGAGTCCACTGACCACGATCAGCCTTCAAAGTAGGGTTTCCATACCCCAAGGGTGCTTGTGACAAAGCATCAACTCATTTATAAATGAATGAAGAGCTGGGCATGGTAATACACATCTATATTCCCAGCATTCTGGAGGCTGAGGCAGGGGGATCACAAGTTCTAGGCCAGCCTGGGCTACATAGTGAAATCTCATCTCAGAAAAAAAGGTGGGGGAGGGGAAGATGAAGGACCCACTTCCAGAATAAGATGGCAGATTAGAAGATTCCTCCTTGAGACTCCATGAATAAGAAGAGTCAAAGCAACTGTATTATGAAGACAGAAAGACAGGAAGAGCATCAGGAATCAAGACAGAGGTGACAGGACAGCTAAAAGGCACAGGGAAACAGAAAGACAAAAGAGAAAAGTAAGAAAAAAGTCCTCAGCTCCAACTCCAACTAGTGTGGGGCCAAAGCTGCAACTACAAGGTAAGCCAGTAAGCCTTGGTGACAACAGACTGGTAGTCCCAGCCATAGCAGAAACCCAGAGTTCTCTAAAGTCTCAAATCCAGTGGAGGATTTGGTGAGACTGTGAGTCCTCCTTACATGGCAAGCTAACATTAAAGAAGAAATCCATTTCAAACCTCCCATATTTCAGAAGGCCCGAAGCCATCTTGAGAAGAGACCAATAGTTTGAGACTGAGCGACTCTGGCCACTTAGAACAAGGAACAATCACAAGTCAGGCAGCCTGGGGACATCCTGCCACTGCCACTTATCTGGGGTGGAAACTGCCAAGAGAGGCAGTTGTGGAGAGGTGAAGGGTTGGACTCCAACTGGCTGAGAATTTTAGCAGTTGTGAGGAGGGGCTGTGGAGGGCCTGGTAATCAGTGGCCCTGCCCCCTGTCATGAAGAGCAAGTCCCATCACCTGTGGAATACTGGAGAGAATAACTCTGAGCCCATGACTGGTGATTATTTGGCCTCAGGAACAACCTCCCTGCAACATGTGGCTTACTGCTAGATGGAACCAAGAGCTCTAAGCCCAGGTCCAATAATTACTGAATTTCCTCAGCCTCTTCCCTGCCATGGAGTCATTTATTGTGCGGCAAGGTCTGAAGGCACTGAAACTGGACAAGTTCTGGGTTCTCTTGGCTCTCCCCCTCCAGTGCAGAACTCTATGATCTGTTTGCTTCCTGTAGGGCACAGACTGGTGGGGGGGGGTGTCTGGAGTGGGAACCTGCCTGGCCCAAGTGCCACAAAGCTCATTGGGGATAGCATTAGCTCCTGTTACACAAAGAAGGGAAGCTGCTAAAGTGAGAGCAGCCCTGATGCTGACAACATACCGTTGAAGGGCATGGTCCTAAGGTCATATACAGCGGCAACCTGTACAGTGGAAACAGAGAAAAGAAGTACAGTGAACTCCTGATACGACCCAGTATCCTCCCCCTAGACCTGCTGGAATCCAATATTGGAAGTTGTGAAAAGAAGTTTCTCCAATTTTCTGTCTTTTTGAAACTTTTTTCTTTTTTCTATGATTTCAGTATTAATTTTACTTTATTTTTTTGAGAGTAAGCTAATTACCAACTGCACTTTCTTTATCTTCAAACTATTGTTAACATTATCCTCCATATTCCCCAATATCCCAGACTATAGTACATCTAGAAAATTTCTCTGCTTTCTGACAAATGAGGAAAATTTTAAAGTAGTAAAGTACCTTTCACACAGAAAACAATTAATACATGTTGACTAAGCAAATGACTTATTGTAGTACATATTAAGTCAGTATTAGAATTAGAACTTCTTTGATTTTCTTAATTACCTTCAATTCAATAGTAAATATATTAAGTTCTGGAGGGAAATAGAACAGAATAAGACCCAACTAGTACCCTCAAATAGCCAGAATCTAGTGAATGAAATCTTATGCAGCTGGCATAATATCTTATAATTCATTAGCATATCCTTTATCAAACATTTACTGAATATCTTCTATGTTTTTGGTGGTGTACTAGATGCTGACTGTATAATAAAAATAAACATACAATAATCATATAGCTGAAAAGGGAAGAAAAATATGGAAACAAAAAGAGAAATAATGTATGTAACATACAACCAACTATTATGACTAGTTACTAAATGGTAAGCCCTGGGAATTTTATGTATGAGAAAAATTGAAATGTTATCTGCCCTATGGAATTACAGTTTAGTGACAATATCAGTGTTTAAATAATATTAATAAGATAAATTGTGATAATACCAAGGAGTGTTTTAAAGAAACAGTACAATGTGATACACTTAATATTTGTATTAGTAAAAGTAAAGTAGTAAGTAGAACTAACTCCACTAAAAAGTATGCTTGAGCTGGATCATGAAGAGTAGAGGAGTTAGCAAGTTAGAGGAGGGGAAGAGCACTAAAGATGGGGGAATCAATATTTACAAAGGTAAAATTAACCCCCTTCTAATTTAGAATAGTGCCTCCTACACCCATTTGTTAAATAAAAAGTCTACTGCATGTTCTTTTACTTTATTTTTAATTTTTAATGTTTTTGTTTTTTCTCCTTTTTACCTTTATCTAATTGTATTTATATTTTTTACTTTATTTTGTAATCGGATTGTTTATTTCTTTTCTTTTTTTCCTCTTCTTCATGCTCATTTTCTTTTTCTTCTATTTTCTTTTGTTTAACTTTTCTTCTTCTTTCTCTTTTCCTTTTTTCTGCCCCCTCCTCCTTTAGTTCATTATTTTAGTATTATTTTTACTTTTATTAATTTTTAACTTCATAATTTATTCCAACTAATTTTTACCACCTTTTCTATGGTTATTGGTGGCATAGTGTTGTCTTTAATTGACTTTTATTGTATTTTTATACCTATTTTATTTTTGCTTTGTTGCTGTTATGGAAGTTTGTCTTCTCTCTGAGTGGTACTGAGGAATCAGCCTTCAAGATAAAGCTGCTCACTAAGGAGACCCCCATATAAAACTGAAAGAGATATCCATCCCAACAGATGTGCAAATCACAATGTAGAAACATAAGAAATATAAAAGAGCAATGCAACTCTTCTAAAATTCATAACTCTTCAATAGCTAAATCCAAAGATACTGAAATAGGTGAAATACCAGACAATGAATTCAAAAGTCTAGTTGCTAAAATGATCCATGACATCAAAGAGGACTCAAATAAACAAATGAATGAAATAAAGAAGTCAATTCAAGACTTGGAAAAGAAATTCAGCAAACAAATCCAAGAAAACAAATTATAAAAGTGAGCAATATTAGCTTTACTCATATCTGACAAAGCAGACTTCAAGCCAAAATTAGTCAAAGGGATAAAGAAGGGCACAACATATTAATAAAGGTAACAACACATCAAGAAGATATAATGATTGTAAATATATATACGCCAAATTTTAGTGTACCAAATTTCACAAAACAAACACTGCTAGACATAAAGGGACAGATAGGCCCATATATATAGTAATAGGTGACTTTTAACACCCCATGTTCATCAAAAGATAGATCTTCCAGACAAAAATATCAACAAATAAACTTCAACATTAAGCTGTACAACATATCAAATGGACTTAACAGACATCTACAGAATACTCCATCTAACAGATGCACAATACACATTCTTCTCAGCAGCCCATGGAACTTTGTCCAAAATAGATCACATTTTAGGCCATACAGACATCTTAACAAACCTAAAAACACTGTAATAATCTCTTGTATCTTAACAGCTCATAATGGAATAAAATTAGAAATCAATAGCAAGAGAAACTACAGAAATTCTATGAACACATGGAAATTGAACAATATACTTTTGCATGATGGTCAGGGAGGACATATGCATAAGCAATGACTTTCTTAACAGGATTCCAACAGCTCAGGAAATGATAAGAACTGAAAAATGGGATTGCATCAAATTAAAAGGTTTCTGCACAGCAAAGGAAACAATTGAGTGTAGAGACAGCCTACAAACTGAGAGAAAATCTTTGCCAGCTATGCAGCTGATAAGGATTCGTATTTGGAATATATAAAGAATTCAAGAATTAAACACAAAAGGAGGAATTAATCCAATCAGTAAATGGGCAAATGAACTGAAAGACATTTTTCAAATTAAGAAGTACAAATGGCCAAGAAATACATGAAGAAGTGTTCAATATCTTTAGCCATCAGGGAAATGCAAATCAAGACTACATTGAGATTCCATCTCACTCCAGTCATAATGGCTATCATCAAGAAAACAAAAAACCACAAATTCAGTTAATGATGCAGGAGGAAAAAGGAATCCTTATACACTGTTGGTGGGAATGTAAATTACTCCAGCCACTAAGGAAATCAGTATGGAGCTTGCTCAAAAATCTAAAAATAGAACTACACTATGATCCAGCTCTACAGCTCCTATATACACACCCAAAGGAATCTAAGTCAGCATACCTAAGAGCTACCTGCACACTAATAACCAAGTTATGAAATCAGTTTAGGTGCCAGTCAATGGATGAACAGATAAAGAAAATGTTGCATATATAGACAATAGAGTATTATTCAGTCATAAAGAAGGATGAAATTATATTGTTTATAGAAAAATAGATGGAATTAGAGATCACCACGTTACACAAAATAAATACTTAAAAAAGTAAGCATCACATGTTTTCTCGCATATGTGTAATCTAGATTAAAATTTTAAAAATCATGAGCTGGATGCCTACGGCTCACACCTGTAATCCTAGCTACTCAGGAGGCAGAGATCAGGAGGATTCCAGTTTGAAACCAGACCAGGCAAATAGTTTGCAGAAAAATCCATTACAAGGAAAGGGCTGGTGGAGTGGCTCAAGGTATAGGCCCTGAGTTCAAACCCCAGTACTACAAAAAAAAATCATGAAAGCAAAAGGGATAGTATTAGAGAAGAGAAAGGGGATTTGGGAGGGGAAAGGGAAGATAATAGAGGGCAATAGGTGGAGCGAATATTATTAAAGTACATTACATGCGTGAATGAAAATGTCACAATGAAACTTATTATTTTTGTACAATTAAGATCAGCTAATTAAAAAAAAAGAGTCAGTGGGCCCTGTGGCTCAAACTTGCAATTCTAGCTACTTGGGAGGTGGTGACTGGGGGGATTGTGGTTTGAGGCTAGCTTGTACAAAAAGTTCATGAGATCCATACCCCCACCCACATCTCAACCATTGGCTAGGTGCAGTGGCACATGCCTGTCATCCCAGCTAGGCAGGGAAGCACAAATGGGGGACCATGGTATGGTCCAGGCCAGCTGAGACATAAAGCAAGACCCTATCTCAAAAATAACCAGTCTAAGGCCAGCCCTGGGCAAAAAGCATAAGACTATCTGAAAAATAAACTAGAGCAAAAAGGATTGGCAGCATGGCTCAAGTGGTAAAGTGCTTGCCTAGCAGTACAAGGCCCTGATTTCAAAACCCAATACTACCAAAAAAAAGTGAATAAAATCTATTAGGACTTTTTAATGTTTACTTTTGCATCATATATTTAAATTTTTATTTTTGGTTCTGTAATATTTATCATACATATTCTGTATACTTTCTTTAAGTCTATTTTCTCTTTTTTTTTTGCATCTTCGCTATGCAGTTTTATTTTTTCCCTTGTCACTTTTATTTTTTTATTTTATTTTATTGTTTTTGCATTTACTTACATGTGCATACATTTTTTGGCCCACCTCCCCAACTTAAGTCTATTTTCAAAGAGTAAATATATCCTTAGCAAAAAAATGGGATTGGTAGATAGATACATAGATAAATAAATAGATATATGTATATATACATGTACATTCATATGTATGTACATACATATAAAAAAACAGGGTTTCATATTCCTTTTTTACTAAGCATTATGTCATAATCATTTTCTCATGCATTGCTTCAAAAATAAATTCATTAGAAGGATCAATTATTATTCATTTACATGTAATTCCCAGGTATTGTAAAATCAGGTTGTTTTGAATATGACCTATTTTAAACAAGGTTGTGATGAACATCATTACACACAAACACTTTATTAGTTTTAGAGGTGGAATTACTTCCTCAAAGAGTAATAAACACTTTTTTTTCATTTATTCATATGTGCATACATTGTTTGGGCCATTTCTCCCAACAAACATTTTTAACACTTATAATACAGATACTGTACTACTTTTACAATTGTAAAGTTTTTCTGAAACAGGTTCTCACCATACAGGCCAAGCTGGCCTGGAACTCACTGTGTAGCCTCAAACTCACAATCCTCCCACCACAGCTTCCTGAGTGTTGGGATTACAGGCATGTGCCATGACACTAGGCTTAAATATAAAAAAAAACTTTTAATGGAAAATCCTTGATTGTGACTTTCCTCTCTTTGTATGACATTTTGACATTCTCAATACACTATTGTTACTAAGAGAACTATTCCTACCATCTTATATCTAAATCTCTTCAAATTAATGCCATGATAAAAGATATCCTTTTGGAAACAGAAACCTAATTATTGCCTACTTTGCTTGCATTCTTGTTAGGCCATTGTTGTGCTGGGGGTGGGGCAAGGAGTGAAATTCCCAGTGCTGAACTCTCAGTGAATGAATGTGGATAAAGCAGCAAAGGAGAGCAGGAGTGGGGTGACAAGCCAACCTCCCAGAGGAGCCACTAGAATCCAGCAGAGGTCCAGAGAGGCACAAAGGCTGAAAGCAGGGGTGGGTCAACAGACCAACCACCCAAAGTGGGGAAGGTGGTGGATCCCAGAGCTGATCTCATGGGACAGAGGGCAGCATTCAAAACTGAATTGCTCCACATTGCTGGGGGAGATGCTGACCAAACAGAGCTGCAGCTCAAGAGCAACACAGCCATTGCCTGGTGAAAACAACAACAGCTCTATCCTGGCAGACTTACCTCACCTCACAATTGCAATTAACCCTGATCACAGGACCAAATACTACTCACAAGGCAGTCACCTGGTGAGACCACATCAGAGCTTCTGCTTCTATGCCAATACCAGGACTGGACACCTAAGGAATAACTTTTACCAAAAGACTAAACTTTTTGTTGTTCCAGAACCTGGTGTTTTTTATTGTGCTTTTTATGTTTTTTTCTGTATTATTGACTTCACCATGATGACTTTCTTATCACTATTCTAACCACCTTCACTTTCCCTCCTTCTCCTGCACTACAATCCATTGTTCTCCCAACTACTCTTTCTGCCCCTTGTCATCCATTCTCTCCCATCTTCACCTCCCATTACTATCCTCCCCCAATCTGTCACCATACTATCCCTCCGCCTACACACACACCACCCGTTGACTAGACTACTGTACAAGCTGTACACAACCCCAGCCCCTTGCAATCCCTGACACAAGTACCATCCACTACAACAACAGAAATACACACAAACATACACAAGACCCACAAAACCCAGCAGACCCCATACCTATTGTCCTACCAACCACCCCTTTTCCCACCCCTACCCTTTTAGTGCCAACTTTACCAATTTCCCAAATTTCTAAATCTACCCTAGTAACAATTACCTCCCAAATTTCCACTGTTTATAGATATTATCACCAAGGGGTTTTCTATATAATATATAAACAACTGGTCTGGCATTGAACCTGTGAATTTGTTATTACTAAATTACACCTCCAGGCAAGGGAAAGAAAGAGCACATCAACCTAGCTAACAACCAAGTCAGTCACAATACAAATATTAAATCAAGGGAAAGAAAATAGGCAATTAAAACCACCAACTAGATTATCAAGATCATAGTTGCAGAGCACCAAGTGGAGTGATGGAAAGAAGAAGGGATAGAAACCACTCTCCTCAAAAAAATAATTCAATAGAGGATTCAGTGGGAAATGAAGAAAATGGATACCCAGTTCCTGACCCCATCAAAACAATGATAAATTTCACTAAGGAGCAAATTGACACCCACAAAAAAACCTTAAACAGGAAATTTTGGAAGAAATATCTAAGAAAACTATGGAGAAGATACAAGACATGGTTAACCAGAATGTACTAAATGCACTCAAGAAATTTCAAGACACCAAAAATGAACAACATGAGAAGACACAGAAACAAATAAATGAACTCAGAGAGGACTTCAACAAACACCAAAGTGAAACAAAGGACAATATGAAAAGAGAGAGAGAGATGAATTAAAGAGGAGTAGAACAAAGATATGGAAAACCTCAGAAAAAAAGAATCAAACAGAAATTGTGGAAATAAAAAGTCCCTTTAGTCAAACAAAAAACACAGTGGAAGGCCATTTCTACCAGAGCAGAAAAAGTAGAAGACAGAATCTCAGAGCTTGAAGATAAAATAGAAATTGAAGAAAAAAACAGAAGAAATATTAGTCAAACAACTCAAGAGCTGTGAAAGGAATATGCAAGAACTCAGCAACTCCATCAAAAGCCAAACCTGAGAATCATGGGCATTGAAGGAGAAGAGGTGTAAGTCAAAGGGATATGTAATACATTCAATAAAATAATAACAAAAAGTTTCCCAAATCTCAAGAAAGTTTTTCCCATTCAGGTACAGGAATCCACCAGAACACCAAACAGACTTGACCAAAATAGAACCTCCCCACAGCATATTATCATTAAAACAACAAGCACAGAAAACAGAGAGAGAATATTGAAGGCTGTGAGAGAGAAAAAACAAATAAAGTATAAAGGGAAACCCATCAAAATAACAGCAGATTTCTCACCAATAACCTTAAAAGCAAGAAGGACATGGAATGAGGAATTTCAGGCACTAAATGAAAATAATTTCAGCCCTAGGATACTCTATCCAGCAAAACTATCATTCAAAATTGACAGAGCAATAAAAATCTTCCATGATAAACAGAAACTAAAACAATATATGACCACTAAGCCATCACTACAGAAGATTCTACAAGGAATTCTGCACACAGAAGATGAAAGCAAACAAAACCATGAGAGGATGGGAAGTATCAAACCACAGGAGAAGAAAAGACAAGAATTAGAGAGTAGCACTGATTCGGCTGAACACATTCAAATCCTCAAACAACAAAACCAACTAAATGACAGGAATCACCACATACTTATCAATATTAACACTGAATGTCAACGAACTCAACTCCCCCATCAAAAGACACTGTTTGGCAAACTGGATTGAAAAGGAAGACCCAACAATCTGTTGTTTACAGAAGACCCATCATATTGACATTTCACTGAGGGTGAAAGGCTAGAAGAAGATTTACCAAGCCAATGGCCCCTGAAAACAGGGAGGAGTGGCAATAATTATATAAGACAAAGTAGACTTCAAACTTACATTGGTCAAACAAGATAAAGAAAGACAGTCCATACTAATAAAAGGGGAAATACAAGAAAAGGAAATAACAATTATCAACCTATAGGCACCCAATGTCAGTGCACCCAATTTCATCAAACTTGCACTAAAGGACTTAAAAGCACATATAGGCTCCATCACAGTAGTAGTGGGAGACTTTAATACCCCGCTATCACCAATACATAGGCCATCGAAACAAAAAGTCAACAAAGAAATCCTAGAACTAAATGACACTATAGATCAAATGGACCTAGCTGATGTCTACAGAATATTCATCCAACTTCTGCACAATATACATTCTTCTTAGCAGCCCATGGAACTTCTCCAAAATAGATCATATCTTAGGGCATGAAGCAAGCCTCAGCAAGCATAAGAAAATAGAAATAACCCCCTGCATTCCATCTCATCACAATGAATTCAAACTAGTACTCAACAACAACAGCAACAGCAAAAAATATGCAAATAATTGGAGGCAGAATAACACAATACTCAAAGATCAGTGGGTCATAGAAGAAATAAGAGAGGAAATCAAAAGGTTCCTGGAAGCTAATAAAAATGAAAACACCACCTACCAGAAGATTTGGGACACAGTAAAGGCAGTCTTAGGAAGACAGTTGATAGGCATGATTGCATACATTAAAAGGACAGAACGATCTGAAATAAATGACCTAATGCTACATCTCAAACTCCTAGAAAAATAAGAAAAGTAAAACCCAAAACAAGCAGAAAGAGATAAATAATAAAAATAAGGGTCAAAATTACAAAATAGAGTCCAAAAAAAACATAGAAAGAATCAATGAAACAAAAAGCTGGTTCTTTGAAAAAATAAACAAGATTACAAGACCCTGGCAAATTTGACTAAATTGAGGATGATAAACTCCCAAATTGTTAAAATCAGAAATGAAAAAGGGGAGATAACAACAAACACGAAGGAAAACCAGGGAATCACCAGAGACTACTTTGAGAAGCTATACTCCAATAAATTGGAAAATCTTGAAGAAATGCACAAATTTCTAGATGCTTATGATCATCCAAAAC
This sequence comes from Castor canadensis, assembly GCF_047511655.1. Lineage (NCBI taxonomy): Eukaryota > Metazoa > Chordata > Mammalia > Rodentia > Castoridae > Castor > Castor canadensis. Next base: position 122,083,533 of record NC_133405.1, on the reverse strand, counting down.
TGAACCAAGAAGATATTAACCACCTAAACAGATCTATAACATGTAATGAAAGTCTCCCAAAAAAAATCCAGGACCTGACAGATTCTCTGCTGAATTCTACCAGACCTTTAAAGAAGAACTAATACCAATACTCCTTAAACTTTTCCATTAAATAGAAAGGGAATGAACACTACCTAACTAATTCTATGAAGCCAGTATTCCACTCATCCCAAAACTGGACAAGAACACATCCAAAAAGGAGATATACAGGCCAATCTCCTCAATAAAATAATGGCAAACTGAATCCAATGACATATTAGAAAGATCATTCACTATGACCAAGTCTGCTTCATCCCAGGGATGCAGGAATGGATCAACATATGCAAATCAATAAATGTACAATAGCACATTAATGGAAACAAAGACATAAACCACCTGATCATCTCGACAGATGCAGAAAAAGCCCTTGATAAGATTCAACACCATTTCATGATAAAAGCTCTAAGAAAACTAGGAACAGAAGAAATGTAGCTCAACATTATAAAGGTTATATATGACAAACCTATAGTCAACATCATACTTAATGGGGAAAAACTGAAACCAGTTCCCTAAAGCCAGAACAAGACAAAGAAGTCTACTCTCCCCACACCTATTCAACATAGTCCTGAAATTCCTAGTCAGAGCAATAAGGCAAGAAGAACAAATAAAAGGAATATAAGTAGATAAAGAAATAGTCAAAGTATCTCTCTTTGCAGATGACATGATCCTATCCCTCAAAGACCCACAAAATTCCACCTAAAAACTCCTAGACACCACAAACAGCTTCAGCAATGTAGCAGGATACAAAATCAACTTACAAAAATCAGTACCCTCTATATATACCAACAATGAACAAATTGAGAAAGAATATAGGAAAACAATTCCATTTATAATAGCCTCAAAAAAAATCAAATGCCTAGGAATAAACTTAACTGAGTATGTAAATGACCTCAAAAGGAAAACTACAAACCACTGAAGAAAGATATTGAGGAAGACTACAGAAGTTGGAAAGATCACCCATTCTCATGGATTGGCTGAATCAACATAGTAAAAATGGCTATACTACCAAAAGCAAACTACATGTTCCATGCAATTCCCATCAAAATCTCAATGACATTCATCACAGAGATTGAAAAATCTACCCTAAAGTTCATTTGGAAACACAAAAGACTACAAAGAGCTAAGGTAATACTCAGCAAAAAGATCAATGCTAGAGGTGTCACAATACCCAACTTCAAAATATACTACAGAACCACAGCAATAAAAACAGCATGGTACTGGCACAAAAAAAGATATGAAGACCAGTGGAACAGAATAGAGGATCCGGATATGAATCCATGCAGCTACACCCACCTATTTTTCACAAAGGCACCAAAAACACATAATGGAGAAAAGACAGCCTCTTTAACAAATGTTGCTGGAAAAACTGGTTATCCACCTGCAGAAAACTCAAACTAGATCCATATCTATCACCGTGGACTACTATCAACTCAGAGTGGATTAAGGACCTTAATATCAGATCTGAAACCTTGTAGTTAGTACAGGAAAGAGCAGGGAATACCCTGGAAACAATAGGTATAGGCAAGGACTTCCTCAATTGAACCCCAACAGCCCAATAACTAAGAGAAAGGATGGACAAATGGGACTACATGAAATTAAAAAGCTTCTGCGCAACAAAAAATATAGTCTCTAAATTGAAGAGACCACCCACAGAGTGGGAGAAAATGTTTGCCAGCTATACATCAGGCAAAGGACTGATAACCAGAATATACAGAGAGCTCAAAAAACTAAACTCTCCAAAATCAATGAAGCAATAAAGAAGCAGGCAACTGAACTAAACAGAACTTTTTCAAAGAAAGAAGTTCAAATGGCCAAAAAACACATGAAAAATGTTCACCATCTCTAGCCATAAAGGAAATGCAAATCAAAACCACACTAAGATTCCACTTCACCCCTGTTAGAATAGCTATCACCAAAAACACCACCAACAAAGGTGTTGGCGAGGATGTGGGGAAAAAGGAACCCTCATACACTGCTGGTGGGAATGCAAGCTAGTGCAACCACTTTGGAAAACGATATGGAGGCTTCTTAAAATCTAAACATAGATCTGCCATATGATCCAGCAATACCACTCCTAGGGATGTATGAAGGAATGTAGGTCAGGTTACAATAAAGTACTTCACACTCATGTTTATTGCAGCACTATTCACAATAGCCAAGCTATGGAAACAGCCAAGATGCCCCACTACCAATGAATGGATTAAGAAAATGTGGTATTTATATACAATGGGATTTTATTCAGCCACAAAGAAGAATGAAATTTTGTCACTTGCAAGTAAATGGATGGAACTGGAGAACATAATCTTAAGGAAATTTAGCTGGGCCCAGAAGGCCAAAAATCACATGTTCTCCCTCATATGTGGATTATAGACCTAAAAAAATTGTAGTAATATTATTGGACATGGGTCACATACTAAGGGGGGAATGCACACGGGAGGAATAGGGAAAGGGAAGGAAGCCTAAAACTTGAATGTGGTTGATGTGCTCACTGTAGAGGTTTGAATATAGTAATCTTAAACTGGCAGAGGCCACTATAGGAAGGGAACCAGGAAGTACTGGAGAGGTCTGGCAGAGATGAACCAATGTGGGTTGTAATACGCATGTACATGGAAGCAACACTAGGAATCTCTCTGTATAGCTATCTTTATCTCAAACTAACAAAAACACTATGTCTTTCTTATTATCTCATGTTTTCTCTTCAACAAAATTGGACAAAAAGAGGGCAGAACAGGTTTTGCCCAGAAGTGGTGGGGAGTGGCCCAAACAATGTACATGCATATAAGTAAATGTAAAAATGACAAAATAATAAGTAAAATAAAAAAGAATATATCAATCAAACCCAACATATCATTTCAACATGAAATCAAATATTTGAAATAATTAAAATAATTTATATATTTTTGATACTAAATCCTTTAAATCAATGTGTGTGTTTTACACATGCAAAATTTAAATTTAGAGTAGACCTACTTCAAATACCCAAGTTACATTATTTATAGATAATATTATCTATATCTGTAAATAATTATCCATTGATCTATTTATAAAATTATTAACTGCAAATATATGTGAAACTAGATTTATAGATAAGAATTTTGCTAAGTGATTTTTGTTTCTTTGTTTGTTTGTTTGAGACAGGGTCTCATTATGTAGCCAGGCTGGCCTTGAACTCATGATCCTCCTGCCCTCTTCCCCCTAAGTGCTGGGATTACAGGCCTGTACCATCACACCCAGCTATTAAACCAAAAGAATATTTTAAACAAAGAATCTGTTTCTGAGAAAATTTGGAAAATCTCAGATTTTGTTGAAATGCAATGACAGATTAATAACAGCAATGAAAATGAACCTCCATGCTGTATGTTTGCAGGTTCAGTGATTTTCTTTTGTGAGTTTTGTTGTGGTAATGACAGTCATGGTAAAACTACTCATTAATTATGTACTATTTTTTCTATGATTTTGTGAAGCTGCTTTTATATTTAAGCATCTTAAAACTCTGACAAAGTGAAACTGCACATTTTTGTCCTTTATTATACTCTTCTTACTTAAGACAGACTGCATTTAAAATGATCCCTGCTTTATTTTTATCACAAATACAGAAAAATTCATTACTATTTTTAGAATAAGTGCTTTTTCACTTTGTGAGATTTACTTTAACCACATCTTACTATATAGTCATTGAGTTAACAAATCCTTATAGAGTGTCTACTCTGTAGCCACTTTTGTGAAGTACTAGGGCTACAATGAAGAAGAAAGTAAACTTCTCTGCCCTTCTGAAGTTTCCATTCTAGTGGGAGATACACTGCAATGACTTCAGAACACAGAAAGTAATAATAAATGTGTGCTGTTTTGTCAAAATTCAATGTCACTAAAACTTAGTTCTAAAAACAATCAGAAATAGAAAAACTGAGCTGGATGAAGTAGAACATACCTATGATCACAGCACTTGGGAGGCTGAGGCAGGAGGATCATGAGTTTGAGTCCAGTGTAGGCTACATAGCAAAACACTGTCTCAACAAATTTTTTTAAAGGGTTTGGTGCTAATGGCTCACACCTGTAATCCTAGCTACTTGAGAGGCTAAGATAGATAAGATCATGGTTCCAGGCCAACCTAGGCAAATAGTTCACAAGACCCCCATCTCCAAAACAACCAGAGCAGAATGAACTAGAGGTATGGCTCAAGTGGTAGAGTGCCTGCTTTAGAAGCACAAAGCCCTGAGTTCAAACTCCACCTCCACCAAAAATAAATAAATGAAATAAAATAAAGTACACCTGAACAGACTAATAATCAGTAATAAGATTGAACCCATACTAAAAAAATGTCTCCATTAACGAAAATCCCAGGGAGATCCAAGATGGTGACTGGGACACAGGCAAAAACCTCCTGAGCTCCGTGATCCAGAGACTTTGCTGAGAGGCTGGAGACACACTTGGTTGAGGTAAAGCACCAGGGAGAGTGGAAACATCAGCACTCTGAACCCTAGCTCGTGGAAGGCTTCTCCACACCACCATACACTAAAAGAATAACCAGCGCTGCACACCAAGCCCCGCCCCACAGGCCTGCGGAGCCACTGCTCTGCACACCGTGGGATCTCTGATCCTCCAGCCCTGCTCCTCAACCCTGCTAGGGCCGTGCTTACCCAAACTCCCACCCCTCAGACCCACGTGATCACTGCCAGACAGAGCCCTTAAGGCCTACCAAGCCAGTGATCCACAGACATTCACAATATCCGCCAGGCCATGCCCCTCAGGCTTGCGAAGCTGGGGATCCACACATGCACAATCTCCATTCTGTTGGGCTGTGCCTCCCCCCATACATGCACAGGCCTGCACGATATCCATACCACCAGCCTGTGCTCCTAAGGCCTGCCATGCCAGGGATCCACACGCATTCACAATCTCCACTCCCCCAGCCCGCACCCCTCAGGCCTGGCCAGGCCTGCATGATCTCTGCTCTGCCACACCATGCCCCCAAGGCCTGCAAAGCTGGCAATCCACAGACATTCATGATCTCCACCAGGCCATGCCCCTCAGGCCTGCACAGGCCTGAACAATCTCTGCTCCACCAGGTCACACTCCAAAGGCCTGCCAAGCCGGGGATCCACACACGCACAATCTCAGCCAGGCTGCACCATCAGTTCTGCACAGACCTGCACAATCTCCGCTCTGCCACCCGGTGCCCCTCACGCCTGCACAGGCCAGCACGATATCTGTCGGAACCATGCCCCTAAAGACTGCCAAGCTGGCAATCCACAGACACAATCAATCTCTGCTCTGCCAGCTGTGCCCTTCAGGCTCACAAGGCCCACACTAAAGGCCCGCTAGTTCGCCTCAATGAAAGGCCTCCGCTTTAGGACCGTGGGACCCCACCCACCTGCCACCCACCACAGGAGGACTCCAAACCTGCCTAAGAGACACACACAGACAGGTCTGGATGCTCAAGGAGTAACATCAGAACAGCTAAGACTGAAATTCTACTGTTCTAGAACTGGTGTGGTTTTTTTCCCCTTCTTTAAGGGATTTGCTACCTGGTTTGCTGTTTGATCGCCTACCATCTCACCCATTTTTTTCTTTTCCTCTCTTCTCTCATCCTTTTATCTTTCCACCTCTTTCACCTCTTTTATCCTTCTCTCTTGATTTTGTTAGTATTAATATTGTAACCCAACTAGTACTAAATTACACATAGTCCAGGGATAGAAATGGAACCTAGTGGAAATGTGGGAAGAAGAAAAAGGGAGGGAAACCACTCTCCCCCAAAAAATAAAGTAATACAGGATTTAGAGCAAAATGAAGAAAATGAATGCCCAGATCCAGACTCCAACAAAACAAAGATAAACTATACCAAGGAACCCAACGAAGCCCATAAAGAACAACCTGAAAGAAGAAATCCTACAAGTAATTAATGAGAATTTCATAGAGATGTTACTAGACACAGTCAACCAAAATATACAGGAGACACTCAAGACCTTCCAAGAGAACAAAATTAAAGAATATGAGAATACACAGAAACAAATAAATGAAATCATAGGAACCCTAAATAAATACCAAACTAAAACAGAGATCACCATAAATAAAGAGATAAACGAATTAAGGGCAAAAATTGACAATATTAAAGAGGAAGTAACCCAAAATATGAAAAACCTCAGAAAAAAGAATGAAACTGAAATGCAAAACAAAATGGAAGGCCATTCCAGCAGAATAGAACAAACAGAAGACAGAATCTCAAAACTTGAAGATGAAAAGCAATTAAAGGAAAAACTGAAGAACTATTAGTTAAACAACTCAAGACCTGTGAAAAGAAAATGCAAGAACTCATTGACTTCATCAAGAGACCAAACCTGAGAATCATGGGCATCGAAGAAGGAGAAGACGTGCAAGCAAAAGGAATGTGTAATATATTCAACAAAATAATAACAGAAACTTTCCCAAATCTAGAGAAATCTATTCCCATACAGATGCAAGAGCCTCCAGAACACCAAACAGACCAGACCAAAATAGAACTACCCCACGGCATATTATCATTAAAACAACAAATACAGAAACCCGAGAAAGAATATTGAAGGCTGTAAGAGAGAAAAAACAAATAACATACAAAGGTAAACCCATCAAAATCACAGCAGACTTCTAAACAGAAACATTAAAACCAAGAGCTTCAGGTGAGACATTCTGGGCATTGAATGAAAATAACTTCAACCCTAGGATACTCTACCCAGCAAAACTATCACTCAAAATAGATGGAGGGAGATTCCAAGATGGCGGCTAGAGGGAGGAAGCAGAAAGCGTGCCTCCTGTAGTGAAATCTTGGAGAGATGCTGGAGACACACCTTGCAGGCAAAATCATCAAGAAGAGACAAAACTATGACCCCTCCACACCTCCAGCTGGCGCAGAGCATCTCCACTTCACGTTAAATGGAGAAACCAGGAGGGCCCCAGGCCGCCAGTCACTCACACCCAGATGGCTTGGGAAGACGTGGACAAGGTGAGCTTAGCAGTACACGGTACTCCCACAGACAACCCTGGGCCAGAGCAGCATAGCCCCCTGGACAGACCAAACCCCACCCGGGGAAATAAGAGAAACTGAGTAATAAGCAATAAGAACAATAAAGACACATGGGAAAGAGAGTGGGGTGCACTGAGCGCCAAAGATTGGGGGAAGGGAATCCTTCCTGGAACTGTAAATAAACAAACCGGGCCGGGCCGGAGAGGCTCCAGCGGGAGCAGGGGCGTGCGCCCAGCAACCAGGAGCGGGAAAGATTGTGAGAGTGGTGGAGGGAGGAAAACTCCACAGGAGTTGGGGGAAGACCCACTTCCCACATGAGCTGTAAACAAACATGCTGACCAGCAGGAGCAGCAACACCACCCAGCAATCAGGAGCGGGAAACCTTGTAAAAGCGGCTGTGGGAGGAAAATTCCACAGGAAAGGGGGGAAGACCCACTTCCCACATGAGCTGTAAATAAACACACAGGCCTGAGAAAGCGGGTGCAGTGTCACCTCCCCCAGTGTGCTTCAAAAGGGGAAAGCTTGTAGCAGAGGCTCACACACAGGAGAACTCTCAGTAAATAAAGCCTGCAGGGCCAGGTGAGTGTTAAGCTAACCCCTGAGATCTGCATAAATAACGCAGCCAGGAACAGCAGGCTGACAGCAGTGGGCAGGCAAGCCACAGCCGCAGATAGCCATTCACAGACCTGTCTCCAGACTCTTTTTTTTTTTCTCTCTCCCTACCTTTGATGAGAAAACAAGCGAACTACACCTGCATGCTGAAAAACTTACGGAAATTGTATTGCATTTGAACTTGGGACACTTTGTGGGGTTTTTTTTTTGTGCAGTTTTGTTCTACTTTATGCATCCCCTTTGATGAGACAACTACAGAACAACATCTGAGGCACCATCTCCAGGATTGGAGACTGAGACAGACACCAAAATGATTAAGACTGAAACATCATTGCATTTGAACTTGGAGGGGTTTTATTTATTTATTTATTTATTTTCTATTTTTCATTTTGTTTTATTTTATTTATATATATATATTTCATTTACTTATTTTTTATTTTTATTCTTACCTTTATTCTTTTTATTTTTTATTTTCAATCCTCTCTGTCTCTCTAATGCCTGTTCAGCTAACTGTAGATTAGTACACTAACACTCCCTGTTTATACCTTTGAAACTTTTTTGTTTGATTCCTTGTTTTGTTTTTTCCTACTTGTCTATTTGTTTTTCACTTTTCTTTAACTTCTTACTTTCCCTCTCCTCTCACCCTTCCATTCTAAATATTACCATTGTTATTATTACAATCTAGAAAATACTTAATTGCACTCAGTACAGGGACAGTAACAACACCAAGGACAATGACAGGAAGACAGAAAAAACAGGGAAACCAGTTTCCCCACAGCAAAAAATTAGTACAGGAACGAGAGGGGAATGAAGAAAACAGAAACTCAGATCAAGACTCCAACAAAGTGAAGACAAACTATGCCAAAGGACAAAATGAAGCCCACAAGAATAATTTAAAAGAAGACATACTACAAGTACTCAATGAGAATTTTATAGAGATGATACTGGATAGGGTCAACCAAAATGTACAGGAGACACTCAAGAAATTCCAAGACAACAAAAATAGAGAATTTGAAAAAGCAAAAGAAGAAATAAAGGAAACCATAGAAGCACTGTATAAATACCAAAGTGAAACAAAGAACACGATTAATAAACAGATAAATGAACTCAGGACAAAAATAGACAACACTAAAGAGGAAACCACCCAGGATGTGGAAAACCTCAGAAAAAAAAAACGAAACAGAACTGCAAAACAAAACGGAAGGCCAATCCAGCAGAATAGAACAAACAGAAGACAGAATCTCAGAACTCAAAGATGAAATGGTAATTAAAGGAAAAACTAAAGAACTATTAATTAAACAACACAAGACCTGTGAAAAGAAAATGCAAGAACTCACCGACTCCATCAAAAAACCAAACTTAAGAACCATGGGCATCGAAGAAGGAGAAGAGATGCAAGCTAAGGTAATGCATAATATATTCAACAAAATAATAACAGACAATTTCCCAAATCTAGAGAAATCTATTCCCATACAGATGCAAGAGCCTCCAGAACACCAAACAGACCAGATCAAAATACAACTACCCCACGACATATCACCATTAAAACAACAAGTTCAGAAACTAGGGAAAGAATATTGAAGGCTGAAAGAGAGAAAAAACAAATAACATACAAAGGTAAACCCATCAAAATCACAGCAGACTTCTCAACAGAAACATTAAAAGCAAGAAGAGCGAGGGGTGAGATCTTCCAGGCACTGAATGAGAATAACTTCAATCCCAGGATACTCTACCCAGCAAAACTATCATTAAAAATAAAAGTCTTCCATGATAAGCAGAAACTAAAACAATATGTGACCACAAGCCACCACTACAAAAGATTCTTCAAGGGATTCTGAACACAGAAAGTAAAACCCAACTTAACCATGAAAAGACAGGCAGCACCAAACCACGGGAAAAGAAAAAGCAAGAAAGTAGAGAGTAACATCAACTTAGGTACACACAATCAAACCTTCAAACAACTAAGACAACTAAATGACAGGAATCACCACATACCTATCAGTACTAACACTTAATGTTGACGGACTTAATTCACCCATCAAAAGGCACCGCTTGACGAAATGGATTAAAAAGGAAGATTCAACAATTTGTTGCTTACAGGAGACCCATCTCACTGACAGAAATAAGCATAGGCTTAGGATGAAAGGCTAGAAGAAGATTTACCAAGCCAATGGCCCCCGAAAACAGGGAGGAGTAGCAATACTTATCTCTGACAAAGTAGACTTCAAACCTACATTGATCTAACGAGATAAAGAAGGACATTCCATACTAATAAAAGGGGAAATAGACCAAAAGGAAATAATAATCATTAACCTGTATGCACCCAATGTCAACGCACCCAATTTCATCAAACATACCCTGAAAGACCTAAAAGCATATATTAACGGCAACACAATAGTTGTGGGACACTTTAACACCCAATTATCATCAATAGATAGGTCATCCAAACAAAAAATCAATAAAAAAATCCAAGATCTAAAATATACAATAGATCAAATGGACCTACTTGATGTCTACAGAACATTTCATCCAACATCTACACAATATACATTCTTCTCAGCAGCCCATGGAACCTTACCCAAAATAGATCATATCCTAGGACACAAAGCAAGTCTCAGCAAATATAAGAAAATAGAAATTGTACCATGCATACTATCTGATCACAATGTAGTAACCCTAGAGCTCAACAACAAAAGTAAAGACAAAAAATATGTAAACAGCTGGAAACTGAATAACTCATTACTTAATGAACAATGGATCATCAATGAAATAAAAGAGGAAATTAAAAAGTTCCTGGAAGTCAATGAAAATGAAAACACAACCTACCGGAACCTATGGGACACAGAAAAGGCAGTCCTGAGAGGTAAGTTTATAGCCATGAGTGCATATATTTAAAAGACTGAAAGATCCCAAATCAATGACCTAATGATACATCTCAAACTCCTAGAAAAACAAGAACAAGCAATCATAAAACAAATAGAAGGAAGGAAATAATAAAAATAAGAGCTGAAACCAACGAAATAGAAACCAAAAAAACCATACAAAGAATTAATGAAACAAAAAGTTGGTTCTTTGAAAAAATAAACAAGATCGACAGGCCCCTGGCAAACCTGACTAAAATGAGGAGAGAAAAAACCCAAATTAGTAGAATCAGGAATGCAAAAGGGGAGTAACAAAAAACACCATGGAAGTCCAGGAAATCATCAGAGACTACTTCGAGAACCTATATTCAAATAAATTTGAAAATCTTAAAGAAATGGACAGATTTCTAGATACATATGATCATCCAAAACTGAACCAAGAGGAAATTAATCACCTGAATACATCTATAACACAAAATGAAATTGAAGCAGCAATCAAGAGTCTCCTCAAAAAGAAAAGTCCAGGACCTGATGGATTCTCTGCTGAATTCTATCAGACCTTTAAAGAAGAACTGATACCAACCCTCCTTAAACTGTTCCACAAAATAGAAAGGGAAGGAAAACTGCCAAACACATTTTATGAAGCCAGTATTACACTTATCCCAAAACCAGGCCAAGACACCTCCAAAAGGAGAACTATAGGCTAATCTCCTTAATGAACATTGATGCAAAAATCCTCAACAAAATAATGGCAAATCGAATTCAGCAACACATCAAAAAGATTATTCACCACGACCAGGTAGGCTTCATCCCAGGGATGCAGGGGTGGTTCAACATACGAAAATCAATAAACGTAATAAACCACATTAACAGAAGCAAAGACAAAAACCACTTGATCATCTCAATAGATGCAGAAAAAGCCTTTGATAAGATCCAACACCATTTCATGATAAAAGCTCTAAGAAAACTAGGAATAGAAGGAAAGTACCTCAACATTATAAAAACTATATATGACAAACCTACAGCTAGCATTATACTTAACGGAGAAAAATTAAAACCATTCCCTCTAAAATCAGGAACCAGACAAGGATGCTCACTATCTCCACTCCTATTCAACATAGTACTGGAATTCCTAGCCAGAGCAATTAGGCAACAAGAAGGAATAAAAGGAATACAAATAGGTAAAGAAACTGTCAAAATATCCCTATTTGCCGATGACATGATCCTATATTTTAAAGACCCAAAAAAACTCTACTCAGAAGCTCTTAGACACCATCAAGAGCTATAGCAAGGTAGCAGGATATAAAATCAACATAGAAAAAACATTAGCAATTCTATACACTAATAATGAACAAACTGAGAAAGAATATATGAAAACAATTCCATTTACAATCACCTCAAAAAAATCAAATACCTAGGTGTAAACTTAACAACGATATGAATGACTTCTACAAGGAAAACTATAAACTTCTGAAGAAAGAGATTGAGGAAGACTATAGAAAGTGGAGAGATCTCCCATGCTCATGGATTAGTAGAATCAACATAGTAAAAATGTCTATACTCCCAAAAGTAATCTACATGTTTAATGCAATTCCCATCAAAATTCCAATGACATTCATTAAAGAGATTGAAATATCTACCACTAAATTTATATGGAAACACAAGAGGCCAAAATAGCCAAGGCAATACTCAGTAAAAAGAACAATGCTGGAGGTATCACGATACCCGACTTCAAACTATATTACAAAGCAGTAACAATTAAAAACAGCATGGTACTGGCACAAAAACAGAAATGAAGACCAGTGGAACAGAATAGAGGACCCAGATAGGAAGCCACACAACTATAACCAACTTGTCTTTGACAAAGGAGCTAAAAATATACGATGGAGAAATAGCAGCCTCTTCAACAAAAACTGCTGGGAAAACTGGTTAGCAGTCTGCAAAAAACTGAAACTAGATCCATGTATATCACCCTATACCAAGATTAACTCAAAATAGATCAAGGATCTTAATATCAGACCCCAGACTCTACAGTTGGTACAGGAAAGAGTAGGAAATACTCTGGAATTAATAGGTATAGGCAAGAACTTTCTCAATGGAACCCCAACAGCACAGCAACTAAGAGATAGCATAGATAAATGGGACTTCATAAAACTAAAAAGCTTCTGCTCAACAAAAGAAATGGTCTTTAAGCTGAAGAGACCACCCACAGAGTGGCAGAAAATATTTGCCAGCTACACATCAGACAAAGGACTGATAACCAGAATATATAGGGTACCTAAAAACTAAATTCTCCCAAAATTAATGAACCAATAAAGAAATGATCAAGTGAACTAAACAGAACTTTCTCAAAAGAAGAAATTCAAATGGCCAAAAAACACAAGAAAAAATGCTCACCATCTCTAGCAATAAAGGAAATGCAAATTAAAAGCACACTAAGATTCCACCTCACCCCTGTTAGAATAGCCATCATTAGCAACACCACGAACAACAGGTGTTGGCGAGGATGCGGAGAAAAAGGAATCCTCTTACACTGTTGGTGGGAATGTAAACTAGTACAACCACTCTGGTAAAAAATTTGGAGGCTACTTAAAAAGCTAAACATTGATCTACCATATGACCTAGCAATACCACTCTTGGGGATATACCCAAAAGACTGTGACACAGGTTACTCCAGAGGCACCTGCACACCCATGTTTATTGCATCATTATTCACAATAGCCAAGTTATGGAAACAGCCAAGATGCCCCACTACTGACGAATGGATTAAGAAAATGTGGTATTTATATACAATGGAATTTTATGTAGCCATGAAGAATGAAATGATATCATTTGCTGGTAAATGGATGGAATTGGAGAACATCATTCTGAGTGAGGTTAGCCTGGCCCAAAAGACCAAAAATCGTATGTTTTCCCTCATATGCAAACATTAGATCAAGGGCAAACACAACAAGGGGATTGGACTTTGATCACATGATAAAGCGAGAGCACACAAGGGAGGTATGAGGATAGGTAAGACACCTCAAAAACTAGATAGCATTTGTTGCCCTTAACGCAGAGAAACTAAAGCAGATACCTTAAAAGCAATTGAGGCCAATAGGAAAAGGGGACCAGGAACTAGAGAAAAGGTTAGTTCAAGAAGAATTAACCTAGAAGGTAACACACATGCACAGGAAATCAATGCAAGTCAACTCCCTGTATAGCTATCCTTATCTCAACTAGCAAAAACCCTTGGTCCTTCCTATTATTGCTTACACTCTCTCTTCAACAAAATTAGAGATGAGGGCAAAATAGTTTCTGCCAGGTAGCAAGGGGGTGGGGGGGTGAGGGAGGGGATGGGGGAATAAGGGAGGAGGTGGGGGAAGGGGGAAGAAATGACCCAAACATTGTATACACATATGAATAAAATAAAAATTTTTTTAAAAATCCTGAACTAAATCACACCATAGATCAAATGGACCAAGCTGATGTCTACAAAATATTTCATCCAACCTCTGCACAATATACATTCTTCTCAGCAGCCCATGGAACCTTCTCCAAAATCAATCATATTTAGGGCATGAAGCAAGCTACAGCAAATATAAGAAAATAGAAATAATCCCATGCATTCTATCTGACCATAATGCATTAAAACTAGAAATCAACAACAGAAACAGCAGTAAAAAACATGCAAACAATTGGAAGCTGAACAACACATTGCTCAATGACGAATGGGTCATTGATGAAATAAAAGAGGAAATTAAAATTTTCCTGGAACTTAATGAAAAAGAAAACACAAGCTACCAGAACCTATGGGACATAGCAAATGCAGTCCTGAGAGGAAAGTTTATAGCCATGAGTGCATATATTAAAAGGTCAGAAAGATCTCAAATCAATGACCTAATACTAAAGCTCAAACTCCTAGAAAAACAAGAACAAGCAAATCCCAAAACAAGCAGAAGGAAAGAAATAACTAAAATAAGGGCTGAAATCAACGAAATAGAAACAAAAAAAAAACTATACAAAGATTGAATGAAACAAAAAGCTGGTTCTTTGAAAAAAGAAATAAGATTGACAGACCCCTGGCAAACCTGACTAAAATGAGGATAGAAAAAACCCAAATCAGTAAAATCAGAAATTCAAAAGGAGAGATAACAACAAATACCACAGAAATCCAGGAAATCATCAGAGACTACTTCGAGAACCTATATTCAAATAAATTTGAAAATCTTAAAGAAATGGACAGATTTCTAGATACATATGATCATCCAAAACTGAAACAAGAGGAAATTAATCACCTGAATAGACCTATAACACAAAATGAAATTGAAGCAGCAATCAAGAGACTCCCCAAAAAGAAAGTCCAGGACCTGATGGATTCTCTGCTGAATTCTATCAGACATTTAAAGAAGAACTAATACCAACCCTCCTCAAACTGTTCCACGAAATAGAAAGGGAAGGAACACTGCCTAACTCATTTTATGAAGCCAATATTACTCTCATCCTAAAACCAGACAAAGATACCACCAAAAATAGAACTCAAGCCAATTTCCTTAATGAATATTGATGCAAAAATCCTTAAATAATGGCAAACCGAATCCAACAACACATCAGAAAGCTCATACATCTTGACCAAGTTGACTTCATCCCAGGGATGCAGGGATGGTTCAACATATGCAAATCTATAAATGTAATACAGCACATTAATAGAAGCAAAGACAAAAACCACTTGACCATCTCAATAGATGCAGAAAAAGCCTTTGACAAGATCCAATACCACTTCGTGATAAAAGCTCTAAGAAAACTAGGAAAATAGTAGGAATGTATCTCATCATTGTAAAGGCTATATATGACAAACCTACAGCCAACATCATACTTAATGGTGAAAAACTGAAACCATTCCCCCTAAAATCAGGAATGAGTCAAGGGTGCCCACTATCCCCACTCCTATTCAACATAGTACTGGAATTCCTAGCCAGAGCAATTAGGCAAGAAGAAGAAATAAAAGGAATACAAATAGGTAAAGAAACTGTCAAAATATCCTTATTAGCAAGACAATATGATCCTATACCTTAAAGACCCAAAAAACTCTACCCAAAAACTCTTAGACACAATAAACAGATACAGCAAGGTGGCAGGATACAAAATCAACTCACAAAAATCATTAGCTTTTCTATACACCAACAACGAACAAACTCTGAGAAGGAATATATGGAAACAATTCCATCCACAATAGCCTCAAAAAAATCAACTACCTAGGAGTAAATTTAACAAAGGATGTGAATGACCTCTACAAGGAGAACTACAAACTCCTGAAGAAAGAGATCGAGGAAGACTACAGAAGATGGAAAGATCTCCCATGCCTATGGATCAGTAGAATCAACATAGTGAAAATGGCTATACTACCAAAAGCAATCTACATGTTTAATGCAATTCCCATCAAAATCCCAATGACTTTCATCACAGAGATTGAAAAATCTACCCTAAAGTTCATTTGGAAACACAAGAGACTGCAAATAGCCAAGGCACTACTCAGCAAAAAGAGCAATGCTGGAGGTATCACAATACCTGACTTCAAACTATATTACAAAGCAATAGCAATAAAAACAGCATGGTACTGACACAAAAACAGACATGAAGACCTGTGGAACAGAATAGAGGACCCAGATATGAATCCACACAACTATACCCACCTCATTTTTGACAAAGGTGCCAAAAATATACGATGGAGAAAAGACAGCCTCTTCAACAAATGTTGCTGGGAAAAGTGCTTACCCGTCTGCAAGAAACTGAAACTAGATCCATGTCTATCACCCTGTACTAGTATCAACTCAAAATGGATCAAGGACCTAAATATCAGACCTGAAACTCTGAAGTTACTACAGGAAGGAGCAGGAACACTCTGGAACAAATAGGTATAGGCATAGACTTCCTCAATAGAACTCCAGCAGCCCAGCAACTAAGAGAAAGGATGAATAAATGGGACTTCATAAAATTAAAATCTTCTGCACAACAGAAGAAATGGTCTCTAAACTGAAAAGACCACCCACAGAGTGGGAGAAAATATTTGCCAGCTGTACATCAGACAAGGGACTGATAACCAGAATATATAGGGAACTTAAGAAACTAAACTCTCCTAAAATCAATGAACCAATTAAGAAATGGGCAACTGAACTAAACAGAACTTTCACAAAAGAAGAAATTCAAACGGCCAAAACACACATGAAAAAATGCTCACCATCTCTAGCCATAAAGGAAATGCAAATCAAAACCACACTAAGATTCCACCTCACCCCTGTTAGAATAGCCATTATCAAAACACCACCAACAACAAGTGTTGGTGAGGATGTGGGGAGAAAGGAACCCTAGTCCACTGCTGGTGGGAATGCAAGCTGGTGCAATCACTCTGGAAAAAAATTTGGAGACTTCTTAAAAATCTAAACATAAATCTGCCATATGATCCAGCAATACCACTCCTGGGGATATACCCAAAGGAATGTGAGTCAGGTTACTTCAGAGGCACCTGCACACCCATGTTTATTGCAGCACTATTCACAATAGCCAAGTTATGGAAACAACCAAGATGCCCCACTACTGATAAAAGGATTGAGAAAATGTGGTACTTGTACACAATGGAATTTTACTCAGCCATTGAAAAAGAATGAAATCTTATCATTTGCAAGCAAATGGATGGAACTGGAGAACATCATTCTGAGCAAGGTCAGCCAGGCTCAGAAGACCAACAACTGTATGTTCTTCCTCATATGTGGACATTAGATCAAGGGCAAATGCAGCAATTTGGTTGGACTTGGATCACATGACAAGGGGAGAGCACATACGGGAGATATAGGAATAGGTAGAAAACCCAAAACATGAAAGTATTTGATGTCCCCACTCCAGAGGAATTAATGCAGAAACCTTAAAACGAGAGAGGTTATCATGAGCAGGGGATCACAAACCAGTGTAAAGATCAGTTAGAGTTGAATCAACATGGGTTGTAACACATGTGTACACAAAAGCAATGCTAGGAATCTTTCTGTACAGCTATCCTTAACTCAACCAGCAAAAATGCTTTGTCTTCCTTATTATGCTCATGTCTTCTCTTCAACAAAATTAGTGATAAGGGCGGCACAGGACCTGCCTGGAACTGAGGGGGGGAGGGAGGGTAAGGGCAGGGGAGGGGGGCAGGGGGGAGAAATGACCCAAACAATGTATGCACATGTGAATAAATGAATAAATAAATAAATAAAATCCCAGGACCAGGTGTCTTCACTGCCTAGTTCTACCAAATGTTTAATGAACTAATACCAATTTTTTATAAATTGTTCCCAAAAAAATTGAAGGGGAGTAAATTCTTCCAAACTCATTCTACAAAGGCCAGCATTGCCCTGGTACTAAAGACAGACAAGGATACAACAACAAAAGACTACAAGACAATAGCCTTGATGGACATAGATGTAAATATCTTCAACAAAATATTAGCAGACTAAATCCAACAATACATTAAAAATATTGCTTACCAATATCAAGTGAGATCAAAGCTTTTTGTGTAAGGAAAATTCCTTCCTCTTACAAGAAGTCTGTCTGTTGGGAGGAGAGTTACAGGCAAGTTTGGTAAAAATTAAGCAACTATCATAGTCATTTGAATCTGAATAGATCTTAACCATTTTACTCTTCACAGTAACACTTATTCTGCAATAAACTATGCATAGTTTATTGAGAGAGAGAGCACATGCATACACACACACACCATTGGTAGTTCTTTCGTCATGGGATGGGGATGACACAATTTTTTCCAGTTTAACACAACCACTTGACCCAAGTCAGTCATGATATGCCTGCCCTTTAATTGAAAGTAAATGGGGGCACAAGCAGCACATAGGGACATTTATGTTGTTTTGAAAGTCAGAAGTTCAGAGCATCTTTTCAATCTGGAGGCTTTCAACCATAAGTCTAAGTATGACTTATTTGTGAATGGTTAATGACCCACATTAAAATTTGATAAACTGGTAAGCAATCTGGATAAAAGGCTGCCTTCAGTTGTAAGCCTTGTAAATTATTTTGCATAAATTTTAATTATAAATTATTTTTAAGTAAAGCCCAGGTCCTTGATTCACATGGTAGAATTTAGGTGTATTTTAGACAGCAAATTTTGTCCCTTATTTGTACAAATCAACAATCTGGATTTTAGTACATGGATTTAAAAGGCAAAAGTACATCAATGGTTGGTGTGTATACAATATGTTCCTGGAAGAACAGTGCTTTTATATTAAAAATATAAGTTTTAAGAATAGCATTGTTGATTAGAGGCAAGATAGTGGAGAGGTAGAAGCTTTCTCCATTGGACTCCATGAATAAGAGCCTAATAACAAGGAGACTACCTAAAGAAGAGCAAAAGACAGGAGGAGCGCTGAAAACCACAAAAAAGGGACAGAGCAGCTAAAAAAAAAAAAGAAATACATGGCGAACCAGAAGGGTGACAGAATAAATTAATAAACAGTTTGCAGCTCCAGCCCCACCTCCCCCCCCAGGGGGACAGGAAGCCAAAGCCTCCACCTCAAGGTAAGCCAGACAGCCTCTGCGATAGACTGGCAGACCTAGTGGTGGGACAAAAACTACACCTCCCGTAAACCCTAACCCCACTGGGAGTTGATGGGACAGTGCCTATTCCAGCATGACAGGCCAGCCAAGCATCAAACAAGTAGCCATCTTTCCCCAAACGCCATCTTGAGAGAGGGCTACTGAGATACTGGGAGGAAGGAGGTCTTGAAAACAAGTAGCAATCATAGCTCAGGGCATCTTGAGACACCTGGCTGTAGTGTATAAGAGGTAATGGCCATGAGAGACTGGTGGAGAAGGAGAGGCAAGCTGAGAAGTTAAAGAGAACTTGGGAAGGGAAAGCCTCTGTTTTGGTGGCCACAACCTATCCGTCTGTGGAAATTTTCAAAAACAAAGCACCTAGCCTTCACTGGCAGAGAGATCAGGATACAGAAGTTGCTTGCAGGCGGGCAAGCTTTGAGATTGAGCAACTCAGGGAATTTGAAAAATCACAGTCCAGGGAGTTCTGGGACCCCTAGCCACAGTACCAGCATGGGAGACTGCCATCAGAGAAAGACACAGAGAGGGAGAGGTTTTGAGGGGGCAATCTCAAAAGCAACAAAAGGCCCAGAGACTGGCAGCCCCGCCCTATCCAGTGACAACAGATCCATTGACTTAAATCAATCAAAAACAAATACCCAGTCTCCACTCACTGAGAGCTCAGGTTACAGAAGCTGTCTGCCAGCAAACTGCCTACAAGCAGGCAGGCTTTGAAATTGAGCAACCCTGAGAATATAAATGGTCACAGCTTGACAAGTTCCAGCAAGTGTGGGAGACTACCATTAGAGCCAGAAAGAGAGGGAGGTTTTGACAGGGGCAATCTGCAATCTTAAGGCTCCTGGCTGAAGCCCCACCCCATCCAGAGACAGCACCTCCTTTGACTAACCATTCACAGAATAAGTGATCCCACCCTCAGATTTCTCCACATTTCAACGGGAAGAGTCTCATCCCCCTATCTACAGAAGCCATGCAGTCCCAAAACGACTCCACTGCCAAAGCATTTTGTTAAGAGAATTGCCCTAGAGTGTGTCAATCACATGGTATGGAGGACAAGATTGAGAAGATATTGTGCATGCAGACAATCACAAAGAAAAAAATGAATACCTATGATTACAACATACAAGAACACTGGGACACGATCAAAAGACCAAACCTAAGAATTCACAGGGTGGAAGAAGTAGCTGAAATACAAACTAAAGGCATATGAAACCTATTCAATGAAATCATAGCAGAAAATTTCCCAACTCTATGTAATGATGTAGACACCCGTGTACAGGAGGCATTTCAAACACCAAGTCCACATGACCAGAAAAAGAACAGCTCCAAATAACATCATAATTAAAACGCCGCAAATTAGAGAACAAAGATACTGGAAACCTCAAGAGAAAAACACCAGTTTACGTACAAAAGTAAACACTTAAGAACCAACTCAGAACTCTCAGTGAGGCGGGCTAGAATTAGGGAAAGTTTGGGCCTCATAAAAACTTAATATTACCTCTCAGACATAACCATGCTTTGGCTCAGGGACCAACCTCACCTGGCCCAAGAACCACCCATTCCCCTCCCCACTCATTGATTATTGGATAGAAATCACCTGGTTCCTCTCTTCCCATAGATTAGCATAGGTTTTAAAAGCACCTGGAGAAGAGAAGCACACTCTCTCTGCCTCCAGATTCCACCTGGGCCCCACCATGCTCTCTTTTGTATTTCCCTCCCCTAGCTTTTAATAAACTCCATTTACACCCACGTGTCCTGTCATGGATTCTTCCCCACAAGACACAAAGAATTTGGAAGTCTTCTGATCACAGACACCATGCCCACCCCACCCCCAACATCAGCACAAACCCTAAAATCAAGGAAAGCATGAAGCAATAAAATTCAAGCTCTGAAAGAGATAACTGCCAACCAAGAACACTATATCCAGCAAAGCTGGATAAGGAAAATAAGGATCTTCCACAATAAGGATAAGTTAAAGTGGCTCATGTCCACCACACCAGCATTACAGAAGATATTCAAGGGAGTAATTCACACAGAGGAGGAAGAAAGACAATAACAAATACAACAGTCAGGTAGGAATAAAACTCAAAGGGGAATTGATGAACCCATGACAACTAGGAAAGTATCAACCATGATCAACTCAGTAAAATAGCAAATCCCAAAGATGAACAATGTCAAAAGTAAAGAACAACAGACACAAGACCCAACCAGGAAAAAAGGATCACAGGAATCAGAAAATATCTCTCAATCATGTATTGAAACATCACATTGTATCACGTAAGTATAGAAATTATTTGTCAATTAAAAATAAAATATAAAAAATTATAAAAATTGCTGGGTGCCGGTGCCTCATACCTGTAATCCTAGCTACTCAGGAGGCAGAGATCAGAAGGATTGCAGTTCAAAGCCAGCCCAGGCGAATAGTCTGCAAGACCCTGTCTTAAAAATACTCAACACGAAACAGAACTGGTAGAGTGGCTCAAGTGGTAGTGTGCCTGGCTAGCAAGCATGAGGCCTTGAGTTCAAACCCCACTACTGCCAAAAAAGAAGTATAAAAATTATGTTAGGATAAGATTTTATGAGAGAAGTAGAATGCAATTAGAAGCTCATAGGGAAAAAATGAAGTAAAGCTCAAGTTAGAGTTTGGAATGATATAGAAAAAAAGAAATTGGAAGGTATTGAGCTCATCTAGAACTGTTTAAATTACATTTTCTGCTACAAAGCAAGTTCATGCCCAAATCTGTGGCCATGAAAATGTATACTTTATAATGTGTAATTAAACACTTATAGAGTAATCAAAATGGGAAACTTTGTGTGTTGGGATATATATTCATTCATATGCTTTGCCCTTTGTAATTAAAGTCTTTCAATAATTATATTAAAACTTTGAGTTTTTTTGAGATTTTTTTTGGTAGTACCTGGAAAATGTGAGTTCTTATTAAGTATATTTTAAAGTGTTTAGTTTCCCAATTTATATCCACACAGGAGCTTGTACCCTGCCCCCAAAAGGAAGGATGATTTACTTCATCCTTCGTAATACACGATACTGCACAAAAAAAATGGAAAATGGTTAGAAAAATGTACTATTAACCCAGAAAGGGCTGAGCATGAATATGAAACAGAAATGTAAGAGAATAAGTAAACAAGTTGTAGTGAAAGAATGAGGGGACTCTCCCCTGAGTGAAAATATAATCATCTCCAATATTTATGATACATTGTGTAGATAATTACTTATCATGAACATGTAAATACATACATTAGTTTAATTAATAGTAGGCTATAAATCCAGCACATTTTTAGAATTGAAATGTATTAAGTACAACTTTAGCTAAGAGTCTCTTAACTACACAAAATGCACAATATGAAATACTGGTTTTGAAGAGTTTCATTCTTGCTTTGTTTTGCAAAAAAAAATAAGTTATTTTGAAGCATCTTAGGATGTGTAAAATCATGCTATATCTTTCATAATATTAATGCAGAATATTTGAAGGATGTGGTTTGGTGTTATGGAGAAAAGCAAGGACTTTGGCTTTTAAAAGAATAGGGTTCAAATCATAGCTCTAGCACTTAATAGTTGTGTGGCCTTAGACAAACCACTTAACTCCTATAAGCTTCAGTTTTCCTTTTGTAAAATTATAGAAAATAATATCTGATATAACAGGATGCTACAATGGGACTGTTCTTGCCTGAGGTATCAAAGAAATAAATATTAGAAAACAGTTGTAAAATAAGACTACTTCTTCATCCCCACACAAAAACCTCATCAATGACAAAACCTCATTATGACAATTATTATATTTCACTGCATAACAAACCACCCCATAATTCAGTTCTTAAAACTACGAACATACTTATTTCTCACACTTCTGTGAATTGTGTTGGCAGCTTGGCTTGGACTAGATGATCTAAAATGACTTCACACACATGTCTTATATTGAAGTCAGATGGGGGTAACAAGGACAGTTTAGCCACATGAGTCTCATCCAGCAGACTAGCCTGGGCTTATTCACATAGTGGTAATCACAAGATTCCCAAGAGCACCAAGAGAGGTCAAACTCCAACATACAATTACTTTTTAAGTCTCCACTTTTTAGGTCTCCACGAAGCAGGTCACGTGGCTACGTTCCTTAACTCATGAATTCCTCAGCAAGATAAGTGATATAAAAAGAAGTTTTATATCATGGTAAATGCTGCTAATCAGAGCTCAATAAATATATGTTGAATGGACGAATGAGTGTATGAAGAAACTGAGGCGAAGGGGATACCATTAATCAAAGTAAGATGTTTAAGAGAAGAAGCAACTTGGAATTAATGGAAGAGAGTGAATTTCATTGCAAACACATAGAACGTTGAGGTAATCACAGGACTTTCAAGTAAAGATATTCAACTGGATATACATTTATGAAAAGATTTCTGGGAACTCTTTTAGATATTAAAAATGAACATTTTAATTGAGTCTGTCCTTTATGATTTTCCTTTAAAACACTACAATTGTAGCTTATTTGATTTGAGCTTGAAATACCAAATTTTCACAAATCTTAGAACTATTTTCCCACATCTGGGATATGTGCTACATCCATGTGTACATATAACATGATAACAATACATTCTTTATAGCTGGTGGAGTGGCTCAAGTGGTAGAGCACCTGCAATGCAAGCATGAGGCCCTGAGTTCAAACCCTAGTCCTGGCAAAAACAAAAAACAAAACAAAAAAATCCCAGTACCAACAATACATTCTTTATAAAAAGTTGATGCTAAATCAATGTGGCATCTTAAATTCAAAGAACTTGATAAAATGTAAAACCTTAACCTGTTATGTCCAGGAGCAGAATTTAACCTGTTAGATAAAGTTATTCTCAGTCCAGACTCAACCAAGGAGTTCATCTTAATGTTTTGCCAAACTTCTTCCCTTTTCACTCTTACCCATCTCAGAAAAAAGCACCACTATTCAGTCAATTGATAAATTTAAAAACCTGACAGATATTGATTCTTCCTTCACCCTAATCAACAACATCTATCCTATTTCTATACCCTGCTGAATCCACCTTGAAAATATGACTCAAATTCATCTCTACCACCACCACTTTATGTCAAGCAACCATCATCATGAGCCTGAACTTTGACAGCCTCCTAGCTGGTCTCCTTTCTTCCACTCTGGCCTTCCTCCTATCCACTTTCCACGTGTCAGTCAAAGGATGTTTTCAATGTAAACTACATTATGACATTCCTTTTAAAAGCCTTCAAATGCCCATTGCACTTAGAATACAATCAAAAATAATATCCACATCCTTCCACAAACTTCAAACCTTCAGTAACTTCTGTAACTTCATCTTGCATCATTCCTTACTTTGCTCCATTAAAGCATACCAATTTTCAATGTTACTAATTTTTTTAAATTTTTTGTAGAGAAAGTGATAGTAAAGTTTATTAGGAAAGGAATTTAGTATAACAAGATAAAGGTGGGGAGAAATGAGGGGAAAGGAGAAACATTTCCTACTCCCATATAGGAAATAGGAGTTAAAACTCCTCAATTTTCCTACTTTTTATTAAGCTTTCCCTCCTCAGAGCTTTAATCCATGCTATTCTGCTTATAAATATTGCCCTATTAGAAGTAATCTTTTCATTTAATTCCATTCACTTGCCTTTTCATGTGCCATACAATGGGCAAAGATAATTTAATTATGTACTAGAAGCAAAATACATGAAATGCCAGGTGACAGATTATAAACTTGTGCTTTTCCAAATTTTGAGTTGGTGTTGGGTGGTGCTACTACTAATAAAATGCCTTACATACGTAAAAATAAATAGAGACTCTGAGGTTAACCATAAATGAGAAGTTTTAAACTATTGTTTTCATCTTTCCCTGCCCTAAAGCTTTCTTTTCAGTAGGCCCCTAAATCATTTGTGTGAAATCTTCACCCCTATGAAACAGAAAAGTGTCATTCCCTTGGGCATTTGGGAAATTTCTCACAGTGTCTTGGAAGCAACATTTTTTTACCAGAAAAAAAAATCATGAAAACTGACAGAATTCATGATCTTGGACGAAACCCATTCGTTAATGTACAGATAAATACTTAACAACCTGCTTGGGAGGTGAGAAAATCAGGAGCTCCTAACTTGTAGCAGTGCTATAAATAGGTCTACCACAGTACAGTCAAACTACCAAAGGTTAACAACTGACTCACAAAATTTAATCTAAGGCTTTCATAAGACAGTGCAAGATGACTCTAGTACCCACTAGATCCATGACTAAGCCATACCTAAAGGCACATGTCATTCCTATAGACAAAAGCTCCTATTTTGTGATAAAGTATATTATTCACCTTTCAAAAGTTGAGAATTCAGAGAAATTATGAAGTTTCACTGGAAATTAATTCTGTATTGCCCAGATAGAGAAGGCTGAATGGCTACTTGGATATTAGATCTTTCTTTTTTAACAAAAAGATCAAATTCAGTGTTTCTCAAAGTATGGCCCTTTGACTACTTGGGCTTCAACTACCCAGAAAGCCTGTTACAGATTCCAAGCCAAACCCCAAACCACCGCAAACAGAATCTCCAGAAATGCAGTCTAGAATCTGTCTTGAATGAGTTCCCTAGATGACTTGTATGTACACTAAAGTTTAAGAATTCATATTTCTGGTGCTGCTACATTCTGTTCCCCTGAAAGCAATTCAGACCAAGATTTAGAGGCAGCATCATAGAAAAGGTAGTATATATGCTGAAGCAACAGAGTCTACAATGACTCCATGCTTCTGTCCCCACAGTGTTTCACACTGAGCTCAATTTCCAATTATCAGCCTGAGGAGGTAGTCTTCCAAATTTGTCAAGGGCTCACAAACACACTGAGCCACTGCTCTGGGAAATCATACAAATGTACAACAGGAGCAGTCTGTGCAACCGTCCCAACCTTTTTTTGTTAGTTTTTTGCTTTCTTTTTGGATATATGGTCTAAAATCATTAGAATTTTTCATACAGTTCAGTTCACATCATCTGGTATCTATTCATAGAGTCAACCCCCTATACTCTGAGCCCATATAATTGCTTATAAATTCATGGGGCCAAAAATGCTCAATATCCTTAGTCATTAAAAGTCAAATCAAAACCATAATGAGACGCTACTGCACACCTACCAGGATGCTTACAATCAAAGAAACACATTACAGCAATTGTTGATAAAGATACAGCAAAACCCTCATACAATGCTAGTAAAGATGTAAAATGGTATGGCCACTGTAAATAACAGTCTGGCAGTTCAAGTCTACTCCTACAGGTACCCAAAAGAACCAAAAATAGGAATTTAAACAACTGTACACAGTTATTCATAGCAACATTATTCCCAATAGATGAAAGGTGGAAACAACCCAGATTTTTGTGCACTGATGAGATAAAGAAAATGTGATGTATCTATACAAAGGAATATTGTTATGATTTGAATATGAAATGTCCCCCACAGGGGGGTACTTATGGGAAGGGAGAGTGTGAATGAAGGAGATTAAGGTGATGATGATGGACTTCATATACTTTTATGAAATAGAACAAAGAAACCTCTTACAATTGCTTTAAGTGGGGTAGGGGTGATCTTACCAATATACAATGCAAGCCTGTTTAGAATTGTTGCAATGAATCTCCCCTGTACAACAAATATATTCTAATAAAAAAATTTTTAAAAAGAAATGCCCCCAATAGGCTCATGTGTTGAACTCTTGGTTCCCAGCTAGTGGCACTATTTTGAGAGGTGATGGAAACTTTAAGAAGTGAGGCCTACCTGGAGGAAATAGGTCATGGTGGTTTGTCTTTGAAGGATATACTTGGTCTCCAGTCCCTTCTTCTCTTTCTGCTTTCTGTCTACCATGAAGTGAGTAGTCTCTGCCACCTATTCCTGCAGCTATGATGTTCTGCCTCACCATAGGCCCAGAAGGACAAGGACTATAGACTGAAACCTCTGAAACTGTGATCCAAAATAAACCCTTTCCCCCTTAAGTCATTTATGTCAGGTATTTTGTCACAGTGATGAAAAACTGACTAACATAGATATTATTAAGCCATAAAAAGAAATGAAGGCTGAGCTTAATGGTACATGCCTGTAATCTCACCACTCTGAAGGCTGAGGCAGGAGGATTTTGAGTTCAAAGCCAGCCTGGGCTACATAGACCCTGTCTCAAAAATCAAAACAAAAAATAAAAGAAATGAAATGAAGTACTGATGCATGGACAATGTGGATGGATCTTGGAAATACTATGGTATCTGAAGGAAGCCTGTATAAAAATGTAATTCCATGTATATGGAACACCCAGAATATGTAAATCTACAGAGATGAAAAAAACACTTAAGGTTGCTAGGGGCTGGTAGGAGGAGAAAAAGGGAATCAAGTAGTTATCCTCAAAGTATCACATTGAACAATCTTTGTACTTATATATATAAACACATAATAGACAACGTGGTATCCTCTGGGAAACAACTCTTTACTCATTTACTTCCTTTAATACTATATTCTTTTTGAAGTATCAAATTTTAATTAGGTTATACATAGTTACCATGAACCATCATAGCAAAGTATCTGTATGATATTTTGCTTCACAAAACTAATGAACAGCTTGGAGGAAATAGGTCAGAAGCGGATAAAAATCTTGTTTTAAAACGTTTGTTTATGAGTTATTCCATTGCCAAACTACCTCCTCCAAATGTTCTTTGTAATTTCAAATTTTATTTCAACACAAAGAACTTGTCAGGGTCCACCATGTAAATCTAGGAAGAATTCATTTTAAAGTATACATATTTTATAACATTAGGAGAAATAATAAAGGACCTAGGTTTTCTGCAAACTTTTGCCAACTACAAATAAAAAATCACCAGAAACAAGGCCTTGGACTTGTTTTATTGCCATTTTAAGCCTCCTTTATTAAGAAAAAAGTTTTATTGGAACTATCTTTAATAGATTTAAATCCAATGGTGTTCTATCCTCTCCAAAGGAAGCAGTGCTTCGGATATAATTTTCACTATTCCAGAAATGTATTTCTAGTTTTAGAAAAGTGAGCCAATCGTTGTAAAGGCACAGAAGGTGATCATGTGCTGCCATCTAATGGAACTATTAAGAAACATTTCCACTTTAAGCTACTCTACTACTTCATTACCTTCATCTAATTATTCCTCATTGTATGAAATTGTGATTATGAAAGTAAACTTTCTTGGTATTTGATCCAAAATGCAGGGGCTTGAAATGTGGCTCAGTGGTACAGTGCTTGCCTAGCATGCACAAGCTCTAGCTTCAATTCCCAGCAACACAAAAAGGAAAAGAAAAAGGAGTCCAAAATTAACAATATACAAGGATCAAGTGAAGAGGCTAAGAAAGAGGAAACAAGTTTTTTGAAGTCACATCACTGCATTTCTCCCATTTTAAATAAAAACTTTTCTGGCAGTACTGGAGTTTGAACTCAGGGCCTCACCCTTGCTAGGCAAGCACTTGAGCCATATCCCCCATAACTTTTTGCTTTTTAGTTATTTTTCAGATAGGGTCTCACTTTTGGCAACCATGATCCTCCTACCTCTACCTCCCATAAAGCAAAGATTACAGATGTGACCCACTGTGCCCAGCCAATAAGAACTATTTTTATAGCCAACTGTAAATAAATCAAAGGAAAGAGTCATGGGCCTTGTGCTACCTAAATTTGTGCTCAGAAAACTTAGTTCTTATTCAAATATGTATTGTATCTGTATTCTTAGCCTGCTCCTATCCTACACAATATCATTCTATTGTCAGACATTTCTCTGCTGTGCACTGAATCTGTACATTGCATTGGCTTGTATGGACATTTTAACAATACTAATTCTTCTAATCCATAAACACAGGATATCTTTCCATTTATTTCAATTTCTATCATTAGTATTTTATAGTTTTCAATGTATAGGTCTTTTACCTACTAAGTTTTTTATTTTATTTTTTACTAGTTATTGTCATTGAGGTTGCTTTCTTGATTTTTTTAGATGACTAGGGCTGTATGAGACACCCTGATGCTAAGATAAGCCTGAAGCATGGGACCATTGGGACTAACCTGGTAATAGGACTGGATTGGAGCCTGGAAAGGTATCTCTCTTCATGTTGTATTGTCTGGGGTAGGAGGAGTGACATGGATGGATAATGTAAAATTGTCCTTCTTGCCATCTTCAATGAATCTTTTTTTTTATTTCTGCAACACATCCCAGGTGCTATAATCTCTGTTTTCCTTAGCTTTGATGAAGGTGTTTCTGTATTTGGATAGTTGCTAAAAATTGTGTTTTTCTGCAGGAGGTTAATGCTTAAAATGACATATTCTTCCATCTTGCTGATATCCATCCCCAGCTGACTTTTTCAACAGAACTACATCTAGATAGCTGGCCACTGATCCTTATCAGTAAAAGTCTTCTAATCTTGGTTACCCAGTTATAAAACTATCTATGTAAGACAGAAAATATACTGTCCTTAGCCCTTCCAATCAGAATAATATAATCATTTAATAGTACAAGGACACCTCTGGTAAGAATTCAGTATTTGTAGATCTCACCCAAACTACCACTGAGAAATCATGGAAAGCCTCAGATCTCCATGCAGCCAAATGAAGAGCCTATTTAGCATGCTGATACCTATAAAGGCAATAGGCACTGATCATTTGATTGCTGTGATATCTGAAGAAACACTAACATAGCCAGTACTGCATAGTGAGCCCATCAGTCTGTAAAATGTACTTTCTGACCATCATGATAACTGAAACTGAAGGAACAAGGAGGATGGCTGCTGCAATGAACATGTAGTAATCCATGATGAGGTGTCACATACCATTGGATTTTATCACTGGTCACAGAGGACTACTGTAAGATGGTATAATCTTTTTAAACATTTCCCCTCCAGTAGGTCCCTGTAGGAAAATGAAAATACCCCCACGCAAGGATTTGCTCAGTATTTCCTCTGTAGCTCAGATGTGCTGATCAACATTGCAACTTAGCCACATTACAACTCAGCCAACTACATAATGGTATGTTCCTCTCCTTGAGTCTTTATCTCTCCAGGGATGGCATCAATGAGAATGAACATCTGTACAACTAGAGAAAAGATGGATAAACATTGTGGCTTATTTCCACCCACATACTCCTATGCAATTATCACATGCAAGATGCAAATCTTGAAGCAAGTGGAGGATTATTCCCACTACTCAAGAATTGGGGTTTTTATTATTAAAGTATAATAAGCTTCATGAAGATAGGAAGTAGTGAAAGAAAATTTGACTATATAAGAGGAAACATAATCTATGGGACCCTCCTGAACTATCATCACAGACATGGGAAGAATGAAGGAAGTATACATAGTGAAAAATAAAAAGAATAAAGTTACTTTATTTTGGGCCTCACTGGCATCAACATAAAAGGAATGTAAATGAAGAAACAATGACAAAATTCTAATCTGAGTATAATCCAAATTTATCTGACAATCAGGAACTCATAGTGCAAGCTGCAGCAGAAGAATCAATGATTGCACTATTGAAAATCACAAGGCAAGAGGCTATGACACACTGATTTCTCAGCTATCCACAAATACATACTTCTAATATTTTACGGGGACTTCAAAATGACAAGACCTGGAAATCCAACATGTCATGTTATAGAAAAAAAGTAGAGTTAAATGTGGAGACTGGAGTTCTCCAAAATGTAAGTTTACCCACGCTGACTGGTATGTTTGGATAAACTCTCTGAAGCTACAATGAAATCAGCAGCCAACAGATACCAAAGGGAAAGAATGAAAGAAGGAAGGAAGGAAATCTGGGGCTGGATTTGCCTTTAAACCCAAAGGTTTAAAGATCCTCA
This sequence comes from Castor canadensis, assembly GCF_047511655.1. Taxonomy (NCBI): domain Eukaryota; kingdom Metazoa; phylum Chordata; class Mammalia; order Rodentia; family Castoridae; genus Castor; species Castor canadensis. The sequence continues at coordinate 122,052,578 of NC_133405.1, read as the reverse complement.
TTTGGGAGCACATTGTACCTCACCAACTATAAGAAAAAAGTTATGTTCATGGTCCACATATGCACCAACAGAAAGGGCATGTGATAAGCATATTCTCCACTCTCAAGAGTACTTGAGTCTTGCTTCTGGAAAATAACAAACAGATTTGGAAAGCTTGTCTTATCTCCCCTGGAGTTGTGAAACCCATGAAATAGTGCCCTGAAAAACAATGAGAAGTGAAGTTGGGCGAATGATCTGTAGTACTGTGCAAAAGTCATAGTAGACCGACACAGCCACATCAAAACACACATACTAAAGCTCCTGCCAGACCTGGAGCTCAGGGAATCTGAAACCCCATCCTATCATGTTATAACAGGAAAACAGAGTAGAAATGTAGAAACTGGTGATCACCAAAATGAAAGACAACTCATACTGATGAGTTAGGATTGAATAGATGCCTGAAGCTACAGTGAAATCAATAGTCAACATATTTCACATCTTTTTAAGATAATGATCAATGTAACAAAAGGCTCACTAAGAAGACTCACAAGTATAAACAGCCAGGCATGACAGTTCATGGCCAACTTCACAATGGAGATAATAGTCTAATGTTGGGCATTCTTTCTGAGAACAACCAGAAGGCTTCAAGCCAGGAGAAAGCAGAACACAGAGTCTGGATGCATCCTGACAACTCACAGAATAATGAGGTGAAGGCATACTAATTTTCTTCAACATTTGAAATAGGTAAAGTGGATAAAAAAATGTACCAACAGAATTAGTAACTAAGGCTGTGGTGAATAAAGTTGTAATGAGTGAGATACATCCTGAAAGTCTGACTCATAACATATTTTGAAAAGAAAACAGCTTGAGGTATAAATGTTGCAGATACTACAAAGACCAAAATTATCAATTCCGAGGAACCTATACTCTAAGGTCAACTAGCATACCATCTTTCCAAAATCCAGTGCAAAAGTGGATTGGTGGGTGTTAGCCCATTAAATACCTCAAGACATTAAAATGGAAGTGGAAGAAAAAAGAGAGATACTTTGTAGAAAGTTAAAAGAGTGGTAGGCATGTTCTTCCCCATGTGTAATCTGGGTTTAACTCTTACTCCAACCTTACAATTACACATTTTATTTAAATAGGATGTTCTTGCTAGAGAAATACCACATTTAGAACCTAAATTGAATTTTTCCATCATGTGCTCTACTAGAAACTGAGAACTGCTTGTGTACTTATCTCTAAGGTTTACTGTTTGTTTGCTTGCTTGCTTGTTTTAAAGAATCTGAGGCATCTTTCAATGGTACCTTCTGCCAGGAAATGACATGTGTTTAAATGGCCCATTGACAAGTCCATAAAGTGCTCCATTACTGTGCACTTCTTTTGCCATGAAAGTAGCACCACTGTTTGATTGGATGTTATCAGTAAATGCAAATATAAAACACACTCCAATTTATAGTCCTAATGTAGCATGGAGGAGGGCCAAGAAAGAAAGAAGCCAGTCTGTGTTCTGATAATGTAGCCGGGAGAAGGAGATGGCATAGCAGGGAGATAAAACTTAAAAAATCTAAATGTAAAGAAGGTCACACAGCACTGGGGGTTGAAGGAGCCAATAGAGTTACATGCAACCATATATGGGTTAAACCTTGCTTTTTGCTTCTGTAATCAGCTTGCAAGGGTGTATAAGGTGAGACCCCTTTCTTCTCGGGGGCTCAGCCTTTGTATGGGAATCCACTGAGCCACTGCCAGCACACTAATAAACATTGCTTCCTGAAAAGCCTTGATGTCCCATGTCTCTGTTCAAGATTCCCGTAACATTTCTGGGGCTCCTCTGGGACTCGAAAACAGTGTTTTCGCCTCCTTGTCACTGGGACTCACAATCCCTGGCTTGTAGGGAGAGCATCCCACCACGTGCCAGCAGACCTTTTGCTCTGACAGAGGGACTCTTCCAGTGCTCCAGAGAGCAAGTCTTGGTTGCACAAAGGAACCCTAAGAGGCTCAGGAACCAACTGGGAGCCCTGCCTGTCAGACTGATAAGAACCTGGGTTTGAATAGTAGGCCTGCCTTTAGAGGCAGAAGGGGAGCTTGATCATCTCCCAGAGACCCCTGAGTAACCCTGTCTGGGGTGAAACTGAGTCTCTCAGGTTTAGGGAGTGGGGCAAAAGTGTGTGAGACGTCTCTAGGAATTAGGGAGGTTGGGCACCTACAAGGTTTTCTCACCAGCAAGATAGACCAGGAAGGGGAACAACACAAGTAAAAAGAAAGCACTTTGGGTAAAATGCAAAAAACTCTCCAATACTGGGGGGAGGATTGAGCTTTTCCTGGGAAATATCCACAACCAAAGTTAAGGGATAGGTAACAAAAATTCAGTTCCGAAGAGGCAGACTCAAAAGAGAACAGATGCATAATCCACCATTCCACCAGATAGCCCTCTGGGTATAATTTAAAAGATTTTTTTTGAGAGTACACTCTAATTTTGTGTGTGTGTGTGTGTGTCAATTTGTTTAAAGCATTGGGCAAAATCTAATTTGCTCCTGGAATTCTAGCTCATTTTATGCATGCTTAAGGTGACATTTTTTTCTGGCATGTTTAATTTATAAATCTTGTGTGTGCGTGTGTGTGTGTGTGTGTGTGTGTGTGTGTGTAAGAATCTTGAAAATGGTTCTTAAATTGCTGTTATACAGTTAATGTGATATTCACGGTAACAAAAAACAGGGTGTTTGTTTTAAAGATCTCTTATACTGCTTAAGCATTTTACATATGAATTTGTGAACATCTAAGGATGGTTCTTATAGAGTCACTGTGAAAAATTGTTACTCTGTTCTACAGCAGTTTTAAGAAAACCAGTTTTCAACTTATTTCAGTCAGGTCTCACTAGGATACAGACATTCAGGAGTTAACACTCTGGCTCAGACCAGAGAAAAAGAAAAAACAAGAAAGAAAAGGAGGGGGCCACAACCTACATCAGGAATCTTAAAATTTGGGTAGTTAAAAAATGACCTTAGCCTGTTTCATTCTGTCATAAATAAAATCTGAGATTTAATTCTCTCTTATACTATATGGGTCCATTAACAAATGAGCTTTCTATAAATTGTTTTTATACAAAAAATAACTTTAAGGTTGCTTTCTTTCTGCTCTTTTTTCCGTACAAATATAAGGCTCTAAGTTAAAACGTTTTATGAGCTATTTTCAACAAGTAACAAAAAACATATATATATGAGGTATTAAGGATATGGTTTTTAAAAATAAAAGATTAAAAAATACTTTTAAATTAAAAAAATGGTATAGACAATCTCCCCCAGGGGATACAAAATAAGTTGTCATAAAGGTACAGAGTAAATTGTCATAAAAAGATAATGCTTTTAAATGCTTACATAAGTAATTGAGTTGACTAAAATCCAGTTACATTAAAGGTTTTGTAAGGTCAAATTTTAATGTACTGATGTTAACCTAAAACTTAATTCTCTAAGCTCATAACAACATGGCTATCTTAAAAATATTATATTGTCCTTGGTAATAGTCACAAAAAAACTGTCTTAAAAATGGTTTTTATTTTGTCAAGAACACTGTCAGGAATTTTTGGTGCTACAGGTTAATCCACAAATTTATCAAGACAACAAGAATTTATTAAAATACAGAAAGAGAAGAGACAACTGAGCACAGGGAGTGCTGCTACACTGATACAAGGGTTGAGACAAATTTACTTACCTAGAGCAAAGTTAAAAAAAAAGAAAACAAAGCCAAAGTACACCCTCCAGATAGGATTAAAAAACTCAAAAAGGAGCATGACACTGGCGGTCAAGATCTCCAGTTTTTATTGGAGTCAACAGAGTGGAGATGTTAGTCCTACTCCTTCCACATGTCAGGTGGAGGGAAATTTTTGGCATGGAATGGCCAGATTGGGACTGTTATTTTAGGGGGGCTCCACTGACTACAGGTTGGTGGGATCTTGCTGTATGTCGTGAGCCATCTGCTAATGTCAACAATCCAGGATATGATCCTTTATCAACATCTAAGCCATGATTCTTGGCCATTAGGTTTCCTAACTCCACACTTAGTCCTCATAAATATTTACCTGTGTTCTCTGGTGATTTTTGTAAGGGTTTTGACTACTCAGATAACTGAGTCATAACTAAATAAAAGTTCATTTAAGAGCTGGTTTATGTAAAATTTTCTAAATGACTGAGCTCATAGTTAAACAGCTGTTGTCTTGAGTAATTCTAATGCAGTCGGTACCCTATGTGTGTCTGTGACTGGCCTATTTGGGGTCACTGACACTGTTCTCCCCCCTAGCTGATGAGAAAATCTAAGGTTTTGCTTCAAGAGCAACAACTAAACTAATATGTATACATAACCTCCACAGAGCTGTGATGCTGTTGCTGGTTCCTGTATACCAAATATATTTATGTTTTTCAAGTATATCAAGCCTTCTAAAATACAAAATGTAGATAAACACGGTAATAAAAAAGTTAGTGGTACTGATATACTGTTCTGTTAGTTGCTAAATTGTCCAACAAATTTTAACCATGGCTCTTTTAAGTTTTTGTCATTACAGTTCTGATCCTTCTGGGATATTTACAATCAAGTCCATAAAAAATGACTCTAAGGAATACTTACGTGTCAACCAGATTAGAGTTTTAGAGTCTGTTTTTGTTGGATTTTGTTTTGTATTGTCCTTCTCTAAAAGCCCACTGCCTAACAGCCACTCCTTCTAAGCTTCTTTGTTGCTTAAATTTGGCCAAAAGGGTCTAGTTGACTCCCACGTGATCTGCTCGTTACTCCTCCCTATCCCTGACATGGGACCAAAACCAAACAAACAAAAATCCAAAAAAGAGCAAATCCTCATGATGAGGAAAAAAATGACCAAACAAAAAAGATCTTCATTCTATGGCTGTACCACCCTAAACAAGCCCAATCTTGTCTGGTCTCAGAAGCTAAGCAGGGTCAGACCTGGTTAGTACTTGGATGGGAAAAAGATCTTCAGGGGAGACTGCTCAGAGACAAGCAGTTTAAAGACAAAGGGGAAATGCCGTCAAAGTTCAAATGGAGTCAGTTGTGCCAGACCTCTCAAAAATAACCAAGGCCAAGAAAATTAAAAAATTGGTTCTTATACATGTGTGGTTATCTGGCATTAAAGCCCTTCCAGAAACAAATTTATCTTTTTTAGACAGGGTCTTCTACTTAAATAGAGACAAAATGACTATTTTTACTGGTTCCAAATATGTCCTTTGATATTTAAAGATGATGTTTTTATCTTTTTTTAAACAACATGTTTTCTTGGACATATATACTGATAATATATTGTTGCCATGGTAATTCTACTCAGTTAAAAAAATAGCTACTATCTGGATAAAAGAATAAAATGTCCAACCATTAAAACCCCATTGGAGGGGCCCTTTTGTTGTTATCTTGTCTATCCCCACTGCAGTTAAAGTAGCAAAAATTGCTCCCTGGATCCACCACAGCCAAATAAAGCCAGCCTCTCCCAGGTGGGAGTGTGTCCCTGATCCAGCCTCACCATGCAAGATCACCCTCCAGAATGCCTGTACCCTTCCTCAGCAGGACTCTGCATCCTAGGAGACAACAGGGGACCACAAACAACTAGAGGACATCCCTGATTTAGTCACTCCTGAAGTTGACTAGTCTATGCACTGTGAAGGCTTGAACATGGGATGCACCCCTGCTCTCCTTTACACACTTGAACTCTTACCTTTTGGGTTGACCCTTACAAGATTCCCCCCATATACTAAATGTTACAAGAGAGCCGTTGTTGGGACCTCCACACAGCCATACTTTGTATTGTACGCCCACCAACTGGTCGGGTGTTACATTGCTTCATATACTCCCCAGGTTTGTGAGGTTGCCAGTAAGCAATAATAAAAGTCCCAGAGTAAAGAAAACAATACAGGCTACATTTGTCATAAAAACTTTCCTATGAAAAGTTTTCCTTAAACTTTTACATGAAATAGAAAAGGAAGGAACACTGCCTAACTCATTCTATGAAGCCAGTAATACACTCATCCTAAAATCGGACAAGGACACATCCAAAAAGGAGAACTATAGGTCAATCTCTTCTGAAGAAAGAGATCGAGGAAGACTACAGAAGATGGAAAGATCCCCCATGCTCATGGGTTGGTAGACTCAACATAGTAAAAATGGCTACACTACCAAAAATAATCTACATGTTCAATGCAATACCCATCAAAATTCCAATCATCGCAGAGATTGAAAAATCTACCCTAAAGTTCATTTGGAAACACAAAAGACTGCGAATAGCCAAGGCAACACTAAGCAAAAAGAGCAACGCTGGGGGAATCAAAATATCCGACTTCAAACTATATATACTACAGAGCCATAGCAATAAAAACAGCAAAGTACTGGCACAAAAGCTGATATGAAGACAAGTGGAAAAGAATATAGGACCCGGATATGAATCCACACAGCTACACCCACCTTATTTTTGACAAAGGCTCCAAAAACATACGATTGAGAACAGACAGACTCTTCAACAAATATTGCTGAAAAGAGTGGTTAGCTGCCTGCAGAAAACTGAAACTAGATCCATGCCTGTCACCCTGTACTAGTATCAACTCAAAGTGGATTAAAGACCCTAATATCAGACCCAAAACCTTGCAGTTAGTACGCAAAAGATCAGGAAATACCCTGTAAACAATAGGAATAGGCAAGGACTTCCTCAGTAGAACTCCAGCAGCCCAGCAACTAAGAGAAAGGATGGACAAATGGGACTACATGAAATTAAAAACCTTCACAACAAAATAAATGGTCTCTAAATTGAAGAGACCACCCACAGAGTGGGAGAAAATATTTGCTAGCTACACATCGGACAAAGGACTGATAACCAGAATATACAGAGAGCTCAAAAAACTAAACTCCCAAAAATCAATGAACCAATAAAGAAATGGGCAACTGAACTAAACAGAACTTTGCCAAAACACACATGAAAAAATGTTCACCATCCCTGGCCATTAAAGGAAATGAAAATCAAAACCACACTAAGATTCCACCTCACCCCTGATAGAATAGCTATCATCAAGAACACCACCAACAGCAAATGCTGGAGAGGATGTGGGGGAAAAAGGAACCCTCATACACTAGTGGGAATGTAAGTTAGTACAACCACTTTGGAAAACAATATGGAGGCTTCTTAAAAAACTAAACATAGATCTGCCATATGATCCAGCAATGCCACTCCTAGGGATATACCCGAAGGAATGCGACTCAAATTATTATTACAAAAGCACCTGCATACTCGTGTTTATTGCAGCACTATTCACAATAGCCAAGCTATGGAAACAGCCAAGATGCCCCACAACTGACAATGGACCAAAAAATGTGGTATTCATACACAATGTAATTTTACTCAGTCACAAAGAAGAATGAAATTTTGTCATTCGCGAGTAAATGGATGGAACTAGAGAACATCATCTTAAGCAAAGTTAGCCAAGCTCAGAAGGCCAAAAATCTCATGATCTCCCTCATATGTGGATTATAAACCCAAAACAAATGCAGTAATATTATTGGACATGGGTCACACACTAAGAGGAGAATACGCACGGGGGAAATAGGGAAAGGAAAGGAAACCTAAAACTTGAATGTGTTCGATGTGCTCCCTGTTGTGGAGCCAATAAGATAGTCTTAAATTGGCAGAGTCCACTATGGGAAGGGGACAAGGAAGTAGTGAAGAGGTCAGGTAGAAATGAACCAATGTGGGTTGCAACACACAAGTGTATGGAAGCAATGCTAGAAATCTCTCTGTATAGCTATCTTTATCCCAAACTAACAAAATGATAAGTCTTTTTTATTATCTCTTACTTTTTTCTCTTCAATAAAATCAGAGAAGAGGGCAGAACAGATTCTGCCTAGAAGTGGGGGTTGGGGAGAGAAGGGGGAGGTGATGCAAACAATGTATACATGTAAATAAATGTAAAAACGATAAAATAAAAAGAAGACTTCAGATTATTTCTTGGTATGAAAAGTACTCCAAGTGTAAATAAAAAACAAGAGAAGTATTAGAACCCATCTAAGAGCAGTGATAGCCAAGAAACTGCCTTTAGTAGAAAGAAATTGAATAATACTTCAAAGTGTGTAAACAGAAATGAGAAAGAAAATATTTCATTGTGGAGTGCATGACATTTGGAATCCTACCCTACTCTACCATTTATTAGTTCTATGTCATCATCTATCAGAATCTTGGCCTCTTCGATAGAAAAACGTGGATTCATTCAATATATACTTTTCAGGTAATTTCTCTGTGCCAAGAAATGGGTTACATACTACAGGAATCATATATTGTTCTTAGGATTATTTTCAAGATGAAGTAAGTGTATATATGAAATAGAATGTATAGATAAATAAATATTGCTTATTGTCATATTATTGCTTTCATTTCTAACTTGTAATAAGACTCATGTTTCCACAATAATAAAAATAATTAAGTGCAAAAAAACCTAATATATTTCTTTCTTAATAATACAATGGTTTGAAAGAAATAAACTTTCACTTCACAGTGGATATTTCTTGGGCAATATTCATATTGATGGCCTCTCATTTGTGAACTACCCCATGATAGATGAATTAGGCTGTAGTAATGTTCACTTCCTTTATTACTTTCTCAATGCCCACCCACATACACTAACAAGGCAACAATGATCTTGTAAATGGGATACATAAGGTAACAGTTTTAGGCAACCACCAGGAACAAGTTCCACAGGATGCCATAGCATAGTAGCCAGATCTTTTTGCCATAGGTTCTAGCGTGCATCCATATCAGTGACTGGCACTTTCCCTCAAAATACCCTGCACAGGTGATATGGCCAAGAGGACTGATGTCCTGTACACCTTATTTGAGAGTGTCTAAGGCATATTGTTGGTCAGGGAGGATGACTTTCCAGTAACCTTATATAATATATTGAGCAGGATCCCCATGGGAGATATGAAGTGTGTTCCAATACCAAATGAGGTTATCATATGCTTTGCCACATTTCATTTCTGGGCACTTAAAGATATCAGTTTCTCTCAAAAAAGCAGGGTACAGTTCTTAGGGTATGAATCTATATAGTTTCCAACAGTTATAGCTAGGTAGATTGCTGGTAATTTGTGTCAGAGTTAATCTTCAAGCTCTGGAAACTCAGATACTAGACCCTCTATCTCTCTAAGAGAGATGGTACATGATCCCTAACCCTTCCAATTAGAATTAAAGTCAACTTCATAATGATACCAAGACAGCTCTAATGTGTCATAATTTTTTCTATACCTCCGCTTATCTGATAGTGAGAAATCAAGGCAGGCTTGTATCCTCTTTGGACATCACAATGAACATGAACATGGGTTGTCATTTCAACCTGGTAATGTAAATAATCTCTGATACCTTGAGATCTGAAAAAAGCATTAGCATGTATACAACCACAAATGAGGCCTCCAACCTGCACAATGGACACTGTGTATGTTATGATATCTGGAAGTAGAAGGGCAAGGATGACTACTGCTATATTGAGCTTTCAGTAAAGCACCATGAGGCCTCGGGTACATAGAACATCTAGGGTTATTAGTTGGTAAAATTTCTTTAAATATCTCTGTTTCCACTAGCATCCTGATCAGTGTAGAGACCTTATTCACCCAATAAGCTGTTAATACACAATATTCTACACTGCTTTATTAATATCTCATGACTAGGCTAGGAAATTCTGGTTGTATCCAGGATGCCCATTCATCCCCCACCATCATTCTAACCATGACATTTTCCAATTAAGAATAACCCTTAAAATCAAGAGAAAAATTATACATAACACAACTCTTTCCACTGGATATTCAGTAGTTAAAATTGTCTGGAGGTTGGTACCAGTGGAAGGGGGAAGATATAAGGAAAGAGTATAGGAAAGTGAATATGGTAGAAATACTATGTACTTGTGTATAAAAAATGGAAAAATGAGACCTGTTGAAACTATTCCAGCAATGGGGTGGGGGGAGGCAGGATAAAGAAGAATGATGAAGAGGGTGAATTCAACCATGATATATTGTAAGAACTTTGGTAAATGTCACTTTGTACCCCCAGTACAACAACAATAATAATTATAATAAATGATACTGTCAAGAAACAAAAAATAAAAGGGATCAAAATAAACATATATCTATTCATTACCCAATACAAAGATTATAGCCAAATTGATAGTACCCATGAGATCCAGGAGTGGTGGCTCATGCCTATAATCCTAGCTACTTGGGAGGCTGAGATTGGGAGGACAGAGGTTTGAGGCTGCAAATAATTTACAAGAGCCCATCTCCAGAGCAAAATGAACTGGAGGCATGGCTCCAGTGGTGGAGCACCTGCTTTGTAAGAGCAAAGTCCTGAGTTCATACCCCAGTCCAACCAAAAAAAGAAAAAACATACCCATGGGGACTTGCAAATATTCCAGTAACTTGTACTTGACATTCCAGAAGAACGGCAATGGTTTGTAAAATATAGGTACTCTCAAGTTCCCATCATACTTTGATTAGTGCAGGGGATACCAGATTGCAGTAGATAAGGAGGAGACCAAAAAGTCTACTGTAGATCACTCTGTTATTGAAAGAAGAAAGTTCTGGGTAAAAACTGTGTTGAAGGTGTTTTATCAATAGAGCATATGAACAGCATGACCTCTTTCTAATAAAAGAGCATCCATAAGTTATAGATTGCATGTTCAAAGGCAAATTTGTCATTTCATGTATATGGAGATGCAAGACAAGGCCCAACTTATTATTATTATTCCTGTAAAAATATAAAAAAGAGCCAAAACTTCCAGCTCCCTGTAATTCACACAGGAAAAAAAGTGGTAAGAACAACCATAAACTAATCTCAATGCAAGTTATATTTTGTCATTCCCCCTTTCCTTCTTGTGGAAATGCCACTTCTAGACTAAAACTAAGTGGTCTTCCATTCTGACAGTCTATACCTAAGTAGATGTGGGACAGAAAACCCCTTAATTCCAAAGAGTTTGGAGGAAATGAAGAAAATTGCTTCCTAAAGATAAGGGTTGGAATGCCTGATCCATGTTCAACATTTCAAAAAGTTTCATTCGTGTTCCTAAGAATTAGAGTGACTCAGCCCTGGTTTCTTTCTCCTCTAGTTAGAAAACCTAAAGCTGGAATTGCCCCACCACTATGAAAAAAAAGAGACCTGTCTGTTGCACTTCTTCTATATTCAGAATATATATTTTTTAAAAGCTCAAAAAATTAAACACCCAAAGAATAAATAATCCAAGCAATAAATAGGCAAATGAATTGACCAGTTCTCAGAAGAAGTATAATTGTTTATACTCTCTCTTCAACAAAATTAGAGATAAGGGCAGAACAGTTTCTGCCCGGAAGCGAGGGGGTGTGGAGGGGAGAGGGAGGGGGCGGGGGGGGGAAGAAGGGAGAAATGACCCAAACATTGTATGCACATATGAATAAATGAAAAAAAAAGAAGTATAATTGATCAATAAATACATGAAAAAATGTTCAACATCCCTTGCCATCAAGAAAGACAGATTAAGACTACTTTAAGGCCTGGTATCTCATGCCTATAATACTAGCTACTTGGGAGGCTGAGATCAGGAGGACTAAAATCGAAGGACAGCCTAGACAAATAGTTCACAAGACCCCGTCTCCAAAACAACCAGAGCAAAATGGACTGAAGGTGTGGCTCAAGCAGTAGAGTGCCTGCTTTGCAAGCATGAAGCCCTGAGTTCAAACCCCAGTCCCAACAGAAAAAAAAAACTACACTAAGATTCCATGAAATCCTAGTCAAAACGGCTATCATCAAGAAAACCAAAAATAACAAATTCTGATGAGGATGTGGAGGTTAGGGAGCACCTTTATATACCATTTTCATTTGGTGGAAATGGTGAGAATGTCAATTAGTCTGGCCACTATGGAAATCAGTATGGAGGTTCCTCAAAAAAATAAAAATCAAACTGCCATATGATCCAACCATACCACTCCTAGTTATATACCCAAAGGAATGTAAGTCAGCATACAATACAGATGCCTGCATGCCCATGTTTATCATGGCTCTACTCACAATAACTAAGTTAAAGAATCAGCCTAGGTGCCCAAAACCACATGAATAGATAAAGAAAATGTGGTATATATACACAATGGAGTATTATTCAGCCATAAAGAAGAATGAAATTATGTCATTTACAGGAAAAATTATAGAAAAGAGATCATCATAAAAAACAAATATGCAAGTTTTTTTCTCATATTGGGAAATCTAGATTTAAAAACAAAAGGCATGGAAGTGGCTTCTTTTACAAATGGTCCTGGGAAACTGGATATCCACATGTAAAAGACTAAAACTAGATCCCTATCTTTCACCTGTACAAAAATCAACTGAAAATGGATCAGGGACCTGATATAAGACCTGAAACTTTCAAGCTACTGGGATGAAATCATAGGGGAGACACTTTAGAATATTAGCATAGGCAGAGACTTCCTGTATAGGACTCCTGAATAGCTCAGGAAATAGGAGCAGGAGTTGACAGGTAGGATTGTGTCAAATTGAAAAGTTTCTGAGCCAGGAGCTGGTGGCTCATACCTGTAATCCTAACTATTTGGGAGGCAGAGATCAGGAGGATTGCGGTTTGAAGCCAGCCAGGGCAAATAGTTTGTGAGACACCATCTCGAAAAACCCTTCACAAAAATAGGGCTGGTGGAGTGACTCAAGGTGAAGTCCCTGAGTTCAAGCCCCAGTACTGAAAAAAGAAAAAAAAAGCTTCTGCTCTGGGCTGGAGGTATGGCTCAAGTGGTAAAGCACCTGACCAGTAAGAGCAAGGCCCTGAGTTCAAACCACAGTACCACAAAAAAATAAGTAAAAAAATAAAAAGCTTCTGCACAGCAAAGGAAATAGTCAACAGAGTGAAGAGACAGCCTACAAAATGGGACAAATTCTATGCTAGCTATTCACCTGACAGGTGCTTAATATCTAGAATATATAAAGAACTCAAAAAATTAGATGCCAAAAAATAATCCAATCAGTAAGTGTGCAAATGAACTGAACAGAAATTTTTCAAAAGAAGAAGTACAAATGGGTAACAAATACAGTCTTAGCCATAAAGGAAATGCAAATCAAACTATATTGAGATTTCACGGGCCCCAATCAGAATAGCTATCATCAAGAAAACAAACAACTGCTGGTGAGGATGCAGAGGGTATGGTGGGAAAAGCAGCTCTTATCCACTGGTAGTCAAGTGTAAATTAGTTCAGCCACTATAAAAATATGTATGGAGGTTCCTCAAAAGATTAAAACTGGAATTCTAAACATGATCCAGCCATACCACTTCTGGGTATATACCCAAAAAAATCCAGGTTGTCTTACTAGAAAGATAACTGTATAGCCATGTTTATTGTGGCACTATTCACAGTAGGCAAGTTGTAGGATCACCCTGGGTGTCCACTGACGGCTAAACAGATGAAGAGGGTGTAGTATATGTACATAGTGGAGTTTTACACAGCCATTGGGAAGGATGGTATTGTGTTGTTTGATGGAGGTTGGATGGAACTGAAAATCATCATGTTGGGTGGGATAGGCCAGTCCCACACAGGTATCACAGACAGAACAAGGAAGCCAGGGTCACGAAGGTTGGTGCAGGAAGCTGCTGGGAAGGAGGGAGTAAGTATGACTGGAGTGCACTGCATGCAAATGTGGAAGTGTCATGATGGGACTACTTACTATATACAGTTTAATACATGCCGGTAAGGTAAGGGGAAAAGAAAAGAAGGCATGAAAGTAGAAGGGGGACTATTTAAGACGAAGAAGACCAGCAGTAGGGAGGGACTAGAAGGTTAATGGAGGGGTGAACATGATCAATGTGCAATATATACATGTATGAAAACATCATAATAGAACTTATTTTTTACAATTAACATATGCTTAAAATGTACCATAAAAAGAAAAGCCCAAAATCCATCTTTGAAAGAAAGGAAAGAATTTCATGCTGAAGATAATCAAATATTAAAAGTACATCCTAGATATTATCCATCCATAATGAAGAATGAAATTATGTCATTTGCAAGTAAATGGATAGCACTAAAGATTATCATGTTAAGTATGCCAGGTTCAGAAAAATAAAGGCTACATGTGGAAAACAGGTCCAGAAGATAAACATGTATACAAATGCAAGCATGACATATATATTACCATTCATATATATGTATATATATATATATATATATAGAGAGAGAGAGAGAGAGAGAGAGAGAGACTGAGAGAGAAGGAACATGTTTCCAATACTGGGACTGTTTGAGGAGACCAGAGGGAGGGAGGAGAAAGAAGAAGAAAAAATGATAAAGAGTGAATAATATTGAAATACATTTCATCTGCACAGGAAGAAGGCACAACAAAATGCACTGAAAGCTGTTGAATAACAGGGGTAGGGGAAATAGTAAGGGAAAGTAAAAAGGGGGTTAAACTGATTCAAGTACAGTAAGTATGTTGTACTTCCCTTTGAACAATGAACATACACTTAAACAATGAAGGACAGGAGTGTAAAACAGGTCCTGTTAGGGGAGAGGGAGGGTGAGTATTGCCAATATACTTTATATATTTTAAGTGGGGAGGGGATGAGGGAGAATGATGGTGGGGATGAATCTACCCAAGGTACACTGTAAAAATATATGGAAATGTCACAATGAAATTCCCTGTATGACTAATATATGCTAATAAAAATATTTTAAAATTTTTTAAACAAAAAAGTACATCCAGGAACAGAAGGAGGCTGTGAGCCTGAAATCTAAAGAGACTCTCATATGCAGAATGCTCTTCATGCACTCTGCCATCTTATAGGATGATGAAATGAAGGTGAATTGCTTCACACGCGTTATGCCTCCCTCCCTCTCTTCATCCCATCATCTTCCTAGATTTCTCTCCTCTTTCCTTCCCCTTTTCTCTTTTTCTCTCCCTTTGCTCATGCTGAATGAAATCTACAAAGAATTCTTTAGTTCTCAGACTGAGGAGAAGTCTCTTGATCATTCAAGGGTATTCTACTGTGGGTGACTAGACAAGTAGAATATTCATGGAACCCTTTTCCACACATTCATCTCACATACGTGCGGTTTCCTAAGTTAGATATGTCTGGAAATGACAGTGAAGCACAAGATTCTCCTCTTTTCCTTTTGACTAAAAACTTCTCCCACTTTGACAAGCAGAATCTAGTCTATTTTTCTAAAAGGGTATTGTGACCACCCTGAAGAGGAAAGGACAAATTTTGTATCCCCTTTACTTTAAATACATGATTAGAGGCTTCAGAAAGTTTGTTTTATGGCCCTTGGAATTTGTAAGATGCAGAGGCAATTGAATAAAGTCAAGACCTTAGGATGGGGCTTTCCCTACTGGAATGTACAATAAGAGGGCTAGCTTGGGAATGAAGTGCAAGTGCAGACAAGCAGTATAAGTGCTGAGTGTGTACTTTCCAAACTCCACAGATAGATGGTATGATAGTGAGTAGCCTGAGATTGTATTACATGAAAGCACCAAAGGGTCCTTGGAAAGAAAGAAGAGGACACAACAGAGAAGATGGCTCCCAAAACCCAAGAAGGTAGGAAGTTTCTACTGGTCAAGGAAAATCACAACCTGGCAAGCCTGAGGTGACCAAGCTATTGCTTGGCTCCAAATGTCAAGACAATAAATGCCAATTACTCCTATATCTTACAGTAAAGTACTAAGCCACTCGGTGTAAATCATCAACTGCAAATAAAGGGTTTCAGAAAGCTTGATTGATGCCCAGAAAGGTTGAAAGAGATGAAAAGCAGTGTCTGACTGACACTGGTAAAATGAAGAGACTGGGGCCAAAAGGGCCCCTGAGGAAGGGAGAGTAAGAGTGCACCTTTGATTGAACAGCAATTCCAACATTTATAAAAGCAAGATCTTTGATTTCCAACCTTGATATATGGACCCTGGGGGAAAAAAGTGGCCCAATAGTAACTTAAAAGAGATGTCAGGCAAGAGAACCTACTGGAGAAGAAATGACTCCAAAAGAGGTGAAAGCCACAAAAGACATAGGAACTAAGCAGATATCTAGTGATCATTCAGATAAAAGGTACTCCGTGTGACAGGGAAATGAAGTTTGAGTCCCTTATAGAAAAATTAAAATGTCCCCATGAGACATCCTATCTCAAAGCTGAAGGCAAACATTACAACTTAGCCAACTATGGAAAGGTGTACTGCTTTCCCAGAGTCTTTCTATTTTCTAGTTTGGCATCAATGGGAATGAACATTTATACAACTGGAGAAAATGTGGAAAAAAGACAAAATGTGCTTATCTATTTCCACCAAACATTCATATACAAATATCACTTTCAGGATTGTAATCTTAAATCAGGGCCCAGTTGGGAGTAGAAATTAATTGCCAAGATTCAGGAACTGAGATTTTTTTTTAATTGTTGTGCTGGGTGGGGGTGCATTGTAGCATTTACAAAGGTTCTTACAATGTATCAAATATATCATATTTTAATTCACCCCCTCCACCACTCTCCTTCACCCCGTCCCCCAATTCCTGGAACAATTTCAACAGGTATCATTTTTGCATTTATATACACATGTATACATTATTTGCAGCTTATTCACCCGCCTATCCCTTTCCCCGCCACCTCCCCCCTCCCACCCGTGCCAAATCCACCGCCAACCCCACCCCCCGCAGAACCTGTTCCACCCTCCTGTTCTCAGATTTTGTAGAAGAAAAAACATAAAAGAGAAAAAGAGAAACATGGCAATTTTGCTAGTTTGAGATAAAGATAGCTACACAGGGAGTTTCCTTGTGTTGTTTCCATGCATGTGTATTACAACCCCTCCTCCCTAGTCCCCTTCCCATGGTGGCCCCAGCCAGTTAAAGATTTCTATATTTATTCCTGTACTGTGAGCATATCAACTACATTCAAGTTTTTGTTTTCCCTCCCTTGTCCTATCCCTTCAGTGTGTGGCCTCCCCTTAGTGTGACCAGTGTCCCATAACATTGCTGCATTTGTTTTAGGTCTATATTCCACATATGAGGGAGAGCATGTGGACTTTGGCTTTCTGAGCCTGACTAACTTCACTTAAGATGATGAAGAACTGAGATTTTGATTACATGGTATAATAAGCTTTCTATACATTGCAGGTGGCTATAAGGACATTTGGCTACATAAAATGAAAGAGAAATACTATGTATAGGACCAACCTGAAAACTATCAGCACAGACGTGGAAAGAACAGGTCAAAGCCAGTGTGCACAATAAAAAAGAAGAAGATGAAGGTTACTTTCTTTTGAATCTCTTCAAAAGGAGCTTGAATGAAGAAACAGTGGTGAATTTTCAATGTGCATGAATATGCTCCAAATTTATTTGACAACCTGGAACTCATAGTGACTACTGCAATAGAGCAATCATTGTTTGCTCAATTTTATACCTCAAGGCAGGAGAAAATAACACATTGCTACTTCTTAGTCATCCATACATATTTTTTCTAATAATTTTAATGTCTCTTTGAAATGACAAACAAAAGCAAGACCTGAAACTAAAAATGTGTTATGCCAGAGTAGAAAAATAAAGAAAAATTCAGAAACCGGTATTCTCCAAAATGAAGGTTTACTCACATTGGCCAGTATGGTTGGACAAGATGCCTGAAGCTGCAACGAAACCAACAGCCATTGAATTGTTAAAAAAAAAAAAAAAGAAAGAAAAAGAAAAATTAAGGGACTTTGAAACATATGGAACAGGCACTATGAGAAAACCCATAAGAATTAACATCCGTGCTTGAAAGTGCATGGATGGCTTTCCCTTGCTTTATCCCACCCTGACTACTCAGTATTCACCAGAATCACTGGTTCTATACTTTCTTTCTTCCATATTTCCCGACATCTCTATTACTTTCAATCCATCTTCTGAGGAATGTCAAAAAAGAAAGCAGTGGTTCTCTGATTTGAGCCAACATGCCTTATTCTACTATAATTTCTTAGGAATCTCTGGACAAAGAGAGTCATAATGAAATTAATTTTCCCATTCTTATTTACCAAATTTATGTTTTCCTAAAGTACACCAATTTATGAAGGACCCTGGGATTCAGACAGATCCTCCTCCATCTCCTTTCACAATCAAGGTCTGCAGATTTATGAAAGTAAAAAGAAAATCTTGGAGATTGGGAATATCTAGGTTTGAGGTCAGCCTGGGCAAAAATTTAGCAAGACCCCATTCTTAAGAAATAATCTGGAGCTGGGCACCAGTGGCTCACACCTGTAATCCTAGCTACTTGAGAGGCTAAAATCGGGAGGATCATGGTTAGCGGCCAGCCTGGAGAATACTTTGCAAGACCCCATCTCCAAAATAACCAGAGCAAAATGGATTGGAGGTGTGGCTCAAACAGTAGAGTGCCTGCTTTGCAAGCATGAAGCCCCAAATTCAAACCCCAGTTTCACCAAAAGAAAAAGAGAGAAGAGGAAAGGAAAGGGGAGGGGAAGGGAAAGGAGCAGAGGACAGGAGAAGAAAGAAGAGAGGAGAGGAGAGAAGAGGAAAAGAGGGAGGAGAGAGAATGAATGAATGAATATGGGCATGGTGGTATACACCTGCAATTCCAGCTACATAGGAAGCACAGGTAGGAGGATTGCAGTCTGAGGGCAGCCCTGGGCAAAACTGTGAGACCCTATTCAAAAAATAAAAGTAATCAGGGCTGGAGGTGTGACTCAAGTGGTAGAGCACCTGTTTAGCAAGTGCAAGACCCTGAGTTCAAACCCCAGCACAGAGAAAGAGAGGGAGGGAGGGAGGGGGTGAGAGAGAGGAAGAGAGAGGGAAAGGGAAAGGGAGAGGGGGAGGAAGAGAGCAAGAGAGAGAGAGAGAGACAGAGACAGAGAGATCACCAATGCCCATTTTGTAAATTATCTACCAAAATAACAAATAAGCTAGAAAAACTGCATAAAGCATCAACTTTATAGTTCTGCAAACTTAAACAATCTCAGCATCAGAAAAGTGTGCGATGAATAAAAGACTGAAAAAATTTCAGTAAATTTCAACCTTTGAAAAATTTAGGCCGCAAGAAGTTAAAGCATCACAGAGAACAGTGGGTGAATCAGTCAGGAAGAGAAAGTTGAACCTGGATCTGCCCCTGCCAGAGGCACAAAAGGACTGGTTTCAGAGAGAACTGCACTTCAACCACATGCAAGAGAAAGGACTGTGTTCTCATGGGAGTCTGAGGAACCCAAGAAAGGGAGTTTATGGGCATTTTCTCCACACTCATCAGGGAGGGGCAAAAATTACTTGACCCTTGCTTCAAGCAAATGACAGAAGTTTAGATAGCTTCTCTGTATCCCATTAAATATATAAATTAGTATCTGTTATGAAAGCTATGGAAGTTATGATAAGAATCTGGGGCTGTAGCAAACCTGAAAAGGCATAATAAAAGGGTTAACTCAGAATATGAACTATACCTTCAACATGATGGTGGGTCCACAAAAGAAAATGCTGCCACCACAACACTTGTAAACTTAGGCTCTTGCAAAGCAGAAGGCTCTCACTATGTGCCTGGAACCCCTGAAAAACTGAGTACAAGTGTGAGGGGAAAAGTATGCACAAAGTGGAATGCTGCCAGGTGCAGTAAGTCACACCTGTAATTCTAGCTATGCAGGAGACTGGAGCAGGAGGATTGCAAATTCGAGGCCAGCCTGGGCAACAAAGCAAGACTGCATCTTAAAAAACAGAAAGCAGGGCTACACACACTGACCAGCTGAGAATAAACAGATGGTTGAAGGCTAAATCCAACAGATACCAAGTGTTTTTAAGAAGGCCTTTCAGTGTACAAAATAAGCTCCCTAAGAAAACCCACAAGCACAAATGCCCAGACATGAAAGAGCAAGGACAATCTCATCCTGATGATAATACAATATAAAAAATTCTTGAAACAACTAGGAGGTATAAGGCTCAGATTGTTGAAGACAGTCATATATGTGGTGGGGTGTGTATGTTTCTGAGAACTCAGGCAAGGATGGGATGAAGACATAATGGGTTTACTCACATTGTATCTCCTATTGGCTTCCTAGATTTCTCTCAGTTTAGCCAAGCTTTTACTCTGCTTTCTCTTCCTCCCTTTTTCTCTACATTTTCCATTTCTTCCATAATCTCTTTCATTATTCTGATTGATATGTACAAAGAATGCACTGATTCTCTGAAAGAACCAGTCATACAAGGAGATTTTTCTTGGAATAAATAGCACATAGAATTGTAATAGAATACCTTTTCACACAAGTGTCTTCCATATATTTGCTTTCTGAAACTAGATCTGTCCCTGAATGACTATGGAGTATAACCAAGTTCTCATTCCTCCTTGTTCACATTCAACATGTCCTATTTTAGCATAAAGGTATCCATATATTTTTCCAAAACAACATTGTGACCTCATCATCCTCAAGGATTAATGAACTAAGCATCTCATTTTAAAATTTTGTCAAATCAGCAGAAGTCCTGAATGTCTACTCCATGCAAAGATTCAGACTAAGGAGCAACATGGAAATGGGATACCTGAGGTGCCACCAACAACTAACTTGCAAACTTGGGATCCTATTTCATAGACAGGCCCAGAAACTCAACATGTCACACTAAAAGGGGCTAAAAGAGTAAATATGATGGAAATTGGTATTTGTTGATTTGAAGGGCTACACAAACTGGCCATCAAGAACTGACAAATGCTGGGGTGAAATCAACAAAACAAATTACCAAGTTTTATAGAGGATGGATATGAAAATACAATAAAGGCTCTCAAATAATGTTAACTAGTCAGTTAAGAACATTTTAGATTGAAGATAATCGAAAACAAAATTCCCTCCACAAGTAAACAGAAGACTTCAATCCCTAAGACAGCAAAAGATCAATATATGGCTAGGTCCAAATGCTCCCTGATAACTCAGAGAATAATGATGTGATGGGACACTGCTTTCTCTCTACTTCTGAAATGTGTAAAGTAGATAACTAAGTGTACTATCAGTGTTTACAATTAAGTGTATAATATGTGGCCATGGCAAAATTCAGACAAATCTCTGAAAGTCCGTTTTGCACTAGAAGTTGAAAGTAACATGCCTTGGAATTTAAATGTTATAGCAAAACCAGGTATGGTTGTGCATACCTGTAATCCCAGCACTTGCAAGGCTGAGATAGCAAGATCCTGAGTTCAAGTCCAACCTGAGCTACACAAGACCCTGTCTATAAATAAATACATAAATACATAAATAAATGGTATAGCAGAGTCTTCAAGACCAAAATAATAATGTCTGGGATTCCATATTCTAAAGCAAGGTACTATACTATCATATTGTATATGATTTGGGTCTGCTGGATTAGCCCATCACTCACCACTCTCAACTAAAAATAGAATCGGTATATGATCCAGCAATTCTACTCCTATGGATATATCTAAATCAGGTTACAATAAAGACACCTGCACACCCATGTTTATTGCAACATTATTCACAATAGCTAAGCTATGAAAACAGCCAAGATGACCCACTACTGATGATTGGATTAAGAAAATGTGGTGGTCGGGCACCGATGGCTCATGCCTATAATCCTAGCTACCTAGGAGGCAGAGTTCAGGAGGATCACAGTTTGAAACCAGGCCAAGCAAAGAGCTTGCAAGACCCTATCTCAAAAAACCCTAACACAAAAAATTGGGCTGGTAGAATGGCTCAAGGTGAAGGCCTTGAGTTCAAACCCCAGTACTGCAGAAAGAAAAAAAGAAAGAAAGAGCCAGGGAGGGAGAGAGGGAGAAAGGAAGGAAAGAAGGAAGGAAGGAAGGAAGGAAGGAAGGAAGGAAGGAAGGAAGGAAGGAAGGAAGGAAGGAAGGAAGGAAGGAAGGAAGGAAGGAAAGAAAATGTGGTATTTATATACGATGGAATTTTATTCAGCCACAAAAAAGAATGAAATTTTATGTTTGCAGGTAAAGGGATGGAACAGGAGAACATCATCTTAAGTGACGTTAGCCAGGCTCAGAAGGCCAAAAGGTACATGTTTTCGCTCAAATGTGGAATATAGACCTAATACACCCAACAATATTATCAAAAATAGGTCATGCTCAGGGGAGGTCACATGTGAGAACGGGAGGGTAAAAAGGAAGTTAAGAAGGTGAATATGGTTGATGTACTCCCTATACAAGAATGAATGTAGAGTTTTTAAACCTGTTGAAACCACCATAAGAAGGGGACTAAGGTAGAAAGAAGAAAAATAGAGGAGATGAACCAATTTGGGCTATAATACATACATACATGGAAATGTATGTATACATGGAAATGTCACAAGGAAACTACCGCTGTAGCTATCTTAAACAAACAAAATGCCATTTTTCTTTTTTTCCATTTACAAATACTGGAGAACATAAGGGCAGAACAGGTCCTACCTGGGGGGTGTATCAGTGGGAGTGGGGAGGAGGTGGGGAAAGGAAGTGGGAGAGTGAATATAGTACAAATATTATGTACACATCTATGTAAATGGAAAAATGAGACCTGTTGAAACATTCCAGGAATGGGGGCAGAGACAATAAAGGAACATGGTGGAAGGGGTGAATTCAAGTATGATATATTTGATATGTTTTAAGAATTTTCGTAAATGCCAAAACGTACCCTCACCCAGCACAACAATAAAAAACAGAAGGTGAATAAGAACAAAAAAACATGAGAACAGTGACAGTGGTACAAGAAAGAAAGAAAAAGAAAAGACAAATAGAAATGGCAAAAATAAGGAAAATGTCTCTGTACACAGCAGGGAGACAACACCACTTCCACCATCAAATTAAATCTGTCCTCCTCCACTTGCTGTAGAAGAAGAGGATGATTATTGAGGGAAGATACAATAAAGGAAGCTCAGAGGCACAGAATGGATGAAACGAGCAACCATGTAAAAGTTCTCCATGTAGACATGCAGACTCTAACAAAGGGAATGTGGTAAACTACCAAAAGCAATCTACATGTTCACCAAAATTCCCATCAAAATCCCAATGACATTCATCACAGAGATTGAAAAATCTACCCTAAACTTCATTTGGAAACACAAAAGACTGCAAATAGCCAAAGCAGTACTCAGTAAAAAGAGCAATGCTGGAGGTATCGCAATACACGACTTCAAACTATATTACAAAGCAATAGCAACAAAAACAGCATGGTACTGGCACAAAAACAGATATGAAAACCAGTGGAACAGAATAGAGGACCTGGATGTAAATACACACAGCTACATCCACCTTATTTTTGACACAAAGATACAAAAAACATACAATGGAGAAAAGACAGCCTCTTTAACAAATGTTGCTGGGAAAAGTGGTTATCTGCCTGCAGAAAACTGAAACTAGATCCATGCCTATCACTCTGTACTAGTACCAACTCAGAGTGGATTAAGGACCTTAATATAAGACCTGAAACCTTGTAGTTAGTACAGGAAAGAGCAGGGAATACTCTGGAAGCAATAGGCATAGTCAAGGACTTCTTCAGTAGATCTCCATCAGCCCAGAAACTAAGAGAAAGGATGGACAAATGAGACTACATGAAATTAAACAGCTTCTACATAACACAAGAAATGGTCTCTAAACTGAAGAGACCACCCACAGAGTGGGAGAAAATATTTGCCAGCTATACATCAGACAAGGGACTGATAACCAGAATATACAGGGAGCTCAAAAAACTAACCTCCCAAAAATCAATGAACCAATAAAGAAATGGGCAATTGAACTAAACAGAACTTTTTCAAAGGAAGAAGTCCAAATGGCAAAAACACACATGGAAAAATGCTTACCACCCCTGGCCATAAAAGAAATGTAAACCAAAACCACACTAAGATTACCCACCCCTGTTAGAATAGCTACCATCAAGAACACAAACAGCAACAAATGTTGGCGAGCATGCGGGGGGAAAAGGAACCCTCATACACTGCTGGTGGGAATGTAAGCTAGTGCAACCACTCTGGAAAACAATATGGAGGCTTCATAAAAAACTAAACATATGGGGGTGGGGGCGGGGGGGAGAAATGACCCAAACAATGTATGCACATGTGAATAAATGAATAATAATAAATAAATAAATAAATAAATAAATAAATTTGAGCCAAGCACAGTGGTACACACCTATAGTCTCAGCTACTTGGTGGGAAGATGGCTTCAGTCCAAGAATTGAAGATCAGTCTGGGCAATACAGTGAGACACCATCTCAAAAATAAATTAAACAAACAAAAATTTAGCCTGAACTTGTGTAGTAACAGCCATGAGATAACAAGTATTTGATGTGCTAGTTATAATTTTTCTACTATGAATAAAAAACAAATGCAAAAGTAAAAAAAAAAAACTAAACATAGATCTGCCATATGATCCAGCAATTCCAGTACTAACCCCCCAAAAGAATGTGACTCAGGTTACTCCAAAGGCACCTGCACACCCATGTTTATTGCAGCACTATTCACAATAGCCAAGTTATGGAAACAGCCAAGATGCCCCACTACTGATGAATGGATTAAGAAAATGTGGTATTTGTACACAAAGGAATTTTACTCAGCCGTGAAGAAGAATGAAATCTTATCATTCGCAAGTAAATGGAAAGAACTGGAGAACATCATCTTAAGCTAAGTTAGCCAGGCTCAGAAGGCCAAAAATCACATGTTCTCCCTCATGTGCGGATGATAGACCCAAAACAAATGCAGTAATATTATTGGACATGGGTCACACGCCAAGGGGAGAATGCCCACAGGAGGAATAGGGAAAAAGGGAAGGAAACCTAAAACTTGAATGTGGTTGATGTGCTCACTGTAGAGAACCGAATAAAGTAATCTTAAACTGACAGAGGCCACTAAGGGAAGGGGACCAGGAAGTAGTAAAGAGGTCTGGTAGAACACTAAGATTCCACCTCACCCCTGTTAGAATAGCTACCATTAAAAACACCACTAACAACAGGTGTTGGTGAGGATGTGGGGAAAAAGGAACTCTCGTACACTGCTGGTGGGAATGCAAGCTGGTGCAACCACTCTGGAAAAAAATTTGGAGGCTTCTTAAAAATCTAACCATAGATCTGCCATATGATCCAGCAATCCCACTCCTAGGGATATACCCAAAGGAATACAACTCAGGTTACTCCAGAGGCACCTGCACACCCATGTTTATTGCAGCACTATTCACAATAGCCAAGTTATGGAAACAGCCAAGATGCCCCACTACTGACGAATGGATTAAGAAAATGTGGTATTTATACACAATGGAATTTTATGCAGCCATGAAGAAGAATGAAATGTTATCATTTGCAAGTAAATGGATGGAACTGGAGAACATCATTCTGAGCGAGGTCAGCCAGGCTCAGAAGACCAAAAATCGTATGTTCTCCCTCATATGCAGACTTTAGATCTAGGGCAAATGTAACAATGTGGTTGGACTTGGGTCACATGATAAGGGGAGAACACACACGGTAAGTATGGAGATAAGTAAGAAACCCAAAAACCATGATAGTATTTGAGGTCCTCACTGCAGAGGAACTAATATAGAAACTTTAAAGCAACAGAGGACAATATGAGAAGGGAAACAGGAACTAGAGAAAAAGTCAGTTAGAGATGAATCAACTTAGAATGTAATGCATTTATACATGGAAGCAATGCTAGGAATCTCCTTGTATAACTATCCTTATCTCAACTAGCAAAAATGTTTTGTTTTCTTATTATTGTTTATACTCTCTCTTCAACAAAATTAAAGATAAGGGCAGAACAGATTCTTCCTTAAAAGGGGGGGGGTAGGGGAGAGAAATGACTCAAACAATGTATGCGCATTTGAACAAAACAGAAAAAAAAAGAGATCTGGTAGACATGAACCAATGTGGGTTGCAATACACATGTGCATGGAGGTAATGCTAGGAATCTCTCTGTATAGCCATTTTTATCTCAAACTAGCAAAAACACTGTGTTTTTCTTATTATCTCTTAGGTCTTCTCCTCAACAAAATCAGAGAATGGGGGTGGGGGAGGGGGAGGTGGCCAATATAATATAATGTATACACATGCAAGTAAACGTAAAAACGATAAAATAAAATAAAAAAACAAAAAAGAGACAAAAAAAAACCTTGTCCTGTTTCAACCATCAGTGTCTCACTTATATTTTCCCAAAAAGCACCATTATACTATCAGGCTTCGGAAAAAGAGAGTTAAAAACTAAGGAGTAGGTTAGGCATGGTGGTTCATGCCTGTAATCCCAGCACCCAGGAGGCTGAGTCAGGAGGATCACAAGTTCAAGGCAGCCTGGACTACACAAAGTGACACTGTTCCAAACCACCCCCCCACCAAAAAAAAATCTAAGGAGTAAATATGTCAAAAGCAGTTGATACCCTGACCTCTCAATCCATGCAGACGTTCAAAGTGGAAACACCATGGACATTGGGCCTCCAGATGTTCCACCACCACCTTCCAGGTATATTTGGGCTCACACTTTCTATTTTGGTGTCTACATTTCCAATATGTTGCAATACACATGGAGAGAGACTACATATTCAGGGATCAAGTTTTTGTTAATTTGAAGGACTACATATAGTAAACACTGGTTTTAAACCAAACCAATACCTTAAGTTGAAGTAATGCAAACATTACAAACCCTCCAGGTTTTTTGAGGGGGCCATTAATGATGGAAAAGAGGTTTCCAGGGAATAAATTTCTCTGCTTAAAAAAAACTAGAACATAAATTTCAGTGGAGATGATACAACATAGCAATTCTCGGAGAACAAAAAGGAGGCCTTTCCCTAGAAAGAAAAATGGTCAGTCACATGTATGGTAGAGATTCTGGCAACTTTTAGAACAATATAAAGAGAAACAAGCTTCCCCCATCTTTGAATAAGTAAAGTGAATACATTTGTGCACCTGAACAATATACAGAATGGATGTGAGGTTGGTCAGAAACATTCCTGAAAGTCTTCCTTGAACAGGATACTAAAAGCAACATCTTAGAGTATATGAGTTTGGCCAGAGGCTACAAAAACTAAAATAATATATACCATGCATCCAAACTCTAAAATGTGGTTCTTCACTATCTTTATAAAACCTTGGCCAAAAATGGTTAAGCAGATATCAACACATCAGCCCACCACTGGATAAGACTGAGATGGAAAAAGTAGAGAAATTGGTGGGGAACTCTCAGTGCAATAGGCATTTCTACTCCATTCTTACTCTGAGCATCTTCTACTCCTCCACCACCTCATAAGTAAGCATTTATTTAAATGGGAGGTACAGGCTGGGAATATACCACATTTGGACATCCAAACTGACACATTTGTACATGGAAGCAATACTAGGAATCTCTCTGTATAGCTATCTTTAACTCAACTAGCAAAACTGCTATGTCTTCCTTATTATGCTTATGTCTTCTCTTCAACAAAATTAGAGATAAGGGCAGAACAGCTTCTGCCTGGAAGTGAAGGGGGAGAAATGGCCCAAACAATGTATGCACATGTGAATAAATGAATTTAAAAAGCTAAATTACTATTTTATGTTGATCTATATATTTCTGTATATTTTTCATGAGAGCTCTTGCATCCTATTTGGTGTACTAAGCAAATAACCTGCATTTTAAACAAAAAAAATTGACTTTCTTAGCCTATGTTCAACTGGGACCTATGTGCGGTTTGTTCCCTTATCTTATTTAGTCTCTTTTAATGATGTTGAGAGTTGATATGAACAACAAATGCTCCAGAAAAAGTCTCATGAAGTCTCCCACTACAGGGTACCTTTATTTCTGAAGGTGATACCATTGTCTGACTGATTGTAGTCACTGAATACAAATATAAGACAGAGATTAGCCTGAGTGGAAAAGATGTCTATGTAGCTCATTGGAAGCTTTCTAGAGCATGCGCTTGGTGAAAGTGGCTTCCTTTCAAGTAATCTTATGTAACAAGCTTAGCAGGATACCCATGTGAAGTACAAAGTGCACCCAATAGTGAATAAGCTCGTCATATGCTGTAACAAGTTTCATTTTCTAGAGGGCTAAAGCCATCACTTTTCTAGAATATATTCATAGATATTTTTTCTGAGCTCAACCTACATGGTTTCCAAGAACTGTACTTGTATATCTGGCTGCTGGTTTGTTGTTATTGTTGTTGTTAGGGGAGGAAGTAAATCCAAACTCTTGTTCAGACATTGCAGTACCTGTCTAATAAAACAACGTGTTTCCCGTATATCTTGCAATCAGAATAGTCATTCAGATAGTGGTACCAGCCTGACTGAGGCTTCTATCTTTTTTATCTTTCACCTATGTCATGGGGAAAACCAAGGATGTTTTCCCCCATTTGATGGCATTGCAGCGCTGAACTCAGGGCCCCAGGCTTGCTAAGCAAGAGTTCTACCACTTGAGCCACACATCCAGCCCTTTTTGCTTTTAGGTATTTTTCAAATAAGGTCTTATGTTTTTGCCAGGGCTGGTCTCAGATCTCAATCATCCTACCTCTGCCTCCCACACAGCTACTATTACAGGCACACATCACCATGCTTAGCTTCTTCTTTGAGATATGGTCTCACTAACTCTTTGCCTAGACTGGTACTGTGATCCTCCTGTCCCTACCTCCCAAGTAGCTGGGATAATGGTATGAACCACCATGCTCAACCTTCAAGGATGCTTTTGATAGTCATGGGAAGTATATGAAACAGAGATTGTATTATAAGCCTTTGATGGCAGACAGGGTTTGATGTCATGGATTCAGGCATCTGGAGAAATCATCAGCATGTGCATCACCATTAACGAGCCCTCCAGGGTGAGTAATGAATTCCTTAAGAGTGATGATAGTGCAGGTTCAAGAAAGATTACTTAACCCTTGAACTTGCTACATAGCACAGGAAGGCCTGAACTAACCTTGGTATTTTTCACAGACAATTTAGGACTATTATAGGGTGACATAGTCTCTTCAAGGATATATGCCTGATTTGTTCCTCCCAACCCCCTCACAACTCATTATCCTACAATGGCTTACCAATTCCTCATGTCTGGGTATCAGCCATGGCTATTCTAATCATGGCATTTTTCCATTGGAAATCTCTTATAATTAAGATACAGAAATTTCACAATGAAACTCCCTGTATAAACCATCATAAATGAATTTTTTAAATGCCTGTTTTTAAACATGAAGGACAGGAGGGTAAAACAAGCCCTGTCCAGATCTCGGTAGCAGTGAGGACATAAGGAAAGGGTGAAGGAGGACAAATATGGTGGAAGCACTATGTACCCATGTATGAAAATGGAACAATGGGAACTGTTGAGACTATTCTAGAAAGGGGGAGAGCGATAAAGGAGAAAGCAGTGGAATCTAGCTAACATATATTGTAAGCACTTTTGTAAATGCCACAATACACCCCCTGTATGACAATATGCTAATAAATAAATAAAAATACAAGAATTACACGTTTAACACAATTCTACAACAGTACATTTAGCAATTACATCAACTTGCAGTTATATATTGGTTTATAAGCCCCCAAAATAAATCACGTCATTACATAATCCAATCTAAGGCCTATTTCCACACCAAAGAACTTTTACCATGTCCATGGGGCTTTAAGAAAGCCCAATGACCTCTATTGCAAAAGTCCATAAGCTGAAAGATTCAACTTTAAATGTTATCTAGATCCCAACATCCCTTAGTCAGTGCATAAAGCCTCTTGTTCCAATTAGAAAAGGAGGGTTCTCAACTTTTCACTCACCTATTTGTTCTGGAGAAGAAATGTCCATGTAGGGTTGTGGTATACTGTGTTAGATAAACCACAGTCTCAATAGCATAGAGCTCAGCAAAGTGGTCTAGGTCCTCTTGGTCCTCTTCCTGTCATCAGCAACGTGGCTGCCAAAATGACTTAGAACAAACAGTCATTGGAAAGGCAACCAAGTAATCTTCACTCCTTCCCTCTAGCCCAACTAGCAGAACTTTCCTTATCTGACAGCCAAGGAGTCAAGCCTCTGTAGTCTCACTGTACCTCTCCCAAAGCTATCATTCATGTCCCTTCATTCTTGCTCATTATAGAGTACACCTCTGTACATCTCTGTGTAACTGACCACCCTTGATCAAAAGGGAATATTTTAGGCCAGATACAGTGGCTCACATCTGTAATCCCAACTACTCAGGAGGCAGAGATTGGGAGGTTCATAGTTTGAGGCCAGACCAGGCACACTCCAAAAGACCACCCTGATGTTCAGCTTCTGGAGGAAGCATCATGGATAATACAAGGATTTCTCTCTGATATCAACTTGAAGAAAGGTGAATTCAAGGACTAGTATTGCATCAGTAAGTTGGAGTAAGTTGGACAAGAAGCAGAAGGACCTAGAATTGAAGCAAGTAAAGTGCTGTTGTGCTGCAGGGAGCTGAAGAATAAAAACAGACACAAACTTTACATGTTCCTCTTTCAAGACATCTTGGTTTTGAGTCAGCCTGTTACACAAAATGAGCATCACTCTTACAGACCTTATAGGCAACCAATCCCAGCCCAGGAGCTGTTGCTCAAAGGTTTGCAGAAAGGGAATGTGCACATGGTATGATCCATTCAAGGAGTTGTCAGCAACTCAGATCAAGCTAAAAATATATTTAGAGTCTACTTCCAAGACCCCTCTCCAGGCCAGTCTCATACTCTACAAATGACATGTTCCATAAGCAGCAGTGGTTCAGTTGTCCCTTTCCAACAGGCTATCAGTTCTCCAGAGCTTCAGGGTTTGCCAGAGCTCCACGAAGAATGTGGAGAAAACAACTCCACTGCCAGGAACCTCAGAGCCCAGAGAGAGCATCCATGTTTTCCAGTGTGGTATAGATAGAAGGTGACGAAAATAGATCAGAATGTGGCTCCAATGTACAGGCAGCAGAAGACACCAAGAATACAAAGGTACACCCAACACAGTCTGGGTGTATTCTCTGAGGAGCAAGGGATGAAGTCCAGTTATGTTGCAAATGAAAAGAAACTGAGGTAAAGGAAACTCTGCGTATTAACCTGTGGACTTTATAAATGTTGTACAGTTTTTTCTTATAATGGGAGCATCCTAGGGTTACTTCCTACTAACTGTAACTTTTTCATGTTATAGGATTGGTCTCTTTTCCCTTTTTTCTTTTTTCCTTTTTTAATTTTTTTAATGGCAGGTAAAGCTATACAGGTTACTATGTTAGATAATGGGATCTTTTAATCTAACTTTTTATTTTATTTTATTTTATTTTATTTGTAAATTCTCCTGTGTTAATAATACAAAGGGATTTCATTGTGGTAATTCCATATATGCATACAGTGTACTTTGAACAAGTTGGTTCCCTCCATTATATTTCCATTCCTTTTCTCCCTCCCTCCTCCCACCTTTTTCAGATAGTGTTTGGTGGATTTCATTATGCTGTATTCATATGTATATATGAAGCATACTTTTATCCCTTCACCTCTCAGTATCTTTTCCTTTCTCCTCCCTCCTCTTTCTAATCCCCTCTAGACAGTCTCCCATTTACATTCATGTCCCATCATAATCATTATTATTATTATTATCATTCTTTTAGGTCTAGGTTCTACAAATGAGCAGTAATGTGACATTTGGCCTTTAAGTTGCAGGGTTTTTTAAAGATATTTTTCTTGAATTATTTAGAACATGCAAGCCTGGTGTTTTTAAATTAATTGAAATATTTATGAAATGAGTTTTCTCCTAATTCTGGATTCATCATGGGTTTTTATCAAAAGTTAGAACTTTGCAAATACTGGAATTCCACCAGTGTTCTTGATTAAACCTTGCATGTAACTAAAATCAACACGGAATGCAAATTTGAAATAGTTCAAAATTCACATCGAAGCATAACTTCTTTAGAAAATAAACCATAAAACTTAGTAAGTTTTCCATTTTATTAATTGCAATGCTTTACATAAGTTTGTTTTTTCACTACACAGTCCTCGTTTTTCACTTATTTATTCTGCCAATTATTTTTTATTGTAAAGTAGTTTTCAGTATTTGCTTTTATTTTTTTACTCTGATGTCTTTTCAAACTGGCATTTTTTTAAATATTTTTCTCACTAATTAAAAATGTATATGAGTTTATATATCTGTATATACATATATTTACTTATCTAAATCATATTAACTTAACCAAGTGAAACCAAACCATACTGTTTTTAAGCCAATTAAGAAAATTGCAACTTTTGCAGGGTGAGAAATGAACCAAGCCTTGTATGCACATATGAATAATAAAAGAAAAATGAAAAAAAAAAAAGAAAATTGCAACTTTTGCAGGGTGGCAAAGACACACGAAATACATTCTAGACTAGTAAAAGAAAACTACTTCAAAGTATTGTGTTGAAAGTTGTATTGTCTGAAAATCAAGAGGGAAGGCAAATGAGTGGTAGGAAGAAAAAGAAAAAAAAGGGAAAAAGAGAGCAGTTTTATACTAAAGTAAAAACACCTGGTTGTAACAATGCAAAGAGCTAGAAAAAGTTCAACTTGAGGGTGTGTCTTAAGTTGTAGAAGGCTGGAGAGGATGTGAACGTTATTTGCTTTGGTTTATAATATCTGCAAACAATGAGTTTGAAAAGAAACAATGAAATGTGCTGAAATTTTTAACACATTGAATCAATTTGGTTGGATTTTTTTCATAGGATGGAGAAAAGACTGGTGAACCTTCACTGCAGAATGTTTCTTGTAAGATTATAGTACAGTCTTTATAAGGGAGAGGGAAGATTAAAGTCTTATGTCATCACAGGTTCATAATGGTAATTTATTCAACATTAACTATTATGTGAAATGTATGTGCTGGTGGAAATGAAAATTGGAAAAAAGTATAAATAAATCAAATGATTTCTCTGTATAAATGAATACAACTTTTAAAAGCATACACACGATCACCCTAAAAATACCCAATTCTGCATTAAGTGGCATTAATAATCTATAAGGCATTGTTTTATATACTTATAAACATTAACACCTAAGTATATTTTTGGAGAGACTGGGTGTTTCAACTCAGGGCCTCAAGCTTGCTTAGCAGGTGCTCTACTGCTTGAGCCATGACCCCAGTCCTAATAACTAAGTATTAAGAAGAGAAAACAAATCCTAAGAGGGTCCCTATGTCAATTAGGTTTCTGTTACTGTAACACATCACTGAGAAAATCAATTCATAAAGAGAAAGGGATGTAGTTCAGTGGTAGAATTATATGCTTAGCATATACAAGGCCCTGGTTTAGATCCCCAGCAGAAGAGATTTATTTTGGCTCACAGTTTTGGAGGTTTCAGTCCATGACCAATCGACCCTTTACTTTGGGCCTGTAACAAAGCAGCACACATGGTACAATCATGTAGCATTGCAAAACTTCTCACCTCAAGGTAATCCAGGAAGCAGAGAGAGAAGGAACCAAGTTCCCACAGTCCCCTTCAAGGGAAAACACCAATGATCCTAAGACCTTCCACTAGGCCCTACCTCTTTGTATTCCCACCATTTCCCAATAGCATCAAGTTGGAGACCAAGCCTTACCTTTGGAGACATTCCAGATCCAAACTATAGCAGCTCTATTTCTCTACTTGAGTAACGACTCATTTTATGGGGTTAATTCCAAAGTTAATTGCTCAGGTATTAGACTATCTCTCTAAGGCATGTGTTACACTGTCCTTGGACCTTGCATCTCCCATGGTACTGGGACACTTCTGGTAAGGTTTCAATTTTCTCTATGTTGTGGTGTATCCTTGGTGGGAAATAGTGGAACAGTTTAGGCTTCATTGGGTTACCACATCAATGAGTAATGTAATCCACTGATAAAGGCAAATAGATTATTATAATTACATGGATTGGGTGGAATTTGAAGAAGCATTAACATATTCAACCTACACACAAGGCCCTTCAGTATGCATGATGGACTCCTACATCTTGACCCTATATGAAAGTTCAGGGGCAAAGAGTGATGCTTTTGCATTGAGTTTGTGGTAACCCACATGAGGTATAGAGAATCTTTGGCTTTTTTCATTTGACCACCTAGGGCTACTATAGGGTGGTATAGGTCCTTTAAGTGCCTTTGCATCCATTAATTCTTTGATCCATGTAGGAAGTTCATTTGGCCCCAATCCAATATCCTACTATTGACAACTCATGGATGAGAGGGAAAGACTGATTGACTCCCAGTTGTCCACTCATCCCAGTACTGCTGTGCTAATCGTGGCATTTCCCCATTGGTAACCCTTTAAATCAAGAGATTTACATATACTGAAAATTACTCCTCCCATAATACACTCATCAATATCAGTTACACCAGTGTACATGAGTATTGGTCAGGTATGTGTACTGTGGGCTGCCTAGAGAGCGAAGTGCACATCCACCTCCCAAAAAGGTTTTATTGTCTCCATATGAACATGTGGACCCTGATAAAGGAAGTAAACATTTTTCCATTCTAAAGGTGAGGGGATAAGGATTATTTTACCTTTGCTTCAAGAAAATGACAAAAAGTTTCAAAAAGCTTTTCTTAGGTCCCACTAGTTTTCAAAACAGATTGATATTTGGCTCACTAAATAGCCTATGACTAAAGCAGCCCGTGTAAGAAGGTAAAATAAGAGGACTGGCTTAGGAGCATACTGTACTTCCATCACATGAAAAAAAAAGAACTATATGTTCCAAAGTCCACATACCTGAAGCCAGGTGCGATGATTCACATCTGTAATCTCAGCACTTGGGAAGCTGAGGCAGGAGGATCTTGAGTTCAAGGCCATCCTGGTCTTATGATGAGATCTCATCTCCAACAAATAAATAAAGAGGTTTTAATAGCAAATGTAGATAATTATATTAAGCTTCATTCCAATGAAGAGACTCAGTTTGACAAATACAGCTGGTTGTTCATATGGACTCCCCCATTTTCTTTTTCAGTTTCTTAACCACCATCTGAGTATCAAAAAGGATCATCGTACACTAGCTGATTTCATTTGTCCTTAATATTTACTATCAGATTCATGGCTTAGTTCCTAAAAGGTTTTAATGATTTTATAAATCCATGTACATGTAGAAAGGAATGGCTTGTTAAATAAAATATTATTTTTGTGAAATCTAAATGTGTATTTTCACAGACTATTTATAAAATTAGTGATGAGTTACAAGTCATTTACTTTTAAGTGAAGATCTACTAATAAATCATTGGCCTATGCTATGTTCATGTGAGACAAGAAAAATAAGAAGAGTGCTTGAAAGAAAATATGGAGTAAAATGAAAGGATAGACACAAAATCCTAGAGGCTAGGGTGAGTCCAGTAGCCAGTCAGATGAAGGGCACTTTTACTTTTTCTTTTTCTTTTCTTTTTTCAGTACTGGAGACTGAACTCTGCCATTGGAGCCATGCCCCTAGTCCTTTTGCTTTTAGTTTTGTTTTCAGATAGGGTCTCTCTCACTTTTTTGTCCAGGTTGGCCTAGAACCATGATCCTCCTGTTTATGCTTCCTGAGTAGCTTGGATTACAGGTGTGTATGCCAACATGCCTGTCCTAAGGGCACATTTCTGAAAGCCTATATAAATGGAAGGTCCAACATGCACTTTCAGGTAAAATATTTGACAGTTAACTGGTAACCTGGCCAGTGTGACCTATCTCTAATAAAAAAATGCACCATAAATTAACTGGACACATATTTGAAGCCAAAACTTGTTATCTCTTGCACAGAGACATGCAAAATCAAAAATATCTCCCAACTTGTTGTTCCAGCTAAAAATAAACACCCACATTTAAAATTAGTCACTTTAACACTTAAAAGACACACTGAAAAAAGGAGAATAAGCCAATGCTGTCATTTCCCTGTGATCTTTGTGGCATACATCAGAGTTACCATATGACCTTGCAATTCCAGTACTAGGTATACCCAAGATAACTGGATGTATGTTCACATAAAAACTTATCCTCAAATGCTCATAGAAGCATTAATAATTATAGTCCAAGGAAATAAAAAAATAAAAAAGAAAGAAAGAAAGAATAAATAATTACACCCCAAAGAGGAAACCAAATTATCCATTAGATAATAAATGGATAAAGAAGATATTTATATAATAGAATATTATTCACCCATAAAAAAGAATGATGGTATTGAGATCAGCCAAGCTCAGAAAGACAAATTTCACATGTTTTAGCTCGTATGAAGAATCTAGACCTTAAAAATGATAATATTGTAAAAGGGGGATTGTTGGAGGGGAAACCAGTTAGTGGGGATAGGAGGGAAGGAGAGGGTGTCAGGGGTTGATTATAGAAATATATTATATACATATGTATAAAATAGCATAATGAAGCCCACCAAAAACTGTTTAAAAGGAAGGAGGAAGAGAGGGGGATTAAGAAAGAATAATATAGATGGGGTGAATCTGATCAAAGTATACTATGCACAAGTTGTAAACATCACAATTAAACACCTTTGTACAATTAATTATGCTAATAAAAATTGAATTTTAAAAAATAATGGATTAACATTGCTGCAATGTGGATTAAGCTGCAATATGGATGAACTTTAAAAATAATTATGCTATATGAGAGAAGCCATCTACAAATGATGACATGTTGCATGCTTCCATTTATAGGAAATGTCTACAATAGACAAAATCATAGAGTCAGAAAATATATTAATTGTTATGAGATAATGAGAGAAGGGGGAGCTGAGAGTGACTGCTAAGAGGAATGGGGTATCATTTCTGCAATGATGAGAATGTTCTAAAATGTTACATGTTATAGTGGTAATTGTGGCACGATACTGTGATTACACTAAAAACCACTGAATTGTACACTTTAAAGTGATGAATTTTATGTATGGGAATTGTAACTTGAAAGAACTGCAAAATAAAACAATAATGAGCATTTTAATAATAAACCCACAGTTTGTGTGGAACAGCTAAGATGGAAGAGGGTATCTTACGAAGTTAAGAGTTAAGATATCAACAACCAGGGCTGCAGGCACATGAATTGACTAGAGCTGGAAAATCTGCTTCCAAAGTGGTACTGTCACAAGGCTGACAGGGTACTACAAGTAAGTTTTGGGAAACCTCAGATTCTTCCCACAGGAGCCTCTCTGGAAGCTGCTGGAGTGTCCTCATGACTTGGTTAATGATGTTCTCCAGAATGAATAATCCCAGTGAAAGACAGAGAAACACTCTCCTCTTTTTATGACCTAGCCTCAGAAGTCACAAAATATTATTAATACCATATATATTCACTAGAGGTAAGTCTGTAAATCCAGCCCACATTCAAGGTAAAGCATAACATTTGTCCTATCATATCAATTTGATCACACGGGAAAGGTACTACTATCCCTCATCTACAGATGAGGAAACTGAGTCTCAGGGAAATCAAACACACTTTCCAAGGCCATAAGGCAAATAGTGAAAGAGCTTGTTTGTTCATTTACTTGCTTTCTTTGTTTGCTGCAATGCTAGGGATTGAACCCAGGGCCTTGCACATGCTAGGCAAGTGCTCTATCACTGAGTCATACTCCCAGCCCTGGAGCTCATTTTTAATTTAATTTTTATTAGCATAAATTAATTGTACAAAGGAATTTCATTGTGTTATTTACAACATGCATACAATGTGCTTTGATCCAATTCACCCCATCTATATTACTTTTCTTAATCCTCCTCTCCCCTCCCCTAAGCTCATTTTTTAACCTACAAACAGCTGACCCAATACCCATGCTCTTAGTGTCCACTGGTGATGTTCCTTAACCACACATGTCCATATGTGAAGACAAAGATGCATGTGACCTAAAAGACCAGTTACGTCATCCATGTGACTGAAGTGCAAGCATGAAAAAAAACCTTTAAGCCTCCTAGGTGTTTCTGAGGTGCATCCTGGATTTAGAATTGACCCTCTCAGCCGGTGGCTTTGTATTAATATGGTCAGTTGACTCCAGCTTGATCTTATATGCCTTGAAGACAGAGACCCCCACCTCAAGCTTCCACAAGGAAGCTACTCAGACAACACAATGCTTGCCTGAAGGAAGCAGCACTCTGGAAGGATCAGTGAGAAAAGGATTATGAGCAGCCACTATCCGGAATGACTATTACCAAGAAGTTCCAAGGTGACTGAAGGATGTATAGGAGGTACCTGAGAGATGGCTAACCTAGTCACTTTCTCCAGTGTGCAGGAGGTTCACTGGGACGCACCTGAGGCCAGTGCTGCAGACAGGGGCATCTCAATCCAGCCCAGTGCAAAACAAAAGTGTTAGGAAATAATGCTCTGTACAAGCTTTCTCTCTCAGTGTCAACTGGGCCTTCTGGGGGAGTGGTTCAAGGCCCCCTACACAACTAAATCTCTATCATATCTACATAATTTCAAATTTTATACTAACAACTGAACGCTTTATGTGTTGTATGTTCTGTGGTAGCAATTCAAGCACTCTGCTGAAG
Source organism: Castor canadensis (assembly GCF_047511655.1). NCBI lineage: Eukaryota > Metazoa > Chordata > Mammalia > Rodentia > Castoridae > Castor > Castor canadensis. The sequence continues at coordinate 122,014,279 of NC_133405.1, read as the reverse complement.
GTTCTGTACAAAGATGTGTGCAGAATAGCACACTTGAGACTTAAGACCTATGGTCAAAGATTTTATTAGCAATGTTTCTGCCTGAAGTCTTGGTCTCTTGGCCGGGAGGGGCACCACAGTATTGAGTTCCCCTAGAAGAAAGCGCTAGAACAACTGAAGGTAAAGGGTTGCTTACACTATCAACAGGTGTAAGCTATTGACTGCCCAAATAAAGTGCGCTTCCAGGCCTGAGACTGGTGTTTGTTTTCTTGTCATTTGAATAGACTATTTTTATTGGGACAACTTTTATCAGTACTTTGTTTCATAGGCTTGAACCTAGTGTGTTTATCTTCTCCAAAGGAACCAGTATCTCAGATACAATTTTCACTTTGCAGAACTGTTATGCTAATTTTAGAGATGTAAGTATATTATAAACAACCCGGTCACTGTGAAGGGACAAAAATGTAACTTTTTGGTACCATCTAGTGGCACCAATAAGCCTTATGCAGAAACTGGTTTTTTTTTTTTTTTTGCTTTAACATAGTCGTTCTACTACTTCACCCATCTCTAGAAAACTGGTTGGTACCAGTGGGAAGGGGAAGGATATAAGGAAAAGGTGTAGAAGGGTGAATATGGTGGAATATTATATACTCGTGTATGAAAATGGAAAAATGAGACCTGCTGAAACTATTCCAGGAATGGAGGGAGAGAAGATAACGGAGAATGATGGAGGGAGTGAATTCAACTATGACATATTGTAAGAACTTTTGTAAATGTCACAATGTACCCTTAGTACAATAATAATAAAAAAATTAAAAAGTAGAAACTAGTCCATGCCATGGTGATAAAGTGTAAGTAATGGAGGAAGGTTAGTTTGATTAAAGTACAATATATGCAGGCCTGAAGTACCAAGCCCCCCTTGGACTATCAATATATACTTAAAATGAAGGACAAGAGGGTAAAATAGGTCTTTTCCACAGGTGAGGACCAATGGGAAGGGGGGTGGATATGAGGAAAGGGTGAATATGATGTATGTATCTTGTATTCATATATGAAAATAATATGAAACCTGTTGAAAATGTTTAAGAAGCTGGGAGGGAGATGAGGAAGAATGATGGAGGAGGTACATCTAAGATATATTGTAAGCACATATACAAATATCACAATGTATCTTCCTGTACAACTATTATATGCTAATAAAATAAGAGTCCATGCCATATTCAGAAATGTCACAATGATTCTCCCCTGTACAAATAATGTATACTAATAAAAATGCTTTGAGAAAACAAAAAAATGAAAAAAAGAGTCCATGCCACCTTTAGATGGCATCTGTTGCCTGTGGAGATATGAGACTTGTATAGTCCAACAAATGTCACAGGCAACTTTCCACCACTGGATACAACTTGCTATAAGGGTGGCCCCACTATCTGACTCAATAGGGTTGGTGAATCCAAATATAAAACACAGCCCGACTAAGAGTCCTTCCATAGAATTCCACCATCATCTCTGATGGTTTTAGTAATGCCATAATTAGAAAAGGAATCTACTGCAGTCCATGCCCAGCAGTACCTGAGGAAGGTTATGGCACCAGACTAATACTTCTAGCTATGATACCCAAAGATCCCCTCTACTTGACTGGCATATGGCACTCTGGGCATATTTGCCAGGCTTCCTTGGACCCATGTCATTGGTAGCACTAGATATTATTTGGGGGCAGGTCCTAAACTATAGGTGAATTACCATGCCTTGTTGAATAATCTATCCAGGTGGCTATGGGCCTAACCTGGATAATGCAGGTGTGATGAGCCTGTGGATTCAACCCTATTTCATCTTCAAGGGAGTTATCCATGCAGATCTACATAGAGCACAAACAAGAAGTATCAAACTCATGTAGTTGACTGACCATGTTGGCCACCACAGAATCTGAGACTAGACTATGCAATAATCCCACTGCCAGGCACAAGTCTACACTGTCAGCCAGTGGGTGCCAGCCCAGCAGCCAGTCAAATTTTAATACATTCACTTGGGGGCTATTTTCCATGGAAACCAACAATCCCAGATTGTACCCATTGATCAGAACTCCATTTTCCATGCACAGGAGCATTTTCCTCTGGGGTCCTACAGCTTCCATGACTATACTCCCCATCTTCCCTTCACTTAGCCAATGGATTAATGAAAATTATGCAAGCATCATCAAGAACCTGAGCATATTAAAGACAGAGAAGGAAGAAGTGCTGACACAGTCCCTGTATATAAGATATCCTCATTTGGAGGGATACTGGGCACTTTTTCCTATAACTCTGAAAATAATTTACATTTTCACTTAAAAAGGGATGAATCTTGGGTAATACTGACTTTGTTAATGTTCTCATTTGCAATTCAACTCACAATAGAGAAGTCAGGACAGAACAGTACCAGCTTTACTCTGTAACTCTCTCAATGTCAATAGCACCCACCAAAAAGCTAACAAGAATCTCTCAAATGAGTCACATCAGTGGTGGTTTCAAGTAAGCACCATGAATAAGTCCCAAAGAGTACCACTGTCAGGTGGCAACATGTTTTTGCTAGATTTCAGTCCACATAAACATCAGAAAATGGCACTCACTCAAAATGTGCTGCACCAGTGGATTGTCCTAGTGGAAAGGTGTTCAGTATAGCTCATTGAAGAGTTCCCAAGGTCTGTTGTTGGTCAACGTGGCTACCTTTCTCATAATCTTAGGTAATGGGATGAGCAGGATCCCCACTGAGGTAGGAAGTGTATGTGGTACTAAACAAGCTGTGCCCTTTGTTTTCTGCAAGCTTTAAGGTCATCATATTTTCTTTTAACGGGTTCAGGAATTATTTTCTGGTCACCAGCTCACATAGTTCACAAAACTTTACTTAAGTGCCTGATTTCCTTATTCTTCTCAGGGAAAAACTTTAAGCACTAATTTACTCAGTACTGGGCTTTCTATCTAAGGCAGATGGTATACTGTACTTAGCCCTTACATTTAGGATAATGTCATCTGTATAAAGATGCTAAGACCCCTAGTAAGTTCTCAGTCTCAACTATGCACTTGTGAGAAATCAGATGAGAGTATAGGTCTCTTGTGACAATGTGGTAAACATACATGTAATGTAAACCCTCTGAGGGGAAAAAAGTCTTCTATTTCATTGGCACAGGAGAATCTGAAAAATGTATTGGCATATTCACCACCATAAACCAGGGCCTCTAGTCTGTACAACTGATTTTGTGATCATCATGATGCTTGGAAGTACAGGTCCCAAGAGGATTGCTGCTGCATTGAGCTTACAATACAGCACAGTGAGATGTCACATACAAATGGCCTTTTCATGAACCACACAGCATTATTATATGGTAGCTTAGTTTCTTTAAGCATTCCATTAATTCCTTGATTGCTTTAGGAACCTCTTTATACTAACCTGGAATCCTACCCTTCTTCACTGATACCCCATGGCTGGAATGGGGAAGCCTTGTGGGCTCCCAGTTGTCTACTTGTCCCATATCACTGTCCAATATCAGAGCATTTCCCTGCTGTGAACATCTCTTACAATCAAGTGAAGAATTACACATACATACATAGAACTCTTCCCAAAAATCACTCAGCAATATTATTGACAACTTCCTTTATTGGCTCAAAAGTGCCCACCATTAAATTGCTAGGAACCACAATGATTTCTTTCCCAGTGTTCATCATATCTGAAAGGATAGACTTTGCATGACATCAAATCTCTAACACACCTTCATCAGTAAATAGAAACTCTGGTTCCAGCCAAAGAAAAATGGTCCTAAACTTCTACCCTAGACCTCTTTATTTTCAAAAGAAGAAAGGGGAGAAAGGTGATGCTGGATGTACTAGCAAAACAACAGTCTAAACAATACAGATATCAGAAATGGGTCTCTATTTTCCTCCTATCATCAGCAAGGTAGTTCCAGCCAGACTGGCTTAGAATATGGGTCAATCATTGGTAATCTCTATACCTATCCCTCCAGCAAAACTGTCAGGGTTCCCTCATCTGTTAGCTGAGGATACAACCTTTTATAGTCTTGTACTTTTGTGTAAACCTATATTTTAGTATTCTCTTCTTCCCTCTCCTTGTATGAATAGACCTAAATACATTTCTGCAAAGTTGACCAAAAATGATCGAGAAGGATTATTTATCTGTGGACTTGGCCATCAGTCAAAATAAACAGAATCAACATTTCAGTGATATGGAAGGGAGGACAAGAACAAAGAAATTTTTTTTTAATTTATGAGGTTTTCCCCCTTTGAAACACCAACACAAAGCAGCAGAGGTCTCAGAGACAACACTCAAAGATGCCTCCTTTTCACCAAAGACTTTAGCAATATAGTCTGTGACAGAACATCAATATTTTAGATATTATAGTGTTTTCTAGTCTTCAGCTATCTTGTGAGGAATGAGAGCAGCAAAAAGTCCTCTTTCAAAAGGCTATGAAGTATTAGTCAGTTTTTTCATTATCATGGCAAAAAATACCTATGAGAACAATTTAAAAGGAGGAAAGATTTATTTTAGCTCATGGTTTCAGAGGTAGTAGTCCTTCATGAAGGGGAGTGTGTGATGGACCAGAGCTGTTCAACTCATGGCCACCAGAAAACAGAGGGCAACAGCACCAGGAAGGGACCAGAGTAAGATACAGACCCCAAGGACATGCCCCCAGTGACCTACTTCCCTCCAACCAGATCTCATCTCCCACGGTTCCACCACCTTCCAAAAGTCTATTCAAATTTTGAATCCATCAATGAATTAAACAATTCATTAGGTCAGAACCCTTATGCTCTAATTGGCACAGACAAACCTGTGATGTGCACTTTACTATTCTCCTAGTCTCCTAGGGTTTCTCATTCTAATCCAGTTGACAAGATTAACCATCACAGAGTAAAAAAAAAAGTGCTTCATGACAATCTTTCACATGAGTTAGGAAGATGAGCAAAACATGGCCTCTATGAAATTCCTCACAGGCTTCATGTCCTCTCTTATTTCAGAATGATGTCTAGACATTTTGCCAAATTCAACTATGATATATTGTAAGAACTTTTGTAAATGTCATAATGTACCCCCAGTACAACAATAATATGATGGCTAAAAAATTTTTTAAAAGGTTGTTTCTGTGTGGTCTAAATGGATATGTACAAGGTCAACAAGAAAAATGCATATGCAAAGCCCCACACATGGATAACACTCCTCTTGGAATACTCATAAGTCAGAAGATATTTATTGCTAAAGGAAACTGATGCAATCCATCATCTATCAGGTGTTTCTCTACTTGCATGACTGGAAATTATTTCTGGATTATCAGCTAAAGGACGGAATGTATGACACAAATGCAAAAAGCTTCGGTAAGTTTCACTCATGGCCCTGAGTTAGAAGGCTATAAAGATTAGTGTCTGGGGGATGTAGATATGGCTCAAGTAGTGTAATGCTTGCCTAGCAAGTGTAAAGCCCTGAGTTCAAACTCCAGTACCACAAAAAAAAAAACAGATTAGTGTCTGACTCATGTATGAATCTGAGATTGAAACTGCCCCCACCAGAATTCAAAGAAAAAGCCAAAAAATGACCTGTACCTCTACCTTCTACAGAAGAAAGGTTTGTGTTCTCCATATGGACATGTGGACCTTGAGAAAAAGAGTGATATCACAAAGCTGTAATAATCATAGTGTGGTACTGGCATATTAACAGACATATAAACCAATGAAACAAAGATCCCAGAAATAAACCTATGCATCTATAGCCAACTAATCATCAACAAAGATTCCAAGAATAAACAATGGGGCAAGGATAGTCTCTTTAATAAATGATATTAGGAAAACCAGATATACATACACAAAGGAATGAAATTGGACACTTATCTTACATAATACACAAAAAATCAACACAAAATAATTAAATATTAAAATATAAGATATAAAACTATTAGGAGAAAACTACTTGATATTGTTTTGGGCAGTCCTTTTTTGGATATGACACCAAAAGCACAAGCAACAAAAACAAAACTAAACAAGTGGGACTATACACAAACTAAAAAGTTTCTGCACAACAAAGAAAACAATGAACAAAATGAAATGGCAACCTTCAGGATGGGGAAAACATTTGCAAGCTACATCTTATAAGAAGTTAATATCCAAAATATAAAGAACTCTTACAATTAAACAGCAAAAAAACCACCCTTTAATTGAAAATTGTGCAATGGACCTGAACAGACGTTTTTCCAAAAAAGACATGCAACACTTAAAGAAAAAGGTGCTCAACATCTCTAATCATTGAGGAAATGAAAATGAAAACCACAATGAGGTATCACTTCACATCTGTTAGGATGGCTATTATCAAAGAGTCTAAAGATAACAGGTGTTGTCAAGGATGTGGAGAAAAGGGAATCCTTGTACACTGTTGGTGAGAATGTAAATTGGCACAGCCATTATGAGAACAGTATGGAAGTTCTCAAAAAAATCAAAAATAGTACTACCATATTTTCCAGCAATCCCACATCTGGGCATATTTCCACAGGAACTGAAATCAGAATCACAAGAAGACAGCTATATTCTCAAGTCCACCGCAGCATTCTTTTTTTTTTTTTTCTGTCCCAGGGAATAAAACCCAGTGCCTTGCAAGCACTCTGGCAATCTCTCTACCACCTGAGTTACATTAACAGTCCTTTTGTTTTAAGACATGGTCTCACTGCCATTTTTGCTCAGGCTTGCCTCAAGCTCAAGATCCTCCTCCCTCCACCTCCCAAGTAGTAGCTGAGATTATATGTGCATGCCAAGTCTGATTCAGTCCTCACTTTTTTGAGACAGAGTCTCACTATATAGCTTAGGTTGGCCTCAAACTTGTGATCCTCCTGCCTCAACTTTTTGCATGATAGAATTATAGGTGTGGACCACCACACTCGGCACCACAGCAACATTATTCACAATATCCAAAATATGGAAACAACCTAAATGCTCGTCAATGGATGAATGGATTGAGAAAATGGATATATACAGTGGAAGATTACTGGGCCTTAAAATAAAGAACGAAATCCTTCATTTGTAATATGAATGAACCTAGAGGGTATTCATGAAATAAGTAAGACACAGAACTGGGCAGAGTAGCTCACACCTAAAATCCTAGCTACTTGTGAGGCAGAGATCAGGAAGACTGTGGTTCAAGACTAGCCTGAGGAAAAAGTTTGCAAGACCTCATCTCAACCAATGGCTGGGCATGGTGGCATGAATCTGTCATCCCAGCTATGTGGGGGATGCACAAATAGGAAGATCACAGTCCAGGCCAACTTGGCACATAGCAAGGCCCTATCTCAAAAATAATCAATGCAAAAAGGGCTGGACTTGTGGCTCAAGAGGTAGAGTACCTGCCTAGGAAGTGCAAGGCCTTGAGTTCAAGTCCCAGTACCACCAAAAAAGAATAAGCAAAACACAGAAAGATACTGCATGAACTCACTTGTATGTGGAATCTAAAAGTGTCAAACTCAAAGAAATAAAGAATAGAAGAATGATTATCAGGGGTTGGTGGATAGGGGAAAGGAGGTGATGTGGATCAAATGGTATAAGCTTCCAGTTGGCCAAAATGAATAATTTCTGGATATCTAATGTACAGCATGGTCACAATAGTTAATAATACCATACCATATACTTATAAATTGCCAAGAGGATAGATCTTAAATTAAATATTCTCAACAAACACACACACACACACACACACATCACATTACAGGTAATGGATATGTGTTAGTTGGCTTGACTATGATCATTTCATAATGTATACATTTATCAAAACATAAAGCTGTACACCTTAAATATGTGCAACTGAGTTTGCCTTAGATCATCTTGAATTATAACAAAACAGAGATTAATATCAGGTTCACACAAATGAAGTCCAGAACATGAGGCTGGAATGCATAGGCTAGAAAATACAATAAGAGACTTGCTCTGGAGTGAACTGCACCTCTGCCACATGCACAAAAAAAAAGAACTGTGCTTTTCAATGTCCCCATGTGGAGGCTATGATGCTGAGTGGCCTGAGATTATACTAAAACCAAAGCACCCAAGAGCAGCCATTGAAAAGAAAAGAAAGAATACAACAAAACAAAGAGTTGAGTCACAAAATTTTGCCTGAAATGAATGGGAACTTGAATACATGCTCTCTCAGGGAAGAGATTGTGTAGAAGCTCTGTTATGGGTTGAACTATGTTCTCCAAATATTTACATGAGTACACCAAACATCTCAGAATGTAACCTTATTTGGAGAGGACTTTACAAGTTAAAACGAGGACTTTAGGGTCCTTCCTTTAAAAAGGAAGATCTGGCAATCTGTTGTTTACAAGAGACCCATCTTATTGACAGAAATAAACACTGGTTTAGAGTGTAAGGCTGGAAGAAGATTTACCAAGCCAATGGCCCCCAAACAGGCAGGAGTAGCAATATTTATATCAGTTAAAATAGACTTCAAACTTACATTGGTCAAATGAGACAAAGAAGGATGTTTCATACTAACAAAAGGGACAATACATCAAAAGGAAATAACAATAATCAGCTTGTAGGCACCCAATGTCAGTGCACCCAATTTCATCAAACATACACTAAAGGACTTAAAAGCACATATAGACACCAACACAGTGGTAGCGGGAGACTTTAATACCCCTCTATCACTAATATATAGGTCATCCAAATAAATCAACAAAGAAATCCTAGAACTAAATCACACCATAGATCAAATGGAGCTAGCTGATGTCTACAGAATATTTCATCCAACAACAGCAAAACATACATTCTTCTCAGCAGCGCATGGAACCTTCTCCAAAATCGATCATATCTTAGGGCACAAAGCAAGCCTCAGCAAATATAAGAAAATAGAAATAATCCCTGCATTCTATCTGATCAAAATGCATTAAAACTAGAACTCAACAACAAAAATTGGAAGCTGAAAACACATTGCTCAATGATCAGTGGGTATTCAATGAAATAAAAGAGGAAATTAAAAGGTTCCTGGAAGTCAATGAAAATGAAAACATGACTTACCAGAACCTACGGGACAAAGTCCATAGCTATGAGTGCATATATTAAAAGGACAGAAAGATCTCAAATCAATGACCTAATGGTACATCTCAAACTCCTAGAAAAACAAGAACAAGCAAATCCCAAAACAAGCTTAAGGAAAGAAATAATAAAAATAAGGGCTGAAATTGATGAAATAGAAACGAAAATTTTCAAAAAACCCATACAAAGAATCAATGAAACAAAAAGCTGATTCTTTGAAAAAATAAACAAGATTGACAGACCCCTGGCACACCTGACTAAAAGGAGGAGAGAAAAAACCCAAATCAGTAAAATCAGAAATGGCAAAAGGGAAGATAACAACAAACACCACAGAAATCCAGAAAATCATCAGAGACTACTTTGAGAACCTATATTCTAATAAATTTGAAAATCTTGAAGAAATGGACAAATTTCTAGATACTTATGACCATCCAAAATTGAACCAAGAGGATATTAATCACCTGAATAGATCTATAACACAAAATGAAATTGAAACAGCAATAAATAGTCTCCCAAAAAAGAAAAGTCCAGTACCTGATGGATTCTCTGCTGAATTCTATCAGACCGTTAAGAAGAACTAATACCAACTGTCCTTAAACTTTTCCATGAAATCGAAAGAGAAGGAAAACTGCCTAACTCATTTTATGAAGCTAGCATTATACTCATCCCAAAACCAGACAAAGACGCCTCCAAAAAGGAGAACTATAGACCATTCTCATTAATGAACATTGATCCAAAAATCTTCAATAAAATAATGGCAAACTGAATCCAACAACATATCAGAAAGATCATCTACCATGAGCAAGTCGACTTCATCTCAGGGATGCAGGGGTGGTTCAACATATGCAAATCAATAAGTGTAATACAGTACAATAATAGAAGCAAAGACAGAAACCACTTGATCATCTCAATAGATGCAGAAAAAGCTTTTGATAGGATCCAACTCCACTTCATGATAAAAGCTCTAAGAAAACCAGGAATAGAAGGAATGTACCTCAACATTGTAAAGGCTATATATGACAAGCCTATAACGAACATCATACTTAATGGAGAAAAACTGAAACCATTTCCTCTAAAATGAGGAATGAGACAAGGATGCCCACTATCCCCACTCTCATTTAACATTGTAATGGAATTCCTAGCCAGAGCAATTAGGCAAGAAGAAGAAATAAAAGGGATACAAAAAGGTAAAGAAACTGTCAAAATACCCCTACTTGCAGACGACATGATCCTATACCTTAAAGACCCAAAAAACTCTACCCAAAAACTCCTAGACACCATAAACAGATACAACAAGATGGCAGGATACAAAATCAACTTTAAAAAAATCATTAGCTTTTCTATACATCAACAACGAACAAATTGAGAAAGAATGGAAACAATTCTATTTACAGTAGCCTCAAAAAAAATCAAATACCTAGAAGTAAACTTAACAAAGGATGTGAATGACCTCTACAAGGAGAACTACAAAACCCTAAAGAAACAGATGGAGGAAGACTACAGAAGGTGGAAAGATCTCCCATGCTCATGGATTGGCAGAATCAGCATAGTAAAAATGGTTATACTACCAAAAGCAATCTACATGGTCAACACAATTCCCATCAAAATCCCAATGACATTCATCACAGAGATTGAAAAATCTACCCTAAAGTTCATTTGGAAGCACAAGAGACTGCAAATAGCCAAGGCACTACTCAGCAAAAAGAGCAATGCTGGAGGTATCACAATACCTGACTTCAAACTATATTACAAAGCAATAGCAATAAAAACAGCATGGTACTGGCATAAAAACAGACATGAAGACCTGTGGAACAGAATAGAGGACCCAGACATGAATCCACACAACTATACCCACCTCATTTTTGACAAAGGTGCCAAAAATATACGATGGAGAAAAGACAGCCTCTTCAACAAATGTTGCTGGGAAAAGTGGTTACCTGTCTGCAAGAAACTGAAACTAGATCCATGTCTATCACCCTGTACTAGTATCAACTCAAAATGGATCAAGGACCTAAATATCAGAACCGAAACTCTGAAGTTACTACAGGAAGGAGCAGGAAACACTCTGGAACAAATAGGTATAGGCAAAGAGTTCCTCAATAGAACCCCAGCAGCCAGCAACTAAGAGAAAGGATGAATAAATGGGACTTCATAAAATTAAAAAGCTTCTGCACAACAAAAGAAATGGTCTCTAAACTGAAAAGACCACCAACAGAGTGGGAGAAAATATTTGCCAGCTATACATCAGACAAAGGACTGATAACCAGAATATACAGGGAACTTAAGCAACTAAACTCTCCTAAAATCAATGAACCAATTAAGAAATAGGCAACTGAACTAAACAGAACTTTCTCATAAGAAGAAATTCAAATGGCAAAAAAACACATGAAAAAATGCTCACCATCTCTAGCCATAAAGGAAATGCAAATCAAAACCACACTAAGATTCCACCTCACCCCTGTTAGAATAGCTATCATCAAAAACACCACCAACAACAGGTGCTGGCGAAGATGTGGGGAAAAGGAACCCTCCTACACTGCTGGTGGGAATACAAACTAGTGCAACCATTCTGGAAAAAAATATGGAGGCTTCTTAAAAATCTAAACATAGATCTGCCATATGATCCAGCAATCCCACTCCTAGGGATATACCCAAAGGAATACAACACAGGTTACTCCAGAGGCACCTGCACACCCATGTTTATTGAAGCACTATTCACAATAGTCAAGTTATGGAAACAGCCAAGATGCCCCACTACTGACGAGTGGATTAAGAAAATGTGGTATTTATACACAATGGAGTTTTACTCAGCCATGAAGAAGAGTGAAATCTTATCATTCGCAAGTAAATGGATGGAACTGGAGAACATCATTCTGAGCAAGGTTAGCCAGGCTCAGAAAACCAAAAATCATATGTTTTCCCTCATATGAAGACTTTAGATCTAGGGCAAATGCAGCAATGTTGTTGGACTTGGTTCACAGGCTAAGGGGAGAGCACATACGGGATAGGTAGGAAACCCAAAACTTGAAAGTGTTTGATGTTCCCACAGCAGAGAAGCTAATACAGTAACCTTAAAATCACAGAGGTCAGTATCAGAAGGTGACTGGGAAGTAGTGAAGAGGTCTGGTAGAGATTAATCAACTTGGGTTGTAATACACTTGTGCATGGAAGCAATGCTAGGAATCTCTCTGTTAGCTATCCTTATCTCAACTAGCAAAAATGCTATGTCTTTCTTATTATTGCTTATGTCTACTCTTCAACAAAATTGGAGAAAAGGGCAGATCAGGTTCTGCCTGGAAGCAAGGGAGGTGGGGAGGAGAAGGAGGGGGCAGAGGACAAGGGGGAGAAATGGCCCAAAGAATGTATGCACATATGAATAAATGAGTAAAAAAACCCAGAAATCCAGGGAATCATCAAAGACTACTTTGAGAACCTATATTCCAATAAATCTTGAAGAAATGGACAAATTTCAAGATACTTATGACCATCCAAAACTGAACCAAGAGGAAATTAATCACCTGAATAGATCTATAACACAAAATGAAATTGAAGCAGCAATCAAGAGTCTCCCCAAAATGAAAAGTCCAGGACCTGATGGATTCTCTGCTGAATTCTATCAGACCTTTAAAGAAGAACTGATACCAACCCTCCTTAAACTGTTCCATGAAATAGAAAGGGAAGGAAAACTGCCAAACACATTTTATGAAGCCAGTATTACACTTATCCCAAAACCAGGCAGAGACACCTCCAAAAAGGAGAACTATAGGCCAATCTCCTTAATGAACATTGACGCAAAAATTCTCAAAAAATAATGGCAAATCAAATTCAACAACACATCAAAAAGATTATTCACCACAACCAAGTAGGCTTCATCCCAGGGATGCAGGGGTGGTTCAACATACAAAAATCAATAAACGTAATAAACCACATTAACAGAAGCAAAGACAAAAACCACTTGATCATCTCAATAGATGCAGAAAAAGCCTTTGATAAGATCCAACACCATTTCATGATAAAAGCTCTAAGAAAACTAGGAATAGAAGGAAAGTACCTCAACATTACAAAAACTATATATGACAAACCTACAGCTAGCATTATACTTAACGGAGAAAAACTGAAACCATTCCCTCTAAAATCAGGAACCAGACAAGGATGCCCACTATCTCCACTCCTATTCAACATAGTACTGGAATTCCTAGTCAGAGCAATTAGGCAAGAAGAAGGAATAAAAGGAATACAAATAGGTAAAGAAACTGTCAAAATATCCCTATTTGTAGACGACATGATCCTATACCTTAAAGACCCAAAAAACTCTACTCAGAAGCTTCTAGACATCATCAATAGCTATAGCAAGGTAGCAGGATATAAAATCAACATAGAAAAATCATTAGCATTTCTATACACTAACAATGAGCAAACTGAAAAAGAATGCATGAAAACAATTCCATTTACAATAGCCTCAAAAAAAATCAAATACCTAGGTGTAAACCTAACAAAAGATGTGAAAAACCTCTACAAGGAAAACTATACACTTCTAAAGAAAGAGATTGAGGAAGACTATAGAAAGTGGAGAGATCTCCCATGCTCATGGATTGGTAGAATCAACATAGTAAAAAATGTCAATACTCCCTAAAGTAATCTACATGTTTAATGCAATTCCCATCAAAATTCCAATGACATTCATTAAAGAGATCGAAAAATCTACCGTAAAATTTATAGGGAAACACAGGAAGCCACGAATAGCCAAGGCAATAAAAACTGCTGGGAAAACTGGTTAGCAGTCTGCAAAAAACTGAAACTAGATCCATGTATATCACCCTATACCAAGATTAACTCAAAATGGATCAAGGATCTTAATATCAGACCACAAACTCTAAAGTTGATACAGGAAAGAGTAGGAAATACTCTGGAGTTAGTAGGTATAGGTAAGAACTTTCTCAAAGGAACCCCAGCAGCACAGCAACTAAGAGATAGCATAGATAAATGGGACCTCATAAAACTAAAAAGCTTCTGTTCATCAAAAGAAATGGTCTCTAAACTGAAGAGAACACCCACAGAGTGGGAGAAAATATTTGCCAGCTATACATCAGACAAAGGACTGATAACCAGAATACATAGGGAACTTAAAAAACTAAATTCTCCCAAAACTAATGAACCAATAAAGAAATGGGCACGTGAACTAAACAGAACTTTCTCAAAAGAAGAAATTCAAATGGCCAGAAAACACGTGAAAAAATGCTCACCATCTCTAGCAATAAAGGAAATGCAAATTAAAACCACACTAAGATTCCACCTCACCCCTGTTAGAATAGCCATCATTAGCAACACCACAAACAACAGGTGTTGGCGAGGATGCGGGGAAAAAGGAACCCTCTTACACTGTTGGTGGGAATGTAAACTAGTACAACCACTCTGGAAAAAAATTCGGAGGCTACTTAAAAAGCTAGACATTGATCTACCATTTGATCCAGCAATACCACTCTTAGGGATATACCCAAAAGACTGTGACACAGGTTACTCCAGAGGCACCTGCACATCCATGTTTATTGCGGCACTTTTCACAATAGCCAAGTTATGGAAACAGCCAAGATGCCCCACCACCAACGAATGAATTAAGAAAATGTGGTATCTATACACAATGGAATTTTATGCAGCCATGAAGAAGAATGAAATGTTATCATTCGCTGGTAAATGGATGGAATTGGAGAACATCATTCTGAGTGAGGTTAGCCTGGCCCAAAAGACCAAAAATCGTATGTTCTCCCTCATATGTGGACATTAGATCAAGGGCAAACACAACAAGGGGATTGGACTTTGAGTACATGATAAAAGCTTTAGCACACAAGGGAGGGGTGAGGATAGGTAAGACACCTAAAAAATTAGTTAGCATTTGTTGCCCTTAACGCAGAGAAACTAAAGCAGATACCTTAAAGCAACTGAGGCCAATAGGAAAAGGGGATCAGGAACTAGAGAAAAGGTTAGATCGAAAAGAATTAACCTAGAAGGTAACACACACGCACAGGAAATCAATGTGAGTCAATGCCCTGTATAGCTATCCTTATCTCAACCAGCAAAAACCCTTGTTCCTTCCTGTTATTGCTTATACTCTCTCTACAACAAAATTAGAAATAAGGGCAAAATAGTTTCTGCTGGGTATTGGGGGGGAGAGGGAGGGGGCGGAGTGGGTGGTAAGGGAGGGGGTGGGGGCAGGGGGGAGAAATGACCCAAGCCTTGTATGCACATATGAATAATAAAAAAAAGAAAGAAAAAAAAACATGTAATGAAATTGAGGCAGCTGTAAAAAGTCTCACAAAAAAGAGAAGTCCAGAACCTGACAGATTCTCTGCTGAGTTCTATCAGACCTTTAAAGAAGAGCTAATACCAACACTCCTTAAACTTTTCCACAAAATAGAAAGGGAAGGAACACTGCCTAACTCATTCTATGAAGCCAGTATTACACTCATCCTAAAACTGAACAAGAGCACATCCAAAAAGGAGAACTACAGACCAATCTCCTTAATGAACATTGATGCAAAAACCCTCAATAAAATAATGGCAAACCAAATCCAACAACATATCAGAGAGATCATTCACCATGACCAAATCAGCTTCATCCCAGGGATGCAGGAATGGTACACAAATCAACAAATGTAATACAGCACATTCGTAGAAGCAAAGACAAAAACCACTTGATCATCTCAACAGATGCAGAAAAAGCCTTTGATAAGATTCAACACCATTTCATGATAAAAGCTCTAAGAAAACTAGGAATAGAAGGAATGCACCTCAACATTATAAAGGCAATATATGGCAAACCTACAGCCAACATCATACTTAATGGGGAAAAACTGAAACCAGTTGCCCTAAAGTAAGGAACGAGACAAGGGTGCCCACTCTCTCCACTCCTATTCAACATAGTCCTGGAATTCCTAGCCAGAGCAATAGGCAAGAAGAAGAAATAAAAGGACTACAAATAGGTAAAGAAATAGTCAAAGTATCTCTCTTTTGCAGATGACATGATCCTATACCACAAAGACCCAAAAAAATCCACCCAAAAACTCCTAGACACTATAAACAGCTTCAATAATGTAGCAGGATACAAAATCAACTTTAAAAAAATCAGTAGCCTTTCTATACACCAACAATGAACAAATTGAGAAAGAATATAGGAAAACAAATCCATTTACTATACCCTCAAAAAAATCAAACACCTAAGAATAAACTTAATGAAGAATTGAAGTGACCTCTAAAAGGAGAACTACAAACCACTGAAGAAAGAGATTGAAGAAGACTACAGAAGGTGGAAAGATCTCCCATGCTCATGGATTGGCAGAATCAGCATAGTAAAAATGGCTATACTACCAAAAGCAATCTACATGATCAACACAATTCCCATCAAAATCCCAATGACATCCATCACAGAGATTGAAAAATCTACCCTAAAGTCCAAATAGCCAAGGCAGTACTCAGCAAAAAGAGCGATGCCAGAGGTATCACAATAAACGACTTCAAACTATACTACAAAGTAATAGCAACAAAAACAGCATGGTACTGCCACAAAAACAGACATAAAGACCCGTGGAACAGAATCAACACAGCTACGTCCATCTTATTTTTGACAAAGTTGCCAAAAACATACAATGGAGAAAAGACAGCCTCTTTAACAAATGTTGCTGGGGAAAGTGGTTATCTGCCTGCAGAAAACTGAAACTAAATCCATGCCTATCACCCTGTACAAGTATCAACTCAAAGTGGATTAAGGACCATAATATCACACCCAAAACTTGTAGTTAGTACAGGAAAGAGCAGGGAATACTCTGGAAGCAATAGGCATAGGCAAGGACTTCTTCAGTAGATCTCCATCAGCCCAGAAACTAAAAGAAAGGGTGGACAAGTGGGACTACATGAAATTAAAAAGCTTCTACATAACACAAGAAATGGTCTCTAAATTGAAGAGACCACCTACAGAATGGGAGAAAGTATTTGCTAGCTATACATCAGACAAGGGACTGATAAACTGATAACCAGAATATACAGGGAGCTCAAAAAACTAACCTTCCAACTGAACATTTTCAAAGGAAGAAGTCCACATGCCCAAAACACACATGAAAAAATGCTCACCATCCCTGGCCATAAAGGAAGTGCAAATCAAAACCACACTAAGATTCCACCTCACTGCTGTTAGAATAGCTAGCATCAAGAACACCAACAACAACAAATGTTGGCGAGGATGTGGGGGAAAAGGAACCCTCATACACTGCTGGTGGGAATGCAAGCTAGTGTAACCACTCTGGAAAACAATATGGAGGCTTCTTAAAAAACTAAACGTAGATCTGCCATATGATCCAGCAATACCACTACCCGAAAGAATGTGACTCAGGTTACTCCAAAGGCACTTGCACACCCATATTTACTGCAGCACTATTCACAATAGCCAAGTTATGGAAACAGCCAAGATGTCCCACTACCAAAGAATGGATTAAGAAAATGTGGTATTTATACACAATGGGATTTTTTATTCAGCCACAAAGGAGAATGAAATGTTGTCATTTGCAAGTAAATGGATGGAACGGGAGAACATCATCTTAAGTGAAGTTAGTCAGGCCCAGAAGGCCAAAAATCACATGTTCTCCCTCATATGTGGATTATAGGCCTAAAACAAATGCAGTAATATTATTGGACATGGGTCACACTAAGGGGAGAACACGTAAATGAGGAATAGGGAATTATTGCTTATACTCTCTCTTCAACAAAATTAGAGATAAAGGCAAAATAGTTTCTTCTTGGTAGCGAGGGGGTAGGCAGGGAGAGGCAGGGGGCAGGGGGATAAGGGAGGGGGCGGGGGGGAAGGGAGGAGAAATGACCCAAACATTGTATGCACATATAAATAAAAGAAAAAAAAGGAATAGGGAAAGGGAAGGAAACCTAAAACTTGAATGTGGTTGATGTGCTCACTGTAGAGGAGTGGCAGAGGCCACTATGGAAAGGAGACCAGGAAGTAGTGAAGAGGTCTGGTAGAGATGAACCAATTTGGGTTGTAATACACAAGTGCATGGAAGCAATGCTAGGAATCTCTTTGTATAGCTATCTTTATCTCAAACTAGAAAAAACGCTATGTCTTTCTTATTATCTCTTATGTCTTCCCTTCAACAAAATTGGAAAAAAAGAGGGAGGAACAGGTTCTACCTGGAATTGGGGGGGATGGGGGAGATGTCATCCAAACAATGGATACATGTATGAGTAAATGTAAAAATGATAAAAAATAAAAATAAATAAAATAAAAAGTATCACACAATGAGTAGGGATAGTTCCCATTGATCATTTCTTTCCATATCTTAAAATATGCCATTAGAATTCTACAATACAATGCCAACATCATATTATTCTTTGCTAAACTCTATTTGATAATTTTGAATAATTAAATTCTTGTAGCAATGTAAAAAAAAAGAGAGAAAACAAACGGGCTGGGGGATGTGGCTCAAGTAGTAGAATGACTGTCTACCAAGCCCAAGGCCCTGAGTTTAAACCCCAGTACCACCAAAAACAAACACACAAACAAAAATATTCCTAAACCATTGAGTTTGTAGAATTTGTTGCAGCAGCCTTATTAGACAAATACAGGCTTCAAGGGCCAAGACAATATATGTCAAATACTGCCATAATTTAAAGCAAGTTATCAGGACACCTTGCAATGGAATGGAAACAAACAGGATCAGCTGGAATTACCTATCACTTATATGTGGAATCTGAAATAGTGGAACTCACAGAAACAGACAAGTGTGGCTACCAGGGTGGGGTTTATGAAGAGATGCTGGCCAAACGGTACAAATTTTCAGTTATAAGATGAATTAGTGAGAGCTAGGAAATAGTCCTCATCTACACCTGAAGAAGCTGAGGCTCAAAGAGAATAAATACCTCTCCCAAGGACATGGGACCAATAAAAAGCAAGCATTACTAAGAGTAGGAAGACATTTCACAACATTCAGGAATTAGGGGTTGTATAATTTAGAATAATTAAATTCTTGTAGCAATGTAAAAAAAAAAGTTGGATTTCCACTTGCTTGAAAGTAGTGACCATAGGACACTTTGTTGAGAGTAACCAGAAAATTATGGGAACTCTCCAGAGACTTCTTCCCATACATGGGATGAACTGTTTCCCATGCCAGTTGTTACACATAAAGGGAAGAAAATTACCTTCTCTTTGCTCCTGTAAAAGCACAATACATAATTACAGACACAGCAAACAAATTCCCACCTTGATATGTTATAAAGAAATAGGACAGCCAAGAAGTAATAGGCAGGACTGTGGGAGAGTACTACTCTCTGGAATATTTGATAGTTCCAAGACAGGAGATACACATTGTGACTTCTCAGCAATGCACAAACCTACTGTTCTAGTATTTTTTTAAGAGGTTGAAAATGTGAAAAATAAAGAGGTCCCTGTGAAAGCCAACTATATAAATTTCCCTGTTTAAGGGGGAAAGGAGAATTTCACATTGGAGATAATCCTTTGGGATTAAAAGAGTGCTACTAACCCAAAGAGAGTTAAAGGCAGTCACACTTGTGATAGGGTCTGCATGCATCTGACAACCCCGAGAAGGATGGGATGAAGGGATACTATGTAACACCCACACTACACCTGCTTTGTCTTCTTTGCATTTCTCCCTCTTCAACCCCTTTTTCTCCTGTCTTTCTCCTTTTCACTCTTTCTCTATTTTTCTCATGTCTCTGACATTCCCGTTTTTTAAACTGAGTGATATCTACAAAGTAATGCAGTGGTACTCAAAATAAAGACTAATTCCAATCACTCAAGGACACTTTCCTAGCTGTGGGTGGGCTGGGAGAATCCCAATACAATCCCTTTCCACACACTCATCTCTCATATATATAGTTTCCAAAATTAGAACTGCTCTCCAATACCATGGAGAACATCCAGGTTCTGCTCCCACTCTTTCAGTACCAACTCGTTTCTAATTTAGCCTACAGAACCAACTACATTTTTCCAAAATTGCATTATGACCTTCACAGTCTCTGAAAGTAGGGGTTAAAATTCCATCACGTAAATTTGTCAAAAACATCTGAGATCTTAAAAGCCCACTCCAAGCAGGAGCTGAGATAAGAAGTCAAGAGGGAGATAGGGCCACTAGCGGCCACCACCACTTCACTGCAAATGGGACTGTACTTCCTAGTCTAGCAACACAATACCCAAAATGTCATGGTCCAAAAAGCAGAGAGAGTACAAATAAGAGGTAATTATTTCTGCAAAATTGTAGAACTACACATGTGGACTGACTGGATGCCAGAAGCACAGTGAATTCAAAAGTCAACAAATATCAAGTCTTTTGGAGGCACTTTAAAGTACAAAAGAGGTGCCCAAAATAGCTACTACCCAAAATATACCTCCTTAACTGTATAGAGACAAGCCAATATAAAAGTTATTTCTGAGAACAACCAGAAGACTTCAAGCCCAGAGAGCAGAAGATTGTCAACATGTTTCAGGACTTGTACCTTGAACACTGAATGAGTTGTCAACCTAGTACTTTTAGTTGTCAAAATCAAGTCTTGATTTGGGCCCAGGTCCTGAATTGTAGATGGATTCCCATTCCTTGTCACATAGTCTATCAAGGTGGACATTATCCCAACATGGGCAGTACATGTCTGATGAGTTTACTGAGTCCATGATTTTCATCTCCAAATGGACCTTATCCATGAGCATGGACATGGGGCATGGACAGGTGTGCATCTTTTTCAGTCACCTGATTATGTTTGCTATGAGAAGGTAACACTCTATCATATGATCTTCCTTTTGCCCAACACCAGTATACACTATCACCCATGGGCACCTGCCCAGAAGTGAATCAAAATATATCAAGATGGGCCAGATGCAGTGGCTCATGCCTGTAATCCTAGATATTTGGGAGATGAAGATTGGGAGGATTGCACTTTGAAGCCAGCCCAGGTAAAAAGTTCATGAGACTCCCATTTCAACCAATTAACAGCTGGATCTGGTGGCATGTGCCTGTCATCCCAGCTAAATGGAAAGTGTAAATTGGAGGTTTGTGGGCCAGGCTAGGCCAAAATGTGAGACCCTATTCAAAAATAACTAAAGCAAAAAAGGATGGGGGCATGGCCCAAGTGGTAGAGCACCTACCTAGCAAAGGCAATGACCTAAATTCAAACCCCAGTATGAGAGAGAGAGAGAGAGAGAGAGAGAGAGGTGATATATATACACACACACATATGTCAAGGTGGGGTGGCAGAAGGTCTGATTCAAGTGGTAAAGCATTTGCTTAGCACACACAAGACCTTGAGATCAAGCCCCAGCACTACAAAAAAAAATTTTAATGATCTAAATATTTTTTAAATATCAAGGTGAATTTCAGGGACTGTTTCCAAGGCAAGCATCATAGCCCATATCTAAACCAGTAGAACAGAAGTGCCTTTTTGTGCTCCTAAACAAGCAGGTTTTGAGGGGATTGTAAAGTTTCCACAGCCCATTACACCCAATCTACCCTTAAGTTATGGATATATCCTTGAGCAAGACTCAGGCATGAACTGGAGGCATGGCTCAAGCAGTAGAGCGCCTGCTTAACAAGCATGAAGACCTGAGTCCAAACCCCAGTACTGCCAAAAAAAATGAAAATAGTAAATTTTACCACAACTGATGAATGGATTAAGAAAATGTGGTATTTATATATAATGAAATTTTATTCTGCCATGAAGAATGAAATGTTGTCGTTTGCAGGGAAATGGATGAACTGGAGAACATCACCTTAAGTGAAGCTAACCAGGCTCAGAAAGCCAAAGGGCACGTGTTTTCTCTCATATGTGGAACAGAGGCTCAATACAAATACAAGCAATATTATCAAAAGCAGGTCATGCTAAGGGGAGGTCACTATCAGGAGAGGGAGGGTAAAAGACAGAAGTTAAGAAGGTGGATATGGTTGATGTACTTTCTGTATAAGAATGAATATACAATTTTTAAACCTGTTGAAATCACCACAAGAAGAGGTTTAAGTAGAGAGGAGAAAAATAGAGGGGATGAACCAATTTGGGTTATAATACATATATACATGGAACTGTCATAATGAAACACCCTGTGTAGCTATCTTCTACAGGCAAAAAATGTCTTTTTTTTTCAAAATCAGAAAAAGAGGAAGGTAAAATATGTCCTGTCTGGGGATTGGCACCAGTGGTAGGGGGAGGATGTGGGGAAAGAGTATAGGAGAGTGAATATGGTGCAAATATTATGTACTTGTGTATGAAAATGGAAAAATGAGACCTGTTGAAACTATTTTAAGAATGGGGAGAAGGGATAAAAGAGAATGATGGATGGTGTGAACTTAACTATAATATATTGTAAGCACTTTGGTAAATGTCACAATGTACCCCCAGTACAATAATATGATAAAATAATTTTTTAAAAGACTCATGTATGCTTAGGAACCTGAATGTACCAAAGCCACAAGGAATATCAAGGTGCTGATATGGTCCCTGTATCTGAGACAGCCACATATGGAGGGTGAATGAACACTTTTTTCTGTACCTCTAAGATACCTTATTTCCTTATGTAGTATTCCCTGGAAACCAATATCTGCTCTTGCCTTGTTACTCTATTCATATCTGCCAACACCCACTAACAAGCTACCAAAAGACTCTAAAACAGGGAATATCAAGTGGTAGTTTCAGGCAAGGACCACAAATGAATCCCAGAGTGTGCCAATGCCTAGGGCCCACAGTTTTGCTACAAGTTATTGTCTGTATTAATATCAGTTATCGACACTTTCTTTCAAAGAACCTCTGGGTGACTTACTTCTAGTGTAAGTGGTCTAGATGGCTTGTTGAAGTTTCTAAGACAGGCTGCTGATAAACTTGAACGCTTTTCAAGTAATCTTACTTAATGGGTTGACAAAATTCTTATGTGAGGTATGAAGAATATCCAATAATGAACGAGCTATCATGTTCTATACCAAATTTGATTTTATAGCAATTTTAAGACCATTGTTTTTTCCTGAATAGGCTCAGGGATTAGACTCCAGTCATCAGTCCACATGGTTCCTAGAATTATATCTAAATGACTGACTACCAATTGTTATCAGGGTTAATCTTTCAATGTTTGGTCACTCAGATACTCTGACATTCTATTAAACACAGACAATGTGGTGTCATTAGCCCTTCCAATCAAGATATCATCATCATTTAAAAGTACTAGGACACGGCTAATTAGATTTCAGTCTTTTGTAGTTCTTGTCCTATCCAATACGAAATCACATGAAAGTTTAGGTCATCATGAGGCAGCAAGTGAACATCCGAGCTCTATGAAGCCAAACCAGCTCTAAACAAATGATGCAGTGGTGCCTAAAGAAAGCATCAGTATGTCTCCTACCACAAACCAGGCCATTTTTTCTGGACATTGGACTCTGTGATCATTTTGATATATTCAAGTAAAGCAGTAAAGGGGACTGTTGCCACACTGAACTTATGGTACGACCCAGGGAGGCATCAAGTACCATAGGAGGTTTTAATCAACTAAAGAAACTCTTTTCACTAGCTGCCAACATGGAATTCTATACTGCTTTATTTATGCCCAATGGCTGGGCTAGAGAAGATGGCAGGTTCTGAGTTATCTAATAATCCAACCATAACTACTCTATTGCAATATTTCCCCATTAAGACTGTCTCTTACAATCAAGAGAAGAATTATACATACTAAACACAATTCTTCCCAAAATACAATCAGCAGTATCAGCTGTAGTATGTTGCCTACGTGTTGGCTCAAACTTATACGAGTCCATGATAGCTATTTCCATACCCAAAGTACTATTTTACCATACCCATTGGGACTTCTTAGGGCCATCGTAACTTGTATCCTGCATGTCTACAAGGAATGAATAAGTTTGACTACATTAAGTCCCCAACATACCTTGATCAATGCATAAAGCCTCTAGGTCCAATTAGAGAAGGAGGAGCCACAACCAAGGCATTAGACATATTCTTGAAAGGAGAAAGATCTGGGTAGAAAAGTGATAAATATTTTAATTGACATAAACATCAGTTTAAAGAGCACATATTTTAACAAGGGGGTTTAAGTCTCTTGGTCTTCCTTCTCTAATGAGCAATGGGATTGTGGCCAGTCAGGCTTGTAACATGGGGTAGAACATTGGTGACCTGGTGATCTCCACTCCTTATCCTCCAGGACAACTAGCAGGACTCTCTCATCTGCTAGCCACAAAGCCAAGCACATAAAGTCTTACTGGGTATTTGCCCAACCATATCCTTAATATCACTTCTTTCCAATTCACTATAGGAGTGGATCTCAATGTATTTCTGCATAACTGCCCCTGTCAACAAATACTTTGTAAATGAAGTCTGCTACTGCCCCCCCACAAGATAAACACACCATTTTCTCTTTCATACTCGTCTAGTCGATCCACAGGGTCTTGTTTGTATTTTTCCAAAAGAGCTCTGTGATATTATCAGCTTCCAGAAAAGGGGAGTTTAAAATAACATGTGATGAATCTATGAAAAACAGGTGAGACAGAGCCCCACATATTTTACCATCTTTACCCTCTTACTGTAGGACAAATGGGCCAACCTTTGCAGCTGTTAAGTGGCAATAAATGTTATCTTAAGAATACAGAATACTTTAGTTGGTGAAAGACAAGTTGTTTTTTGATAACACATGGGAGTCGATAAGTAAAACCAGTTTATTTCAAATATTATAATTGATAGGTGGGCCCTGAACTGTGTTGGGGATACTAAGCTCCCTTGCTAGTGTGCAGATAAAGCCATAGGGAATGACATTTTCAACTTGCCAACCAACAAGACGTCATAATATAGTGAAAGCATTACCTGTAGGAGGAATTTTTATCTGATACAATATTTACATTCACAATTCATCATGCAACACATTTCAAAGCACTCATTAGTACACAGTATATATAATGAATCAGTTCATAAGTCTCAAAATCACTTTTAACTTTTTCTATTCATTAGAATTTCTATCAGGCATATTCATACACTTTTAAAGAAACACAACCATGAATATTTTTACACAGATACTAAGCTAACTAGCTTCCAGAAGACCATCTAGTCTCTGTCTAGAATCCCAGAAAATAAGGTGGAGGAAAGCACATGGATAACAACTGGCACCAGTATGAATGGGTTTACACATGCTTTTTAGCCATTTTCTGGAGTGACAAAAATGTACTTTTAACAACAATTTGGCACCCAATGAACAGGTAATTTATCTTACCCCTTGATGCCTACCCTTCAAACTTTTCTAGCAGGTAGCATATACTCTTAAATAACAGAGAATCTGTCTTGTCCCTAACCTGGTGCACATACCTTGGAAGAAGTTGAACAATAGGAAGACCTTTATACTCCCCAGTCATTCACTATGTAGATTAGGGGTGCACTACCCAGTCATAACAATCTCATCTCTCCAAAGACTTGACCAAATGCCATAGATCCCTGGTGCTCTAACGTAGAATGCAATCCTCTATTGCTCCTCTCACCTCCTAGTTAGGTGTTAGGGTATACTGCCAGATAATGTGAAACCTATCTCAGAAACAAACTTAGCCAACATGGTCTTCTGTCAAATATAAGAACATCATAACTTTTTCAATCATATTCAAGGCCAAGGACAATGCCAAATAATTATTCTACTGAAAACCCTAAACAATATTTTGGCATATTGACACTTCAATACTAGCAAAGGGGATAAAATAAAAATAAGAATGAGGCAAAAGTGCTAACCTCTCTGTGAGCCTCCTCCCATATGCCAAAGTACAACAGGGAAATAAAAAGGATGAATGACCTCAATATAAGTTTTAGCATACCCCCTTTTGGAGGAGGCACTTCTGGAGTGAAACTAAATGGTTTCCCATTCTGCAGCTCGACTCTCAAGGGATCCCAGAGGGGATGATAAAACTGCCTCTTAAGGATGAGGACTGGAATGGCTATTTAAAGTGCAACATTCTAGAAAACTACATTCATGTTCCTAGAATTCAGAGCAACATAGGACCTAGTATCTGATCAATGTAGAGAAAAAAATGGGAGTCAAGCTAATCCTGCCAATAGGGACAGAAAGGGAATGATGTAGGAATTAGCTTCACTTTCCCTAGCTGCAGAAGAAAGTTTGACTATGTCTCTTGGATTTACAGGGATACTGGAACTAATGTGTGATTCATGGAAATAAAGCCAAGAATCTGAGGTTGGCATGGAGGAACAGCATTTTTATCACCTGCATAAAGAACTACTGTGTTCCATGGTCAGCATATGGACCCTGTGAAAGTGAGTGGACTAAGACTGTCTTAAAGGGAAAGCACCCAGTAGGAGCATCTAGAGATACAAAAAAAAGAAACTCAGCAGAAGTGAGGGCCACAAAAGCCTGGGTGTTTAGAGTGAATCTAATGCCCAGTCAAAAGTTGGTACAACTAATAAATATGAATAAAAATTGAAAAAAATCAGTAAACATTTATTAAAATAATTAAAAACTAAAAAGCTGGATCCATAGACCCTTTAGTTAAAGGGAGACAAGTGCTAGTATCAGACTCCCCTAGGAAGAGAAGATGTAGATGGAGCTACTTTTCAGAGGAAAGGATAGTGTTTTCCCAGGACAATCCATATACCCTTAAAACAATACAATGGTGGGTATTTTCTCCTCCCTTCAGAGGGTGGGATAAAGGTTACTTCACCTAACCTTAATCAAATAAAAAAGAGCTTCAGAAATCTTAACTTAAATCTTCTATAGTTAGTGGTAAATGAGAACAAAAGTCTGAATCATGCAAATGAAGTCAGGTATTGAGGGCTGAAAATGTCCAGCCAGAAGATACAATAAGATAGCTGCTTAAAAGTGAACTACAATTCTACCACATGCAAAGAAAGGTCTGTGATTTCCACAGTCAGTATGAGAGGCCTGTGAAAGTAAATGTGTTCATCTTGTGTTAAAAGGAAAGCACCAAAGTGGAACACCCAGAAATATGATGATCCCAAACAGAAGTATGGGTCACAAGGGACCAGGAAGCAAGAGGAGTCTAGTGGCTTCCCATATGAAAAGCACTGGATATGAAAGGAGCTAGCAGTATGAGGTTCCTTTAGGAAGCTGAAAAATGTGACCATAAGAGCATCAGATCAGGATTTCTTCTAGTCACAATGTAACTTTGCCAACCATGCCAGGGTGTGCTCTTCTCCACATGTATCTCTCTTTCTGGTAACCACATTAAGAATGATGGTCAAGGGAAGAGGAGATGAAGACAGAAAAGACAGAAATTACTATATCCATCCTATTATACCATACATACACATTGCTAGCAGGATGACAAAACACAGGAATGCTCTAGTCAGAATAGTCAGAAATTTCTCAGTATTGCATAGAATAAGGTTTTTATTGCTATGGTACACTAGGCTTCTAACAGCTTGGAAGTGACAAGATGGATGGTTGTTTAAGAGTAAACATATGACAATGGGACCTTCTGGAGATTTCCTCCTAGACATAAGAAGAACAGATCCCCAAGGCACCAATCACGTGTATATAGAAGAAAGTCATTTTCTCTATTTGTGCCCAGCAAAGGATCCTCAACAAACTGATGCTGGTGACCTGTTCTGGAAGAAAAGACTCTTTTGGAAAAGAATCTGCCTTCCTCCAGACAATTTTGGGATAACAATATCAAAAAAGTAACTCAAAAAAAGAAGCAATT
The DNA here is from genome assembly GCF_047511655.1 of Castor canadensis. Classification (NCBI taxonomy): domain Eukaryota; kingdom Metazoa; phylum Chordata; class Mammalia; order Rodentia; family Castoridae; genus Castor; species Castor canadensis. The sequence continues at coordinate 121,986,546 of NC_133405.1, read as the reverse complement.
CTCAGAAAAGACTGGGCAGATGCGCAGATGATAACATCCTACTTCTCAGCTATGATGCTCAAATAAGAGCATCCCATTTCAGCCTGCAGGGTCTCACCCCTATTTTTCCAATAGAATGCCGTGGCCTAAGCAACCTTCAGTAGAAAGGAGTTAAAATCCCATGGACTTAATCTTTCAAAAGCTCTGGGGCAATGAGCACCCAGTTCTTGTGACAGTTCCACCACTTGGACAGGGGACACTCAGTGTCCCACTACCTAATATGCAAAGTTGGTTGGGCTCAGACTTCCTAGACTAGTGTGAAACCCATGGAGCCCATAGAGTCTGGAAGACTGACAGGTTGCAAATACAGAAAAAATACAAACACAAGAAACTGGTGTTTACCAAAATATAGTTCGATCTACATTAATCAGTCATGCTGACTAGATGGATGAAGCCACACTGAAATCAATATTCAACAAACATCTAGAAATTTTTAGGGATCTTTAAATCTATAAACCAGGTTCCTTAAAAGAACCCACAAGACTAAACACCAAGGCTTGAAAGTGTGGACTTCATGCTCAAGATAGTCCACTATGAAAATTCTTTCTGAGAACAACCAAGTAAATTCAGATCCAGAGAGACCTGAAGATAGTCACATATATAGGATATCTATGTGCTCCCTGGCAACTCCTACAAGGATGGGATAAAAGGACACTAGTGTGCCCCCACCACAACTTTCCAGTATTCTTCCATGTTTCCTCTTTTCCCCCTTTTCTGCAGTATTCCTGTTTTTCATTACTTTTCCTTACTTCTCTCCCATTTTGTCAAGGGATATCTGACTCAGGTCATAGTTCCAATCTTATAAGATTTTCTTAGGAGTACCTGAGTATAGAGTCCTGATGAAATCCATTTCCCCAATCTTGTATTCTACATGCATGATTTCCTATGAAAAACCCTATACCTCTACTAGGTTCTTCCGCCTCCACTTTTATAATTAACTTCTCCCACTTATAAATCATAAATCTCTGAAAATGAAAAAGACTTGTTATACAAGCATTTCTTTAGTATGACATGGGTAGTACTAGCAACTAAAAGAAAAGTAAATGAATTAAAAATCATCAAAATTCAAAACTGTTTTGTGAAAAGTAGTAGTATCACAAATTAAAAATTAAAATACAATCCACAAAATTAAAAAATATATTTGTAAGTCATATACTTGATAAGGTTATAGTATCCAAAATATACAAAGAACTCTTAAAGCTCTACAATCAAAGGATAACCCAATTTTAAAATAAGCAAATATATGAATAGATATTTCTCCTAGGAAGATATCCAAATGACCAAAATGCACATAAAAGGATATTCAACCACTAGTTATTAGGCAAATGCAAATCAAAATCACAGTAAGATACCACGTCACACCTACTAGGATGACTATAATCAAAAAAGACATTAACAAGTGTTGGCAAAGATTTGGCCTAATATATTGCTGGGGTTCAATGGTATAATTGTAGAAAACACTACAGCAGTCCCTCAAAAAGTCACACATAGTTACCTAATGACCCAGCAATTTTGGCGTAGGTACATACTAAAGAAAACTGAAGCATATACTCACACAGAAACTTATCCTCAAATGTTTATGGCAGTATTATTCATAATAGTCAAAAAGTCTATCTGCTGATGAATACACAAAATTAGTAATATATTTACACTAGAATATTATTCACCTATAAAAAGAATGAAGTATTGGCATGTGCTATAACATGGATGAACCTTGAAACATTCTGCTGCACAAAAGAAGTCATTCTCAAAAGACCATAGGGAATATCTACAATAGGAAAATCCATAGAATCAGATAGTAGATTGGTGGTTGTCAGGTGACAGGGAGTAGAAGTCATTGAGAGTGACTGCTAAGAGGTAGGAGGTATCATTTTAGAGTATTGGAAATGTTCCCAAGTGAGATAGTGGGAAATCACCAAATTACAGTGAAAATACCAAAAGTTGCACAATACACTTTAAAATAGCAAATTATATGAATTATATTTTTTAAAAAAACTATAAAATTAAGCAATAATAAACATATCAAACTCACAGTTTGTATGGGTCACAAATTCTGACCCAGGGTATCTCATAAGGCTGCAGACAAGACATCACCTGTGGCTAAAGAAATCAGAATCAACTGGAGCTGAAATATCTGCTTCTAAGATGGTGCAGTCACAAAGGTGACAAGGTAAAGCTGGTAGTTCAAAGAAGGCCTCAGTTTCCTCCTACATAGGCCTCTCCAGAAGATGCTGGAATGTGTTTATGACATGGTGGATGACTTCTAGAATAAGGAAAAGACAAATCTTGTTTCCCCACTTCCTCAAGCAAATAACAAAAACTTCAGAAAGCTGAATTATTTGAGAATCCATGGCAGGAACAGCCTATACTTCTATTAATTTTTAAGTGGTCCTTTAAATATTAAAGAGGCTCCTTGAAAAGCCCACTAGTCTAAAGATTCCTGCTTGAAGAGTGAGAAAGAAGGTCATATTGGAGGTGATCTTCCAAGAACAACAAAGAGATGACCAAGTCAGAGGTAGTTGAAGACAGTCCCACATATGGTGGAGTCTGCATGCATCTAATACCTCCTCACTCTCTAGTTTTCTCTCCAGGCCCTCTTTTTCCTCCATTTTTCTTGATTTTTCCTGTTTCTTTAACTGTTCCCTCTCTTTTGCTCTTCTTCCTCCTCTTCTCATCCATTTTCCCAAGGAATATCTATGAAGAATACAATGGTTCTCTGATTCAGATTAAAGCCCCAGTGGCATAAAGAGATGTAAACAGCAAAATCCTGGTCTCATAGAGTCCTACTGTCATCCCTTTCTCCATTTTCATCTTCTTTATGTATGGTTTCATAAAATACATATACCTGCAAATGACCTGGGCCTTAACAAGGATCTCTTTACTTCCTTTTTAATGGCCAGATTCTCATTAAAATTCTCAGTAGTTATTTATTGGGAATAAAGTATGTGCCACACACTGTTACTGTTGCTGGGAACGCTATTATGAAGAAATGTATAATTACTAACTTTGATATATACTATAAAGGAAAAGGGCATGAAAAAATGACTCATTGTTAACATTTTGCAAAAGAAACACAAAATTCACATCTACCTCCAGTCTGAAGACAGTGTATTACAAAAAGAGTAGACCAGTGGAACAAGGAATCTGGCAGTGAAAATGTGCCGATTTCTAGCTCAGTGTCCTTTCCTAGGGTCGAATTCCCTCCCCTCTAAATTAAGAGGGTAATTCATGTCATATAGTCCCTGGATTTCATCCATATCATGAGTATCACTTTATTCCTACAACTGTTATCAAGACTTTCACCTTTTTATGTTTTGAACATCTAGGATGCTTATCTCCCTTCCTTAAAGCAACTTCCATATACTCCGGACATGTCTTCACCTAGTTACACCCACCTCATTTTCAGTAACTCCAACATCATTTCCTAAGGAAAACCTTCCCTGACCATTCACCCACCCCTGTATGGCTGTAGACCAACTCCCATGTTCTACTCTATAGGCCCTCAGAAGCCTGCAAGCTTCCTTCATTACACTTAAACATTTAAACATTTATGTGACAATGGACTTCATAATTGTGTCACTAGAATTTTAGCTTTAAAATTGTTGAGATGTGTTAGTTTTATTATTGTTGCCTCCCAATGACAGTGTCTGGCATGTAGCAAATGCTTTAAAAGAATTCCTAAATGAAGTAATTATCTAGGGTTCATTTTAGCAGCTACATCTCTATGAGTACGGCCAGGATGCACCATGAAAGGATGATGTCTCAATCCAAGAATAAATAAGGTGATGACAATGTTACACAGTAGAGAAGACATTTGAGAATGAATGAACATATCAGGACCCATGGCATCACGTTCCCCAATGACTGTATAAATATACATAAGACCACCCCGATAGTTACACTATTGGTGTCAACAACTTAACAAAAAAGATTCATAAAGCTTGGTTTATATCCCCTGTAATTTAAGGATTACAGGTATTAGTGTATGACTCACAAGGAAAATGTAGAGACTTGGGATGTTGCTGCTCCCGGCAGAAGGACCAATAAAATGGTAGCCTTGGATATAAATTGAACTGCCAGAAAATGCTGAAAATCTGTGTTTCCAGTGAACAAACACAGTCCGTGTAAAGAGCGTCACCTCCGATTGTCTTAAAAGAAAAAAGTAGCTAAGTAGGCCAACTAGAGGATTGAAAGGACCCCGACATGGGAGTGGACCACAAAAGATCTAGGGACTGCCTAAGTGGCCAGTCAGAGAAAAGACAGTGATATGGCTGGGGCCTGCATTCTGAGGTCCCTAAAGTAGCCTGAAAATGTCCCCATGACAGTATGAGACAAGGACTTCCTCCATATCACCAAACCCCAGGTTATACTGCAACTCTGACAACCAGGCAAGAGTATGCCTTTCTCCCACTGTATCCACACTCTCTGGGCCACCATTAGAAGTCAGAAACAGTGTGGGAGAAAGTCACATTTATATGAACATTTACATATAGACACATGTGACCATTGGCTAATATTTGTGGGCACCACTGCAATTTTACTTTTTAAAAATAGAAACATATCTGTTTTGTTACTGCTGCCTTCCAATGGCAATACCTGGGATATAATACGGCTCAGAAAGTATTGCAAATCACTACTTCACTCCATACAAAAAAATAATAACTCCAGAGCTGGAGGAGTGGCTCAAGTGGTAGAACACTTGCCTAGCAAGCATGAGACCCTAAGATCAAACTCTAGTACCACCAAAAAAAAAAATTAACTCCAATGGAGTCAAACACCTAAATATAAAAGTTATAACTAAAAAATTCTTAGAAGAAAACATAGGCATATATCTTTATGACCCTGGATTGAGCAATGGCTTCTTAAATATGATAATAAAAGCACAAGCAACAAAAAATATAAATAAATTGGACTTGATCAAAATTAAACTTTTTATGGCTGAGGGCATGGCTCAAGTGGTAGAATCCTTGTGTGTCAAGCACAAGGCCCTGAGTTGAAACCCCAGTACCGCCAAAAAGGAAAATCAAACTTTTTTATATTAAAGGACATTACGAAGAAAGTGAAAAGAGCCAGGTGCCAGTGGCTCACACTTGTAATCATAGCTACACAGGAGGCAGAGATCACAGCCCAGGCAAATAGTTCACAAGACCCTATCTCAAAAATACCCCACACAAAAAAGGGCTGGTGATGTGGCTCAAGTAGTAGGGTATTTGCCTAGCAAGCATGAGGCCCTGAGTTCAAGCCCTATATCACAAAAAAGAAAAAAAAAGTGAAAAGACAACCCACAGAATGAGAGAAAATATTTGGCAAATCATACATCTATTAAGTGTTTAGTATTCAGGGTAAAGAATATTTACAACACAACAAAAAAGTAAATAACTCGATTATCAAATGAACAAGAGATTCAAGTAGACATTTCTCCAAAGACAATATGCAAATGGCCAATGAATGCACAAAAATGTTGCTCAATAACATAAGTCATTTGGGAAATGTAAGTCAAAACCACAATGAGACACAAGTTCACACCCATGAAGATTACTACAACCAAAAAAATGAACAATAACAACTTTTGAAGAGGGTATGGAGAAATTGCAACACTCACGCATTGCTGATGTGAATGACAAATGGTACAGCTGCTGTGGAAAATACTTCAGCAGGTCCACAAAAAAGTTAAACACAGAGTTACCACATGGCCAGGCAATTACAGTCTAGGTATACACCCAACAGAACTGAAAACATATGTTCACACAAACAATTGTACATGAGTATTCATGTCATTATTATTCAAAATAGTTTAAACATGAAAACAACCCAAATAGCTATCAACTTATGAATGAATAAACAAAATTCCTATGACCAATAATGGAATAATATTCATCTATAAAAAGGAATAAAGTGCTAATACATGCATCAACATAGATGAGCCTTGAAAATATTAAGCTCAAGTGAAAAAAGCCAGACACTAAAGGACGACTATTGTATGGCACTACTTATATAAGATACCTACAGTAGTCAAATCATAGAGACAGAAAGTAGAATGTTCTTTTCCAGGGCCTGGGAGGAAGAGATAATAAGGAATTATTGTTCAATAGGTACAATTTTGCGTTGGGAAAATGATAAATTCCAGAGGATGATGGTGATGAGTGCATAATACTATGAATGTACTTAATGAGACTGACCTGTACATTTAAAAATAGTTAAGGTGAGCTGAGCGCCAGTGGTTCACGCCTGTGATCCTAGGTACTCAGGAGGCAGAGAGAAGGAGAATCGTGGTTCGAAGCCAGCCCAGGCAAACAGTTCATGAGATCCTATCTCAAAAACACCCATCACCAAAAAAGGGCTGGTGGAGTGGCTCAAGGTGTATGCCTTGAGTTGATATCACAGTACCACAAAAAAAATAGTTAAGGTGGTAAATTTTAATATATATGTGTGTGTATCATATATTATCACAATAAAAGAAGGAATAAAGTACCAATACATCACACAACATGAACAAACTTTGAAAATATGCTTAAATAAAAGAAACCAGACACCAAATGCCACATATTGTATCATTCAATTTATATGACATGCCCAGAGAGGCAAATCCAAAGAGAGAAGGGGGGACAGAAGAAAGGAGCAAAGAAGGTCTACAAGAAAGGGAGGGAAGGAGGGGGAGACAGGAGAGAGAGAGACAGAGAACACACATTAATTGCCAGGGAATGGTGGAGGAAGGAAGGACTTAGGGTGATAATAGGCATGTGATTTCTTTGGGGGTGACGGAAATGTTTTGGAATTAGATACAGTAAGGTAAGTACAAAGCACAACATTATGAACTACACTGAATTATACACTCTAAAATGAAAAAAATATATGTTTTGTGAATTTTAGCTCGATAAAAATTTTAGACAAAAAGTCTTCCCCCAGAATGAGTAACCTAAGAATAAGACAAAAGCGGTCCTTTTTCTGACCTAGCCTCAGAAGTTACAAAACATTACTTATACCATAGTTATTAGAAGTGAATCCCTAAGTCTGGCCCACGTCCAAAGTTAGGCTTTACATTTATCCTTTCATTATAGTTTCACAACATGAGGAAAGTTTTACTGCTTGATTTTTTGTTTGTTTGTTTTCGTATTATTGGGGCTTGAACTCAGGGCCTCATGCTTGCTAGGCAGGCACTCTACTACTTGAGCCACTCCACCAGCCCATTTTTGTGTTGGATATTTTCAAGATTGGTTTCCACAAACTATTTGCCTGGGCTGGCTTCAAACAGTGACCCTCCTGATCTCTGCCTCCTAAGTAGCTAGGATTACAGGCATGAGCCATCAGTGCCTGTCTAGTATTTTTGCTTTCTATCTGCAGATGAAAATTTAACTTCTCAGTGAAGTTGAATTTCTGGAGGCCTTAAGGCCTATAAGTGGCAGAGCTAAGACTTGAACCTAGAAAGGCTGACCCCAGAATCTCCACTCAACCTCAATCAGTGGTGGTTCTTAACCAGATATGCCCATTTGCGAAACCAAATATTCTTGGTGGCTGGTCCCCCAAGGGACTATTAACATTATCTCTGGGCTGTGCTTCCCTGTACCTGATTACTTTTAAACTCCCCATATATTTCTGAGGTGCACCCTGGGTTTGGAACCACTCCTCTGTGTCTGATGGTTTTGTATTATTAATATGGGAAACTGACTACAGCTGGATGGTAAGTGCCTTAAGGGCGGGGCCCCCACTTCAACCTTCCTGGTGGATGTCATTGTGACAGCACAATATCTGCACAAATATCATTGGATGAAAGGATTCAGAACAGCTGACACTCAGAATGGCAGCTGCCAAGGGGTTTCAGTGAACTGAGGGACACAGAGTAGGTGCCTGGGAGCTGGCCAACCTGGTCACTCTCCCCAGTGGGCAGGGGGTTCACTGAGGCCCACTCAGTGAGCAGTCCCTGATCCCAACTGGGACAGCTCAGCCCTGCCAAGGGCAAAGAGGTATAGGGACATAGCGCTCTCCCCTAGCTGCCTTTCCCCGGTCTAAATTTAGGGGCCCAGCTCAGGGCCTCAAACTCACTAAGACTTGTTGCTGTTTGTCGAAGACTCACCATGGATCACCGAACCCGATCTCGTAGCATAGGCCTGAGCAGAATTCCTGGGACTCAGTCCCGAGCCCCCAGGGCTCCACTCCCCTTCCATGTGGAACAGGAGGCCAGGGAAGGAGAAGAATGGGAGCGAGAACTACCTCTTTCTCGTCAGCGGACTCTTACCTACGGGCCTCCAGAGAGTGAAGAGCTGCAGGAAAATGTTATGAGTAAGGACATATTCTCCCTCCCTCCCGGGGGCTGGCTTCATCTTTTCCATCCTTTACCCACAGGAAGTAGGGTCCAGGAAGCAGAAACTCTATAAAGGGGGCAAAATTAGGGTGAGGGGTGGTTTTGGAAAGGACAGATTTTCTATCTCAAGGGGTTGTCAGAAGGAGCCTAGGATATGTGATTGAGCTGGTGGAGTGGCTCAAGTGGTAAAGTGCCTGCCTAGCAAGCAGGAGGCCCTGAGTTCAAACTCGGGTACTGCCAAAAAAAATTGTGAAAGCAACTTGAAACTAAGACAGGCTGCTTGGAATATTACATGTTAACTTACCAAATGAAGTGTTTACAATGTCAAATGCTTATCTTGTACCAGGTTCTTTGGAAAACAGAGACCAATTAGACAACTATTTTTGCCCCAGCAAGCTGACAGTCTATAACAGATGAAAGACAAACTGCTAGGATGGCTTCTGTTAGAATGAGAAAATGACAAGAACTCCCAGAAAGACACAGGGGAACCTGGGGCATAAGGGCTGCTGATGGCTCCTATCTTTCTGTTATGCTCAGTGTCTCTTTCCTGAACCCTACCACCCTAGACAATGGGATAAATATCAGAAGATGAAATGACGATGTCCAGGGAGAAAGGGTTTTCTGGAAACTTTTCAAGGTTTTTAAGGTTTGGTTTTGTTTGAGAAAGGGTCTCCCTATGTAGCCTAGGCTAGCCTGGAACTCTCACTATTGTAGCCCAAGCTAGCTTCAAACTCACAATCCTTCTGCCTCAGCTTCCCAAGTGCTGGGATTACAGGTATGTGCCATCAATACCCAGCTACAAGTTTTGATTTTAAAAAATACTCCCACCCGAGTCACTCTTAAGTCACCAAACTGTCTGCTTTCCCTTCCAAAAGAGAAGAAATGGTCTAGAGAGATACCAGAAAAAAAGGTTAGACCTTTTCTTCTCCAAGTTTTCCCCAGACCAAAAGGGCCCCCACGTCCAGGAAGGGGAGTTAGGGCACTGTTTGCACAGGTCACTGCAAGGAAAAGAATAAATGTCTATTAGAGAAATATAATGCAAGTCATTTGCAGCCATTCTACTTTGGGGGATAATGCCATGCGATGGAGAGGCTTTGTGGAAGAATGAGTGGGTCTAACAGTTCTGAGGGCAGCAGGCAGATTACAGCAGGAAACCAGTTACCCATGAAACCAAAGCCATGTAAGAGAAAAATCTGGAATGATGGGAAGGGAATGTCAGGTGTAACACAAAGCTGAGGGCAGGAAGCCAGTCACAATAATAGCACATAGGCAATTTTTTGTGGAAAAGATGGACCTACAAGGATGAGCAGGGTCTAAAACAGTGCGGTGGATGGGAGAGTGGCAGGACGAGGGCGGAAGACCTGTCACTAGTGACGCCACAAAGAAGTCGCACCGGTGCATCATGGGTGGGGAGGCCGATGGGCCAGGAGCGGCAAAGAGGCCGAGGGTGGGAGATGAAGTAATTGTCAGAAAATTGACACCTGTGCTAGGAGTGGGTGTTTTCTGGTAACTTTTCAAATCTTGGATGGGAAAAAAAAATCTTTAAGTCAACTAAAACCTGTCTTTGGTAGCTGGAGAAGTGTAAATGATTTGACCTATCTTCTCTAATTTTTCCCAGGACTTAAAAGGGCTGCAACTAGTTCACACAAATCACTTCAAGGAAAAAAAAATAAACGTCTATTCGTTTTTAAACTTATTCTTCCTATTTGAAACTTTGTGCCCTTTGACCAACAACTTTCCATGTCAGCAAACCTCCTAGTCACCTAAGCCTCTGGTAACTAGCAGGGTAGTCAGTAATAACGTATATTTCAAAATAACTTAGAGGGAATTCAAATGTCTTACTATAAAAATGAAAAGTAAATGAGGTGAAATGTTCACTCATTTGATTTAATCAGTACAACACTGTACACATATATCAAAATATCACATTGTATCCCATAAATGTATACAATTACGACTTTCCAATTTAAAATGTTTAATGGTGCTTTGCTTTTTTTTTTTTCTTTTTTTGGCGATACTGGTGTTTGAACTTGGGGCCTCGAGCTTGCTAGGCAGGCGCTCTCCACTTGAGCCACACCCACAATCCAAAAGTGACTTTCGAAAAGTCTCTTGAGCGATATAAAATGCAAACCATTCACAGGAACATTGGTTAGTTTCAACTTTTGAGACGATAGTGTGCACGAGTGAGGCTTTGTGGAAGCGATGGACGTGCGAGAAAGTCCAAAACAATCCTACAGGCGTGAGCTTGGGAAACGGGTCACCAGCCACGCCTGGAAAGTAGCCTTTGCAGAGTTGAGCAAGGCTCTGCCCTCGCCCACCCGCAGGGCGCAGGCGCAAAAGCCCACCGCGAGGTGGGGGGGGGGGGAGGAGAGACACGAGAAGGTGGGGCCGGAGCCCACGTGGCAGGAGAGGGGGCGGGGGCGGAGTGGGGCGGAGCAGGTATCGCGAGGCCGCGCCCTGGCTCGCGCGGGTGTCGTGCACGCGGTTGTGGCTGCTGGCGGCGGGAGAACTCGTGCTCGCGCTTAGGGACGTGTTTTCGCGCTCGCGTGGTCATGGAGGCGCCGCCAGGGCTGCTAGCCGGGATGCGTCCAGCCAGTGGCTGGAGCCGAAAGCTGCTTTTGCTGCTGCTGCTGCCTCTGCTACTGTTCCTGCTGTCGACCAGGGCTCTGCAGGGCTTGGAGACAGAGGAGAGGCCCCGGACCCGCGAAGAGGAGTGCCACTTCTACGCAGGTGGACAAGTGTACCCAGGAGAGGCGTCCCGGATATCAGTCGCAGACCACTCCCTGCACCTAAGCAAAGCCAAGAGTAGGTGGTACCCTGCCAAGGGTAGGGTGGGGGCGTGGGGAGAACCCAGAGACACGCGGACGGTGCATATGGATGCTACCCTGGGCCCTGGAGTTAGGCGGCACACCCTGGGCTGCCTCCCGGCCCTGGGTCTGCCTGGTTCTCTTGGGGGAGGGAGGATGGGGAACGGTTCCAGTTGTGAAAAAAGGGATGGTTTCCACTGATCAGATTTTGGAAGAATTAGTGGTTACCCCAAAAGCCGCAGCCGAGGGAAAGAGGGTGTCTGTAGTCCCGGGTTTGCGGACTTTGAGGATGTTGTGCAAACCGAAACACTTCCTTGAACATCGTAAAGTGCCTGCAGCATTCACGTCTCTTTTCAAGTACTATTTCAGGGAAGAAAGTACATTGATAAGTTGAATAATGATTCACAGAAAGTTTGATTAAACAGAAAAGTGGCTAAACAAAATGTTCAAGAGGTCAAACGTTTTTCTTTTTTGTTGTTGCATATTACAAAGACGATTATTAAAAGCCATCTTCCCTCAAAAGTTGTATGGTTACTTCTTTGTGTTTCTCAGAAATAATCAGTTACAGAGTGTACTTGGGAGGGAAACGGAAAAAGGAGGTTGAAAGTAACAGAATTGGATTGATGATAAATCTGGTGACAAATTTGTGTCCTGCCAATCTGATTATTTGCATTTCTGTCCAGTGTACAAAATTCCTGTCCAGTGTACAAAGCTAATGGCCACTCTCAGGAAGGACACGTCAGACTAAGGATACCGAGAAAGTTGTAGCCTGTTGTATCTGCATGTTAAGATTAGCCAAAAAGCAGTGACCAGAGGATAAAGATAAATACTATCCCATGCTTACTTTTCAGTAACCCACTTTTCCTACGGATCATTTGACAATCTGTAGGTGTGTATTTGACTTTTATGGTTGTTACAGCATGCTCCATGCCAATGTTCTGTGAAAAAAATAATACTTCCCAATTATGAATCCCCAGACATAAATGAATGGAATGTTGTTACAGGATGGGGTGGGGAGTGCTAAATGGAAAAAGAAACCGTTTTGCCTCCTTAAACGTTTGTAATTCTTTCACACTGAAAGGATATAGATATATAGATATAGACAGATATGTATATATATACATTTTGTCGTGAGAAAGCTGGTCTTGCTAGTGGAGTGACTCAAGCGGTAGAGTGCCTACCTAGCAAGTGTGAGGCCTTGAGTTCAAACCCCAGTACCACCACCCCCCTCAAAAAAATAGAAAGCTAGTCTTGTACTTTTAAAATCATCGCATTTCCAAGTCCCATTAGTTTAACTTGCCTGAGAAGATATTTTGAAATATGTCAGCCAGTTAAATGTTTACTGGCATTTTCTTTTGTATTGAAAACAAAACCACTCCAAAGCTGCTTTGGGAAGTAAAAAAAAAAATTAGTAATAATAACTTTCCTTTTACCAGAAAACTTTTCATATTTTATTTGCTACATTTCTGTGTCAGATACAGACTTATCTAGAATTAGAGAGACACCGAGTTTAATTCATTGAATGAGATAATATGGAGGCCTTGAGGCCATATTATCAAAAATTGGTTATAATTTATCATTTCCTTTAAGAAAAGGGGAGGGAAAAAAGAAATGGAAGTGCAACATGACCAAACTGTGTGTTTAAAAAAGACTGGAAGGGAGTACATCAAAATTTTAACACCAGTTAAATTGGCAGGGGTTATAGAGAAAGGAGAAGTAAATATTCTTTATTATACTTCTTTGCATTTACCAGAATCTTTATGTTAATTATATAATTTATATTCAGGACAATTTTTTTTGGTTTTTAATAGATGCAAGGGGCTGCTTTGAGAATTCTATTATAGATCTTAGCAAAGTAACTGCAGTTCTTAAGAACCAAAATTTCCAAAATCAATTTTCAGAACAATATTTATTTCTGACATGGTTTTCCCAATATGCTAAAATCCTTGAGTTTTATCATAACAGGTCACTTAAAGTATGTTGCATTTTACGTAATGTATACAAAGCATACTTGGTTCAGTACCCTTCTCCTACCTAATTTTCCCTCCTTGCCTTTTTCTAATCAGATCAGGATTATTTATATGGCTTCTGTCTGAAGGTAAGTAGTCACATGTGATATATGAACTTCACAGGAATTCATCTTTAGTTTGTCTGTGTAGAGTGGCAGTTAAATAAAAGTATAGGCCTTACTTTTTTAGGGACCTTAGTCAAACTTGAAAGCAAATATTGCCCTCAATGTATGTAGTAGTTCTGAAGTATAAATGCCATCCAAATGTGGCAATGACATGAAGGTACATTATTATCAAAGGGTGCTGGCTAGAGTTACAGTATACCCTTACAAGAGAGCAACACTAACTATTCACTTTCCAACAGGCCACTTGAAACCTGTTCAAAGGGGTCTCTTTTTTCCAAAGCCTTCTAGAAAATTATACTAGGATCTGGGATTGTACCCTTCTGGCCTAATGGATTTATGCATTTCCTCCTGCAGTGTAACTCATCTACAGCAAGCCCTCCCTGTATATGTGAGAAGCCAGACAAACTAAATTAGTACATCTGGAGAATTGCCGTTAGAGAAAAGAAAGTCTAATTATTTGAAATGTAGGAAGTTGGTAACTTGGAGGGGCTGTAGTGAAGTATCCACTAGGTTTAGAAAAAAAGTCTTGCTGCATGTTCATAACTGAAGCCTGTAATCCTAGCTACTTGGGAGGCAGAAATCAGGGGGGTCACAGTTTGAGGTCAGCCAGGGCAAAAAGTTTGCCCATCTCAACCAATGGATGACTGTCATCCCAGGTACCTGGGAAAGTACAAATAGGAGGATCACAGCTCAGAACTGCCCAGGCATAAATCAAGACGCTATCTCAAAAATAACCAATGCAGAATGGACTGATGGTGTGGCTCAAGTGGTAGAGTGCCTGCCTAGCAAGCGTGAGGCCGTAAGTTCAACCCCCCATTTTTACCACCAAAAGAAGTCTTCCCATTATTCAATGTTATATAGCTATAATGATAATAAAATTTATATAAAAAGACTTTATTTTCACTAACCCCCAACTAAAATTCCTCCTTTTATGGCCATCAACAACAGACTACACTAGCTTCAGCAATACTCACTTGTACCTGTTGCCAATAGAATCATAAAGATGTTCATGCTGTGTTACAGTTATTTCAGTTAGTCTGAAATATCATTCACACTCATCGTTAGCTTAGGTAGTTATAAGATCACTGCCAGATCTTGCAGCTTTAAAGTGTTAATTAAAGAGCACATGTATTACTGTATCACCAATTTTTAAATATTTTGATGGCTGTGTTTCATTACAATTGGTTTCCTCTGTAATTCTGTGTATTTTATCTATTCAGTAACACTAAGTTAATTCTATGTATTTTATGTATTCAGTAACACTTAAGTTCTAAGAAGTCTGTGTCACCAGACTTCCAATGAGGTCCAGGGGTTTGAAAGCCCTAATTTTTAGTGATTTTTCTAAAGATCTCCTTTGCTATTCCACCAGCTTTCTCAGTGTTACAGAACATCATGTCTTTTTCTTTCTTAGTTTCTAAGCCAGCCCCTTATTGGGAAGGAACAGCTGTGATAAATGGAGAATTCAAGGAGCTCAAGTTAACTGATTACCGTGGGAAATACTTGGTGTTTTTCTTCTACCCACTTGATTTGTAAGTAATACATGTAAATAGCAGCTATAAAAACCCCTGTCTTCATCATTCATTATTAAGAACCTCAAATAGTTAGAAATTTGTATTCAACTGTCAGTTCTTCAAAAGGCAGAGATGACTTTATTCAAAAGGATAACATCTACCTTATATCTCAGAATCATAACCCATTGACCTAATTACTCTCATATCTTCATGATATGGAATATACTGGAATAATTAGAGAAAAGCTACAGTGTATTCATTAATATCTACTAAGCCAAGAAAGTGGACTGATGATATTTTACAAGGCAGTTGGTATCAAGACTTAATACATAGTTCTGTTTAATACAGTAGTTTTGTCATTTTTTATTCTTTATTCATTACTTTCCTGGGATTAGATTATTTTCCTGAAAATATAATCCCTTTCAACATTTTATGGTTACTGTGGGGTTTTTTCCTTTAACACCAACAGCATTTTTGTAGGTGGTAATACTCTTGTAGATTTATTCACATCAAGGACTTAATTTTAAGCTGAGCACAGTGGCTCACACCTGTAATCCTAGCTTCTCAGGAGACAAAGATCAGGAGGATTGTGTTTCAAAGCCAGCCCAGGCAAATAGTTCGAGAGACCCTATCTCAAAAAAAACCCATCACAAAAAAAGGGCTGGTGGAGTGGCTTAAGGTGTAGGCCCTGAGTTCAAACCCCAGCACTGCAAAAAAAAAAAAGGACTTAATATTATTTTGAAAAATGCTATTCTGTGTATGCCTTATTTATTATGAAAGTGAAAAGAGACCAAAAAGACAGTCAGCTCAACCTTTATCTTTTTTTTCTTCTTGAATTTTTTATCACAAAAAGTAAGTTTAAAAAAATCCCTCTATCTCTGTGTCTTTTTCAGTTAGGACTAATCTAGAACTGTGTAGATGAAAATTAAACTGGGGCTGAGGGGTGTAGCTCAGTGATAAAGCATTTGCCTACTCTGGGCCCCAAGTTTGATCCCCAGCACCAAAAAGAAAAAATAACCTTGCAGAGAGGGTGTACTTAAACTCATTTATATAGGTGTCTCCAGGCCAGGAGTTGAACAAACTTTCTATATAAATCACCAAATAGTAAATATTTTAGTCTTGTGATCTCTGTGCAGCTGTTCATCTTTACCATTGTAGCACGCAAGCAGCTCTCAGCAAAACATGAATGTATCACTATCACTTTGTTCCCCTGAAATTTTACCAAAAAGCCAGATTTGACTTACAGACCAAAGTTTGCCAACCCCTGTACTAAGCCAAATAGAAAGAATTCTCATAAAAATGGGTACATTAAGACTAAACAAGTTGTCTTTCTAACCAACTTGTATTGTGATTTGACTAGCTAAAAAATAAATAAGCTAATTTCTAACAGAAGTCAGAAGTAAAAATCTTGATGTAAAAAAATGATAGGCCAGGACTGGCAGTGTGGTTCAAGTGGTATAGTGCCTGCCTAGCAAGCACAAGGTCCTGAGATAAACCTTCAGTACCACCAAAAAAAAAGATCTGCCTTCTATGTTCAGGTTGTTATAAAACTGGAAAGTTATTATATAACACTAACCGCAGACCTCAAAATTAGTCTAACATACCAGAAAATAAACAGTTCCCTTTCAGCAAACTCTAGAGATAAAGCCAACTTCAAGTTAAGGTTGTTACATATTTTGAATATGACTACTGAACACAGACATACATACATTTATGTATATATATATATGTCCGATAACTTATCCTTACTATGTATGCTGTATTTTCTGTTCTATTTCACTTTTTTGGAATGTTGGTTAGAACTCAGTTAGTTTAAAGCATCCCTACAGTGGTTTGTGAAAACTTCTCTGGGTAATGTTCTCTAAACATGTCCTTCTGACAACAGGAGGGTCGTAGGTATAAAAATCCCTGGCTGCACAGGACTGGGAGATGGGGTGGAAGAGGACCTATCCAGAAGGGGTGGGGGGACTGAAGAATGTTGCCTCATCTCCAAAACACAGGTAAAAGCATCTAGCTCATAGGGTTGGTGTAGGAATATAAAAAGAAATAGCAACACATTGTAAAATTTGTATAGAACCCTTGAAAGTTATAAAGCACTATAGTAAAAGTGAAATGGGGATTCTGCTGTAAAGAAGGGAACATTGATCACTGATAGAGTTTTAAGAAGAAAGTTTATTTATCAAATATTTGATCAAATGACAGTCTTTTAGACTATATAATCTTGATGACTCATTATCATAAAATTGTTACTAATATGCATTTTTATATAATAGAGGTGTTTATAAAAATTAGGTAATTTGAAAGTTCAGATATATGCTCATTTTAAGAATACTGACTTGTTTCCTTGTTTTCTTTTTTAAACTTTCAGCACATTTGTGTGTCCAACTGAAATCATTGCTTTTGGTGACCGAATTGAAGAATTCAGATCTATAAATACCGAAGTGGTAGCATGCTCTGTTGATTCACAGTTTACTCATTTGGCCTGGTCAGTATTTTACACTTAAATTTATAGAAAAAAATAATAGATTTACTCTTAAATCATAGGCAAATAGCTTCTCTTTTTTTTTTTTGGTGGGACTGGGGTTTGAACTCAGGGCTTCATGCTTGCAAAGCTGGCACTCTACCACTTGAGCCACACCTCTAGTTCATTTGCTCTAATTATTTTGGAGATGGGGTCTTTCTAACTATTTGCCAGGCTGGCCTCAAATCACAATCATCCTCCCAAGTGAACTGGTTGACAAATAACTCTTAACATACTAACATTATTATGATTAAATCTGGAGAAAAAAAATCTTTATACCATTTTTCTGTTATGCAGTTCCTTGTTGTGGTAGATCAAATACATAATAGCATTTATAATTTTCAAGAAGCAATCATTTTTAAAAATTAATTTAAAAACTAATTTTAAAAGTTCATTCATCATGAAAAGATGTTCCACCTAATTAGTTGCAAAGATTGAAGATCAAAATGAGAGCTGGAGGCATGGCTCAAGCAGTAGACTGCCTTCCCAGCAAGCAGGAGGCCAAGAGATCAACCCCAATAACGCCAAAAGATCAAAATGTTGAGATGCCATTACTCCCTGTCTGATTGGCCAAGATTTAAACAATTGAGAATATTCATCCAGTGTTGACAGATGTGTGAAGAAATGGTACTCACACAAGATTGGTTTGGTATTTTTGGAAAGCAGTTCTGCAACATGTCTCAAAATTTAAAACATCAATGTGGATGTGAGTTTTTAATTGTATCCACAACTTTTTGTTTAAAATTTTGTGCATCACAAAGATCATTCACAATTATTTTGGTTTTAAAATTTAATGTTCACTTCAATCAAGTTAAAAATTCAAAACACAAGTTTTTCTCCATTTACAATTTAAATATACATATAGAGACACAACATATATGTGTGAGTATATACAACAAATTCTGATTGGTTGCGAAGTTATTTTTAAATGCAGTTTTATATTCTATATATTTTTCCTTCTAAAATATCTCAATTTTCAGACAAACCTCAGGGACTTAATTCTAATATGACAAATTCTCTTAAACATTATAAGTAACTTACTGATTATTTCTTAATATAAATATATCAAAACTCTAGACATATTTGCTTCATTATTTCTGTAGTGATTCTAAATCTTCCTAGGATTATAATGCTTGTCTACTAAGGAAACAGTTATGTCATCCCAAATAATTTGGGATTGATTTCCCAAGGAAATTTGAGGATATGTTCTCAGCTGGATAGGTTTTATACCAACCAAACATTTCTACTTAGATGTTCTATCTGGGGCTGGAGACATAAGGAGGAGTATTTCCATGTTTTCTTTCTATGAATATCAGTTTTCTCCTATGGGGTACCAGCCCACAAGCCCTATTGTTTCAAGTTACAGAATATTTAAATCTGAGGACTGATGTATTCAGAGATTACAACTAACTTCTTCACTGTTTCATGTGGTCTTTGTATTTCTGTGTCTCTCAGAATAGTGAAATGTCTTTCAATTGTATCCTATCTCTCAAACCTTTATCTTGTGATCAGTTCTTAGATTGTGTTTATAACAGTATATATCCTCTGATCTATAAATCCACTTCTAGAAATTAATCAGATGAAAATACAAGGATGTTGCCAGCAGTGTTTATAAAAGAAAAAAATAAAGTTTTGTCTGTCAGCAGAGATTAGTAAAATATAGTATGTCTATACATTAAAAATGTGTTATATATCAACATTTAATGCTTGAAGAACATTAATATATTGATAAGTAGGGAAAAGGCAATAAAACAGAAAGTATATTAGCCTGTTTCTGTTACAGGAAGAATATATGTATCTTATGTGTGTTCACGTATGCACACGTGCATATGTAGAGAATGAATGGTAACTGTTTTAATACATGCCATTTACTTAGCTCTGAGAAGTGTTCTGTTTGTTGCAGGATTAATACCCCTCGTAGACAAGGAGGACTTGGATCAATAAAGATTCCTCTTCTTTCAGACCTGAACCATCAGATCTCAAAAGACTATGGTGTTTATCTTGAGGACTCAGGCCATACTCTTAGGTACCTTTCAGTGGTTAACATTTTGAAATTTCAAGTACATATGTAATCCACATAGAAATATTATTTATGAGTAAGAAGATAGAAGTTTTGATCAAGGAATACTATTTTGCTGTATTTGCACAAATGTTGTAGATACTCTTTGAAAGAACTGGTGATTCCCTATTAAAACTCTTTGGTATCATATACTGTTAGAGGTGGGAGGTTATTTAGAGGTCTCTGGCCAACCCTGTCTTTTTATAGATAAGAGACAGATTCATAAAGTTCTATAAAATTAGCTATAGTTATATAATTAATTAAAAAGAGAGCCCAGACTTGAGTCTAGGTCCCCCAACTCTGTATCTGGTTCTTTTTTTTTCTTTTTTACCTTTTTTCTAAATTGACTC
Organism: Castor canadensis; assembly: GCF_047511655.1. Classification (NCBI taxonomy): domain Eukaryota; kingdom Metazoa; phylum Chordata; class Mammalia; order Rodentia; family Castoridae; genus Castor; species Castor canadensis. The sequence continues at coordinate 121,966,826 of NC_133405.1, read as the reverse complement.
CAGTAATTTTTTCCTAGATACAAATATAGTATCTAGCAAGCCTGTGTCTTTGGAGTGAGAAAAACTAAGGCAGTAGCTTACAACTCTCACTGGGTTACTTGAGCCAACATGATAATAGAATTCTTTGAAAAAAGGGCAATTTTTTGCATAAAACAGTCATGGAATGTTGGTTGGCCAAGTAATATTATCTAATACTGCATTAGCTATTTTATTTGATTTGAATCAATAATTATCCTTTTTTACTTTTTATTTCCAAAATAGTACATGCACCTAGTTTGAAAAGTCAGATTATCGTAAGTAGATGTAAATACAAAAATACACTTCATAGCCAGAAACAAAATTTTAAAGCTACAATTTAACAGTAATAATCCCAAATTATACAGTAGATGGGGGAGGGCTGCATGTGTATGTTTGCGCGTGTGTGTGCCAGTAGAGTAGGTAGGTAATGTTTTGTTCATTTTGTACAGCACCTTCTGTGAAGATGGTATATTAAGTAATGCTTGTTTAATTGAGAAGAAATGGGCTCACCTTTACTGTTCTTGTGTTTCACAGAGGTCTCTTTATTATTGATGACAAAGGGATCCTAAGACAGATTACTCTGAATGATCTTCCTGTGGGTAGATCTGTGGATGAGACACTACGTTTGGTTCAAGCATTCCAGTATACTGACAAGCATGGAGAAGGTACCTTTCCCTTCTAACCTTTTGATTTTTTTCATGTGAGAAATGGCATAGTTTGGTTTCTTATCCTAAAAGTAATTTGGATGGTTCCAAAATCTTCTGATTGTTTTCAACTTATTAGATCCTTTTAGCACACCAAATCATTCTTTAAAGAGCTTCTAACAAACTATCACTAGTGTATTCTGCTTACTGAGTAAGATGCAAAAATATTAATTATTTCCATAGTCCTTTTGGATAAACTCAGAGAAAAGTTTCTGCTACTACAGTTTTTCAAATTATGTTTCTGTAAACTTAAAATGTACCAATATGGCAATATTTAGTAGTATGGGTTTTATTTTCATGTTTACAGTTTTGGATTTAGCTTCTAAAATAATGTAATCATCCTCAAAGTTACTTGGTATCACAGTTGTTCATCCTTTCACTTCCAAGTTTTAGCAACAGCTAAATAGAAAACTCAGATTTTGATTAAAATAGAGCATGTTACATATTTCTTTAAAAATATAACTCATTCCCTGAGTCAGGGCATGTTCTAAAGTCTTATCATTGACAAATGACAAGCCATGGCATTAGTACAAAATCCTGGAGGATCTGAGACAGAGAAGCTTACCAGAAGTTTATGTGAATTCAGAGAAATTTTTGCAGTGCCCAGACTTTTCAGTCACCAGGTTCCCAAACATCCAACTTTATTAGACATTCAATTTAGTTTCTTATATTGTAAATGTAACTGAACATAATTAGTAAAAATGAAAATAAATTAGCTGCCTTCTAATAAGCTCCGTGACTAAAATTCCATAGTATGCAGGCAAGCTAACAGAAGTCAAATGCTTGGTGATCTGAAAATATTCTTATTAATCTGTTAATTTCAATTTCATATCAAAACAAAAAATTCAGGAGTTGCTAAAGAAAACTAAGCTGTTTCTAAACTTTGTTTTCCCTATTTTTGATCCTTTTAGTCTGCCCTGCTGGCTGGAAACCTGGTAGTGAAACAGTAAGTCGTATTGATTTTCTGTTAAAGGCATGCCTGGAGCCAAAAAGTATACGCCAACCTTAGGATACTTTTTCCTCGTAATAGAACTGTCCTCATTTCATAACTGAAGCAAACATTGCTAAGCAGAAATCATAAGAGTACAGATATTCTCTGGACTGTAGGAACAATAGCTGAAGAGGAGAAAGCAAAATACTGGGTTTAATGCTGTTAATTTTAAAGCTACATATCTAAAGAACTGTACTATTTTAAAAAGAAAACGAAAACAAAGGGCAGAGTAGAGACTTAGTAGAATAAATGTAGAGGTCTTGTATGGACTTTCTTCCTATATTATGAGCCCAAAAACAGTCACTTAGCAAAACCTTTCTATGTGTAGTAAAAAGCCTTTGAGGAAATCCATTTAATGAACACTGAAACTAATGATTCTCTCCTTGTCATTTGAGGAAAGGAAACACTGAAACGTACATTTTTAGGCACACTGTATAATTTATAGATGTTCCTGAACTAATCTCTGGCCAAAATACAATTTGGAAACCTGCTTGAACCTTTTCTTAAATAACATCTTCAAGCAGTAGTTAGGAAATTGAAAAATACTGTAACATTGAAGGAAGAAATCATTATCTTTAATAGACAATCAAAAGTAATAATTTACTCTCTTAACTTCGTGTGCCCCTTTCCTGCCTTAGGGCCTTTGCCCTTGCTGTTGTTTTTGCATTGCTCTCTTCATGACAGACTCCCTCCACTCACATTTCAACTCAGATGTCATCTTGGAGACTTCCTCACCACTCTATTCCCCACCATATGCACCATCCCATTTGCCACAATCTAAAATAAGAATTAGAATGTAACTCCAAGGGCAGGGAATCTTAGCTGTATTGTTCACTAATGAGTACTGTCTGGCTGTCATAATAATTTGACAAGTATACTCAAATTCAGAAAATAAATAAATGTGTGTTGAAAGAATGTACAAGCTGAGTATGGTGGAGCACAGACGTAATCCCAGCTATTCAGGAGGAGGTGGGAGAGAGGGTCATGGTCTGAGGCCAGCTCCAGGCAAAAAAGAGAGACCCTATCTGAAAAATAACTAAAATCAAAAAGCACTGAGGACATAGCTCAAGTGGTAGCATGCTTGCCTGGCAAGCACTAGGCCCTGAGTTCAAACCCCAGTACCACCAAAAATAAGCAAACCCATAAATGTATACAATTATTATTTGTCACTTAAAAATAAAATAAAACACAGTATGTGATGATACATGTGCATTTTTATGAAGGGGAATCCATAGTTTTCATCAGATTCCCAAAGGGTCCCAAAAGTTAATCACGTGGATAGTTAACATGTTTTCTGAAACATATACTACTCATAATACCTTTCATAGTTAATTGGTTTACCTTGGGAGCTCTCACTGTCTCTCAGGAGTTGGATACTTAGCACATGCCTGTGGTTGGTAGAGCATTCATTAGTGTCACAGTTGTTTTTGCTATATATCTGCAAGCTAAAGCACCCCCTACCTTGAAGACCTATCAAGAAATACTTTTTAATAAGGAAACACACCAAACCCTGTTTGAAAAGGGGGGAGAGGAGAGGGGAGAATGGGAATGTAATGGAGGGGGTAGACTATTCAGAGTACACTGTACACATGTATGGAATTATCACAATAAAATCCCCTCATGTTATTAATATATGCTAATTCAAAAATATTCTAAAAACTATTTTTAAAAAGAAATGCTTTTTAAGCTGCTTATTTTTTTTCTGACACTACTGGGGTTTGAACTCAGGGACTCATGCTTACCAGGCAGGCGCTCTTTCTCTTAAGCCATTCTGCCAGCCCTTAAGCTGCTTTTTAAGCCAGCAGCCTCTGATTCATATTTCTATCTGCAAGCCTGAAAATCAATAAATATAAACTAACCTCCTGACTAGTTTATAATTTAAAGTCCTAAGTGCTCAAAATACACTTAATGCATAACTCAACCCCCACTTTGAGATCTGTCGGACCTGTGTGGAGATGTGTAACTTGGTATTGTAACATTAACTTTGAGCTCAAAGGCAAAACTCTTTACAAACCCATGAGAAACTTGTTCATAATCAGTGAATCACAGTGATTACAATAGGTTTTTTATATACAAAGATAGGTATACTTTGCCTTTAACTAGCAACTAACACAGCTAATGTGAGGTCAAATTATATTTCAAGTTGCTTGTGAGTCTAATAGATTTACAAAACTTTGATGCTTGAAATCAAAAAGTTGCATTCTAGACCTCCAAAAATTCATTTGATAAACCCTTAGTGGACACACTGCCCCCTTTCAGGTTATTGTGGCATACAGTCATTTAATCAACTAGTGATTCTAATACATTAACATCTGTAGCCATGCTCTTCACTGTGTTTGATTTAACTAGATCAAACCTGAAGATGCCATGAAAGCCTGGTGGCCAAGAGAAGAGCTGTAAGTAAATTTTGGGTTGCTTCAGTATAGGTGTTAATTTATTAAAACTAAATTATTTCTAATTTATTTGAGTTATTAATTTGGGATAGCTGAGATTAATAAATAGGGCAAATCTAATTTTTCCTAAATATATGTGATATAATTTGGTATACAAAAGTAATCTTTGTATATTCTTTAGTCAAGAGATGGGCAACTACACTGGGCACTGGTGGCTCACGCCTATAATCCCCTACTCAGGAGGTAGAGATCAGGAGGATTGCAGTTCAAATCCAGCCCAAGCAAATTCTCAAGACCCTATCTTGAAAATACCCAACACAAAAAAGGGCTGGCAAAATGGCTGAAGTGGTAGAGTGCCTGCCTAGCAAGTGTGAGGCCGAGTTCAAACCCCAGTACCACCAAAAAAAAAAAAATGGGCAACCAGTGCAAAACTACCAATGATGTCCATTGCATTTTAAAATGAATAATTTGATTTTTTGTTTTTTTTAACAGATAATCCCAGATCCAGCTGGAAAACTGAAGTATTTTGATAAACAAAACTGAAAAATACTTCATCAAGTTTTCATGCTTGAACATCCTCAATAAAGGTCACTGTTTCACTCCCATATTGTTTTACAGTAGTAATTTCTTAGAGAATATAAAAATCCATGTCACAATCCAAAGATATTTACTGCTCAAGGTAGACACTGACACCAAAAGATAAGCAGTCATTCTCTACCATTCCAAAGTAAGAAATGTCAGGTTCAATCAAACTAGTAACAACAATAATAACTGACATTTATGAGGTATATACCAAGTGCCAAGCATCATATGAAGCAGGTTAGATGCATTTTCATGTAATCTTCACAGCCTCTCTTTAAGTTAGTTATTGTACAGATGAAGAAACTGAAGCTTAGGTAAACTACCCAAAGTCACAACTAGCCAGCAAGGGTAAAATCAGACTTTAAACCCTAACAGACTAACTCTGGTTTCTGAGCTGTTAATGTGACATTGTGGCTCACCTCTCTGAACAAGTGAGCCAGTCACCTTCCATAGTATCTGATAGGGATAGCTGACCCCATAGCTCACTGCTCTGAAACAACATAAACCCCTCTGGCTCTCTCTTTCCTCTAAATTCACATTTTCAACTTACACCAAATTTATAAGTAGCTGGTTATATGTTTACATTTAGTTTAAGAAATAAAAAAAATTGAATCCCTAAATACATACAAGCTAGCTTTTTTTTCTTTTTAGTGCAGTACTGGAGACTGAACCTAAGGCCTCATGCATGCTAGGTAAGCACTCTACCACTTGCGCTTCACTCCCAGTCCTTTTTTTATTTTGTTTTGTTTTTTGGTGGTTTGAACTCAGGGCTTCACACTCTTGCTAGGCAGACACTCTACTCCTTGAGCCATGCCTCCAGCACTTTTTGCTCTGGTTATTTTCTTGCTTTTTTGACTAGACCAGCCTGGACCTCAATCCTCTTATCTTACACTTCCTGCCATCGCTGGAATGGCAGGTGCACCACCATACCAGCATATTTATTGAGATGGGGTCTCACTTTTTGCCTGGGCTGGCCTCAAACCCGAATCCTCCAGATCTCAGCCTCCCAAGTAGCTAGGATTACAGGCAATGAGCCACTAGTACCTGGTTTTTTTCTTTTTGTTTGATTCTTTGGTTTTTGGCAGTACTAGGGTTTGAACTCAAGGCCTCACACTTGCTAGGCAGGCATTCTAGCACTTGAGCCACTCTGTCAACCATTTATGTTGTTTTTGAGACAGGATCTTGCTACCTTTTTGCCCAGGCTGGCCTGGAACTCAAGGTCCTTTATCCTCCTCCTGAGTAGGTGGGATTGATTACAGGCACATACCATCAAGCCTGGCTGTATATAGCTAGCTCCTAACAAATGGCTAATACAAAGAATTCCAATGCTACTTCATCAACCTATTTGCCACCTCACTATGGCAATCATTTTATGATAATTATAGGCATGTCATGTAGTTAAGGGACCTGGAACCCAGGAGAATTTACCTCATCCTGTCTTCCATACTAACTCTCTATATCAATACAAAAAAGCACCAGGTGTGGTGATACATGCCAGTAATCCCAGCACTCAAGAGGTTGAAGCAGGAGGATGGAGAGTTCCAGGCCAGCCCGGGCTTAATACATAGCAAGACCCTGTGTTAAAAAAAAATACAAAAAGCCCCTCTCCCTGTGAAAGATCATTATTAAAAGAGGCAGTGGTATTACTAGCTTCCTGAATGAAACAGCTGTCACATGTAGCAGGTGATTAGTGACAGGCATTTGTAGATGAACATGTGAATCCAACTGCCTGGATCACTTTTGTTTTTTTCTTGTTGATACTGGAGTTTGAACTCAGGCCTAATGCTTACTAGGCAGGTGCTCTACCAATTGAGTCATGCCTCCAGCCCTGTTTATTTCTTTGAGACAGGCTGGCCTGAACTCACAAATATGTTGCCTCAGCCTCCCAAGTGCTGGGGTTGCTTAGTTTCTTTGAAGTTTGTTCAGCCTCTTGTTCAATTTAGGTGCATTTATAAGGAGGACAGCATTTTTAGATCCACTCAAAACTAGTCATTAATGTTTCAACATTCAAGCGACTATTGATCTCCTACTCTAAACATCTGGCAAACATCAATGACCAAATGACAAGTTTTTGCCTTCAAGGAGCTTACTGGAGTAGGTGCTTACTGAAGCAGGTATTGATTCTACAGTAATTTCTTGGTTACAACAGATGAGTGAAACTATACCCTGTCTCAGTACTTTTCATATTAACTGGGTATGGAAAGAGCCTAAGAATATTAAAGCATTAAATGAACCCCTTCTTAGTGCCTTTTAAGAATTGTCCCTTCTAAGACAGTTCTAACTTCAAACTTATCCCTTGTAACTTCAAAATTATACCCTAAGTGGAACACTGGAAAAAGTGATCAGAAAGGATGGGGCCCAGACATTGTCCAGGGGGCCTATTCCCAGAAGAAGCTGACCTACCATAATCTAGAGCAGTGCTTCTCAATGGGATAAGGGTGGGAATTTCACCCCCAGGGAACATGGCACTGGCTGGAGGTGTTTCTAGTTGTCAAGATTGGAAGGGCTGAGGGAGTTGCTCAGTGGTTAGAGCATATACTTTGCATGCATGAAGTTGTAGATTCGAATCCCTATCACAAAAAAGTGTGCTACTAGTATCTAGTGGGTAGGGTCCAGGGATGCTGCCAAATATCCTACAATGCACAGGACAACCCCCAACAAAGAATGATAGGGCCCCAAATTGAATGATATTGCCGCTGTAGAGACAGCTGGCAACAGATTAAGAAAAGTAGGAAACTAGTACTGCTTAGTAGCTGCCTGTGCAGCACGAGGTCAAAACCATGGCATGACAACAGGAGCTTATCCAAAAAACAGGTCAAGAAGCAACCTGAACCTTCCTTAGAACCTTCCCTAGATAATATCTTTTCAGTGCACTAATATATAACAATCTCTACTTCCCTGTTTCTCCCTCAAATTACTGTTGAATATTTCCCAGTTAAGCATTGCCAGTGTTCAGAGCTTCCCAATGATCATGGTGGACTGCTCTTTCAGGGATTTCTTAGTCCCCAGGATGTCACACAAGTGCTCATTCCACACCCCACAAACTTACAATTTTTAAATTTAAATACCAACTCAAACATCCAAATTCACCTAAATCATGCCGTGTCCAGTACTACAAAAGAGAAAAACCTGTGGTGTAGCCAGCTTGAATACTGGCCAATTAACTGCTTGTTAATAAAACTGCCACTTTTTCCCTCTTTGTCCACATGCTGGAGAGCCCAAGATTAACAAATCTTTACTCTTCAATTAAATCAGGCAGTCTTCCACCCTTTCTCTCTCTCTCTCTGACCATCAGAGAAGTAAACCTGATAGTCAAGACATACAGCTTGGGAGATGTGGAGCCCAGACTCCTGGAAAACCAAGGCCAGCATCCATTCTGGAACATGCATTTCATCACATAGTCAAGCTGAGCCCCTGTACTCCCCTTTAAAAAGCAGACATTTTCAATGACAGAGGTTTGAGAGGTTGACTCTCCCTGTCCTCTTCTTCAGACAAACAATAAATCTTATTTCCTTTCCTCAAAACCCTGCTCTCATTATTTGTGAATTGGCATTGAGGCCAAGGGGCTGGCTTTCTGGGAAATGGGGATTAAAAAAATGACACAATCCCTTCTCTCAAGAAGCGTACAGTCTCATAAATGAAAGCATATGTTTAAAAAAATGCAATACTGTGTAGTAAGTATTAAAAAATGCCACCATGGAGGCTGTAAGATGAACCCAAGCAACTAAAATGAGAGAGGGATGGAGGATGACGTCAGAGGAGGGGAGCTGGGTGCCCACTTCATATTTCTCAATTGAAGGCCATATCACCTGTAAGTAGTCCTTACAGAAAGACAGTACAATAGTTCACTGTGGTTTTGCTTTCTGAGGCTCCAGTCATCCAGTTCTAGTTACCCTTAGTCGACCACAGTCCAAAATATTGAAAGGAAAATTCCATAAATAATTCATAAGTTTTAAATTGTGCACATTCTGAGTAGTAAGATGAAATATTGCACAACCTGCTCCATCCCACCTGAGACATGAACCATCTACCATATCCACACTTGAATATGCTAACCTGCCTTTAGGCACTTAGTAACCATCTCAATTACCAGGGTGAGAGTTGAGATATTGGTATCACAGTGTTTGTATTCAAGTGACCCTCCTGAAGTGGCCTAATGCTGTGTCAAAATGCCTACATCACTCACTTCATCTCATCACACAAGCATCATACCACAGCACATGATGAAGGATGAGTACAATAAAATCTTGAGAGTACACATTCAACAGAACTTTTATTACAGTATATGACTGTAATTGTATAGTATTAATATTATTAATATCTTACTGTACCTAATCTATAAATTAAACTTTACCATAGTCTGTCTGTATACAAAAAAGCAGTTTTATATATATATATAGGGTTTGGTACTATCCACAGTTTCCAGGCATCTGCTGAGGGTCTTGGGAATGTATACTCATCGGATAAGAAAGGACAACTATACTTGTCACCTGACATCAAGAAATGAAGCACTGACTGGTCTTCCTTTCCCACAATTATCTACTGGGAAATGGCATATACTTTAGAGTTGATTAGATAAGGGTAGGGTCCAGTGTGCTTCCAAAGCTAGACAGAAGTTAATTAAATCTGCAGTCTTGACTTCATTAACATCAAGCTCTAGCCATTTATACAATTCCAATAGAACAGCAGAAACAAGATTTGCAAGTTTTCTATTAAAGAAAGTATACTGCATTGTAACTGAAAGACCACAAGATGGCACCCAGAATTAGGAAATCAAGCATTGACTTGCCAAATCCTGAAGTCTTTTAAGGCTAAAGTGAAAAAACATAACCAACTCTCAAATGATTTTTTGATGAGAGAAAGAGAGAAAGGAACTATCTCAGAACAATTCGAAACTAAGTACAATTCAAGTAGGGATCTTGATTTGTGCTGAATATACTCCTTCCATCTGTGACAGAAGCTCAAACTTTTTGACCTTGACTCAGAAGTACAGTTTGTATCATTACCTCATACACACATAAATGTATGTACCATGCACGTACGTAAATGTCATATACCGCTTAGTTTTTATAATGTATTCTGATATTTTTAAGGCTAATTGCCCACTTTATTTTCACGCAGTAATTTCAAAGGCTTACCTTGAAAGTATTTTTTACAAAAAATATATATTATATAATTTTTAAATATTTTTTATTTATATATATAAAACATGCAGAAAATCAGGATGAAATAATACTTGGCAAGTGTAATTTTCATGTTATGAATATTATGGTTTTGTCCATTTGTTTTAGCCATACTGTTCCCTCTATCAAATGTGCAATTTCTAGGTAGAGGGTTTTTTTGTGGTAATGAAGTTTGAACTCAGCGCCTCAGTTTGCTATGCAGGCAATCTACCACTTGATCCATGGCCCTAATTCACAATTTCTGTAACACATAAAATGTCAAAAAAAATCCCATCCTTCCTTTGGTTACTACAAACCTTTCTCTTCTAGTATGATAATTTTTTGATGCCTCTGGTTTACTGAGTAGTTTTCAGGACTTATTTTATTCTAAGGATCCAATTTTTTAGCATCCACATCTTAAGTGGAATTTGATTTTTGTTTTTGTTTTTGTTTTTTGTGGTACTGGGGTTTTAACTCAGGGCCTATACCTTGAGCCATTCCACCAGCCCTTTTTTGTGATAGTTTTTTTGAGATAGAGTCTTAAGAACTGTTTGCCTGAGCTGGCTTGGAACCATGATCCTCCTGTTCTCTGCCTCCTGAGTAGTTAGGATTATAGGTGTGAGCCACTGGTGCCCAACTTAGTTTTTAACATGATATATAACATTCACAAAAAAATATTTCACTAACCAAACAGCTGAATCAACTGAAGAAAGCCTCAGCCAGGCATACATCCCTGGAATCAGGAGGCTGAGGCAGGAGGACCTTAAGTTCAAGGCAGCCTGGGCTACATAGTGAGACTTGTATCAAGAAAAAAAAAAAAAGGAAAGAAAGTATATAGTCCTAAATCAGAGAATCCTGGAACAAGAAATGTGCCCTCCTGTGTTGGGGACCAGGCATGACACTGGACTGGGAATAATGGAGTTTACACAACCTCTGCATGTAGGAGTTTGCACAGCCTCTTCTACCATAATTTTCCCAGTACCTGGTGTCTTGACCTTTGTTCTCACATCTCCTTGAAGAATACAACCTGCTGTGTCCGTATACCAGCCCCCAGTGCAAAACTAGATAAAGTACCAGAACTGTTAGGAGATTCCCTGCTGCCAGATTCATCAATACCTTAGATAAAGTGTCCTGCACGCCCTGATGATTCCAGAACTGATGTGTTGTAATTAAGCTTCATTAGCCTTAGGAAAATTAGCCCACCAAACCTCAGTCCTTTTACCTTGCATCAAGAACTGTTAAAGCTTGATTTTTACCTGAGTCTTTTCCTTGTACTGACCTATAAAAATAAACACTCTGGCTCAGGTAGACACTCACGTTTCCCACCAGGAACGTGCAGCCCTCCCGACACCAGCGTTCTGTTTTATGTTCTATGTCAGTATGTCTGTGTGTGTTTTATTTCTAGTTCCCCGTCACTCTTAGTCAGGCTCACGCAGCACACCCACGCAGGCCGGGGCACTCCTGTTATGGGGGAGGAGACAAGATATGAAGAGATTAATCCTCCACCCATCCAACTCTCAGAACTAGCTAGTTGCAAAGACAGGTGAGGCCTCAGAGCTGCACAAATTCAGGCTAGCACTACTTCTCAAATATCACACTGCCATCCCAGAAAACCACATGCTGAAGCAAAGGACCTCCAAATCTACCTCAGATTTATCCCCTTAGCTCAAAATAATCTCACGACACATCAGTTTCATCCAGAAGCAATGTGATTATTCAGAGCCTTATGCACGTTTTAACTTGCCAAATGTGTGTGTGTGTGTGTGTGTGTGTGTGTGTGTGTGTGTACTGACACAGGATCTCACTGTGTAGCCCAGTCTGGCCTTGGATTACAGGTGTGAGGCATCACACCCAACTCCAATCCCTACTTTTAATTTCTCTTTCTTGTTACCTATTTTACAGTAAATTCATTTTTGCCATGGAGGGAAAAGAAAATAGTCACAATTAAAATGTATTTTCTTATTTAATAATTTTTTGAGGTCAATACCATTATTACCCATTTCTTGCAAATAAAGGTAATAATTTTAGAGAAGGAAAGCAACTTCCCAAAGCCCACCCTGTAACTGCAAATAATCACAATTCTGAGAGTCAATTACAACTGTAGCAAAAGTTTTGTTCTAAGAGGAGATTAAAATAAACACAAAGCTATTTTCAGACACTTTAATGTCATTAGCACAGTAAGAATCCAATATGTGTTAGCAATAAATAAAAATTCTTTTTCCTTTTTTTTTTTTTTTGGCAGTACTCAGGTTTGAACTCAGGGCCTCCTGCTTGCTAGACAGGCATTCTATCACTTGAGCCACTCCAACAGCCCAAAAATTCTTATAACTGACTTTTTTGCCAAGTTTGTGCCATACTTCACTAACATACAAATTGCCATAAGGTTCTGTAAACCAAATTAAAAATCTTCAATTCCTTCCAAATGTTTTCATGCTAAACTATAAAGAATTATTAAACTTTAGCTTGATAGGCTTGGGGTGTGGCTCCAGTGGTAGAGCACCTACCTAGCAAGCACAAGGCCCTAAGTTCAAACCCCAGTACCACAAAAAAAATCTTGAAACTCTTGCCACCAAGCACTGAAAGGGTAATACAATCATATTCTCCTTATCAAAACAGAGGAAATAAATTATAAACAACCCTTTACGATTCTCCTGATGTAATTCCTTCCACCTCTCTTCTCATCTGAATAATAAAAGATTATTTAGAATTTGTTGTAAAGTTAAATGCATTGTTACAAGTTAACACTTCATAAAACATCAGCAATTATACTCCTATTTAAAAAAAAAGCAAGATTACAATGCATCAGGGGCTCATGTCTGTAATCCTAGCTACTTGGGAGACTGAGATGGGGAGGATTGCAGTTCAAGGCCAACCCAGGCAAAAAGTTTGTAAGACTCTCCTCTCAACCAATAGCTAGGCTTGATGGCATGTGCCCGTCAACCCAGCTAGGCAGGAAACCCTAATATAGGAGTATTGTGGTCCAGGCTGGCCTGGGCAAAAAAGCAAGACCCTATCTCCAAAATAACCAGAGGACAAAAGGGCTCAAAGTGTGGCTCAAGTGTTAGAGCATCAACCTAGTGAATGCAAAGCCCTGAGTTCAAATTCCTGTACTGCCCCTCCCCCCAAAAAAAGCAAAACTGCCAATCCTTAAAAACTACAAAGATCAGTCAAATGTCAACTGCCATCCTAAATTTGGTTTTAAGAAACATAACACTAGTAGGAATATATATAAGTATAGCCGTTATGGAAAGCAGTGTGGAAATTCCTCAAAAAACTAGAAATAGAACTGCCATATAATCCAGCAATCCTCCTACTGGACATATCCAAAGGAAATGAAATCAGTATCTTAAAGAGACATCTGCACATACACGTTTATTCTAGCTTTATTTACAGTAGCCAAGATATTGACCATTAACAGATGAATGGATAAAGAAAATGTGAATGGCACATGACTGCAATAGGTGAACATTATGTTAACAAAATAAGTGAGGCACAGAAAGACAACTCATGTTCTCACTTATATGTGGGAGCTTTTAAAGAGTGGATCTCAGAAGTAGAGAATAAAACAGTGGTTACGGCAGCCTAGGAAGGGGTGAGTGAAGAAAGAATGCGCAGGGGTATGATTGGTAAGAATAACTTAGAGTGTCCCATGGCACAGTGGGATAACTATGGATGCCAACAATTATTATATACTTCAATACAGGTGTTAGAAAAGACTTTGAGTGTTTCCAACACAAAGAAAAAATAGATGTTTGAGGTGATGGACATGTCAATTGCCCTCATCTGATCATTCCACATTGCACACATGTGTTGAAATACTATTTTACATAAATGTGTCAACTGAAAAGAAAGAATATAGGGCCAAATGTGGTGGTAGACATCTGTAATCCTAGCTACTCAATAGGAGGCACTCGGTCCAAGGCCAGTCCCAGGCAAAAGCATGCAACTCTATCTAAACAGTAAATAAGCAAAAAGGGCTGGGGATGTGGCTCAAATGGTAGAGCAATTAACTAGCAAGCAGAGGTCCTTGAGTTCAAACTCCAGTATGGCGAAAGAGAGAGAGAAGGAAAGAGGGAGCGGAGGAGAAAGGAGGAAAGGGGAGAGGTGGGGAGAGTAGGGAAGAAAGGGAGGGAGGGAGGGAGGGAGGGAGGGAGGGAGGGAGGGAGGGAGGGAGGGAGGGAGGGAGGGAGGAAGGAAGGAAGGAAGGAAGGAAGGAAGGAAGGAAGGAAGGAAGGAAGGAAGGAGAAAAGAATGTATTTAAAAGAACACAAAGCCTGGCATGTTAGTACATGCCTGTAATCACATCTAGTCAAAAGGCAGAGGCAGGGGTATCTCGAGTTCACGGCCAGCCGAGGCAAAGTTAGCAAGACCTCATCTGAAAAGCAGAAACAAAAGGGCTGGGGCATATTTCAAGGGGTGGAGTGCTTTACCTAGCAAGCACAAGGACCTGGGTTTAATCCCCAGCACTGTATATATATCAAAAGAAGGTGTAACTTACTCCTTGGACAATATATTATTAGATTCCCATTTTCATGCACAAAACAGAGTATGATCACAAGCTTTGTAAAAGTTATTAAAATTCCTAATGTGTTCAGTTTGTTCATAGGCATTAAAAAATAGGTTTCACAAGAGCTCGTTTTTAAAAGGGAGTCAGGTTTTTGGGCTCTATTTTGTTCTTTCCCCTTTTGCTTTTTAGTTCGCTTTTCAGGTATGGTGTCATGCTATCCCTGAGAAGTAGGGAATGGTATGGTTAAGTCTTGGGACTCTGTGGCCGCATTGAGTCCCCTCTCGCTACCACTGATGAGCTCCAACCACCCTGCTAGAGCTCCTCCCCCTTTCAACCCACCCCAGCCCAGGCGCTAGATGTTGTTCCAGTCCCAGACCAGCTCCTAGCTGAGCACACCTGACTGAGTGACCCCAGCCAATACCCGATGGGGCAGAACTGGCCCGGCGAGCCATTGCACAGACTCACATATGTCTTTAGAAAGAGAAATGCACAAATCTTATGCAAGAGCAAAAGGAAGCTCAGGATGTAGCTCAGCGGTGGCGTGATTGCCTCGCATGCAAAAGGTCCTGGGTTCAATCCTCAGCATCATCAGAAAAAGCAAAAGAAAATGTTGAAATCCCAAGAAAAAAACTTCAGCTCCTGGCTGTCTTCAAAGAGGTGAAAGAAAGCAGATTTTATCAGAGAGAAGGCAGCTACCAAAGAGAATATGCAGACACAGACATCTGCAGCGTCGCGTAGACACATTGAACAGTGCAAAGCACGGCAGAGTGAAGAAAACTCTTCTAAGTAAGTCCATGATAAAGATAACATCCTAAATGGCTGCACATTGAAGATCTAAAGGAAAAACTACAAATTTCGAGCCAGACCTGGTGTCGGCAGTCTGTAATCCCAGCACTCAGGAGGCTGAAGTGGGCTTCATGGTGCAACCCTGTCTCGAGCAAAAAAACAAAAACAAAAGACAAAACAAAGAAATAAAATCAACAACTAAGAATTTGATAATAAATACCTGAAGCAAAATTGGGATTTCAGCGTAAGCTATTCAATTAAAAAAAATTCCCACGCTCATGGAGAAGACACATTGAAGACATGAAGCAGCGCTGGGAGCGGTTCTCACGCAGGGCTAACAGAAGAGAGGGGTGGGGCAGAGCAGTGCGCGAAGGTTCCAGAATGTTCGGACTTTCACGAGCAGACAACCAACCGGGTGGGGCAGAGCAGTGCGCGAAGGTTCCAGAATGTTCGGACTTTCACGAGCAGACAACCAACCTCGAGTACAGCAAAACAGAAGTCCTGAGGTGCGCGTCTGAAGCGCCATTCTTCCTGGAGCTGCAACTGTTGCCTGAAAGTGAGCATCCTGACCTTGTATTGACTAATATTACCACATTTAAAATGGCTTCATCCAGACTTGCCGTCCCGTCCTTGTCGGAATGCCAGTGCCAGATCTGTTTGGAAATCTTATTCGAGCCTGTGACCCTTCCTTGCAACCACACGCTGTGTAAGTCGTGCTTCCAGTCTACCATTGAAAAAGCAACTTTGTGCTGTCCCTTCTGCCGCCTCTGGGTCTCTTCATGGGCTCGGTACCATACCCGAAGAAATACGCTGGTCAATCTGGAGCTGTGGGACATCATACAAAAACACTATCCGAAGGAATGCGAACGGAGAGCCTCCGGGAAAGAATCGGAGGACCTCGACCTGGCCGATAACCCAGTGCGTGTGCTAAGCCATCCTGGGGAGTTAAGGCAAGAATATGAACTGGCCAAGCTCCGAGACAATGAGGAAAAAGAAAAAGAAAACAAAGCTAGCGAAGAATACATCCAGCGATTGCTGGCAGAGGAAGAGGAGGAAGAAAGACAGATGGAGAAAAAGCGCCTGGAGATGGGTAAACAGGCTACAAAGCTAAGCGCTGGCAGTTCCTGTGATGGAAGTAACTTGGCTTCTCCCCTGAATTCCGGAAAACGGGATCTACTTGCAACCAAGTTACCAAAGAAATGTAAGAACAAAAATACATATATTGAAAATACTCCAATGTTTTTGTCACCTCAATCTCAGTTTGGAGCTTCATCACAAACCGAAGTTGTACCGGTCGGTAAAAGCCTCGCGAAAATTGGCAGTGATGCGCAAGGCCCTATGTGGCAAGCCACGGAAATTGGACAAAATATGCCAGCAGACTCTGCACAAAGAGGTCTTGGAGTTCAAAAGCAAAGCACAAACTCCTCAAGAAAGTCACCTACGTCACAGGTTTTTATCTATGGTGCAGAAAGATGCCTCAGAGAAAAAGTCAAGACAGGACCAAATTGTGTCATGCTTGAGACACCAAAACCTGGAGTTGCAGCTGAAACTTGTGGCAAAGCAGACAGCAGGAGCATGGTACCAGCTCTAACACAGAAAACTACAAACAGCACAGCTGGGACAGCAAGACAACAGTCTTGTCCGCTGATCAGCAAGGATATCTCCAACAGAAAACACCAGGAATCGGCCTTTGAAACAGCCACAGATGCCTGCTTTTCTGCAAATGGGGAAATGGTCCCCAAATCTCCCTCAGGTCAACAGGGATCAGAAATAAACTATACCCAAAAACTGACCGATTTGGAGCATCTAATTTTTGAGAAACATAAACAAGAGAAGCAGGATAGGCTATTCGCACTGCAGCTCCAGAAGCAGCTGGATAAGGAGGAAATGAGACCAAACCGGCAAAAAGGATCTCCAGATGAGTATCAGCTACGCTCTACATCCTCGCTGCCCCAAAGCTCGACAGAGCAGAGGAAGAAGGCCCCAGATAAACTTCTGAAAGGTAAACGGACATAGAGCACTCAAGACATGAAAGGTAGCAACCTCCTTTTAAGATCCAGTTGAAGCATTCAGTCAGACAATTGTAAAGTGTTCATTTCCTATAGAGGGAAAAAAAGTTATTTTCCAAATGTTTGAGGCACCAAATTTTGCCAATTATAATGTATTTAAAATGTTCATTTCCTAATTACTTTCCAAATGTTTGAGAGATACACAAAGATATAGTTGTGTTTTGTAATCTAGTAAAGCTTTATTGTAAACCTATCTTTAATATAGAATCTTTATAAATTTGTCATTAGATGCTTATAAAAATGTCCTTTGTTCTGTAGGTACTTTTTTTTAGTCTTGTTTAGTTTGATTGTATTTGAGGTTTGTTTTGTTCCATTTTGGAAAACAGGGTCTCCCTGTGTAACCCAGGCTGGCCTGAAAGTAGAGACCCTCCTACCTCAGCCTCTTACAGAGAATACACAAATGTTTCTGTAAAACTCAGTGATAAGCAATGGCTCCTATTATTAATAGCTGTTTTATTGTTCTATTGTTAATAGCTGTGATGAACTAAGTTTGACAATTCTCAGTAATTTGAAAATACCTTGGGAATACTACACCTCTTTGGGCCTTATACTCCCCACTTCATAAATTTCTTGTTACTCAGATAAACTTGTTATTTTATTAATAGCTGTTTTGTTGTTCTTTTTATTGTTCTGTTGTTAATAGCTGTGATGAACTAAGTTTGACAATTCTCACAGATTTGAAAGTGCCTGGGAACACACTACACCTCTTCAGGTCTTGCAGCTCCAGTTCATGAATTGCTTGTTACTCAAATAAACTTGTTAAAAAAAATTTTTTAAAGGCTCAAGATATAACTCAGTGGTAAAGCACTTGCCTAGTTTGCATGAGGCCCTGGGTCAGAACACCACCAAAAAATAAATAAATAAAGCACAGCAGAAAAATAAGAATTTACTGGAGAGTTATTTCACAGTATCTTATATTATGGAACCTGAAATAACTACATTTACTTCCTTATAGTACCATTTATGTTGACTTCTGTGTTTATAGACAGAAAGTATGATAATTGGGGTCTAGGCATGGTAGAGCATGTTTTTAATCCCAGCACTTGGGAGGGAGAGGCAGCAGAATCACAAGTTCCAGGGCAGCCTGGACTACATAGCCACACACTGTCTCAAAAAAACATGATACTCAGGTTTTGCCAAGTCTTATCTGAAAATTAAATCAGAAGGCAGGGTCTCATTTTGTGAAATTTACCTAGACACTATTGATCTTGTTTAATTAAATGAACTTTTAGCAAACAACAGTTTTAAGAACATTTTTGCTGATGCCTAATCATCCATCCTTTAATGTAAAAATAAAATGTCCTGTTGAACAACACAGAGGAGGGAGAAAAGGGAAGGAAGGATAACAGAAAGGTTAGACTGATTAAAGTACAATATATTTGTAAGTAAAATACCAAGGGAAAACCCCATTGAACAATGAACAGACACTAAAGCAAAGGACAGGAATGTAAAACAGGTCATGCTAAGAGGAGGGGAACAGTGGGAGGGGGATGGTAAATGAAAATGGTAAAGGAGGGTGAATATGGTTGAGGTACTTTCTATACATGTATGAATAAGGAACAATGAAACCTGTCAAAGTCATTTTAAGGAGAGTGGGGGAAAAGTGAGAATAATGGAGGGGATGACCCAAATCAGGGTATAATATATGTATATATGGAAATATCACAAGGAAACCCCCTATATAACTATCATATACTAATAAAACGTTCAAAAAATTAAAAAGTCATCTGCTTTTTAAGGGAGAGGAGAACACTAACCACCCACAGCCAACTGTGTATCCTTTAGTTTGTCATCTCATCTTCTTTTAGTCCTATATTAAAAATAAAAGCCTGTTTATAATAACTGTATTGGTAGAAGTTAACATATTTTGGATTAAGATTCTGTTATCCAAAATTACTTGAACAGTTAAATTTAAAACACAATAAGCAATGTTTGATCAACAGAATTCAAAGACAATTAGTGTATGTCATTTTTCACCTATAAAAATGGCAAAGATATTTTTAAAAGAAAAATTTGACAAAGTTCAGAGGACCTGAAGAGTCAGTGAATGTGTGCATATAAAATACATACATGTAGGGTTACGTAAAATACATATTCAAAACTTCACCATTTGCATAGTATTTGACCTAGATAGCTCACTTCTCTATACTTTTCCCAAAGAAATAATTTAGGGGCTAAATGTTTTAGGTATTTAGGATATTTCCTGCAACACTGTTTATAATAGCAAAAAAAAAATTCTAGGAAGACTCAGTGTACAGCAGCAAATGGTTGATTAAGCCGGGTGCCGGTGGCTCATGCCTATAATCCTAGCTACTCTCAGGAGGCACAAATCAAGAGGATCACGTTTCAAAGCCAGCCCAGGCAAATAGTTCATGAGACCCTAGCTTGAAGAAAAAAAAAAAAAAACAATACAGCCGGGTGCCAGTGGCTCATGCCTCTCATCCTAGCTACTCAGAAGGCAGAGATAGAAGGATCGTGGTTTGAAGCTGGCCCAGGCAAAAGAGTTTGCGAGACCCTACCTCAAAA
The DNA here is from genome assembly GCF_047511655.1 of Castor canadensis. Taxonomy (NCBI): domain Eukaryota; kingdom Metazoa; phylum Chordata; class Mammalia; order Rodentia; family Castoridae; genus Castor; species Castor canadensis. Next base: position 121,947,088 of record NC_133405.1, on the reverse strand, counting down.
AAAAATCACAAAAAAGGACTGGCAGAATGGTTCAAGTGGCTCAAGTGCCTAGCAAGCATGAGGCCCTCAGTTCAAACCCCAGTACCACCAATTAAAAAAAAAAGCAAATGGTTAATTAAATCATTTATAATATACATAGAAGTATGTAGGTTTCTTAACTGAACCTGCTGAACCTAACTGCTGGGGAGTTTCAGAAAACTCCTCAGTGCCTATCCTTTCCTATCATCCCACCTACCCACATCCATCCCCACTGTGTCATAGGGAGGTAAGCACAACGCTGTGCTGAAGGGCCAGGTAAATCTCAGGATGGTACTACAGCATGGAGACAAATCACATAGTACAGCACACCCTTGATGCCACTGACCTAAATTGTATTCCTCTGAGAGATAGTTTGTTTGTTCCCATCACTGCCAAAATACCATTGATTTTAATAACCATCACTAAACTAGGATACATTTATTTAAAAGCATACCAGCTAGTTCCAAGGCAGAGTCAGGTTTGTGATCACTGATCTAGAACCCATACCAAAGACTGCTTTTATTTAGGGAGCACTTTTTCACATTCCCTTATTCTTCTACATAGCCTGTTTTTGTTTTTTGTTTTTTTTTTGAGGTCCCTTCTAAACTTGATCAAGTTCTCTTCACATCAAGGTGTAACTGACTTGGCTGAAGATTAATAGGAACACTGGCTGGGGATGTGAGTCAGTAGTAGAACATATGCAAGGCTCTGGGTTTGATCCCCAGCACTAAAAAAAAAAAAAAAAAAAAAAAAGAACGAAAAATCAGGATTCCTCCCTGTGGGTTTCTAGGTAACTGTGGCCTCCTCTGCTATATTCCTCGATACTATGGCATACTGCTCAAGAGCAACCTGGACCCACACTGCCTGGTTAACTCCTTAAGTTACTTAGCCTATCTGTGCTTCCATAACCTGCCTCACAGTGCTGGCTGGAAGAAACAAATGAGCTAATACATGGCAAGAGCTGAGGACAGTGTCTACCTAGCACAAGGTAAGTGCACTGTGGCAGAAGCAACTGTTATTATTATTTAATCAGGTATCTCCCATCCATCCCCTAGCATGGCATGCACAGCCATGTAGAGAATGAAAGGATGAGCAAACAGTCATGTGTTTCCTCATCTAGGACATCGCTGAACACCTCCTCATGGTATTTTTAGATGTAAAGCTTCCCACAAATCTTTATAGATGCCATCTCCTTTGTTGAATTCTTTCACCCCACTTTTCATCTACCCTCTGCCAATAACAAATGCTGGAAGAAGGAAGAAAAATATAATCATATAGGGTTGATGGGATTTTAGACAACATAGGGAAACTGGCCAGGTTTAAAGAATGTCATCCCTATTGGACATAGTGGTGCATACCTTTAATCCCAGCTACTCAGTAGTGGAGACAGGAGGATCATAAGTTTGAAGCAGCCCAGGCAAAGTTAGTGATACCCAGTCGTAAAGGCAAAAAAAATTTTAAAAAGAGAACCTGAGGACATAGCTCAAGTGTAGAGTGCTTGCCTAGCAAGCATGAGGCCCTGTGTTCAATTTCCAGTACCAAAATAGAGAAAAAGTCATCCAGATGCCCTGGCAGGAAATCTTGCATGCCGATGGCTGCAGTATGAAGGAAAAAGAATGCATCCAACTGTGTAACAAGGCATTCTACCCTAATTCCTTAGAAGGGGAGAAAAGGGTCAACATGGACGGTTCACAATACAGTTTTGAAAGTATTTATTGTTTAGTAACTCTTTGTACCCTCAACTCCATCCAGCCACTCTCCCTCTCTTTTCTGATCATCCTAAAAGCTGAATGAATACAACCTCCTCTATGGAGGATGCTAAAACCAATAAACTTGATTGGGCCTTCATCAGGCACTATGTCAGTGGAGTGCTGATTTGCAACAAGTGAGGTTTTCCTAGGGCTCCACAACGTAGTCCTTTTTCAAGGCCACCGGGACACTCATGGAGTGGAAATGACGCTGCCCATCTAAATACAGCATGGACTCTGAAATAAAAGAAAGACAACTCTGGAGAAATTTGCAGCACCTTAGAACATCATACCAATAAGTGAGTCCTGGGAACAATGGGATAGCAATGAGCATGCAAAACCAGCAATGGGGATGCCCTGTGGGGCTGGGGTTGTGCAGTCTTCCCAGGGAAGCAGGCCCCAATTCCCATCCCTTTCCTTTGGCTGTCCTAGTCTTTCACTACCAGTGGCAGCTTGCAGCAGGTACCAGCCCTGCCTACAACAGTCAGGTGAGCAGAGCAGCAACAGCCACCTGAGAGTCACAAGGAATTTGGCCTTCAGGGCTGCAGAACCTCAAAAGCAAAATCTAAGAGCATGTTCTTGGGCTTAAGGAAAGAATGCACTTCCTACAACGATCTAAAAGAAGGCTGGGGATATAGCTCAGTGGTAGCACTCTTGCCTAGCATATTGGAAGGCCCTGGGTTCTATCCCCTACCACAAAAAAAAGAAAAATTTCTTTTAAATTTCTCTCCCATTAGGGAGAAGCAATAATCACTCCTTACCTCCATATGTTTTGGGTAACACCATGGGCACTTCGTTTTGCGACATGAATGTAAAATGAAAGACGTTGGTGGTCGTGTGCTCTTTGCGCTGAAGAGAGGCCACTTCACTATGTACTCTGACTTGGATGTAATTGTTCTGAGTAAAGCATACCTGACAGATTATAGACACTATAGTTAGTAAATTGCAGTGGAAAGGGGGGCAAGGCAGTCACAAGACAAAGAATAGCTTTGGAATACAGAACCCTATCCTCTAAGCCCAAAAAACAAAAAAAGGTTTTCATCTGTCATCATACACCTACCTGTGAAGAAAGAAAGAGCAATGAGCCCACTTCAACAGGCTTCTGAAACATGATATCATCCACTGTTACCACAAATGCTCGGGAACCACTATTGGAGAAAGGCAGAATTTGGAGTAAACTACAAAATTCAGATGACCTCAAGCTTTTTCCCTAACAACCAGCTCAAGCAAAATAGAAGTAATCTAAGAATAAACCTAGAGAAGGAGAAAATGGTCATACCAGCAACAAACATAAGAGATAACATTGTGAACACATAGGGCCCAAATCACTGTATCTTTTTCCCTTTGATATATTATCGCATGTTTTCTCAGCAGGTCTTTTTTACATTTTTAGTGGTACTGGAGCTTGAACTCAAGGCCTCATCCTTGCTAGGCAGGTACTCTACCATTCGACCCATGCCTCCAGCCCTTGCTGCTATAGTATAGTTATTTTTCAGATAGGGTCTCATGTTTTTGCTTGGGGCAGGCCTTGCACCTCGATCCTCCCACCTATGCCTCACTAACTTGCCTGGGCTGGCCTCGAACTGTGAATAGTTGGGATTACAGGGGTATACCACCATACCCAGACCTCAGGTCTTTAATGTCTAACATACCAAGTCAGGGCAATAGCCTTCTAAAATGAAAGCTGGTATCCATGTAGCATTCACTTAAAAACAACATATTCCTAGGCTAGGAGTGTAGTTCAGTGGTAGAGTGCTTGCTTAATATCATGAGGCTACTAAATAGATAGACAGACAGACAGATATCAAACACACCCAGTCTGGTCCAAAACATTTCCTGTCAGTGGGGTGATATAAATTCTTTGTCAGAAGTTAACACTGCCTTAAATCTTACTCACCCAAAGCTACAAGCAGTAGCCCATGCAAGTTCATATGCTTTCCTCATGAGAAAACCACCAAAGATCCGATTGAAAATGTTCCGCTCCTATAGGCCATAAATAAGTATTAATAAATACAAATCTATGACTACCTTTGTATATAGAACAAAGGAATTAATGATACCATGGAAGAGATATCAGTTTAAAGGTGCATCAAATCTTAGACAAGTAGCATGAATGCAGGCTAGCCTTTTCAGATGATTTACCACAAAGTTCCAATACCTGAGGGTGGCAAACTTCCAAGCTCTTCAGTTTTGTATCCTCCATCCACACTGCATTAGGGGGCAAAATTCGACTCTGAAAACTTATAGTCCTGCACAAATAGAGACGAATTAAATATTGTTATGCCATGTTTTCACTTTTGAGAAGGAAAACATTTTCAAACACTCTCAATATACTCAGATGAATATGGTTCTGGAGAGGACCAATGCTTTTCAACCTAGATTTTTCACCCTCGTAACTTACTTTGGATCCAGTGTACTGAGAAACATTTCATGTATGGTGCTCCTCTCGTCAGCATTGGGAGCCATCTTCAGTAATGAAGTAGAGCTGAGGGCAATCCTTCTCCCCTTGTTCACTGGAACACGAGGAAATACGGAGCTATGATCAGAAGGGTCACAGTACAGCACATGGGGGCCTGACTTAGAGTGTCTTACTGCAAACAAAGGCAGTACTTCTAAATTTCAAACTCCCTCCAGAAATTATACATATATCCAAGAGGAGGCTACAGAGGTCACATGATATTTCAAACAAGAGGCTGGGTATCGATAAGGCTCAGTGGTAGAGCACTTGCCTAGCATGCACAAGATCCTAGGTTCCATCCCCAGCACCGCACATTTTTTTTCAGTGAGTCTTTGCTTTCAGATGGAAATTTTATCAGTTTAGTGTGAGTACACTGGTTATCATCATGATCTAGGGCCTTGACCAGCAGTCATAACATTAAGATACATTTCTCATTATACTAAAAATGAGAAGACAAGGGGCTGGAGGCATGGTTCAAGTGGTAGAGCCCTTGCTCAGCAAGTACCCCCAGTACCACCAAAAAAGAAAAAACAAATTGCTTCACTTAATAAATGCTATCCAATCAATAAAACTGCTCAAAGCTTGGACTCCAAAGAACAAAACTAAGGTATTTTTAGTTTCAGTAAATTCTTGGCACGGGGAAGAAATTTGGTACACATAATCTTAACTATTTCTTCTGAAACATAATTCATGTGCTTTTAAAATTTATTTTACTATAAACAAATTAATGTAGTAGGGGAAAAAGATAAGGAAGAGTAATAGAAGTACACTAAATTTATAGGCAAAATACCAAGGCAAAACCACATTGAACACTGAAACAATGAAGGACAGGAATATAAAATGGGTCATGCTAAGAGGAGGGGAACAGTGGGAGGGGGAGGGTAAAAGAAGAGGATAAAGGAGGGTGAATATGGTTGAAGTACTTTCTACACATGTATGAATATGGAACATTGAAACCTGTTGAAGTCATTTTAAGAAGGGGACTGGGGGAAAAGGGAGAATAATGGAGGGAATGAACCATACAAGGGTACAATGTATTTATATATGGAAATGTCACAACCAAACACTCTGCATAGCTATCATACACTAATGAAAACATTTAAAATTTAACATACACTCTCCTTGTTTAAACAGCTCTTCTTCCTCTAGGTTTTCAGGGATGAGTGGATTTACAAATGCTGGCCTAAAGAAAAGAGAAGAATTCAGTTCCAGATGTGCTATTATCTAAGCTAGGCATGGTAATGCCTGTAGTCCCAGCAATAGGGAGGCTAAGGCAGGAGGATCTGAAGTACAAGGCCCGTTTGGGCTATAATTGACATCCTGCCTCACAAGACAAAACAAAACAAAAAGATGTGGTATTATCTAATAAAAATTTGAGACAAACAATTGCCCACTAGTTTTAGTCTTTTTCCATGTGCTTTAGGTAATGCTTACTGACCATATGTGTACACTGGAATAATTAAGGGAGCATTCTGGTTACAGACTGACCTGTATATTAGAAAGTTCACATTATTAAAAGGATTCTGGCACTTGCCTAAAAGTTTAACCTGATTCTAATCATAAAGAAACAAATATGGAGTACAGAACATTCTGCAAGACAACTGACTTAATAAATCAAATATATCAAATATATATCAGCATCTTTTCTTGTTGTTGTTGCTTTTGCAGTGCTGGGGTTTGAACTCAGGGCCTATACCTTGAGCCACTCCACCAGTCCTTTTTTGTGAAAGTTTTTTTCAAGATAGGCTCTCACAAACTATTTGCCCAGCTGGCTTCAAACCATGATCCTCCTGATCTCTGCCTCCTGAGTAGCTAGGATTATAGGTGTGAGCCACTGGCATCAGGCTATCAGCATCGTAAGGCAGAAAACAGAAAGGGAACTGTTCTAAGCAAACATGATAACTAAAGGCAATACACAGTCCTGAGTCCAGAGAAAAAGCTATAAAGGTGAAATCTGAATATGGATCATAGATTAGACTTTCTTCACTATTAAATTTCTTGGATATAATAAAAGGGCATTGAGATTATGTAGGAGAATTACGTTGTACTTAGGAGATACATGCACTCTGATGGGTAAAAGGAAAAAACGTGTATGTCCGTATTTATAGAGGGCAAGACAGCAAGGCAAATGTGGTACGATGTCAACTGGTGTATTAGGTGGGGGGGCACATGGGTGTACAATGCATTAATCTACTTTTCAAAATAAAAAAAACTAAAGGAAAAGAGCTCTTCACTGTGACAGATTCCAAAGACTTGATGAAACAATAGAGGAAAACACAATTGAAATGGCAGTCTGGAAAACTGAAATGCATCAGCTGAGAGAAAAACTTGAAGCAATGACCTCAGTGCTTGAAAGGAGCCTCAGGGAGGTGCAGGTAGACAGGTGCTATTCTTTGCTCAGATCACTGAGTTACCAAGGTACTTTTTCTATCCTTTTTTTATTTTTTTGAGACAGGGTCTCACTATGTAGCCCAGGATGGTCCAGAATTCAAAATACTCCTGCCTCAGCCTCCCAAGTGCGCTGCCACACCTGGCTTAAGGTATTTTTTGTTCTTAACTTGATTTTCCAAGCAAGACTTCTATAAAGCAGAAGAGATTTCTCATTGCTGATTCCTAAATCAAGTTTCTAGTACAAATAAGAGCTCCTTTGTGCCACCAGGCTCTTCCTGTGCAAAGAACAATCAAGTAACACCCCCACCCCACAACCAGACAATTTTTCTCAGTTTGGATGCTTGGGTATAACTGTTGCTGGGAACCGAGAATTCAACTTAAGAGAAAAAAACAAAGTCAAATAGCTAAAATCTGTACAGTAAAATTTGACTTAGAAGTGACCATATAAACTCATGAGTTTATAGGCCTTCTCACAGAGAAGGCCTAGAAACAATGACAAACAGTACCAACACACAGTTCCAAGTGCCCAGATTTCGGTGCCTAAATAGCTCCCATTACAAAAGGAACCCAGGATTCCTTGGAGAAATTACTGACTCCAGAATTTGGGCAGAAAATATATAAGGTGAACCTAAGACATCTTCTTGTACCAGAGAGCAGGAAGGTATCAAAGACTGATGGCGATAAGTTGAAAAGACACAGGAGCCCCGACTGACCATGATAGTATACCCTGAGGAAAAATAACAAGTTATTGAAATACACACAATATATTAAAACCACGAATTCACAGATGCCTTCTTTAAAAAGCAAAAAAGTGGAAACACCATGTCACTAGCTAATGAACCAACTCCTTATTCTGAAAAACATATAAATAAAGGACAAGAATGAAGCATTGATCTTGCCTTTCCTTTATAAATCAAACAGCACTGACTGATAATGGAAAGATGTTTTTTATAGAATTCCAGCTAATGAATAGTATAGGAAATGACAAAATCGGTGTTATTTTATACCCCCTAATGAAAATGATTACAGCAACGATCAGTCATGGACATTGCAAGACTTATCAGGAACCAGCTAATCACAGAATGACAAAGTACAAACCATAAAATGTTGCTGATCAGAAAAGGGAAAAACTGAACTTCACAAAGAGAGGTCAAGCTGTCTCTACTTGAATAAACACATCAATCTTAGCATCAGTATGAGTGGGATAGCCTGTACCTCCTGAAATGACATAATCAGTATGAGAGATACAGCAACATAGCATCAGTACACTGAATCTAAATCTAATATAAGGCTATAGATCTAAATTCAGTTTACAGGAAATACGAGGGGTAGAGAACCACATAAAAAAAAACACCATGAAGAAGCAAAAAGTAGGAAATTAGTAGGAATCCAGGTTTTCAACAAGTTAATGATATGAAACAGTAAGAGGGCAGTGGGAATAAAACCATTCTGAATTAAAACAGACTTAAGATGGTTAGAGGTGTGGTTCAAGCAGTAAAGCTCCTGCTTTGCAAGCACAAAGTCCTGAGTTCAAAGCCCAGTCCCATAAAAAAAAAAAGAGTAAATCAGTATTAAAACAGACTTAAGAGATTGTACTTCGTGAGCACACCAAAAGCCATTCAGCTGTGCACTTTAAATTGGACACTTTTAGTGAATGAATTGCGTAATATATGAGTTATGTCTTAATAAAACCATTAACCAAAGAAAGAAAAACAAATTTAAGACTACATCAAATGTAGTATGTGGACCTTATTTGGAACCTGATTTGAATAAATCTTTAAAAAGATACTTGGAGGGCTGGAGGCATGGCTCAAGTGGTAGAGCACTTGCCTAGTAAGTGCAAGGCTCTGAATTCAAACCCCAGTATCACCAACAAATAAATAAACAGGTAATTTATTGGGCTGGAGATGTGGCTCAAGTTGTAGAGTGTCTGCCTAGCAAGTGTGAAGCGCTGAGTTCAAACCCCAGTATGACAAAAATATTTGTGGAAACTGAGTATGAACTGAACATTAGAATATATTAAGAGTTACTATCACTTGTTAGGCATAATAGCAATGTAGTTTTGCATTTTGTTTTATTTCATTTTTCTGTAGGGCTGAGAGGAATGGAACCCAGGGCCTCACACATACTAGCCAAGTGTACTACCACTGAGCTACACCCCCAACCCAGTGATGCAGTTAAGAAAATATCTCACTATTGGCATCACAATTCTTGACTTCAAAACATACTACAGAGCACTAGTAAGAAAAGCAGCACAGTATTGGCTTGAAAACAGACATACAGACCAATGAAGCAGAAAAGAAAGATTAGAAGTAAACCCGCACATCTACAGCCAACTGATTTTCAACAAAGGTACTAAGAACAAAGGTAGTAGAAAGAGCAAGGGTTCTAAGAGCATTAATGGAAAAAGGATACTCTTTTCAATAAATGGTGCTAGGAAAAATCACATATCCACATGCAGATAAAGGAACCAGACCCCCATCTCTCATCAGTTATAAAAATCAACTCAAAATGGATTAAAGACTCAAATCTAAACTGTCATCCTAAATTTGGTTTTAAGAAACATAACACCAGTGGGAATATAAATTAGTACAGCTAAGGGCAGGTGTGGTGACTCACACCTCCAGCTACTCAGGAGTTGGAAATCAGGAGGATCACAGTTCAAGGCCAGCACAGAGAAAAAGTTAGCAAGGCCTCATCCCAACAAATTGGGCATGGTGGTTCACATTAGTCGTTACAACAAAAGAAGGCAGAAAGATTATAATCCAAGACCAGCCCCAGGCAAAAGTGAGACCCTAGCTGAAAAATAACTAAAGCAAAAGGGCTGAAGGCATAGCTCAAGTGATACAGCGCCTGTCTATCAAATCTGAGGCTCTGAGTTCAAACCCCAGTACAGACAAACAAATAAATAAGTACAACCACTATGGAAATTGCTATGGAGGTTCCTCAAAAAAAAAAAAAACTAAAATAGAATTCCCATATGATCTTGCTCTACCATTCTTGAGCATACAGTCCAAGGAATCAAAGGTAGCTTACAATGGAGTTACTTGCACCCATGTTTATAGCAGCACTATAGTCACAAAAGGCAAGCTATGGAATCAATCTAGATGCCCTTCAATTGATGAATGGATAAAGAAAATGTGGTGTGTGGGTGGGTTCACACACAAAATGGAGTATTATTCAGCCATAAAGAATGAAATCTTGCCATCTGCAGCAAAATGGATGGAACTGGAGGGCATTACGTTAAGCAAATAAGCCAGACACAGAAAGGCAAGTACCGTATGTTATCTCTCATATGTGGAAGCTAGAAATGATCAACCTGAAAGTACAGGTGAATACTAGAGCCCAGAAAGGGTAGAGGGTGAGGAATGGATGGGTAGATTTGATCAGTGCATGCTATATGCATGTATGGAAACACTGAATCCCATTAATATGTACAATATGTGTTAACAAATAAAATATCCTAATTTTTAAAAAGATGCCTACATTAAAGTATTTAGAGGTGAAAAGTCTGAGATTTGTTTTAAAATATTATACATTTCCTTTAAAGAAAAAAAAACAGATGAATTTGGCAAAAAACATTATAATTAAAACCGTTAAGTTCAAGTAATGGGTACATGGAAATCCATTTTAGTCTTCTCTCCAGTTTTACATGTCTTTGAAATTCTTCAAAATAAAGAATTATGAAGAAACACCAATTACCCTTTATTTTCAGAATCACGAGCCACCATTACAAACGTTGCATCCAAAACAGGGCAAAATTCATCATTGTGCAACTAAAAAACAAAGGAAAGAAAATGTAGATGTAAGAAATGCATTTACAGGGGTGAATTCAACTATGATATATTGCAAGAACCTTTGTAATGTCACAATGTACTCCCAACAACTACTAAAGCAAAAAAGGCTGGGTGTGTAGCTCAAGTGGTAGAGCACCTGCCTAGCAAGTATGAGGCCCTGAGTTCAAACCCCTGGCCCACTTACCCAGAAGACCTACCACAACTCTGGCAGCATGCATGCTTTCAGAAAGTTAGGAAATAGAAAAAGAGGAAAAGTGCACTCATTAACTACCACTTGCTGAGTACTGTGAGCCAGGACAACTCTTGAGAATGGCAGGATGACCAAGGAGCCTGTGATCTAACAGAAGAGAAAGATAACTCAAAACCCAAATGCTGCCCTGTGTGAGAAGTGCTAGGATGATCTTTGGAGTTGTGGATGATTGGGACCCAAGGGCAAAGGTCACAGAAGGACCTTCTACATCATCAGCACTGAACTTACCCACATCACATGGAATCTGGGCTTTCTTCAGGACCTACCCTTCCTCTTGATGGCATGTACCAGCTGGACCTCCCACTGTACTCACACTCACAAGTACTTCTAGGGAACTTGCATGCCAACTACCAGCACATGCTTATGCCCCTCAGCCAAGCACAGGAGCTCTCAAAGGGGAGGGGGTAAGATCACTGATGACTCTGTAGATTAACTCAAATATTTAAGATGCACAGACCTTTGAGGTTTGAGGTGTTTCATTAGCCCTAGAAGTCTGTACTTCCACGGAAATCCTATCCTAAAGACAAAGTAGTGAAAGAAATACATTCTCAGGTAACCTGAGGGCATATTCAGTTCCCTTCTCAACAGATGATACAGGCCTTGTCACCACTCCTATTCAAGGTCTACTGCCTCCTTGGCTGTGGGAAGTCTCACCAATCTCAGTATGCCTCTGCCCTGATTAAACCTTCCAATAGGGCCTCATTTCTCCCAGCACCTGACCTAAAAAATCCTCCTTCAACACAGCCCAAGATTCCTCTCCAGCTGCTCACAAACACTGCTATGCCTGCATCTTTCACCCTAGACACAGCTAAAAACTGAGAGAGGCTGGGATACAGAAGACTGTGGATCAACTCCAGCCATGCCCCTTCCAGAAGTCTTCTCTTGGGCCTCATGCTTCAAAACACTTTGCTCCTCTCCTGCCCCACCCCTATTCCCCTGGCCAGTTTATCAGAGCTCAAAAAGTCCTCTCTTGAAATCAGTTCTCAAGTGAAGAAAGGTAGATGCCATCCTTGTTGGAGGCATTTGGAAATGTGTAGAGGTGTTTAGCAGGTACTACTAGGGGATAACCAGGGAGCTAAACACCTCACAATGTAGGGGACAGGCCTGAAGAACAAACAATTTTCTTGCACAAAATTCCAAGTGTCTCTGCTGAGAAATGATGAATAATATACCATAATCATTCATGTATGAGGCTATCCCCCTCTGTACAGTGAGCTCCTTGTGGACAAAGACCATTTTTTTCATATTTGAATCCCTAGTGCTCAGTACAAAGACTGACAAGATAGCAAATAATCAATGAATGAGGTGGGTCATGACTGGGCCCTACTAAAATATAAACTCCAAGAGAAAGAAACCATCTATTTTGTATACTGCTGTATGCTCAGCACAGAATAAGTGCTTGATAAGAAAGTGTCAAAAACTGTTAAATTAACAGATGTCAGAAAGTAGGCAGAGTGATCCAAACCCAAATCCTGGTGTTGAGGAGCATAGTCCAGTGGAAGAGAAAAGCTGTATATACTGCACACAGCTCTTTAGGACTGAGTATTAGGTACCAGGAAATAGGGTCAGAGAGCAGGTCCTGAGGAAGGAGTCCTGGGGAAGGAACAGATACTCTGGGAAGGAGTTGAGCATGAAGTGACCCTGGAGCACAGTAAGGATGCAGATTCTCAGAGCCAAAGCACAAGGAAATTCAGGCAAAGGAGTATGATGTATCATAATGAACACGTGTTAGCGCCAAGCACTGGAAATGCAAAGATGTGTAACTCCCTACTCTTAAGCTATTCAATGACCAGCAGTGAGCGCTAAGGTATGTAAAAGGTAAGTTAAGTCCATGGGCACTGGGGGCTCATGCCTGTAATACTAGCTACTCAGGAGGCAGAGGATCAGGAGGATCGTGGTTCAAAGCCAGCCTTGGGAAAACAGTTGGTGAGACCCTATTCCCTATCTTGAAAATTCCCAACACAAAAAAGGGCTGGTGGAGTGGTTCAAACAGTAAGAATGCCTGCCTAGCAAGCCTGAGGCCCTAAGTCCAAACCCCAGTGCCATAAAAAAAAAAAAGGTAAGTCACAGGGAATATAGTTGGAAAGAAAGGTTGGAGCTAGTTTATGAAACACCTAAATAATCAAAGGAGTCTAGATTTCAATTCACAAAAAAAACTGAAGCTTTTGTGAAGGGGAGTAATATGATTCAGGATCAGCTCTGGAAGATTTATCTGGTAAAAATGGGTAAATTCGCAAAAAGGACAGATTAGAAGGAGGCAGATGAATGAACAGACACACAAGGCACTCCCACAAGAGGCAGAGAGGAAATGAATAAAGCAAGCAAACAAGGGCATAGGGAAGAAAGGATTCTGGTTTGTGGCTGTAGGTAACAAGACTTGTGAAACTTGGCAAACAGCTGCATGGGAAAGGAAAAAATTAATGCCATCACGAAGGTTTGTTGCTGAGGAAAACAGAAGGCTGGCAATGGAAAGATTGGAGGAGGATCAGGATCTAATGCCTCCAGTTTCACTTGAGAAAACAAAGGCTAAGTCACATGGCTAACAAGCAGCAGAACTGGGATTAGAACCCAGGTCTACTCAAACCAGAGACAGAAGGCTTATCCCCCTGTCACCTATCTGGGATAGAATGGATTACTCAAGTCAGGAGTTATAAGTCAAATGGTCAACAAGAAATGGAAATTTAAAACAAAAGTTTTTACCTCTCTGACATTCACTTTTCATTGGCTCTCTCTCAATAATTCCTCCAAAATTCCTCAAAAGTTATTTTGACAAATAACTTTTCTGCATAGCAAGCTTCAGACTTTTCTGAAGGTTCAAAGTTGTTTTCCACCAAAAGGGAAAATGCTTCATAATGACATAGCAGAAAAAAGTGCATCGGAATATTGAGTACCCTGGGGAATAAGTCATTCTTAAATAAATTTTCCACAGTCAAATGTTGGTCATACTCTAAATTATTTGATTTCTGTGCTATTATCCTCTGAGGTACATTTTCTTGTCAAATTTCTTCATTTGTTTATAATAGCTATTTTTAAGTTTTGCTCATTAGAGAACTGTTCCAAACTGTCACCCAAATGACTATTAAGGGTTAGATTGTGCCCCCCAACACACCAAAAAAAAAAAAGATACGTGGAAGTCCTAACACCCGATCTATAAGCATGATTTCATTTGGAAGTAGGGTTATTGCAGACATGATTAGTTAAGATGAGGTCATACTGAAATAGGGTGGGCCCTTAATCCAATCTGATTAGTGTTCTAATGAGACACAGAGATATAGCTACATGGAAGAAGGCCATGATTGGTATGCTGGTATCAGAGGCAGAGAACAACTGGAAGCAAAGAAGAGGTCAGGAAAGATACATGCCAATAGGTTTCAGAGGGAGCATGGCCCTCCTGACATCTTCATTTTGGACTTATAGCCACCAAACTGTGAGACAATACATTTCTGTGAGTTTTTGTTTGCTTGGTTTTTGGCTTTTTGGGAGTACTGGAGTTTGAACTCAGGGTCTTGTGCTTACTAGACAGATGCTTATTAGACAGGTGCTCTACCACTTGAGGTACATCCCCATCCCTCTTTTGCTTTAGTTATTTTTTGGATAGGGTCTTGTGCTTTTTACCCAAGGCCAGGACCGTGATCCTCCTACCTACATCTCCCAAGAAGCTGGGATTAGAAGTGTACGCCATCACACCTGGCAATTTCTTGTGTTTTTAAGTCACTAGTTTCTGGTACTTTTTGGTGCAGCAGCCTTAGGAAAGTAATATACCCATCAATTCCATTCACATTTAACATAACTCAGACTTTTGTGAAATCCTCCTTGGCAAAACCAGAAACAAGCACCTTAACATGGAGTTGTACATGATTAAAAAGTAATAAATATTAAATGTAAACATCAAATAATGAGTCAGTCTTTACCCAAGAGGAAGATGTTAACCAACCATCTGCATGATATGAACTGTCAATTGTTCATCTAGAAGTGGTAAACTATATGGATAACCTTCAGGTACATGCATACCTGGAACATTTGCATCTTCACTTCCATGGATGTCTTCCCAACCCAGCTAACGTGGCCACTGAACTTAATGTCCTGTTCTGGGCTTATGCTCTGCTTACACATATCTGTAAAACAGAAAATCAATGTGCATCCAAGCCAACCCCAATTTTTCTGTACTGAAAATAGACTATATCATTTGAAAACTTGGCAGGTTCTACTACATTTCTTTGTCTTCAAAAATAAAAAAGTTTTTGGACACAAGAGAAATTTGTGTGTCTTTTTTGAAAATTATAGATGATACAAAGAATATAAAAGATAAAACTGGAATCATGAAAAACCCTTCCACCTAATTATAAAAGTATCTTGGTATATTGCATTCTGGATATTGTCATATGTATATGTACATTAAAATTCCCCATAAGAGAGTATTTCCTTTAGTTTCAATAGTATCTTATAATTATTGAAAACTCTAAGTATACATAGAAACTAATATTACTTACCAATCTTGTCCACCAGGGCTGTAACTATTGATAAAGGAGACATCTTAGAAGAATGATTTTGAGTGTGCATGTAGCATATAAGAACTGTAGGAAACCAGGAGAATAATAAGGGAAAAGCAAAATTATTTCTCAACATTTACAATTTTCTCCCTGAAATCCACAGAAGAGCAGAAGCCAGAACACAGCATCTGACAAATAATAGGCTGGAACATGGGGCAATGAGAACAAATACCTTTCCAATTCTTTCCAGAAACTTATCAAAGACAGTCTGAAAGCTGGATGTCAGTGGCTCACGCCTGTAATCCTAACTAAGGATTTGTCTAAGAGACAAAGACAAGGAGGATAGAGGTTCAAAGCTAACCAGCCCCCCAGGGAAATAGTTTGTGAGACCCTATCTTGAAAATACCCAACACAAAAAACAAGGCTGGTGGAGTGGCTCAAGAGGTAAGGGCATCTGCCCAGCAAGTGTGAGGCCCCGAGTTCAAACCCCAGAACCTTGATACGTTTATAACTTGAGAGAAAAATAAAGTTGGGAATAGGCTTAGATATGAGGAAGAAAGTGTAAGTGATATAAGTTCTTTGAAGAAATGGTAGGAATAGAACCAAGTGAACAGGTGAAGAGGATTGGCCACAGACAGGAGACAATGAGCAAAGAAGAGGGCAAGGGCAGAAGAGTTTGTGCATATAAAGAAACCTACGTAAACCAAAGTAAAATATACAACTATAAATGTATATATATATATATATATATATATATATATATATATAGATATAGAGAGAGAGAGAGAGAGAGAGAGAGAGAAAGAGAGAGAGAGAGAGAGAGAGAGAGAGAGAGAAATAAGAATTCTTATTCTTAACTAGGTTTATTTAATCTGGAGAAAAAGGGAGCTACATGTCAGCCTAACAATGGGCTTACGTCTGTATTTTAAATACTTTTAGGGTCGTCTTCAAACCCTTGCCCAATAGTTCAGTTCAAGTTATTATGCAGGAGCAAGCAAGGCTGCCACAAAAAGGAGTCATGCAGAGAAGAGAATTTACCAATATCAAAAGAGAACCCTATGGTGTCGAACTGGAATTGGAGCTACAAGTGGAAACTCATAAGTAAATGAATGTGGATATATATAAATTCCCCAGCTTAAACAACACCAGACTTGGTTTCTTTCTGTTTTTGCTTTTGTTTTGGTTTTTTTTTTGGTGGTGCTAGGGACTAAACTTGTATAGGAAATTGCTCTACCACTTGAACCATGTCCCCAGTCCTTTTGTTTTTAGTTTGCTTTTCAGTCAGGGTCTTTCCCTTTCACCCAGGTTAGACCACAATCCTATCTCCATCTCCCAAAGTAGGTGGGATTATAGGCATGTACTATCATGCCTGGCCCCACAGATCTTGATTTCTAAATATCATTCTCCATTAAAAAAAACCAGGGTTCGTTGGCGATTTGGATGATTATAGAACTGGGCTGGAGAAAGTATAAGATGAGCCTAGAGCTCTTTCCCAGCCGCCACCGAGTCGTGCGGAGGCAGAGACTCGGGTGTGTTCAAGATTCGGCTCCACTCGTAAACCACCGCCATGGCCGAGGAAGGCATTGCTGCTGGAGGTGTTATGGACATGAATACTGCTTTACAAGAGGTGTTAAAGACCGCTCTCATCCAGGATGGCCTAGCACGTGGAATTCGCGAAGCTGCCAAAGCTTTAGACAAGCGCCAAACCCATTTTTGTGTGCTTGCATCCAATGAGCCCATGTATGTCAAGTTGGTAGAGGCCCTTTATGCTGAGCACCAAATTAACCTCATTAAGGTTGATGACAACAAGAAACTAGGGGAATGGGTAGGCCTCTGCAAAATAGATCGAGAGGGAAAACCCCGTAAAGTTGTGTGGTGGTTAAGGAGTATGGCAAAGAGTCTCAGGCCAAGGATGTCATAGAAGAGTACTTCAAATGCAAGAAATAAGCAAATAAAATTTTTGACTCATAAAAAAAAAGATGAGCCTAGAATATCTTATTGTGGTAGAAACTGAAAAAGTATTCAAAGAATGATGGGGACACATCAAAAAATACAGAAACCAGCTTAAATGGACTGGGAAGATTTGAGCATTAAAACAAATGACAGCAACCCACTCAATAAAATAGGAATCCCTGAGTCTACAGTGATTTAAAAATAACAAATTGAGAGCTGGGTATGGTGGCATACTCCTGTAATCCTAACACTTGGGAGGCTAAGGCAGTAGAATCGTAAATTTGAGGCCAGCCTGGGTTATACAGTAAGACCCTGCATCAAAAAGGAGTAGTAAAATGAGGAACTAGGGATGTAGCTCAGTGTTAGAGTGCTTATCTGGCACGCAGAAGGCCCTAGGTTCAATCTCCAGCACTGTAAATAATGATAATAATAAATTGAAAGTGTGATAAGGAATAGAGGAATGGGACCTTTACAAGGTCTCAAAGTACCTCCCTATAAGGTATTTATTTACCACAAAGGGGAAAGGACTAACTTTACAAAAGTCTGATGGACATCACCTTCACCAACTAATCAAAGTTTACACCATCAGTAATGGGACAAACCAAAGTCATGCACCACTAAGTGGGATGCAGTAAGAACACAGCATCTCTTCTGTGACATTCCTCCAAGGATACATATCCTGAAGCTAATAATAATAAATCATCAGACAAATCCAAACAGAGGGACAATCCACAAAAACTGGCCAACAACCTCTGAAAGAGTCAGGGCTACAAAAGTCTAGGAAAGACTAAGGAATCATTCCTGACCCAACTGCTAAATGCAACATGATTCAGAACTACATCTTTCTGCCAGGCACAGCGGCTCACATCGTAATCCTAGCTACTTGGGAGGCTGAGATCGGGAGGATCACAATCCGAGGCCAGCCTGGGCAAATAGTTCTCAAGATCCCACCTCCAAAATAACCAGAGCAAAATGGAGGTGTGGCTCAAGTGGTAGAGCACCTGCTTTATAAGTGTGAAGCCCTGAGTTCAAACCTCAGTCCCACCCAAAAAGAAAAAAAACAACTACATCTTACTGCAATAAAGAACCTTTGGTGAGCTGGGCGTAGGTGGCTCATGCCTGTAATCATAGCTACTCAGGAGGTGGAGATCAGGAAGATCACAGTTTAAAGCCAGCCCAAGCAAATAGTTTGTGAGATCCTATCTTGATCCATATATGAAAACAGAAGAATGAAACCTGTCGAAATTGTTCTAAGAAGGGAGGGGAGGGAGAAAGAGGGGGAATGATGGCGGAGGTAAATCCAACTAAGATATATTATAAGCACATATAAATACCACAGTGTATCCCCCTGTACAACTATTATATGCCAATAAAAGTAATTTTAAAAAGAATCTTTAAGTGACAAAATAAACCATGGAAAGCTTTCATTTTTAAAACTGAAGAAAATACCTAAAATATACAAGGGCTGGAGGAGTGACTCAAGTGGTAGAGTGCCTGCCTAGCAAGCATGAGGCTTTAAGCCCCAGCACTGCCCGCCCCCCAAAAAAAGAACCTTTGGTAAAAGCTGAATAGGGTCTGAGGATTAGACAGTATAACATATCAACACCCTTTTCCTGATTTTGATGGTCATGTTGTGGTTATGTAGGAGAATGTCCTTTATAGTAAATCTACATTAAAACATTTGAGGGTGAGATGGCATCCTGTCAGCAACTTACTCTCATGATTCAGGGAAAAACAATTCTTTATAAGGCATTTGCAAATTTTCTATAAGTTTTATTTTTAAAAAATTACCAGAGAGCTGGTGGAGCACATGCTTAGTATGCATGAGGTGCCAGGTTCAATCCCCAGGACCCAAAATAGGTTAAAAAATAAAAATAGAAAATTATTAGGAAGAAGCCTTATTGTATTAAGTAGGAACTGTATTTACAAGAAAAAAATATGACAATTCAAAGGCAGTAGGCACCCTTCTTGTCATAAGAGAATATCCTCAATCTGTGCAGGTTAAAGAATAAAAAGGCCCTTTCTAGGCATAGGATTCCATGTATAACTATGTATTAAAAATACTAAAATAATACCATACCTCCTAAGCTGTCAAGATCCTCAAGAATTCTGCCAAATCTGTGAAATAAAGCAAACTGTGAATTAAATAAAAATCATGATGATCTCCCTTTAAAAATAAATAACGTACTTCGGGGTGATGAAAGTGTTCTAAAATCAATTGTGGTGATGGTTAAACAAATCTCTTAATTTACTAAAGCCCACAGGATGTTCACTTTAAATAAATGAATTATATGGTACATGAGTTTATCTCAAAGTAGTTATTAAAATGGAAACAAAATAAAAACAAGTAAAACAAAAATAGTACCGTGTTACCTTACTGTATTCTGAACAGTCAAGTATTTCTCTCGTAATTCAGGCTCACTGCCCAAAGGCAAGAGAACTTCAATATAGCTGTCCTTCATTCTCCTAGGTGGCAGTCCTTTCTGTGACTTAGACAAAAGACTATGAAGCAATTTCCTTTCTTCCATTGCCTTCACATGGTCTCTGAGAAGAAAAAGTGAAGCTTCATAAAACAAGAGCAGTACTATCCCACAATTCTACTGACACCCAGGCCAGTCAGACACCATTAAAGGAAGAAAGGAGGAGTCTAGACCTACCTCACCTTCTCTCCCCTCCCTTTCTTCCCACCCAATATTTGGTATAATTGAGCATTTTTGGTGATATCTCTTAGTCTTGTAGATAAGAAAAACATACTTAGAAGACAGTAAGCATCTCTCTTTCTCTCTCTCTCCCTCTCTGTCTCTGTCTCTGTCTCTCTGCCTTAAATTTCAGGAAAGAGGGACAGAGGAGAAAAAGTGGAAAGCAAACTACAGGGTGAAGAGGAAAAGAATAAGAAAAAAAGAAAGGGAAGAAAAAAAGATTAGGTGGAAGAGAAAAGAGAAACAAAGGGATAGGGAACTAAAATGTTGACAGTATCATTAACTAAGACGTCTTTCTTTTTTCTTGGTCTTTTTTTTTTTTTTTTTAGATAGGGTCTTGCTATGTAATCCATGCTGGCCTTGAATTCTTGATCCTCCTGCCTTGGCCCTCTGAGTGCTGGGATTACAGGCATAACCACCAGACCTGGCACTAAGACATCTTTCTAAACTTAACTGATATAAAGTATTGTTGCTAGAAATAAAGCCTACAAAAGTATAGAAGACAGAGAAACAAGTTAAATGGTACCAGGTAAATCCAGAATGTGGAACATTCTCAAGACAAATGCTTTGGCCTCTTGAAAGTCAAATTTATGGGGACAAAAGGATAGAACTGTCAATTATTCTAAATAAGAGGAGGCTAAATTCATAACCACCAGATGCAACACGTTAATCTTTATTGGATCTTGGTATTGTTTAAAAAGCTATAAAAGATAATTGAGAACAGTTAAGGAATTCTGAATACAGGTAAGCAAGAAACTGTTAGGGAATTATTGTCAATTTCATTGAGTGAGAGAATGTCTTTGTTGGAGATACGTGAAAGCTGATTTTCTAATATAAAAGAATGCATTTACATTGGTAAATCTGGCAAGATGTTAACAAGTATTAAAGTATATAATCCAGATTATATTCTTCATTCTTTCTACTTTTCAGTAAATTGAAATTTTTCAGATAAAAAGCTTAAAAGCCTAAGTCATTGGATAATTTCTGTATCAACAATAGATTATTGAACATCAATGACCACTTGATTCTATTTTACAGAGGGAAATGTTGAACAAAAAAGAGACCTTGTTAAGAGTGAACTGACAAGAAGTGATAAAAGAGTCAAGGTGTATGAAACAGAAAAACAGAACACTTGGATTCAAGTTCCAAACCTGAGTTCCAGTTTCACCATGTGTAAAAAAGTAAGAAAATAAGCCACAAGCATATCACAAGTTTTGTGAAGTAATATACCTGAATGTGCTTTGAGAAATACATAATAATGTAAATCACATCATTTTATGACAATTGTACACCAAATGATTAGAATGTTAAAATGTTGCTTTTTTTCCCCAAATAAAAAACCTTTCAACCCATGTCCAAACAGGCCTCCCTACAACAGGACCATCACCTGAGCTTAAATATCACCTAGCACAATTCCTTGGGGATGAAACACAAAAGCACATACCTCCAGTTTGTGGATACTCCTACTATCTCCCGCAACTTATCCCGCACTGAAACAAAATAAAGAAGTCACTCCATGAAACAAAGAAATATGAGAACTGGATTACAGCAATGAGCTCAAGAACTGTGACAAGCGATTCATGCACTCAAAGGGTTTCAAGATCCATGAATCCCCATTTAATGCCATAACAAACAGCTCAGAGAAGCATCGGGCAGAGCTCTACTCCCTAAAAACCTAAAACAACTGTACTGTCTCTTTGGTGCTAAGAAGAATATCTTTGTGCCAACCATTGGGGTTTATTTAAACAGAAAAGAAAATGTTCAATATTCATTTCATGGGGCTTTATCAGTGTCAGGAGCCAAGTTCCTTTATGATGGAGATATTTTAAACAGGATCCCTAACTTTCTCCTTATAGCAGTATTAGATCAAATTACTTAATTCAGGGACTAATACTAATATCCAAATCTGAGTCTCTAAAATATAATTGATATCTCATATATTTATACTATCCTAATTGTTAGAACAGTTTAAGCCAGAAAAATAAAGCAAAGACTTAAATCAAGCTAAGGCAAAGAATGCAATTTAATTTTAGTTAATGCCCACTATGCGAGAGCAAATTAGCTTAAATGTAAGCGCTTAACAGAAAAGTTGATACTAATTACCACACACACACCGTGTTTCACATGTATAGGTGAACATGCTATATGGATAAAGGGAAAATCAATTAGATTAATTAGCAATAATTCAAAACTAGAAAATAAAAATTAACCTCCAGTATTTCAAATAATGTGTTTTTCTAGCATTTTAAAATATATGTTCCAGTCACAAGAAATTGATTATAGCTATCCTTGGTCCTTAAATAACTAAATGATCGAAACCAAATATGGTTAGATTAATATGCACTTTAACTCTTGTGAAAAATTGATTGACAGTTCTATCAGACAGACACCACAAATTTGGTGTATACTCTAATTACAGTTAAATCATAAAGAACTGCAAGAATAACCATTAGTAAAGTAGCTTTATTTCTAATTTTTTTCCTTCTGATCCCCTTAAATAAAAGAATGGACACAAAATACCCCAAACTGTACACAAGACTACTGATGCTCAGTGACATAAAATGATTACTAGTTTAGTCAGGATAAAGAGAGGCAGGTGCATACGTGTTCATATTTTATTTGGACTCTTTAAACTTCAATTTTAATTATAACAAATACTCTAAATTGATAAAGGCAATCCATAGTTTGCACATCAGATTAGTAAATGAAACTAACTTCGACTATACATGGATTAACAGGGTCCCTCTAACATAACAATGGCCTAGGAGTGTTTAGTTAGTACAAATGACAGGCTCATCTCTTCATGCATTCAACCTCTTTCCCATGCCTCTTCCATGCTTTCAGTACCTATGTACAGGATGTAAATAACTTCACTAAAAGAGCTTAGCCCCCAAGGCTTCCAGAACACTACAGATTCTGAGTGTGATTTCTACACAGTTATTATGTAAATGTTCTATATTTTATAAATGAGATGTCTATGAAATGTCTACATTTAACATGTATGTCTCATTAGCCCTAAATACCATGCTGTGCACCGCCCAAAATAAAAGTAAAACAGAGTTTTTCACCACATAGGCATAAAAGGTTAAACACCCAAGCTTGCCTTCATGCATGTTTAGGACTCCATGTTTGCTGGGGCCCTTGGATTCTTGGGTCAGTCTTCTGCCAGCAGTAAGCAGTCCCTTGCTCAAGGCAGAAAGCCTGTAAAACAAGATAAAACACACTTAAAGTCAGTTCCAGAGCTTCTTCCCTGAAAACCTCAAAGACCTACGCCTCCTCTAGACTTTCTGGCCATACCACACCCTTAGTATGTACTGTGTTATAAGAGTCTGTAGTTGTTTCAAAAGTGCAGGTATATTTACATATAAGGGTACTCTACCATAAATCATCTCTCTCTCTCCAACTATTTGAGAGTAAAGACCAATTATGTAATTATCTACAAAAATAAAAGATGTGAACCAGGTTTAATGGATTTAATGTTGCTTTCTATTTGATTGGATTCAGAAGCCCAGAATTGATTTGGTAAACAACTGAGCAAACTAATTATAAACACTTTCTCTGGTCTTTACTATCATACCATATTTCCTCAATAAATAAGATAAACCCAATTATAAATAAATCAGTTTTGAACTTTGAATTAGCCCTCTGCAGATTCAAAGTATTTATTGTACTTCTGCAGAAATTTCCCAGATCCCTGATGGAATAAAATAAAAGCCACATATCCAAATGTGCCTAACTTAGCCTCTCAAAAGTAAGCTGATTTTGGTTCTCTATTGCTTAAGTGTTGGTTCCTAGCCACACACTATCATATCAGGGGTAAGATACATATATTAGGAATTAACAAACTGATCCCTGAAACACGGTGAAGAAGGTATAGAAAGGGTCAAGAATGCTAGATACCGTCACTCATTCTATCTCTTGTTGCTAGGAATTCTTACTATCTAGTGTGGGGATAATGACTAACCAAAAAAGTGAAATATATTTTTACTTTTATCCAGAGCCTAAACTACTATACATTTCTCTTCTAAATTACAGCAAAAAGTCTCTCAGTAAACATACTTTGTAAAATCTACATGGAGCTTTGACATGTGTGCTGGAGGAGCAACTTCTTCACCTTTCACCAAGCCAATTAATCTAATTCCAAAGAACACATAAATATGAGCACTTGTTCACTAGCTAATTTAACTCCTTAGCCATCCAGTCACATTATTTAGCTGTGGTACAATTCTTACTAAGACCAAAATGCTTGCTGGGGGGATTTAGGTTTGGATTTTATGTTTATTCTTTAATCATATAGCTAACAAGCCTCTATTTGTTTTGGTTTTACTTTTTCCAAGTATCATTTCCATTTCTGTACTTTTATACATAGATTACTATTCCAATCTTCTCGACCTTAGCCTTCTAATTTACTTTTCTGAGAACACAATTTGAATTTTCTTTTGTAGTACTGGGGATCATGCACATACTAGGCAAGCACTCTACCACTTGGGTCATGCTCCCAGCCCAAACTTTCTATTTTTTCACCATTTCATGTATATTTTGTAGGTTCAAGACTCTTTCTGAAGGAAATAGGTTATATACTTCCTAAAATTATCATGCCATCTGAGAAACTAGCATTCTGTAACTGAATGTGTCTGGTTTTATGGGCTTCTGGGGGATTCAGGGTTTTTGTTTGTTTTTTCTTTTGGTGGTACTGGTGTTTGAACTTGGCCTCGTGCTTTCTAGGCCAGCACTCTTGAGCCATGTCTGTAGAACCTGACTTTAAAGAATACACTGGAAAAAAATTAATTCTTTCCACTACTATCATTAGTTAAGAGCAAAAACTCATGCCATCAATACATTAGTCAGCAATTATAATAGAGTCAGTAAATGGATCCAATATAAGAAATAGACTCTGACTCGGAATAGCTAAATAATCTGAATTCTTACTACAAACTATCAGGAGCTACATAACCAAGCTCACATATCTGGATACATATTTGGATAAATATACAGGAATTTTTGTCCTGTTACTAAAATAAGCACCATTTTCTGCAGAGTAATGAAAATCATCCCATCCTGCCTATGAGAGAAGTCATATAGTAAAGATGCTAAAAGTCCATGCTGTGTATTAACTGAGTAACCTTAGGCAAGTTATCTAACCACCCTGAGCCTGTTCCCTAATCTGTAAATTGGGGATAATAATATTATCTATCCTATAGGACTGTCATAGGGATAAAAAAAGTAACACATATTAAACTCTTAGGGGTATACCTAATACATTGAAAAACCCTAAAAAAAAACTTTAGCTATTATTAGTCCAGAAAGTCACGCTTCTCCAAAGTGTGTCCTAAAGACCAAAAAGAACCAGGGCTGAGAACGTAGCTCAGTGGTAGGGTGCTTGCCTAGTATGCACAAGATCCTGGGTTTGATCTCTACCACCAAAGAAAAAGAATCAGAAATTTAGAAACTAAGCCAGGCACTATGATGCAGAATCAAATGGAGATAGTGGAGAAAAGAGCTCACAACCACAGAGAAACACTTAGGCCAATTTATTTGGAAAATTATGGTCCTACAGCCCTATTTTTTGCATGCAACCTTAAAAAAATAGGGAATAGATTTTTTTAGTTTTGAGGTACTGAGGTTGAACTCAGGGCTTCACACTTGCTAGACAGGCACTCCACCACTTGAGCCATGCCTCCACCCCACTCCTTTTTGCTCTGGTTATTTTTGACGGTTTCACTTTTTACTCAAGCCAGCCTGAACCACAATACTCCTATTTTATGCTTCCCTTCGCTACTAGGATGACAAGCACACATCACCACATCCAGCTTTTTTACGCTGAGATGTTGTGTTGCAAACTTTTTTTGTTAGAGTTGACCTGGAACCCTGATCCTCCCCAATCTCAGCCTCTCAAGCAGCTCAGATTACAGATATGAGCTACGATGGCTCAGCAGAAATATATTCTTGTGGCACAACAAATGCATAATTTGAAAACTTCAAAAAAAATTCTGCTTATATCACTCATATATTGATATAATAAATCTCCATAATACTGTAAACACAACATTCAAGAAATGGTAACTTTTCAATACAATTTGGTACCCTATCTACTGATGATCTGATAAAAACTGTGAACCCTCATGCCTGGGGTGATAGGAAAAATTTTTTTTTTTTTTGTGAGACTGGGGTTTGAACTCAGGGCTTTGCACCTGCAAAAGGGAACACATTTTTGCTGATACACAAAATGGTATACATTACTTCAAGAGGTTCATAAACAATACCCTTCAACAACCCCATGGGCCCCTATATTTTTAAAATTCTGACTAACAAACTGAGGCTTTAGGAGTGGGGCATGGCTCAAGTGGTACAGCACTTACCTAGCAAGAGCAAGACTCTGAGTTCAATTCCCAGTACCATTAAAAAAGAAAAAGAAAAAAAAACCAAGGCTTTAATCGCAGACGATTTTTTTCCCAAGTGCCAGTCAACTAGCACTGTCCAGATAGAACCTGGTTATTCTGATTCTTCCCGCAACACAAAAGTGTGCATTCACCTGATGTTTCAGTCAACAATGGACCATATAGGGCTGGTGGAGTGGCTCAAGTGATAAGAGTGCCTGCCTAGCAAGCATGAGGCTCTGAATTCCAAATCCCAAAATGGCAAAAAAATAAAATTAAATAAATAAATATATATATATATATATATATATATATATATATATATATACACACACACACACACACACATATATACATTTCTTTTGGTTCTCTTTTTAATTTCTGGACTATATATTTTAAAACTAGAAAAAAGCTTATAGAATAAGTGTATTAAAAAGAAAATATTTTTGCACAGCTGTACAAAAGCTTGTGTTTTAAGCTGATTGACTCACCTGCAGCAACTCCTAGTCCTGCTGGCTCCATTCACTTTAAATGCCCTATACAAGTGTACCACTTTTTATCTTGTATACCCTACTCTTACTATATCTTGTCTATGTTTAGACACATAAATACTCACCATTGTGTTACAATTGCCTGTAGCACTGAGTACTATAACATGCTGTACAGGTTTCTAGCCTAGGAGCTACAGGCTATACCATATTGCCTAGATGTGTAGTAGGCTAAACCATCTAGGTCTGTGTAAGTATGCTCTATAATGTTCACATCACAACAAAATCTCCTAACAACACAGTTCTCAGAACATATTCCATCTTGACCATAAAATGCAGCACGAGGTAGAGGAGGTAGGAGAATGGTTTAAACAATGCCTAACACTTCAGTACCTCAGGGTTACTGGCTTATCCACTGAAAAACCCATAGGCACCTCACAACGAAATTTCCTAGGCACTTAGAAGAAACTGTCATGAGACCTTTAGAACACTCGGGTCTCAGAACCTCATGACTGAACCTTTCCTATGAAAGAAGACCAAGGAACCCAACCACTCCACGGCTTACCTAGGGAATCAGAGTCACCTGGAATTGTGAAAAGAAATGGCTTGGCTCCATCTTGGGTCCCAGGCTTACAGAGGATGGCAAGAGAAATTTTTCAGTACAATACAAGGCCATGCCATTAATATGCCCTCTCCTTTGAACAAATACCTCAATTTAGAGACTAAATAAAGTCAGGTGATGGTTTTATGAGTCTGAAAAAAAGAAGCTATATAGGTTATACACAAGTCAAATAACCTGATTATCTCAGTCTGTAATCATCTATGAGATCCTGTAAGGGGAAGACATATGGGCAAGACAATGGCTTTCCACATCATATCTAATGCAAGTTAAAGTTGCTGCCCTTATTGTAATGACTTTTAACCTGTCTTCAAATAGTGCAACAAAGTTTTTTATTTTTTAAGTGATATGAGGGAAAGAGGTCAAGCCATCCCCTTCAGCTGATAGCAAAAGTCCCCAGGAACAGTGAAAGAAACCCAGGACCCCCAAGAAAACTTGGTGGAATCAGTGTCCATCACAGCCACTGTGGGCTGCTCCAGAGGGGCAGGCCCACCCAACAGAAGGACCACTTCAGAAAGGAAAGTAGATGTGAGACCCCTGAAACCCAGCCAAGCAGAAAGAACCTAGAAGTGTGAGTTGGGGACAGACAGACATGCCCTGGAGTCTAAAGGCCTCAATTCTTAACTGTGTCAACTGGTACCAAAGGCATACTCCTCAGCAAGCGGTCCAATCAAAGCAGCTACCTTACAAGATCCATGAGTGTCTGCCTAACAAGTGTGAAGCCCTAAGTTCAAACCCCAGTGCCACCAAAAAAAAAAAAAAAGTGCTCAAGTGGTAAAGTGTTTGCTTAACAAGGTCCTTGCTACTCATTAAAGGTGAAGTTCCACCTGGGAATAGTGGCTCCCACCTGTGATCTAAGTACTCGGGAAGCTGAGGCAGGAGGATTGCAAGTTCGAGGCCAGCCTTGGCTACATAGTGAGACCCTGTATCAAAACCAAAAAAAACAAAACAAAATAAAAAGGTGAAGTTGCAATCAGCACCAGGGTTCTAATCACAGTCCAAAGGCCCTAGTAGCCAAAAGATACCCTGCAATCTTTGCCCATGCAGTAACACACTTAAGTCAGACTCCAAGTGTGTCAAGTACTTAACCCTGAAAACGTTCTTCAAATAAGACCAAAGAAGCCAGGCGCCGGCTCACGCCTGTAATCCTAGCTACTCAGGAGACAGAGATCAGGAAGATCGTGGTTCCAGACCCTATCTCGATAAAATCCATCACAAAAAAAAGGCTGGTGGAACGGCTCAAGGTGTAGTTCAAACGGCCAGTATTGCAAAAATATATATATATATATGGGGAGGGCTGGAGAGGTAAGGTGGAACACCAAATACTAGTTTTCTAACAAGTGGCTACCCCAAAACAGTTTCCAGCCACACCCCTGATGAGCAAAGAAAAAAGGAATTGCAGGGTAACACCCAACTTCCTCCCTTAAAAATACTGCTTTCCCTTTAATATCAAACTTCGTGCAGATGTCGCTAAGTGAGCCCGCGTGTCCCTACCCTAGGCCAGTGAGTCTGTGTCCAGGCAGAGACCCGGTGACCGGGCTCCCTTTCTCTCCAAACCCAAAGGTCCGCGTGGCATTCGTTCCTCCGGCCCTGACCCGCTTCTACCGCCCAACCTGCTCCCAGCTGGAAGGGAGGGCGTGAGCACACTCTCCCACGCCCAGTTACCTACCGCAGCGTTGCCCGCCTCATCTTGCTTGGCAGCTTGGCACGCGGTTGGAGAACTGAGCCCCGCGTACAGGTCAGCGGAGGGAAACCGGCGCGACAAAAGTGCACAAGTGTGGGCGCGGGCGCGAGCACGAGACCGAATCACACTCCCCACGACCGCGCCCTTGCAGAAGGCCGACTGGGGGCGGGATCTTAGGGCGGGACCTCACTATACTCAGGGGGCGGGGCCATGTTGTTCGGGGGGCGGGCCTACCTTGCTGTGCGTGGCATCCCCTGCCCTTTCATTGGCGGAAAGCTAGAGTCCGCCTCTGCGGAACTTCCCACTCAATCATCTGTGGGGGGCGTGCTTAACCCGAGGACCCGCCTCTTCCCGCCATTGTTGAATAAATGAACCACACAGTGCCGCTGCGGCGTGATGTGGAGGTGACCCGGAGCTTCACGCGGTTGAACTCTGCTATTCCATCCCTCCACTCCCAGTCTGTGGTTCTTGACCTTGAGATTTCAGCATGAAATCTCCTGAGCAGTTTTCCAAAATAGTGATGTGTGGGACCCATCATTTGGACTTTCTGATTTGGTCATGGGTGTAGTCTGGGCACTGGCACTTTTAGACAACTGTCCCCAGGTGATGCTAATGTAACTGAAGGTCGAGAACCAGTGACCTAATAGGAAAAAATTGTTCTTCTTCTATTCTTGGTCTGCTCCCTAGTATTTGACAGTTGGATATTTTGGCTGACCGAGAGTTTGAAGGCCAGCTAAAAACGATTTCACCATATGACCTGATTTTCCATTTCATTCAATGAATTTTTATTGAGCTGTTTCCATTGCCAGGCAGTTATAAACGCTGCAAGTGGAAAAAAAAAAAAGACAATCCCTGCCATTAAAGGGGGGAGTCTTTTATTACAGGGAAGAAAAGCAAATCAACAAACAAGTTATCAAATAATTTCAAACTCGGTAAAGCGTCTAAAACAAGGTAATGGACAATATATACACGTTTTGTGTTGTCAAAGATGGTAATTTCCTAGGAGGCAGGGGCCATATTTTTTTTCAAAACCCCATGCTTAATAAAAATTAGTTGATTTGAAGGGCTGGGGGCATGATTCGAGTGGCAGAGCACTTAATAGCAAGCACAATGCCCTAAGTTCAAACACTGACCAAAAAATGAAAGTTAGTTGATTTGAATTAAACTTGTCTTTCTCGCTGCTCTACCTAAATTTATATCAGTCCCATCCAGAGGACTTCCCTTTTGACCTGCAGGGATATTCCCTTCATTTTTGTTCATGTTGTTTGTACTTTTTCAGTTGTGATTTTGTTGTGCTTTGTGTCAGCTATACTTCTTTTATTTTTTGGAGACAGCCCATGCTGATCTCCTGCCTCAGCCTCCCAAAGTTGCTGGCACAGCTATACTTCTTTGTACTCTGGCACATCTAACAGAGTGTGATAAATATTGTTCTTTTTTACTTCAACATTTGATTGAAGGAATAGGAAGCTCAGGGAGAAAAATTAAGTTCAAGAGAATTTCTTCAGAGCCAAGTGTGGTAGCACAGGTCTGCATGCCCATCACTCAGGAGGCTTAAGCAAGAGGATCATAAGTTCGAAGCCAACCTGAGCTACATGGTGAGACACTGTCTGAAAAAAATAAAAAGAAAATTTTTCAAGTTTTATATATATATATGTATATATATATATGGTATAATAGGTAATGACAGTTTATAATCGTTATGCAATATGTCACCTTGCATCAGCTTCCAATATGTAGCTGGGCACATTCTCATCAGCATATAAACAGCACTGATTTCAACTGGAACCACTGGAACCCCCAGGACTGAATGCCATGAAGATATCTTTGCTTTCCTTTGCATACTGACTTCATTCTTTTTTCTCTCTGTTTAATGGCCCATAGCAAAAGAGGTCCCTGAATTTTACATCTTACAACCACAGCTACATGCAGAGACTAACCCAAATTCCTAGATCTAAAGTACAAAAAGTCCTCAGAAAAGATTCATTGATCCAACAGGGATGACATACACACGCCTAGACTAGTCAACGGTAGCACAAAGTCTTACTGACTTACTAAGAACATCCACACCCAGACGCATGGCCAGGTGCTGGGTCACAATCTTCTAACATGGCAATTTCCATAGAGGTCCACTGCCAATGTCATTTCGAGGGAAAACATGACCTCATCACTTAGCCCACCTATCTTACTTCTAACTTCAAGAAAGCCCCCACTAAACCCAGGCAGCCAAGCATTCATCTGTGTCTCCATCTCAATTGGCAGCATACACAAAATTCCTTATTTTTATATCAAATTTTTAGCACATATTAATTATACAAGAGCGTTTTTATTATGATCTTTCCATACATACCTACAATGTACTTTGATCAAGTTTAACCCCTCGGTTACTCTTTTTATTCCCCCTCTCCCCTCTTTTTAATAATTTTTGACAGGTTTTATTTTTCTATTTTCATACAATGTATAAAATTCTTTTTATTTAGTATGTTTATGAGCATACATTAGTTGTACAGGGGGGTTTCATTGTGACATTTCCATATGTGCTTAGAACATAACCTCGGTGAGTTTCATCTCCTCCATCATTTTCCCTCATCCTCCTCCTCCCTACTCAAAACAATTTCAACAGGTTTCATTATTTTATTTTCATACAAATATATAAAGTACATCAACCATATTCACCCTTCTTCACCCTCTCTGTTCACCCTCCCGTTCCCACTAATAATCATGCCTAACAAAACCTGTTTAACATTCCTTCATTCTTAAAGTGTATATTGTTCAAAGGGGTTTCACCATGGTGTTTCACCCAGGAATATATTGTACTTTACTCACATTAACCCCCTCTATTACTCTCCCTTACCCTTCATCCCTACCCCATATTATTCAACAGCTTTCAATGTAGTTTAGCAACTTTGATTTCTGCGTTGTTGCTGTTGTACTATATCACATTTTGGATAGCAGGGATGGAAGGCAAATTGGTCATAAAATCAGACCAGAAAAACCAGCAGCAAATGTGTAATGGTGACAGTTACTATCCTTACATAACAAATTCACCAACTCACCTTTTTTTGGGTGGTATTGGGATTTGAATCCCGGGCCTCCTGCTTACTTGATCCATGCTCCAGCTCTTTTTGCTTTAGAGTTTGTGTGTGTGTGTGTGTGTTACTGGAGTTTGAATTCAGGGCTCTGAGATTGCTAAGTAGGTACACTGCTACTTGGGCCACTCTGCCAGCCTTTTGCTTTAGTTGTTCTTTGGATAGGGTCTCAAATTTTTGCAGATAGGATCTCTCACTTTTTGCCCAAGGTCAGTCTCAGACTTCTAAACTCCTGCCTACTCTTCCCAAGTAGCTGGGATTACAGGTGTGTACCACCACACCTGGCTCCCAACTCACATTTTTGTTTATGTATTGTGTCCCATTAGTAATATTTTTATATAGGCTCAGGGTAATAGAGATGGTACCACATGTATAATGAAAGTCAAAAATACCTAATCATGCATTGACAGATATGTAAGATATATAGAGCAATAAAACAAAACCTAATAATACACTGTCAGTTTAATCTTCTACTATGAGTGAAAAATATCTAGTACCACCTTTCCTTGGGCTGTTGAACCATATATAATTTTGGACATCTGATTAAGGTAGAGGATGTTTTGAGAAAATTATGTCATTGACTTTCAAACTTATTTATGCTATGATTTTGTAGCATTGAGAAACTTGTTTTCTTAATTTGTTTTTCTTGAGTTATATAAATAATAAATGCAAAAGTCAGGCATGGTGGCACACATCTGTAATCCTAGCTTCTGAGGAGACTGAGGCAAAAGGATCACAAGTTCTAGGCCAGCCTACACTACATAATGAGTTTGAGGCCAGACTGGGCAACTTAGTGAGACCCTGTCTCAAAATAGAGGGAAAAAGGACTGGGGATGTTAGCACAGGGGAAGAAGCACTTGCCTAGTATGCACAAGACCCTGGATTCAATCTCTGTGCCAAAAGGGATCCAGAATAAAGTGGGAGGGAGAGGAAAAAACAATGGAAAAGTATTTTCCTCCAAACATTGAATAAAAATGGAATCAGGCAAAGGGTTAATATCCATAATATATAAAGAGCTCAAAAAATTAAATTAAATACCAAAAGAGCAAATAAGCCAATTAAAAATGGACAAACAAATTGGGCAGTTCTCAGAAATACTAATGGCTAATAAATACATGAAGAAAGGTTCAGCATCATTAGCCACAAAGGAAATGCAAATCAAAACCACACTGAGATTCCATTTCACCCCAGTCACAATGGATAGCATCAAGACGACAAACAACAGCAAATAATGGTGAAGATTTTGGGGGAAAAGGAACACTGTTGAGGGAATGTAAATTAGTGTGGCCACTCTAGAAATCAGTATGGTGGTTACTTGAAAAAATTAAAATAGAACTCTTGGGCATTTGAGTCAACATATGATAGACTCACTTGCACACCCATGTTTATAGCAGTACTATTCATAATAGGCAAGCTATGGAATCAGCCTAGGTGCCCAACAACTGATGAATGGATAAAAAATGTACAGGGTGAATTCAAGTATAACATAGTTGATACATTGTAAGAACCTTTGTAAATATCACAATATACTCCCACCCAGCATAACAATAAAGGGAAAAAAAGAAAATGTGGTATTTTTACACAATGGAGTATTATTCAGCAATGAAGAATGAAATTATGTCGTTTGCAGGAAAATGGATGGAACTGGAGATCATTGTGTTGAGCAACATAAGCCCAGATCAGAAAGACAAATATCACATGTTCTTACTCATATGCAGAATCAAGATCTAAAAACTAATAATATGACATTATTTTTAAAAGGGGACTGTTAGGGGGAGGACTGGCTGGAGGAGAGGAAGGTTAAAAGAGAGGGCAATAGGGGGTGAAAATGATTGAAGTACACAATATACATATATACACACACACACACACATGAAAATAACATAAGGAAATCCACTAAAAACTGTTAGCAATAGGTGGGGGGAAGAGGGAGGAGATTAAGAAGGCATAATATAAGGAGTTAAATTTGATCAAAGTACTTTATATAATGTATGAAACTATCACAATGAAACCCCTTTGCACAATTAATTTATGATGTGTTAGTTAGCATTCCATCACCGTGACAAAATACCTGAGATAAACCACTTATAAGGAGGAAAAATTTATTTTTGGCTCATGGCCAAAAATCATGGTGTAGAGCATTGTGGCAGAGCAAAGCTACTCACATCATGGAAGTTAGGAAATCAAAGAGAAGAAGGGGCCAGGGACCCAGTACACCCTTCAACAACACACTGCCAATGACCTCATTTCCTTCAACTAGACCCCACCTCCTAAAGTTGACGCTTCCTAATAGCACCATCAGCTAGGGGGACCAACAACATTCAACACAAAAAGTTTTAAGGAACACTTAAAATCCAAACCATAACAGTAGACAATTTACAAAGAATTTCATCCCTACCTTTTCCCAGCTCCACCATTATGACTGTTCATCAAATCCAAGAATATAGAAATTTTCTTTTTCCTCTAACAATGTCCTCTTGTTTAAAAATGGCAAACATTTGAAACATGTATACTTCTAGTGACATGGGATCAGAAGCCTCCTTAGGATAGGACATCTTCATTTTAGGATGTCAACTTTAATAAAGATGTTTCAATAATACAGGGTGTACACAGTAAAATTTCAATAAGTAACTCCTTTACCCATGCTTAATCTTCCAGTCACTTTTTACCTAGTCATGCTCACCTTCTCTCAGTTAACCCACTTTCTTCAACAGATTCAAGTTGTCCTCTATTAAGTCCTTATTCTGCAGCCTACTTCTCTCCAGTCTCTTTCCCACCCACTTCCCTTTTTTTTTCAACTATTTGCCCTGGCTGGCCTCAAACCCTGATCCTCCTGATCTCTACCTCCTGAGTAGCTGGAGCAGTGGCATCAGACCTCTGATATCTTCTTTCTTTCTTTCTTTCTTTTTCGAATGTTGGGAATGGAACCCCAAGCCTGGTGCATGCTAAACACATGCTCTACCACTGGGCTACACTCTAGCCCCCCCCCCATTTTTTCTTATAAGGGCACTAATCCTAAAGAGGGCTCCATCTTCATGTGTTTGTGTTTGTGTTTCCCTTTCCAAATTCATATATTAAAGCCTAGTCCTCAATGTGGTGGTATTTAAAGGTAGGGCCTTTGGGAAGTAATTAGATCATGAAGATGGAGCTTTTTCCCCAAGCTGGCCTTGAATCAAGATCTTCCAGATTTCAGTCCCCCAGGTAGGTAGGTTTACGGGACTGAACAAATAAGTTTCTGGGGACCCGATCTCCAAAATAACCAGAGTAAAAAATAACCAGAGATAAAAGGGATGGGGGAACAGCTCAAGTGGTAGGGCACTTCACAAGACTCTGGTTTCGATCCTCAGTAATGCAAAAAAAATAAAGGACTAGCTTTTAATAGGGCAAGGTGAACCACCTCTGCAGGCTTTGAAGGGTCAGAGGGATTGCAGAGTTAAAACCCTCCAGAGCACCCACCCTAATAGTCTCATCTCACGTTTTAGGGTCTCGGATTTTCCCAACTAAGTAACTGACCTGAGCTTATATACCAGTCTTTGTTAAGCATTCAGTCGTCCTTGAAGCTTGGCGATCCAACTCTCTGATCCTGAGTTTGCTCCCTGGTTCCTGAGTTTGCTGCTCAGCGGGGTTTGCTCTCCCACTGCTAAAGAGGAGGTCCTTTGGGGAAGCTACTGAAGAGCCCCTCTGACTCCCACACCCAGGTGTATCAGTCTGTTGACTATCCTCCGTTTCACATTGCAGTGGTTTTCAAATGTGTCAAGTTATTTGATACTCCTTCTTTCAAAAGGTAGTACTTAATTTCCCTCTTCCTGGATATGAACTGGACTTAGTGACTCACTTCTGGTGGAAGTGATGGTTTGTGGTTTCTAAGACTAAATCATAAAGGCATTGCAGCTTCCTCCTTGCTCGCTATTGGATTTCTCACTCTTAAGGAAGTTATCTGCCATGTCATTTGGATGTTCACACAGCCCTAGGGAGTGCCTATGTCACAAGGAATTGAGGCCTCCTACCAACAGTTGTATGAATGAGCCATCTTAGAAGTGTGTCCAAAAGTCTTCACCTTTTCTGTTCTTTTATAAGAAGCTAAATTAACATGATTACCCCCACACACCCCAATATGCCATTAAGTATTACAGATCATGATTTTTTAAAGAAATTGTAAATGTATTTTCTCTGGAGAAAAACTTTCTCTGGATGACCCTGACCAATACAATAGGCCACAAGTTATCCATAAGTACTTCCTACACACTCTTTTGGCCAAAAGAAATGCCTTGTAGTCAATTCAGGCTAACCTACATTCAAGCCAGAGTTTTCAACATGTGGCAATCAGTCTTCAAAGTTCCTAACCAGAGTTCATAGCCTGGAGCTATGAATGTCCCTACAGTCTAAATGGAACCACACTACCAAGTGCAATGGGAGCCTGGGGGCCAATCTCCAGAACAACATGCAAACTACCAGCTCTGAAAAAGAACAGAACGTGAGCAATTAATGTAATCACCTGCTGGATTAACAGCCCTAAATTAAATATTGTTCCATAAACTTGGATGAGTCCTTTGAATGTCTGTGCTACAGTTTATAAATCCATAGAAGAGTATTCAGCTAGATCATCATGTGTTTCCCAGCACCAGGGGACTCCAAGAGCTTTGCTTCAGAAAAGCCAATCCTTCACATTTTGGGTTTGTATATCGTGGGTTTGTTTTCCTCAGGCCTGTGAGTCTATGCCTGCTCTTATTGGAATTAAGTCAAATCTTGTTTTTTTGTAGTGCTGGGAATCCAACTTAAGGCCTCGTGCATGCTACATAAGTACTCAACCCCTGAGCTATATCCCCAGCTGCAAAGCTATCTTTAATTTTCTCCTTTCTCTTTGAATTCTGACACTATCCCACAAGGAGGTGGTTCCTCCCTCAGACCTCCTCTCTCAACCTCTTTTCAGGAACATCCACAAACTAGTTTCATAGATGACTTTCATTTGGCCAATAGGCTTTTATGGGTTATAGAAAGTAAAAATAATATCAGATGTGGTAGCGCATGACTAATTCCAGCATTCAGGAAGCTGAGGCAGGAGGATCAAGAGTTTGAGGCCAAGCCAGATGCCAGTGGCTCACACCTGTAATCCTAGCTACTCAGGAGGCAGAGATCAGGAGTATCTCAGTTCAAGGCCAGCCCCAACAAATAGTTCACAAGACCCTATCTCGAAAAAACCCATCACAAAAAGGGCTGGCAGAGTGGCTCAAGAGTGAGGCCCTGAATTCAAACCCCAGTACTGCCAAAAAAAAAAAAAAAAGAGTTCAAGGCTAGCCTGTACTACATAGCAAGACCCTATCTCAGAACAAAACATTTAGTTGATTGGATGGTGGAAAACAGCTCTCAAATGGGGGGAAAGGCATGGTAACCAACCAATGCTCTTACCTTCAAAGGCCAGCTTGGTCCTAATCCAGCCTTCAAATCACAGCTGGCCTGGGTTTAAAGACCTTTCCATAACAGCATAATATAAAAGCAAAAGGATTCACATTATAAATCATACTCATGTCCATCCAGTTGAAAACTAGGTCCATCACAGTGACAGAAAGGACAATTTATTGTATGAGAAAACAACATAATCTGTGATTTGCCAACCTCAAAAACCACCCTCCAGAGCATCCTAAATTTAAATTGGTGACTCTTTAAGATGTTTTTAAATTAAAGACAATTTTTTTGTTCTTATTGCTTGTTTTTTTTTTTCTTCCCCCACACCACTCCTAGTCTTGGACTCTGGTGCTTCCTACTAAAGCTTATTTAACAGAAGAGGGTGTTTAGAAGAGAAAGAGACAGCAACTCTCGGCAACATTATAATGCATGAGAGAATGTGAGTGCTAGCAGTCAGAAAGGTCTGGAGGTTTGCAGCTTGCTCTCTCTGAGAGGTCCATAAAAGCCCCTTTCTTTCCTTCTCTCTTTTACTCACTTGCAGAATTTGAAGCCCAAGGAAATCCTCACCCCTTTTCTACTCCTTAGCCCATCTCATTCAGAAAGAACTGGATGAGTGACACCCTGCTGACAGCTGAGGATATGAAGAAATCCAAAAAGCTGGGTTTTCCTGAGCACTCAAAGAAGACAAGTCCCCTAGTCTTTTCCGGTGTCTGGAGGGAAGTCTGGAGTGGACGTTTGAGGTCTGTGTTGCATCTATATTTTTTTCTCCTGTTACAGCAGAATTTTCCCCCTACTACTTCAGCAGAACTTTGTCCCCTGGCACATTAGGTTCTTCTAAAAAGAAGAAAAATATAAAAGCCCCCTTCATGAGCCACTTATCTCCAATGTGCTTATGGACACAGGCTTTTCAGATTTTGATAACCCCTTTCCACTTTTTAGTCAGCCAGAACCTGGCATGGTGTAGGAAGGCATCTGACACTGATCTCTTTCACTGAACAGAAATTCTTTGGGTTTTGTTTGTTTGTTTGTTTTTGTTTGTGGTGCTGGAGATTGAACCCAGAGCCTTGCACAATTCTAAGCAAGTGCTCTACCACTGAGCTACATCCCCAGCTTTTGCTTTTCTGAGATGGGGTCTACTTACCCAGCCCAGGCTGGCCTTCAACTCATGATTATCCTGCCTATTCCTCCCAAGTGCTAGGATTACAGGCCTGAACCACCACACACAGTTGTTGTTTGTTGTTGTTGTTGATTTTCTTCTTCCTTTTCTTCCTCCTCCTCCTCCTTCTTCTTTTGATGGTGCTGGGGATGGAACTCAGGGTCTCATGCCTGCTAAGCAAGTACTTTACCACTGAGCTACATTCCCAGTCCAAACAGATTTCACCAAGGAGATCCCAAAAAATTCATAAGGTAGAATAGAGTTCTATTGGTAAAATGAAACATATATCCAGAGTCCTGAAGGTTTAGTCTTACTGCTGTGACTCCTATACCTGGCACAGTGCCTGGTACACTGTAATTAAATAATGCGGATTGACCATATGAGTAAATACCAGTGGTGATAGCTCCCATATGTTCAGTAATTAACTCAGTGGTAAGGTGAAAATACATAATAAGGATGTGTAAACAAATGAGGGAATAGTAGTACAAACAGTATTATTTATTGAGCGCTTATGGCTCAGTTATCTTATTTAATCCTCACAAAAGCCGTGGGAGTTGGGTATTTTTATTTCCATTTTGCATGTTGATTTTTGAGAATGTTACTTAATGTCTCTAAAGACATTAACATTTCCAAAAGTCAATATAGCTAACAAGCAATGGCTGGCATATACCCAAATAGCTATTATCAGATGTTTATTTAGTAGTGTCGTTCTTCATCAGCAGATGCAATCTTGCACCCCAGACTTGCTGCAGAAAAACTGGTGCTGAAGGTGAATCTGGAGAAGGAGACTCATGACCCCAGCCATCTATAACAGCCATCACTGCTGGAATCTAGGGATTCTACAGAGTCAAACGAACCGAACTGGGAAACGAGCAATTGTCTAGAAACCTAAATGATCATGGGACCTCAAACTGTAATCCTGAACTTCCCCTCTCATGTGCACAGTCAGTATTTTCCAGGCCTTCAGCCAATATCTTTCTCTTTTGGCTTGTTTGTGCATTTTTTACTTTGGTAAATTATAATGAGTGGATACGTGATCGTAGATTAATTGATTATTTATTATCAAATGGATCCCCAACATATTGCAAGTAAAATGCCTTAAAATCTGTAATCTCAAACCTCTATGTCTGCATTTTAATTTTCCTACTCTAGAACCCTTTCCTATCTCAAGCTGGGATATGAGGAAACCCTACTTCCACTTTTTTCCACTGTACTTTGGCAAAAATAGATTCCAAATCTATTTCATTGGGTCCTTTTAGGTGGATTTGAGTCTGTCTCATTTAATGGCTAGATCCTTACATTTTTATCTACCCCTTGGTCCTATCTACCTCAGAAGAAGTAAGTGAAGAGGGGACAGAAATAAGTATGAAATTCAAAACCAAAATGGTAAGCAGGTGAGGGGCTGGAGGGGCTACTGGGCCTTTATTGTCTGCAACTGGAGTGGGCCATCTGTACTGCACTGCCCTTGGTATGACACTGACATAAGGATACAGTAAGGTTGAAAAGGAAAGTTAGGGGGAAAAGTACATCAAGTAAGTATTTATAAAAATGAAGCATTACAAGCTATATTCTTTGTATAAAACGTGGTATCTGAGTAAAAAAAATTATACAGATAAAAAGGCACAAAAATGATAAAAGGAAAAATTCACCATGAAAAAATAAACACTCTAAACTTTCTTGTACCCAATAACATAGTCTTAGTTAAAAATTGGTAAGGTTGGGGGGGGTGTGCCTCAGTGGTGGAGCACTTGCCTAGCACACCCAAGGCCCAAGGTTTGATCCCCAGCAATACACACACACACAACTAATAAATTTGAGTACTTCAAACTGAAAGACTTAATCTTAGCTACTAGGGAGGTGGAGATTGGGAAGACCAGGTAAAAAAAAAGTCCAGGAGATGCTATCTCAGGTGGCACATGCCTGTCATTTCAGCTATGTGGGAGGCATAAACACTGGTGGAGCATTTGCCTAACATGTGTGAGGCCTGGGTTCCATCCCCAGCACAAAAGAAAGGAAAGGACAGGAAAAGAGAGGAGAAGGGAGGGGGAGGAGAGGGAAAGAGAGAGAAAGGAAAAAAGTCGATAAAAAAGATTAAAAGTCATGAATTGACATTTCACCAAAGAAGACATATGGTCAATAAACATAAGGTCAACATCACCTGCTGGGTATGTTGGTTCCCATCTGTAATCCCAGCACTTGGGAAACTGAGGCAGCAGGATCTCAAGTTCTAGTGAGACTCTGGAGAGAGAGAGAGAGAAATCAAATTCAAAACAGTATAAGATAACCACCATCGGAGAAGCAAAAAACAAAAAGTCTGACAATACCAGCTATTTGTGATGACAAAGAGCACCAAGAATTCTCCTTCACTGCCAGTACAAGTTGTGAATTAGTAAACTCACTTTGAAGAGCAAGTTGGCACCATCTCATAAAGATGAATGCACACAGGCCCTGTGATCCAGCTTGCCAGTCCTAGGTAAATATCCTACAAATTCTTGCTCCTGTGCACGAGAACATAGCATGCATAAAGGTGCAGATGCTGTTGGCCCTGAAAAAAGAGAAAAAAATTGATATGCTTATTTCTCAAACCAATCTCATGATTTACGTGAATACTCTTAGAGACACAGATTCACCTTTAGTGAAGTGATAAATCAAGGTTTTGACTTGCCAGTCTGAAGGCCAGTACTGAACCACCATAAACTCAACAAGGCATTTCAGCTCTGGAGCCCTTGTGGGAGACAGAGAGCCCCACAGCTTTCTCCAGGTAACACACCGATTGTGTGTCTGAGCCTTTCCTATTTGGAGTGTTTACACTCATTCATGTGTGTGAAAGAGCTATAAGAAGGAGATATTGAACCATAAGCATTTCAAATATAGCCAGGAAGGGAGTACTGACCTAGATTCTACAGCCTGTAATCCCAGTACTTGGGAAGCTGAGGCAGGAGGATTGAGTGTTTAGCGCTGGCCTGGGCTACACAGGAAAACCCTGTCTGAAAAAAAAAAAAAACAGATCCTTGATAACAGGATTAATTGCTGAATGAGGTCCAGAACTGACTACTTACAGGCTTCTAATTGAGGTTGAAGAAAAAAGGTTTTATGGCTTAAGCTATCACAAGTAGGGTGTTCTATTAGCCGTGGTGGAAAGCATTCTTAACTGATCGAGTTCATTATAAGATAGTATTTTCTCTCCTTAGGTATGTTAATACATCTAGGCAGTTCAGTGTCAAATATTATCTAGCCTGGGATACATTTTGAATATCTTTGCTTGATGCATTGTTTCCTTTAAATATTATAGATTTTCACATGTAGGACTCATAATAGTATATTTCTATCCCATCCCCTCATTCTTTGTCCTATTGTGGTCATATATTTTACTTCTTCAAATGTTATAAATCCCATAATATTATTATTTTCACCCTATGAACATTAAAAACAAGAAAAATGACTTTTATATTTACTCACATATTTACCAATTCTGGTGTTCTTCAGTCCTTTGTAAATTCAAGCATCCATCTAGTATCATTTTTCTTCAACCCAAACAACTTCCTTTAGTATTTCTTTTTTGTTGTTGTTATTTTGGTGGTACTCTGGTTTGAACTCAGGGCCTCATGCTTGTTAGGCAAGCACTCTACCACTTGAGCCACTCCATCAGCCCTAGCATTTCTTGTGGTACAGGATTATTGGTGATTAATTCTCTTGACTTTGGCTTTTCTGAAATATCTTTATTTTGCCTTCATTTTTTGAAGATTGAAATTTTTGTTAGCATATATTAATAGTACAAGCCGCCTTCATTTTTTTGTGTGTGACAGTCTTACTATGTAGCCCAGGCTGGCCTAGAACTCAATATGTAGCCCATTGTCTTCATTTTGAAGGACATTTTCACTATAAAAGTCTAAGTTTAGCCAGGCGCTGGTGGCTCACACCTGTAATCCTAGCTACTCAGGAGGCAGAGATCAGGAGGATCGAAGTTCAAAACCAGCCCAGGCAAACAGTTCTCAAGACCCTATCTCAAAAAAACCATTACAAAAAATAGGGCTGGTGGAATGGCTCAAGGTGTAGGCCCTGAGTTCAAGTCCCAGTACCGAAAAAAAAAATCTAGGTTTGACTGGGGATGTAGCTCAGTGGTAGAGTGCTTGCCCAGTATGTGCAGGGTCCTGATTCCATCCCCAGCACCACAAAAAAAATCTAGGTTAATAATGGTTTTCTTTCAGTGAGTTAAAGATGCCATTCAACCGTTTCTGGTTGGTATTGTTTTTGATGAGAAGCCATGAATAGGTCTCATCTTTAAGATATCTCTTTATCACCGGTTTTCAGAAATTTCATTCTGCAGTGCCTTGATGTCACTTTCTTTGTGCTTATGCTGCTTGGGATTTGCTGGCATTCTGGATGTATTGGTTTATAATTTTCAATGGATTTGGTACATTCTGTGAATTGAATAAGAGAATTATAAAATCATGAATTGTGTTTCATTACACA
The DNA here is from genome assembly GCF_047511655.1 of Castor canadensis. Classification (NCBI taxonomy): domain Eukaryota; kingdom Metazoa; phylum Chordata; class Mammalia; order Rodentia; family Castoridae; genus Castor; species Castor canadensis. The sequence goes on along the minus strand of NC_133405.1, from coordinate 121,903,998 downwards.
TATACTGTTGAAAGTACATAAACAGTCCCACTATTCACACCTCTTTGCTTTTTGTGGTCAACCATGGCTTCAGAGACTAGATACTGAAAGTTTGGGAAATTGTTCTGTCTGCCATCCTGCCCAGATTCTAAGCACTATATTGCATAATGTCTCCCCATCTGGTATAACTGAAAAATAGCTCTAAAAAGGAGAAAGAGAAAAAGTTGTGGAATTAATATGTTTTTTATCATGACCTTTTCAACATTTTCTCCTACTTTTGCCTTTTCCTAAGCTTTCTTCTTAAAAAAAAAACTCCACAAATAAATAAAGGAAGGAAGAAATAAGCTGGGCACAGTGGTTCTCTCCTATAATCCTAGTTATTCTGGAGGTCGAGAGCAGGAGGATGGAGGTTAAAGGACACCCCAGGCAAAAAAGTTCATGAGACTCCATCTCAACCAAAAGCCAGTTACGATGGTATGTGTCTGTCATCCCACCTACTTGGGAGGCCTAGGTAGGAGGATCATAGTCCAAGGCTGCTCTGATCAAAAAAATGCAAGACCTTCCCTGAAAAATAACTAAAGTAAAAAGGGCTGGGGGTGTGGCTAAAGTGGTAGAGAGTCTGCCTAGGGAGCATGAGGCACTGAGTATAAACCCAAGTAACATAAAAGAAAGTGAGAGAGGGTTGTAAAAGATGAAAGATTTATAGGATCTGAAGAGAAATCAGAGTATGTGAGGGTTGTAAATAATTTATTGTCGCGAGCACTTATGATTCAATTGAGTACAGGTAAACAGTACTCAGGAGACTCTTATTTCAGAGGACAGGATTTTATTCAAACAAATTTACACGGCACTCTCCCACGGATCCTAATGCCTGTCTCTGTTACCCTAGCCAGCCAGGAGTTTACTCAGGCCTTCCCCAAGCCTCGCTCACTGTGCCAAGGTTCTCAGCCAATGAGGGGGGCCCAGCTGAGCTCTGGGAAATTCCTCACAGCCACTATCAGTGCAGGTCCAGTCTCAGGGTTCACTAGCAACACCCAGTGGTCGTTGGTAGAAGGGGCATCCTCTCAAGCGACAGCTGCCTCTACATCAGAGCCTTGGGACAGGCCCTGACAGCACGCGGTCTCCAGCGTTCAGGGGATGAGCGAGGTTTTGGGTTTCAGCTCTGAGTTTATATACCAGGTGGTGACCTCATAGTTTCTGCCATCAGCACTGCCACCTTAGGTTTGGCTTATTTGCATATCGCCTGTCACTCTCTGGCAAGTTTTCTAAGTCCTAACACACACTGGCTAATAATTCTTATTTCAACAATTTTTTTCTACTTTAACACAACACAATCCATCAATACAAGAGCAATCTTATATGTGCTCACCACATTTATCTTAAGTGATATGCTCTGGATTAGACCTTGTTCATATAATATCTGGCCATACAAATAGAGATTACAGTACTGATTATCTATCCAGCCTCTGTGATGATTCTTGATTTTATGTCCAGTGGCACACACCTCATTGGTTAGCACATGTCAACAAGAGTCACTGCATGCTTATTATTCCTGGAGAAGTTCAATGTGTCATGACAATGATCAATGAATAACAGGGCAAGATAAAACAGGTTTAGGGACAAATCCTCTTCCATTTGGATCATTCACAACTATTCGTCCTAACCCAAAAATAGATGCAATACTTGGAAGGAGCACACATTTTAAGGATGCCTACTATATTCTAAGCACTCTACAAAGGGCTTTACAGCACCATTTAATATTCATAACCCTAGGAGGAGGAAACTATGGTCAGTAACTCCATTTTATACATATACACACTCAAATTCAAGAACCTTGTCCAAAATCACACAGCTAATAACTAGAAGCACTGAGATCTGCATCTAAATTTTTTGCCTCAAAAATCCCTGCTCTTTCTGCCACACCAGGGCACTCAGCTCCACTTTCCAAAAACTACTTACTGAATCCAGGGTGGCACACTCTGTATCACTTGCTTGGATAAGAAAACCCACAGTCCCGGACAGTGTGTGTTCTACCTATGAAGGAAGAACATAGATTAAGAGCTGTGGGTCATTTTGAAGTATTGGGACAGCTCTCAAATCAGAAAGAAGGATGGCACTGTGATGCTCAGAAGTACCAATTAGGACAGAAATCTCCCTGTCACTGTGGAATTCTCTTCTGTGAAGGAGCGTGGACAGGCACAGCTTCCTGCAGTCTCATAGGGTGACAGAGCCCTCCCAGCAAGCTGACTGTCTGCTTGTTTGGGGCCATTTGCACCACTGACCCATATTGCAGAGTCCTGTTTATTCATTTCATTCATGGAATGGAGGGGAGGGGAGGCAAGACAGAAGATGAAGAAGTTGGAAAACTGGACTGTCACCAGTATTCCCTGTTGTAATTAAAACAAGGCATGTGTGGGGGCTGAGGTATAGCTCAGCAGTATGTGTGAGGCCCTGGGTTCAATCCCCAGTACCATAATTTAACAATAAAACAAGGCACGTACTAATGAAACTTAATTTGGGAGAAGTGGAATAAATGTTTTGATTGTTTACAATTTTGGGCCTGAGCTCTAGCCTTAGGACAGTATTTGATATGATGTCTGCTTTTATGTTTACCACTTTTTTGCCAGAAAGATCTATGAGGGTTGTGATTGCACAGTGGTGTAGTGAAAGATCTATTGACTAAGAGTCAGGAGACATCAGTTGTATTTCTGACTCTGCCACTATCTAGCTGTGTGACCTTGGACTAGTACTTTACTATCTCTGGGCTTCTGTGCTTTCTTTTTTGAGACAGGGTTTCACTATGCAGCCTAGTCTGGCCTTGAACCTGAGATCCTCCTGCCTCATCTCCTGAGTGCTGGGATTACCAGCAGATACCACTGCTGGCTGGGTTTCAGTTTTATTAGGTAGTCAATGAGAAATCTGAATTAGAAAATCACTAACATTTTGTGTTTCTATGATGACAGAAATATCAGTAACAGAGGCTGAAGTCATTTGAAGGGAAAAAAATTGCTTCCAGATAAGCTTTATTTAAAGGGATGATTTTGTTCCTACTTTTTCCTGAAGCTGTATAATAGAAAGAGATAATTGATTTCTTTTTGGAGTATAACTTTATAAAACACACACATTTTAGTATCTTTAAAAACAAACAGGCCACAGAACAGGGCATGGTGGTACATGCCTGTAATTCCAGCACTTGTGAGGCTGAGGCAGGAGGGTTGCCAAGATTGAGGCCAGCCTAGGCTACATAGTGAGACCCTGTCTCAAAACAAACAAACAAAACCTAAAAGGCAGAGGGTATCTAGGCCACTTACAATTGAAGCAGCTCCACAGAAGCTTGGAGACAGTACAAAGAAATTGACCTCATATGGGAAATTTGACCTCCTAATTTTATTGTCTTCATAACAAAACAAAAGATGGAGCTTAGAACTGATCACTTGCCCCTTTCTCTTCTTTTCTCCTCCCAGTTCAAAATGCTTGTAGCCAGCTCTTCTCTCGGATCTGCAGTTGGGCTCAACACAACCTTTGTAGTTTTAGGTTTCTTCTAGAAAATCAGCTTATTCTGCCCACCATACCCACTCCGCTTCCTGCCATAACGCTGTTTTCTCTAGGCATACAGAGAATGTTTACCCTTCGTGTACTATGTCACTTTGGGAGGTTGGTGCTTGCCACACTTTTTACAGAAAGTCTGGTGGGTTTTAGGAACATTAACTATGATTACAGGAGGGATATCAACACCTAAAGAAGGAAGAATCTTGATTTCCAAATGAATCTTTTTAGTACTGAAGCTTGATGGGCTTGATTTAAGAGTTAAAGAATAATAGGCTAGTTACATCGTATTGTTTAAACTAATTCACAGCCATAGGAAAATGTTTGAATTTTCAAATATAACCAAGATGAGGCTGCATAATTATGCATATACAGAGCAATTAATGAATAAATAAGGTGAGTTTTCATCAGTGGCCAGTCATAATTTTGCCTTTAGAAATCTGTAAAAAACTGTCATCTTTGAGTTTCAAATGTTCTGGCTCACACTGTAATCCTAGCTACTCAGGAGTAGAGATCAGGAGGATCACAGTTCAAAGCCAACCCAGGCAAATAGTTCAAGATACCCTATCTTGAAAAAACCCTTCACAAAAAAGGGCAGGTGGAATGGCTCAAGGTGTAGTCTCTGAGTTCAAACCCCAGCACTGCAAAAAATCACAAAAAAAGGACTGGTGGAGTGGCTCAAGTGGTAAGAGTGTCTGGCTAGTGAGCATGAGGCCATGAGATCAAGCCCCAGTACCACCGACAAAAAATGTTCTGGTAAATCTAGTAGTTTCTTAGCTTCTTCAATATCACCTTGAATAGTTGAAATGAGTGACTCTAAAGAATCAAAGTTCTGCCAGGTGTGGTGGTGGATGCCTATAATCCCAGCTACTCAGGAGAGATAGGAGGATCAACGTTCCAGTTTGACCTGAGTTCAAACTCCAGTGCCCATCACCCCAAAAAATCAAAGTTCTTTTCTGGTCTGAGGTAGCCAACCATAGCCACGTTGAGGATTTCCTTCATAGAAGTCCTTTTTGAAGAGGAAGCCCAGATGCTTGGAGCCAGGGCTGAAGCCCTGCATCACCTACTCTAGGAAGACAAGCACCGCAGGTTTCTCATGACACCATCCTCTCCGGACATGGGCTGTGGTCTGATCCATGCATCTATGTGGGTGGTGCCTGGACTCTAGGGACCAGTCTAGGGACACAGCTCTGCTGGCCCAGTGGGTGCACCATAGGTTGATCACAGGCTGCAGTGGGTCCTTCACCCTGCTGACCTCATGTTTTTTAATTTAATAGAATCTAGATGAGAAAGTTGGACACATATGAAAACTAAGTAATACATGGAAATTAAGACCAAATGAAATCATATATGCCAAGGAAAGCATGCCAGTCATGACAGGTGCTAAGAAATGCTACTCACTGGGGCCTGGGAGAGTGTGATTTGGTGGTAGAACACTTGCCCAGCAGGCATGAGGGCTGGGTTTGATCCTCAGTACCACAAAAAAAAATTAATTTGAAAAATATAAAAATAAAAAGAAATGCTTGTTGCACATCTCCCTACTTCCTTGCTACAGCAGCCACCCATGATTAACCTTTGAAGGAGACTTTTAAATGTGTTACAATTCTCTCAATATTAGGGTTCTTCTACCTCCATCATCCTTCTAAGAGAAATGACTCAAGCCCATGTCCTCCACCTCCAGAATGAGTTCTCAGGCAATAACCTCTGTGGTTTCCAGCAGACTCTGCCAAACATCACTCACACCAGAGCACAAGATAGGGCTGTTCCTGGTTCCTTAGGCCAAACAGCGGCTGCTTGGGTGGAGCTGATTCTCTTGCATTTCCTTCTTTGAAGTATCCTCTGTTTTCCTGGATTCTCTGTTAACACTTAATTGCCAGTTTGCAAATGAAACAAAGATTGGTAAACTGGATTCTGAACTTTAAAATCTATTGCATGTACCCAGAGGCCATAGGGAAAAGTGGGGGTGTCTTATACTTTGAGCACTAATGGGCAATTATTTTTCTATGATCTTCTTATTGAGTAACCTACATACCCAGATTCAAAGAGCTCATAGTTTAGGAGGCCTAAGGTGGTTGATTGCACATTTCAGATCTCCTAAGTATTTATGAGGAGTTAGAGCCTTGATCCCTGAGCTGATGGAAGAGTGATAGTCTTCCCTCAGGACAGAGCATCCAGAAGGAAGAGAGAGGGCAGGACAGAGGTCACATTAGATGGGTTACAAACTGTGTATCTGCCCTTGGTTCTTATTGTACCTGTCCTTTTTCTCCAGGAAGCTGGAGTCCTTCAAACCACAACTAGAACTTTATAGACTTGTGACATTGGACTCTAAGTCCCCAGACAATAGGTACTATGCTCTACTAGTCCATTTTTCATCATTATAATCTAATCTATTTATTTTTCCAAGGCCCTACCTCTAAACATCGTAGTCAGATTAAGTTTCATCTTCTTCTACTTTTTTATTTGGTAGTGTGAGGGTTTGAACTCAGGGCTTCACACTTGTGAGGCAGGTGCTCTACCACTTGAGCCACTCCACCAGCCCAGTTTCCAACTTCTTAATTGCACTGACATATGACTTGGGCAATTAAACTCCTACATGAGTTTTTGGAGGAAATCATATTCACACCACAGCATATGCCATATTTACTTCAGCATTCTCCAAACACAATGCTTGGTAAGTATTTGTTAAATGTTGAATAAGTAGTGTCTATGACTGCCTTTTTTAAAGTGTGGCAGATGCTGAGTTTGGTGGTACACACAGCTGTAATTCCAGCACTCAGGGAGCTGAGGCCAGAGGATCATAAATTCAAGCCCAGCCTAGGCTACAAAGTGAGACCCTGTCAAAAAAAAAAAGCAAGCATGGCAGACAGACTCCACAGTAGCCAACATGATCATGCCTCCTGGTGCTCATGCCTTTGTGTGATCTCCTCCCTGAATGTCGGTGGGATCTCCGGCTGCTTTTAACCGACAGAATATTGTATAGGTGATAGGATGTCACTCTCATGATTATGGTATAATATGTAAGACTCTATCTTGGCAGATAAAAGCAAAACAAAGACAGACGAGACTATATCAAATTTAAAAATGTCTGTACATCAAAGGAAATAAACAGTAGCATGAAAAGGCAATCTGTAGAATAAAAGAAAATATTTATTCACCATATACCTGTAGTATGGTGTCTATCCAAAAGAAAACAAAAACAGAAAATGGCAAGTGGTGAGAATGTGAAGAAATTAGAATCTTTGTACACTACTGATGGGAAGGTAAAATGGTGATGTCACTATGGCAAACAGCATGCAGAATACTCAAAAAATAGAACCACCATATGACCCAGCAATCCTACCTCTAGGTAAATATCAAAAATAATTGAAATCAGGATCTTGAAGAGACACTTTCACACACATGTTCATGACCATTATTCACTGGCCAAGAGATGGGAACAACCTACATGTCCACTGAAGGAATGGATAAAGAAAATGTGTTACATATATACAATGGAATATTATTTGACCTTAAAAAGGAAGGAATCCTAGCTACTTGGGAGGCTGAAATTGAGAGGATCATGGCTTGAGGCCAGCAATTTTGGAGATGGAGACCCCATCTCCAAAATAACCAGAGCAAAATGGACTGGAGGTGTGGCTCAAGAAGTAGAGCACCTGCTTTGCCAGCGTGAAGCCCTGAGTTCAAACCTCAGTTCCATCAAAACAAAAGGAAGGAAATCCTGTCTCATGCTATAACGTGGATGAACCTTGAGGACATGATAAGTAAAATAAGCCAGTCTCAAAAAAGATAAATTCTGTATGTTTCCATTCACATGATGTATTAAAGTTCAAACTCATAGAAACAGAAAGAATGTAGTCTACTCTCATACTGCAAAACTGAAACTCTGTACCCAGCAACAAAAGCTCCCCATTTCCTCTCCTCCCACCCCATGGTAGCTACATGTGAAGCCCTGAGTTCAAAAAGCACAAGACCCTATCTAAAACCAAAAAGGACTGGGGGTGTGGCTCAAGTGATAGAGCTACCACCTAGGAAGCTTGAGGCCCTGAGTTCAAACCATAGTACCACCAAAAAGAAAAAGTGTTTGTGGAGGACAGCAATGGTCCTTGGCCCAATAAAACCAGTCTTACATCATAAAATTCACAGCTCTATCATTCTAGCTCAGACAATTTTGTAAACCCCGCGAACCTCAGGTTTTCTCAACTGTAAAGGTGGAGCTAACATAACCTGCTTCAAGATAGCTGTAATGACACAATGAATGCAAAACATCTAGGTTACACTGTTGTGGCCATTTTTTTCTCTCTGCTGTTCTCCCTCTATTCTGTCCTCCTCACTTACAGAAATTCTCTTTCTCACAAAGATTAAAACCTATTGTAGTGAACTAATGCATCTCTCAAAGTAAACTGTACACCCTGAGGGCTACTTACAAAACTTGATGATCCTTTATAAGCCCCAAGTATTTGTTGATGTTGACTCATTAACCAAATAAAACGCCAGGTTCAATCACTATCCTAAAAAACTAAGCAACTTAAACAGAAAATGGCTTTGTTTTTGCTTCAACTAGGCCATCATGGGTACTTAGTCTTGGGGATCTAATTCACTACTGTCAGGAAATGTGTGACAAGCTCTAAGTGCGCTAGCATTTTAAACGGAGGCAGAGGAGGAAAAGACTATGGCCATCCATGAAAGAAAAGGCACTACTGGCCATAACTCAAGTAGATGAGAATGAATGCTTTTTTTAAAGATGTTTGAAAAAGACAGTACACAAACTCCCACAGTGACTCACTATACAATGAATCCCAGGAGTGTGGGTGGGTAACAGAGATTGTACTTCTGCTTTCTTTTCCACGTACAGAATATTGCTAGTAAAGGCAGAGTCAATTGTTGAATGTTAGGAGTAGTCATTTAACAGTCCAATCCTTCATTCTACAGAATATAGGCCCCTTTTGTGTTTTCTCTGACCCTGGAAAAATATCCTTTGACTCACTGTGGAATCCAGGCAGGCCACTGAAGCAGGGACCTCAGCAGGGTCTGTCTAGGAAAGTGAGTTGTAAAAGAAAAGTCAGCTGGACATGGTGATACATGCCTATAATTCCAGCTAATCAGGAGGCTGTGGTAGGAGGATCCAGGTCTAGGGAGGAGATTGTAGCTGAAAAGCAAACTAAAAGCAAAAAGGGCTGTGGGCATTGCTCAAGCAACTGAGTGCTTGCCTATCAAGTGCCAAGCACTAGTTGAATTCCCAATGAGAAAGGGAGAGAGCGAGAGAGAGAAGAAAAACAAAAACAATAAAGAAAAGTCATTCCTCAGAGTCACTGAGTTCAATCCAGGAGTAGCTATGACTCTAATCCAACTATTCAAACATTTTGATTCAAGACATTTAAAAATTATTGAGGAATCTCAAGAGCTCATATTTGAAAAGTCTAGCAAACATAACACACAAGCACATATTCTTTTTTTTCTTTTGTTTGGCTTATTATTTTATTTATTTATTTATTTATTTTTTATGATTGCCTGAGTTCAGGATTTCATGTTGGAAGGACAGTTAAATGTAAACTTATTTTCTTAATTCCAAGAAGAATTTCTTCTTGGGAAATTTTTTTTTAATTTTTATTTTTTTATTATTCATATGTGCATACAAGGCTTGGGTCATTTCTCCCCCCTGCCCCCACTCCCTCCCTTACCACCCACTCCGCCCCCTCCCTCTCCCCCCCACCCCCTCGATACCCAGCAGATACTATTTTGCCCTTATCTCTAATTTTGTTGAAGAGAGAGTGTAAGCAATAATAGGAAGGAACAAGGGTTTTTGCTAGTTGAGATAAGGATAGCTATACAAGGAGTTGACTCACATTGATTTCCTGTGCATGTGTGTTACCTTCTAGGTTAATTCTTTTTGATCTAACCTTTTCTCTAGTTCCTGGTCCCCTTCTCCTATTGGCCTCAGTTGCTTTTAAGGTATCTGCTTTAGTTTCTCTGCGTTGAGGGCAACAAATGCTAGCTAATTTTTTAGGTGTCTTACCTATCCTTATAACTCCCTTGTGTGCACTTGCTTTTATCATTTGATCAAAGTTCAATCCCCTTGTTGTGTTTGCCCTTGATCTAATGTCCACATATGAGGGAGAACATACGATTTTTGGTCTTTTGGGCCACGCTAACCTCACTCAGAATGATGTTCTCCAATTCCATCCATTTACCAGCGAAAGATAACATTTCATTCTTCTTCATGGCTGCATAAAATTCCATTGTGTATAGATACCACATTTTCTTAATCCATTCATTGGTGGTGGGGCATCTTGGCTGTTTCCATAATTTGGCTATTGTGAATAGTGCTGCAATAAACATGGGTGTGCAGGTGCCTCTGGAGTAACCTGTGTCACAGTCTTTTGGGTATATCCCCAAGAGTGGTATTGCTGGATCAAATGGTAGATCAATGTTTAGCTTTTTAAGTAGCCTCCAAATTTTTTTCCAGAGTGGTTGTACCAGTTTACATTCCCACCAACAGTGTAAGAGGGTTCCTTTTTACCCTGCATCCTCGCCAATACCTGGTGTTGGTGGTGTTGCACAACCACATATTCTTTTAGTCATCAGAACAATGATATCATCTCACATCCTGTAAATTTGCAATTATTACAAAATAAAAAGTTAGAGAAAATAAAAGCCTCAGGGATGGAGCAAGAAAGGATTACAGCAACTTTCAACAGCAATGGAAGTCAGATGTTATCATGTATGTTGAAAAAAGAAAACTTCCAAACCTCAAATATGTAAGCAGTGAAATAAATTCTTCTACAACTTTAAGATGAATTAAAGACAAAACTAAGATAAGAAAAACTGAGAAAGCTTTACAAAAGCAGACCTTCACTAAAGGAAATTATGAAGAATGTACCTCAGCCAGCCAGAAAAAAAGTGTTTCCACAGAAATATCAGAGATTTAAGGAAAAGAGTATGAAAGAAAATATTTTAACTCTAAAAATCACAAGTATAAAGGCAAAGAAATTATTGAGGAATCCAAAAAACTTACTTAGAAAATTCTAGTAAACACAAGAATACACAAACGCACATTCTTTTGGTCATGAGAGCGATGACATAATCACACAACAAACTGCTAGTGGAAAATTCCAAAAAGAATGAAAAAGGCAAAAGACATTGGGTATGGTCCTCCGGACCACACTCTGAGAACGGCTGCTCCTTCTCCCATCAACTTAAGGCCAAGTCCCCTGAGTTTTTTTCTGATACCAGGAGGAGAAAACAAGGTCACCTGCCAGGGTCACAGAGGGAGTTGCCTCTTCCATTTACAAAGGTTACTGGGGGACACAGGAGCACCCAGGTTGGGTTTCCGGGAAGGCTCCGCAAGGCACCGCTAGAGGACGCAGCTGGAGAACGCACCGCACGTGCTTTGCGCCACCAACCCCGCTCCGCAGGTTCACACGGGCGCCCGGAAGAGCGGGCGGTGCCCGGAAAGGAGGGCGGTGCGCCGCCAGATCGCGCCCTGATTGGACGAGGTGCCTCTGTCTCACGGCTCGGGGCGGGGCTTCCTCGCACTGAAAAGCAGGGCCGGGCGACAAGCTCCGATATTCTGCTCCCAGTTGCGAGTCTGCAGAGAATTTTCGTTACTTGCAGAGGTTCGCCGGGTCATGGTGCCAGCCTGACTGAGAAGAGGACGCTCCCGGGAGACGAATGAGGAACCACCTCCTCCTGCTGTTCAAGTACAGGGGCCTAGTCCGCAAAGGGAAGAAAAGCAAAAGACGAAAATGGCTAAATTCGTGATTCGCCCGGCCACGGCTGCCGACTGTAGTGACATCCTGAGGCTGATCAAGGTAGCGGAAAGCCGGGGTTCGTCCCGGGGCAGAGGGTGGGGAATGCTCCGGGGCCCAGGGAAATCCCCCTTCGCGGGGCGGTGCCGCGCGGGACCGGAATCTGGCACCACCCCACTTTGCCTGCCCCTTTCCCTCCCTGTGATCTGTCCTGACCTGAGTCTCATTTTTCTTTTTTGCTTCTTTTTTCTTTGTGTATCGCCCCAGGAACTGGCTAAATATGAATACATGGAAGACCAAGTAATATTAACTGAAAAAGGTAATGCAGCAGTAGCGGGGTGGGGGGGAACAGGCGTGCGGTACCTGTCACCTTCACCAGCCAACACTGGTGAAGTAGATGATCATGAAAAGGGGTCTCTACTTCCCCTTCTTGCAGATCTGCTAGAGGATGGTTTCGGAGAACACCCCTTCTACCACTGCCTGGTTGCAGAAGTGCCCAAGGAGCACTGGACCCCGGAAGGTAACCCCCCTCCCTGTCCAGAAGCCAGAGAGAGCGAGTGTTGTTCTGTAAAACGTAGTGTCCTGCTGTGTAGACCCCCTGACTACACAGGCCGAAGTTACTTACTGAGAAGTTTGCCGGAAATAATAGCCAGCCAGTGTTCAAATTAGAGGAGAAAGAAAGTCGATGTGCTGCACTTTATAATAGGGCGGGTTAAAGGAAGTGTCAGAGTGCTGTGGAGACCCGGAAGACTTAGGTAGAATGTCGTTTAATGTAATTCAGTTTCATAAAATGGTTCTTGTTTGACCCTAACCTAACCTTTTTTGTTATTGTGTTAAATCACATTTTTTTCTTTAATTTGTCCCAATCTTCAGGTTACAGTCTCTAGCTTCGCCATGTACATGGCCCTTCCGTGTACATGGATGGGCGGGGAGGTAACTAAAAGATCCTTTACACATAAAGTAGATGATCATGATAAATGAGGTAAGGCCCGATTATCACACACTTAAAACACGGTAGATCAGAAACTATAATCAATACTCGCTTCCTGTCTGTCTGCTAAAAAGTTTAATTTGAAACCTTTGCCTCCATTTCATTTGGAATTGTATAGACACCTCCTAATGAAGGAGTCAGGTGTCTTTTTTTTTTTTTTTTTTTTGCTGACCCCTGTTCACTGGTCAGAAGACAGCTAAAAGGGGAACTTGTTTGGGTGGGTGCTTTCTTAAGTTTTTTTTTCTGACATCTGTTCCCCAAGCTAGAAGAAATAAGCAGAAAATATAAGGAGTGAGGTAGTTTTTAGAGTTATGTGGGTGTTACATGACACCTGTTTCTGGGTTCTGCTGCTTCTTCTGGCTTAAAAACTGGGGAGAGCAAATTGAAAATGTATAAACTGGAAGGCAAGTTCTGAAATTAAACATTGTACTTTTGGACTGATGTTCTGATCTTAAGGAAGCAAGACTTGGTAAACTACAAATATTTATTATTCTGAACTGCCGTGTAAACCCAACTTACTCCCAAGTCGACATACCAGTATATCATTAGCATGTGAATAATGTGTGTGTTTAGTTTTAAGACCATAGCAGTTTTGCTCTGGCAAGTAATGAAAGCATTCTCACTTCCTGAGTGGGAGATCTCACAGACTGCAGAATATCCAGTCCACAGCTGTAGCCTGGCTTTGGCTAGCTCTAATGTGTGCTTTTTGCAAATACGTGTCTGAGAACAGAGAGATTGTCCAACAGTGGCCTGGACTGCACTAGGGTAAAAGTTAGGAGGCAGTCCAGCTCAGTGGCTACTTGTTTCTATACTACATGCATGTATATTTCTTTAAAACCTATGATAGGCTTCTGATTCTGCCGCTACAACTTTAATGGATTGTTTTTCTTCTGTATATCTCATGTGATATTCTTCTTACAGGACACAGCATTGTTGGTTTTGCCATGTACTATTTTACCTATGACCCATGGATTGGCAAGTTACTGTATCTTGAAGATTTCTTCGTGATGAGTGATTATAGAGGTATAGTTGAAGGATTTGGGGACTGAGGACGGGGACATCTAAAGAAAAATCAGGGCCATAAGTCCTTAGGATGACTTTAAATTGTACTTCTCTTTCTTTTAGGCTTTGGTATAGGATCAGAAATTTTGAAGAATCTAAGCCAGGTATGTCCTAGATTTATTTTTCTGAATGTAAGGGTTACTGGATTATTGTAATATGTATCATAAAATGTATTGTAATTGGGTCTTAGAAAGGAGGTGAACTATCACTGAGCTTGTGTTTTCTCTCCCTTATAATAGGTTGCCATGAAGTGTCGCTGCAGCAGCATGCATTTCTTGGTAGCAGAATGGAATGAACCATCTATCAACTTCTACAAAAGAAGAGGTGCTTCTGATCTGTCCAGCGAAGAGGGATGGAGACTCTTCAAGATTGACAAGGAGTACTTGCTAAAAATGGCAGCAGAGGAGTGAGGAGTGCGGGTGTAGACGATGATAACCTCCATTCTATTTTAAAATAATTCTCATCTTATCTTGCTTTCTATCCTATTCGTAGTGAAATAATAGAATGAGCACCCATTCCAAAGCTTTATTACCAGTGGCGTTGTTGCATGTTTGAAATGCGGTCTGTTTAAAATGGCAATCAGATATGCAGTTTGGAGTCAGGATTCTCCTTGAACATCTTTTGACAAACAATAGGTGGTGTGATCTTAATATATATGAAAAACTTCATTCTTGTGAGTCATTTAAATGTGTACAATGTACACACTGGTACTTAGAGTTTCTGTTTTAATTCCTTTTTTAATAAACTACTCTTTGATTTAAATGTTTGGTGTGTTTTTACTACTCCTTTATTTCTTACATATTTTTTTCTTGCTGTGAAGTGTAAGATAAAAATGGCCAACAGATATCAGTGGATAACTATAATTGCTTCAAAACAGTTTTTCGGGCTCAGTGGTAGAGTACCTTGCCCAGTAAGGCCCACGGTTCCATCCCCAGCACAAAAAAATAAAGGAACTGAGGCCCATAATGAATAAGCCCATTGTTGTACTAGTGAAACATGGAGGAGGGATTAGTAAGCACTGAAAATCAGAAAAAGAAAATCTTGTCCCCAAGAACCTCATCCCACACAAAATACTTTTTGAAAATAAAGCAAGTATGTTACTTTACCAATCAATTGCAGGGTTTTTTTCACAAGTAGTTTTAAAAAAAGAACAGAAAATTGGAGGCTGGAAGTGTGGCTCAAGTGGTAGAGAACCTGCCTAGCAAGCTGGAAGACCTGAGTTTAAACTCCAGTACCACCAAAAACAAATAAACTTTTAAAAGTTGGCAAACAAAAAGTTTGACACGGACAAATCAGATAAATTAGCATCCTACTTGCAGAGTGAGGTTGTAGTACTGTGTTAACATACATAACTAGGGTTCTACAATAGACAAACAATAGGAGCCTTTCAGAGACCAGGGAGAAGTAAACAAATGTTCTCTCAAGGACAAAATGAAACCTAAGAGGCAAAGGGAAGACAGTTTACTCCTTAGACATGAGCTCTTATTACTCATTACAGAACTCAATAATTTCCAGATAATGAAAATTACAGTTTATAAGAACCACTGTGTTTAAGATTAATGTTTTCCAAAAGCAGTCTGAAAAACAGTATCTCTTCTGTGTTCTCCAGAAAATAAATACTAGGCTGTCCAAAGGAAGAGGATTTTGCTTTTTACCATTTTCCTTGGTATGAGTATCTGTTACAGCATCCTACATTACATGATCGTGTACTGTATTTAACACAAGAGTGCTTTGGGATTTATTAGTGGCTCAGAGAGCGAGCCATGAAAATAGACTTACAGAGTCAATTCTCAACCCGGTGCTGCTAGGATAGCAAGTGACAGAAACGCTGGCAAAAGTAAAAGGGTAACTAAACACAAAGAGCCTTGTGAGGAAGGAAGATATTTTGAAAATTGTGTTTTGGAAACTGGGCTTTTTAGAGGAAAACAACTACATGCTGACTGTGGTTAAATACATGAATAAGTTAAATTAACCAAGTCAGTTACAATGTAAGTCTTTGTTTTTCTCATCCTTAGAGCTTAGCCTTAAAGGCCCAGTGTTGTCAAGATGAAAACTTTTTTAAAAAGTTTTTGTAACACTTTAGAGGAGTCCCTTAAGTATAAAATTTTAATGCTAAAACCACACATCAGTCCACTGAATGTTCAACTCAATTACAAAAACACCTCTTTAAAAATTGAGCTGTAAAGCAAATCTAGCTGGGCACAGTGACACGTGCCTGTAGTCTCAGCAATTCAGGAGGCTGAGGCAAAAGAATCATTTGGGTCTGGGAGGCCAATCTGGGCAGCATAGCAAGACCCTGTCTCCAAAAACTAATTTAAAATACACACATAAAACAAATCTGTAAAGCTTGAAATCACCTGCAGGTAAGAAAACAGATTATGGAAAAATTATCTAAAAAGAAGCAACAAACTAATAAACCTGGAAAAGAAAAAAAAAAAAAACAAGTCCATGTAAGCAACACCCTTGTAAAGATAACTTTGAAATTACTTTTACTAAAATATTATGCCTGACACAGTCATTTGGGAAAATAGTATTTCAGGCCTACTTAGTTGCCAATTATTACATCAGGATATTTTAAATGTTATTTGCTAAGTTTATCATGTCCTTAAAGGACATATAAAAACCAAGAATTTTGATGCTTTTTTTGGTAAGAATGAACTTTGAACTCAGAGCTTTGCACTTACAAAGCAGATGCTCTATCACTTGAGCCATACCTCTAGTCCATTTTGCTCTGGTTATTTCGGAGTCGGGGGTCTCATGAACTATTTGCCCAGACTGACCTCAAACTGAGATCCTCTCAGTTTCAGTCTCCCAAGTAGCTAGGATTATAGGTTAAGCCATTGTCGCCCAGCTAAAAATTTGATAATTTTAAAGCAGAAAATAGGTAGGTTTATCTAGGCATATGCTTAAGACATTCTACTATTAATCTTATTGCAGGGTTGACTGTAGAGCTGTCATTGCCTGAACCAGAGCCCAAGATCACAAACTGCTTAGATTACAAGGGACAGTCTCTAGGGAATGAAACTAGAGTCTTTCTTACAGAAATGCAGAAGAAACACTTGAGAAGAGACCTAATGCTTCATGAATGCTTTAGACTCACTCTATACCTTCTGGGAGGCTCCTCTCCACTGGATACCCAGCAGCAACTGAAAGACCTGACCATGACCTGAAAACTCAACACTATCTTCCACTAGGAGCAAGGCAACCTCCTCCCTAACCGCGGCAGGCATGGCCTACCTTTCAGAGTCTTCAGATGGCCATGTCTGCTCCTAGAATCCTGTTTGTGTGAATGGTGTCATCTTGTTTTCTTGCTCCTTAAGATATCTTTCTGTAAGTTGTCACCTCATGGTGACCTTGTGATTCATTTTCATACCCTTCCTTTGTGTAGACTGACAGGCAGTCCATACCCTTACCTCACCTATCCCCATCATCGTGCCTTTGTTGTCCTACCAATCAAAGACCACCAGATACCCTTCCTCATAATGATAAGAACTGCCCCTTGCCACCATTCTGCAGCCTGAGCCACAGCTGGTCTCATCCCTTGCAGAACAAAGCCCACTGTCCCTTATCTCCCGTCACCTCCCTTTGCCCGCCCCTAGCCCTTGCTTCAGCTGCTGGTCCCATCCCTTGCAGAACAAAGCCCCACTGTCCCTTATCTCCTGCCACCTCCCTTTGCCTGTCCCTAGCCCTTGCTTTCTCCCAAATGCTACTTAAGTCCAGACCCACTGAGAGAAGCTGCTGCGCCATTTTTTCTCATCCAGCCAGCCTGCTTATTAAACTTTTGGATGTGAGATACCTCTCATGAGCCTCCTTTGTGTGTGGTGTGTGACATTTTCCTAACATTTTGGTGCCATGACTAGGATCCAGGTGAGCTTCTGGCATTGATCTTGCTCTCCCAGTCAATAAATTCAGGTCCTCCCGATGTACGCTACACTCCCAAGCCTACTTTGGCCACAAGGCAGACATCCCCTATATAGGGGTGCCTGTCCGGGGGATTATACTGGCCTGCCAAAGCCATGTAGGTGGGAGCTGCCTTCCTTAAGCCTGGATAAACTTACTGGGATTTGAGCTGCTTTGCCGGGACCCCTGACTCCAGACTAGTGCCATCACCACTCTCGCTCACAGGGATACTCCTCAAGGCCAGTATGCTCCCATTACTCGCCCAACACCAGTTGATTTCCTCGGTCCTCCCTTGGTGAGTTCCCTCACGCTGTGAGTCATGGCTCTCTCTCTCTCTCTCTCTCTCTCTCTCGGTCAAAATCCTAGTACTAGGTCCCAGCTCACTCCCCCCAGGAACCGGGTTCCTGGTGTGTGGACGATCCTCTCGGTGAAGATGTTCCCTTGAGGTCCTCCACTCCTCTGTTTCATCCAGGAAAGCAATATCTTGGGGATGCCCACCACATTCTTCCTCGGAGGGTCTCACCATGGGGACTGAACCTTCCAAAATTCCCCCAGACGCTCCTCTGGGCTACCTTCTCTCTGTACCCCTTGCTCCCCTGCCCAAGTCCTTCTGGCTTTGGGGAGCTCATGCTCCCTCTCTGTGGGCTGAGACCAAGCCTGGGATTTATTCAGGTATGCATCATGCTACGTTGGGGGAGTCCTATTTGATTATGGCATCTGACAACTGCTTCTCTTTCCCCCCCCTCCTGTCTAATGTCCCTTTTTCCTGAGACAGCAATCAGAGAGTGGAGGTTTCATGTTGCTAAAAGTGTTCCAGTACCAGTCAATGGGAGCAACCTAGAGACACAGGTGATGGCTAATTCCTCAGGCGTGTGTCATGCCTCCAGGCTCTGCCTTCCCCTCCCTTACCTAAGATGTCAGGACACCTCTTCTGCCTCCTCCATGATCTCACCACATGTCCTCTGTCTCTGTCTACCTTCCCCTCCCTGGACTTACTGGGACCCTGCCTCCCATGAAAAACTTCAAACATAGTACCTTATGATTTAAGTTATTCCAACTAGTTTTCCAGGCTTCTCAATCTAAAGTAACTTTAAATCAGCTGCTTTACAAAAGCACTTACAAAAACTGCAGCCGCCACGCTCACGACCTAACTCCAACCCCACAAGGGGAGGAGGGAAAGCAAACAGGCGCACCTGTGCACAGGATGCCGGCTCCTGGACACAGCAAAAACGCCTGCCATAGCTAAAAAAATCCACAGAGAGGACCCAGCACATCCTGGGCCACCAGTTACACGTGGCGATGGCTGCAGCCCACCGCCACTTCCCCTAGAATAAACGCACACTGAGTACACAGGATCAGGCCTAAGCAGACAGGCTTGCTTGTTCCCGGTGTATGCAGAGGGCATTGGTGCCTTGCACACACCCTGCTCCTAGCCCTATCTCACACCTCAGGGCACCAGACCCAGCCCTTATAAGCAAATTGTTAACTCAAGGTATAGTCCCAGAAATACCACATTACTGTGGTCTCTAAACTTCTCATTTAAAATTTTCTACACTTTTGGCCTCAACATAAATTTTTCCCTCCAAATATTAACACTAGTTGTCCCATATGGTACTGTTATTGGCCCAAAATGCCCTCTGAATGCCCTTCTCTAACTTTACAAATGATTTCATTAAAAAGGTAGCCTTTATTAAAGAGGCTGCCTGCTGTTAGCTAAAAGACAGGATCCTAACGTTTTGTTTTTTCTAGATGGGATCTGCACCTTCCAGTCTTTTGACTGGTAGATGTTGAAAGCTTTGTACTGAGGCCTGGCCTCAATATGACTTGGGTGACCAAGAGAAGTGGCCTTCACAGGGTTCCTTAAATTACAATACCATACTCCAATTAGACCTTTTCTATAAAAGTTAAAAAAAAGTAAACTGAGGTCCCCTATACAAATTTCTACCTCCTAACCACCCTAATATCCAGAACCTCCTAATGGGTGCTTCCCCCTTCAACAGATAATGGTAATAAGAGGACAAATCTTATGTCCCCTTCCAGTTATCAGATCTAAGGGAAATTTAAAAACATCTGGACAGCTATACTGATGCCCAGACAAATACATTCAAGCCTTTACCTCTGTGATCCAAACCTTTCAATTGACATAAAAGGATATTATGCTTCTACTAGACCAGACTCTTTTCTCATTAGAAAAACAATGGGTTCTGGCCCAGGCCACTCAGGTTAAAAATGATTACCATTTACAATAAGCCCCAATACTAGTGACACCTAGAAATGAGAAAGTAAATACACCTACCTATAGGGGCACAGACAGTCCCCTTAACTGATCCATACTAAAAGGGACTAATGATACAACTCAAGCAATAGAGTGGCACTTTGCAGGCATAAAGCCCTGAGTTCAAATCCAGCACAGCCAAAGACAAAAAAAGTATTTGGGGCTGAGGAAGTAGCTCAATGGAAAAATGTCTGCCCAGCATGTACAAAGCCCTGGGTTCAATTCCCCAACATTGTTAAATCAAATAAATAAATAATAATAATAAAAAAGATAACTGGCATTAATGTCACTTCAGCCATCTCATAGTGGAAGAAAGTAGTTTAACCTAGACCAGATCCCTCATTCTTCAAATGAGGAAACTGAGGCCCAGAACAGTTCAGAGACCTGCTCTCCAAAGTGTTGGGCGTCAGTGTAAAATAACAACTTTGCTTTACAGCAACGCCCTAAAGAAAATCCCCTTACCTTTCTACAATACCTTAAGGATGCTTTAGAAAGCACACCACAGTGGACCCAGAGTCACAGGTGAGAGAAGTTCTTCTCAAAGATAAATTTCTAACAGTCAGCCCCTGATATTTGTAAAAAAACTCAGTCTATGGCTAAAGGAGAAAAGTCATTAGATCAACTAATACCACTAGCCATGTCCATATATTATAACAGGGACATTACTAACAGAGAGAAAGATAAGAGATATGACCTCATTGCTGCCCCCACCCAACTGGGGCCTACATCTCGAGTTTGCTACCATGATGGACAAGAGGGGCACTTCTGTAGAGAATGCTTAAGGGGGGACGGCCCGGGAGACAGCCCCACCCCCAACCAGGACCCTGCCCTCTCTGCAAAGGTAACCACTGGAGGTCTAAGTGCCCCCATCTCCAGATGGAAGGCCAAGTGCTGCCTCCTAGGGATTGATGGATCCCAGCCTCCTGTCCACACTCCACTTCTTGGAGCCTTGGGGTAGTCATAATGGTAAAAAAGTGAAAGGTCATTTTCCTCCTAGACAGTGGAGCCCATTTCTCTGTCTTACCTTTCTCTCCTGGTCCCCAGTTCAATGACAAAGGTTATTATTCGGGGCAAATCTGGCCAGCCCCTAGAGCACTATTTTACCTGGCCTCTGGCCTGCTCTTTGGGAGACCTCCTCTTCTGTCACTCTTTCCTCATAATATCTAAAACTCCAATGCCCCTGCTGGGATGGGATTTACTATCTCAACTAAAAGCTCAAGTTCTCCTCCCCCCAGGCAGCTATTTCTACTGCCCCCTCCTTCAGGAACAAATAGATTCCACAGTGTGGACTGATGAGATGAGTGTAGGGCGAGCCTAGATGGACCTCCCTATTCAAATAAAACTCAAAAATCCCTCACAATTTTCACACCCAAAACAATATCCCCTCAAGCCCCTCTGAGGAACAATAAGGCCTTATGCCTATCATAAATTCCTTTAAAAACAAGGGCTACTAATTGGTTGCCCCAGCCCCTATAATAAATTTAAAATTCTTATAAAAGTTAAATTTAATATTATTGCTTATACTCTCTCTACAACAAAATTAGAGATAAGGGCAAAATAGTTTCTGCTGGGTATTGAGGGGGGGAGCGGGAGGGAGTGGAGTGGGTGGTAAGGGAGGGGGTGGGGGCAGGGGGGAGAAATAAACCAAGCCTTGTATGCACATATGAATAATAAAAGAAAAATGAAAAAAAAAAAGTTAAATTTAAAATACAAGTTACAAAGTAAACAACTAAAAAAGATTAGTTATTAGATATATTTTTTAAAAGTTAAAGGAAAAAGAAATGATTTTTTTAAATAAAAAAGGATCTAATAAAGAAGGGTTTGTCCTAAAGATTGTTTCAAATAGGAGGGATAAAGACAAGCCATCAAAGGGTTTAGTATGTTATATAAAGGTCTGAGTAAGTTTTAAAAATGTATAATAAAAAGCTTTGATATATAATAAAGTTAAAGTTGAGTATAATCTAAGAGTTGCCTAAAAGATTTTTAGGGTCATATCAAACTAAAATCAAATTCTCTATGTCTATAAAATAACAAGGTTATCTTAATATTGTTCTGCTCTAAGTAACACCTACAAAAAAACGTTACAGAAAAAGACTTTATCAAAGAAATTATTTGTGTTTTCTGCTGATCTTGTCAAGCTTTCAGTACTACTAAATCAGAGTTCATTCACATATTTGCTTATGCGTCTTAAATAACCACCTTGTAACAGTGTTATGTTGTACTTTATCTAAATATGGTACAAACATTTATAAAGTTAAAAGTGTCAATTTATATAAATAATAAGCTAAAGCTCTCTTTTATCCAAGAGTGTTACATTTAAATCCTGACAGCCCCTGCCTCCCACAGGTCACCTACCTAGGTGTGGCCTTAAAGGGACAGACTCACTCCCTGAGTAATGAGTGCATTGACCCAATCTTCTGTTTCCCTCCCTCCATACCATAAGCAGTTTACAGCTTTCTTGGGAGTTACAGGATTTTGCAGAATTTAGATCCCTAGGTATGCAGTCCCTTAACAGATACCTTTTTATTCTACTCCTAATATTCCTATCTGGGTCTTAAATAATGTATGGCCACCCATTTCTCTTAAAAAACTTGCCTCCAACAGACTCTGCTCCTCTGGCTGACTACCTGCCTTACCTTATTAACCTTCTCAGGGAACTTCTCAGAGAGCATGCAGACCAGAACCTGCCCTACCCTATAACAATTTCTATTAAACCAGGAAATCTTATTCTCCTAAAAGGAACTTCTACCCTCTCCATTGAGACTTCAGTGGACCAGCCCTCATCTGGTCATTCTCACGACATCCACTGCTGTCAAGCTCAATGGGATCCCCCAATGGCAGCACCTCTCAAGGAACAGTTAAAAAAACGGAAAAGGGAATTGGAAGACTCTTAAAATTGTCTAGGGAACAACATTTCACAGTAGTTCTCCTGGCCGATGCCCATCCTAATGCCTATGTTTCTTGCTCTCCTTTTCTTAAGCTTCCTCCCTTGTATCATACTGCATGTCTGCTATTGCTAATCAAAAGTTTAACCAGTTGTACCTCCAGGGATATCAACCTCTACAAAACCATCCAGAGGACTGCTATGAGGGCCCCCACCAGGACACAGGAGCCTGAGGATCCTACCCCATACAACACCCCCAGCCAGCCGGAAGCAGCCAGAGGATCAAACTGTGCCCCAATACCCAACCCTTTTCTTCTCCCTCTCTAAGAAACAAAAAATGGGGGAATGATAAGAACTGCCCCTTGCCACCATTCTGCAGCCTGAGCCGCAGCTGGTCTCATCCCTTGCAGAACAAAGCCCACTGTCCCTTATCTCCCGTCACCTCCCTTTGCCCGCCCCTAGCCCTTGCTTCGGCCGCTGGTCTCATCCCTTGCAGAACAAAGCCCCACTGTCCCTTATCTCCTGCCACCTCCCTTTGCCTGCCCCTAGCCCTTGCTTTCTCCCAAATGCTACTTAAGGCCAGACCCGCTGAGAGAAACTGCTGCGCCACTTTTTCTCGGCCAGCCAGCCTGCTTATTAAATTTTGGACATGAGATACCTCTCGTGAGCCTCCTTTGTGTGCAGTGTGTGGCGTTTTCCTAACACATAATATTCTCCAAACATTCCCCCACCTCAGCGGTACTGGGGTTTAAACTCAATACATGGGCCAAGTGTGGTGATAGATGGTGGTGTGCATCTGTGATCCCAGGTATCCAAGAGGCATAGGTAGGATCACTGTCTGAGTACAGCCCCAGACAAAAACACGAGACACTATCTGAAAAATAACTAAGGCCAAAAGGGCTGGGGGTATGTCTTAAGTGATAGAGTTCAAACCCCACTACTACCAAAAAGAGCTTATGTGTATTAAGTACTCACCAGGAACCAGGCATTAAATTTAATGTTTTTTTTTACTTTTTTTGGGAGACAGGGTCTTACTATGTAGTCCATATGGCCTTGAATGTGAGACCCTCCTGCCTCAGCCTCCTAAGCACTAGGATTGTAGGCATGTACCACTACACCTGGCTTAAGTTTAATGTTTTATATACATTATTATCTAATTCTCACAACCACCCTATGTACTCTTATTTGTTTCTTTTTCTTCCCTGAGACCAGGTCTTGCCTTCAACTCCTGGGCTCAAGTGATCTTTCTGCCTCAGCTTCTCAAGTAGCTGGAAACCACAGACTCATACCACCAAGTCCATCTTATTTTATTAGGCTTTCTTTTATTCTGAGAAACTAAATCTCAGAGAAGTTATGTTGCCCAGGGCCACAAAACTAGGCCTGGGAATCAAGCTCCAATCCAAATTTCTCAAACCTCAGCGGGGTTCCTGCCCATCCTCAGAGGAACCCACGGTCTCTTTCAGAATGATTGAATTTGGTGTTTCTTTTGGATTGCAAGCTCAAGAACAATACATACAAGCATTTTCTGGAACATCAAAGTTAGTGGTTCTCAGCACTGGCTGTCCATTAGAAAGATGTTTAAAAACAATAATGCCTTACCCTAAGAGACTCCAAATTTACGTATATTTTAATGTGCATTCCGAAGTGAAGCCAGAGTTGAGACCTACAGGGCTGGATAATCAATTTGTAACCGAACTCTAGTCACAACTGAAATAGAACCACTTCAGTTCATGTTCACGCTGCTCACCTTGGCACCGGTTAACAGTGAGCCCTCTCCAAGCAAAGACCAAGTGAGTCACAGCACACTGCATGAAGGAGAACATCTCAAGAGATTTTGGAGAACAATGGGTTGGGAGAATTGTGACGTCCCACTCCACAGAGTGCAAAAACCAAAGAATGCCCACCTTAGCAGTCGGCACCATGTTCCTTTATAAGCAGCAACTTCACTTCAGCAAAATGTCTTTTCCTCCCATTAAATCAGTGCTATTCATTTGACTATTACCAGCCAGGTAATTTTGTTTGTATTCGATTTGTGCAGTTGTATAGGAAGAGTAAACATCAAATAGTCACATCTAGCTGTATGTTTACAGTAACATAGTAAAAGTAACTCCATTCACCACTGAGGATCTGTGCAAATTCTATTTTCTTTAAAGGGTTTGCTCAAGTTTGAGAAACACTGCTGTAACCATAATGCCATACTACCTACTTCTGTTAGGTTAAAAAGAAGTGTCAGGAGACTGAAGGTGCAGCTCAGTGTAGAGTGTGGGCTTGGAATGCCCATGACCCTGGGTTGATTCCTAGCACTGCAAAAAGAAAGTGTCAACAGTTATTAGAGGTATCAGTTAACAGGGTAACAGGTATCAGGTAACAGTTATCAGATTCAGGTTTGATTTCCTTTTTTTTTTTTTTTTTTGGTGGTACTGAGGTTTGGACTCAGGGCTTTTTGCTTGCTAGGCACTTGAGCAACACCCTAGCCATTTTTATTTTAGTTATTTTTTTAATATGGTCTCATATTTATGCCCAGCAGGCCTGGACTGTGATACTCCTATTTACACTTCCTGTGTAGCTGAGATGACAGATATGCACCACTATGCCCAGCCATTGGTTGAAATGGGGGGGTCTCTCGAACTTTTGCCTGGGCTGGCCTTAAACATCAATCTTCCTGATCCCTGCCTCCTGAGTAGCTGGGATTACAGGCTTGAGCCACTGCATTCAGCTCAGATTTGATTAATTTGTCAAGAACATTTGGGGGTAAATTCGATCAAAGTACATGTATGCATGTTGTAAATACCACAATGAAACCCCTTTCTGCAATTAATGTATGCTAATAAAAATTTTTTTAAAAAGAATATTTGAAGGGAGGATAAAGAAGAATGATGGAGGGGGTGAATTTCAAATATGATATATTTGGTATATTGTGAGAACTTTTGTAAATGCCACAATGTACCCCCAGCACAACAATAAAAAAAGAAAGAAAAGAATATTTGATAGGTGATGTTTCTTCTATCATGAGGCAGCTAAAGGCTCACATCTCTTTTTTGCTGCTAAGAGCCAATAGTTAATATCAATTCCTGAGTCCATTGATTCATCAGGAGTTGCAAAATGGTGATATTCTATGTCTATCATTCTTTCTTCATTTATGAGACAGGATACTTCTAAAAGGAGAACCTTCCCCTTCTCATATTTTGTTATCCTTCAGTATAATCCACTCAGTAAAGGCACGATAAATGCTTAATTCTTCCCTTTTATTTACTAGCTGTCAAAAAAAAATTGGGTTCCCCAGCATCTTCTAATTAGACTTTTTTTGTTTCTTCTTTCAAGTATCATTATTAACTCATAGGCTTTTTAGCAATTTCTTGTGTCTTAATTCATTGCCATTATTTTTCTTATTGAAACTCAGATTTCCCTAATGGTCTAGTGAGAGCTTCTTCAAGTTGGCTCTAGAATCCTTTGGACATGACCCCAGATGCTTTAAAGTTAGCTTTAGCTTCCTGCTGTTAAATTGTCTGGGGTTCATCTTGTACACTTCCTTCCTCAGAGCTGACATCAATGGCTGGTAATTCAGAGCTTCAGAGGTTCCCAGGGGAAACATTTACCAAGAGCAGGTGGTGTTCACAGCTCTCTGTTTTGATGACACAGGCCCAGCAGGGACAGCCTTTTAAATGGAGGCTAAGAGTGGTGGCAGTCACTTCAGGCTTCCTTGAGGGAACCAGCTGTGGAACCTATTAGTTAACTGCTTTCTTTCATCCAGAGAATCAATAACAACAAAAAAGCAGTTTCAAAACAGTTAAATCAGTCATGGTGGCTGATGTCTGTAATCCCAGCAGTCAGGAGGCTGAGGCAGCAGGATCGAGAGTTCAAGGCCAGCCTGGACTACACAGCTAGACCCCCATCTCTAAATCAATAAATACAGTTAAACCCACAATAACAATGTTCTTTGTTGGTAGAGAGACATGGTCCAGAGGCAGTTTGGGTCTGGAGAACATTTGACTTGGAGTCAAAGGAAATTTGACTTAGATCCTGGCTCTTTTTCATTTACGAAAATAAAAATAAACTTCATTTCTGGGACTAAAAATAAACATCAGAGTGGCTGTAAGGACTAAATGAGAGTGTGAAGATGGACATACATTGTTAAGACATCTTATGGGATGTACTTCTGGTAATCCTACATTACCAAGGTGTAGCCTTGATTTGTAGAATTTGCTGATTTCCACAGAGTAAATACATTGCCAATGGGCTTTTTGTTTGTTTGTTTTGAGATAGGGTCTTACTATACAGACTAGGCTGGCCTTGAACTCTTGATCCTTCCACTTCAACCTTCGAAGTACTGGGATTACAGAGTACTGAGATTACAGATATGCACCACCATGCCTGGCCTATACCACTGGTTCTAATAATCATTGCAAAATTTTTCAAGACTGTCCTTAACAACACACTCTCCTAAACCAGCAGAAGTCGGCTTCAGCACACCACTAAGTCAGAACAATTTTAAAGATACGTAAATGGAGAGGTTAAGCAACTTTGATCCACTGCAGGGGGTGCAGGCTGGGCTCAACCAGGTCTGTGCCTCATCAAATGTATGCTTTTCCATTGCCCTACTGCCACCTTTCCAAGTGGTTGATCTATACTATATAACACACTGATTTATTTATTTATGCTTTTTGGTATAAGTATGGACAAAAATATTTACCTCCTGTGACTGTAAAAATTCTGGGAAGGAGGACCATGTCTCATAATCATTGTGTCCTCAGGGCCTCCTCGTTCCACGCATGGCACACACAGTGGGTACTTAATAAATATTCATTAAATAAATGAAAGAAAGCAGCCCCAGTTTCAGGAGGAAACTGAGATAGAAACCAGCTCTAGTATCATTCTCTACTTGTAATAGACACCATTTTGAGACAATTCAACTGAAAGAAGCAAACCTAAAAATGATCAGGCACTTTCTACATCCCACATGTTATATGTGGATTATGTCATTCAATCCTTAAAACAAAGCCATTCTTTTAAGCATAAGGAAGGTAGGGTGGAGGAAAGCAGGCCATTTATTTTATGAACTGGGCAACCAGGCTCCACATATACAGCATGAATCACTACTCACTGTCTAGTTTAACCATACATGGTGGCCTTTTGTCATTAAATATTCTGGTGCTTTAGAGCCGAGACTATTTCTTTGAAATCTGAGAAAGTCTTGCCTGTGCTTCCATAAGGTTGGAGGAACCAGGAGGAACACAGGCTTCCCATTAACACTGCTCAGAACTGCAACACTTCTCAGTCAGCTCTGCAAGAAAATCTACTTTTCCATGAAAGACCAGTCTCAAGGCAAGGCAAGTGGCTCAGGAACTATTCCACCTTGTTTGCTCTTCCTCAAATTGTATCTGAGTTTTGTTGGCAGAAACCAAAAAATTGTTCTCTTCAGTTTTCCACACAAGCCTCCAAGGAGTTAAAAAGCAAAAATCATTTGCCAGTTTCTCTGGCTGCAAGCCTGATTCTCAGATGAGATCCAACACTAAATCATCATCCAAATGCCTGTCAGCGAGCTGGTCATTATGTACCCTGGCACATAGTACTAAGGCAGTCTTGAGCAATGTTGTTATGGCGTTATGTTATAATTACACCGGGCCTTGTTTCCTGCACATCACGCAGATGCTTATCTACCAACCGGGTGTTAGCTGACAATCATTCTGAACAAGCCTGGACCAACACAGTAATAGCGGTAACCTGAGGAACTTTTGAGGGAACATACAGCTAAAGTTTGAGAATGTTCTACCAGTTCAATATTCTCTAATAGGCAAGTCAAACATCAAACTTTTCCTGTTCTGCCTGCTCTCTCTTTGTGCTCTTTTGTCCTGTCCAGAACAATGTCACTTAATTCTTCTGTATCTTAAACATGGAGACTTAGGGGTTGGGGGTGTAGCTTAGTGGTAGAGTATCTGTAAGGCCCCAGTGTTCAATCCCCAGAACCAAAAGAAAAAACAAAACAAAACATGGAGACTTAAAACATGAACCACTAAGGAAAATACAACCCTTCACTTCCCCACACTCACCCCAGTCCCACTCCACCTCCCAGAGGGGCTAAATTGCTTAAGGAGGCAGTAGGCCTTCTGTTGGGTAGAACTGCTGAGGACAGGCTTAGAGAGTCCCAGTCCTCTTGCTCCAACCCTGAGATTGGGGGAGGGCAAGGTTTGTGCCATGGTCGCAGATACTGGTCTCAGCCAATGGGGAAATGTTCCCACTGCAATTCAGGGAAGTGGGGAGGAGAAAGCTCCCCAGGGAAGAATCTAGGTGGTGGTGTGTGGTTTTCGTTCCAGACTGGGTTTTCAGAGGTTTCCAAGCAGGTTTTAATTAACCTCCAGTTAAAACTTGCTAAACAAGTTTTGCAACTCATGTTATTGTGTTAGTATTTTTCCGAGTATATTGTCTTAGGTTTGAATTTCATAAAGTTTATTATTTTTGTAGCTACAACTCAGTGGGAAAAAGCAGTACCTTTTAAACTTAGGTATTTCCGGCCAATGACTTGTAGGAAAGAATGATATCTTCCTAAGATTTGGACCAACACAGGAAGTGAGCTTTTAAAGTTGACATTTGCAAGTGATAAAAAGACAAAATCACAATTCTTATAAAGAATATGCCTTTCTTCTAATAAAATATATTCAAGCTTTTAGTTTGGACAATAATCATTTGAGATTTACCTTTTAAAACAAACCCTTAGGTTTCAGAGGTGCCTATTTCTCTGAAAAGAACATTTTGTTTCTTTCTAGTCTAATCCATCAAGGCCTGCCTTCTAAAGCCGATTTTGACGAGCACCACATGTTCTTTCTGGAATAATAATAACTCCATTTTCCTCCAAAGAGCCATTGGGAAGGGCAGGCTTCCTTATCCATCATAAGGTTCACCCTATAATAAAAGAAAGGTTAAATAAGAAAATAGAATAATAAATCAAAGTTTTACATGTACACGAGCCTCAAGAAATAGAGACCCGAAGATCTGGGGAAAACTATTTTATTATTTATTTATTTATTTTTGCTGTTCTGGGGTGTGAACTCAGGGCCTCACACTTGCTAGGTAAGTATGATACCACTTGAGCTACACCTCCAGTGCCTCCCTTTTTTGGAGGTACTAGCTTATGAATTCAGGGTCTTCCACTTACCAGGCAGGTGCTCTACAACTTGAGCCACACTCCCAGCCCTTTTTTGCTTTAGTTATTTTTCAGGTAGGGTCTCACATCTTTACCTGAGACAGGCCTCCTACCTACACCTCCTATGCAGTTGGGACCACAAGTGTGTACCACCACACCTGGCTTACTCATTGAGATGAGGTCTCACTAACTTTTTGCAGGGACTAGCCTCCAATCACAATCTTCCCAATCTCTTGCCTACTGAGTAGCTGGGATGATAGGCATGAGCCACCATGCTTGGCTATATTTTGTTTTTGAGACAGGCTCTCTCTATGTAACTCAGGGTGGCCTGGAACTCATGATCCTCTCATCTCAGCCTCCTGAGATGACGTGTGCCACCACTCCTGGCTTGAAAACTAGATATTTTTATGCATAGGTTCAATGAGCATGGACAGCCATGTAGAACTGTGACTGGACAAAAAGGGTATGAGCTAATGCCAATAGACTGAGGGGACCCACCAAGCCCTGGTGTGCAGATTGTTCTTGGCCTTTCTGTGAGCGTTCTTTCCTCCTGAGCACAGAGCATGATTGGTTTTGGAATGAGTCTTATGGTGTACTATCAAATGAGGTGATCAGAAGATGTTTTCATGGCCACATCTAACATAGAAAGGTGGGGGAAATTTAAAGAAATACATCTAGGTTTTATGGCTGGCTTTAGGGGAGAGAAGTTCTAGTTTCGAAGCCCTACCCTGGAGAGGAGATGCCGTAGTTTCTGTGGTCACCTTGGGGGAGAAAAGAGAGCAGAAGAGAGAAAGGCATACTGTCAGAAAGAGACTACTTCTGAGGCCCTTGCAATGTCCTTCTGCTCAAAGTACTCAGTGTGCTTTGCAAAGTGGCCTACTGTGGGGTAATGTTTTCCAAGTGTCAACAGGGGAAACAAAAAGATGTAGGGTGCTGCCTCAAAGAATATAGCTCCCTGTAGCAATAGCCTTCAGAGGAATCACTTGACATGACTCAGGTAAGTCACTCTAGAGTCATTTCTGTAAGCTTCTTCCCCCAGCAATTTAGCAGTCATCTAGTTCGGGGCTGTCAAACTGGAAACACTTGCCTCTTAAAACATACAAGAACTTTCTAGAGGAATGAGTTTTAAGAGATTCGGGTTCAAATCCCCAATTTCTTATAACTCTTTCTGGAAACAACTTGCCTAAAAAATGCTTTCCTAAATGACCCAAGCCTTGTATGCACATATGAATAATAAAAGGAAAAAAAAATGCTTTCCTGGTAAGGAGGTCACACTCTGACTATCTCCCCCTTTATAAGAGCCCTTCTCACAGTTGACACCACCCTATCTTATCAGGTGTGCTTCACCAAGGGGTAAAACCCTCCAGGCACTAAACAGAGGACTACCTCAGGAACTACAGCTCCTAGGAGACAGTCTCTAGACAGTTACGCTGGTTTTGCAGGTTGCACAGGAGAATAGGAACACAGCACCAGGGCTTGGTTTTGTTTTTAGATGAATATCGTCATGTTGGCCCTGGCTGGTCTGAACTCCTGGGCTCAAGAGGTCCTCCTGCCTGGGCCTCCAAAGTAGCAGGGACCACAGGCACGCACCAGGGCACTAGGACTCAAGGTTGTATTTCAAACTCCACAAAGAGGCCCTACAGCCAGGCAATCCAAAGATTACTGTCTTGCTGGAGATGAAGGGTTGCAATAAGGGAGTTGTTGGTTACCGTGTCAGCAGTCAGTCAGCTGGGAGGTGACCATAACTTTCTAGAAAAAGCTTACTCAAGCATTTCAACAGGATTGCTCATTACCTCCCCAAATAGACTGCAAATTATGTCAGGCAAAAATGTTCTATCCTGGCCTACATTTGGGACAATTTTCTTTCTTAAGACCTGAAAAAGAGCTTTGATTAAAAAAAGAAAAATTGAAAGATGTGGCAACTTATTGACAGACTGCCTTATCTAGGCTTGAGAAGCAAAAGTGAGACATTTCTTTTTTTTTTTCTTTTTGGTGAGACTGGGGTTTGAACTCAGGGCTTTGCTCTTGCAAAGCAGGTGCTCTACTGCTTAAGCCACACCTCCAGTCCATTTTGCTCTGGTTATTGTGGAGATGAAGTCTCAAGAACTATTTGCCTGGGCTGGTCTTGAACCTCGATCCTCTCAATCTTAGCCTCCCAAGTAGCTAGAATTATAGGTGTGAGCCACCAGCACCCAGCTACATTTAATTTTTATTTGAATTGAAAAATAATGTCTGGATTTGGGGGCTCAAGTGGTAGATTACTTGCCTAGCAAACATGAGTCCCTGGATTTAATCCCCAGTATGGTTAAAAATGAAAAGCTGGATTTTCTTTGAACATTTCAATGCTCTTCACCTAAGTCACACCTTCCCTTCTGCATCTCTCTTCTGCCCACAGCTTAAATGTCATATTCTCAGGGAAGCCTTCCCAGACCACCCATCCACCTCCACCTTCTACTAGCGCCCCATTCATTGCACTTTTCCCATTTGTGGCTAACTGCTTACTTGGGAAATTCTTTAATTAAGCTCTCTCTTCCACCAGAGCACAAGCTTCATGAAGTCAAAAATCATGCTTGGTTTTAGGTCCCCCATTCTTTGGTGAACAGGGCTAACATTTTGCAAAAGTTTTTAAAAATTAGTTTCATTTGACTGATTGGTTTTGTTTGTTTTTGTTGTTGTTGTTTTGGGGGTTGTTAGGGATGGAACCCAGGGCCTCACACATACCAGGCAAGTGCACTACCACTGAGCTATGTCCCCAGCCCCCAGATGAAATTTTAGATAGGCAAAATATGCAAAAGGGTACCCAGTTCAAATTCTTTTAGGACACGTGTGAGCAAAAATATTTGAATGAAAGTGAAATGGGGGCTAGTGAAGTAGCTCAACTGGTAAAGCACCTCTAATCAACATGAGGCCCTGAGCTCAAGCCCCAGTAAAGCCCCCCAAAAAGAAAAGAAAGTGAAATGGTATAGTCACTTCATTAACGCAAGACTCCCATTCCTGTGTTCCTGGGTGGGTGTCAGGCACCATCTGCGTGGACATATCCAGCAATGGGGAAATTACTATGTAATGACAGCGCAAAGCAGTGTTTAAAAGCTCTATTTGTTAAAGGGTTTGGCGAGCATGGTATTGAAAGGTGTCCCTCTGTTGTTCCCATTCATCTAACTGTGCTCTTAATTCTGCCTGCTGGAGACGGAGTACCATCCATGGAGCTGGCCTTGGATGACTCGAAGATAGACACATCAGATATTCAGTACTTCAATCATTCTTTATTAAATATAATTTCTTGGCACAGCACCATTGCTCTTTGAAGTTCTCCATTCCCTGCACCTAATTAACTCCTACTCTTCCTCAGCTCTCTGCATTGTTTTTTTGAGACAGGTTCTTGATATTTAGCCCAGGTTGGCCTCAAATGTGAGATCCTCCTGCCTCAGCCTCCCAAGTGCTGGGATGCAGGCGTGCACCACCAAACCTGGCTTAGCTCTCAGTTTATGGTCACTTCCTGGACCTCCAAGAAATGTGTTCTTCCCTTCCCCGCCCCTTCTACTCTTCCCTCTCTTCCCTTCCTGTTTTTTGGCAGTACTGAGGATTGAACCCAGGGTCTCTTGCATGCTACACAAGCACTCTACCACTGAGTTGCACCCTCAGCCCCAATGTGTCCATTTTCTACATGGGGAAAGGCAAAGGGTTAAAAAGAAAAAGCAGCCTTTCCTCATATTGTTTGGCCTCTTTTTTTCTTTCTTCTTCTTTTTTTTTTTTTTTGGTAGCACTGGAGTTTGAACTCAAGGTTTTGCACTTACAAAGCAGGCCCTCTACCTCTTGAGCCACACTTCCAGTCTATTTTGCTCTGGTCATTTTGGAGATGGAGTCTCAAAAACTATTTGCCCAAGTTTGGCCTCAAACCACAATCCTCCCAATCTCAGCCTCTAAGTAGTTTGGATTATAGGCATAAGCCACCAGCACTTGACTTAGTTTGCCTCTTTTTTGTGGTACTTGGGATTGAACACAGGACCTTGAGCTTGCTAGGCATTTCTCTACCATTTGAGCTATGTACCCCAAGCCGCCAGCCCAGTTTGACCTTTACTTAAATTCTGAAGAAAGTCATCTCTTAGTATTTCCGGGGACATTTCATTGACTGAAATGTGTTACATGTCAAAATTTGGTTGTAAGGAAGTCTGGATATCCTAGTATTTTGTTTTTCAGTTTCTCTAGCACAGAAAGTCACAGGTATAAAGTAAACAAAGTAATAAAGTGTATATTGCAAGAATTACAAGCTACAATGAAAAAAGCAATTTAGAAGACTGTGACATAAACCAAACAATCAGCTAACCAAGGATTTGTTTAAAAAACAAAACAACCTCACTAAAACCTTTGACACTGTAAAGTACACAACTTTCTAATTGGGTTAAGGGGAAAACAGTTGGCAAAAAAAAAAAACTAAAAAGTAGTAGACTACAGGTGAATGGTTCATGCCTATAATCATAGCTACTTGGGAGGTGGAGATTGGGAGAATGGAGATCTGAAGCCAGCCTGGGCAAAAAGTTCACAAGACCCCATCTCAGTGAATGGCTGGGCATAGTAGTGCACACCTGTCACCCCAGCTATGTGGGGAAGCACAAATTGCAGGATAACGGTCCAGACCAGCCCAGACATAAATGCAAGACCCTACTCAACGAATAACTGAAGTCAAAGGGGCTGGTGGTGTGGCTCAAGTAGAATAGCACCTGCCTGTCTAACAAATGCAAGGCCCCGATAGACATGGCTGGACATTACTTTTATTAAAATTTTCCAGTGACTTCTGTTCCCACTTCCAACTCCAACTGCCCTATCTCAAAATGTCAAACTATTGTGACTTGCATGTTTTCTAATCCCTTTGTAAGTCAAAAATTCTTTTTTTTTAGATAAGGTCTTCATAGGTAGCCCAGGTTGGACTCAAACTTGAGATCCTACTGCCTCGGCCTCCTGAGCGGTGGAAGTAAGTTAGAAATTCTTTTTTTATAATCCCCCTCTTCTTTTAGTCACAGCCCTGTTTTAAGTTGTTACTGTCTTGATAATCACATTATAGCGGGCTCACTTGTATTATATTGTGCTCACCTCATGTACATCACACAGAAACAGTTTGCTTACCTATGGAGAAATTATTAATGAGGCAAGGGCCTCATGAGTAATTAGTGGTAGAGTTGTAGCTCTACCACTGAGCTACAACTCCAGCCAAATTATTTCTTCTTCTCCTTCTCCTTCTCCTCCTCCTCCTTCTTCATCTTCTCCTTCTTTTTGGCAGTACTGGGGTTTGAACTCAGGGCCTCACGCTTGCTAGGCAGGTACTCCACCATTTGAGCCATGCCTCCAGCTCCATGTTTATTAATTAATTTATTTTTTGGCAGCACTGGGGTTTGAACTCAGGGCCGCGTACCTGCTAGGCAGGAGCTCTATTACTTGAGCCACTCTGCCAGCCCCAAAATTTCTTAATGTGTCTCTGGTAAGTTAGTCTTTAGAAGTGTGGTAAGTCAGATATTCTTAAAATACATTTAAAATTGTGGATCACACC
This sequence comes from Castor canadensis, assembly GCF_047511655.1. Taxonomy (NCBI): domain Eukaryota; kingdom Metazoa; phylum Chordata; class Mammalia; order Rodentia; family Castoridae; genus Castor; species Castor canadensis. The sequence continues at coordinate 121,868,936 of NC_133405.1, read as the reverse complement.
ATTACATGACTTTCTATAAAGCAAGTTGATTTTTAAGTCAATCTAATTTAAAAAGTACTTGCACACAAACATTCAGTTGATGACATTTAAGACAATTTTCTTGTGGTGAATCAGCAGGATGTCTTCATCAAATTAAGTACTTTGTCTGCTTTATGAAACACTGGCAGTTTCGTTTCCTGTTAAGGAATAGTATCATCAGAACTCAGATAAACCTTTACCTTTACTATTTGACTACTGAAAGTAAACAAAGGATGAATATAAAACACACATGTATATTTGTGAGAACAGTGTTTTTAAGATGAAAGGTTGAGAAAGGGATTATTTGTTCTGACTAAAAAAATTCTCTTTCTTTAGAAGAACAAAGAAAGAGGAAAGAAAGCCAAAGATTATCTTTCTTTGTGGTGCTGGGGATGGAACTTAGGTCCTGGTGAATGCTAGCTACCACTGAACTACACCCCAGCCACCAAATTCTATCTTAATAAGAAGTATTTATATGGAAGTCTTCTCTTTAAAAGTGTTCTGACTGGTGCTATTGGATTTATGCCTAACTTCTTTCTTTTTATGAAACAGGATCATATTATCCTCACAGAGTACATACTGTCACCTGTACTCTGAGAGAGAGGTCTAGGGTGGCTGCCAGGTTTTTCAGTATATGTTGCACACATACTAACAACTTTTAGGAGAGATTTTCATTACTAGTGTTTTGTTTTAGAAAAAGGCCAAAACAAGACATGGTGGTAAGTATAAAGGATAAGGAAGATGAGAAAGAGGAAGCCTTTTACAATAGATCACATGATTTGCAAGGAGGGTAAGGGAGAGACCAAAAACCAGAGGACTTGTGAGAAATCTTAGAGATAACATGCTGAATGGCAGGGGAGAGATGAATAAGACAATGAACTTTTTTTGAGACAGGGTCTTGCTATGTAGCCCAGGTTGGCCTGGAACTCAAGATTCTCCTGCCTCAGCTTGAGTGCTGGGATTACAGACGTGTACCACCATGCAGGCTCATAACATTTTTGAAGTGTCTACACAGGGGTCAGTTTGACATTATCTTTAATGCAAAATCCTATAGACGGTGTAGGGGAACTACATATGCATTGTTTGGCTTCTGTATTTTGTTCTATTTTATCAAACACTTCAGATTTTTCATTTTCTGTCTAGAAGATAAATAATGAAAAAGTCAAATATGGTGACCTGTAGGGCTATACTTTGCCCAGCTGATTCCTCCCATTTCTCTTCTTTTGCTTGCTTGCGGAACTCCTGTACCACCTGTATGGTGTCCTGGTAAGCTGTCCAGTAACAAAGCTCCTGTCTCTGTGATACCTACCCCCAGGAGCTGGCTCAGGGATAGGGAAAGAAGCCAAGGGTTTAACCCACAAGCAGGAGGCTGTAGCCTGGGGCCATTGGCTGCCATCTTCCTTGGCTCAAGGGTGCACCGGCGGCAAAATTCACCTGAAAGGGACACAACATGCCACCTCACGGAATGCCAAAGACATAAGAATGACTTTGGCCAAAGTCACCTGAAAATGCAAGGAGGGCAGTCTAATCTGCCTTTTCTTCCTGAAAATAGGGGTTAAAACCTCCTGTGGAAAGAAGTCACTTTGTCCCAGGACAAAAGAAACATTCTTGTGTGCTCTTCTGTTAATCAATTTTATGTCAACTTAATTCTCACACCAAGCTAGGGACCCTAAAAGGGGGAAGAGTTTTGACTCCCCTCCACAGCCAAGACTTGTGAGAAACAGAGCCAGGCATCTCTCCCTCCAGGAATTCCTACCCTGTTCTGAGTCCTTGAACTTGTAGCCCAAGGCTCCACTCTAGCCCATAGGGATCATCCAAACTCATAATATAGCCCCTGCTTACTCACTGCTTCATATTACTTAATAGGTCACCTGGCTGTCATTGTTTTCCCCACCTGGGTCCTACTAAATGGCTAGCTAGCAGGTCATGTTATGGTTTTTTTCTGCCTTCTAACTTGTACAGCACAAGACTGCCATGTAGTAGGGTAGCCAGTAAGATACGGTAAATTCAATTTTTTCCTTATGACAGAAAGCATAATAAAACCAAGATTTTAAAATACATGATCATTTAGGCAGCTACTTAAGGAACAACATTTACTGTGTACAACTTTCACGATCTTGTTTAATCTGCACAACAGTCATGAGGTTCAAGTTTATGACCTTGGTATTTTGAACTGAGTTATAGAAATTGAATTGAAAGCAGGTATCTCTGACTGCAAATTCCACATAAGAGTTACCCTCAATGCCTCTTGGTGTTTTTTTTTCTTTTGTGGTACTGGTGTTTGAACTCAGTGGGCACTCTACTTGCTAGGCAGGCACTCTATCACTTGACCCACTCCACCAGCCCATAATTCCTCTTGTTTACCCTCTCCTGCCAACCAACAAGCAAACTTATACCGTATTATTATATCTCAAATGTCAGGGTTAAAGGATGTTCAAGGGCAAGGCCTTACATGCTATATAAACTGAGACAAATTCTCCACTTGAGTTTTGTCAAATACATTTCCCAAGCAGCAAAGTATGTGATTTAGCATAGGAAAAACTAACCACTAGGCCAGTGTAATAACCCCACCTATAAAGGAAAGGCCTCCATTTAGGTGGTGGGAGGCGGGAGGACAAGCCAATGTTGGACTAGGACCTTCCAAAACCACAGCTGTAGCCCTAAACAGGACAACTGATCTGGGTCTTTCATTTGCTTTGACTTCATGTGTGCATTTAATTCCAAAGTTGCAAATAACAGGAAATGAACCAGAGCATTAGCCAGTTAACATCAAAGGTAGAAGGAGACCAGGAGGCTGACTGTTCAAGAGTAAACATTCCAGTGAGTCACAAGCATTCAATACCAGTAGAATCACTAGAAACAAAACTACATGGGAACCTATGAGTTGACCCCCCACAAAGAAGAGCAGATCAGAGCTCCTTGAAAAGTATGAAGTTCTACATAAATGAGATAGACAATACATGAGCCAGAATAAGGTCAAACAGTTGTAAGATGGAAAACAGTTTTGTTCTTGGAAATTCGTTTGGAAACACATTGATTTGCTTTTTCTTGTACAGAGACCGATTCTTGAGGGAACTTTACTCTTACACTTAACAGGTAAGTGCCAAGGATTATGTGGTACTTAAGTCTGTATGTTGTTCTTTGATTAAAAATGGTAATCTTTTTGGTGGTACTGGCATTTGAACTCAGGGCCTCATGCTTCCTAGACAGGTGCTCTACCACTTGAACCACTCCACCAGCCCCCAAATGGTAAATTTAAAAGCCATGATGCTGGGGGGGGTGGAAAACCGTAGCAATTTGCTTTTTCTCTGAGGCACAATCTTGGGGACATTACAAAGATACTGATGCCCACCATCCCCTCCCCACTCCCCCCCAACCACGATTCTCTTGTTATTGGGCTAAGGTGTTTTCTGGACACCAGAATCAGTTGGACTTTTTAAAATCACCACAGACAACTTGAATGTGTTGTTAAGGGCAAGAATCACTGTCTTCTGGAGTGCTTAGAAAGCATGGCAGCTGCTCAGAAGGGAAGGGAATTTCTTGAGGTAGGCACAATCTGCAGTGCTGATCCTATTCTATTTAGTCTAGTACCCTCCACATCAGGATGTGTCCTCAGAAAGTCAAGAAATGTGGACATCTAATAACACCATTTAATCTTCCCATTCTTTCCATGTTTGAGAGAAAACAGTATAGAAGAAGCATCTATGGCTGACATCTGTCATTCTGGGTTTGCTTACCTCCACCATTTAGGCCAAAGAAACTGTTCAAAAATAGATTAGATGTGGTGGAACATACCTGTAATCCCAGCTACATGGGAGGTGGAAATAGGAGGATCACTATCTGAGGCCAGCCCAGGAAAAGCATAAGACCTTATCTGAAAAACAAACTAAAAAGCAAAAGGATTAGTAGTGTGGCTCAAGTGTTAGAGCACTTGCCTAGCAAGCACAAGGCCCTGAGTTCAAGCCCCAGTGCCACCCAAAAAATAGACTATTTAAGAAATCCTGTGTGTGTGCATGTTGTGTGTGTGTGTGTGTGGTGTATAACAAGAGTGCTTTGGAGTACAGATGTAGTGCAATACTTGGTGTGAAACTTCTTGATAGCACGAACTAAACAAAAGTACATGTAATTTTAGCCATAAAATAACTATGTGATGGCAAGCATTCAAGGGCTGTGCTTTCTAGCTGGCTTTATTTCACTTGTCTAATACTTCAGGAGAGTTTAGAGAGAGAAAAATGGCTCTCTAATTCCTTGATTTCTGAGAATTCATTCTAGTGAAGGAAATGAGGCTCAATGAGAAGAGGCCAAAACCAGCATAAAGCAGTGAGAATCACAGATTAAAAATGATGGAAGTCACTGGGTGCTGGTAGCCCATGCCTGTAAGCCTAGCTACTTGGGAGGCAGAGATCAGGAGCATCGGGGTTTGAAGCCAGTCCAGGTAAATAGTTCACCAGACCCTATCTCGAAAAAACCCATCACAAAAAAGTCTGATGGAATGATTCAAGTGGTATGTGGTACAGCACCTGCCTAGCAAGCCCCAATGCCACCCCTGCAAAAAAGAAAAAAGGAAGAAAGAAAATGAAGGGGGTTAATCTCAGTACAGTACAATATATTCACAGGTCAAATACCATGGTGAAACCCCTTTGAACAAGAATATATACTTTAAAAATGAAGGACAGGCATGTAAAACAAAACAGTTCTCTTTAGGGAATGGATAATAGTGGGAGGGGGAGGGTGAATGGAGAGGAAAAGGAGGGTGAATATGGTTGATGTACTTTATATACTTGTATTAAAATAGAACAATGAAACCTGTTCAAATTGTTTTAAGTAGGCGTAAGGAGAATGAGGGAGAATGATGGAGGAGGTGAACCTAACCAAGGTTCATTATAAGCATATATGGAAATGTCACAATGAAACCCCCCTGTACAACTAATAAACTAGTAAAAATGTTTTTAAAAAGAAAATGAAGATAAATTGTGAAAAGTCTGATCTCAAAATGAAAGGCTTACTGTTGTGACTTTGCTAGAACTTCAATTTGTAAATTCAATGTCATATAAATTCTGCTCTGCCCTTTTTTATCATTGTCACAAACATTGGTGTTTCCTTAATCTGCAGACATTAAAATTTACATATTTCTGGGTTAAAGCTGAAAGAAGAAAACAGCATAGAGTTTCCTCAAAAATTAAAAATAGAAATATGACATGATCTATAATCTGGGTATGTAGCCAAAAGAGTTGAAGGCAGGATCTCAAAGAGACATTTGCACAGCCATGTTTATAGTATAGCAGGAAGACAGGGAGGGAGAAGAGAGATTAATGGGTGCTACAGTAAAACAAAGGAAAACCAGAGTTGGGGAATGTTACCTGGAGACCAGAGGAGGGTCACCTCGCCCCAGAGGTTAAAATAGCAAATGAAGTAACATGTGATTGTGTATGGGACAAGCTGTACCCCTCCCCCATTTCTGTAACCTGTTCTAAATGGTATTTAAGGAAAGTCCCCTTTGTTCTCAGTGCTCAGCATTTGGACATGAGTCCGCTGAGTCACTGCCAGTTTGCTTAATAAATTTGCTTCCCAAAAGCTTTGGTGCCCTCTCAGTCTCTGTCTGAGCCCTCCTGCAATATTTCTGGGGATGTCATCCAGGATTTGGAGGGTGGTGTTTTCACCTCCTTGTTACTGGTTCAACGTCCCTGGCCCACTGGGAAGGCTGCCCCTGCCAGGTGCCACTAGACCATGTTGATCCAAGGGAGGGATCCTCTTTCCTGGCGAGCTGAGGAGGCGAATTCCAGTTGCACAAAGGAACCTGGAAAGGCTCAGAAACCAACCTGAGAGCCCTGCTGATCAGACTGCTAAGAACCCAAGTTCAAATTCAGGCCTGCCTCAGAGGCAGAAGGGGAGCCTGATCAACTCTTAAAAGGCACCCAAGTAATGCCCTTTTGGGGGTGAAACTGTGTCTTCCAGGTTCAGGGAGTGGGGTGGAAGTACTGTGCTGTGTAAGAGTGTGTGAAAGTGCAAGCCTGAGACGTAGCCTGGTTACAAAGCAAGTGTGGAGTCCTGATCTGTGGGTCCTTGGCAAACCCATATGGTCTAGGGCTTCCAGTCTGGGGCTTATACAGACTCGCTATGGCCAAGAGACACCTAAATCCCTGCAAGGGGGGCTGCAGGAGATGGACAAAGTGAGTGGTGTTATTTGTTTTCCCCTGTGTGCTGGAGAGGAGGACTCATTACCTCCTCTCCACAGCCCTCATCCCTTCTGTCTTTGTCTCTGTCTAGTTGTCTACCAAACAGGAGGAATAAGAGGAGGTCAGAATAAGAACACCCCCTAGAACTTTAAGAGGGAATTTAATTGAGATTACAGGGTCAAACTGACTCCTGACAAACTTAGTTCCTGCTTTTGGTATAGGATGGCCCTTGGAGGGGTCATTAGATAAGGTCATAGTCAATAGAGTTTTTAAAGTGGTGAGGGAGACTGAAATACCCAGATGGTTCCTTATATTGACTGCTGGCAGGATGCAGTCCTCAGTCAGCCCACATGGCTAAAGCCCCACCTAGAGAAAGCATGTAAGGTTATGGTAGCCAGGGCAGCAGCAGCTTCCAAGTAGAGGGGAGAATGTAAAAAGCCAAAAGAAGCCCATATCAATGGGGGACCTGGAGGAGTTCCCACCCCCCTTATGTGCCACTGTACAGATTAGAGAATTTCTAGGAGCTGCAGGTTTCTGCTGGATCTGGATCCCCAATTACTCTCTCTTGACAAAACCCCTTTATGAAGCCACAAAGCGGGGAGAGCGGGAGCCCATGGTATGGGAAGAGAAACAAAAAAAAAGGCCTTTAAAAAAATTTAAGAGGGCACTCACAAATACCCTTCCTCTAGGCCTGCCAGATATGATAAAGCCCTTCTTCCTATATGTACATGAGAGACTGGTTGCTGTAGGAGTCTTGACCCAGCTGCTAGGTTCCTGGTACTGCCCAGTGGCCTACTTATGAAAGTAACTTGATGCAGTTTCCTGAGGCTGGCTAGCCTGCCTGTGTGCCCTGGTAGCTACTGCCATCTTGGTGGCTGAAGCAGACAAACTTACTTTGAGACAAAAACTCACAGTCTGAGTTCCCCACTCTGTTTTGACTCTCATGGAATATAAAGAAAATTATAGGTTAACAAACTCCCAAATAGTCAAATATCAAAGCATGTTATGTAAAAACTCGCACATCCAGCTAGAGGTTGTTAAGACTCTAAACCCAGCCACCCTATTATGGGTTAATTCAGGCCCACCAGAGCATGACTATTTAGAGATTATGGATGAGGTATTCTCCAGCCAGCCAGGCTTGACCAACCAGCCCATTAGTCATCTGGACATTGAATATTTCACAGATGGCAACAGCTTTGTCTGAAAAGACACATGTTTTGCCAGACATGCAGTAGTGACTCTGGATGCTGTCATTAAAAACACAACCACTGGAGGATCCATGATGGCGACTGCAGTGCTGAAGCAGACAGAGTGAGCTCCATAAGTCAAAAATCTTGCTGAGATGGTGGAGCCACTCTTGGCAAAAAAAAAAGCACCAAGAAGAATCAAAACTTTGACACCTTGAACCCCCAGCCCATACAAAGCTTCTCCATGCCACATTACACTGAGAAAACAGGAGAGCTCCCGCGCCACCAGACGCAGGCTCCAAACTTGCTTGGGAGACATCCAGCAGACCAACAGGTAAGCAAATAAGCATCATGTGGTATTCCCACAGCCACCCATGGATAAACCAGCATAGCCCTCTGGACAGATTGACTCCCCCGCCCCACAAAAAAAACTGAATAACAAACAAGGAACTGAAAAGGAACACGCAGCAGAGGGGGTGGGGTGTTGTAAGTGCACTGGAGATGGGGGGAGGGCAAGGAACTGATCTCTATGTGAACTTTCAGTAAACAAAGACTGGAAAGGCAGAAGGGCCAATAGCAGGTGGGTGATAAGCCACTGCCTGAAATAGGGCAGATAGCGGTCCACAAAGCTCATCTCCTGAGCCAGCGAGCAACATCCAAAGTCAAATGATGCAGCAAAATTGAAAAACAATCAGCAAACCATCACAACACGCTGACAGCAGGGAGCCACCTGACGAATCTCTGACCTTGCCCCAGAGAAAGGGGACAAGGCAAAGAAACAAGCCACCAATAAACCAACACAGCAAAAACCCAACTCCAAAGTAGGACAGCTAGTGGGCCACAGAGCTGATCTCTGGAACTTGAGGACAAGCCACACCTCACTGAGGGAGGAGTTGACTAAGCAGCTGCTGCTGAAAGACAGGAAAAAAAAAAAACTAGCAAGTCTCCCCAAACACCTGGCAAGACTAAGACAGAGCTTCTGCTTAAATACTGACACCAGGACTGGATGCTGAAGGAGTAACACCAGAACTACTAAGACTGAAATTCTATTGTTCCTGAACCTGGAATTTTTTTAATTTTTTTTAAATTTTTTTGTTTGTTTTGTTCCCTGTTTGTTTGTCCACCACCTCTCCCTGTTGATTTCTTTGGTTTTCTTTTTCTTTCTTTCTTTCTTTCTTTGTTTTGTCAGTTTTACTATTGTGAGTTAGCCAATACTAAATTACACACAGACTAGGGACAGAAACAGCGTACATACTCTAACCTAAAATCCAACACAATATTAAACCAAGAGAAAGAAAACAGGTGACTGAAACCACCAATACTCTATAAAGAACATAGTTACACAGTACCACGTGGAACAATGGGTGGATGAAAAAGGGATGGAAACCATTCTCCCCTCAAAAATAATTTAATACAGGATTCAGAGGGAAATGAAGAAAATGAATATCCAGTTCCAGACTCTAACAAAACAAAGATAAATGACACCAAGGAACCCAATGGAGCCCACAACAATATTCTCAGAGAAGAAATCCTGCAAGTAATCAATAAGAATTTCATAGAGATGTTACTAGACATGGTCAACCAAAATGTACAGGAGGCATTCAAGAAATTCAAAGACCCCAAAAATAAAGAATATGAGAAGACACAGAACAAATAAATGAACTCATAGGAGCCCTAAATAAACACCAAAGTGAAACAGAGAACACTATAAATAGAGAGATAAATGAATTAAGGAAGAAAATTGACAATATTAAAGAGGAAGTGACCCATGATATGGAAGACCTCAGAAAAAAGAATGAAACAGAAATACAAAACACAATGGAAGGCCACTCCAGCAGACTAGAACAAGCAGAAGACAGAATCTCAGAACTTGAAGATGAAATGGAAATTAAAGGAAAAACTGAAGAGCTATTAGTCAAACAACTCACTACCTGTGAAAGGAATATGCAAGAACTCACTGACTCCATCAAAAGACCAAACCTGAGAATCATGGGCATTGAAGAAGGAGAAGAGGTGCAAGTAAAAGGAATCTGTAATATATTCAACAAAATAATAACAGAAAATTTCCCAAATCTAGAGTAAGTTATGCCCATTCAGGTACAGGAAGCCTCCAGGACACCAAACAGACTTGAATAAAATAGAACTACCCCACAACATATCATCATTGAAACAACAAGCACAGAGAATAGAGAAAGAATATTGAAGGCTGTAAGAGAGAAAAAACAAATAACATACAAAGGTAAACCCATCAATATCACAGCCAATTTCTCAATGGAGACCTTAAAAAAAGAAGAGCATGGAGTGAGGTAGTCTGGACACTGAATGAAAATAACTTCAACTCTAGGATACTCTACCCAGCAAAACTATCATTCAAAATAGATGAGCAATAAAAGTCTTCCATGATAAGCAGAAACTAAAACAATATATGACCACCAAGCCACCACTACAAAAGATTCTTCAAGGAATTCTGCACACAGAAAATGAAAGCAAACAAAACCATGAAAGGACAGGCAGTACCAAACCACAGAAGAAGAAAAGACAAGAAAGTAGAGAGTAACATTGATTCTGCTGCACACAATCAAACCATTAAACAACAAAAACAACTAAATGACAGGAATCAGCACATACCTATCAACACTAACACTGAATGTTAATGGACTTAATTTCCCCATCAAAAGACACCATTTGGCAAACTGGATTAAAAGGGAAGATCCAACAATCTGTTGCTTACAGGAGACCATCTCATTGACAGAAATAAGCACTGGCTTAGGGTGAAGGCTGAAAGAAGATTTACCAAGCCAATGGCCCCTGAAAACAGGCAGGAGTAGCAATACTTATCTCAGACAAAGTAGACTTTGAATTTACATTGATCAAACGAGATAAAGAAGGACACTCCATACTAATAAAAGGGGAAATACAGGAAAAGGAAATAACAATTATCAACCTATGTACACCCAACGTCAGTGTACCCAATTTCATCAAACATACTCTGAAGGACCTAAAAACATATAAGCTCCAATACAATGGTAGTGGGAGACTTTAATACCCCCCTATCACCAATAGATAGGTCATCCAAACAAAAAAATCAACTAGTGAAAAGGTCAGGGAGAGATGAATCAATTTGGGTTGTAACACACTTGTGCATAGAAGCAATGCTAGGAATCTCTCTGTATAGCTATCCTTATCTCAACTTGCAAAAACACTTTGTCTTTCTTATTACTGCTTATGTCTTCTCATCAACAAAATTGGGGAAAAGGGCAGAACAGGTTCTGCCTGGAAGTGAAGAAGGGTGGGGGAAGAGGAAGGGGGTGGAGGTCAGAGGGGAGAAATGGCCCAAACAATGTATGCACATGTGAATAAATGAATAAAAAAACCCAACACAACCACTGCCAGTTGGGATTTCTTACTCAGGAGAAAAAGTGTTAAAAATGGACAAAAAAATTCTGTAATTACTAAAAGCTGTATGAGCCCCTAAGTGAGTAGCGGTCATGCACTGCCAAGGGCACCAAAAGGGGGAGACAACAGCTGTTCTGGGAAACCCAAAGGCTGATAGGAAAGCCAAGTGAGCAGTCCTCACAGGAGGACAAACCTTGGCCTCACTGGCAGCTGCCTTGTTCCTGTGTTCCTTATCTGAATGGGATCCACGGTATACTTCACAAGAACAGGCTTGGCTTGAGACTGAAGGAGAAAATTTTCTACCAGATGCATGGTGGAAGTTTACTGATGGCCACATTGCCATACCTGAATCACTGGCTCCCACATTTGTCAAACAGTTCCATGAAGGAACTCACTCAGGAAAAGTAGCTCTTGAGACCACCTTGGCCCAGCATTTTTATGTCCCCATGCTCTCCAGCATAAGACAGTATGTGAAAGGTACATTCTGTGTGTCAGAAACAATCCCCAATATTTGCTGGTGTTTGTCTACACCTCTCAGAATGGATAAAAGCCTTCCCCACTCAAACTGAGAAAGCCCAAAGAGTGGCCAGGTGCCTGTTAAAGAAAATCATCCCTCGATTCAGAATACCTGTGTTTATTGGGTCAGAGAATGGGCTGGCCTTTGTGGCTGAGGTGGTACAGTTAATGGCTAAGAGATTAAAAATAACTTAAAAGCTACACATGGCCTACCAACCCCAGAGTTCAGGAAAAATAAAACATAAACAGGACTCTAAACAATTACAATTAAAAAATATGCCAGGAGACCCACCTACTATGGGATCAATTACTGCCCATAGCATTGCTTGGGATTAGGTTAAGCCCCACCAAACAGATGGGTCTCTCCCCTTTTGAAATGCTTTTTTGGCATCCATCCCCTTTAGTCAAGGGCCTGTGAGGGGACCTTAAGAAAATATGTGACCTCACCTTGAGACAACAGATACAGGCCCTTGACTCTCTCAAAAATCAATGACTGGGTAAGAGAGAGACTCCCTGTTAGCCTGACAACTCCCACGCACCCTTATAAACCAGGGGATGCTGTTTGGGTAAAGAAATGGAATGTTCAACCATAAAGCCCCATTGGAGGGGCCCTTTCCTTGTTGTTTTGGTCCACCCCCACAGCAGTTAAGGTAGCAGAGATCGTTCCCTGGATCCCCACAGCCAAGTGAAGCCAGCTTCCCTAAAATGGAGTGCATCCCTGACCCAGTCTCACCATACAAGATCACCTTCAAAACACTAGAGCCCTTCCCCAACAGGACCCTGCTTCCCAGGAGACAACAGGAAAGCATGGATGATGAGACATCAGCCCTGCTCTAGTCACTCTGGAAGCTGACTAGTCTATGCTTGAGAAGCTTGAGGATTCACCCATCTCACCTTTGAGGATAAGTCCATTCTGTGTATTCTTCTTACTAATCTTGGTCAGCTCTCTACCTGGGGACCCCCAGGCTTTGGACTGTGACTCATATATGTGCACTACCCAAGCAGGGAGTGTTGTTACCAAAATTCTGGTTTTCTATACTTACTATTCTTGTGCAAGCACCATTGTTGGGTCATGCACCCACAGCCATACCACCTACTCAGTGTGCTTTCATGATGGTCAGTATATCTGTTTTAACCCCTTTTATCACCCTTGAGATCAATGGGTAGAGGTCCAAAGCTTCACCAGTGGGAAGCTCATTAACTGCATCCAGGTTAATGACCCCAACAAACCTGTGTCCACATACTTTGATGTGTGTGCCACAATAGCTAAAAACATCGGGCCTTAGGGCAACTGTTGGGGGATAGCCTGGGAAAGAACCTACCGGTTAAATGACAAGTATATATGCCCAAAAGATAACAGTGGGACATCCAGTTGTGCATACTATGAACAACTCTACTGCCCTTATTGGGGTTGTGAAAGGTGGGCAACTTGGCTAAAAGGGGAGGTCCATATCTCACATGGAACTGCCAGTCTTTTACAAAAAGGAAATCAATACTTACTGCACTCTTGGTGCCTGCAACCCTGTAAATTTCACTATTTTCAACCTCAATGGAACAGGCTGGGAAGGTGACATTTTAATCTATAAAAAAGAAACAGACCCCACTACTTTGCTGCATTTTCAACTCATCGTGATCACTCATGAGAGCTCCTCACCCTAGGCCTTTCACTCCTTTTATGAGGAGATACAAAGTGAGTTTCCCATCTCAGTTTCAACCAAAAACCTGTTCCTCTCACTAGCTGAGTCCATAGCACAAACTCTGAATGTAACTTCGTGTTATGTTTGTGGAGGAACGAATATGAGAGACGTTTGGCCACGGGACACAAAAGTGCTAAACCCACAAGAGTCCTTTAATGAAACCACTCTCCCAGCCACAGGGAGAGCATTTGGCTCCTAAAAACCTCTATTATTGGGAATAACTGTATCTCCTGTTCAAAAGGCCAATTCTCCACCCCTGTAGGGGACTTGATCTGCTTGGGACAAAAGTTTTACAATGATGCTACTCAGGAGACTCAGTGGTGGAGGGGGGCTCCCAATCACATGGAGCCCCAACCTCACTCACTGGCCACAATAGCCTGGAAGGAATAATCTCAATCTGAGTAACTGCTGTTTACAGATTGGTGATGAAGAAAAGGTAATTAAAGAGATTACTGGCAAGATAAAAAAGCTTGCCCATGTCCCTGTGCAGACCTGAAAGGGATAAAGTCCCAATGACCTACTGGGGGCTGTTTCTCAACCCCAGGTGGGTTCAAGACCTTAATAGAAACAATGTTCCTTGTCTTAAGAGCATGCCTGATATTACCCTGCCTAATCCCTGATACGTACTGTGGTCTTTATTAAGATGATGCTCTTTGACCCAGAAGTGGGTCCAAGCATCAAGGGGGGCAATATGGCAGGAAGGCTGGGAGTGGGAAGAGAGATTAATGAGTGCTACAGTAAAACAAAGGAAAACCAGATTTCGGGAATGTTATCTGGAGACAAGAGGAGGGTCACCTCGCCCCAGAGGTTAAAATAGCAAATGAAATAACATGTGATTGTGTATGGAACAAGCTGTACCCCCCCATTTCTGTAACCTGCTCTAAATGGTATATAAGGAAAGCCCCCTTTGTTCTCAGTGCTCAGCATTTGGACATGAGTCCGCTGAGTCACTGCCAACTTGCTTAATAAACTTGCTTCCCAAAAGCTTTGGTGCCCTCTCAGTCTCTGTCTGAGCCTTCCTACAACAATAGCATCACTATTCACAACAGTGGCAAGGTGGAAGCAGCTCAGTGTCTGTCACTGGATGAATGGAATAAACACAATGTGTGTGTCACACTGTGGAATGTTAGTCTGCTTTTAAAAGGGGGGAAATTCTGTCCCATGCTACAGGTGCGTGGACCTTGAGGACATTAAGCTAAGTGAAATAAACCAGGCATAAAACAGACAAACAGCATCTGATTCCCCATCTATGAGGTACCTAAAGTGGTCATATTCATTGACACAGAAAGTAGAACAGGGCTGCCCCGGTTGAGAGAAGGGGGAATGGGAAGTACTCAGTGGGAGAGATTTTCAGTGTTACAACATGAAAAAGCTCTGAAGATCCAATGCACAGCAACGTGTATTTACTGAGCACTAACATGCTTAAAATGTAAATGCATAGATGGTGACAATGGTAAATTTTAAGCTGGGAATGGTGGTGCATGCCTGCAATCCCAGTACTGGAGAGGTGGAAGCAGATAGACCATGAATTACAAGTTCAAGGCTAGCCTGGGAAATTTAGTGAGACTTTGTCTCAAAATAAAATTTAAAAAGAGCTGAGAGGGTTGGAGGTATGTCTCAAGTGGTAGAGTGCCTGCCTAGTAACCATGAAGACTTGAGTTCAAATCCCAGTACTGCCCCAAAAATAAATGAATAAAAACTTAAAAAGGGCTGAGGATGTAGCTCAGGGGTATAGTTCCTGCATATGTGAGGCAATCTCTAGTATGCACCCTCCCTCAAAAAAAGATGTTAAGTTTTATGTTTATTTTGTTTTGTTTTTTATTTTATGGTGGGACTGGGGTTTGAACTAAGGACTTCATGCTTGCAAAGCAGGCACTCTACCATTTGGGTCAAACTTCTAGTCCACTTTGCTCTGGTTGTTTTGGAGATGGTGGTGGGGGGGGGTGTCTCTGGAACTACTTGCCCTGGCTGGCCTTGAACTGTGATCCTCCTGCTCTTACCCTTCCAAGTAGCTAAGGTTACAGGCGTGAACCATGGCACCTGGCTGTTATGTTTTTTTAACCATAGTAAAAACATCTCGGTTTCAAACATCAGAAACAGAATCTGGGTATTTTAAGGGAAGAAGAGTTTAGAAGGCTCTCTACTAGTCTCAGAATCTCTGGAAAGGCAGAAGGTCCAACCTAAGTGTGAGAAAGACTGGGAACCACACACTGGAGTGTTCCCTTAAGGATTGGGAGGTTTGCATGGTCCGTTGACTGGGAGGCATCCAGTAATAAATTTCAGGGTTATAAATATTAAGAATCAACAACAGAAAAGAGGAAGCCTGAGCCAAAGAAGTCAAAGAGCAGCAGGTGCACACCGAACAGTTGGGGGGAGGGGAGGAGCCGTACCATTGCAGAAGGACCCCTGCACACCACAAAGATATTCCACTGGGACATCAGGATTGTGACCTGACTCTGTTCTCACTGGATTTTTTTTTTTTTTGAAGTATTTTTGATGGGAGCTAAAAAGAAAGTCTGATTCATACTGAACTTTTTCCCAAAAGTCACACAAAGGGAAGTAATAATGCCACTGTGAGAACTGAAGGGAAATCGGATCTCAGCCCAACCAGAACAGCCAATGTGAACAATAGACAATAAATGTGGCTCTAATGACATTCATTCTCAGATGAAGGCATTGGGCTGCTGTTTCTCTTGCTCTATTCTTAGTATTCAAACTTTTCCCCTTTCAGGGAAATAGTTTCTTTCAATTTGAAACAATAGATAGTCACATTGCATTCCGTGTTTGCTGGGTTCTCAGTGTGGCCTAAAATACCATGGCCTCCTATCTTCCCCCACAGGATATGATGGACACATCCCCCTCTGTGAAAGGGGCGTCACAGCTGTTTTAAGGACACCAGTGGGTCAAGTTGGGGTAAGAGGCACAAATCTGCCTTGTATGAGAAGTACTGATAAAGTGAAGGAAAGTGTCAGATGTGCTGGCATACACCTATAATCCCAGCCTCCAGGGAGGCAGAGGTAAATTGGACACAGTCCAAGGTTGGCTCAGGCAAAAGAGTGATATCCTATCCAAAAAAATTAACTAAAGAAGAAAAGGGTGGGTGTGGCTCAAGCAGTATGGTGCCTGCCTAGAAAGCGCAAGGCCTTGAATTCAAATCCCATAACACACACACACACACACACACACACAAAATGAAGAAAGGCCTGAATTTGGGAAGTGGGTAAAATCTGCAAAAATCATCTTTCGGGCTTAATCCACTTGTAGGTTAAAATGGGAACTGACAACAATGGAGGGCAAAGAGGACAGGTGAGGTCCCTCAGTGCAATGACTTCCATCTTTGCAAATACCTGATTAAACAGCACCTGTGGTTGCACATGATAAAAACTGCCTCACACACCTAAGCCAAAAGGGAATGCATTTGCTCCTAACAAGTAAAAAGTCCTAGATGGATCTGGCTTTGCTAATGACTAGATCCAGGGTAAACAGTGAGGTCAAACTCAGCCTGATCTTGCAAATGTGTCTCTCAGTGAAAAGAGGGTTCCTTTTATCAGATGAAGGGGAAAGGAGTCCTGGGAAGACAGAAAAGGCAGATATTCACTGGACTGTGAGATTTTTAGGATAACCATGTCCTACTCATCTTTTTCATCTCAAGTGCCATGGCTGTCATTTACTGACATTCAGGAAATATTTGTTGAATGAGTAACTGTTGCAATAAGCTCAAAGTTTCACATAATGCTGTCGAATTATGACTGCTAAGGGACCATAGTTGAATGAACTTGATCAGCCCATGTTGACTTTTGGGCAGTTGCGGCACAGAATCTAGCTGCCTCCCAAATATCTACTCTATAATTTTTTCTCAAAATAAAAGAATGCCAGCTCTCCACTTGGCACTTTGTTTCCCAACTCAAAGATTACATTTGTCAGACTCCATTGGTTAAGTTACAGTCAGTGAAGAATTGTGTGGAACTTTGGGGAAGTCTTGGAAGGGAGGTGACATGTACTCCTTCCTCTCTTTTTCCATTCTGCAGCTTGGAACTATGATATGATACTTGGAACTATAACAGCCATGTTAGACTTTAAGGATGAGGACCATAGCCTATGGATAAGAGTGTGGAAAGCTAGAAGTCTGAGTCCCTTACGTCCATGGAGATATCATAGCAGCCCTAGACTGTTTATTTCTAAGCTTTAAAGAATAAAGTGTCATTTTATTGATTAGTTTTAGGGTCTCTATTACACCTGAACGTAATCCCAAATGATATAACGGTAGTCTAAGAAAATACAGAACTAGGAGAGAGTTCTCAGACCCCACAGACCCTCCTTCCTTTACTTCAAGCCATCAAACTCAGTTCAAAAGTGTACCAGTCCTCTACCTCCCTAAGGCATGGCAGCTTGGACCATTTTCATGATTTCTTCTTCTTTTGGTGGTACTGGGATTTGAACTCAGGGCCTCATACTTGCTAGGGAGGCACTCTACCACTTGGGCCACATTCCCAGTCCTTTTTTGGTTTTAGTTATTCTTTGGCTAGGGTCTGATATTTTTGCATGGGACTGGCCTTGGATCATAATTCTCCTAGTTATGTCTCCCAGTAGCTGGTGGTACAGGAGCATACCACTACACTTGGTATAGTGTATAGGGTCTTGCTAAATTTTTGCCAGGGCTGGTCTCAAACTACAATCCTCCCAATCTCTGCCACCTGAGTACCTGGGATTATGGGCATGAAGCACCACACCCAACCCTCATGACATATTGTTATGTAACTGTGAAGGCAGTTTAATTTAATAGGCAGTCAGTCTCCCAGATCCTGACTCTTTTCCCCTGCTTCCAGAAGCCAGAATAGTGCCATGGTTCTTATCAAAGATTCCCCTTTCTCTATCTACCTCCCTCACTGCTGACCTCTTCTAGGCCTACCTTCTCCATATGGCAACATTGTTCTCCACCCCTTCAGAATCTGATTAAACTAATTTGCAGTAAGAGACCGAATGACTTATAGTCTCCATGTAGGGAGAATGGTGGGCATGCATGCGTTCTCCAAGTACACAATTCTGAATGCATTTGTAACAAAAGGAATGGGAAATCTGGGGGGGAGGGGTGGCAGTGGAACATGGGAGTGAAACCACTTGTTAAGGCCGCACAGGCAGTGAGGCACAGACCTGAGACATGAATGGAGGCCTCCTAGCTCCTGCCTCACATTCTTACCTCTAAAGCTGGTTCTCAAGCACCTTTGGCTGAATGGGTGTCACTGAGTCTGGGATCACCAGGGAGAGCATGTGGACGGTGAGGCCTGTGCCTGGCCAGAGCCACAGGAAGCCACAGGACGGGTGCATGTGCAAAGGACTGTGGGATGAACTTGCAACAGAACATCATGATCAGCAAGTGACTGGAAAGGGAAGGAATGAGGCTCATGTCCTGCGCACATCCTGCACGTTCTCTCCTTTCCATAGAAGCCTCCTGAGCAAGAAATGAAACCACGTAGAAGGTGTTGCTAGGACTTCTTTCAGGCCTGAGCTTCTGGTACAGGTCCACACCTTTTGGTGAGAATCAGAAATCACAGATAGTATAAGAATGGGTGGGTGTAGCTCAGTGGTGGAGCTCTTGCCTAGCATCCATAAGGCCCTGGGTTCCATCCCCAGCACTGTAAGAAAACAATTGAAGATTTTAAAAAAAGAATTGGGGTTTGTTTTTTCTTTAATATGGTAAAATTCACATCACACAAAATTTTCTACTTTAACCCATTTTCAGTATATGGTTCAATGGCATTAGGTACACACCATCATCACCTTCCATCTCCAGAACTTTTTCCTGCTCCCAAACTGAAATCCTGTACACATTAAACATTCCCCTCCCCGCCCAGCCTCTGGAAGTCACCATTCCACTTCCTGTCTCTACAAATTTGACCCATGGAGATACCTCATATAAGTAGAATCACAGTATTTGTCCTCTGGTGTCTGGGTTGTTTCATTTAGCATAATGTCTGCAAATGTCATGTTCTAGAATGTGTTGTAATTTCACTTTTTAAGGTGGAATAATAGTCCATAGTGTGTGTGTGTGAGTGTGTATGTATGAATCGTTTTTAAAGAAAAAATGTGTGCACACCCATGCACATATAAAGCTACTGAGATGAAGTTACTGAAAACATCTTATACTGTAAAGGGGGGTTGAATTTTGACTATGGTCCATACCTAAGGAGCTGTTAGTTTCATCACATATCAGGTGTCAGGGCAAAGAGGTAATACAGAATGGGCTGTCCTCCAAGAGAGTTCACAGCCAACCTGGGAGGCAGAGACAAGTAGATTACATACAAGATGACAAATGCTGTCTTGGAACAGAAGAAAAGCACCCAAATTCTCCTTAGAAGATGTCACAAAGATTGCACAAAAGTTGACCTTTGACACCTTAAAAACAGCAAAATCAGAGGTCTCTGGACTTGTGACCTAAAAGTCAACTTTCAGCTGGAAGTCACAGGTGGAAAGGAGAGTGGTCTACTTACTACAGCTGCATAACAAATTGTCTCCACACTACAGGCACAAAAACAACCATTTAGGACACAAATGGACTTTCTGATTGCATGGCAGAGACAGCAGTCACTGCTCAAAACGTCTCAGCTGGAAGACCTGAAGGCTGGGGGCTAAAATCACTGCAAGGCTCACTAAGTCACATGTCAGTCACATGTCAGATAGGCAGTGCTACCTATTGGTGTAACACCTGAACAGAGCCTTTCTGCATGGTCTGAACTTCCTCCCAGTATGGTGGCTGGGTTCCAAGGGCAAGCATGCTGAGAAAGGCAACCAGTGAAAGGTTATGACCTCATCTCCAAAGTCATGCAGTGTCACTTCTTCTGCATCCAGCGTATTTGGGGGAAGTCACTAAGGTCAACCTTATACAAAGGGAGGCAAATTAGACCTCACCTTTGAGTGGGAGGGGTGAGAAGTTCCTACAAGAATGTGTGGAACCAGAAATACTGCTGTGGCCCTTTTGGGTCACAAGCATGTGTTTGAGACTGGACTCACCCGAGCATGACTCTGGAATAATGACTAAATCAATGAGTCCACATCAACTATACAACTATAGAGTGGTAACCTTGGGCCACCATTTCAGCCCTTGGAATGGCTTATGTTCAGTAGTATCCAAGTGCTGGCCATCTTTCATTTAGCACTGACTCATTTGGACCTGGTAAACCCCTACGGTTCTTAAGCACAGTTTGGTGGGGATGGGTGCTGAGAGAGAGCAAGCACAACACTGGTCTGCCCACTAATTTGGGCATGTACGTGTTTGAGCAACTAGTATGATTATAGGGAAGTGACATTTGTGCCTCCAGGTTAGAGAAGAGATCACACCTACTTCAACCTTAATGTGCTGATTTGTGTGCCTGCCTATTACCCCCTCTCACACACACAGGTTAGGAACTCTTAAGAGGACAGGGTCCATCATATCTGGTCTCCCCAAAGGATGTAACAACATGGGGGAAACAAACCAGTGGCTCCCGGAGAAAAGCTTGGGCTTTGGAATCACAGAACCTTTTACTTCATCTCAACTCTGCCACTTCCTAGTTGTGTGACCTTACATATGGCATTTAATTGTGCCCCACTTTAGTGTCTTCATCTCAGAATTATTAATAGGATTAAATGAAATTATTTTGCTATGCATCTAGATGATATGCCATAGATGTTACTTCCTTTCTTTCCCACCAGGCACACATGGACTCCCCCACCTCCCCATTCCCCCTTTAGCTTTTTATTTCCCATGAGACCTACTCTCCTCATACTCCTCAGATTATAGGACTGCAATGTTCCTGAGATGTCCTTCAGCTTGGGCAGCTTGGCTTATTCCCCAAAGGATTTCACTCCTCCCTCTGGGGCCATCAGGGCAGATAGGAGCTGGGGAGGCAGGAAGGGGCCGAGGCCCAGAGTGAGGAGCTGGCATGCCTTGGAGGCTGAGTTGCTACAGGAAGTTAAATCCTTCTCATGCATCCATGAAACATACATTCATTACTTCTCACTAGGTCCCAAGCACTAGACAAGAAGCTGGGATACAGCAGTGAGGAGAAATGAGCTCTCTAGTTTTTGTAGACATTTGAAATTTGCATTACTTATTAATGTATTATCTGTGGGGGGGGGTAGGGGAGATGGTATAGATAAAAGACAAATAAGCAAAATATATAGTGAAGATGCAACAAGGAAAATAAAAAATAAAACTAGCTTATGCTGGCTGGTCAGAACCCACCAGCTAGAGATGGATTCAGGTCAGGACCCAGATAACAAAGAGCTAGTCTTGCAAAGGCCTAGGGCTCACATTCAGTACTGCAGACATTTGGACAGGATCATTCTTTGTTGAGGGGCTGTTCTGTGCATCATAGGAGGTTTGGCAGCATTTGTGGTCTCTGCCTATAAGATGCCAGTAGCAGACTCCCAAGTTGAGACAAGCAGAAATGCCCAGTGGGGTGGGGGAGATCCTCTGATTGAGAAGCACTGGCCCAAGGCAAGGGCATTGCCAGCAGAAGGCATAGGAAGGAAAAAGGCCCAGGCTCGCCTGGCCTCGCCAGCTCCAGCTGCCTCTGCCTCCCTCTGGGTGAATTTACCTACTGTGACAAAGTGGCAATTGATGCTCCAAGAGGAAAGAGGTAATAATAAACAAGGAAGTGGGACTGGCCTAAAAGGCCAGATACTTGCTGCTTCAACACTTCAGCTGTGGGCTGCTTTCTTTCCCCACACACAGTCTGAACCAGGCCAGACAGTCCCAGAATATATCAGGACCCACAGTTGGTGGACACCACAGGTCTGGGCTCTGGTAGCTTCCTTGAAGAAGACCCCTTGCTGCCCACCAAACTCAGAGAAAGGCCAGGCAGCCACTTTTTGATCATTCAAGAGCAGATTTTGAGTTGCTTTTAGCAGGTGTCTTACTAGTTGAAAAAATAAATACAACTGTACCTCAAGTTTTGTCCTGCCAAATTCAATGCCTCTATCTACTTCGTAGGTAGAGGTTAATGAAATTAAATAAGCCACAAAGAGATAATCAATTGCGCAGTGTCACTTAAACTTCCTAAGTATATTTTGATTATACTTTGAGGAAATATCTCACTCTGTTTAGGGACTATATACAACAGTACATGGGACAGGAAAGGGTGTAGGGGCACAACAGGGGTGCTGCTCAGCAATGTGGAACACAGAGTCTTTGGTTTTAATTGTGCTAAAAAAACAACATGGCTGGGTGAGGTGCTCACGCCTTTAATCCTGGCTACTCAGGAGGTGGAGATCAGGAGGATGGAGGTTCCAGGCCAGCCCAGGAAAAAAGTTCATGAGACCCACTTCAACCAATAAAAGCTGGGCATGGTGGTGTGTGCCTGTCATCCCAGCTACACAGGAGGTGTAAATAGAAGGATCACAGTCCAGGCAGGCCTGGGAATAAATGTGAGACCCTAAATTCAAATCACAGTACCACCAAAAAAATAACCCCACATAACAATGTTAGCCTTTATTATTCTTTTTTTGGTACTGGGCATCACATCCTGGACTTTGGGCATATTAAGCATACATTCTTAATCATTTTTATGATTGCAGTTAATACTCTTAGTATATTCACCTTGCTGTGCAACAGATCTCCAAAAGTCTTTCATCTTGTAAAACTGAAACTCCATATACCTATTAAAAAATAAATCCCCATGTCCCACACCCCGGTGCCTGATCACTACCATTCTACTTTTAGTTTTAAATATGACTGCTTTAGATTCCTCATATACTTGTGAGCATGCAGAATTAGTCCTTTTGTGACTGGCTGATTTTACTTGGCATAATGTTCACACAATTCAACCATATTGTAGTATGTGACAGAACTTCTCTTTTTAAGACTGAATAAGATTACAGTGTGTGTATATACTGTTCATTCGGCAATGGACATATGGGTTGATTTTACCTCTTGGCTGCTATGAACATAGATTTGCAAACACAGTCTTTTTGAAACGTAATATTAACATATAATTCACATACCATACAATTCATCCATTTAAAGTGTACAATTCAATGTTCTCAATATATTGAGTTGTGCAACTATCACTCCTTCAAAACAAACCCCATTAGAGGTCACTCCCCATCCCCCCTTCTCCACAGTCAGTTCATTATCTCAACTTGACTACAGTTCCCAGCTATTCAAACACTAGTCCAGCTGAGCGTAGTGGCCAATGCCTGTAATTCCAGCACTCAGGAGGCAGAGACAGGAAGATAGAGAGTTCAAGGCTAGCCTGGGCTACACAGAGACCCTGTATCAAAAGCAAACAAACAAAATCAAAACACTAATCTAGGTGCTGGTATGAAGGCTGTAGATGTGATTAAAGTCCATAATCAGTTGACTTCATCCAAGTGGGCCTGATTGAATCAGGTGAAAGGCTGTAAGAACAGAACTGAGGTTTTTTTGAAGAAATTCTGCCTGTAGACTGCAGCTTCAGCTCAGGCCTCAGAACTCCATTCTGCTCTGACAGCCTGCCCTATGGACTGCAGACTCACTAGTCAGCCCCACATTCACCTAAGCCAACTCCTTGCAATAAATCTCTTGGTATATGTCTCCTACTTGTTCCATTTCTCTAGCTGAACTCAAAACTCGGTCCTCTCCCACCCACCCCCAGAGTCCTAAGTAACTACTATTCTATTTTCTGTCTTCACAGGTTTGCCTATTCTGGACACTTCAAATAAATGGGGCCACACATGTGCTCTTTTGTGACTGGCTTTTTTTACTTAGCATGTTTTCAAGTACTTGTTCCTTTTTATGGCTGGGTAAAACCATTGTACGGAAATAATGTTTATTCATTCATCAGTTTCCACTATTTTTGACTATTGTGAATAATGCTGCTACGGAAATTTTTGTACAAATTTTTGTGTAGACATATGTCTTCATTTCTCTTGGTATGTATAAAGGACTAGAATTTCTAGGTCAGAGAACTCCATGCTTAATTTTTCTTGGTGGCACTAGGGATTGAATGTAGGGCCTCATCCTTGATAGGCAAATGCTCTACAACATGGCCCATGTCCCCAGTCCTTTTGCTTTTAGTTTGTTTTCTCAGAAAGGGTCTCGTGATTTTGTTTGAGCTGACCTTGGGCCATGATCCTCCTACCTATGCCTCCCAAGCAGCTAGAATTCCAGACATGCACCACCATATCTGGCTTATGCTTAACATTTTGAGGAACTGCCAAACTCTTTTCTCCATATCCTCACAACAGTTTTTCTTCATTTTAGACATCCTCGTGGTATGAAGTGATTTCTCATTGTGGTTTTCATGTGTATTTCCCTGATGACTGACTAATGATGGTGAACATCCTTTCTTGGGCTTATTGGTCATTTGTATATCTCCTTTTGAAAAAAGTCTGCTCAAATTCTTCGCCCAGTTTTAGTTAGGTTATTTTTCTTACTGTTGAGTTGTAAAAGTTCTTTCTATATTCTAGATACAAGTCTCTTATCAGACATATGACTTGCAAATACTTATTTTCATATATTCCACAGATTATCTTTTTTTTCTTGATGGTCATTATTTATGACATTTGCAGTAGCTCAGTTTATCTACTGTGTCATTTGTGCTTCTAGTGTTGTTATTACCTTAGATACAACCCAAGGTCCTGATTTATTCCTTTATTAAGATTTATTTCTATGTTGTCTTCTGACAGTCTTGTAGTTTTAGCTCTGACACTGAGGTGCACAATCCCACACAGACTTCTTAAAGTCTTACCTATTTGGTAGTGCTTTCCCAGGGAAATATTTATGGCACCATCAAAAAAGGAACAATTAGTGCTGGTGGAATGGCTCAAGCTGTAAGAGCATCTGCTCCACAAGAGGCATTGAGTTCAAAACCCAGTTCTGCCAAAAAAAAAAAACCAATTACACTATTGTGTTTGAAATAAAATGTGCAATGTGTGCTCTTTAGCATTCTGATCTTGACTGAGAACAATATTTGAAATGAGCTAGTGCTCTCTCTGTAGGACAAATAAATGCTTTCATAAGGACATCACTTTTGAATGGAGTGCGGTTTATGACCTATTTACTTACGAACCAGCCCAAACAGCTTGCCTCCATAGCATGAGGAAGGGAAGAAAGACTACTGTGAGAATCAGAAAAAAAAAATCACTAATTTGGTCTAAACAAAGGAGTTCAAGAGTTTTCTGTGGCTTTCAAAAACTACTTTCTCTTTGCTTGAGGAAGATGAATAAAAACTGTTTTTAATGTCTTGTGACCTGGAAATATTTAATGTAAATATAAGTCCTTTTATTTATAGTTTTCCTGTAAAGTGGAGGGGAAGATGGCCTAACATAAATGAACCAAACACCATCTTAATCAGCTATTTTGGGAGGTGGGGGTTGCCAAGATTTACCAAAATGACTCAGGACTCAGCATTTACAGCAACAGGACCAACAAAGGAAAAGGACACAGGCTTCTTATACTTTCTCCCTCTCAACAGCAAAAATGTAGTCACATGTGTGCAATGCTTCCACCCAGGGAAACCTACCAGACTTGGAACCCTAGGATTTTACTGGGATTGTCACATAAGCGTTCTTTTCCTAGCAACTGGCAAAAGTCCAGACCCCCAGAAGGAAGCCAGGTGTTTGCCATAACTTGCATCATTTGTGCAAACAATCTATGTGACCTGACACAGCAGGGCTTAGTGGCTCAGCTTTATGAGCATAGGGGACATTTCCCTGCAAGTAGGCCTTTCTAAAGATGGCAGGCTCAGGCTATGTTAACTCTCTTCTGCACAGATGCCACGCCACACATACAAGCTCATATTTTAGGTTTACCTAAGGAAACACTCAAATCTAATTTTTCTAATATTCTGAATTTGGAATTTCAGTAAGCTGAAGTTTTTCCTATCTGTGAGTTTAAAAAAATAAGTATATTACTCTAGCAAATATTGTCTAGTGGTATGTTTAAGGTACCAGGAATGGTGGTGCACATCTGTAATACCAGCACTCAGGAGGCTGACGCCGGAGGATCCTGAGTTCAAGGCCAGCCTGGGCTACAGAGAGACCCTGTTGCGATCCAGCGGGAACAGGGGAGATATTTAAAGGAAAGTGGTTATGTTATTATGCAAACTGATATTAATTCTAAATTAAATATTCATATAAATACCAGATTCAACCAGCACTACTCTTAGTCAGATGTTCGAATTCCTGTTAATATGTGAAAATAATACATTATTTCTATATATAATAACATTAATAAATATTAATACATGAGCTAGAGGGATACACCAAAGGTGCATCAAAAGCCCATCCCTCTCATGCCTATAATCCTACTACTCAGGAGGCAGAGATCAGGAGGATCGTGGTTTGAAGCCAGCCTGAGCAAATAGTTTTACAAGACCCTATCTTGAAAAATACTTCACAAAAAAGGGTTGGTGGAGTGGCTCAAGATGTAGGCCATGAGTTCAAGCCCCAGTAGTCCAAAAAAGAAAGCCCATCCCTGGGCTAATCCTTGCTGGACTTACTAGGGAAAAAGTGATCACATGAGATAGTCCTAACTTAGTAAAGTCATCCTACTTTGTTTTACCCAAAATGTAAGTGAATCCCAAGATGTAAAACTGTTGCCTAGATAAGTTACATTCATGTTTTAGACAAATATCCTTGGCTGCTTTTTTGGATAAAACCAATACATGAAACCACTAACATAGATATTTGATTTGTACATTATAATGCTGCTGCCCTGTAATCATTGTCTCACGTACTTCTTTGTCTTCAAATTCAAATTGTGAATAGTATTTCTCTTCCCTGCCCATTATAACAGATTATATAGACTGTGCATTCA
This sequence comes from Castor canadensis, assembly GCF_047511655.1. Lineage (NCBI taxonomy): Eukaryota > Metazoa > Chordata > Mammalia > Rodentia > Castoridae > Castor > Castor canadensis. Next base: position 121,842,169 of record NC_133405.1, on the reverse strand, counting down.
GTGGGCATTTAATAAATGTCAGGGGGAGAAGTCACAGAGCTGGAAGGCCTTCAGGAAGCATCTAAGCCAACCTCCTCTGTAAGGAGGTTGTAAGAAAGACAGGGACACATACTCTGACCTTGGCAACCAAACAAATCAAATACCTATGGATACTTTCCAAAGGCTCTGACTGAAACAGAATTTTAGCGCAATTCTCAATCGTCAAGAATTTACTCAGCACCCATTTGAAACAGCACCAGGATATCAGGTTGGCATGGTGGGAATACTGCCTGGCCTCAGGGAGATTATAGTCTACCAGGGGAGAGCATCTATGAGGCCATTAGAAATCTACAAAGGGGTCCAGGAGTTCAGACAGAAAAGGTTTTCATGTCTGCAAAGTCAGTTCTTCAAAAGGCTATGAGTAGTAGTGAATTTAATAGAAGTGCAAATACTTTAAAAGGTTGAGGGCTGGGAGGTGTAGCTTAATGGTAGAGGATTTGCCTAGCAAGTGCCAGGCCCTTGGTTTGGTCCCCAGTGATGCACGCGCACGCACACATACACACACACACACACACACACACACACACACACACACACACACACACACACACGGGAGGGGGGAAGAGAGAGAGAGCGGTTTGAAAGGATTCAAGTGTTTCTTAGATCTCACATACTGCCTATAAATAAAAAGAGGAGGTCTCCCAAAAGAAAAACAGTGATCTCACAAAGAAGTCTGTAATAAGTTGAGCATATTTAGGTCAGCAGGACCACAAAGGGCCAGTAAGAAAGTGAGGAGTGGCTTGATGAGATAGAAAAGAGGTATGGAAAGGAGATACGTTCTCCTCTCCAGTCTCAGACACAGGGGACGAGCACAGTGTATGAGGCAGGAAAGGCCCTGGGAACACCACAGTCACTTCCAGTTCTGCACAGCCTTGGCAAGGCTAACAATATACTATGGATCACTGCTTTTCTTCACAAAGTGACACAACTCCCAATGCTGGAAAACGTGTTCCCCAACAAGTCACAGCCTACCTTGTGAGCAGTACTGTAATAAAGGGTTGCATTCTACCAAAAATTAAGAAAATAAATCAGGTTTGAGTAACAAAATGCCACAGAAACTAAGACATACTATAACCTTCTAAAACTTAAAAAATAGGGAGGGCTGGGGGTGTTTCTCAGTGGTAGAGTAGTTGTGTAACATGTGTGAAGCCACAGTCTTAATCCCCAGCACCACATGACAACAAAAAACAAAAAGGAAAAGAGGGAAAGCCAGGTCAGCCCATGCAAAAAAAGTTAGTGAGACCCCCATCTCCAAGGAAAAAGTTGGGTGTGGTGGTGCACACCTGTCTTCCCAGCTACTGGCGGGAAGCTTAAAATAGGATGATTGTGGTCCAGACTGGCCTGGGAAAAAGAAAGACCCCCATCTCCAAAATAACCAGAGTAAAAAGGATTGGAGGCATGGATCAAGTGGTAGAGAGCCTAACAAGCTTAAAGCCCTGAGTTCACACTCTAGTATCACAAAGAAAGGAAAAAAATGGGAGGTATATTTCCTCATATGCCTTCATTATAGGAAAGGCAGTAATGAACACATGACAGCAAAATAAATATGAGACGTACTTCCTTGCTTTTTGTAGAATCTGTTTCTAAACAAAAAGTTAGGTCTCCCTAACTTTGTCCACAGGCTGTCCTTGAACTGCAATCCTCCTGATCTCCACCTCCTGAGTAGCTGGGATTACCAGTATGAGGTAAGACCTGCTTGCTAGGCAGGCACTCTACAACTTAAGCCATACCTCCAGCCCTTTTTGCTGCAGCTATTTTTCCAATGGGGTCACGTTTATATTCAGGCCAGCCTGGACCATGATCCTCCTGTTTATGTTTCCCCAAGTAGCTGGAATGACAGGTGCACACCACTGTGCCCAGCTTTTATTGGTTGAGATGGGGTCTGACAAACTTTTTCCCCAGGCTGGCTTCAAACCACCTGATTTCTATCTCCCAAGCAGCAAGGATTACACATGTGAGCCACCAAGCCTGGCTGTCATTTTCTTTTTTGACAGGGTTTCACTATGTAGTCTAGGTTGGCCTGGAACTTACTAGGCTGACCCCAAACTAATGACCCTCCCACCTCAGCCTACCTAGTGCTGAGATTATAGGAGTGTACCACTACACCTGGCTTATTTTTAACTGATATGTAAAAAACATAAAAGTTGTACATATTTATGGGGTACCATGTGTTGATTTGATAAATGTACACATTGTATAATGCCTAAATCAGGTAAATATATCTATTTCTTTAAACATTTCTTATTTCTTCTTTATACATTTCTCATTTCTTTGTGGTACAAATATTCAAACTCTTTTCTAGTAGCTTTTTGAAGCATACAGTACACTGTTATCTTGTCACCCTACTGTGCAGTAGCACAGAATTTCTTGATCCTAATGTAAGTCAGTACCCACGAACCTGTCACCATCTCTCCCACCTCCATGTGCTAATGCCATCTTTAAAATCCCTTTCCTCTCGTCTTCCTGGGATTTCAGGGGAAAGCAATGTATTTCTTCAGATACCATCATTACGCGGAGGCTTTTTTCTCCTAAGTTAGAAGAGATACAGAAGATAAATTAGATGGCTGATATTTAAATGTTCATCTTTTCCCTATAGTAAACAAGGCATCTAAGATCATTCTGACTACACAAATTTGGGGTCACTCCTCAAAAAAATCCCTACATTGTGTCATCCTAGCATTTGAAGAACTCATTGACTTTATTTGTGGGGGTGGGGAGTAGTCTTTGAATCCTGTATTTTTCTCTATCTTTGCCTTTTATCTTTTCTTCTACCTGTCTTCTACAATGCCATTGAAGGCAGTGCTGAAAGGGGAGTCTTAGAGGTGTCCCTCCCAGGAGTTTTCATACGACTGTGTGAATCTTGACTCAGGCTATTCCATAGGTTGGGGTTGGTGGGAAGAAGTCTTTCCTTGGCTAGTACCTTCCAGAATCTGTAACAAAGCCCTACAGTTGACTGAGAAGAATAAAGGCCCTTAAATGTGAACTATAAGTGATGTATTCAGCTCTGCTAATTGAACAAAATCTGAAATGAAAATGCTTGCTTATAAAAATAAACTTTTCTCCTACCCAGAAATTTCCTTGGTTATCATTTCAAAAACTTAAATAAGTTTCAACTTTGGCTACGCCTGGAGTTTGACCCAATTTGTACCTTTAGTACTATGTGCTAGCTAACTGCTGACTTGGAACTTGAACAGAGGAAACAATGGATAGGGGATTTGCAAGATGAAAACCAAAACCTTAAATTAAGCAAGTTTCTTTCAACGAGTGGTAAACAAAACCATTATTTCAAATATTTACCTTTAATGAAAATTAAGGCTTAAAAGGCAGTTTAGTCCCACAAATATATTGCTGGTCCTCCCAAATGGTTGCTACATTAGGCTAAATGCACTGAATTGAAAAGTGAAAACATTTTTCTGGTGGTATTAGGGTTTGTACACAGGGCCTTGCGCTTGTTAGACAGCTCTATCACTTGGGCCATGTCCCAGCCCTAAAAAGTGAAAACTTTCATACTCATGGTAAATCAGTTTACAGAATAAGCATGAAAATTTCTGGTTACAAATAAAATTGTTCTTCAAAAGTTGTTCTTCCAATGACAAGTGTAAAGTGTATTCACTAAGTAGGACAATGACAACATAAGCCCCACTCACTTTTTCCCTGAATTCAAGAATTCTGAGTATTTTTACACTCACAAAAATTCAGTAATATGCACTACATGACCTAATTTTAACTGTCATTGATTTCTTAAGTTCGAGCAGGCACATTTTTCCATCTGTATATATGAACACATGCATTCTGCCTATAGTTTGGATTTTCTTTAGGCCATTTACAAATATAACATCATTGGTTTATTAGGGTAAGTGCTTTGCATTATATGGGCCACTGCTGGGCCAGGATCCAACATTGCATTTGAGACAAAAGCTGCAACACATATACAGACACACACACAGTGCAAAGGGAAATAGAGAGTAGTACCTTGGGACAGAAAAGACAGAGTACAAATGTACTGAGGTCAGGAATAAGCTAAGGGAGGAAAGATATAAAATGGCACTTTGAAAATATAAAGGGCTAGAGAAATGCAAGATATTAAAATATGTGTTTTTTGCAGTGCTGGGGATCAAACCAAGAGCCTTATGTGCTGAGCTACACCCCCAGTCCTATATTCCCTATAATTCAGGATCCAAGGAAGGCATGCAAAAAATGATAAATATAAAATAAAATAGCACTGGATACAAAGAGCCACAAAAGGCAACTCAATTATTCTGATAGAGAGGTAATTCCTCTGCTGTACTAACCACATACTAAGCTGTGATGCCTGACCCCACCACCCCATGCAGGAGTTAAGAAGTTTCAACAATGACTGAAGGGTTAACAATGGGAAGTAATACCTTACATTAGGAGACAATTACCTATTGGTTAAGAAGTATAGGCCACTTCTTCACAATCTTCTGTAAATAAAGCAATCTCAATGAAGAAACTTATGGCATCTCCACTTTGTGGAGGTGGCATAGGAAGCCAAGTCAAATGGAGAAGGACTAAAATAATAGCATATTTATAATTTAGGCACAGCTTTAATATATTCAGACAATCACTCCTGTAAAACAAAAGTGCTTCAGAATAAAAGAAAAGACTTCCTGGTGACTAGGGGAATTACCCTAGGGATTGGGCTGGGGGTGCCTTCTTAGCAAGTATGAAGCCCTGAGTTCAAACCCCAGTACTTCCCTCTGTCCCCCAAAAGAAAGAATTATCTGAGACAGATTTGCTTCAGCTCATTAATCTGGAAATAACAGTAGCACTGTTTCTGCCATTTGGCTCTATTCAAAGTAATGGACATGTGTATGTCCACTAGTGAAGTGCTATCTTCTTAGTTGCTCTCAATTCTGGAAGGTCAGAATTAAACTGATGACACCAGAATACAATGGCTTATAGTTTTCAAGTCTGACTAAAATTTGAAATTCTAAAATCTTTTTCACATACTATGTCCTTGCCATCCTTCCTAGCTGGCTGAGAAGTCAAAAAAGCTCCTGCTGATCCACTTGCCCTGGGAATAGAGTTCCATGAGCTGTGCATTCAGGAGCCCCAAAGGGGGACACAGGCCACATAGTATGGAGAGTCAATACACATAGCCACATCCCCATTCATCTACTGGCAGAGGACAGACACTACACTTCATTAGGAATCTCTCACTGGCATTCAAGAACTGGAAGATCTGTACAAACTGAGAGGTGATAGCCACAACAAAGGTCACTGTTATGGTTTTCTTTTGTATGTTCTCTAATTAGTGCAGGCAATCTGGGGTACTTGAGTTTTGTCCCTTGTGGCTTTTTTTTTTTTCAGTACTGGAGTTTGAACTCAGGGCCAACACCTTAAGCCACTCCACCAGACCTTTTTTGTGATTTTTTTTTTTCAAGATAGGGTCTCACAAGCTATTTGCCCAGGGTGGCTTTGAACTTTGATCTTCCAGATCTCTGCCTCCTGAGTAGTTAGGATTACAGTTGTGAGCCATAGGAACCCAGCCTTGTGCTGGATTTTGAAGCATCATCTCTTAGCTCCAAAGCTCCTCTCCTCTACTTTCTTCTTGGTATACTGTACTAAGAAGAGTTAACAGATGCCTTCAGCATGTGCACACCATGCACCCCACATGTATACACACACCATGCATGCTAATCACACATACCACACACATGAGTTTGAACTATCACTTTATGGTATCAGTAAAGAAAGCAAGACACCTTTTTAAATTTAGATTTTAATTATGTACATAAATAGCAACATGAGAACTAGGAGTTCTAAGGCTTGTACATTATCTCTAGGTGAAAGGATTTCAGATTAGTCCGCTTGTAGTATGGCATCACCCAAGATAACAAAGAGGCCTGGTACAGTTTTTCCTGAAGAAGAAAGCCAGCTTACTATATTCAATACTGACTTTTCTGCCATTTTTCTGTAGAAATACTGATTGTTTGGAGTTTCCAAATGTTTACCTATGACTAAAAGAAAGGAAAGAAAAATGTAAGTAAACTGGGCCAGACAAAATAAAACTGACTAAATTTTTGCATTTTGAAAATTCATTAGGTTTAAGTAGAGGAAACCATGTAAAATATTGCATTATCATTATGGGACCATAAGGATCATAAGCCAGAGACAATTGTAACTATTGCCATTTCATAGATAGTTAAACTAGAACTCAGAAAGGTTTTGTGTTCATCGATACTACATTTAGACTCTCAACTGGCTGAGTATCTGAGCATAATTAAACAGATGGATGGATGCATGAATAAATACAAAGTAAATGCCTAAACAGCATAGCACACACCACGCATCTCTCCCCCTGAAGATCAAACAACTACACTTGCACAGATCTGCTAGAGGAGGGCATTGCATCATCCTCGGTCTGCTGAATGCCTTTCCTTACATCACCCCATCATTCTTCTGCAGAATGAAACACACATAAATTCAAAGACACGTCAAAACCAAACCAAGTCTCTTCCAGACTGCTTGTTTCCTCATATGTAATGAATATACTTAGCAATTAGAGGCTTATAAATATTTTCTGCAGTGCTAGGTATGGAACCTGGGGCCTCACACATGCTAAGCAAGCACTGTACCACTGCACTACATCCCAGTTCAATATTTTAGAGGCCGATGACTATTCACTTGGTCTTTTAATATAAAACCAAAAAATTTTTAATTAAACATGTAAATGACTAGCCTGTCTTTTCTATTTTAGCTGTTAAAAACTGGAAATAACCTATATTAACAAGGATTAAGTAGACCTAGTCCAGACTAGGAAATCATTCAGTAAATAAGGAACAAAAGAAGTACAGACAAGGAAGGATATGTACAATATATTAAGTGAAAAAAGCAAGGTTATTTATTGATTCATCATGGTAAATATAGCATTGTCTACAAACTATTCTTACCAAAAAAATGGAACTTAAAACTGATTAAGCCTTCAGATCCAACTATCAGTTTGTGGGAAATACAGAGAATAAAGGAGCCAAGAAACAAATGGAGTGACACTAAATGAATATATTCGGCCACAGTCAGAACATGGCAAATTCTAAAGGACAAATAAGCCAAGTTTTCAACAGACAAATTGCAAGGGACAAATGAAGGACAGGGGAACCATAAGAGTTTAAAAGAGACTTAAGATTTATCAGTCAAGCAAGGAAGACTTTGCTTGAATCCTGATTCAAGCAAAATGACTATAAAAAGTTCTTTATGAGAAACAGAAAAATCCCTACACTGGTTATTAGATGATACTAAGAAAAGAGTGCTAGCTTCTTTTGGTGGGGGGAGGGCACTACTGGAGTTTGAACTCAGAGCCTCACACTTCCTAGGCAGGAGCTCTACCACTTGAGCTACTCCACCAGCCCTGTTTTGTGTTGGGTATTTTCAAGATAGGCTCTTGCAAGCTATTTGCCTGGGCTGGTTTTGAACTACAATCCTCCTGATCTCAGCCTCCTGAGTAGCTTGGATTACAGATGTGAGCCACCAGGACCTGGCTGAGTGTTAACTTCTTTAGGTATGATAAGAAAATTATGATAATGTGCCTTCAGGAGTTTTCTGTGTACTTGCAGAACAATATGAAGACTATGAACTCATTTTGTCAAAAAGAACAAAAGCATGCATGTGTTATGCAGATACGTGTATCAGCTCTCTATATATACTAAATGTCTACTAACACATATGCTAATATACATATATATATATATATATATATATATATATATATATGTCTAAAATGATGTACCAAACTACGAATAGAAATTAACTCTGGGAAAGAAACAGAGAAGACAAACTTTAAAAATATTTATCTGGGGCTGGGGTATAGTTAAACAGTAGAGCCTTTGCCTATCGTGTGCAAAGCCCTGGATTTGATCTCTGGTACTGCAAAAAAAATTATCTAACAACATTTTTTGTTTTATTAACAACATGCATTGATTTATAATTAAAAACTACACCTCCAATAAATATCTAAAAAAAATCAGGAATGAAATCAAGGTTGTATATAGAGTAAGCTGAACTCTGGTCCCAAATATCTCTGAAAACTGAAATGGATATAATACCTACTCTTGCCCTTTATTTTATATCTCATTGTTGCTCTACAGAAACACAACCACATTCAGTGTGAAGTCTCTAGAGGCTCTCTGGCTGCTCACCCTTGAGTTTCCCTTATATTGGCACATCCCATACACATCTGGCTCCACTCCTCAGAGATATCCCTGCTTTTTAACAAAATCCTGGGGTAAGTCTTTTAAGTCGTTTGTATAACAGTAGCTGAGAGCTACTAACTTTTTTTGTGGTGCCAGGGACTGAACCCCGGGTTGGGTTACTATAATGTGAAAGAGGAACTGGAATTGTTTTCTGTGACCTCTCAAGCAGGATCAGGACCACTACATAGGAGTCACAAGGAGACATATTTTTTGCTTAGTATAAGAAACAGCTTCCTCAAAACCAAAACTGCTCAAAGACGGCTGCTCTGTGGGGGTGATTCCTATCAATGGAGGTATAAAAGCAAGAATATACAGGGCTTCAGGGGATTCTCCTTGAGGCTGAGGTTGGGCCAGATGGTCTCTCAAATTCTATGCTTTATGACTTTCAAGCTCTCTAAAAATACGGAGGCAGCTTGAGAAAGAAAACCTCAAATCTGGGGGTTTCGTGAATCTTAAATAGTAGCCATGATTTATAATAAATACAGCACTGATTTTTAAGAAAATTTCTGATTTCTGATTATATGGGCTGGAGGTATGGCTCAGTGGTGGCAAAGTGCTTGTCTAGCAATGTGCGAGGTACTGGGTTTAATCCCCAGAGCCACAAAAAACCTTTTCTGATTGTAAGAGAAAATTCATTCACTACAGAAAATTTTAAAAATACACAAAGTTGCAAAAAAGAAAAATGTAAAAATCATCCTACTACCCAAAAGATACACACTTAAATTTTCTGGGGCTGGCGGATGTGACTCAAGTAGTAGAGCACTTACCTAGCAACAGTGAGGCCCTGAGTTCAAACCCCAGTAACTACCAATTTTTTTCTATTATATCTCCTGATTTAACAATGTATCATATTACCTTTTTTCTTCCACTTAATAGTAACTGTATAATGCTCCCATATAATTAAATATTACTGAAACAATAATATTCCTCTTTGATATACCATAATTAAAGTATTTTCCTATAATTGAGTATCTAGGTTATTTACAAATTTAAAGTATTCTTCTAATTATCAGGAAAGCACCATAGCTGTTATACATTTTTAATATATTCACAAAATATTAATATAACTAGTGTTTTTGTACTTAGAAGTTGCTTGAGAAGTAAATATTGAACAAGTAAATGAAAATAGTGAATTGAGTATGAGATCGAAAGAAAGCTTACTGATTTTCTGACATCTGTCTGGTCATAGTTTTAAAAACCCAAGTACTTCTTGAGAACAATCACAATTAAATAAGCCACAGCACTTTAGCCCAGAAATTGAAGATGTAATAAAAATAATGACACATCAGGTGAAAATGGTATAGTTAATTAAGTAAAATTAATTAAAGACAAGCCATCTCAGTTGGCACTAACAATACTGAAAATAACAGAATTTTCTTATTTTTTACCTGATAAAATGGGCAGAGCATGGAGTTTTCTATTTATTTCCAGGTGAATTCTTCACATTTCCTGGCTTGTAAAACAAAAGTGAGAACTTTAATGCAGTTTGAAAAGAAATAGTGAAACTCCACTAAGTGTCCTCAGTATTCAGCTGAGTAAAACATTACATATTATTTTCTGGGTGGGGAGGGGTCAAGCCATTTTACGGAAGGGCTTGCAAGAGGAGTCAGTACCTGTCTACCTCATCTACCACCTCCAGAGTCATTCCCCACGGCTGCCTCCACATGTATGTATACACACAGGCACACACACACCCCACAGCCCTTTTTGCTGTTACTCAAAGTTGCTAAGGTCCTTCCTAGGATGTGTCTTTTGCAAAAATGTACTCTTTGGCCTAGAGTGTGATCAATCCCAATTTTTGCCTGGCTACATGGGATTCGTTCTTTAGCTCAAGACTTACTTTCTTTATACTCTGCCCTTTAGTTTAGGTTAGAACCTTTTATTCACTTTAGTTTAGGTTAGAACCTTTTATTCACTTTCATACCCATGCCTTTCCTGGTCTGTATAGTTACTTCATATTTAAATCCTTTGTTAATCTATGAGCTTCATGAGGTCACATTCCTTGGGGCCTCTTAGCATACAATATTCAAACATTCATTGAATAAACAAACAAAATGAGGGAGAATCTGCAGATCTGATGAGTATAAAAATAAGTTTTGGGCAGGCATGATTGTGAATGCCTAGAATCCCAGCACTTGGGAGGCTGAGGCAGGAGAATCCTAAATTCAAGGCCAGCCTAGGCCACATAGTGATGTCCTGTCTCAAAAGAAAAGTTTGTGTGACCCATGAAGAACAAGAGGTAAAAAGAGGCTTATGAAGGTGAGGAAAATAACCATAGCTAACTTCTGGATGTGTCATGAAAGCAATGTGCTTCTCTATCTAAATACATTTTAGATCTCAACTTAACATAATACTTGCCAAGTACGTCTAATGAGATTCTTGGACACTCTATAATCTATACCTTGCCAGTATCTCAACCTCAAAAAAAAATAAGATGCTAAATTTATAAGCCTTTTTTCTCTTTCACACAATTGGAAAATAAGCACACAAAATGTTCTTCTGATTTAGGAAAACAGCTCTGTTGCTAGGAGAATTTTGTTTGGTTGCATACCTCTTACAGTATAACAAAACATGACAGTCAAATATCTCACTAAAAAAATATTGGGTCCATCTACCCACCCTATTACAAATTCAAGCTCTCTTGGCACAGATCATCATGATCTCAGAGAAAACATTTTCACTTCCAAAGGCAGTTCACGATGTAGCACAAGCCAAAAGTCTAGGGTTTTGCATTTTTGGTTTTTTTTTTCTGTTTTCAGAGAAATAGTTTTATTTTTAAAATATTTTATAACTCAATCATCTTCCTTATAATCTAATTTTAACACATATCTGGTTTTGGTTTTAAATTTTATTTTCTTACCATGCCCATGAACATGAATAACAATCTTTGTTAGCAAAACTGAAACCTTATTTTTTAATCAAGCACTTATTTGGAGTGACTGCGCACAGCCATGTGATGGGGAATTGCCAAGCCAAACCTTTAGGGTACAGCAGCCTACTGCACCTCACCCACTGGTTGAAATATTTCTATCAAATACTTACCTACTACTCCAAAATGCAGTTTCTTCACTTGTGAAATGTGAATGATAACAGAATCTGCCTGGCAGGCTTTTCTTGAGCAAAGAGCGTAGCACTCAAGGCCAGCCTCAATAAACCTTACCTACTCTTATTATGGTAGGTCACTTTTTTATGAAAAAAATAGAAGGTAAGGATAAATGACCTCTTAAAGACCCTCAACAAAATTCCAGTTCACTGGAATGTGCTAGGTGGAATAGTGGCCTACCAAAAATGGCTGTGTCCCAATTCCAGAACCTGGACTGTGTTACCTTCCATGGCAAAGGGAAATTAAGACTGCATTAAAATTAAGGTGGATAATCACCTACCCTTAAAATGGGGGGATTACTGTGGATTATCTGGGTGGGCCCAATTGAATTTTAAGAGTTAACAGAGTCTAAGAAGGAGGCAGAAGAAAAGGGCCAGACAGAGGGGACTTGAAAAAGACTTGGCCTGTTGCTGCTAGCTTTGAAGATGGAGGAAGGTTGCTGGAAGTCAAGGTCTCTTGGAGCTGGGACAGCCTCAGTTGCCAGCTAGCAAAACAGACCTTGGCTTTCAACAGCAAGGAACTGAACTCTGTCAACAACCTAAATGAGCAGGAAATTCTGCTCTAGGGCCTCCAGAAAGGAATGCAACCCTGAAAACACCTCAATTTAGTATTGGACTTCTGACCTACAGAGCTAAGATAATGAATTTGTATTATTTTCAGCCTGAAAATTTTATAGTCATTTGTTTCTACAGCAATAGGAAACCAAAACAATTATGTTAGGACTCTGTATATAATCCCAAGTGCAGGCATTATAGTTGTGCACTCCCACACTGGGCTAAGGACACTTGACAAGCCCTACGGTTGTTTTATATCAGTACAGTTTATCTTCTCAGGTGGACACAAAATTGTGCCACATGAGTGGTGTTTGATGGCTGTTGTGTGCTAGAGTACATCCATTTTATGTTTTCTGAACATGGAGAAACTCATTTAATCCTCAAAACAGCACCAGAAAGTACTATCCTCATTTCCTGGAGCACCAGAGTAACTTCTGAGGTTTCAAGGATAGGGTGAAACAGGGTTGGTATAGCAGCTGGGTACTTCGTTCCAAGTCCACCCCCTTAAGCCACTGTAATCTGCCAGCCAACCTTTTCTGGTACCAAAAACATATACCTCAAGGAGATGATTTCCCCATCCCTAAGATTTCTATATTTTTATTTTGCTAAATGATGTTTTTTAAAAATAGAAAATCACCACCTAATACCATTATTTCTTATAATTTAGACTGTCAAAAAAGGCACAAATTCAGAACAATGTTTGCTTTATGGAAAATCTACTACTCTTAATTTATACTACTAATTAATCTTCTACATATATATATATATATGTATATATAAACTGTTATGTTATTGTGTGTGTGTGTTGGGGATGGAACCTAGAGCCTCACATATGTTAGGCAAGTGTTCCACTACTGAGCTACACTTCCAGCCCTTAAACAGATTTTGAAGTATGACACAGTATTGTCATGTAAAGATACAATATTATACAGCGAATCTCTAGAACGTATTCATCTTATTTGACTGAAATTTTATACCTATCAATTAGCAATTCCCCATTCCCCCCATCCAACACTGGGCAACTGCCATTGTATTCTTTGCTTCTATGAGCTTGACTATTTTACACACCTCACATAAATGGAATCATGCAGTATTTGTCCTTTCATTCCTGGCTTATTTCGAAGACAAATATTTTAAGAGTGCATAACTTACTTTCAGCTAAACACATGTGTTTAGAGAGCTTGGAATTTGGAATGGAGGAAGAGAAAGCAGAGCATGTTTACTCAGGGTGGTGGCTGCTGCTTCCCTCGCACTTTCCTGCTGAGCCAGCAAGGCCCTGAATAAAACTCTTAAAAGCTCAGCTTTACAAGTTCTCGTGTTGGGCACAGGTTTCTGTTTCTTGTATGTATTGTCCTGCCCTTCAAGTAATTAATTATTGTTAGCCTTTAATAGTCATTCTACAATTCTTTGATAGTAACTCATTACATTTTTTAAAAACCAAGTGAAAACTAAAATATAACATTTATTGAGACACTGTTGTTGCTAATTATAAGACCCTAAAGTCTAATGCACGCAACTAGTCTCCATCTCTGATACTCAGACCTTAGGCTAGGACTATTCTTAAAGGGTTTCAGATTAGCAATAGACAATCAATAAATATTTCATGCTTTTTATTAAGCTTTTGGAGTAAAAAAGTGAAAAACATTATGGAAAAGATCAATAAGTCAACTACATGAAGAACCTTTGACCATCAAAAGAAGAAAACAGCCAGGCATAGGATACATACCTATAATCCCCACTCTAGGGAGGTGGAGACAGGAGGATCTTTAGTTTGGGGCCAACCTGGGCTACATATAGTGAGATTCTGCTGGTGGAGTGGCTCAAGTGGTAAGAGTGCCTGCCTAGCAAGCATGAGGCCCTGAGTTCAAACCCCAGTACTGCAAAAAAAAAAAAAAAAGCAAGATGCAGTCTCAACTCCCTCCCAAAAAATAAAAGAAACTGAAAAGATAAGCTTCAAATTGAGAAGACATCTGTAAACATGCATCCAAAATATTAATTAATACCTAGGAAAGATAAAGAGCTCCTTGTAAATCAATACGGGATGAATGAACTGTACCAAAAAAATGGCCAAAAGTCTTAAAACAGGCATTTCAATAAGAAGAAATCAATAAACATGTGGAAAGATTTTCAACTTCATTAGTAATCAGGAAATGTAAATTGAAACCACGACAAGAAATATTGGGAACATTCTGACATGCCAGACAGTGAGGCAACTGTCCCAGACTACTGGAGTCACATCAAAAGGACTCAGAGCCAACTTCTAACAAAATGGGACAATGTGAACTGTAATAAGAGATAAGAATTATAAAGGATTCAAACCCATCAAGTATTTTAAATCTGTAATTCATGATGATATTTAAAAAAAAACTAGTGACATTCTGAGGGTGAAAGGGAACCAATTTATTACTTTGTAACAACACAAAAGTATTTATCCTGGTTTTTTTATATAACCTATGACTGGGTAACTAGTAGATGAGGGAAGGGGAACTGCTTGTCAACACATTACAGCTAATATGTATAAATGAAATGAAAGAAGTAGAACATCATCATTTTCCAACCCCCATGATTCAGTGAATCTAGGTATTGGGTTATCTATCAACAGCTGCTAACACCAACAAAGCAAAACAAAAACCAGACTTATGTGCTTACAGAGACCTATAGCCTTGCCAAAGGATCCAACATGAACCAGCTCAAGCAACCTCTGGAGATAGCTGCCCATTTTCAGGAAACACAGAGAACATGTTAACTACACCATGAGTGTGCAATCACCAAAACCCAAACTGTTAGAAACCCTGTAGGCCAGGTTCTTTTAACAGACAAATTATAAGGAAAATAAAAGGTGTGGTGGGGGATACACCTGTGGATTGAGAGACTTAAAAAGAAAAAAAAAGTTAATTAATGGCATAGCAGTCAAAAGTATTGGGCAAGACTAAACTAAAGTGACTGGGATGAGAATTTAGGTGCTAAATCCATAAAGACAGACAAGAAAAGTCATTACAATTAGAAGTCAGAATATCCTAGCACTCAGAAGGCTGGGGCAGGAAGATCATGAGTTCCAGGCCAGCCTGGGCTACATTATTTTTCTCCAAAAAATAAATAAATGAAATACTGCCAGTTTTTTTATTCATATGTGCATATAATGTTTGGGTCATTTCTCCCTCCTTCCCCCACCCCCACCCTAAACTCCCCCACCCCCTCCCTCTCCCCCCCACCCCCTCGATACCCAGCAGAAACTATTTTGCCCTTATCTCTAATTTTGTTGAACAGAGAGTATAAGCAATAATAGGAAGGACCAAAGATTTTTGTTAGTTGAGATAAGGATAGCTATACAGGGAGTTGACTCACATTGATTTCCTGTGCGTGTGTGTTACCTTCTAAGTTAATTCTTCTTGATCTAACCTTTTCTCTAGTTCCTGGTCCCCTTCTCCTATTGGCCTCAGTTGCTTTTAAGGTATCTGCTTTAGTTTCTCTGCGTTGAGGGCAACAAATGCTAGCTAATTTTTTAGGTGTCTTACCTATCCTTGTATCTCCCTTGTGTGTTCTCGCTTTATCATGTGATCAAAGTCCAATCCCCTTGTTGTGTTTGCCCTTGATCTAATGCCCACATATGAGGGAGAACATACAATTTTTGGTCTTTTGGGCCAGGCTAACCTAACTCAGAATGATGTTCTCCAATTCCATCCATTTACCAGTGAATGATAACATTTCATTCTTCTTCATGGCTGCATAAAATTCCATTGTGTACTAATACCACATTTTCTTAATCCATTCGTCAGTAGTGGGGCATCTTGGCTGTTTCCATAACTTGAAACTGCCAGTTTTTTAAATTAAAGATTGTAATTAAAATATATACAGTTTGTAAAAATTTATACCATGCCTAATACTTGTAAAGTATTAGTTTTCAGATACTAAATGACTGCATCATGTTGGGTTTAATAAAGAATTTATGCACCATGTTTTTTGGTATATGTGCTGCCAAGGTGAGCACATGCACCACCACTTTTTTAAAAGTCAGGACAGCAGCTATTTTGGGACAGAGGTCTGTGCTTGGGATGGGCTACATGGAACAGAATGGGGAAGATTGCTAAGTTCCACTTTTTGGTCTTGGACAATGGTTTACAAGGGTGTTTGTCTTATAATAATTCACTTAGCTATAAAAAGTTAAAGATGTTTTTTAAAAGAACATTATAGGGGCAACTAGGGAAATTTGAATATGGGCTATATATAGATAACATTATACAGTGAAACATTATCTTTCTTAAGTATGATAATGATATTGTGATTACACAAATGAATCTCCAGTCAGAGGCATGGCTCAAGTGGTAGAGCGCCTGCCTTACAAGCATGAGGGTCTGAATTCGAGCCCCAGAACTGCCAAAAGTCCAACAACTCATGAATCTCCATGTTCTGTAGAGATAAAAACTGAATTAGACAAGGGTGCAAAGTGCAATGATATCTAGAACTTTCAAGTGGTTCTGAAAAAGAATACATACATGTGTAAGAACACCATGTGTGTATAAGACAAATGTAATTGATGCTAAGTAGTGAATCTAAGTGAATGGTACATTCATTGTACTAGTCCTGCAACTGATCAATAGTTTGGAAACTTTTTCAAAATAAAACTTGGGGAATAAAATAAAGCCACACACACACACATACATCAAAATGATAATCTTTTTGTGGTGGTAATGGGGTTTGAACTCACATTCTTGCATTTACTAGGAAGCTGTTCTACCACATGAAGCATGCCTTCGGCCCTTTTTTGGTTTAGTTATTTTTCAGATAGGATCTCATGTTTTTGCCTGGGGCCAGCCTTAGACCATGATCCTCTTACCTATGCCTCCCTGTAGCAGGGATTACAGGTGTGTACCACCATGCCCAGTTTACTGAGTGAAATAAGGTCTCACAAACTTATTGCCAGGGATCACCTCAAACCATGTTCCTCCTGATATCTGCCTCTCAAGTAGCTGGTATTACAGTTGTGAGCCACGGCACTGGCCAAAATACTTTTTTAAAGTCACCAGACTGGCAAAAATGGAAAGAACAACTTGGCATCATCTAGAAAACCTGAAGGTGCACAGACCTGATGATGCAGGGATCCTGGTCTAGAAAACTCTTCGCAAACCATGAAACAGATACAAAAAGCTCACAGCTTTGTGTGAGATAACATCATACTACAAACCACCCAACTAGCCATTAGCACGCGTATTTTTCTCACAAAGAAATAGGCTACAGCAGTGAAGATGAATACAAGACTGCCATGCATAACCCATAAATGTAATGTTCAGGAAACAAAACAATTTGCAAAACAGCACATATAGTAAGACTCAGGCAAGATAAATATCATATGTATGTATACTTATATTTGGTATCTTTATATCACAAAGGAAAAACAAGCAAGTTCAACTATGATGTTTTAGAATATATACATAGGTAGTTAAACTAAAAGACAAGTTTAAAGAAAACCAAGGGAATGAAAACCACAAAATTCCAGATACTGGTTCCCTCTGAGGAGACAGAAAGACCTATGGAGGACCTGGAAGTCATTGGAAATTTCCTGTTTTTAAAGGTAGACAGATGCTTGGTATATGTGAGGTCATTATATTGTTGAATTCAAAGTTGTATACATACGTTATATATTCTTTTATAGAAAAAATACAAAACCAAATAAGCCTAGACCATACTATGATGACAATATTTCTAGATATACCTATCTTCACTTCAGTTTAGACAGAGTTCATTTTAGCTGAAGTAAATTTTCCTTACATGACAAATGACACTGACAGATTGAAACTTGTTCTCATCCAAACTGCTAGTAGAAGACACAGTGCAAACACTCAGAATCAATTCCTAAAAGGGAGAGGGATCTAGCAAAGCAACAAAAGGCCACAGACTTGTTCTGGGTACTTGACAGCACTATAGTCACACGAGAATCAATACAATTAAGAACTGACCCATCAGGGTAGGGACATGACTCGTGGTAAAGCGCCTGCCTAGCAAACGCAAGTACCGCCCCCCAAAAAAGAACTGATCCATTGGGGTTGCACACCTATACACCCAGCTACTTGGGAGGCTGAGGTAGGAGGATCGCCAAGTCAAGGTGCTAGCCTGAGCTACATAGTGAGAACCTGTCTCAAAACAAAACTGAGTCATCATTCATATCATTTAAATTTTTAGGGCCCTATTTTAAATATAATGTCCACAAATTTCTTTGACAACCAAAAGCAAATACATGTGTAACATCATTAGAGAACAAAGAAATATGAATTAGAAGACACTTAATTGAGGCTGGTAATTAAAACTGACTTAAAAACCAACTTCCAAACAACACAAGAAACAAAATCTCCCCTCATAAAGGCTTTCTTCATCCAGAAATCTTATTGCTTTTTTTTCTGTGTCTTTCTTTTGGTATTTATCATGTTTTGCCTTGTATTTTGGTTATATACTTTATCCCCTTTACTAGATTATGAATTATTGGTATATATTTAATGATTTGATATTCTATGAAGAAAATGATACTCAGCTTCAGGGCCCAACAAGATTCCTGTTTTAGGTAGTTTAAATCTTTATTCTCATTAAAAAACACAAGGATGGACACTGTGGCACACAACACTCAGGAGGCTAAAGCAGGAGGATGCAAATTCAAGGCCAACCTGGATTATATCATGAGTACAGGCCAGCCTGTACTACAAAGTGAGACCCTGTCTCAAAACCAAAACCAAATTAGGTGCACAAGGCCCTGAGTTCAAACTCCAAGACAAAAATCAAGCCAACCAAAAGAAACAAAAAAACCACAAAAAAGGCCATGAAATCCAAGGTGCTGGGGGTGGGCATAAGGGGACATCATCAAAAATCATTTTATTATCCAATAATTTCTGAAATTTAAGAATGTTGAATCTTGAGTTAATAGGGCCTTCTGCTATTTCTCATTTAAAACTTGTAGTAGCTGGGTGCTGGTAGCTCACGCCTATAATCCTAGCCACTCAGGAAGCAGAGATCAGGAGGATCGTGGT
The DNA here is from genome assembly GCF_047511655.1 of Castor canadensis. NCBI lineage: Eukaryota > Metazoa > Chordata > Mammalia > Rodentia > Castoridae > Castor > Castor canadensis. The sequence continues at coordinate 121,823,247 of NC_133405.1, read as the reverse complement.
TCAAAGCCAGCACAGGCAAATAGTTTGTTGAGACCCTATCTTGAAAAAACCCATCCAAAAAAGGGCTGGTGGAGTGGCTCAAGTGTTAGCACACCTGCCTAGCAAGTATGAGGCCCTGAGTTCAAACCATAGTAGCACCAAAAAAAGAAATACTTGTAGTAAGTGTTGAACATACTCAACATCAATTTTATTACCTTCTATTGAGAACACACAGCTGTCAGGAAAATCATGTTCATAGGGTAAACAAATGGGAGAAAATTTGAAGTTCTCATTGACTTTGAAAAGGGCCAAAGTGTAACAGACAAGAGATGGAATTGCAAACCAACCATGAGTTAATTAAAAATCTTTGCCACCCCACTCTCAAAACACTCGCATATAAATCTGAGTAGCTTTAATACCTAGGATTTTCAAATCACCACAAAATGGTGTTCTGTTTTTATGTCCCTACCACAGTCCTGCACTGGTTGAATTCTCTGAGAAGTCAGAGCAAGGTTTTTCCAAGTGGCCCCCACATTAGCTTCGGTATGCGTGCATGTCTGCTGACACCACAGAACCTCACAGAGGCTCCTGGGGAACTTCCCTCTGCCTTTGTGGTCACATGAGAGCAAGCACTCCAAATGGAAGCTGATTTAGTGTCACTTTCCACACTTCTTTTTAGGGTTGTCTATAATTTTCTCACATTTTATTTCCTTTCCTGTATAAAATTTTGTGTGGACTTGTTAAGAAAATTTTAAAACAGGAAAGAGAGCTTCCAAAGAAAATGTCAGAGAAGTGAAAATAAAACTGCATTGATTCTTTAAAAGGACTTTCCAATGACATGTGATACTGATAAAGAACTTCCCACTCAAGAGCTAGATTAAATGGGCTCAAGAGGAAATGATCCCTTTAGAAACAACAGGTACAAAAATTAGTTTTAAGATTTCACTGAAAGATTATTTATTACACAATTAGGAGGAGTTATAATTTATTCTATAGCCCTATTTCTGAATTCTAGCTCAAAATTCTGGATTTTATTGGGAGATAGTTTTGTGGGGGGAGTGGTGCTAGGAATCTAATCCAGGGCCTTGCACATGCTAAGCACACACTTTCACCACTGTCCTACATCCTCAGCCCATTTTTCATTTAAAATAAATACAGTCAAAATGAACTTCTTTCAATCTATGATGCAGAAGGTATATTAATACAAGAACATTAATTCTCCCTTAGCTGGCTGTGCCTCTCAATACTTAGAGGAGACCAGATGCCCCTATTATGAACTCATTCTTCCTTATCAGGACAAAAGGAGAACGTTCCAGCAAACACAGGCCACATTCAATCAGCTATGTTGCTAGGAGAAGAGATGTAAGGTGACACATCCTCAAAATTATACAACCTCCTCCCTCTGTTGCTCATCCACCAGATGGCACAAAGAATGTGGCCTGTGGCTGGTAGCTGGTCCCCAACACACCATAGCTCATGCCTCAGCTAGGAGATAAACAGATACAGTCCTGCTAACGGAAAGAACAGAGATTATGATAAGTGACAAAGCAAGAAGAGGGGAGTCTCAATTATATCTTTTTCCTGGGAATACAGTATGTTCCCTTTGAATTCACTTTTGATAAAATCTTTTTAGGTAATATGCTATTCTTTGAGCAAACTATAAATAGAATAGAGTGGAAACTGTGGTCTAAGGATGAGGTGGAATGAATTTTATGGTCACCACTTGTTTGACACAGCTGGTAATGACCAAATGCTCAGAAGTTCTACTTTCCTCCAAAAAGGGCACTAGAAAATCTGAGCTGGAAATGTAGCTAAAATCAAATAGAAAGGAGTCTTTGCTCCCATTTCCTGGGAAACAGGAAATGTCCTCCCTGCCATCTATACTTTATCCTGTTATACTAAAATAAATCCTTGCTAAAACTTAAAAAAAACAACAACAACAAATAGAAAAAGTCATTAAAGCAACAGGGTTATCAAGTATTTTACATACCCTAGAGAAACCACATATTTAAACCAAAAGATACTTAAACCAAAATATATTTAAATATATATAAAATATAAACATACATATATAATATATAAAATAAAAACATATTTAAACCAAAAGATAGTGAAAAAGGTGTTGCTCACCTTCTGAAAGTTCTCCTTCCACAAATCTTCTAGGGCTATGTATCCTCGTAAACTCCAGTCATACAACTTCTCCCCACTGACCTTGAAACAAAACAGAAAAGACCTGTTCTATTCCATATGTAACTGATAAGAAAGAGAATATTCTGTTTTCTTTCTTCTTGTTTCCCAAAGAACTGCAGTTAGGCACATGTAAGACTTGGGCCATACACATTAAAATTGTGTAATATAAGCAAGTAAGACAGTAAGAATGAAAAAAAGAAAAAAAAGAACAGAGACAACAAAAAAACACAGCAAGAATTGCAGATTAAGAAGAAAAAATAGTCTGGCCACATATAGTTTTCTTTTTACAATAACTTGCTATAAATTGTAGGTATATATCTTTTTTTGTGTGTGGTGCTAGGGATACAACCCAGAGCATCATACATGCTAGGCAAGTTCTTTACCACTGAGCTATACCCCAACAGGTATACATCCTAAACTTTCAGAACTTCAAAGAAAAAATGTAGGAGACCATTGCTGATAGGGGAAATTCCTGAAAATCAGACACAGAAAGAAAAAATCAGGCATCTGTCTACCTCATATGGCACCCTGCCTGGTACATTACAGGCAATCAAGTTGAAAATCAATCATTCATTTTAGGGGCTTACATGAAAAAAAGTAAATTCAATGATGATCCTGTTTTTCCAGCCCCACTCCAAAGACAAAGTCTCTGAATTTCTATAGAGATTTGGGAGGTAACATAATCCAGAATCATTCCTCCAACATTTGAGAAGCAGGCCCCAGGCTCAGAGAGCTCATGACCTTAAAATGTACTTGTTCTTCTTTGGCTAGCTGCCTTGAATTGCTGGAAATTTTTCCTTTTTTTTTTTTTTAAGTACTGAGCTTTCAAAAAGAATGCTAATAATTTGTGTTCATGGTTCTAGTTACAACAAAGAATGTTGATTGCTCTTCTCCACGCTAATAGTTCAAATTCCTGAAAGTAGTTATCATTCTCTCCTAATTTTTATAACTAATCTTTGTATAGTAGTGTTTGGTTATAAAGCACTTTCACATGAATCTCGATCCTATATAACAGCAAGGACACAAAGAATGCAAGAAAACACTTAAAGGCCAAGAGACTTGTCTAAGGTCACAGTGTTAGTAAACCAATGGTCTTTGCAGCATGCTGATTTCTGCAAGTTATATTCTTCAGTTGCTCCTACTGTTCTTAAAATATATGCTTTACTATGATTCTTCCACCCCTTGGTAGACATAGAGTATTTCCCAGTGTTTCAAATTTCTGAGAGAAAAATAACATTCGCCATCATTCTCAGGGTTTTCTTTTCTTTGTTTGCAGTGGTGGGGATGGAATCCAGGGCCTTGTGCATGGCAGGCAAGTGCTTTACCACTGAGCTACATCCCCTCCATAATCTGAGGGGTTTCTTATAGTGCTTTTAGCTACACACTATTAAACAGAAATCAGAACATAAGTGGTTAAGTGGCTTGTTTGGGTCAGGGTATTTATAAGAAAGAAAACTAAACTGAGACAGGAACTAAAATTAAATGACACTGAAACAGTATCAAAAGATTTCTTTCCATAGCTGATGTTTGTTTGGTTTGGTTTTATTGTGGTAAAATATGCATAACACACACCAACAACAGGTGTTGGCGAGGATGCGGGGAAAAAGGAACCCTCTTACACTGTTGGTGGGAATGTAGACTAGTACAACCACACTGGAAAAAAATTTGGAGGCTACTTAAAAAGCTGGACATCGATCTACCATTTGATCCAGCAATACCACTCTTGGGGATATACCCAAAAGACTGTTACTCCAGAGGCACCTGCACATCCATGTTTATTGCGGCACTATTCACAATAGCCAAGTTATGGAAACAGCCAAGATGCCCCAGCACTGACGAATGGATTAAGAAAATGTGGTATCTATACACAATGGAATTTTATGCAGCCATGAAGAAGAACGAAATGTTATCATTCGCTGGTAAATGGATGGAATTGGAGAACATCATTCTGAGTGAGGTTAGCCTGGCTCAAAAGACCAAAAATCGTATGTTCTCCCTCATATGTGGACATTAGATCAAGGGCAAACACAACAAGGGGATTGGACTATGAGCACATGATAAAAGCGAGAGCACACAAGGGAGGGGTGAGGATAGGTAAGACACCTAAAAAACTAGCTAGCATTTGTTGCCCTTAATGCAGAGAAACTAAAGCAGATACCTGAAAGCAACTGAGGCCAATAGGAAAAGGGGACCAGGAACTAGAGAAAAGGTTAGATCAAAAAGAATTAACCTAGAAGGTAACACCCACGCACAGGAAATCAATGTGAGTCAATGCCCTGTATAGCTATCCTTATCTCAACCAGCAAAACCCCTTGTTCCTTCCTATTATTGCTTATACTCTCTCTACAACAAAATTAGAGATAAGGACAAAATAGTTTCTGCTGGGTATTGAGGGGGGGAGCGGGAGGGGGTGGAGTGGGTGGTAAGGGAGGGGGTGGGGACAGGGGGGAGAAATGAACCAAGCCTTGTATGCACATATGAATAATAAAAGAAAAATGAAAAAAAAAATGCATAACACAATTTTTTAAAAGAAAATAAGTGAAAATTAAGAAAAAAATATTCACGACAGAAAATTTAACAATTTTAAGCATTTTAGGTGTATGATTCAGTGGCAATAAATATATGCACAACATTGTACAAGCCTCACCACAACCACTTTTGAACTTTTTCATCATTCCAAACAGATCACTAATATTTTATATATCTAGCGATAATAAAGTTGTTTTGTTCTAGCTTATTTTAGGTACAAAATAAAAGACAAAACTCCTTCCTACTGACTTTACATATAAATAAAAATGCACTCAAGATTTGCATCCTACCATCTTGGTTGTGAATACAGATGTTTTGCAATATATGCAGAGGCACAGAAGACAAAAAAGCGATGCAGCCCACCCAGCCATTTACTCTAACTGTAACAGACTGTGATGACATTTATTTATTTTTATCTAGGGAAGTCAGCAGTTACTCACTGTTTCTGAGTTGGGGCCAAAGCAGGGAGAAGAAACATTAATTATGTGCTTCCAGGACTGTTACAAACAATACCAATCTAACGATGAAAAGATTCTGCTGGTGCTTACCACCAATGGCATCAACTTCTCACACCTGGGGCCACTGGACTCCCACCTGACAAGTGCAACCCAGTCTAGAAATCTGGACTCAATTCTGTTATAAGGATTCCAGGGAGCCCAATGTCAAGTCAGTGTGGCTCAGAGTCCTCAGACCCTGATTCTGGCAAATGCACTGCTGTCCCTTCCTAGGACTGTGTCTCCATGGCAGTTCTGGCAATGGGGCCCCTATCTCCATAAGCTGCCCAGGACCTCAAAACTTACAGCCTGCTTTGCTCTCATCAGTTTTCTCAGGTACTCTTATGTTTAGAGAACCACTAACTCCAAACACCAGCCCCTAAGTCTACTTACTTGTCTACATCACTGGTTCTCAAACATTGTAGGCATTTGAATCATCTAGAGACCTGGCTAAAACTCAGATAGCTGGCCTTTATCTCAATGTCTGATTCAGATGGCCTAGGGCAGGGCCTGAGAATTTGTATATCTATCTAATCCCAGCATGGTGGCTGTATGACTGCAATCCCAGCTACTGGGAGGCATAGGTGATTGTAAATTCAAAGCCAGTTTGGGCAAAATTAGGGAGACCCTATCTCCAAAAAAGGGCTGGGTGTGTGGTTTAAGTGGTAAGTGCTTGCCTAGCATGGGCGAGGACCCTACAAGGCCTTGGGTTCAATTCCTAGTACCAAAAAAAAAAAAAAAAAAAAAAAAAAAACAATTTGCATCTCTAAAAAGTTCCCAGGGAATGCTGCTACTGGTCTGGTCGGAGAACTGTGCTTGGAGAGCTGGTCTGGCTTTAGTCACTGTGATCTACCTACTTGCCATGACACCAGCAAGCTGAGGTGGCAGCAGTACCAGGGAGAAGGCAGGGAGACCAGAACAAAGTTTGTGCCTATAATGCCAGTGAGGGCAGGCAGGTGTTATAATTATCATCTTTGGAATTTGAGTCCTTAGACTTCTATGTAAGCATGCAAAAATGATGTCTTAAATTTTGTTGGATTAATATTCAAATTAGCATGCATTTTCTGAGCATTGGCATTATTGAAAGGAGGGCCAGTAGTAAGGTACACAGCGGGGAAAAACATTTAAATTTGCTGTAGTCCATCTGTTTGTGCAAACAAATCTTAGTCTGGTGTTGAAACACTGCAAGTGAAAATAAAATTAAGCAGCAAACTCGTAAGTCACACATATGCAAGAATGAAGAACTTCCTATCTTACTACACCTAACTCACCTGGGCAAACGCAATGGCTTGTTGTGGGTAATAGATAGAGGCAGCTAATCCCATGAAACCAGGTGGATAAACCAGCTTCTTTAGTTTTGAACCTAATAAATAAAAGGCAGCACACACCATCAGATGATTTATTATCCTTACCATCACAATTTACCTTATACAACTAATACTGCAAAAGACTTCTTTGGCCCTAAATTGAGGGAATGTACTTAATAATAATATGAATACCAAAAAGGAACACCACTTTTCCACAGCTTTATTGAGATCTCATTCACACAAGTCATCCATTTAAAAGTACAAAATTCAGTAACTTTTAGTATATTCATGGAGTTGTGCAACCATCATCAAAATCAATTTTATCATCCTGAAAAGAAACCCCCACCTTTGAATTAGGGGTGTAGCTCAATAGTAGAGCACATGCTTAGTATTCATGAGACCCCAGGTTCAATCCCCAGCACCAAAGAAAGAAACCCACACTCATTGGCAGTCACTCACCAATTCCCTCCCCTAAACCTATGCCAACAGCAATCTCTCTCTCTCTATGGATTTGCCAACTCTGGACATTTCATACAAATGGAATTATATAACACATGGTCCCTTGTGACTGGCTTCTTTCACTCAGCAAATGTTTTCAAGAGAGCCACCATTTCTTTTTGTTTGCTTGTTTGAGTAGGGACTCACTATGTACTCCAGGCTGGCCTGGAACTCACTATATAGCCCAGGCAGCCCTCAAACTCATGATCTTCCCTCCTCAGCCTCCTGAGTACTAGGATTATATAGGCATGCACCACCACACCCAGCTTGAGAACCATTATTCCTTTTTCTTTTTTTTTTTGGTGGTACTGGGGTTAAAAAAAAAGATTATTTTGAAAAACAAACCAACCCATATTTTGGTTTCTAGAGTTTATGTTTTTTTTAAACCAAACTTACTGCCTTCCTATTTAAATACTAAATACAATTGTTTCTTTCCTCTCCTTCCTGAGATTTCATTAAAATATTTATTATTAATAAATAACAAAAAAAAGAACAAAACACAAGTTAATAAACCTACAATGAAAATGTGTAAACGGGCCATTGGCAGATAAGAAGTATCAACCAGGGCTGGGGGTGTAGCTCTGTTACAGCACTAGCCTAGCATGAGCAAAGCCCTGGGTTCAAACACCAGCCCCACAAAAAAATGTCAACCAATTTTCCCAAAACGGAGCCTGAGTGAAAACAAGAGACCAATCAGCGCTGAAGTCTTGAAGAAGGACTGGAGCCAAGGAGGGAGCAGATATGTTCCAGGCAGAGCTGGCAGGTGCTTTGGGGAATGAGGATGGTAACCACGGATCAAGACAGGAGGACAGCTGCATAAAGTAACAGAGAGAGAGAGAGACTTCTTTCTAATAAAGAAAGGAAAAAAAAAAGACAGGACAAGTGCAAGTCCTGTATGTGGACCACGTGGTTCCTTCCTTCCCCCATGCCATCCCAGTGCAAAACTGTCCATGACTAGGAAATCATGCCAGGCCAAATTTTAATAACCAGGTAGGATATCACTAAAGAAATTCCATGGATTTTTCTTCTTAGAGCCAAGAGAGAGGTGTTTGTGTGTGCGTGCTCGTGTGTTAGTGCCTGAGAGCACAGGCATCCCCATATAAGGTCGACTCCCGTCCAGCTCACTCTGAAGTAGAACCTGCCTGCCAGCAAGCCCCATCTATGCACAAACAGTTCTTACTAGTGTTTCAATTGCCTCATTCTGAAACATGACCGGACAACCAAGGATCACCAGACATTGGAGGAAAGCCTGAAACATAAAAGAGAAAGATCGAGACAAGCAAGAAGAAAAAATGACCCTACGGGAAACAACTTCAAAACAAAACTAAACCTGTCATTAAGTATCATCAAATAAGTTCAAGAAGCTACTTCATTAAAAGAAAAAATAATTCTATGAAAAAAAAAGAACATTCAGAGAACAAGAAAAAGCTCATGGAAATGAACAAAGTAAAAAATTCAAAAGGAATGAAATAATCAAGAAAATATGAAACATTCAGGGTAATTTTAAAATAACCCAATTGCTAACTAATAAGAGTTCAGAAAGGAAAAAAGAGAATAAATCTTCAAAGAAATACCAGATAGTGTCCTTCAGCTGAAGGCTGCAAGCCACTAAAATGTCTAACCAAGGAATGAAAACATCTACATCAAGTCACAGCACCATGGAAATTCAGAACATGAAATAATAAAATAAGATCCTAAAAGCTTCCAGGAAAAAAAAGAGTCACTTCAGAAGCAACAAGGCATCCAGACTGGTTATCCATCTACAATGCCAGTGCTAGAAGGCATGGCTTTCAGAGTTTTGATGGAAAACAAATTCTATTACTATCCAAACTACCACTTGGTCTGAGGGCAGATAGTCAAAGTCTTGAAAAATTTCTCTCCAACACACACATTTTTTAAAATGACTTAAGAATGTAGTTCAACAACATGGCTGAGTGAAACAAGGTGAAGATGACACAGAAGCCCAGAAAAGGGGTTTTAATTTTGAGAATCCAAAGAAAAGTCCCTTTACAACATCTACGTTGAAGTCTCAGACTGGGCTGCAGAAGACTATAGAACTGTGGGGGAAAGGGGAATGGACAAAATATACAAGATGCCAAGTTTGGAGAAACCTGAGAATAAGGTAAAAAAATTGATACAGGGTGAAATGGGAGACCACACATGGACTTACCTGACACTAAAAATAGTCTCTGCTGAGAGTCATAGGTTTTTTTTTTTTTTTGACATGGGACCCCTACAGATGCTAGAGTAATGTATGTTAAAGCTACTTACACACAATTCTAATAATGTAAGTGTTATTTATTGGTTTTAAAATTTACTTTTATTTTTTGCAGTGCTGGGGATCGAACCCAGGGCCTCAAGTATGCAAGGCAAGCAGTCTACCACCGAGATACACCCCTAGCCACTGTACCAAAAAGCAATAGGGATTTAAGAAAGTAAATGTGCTTACTAAGGATAACTAATTTCTTTGTTTTACCAAGAGTATACAATTATATGCTTAAAGTCAAATACAATGGAGTAAACAAGCATATTAGATATTAAGAAGGCCATATTCAGGAACCAAGTCATTATCCTAAAAACTATAAAAGTAAAAATAAAAAAAAAACAAAAAACCAACCATACAGCCTCTCTCCCATATGAACTAACCATTTAAAATACAAATCCCACAAAATTGCACCTACCTCTAGTAAAAAGAAGTCCAACAAGGCCAGCAAAACCAATAACACCAAGTCTCGGAAAAAACCCAGGAGGTGCATTTTGGAGAAAGTCATAGCTGTCTACAATAGAACCAGATCAGGAAACAACTCCATAAATCATTTATCAAAAACAGAACAAAAGTCTTACATATAGCTAGGATATATAGTATTAAATGTGTTTCAAGCCATACATTGTTTTTTAAATCACCATATTTATTACATTTTATGATGTACTTCAATGTTTTTTATTGTTTCTAGGAAGGTACTTAAAAATTCAAAGGAAATGCATGATATAATCCTAGAACAAATTTTATTATTTTAAAAAAATCACATGCCAAAAAAAAAATCACCCAACTGTTTGCATTTTGAGTTTTAAACATCACCGATTCTTTTTCTTAAATCATTGACTGACAGCAGTTGTGGGAAAAGTGCCCTGGTTCTCTCACACCTAGGACAAGATGACTATGTTCCACTCTGTTTGCCAGAGATCTCCAACAGGACTGAGTCCCAGTTGCCTGCAGCCATAATCAGCTCCACAATGCATCCTTCCTTGGCTTCCTTTCCTTCCAGCCTGACTTCTCCACCCCCTTACAAATGTTTTCTTAGGGTTACTAACCAAGTTAACTACTAGTACTAAAGCATTTTACTCAGGGTCTCCTTCTTGGGAAATATAACCTAAGACAGTATGGCAGGAAGCATTTTAATAACATTTAAAATTTTTAAATGTTTTAGAAATGAGAGAAATTTATAGTTTAAAATTTAGAATTTTCGATTTATTCACAAAGATCAGTGTTTTCACTTTTAGAGATTTACTAAAACAGATTTGCTCAGTTATTGGTACTCAAACATTTGTCCTTTTTCAAAAAAGTATAGGTATCTAGTTCCTATTTAGAAGCCAGAGGTAAAATGAGTCAAGATAAGTGCTAGCATCTGTTTTATACTGCAAAAAGAATCAGGAATGGTTAAAGTTCAAAGTGCAACCCGCTAAAGCCATGCATTCTTTGCTTTCTGCTAATACATTCTTTCTCTTTAGTTTTTTTTTTTTTTAAGTTTTTTGAGACAGGGTCTTCCTATGTAGCCTAATGTGGCTTTGAACTCATGGTCCTCCTGCCTCTACGTTCTGAGTGCTGGGATTATAAGTATGCACCACTATGCTTGGCTCTGCTAATACACTTCTTTTAAACATTATTTCAGGAACCAAATGCATTAAACTCAGCACTCACTATTTGCTAACAGTCCCTCCTCTAAGCCCCGATCATACTGTGCCTGCTGTGTGGACTGCTGCCCAGCCTCACCCCCACATTCTCTTGTGGCAGACACTGCTCTTTGAAGATTCATCTCAGAAATCCTTTCCTAACTGTTCTTGTCTCCCCAATCTCTATTCAACTAGTCTCCTTCCTCTGTACCTTGTGACAGCCTCTGTATTTGCACTGGTATTAAATAATTTATTACATGTATCTCAGAGGTTATGACCACTGTCCCCCCCTTTTTTCCCTTTTTGAGGCCAGATCTTGCTATATAGTTCAGGCTGGCATTTAACTCGCAATCCTCTTGCCTCCACCTCCTGACTGATGGGAATATAGGCATGTGTCATGGTATCTGGCTTTGATTGCTATCTTAACTTTGATCTTCAATGACTAGCCTGATGGTGACTTAACAAATGTATGCTGAACTGAACTAATAAACTAGAATACTCAGTAACTCTCTCCCCCAGGTAATACCAGATACATGATGATTTTCCTTTTCCTGGGTTCTTTGGGAAATATGACAGTCATTTAAAACACTACTATAGGGCTTATGTTATATTTGCATTAATTACTTATTTTGCCTTTAACCTAGTTTTTTCTTTCCATTCTCCAGTCTGGGTCATTTTAGGCAAATTCCTACTTCCTTTTATTTTTGCCTACCAATACAGTGTTGCTCAAGTCTAGACATGCACCAGTTGACAGGAGGACAGCCAGATGGCTTTGGTGAGCTGAGCCCAAGTGGGCAAATCACAAAGAATGGGAAAAAAGACTTTTGGGTGTGTGTGGTACTGGGTCTTGAACTCAGGGCCTTCACCTTGAGCCACTCCACCTGCCCTATTTTTTGTGAAGGGTTTTTTGATACAGGGTCTCAAGAACTACTTGCCTGGGCTGGCTTTGAACCGAGATCCTCCTGAACTTTGCCTCCTAAGTAGCTAGGATTACAGGCGTGAGTCACTGGTACCTGGCAAGAAGATATGTTTTAAGACTGTACTTGAAGCCAAAACCCAGCCTCTGGTAACATGCCTTAGATGTGACTGCTGGAAAACGGACTGACAGTGTTGGTAGACAGTAACGCAACCCCTCATGGAATGTTCCTAAGTACTTAAGAGTCTTTGTGGTAATTATGAGTCCAGGAGAAGGAAAAAAAAGACAAATACTGCAGATTATCTACCACTATGAATTAATGGGAAATGATAAGTGACAAGGAGGAGACATCTTCAGTCACACATGTTTATTATGTTCCATCAAGAAAACAAACCCTTGTAAAAACAAGATTTTGACTGCTGAGATGCCCACTAAGGGGAATGAAATATATTCACTATCTCCATTAATTTACTAATTCCTGAATGAAATTAATCAGAACATAGATGGCAAACTCAGTTTATGAGTGCATGTGGTAAGTGGTTGAAATGTGAGAAACAATTAAGGACAAAAAAAGCCAAATGAGGCTGGGTGCAGTAGCTCATGCCTGTAATGCTAGCTGCCCAGAAGTCGAAGATGATGCACAGTTGGAGGCCAGACTAGGAAAGAGATTCTAAAGACCCTGTCTCAGTCAATAAAAGCTGTATATGGTGGCATGTGCCTGCCATCCCAACTAAGCAGGAAGCATAAATAGGAAGATCGCAGTCCAAGCTGGCCTGGGTATAAAGTGATAATCAATCTCAAAAATAACCAAAGCAAAAAGAGATGATGATGTGGTTCAACTGGTAAAGTGCCTGCCTAGCTCCTGAGTTCAAACCCCAACACTGCCAAAAAAAAAAAAAGAAAGAATAATACTAATTATGCAATAAGACCTTTCCCAGGCATATCAGCTCCAAACTTCTCCTGCTTCTAAACTTCAATAGCCAGTGTAAAATGAGCTATTTTGATTCTGAAAATCTATCGATGAGTTAGAGCACTACATTGCACCTGCAAATTGACTTTTTATGTGCAGTGCTAGGGATTGAACCCAGGGCCTCACATATGCTAGGCAAGTGTTCTACCACCAAGCTACAACCCCAGCTCTTGGACTGGCGGAGTGGCTCAAATGGTGGAGTACCTGCCTAGAAAGCATGAAGTCCTGAGTTCAAACCCCAGTACCACCAAAAAATAATTCATCTACATTCCCAACCCTCAGGGGGTTTGTTTTGGCAGTACTGGTGTTTGAACTCAGGGCTTCACTTGAGCCATACCTCCAAGCTCTCTTTGCTTTAGGTTATTTCTCAGATAGGGTCCCATGCTTTTTGCCCAGGCCAGCAGTAGATGGTAATCCTTCTACCTATGCCTCCTGTGTAGCTCAGATTACAGGTATGTATCACCATACCTGTTTCTTGAAATGGGGTCTTACTTTTTGCCCAGGCTGGCCTCAAACCTCGATCCTCCTGATCTCCACTTTCCGAGTACCTAGGTTTATAGGCATGAGCCACCACACCTGGCCTAATTTTTTTTAATCCAGTGCATCAGTACTTGCTAGCCTAATAATCATAGTACTGTTGAAGAGATTTAGTTGATAGTAGTCTTCTGAAATATTTGATAAAAACAACTGGTCTTCTTTCCAAATAAATCCATATAACTCTAAAATTCTGCATACAATTTAAAGGAATCCAGAGATCTCCACAGACAGTTCATAGAACCCCAGTTAAATAGGTCAATGCTAATGAAGTAACTGATTATGCCTAATTAAAAATCAACTTACCTAACCCCCACTGAAAGAAACGCTGCATCTTGGGCTTAGTTTGGGAATATGTTTCCTAAGAAAAAAAGAAGAAATGGAATAAGTAGGATTTGCTGGCTAGAAAGAAACAAAATAAATATACTTGTTTTTACTGAATAAATTATCAAGGTATTAGCATTTTTTGGTGCTGGGGAGAATGCCATCAGGCTAAGCACACACTCTACCACTGAGCTACACCCTCAGCTATTAACAGCTTTTGAATAAAGGGATATACTTTCTGGTTTTTTGGTTTTTTTTTTTTCTTTTTGTCATTTCTCTTTCACTGCATTCAGAAGAACAGCTTACTACTACTGCAGGAAGCAAAGATTCCAAGTACAGTGGCTTTGACAACCCAGTCTTCTCTTAAATGAAAGAAACAGACTAAAAATGAATACTCTTGAGAAGTACAGAAGCAATCCTTTTTCCTGAGAAGATTAAATCTGTCTTTCATATTATGCCTATTTCCTGATCTGCCATTATTTTAGCACTTACATCTGGAAAATGCTCATTTGACGCAGGAGTGGCCAACTATAATAGGACAGGGGAACAGATAACTCTGTTTGGGGGACACCCCAATCTTAAAGCAAATGAAATATCAGCATTTTCCTAACAACAGTAAAATGGCTTTGTACATGAATGTTAGATGATCCTAAAGGAAATGAGGAACTAGCCTGATTGAGGCCCACTTTTGAGAACTCTGTAGTGAAGATGGACAGAGATACAGGGCTATCAGAATACATCAGAACTAGCTGCCACTTGAAAAGGATTTGTTTTATGTAATTTGGTTCAGGTGAGAACAAGTTATTCTCATTTTTTTAATGGCCTTAAATAATAAATGCTGAATTTGGGAGAGGACATAAGGAATTGAATATCACTTCATCAAAATCCATTATTGGGCTGGTGGAGTGGCTCAAGTGGTAGAGTGCCTGCCCTAGCAAACATGAAGGCCTGAGTTCAAACCACAGTACCACCAAAAAAACCCAAAAAAACAAAAAAACCCATGGGTCTTTTCTTTTCCATCCATAAAAGAAAGAAAACCCACAGGTTGATGTCTAGATTGAGAGCCTACTTTTTTGCTAATTTAATCTTTTTACTATTAAAAAACTAATCAAGGGCTAGTAGAGTGGCTCAAGTGGTAGTGTCTGCCTAACAAGCATGAGGCCCCGAGTTCAAACTCCAGTACTGTCAAAAAAAAAATTAATCAAGACAGGACTAGAAATTGTTGATCTGGAAAAGAAGTCAGAAATGAGAAATGTTTCTATTCATGGAGGTTTCATTCTACCCAGAAAAATAAAACCATTGTACATATAAGAAAGCTTTTTTATTTAGAAGTAGTACAAATAAACATGTTGATAACTGCTTTATCATCTATAGAGGTTTATTATTAACTATCATACATAGAAGGACAAGGCAAAAACAAAAGCAACCTTAGGTTGAAAGGTAAAGAGACAAAATATTTTCTTTTTGAGACAGTGTCTCATCTTATAGCCTAAGCTGGTCTCAAACTTGTGGTCCTCCCGCCTTAGCCTCCCAAGTGCTGGAGTTACAAGGGTTTGCCACGACACCTGGCTAACAAAGTATCATTACAGAAAAATTGCACTGGGGGTGTAGCTCGGTGGTACAGTGTGTGCTTAGGGTGCTTATATTGATAGAGCTCAAGCATATTTTTATTTCTTAATTGGTGACCAAAAATTCAGGAGTGGAAATTTAAAAATTTAAAAGAAATTTTAGATGAAAATTGAATTTGCAAATCTCAAGCAAAGTAAACCTGGACCATTTCACATACATCCACGTATTGGTTTTTACTCATTTGTCCTCAATTTTTGAAATCAAGATCAGTTATGGCAAACATGTATCAAAGCCAACAAAAGCATTCTGTAGATTTTAAATTCTGGTTTCAGATATTAAAAATGACAGAAATACTTTTACTCCCACCATGACAAGTGACTGACCTAAAACATGAGCCAGGACAGAAGCCAATCAGTTCTTTGGTCATTGGGGCAACAGTTCAGTGAGCAAATACATTAATTCTACCTCTTTTGGTGTCTACCTTCCTATTTTAGCACTCAACATGCACTATAACCATTCCTTTTTAAAGTGGTACAGGTTGGATATCCTTTATCTGAAGTGCTTAGGACCAGAGTGCTTTATATTTTAGAATTTGGGAAATTTTGGAATATTTGCATAGACTACTGGTTGAGCATCTCTTATCTGAAAATCCAAAATTACTCTGAATTAGGAATACTCAACCTGTACTAATTTGTAGAATCTCTAGGAGAGGAAAGCATCTCAGTTTTGATATGTACATTTACATTTTGTCCATTTCTTTTCATTAGAGTTCCATGTGTTCCCTGGTAGACACAATGTTTTTATAACTGCAACCAACAAGGTAGTTATTAGCCCTCTGCTCTCTAGTCAAGGTGCCACACCCTGCCTGCTAAGAGGGAAATTCTCTCTGAAGCTAGGGGCATCACCGCATCTGCTCTCCAAGTAGCACTGATGAACATCTGTAAATTGAGCACTCTTCACTTGGGGCCCTTTATTATGCCTTTTTCCAAAAACCTGCAGCCAATACAGACTTTTCCTTCTTTTTTCTTAGTACAGACTTTTCACTATTGACTCTAAACAGCTGTACCTGACACCAACTTGTATATGGATCACACTGATGTCGGAGCTGTGAGATACTTTCTTCAAGTTGGGTCCTTGGCTTCTCCACATACTTAGATTGACCTTCAGGAGTCGAGTAGAGTGAAAGCTGTACATATTAAAACAAAAATTAAAAAGTATAAACAGTAATGAAACCATGTAACAAATTATTAAATTTATAAGTATAATATTTCTAATAATTTGTAAATGACAGTGACTCTAAGAGTTACACACAACCTGTAACTTGACTTCAGATGATCTTTGCACCTTGCTTCCTTAATCAGCAAGGACAAGGCCAAGAGGGCAGAACTACAAGGTGTCCTCTCCCCTCCCTATCCATGATGGCAAACAAAGCAGCTCCCCTTTGTTGTTTACTTTTGGCAGTGCTGGGATTGAACCCAGACTTCAAGCAGCTACATCCCCAGTGCTCTTTATCTATTTTAAATACTTAGATCTGGTATTTCACCTCAGACTTACTTTGGAAAAAAGATTTTATTACACTGAAGGGGAGGGGTTTTTTAAAAGGCTTGAGAGTAATTGAAGAATAACTGGTGACATAGTTTAAATGATCAGTCTAGTGCTGATCAAAGCAAGAGAGCTGGTTTGTTTCCCATCCAGAGAACTAACTTCTTACAACCACTGCTGGCTGACTTCTTCCCTCTCAACAATGTCACTGTTGTAAAGCCTGAGAAGAGTAAAGAGCAAAAGATAAGCTAATTAGCTTTATGTAAACACTGTATAAGTAACTGTTCGGGGACTGAAGGTAGATCTATACAACAAGAGAAACTGAATATCCAAAAAGACAGTGGGAAGTACAGACAAAAATGTCAACAATGGAGGGATGTCTTGTTTTATTTATTTAGTGTGTACTAAGTAACTACTTATGAGTGTCTAATCCAGTCAAGAAGCAGAAAGAACCTAATTCTTTAATTTCTTTGAGAGAATCTACTGGGATATGGAAGGAGACCCACCAAAAACTCTACATAAAGTATACCTTACTTTCAGCCTTAGCTAAGTACCATTAAAGTTCATCTGCTGAAAAAGCTATAGTTTAGTAAATTTTTTTCTGTCATGTATGCTAGGCAAGTCCTCTGGGTTACATCACCAGCCCTTCTTACTTTATTTCGAGACAGGGTCTCACTAAGTTGTGAAGGCTGGCCTCAAACTTTTAATCCTCCTGCCTCAGCCTTTTGAGTAGCTGGAATTACATAAGTGCACTATCACAGCTGGTCACACCTTAGTAATTTCCACAAAGAAAACAAATTATAAGGAAATAATATTTTCTCCTTTTAAATATATTCTAACTGGGCTAGGGGTATAGCTCATTGGTAGAGCAAGGGTTTGATCCCAAGTACCTCAAAAAATTTTTTAAAAATCTTCCTGACATATAATTTGTAGAAACTCTCCTACAGTAACGAAATCAGACATTCGAAACGTATGACCACATGAACAACATGTTACCTCTTCGACCTTCATGGAATTTTTATGAGGCAAGTCCTTTTTCGGTGCAGCATAGACTCTGAAAGTAAGTAGGCTCAGGCTGGCTGGCCCCACAGACCTCTGAATTACCTGAAAAGCAGAAGCAATCTTAAGCCTTCTCTCATACTACAGAGTAGGTATAACCCACCTGAAAGGTTTATTGCACTTTATGAGAAGCAAATGTTCCTGAATTTCTGAGGAAGTCAGAACTTAAAATACAGGTCCTCACAAATTTCAGGTCACTTTTATCTTAATTTCCCAAAGATAATAGTGTCTAAGTTTTTCTAACTAGCCTTTCAAGAGGAAAAAAATTATATGCATACATGCAAATATATATTATGTTATATATAATATATACTATATACATATGTATGTATATATATGCACACACACATACATATATATGTACACACATACACAGAGACAGAGAAAGAAAAAGAGAAGATAAACAAATATCAATCTGTACATGATATCAATTTAATCTTTGGAGCATGTCCAAAACCAGCTTATTATCTTTCCCTCAAACCTGCCTGTCTTTCTCTACTTACTCTCTCAGGAACAGTGACAACCTCATCAGAAATTCCAAGGTCACCTAAAACCTATTCTCAGTGATTTTCAAGAATATAATATATAGTGATTAACTACAGTTGCTATATTGCACAATAGATCTCTCAACCTTGTGCCTCCTAACTGAAATTTTACATCTTTTTTTTTTTAGTGTTTTTTTTTTCATTTTTCTTTTATTATTCATATGTGCATACAAGGCTTGGTTTATTTCTCCCCCCTGCCCCCACCCCCTCCCTTACCACCCACTCCACCCCCTCCCGCTCCCCCCCTCAATACCCAGCAGAAACTATTTTGCCCTTATCTCTAATTTTGTTGTAGAGAGAGTATAAGCAATAATAGGAAGGAACAAGGGGTTTTGCTGGTTGAGATAAGGATAGCTATACAGGGCATTGACTCACATTGATTTCCTGTGCGTGGGTGTTACCTTCTAGGTTAATTCTTTTTAATCTAACCTTTTCTCTAGTTCCTGGTCCCCTTTTCCTATTGGCCTCAGTTGCTTTCAGGTATCTGCTTTAGTTTCTCTGCATTAAGGGCAACAAATGCTAGCTAGTTTTTTAGGTGTCTTACCTATCCTCACCCCTCCCTTGTGTGCTCTCGCTTTTATCATGTGCTCATAGTCCAATCCCCTTGTTGTGTTTGCCCTTGATCTAATGTCCACATATGAGGGAGAACATACGATTTTTGGTCTTTTGAGCCAGGCTAACCTCACTCAGAATGATGTTCTCCAATTCCATCCATTTACCAGCGAATGATAACATTTCGTTCTTCTTCATGGCTGCATAAAATTCCATTGTGTATAGATACCACATTTTCTTAATCCATTCGTCAGTGCTGGGGCATCTTGGCTGTTTCCATAACTTGGCTATTGTGAATAGTGCCGCAATAAACATGGATGTGCAGGTGCCTCTGGAGTAACAGTCTTTTGGGTATATCCCCAAGAGTGGTATTGCTGGATCAAATGGTAGATCGATGTCCAGCTTTTTAAGTAGCCTCCAAATTTTTTTCCAGAGTGGTTGTACTAGTCTACATTCCCACCAACAGTGTAAGAGGGTTCCTTTTTCCCCGCATCCTCGCCAACACCTGTTGTTGGTGGTGTTGCTGATGATGGCTATTCTAACAGGGGTGAGGTGGAATCTTAGTGTGGTTTTAATTTGCATTTCCTTTATTGCTAGAGATGGTGAGCATTTTTTCATGTGTTTTCTGGCCATTTGAATTTCTTCTTTTGAGAAAGTTCTGTTTAGTTCACATGCCCATTTCTTTATTGGTTCATTAGTTTTGGGAGAATTTAGTTTTTTAAGTTCCTTGTATATTCTGGTTATCAGTCCTTTGTCTGATGTATAATTGGCAAATATTTTCTCCCACTCTGTGGGTGTTCTCTTCAGTTTAGAGACCATTTCTTTTGATGAACAGAAGCTTTTTAGTTTTATGAGGTCCCATTTATCTATGCTATCTCTTAGTTGCTGTGCTGCTGGGGTTTCATTGAGAAAGTTCTTACCTATACCTGCTAACTCCAGAGTATTTCCTACGAAATTTTACATCTTTTGATCAACATCTCCTCAACCCACTCCCCCAGCACCCCACCCCTGGTAACCACCATTCTACTATCTACTTTCATGAGTTCAACAGTTTTAGATTCCACACAAGAAAATGGCTATAAGTGTATGAGGGAATGCACAAGTTAACTAGCTTGAGCCATTTCACAATGGACACATGTTTCAAAACATCACGTTTTATACACAATAAATATATCTGACTTTTATTTGCCCATTTAAAATTAATAAATTAATAATAAAGAAACTGAGGTCATCTTCACAGACTGTTCCATCCTATTGGTGTCACTAAGTCCTGCTAATTCTGCCTATTAAATGATCTCAATTCTACTTTCTCTTCTTTATATCTTCCTCTACAATGTTTCCTTAGGCCCTTCTCCCTTTCCTGAATTGCCTAGCAGCATCCGGTGTCCTGGCCCTCTAAGGATTCAAAACTTCTCACAAGAAAGAATGATCTTTCTAAACTACAACCTTGATTGTATTCTACCCTTACTTGAGATCTTTTTTTTTTGTACTTATTACCTAGGACTTTTAGATGAACCAAAGAAGGTCTGTTATCAGCCACAACCACCTTCTCCAATCTCATCTTTCTGTCACTCTACCCTTACCCACAGACCTTGAACTCCCTTTATTTTTTCATGTTTTCTGGCTTCCTGGGTTCACATATGCCAATTCCTCTAAAACATCTCATACTTGTTTTGTCTTTCTGTAGAACTGCCTAAGAGCAGGGAGAATTCAAGCTTTTAATTTGTTTATTTCCATCTATCAACTACTCCCTACCAGACTGGAATTCCTTTCAGGATAAAGTGTGTTTTACTCCCATTCCTATTGCTATGGCTATGTTTGGCACAGAGGAGATGCTCAAGAGCTGGTCCTTCCATTGCCTGCTCCAATGAGACACAGGAAATGGAAAGAAGAGGGGTGACCAATAAAGAGTGGTTGCTCTTGGTCTACCTAGTTAGGCATGATTTAGCATTATGAAAATCATATTACTGAGATTTGCAATGCCCGTAATGCAAAAGACTAAGGTACTCTGTAATACAACACATACAATGCTAAATAAAAAAAAATCTCTTGAAATGTATGCCTGAAGTCACATACAAAAAAGGAAATTCCCATATTTCAGAAGCAAAGAAAGCTGAAAGCCATCTTTAAAAAGGGGGTATTATCTTAACTGCTTTGAAAATAATTAACATACTCTGAAGTATTAAGTGTTGATGTTGAATGGTTTTAATTTCAAGGCAATACTGCTACAGATTTCTTTTGCTTTCAGGATAAAGGTTGGCCAGCTACTGCTGACATTGGTCACTGTGATTTGTGCCCATCACAATTATTCGGCAGGACCTTGATCCAGTGTAAACAGAGCAACACCCCTCCTAGAAAACTGCTCCGACCTTCAGAAGACTCTGGGCTTTTAAATTCAGTTTAGATTACTCAACCCATAACTCTTCCTCCACCACTCCAGCTCTTTTAAAGAAGCCAGGCTGTCTCAGGCTTGAGTCACTCAGAGTTCTATTAAGTTCCCATGAATAAAAGTCCCCTTCCCTGTGCCCCAGCAAGAGCACATGAGGCTGCTGGAATCTGGAGATGTGAACTCATTGCTTTCTGCCTTCTGTGACTGCGCTGCTAGAAATGGGAACTTTCCACTGAGCCAAGCTGACTCTATGCCAGGACCTTGTTTCTGATACCCCCTTATCTGCTCTAGCTGGTGCCCCCCTCCTTCCACTTGAACCTCCCATGTCTAAATGGCTTGGGTTCAGTGTCTCCTATCTTTATCCTTGTTTCACATATTGCTTCAGGTTGCCTTTTTTATTCTCAATTGCTGCTTTCAATCCTTAAATCTTACCTGCTTTACACAAATTTCATTTGTCTTTTCACAATCTACCTTTGTATTCATCTTTCCACTTTTACGGGGGTGGGGGGGGGAAATCTGTTTGTTTTTGCGGTGCTGGAGATTGAACCCAGGTCCCAGCCCATGCTAGGCAAGCGCCTTACCACTGAGCTATATCCCCAGCCCCAGCTCTCGCTTTTATGTTTAGAATGACTATTCTCACTCCCTTTCATCTTTGATTTTAAAGCGCCACTCACTTTCTTAACATTTATTAGGCTCTTAGTTATTAATTTCTACCTTTTTCCCTCTTATCTTCCTTACTTTTCTAGTTTTAATATCATTTAAACCTCGCCCCACCCCGTTTCTTGCCTAAGTTGTCTTCATCTTCCTCTTCTCCTATCAGTTTTCCTTCCCAAGTAGCCCCCCAACTCCCACCTCACAGCAAAAACAGTGGCCACAGAAAAAAGAAAGTCAGCTCCTGCAGTGGCCTAAAAGACAAACAAAACAAAGGAAAACCAAACCTCATCCCAGGAGACTTGGGAGACCCACAGATGAATTTCCCCAGGAAATTCCTGTGGTCAGGTGTGTGACTGGTTCTTTCCTAAGAATGACCCTTAGCCCAAAATTCCCACCTGTATCTTGGCATGAACTGGGTAAACCTCCCTGCAGAGAGCACATGATTTACTTCAGGTCTCTCAACCTCACCACTACTGACACTTGAGCTGGATCATTCTTTGTTGGGGGCTGTTCTGTACATTGTAGGAGGTTTGGCAACATCCCTGGCCTCTGCCCACTGGATGCCAGTAACAGACCCTCCCAGTCACAGCAGTCAAAAATGTCTTCAGACACTCCAAACGCCTCCTAGGGAGAATCCACCCCCACTGAGAACCACTGACTTACTTCAATAAATAATAATTTCTGACATTGCTCACCATCTAGATCTAAAGAAAATCTGCATGTTTTAAAATGCATACCCTTAAATCTAATACATGGTGACAGATACCTAAAAGGTGATAGATACCTGAAGGAAAAGTGGAAGAACAAGGGGGAGTGAACTTGCCCAAAAGGAGTACAAGGGAACTTTTGAGGTAAAAGGAATGATTTATATCTTGATTGAGGTACGATCACACAAGGTGTATACATTTGTAAAAACTCAAACTGTACATTAAAGATTGTACATTTAAGATTGTACAACTTAAAGATTTGTGCATGTAAATTTCACTTTAAAAATACATAGCCTCAGCCAGCCACTGGTGGCTCACACCTATAATTCTAGCTACTCAGGAGACGTAGAACAGGAGGCTTGTGGTTCAAGGCCAGCCTGGGCAAATAGCTCGCAAGACTGTATCTCAAAAATACCTAACACAAGAAAGGGCTGACAGAGAGGCACAAATGGTAGAGCGTCTGCCTAGCAAGCAGGAGGCCCTGAGTTCAAACCTCAGTACTGGGGAGGGCGGGAAACCTCCATCGCCTCCAGCACACCTAATGTTTACCCAGTTCATGCCAAGACATAGGTGGGAATTTTGGGCTAAGGGTCATTCTTAGGAAAGAACCAGTCACACACCTGACCACAGGAATGGAACTAGGTGGTACTGACCTGTGTGATGGATGGAAATCCACGGAAGGAGCCTCAGGGAAAGCTCCACAGCAGACAAGGCTGACAATGAAGCATCACACCTTGGAAAGTCTGCCTTCATTTTTGGCATCAAAGGGGGCTTCGTGCTCCCCATATTCCTGTATAATGGTAAAGAGGAAGCTGGCCAGACCAGCTGCTATCACAAATAGGGGTCTTGGATGCTGTGTGCCTGCAGCCAGGTGGCTATCATAATTTACTAGAGATCATGAGTATTTAGGCCAACCCATTCAATATCAGAATTTCAGAAGGGAGAGGTGGAGGGGGCACTGTTTTTCTCACTCCCTCATTAGAGCGAGCTTTTCTCTAGCTCCTGGTTATTACTGAACCTAACTGGGCTTAACTGGGGGCAACTGGAGATTCAGAAAAGACATAGGATAGACAGACAGGCAGAAAGTGGGGTCAGGTGTGTTGGGCACTCAGGTGGAGACACCCAACCCTAATTGCTTTTCTTTATTCTTTAAGGCCTTACTTCTTGCAGTTCTTTAAAACCTAGTTTAAAACCTCTTTCCTGAGACTCACACTGTCCCATGTTTTCTCTTAGCTTATCTTTAGCCTAATCACTTTTAAAGTCTTTTGCCCCCAGGCTTGCAGCTTTTCTTTAGCATTCTCTCTATAGCTTTCTTAAAGCCTTGGTGCTCAGACTTGCAAAGTCTGGGTCCTCTATCTTGCACTGTCCCATGTTCTCTTTGGCTTCTCTTTAGCTTCTAAAGCCTATGTTAAAATTCTTGGTGCAGACTTTCTATCAACCCTTCTTTAGCCATACTTTTTCCTTCAGCAATTTCCCTTTAGCAATTCTTTTCCCTTCCAAAAGCTTCCCACATCAAAAAGGCTCAAAGCAAAATAATCAAGCAAAAGGCAAAAAACCTCAAACCCTCCTTCAGGGGCCTTTTATAAACAGAGGCAAACAGGGTGGAGCAGAGGCTCTTGGGGAGGAGCGTGACATTGTAACAGGAGAAACCTGCGGTCCTACTTCTCTGAACACAAGCTTAGGAGATGCAGCTGTTCTGCTTTTTTCTGTTTCATGGCCGGGGCTGTGCCTATCTTGGCCTACAGATGAAAGCAATTAAGCTGCATCTCGCCTTGCTTAAGTCCAGTTCTCATAGGCTTTTCATAATCCGCTCTCCACAGAGAGGCTATTAAAATGGGTACAGATTACCCTAGGAAAGTGTGAGGGCACAACGAGGAGGCAAAGAAAAACCTTCTTCTTTTTTTTTTTTTTTGCAGTACTAGGGTTTGAACTCAGGGCCTACACCTTGAGCCACTCACCAGCTCTTTTTTTCAATGGGTTCTTTAGAGATAGGGTCTCACAGAACTATTTGCCCAGACTGGCTTTGAACATTGATCCTCCTGATCTCTGCCTCCTGAACAGCTAGGATTACAGATGTGAGCTACTGGCACCCAGTAAGAAGAACCGTCTTCAATCTTTTGTCTCCTCACAGGAGAAGACCACTAATCTGGAGTCTGGGGCCTTGAAGAAAGACTTAACCAGCTAGGCGTAGTGGTATATGCTTGTAATCCCAGCTACTCAGGAGATAGAGGCAGGAGGACTGCAGTTTAAGGCCAGCCTGAACAAAAATGAGACCCCCATGTCAGAAACAAAACACAAAGAGGTAGAGTGCTTGCCTAGCATGTGTGAGGCCCTGGAGAGAGGGAGAGGAAGGAAGGAAAGGAGAGAGAGAGAGAGGGAGGGAGGGAGGGAGGAAGGAAGGAAGACACTTCCCAGGTGTGGGTGATAATCACAAAAAAAGCTGTGGCTTTTATCTCCTTTTCTCTCGCCAGCACTCCTGTGGAGCTGCCTTGTGAGACATGAGACAAAGGTGCCTTGTCTCCATGAGGGATTCCAACCGATTATGGTACAAACAGACTGAATATGTGTTCTGAGAAGTGGGACCTCCCCTGAACCTTTGCAATGGGGACTGGAACCTCTAGACGGTATGTACCCATGGCCTGAGTGCTCCCCGTCCCACATGACAGTCCTTGAGAACCCTTATTTGCTGGGCTCACTCCTGTCTCAGGGCAGATACTTGGCATAGAAAATAAGTCCACGTGCACCTTCCAAGAACTGATTAGATATGCTCTACTTTGGATTAGGTGAGTCTAGCTTGCTAGATCAAAGTCTAACCTACTCTGTTAAGGGCTGCATCTTCAGAGAATGTGAAGTTACAGGCCAGATCCAATGGATCCAAAGGCTGTTTCTTCAGATCCAGGCCCTCTGAACTATATCCTTCAGTTACTAGATGCCTCTCCTAGAATTCAGCTGATTGGGGGATCTCAAAGTAAGAAACCCAGTGTGTTGCTTGTCTGAGGTTTTGAATATAGGTATAAGACCCACAGTCACGAGGAAAACCAAACTTTGGCTCAGACAAAGGTGAGTTGGCAACCCTCAGCTTTGCAAACCTCAGAAGTGTCGCTAAGTTTCCTGGCCCATGTGGCTCTTTCTTTCTGACGTGATTCAATTCCCCATCAAGATATCACCCTAGAAAAGTACATTCTCTACCCTGGAACTTCTCTTTCAACATGTGTTTTACACAGCCCAAATGGGGCTTGACAATGGAAACTAAGGAACGGGCAGGCATTGGTTAGATGGTGCCCCAAAAAGTGCTGTAAAGGGGTAGGCTGCCTCATCTCAAAGGCATTCATTTGCTTCTCTTTCTCTCTCCAGTAAAGCTTGCCAAGAACTAATGATTGCAAGACAGTCTGGTCAGGTAAGCAGGATTGCATATGAATAACAATTAAAAGATGTCAAGTAGACTTTCACATCAAAAACAAATATTTATTACACACTCTTACAGAGCTTCCAGAAAGCTTATGAGTTTACCCCAAAAAAAAATCTCACACAATTACTATTTTCATTTTGTTGGTACTGGAATTTGAACTCAGGGCTTCACATTTGCAAGGCAGGCGCTCCACTGCTTCAGCCATGCCTCCAGCCCAGACAATTACTATTTTAAAAAGACTCAAGCATAAGATTGAGTTTATCTGTCAGCACCAGCATCAAGGGCAGATTCCTGGAAAGTAAGCAAAGATATGAATCTGGTAAGGCTGCAAACGCTCACTTCTGGGTACCCGGAAGGCTAAATTGTTTTTGTTTTGCAGGTTAAAATGACACTGTCCAGAAATCTGCAGCCCAGGGACCACATTCTGATTATGCTCAGTAAAATTTTTTAAAGACAAACAAAAACCTCAAGCTAAACAAGATGCTCCCAGAATTACTCAGACACTCTCGTGTCATGAGTGACAGGGGTCAAATTCCTGACTACTTGCTTTCTTTTTCAACTCTACAGAGCATCCAGTGCATAGTGTCTCCCATTTTAAAGAAGGGCAACCCTCTATCCTCCCACAATTATAAACCCATTATCTTAGTAGACTTTTCATTTAAAGTATGTACCAGTTTCCTTTTCAATCACAGGCCTCTGTGGGCCTGTGTACACAAGAGGTTTCAGAATCACCTGGGGAATGTTTTAAAAGCACAGATTCCAGCACCTTCCCCCAGAGTGTCTGCCTTAATAAATCTAAGAGGAACCCAAGAATCTATTCCCACCATAAGCCAAGTCTAGAAAACCACCATTCCACAAGCAGATGCTTAGGAAACAGGTATTCAAGTTAAGTTGGTATAAATACTCAAACATACTTATTTTTAAGAACATTTTAAAGAACAAAATAAAAATCATCCAAAACATAAAAAGAAACAGAGTAACTGGCCACCCACTGGAGAAGTTATAGGATTTGTTTACATTCAAGAAAATCTCGCAGCTAGGTGTGGTGGCTCACACCTGCAATCCTAGCTACTTGAGGTTGAGATTGGGAGGATCACAGTTCCAGGCCAGCCTGGGCAAATTGTTCACAAGACCTCATCCCCAAAATAACCAGAGCAAAATGGACTGGAGGTGTGGCTCAAGTGATAGAGTGCCTGCATTGTAAATACAAAGCCCTGAGTTCAAACCCCAGTCCCACCAGAAAAAAAACCTCTCCAATCGTAAACCAAACACAATTAAAACATTCCACTCTTTATTCCCTCTCTAGTAACTACCTTAACCTCCTACCTCCCTCTGCATCTTAAAAAGACTTGATGGGCTAGAGATATATCTCAGCAGTAGAGTGCTTACCTGCCATGCACAAGGCTCTGAGTTCAATACCCAGAGCTGTAGGGATGGGGGTGGAGGAAAAATCAGAGGGTAAAATAGTGGAAGAGCTAGGTTATGGCTCAAGTGGTAGAGCTCCTGCCTAGCAAGTGCAAGGCCCTGAGTTCAAACTTCAGTACCTCCAAAAAAAAAAAGGCAAAATAGAGGATACCTTTAGCAAGCTGAGAAATATTAGCATGTTCAGTTTGTAAAAGTTCCCTTATGATCTGCACATTTTCCTGTATATCTCTATTTCAACACAAAGATAAACTAGTTTGTTTTCTTGACTTTATAGCCTCCTCCCTTCACTGCTCAAAAGCACTCAAAATTATTTCCCAACGCCACCAATGACCTCTCGGTTGCTAAGCCCCACTGGATAGCTGTCATTTTGGTTGTACCCTGAAACTGGTGGCCACCCTCCTCAAATTCCTTGGCTTCTAGAATTCTACTCTACCCCCGCCTCCATTCTGCAAGATTTCTTCTAGGGACTCTTTAACTCTCCTTTCAGGATTTCTCTTCCTCTGCTCAGCCTTTGAAGGCTAATAGAACACTTTCCTCTTGTCACTCCAGGTAGGTTCATTTCATTGAAATGTAGGTCATTATCTCCCACATGCATAACTGATTCTCAAATCAGAATCTCCAGCCCTGGCCTCTCTAAAGCCTCGGCTTGTATATCCAACTCCCTGATGGACACCTAAACTGGGCTTTTCAACTGCTACCTCAAACAGGACATATCCAACACTGACTGTTTTAAAGTGATTATATAATATAATATTAGATATGGTACCACTTTTGGAGCTTATTTGTCTAAAAAAAACCTATTTATCTCTGAGATTCTCTACCATGTTTAATGGTCCCACAAGCCACATGAAGGATACCATCAAAACAACTTTTTCATGAAACAATGAAAATAGATTTCAAAAACAGTAAGATGTGCTTCCTGCCTCCAACGTGCAATAAGGTGAATAAACAAATTATTATACTACTCATGATATGTATACTAACAGACAAGGGACAGGAGTGACATAAGGATGATTTTCAACACATTACAATCTTTTCAGCTACACCCATGAGTACTTATCTTGACATAGAACAATATGTGATTCCTTAATGGCTGCTCCTATAATATCAAATCATTTCTCAACCAAGAAGTTCATTTTTAGTAACAAGGTCAGATGGGTTTTTAATGATCATCTAGGAAAAAAATTGGTTTCAAAAAATTACATAAGCTGCCAGGTGCTAGTGGCTCACACCCGTAATCCTAGCTACTTAGGAGGCAGAGATCAGGAAGATTGCAGTTTAAAGCCAGCCCAGGCAAAGAGTTCTCAATATTCTATCTCAAAAAAAAAAAAGCATCACAAAAAAGGGCTGGTGGAGTGGCTCAAGGTGTAGGCCCTGAGTTTGAACCCCAGTACCATAAATAAAAACTGCATAAACAAATCTAATTCTTCATTTTATTTGTTTTTTAATTTTTGAGACAGGGTCTAACTATGTATCCCAGACTGGCTTTGAACTCAGATGCTCCTGCCTCTACCTCTTGAGTGCTGGGATTACAGGCATGTACCACCACACCCAGATCTCATGCTTTACTTATTGCATTGAAGCTATTATATAACTTAGCTGTCTGTCGTATAACCTGTACATTAAAATGCACAGCTCTTTCTAAAGCTGTTGCGTGAGATCATTTTTAAATCTCTGTGGAAAATAAATGTACTCAGGAACTTTCTAAAAATAAATTCCATGTAAAATTAGATATTCCTATATTTACAGGAAAGGTTTATAACCATACTTCTTTCTTTTCCAAATGCTACAATGCTTCTTTAATCTTCAACCTTTTCTGCAGTAATTTTTCCATTTTGAAAGCATTTTTCATTTGAAACAAAACATTTTTAGGGTTGGTACACTGCTTGCTCCATCCTCAGCACCACAAAAAAAACATTTTTTCCACTCTTCAGGTGGGAAAAATCTTCAGGAGGTAAAAATCTGAAATGGATTTTTTAAAAAGGTATCTGAAAACTGACAATACATGAGGTTAATACTGTTCTAAGCAACTAACATAAAACAAAAAATAAACTGAAAGAATTTAGGTTAAAACAAAATGATGGGGGGAGGGGCCCAAATAATGTATAAACATGTAAGTAAATGCAAAAATGCTAATAAATAAATAAAATCGAATTGAAAAAATAAAAATAAATGATGAAAATAATCAACAATTTTGTGCAAATTAGGCTACACTGGTGTCCCAAGGAATACCTTAATGTGTTGTAAATTGAATTTTAAAAATAAAAAACAGCTCCTGGCCAGTTAGCTCAGTTGGTTAGAGCATGGTACTAATAATAAAAATAAAAAACATTTCAAGTGAATCCAAAATTCTTGAAACACCAAAATAGATACTACCCTCCCCCATAATGAGTACTCAGTAGGTACTCATTTTTTTTTGTTGGGACTGGGGTTTGAACTCAGGGCTTCATGCTTGCAAAGCAGGCATTCTACCACTTGAGCCATGCCTCCAGTCCATTTTGCTCTGGCCATTTTAGAGATGAGGTCTTTATTTGCCCAGGCTGGCTCTAAACTATGATCCTCCTAATCTCAGTCTCCCAAGTAGCTATGATTACAGGTGTGAGCCACTGACACCCTGCAGGTACCCACATTTTATACAGCTTCCCTTCGACCTTCCTAGGGATGGAACCCAGTGCCTCATGCAAATATGTGCATGCAAATATGTGAGTACTCTACCACTGAGCTGTACCCCGTAAAAACAAAGCAGGCTTTTCTTTCTATGGAGAGCTACACATGCAACACAGCAGAGGCTTTCTCTGAGGAAGGGGTCACAAGAAGTAGACAATAGTAGTCTGTACTATTTTGACTTTTTACAAGGAAAAAGTATTACAGTGCTGCTTATAAATTTTTAAAAGTAGCCAGGCGCCAGTGGCTCACACCTATAATCCTAGCTACTCAGGAGGCAGAGATCAGGAGGATCGTGGTTCAAGACCAGCATGGACAAAAGAGTTTTTGAGACCCTCTTTCAAAAATACTCAACACCAAAAAAGGTGCTGGTGGAGTGGGTCAAGTGGTAGAGCACCTGCCTAGCAAGTATGAGGCCCTGAGTTCAAACTCCAGTATGACAAAAAAAGGTATTTTTCAGAGAAGTAACCTTGACAAATCATATATAGTCAGAATTTAGTACAATCACTTTTTTTGTCGTACTGAGGTTTGAACTCAGGACTTGGTGCTTACAAGACAGGTGCTCTACCACTTGAGCCACACCTCCAGCCTACTGTAACCATTTGTCTAGCAAATTAATAAGTGAAATTTACTTTCAATATGTAATCATGGCTTCCATTTCAAATACCTTCAGATCAAATTTTAAGCCTACAAGAAAACCAGTTTCAGTATATTTAAAATAAGAACAAAAAAGCATATTAGAAAATGATATTTATGTTTTTAAAAGGGGAAAAGGAGATTGATTCATGGTATGATTCCATTAAATTTTTTTAACCTACACACCAAGGATATATTTAAGTACACTCAGAAATCAGTCTGAAAAGATGTTACTAGTGGTTATCTATGATGGTGGTCTTAAAGGTGATTTTTTTGTTATTATATGTATTTCCTTAAGTTTTTATAATGAATATTGATTTGTTTTATAATATGCAAAGAACAAAAATAGCTGGCTTCTCAGGATATTCTAAAGAATGTGCCACAAAAGGCTGAGCATGGTGGCACAGTTCAGGAGGATCACAGAGGTCATCCCAGGCAAAAAATTAGCAAGACCCCATCTTGAGCAACAAATTGGGCATGGTATACATATCTGTAATACCAACTACGCAGGAAACATAAGTAGGAGGATCACAGTCCAAGGTCGGCCCAGGCAAAAAGAGTGAGACCCTATCTGAAAAATAATTATAGCAAAAAAGGGCTGGGGGGTGTGGCTCAAGTGGTAGAGCACCTGCCTAGCAAGCGAATGGCCCTCAGTTCAAACAAATCCCATTACCACAAAAAAAAAGAATATGCTACAAAGTATGAAGATAATTCCAAATAAAGAGGGGTAAAATGTTTTGATCGGTAATGATATTTTTGAATAAAAATATTGATCAGTGATAGGCTGTTTTGATAGGCACTCATTTAGATATATAAATTTTATCAACAATAATAGAAACCACAATCATTTCAATCTGATTCAGAGTAAAGAGGATTTTAAAGTCAATATATTTTTGAGACTGGCCTCAAACTTGCAATCCTTCTGTCTCCTGCCTGAAAGCCAGTATTTTAAGAGTTCATACTTTAAACAAGAAAATCTGTCTTCTGACTATGACAAACAGAACTATTTTATGAAACTCAATTCTGTAATTTTGTAATAGAATAATTGATATTCCCTAGTTCTTTCTCTTTCACTGTAAACAGACTATAACCCAAAAAGATAAGCAAAGAAAAAAATTGAACCTGTTTTCAAGATTAACATTATTTTTTTTCTCACAGAAAACCAAGTTCTATTTTATCCTTTAGAAGACAGAATTCACCAAAAAAATTAGGCCAACAGGCTGGTGGAGTGGCTCAAGTGGTACAGCACCTGCCTAGCAAGTATGAGGCCCTCAGTTCCAACCCCAGTGCCACCAAAAAAAAAAATTAGGCTAACAAAACAAAGAAAATATATCTTATCTGTTAACTGTTTCATTTTCTATTCTCTAAAAATAGCTATCAAATTTTGTAAAATTCACGTATAAAAAAAATAACAAACTTGTGTGATAAACAGGAAAGAAACCTCAGGGCCAAAGAGCGAGATAATTACTCATTTAGGCAGATTTTGAGTCATCCAGTTTAGCAGAACTGGTTTCACAGAGTTGGAACACAGATGATACATAATTTATCAGATACCAAACTTATTTTTAACTTCCTTATCCAGACAGAAATTGTTGCACAATGAAAACGTCAATGTATGTTTTTTTCCCTCTCCTGGAATGGCATCCTAAGATCCACTCAATCTTTTCTGAGCTAAAGAAATATAGGGAGGAAAAAATTGTAGGGGACACTTACTTACTTCAAGCCTTGCTTTTCAAACGAACCTCTGTTTTCAACAAACTAAAAAAATGAACATTATTTAACAGGAAGAGCTACTTTGTCAAGGTAAAATATATCTAGACCCAGCTTTCATTTTCTAATAGACCACCATCTGAACTCTGAAGAAAACTGACTTCAACCTCATCTTGGCTATTCATACGCCTTTTGTTCTTTAGGGAAAAGAAAACTGAAATTCCTGACAAAAAAAATCATATGCAAGACTCAATTCAGCTGATGACAATCTGAATCTGTAGTTGAAATCTCTGTAAAAAATAAGGAATGAAAACAAGAAAAACAAATATTTGGATTATACACAGCAACTTCCACAGAGCTCCCAAACAGTGTGGTTCTACAAACAGGATCAAAATTAGTATTTGTCAAGTGACGTAAGCTACCAACGGACAATCGGAGAGACCTGCCCGGCTTTTCACATTGCTTTGTGCCTACTTCCTCACCCATTTAACCTTTGTCACGTTACACACGTGAATCAGGCCCCCCCCACCAAGTGCGAAAGCAGACTCGTTTCAGCTAGCAGAGGTAAACAAGCTGCTATTTCACAAGGACTGACGTGTGTGGAACGAGGAAAAAGAAAAAAGGAACTTTTTCACTTTCGTATATCCTATTTTAAAAGACCGTTCAAAGGAATGAGTATACATATCTGAGAAAGAATCTACTGGGCATTCCTTCCAGCTAAAGCAACGAACATGCATTTGCAAACCTCCTACGAGCTTCAAGGGGGCTCCTCGTCCTCACAGAACCAAGCAAAGGAACCCATAAGTGGTAGCCAGTGTGGGCTTTAAGTAAAATATACCGCGCTGCTTCAAAGAGTCAGCAAGAAGTCTGAAGACTTAAAGAGCCTTTAAAACAAAATTAACTCAAAATACAATTATACTATCAATAAAGCTGTATCATAAAAACACAGCTTAATATTCAAAGTTATAGACCTCCAGCATATTGAAAGCTGTATGACCCTTGCTCTGAACTCTTGCTTCTCCAAGACACTGTACAACAAACACAAATTTTAAAAGCTACCACATCAAGAAATTGGCACTGGCTAGGCACTGGTGGCTCACACCTGTAATTCTAGCTATTCGGGAAGCAAAGATCAGGAGGAATGAAGTTCAAGGTCAGCCCAGGCCCCCTAGAAAAAAGAAAAAAAGAGAGACCCTATCTCAAAAATACCCAACACAAAAAGGGTTGGTGGAGTGGCTCAAGTATAAAGTACCTGCCTAGCAGGTGTGAGGCCCTGAGTTCAAACTCCAGTACCACCAGAAAAAGGGGAAAAACTCTTTGGCACTTTTTTGTCATATTATAGTCAACTTTAAACTTTTTGAAACAGATATGTATTTTGCTATAGAGATTTCTTATGTATTTAGTTACTTGCAGTACTTTTATTAGTATATATTAATTGCATAAAATAGGTTTCATTATGACACATTCATACATATGTATAACGCACTTTGATCATATTCATTCTCCATACCCTCTCTTGTCCCCTGTGCCCCCTTCCACTGGTCCCCTTTCTCTTCCCAAATAGCCCTCCTTCCACTTTCATGTCTTTTTTTTAAAATCTAGATTCACTTGATATGAAATCTAGAAAACACCTGATGTTTGTCTTTCTGAGTCTGGCTTATTTAGTTCAACATGATTATCTCCAGTTCCATCCATTTTCCTGCAAATTGCATTAATTTCATTTTTCTTTATGGTTGTGCATGTAGACATTTTCTTTAACCATTCATCAGCTGATGGATACCTAGGCTAATTCCATAACTTGGCTATTGTGAATAGTGTTGGAATTACTTGCAGTAATTGTAATTGTACTATACAAATATCATCAAAGTTCATTTCTTAGACTGTAAGAAGTTACATTCTGGTCTGGAAAGGATATGGGTGTGGAACACACATATAGATCATAAATTATGGTTTTATGTCATAATAGTCTACAAACATTAACAGGCCTCACAGCTAATTTCACTTATCAAAAAGTCTAGTAAATTATCTACTTTTCTCCTCCATTTTGTTTCTGATCTCCCCATTCTTTTTGCTTGCTTTTGTGGGAGCTTTTTTTTGTCTTTTGCTTTTCTTTTGTCTTTTCTTTTTAATAATTTGTTTGCTTTTTGATTTCCCCATTCTTTTAAAGCATCACTAAATGCATCTACTTCCTTCTCCTCTAGTGCTAGTTGCAACAGGGAGGCTTATTTGCATTTTAGAAGGTAGGCTGAAAAGTGCTATAGTGTCCCAAGCAGAATTCACTTCCCAATAAGATGTGAATTCATCCAAGTGTGATCCACTTTTTATAGTCCTAGGTCCAGGGTGCAACCATAAATCACTTTAAAGATGGATGTGATGCAGGAGAGATGGAAAACACCTCACATATAATGCTTCATCTTACATGTCACCTCATGTGAACCTCCCAACAACCCTGTGAGACATGGAGGGGGAAATGACTATCCTCATAGTACCGTCAAAAGCTGTGTGTGGTGGTACGCATCTGTAATCCCAGCTACTTGGGAGGCATCGGCAGGAGGATCAAGAGTTCAAGGCTAGCCTGGCAAACTTACTGAGCCCCTATCTCAAAAAATAAAAACAAAAACAAAAGAGCTGGGGCTGTAGCTCAAGTGGTAGAGAGCTTACTTAGGATACTCAGGGTGCTGGGAAAAAAAAATAAAAAGAAACCTAGTGAAGGTCACTCAGCCAGAAACCAGAAACAAAACACTTAGAATCTGAGCTTTCAGACTGCAGCCAAAGCTGCAGGGCAGCTTTGTGATCTATGTTTTTATGATCTATGTTTAAATTCTTTGAAGGGTATGAAAGGAAAAAAACAACTAATTCTACACATAAAAATGTGTTTATGAAAGTACAAATGTGCTCGCTATAATTCCTCAAGACTTCCCTCAAAGATGCTTAAATTGTAAGGGGAAAAAAGATCTCTGCTTTCAAAATACGTAGCATTTAAAATAATATCAAGTATAAAAGTCAGAGTGTTCTTCCAATTTAAGGAAGATTTTCCTTTCCCATTTGGCATTGTAATTTTCTCCTCAGTTTGTACTAGTAACATGGCAAGAAAATTAGTTTCAGAAAGAAAGACAAGCAATATAGGCATTAAACCAAGCTGCAAAGAATGTGAGGTAATAGTGACTTACAGCTGTTTACTGCAGCTCCTTTGGTGGTATGCTCTGAGCACAGGTCAAATCATTGCTCTTCAGGAAGGAAGTGACTCAGACCAGCTTTCACTAGGCCACCTTCTGGCTCCAGAGGCCTTGGTCAGCAGGAAACCAGCTCAGGATTTCCCAATCAGCAGCCCACGTGTTCCTCAGGAGAACTCCATACCCTTGGTGTCTTTGCCAAGGGATCACCACTTCTAGATGTCCACAGACACCATTTAAATAAGCCAAACCTGTTCAATAAAAACTATTACTTTCCCCAAGCTCAGCCTTCCCCCACTTCTTTATCTTAATGAATAGGTCTAAAGACAACTCAATTTTCTAAGCCAAAAACCTAGGTAGGATCCTTGAATCTCCTCTGCCACCTCTGATTAACTACTAAGTTTTGAAATAAAAAAATATTTTTGGGGACTGTGCATCATCATTAACACAACCTCGGCAGCGCCTACAAGATGCCATCTAAAACTAACTGATAGCTCACATGTCCTCAGCCCTTACTTTGTGCCAACCACAGTTCTAAACTTTGCATATGAGTAAATTTAACCTACACAATTTGAGGTTGGTGTGAGTTTTATCCTTGTTTTACAGACAAGACAACAGATAAAGAGAACTGTAGTACTTCTCTCCCAATAACATGGAGAAGTTCAAGCTTTTAACCTTGTGCTGAATTCTCTTACTTCTTTGTCCTTGCATGTTTTTTTTTTCCTCTGCTTAAAGGACCTTGTCTGCCTAGCTTCAAAGGTCAGCACAAGCATACTCTCTTCTATAAAGTCTACTGACGCCCCCTACTGGTGTTCTTCCTTCTAAGTTTAGTAGTTCTTAAGGTTAGAGGAATGGTCCAAAAACTTGACTATATTCCACCCTTAGAGAGTCTGATGTCATGGGTCTGGGATCCAGACTAGACATCCAGACTTTTAAAAGCTTCCCAGGTGACTCAAACAAGCAAGGTTGAGACCCACTGCACTGTAATGCACTTATATCTATATTGATAACATCTGGTTTTTTTTTTTTCAGCCTAGAGGTTCCTGAACCCCACCTAAAAAAGTAAATCAGAACTATGCTCAGGGCCCTGGAAGCTAATTATGTCCTTGAATAATTCTGATTCCTGCCCAGATTTTGGAACTCTCTTCTAGATAAGAACCAGTCATTTCACTTGTACTCATCAAGGTACCCAGTCCATAGTTGGCCAGTGGTAAAATCTGTGAAATGAATAAAATCTAGCCACATACATCTGGGGAAACTTGCAGCAGCACAAGGAAAAGCTGCTTCCTACAATGGACTGCAAATAACTGGTTAAGTTTTTCAAATGTGTTTTTTAATCCATGAATGCCCCCTACTGGTCTGAGAATGAATAACTAAATCAAAACAATTACAGTTAAAATATTTTAATTAAATATGCATATAACTAGTTACTCAACACCTATACTATCAACTCCTCTGTCCTCCAGCCCTAGTTGCCCCAAGCTGTTAACTCCCAAAGCCAGAGCAACCCTACCATTTGCTGTATCCCCACTGAGCAGAAACCTGTGGTAGTAATGTTCTCAAGCAGAGCTCTCTCAAAGCCTCTGGCTTGTTTTGTTCCTTGGTCAGTGCCTCTTTCAAATCCTACCATGCTCATAAAGTAATCTGTCTCAAAAATACAAGAAACATTCACTTCCAATCTGACTCAATTCTTAGGTAGTCAAAGTGTGATGGGGGACTGGAGGTGTGGATCAAGCAGTAGAGTGCCTTGCTTTGCGACCATGAAGCCCTGAGTTCAAACCCCAGTCCTACCAAAAAGAAAAAAAAAACAGTGTGATGGTTGAGCAACAGCACTGGAATCTGGATTTTTTTTTCATTGCTTCTGTGTGGCATGGTTGATCTTGAGCCTGCGGGGAGCAAGCTGGCCCCAGATTTCTCCAAATCCACATTTCTTTGCCTCCAATTCTTATGTATCCAAAGACAGCAAACCAAAGACAAGCCTTGGTAGGAGGGTGGAATCTAGATTTTTAACAAGAGTCACATGCATATTAAAGTTTGACAGCACTGGCTCTCAAATACTAGACCAAACAACACCATTTTATGACAAATACTTGGTACCATTTTTGCTATCCTATAGTAAAACTCATCATCCACTGATACACATTAGTCCAAAACACAGTATCAGCATGCTACTTGATAATAACATAAAGGTGACAAAAGGAGAGATTTACAAGAATTACAGTTCAGTATATACATGTTCAGCACAACTAAACTAAAGACATAAAGAACAACCCCCCCCCCAAATTTCCAAAACATAACCTAAGCGATGCTACCATTCAGCTGAGAGCCAGTGGTCTCCAATTAATCCCACCCTTCTTTTCCTTCCATCTCACAGAAAGAAGTCAGGTCACCCTCCCCACTCCCTGCTTTAGTAAAGCTAAGGAATTCTCTCTTGTGAAAGCTCTCTTCTTGGGCTGGAGGTGTGACTCAAAGTGGTAGAGCACCTGCCTAGCAAACACAAAGCCCTGAGTTCAAACCCCAGTACTGCACAAAAAAAGAAAGAAATGTACTTTTGCTGGGGATTTTGGCTCAAGTGGTAGAATGCCTGCCTAGAAAGCACAGGGCCCCAAGTTCAAACCCCAGTACCACCAAGAAAAAAAAAAACTCCCTTGACCCCAACACTGCCAAATCTCAAACAAGTCTAAAAAAATCTCCATCCAACATTTCCTTCTCATTACCATATTCTCTCCTCTTGACAGCAAACTTTGGATCCATTTACTTATCTCTGAGTCATCAACCTATGGTAAATAGGTAAATCTACATGTATCAGGATCATGAGTACTTTCCTAAGTGTCCAAATCAATGAACACTTGTTCAAACCCATCTAATTTTCTCACTGACATGGACACTGGTGGTTGCAGATCCAGTCTCCACTGGCCCATCTTCCTTCCTAAAACAACTCCACTGTGTTCAGGAATTCATTCCTCTTCCATGTGATTAAGGTAAAGTGATCCAGTTTGGCCTAAGCCAATCAGAGCATGGCATTTCCCTAGTAACTATTGGATCAGGGGTAGATAACTGACCCAAGTTGGTCCAATCAGACCTAAATGAAGAATATAATCAAAGCGTGGGAGTTTCATCCTCTCTCCTTCTTTTGCTCTAGTGAATGAGAAAGTGTGTTACTGGCAGGTATCCTTGTAACCATAGGGAAACCAACATTACCATAGAGAGCCAAAGGCCAGGTCCTTGATGGCACTGTTGATCCACTGAACCAATGAGCCCAGAGTCCATCCTTCCTCTGAACTTTGTGAGATAATTTTCATTACTATTTAAGAAAATGAGTTTTCCCTGTGAAAGCATCCTAATGTAGTCTGACCACCTTTTCCTCCCTTGGTTTTCTTTTTTTCCCCTTCTTTTTCTCCCCTATCCCATGATGCTGGGAATCAAACCCAGGGGCTCTTGCAAGTACTCTACCACTGACTTACATCCCCTGCCACTTATCCTTTGATTTGCTAAACCTCATTCTTTTCTACTTTTCAAAAGTTCTCCAGTCCTGGCCTCCCTTCTTCCTTCACCTACTCCTAACATTTTGGTGTCCTCCAAGGTTTGTTGTGATCCTTTTATATTCAAAGTACAAGTTCACCTGGAATGATTTCAGCTCAAGGTAGCTTTCCCTTAACACATCAAACTGAGTTACCAGCACTTCCTTTAATGGAGTACCACTGCTGATGTACCCCCAGGCTCATCCACCTGATGAATTCCTACTATATTTCAGAACTAAATTTAAATGTCCTCTCTGTGAAGCCTTCTCTGAAGTCCTTAGAGGTCTCCTGCCTCTTTTGTGACATAAACCTCTTTGGTGAGCCCTATGGATCCCTTCTCAAAATAATGCTTCTAATTGCATAAAATAACAATTATATTAAAATAATAAGTATATTTTTAAAACCCAAACTTCTGATGCAGTAATTTACACTTTTTTTTGGGGGGGGGGAGACTGGGATTTGAACTCAGGGCCTCATGCTGCCTAGGTAAGCTCTCTATGGCTTGAGTCACTTTGTCAGCCCTTATGCTTCTTTATTAGCCTATAAAATAAAAAGATCTAGCCAGGCGCTGATGGTTCATGCCTATAATCCTAGCTACTTGAGAGACTGAGATTGTGGGAGGAATCACGGTTTCAGGCCAGTCCGGACAAATAGTTTCCCAGACCTCATCTCCAAAATAAGCAGAGCAAACTAAACTGGAGGTGTGGCTCAAGTGGCAGAGCAACTGTTTTCAAACCCCAGTCCTACCAAAAAAATAAATTAAAATTAAATAAATAAAAAGATCTAGCAGTGGGCCTTATAACTTCCCTAATTTTGAAATAGTGGTGAGCATAAATGGTATTTTGAGATCTGTAACAACATGATATGAAAATGCCTATGACTTGCATTGGTACTGTCACTTCTATTGGTGACACGTATTGCTAATACTACTGTGATTTCTTGCTGTAGAAGCTTGTTAATGTCCCCCCAATTAACCACATCTCTTCATATCCATGACCCTTTATACTCAGTCCCCTACTATATCAACTATATAGATTTGGCTTGCCATCAGTAAATGTAACGCAGATAAGTGCATGTGCCCTGGTACCTGCCCTCCCGGAATCCAGTAACCACGTGAAGAAGCCCAAGCTAGGCGTATGGAGGGTGCAAAGCCCCCTACATGGGAATGAGGCCACCTTTCAGTCAAGACACCAGCTGAGTTCAGCCACTGAGGGACAACAACATAACTGCCCAACCAACTCACAGAGGGTGAGATAATATTACTGTTTTATGACAATGGTTTGCAATGATTCGTTACCCACATTCATAACTGAAGGAAATGTTTAATTTCAGTTGGAGATTGATGAAATATCAAGATTTTCCCCTAAAAGTTTAGGGATCCCCCTGAGCTCTATCTACAGACCCTTTAAAGGGCCCCGATGTTAAGGACCCCTGGTCAGAGTAAGTAGATTCAGCCATAGCCATACTACATAATTGGTACCCAAACAGGTAAACTGATCAGAGCACATCTTCATCCTGGTAACCCTAAAACACTGCTGCACTACTGGCACATAATAGGTGTTCAACACAAACTTGATCAAATGAATGCAAGCTGCAAACAACCTGTGTTTCTGACTGAACTGTGAGCTGCCTGAAAACAAATAAAAACAAATACTTACATGGTTCTTCTATATGCCAAAGCCTTTTCCAAGGATTTTACATATACCAACTTACTCCTTCTAACAACCCTTTAACATGGGAGTTATCGCCTAATTTCACCAATAGGAAAATAGGCAAAGAGAGGTTAAGTGACTTACCTAAGGTCACTAGAGCTAGAAAGTGGCAATACCAGGATTGGAAGGTCATGATCTGATTTTGTAGCCCTTACAATGTGCCCAATGAAACTCTTAAATAATAGTACAATTTTGAGATTCCATTAGCACTATTTTATGGATTTTTTGAAGACTCAATTTTGTAGATTTCTAGTAGTCTGAAATTTTCCTTTTTATGACTGAAAATAATTCCTTTTTTGAAAGTAAAATGATGGCTTTATGTTAAAATGCAGGTTTTTGAAACAGTCTTCACTGTAAAAGTCGATTTGTTTCGATGGACACGAGTTCAAAAACCGTAAGGTGGTCGACTGGCTCCAGCCACCCCAACTATGCAGCCATTCCCATGCCAGCCTCTCCTACACCCTTCTGCAGCTACTCGGAAGGTGACCCTCCCCCACCCACATTCCAGGTTCTGAAACCAGACCCTGCCAAGCAACCAAAGCCATGAACCCTCAATATCCTGAGCTGGCCTCACCCACGATCCCAAAAGGGCACCAGCCAGGGAGGTGGGTTCTTTGGAGGAAGGCACTTTAACTTTTCAAAGTGTTTTATTCACGAAACCACGACCCCAAGGACCGTCGGGGTGTCACGCCTCCGCCCGGCAACTCTCGCCCGAAGCAGACCGGTGAATGAACCGCGGGGCCGGGACGCAGCAGACCCGGAGGCGGGAACGGCCTTGGGGCGAGCCAGGCCTGGTCCCCGGAGAGGACCCACGA
The DNA here is from genome assembly GCF_047511655.1 of Castor canadensis. Lineage (NCBI taxonomy): Eukaryota > Metazoa > Chordata > Mammalia > Rodentia > Castoridae > Castor > Castor canadensis. The sequence continues at coordinate 121,781,533 of NC_133405.1, read as the reverse complement.
GAGTGTGGGGAGGGCTTCGGGTGGCCGGGAGGGGGCGATGACAGCTGTGACCCAGCTCCACGTTCTCACCTTGAACATGTCGCTGGCAGCGGCGGTTCCGGCAGGGTCACCCCGGCCTCGGCCCCGCCCACTGTAGAAAGGCGACTACGGAGGCCCGGTAGGGCCCTGATTCTCTCGACTGCTAGCTGGCTGCGGTGCGGATGACGGCGGTACAGCCGACTCAATGCAGCAAAGTCTTACTTCAGGCAACCTGGGCTGGAAGCAACATCATTGCTGAGCAGCAGCGTGTCACGCCCGGATGGCGGGCTAACGCAAGCCACGCCCACCTGGAGGCTCCGCCCCCGCGTCGGCTGTTGCTAGGTGGCAGAAAGTGCCGGTTCTGCATGGGCTGCACGCGAGGGTGAGAGGAGGGACTCGCCGGGCGCTCGGAGGCCCGGGAAGTTGGCCTTCGCCTTCGCCGCTGCTATTGGACGTCGGGTGGCGTGGGCCACGAGTTCTGCCCACAGAGGCGGCCGGGCGGGGGCGCTCGGGGGACCTAGAAAGGCTTGGAAAGCCTCGCAGCCAGAAGCTGCCTAACGGGTGTTTGGATTTACCTCACAAAAGGTTTTTAGATTTTGTATCTTGTTGGACGTTTCTCAATTTTAAATTTAAACTAATTTACCACATCGTTTAGTCACGAAAGGCTCTGTTGTTTTTTTCTCTTTAATATGCTTAAGAGTAAGTCCTTCACTGGGAATCAAATATTTGTCCCTTAATACTTTCAGAACTAAACAATAATGGCAGTAATTATCTATTAATATGAATAACAAGCACTAACAGAGGACTATGTGCACAGCTCTTCTCTAAGCTCATTATTATTCATCTAAACCACGTGGGTGGGCATGATTTTCATTCCCATCCTGTAGAGGAAGAAGCTGAGGCATAGAAAAATTTAAGTAATTTGTACAAAGCCACACAAAGACGGAAGCCAGGATTCAAACCCAGGTAGTCTGCCTTTGAAGTCTGTGCTCTAGCCTAAACAATTGTTAGCCTGTCTCAAAAAGCGTATTTCATGTTTTATTCTGTATTTCCATCCTAATCCCATAGAAAGTAGAAGTCCCATTCAGACAGGCATCCAGAAGATTTATGGGGCTGGTGACATGGCTCAAGTAGTAGAGTGCCTGCCTAGCAAGCGTGAGGCCTTGAGTTCAAACCCCAGTACTGCCAAAAGAGAAAAAAGAAAACAGAACATTTTGGGATTTGTGCAGTGGTGTATCACCGTCCTCTGGTCAAAGACTACTAGGAACACACCTGTCACTGAAGAAGTTGGGTTTCTTCTTGCTGCAAGAAAAACACACCTAGGGGAAACGGACATTTCAGTAAGAGACTGTTAGATTTTTTTTTTTACTAGGGTTTGAACTCTGGGCCTCAGGCTTGCTGGGTAAGCGCTCTACCACTTGAGCTACTCCACCAACCCTTAGAGTGTCAGATTTATCATAAGATTGGGCTTTGGTTGGGTGATTTGGGAACCAATTCAAGGAAGCAGGATTTTGCTTTGGACTGGTTGTTGTTAGGATGTGGTGATAACACCAAGGCCCAGCTTAGTGCCAGGCCAGCTCCCAGATATTAAGGGCTGCTTTCCTCCTCAGGAGAATCGTGTATTCCAGGCCATCCCCATCCCCAAGGAGAGATAGTTAATACCCTCTGAAGGCCTTCATCAGTAATGAAATGGCTTACATATATAAAACTAGGAAACAGTGATAAATTTGAGCCAGAGTTCTTAATTCAGAGGGTACATGAACCCACATGGGAGGAATATGACAACTTCATTTTCACTAACCTCTAACTGAACTTAGCACTTCTTTGAATTATAGTGTAGGCAACAAACCACAGTAGTATTAGCAGTATCTGTGACTTTATCATTAATAGAAAGTACAGATATTTTCATACCATATTACAGTCATGACAGATCACTCAAAATATCATTTATGTTCATTACTACTTCAAAAGTAAAGTAGTTACTAGATTTATTATTTTATTTCATGCATAAAGAAGACACATATTACTATAATTTTGTTTTTTTTAAGATTTTGATAATATGACTAAGAATTTGGGATCTGCATCCAATTTAGAGTAATGCTTCAAAGCATTATTAAAAAAATTAGAGGCTGAATCAGGTAACTTACTACATCCCCTCTCACTTTACCAAGGAGGGAACTAAACCATGCACAGGTTAAGTGATTTGCCCAAAGTTTCACAGCTATTTGATAAAACTGGGGTGAAAAGTTTTCAGACAAGTATGTAAAACCCACCACTCTGCTAAGGCATTGGAGATTCCATAGTTAGCAAGGTGTCTCCTGCCTTCAGTGAGTTTATCAGGGTAATAATAGGAGAGTAATAAGATTGAACTTTTTTTTCTGGTACTGGGGCTTGAACTCAGGGCCTACACCTTGAGCTACTCCACCAGCCCTTTTATTTGCGAAGGGTTTTTTCGAGATAGGTCTCGCAGAACTATTCGCCTGGGCTGGCTTTAAACCACAATCCTCATGAGTAGCTTGGATTACAGGCTTGAGCCACCGGTGCCCGGCAAGATTGAATTATTGTTCTAAAAAGTTAACCCCAGCTGTAGTGTGGAAGATGACTAGGAGGAGGAAAAATCGGAGACAGAGAGACAATTAGAAGGCTATGGGTAGATCCACTTGTCTTTCACACATACAACACAATTATTTTTGGTACACAAAGAATGTAAGCTTTAAGCAACATTAAGAGCTCCACAGTGCCTTTCTTTTTAAAGGGTTCTAAAATTAGCAAAATAATATGGCATTTGAGTCTAGTCCAAATGGTGTAATAAAAGATTATGACCTTAAAGACTTAATTTATGTACTTTCAGATTACTTTGCTGTAGGGAAAAATGAATAATCCCTCAAAAGCAACAGGTACTGATGTTCCAAAATCAGATAAGCAACTGCCAGAAAAAGACCAAAAGCCACGTATGACAACTATTGAAAAGCTGGAGGCAAAAAAACTGTAAGTACCCATCTTTTGCCTTTTGTCATTTTCCACACTGGACAGTTTCTAAACTTACCCAAATTTACCCAGATAACTTCAATCACTTCTCGTGTAAATTGAAAGTTTGTTGTACTTTAAAATTACCTTCAAATAAATAACTATTATAATTTTAATATTTTGTAATTTACAAAGCATGGTAACACACATCTATTTGATCCTGATACAACCTTGTGAAACAGTTTTATTACATTTTATAAATGAGAAAGAAGCAACTGAGAGAAGGTAAGTGACTTGTAGAACATTAAACCAGCTAATAAATGACATCAGTTAGTATTCAAAGGTTTGTTTCCATATGTCAGGACTTTATTTATTTGTTTTTTGGCAGTACTGGGTTTTGAACCAGGGCCTCACACTTACTAGTATGCGCTCTACCACTTAAGCCACTCCACCAGCCCATTTTTATTTTGGGTATTTTCAAGATAGAGTCTCTCAGACTGTTTGCCTGGGGTTGGCTTTGAGCTGCAGTGCTCTTGATCTCTGCCTCCTGAGTAGTTAGGATTGCAGATGTGAGCCACCAGCACCCAGCTGTCAGGCCTTTTCTTCTCTACACCTTATAATCAGCATTTTTCCAGCTAGGGGTGACATTGTGCAGGTGTCCTTTTCTGTGCACGCAGCACTATAAGAGATAATGGCAGGGTGTGAGAGTTTGGGAGAAGGAGACCCTTGCAATCTGCCATTGCTTGGACATGATCAAAAGTAGAATAATTCTCTGACTTGACAGAGATGATTCTGGTTCAAGCAAAAATCAGAGAAAGGAATTTCTTTTTTCTAGGTCATAGTCATCAGAAGAAAACTGGGCCTCTTGTAACTTCAGTTCTTAGACACAGCATTTTCATTGCACTTGAACTAATTGGATAGTGTTTGTAAGAACTAATGTAACCAAAATCATTTTAGATCATAGATGTTTTAGAAAGCATGCTTGTGTCCTAACGCTTTTTATTATTATATGCTTTCTTTTTTGAGGTACTGGGAATCAAATCCAGGGTCTTGAACATACTAGGCAAGTGCTCTACCACTGAGCTACACCCTAGCCCTATTTATTGCATGCCTCTTGATGAGTAGCCAGGATTTTATAATCTTAAGGGAAAAATTCTTAAGTAATTTCCTCACTCTGACTAGATTCTGTAAATGACCAGTTCCAATTACTATATCCAAATGTTCCTTATTAGGTCAGTCTTAACGTGGGAAATGGAAAGGTATAGGAAGAGGAAGCATAAATTGAGAGTTTTCCAAGATTTTAGGAAAATGATAACTACTTCATAAATATTAACTTCTTTTTTTCCTCTCATAATTAATAGAGAAGTTTCAGCTCTAATGATACAGAGAGCTTGGTTCATTCATGTGGACAAAACAATATTTCAACTCCTAAAACATACAATTTGTGCAGCGGTATGTATATTTCTTTTTGTTTTCTCTACCAGATTTAATTACTTATCAAGTTAAAAGATCTGTTAATTAAAGGTAGAATAGATAACCCTCTTTACCTCTTCTATTTGGATATAATAATATTATATAAGGTTCTGAAATTGCTGCTTCTGTTAACCCTAAATGAATATTTCTGGATTTATTTTAAAATAATTAATAATTTCTTTTTAATTCTGTTAATTTCTTTTTCTGAAATTAACATACCATTTTTTGCTTTTGAATTTATTCCTTACTTGAAGATATAAAGCAGTGATCTTCTAACAATAAAAATCTCTGAATTAGGGGCTAGGGGTGGAGCTCAGTGGTAGAGCATGTGTTTACCATGTGTGAGGCTCTGTATTCGATTCTCAACACTAAAAACAAATCTCTGAATTAACAGTGCCCTTGCCTTCCACCCAGCAATTTCACTTCTAAGAGTCCATTCTTTAATATATAGAATTTCATTGTAGCATTGATTGCAAGAGCAAGTAAATATTACTGTCTTCATAGTGTTAAACCTCATAGCATTAACATGATTCTGTGATAGGAAGAAAACCAAGATAGCTTGTTAGTGAAAAAGGCAAGTCAGAACAGTATGAAGAGTATAATCCTATTTGAGTAAAAAACAAAAACAAATGCACTTCCTCCCTCCCCCTAAAACAACTCTGGTAATTCCAGCAGACTTATTAAGCCTTCCTTGGTATAGTCCAAGTATTCTCCCAGTAAAATATCTCAGAATTCTAGTAGCATATTATTAGCGATAGTCACATTAAGGAAATTTTAGCAGTCCTGAAAAGTTATAAAGTCTGAGCATTGTGTTCTTCATCATCTGACCCACAGCCCTATTTGTGATGTTAGTAAAAGTATACTACCACAGGAAAAAACCGACCCAGGTAAACTCTTGACATTTCAGGTCCATTATCCATTGTTTTTGCATACAGAGCTCATTTTTAATTATCATCTTCCTGGTTTCCTCATAATTTTAGACTCTTAATAACAGAAAGAAGGAAACCAATTCTTTTCATGTGTTATTTTAATGCTTTAAGTGTAACACCTTATTAATAATGATTTGTCTTCTGGGTGTGGTGACATGCTCCTCTCCCAGCTACTCAGGAGTCTAGAGATAGGAAGATCACAGTCTAAGGCCAGCCCCCAGGCAAAAACATGAGCCCCTACCTGAAAAATAACTAAAAGCCAAAAAGGTCTGGGAGCATGGCTCAAGTGGTAGAGTACATGACTAGCAAGCATGAGGCCCTGAATTCAAGCCCCAGTACCACCAGATAAAAAACAATGCTTGGTCTTGTAGGAAAAAAAAAGCCCTTTATCCTGTATTATATGTGATTATCATAGGCATGAGGTCAAATGGGGTCATGCGGGAGAAAGAGCGGAAGTTTTAGAGTCAAAGAGATCTTAGTTTGATTCCTAACTTCCCCCATTTACTACCTGTATGCTGTTGTGTAAGTTACAAAAACTCCCTGTGCCTCAGCTTTCTCATTTGTAAAATGGGGTGATAGTAGTCTCATAGTATTATTGTTGTTAAGATTAAATGAGTTATGTATATAAGGCAGCTAACCTAGTATGTGGCATATAAAAGATGCTTAAAAGTAACTTATCACTATTATCATTCTCATGTTACAATGATTCATTCAATATCACATACCTGTTAAAGTATCTGGTGTATTCCAGGCACTATACTAGATACTAGGAATAAAGTGATAAAGAAGAGACGTCCCTCCTTTCATGATGCTTATAAGTCTAGTAGAAAACACAGACAAGTTTATAAATAATTACAATAGATTGTGAAAAGTGTTGTCATAGGGAAAGAACAATGCCTGCAATCTCTAAAAGGGACATAGACACCCAAATTTGGAGAGCCAAAAGATTAAATAACTGACTCAAGGCTACATAGATGATAAATGGAGGAGCCAAGATAGAAACCTGCCTCTTCAGAACTCCAAGCCCAGTGGACTGATCACTTGACCATGCTTCCTCTGTTATAGTCAGCAAATTAAGTCTAGGAACTTTCTGTTTACAGCACCATTATTTATTTCAGGAACAGTTTGTGGCACATGAAATACTGAAGACAGTGAGCCCCATTGAGGCTAAACTTGTCAAAGATCCTAGCATGAAGTGTAAAGTCAGATTCAGGTAATATACCTATGCTGATTTATTTCAAGGACTTTGTAGTTAATAAGGAGACATCTTAGAAATTATTTTAAATCCTCATAACATCTCAGTATATAATTATAAAGTAAATGTGTTGTCCTTGTTTATGTTTGTTATATGAAGAATATAAGGCATGACTCTTTGGCTAAAAGTTGCATGAAAGGGCTGGGTATGGTGGCACACACCTAAAATTCCAGCTCCTAGGGAGGCAGAGATCAGGAAGATCAGGAAGATAACAGTTCCAGGGGACAAAGTTAGCAAGACCCCCATCTCAACAAACTAGCTAGACACAGTAGCTCACATCTACAATTACAGTTACACAGGAAGCCCTGGTTAAAAAGTACAAGACCCTATCACAAAAATAACTGAAGTGAAAAAAGGGATTGGGGTGTAACTCAAATGGTAGAGCACCTTCCAAGTAAGTGTGAGACCCTGAATTCAAACTCCAGTACTGCTAAAAAATAAAGAAATAAATAAAGATTGTCACGAGAGTAGGTCTCATCTCCTATTCTATGTCCAGTTTTACACAAGTAGAAAATAATTGTGAGTACACCAAAGTGTGGATCTTTCATCTTCTGTGATCCATTCCATTATTAGATCTTTATGTGCTCTTGGCATAGCTCTTGCCCTGTATTCAAGAAACTGTATGAGCTATCTTAAATACAAGGGGAAGAAGTTAACGAAGCCCAAAAACTGATGCCACGTAACTAATTTTTGGTCTTTATTTCAGATTTAATGGTGAAACATTTCCACCTTTCATTGTGTTTAAAATCTTTCTACATGGTGACGGCTCTAATAACAAGTATTTCAGTGGGAAAAATTTATTAAAGCCATCGAGTAAGGTGATGTTTCATGATGTACATTTTATGTTAATTTAGCTTCATAACACCTATGTGGTATCTGAATTGCATTCAAAGTGTGCAGGCTAAGTTATTTCTCCATTAAACAGATCAGGAATGTAGCTTTTTTTTTTTAAGCACCATGTTTCAAAGTGTCTCTACTTAACAGCTAAAAAAATTAGAATGAAGTACTTATATAAGGGGCTCCAGAAAATATCCATCAGTTTTCTTGTATTAAATTTTTGGGTTTTTAACAATGACTAGAGTGGCCTATTGGTCAGGGCTTTAAAATTACGCAGAACATTTGATGCAACTTTGTTTTAATAGAATTTTATTGTTTCTTTGATTCTAGTAACATTTAGAAATAAATATGCCAAAATATATTGAAAATGTACTTTTAAAATATTTATCTTTTTTTACATGAATTCTTATCATAGTCACCATAATTGTGTCTAGCATAGGAATCACGTGGGGATCTTGTTAAACTGCTGCCACGAGTACTCATCTATAGACCACACTCTTCATAGCAAGGATCTACAGCAGAGGTTTTACTCCTTTGACCTATACCTGACTGTAATTGAGTAAAAAAAAGGTGGACATTCTCATACTTAGCCTTTAATAAACTGTACATGAAAGGTTATTTTCCTGTTCTGGAGTGTAGCTCAGTGATAGAACACTTTCCTAGCATGTTCAAGGGCCTAGGTTTGATTCCTCAGCAATATAAAAAAAATCCCTTTCTGGAAATATTTTTCACAAAAAGTATGGCCCATCTGAAATCATGAGTTCTAGCCTGTGTTGAGGACAGAATACTGCACAGCTTGGTAGCTTCTGATCAGATCCCACAAGTGCAGCACTGACAACTCTCTGAAGAGTAGCAGAAAAAGAAAAGGGGCTGCTTTGCTTTATATTTACAGGCAGTATCAGAGAACAATCAATCCTGCTTCAGACATGTATCAAATGACCTACATTTTTCACTATGAAATACACTTTTTCAAAAACATTAATATTTGTTCATTATGTAGCTTAACTTCAGATGGGTAAGGATATATTTTCCTTACATTTGAAGGATAAATTCATGCCACATCCATCCATGGAATAAGCCAGTAGTTGTCCCTATAAAATATCATCTATTGATTCTTTTTCTGAGGTTATATAATGGGGCTTTTCCAGGAACTAAAGTTCTCCTGGGTAAGTGCCTGTCAGCCCTAGCTGTGCCCAGGCTTGAGATATCGAGAACCTTAGAGGCAGAAACTCACTGTGTATACATTTAAACTCTTTGAAATGGCGTATAACTTCATTAAATTTTTGTTTTATTTTTGTTGGGGTTTTTAGTTCCCTGACAAGGAAGCAAAATTTTTTCTTTAAATTATATAGTAATTGTTGGAAAAGTATGGAAATAACCAGGAAATATAAATAGAAAATATGCCTTTATGCATCACTCTCTTGGAGTAATCAGTGCTAATTGTTTGTTATGTATCCTTCATTTTTCACATGAAAATATGCAAAGAAATTTTATAATTTTGTTTGTTCTTATTATAAAAATATGATCATACTATTCAGCTTGAGCTTTTCACTGAACATTATAATGTGTTTTAAACGATGAGAACATACCCAGCTTAAGGGAACAGCTTGGGCTTCCTTCATCTCTTTTGTTGAGCTTCAGAACAAGCTCTGCTAACATGTAGATTCATGGTTGATAGAAGACTTGCAAAAGTGGAATTTTTCTCACTCTAAGTTTACTCAACTCCTTTGTCATTGAACAAAGGTATTGTGTCTTTAGCAAACCAATCCAACTTTTCTAAGTTTACTTATTCCTTAATTTGAAATAAATTAGTAAGTTTTAGTCTAGTCCAATGTTAGGTCTAATTTCACTTAACAAAGGAGGGGGAGTTTCACAGATTTTTTTGTTGTTTCATCTTTTCCCAACTTATTTCCAGTTCTACTTTCATTTCTTTATCATTTTCCAACTGAATTTCTCATGTATTCACAAAAAATAAAGGGCAAAATAAATGAAAGGATATAGAATAGTCTAAACAGCTTTCGAGAAAAACTACCTGATATGAAGACTTGAAATCTATAATAATCAAGACAGTGTAAAGGTGGCATGAAGATAGGCACACAAGCCAGGCATGGTGGTACATGCCTGTAATCCCAGCACTTGGGAAGATGGAAAGTTTGAAGACAGACTGGGCTACATAGTGAGACCCTGTCTTAAAAAGATAAAAAACTTTGACACATTGATAAACAGGGGAAAATAGAAAATTCAGAGATAGACCCACACGTAGATGATCAATTGATTTTCTTCAAAGGTGCCAAAGCTATTCAAATGGTACTAGAACAGTTGGATAGTCATATATATATTTAAGTCTCATTTCACTTGCCTGCTTTGATGATCTATTTTCTGAACAATGCTTATTTATAGAGGGTCATCATTATTGTTGTTCCACCAGAGAATTTTCTAAAGTCTTGCTACCAAGAGTGATCTGAAAGTTCCCTACACTGGCATCCACTGGACCTTGTTAGAAATTCAGAGTCTCAGGCCCCACCCCAGATCCCTGAATGAGCATCTGCATTTTAACAAGGTCCCCAGGTAATTCTAGGCACCATACAGTTTGAAAGCGCTATCCTAAAAGTGCCTCCCATTCTATGGCCTGAAACATTCTGGGTAACTGACCATTTCTTTTCCACATCAGACGTAACATGTCTACATGGTAGCAATGTTTGAAGGAAGCACATCTCACGAAATGGTGCGGAAACCCCAATCATCACACTTATGAACCGTGAAAGATGCCAGTTGATAATTTTTAACCATTAACATCCAGCAACTGTTATTTTACATTTAAATCCCAGTCCTTTTGAGGCTTACTTATATAAATAAGAAAAAGTAACAATAGCTACCCATGTTACTTAATCACTTTCTATCAATTGTCATCTTAAACATTTTATGTGCATTATTTCATTTAACTTGCATGAACACTATATTGTATATTCTGTTATTATAAAAAGATCAAGTAACTTGCTTAAGGTCTCACAACTAGAAGGTGAAGGCACTAAGACCAAAGCCCATGTTCTTAACCACTCCTGAGGTCAGGAACTATGTCATACATGTTCAATCACGGCCCTCCATTCACTTTGGTGAGGGACGTATTATTCCCATTTTGCTTATGCACAAGCTGCAACTTGGAGAGACTTGTCAAGGGCCTAGCTGAGACTTAAATACTTCTTCCTGTTTCTGTTGTGCTGTGTACAATTTCAAGGTTGAAACAACAGTAATGGGGCTTTTATTCTGAGCCTGAATTTAATTGTTCTAAAGCAAGAAATTTCCAGTGCAGTACCAGTTATCACTTACCTTCATGAGTGAAAATATCCAGCAGCAATAGGGAAGTGACTTGAAATATTAGAGTAATTTTATAAGCCCAAGTGTGGATCTTGGCTAGCAAACAGCAACAGGGCTGTGCGGGTTTCTGGGCCACAGTGATGCTTAGTATGCGGCGTGTCAGGCTTAGAGCTGCTCTCACTCCAGCCTTTGAGTCAGCCACTAAGAACCAAACCTGCTCCTTGAATCCTACTCTCCTTGGTTGGCATCCTGGGAATCCTCCCTAGTTTTTACCCACCCTTTTCTCCTGAGGCGGACTCTTCCTTCCCATTGCTTCCTATGGAGAAGTACTTCCCTGAATCTGGACGTATATGGCAGATTTCTGACAAGAACATCTGGCCATTGGACAGCAAACTTTTTTCAAACCCCTCTTACAAATGGGCGGAAAGCTTGCCCTATGCTGCCAAGTATGGTTTTCTTTGGCTAAGGGACTGGAATGGGCCCTACACAACTTAGGCACTATACAAATAAGGAAACTGGGTCTTGGAGAGATTGGTAGTGGTGGCTGAGTGGGGCTAGAGGGAGGAACTGACAATGGGTATCTTTTCTAAGTAATTTGAGCTAAAATAAAATATAATTATCCCTAAAAAATTCCTAAAGCAGAAATTACATGATTTTCATACCTATGCAGTATACAATAATTTGTTTTTACCTTTAATGTCACTGCAGGTCTGGTTAGTTAGAACACATAAGAAATCAATTGTAAGAAGGCATAATGGAGAGATGTGCCAATACTATCTTTTCTTTAGATGCATAATATATAAGGAAATTAATGAAATGGAAAGCAAAAATGATCTACCAATAGGAAGGCTCCTCCTCATATTTTCAGCAAACTGTTTCTGCCCCTTCAATGTACTGCATTAGGAATAAAACAACCACTGGAATATTTTTTTTCTTTTTCATTTTCCATACGTGTCTTCAGAGCTTTGGAATTTAGAAAATTAAAGAATATTCTGGAAACAAAGAATATTTTGGAATTTAGAAATTAAAGAATATTCTGGAAACAAAAGTGAGAATTGAAGTAGAAAATACATAAAGGCTAGCTGTTGTGTTGAATATTAAGTAAAAAAAATAGAAATTCTGAGTTTTGATCTTGGTCCAACCACCTTTTTTTGTGGTACTGGGGTTTGAACTCAGGTCCTTGTGCTTGATAGGCAAGCGCACTGCCACTTGTGCCACACCACCAGCCCCCAACCACTCTTTTACAGCCTCTTATCACCCTACATTCTGAGCTGCAAAGGGGGAAAAAAAACTGGTCTGGAAACAAAAGATATTTTAATTTTCTTCTATGCCAGCCTCCCTCCACATAAACAGACCCTTTGTGGCCAAAAGCACAGATCCATAATAGAAACATGTATTAGAAGAGTTAGCATACTTATGCGAGGGTGGAGAGTACTAACGTATAGCTTTTAGCACAAGGATAGGTATATGTGGATGGGTATGGCACTAAGAGAGCCAGATAGCATTTGAGTCTCGTATTTTCTTTGATTCTTTTGTCTCTGACCTCTCAGATGCTTTCCTTGAATATAAACTGTTGACATTTAAGAGAGAAAGAAAAATCTTTTATTTGCTTCTCTTTGGCTACTGAGAATGATGTCTGAAGAGGAAGGAGTCCTAAGCAACCTGAACTGTACTTTTTCCATTTGGGGGTAATGTATTAACACAGAAAAGAGAGTCACCTTTCATTGCAGTTCCTAGGGCAACCTGTTTAATCACCAGATCAGTTTTCCTTGCATTGACAGCACAAATGAGGTTATAGGCTTCTTTAGCTTTTAAAGGGAAAGAATATTTTAAAGGGAAAAAACAAAACTCTGATCCTTTGAGGGTTGTGAGCTCAACTCCTCTAGCTGCATTTTAAAACTATGTAGCTATGACTATTGTAACAAATTTAAGTGGTTTAAAAATCTCTATATAATCTCATCTTCGCAAATGCAGCCTTTCTATTAAATAGCAAGCTGCTAAGAGAAAGGAACAATATTTGATGCATTTGTCCAAAAATATACGTAAAGTACATGCTGATCATTAAAAGTATTTTGCTACTGTTTTTAAAACCTGTTCTTATTCTCTTTATAGGCAGTGCTCGATGCTTGCAACATCATGGGGAAAAGGAAATTTCATCAGCAAATTATGGAAGATGATCGTCTTTTCCAGGAGTCCAAAATAGCTGATCAGATAGATATTGTCACCATGCAAGATTACCTGCAAGTAAGGAATTTAAATTTAGATGTTGAAAAACAAACAAAAAAGGCTTCCTGATTCTGTCCTCCAAGAAGTAAGAGTCTTACATTTTTTATTATGGTTAAATACAACATAAAATTCACCATTTTGACAAATTTCAGGTGCACAGTACAGTGCATTCACAGTGTTATATAGCCATCACCACCATCTAATTCTAAAACATTTTCATTACCTCAAAAGGAAACCTGATATCGAGTAAGCAGTCATTCCCCATTCCTCCATCATTCCAGCCCCTGCCAACCACCAATCTGCTTTATGCCTCTATGGATTTGCCTAGTCTAGATATTTCATATAAATGGAATCATATCTTATATGGCTTTTTGTGTCTGGGGTAAGGTGATAGCTAAAGGAATATGGGGTTTCTTTTTGGGGTGATGAAAATGTTCTGGAATTAGGTAGTGGTGATGGTCGCATAACATTGTGAATATACTAAAAACCACTGAATTGCATACTTTATAATGGTTTAAATGGTTAATTTTATATTATGTGAATTTCATCTGAATACAAAATAAAAAATAACTGCATGGTGCTAAAATAGTGCATAATGAGGATTTGACCTAGTAAGGAAGGGTTTTCTTACTGTTCGGGTTCTTTCTGGTACAAGTAACAGAATATTTCCAACCACAAGAGGCTTAAACAATACAGACCATTTATTGTCCTGTGAAAGAAGTCCCTGGATAAGTGGTTCCTGGGTAGCTAATTCAACAGCTCAGGGACAGTGGGGTTCTGAGTCAGCTTCTCTCCAGTCCACCTGGCTTCTTTCACATGGTAACAAGATGACTTGCTACCATGTGACTTCAGCTCCATTCAAAGATAAGAAGACAGGGACTCCTCTCAACCTTCTTTCTTCATCTCAAGAAGGAAAAATCTTTCTCAGAAGCCTTTCACAGACTTCTGTCCAGGCCCCATTGGTCAGAACTGGATCACATGCTCCCCCTAAACCAATCACCAAAAAAGAGAAATAGCATCCTTTCCCACAATTGATTAAGAACAATCGTCGTTTATGTGCAGAGGCCCTCCTTCCCTGAGAATACTCCTGTTCCATACTTGAAAAAACAATGTCCAGACTCTATGAGCAAGGGAGAACTGCAGGCAATTGATTATGCATGTCAGTCTAGTGGTGAGCAAGTGGCACTATGGCAGGAAGAGCTGTGGAGCCTGAAAGCAGGTCAGTGGAAGAGAGCACACAGAAGGCATGATATGCAGCCAGACTGCAGAGCTGGTAAGAGATCATGCAATGAGAAGCTTCTGCATTGCTTCAAGAAATAAGGTGATCAAATCTAAAGGGTGAAGAGGTCCCTCTTGCTGCAGGGTAGAGAATGGGTTAGAAAGTGCCCTCCCTGTTTGGAGATTCCTGAGTATTCTAGGAGAAGTGGTGGTAGCTTGGGTTAGGGCTTGGTTTAGATGCAAGACATAATTAGAGCAAAAACAGTGGGCCTGAGTGACAGACAGGGAGGAAAGCTAAAGAAAGGTGTCTGGTATGGCTCCTAGGTTTTTGGTTTGCATAACTGGATGGATAGCAGTGCTGAATCAGGGCCCTTAAACTAGATACCTGAATAATAATAATAGCAAATGCTTCTGTAACACTAATTTCTTTTATTCTCATAAGAATCCAAAGTGGGTGAGTAGTGTTATTACCCTCATTTTTCAATTCTAGAGGAACAAGGAATCCCAAAATTCTGGTGCAAAATGGTAATATATGCGATCTTAGTTTTTCACTCAGTTGTTTCAGCATAACACATGAAATTAATGCAGTGTCTTGAGGACTCCTGGTTGCGTTTTCTTTCTTTCACAGACTTACCCTATGAAATTAGGGAATTGGATCAGGAAATAAATAGTGTTGGGGATGCCAACTATCTTTGCTAAGGACATGGGTCCCATACTTGCAGATTGTGAATATATCAAGAGTTGGTGTCATAAGAGAGGGTTACCCAAATAGACATATTGGAAGAGAGAGATAAGATGATGGTAGATACTTATTCAGCCCATGCATGGCACTACTTTTATCTCTTTACAGGCATATTACCTCTTTGAACCTTCAAGTTTGTAAATCATGTGAACCTTTTAACAGATTTAACCTTGTTAAATAAAGTTTAACACGGTCCAAAAATTTGCCCATGGTCACACAGTGAATAAGTGGCAAAGTAGATTGTTGACATGCCTGAGATGTTTACTCATTTTACTACTTGACCCTTGAAAAATAAAATATACAGGCATTCTTACTGTGCACAGAAGTGAGGGACTATATGGCCATACAAGCTGAAATCATGCAAAAAAAACTTAATAATCAACAGGGAAGATTATAATTGTCCCATGATCTTTATTTTTGTTGGCACGTTAAAAACAGCTGGATATGGTGGCGCTCGGGAGGCTCAGAAAGGAGGATCGTGAGTTCAAGGGCAATCTGGGATACACAGTGAGACCCTGTTTCAAAAAAAAAAAAAAAAAAGCAATCATTAAAGACTCTCCTATTGCCTGTTTAAATATATGGGAAAATCCAACACATTTAGTATGCTATAATTTAAAAACATTAAAAGCATTGAGAATGAAAGTTTTATTTTTTTGTAAAAACGTATCAACTGTGAATATGCAACATTGAATTGTACACCTTGAATAAAATTGTGAAAAAAACAGACTGTGGATGTAGCTCAGTGGTAGAGTGCTTGTCTAGCATGCATGGGGCCAAGAGCTCAATCCCTAACACAGCAAAAAAACCAAAAAAAACTTATTAAGAGTAATTTGAAGAGTGCTGACTTTCTTGTTCTTCTCATGTGAATTACAGTAGGAAGCAAACATTTCTCTATGCCTTGGTGAGTTGTCACACTCCTAAGTTTAGATCAGCTGCCAACATTTTATTCTTTGCATTTTAAATGTTGCAAAATATGCTAGCGTTCCTTTAAGGTAAAGCTTTTTTGGGCCAGCATCACTTCCTCTGGGACAACTTCATCCTTTTCATCACAGCCACTTATGTTGGTAAGTTCACTTTTATCAAGTTCCTCTAGCTGCACATCTATAGTCTCATAAATGATAGCAGTGTCAGCTATCTCTCAGATCACCTGTCTCTTTCTAGAACTCAATTTACATTTGATTCCAATTCACTTCCAGTGTTAACACTTTTTCTTTGCTGGATAATTCCCTCCTTTGATTATCTAGTTTTGTAAAATGTCATGTGGGTTTATCACTATGAGACAAAGAAGACAACACAACTACATACTTTGCTGTCTGTAAATGAACTGGATAACAGATCCACAGTGACCAACCAATTGCTGACAGATTTTTTTAAACAAGTGACATGATTTGTCATTAATCATGCTGCACATTTGTCATTTATGTACTGGCCTATGAACTAAAGAGCTAGCAGAAAAGTTTGTACTTTATGCAAGTACTCATGGTTATACTGTGGTAGTTGAAATTGGCACTGTATTGTTGGGGGGGCTGGTATTATTCAGTGAAATGGTGGTGATTGAGATTTGTGCATGACAAAATGGTACAAAAGGAGGACTGTTTGTAGGGTGGGTGTATATATATGTATGTACATGACAGTGTGTGTGTGTGTGTGTGTGTGTGTGTGTGTGTGTGTGTGTGTGTAGTTTACCCTAAAGGCCTCATTGTTACTCCATTTCCTACATTTCCTAGCATTGAAGCTCCTCCTGCCCTATACCTGTCTCTTAAGCACACATTTATCTTTTAAGTTCCTAACTTGATATTGTTTTAAATTGAAAAAAAGAGGACTGGAGGCATGGCTCAAGTGGTAGAGCACCTGCTTAGCAAGTGTAAAGCTCTGAGTTCAAATCCCAGTCCCACCAACAAAAAAATAGACCAAATGGAAAAAGGGTGTTTTCTACAAATACACCAAATAAAAACAGTGAAATTCTATATTTAACATCAGAGATGGACTCATTATTTCTAAAAGGTTTTGTGTCAGTGTCCTCTTAACCTAAGCATGTCATAAATGGGCACAACCAGATACGTGAACATGTAACTATTACTAATTTTTCAGCTCTTCCTGAGTTTAATTTATCCAAGTTATGTGTGTTATTAAAATGTATCCACATTAAATAAACATTTAGTGATTATGGTCCTATGTGCATGAAACTGTATGACATGGATTCTGCCTTCCAATAAGGGAGCTAAGACATACACAGGTAACTGAAACATTTAGTTGGCAAAAAGAGTCATAGAAGAGAGAGGTCGACAGAGTTCAGAGATGAGACCAAGGAATACATTTTGGATGAAGTGACATTTAAGTGGAAACTTGGAGAATGTGTTTAAAACCATGATAGAGCACCCACAACCAATCATTCCAAATTGTTTTTTCCATACAGTATAGCAGTCTTATGGATGAGACCCCTGCATCATCTGGTGGCAGAAATAACCAGTGGCGAAAATTAAACCTCAGAAACATTCCCAAGACAATGATGATATATGACATAGTTCATTATGCAGAGACTGGGGCAATCTCAAAGCGATTACAAGAAGAAATGAAGTATCTGTTACAGAAACCACGAACAGTAGAGATGCGTCAGCACCAGCTACAGATTGTTTCTGAAATTAGGTAAAAGAGATCTTTCTTTGAGGTTTACAATACTAAAAGCAGTTCTGAAAATGTTCATATTTTTCCAAAGAGCTTACTAAAGATAATAATAGGGCATACGGGGAAAATAAGATTGGGGCAGATTGCCCAAAATGTTTGCAACTTCATAAACAGAGCACTAACAAAAAGAACAATTTGGTACCTGGGGAGAACTTGTACCAACAGACGGGCAGCTCAAGGTGGCTGGAGGCTGCCACAGTAAATATAGAAACTGTACAGCAATAGAGGGAAAATGCTGGCAACTCTTTAATTAGAGCAGGTAGTGGATGCAGAGACAGTGCAGATGGAAGTGGAACCTTGAGCTAGCATGACTGCCTTTTAAGTAGACATGAGAGGCAGCGCAACTAAGAACCTGATCTAATGCAGGGAGGAGAGTACAGGGGTGGAGGCTTAGGTGCAGGTGCCAATTTTTGTTTTCATAAATACAGCTGAAAGGGCTCCCATTGCCCATGCAGCACAAAGCTGAGGGCTTTATCCTTTTCTGCTGAAGGCTATGATTGTATTCTTGCTATTCTGGCTCTCCTTGCCTAGGACAAATTGCATATAAATTACACTGACATTATTCCCTTCTTTACCAATAGCATGTGAACCAACTCACATTTTGGAAATGCATGTTGTAGCAAAATAGATGTATTATGATCTGAAACAACACAGACAGAATGTGACTACTCCAGTGATATTCCTTTTTCTTTTCATTAATAAGACTCATGTAGCCCATCTTATTTACAAAGTATACTGGCTTCCTTAAGAAGAAGCAATGATAAGACTTAAGAGGACTTATTTTTCATACACGTATTTGAAATGAAAAATACTCCTTCAGACTTTTTAGGCCATGAAGAAGATACCCACTGTCAAGCAAACATACTAGGGTTTTTCGGGAGTAGAAATGAGAAGTACTGACATAATAACATAATTTAACCTATTTATTTTATGATCAAGGCTATATATTTGCCAGACAGATAGGCATAGTCTGTTATCATGAAATATATTTTCTCTAACTCATCCATATGAGCACTGAATATAGAACTTAACCCTATTACTGCCAAGGTCAAACAAATGATGTAATTTTCTTTGCCACCATATATAACTCTGGACTCCTTGCTATTTGGACTCATGGTATTGTTTATCCAAGAATGAGTCACTTAAGAGCCAAATAAAGTAGTCAATTTCTAAATCAGTTGAAGAGGGAAAATTACTTTCATAAAGGCATCTTTAAATGTGGTCTTTATTTAGAATCTCCCGGAAGCAAACCCTGAGACAGGATTTGAGTTGGAGTACTTTATTTAAGAACCAGTGATAAGAGGGAGTAGAGCAGTGAAATAAAGGAGAGGCAGCCAAAACAGTGTGTGTTAGCAAGCAAATTATACTGTAGGTACCTGGAGCTTAATCCCTTCTGGGAATGCCAGAGCCAGTATAGAACATGCAACTCAGTTATCCCAACAGGGGCTAAACGAGTTGGGTATTGATGCATTGGTTAAAGGTTGCTTAGGAGGGTCAGTATTACTTCTTGGGCAGTTTCAACCTTTCTTTGTTTTTAAAGACAGCATTCAGGCTGAGCAATACAGATGTTAGCAAGTGGAAATTGGGCTTATGTACCCTGCAGTGGTAAGGCCAAGAGGACTGTGGGCATGGCACCAACTGTGTCTGATCCCAACACTGATTTTAAAGCTTTGTTTTTGCAACTGTTATGAAATACAATACTTTTTAATGTTGATGTGTGGTGTTAAAAAAGATTGTCACTACACAGTATTTTTTGGTGGGACTGGAGTTTAAACTCAAGGTTTCATGCTTGCAAAGCAGATGCTCTGCCACTTGAGCCACACCTCCAGTCCATTTTGCTCCTCCTGATCTCAGCCTTCCAACTAGCTAGGATTGCAGGCATAAGCCACCAGTGCCCATCTCAGGAAAGCTTATTTTAAATCGATACCAGGTTTTATTATTTTCATCATCATCATAATTGTCAACATCATCATGTTTACACCTCTGTAAGTGCCAGATAAAAACAATACTATGCAGTTAAAGTGGTAACTTTAAAGTTTACATGCAGTTTTGTTCCACATACAGAAGTCTAAATATTTTTGCTAGAGAGTATTTTAATACATTTGGACCTTGCTTTCATTCATACTTTACTGCGTGTGCTTTTTCTGTCTATAATACAAACATCCTAAAGGTATCCATCCTTCCATCCTGTGTATCGGCCCTACAAACAGCAAAATAAAATGAAACATCTGGGTCGTCGATCCAAGCAGGCTCAAATGAAAGTTGAAAAAATGAAAAACGCTTATATGACACCTAAAGAACCAAAGGCTTCAAAGGCTACTACTGTAAGTTTAACTTGTACTGAATTCATTATTTTGGACAAATTGCCTGTAAGTAATTCTCCTTGCATAATAAGATTTTCCTAATTTACAAATTCAAAGCTGAAACACCTTTGGCATACCACACCTTTGATGGTATAAAGCTACTTTTATCTTGGTAACACATATTTTTAAAATTCTTAAACAAGGGGCTGGGCACCCTGTAGTCCCAGCTACTTGGAAGGCAGAGGTAGAAGGATCATAGTCAGAGACCATTCCCAGGAAAAAATGCAAGATCCTATCCAAAAAAATAACTAAAAAAGCAAAAAAGGGCTGGTGTGGCTCAAGTGGTAGAGCACCTGCCTAATAAGCATGCAGCCCTGAGTTCAAAACCCCAGTACTGCTAAAAAAAATTCTTAAACAAAATTAGTAGCTATTCTGATAAACAGCTATTTTGGCTCCACACAACCATGAGTTGGCAAAAAAACAACAACAAAAAAACCTCAAACAAACAAAAAACACCTTATTGTCTTTGTATGTTGACACTGTTGAATTTAGCACCTCTCTGATGGTGCTTTTTTTAGAATGGAAGTCATCTGTCTAAAATTTTGTTGTGTGGTGCTAGGGATGGAACTCAGGGCATTGCACTTGCTAGGCAAGCCTTCTACCAGTGAGCTATATCCCCAACCATGTTGCTTTTGAGAGATGGGGTCTCATTGTGTTACTCAGACTGGCCTCAAACTCCTGGGCGCAAGTGATCCTCCCACCTCAGCCCCCTGAGTAGCTGAGACTAGATTACAGGCCAGTGAGGCTCTATCTAAACTTACTAAAAGTTGTTCTACGTAAAGTCTGCTCCGGGTGTACTTTCATATTGTAGGAATATTTACAATGAGCATGTGTTGATGTATTATTACTTTATAACTTTAAAAACTATAAATTTAGAGGGACTGAGACTAAGAATAAGATATAAAATATAAAGTCATAAAAGCCAAATATAAAACACTTTGTGCTTTTATATATAATTCTGCCTAGGAACCACAAAAAGACACACAGAGTACAAAGAAGCAAGAGATGATTGTCATCTCTACCTCATCTCTTGACATTGTGAAAGTCAAAGATTCCACATCAGATAGTGAATTTGAAAAAGAAGAGAAGGAATTATTTGCCTGGTATCAAGACTTGTATGTTGATTATTCTTCATTACTTGATACATGCTAATTGAGAGAAAATCAAAGTTGTTTAACAATATGCCTGTTTATCTATAAATAAAGACTAATCAAATAAAAATAAATCCTCAGTCTTCTCTCTTAACCAAATGCATGACATATAAAAAGCCCCTTGTTATTTCCATGGAAGCAAATATCTTTTACTAACAGAGTTTAACCTGAATCAGTTACTTCTATTAGATGTCCTCAAACTAACACTATACTGTTTTGATCAAGAAATGATAAGTAAATTAATCCCTGGGATTTTCATTCAATTTTTATTTTTTTCCACTTTAAAAAATGTCTGAACAGGAACTGGAGGTATGACTCATGTGGTAGAACATGAGTTCAAACCCCAGTACCTCCTGTGTGTGTGTGTGTGTGTGTGTGTGTGTGTGTGTGTGTATGTGTGTGTGAACAGACCATGCTTAGCGTAAATATTTGAATTCACTGGATAAAATGGTGCTCGTGGGTCAGTCTCCAGTGTCTTTTCTTTTTGTTGTTGTTGTTGCATACTGTTTTTACAGAGCAGCTCGTGAATGACCTATTCTGAATTATAATAAAATGATAATGGGTTTGTTGCTACAGGAAGCATGGCATAGCATACCTAATCATTATTGAGCATTGAAAGCTCCTGGGGCAGAGTGTTGCATCTGTTTATATGTTGTACTGTGGATATTATTCAAGTATGTTGACTGTTTTGAGTATTTATCAATTTCATTTTGAATTGATAAATTCACATTCCTGATGTAGTAAAAATTACTGGTTTCTTCTGTGATCCAGACTACTGAATTATACCAAACCTTACCAGAGGCTGTGATAATTAAACGAAGTGTAATTATTTATTGAATTTTAAAATGTAATTTTTATTTCACTTAACATTTAAAATGCATAAGGTTGATTGCTAATCCAACTCAGGCATGGTAACCTATAAAAGGATCTTATCCTCTACTAAAATATTCTTTTAAATGATAGAGAATATTGAAGTAAATGTGTTTGATTCCCACTAGAATATATTTAATATAAACATGTACTCTTTAGTATAAGTATAGTCCCATTTGATATCCAAAAAAAGAAGGGTAATCCCCTTGTGTTCAGAGCTTGTACTAGACATTGGTTGAACAGAAAAACACCTGTTTGTCCTCACAAGTTACACATCACAGAAAATCCCTTTAAAAGCAGAATTCTACATGTCCTATCACCATAATATAACAACTGTTTTCACTTACTTACGCCTTTCTTTGTTGTTGTTTTGAGACAGGGACTTTAATATGTAGCTCAGGCTAGCATTGAACTCAAAATCCTCCTGCCTCAGCTTCCAAGTGCTGGGATTGCAGGTATGTACCACCAGGCCTAGCTTTTATTCCTTTCTTATCCATCTAAATGCTCACATATTTTTCACATGGTTGTAGTCATAGATAACGCATAGATTTAAACTTTTCATCTAATAGCATATCTTAAACATAGTCCATTTAAAAAATAATTTTAGTGATCACATGCTTTCCCACTGGATCAATAAGGCATAATTTAACTAGCCATACCTGTATCATTGGCTATTTCAGGTTCTGATTTTTCAGTACTGAACAGACATCTTCATACACGTCTTTCTTTTGGTTATCTGTTGTCTATTTTAATTTTTTCTTTATTTATTTTAACCTAATTGCACTGTTATCAGTGAACATGATTTGTATGATACTGATTCTGGGAAAGTTGTTGAGACTTCCTTTATACCCAAGTACACAACCAGTTTTCATAAATGTTTCTTATTACTCTTAAGAAAAGTTGGACTGGTGGAGTGGCTCAAGTGGTAGAGTACCTGGCTAGCAAGTGTGAGGCCCTGAGTTCAAACCCCAGCACCACAAAAGCCAAAAAAAAAATAAAAGAAAAAAGAAAAGGATACATTCTTTGCAGTTGGAAACAAAAGTTCTACACATGTCCTTTTGATCAAGTTTGTTAATTGTATTGTTTGTGTTTTCTATATACTACTAATTTTTGGTCTAGGTGACATCAATTACTGAGAAAGGTGTATAGTCTATATATCCTACTATGGTGTGGACTTGTCAGTTCTCCTCATAATTTTGTGCTGTACATTGGATCTTAAGTTCTTCCAAAGGCTTATGTATAAAGACCTGGTCCCCAGCTTGGTGCTATTAAGAGGTGGTAGAATCTTTAAGAGGTGAGGCCCAAGCTAGGCATGGTGGCTCATAACTATAATCCCAGCATTTGAGACGCTGAAGTTGAGGCCTGTCTGGGCTACATTGTGATACCCTCTCTCAAAAACCGAAACGAGGTGAGGGCAGTGCCAAGTCTTCAGGTCATTGGAGACTATGCTCTTGAAGTGGATAGTGGGTCCCCAGCCCCTTCTTCTCTTTTTTGCTTCTGGACCATAAGGTAATTGTTTTTCTTTACTGTGTGCTGCTGCCATGATGTGCTGCCAAAGGCCCCAAACCATGGGGCCAATGAATCATGGGCAGAAACCTCCAAAATGGTGAGCCAACATAAACCTTTTCTCTTTTTTTTTTTATTTTACTCATATGTGCATATGATGTTTGGGTCATTTCTCCCCCCTTCCCCCGCCCCCTCTCTTACCCCCCAACCCCCTCCCTCTTCCCCCCTACCCCCTCGCTACCTGGCAGAAACTATGTTGCCCTTATCTATAATTTTGTTGAAGAGATAGTATAAGCAATAATAGGAAGGACCAAGGGTTTTTGGTAGTTGAGATAAGGATAGCTATACAGGGAGTTGACTCACATTGATTTCCTGTGGGTGTGTGTTACCTTCTAGGTTATTTCTTTTTGATCTAACCTTTTCTCTAGTTCCTGGTCCCCTTCTCCTATTGGCCTCAGTTGCTTTAAAATATCTGCTTTAGTTTCTCTACATTGAGGGCAACAAATGCTGTCTAGTTTTTTGGGTGTCTTACCTATCCTCATACCTCCCTTGTGTACTCTTGCTTTATCATGTGATCAAAGTCCAATCCCCTTGTTGTGTTTGCCCTTGATCTAATGTCCACATATGAGGGAGAACATACGATTTTTGGTCTTTTGGGCCAGGCTAACCTCACTCAGAATAATGTTCTCCAATTCCATCCATTTACCATTTACCATTTCATTCTTCTTCGTGGCTGCATAAAATTCCATTGTGTATAAATACCACATTTTCTTAATCCATTCATCAGTAGTGGAGCATCTTGGCTGTTTCCATAATTTGGCTATTGTGAATAGTGCTGCAATAAACATGGGTGTACAGGTGCCTCTGGAGTAACCTGAGTCACATTCTTTGGGGTATATCCCCAAGAGTAGTATTGCTGGATCAATTGGTAGATCAATGTTTAGCTTTTTAAGTAGCCTCCATATTTTTTTCCAGAGTGGTTGTACTAGTTTGCATTCCCACCAGCTGTGTAAGAGGGTTCCTTTTTCCCCACATCCTCGACAATACCTCTTGTTAGTGGTGTTGCTAATGATGGCTTTTCTAACGGGGTGAGGTGGAATCTTAGTGTGGTTTTAATTTGCATTTCCTTTATTGCTAGAGATGATGAGCATTTTTTCTTCTGTTTTTTGGCCATTTGAATTTCTTCTTTTGAGAAAGTTCTGTTTAGTTCCCTTACCCATTTCTTTATTGGTTCATTAATTTTGGGAGAATTTAGTTTTTTAAGTTCCCTATATATTCTGGTTATCAGTCTTTTGTCTGATGTGTAGCTGGCAAATATTTTCTCACACTCTGTAGGTGGTCTCTTCAGTTTAGAGACCATTTATTTTGTTGAGCAGAAGCTTTTTAGTTTTATGAAGTCCCATTTATCTATGATATCTCTTAGTTGCTGTGCTGATGGGGTTCCATTGAGAAAGTTCTTGCCTATACCTATTAATTCCAAAGTATTTCCTACTCTTTCCTCTACCAACTTTAGAGTTTGGGGTCTGATATTAAGATCCTTGATCCATTTTGAGTTAATATTGATATAGGGTGACATACATGGATCTAGTTTCAGTTTTTTGCAGACTGCTAACCAGTTTGCCCAGCAGTTTTTGTTGAAGAGGCTGTCTTTTCTCTGTTGTATATTTTTAGCTCCTTTGTCAAAGACAAGTTGGTTATAGTTGTGTGGCTTCATATCTGGGTCCTCTATTCTGTTCCACTGGTCTTCATGTCTGTTTTTGTGCAAGTACCATGCTGTTTTTATTGTTATTGCTTTGTACTATAGTTTGAAGTTGGGTATTGTGATACCTCCAGCATTGTTCTTTTGACTGAGTATTGCCTTGGCTATTCATTGCCTCTTGTGTTTCCATATAAATTTAATGATAGATTTTTCAATGTCTTTAATGAATGTCATTGGAATTTTGATGGGAATTGCATTAAACATGTAGATTACTTTTGGAAGTATAGACATTTTTACTATGTTGATTCTACCAATCCATGAGCATGGGAGATCTCTCCACTTTCTATAGTCTTCCTCAATCTCTTTCTTCAGAAGTTTATAGTTTTCCTTGTAGAGGTTGTTCACATCCTTTGTTAGGTTTACACCTAGGTATTTGATTTTTTTTGAGGCTATTGTAAATGGAATTGTTTTCATATATTCTTTCTCAGTTTGTACATTATTAGTGTATAGAAATGCTAATGGTTTTTCTATGTTGATTTTATATCCTGCTACCTTGCTATAGCTATTGATGTTGTCTAAGAGCTTTGGGGTAGAGTTTTTTGGGTCTTTAAGGTATAGGATCATATCGTCTGCAAATAGGGATATTTTGACAGTTTCTTTACCTATTTGTATTCCTTTTATTCCTTCTTCTTGACTAATTGCTCTGGCTAGGAATTCCAGTACTATGTTGAATAAGAGTGGAGATAGTGGGCATCCTTGTCTGGTTCCTGATTTTAGAGAGAATGGTTTCAGTTTTTCTCCATTAAGTATAATGCTGGCTGTAGGTTTGTCATATATAGCTTTTTATAATGTTGAGGTACTTTCCTTCTATTGCTAGTTTTCTTAGAGCTTTTATCATGAAATGGTGTTGGATCTTATCAGAGGCTTTTTCTGCATCTATTGAGATGATCAAATGGTTTTTGTCTTTGCTTCTGTCAATGTGGTTTATTACGTTTATTGATTTTCGTATGTTGAACCACCCCTGCATTCCTGGGAGGAAGCCTACCTGGTCGTGGTGAATGATCTTTTTGATGTGTTGCTGAATTCGATTTGCCATTATTTTATTGAGGATTTTTGCATCAATGTTCATTAAGGAGATTGGCCTATAGTTCTCCTTTTTGGAGGTGTCTCTGCCTGGTTTTGGGATAAGTGTAATACTGGCTTCATAAAATGTGTTTGGCAGTTTTCCTTCTCTTTCTATTTCATGGAACAGTTTAAGGAGGATTGGTATCAGTTCTTCTTTAAAGGTCTGATAGAATTCAGCAGAGAATCCATCAGGTCCTGGACTTTTCATTTTGGGGAGACTCTTGATTGCTGCTTCAATTTCATTTTGTGTTATAGATCTATTCAGGAGATTAATATCCTCTTGGTTCAGTTTTGGATGATCATATGTATCTAGAAATCTGTCCATTTCTTTAAGATTTTCGAATTTATTTAAATATAGGTTCTTGCATTTTCTTTTCACAGGTCTTGAGTTGTTTAACTAATAGTTCTTCGGTTTTTCCTTTAATTACCGTTTCATCTTCGAGTTCTGAGATTCTGTCTTCTATTTGTTCTATTCTGCTGGATTAGCCTTCCATTTTGTTTTGCAGTTCTGTTTCGTTCTTTTTTCTGAGGTTTTCCATATCCTGAGTCATTTCCTCTTTAATGTTGTCTATTTTCGTCCTGAGTTCATTTATCCCTTTGTTAATCGTGTTCTTTGTTTCACTTTGGTGTTTATACAATGCTTTTATGGTTTCTTTTATTTCTTCTTGTGCTTTTTCAAATTCTGTATTTTTGTTGTCTTGGAATTTCTTGAGTGTCTCCTGTACATTTTGGTTGACCATATCCAGTATCATCTCTATAAAATTCTCATTGAGTACCTGTAGTATTTCTTCTTTTAGATTATTCTTGTGGGCTTCATTGGGTTCTTTGGCATAGTTATCTTCATTTTGTTGGAGTCTGGATCTGAGTATCTGTTTTCTTTATTTCCCTCTGGTTCCTGTACTAATTTTTTGCTGTGGGGAAACTGGTTTCCCTGTTTTTTCTGTCTTCCCATCATTGACCTTGGTGTTGTTATTGTCCCTGTACTGTGTGCAATTAAGTATTTTCTAGCTTGTAATAATAACAATGGTGATATTTAGAATGGAAGGGTGAGAGGAGAGGGAAAGCAAAGAAGTTAAAGAAAGAGGGAAAAAGAAGTGAACAAACAAAAAACCCAAAAGAAACAAACAAACAAAATAAGTTTCAAAGATATAAACAGGGAGAGATAGTGTACTAATCAACAGTAAGCTGAACAGACATTAGAGAGACAGAGAGAGGATTGAGGAAAAAAATAAAAATAAATAAATAAATAAATTTTTTTTTAAATTTAAAAAAGAAAAAACAAAAATAAATTTAAAAATCTCCAAGTTCAAATGCAATAAAGTTTCAGTCTTAATAATTTTGGGGTTAGTCCCTCAGCCTCCAATCCTGGAGATGGTGTCTCAGAAGTTCTGTAGTTGTCTCATTAAAGGGGAAAAATCCAAACAAAACAAAACAAAACACCACAAAGTTTACCAAGTTCAAATGGAATATAGTTTCAGTAAGTTTTTCAGCATGCAGGTGTAGTTCGTTTGTTGTCTCATCAAAAGAAGAGAGAAAAAAGTCTGGAGACAGTTCTGTGAATGGCTATCTGAGGCTGTGGCTCACCTGCCCGCTGCTGTCAGCCTGCTGTTGCTGGAGGCTTTATTTATGCAGATCTCAGGAGTGAACTTAACACTCACCTAGCCCCGCAGGCTTTGTTTATTTAGAGTTCTCCTGAGCACCATCGCCACTGCTACAAGCTTTCCCCTTTCCAAGCACACTGGGGGAGGTGACACCAGCTTTCTCAGGCCGGCATGTTTATTTACAGTTCATATGGGAAGTGCGTTTTCCCCCCTCTCCTGTGGAGTTTTCCTCCCACCGCCACTTTTACAAGCTTTCCCCCTCCTGGTTGCTGGGTGTGTGCCACCACTCCTGCCTTCTCCAGCTGGCTTGTCGTGAGGGATTTCCCCTCCCCACCTCTTCGGTGCTCAGGGCGCCCTGCCCTCTTTGCTACGTGTCTTTTTTGTTGTTATTGCTTATTATTCAGGGTTTTTTTCTCTTTTTTCCCTGGGTGGGGGTCGGTCTGTCCAGGGGGCTATGCTGATCTGGCCCAGGATTGTCTGTGGGAGTACCGAGTGCCGCTTAGCTCACCTTGTGGTCCGCATCTTCCCAAGCCATCTGGGTGCTGCCATCTGGTGGCAGCATGAGAACCTTCCTGGTTTCTCCATTCAACATGAAGGTGGGAATGTTACACGTAGGCTAGCTGGAACCAAGGATGGAACAGGAGTGGCAGCAGGCACAGGAGCAGAGGGAAACCCATGCCGGGCAGTGAGGAAAGTGTGCTATTTGTTGATGGCTTCTTTAAACTCCTTCCCTGCACCTAAAGCCCACCTCCACAGACTTAGCACTGCCAACCTTTTCTCTTGATAAGTTGATTATCTCAAATATTTGTTATAGTGACAAAAAGCTGACTTTTTGTCACTATCAATTTTGCTTGATGTTATTTGAAGATATCATTAGGTACATGCATAATTTCAGAATTCAAATCTTCCCGTAAATTAAATCTACTGTCATTATGTAGTTACTATCTTTATTCCTAATACTGCATGATTCTTTGAAGACCATTTTGTCCAATATAAACAAGCTAATTTAGCTTTCTTCTAGGTTAGTGTCTGCCTGGCATATCCTTTTTTTAAGTTTTTATTTTCAAGTGCTAGAGACTGGTTAAATGTTCACAAATTCCATTTCCTCTTCCTGAGAACACAGGACTACATTTCCCAGCTTTTTTTCCCCCAGTTATGTTGGGACCATGTAAGCTGAGTTCTGGCCAGAGGAAATGTAGGCAGAAGTGATGTATGTACCACTTCCTAGGCGTGGCTACTAAAATGCTGTAGAGTATATGCTCTTTACTTTCCCCCTCCCCACTTCACATGGACCGAAGTGAAGAACTCCAAAGTGGTAGAAGTAGAATTGAAGGATCTCTGATTCCTATGTCACTGATTGAAGGAGCAACAGATAGAGCAGCAGCCTGACTTGATGAACTGTGATGTGAACAAGAAATAAACTTTCTCCATAGGTTACATTTTAGACCATCAAGCAGATCTTAGCAAACACAAGAAAATCAAAATAGCTTCTTGTATCTTATCAGATCATAATGAAAAAGAAAAAAAGAAATAAACTTTGAGAGGACTCAAGCAGTAGATCGCTTGCCTAGGATGTGGGAGGCCTTGGGTTTAAGCTCAGTGCTTAAAAAAAAAAGAAAGAAACTTTATTGTATTAACCTCTATTAATCTTAGGGGTTACTTCTTTCAACAGCTAACATTAATTATTCCAATACACCATGTCTTTATGTTTTAGGTTTCCTCTTTGGTACAGCAAATATCTGGATTGTTTTGCTTTGTTTTAATCCATTCTGGGGATACTCTTCTTTTAAGTGGTGAGTTTAGTCCATTTATTCTTTCTTGTGATTTTATTTTATTGTTAATATATTTGGGGTTATTTTTACTATTTTATTCTGTGCTACACATCCTACATTTTCTGCCTTTCCTCCATTCCTTTTTTTTTTCAGATTGTTCATTTCATTCCACCTTTCTCCTTACTGTTTTGGAGGAAATTCACTCTACTTCCAATTCTAGTTAGTTAATCTTAAATTTTAGTATGTGTATTTAAAGTCTAAAGTTAATCAATAGTTCCCTCTCCTCCCAAACTTAGAGTGCTAACCACCATCCTCTTGTGTTACAAGTTATGATTATAGCCAACACTTGAGCACTATCTTGTTAAGTTGGGCATTATTACTGTTTTATAAATCTCAGACTTTCCTTCTGGGATCATTTTTTATCCTGATGTGTATTCTTAAAAGCTCCTTTAATGAGCATCTGTTGGGCTAACCCTTTCAGTTTTGGATTTTCTGAAAGTATCCATTCCTTCCTTCCTCCCTTCCTCCCTCGCTTCCTTCTTTCCTTCCAGGATCTTGCCGTGTAGCCCGGGCTGGCCTTGAACTCATAATCCTCCTGCCTCTGCCTCCTGAATGCTGGGACTATAGACATGTACCACCATGCCCAGCATCATCCTTTTCTTAAATACAAAACTTAGGTAGGCACCAAAGTTTCCATTGACAGTAGTTTTCTCTCAGCAATCTGAAGTTATTGTTCCACTGTCTTCTGGCTGCTGCTGCCAGTGTAATTGTTATTGCTTTTAGTTGATGTCTCTTTTCTCTCTGATTTTCTATTTTCTGTTCTTTGATTATTCTGAAGAACATTGATTGTCCCACATTCTCTAGTTTCTAGTTCTATTTGTTTTTTCTTTCTTCCTTCTTTTTTTGTGGTTGAACCCAGAGCTTTGTGCATGCTGGGCAAGTGCTCTACCACTAAGCTATACCCTAGCTCTCGATTTCCATTTCTCTTGACCTTACTGTCTGTCCTTTGAGAGTCTGACTTTATACAGATGTCTCAGTTCCAACTCCTTTCCCAAAGCCCAAGATCTTGTCTCCACATATATAAGGTCATTAGTACTCCAAACTTTAGGTTCCTAGTGTTGACAAATGTACTCGGGGCATCAGATGCTTACCATGCTAATTTGTAGCTTCCTCTTCGGGGAAGGGGCAGGCAGCACTGGGGTTTGAACTCAAAGGTCTCACATTTATTAGCAGGCACTCTACCACTTGAGTCATGCCTCTGTCTCTTTTTTTAGCTTCAGTTATTTTTCCAGATAAGGTCTCACTTTTGTATAGGGCAATCTCAGATCACAATCTTCCTAGTTATGCCTTACACGTAGCTGAGATTTCAGGCATGTACTACCACTTCTGGTTTTTTTTTTTCTTTTATTATTCATATGTGCATACAAGGCTTGGTTCATTTCTCCCCCCTGCCCCCACCCCCTCCCTTACCACCCACTCCAGCCCCCTCCCTCTCCCCCCCACCCCCTCAATACCCAGCAGAAACTATTTTACCCTTATCTCTAATTTTGTTGTAGAGAGAGTATAAGCAATAATAGGAAGGAACAAGGGGTTTTGCTGGTTGAGATAAGGATAGCTATACAGGGCATTGACTCACATTGATTTCCTGTGCATGGGTGTTACCTTCTAGGTTAATTCTTTTTGATCTAACCTTTTCTCTAGTTCCTGGTCCCCTTTTCCTATTGGCCTCAGTTGCTTTAAGGTATCTGCTTTAGTTTCTCTGCATTAAGGGCAACAAATGCTAGCTAGTTTTTTAAGTGTCTTACCTATCCTCACCCCTCCCTTGTGTGCTCTCGCTTTTATCATGTGCTCATAGTCCAATCCCCTTGTTGTTTGCCCTTGATCTAATGTCCACATATGAGGGAGAACATACGATTTTTGGTCTTTTGGGCCAGACTAACCTCACTCAGAATGATGTTCTCCAATTCCATCCATTTACCAGCGAATGATAACATTTCGTTCTTCTTCATGGCTGCATAAAATTCCATTGTGTATAGATACCACATTTTCTTAATCCATTCGTCAGTGCTGGGGCATCTTGGCTGTTTCCATAACTTGGCTATTGTGAATAGTGCCGCAATAAACATGGATGTGCAGGTGCCTCTGGAGTAACAGTCTTTTGGGTATATCCCCAAGAGTGGTATTGCTGGATCAAATGGTAGATCGATATCCAGCTTTTTAAGTAGCCTCCAAATTTTTTTCCAGAGTGGTTGTACTAGTCTACATTCCCACCAACAGTGTAAGAGGGTTCCTTTTTCCCCGCATCCTCGCCAACACCTGTTGTTGGTGGTGTTGCTGATGATGGCTATTCTAACAGGGGTGAGGTGGAATCTTAGCGTGGTTTTAATTTGCATTTCCTTTATTGCTAGAGATGGTGAGCATTTTTTCATGTGTTTTCTGGCCATTTGAATTTCTTCTTTTGAGAAAGTTCTGTTTAGTTCACGTGCCCATTTCTTTATTGGTTCATTAGTTTTGGGAGAATTTAGTTTTTTAAGTTCCCTGTATATTCTGGTTATCAGTCCTTTGTCTGATGTATAGTTGGCAAATATTTTCTCCCACTCTGTGGGTGTTCTCTTCAGTTTAGAGACCATTTCTTTTGATGAACAGAAGCTTTTTAGTTTTATGAGGTCCCATTTATCTATGCTATCTCTTAGTTGCTGTGCTGCTGGGGTTTCATTGAGAAAGTTCTTACCTATACCTACTAACTCCAGAGTATTTCCTACTCTTTCTTGTATCAACTTAAGAGTTTGGGGTCTGATATTAAGATCCTTGATCCATTTTGAGTTAATCTTGGTATAGGGTGATATACATGGATCTAGTTTCAGTTTTTTGCAGACTGCTAACCAGTTTTCCCAGCAGTTTTTGTTGAAGAGGCTGCTAGTTCTCCATCGTATATTTTTAGCTCCTTTGTCAAAGATAAGTTGCTCATAGTTGTGTGGCTTCATATCTGGATCCTCTATTCTGTTCTACTGGTCTTCATGTCTGTTTTTGTGCCAGTACCATGCTGTTTTTATTGTTATTGCTTTGTAATATAGTTTGAAGTCAGGTATTGTGATACCTCCTGCATTGTTCTTTTGACTGAGTATTGCCTTGGCTATTCGTGGCCTCTTGTGTTTCCATATAAATTTAACAGTAGATTTTTCAATCTCTTTAATGAATGTCATTGGAATTTTGATGGGAATTGCATTAAACATGTAGATTACTTTGGGGAGTATCGACATTTTTACTATGTTGATTCTACCAATCCATGAGCATGGGAGATCTCTCCACTTTCTATAGTCTTCCTCAATCTCTTTCTTCAGAAGTGTATAGTTTTCCTTGTAGAGGTCTTTCACATCTTTTGTTAGGTTTACACCTAGGTATTTGATTTTTTTTGAGGCTATTGTAAATGGAATCGTTTTCATACATTCTTTTTCCGTTTGCTCATTGTTAGTGTATAGAAATGCTAATGATTTTTCTATGTTGATTTTATATCCTGCTACCTTGCTATAGCTATTGATGATGTCTAGAAGCTTCTGAGTAGAGTTTTTTGGGTCTTTAAGGTATAGGATCATGTCGTCTGCAAATAGGGATATTTTGACAGTTTCTTTACCTATTTGTATTCCTTTTATTCCTTCTTCTTGCCTAATTGCTCTGGCTAGGAATTCCAGTACTATGTTGAATAGGAGTGGAGATAGTGGGCATCCTTGTCTGGTTCCTGATTTTAGAGGGAATGGTTTTAATTTTTCTCCATTAAGTATAATGCTGGCTGTAGGTTTGTCATATATAGCTTTTATAATGTTGAGGAACTTTCCTTCTATTCCTAGTTTTCTTAGAGCTTTTATCATGAAATGATGTTGGATCTTATCAAAGGCTT
Source organism: Castor canadensis (assembly GCF_047511655.1). Classification (NCBI taxonomy): domain Eukaryota; kingdom Metazoa; phylum Chordata; class Mammalia; order Rodentia; family Castoridae; genus Castor; species Castor canadensis. The sequence goes on along the minus strand of NC_133405.1, from coordinate 121,747,886 downwards.
TTTCTGCATCTATTGAGATGATCAAGTGGTTTTTGTCTTTGCTTCTGTTAATGTGGTTTATTACGTTTATTGATTTTCGTATGTTGAACCACCCCTGCATCCCTGGGATGAAGCCTACCTGGTCGTGGTGAATAATCTTTTTGATGTGTTGCTGAATTCGATTTGCCATTATTTTGTTGAGGATTTTTGCATCAATGTTCATTAGGAGATTGGCCTATAGTTCTCCTTTTTGGAGGTATCTTTGCCTGGTTTTGGGATAAGTGTAATACTGGCTTCATAAAATGTGTTTGGCAGTTTTCCTTCCCTTTCTATTTCATGGAACAGTTTAAGGAGGGTTGGTATCAGTTCTTCTTTAAAGGTCTGATAGAATTCAGCAGAGAATCCATCAGGTCCTGGACTTTTCATTTTGGGGAGACTCTTGATTGCTGCTTCAATTTCATTTTCTGGTTTATTTTTTGAGATGAGGTCTTGCTAGCTCTTTGCCCAGGCTGGCCTTGAACTGGGATCCTTCTGATCTGAGTAGCTTGGATTACATGCCTGAGCCACTATGCCCAGCCCCTGTAGCTTCCTCTTTACTTTTCACTTCTAAGTATTTTCCTTTTTAGAAGCCCAGCCGCACCTTTTTTTTAAATAAAATTTTTATTAGGATATATTCATTATACAGGGGGGATTCATAGTGACAATTCCCATTAGACTTACATTGTTCATTATTTACATTGCCCCCATCATCTCTCCCCTTCAGCCCCCTCTCCACCCCACTTAAAGCAATTGCAAGAGGTTTCTTAGTTCTGTTTCATATAGGTATATGAAGTCCATCTACCATCTACCATTACCTTAATCTCCTTCCTTCACCCTCCTCCCTCCTGCTAGTACCCCACCATACACACTGTACCTATTTTACAGTCCTGGTTTTCGTTAATATTTAGGTTGATGTTCAAAGAGGTATCTCAATGTATGCCCACTGTGGGTGTGCTTTACTTCAGTCTGTTCAATGCCTTCCATTACTCTCCCTTACCCCTTTACCTCCCACCCAGCCATGCCTTTTAAAAGATATTTTTGTGCCAGGCACTGGTGGCTCACACCTATAATCCTAACTAAGTGGGAAGCTGAGTTTGGGAGGGATCATGATTCCAGCCCAGTCCAGACAAATAGTTCCCAAGACTCCATCTTCAAAATAACCAGACAAAAATGGATTGGAGGTATGGTTCAAGCAGTAGAGCATCTGCTTAGCAAGCATGAAACCCTGAGTTCAAACCCCAGTCCCACCAAAAAAAAGATATTTGTGCATTTTTGTCTAGTATTTCTATGGTTTTTTTTTAAGTGTAAATCTTTCGATGAAAGCAGTCCCACAGCATTTATTGTCATCTGGTTATAACATAAGGGTCATCAAAATAACATGAAGAAATATTTTAGAGCTATACTCCCAGCAAAGAACTCCTTTAAAAAATTTATTGCACTAGGCACCAGTGGCTCACATCTGTAATCCTAGCTACTCAGGAGGCAGAAATCAAGAGGATCACAGCCTGGGCAAAAAAGCCCTTCACACCCTATCTGGAAAAAACCCTTCACAAAAAAAGGGCTGGTGGAGTGGCTCAAGGTATAGGTCCTGAGTTCAAATCCAAGTACTGCAAAAAAAGAACCAAACTGTATTGCCTCTTCATACTGTGGTTTCTGGGCATTGCTGGGGTTTGAACTCAGGGCCTTGCACTTCTAGGCAGGCGCTCTATCACTTGAGCCACTCCTCCAGCTCATACTATGGTTTTTGAAGTGAGACGGTTTTTTCAGTGTATTCAGTCTACCATTTTCTCAAAAGCCAATGTTCACATTGTTACTTCATTCTATTGAACTTTATCCTTGGGATAAAATCTTGAGAGTGGTCCTATATTTTTATATAGCTGTTTATATACATTGTCCTATTGCTTTCCAGCCATTGTTCTGTGAGTGGTGAGTGCCAGACTGATGTTTGTCCACTTCACAGAGGCAGAGTGCTGTAATAATAAAGAATGGGCTTTGAACCAGCTACCTCTGGTTCTCTCTTTAGGTCTGTCTCTCCACTTTTCACCCATGGAGAGATTAGAGAAATTCTTTTCCTTAAAGGTTTTGCTGGGCTGCCTAAGGATCACCTGGCATCATGAATGACACAGTAACTATCCATACAAGAAGTTTGTGACCAACCATACTTCAGAGGCAGCAAATGGGTATCAATGTCCTTCACCCTGGGAAGGCAACAGTACCTAAGACAGAAATTCATGAAAAACTAGCTAAAATGTACAAGACCACACCAGATGTCATTTTTGTATTTGGATTCAGGACCATTTTGGTAGCGGAAAGACAACTCGCTTTGGCATAATTTATGATTCCTTGGATTATGCAAAGAAAAATGAGTCCAAACACTGACTTGCAAGACAGGGCCTGTATGAGAAGAAAAAGACCTCAAAGAAACAGCAAAAGGAATGCAAAAATAGGATGAAGAAAGTCAGAAGGACCGCAAAAAGCTGAAGGAAAAAGAATTCCACAATGACTTTTAACTGCGATGGGTGTGCAGGTTTTCCATGAGGATTAATAAACTGTAAACATCTGTGATGGTTATGGGCTTTTCGTGAGGATTAATAGACTCAACACTTTCATGAAAAGAAAGGTTTTGCTGTGAGTTGAGATATGAGAGAAATAAGAAAGAAGGCACCATTTGAGAGGGAGAAAAGGATGATACATGTAGGAGAACTGGTTTAAAATGCTTGCTTGAGCCGGGCACGGTGGTACAACCTGTCATCCCAGCCATTTGGGAAGCTGAGGTAGGAGGAATGCTTGAGCCTGAGTGTTTAAGGACACCCTGGGAAACACAGAGAGACCTGGAAACTCCATCTCCAAAGGGAAAAATAGGTGGCTTGAATGTCTGTGCCTCAGCTCCCCACTCAAGTCCTACTAAGAATAAAGAGGGTTTTTTAAGTCATAAACCTTCAATAATAGAGATCAGATAAAATGATAACAAAATTTTGACAGTTGAAAAGCCTTTGAATGATTGGTGATTGACTTAATAGATCTGGAAAACTGAATCTTAAATTGCTTTTGAAGAAAGCTAAGAAGCAAACCAGTTTATACCAAAGTGCCCCAGAAAATCAGAAATTGCAACAGCAGGTTACCTTTAAAAGTGAAGGGTAGGGCTGGTGGAGTGGCTCAAGTGTTAGAACACCTGCCTAGCAAGAGTGAGGCCCTGAATTCAAACCCCAGTACCACCAAAAGAAAAATGAAAGTAGGGAGTAAAGAAAAAGGAATTGGTTGAAAAATCTGTTTAACAACAATTAGAGGGGGCTGGTGGAGTGGCTCAAGTGGTAGAGTGCCTGCCTAGCAAGCGTGAGGCCCTGAGTTCAAACCCCAGTGCCACCAAAGGAAAAACAAAAAAATAACAAACAATTAGAGGGGAAGAAAAGAAACAATTGCAGGGCTGGGGCTTACCTCAGTGGTAGAGCACTTGCCTGGCATGTGTGAGGCTCTGGGTCCCATCCCCAGCAACAAAGAAGGAGGAAAAAATGAGAAATTAAAACACCAAGTCTTTCCCCATCATTAGGGGTTGAATTACATCTCTCACAGACATAATTAGTTGAAATGAGATCATATTGGAGTAGAGTGGGTCGCTAATCCAGTATGACTGTTGTCCTTTTATAAGAAGATAGCCATGCCAGGTTCTGGTGGCTCATGCCTGAAATCCTAGCTCCTCAGGAGGCAGACAGCAGGTTCAAGGCCAGCCTGGGCAAAATGAAAATAAGACCTTATCTCGAAAATACCCAACACGAATAAAAAAAGGATAGTAGAGTGGCTCTAGTAGTAGAGCATCTGCCTAGCAAGCGTGAGACCCTGAGTTCAAATTTGAGTACCACAAAGAAAAAAAAGATAGCCAAATAAAAACAGACACACAAGGAGAACACCATGTGATTGTGAGGGATTGAATTTATGCAGCTATGAAGCAAGGTTGTTAAAATTTGTCAACCAACCACCAGAGGGAGCATGGGCCTGCAGATACTTTGACCTCAAATTTCTAGCCTCCAGAACTGACACAATACATTTCTGTTGTTTTAAATCACCCAGTTTGGAGTACTTAGTTGCAGCAGACCTGGAAATCTAATATACCCACCTGTAGTCAGGCAGCTACCCCTTCTTCACTTGGACAAACGGCTAGACTTTTCTGTCTGGAGAAGGCAAAACAAAAGTTCTGTGGACTGGAAAACATAAGGTACAGCTAAGAGCAGGGTACTATACCAAATGGGGATTAAACACAAGTTTACATGCTGAATGCTGAAACTCTTGCCTTCTGCCCTGATCAAGCACTCACAATGCTGAAAGCTAGAGTTGCACCCTCCAGGAAGTTTATAAGAAACCTCTGGTAAGTCTGATCAACAAGGAAAAAGACTTCAAAATATTGGTATGGGGAAGACAGTCCTACAACTAATGGCCTAGCCAGACAGAGAAGCAAGCCTACAGGCAGCTAGCTTCACTCTACATGGAGCCTCGGATTTGCTTTTTCTAGTACTCCAATCTTAAATATGTGCAGAAAACTGGGCATCACTGCACGTCTGAGGAAAGCTTCTAGCATGAAAGAAAGAGACACAGAAAAAGCTTTGAAGGATATAGTTGGTTCAAATATAGAGGCCTAGAAAAGATCATTAATAAGAGATAAGAAAAGATACCGCATTTATGAAATAAGATTAGCATAATTATATATCTATGTATCTAGATACATAGATATATAATTTAGAGAATTGGGGGTTTTAAAGCCTCAATATAAAGGGTTGAATTTAAAGTTAAGGAACTTAACCCAGGAGTGAATCAAAATCACACAGTTTCATTGTAATATTTTAGAATACTAGGGACAAAGAAACAAATAATAGTCCCATAAATTTCTAGAGAAGAGAAACCAATTTCATATAAGGGATCAAGATCAGTCTTCTCAACTGTATCACTGAAGCTGGAAAACAATAAAGCAGTACCTTCAAAATTCTGAGGAATATCATTTCTTGCCTAAAATTCCAAAACCAGCCAAATTCTCATTTGAGTGAGGGTAGAACAGGGCATCTTTCATTCATGCAAAATCAGAGAAATTTTACTTCCCATATGCATTTCTCAGGAAACTCTGGAGGATATCATTTCACCAACACAAGAGAACGAACAAAGAAAGATGAACATGGGATCCAAGAAACAGGGAATCTAACACAAGAGAGACAAGAGAAATCCCTAAGGTGATGGGGGGAAATCTCAAAATAGCAGCCATAGAGCAGACTTGGAGAAGCATCCAGATTGGGGCAGGTCAGATGGCTCCAGAAGACACTTCTTAGGAAGATGAAATCATAACCTACTGTGTCTGAATATGAAAGAAGGTTTAGGTAACTGAAGAAAGTTTCAAGACATGTACTTGGAAAACCAAAAGCATGAAAAAACAGGATACTTATTAACTTCAGGAAAAGCAAAAGGTGTTAATGGAAAGGAAGAGTAATTGCAGTATATTATATGTTAAATAACATTTCCATTTTACTGATCTAACTGTAATTAGAAAATAGCTGTATGGGAAGACTGGAGGGATGGGAAATATGTATTATGTAGTTGTGGAGGTGGGTAAAGAATGAAAGAGTTTAATCCTTATCTCCCATAAAGGGAAGTCATAGGTGATATCTATCTTGGCCTGATTGGGCAACTGTAACATAATAGCAGAAACTGTGTGGCTTATAAACAACAAAAGCTTATTTCACATGGTTCCATAGACTGGAAGATCCAAGGTCAAGGCACCAGTACATTCAGTGTCTGGTGAAGAGGGCCTGCTTCCTGGTTCGTTGATGGCTGTCTTTTTACTGTGTCCTTACATGCCAGAAGGGGACACATGAGGTCTCAGGAGTCCTTTTATAAGGGCACTAATCCTATTCATGAGTGCTCCATCCTCATGATCTAATCATCCCCCAAAGGCCCACCTCCTAATACCATAACATTGGGGGTTACAATTTCAGCATGTGAATGGAGGTGGGGTCACAAACATTAAGTCTATAGCAGTGTCTGAAACTAAAAATCAAGAAGTATCTAATTTAGAAACATGGAGGTAAATGCCAAAAGAAGCTGTTAAAGTATTTGAAATGATTGCCTCTGAGAATTAGAAAGAGGAAGAAAGAGGAGCAAGGTCTAGTGATTTTTATAACAATCATTGTAGAAGTTTTTGATTTTTAAAACTCTGAGCCTGTACACATTTGATTTTTTTTAAAAAACTAAATTTAAAAGAAAACAAAATTACTAGGTATATGATGGAGAAGCTCATATCTAGCTTGCTAAAACTAATTGTTAAATTTTCAGGAATTTTGTGAGCCAGTTGTTAAGCACAGACATTATTAAAAAATAAATTGTAAGGCTGGGCATGGTGGCTCAAGGCTGTAATCCTAGCTACGTGGGAGGCAGACTTGGGGAGATTTCAGTTTGAGGCCACCATGGGCAGAAAGTTGGCAAGACCACATATCAACCAATGGCTGGGCACTGTGGCATGTGCCTGTCAACCCAGCTACATGGGAAAGCACAAATAGGAAGATTGTGATCCAGGCCAGCCCCAGCATTAAGCAAGACCCTATCTCAAAAATAAACAATGCAAAAAGGACTGGCAGAGTGGTTCAAGTGGTGGATGCTCGCCTGCCTAGCAAGTGTGAAGTTCTAAGTTCAAACCCCAGTACTGCTGATGGAAAAAAAAAAAACTAAGTTGTAAAAACAGCTATAAACTATATTAAAAACACAGTTTACCTATTCAAACCATCACTTTTGTGTGTGTGTGCATGTGTGTGTGCTGGAAATTAAGCCTAGGGTCTTGCACGTGCTAAACATGTGCTCTATCACTGAGCCATACTCCCAGGCCAAAACTCATCACTTTAAATTATTTTGCTACATTTTTACATTGATCTCTGCTGTTGTTATTTATATCTTTATATTATATATGGTATTATTTATATCTGTTGTCTCTGTATGGCGGAAGTGCTATATATTGGTGAGCCACTGGATATCTCTTCCCAACTATGTTATGAATATCATATTGGAAACTTAAGAATATATATACATATGTATACATATTCCTTATTTGTTTCTTAAACATTTTAGTTTTAAAATATGCATCTATAGAAAACCATATAAAATAAATGTACACTTTAATGCATTATTATATGACAAGATACCTTTGTAACTACCACCCATATCAGAAGAACTATGACTGACCACTCCAGAAACCCTCCACCTGTCCTCATTTCTCCTAAGGTAACCATACTCCTCACTTTCATGGTAATTATCTCCTTATAGTTTCATCACCTAAACATGCATCCATAAGCATGGTGGTTTAATTTTGCCTCGTATTTTTTATGGATTTTACCTCTTTTAATCTGGAAGTTCCCCACAAACCTCGTTCTTCTCCTTAGTGGTTTTTTTGTTTTTTGCAGTACTGGACTTGAACTCAGGGCCTTCACCTTGAGCCACTCCACCAGCCCAATGTTTTGTAATGGGTATTTTTGAGATAGGTTCTCGCAGAACTATTTGCCCCGGCTGGCTTCAAACTGCAATCCTCCTGATCTCTGTCTCTTGAATAGCTAGGATTACAGGCGTGAGCCACCTGCACCCAGCTCTCCTTAGCATTTGGTGATGGAACTAGTTCATTCATCCTATAGCATCTCCTGTGATCTGAATTTTGCTGATTGAATTCCCATGATTTAGTTGACATCTTTCTCTGTCTTCTGTATCTCCTGTAAATTAATTGGTAGTTGGATCTAGAAATTCATTCCTTAATCTTAAAAGCAATGACAAGAACCAAAATACCAAATATAGCAAATATAGGTTGAATATTTATTACATACTTGAAAAGGATAAAAAATATGAAGTAATTTTAGAGACTTTCATCATTTCAGGCAACACAACAGAGTCTTTTTTTTTTGGTGGTACTGGTATTTGAACTCAGGGCCTTGCACTTTAGGCAGGCACACCAACACTTGAGCCACACCCTCTGCCTTTTTTGCTTTGGTTTTTTTTTTTTTTTTTTGGCTTGATAGAATCTTCTTGTAGAACAAATCGTTGTAGTTCCCTCTGTAACATTAGCTTGATCTCTGTGTTAGTCAGCTGTCTGTCACTGAGACAAAAATACCTAAGATAATCAACTTATAAGGAGGAAAGATTTATTTTGACTCAGTTTCAAAACTCATTTGGCCCTGTCTCTCTGGGCCTATGGTGGCACAGTGCAACATGACCAGACTGTGTGGCAGAAAGGTCCTGTTCACCTCATGCCAGTTGGGAAGCAAAAAGAGAGATACAGAAAGGGGTCAGGGTCCCAATAACCCCTTCAATAACACACCCCAAATAACCTAGCTTTCTTTCAAGGACCTAGCCTTTAATATATGAGCCTTTAGTGACACTTCCAAACCACAGCACTCTCCAACTCAGGAGACACTTCAAAAAATGTTAGGCCTTATGTGAGAAATATATATTAACTGACAAAAGAACTCCTGATTACAGCATAGAGGTAGTGCACCAATGCCTTCCCAAAGAAATTATTAACTGGGCCAGGCATGGTAGGGCACACTTGTAATCCTCTCTAATTGGGAGATGGAGATCAGAAATATCATGGTTCGAGGCCCGCCTGAGCAAAAGTTCGGGAGACCCACTAGGCATGGTGGCACTGCCATCCCAGCTACAAAGGAAGCATAAATAAGGATGGTGGTCAAGGCTGGCCCAAAGCATAAACAAGAGACTCTATCTGGAAAACAACTAAAGCAAAAAGGGCTGGGGACCTGACTCTAGTGGTAGAGCACCTGCCTAGCAAACATGAGGCCCTGATTTCGATCTCTAGTACCACCCAAAAAAAAAAAAAAAGAAGAAATTATTAACTGTTTAATCACTCACAAAAAAGCTGCTGTCTATTTTCCAAGGCCAGTTTTATGGTTTTAACAATGGTACATTAACCAAGCACCACTAATTTCATAGGAATAATTTGCAGGAACTCAGCAATCAAAGATTTTCTAAAAAGACTTCATTACATATTTCCAAATGATCAGAACTTTAAGTTAAAAATAAAAGAGGACACCAAATAATAAGGTTCTATAAATTTTTCCTATAGTGAACCAGCAATAGTTTCCCTAAATAATGCTAATTATTTTAAAAGAATATTGACAACTTGAAGAAATGCCGATTTACTTAAAATCAAATGTCAAGGCTTCCTTTTCATGAATAGTACTAAGCTAAATTATTTTAAGTGTGCCTTAATTTAAAATTGTTTTATGGCTTTTTTATATTGTACTAGTGAATATATATACTATGTTTATAAAACTAGTGTTTTAATAATATGTGAACTTACTTCACCTGTACTCTTAAATGTTTGCTTGGAAGTAAGGTAAGAAAGAGGCTTAGATTGGTGGGCCAGGAAGATGTGAAAAAAATGAAGATTGCCCAAAATCCAAAAATTTTCAACCCTACTCTATTAATTTACAATATTATATTCAGCTATGATTCATAGAAATGACATTAAGTTTAAAATATTCATGTGCATCATTTTATAAAGTTCTCCAAGAGTAAATCATTTCCTTCTGTATTTCTGGAAAAGTGAATATTCATTTCTCCCTGGTAATATTAAATATGACAATCTTTGGCATTCAAATTAACCTGTCAAATTATATTCACCAACATTTGTAGAGATATGAAAGCTTCTAAAAGTGAAAATAACAAGATATGATGGTTATTGACCACAGTAAAAAGTTACAAAAAATTATACTGTTCCATCATGGAATTTTTAAAAAGAATCAAATATAACATAAGCATATTTTGGATCAATAATTATTACAGATATCTATAAATAAGCTTCCAGTGTTAAAAGATGTTCGGTCAGCATTTCCGGAAATCTATGACTAATACAATTATACTATCTGTTCCAGAGAGTTTATTATGACATCATCTCTTGAGAAACTTTAAATATTAATCTATAGGTTATTCTCAGCATGCAATCCATTACTTTTTCCCTATTCAGGGTACTTTCTCATTTAGTACAAATAAATTAATGTAATCCTTTTAATGTGCTGAAGTGAATAGGATTAGATGATGATATTTAGGTTTGCATTAATTTAACATGAATAAAAATGCCCTATGCAAACATTATGCCTTACCAGTCTCTTTTTGCCTTAATAGATTACTTCTGAAGGCACAGCATCAAAGGAATATTTTTTGAGATGGGGATCTCACTGTGTTGCCCAGGCTGGCCTCAAAATCCTGGACTCAAGCAATCCTTCCGTCTCAACCTCCCAAATAACTGGAATTGCAGGTACGTGCCACTTGTGCCTAGCAGGAACATTATTTTTGACAAAATTTTTACAGTGTCACTCTCAGGAATATATTTGTATAGTTCAAGTAATTTTGAAATAAATTAAATCATGATATTCATATTTTCCTTCTAAGATCCTACAAATCTTTCTCCAGAGGATAATTTCTCTCACTATGCCCAAATGTAATTCTTCTGCCCTGCTGTGGTAGAGGCTGTAGGTGGGCTACCCAAATCTTCTGGCCTTTGCCACTTACTTGACTTCCAACTTACCAGCTCCTAGGCTTCTTTGTTTTGGGCATTCTCCCACCACTGGTCTTATGCAAGCAGGCCTGAAGTCTTAGAGAATTGTTACCCCTCGGAGTAGCGATCACTCAAATACCTAAGAGAAGTTGGTGTATCCTCAAGAGGCCACGAATAGCCAAGACAATACTCAGTCAAAAGAACAATGCAGGAGGTATCACAATACCTGACTTCAAACTATATTACAAAGCAATAACAATAAAAACAGCATGGTACTGGCACAAAAACAGACATGAAGACCAGTAGAACAGAATAGAGGATCCAGATATGAAGCCACACAACTATAAGCAACTTATCTTTGACAAAGGAGCTAAAAATATACGATGGAGAAATAGCAGCCTCTTCAACAAAAACTGCTGGGAAAACTGGTTAGCAGTCTGCAAAAAACTGAAACTAGATCCATGTATATCACCCTATACCAAGATTAACTCAAAATGGATCAAGGATCTTAATATCAGACCCCAAACTCTTAAGTTGATACAAGAAAGAGTAGGAAATACTCTGGAGTTAGTAGGTATAGGTAAGAACTTTCTCAATGAAACCCCAGCAGCACAGCAACTAAGAGATAGCATAGATAAATGGGACCTCATAAAACTAAAAAGCTTCTGTTCATCAAAAGAAATGGTCTCTAAACTGAAGAGAACACCCACAGAGTGGGAGAAAATATTTGCCAACTATACATCAGACAAAGGACTGATAACCAGAATATACAGGGAACTTAAAAAACTAAATTCTCCCAAAACTAATGAACCAATAAAGAAATGGGCACGTGAACTAAACAGAACTTTCTCAAAAGAAGAAATTCAAATGGCCAGAAAACACATGAAAAAATGCTCACCATCTCTAGCAATAAAGGAAATGCAAATTAAAACCACGCTAAGATTCCACCTCACCCCTGTTAGAGTAGCCATCATCAGCAACACCACCAACAACAGTTGTTGGCGAGGATGCGGGGAAAAAGGAACCCTCTTACACTGTTGGTGGGAATGTAGACTAGTACAACCACTCTGGAAAAAAATTTGGAGGCTACTTAAAAAGCTGGATATCGATCTACCATTTGATCCAGCAATACCACTCTTGGGGATATACCCAAAAGACTGTTACTCCAGAGGCACCTGCACATCCATGTTTATTGCGGCACTATTCACAATAGCCAAGTTATGGAAACAGCCAAGATGCCCCAGCACTGACGAATGGATTAAGAAAATGTGGTATCTATACACAATGAAATTTTATGCAGCCATGAAGAAGAACGAAATGTTATCATTCGCTGGTAAATGGATGGAATTGGAGAACATCATTCTGAGTGAGGTTAGCCTGGCTCAAAAGACCAAAAATCGTATGTTCTCCCTCATATGTGGACATTAGATCAAGGGCAAACACAACAAGGGGATTGGACTATGAGCACATGATAAAAGCGAGAGCACACAAGGAAGGGGTGAGGATAGGTAAGACACTTAAAAAACTAGCTAGCATTTGTTGCCCTTAATGCAGAGAAACTAAAGCAGATACCTTAAAGCAACTGAGGCCAATAGGAAAAGGGGAACAGGTACTAGAGAAAAGGTTAGATCAAAAAGAATTAACCTAGAAGGTAACACCCACGCACAGGAAATCAATGTGAGTCAATGCCCTGTATAGCTATCCTTATCTCAACCAGCAAAACCCCTTGTTCCTTCCTATTATTGCTTATACTCTCTCTACAACAAAATTAGAAATAAGGGCAAAATAGTTTCTGCTGGGTATTGAGGGGGGGAGAGGGAGGGGGCTGGAGTGGGTGGTAAGGGAGGGGGTGGGGGCAGGGGGGAGAAATGAACCAAGCCTTGTATGCACATATGAATAATAAAAGAAAAATGAAAAAAAAAGTTGGTGTATCCCTTGTGAAATAACTGGACGGGGGTATGTCCTGTATACTGATTCTCAAAATTTCCCCAGTACAATTGAATTTGGGGTACCCACAGTAGTAATTGACTTACTAACACATCCTTTATTGGCTGCTTTGCCTTCTTTGTCCTATTTCCCTGGTAATTTCCCCATTCTCCAACTGAGATATTTTTCATTTTGTTTTGTTTTGTTTTCACATCTTATATATAAACTACCTGCACTGGAATCTTTGCCTTAGGTTCAGCTTCTGGGGAAAAGCAACCTAAGGCTCACCAGCCCTTACTGCTCTGGTTTGTTCTTTCCTCAGCATTTGACTTCATTGTCATCTCCTGCTTTTACAGTGTAGTGAAGACAGCAAATGTCAACTTTCTTAGGAAATGGTTTTTCAGCTATTTCTGAATATACTTACTGTCTTCTTTGTACTCTGTATCAAGAACAGTGATTTTATTCCTTTGCTAATCCTCCAAGATACAAAAATCTCCAATTGGTTTTGGCTACCTGGAGAGAAAAAATGGGATCTCTAGGGTGTCTATAATCAGACCAAGGTTCCAGTCAGTCCTCAATGATTTCAAGGGTGTCTTTCAGCTTTAAATTCTATGACTTTTAAAATGAATTCTTCAGAAACTATTCCATAAAATTGAATAGAAAGGAATATTTCCCAACTCATTTTATGAGAACAATATTATCCTAATATTAAAAGCACAGAAAGGTAGTAAAAAAGAAAAGTACAGAACAATATCACTCATGAACTTAGATACAAAACTCCTTTAAAATTTTACAAAATCAAATTCAATGATATATAAAAAGAATTATATATACCATGATCATTTGGGAGTATTCCAGGATATAATGGTTTGATGTTCAAAAATCAAACCATGTGGGCCTGGTGCCCAGTGACTCACCATGTAATCCCAGCTACTAGGGAGGCAGACACTGGAAGAATCACAGTTTAACTTTAGCCCAGACAAAAAGTTAGCAAGACCACATTCAACAATTAAGCTGGGCATGGGAGGCACGTGCCTGTTATTGTAGCTATATGGGAAGCCATAGGTAGGAGGATAGTGGTCTGAGGCTGGCCCTGGGCAAAAACGGGAGACCCTTCCTACCTGAAAAAAATAAGCAAAAGCAGAAAAGGATCAGAGATGTGGCTCAAGTGGTAGAGTGCTGACCTAGTACATTCAAGGCCTTGAGTTCAAACCTAAGTATCACCAAAAGAATCACAAAATGTAATCCTTCAGCCACATCAGTAACTGAAGTAGAATAATTTCATGATGTTGTAATTGATGCAGATAAAGCATTTGACAAAATTGAACACCAATACAAGATAAACACTCTCAGCAAATTAGGAACACAGGGGAACTTCCACAACTCGATAATATATATAATATATTCAGATTCCCACAAGTAACATCATACTTAATGACGAAAAACTGATGCTTTCCCCCTAGATCACACTAATAGTTATTCTTTTTTGACATAGTACTGAGAGTCCAAAAAGCTACAATAAAGCAAGAAAAAGAAGTAAGATGCATACAGATTGGAAGCAGAAGGGAAACTATCTCTATTTGCAGATGACATGATCATCTAAATAAAAAATTCACCAGGAATCTACAAAAAAGCTTGTAGAACTAATGAGTTCAGCAACAGTACAGGGTACACAAAAATAAGTCTGATTTCTACATACTAGCAATGAACACGTGGAAATTTCATTGCAAAAATTAAAAACACAATACCATTTAAGATCGCTTTTTACAAGAAGAAGGGATCAGCAGTGGGAGCTGAAGGGAGGGAGAGGCTGGTCCGGGTCTGGCCTCTGCTGCTGCTCGCCTGAGGTCTCTAGGCCGGGCTGTGGCTCTGTCCTCGGCTTCTGGGTACCGTCTGCGAGGCTCGGCTGGCCAGTGTGGGAGAGCCGCAGGTGGCAGCCACCACATCATGTCAGCCAAGGACGAGCGGGCCAGGAAGATCCTGAGAGGCTTCAAACTAAATTGGATGAACCTTCGGGATGCTGAGACAGGGACGATAACTCTAGCAAGGAACAGAGAACCTATCGGTCCCTGGTGTGGAACATGAAGCCCGTGTTCCCAAGAAAATCCTCAAGTGCAAGGCAGTGTCTCTAGAATTGAATTTTAGTTCTGCAGAACAAATGGAAAAATTCCTCCTGAAACAAAAAGTTTACTTCAAAGGACAATGCCTAGAAGAATGGTTCTTCGAGTTTGGCTTTGTGATCCCTAACTCTACAAATACCTGGCAGTCCCTGATAGAGGCAGCACCTGAGTCCCACATGATGCCAGCCAGCGTCCTGACAGGGAACATCATCATAGAGACAAAGATTTTTGACAATGATCTTCTTGTAAGCACGTCCAGAGTGAGGCTTTTCTACGTTTGAGAGAAGAACTTGTGTATACTTCAAGAATTGGGGTTTTGCGGGGAGGAGGAAATTGTTTACTTTTTTCCTCCACACATTTGATTTTTGACACTTCACTCAATTCCCTTGATGCAGAACCTGCTTATGTAGGTAACCAGGTGGCTTTTTTCTCCTAAGCTGCCATCTTCCACTGACCAGTCTACACTCCCAACCTGAGATCAGGGCAGGCGATATGCCTGGACTCCTTCCTGGTACACACACAGGAACAAGCCCATACCTCAAACCAGTACTGCAACTGTCACCTGCCCCACCTGCTCCTTGGGCCCTACAGGCTTCCTTTGGCTCTGGTCAAATTGGAAACATTCACACTCCTGACCCATGTCCCATGTTTAGTTTTTTCCACCATTTCTATTTCGTACATTCTCATACATTTAACTTGTAAAATAGACTGTGATATTATTATTACATAATGTAGTTAAAACATGAATTAAAATATTCCTACAGTCTTTAGCATGGCAAAAAAAAATCACTTTTTAAATGATACTTAGGTATAAATGTAGCAAAACACTTATAGGATCTGTTTGCTGAAAGTTTTAAAATGCTAATGAAAGGAATCAAGAGTTAAATAAACGGAGAGACACACTGCGTTCACAAATTGGCAGACTCAGTATACTAAAGTCGTCAATTCTCCCCAAGCTAACAATTCTATCAGGATCCCAGCAGAACAATGGGGAATAGGTGGAGGAATAGACACCTAGATCAATGACGCGAAATAGAACCCAGAAACTGACCAAAACAAATATACCAAATGTATTTTTTACAAAGGTGCAAAGGCAATTCAATAGAGGAAGAGTAGTCTTTTTAACAAATGGTGCTTGACCAACTGGACAACCATAGGCAAAACCAAAACCCAAACAAAAAATGAACCTGAAGTGTGCACAAAATTAATATAAAATGATCATGGATTTCAGTGTAAAACATAAAACTAAGACTTTTAGAAGAAAGCACAAGAGAAAATCTTCAGGAACTAGAGCTATGCAAGGTTCTTAGAGATGACACCAAAAAGATAATCCATAAAAGTTATTAAATAGCACTTTAGGAAAATTAGCTTTCATACTACAAAAGACCCTGTTAAAAGGATGAAATGACAAGTCGCATACTAGGAGAAAATATTTGCAAACAACATGCCCAACTTGTATCATGAATATATAAAAAGCTCCCAAAGCTCAATAATAAAAACAATTTAAAATTAGAAAATGTACAAAAGAAATCTACAGAGGATATAAAAATAACAAATAAGCACATAAAATGTGCTTCATTTTATTCATGTTCAATATCATTAGCAAAATTAAAACCACAATGAAATATCACCATTCACCTATCAGAAGTACTAAAATAAAAAATAGTAATTATACCAAATGCCGGTAAGGCTGTAGAGGACCTGGATCACTCATACATTGCTAGTGGAAATGTACAGTGGTACAGAAAGTCTGAAAAATAATATAGCAGTTTCTTAAAAAATAAACATACACTAGCCATATGACTGACTATTCCCACTGTTGAGCATTTATCCTGGAAAAAAAGAAAACATGTTCAGGGGGAAAAAAAACTGTGCATGAAATTTTCATAGCAGCTTTATTTGTAATCGCAAAATGCTAGACACAACCCAAATGTACTTCAGTTGCTGAA
This sequence comes from Castor canadensis, assembly GCF_047511655.1. Classification (NCBI taxonomy): domain Eukaryota; kingdom Metazoa; phylum Chordata; class Mammalia; order Rodentia; family Castoridae; genus Castor; species Castor canadensis. Next base: position 121,731,348 of record NC_133405.1, on the reverse strand, counting down.
TGGTTAAACAAACTTTAATACATACACAGAATGGAATTCTATTTAGAAATAAAAACAAATGAATTCTTGATACACGCAGCAATTTGCATGGACCTCAAGAGTATTATTGTCAGTTTAAAAAAAGTCAGTCTCAAAAGGTTATATGCTGCATGATTCCATCTATATAATATGCTTGAAATAACAAATCTTTAGAGGTGGAGAACAAATTAGTGGTTGCCAGGCAACAAGAACAGGAGAATAGAATGGGGACTGCATGCTAATACAAGAAGTAGTGAGAGAGTATTCCTCAGTGGTGATGGAACAATTCTGTATCTTGACTGTGGTGGTCAGTACTCAGATCTACACATGGGATAAAATGTACTCTCACATAAAATCCACAGGAATGAATGTTGATTAAAAATGGTGAAAACTGAATGTCTATAGTACAATTAATAATAATTTATCAGTGTCTGGTTTTGATATTATACTATGTCTATGTAAGATATTACCATTGGGGGAAGGGCTCATGGGACAATTTGTACTATTTTTGCCACTTTCTCTAAGTCTCTAGTTATTCCAAAGTTTTTTTGTGACTTTTTTTTCTTTTGGCAATACTGGGATATGAACTCAGAGTCTCACACTGGCTAGACAGAAGCTCTATCACTTGAGCCACACCTCCAACCCAAGGTTTTTTTTTTTTTCAATTCTATGAATTTATGTCATTATAACAAGAGAGGGATAAAAGACCAGATGCGGGGGCTCACACCTGTAATCTCAGCTATTTGAGAGGCAGAGGTAGGAAGACTGTGGTCCAAGGCCAGCCCAGGCAAAAAGTGAGAGACCCTATCTGAAAAGTAACTAACAAGAAAAAATTTGCTGGTGGAGTGGTTCAAGTGGTAGAGCGCCTACCTACCAAACACAAGGCCTTGAGTTCAAACACCATTACCACCAAAAATGGGGGGTGGAGATAGAGAACATGGCACAATAGGTATTGGTTTTGAATTTTTTACCAGTATTGGGACTTGAACTCAGGGCCTTCACCTTGAGCCACTCCACCAGTCCTATTTTTGAGAAAGGTTTTTCGAGATAGGGTCTCTGCCTCCTGAGTAGCTAGGATTACAGACGTGAGCCACCAGCGCCCGGCTTGAGTTCTTGACTACTGTCATTTTCCAGGTGATAAAAGTATAGGCTGATATAAAACCAGTTAAGGCCTGACTGAGGCTAGAACAGTTATTTCTACTCTACCAAGAGTTGAATAAATTTCACCATGTCACAGTGCCTCATTATTCTTGCTGCAAAGGAATGAGAGTGGAATGAGGAGGAAAAGGGACCTGACCCTAGCCTTTTTGATCTTACCTACTTGGCACAGTGAAGCAGGTGTACTTGCCTTGCCTTTCCTCAGCTTGCTAACCTAGGAAAAGCTGTTTAATTAGACAAAGAATCTTTAAGCCACAATTAGAAATGATATAAGTACTTTCAAATGTAATCTCCTTGGCCTGAGGATGTAGCTGAGTGATAGAGCGTTTGCCTAGCATTCTTAAGGCCCTGGGTTCAATATCCAGCACAGAAAAAAAAAAGAGAAACACACACACACACATACACACTAGGACAGTAAGCGCACTGGTATGTATAAATTTCTGGTGTGATGTAAATTACCCATCATCATAAAAGCTGTAATAGAGTTTTCTTGAAGCATGAAGAACAAGAGGAGTTTGTTCTGCCCATTGGGGTGGAAATGCTCTCAGAGGACTGGACCTTTTCTACTGTTGTACCTTGTGTTTCTATCTGATATTCTGTTGGTATTTTGCTACAGTTGGGGATATATGAAGTCTTATGGTTTATATATAATATAATGATAAAATATCCCTCTTTATCTTATTAGATGTTTACTGTTTTGAATTCCACTTTGCCTATTATTAAAACTTCCACAATGCTTTCTTTTTGCCAGAATTTGTTTGGTATAGCTTGCCCAAAATTTATTTTTAACCATTGCTTGTCATTATATGTATCCTTAATAAATAGCAGATAGCTGTATTTTATTTTCTTTGCCCATCATCAAATCATCAAGACTTTGATCTTTCAAAGAAGAAATTTAAGCCAGGCATGGTGGGACATGCCTATAATCCCAGCACTCAGGAAACTGTGGCAAGAGGATCTTAAGTTTCACACCAGCCGGGCTGCATAGTGAGACCCTATCTCAAAAAAAGAAAAAGAAATTTAGCCCATTATACATTACACTTACTCTTGATCTTATTTGTAGTACTCTATTTCATGTTCTCTGCTTCCTATGTGTTCTTTCTTTCCTTTTTTTTTTTTTTTTTTGGTGAGACTGGGATTTGATGTCAGGGCTTTGTGCTGCAATGCGGGGCTCTACTACTTGAGCCATGCCTCCAGTCCATTTTGCTCTGGTTATTTTGGAGATGGGGTCTCTCACACTCTGCCCAGACTGGCTTCAAACTGCGATACTCCCAATCTCAGCTTCTCAAGTAGCTAGGATTTCAGGCATGAGCCACCAGTACCCAGCTCCTATGTGTTCTTGATGTTTTACTTTTTCTTTTCTGACTTTTGCTAAGATGATCCAGTTTTCATCCATTTCTATTTTCATCCTAGTATTTCATCCTACTTTTACTTTCTTTACTATGTTGAATTTCTAATTCTTGACTCCATATTTGAAAGGATGTTCTATGTCATTTAATTATGAAAAGTAAAAATTATCCCATTCCTGTCAAGACATTAATTGCACTTTAACTCTACTCATATATCAAATATTTTGCTGAAATATTCTGGAATTTAGTTTGTATTTTACCTGTTTTTCAAAATTGCTTTTTTGTCCCAATCATATTATTTAAAATTGTGGATATTTAACTGCTGATTTTGTTGGATTCTTTGCTTGTGATTGTTTCTCATACCTTGAAGCTTGCTGCATTCTGATTAATATTTCACATGACATTATTATTGCTTCTAGTTAGCTCTTAGAAAGGGAAATGACTGCTGACATATCTGAAAATATGTCCTTATGCACATGAAGAATAGTTGGAAGAGGAGCTGAATTATGCAGCCACATTTCTTTTCTGACACAATTCCATTTTTTCCATCACTCGGTTCCAGACTGGAAGCTTTGCACTGGTGAAAAATAATACTTAATAGCGTTTTGGTCAGATTGAGATGAGGGATCAACATTGATAATGATCAAAGCAGTATGACAGAATTCTTTTAAATTAAATTTTATGTTTTCTTATCTTTCATTTATTTCCTTCCTGCCTTTACTAAAATGCTTCACTTTCAGCCAAATGTTGAAGTGTACTGGTTAAAGAAGCATAATTCTTCAAGTAAAAAAAAATGAATAATAATTTTCAAAGAGGAGAAAAATAATTTAGCTCTTGAGTCCCTGTTTTTCTGCTCTTGCTAACGGCTGAATGGCAGGCACTTCATCAAGCATGACTACAGTTAAAATTTTCACTTAGAAAAATGGGCTAGGGGAAAAGATTCTCAATACACAGTGATGACTTTTAAATTAATTTTAAATTTTTAACTTCTTTATTGAGGTACATTGTAATGCACAGTAAAATGTGCATATTGAGGGAAGACAATTTGCTAGGTTTTAAGAACATATACATCACAATGAAGGCAGTGAGCACAGCTTCCCTATTCGCCTCAGTTTCTTTGGGTTCCTTGCTCTCTTCATTCTCAGCACCCACCTCCAAGCCACCACTCATCTGCTTTCTATCAGAACAAAATAGAGTTCTAAAGTTCTAGAAAATGAGAAATCAAATAGCATGTGCTCTTTTTCCATCTGGTTTCTTTCCCTCGATTTCTTTTGCTTTTTTTTTTTTTTTTTGATACTGGGGTTTGAACTCAGGGCTTACACCTTGAGCCACTCCACCAGCCCTGTTTTGTGAAGGGTTTTTTCGACATAGGATCTCTAGAACCATTTGCCCAGGCTGGCTTCAGACCGCGATCCTCCTGATCTATGCCTCCTGAGTAGCTAGGATTACAGGTGTGAGACACCAGCGCCTGGCACCTCGATTTCTTTATTTTGAAATTCATCTATATTGTTGTGTATATTAACAGTTCATCATTCCATTATTTCAGTATACCAGAATGTGTTCATTCACGTGTTGATGGACCTTTGAGTTGTTTCCAGTTTGGGGGCTATTACAAATAAAACTACTACCAGACACGTGTTAAGCATCTTTTCATAGTGTTAGGCAGGCACTCTACCACTTGAGCCACTCTGCCAGCCCTTTCTCATGTGTTTATTTTCCATTTGTGTGTCTTCTTTGGTGAAGTCTCTGTATGAATATTTAGTGCATTTTGGGTTGGGTTGTTTGTGTTCTTATTATTGATTTTTGACAGTTCTGTATATAGTCTGCCTACAATTCCTTTTGTGATTTGGGTTTTTTCCCCTTTTTTAAAGTGCTTTTCAAAAACCAAAAATTCTTGACTAGGCGAAGTGGATCACTCTTGTAATCCCAACTACTCAGGAGGTGGAGATTGGGAAGATCATAGTTTGAGGCCAGTCTGGGCAGACAAAAAGGGAGAACCCATTTAACCAATAGCTGAGTGTGGTGGTATGTGACTGACATCCCAACTACACAGGAAACATAAATACAAGGATTGCAGTTCAGGACAGCACAGACATAAACGCAAGACCCTATCCCAAAAATAACTAAAAGAAAAAGTAGAAGTTCTTAGCTTTAGTGAAGTTCAACTTATCAATTTTTATCTATTATCCGTCTACTGTCAGAAATAACAAATTTTTGTCTAACCTAGGTCAAAAGATTTTCTTCTAGAAATTTTATTGTTTTAGATTTTATATTTAGGTCCATGATCCATTTTGAGTTCATTTTTGCACATCATGTGGGATATCCAACAAGGCTCTTTGCTTGTTTGGAATGTTCAGTAAGTTCAGAAATATTCATTGAAGACATTATCTTTTTAAAAATTGTTTTGGCACATCTGTCAAAAATCAATTGACCATATATCTGTGGGTTTATTCAGAACTCTTTGTTCTATTCCATGGATCTTTGGGTTCATTCTTTGCTGATAGAATTTTTGTTTTGATTACTCTAGTTTTATAGTACATCTTGAAATCAGGTACTGTGAGTTCTCCAACTTTGATATTCTTTTTCAAAATTATTTTGACTATTATAATTCCTTTGCCTTATCACATAAATTTTAGAGTCAGCTTGACAGTTTCTACAAAAAGTCTTTCTGGGATTCGAGTTGGGCTGGCAACAAATCATCTCATCAATTTGGAAAGAATTAACATTGTATTATCTATTACTACATTACAAATTAGCCCAAAAATTTGGCAACCTACAACATCAAATATTTCGTAGATTCTGTGGTTCAGGAATCTGGGTGCAGCTTAACTCAATACCTCTCTGCCTCATAGTCTCTCACAAGGTTGTAATTAAGTTGTCAGGGCTGAGCTGAAGGCTCAACTAGGGGCTCCCAAACCCACTCATGTAGTTGTTGGCATGATTTAGTTCCTTGCTGACTGTTGGCTAGAGGCCTTCCTCGGTTCCTTGACTTGTGGACCTCTCTGTAGAGCAGCTGACAACATGGCAGTTAGCTTCCCTCAGAGAAAGAGACTGTGAAAGTACTCAAGAAAAAAGCCACTGACTGCAACCCAATCTAGGAAATGGCATTCCATAATATTTGCCTATTCTGTTCATTCCAAGTAAATAATTAGGTTCAGCCCACCTTTAAAGGGAGGGAACTGCACAAGGATGTGAATACCAGAAGGCAAGGACCACCTGGGGCTATCTTACAGGCTACCTGACACAGACCTATCTTAACAATGAGGCTTCAATTTAGAACACATTGTTTGTCTAGGTCATCTTTGATGTTTTTTACTGATGTTTTGTAGTGTTCAGCATAAAGACCTCATACATATTTTATCATTCTGTGTTTAAGTGCAGTTTTATTTTTAATTATCCTGCTTGGTATTTCTTGGGTTTATGCATCTGAGGATTGGTGTCTCATAATTTCTGAAATCTTATTTCCTTATATGCTCCCTGATCATCTATTATCTTTGTTCCTTCCTCTGGAACTCCAGTCAAAACATATATAGTACCTTATCCCACTATGATCCATTTCTTTTCGCCTCTAGTTAGTATTTTCTATCATTCTGTCTTTTGTTCTAAATTGATAATTTATTTAGAGCTATCTTCTAATTCACTAATTTTCTCTTTAGTTCTATCTGTTGTTTGTAGCATCACTTTGAGTTTTCAATTTAAATTACAATTTTAATTATTTAAACTTCTGTTTGATTTTCTTTCAAATCTGCCCTAGACATTTTTTTCTTAATCTTTTTGGCAGTACTGGGAATTGAACTCAGGGCCTTCACTTGAGTCATGCTCCCAGTCCATTTGCTTTTTAGTTTGTTTTTTTTTTTCAAATAAGGTTTTACACTTTTGCCCAGGCCAGACTTGGACCCTGATTCTTCTATTTCCACCTAGTAAGTAGCTGGGATTAAAGCCATACAACCACCATGCCCAGCCCTTTTAATTTTTTTTTTTGAGATGATGAAGTCTAGGGTGTCCTGGAACTTCCTTTTTTTTTTTTTTGCGGTACTGCAGTTTGAACTCAAGGCCCACACCTTGAGTCACTTTGCCAGCCCTTTTTTGTGATGAGTTTTTTTCAAGATAGGATCTCGTGAACTCTTCTCCCGGGCTGGCTTCACACCATGATCCTCCTGATCTCTGCCTCCTGAGAAGCTAGAATTACAGGCATGAACCACCAGTGCCCCCGCAGCCTGGAACTATCTGTGTAATCCAGACTGGCCTCAAATTTATGATCCTTCTGCCTCAGCAGTGCTGGGATGACAGGTATGAATCACCATGCCTGACTCTTAATGTTTTATGTTTTAATCGACACATACAATTGTACATACTTATGGGGTACCCTGTGATGTTTCAATACGTGTACATGTTGTGTAATGTTCAAAGCAGGGTGAGAATATCTTCTCAAACATTTGTCATTTCTTTTTTCTTTTTTTTTTTTTTGAGTCAGGGTCTGGAACTGACTCAGGTTATGGCCTCGATTATGGCCTCGAACTCATAATCCTCCTGCCTCTGCTTCTTCAGTACTGGGGTTACAGACATGTGCCACCATACCCAGTCATTTATCATTTCTTTGTGGTGAAAATATTCAAAATTCTTCTAGTTTTTTTGAAAGATACAGTACATTTTCATTATCTACAGTCACCCTACTGTGCCTTAGAACAACAGAACTTATTCTCCTAACTATAACCTAGTACCTGTTAATCAGCTTTTCTACACCCTTCCTCCCTACTCTTCCCAACTTCTGGTAACCACTACTTTATTCTTAGTTTCTATGAGATCAACTGTTCTAGATTCTAAATACCAGTGAGATCATGTGGTGTTTGTCTTTCTGTGCCTGGCTTATTTTACTGAACACAGTGGCCTTTCAGACCATCTATGTTGCTGCAAATGACAGGATTTCATCCTTTTATGGCTGAGTACTATTCCATTGTGCATATATGCTATGTTTTCTTATCCATTTGTCAGTTGATAGACATTTTGGTTGTTTCCATTTCGTTATTGTGAGTAGTATGGCAGTAAACATGAGAGTGCAGATGTCTTTGGCATATTGATTTTCTTTGTATATATAATCAGAAGTAAGATTGCTGGATCATATAGTAGTTCTATTTTTAATTTTTTGAGGAACCTCCATACTGGTTTCTATAGTGACTGTACTAATTTACATTCCCACCAACAGTGTGAAAGATTCCCTTTTCTCCACATTATCACCAGCACTTGTTACCTTTGTCTTTTTTGACAATAGCCTCTTTTTTGGCAGGACTGGCAGTTAGACTCAGGGCCTCACACTTGCTAGGCAAGTAAACCACTCTGCCAGCCTTTTTTGTGTTGGTTATTTTGGAGATAGGGTTTCGTTTTGTGCCCAGGCCATCCTGGAACATGATCCTCCTATTTGTGCTTCCCTGCATAGTTGGGATAACAAGCGTACTCTACTGTGCCCAGTCATTAGTTGAAATGGGGTCTCATGAACTTTTTGCCTCTGCTGGCCTTGAACTGCAATCTTCTCCATCTCTCCCTCCTAAATAGCTAGGATTAAAAGCTTGAGCACTGTGCTCAGCCTTATTAAAGCTATTCTTACTGGAGTTAGGTGATCTCTCATAGTTTTAGTCATTAGTGAGGTTGAACATTTTTTCATATACCTGTTAATCATTTATATGTTTTCTTTTGGGGAAATGTCTAATTAGGTTTATTACCCACTTTTAATCATGTTAATTTTTTGCTATTGAATTGAGTCCCATATATATTCTGGATATTAATCCCCTGGTGGGTTTTGATAGCTTATTGTACCCTTATTCTACCAACCTTATCTTTAATTCTTTATATGCAATAAATGTCCTTATTTATGTTCTAGATCTTACAGTTTCTCTACCTATCATCTTTATTGTGTACCTGATTCTGAAATTTGATGTTTCTGCTGACTCTTACTAATGATGGCTTGCTTCCTAAAGAGTTTTGTGATTTTTTCTTTTTTTTTTGTGTGATACTGGGGTTGAACTCAGGGCCTACACCTTGAGTCATTCTATCAGCCCTTTTTTTGTGATGAGTTTTTTCAAGATAGGGTCTCGAGAACTATTTTGCCTGGACTGGCCTTGAACCATGATCCTCCTGATCTCTGCCTCCTGAGTAGCTGGGATTACAGCTATGAGCCACTGGCACCCGGCTGTGATTTTTTTTTAATTCTGAATTTGTAAATTTATGGTAATTCTTTAAAGTCTGTAGAATGTGTGTGTCCAAAGAGAAAAAATTTCTTCTCTAGGCAGCTTTCTGTAGGTACTAAGGGCCACTTTGAACTCTATTTTTGACCAGGGCGATTGCTTGTGCTTGGCGCTTCTCAGCCAGTTTACTTCCACCAGCCCTGTCTGCAGGATGGGCTTTTTCCAGTTGACCTTCCTGAGAGTGTTACTCTTTGGCTTTCCTGCCTTCATGTATATGGGAAAGATCCACTTAGTTTTTATGTGAGCTCTTTGGCTGGATCTAGGAACCCAATTAAAATAAGTGCTGATTGACAAGAGGAAAGGATAAAAGTTTTATTGATTTTGCATGTATATGGGGATGTTCACAAGAGAGTGAAGTCTGAAAAAATGACCAAAGGAAAGAACAATACATTTATGAAAGAATGGCAGCACGATGGATAGCTGGACTAGGGTACAAACTGTAGGGATCTTCCCAAGAGATATATAGGGTGGGGTGTAGAATCTAGTGGGAGATTAGAGTTACTTTCAGGAGTTTGTTAACTCAGGTTCATTGTAGCTCCAATGACCAGACTCTGGTGATCAAAGCTATTTTCCAGCCTTGATATGTGAAGGATGTCCCTCCCCAAAGAACCGTATGGCCTGTGACATGTAGGGAAAGTCAAGCCAAATGGCCTCTCCTGCAGCTACAGTTCCTTTAGTGATTTCAATTTCAAATAATCAATATGCCAAATTGGCATACTTTAGGGTGGCACATCTTTGACCCTGCACACATAAGAATCTCCAACCTGACCTTGCATACTGCTTGGGCTCTGGGCTTTACCTCCTGTCCCCAACAGGACTGGCTCCAGCAGGAATCAGTAGATGATGCCAGAATAAATAAGGTCTCTAGCTCTTGTGGATTTGTGCTTTCTTACCATTTGTGCCTGCCAGGAATTCCCTTACTTTCTCCACTATGCTACATATTAAAATATTAAAACTTCTTTTGGTATTTAATGTGTTCTGAACTAGAAGGAATTTCTCTTGAGTTTCTAGTCCAGCATATTGTTAGAAATATATGCCCTGCTGTTAAAATAATAGTGTATTCTTTTGCAGAGTATTTTTCTATGTGGGTAGATAGTCTATATTATAAGAAAACACTATGTGTACTGCTTTTTAGCCTGTTGTGTCATTCAGGAATATATTTTGCATCAATTTCTTGGTGGTACTGGGGTTTATGTCGGGGGTCTTGCACGTGCTAGGCAAGCACTCGATTGCTTGAGCCACACACCCCAAGGAGTATATTTTGAATACCTATGAGAAGAAAATAAGTTAGAATGAGACAGAAGAAGCTAGGCAATGGTATAGTAGCTGCAAGGGCTCTAGCTCTGGAGCTGGAAGGGCCCTGCAGAGTGGTCCCAAATTTTAAAAAATAGTCTGGATCTTTATACTATATAAACTGATATGAGCTGTCCCTGGGAGGAGATTAGGGGGACACCTGGCAGGGCAGATAGCCAGCTGAGTGCAATTCCTGGAGCTAGCTGACAGAGTATCTGAGAGTCTTGATGGGGGATCTGAGTAGTACATCAGAATCCACCACAGTTAGTGATACTTTGGGCTACAGATAATAGAAAATCCAGCTGATCTTTGCTTAACAAGTATTTAATTTTTCTCATTTCACATAAGGTCTGCAGAAGAGTATTGCTGCCATAAACAATATTTGTCCCTTTTTATTAGGAAAGCAAAAAACTTTCTCAAAAGTCTCCTAGTAACCAGGCAATGGTGGATCATTCCTGTAATCCTAGCTATTTGAGAGGCTGAGATTGGGAGGATTGAAGTTTGAGGGGAGCCCAAGCCCCCCCCAAAAAAAGTTTGTCAGACCCCATTTCAGCAGGAAAAAAAACTGGGCATGGTGGTTCACATCTGTCATCCCAGCTACAGCAGGAAGCATAAATAAGAGGATCAGTGATCCAGGCCTGCCGGGGCAAAAAGCAAAACCCTATCTCCAAAATAATTGGAGTAAAAAGGGCAAGAGGAATGACTCAAGTGGTAGAGCACCTACTTACTGAGTACCATGAAAAAAAAAGAACCCCCTGTAGACTTGGCTGTACATCTCATTGACTAGAACCAGACCTTGTAGCCCACTCCTGGCTGCAAGGAAAGCTGGGAGAGTGGGATCAGAATTGTCATAATTTTCTGCCTGGATTGGTGAACACTGCTGCCCTGAACAATAACTGGGTTCTGTTAGCATAGAAGAGAAAAAAGGATATGACATATACAACTAACAGGGTCTGCTGGAAAATAGACCTCCACAAAATTATTTTGAATAATTGCATATGGATATGAGTTACCAAAGCAGTCCCTCATTGCTGGGTATTTTGGTTTCTTCTATACTTTACTATTATCCACTATGCTGCGTTAAACATCCTTATCAGCTCCCATCCCTAATTATTTCCTCAGGACCAAATGCCAAATATGCCATTTCTGGCCAGTAAGAATGTGTATTTTTTTTAAGGAGTTTGGTACAGATTACCAGATGTACCCGAGGAGAGCTCCGCAGACTTGTGTTCCCAAGAGCAGTAAGTACAGCAGCCTAAATTCACCCACATCCTTACTGGCACTGCATATTAACGTTCTTAATTTACTTCATCAGACTTATATTATAAAAAGTACTTTGTTCTAATTTGCATTTTCTTCCTTTTCATTCATCATATTTATTCATTTTTGAGTTATGGTCCAAAAATGGAGCTTCTATGGTTTTAGTCTTTTGGAAATTTTGAGCTGTCGTGTTTTACTCTTGGGTTGTAAGGGTTAATTATGGCATGTCTGCAATTAGCGTGAACTGTTTGGTTAAAGCCCCTTCTTGACACTGATGCCTGATCAAAGCATGAGGCACATTGATTAATAGTGCCTCTCTGTAGCCAGGAGTCCAAAGAGCTTCAGGACAGTTTGACCCAGCTTGTCAGCATTGCTAATCGACAAAGATGAGATTGAAGAGTTGCACCCAGACTTGATGTGCTATCTCTCCCCAGAAATCTCGCCCTCCTCCCCAGAGATCTGCTGGTTATGCAGCAAGGCTATGCCTAAGTGACCAGCTACACATAAACAACCTGGACAAAGATTTCATTTTAATCTCTGCAGCTCCAAAGTGTTCTCCACACACATCAGTGGCTCCTGATCCACGAGATATCTGGCCTGGCCCTTACAGATAGAAAAGATAGCAGAAGCCCGCACCTGGCCTCTCCAGCCCCATGCTGGGAGTCATCTGCTGTGACGTGCAGCCTGGCTTTCATGCTCTTACCATAGCATGTCCTTTCCCTGTAATGAGGCATAGACTGGTGTCCTGTGAGTTTTCTTTAGCAATTGAACTGGTTGAGGGAGAGTTGTTTTGTTTCTTTGGTGCTGGGGATGACCCAAGGGCCTTGTACATGCTAAGCACATATCCTGTCACTGAGCCCCACCACCAGCCCTTGAACCTTATTTAAATGCCATTGTTAATGCAGCTATAGATTCAATTTCTGTAAAAGTTGTGCAGGCACTAGGAAAAAAAGATACAATCACATTTCTTTCCAGGAAGCTATTAAAAAAAACTAACAAAAGCTGGGTGTGGTATGTATGCCTGTAATCCCAGCACTTGGGAGGCTGAGGCAAAAGGATCTCGAGTCCAAGAACAGCCTGGGTTACATAGCAAGTTCAGGGCCATCCTGAGTTACATAGTGAGTTCAAGGCCAACCCAAACTAAATAGGGAGACCTTGTCCCACAAAAAAAAAAATTTAAGACCAACTGTATTTTTGAGTCCACATTATATTTTGCCTTTATACATTTCAATGTCATTTTATTCAGGTTATTTTGGTCTCAAATTTTACCAACTTGAGTATTTTCATCTTTGGTTTCCCATCTTCCCCATTCTCTTACATTGTCCCTTTTGTGCCATTGTGTGATTCTTATTTTTAGATAACATCGAATTGATTTTTAATCTAATCTGGGACTTTTTATTTTTAAGTGTGGGAGTATATTCCATTTATATTTATCATTATGACTATGCCATTTAGGTTCTTATGCTTCATCTTTCATTGCTATTTTAAGTGGTTCTTTACCCTTTCAGTCTATGAATATTTTTTCCCTTCTGAGTATTTTGTTTGTTCTTAGCTTCTTCATTGCTTTGGAGGGCATAGCTGCTCCCCTTAGAACTAGTAAGTATGAGCCATAAGAATTCTGAGGCTGAGGAAGAACACATACAAAACTTTTTTTTTGCAGTACTAGGGCTTGAACTCAGGACCTTTACCTTGAGCCACTTCACTAGCCCTTTTTTGTGCAGGGTTTTTTCAAGATAGGGTCTCTCGAACTGTTTGCCCAGGTTGGCTTCAAACCACAATCCTCCTAATAGCTGCCTCCTGAGTAGCTAGGATTACAGGTGTGAAGCCACCAGTGCCCGGCAATGAGTCATTCTTAAAGTAAGTTCCCCTTCGCCACAGTTGGGGTAATGTGAACATCACGGTAGATAACTGCAGTGGACTGAGACACAACAAAGAAGTTTGAATCTGTGAGTTCATAATACTACCAAAAAAGGAGTCTTTATTGTCTACCTTTAAAAAAACTTAATTGCTTTCCTTAAGAGAAGCTTATGGCACAAACTATTTGGAAAACTACTAAACAAAATATTTAAGCAGAACAACAATAATTTTGGGGGGCGTGTGGGCAGTTGAACACAGGGCCTCACACATGGTAAGCACTAACTCCACCATGAAAGGCACATCCCCAGCCTCAGGACAATAATAATTTATAAGCATTCTGCATCCTATATTGCTTGTGAGAATGTTAAAAATGAAATGGTAACTTTTCATTCTTTGTAACTCAGCCAAGTTGAGCTCATATTTATTTTCTCTACTCTTTGATGAACTATTTAGACTTTTAAAAACAACCTTGTAGCTTTCGCATGAGTTTTCCATTTTTTAGCTATTTGGTTTTTTGATCCTTTGTTATTGTAGAGTATACTTTTACTAGATTTTTTGCAAGACATGTGCATTCATGTTATGTCTTTAATCCTGGCAATATAGAAGAACAGTTCACAGCATAGGCGCAGAAAGTCAGGTTCCATCATGGCTCTTAGATAAAGTCACCTAACCTTCTTGGGCTGCAGTTTTCTCATCTGAAAAATGAGAATAATAAGAATTCCTGTGTGACAGGGCTGTTAGTGGAGTGGATGACGCTGTACACATATAAATTACTTAGAACAGTGTCCGTCACACATCTTTGTGTAATACTTATATATGAAATCATGAAAGACAATTTGATAGATGTACAAATGACCAGTTAACAACCCTTTTCTCTAAAAAGTCTAGCTATATGTCTGAAAGCTAATGTTGCACAGAAGTCTGTGGAAGCAACTGGTTCTGCTTCTTTACAGCAGAGCAATTAAGAGCTCAGGAATTAGTCTCCTTCTTTAGTATGCTAGCTTCCCCCTGACTAGATATGTGACATTAAGCAAGTAAGTTATTGACCTCTCTTATCTTTACTGTGATTATCTGTAATGTGAGGAACACATAAGTCTTCTTTGTCATGGACCTTTTGACCAAACTATTTTCCTTCCCTTTTATTTTATTTTGTTTTGTTTGTTTCTTGCTCCAATGTTTTAATTCCAGTGGGATTTCCAATCATGGTAGCCTCACCTCCTGGCCAACTATCCTACTCCACTCTGTGGGCCACTGTGCTGGATCTAAGTATTGAGAACACCAATGAATCCTTCTACGGTAGTTCCATGAAGCAGGCACCTAGGACTCTTGTGTGCACAAGTGAAATTTTGCTGAAACCCCAGCTCTGCTTGGTCTCTCCTGCTTGGCCTCATCTTTTTATCAATTCCAAAATTTGCCATAACTGTGTTGGAGGAACCAGAAGGAAGCAGCTCTCTCCTCTTCTTTTGGGCTCTAGGGCTGGAATCACATTAGCCCAGAGTTGCCTGTGCTGCACTGGAGGGAACCTGTCTGTGGTCTGAGACTGGGGCACTACGTAGAATGAAACAGGCTGAGTGATTTTGTTGGGTTGCCCTTGAAGTTCCAACAAGAGAATTCACACAAAGCACCAAGTAGCACCAGCCTTGTGTTGCTCCCAGCCTTCCTGGGCCTGATGAGGCACGGGGAGGGGTCTGAGCCACTGGCTGTCATGAGCCCGGCCCCTTTCTCCAGGCCACCTGAGGAAGAAAGTTCTGCCATTTCCTGCCTCCCCCTTCACACACACACCTTGCCTGTCTAGCAGCAGCGCTGGCCAGTGCTTGCAATGTGTGACTTACAGGTGACACAGACTCCATGCAGGAGAAGCAAAGCTCTGCAGGATCCCAGAAACCCCTACTGCTCAGACCAGTGTGGTCTAGGGCATCCCTGGGTGCTGCTGGAATGCAGATTCTTGGGCTCCATCCTGGACCCTCTGAATTGGAATAACTGTCCTTGCAGCACCTGGGGACATCGTGTGACCTCCAACAGTGCAGAGCTCTGGTCCAGATCACAGCTCAGTTTACCCCTTTTACTCATAATCCAGTTTTTTTCTGCCCACAAAGTCATTCCTCACAGCGAAAAACCCCAGCTTCTCACCAGACCAGATCACGGAAGCTCTGACTCTTTTTATATTGCATTTTCATGTGAAATTTCCCCTTAATACGATGATATTGCTAAAAAGCAGGGGCTCCGTTGCCAGGCACCTAGAAATCTTGTATGCACAATCCAGACTTTGTTGAAACTTTCCTGGGTCCCTCTTGCTGTATCCCTGGTTTGCCTCACTTTTGCAAGAATTCCCAAATTTGCTGTAGTTGTGCTGGCTCCTGTTCTTCCCTCCATAGGAGTCACTGATTTGAATGTTTTTGTCCCTTTGTTTCTACTTACTAACCTTGCAAATTTTCTTTCTCGAGTGTTGGGTCAATATTTCCTACTCAACAATGACAAACTTACTAAATGACTAACATTGGTTGCCATACATCATTGGCATGGTTCATTAAATCTAATACTCACCCTGATTTTCTGGGGTAGGTTTGAATATTCCCACTTTGTGATGAGGAAACTTAAGTGGAAGTAATAAATGGCAGTTCAGATCTTTCTCTTTCTCTTTAGGGGACTTTACAATTTTTTTAAAATCTTCTCTCTTTTATTTTCTTTCTTTTTTTTTTATTATTGTGCTTGGTGGGAGTACATTGTGGCATTTACAAATGTTCTGACAATATATCAAATATATCATGATTGAATCATTCTCCTTTATCCCCACCCCTCATTCCTGGAACGGTTTCAACAGGTCTCATTTTTCATTTACACACATGTGTACACAGTATTTGCACCATATTCACCCTCCCACACCCTTTCCCTACCTCTTCCTCCCTCCAACTGGTACCAACCCCCACATTCTTATGGTAAAAATTATGGTGGCTATATGGAGATTCATTATATTATTTGATCTATTGTGTTAGTTGACTTTCTGTTACTATAACAAATAGCTAAGATAATCCACTTATAGCCTGTAATTCTACCTACTCAGGAGGCAGAGATCAGGAAGGTCTAGGTTTGAAGCCAGCCCTGGCAAATAGTTTGTGAGACCTTATCTTGAAAAAACATCACAAAAAAAGGGCTGCTGATGTGGCTCATGGTGTAGGCGCTGAGTTCAAGCCCCAGTATGGCAATAAATAAGTAAATAAATAAAAATAAAAGATAATCCACTCATAAAGAGAAAAGGTTTGTTTTAGCTCACAGTTTCAGTCCATAATCAAGTGGCCTCAATGATTTGGAGCCTGAAATGAAGCAGAGCCAAGCCTTCTCCTCATCTTGTGGCTGGGAAGTGAAAAAGAGAGGAAGAGACCAGGGTCCCACAAACCCCTTTGAGGGCATGCTTCCAATGACCAGAAGACCTCCAACCAGGCCCTGTTTTTGTCCTCATGAAACTTATAATTAAGCCTGGTAATTGTTTTCTTTCTTTTTAATAGTTGTTTTGTTCTGTTTTTTGTTTTGGTGGCCCTGGGGTTTGAACTCAGGGCTTCGCACATGCAAAACAGGTGCTCTGCTGTTTGAGCCACACCTCCAGCGGCTCAGTCTTTCTTTTAAATAGTGATGGGGATTGAACCTTAGGCCTCACATATGCTCAGCAAACACTCCTCCACTGAGCTACAGTCCAGTCCCTAGGCACCTCTTAAAGGTCCCACCACCTCCCAATAGCACCATGCTGAGGACAAAACCTTTACCACATAAGCCTTTGGGGGACATTCCACATCCAAACTATAGCATCTACTTTTATAGTGGATGAACCATCCAGATAGCTCTCCTGTTCTGTCCATATTTATACATCCAGTGATTCTGGACCTTACAGGCATCTGAGGCCTAATGTGCCTAAGCTCATATTCCTGTTTTGCCTTCCTTAAATTGCTCTTCTACCCCTACTTCCCCTCTTAATTAATGGAAGCGACATATGCCCTGCACACCCTCTCCATCCATCACAACCTTCAACCATCTTAACCTGCAGAACACATCCTGGCTCCATTCACTTCTATGCACAGGAGCCAGCACATCACACTGTCCATGGCATTGTCACCCCTCACCTTACCTACTCCTCTCAGTGAGCTTCCCTTTAAAACATAAATCTCAAGCCTGGGGCAGATTACGTCTGTAATACCAGCTCCTGAGGCAGGAGGATTGCTTGAGCCCAGGAATTTGAGGCCAGCCTGGGCAACATACCCAGACCCTGTCTCAAAGAAAAAAACAAGTCCTATCAGCCATCTACTTACAACCCTTCAACAACTTCCCAATTTCTTTAGCATAAAATGCAAACTTCTCACAACCTCTTCTGTGGCCCGGGCCCTGCATGCCCTGGCCTCAGTGTCTCTTCTTGTGTCTTGTGCTGCATTCCTTGTCTTGCCCTGTTCCTCTTTCAGGCTCATTCTTGGCCCTCTCTTACTCCATTTTATATCCCAAACTATACGTTCCTTCTTTGAGAGAGAGACAGAGAAAGAGCTGAGAGCCCAGGCTGGCCTTAAACTCTCAATCCCCCTGTCCCAACCTCCTGATTGTTGGGATTACAGGCATGCACCATCACATTTGGCTATATGTTCATCTTGTGTGTGTGTGTGTGTGAGTGTGATGGTACTGGGATTTGAACTCAGGGACTTGTGCTTGCTAGACAGGTGCTCTATCACTTGAGCCATGACTCCAGGCCTTTATGCTTCAGTTATTTTTTGAATAGAGTCTCACATTTACGCTCTGGCTGGTCTGGGTAGAGATCCTCCTATTTATGCTTCCTGAATAGCTGGGATGACAGGTGTGCACCACCACACCCAGCTTTTATTGATTGAGATAGGGTCTCACTAACTTTTTGCCTGTGATTCTCCTGATGTTCCCCTCCTGAGTAGCTAGGATTTCAGGTGTGAGCCACTGCACCCAGTCTATATGACTTCTTTACAGAGCTCTTCCCTCAGCACCTAATCAGAGCTGACTCTCAATCGATCTTTACAGTGCAATCAAGGCATCAGCACCCTTCACATCTTTGTTTCTATCTGTGGCAACCCTCACAACTTGTTAATTATACGTTAACCTGTGTTTAAGGGTTGAATGGTTGCCTGCCCACTCTGTGGATGGAGAATGTGTCAGACCTAGCACAGTGACTGGCACAGTGTCAGTGTTCACTAAGCACTTTGCATTTTCATCTTGTGTTCTGGAAACCTCAAGAATGTATTTTACATCAGCAAGTGAATTTTCTATAATGTCCCTTCTGTTCTCTTGCCATTGGATTCTTTTTGGTAGTGCTGGCATTTGAACTCAGGGCCTCACGCTTGCTAGTCAGGTGCTGTACCACTTCAGCCACTCTGCCAGGGGGCCTTTTTACATTGATTTTATTTTTTTGGCAGCACTGGAGTTTGAACTCAGGGCTTCATGTTTGCTAGGCAGGCATTCTTAACCACTTGAACCACTCTGCCAGCCCTACGTTTTTAAAAAAATTTTACATTACAATGATTGTTTTTGAGGTAGGTTTTTTATTGAAATTTAATTTTAATTTATTTATTATTTATTTAATTTGAGATAGGTTATTTTGAGATAAGGCAAGATGCTTTGTGTCTGGGCAGGCCTGGACCGCTTTCTACCATAGCTGGGGCTGAGAGGCATGTGCCACCACGCCCAGCCATTGGTTCAGATGGAGTCTTGAGAACTTTTTGCCTGAGCTGGCCTTGAACCACGATCATGATCTATGCCTCCCAAGTAGCTAGAATTACAGCTGTGAATCACCGTGCCCGGCTACCCTTGGAATTTTCTTATACTCACTGAGTCATCTACCTTTTCAAGTATTGCTTTTTTCATCAACCTCTGACCTTTTGCTTCTGGTGCACAGAGGTCATGGTTGTTAACAATCTTTTGAAGACACCAAATTATTTGACTTTTTCTTCTGGCTCTGAAAGCAATTAATTTTCAGAAATATTTTCTTTCTCTGAGTCTTCCAAGTTGTTCCAAGTTGATGGGTACTGCTCCTAGTGCACATTTTGGTTTCTGGTCGGCTTTTCCTGTTGTACCTCTTTTTGTAGCCTGGTGCCATCTCCCTCCTGTCATCCTCCCCTTTTCTGGTACTGGAAGCCAGTGGTAGTAAGTGGGGTACTTCTACCTCTATGGTTGCCTACAACAAACAATGGGAGGATACGCTCACACTGTGGCTATGGCAGTGTGCCCTTACCTCTGCCCAGTTGATTACTGGGATTGTTCTCTCTGTCTCAATGTAAAAAATAGTGAGTAGATGGGAATGGGGGCCAGCAAGGGACAAAACTGCTTGCCTCATTAGTGTGACTCCTGGAGTCAAGAGCCGAATGCCCAGCCCTCTTAGTGAAGGCCGGCCTAAATCTTAAGTCAGAACACAGTTGGAGAGCAAGAACAATGGACCCTAAGAAAAGTCTTCCTCCAGTTGTTCCCCTGCATGAGGTATTCCCGAAGGTGAAGGACGGAGCTTTTACTCGGTCTCACTCCATTTGCCTTAAATTCTTTTCAAGGCTGCTCACAATTTTGTATTATGTTGTCTGTCAATCTCTCACTGTGTTAATCGGTTTTATTCTTTTCCTATAAAGCCATGGGATATTTTAGTGAAAAGTTGTGAGGCACAGCAGGGGGTGGGGGCTGTAAAACTGATTTTTCTCTTATCCTCTTTTAAAAAGGTAATCTGCAGATCCACAAAATATTCATGAATTTTTTTTTTGCTTGACATCTGCTCCCATAGTTCTGTCAGTAAGGAATTCATCACTTCCAAAGCATTCCATATGCTTTTCCACTCCTCGTTTGCCCATGCAGTCTCCCCTGGCACAAATTCTCTTCATTTTTGGCCTGTAGCAATTCAAAAAACAGGCTGTTTCAACTGTTCCCTTGTTTTGAGCCTGAGGACATAGGCTCCATTTTTGTGAGTACAAACATTTTAATCTGAATTACACCAACATGGACAAATCTT
The DNA here is from genome assembly GCF_047511655.1 of Castor canadensis. Classification (NCBI taxonomy): domain Eukaryota; kingdom Metazoa; phylum Chordata; class Mammalia; order Rodentia; family Castoridae; genus Castor; species Castor canadensis. The sequence continues at coordinate 121,711,186 of NC_133405.1, read as the reverse complement.
TTTTGAGACAGGGCCTCACTATGAAGTCCAGGCTGACCCCAAATTCGAGATTCTCCTGACTCAGCCTCCTGAGTGCTGAGATTACAGGTGTGAACCATCACACCAACCTCCAACAAGGATGAAATTTTATGAAGAATGTATTTCTCTAAGCAAACTCAAATCCACTTCTTATATTTTTTGGCAGTATTGGAGTTTGAACTTAGGGCCTTGTGCTTGCTAGGCTAGTGCTCTACCACTTGAGTCACATCCCCAGCCCATAATTCACTTATTTTCTTTCTTTATTTTTATTATTATTGTGCTGGGTGGGGGTAGATTGTAGCATTTACATCACTTATTTTCTTGATATCAATTTTCTATACAGTGTAGGCAAACTAATCCTAGTATTGTTTTCATGTCTATTTTTATTTTACTCACTATTTTCATATGGAAAATTCATATAAATGATACCATAAAGATTTATTTTGAAATTTGTTCCAATGAATTTTGAATTTTTTAAACTTATGAGTTGGTTTACTGTTATGGTTATTATTTCTACAATTTCCCATGGTTGCAAATTTTGTCAGCCTAAATTTTGTCAACATGCAATTTTTCTGATAGCTTCTAGTTGATAACAAATGAGGCAGGCGGTAGTGGTGTTCTACCTATCTTCGTTTGGCATTCACCTTTCAGAACTTGAGAAGGGCAGCTGGCTTCAGAGTATAAACAGCAACTCTCCATGTGAGGGCTTTCTCTCAGCCAAGATGCCCCAGCACTGACGAATGGATTAAGAAAATGTGGTATCTATACACAGTGGAATTTTATGCAGCCATGAAGAAGAACGAAATGTTATCATTCGCTGGTAAATGGATGGAATTGGAGAACATCATTCTGAGTGAGGTTAGCCTGGCTCAAAAGACCAAAAATCGTATGTTCTCCCTCATATGTGGACATTATAGATCAAGGGCAAACACAACAAGGGGATTGGACTATGAGCACATGATAAAAGCGAGAGCACACAAGGGAGGGGTGAGGATAGGTAAGACACCTAAAAAACTAGCTAGCATTTGTTGCCCTTAATGCAGAGAAACTAAAGCAGATACCTTAAAGCAACTGAGGCCAATAGGAAAAGGGGACCAGGAACTAGAGAAAAGGTTAGATCAAAAAGAATTAACCTAGAAGGTAACACCCACGCACAGGAAATCAATGTGAGTCAATGCCCTGTATAGCTATCCTTATCTCAACCAGCAAAACCCCTTGTTCCTTCCTATTATTGCTTATACTCTCTCTACAACAAAATTAGAGATAAGGGCAAAATAGTTTCTGCTGGGTATTGAGGGGGGGAGCGGGAGGGGGTGGAGTGGGTGGTAAGGGAGGGGGTGGGGGCAGGGGGGAGAAATGAACCAAGCCTTGTATGCACATATGAATAATAAAAGAAAAATGAAAAAAAAAATAAAATAAAAAATAAAGTCATAGTGAGTTAAAAAGGAAAAAAAAAAACACATCTGATAGGAACAAGTCCTAAAAAAAAAAAAAAAAAAAAAAACTAGCTAGCATTTGTTGCCCTTAATGCAGAGAAACTAAAGCAGATACCTTAAAGCAACTGAGGCCAATAGGAAAAGGGGACCAGGAACTAGAGAAAAGGTTAGATCAAAAAGAATTAACCTAGAAGGTAACACCCATGCACAGGAAATCAATGTGAGTCAATGCCCTGTATAGCTATCCTTATCTCAACCAGCAAAACCCCTTGTTCCTTCCTATTATTGCTTATACTCTCTCTACAACAAAATTAGAGATAGGGCAAAATAGTTTCTGCTGGGTATTGAGGGGGGGGAGAGGGAGGGGGCGGAGTGGGGGGTAAGGGAGGGGGTGGGGGCAGGGGGGAGAAATGAACCAAGCCTTGTATGCACATATGAATAATAAAAGAAAAATGGAAAAAAAATTGGAAAAAAAAAAAAGAACTTGAGAAGGGCAGCTGGCTTCAGAGTATAAACAGCAACTCTCCATGTGAGGGCTTTCTCTCAGCCAGCTGCCCCAGCTCAAAGTGCTGAGGAGTTCGTGTCCCGGGGAACCACCCTAAGCCAATGACCAATGGGAGTTGGAGGAAAATACCCCAGCATCCCAGCTTTCTTATCTCTCTGGTGGGATGAGTCTGAGGTAAAGTCAACACTATATCCCTGTTCCGGGGTGGGAGGGACTGAACTTTTTCTCAGTGGAGATGCTACACTCTTGACGTCATTCCCAGCCCTGTCTTATGTTCCCCCTCCCCTATTGGCGCTTCCTGGAATGACCTCTCCAGTTTGCCATTCTCATTCTGTTCTGGGGATAGCCCAACTTAAGACTACAAATGCCATTCTAGAAAGATTCTGCATTGTCAGTTTTAGTGTGCTAATTATTTTTACCAGCTATTTTTCCCATGGTCAGAATTTTTTAAATTCTCAGGTAAATTTTCTTTAATGAGTTAAAATGAGTCTTTGTCTTTTTCACTCAGACACTGATTATGGTATTTCTACCAGTACTAGAATCCATTGGAGTGGAAGATTGAGAGCGATCACCAATAGGGGACAGGCATTGCATCTGTGTGCATACCTGGTCACTGTTCGAATATCCTCTCTTCCAAGCCCTTTTCCCCTATTCTCCACCTGGAGAAATCCTGCTCAGTCTCCATGACCAAGTAGAAAATCAGTTCTTCCATGGAATTCTGATTCTCATTAGAGAGGATCGTAACTTTCTGAGCTCCCAGGACATGTGGCTTTTTCCTCTATTTAGCACTTTTTCCTGCTTTCCGTGCTTTTTGTTTATACTCCCTCGTTATATTGACAGCAGAGTGGATCTTACCTGTTTTTCTTTCATTTCCACCTACCTTCTCTCCTACTAGCACTCACATAGCAGGTATTCAATAAAAGCCTGAATTATATCTCCATTACAAAAGATGGAACCCTACAAAGAACCTTCTCACCCGCATGTGGTGGTACACACCTGTAATCCCAGCTACTCCGGAGACTGAGGCAGGAAGATCTCGAGTTCCAGTCCAGTCCAGGCAAAGTAAGTAAGACTCTTATCTCAGAAGTAAAATGCAAATAAAAGGCCTGGATGTGTAGCTCAAGAGGTAGCACACATCCCTAGCATGCTCGAGGCACTAGGTTCAATCCCCAGTACTGGAAGAAAAAAAAAAACACTTCTCATACTCCAGATCTAAGTAGAATGCTGTTTGTTAACTTTTGAATAGGTTTCCTCTTGAATCTGTAATGTATACTGTGTTTTTCTCTGTATCTTCATGGCTTCCCTCCCTCAATTATATTTGATTCTTTTTTTTTTTTAGTAGTGGGGTTTGAACTCAGGGCCTACAGCTTGAGCCACTCCACCACCCCTTTTGTTTTTTTTTTTTTTTTTTGAGATAGGATCTCGCAGAACTATTTACCCTAGCTGGCTTCAAACTGCGATCCTCCTGATCTCTGCCTCCTGAGTAGCTAGGATTATAGGCATGAGCCACCAGCACCTGGCTTGTATTTGATTCGTAATCCTTTTTGCTGTCAGTATAATTCTCACCCGCTTTGTTTCTTCTAATTAGTTTTGCTTCCCACAGTTAATGAAATTTGATTGTATGATTGCTAATAAATCAACTCCATGATTAAAGATACCTTAGTCATCATTTGGAGTATTCAAGTGTAAGAAAGCATAGATGAAGAATCCTTTAAAAATCCACAATGAGCCAGGCACCAGTGACTCAAACTCCAGTGCCACCAAAAAAAAAAAAATCCATAATGAAACTCCAAAATACCATTGAAAATGCATAAATGAAATGAACAGGAATTCACAGAGCATATATGGCAAATAGATGTAAAATTACTCAGCACTCACTGATAAAGAAAGAGAAGACAGGTGTGGTGGTCCACACCAGTAATCCCAGCATGCGTGAGGCTGAGGCAGGAGGATCTCAAGGCCAGCCTGGGCTACAAAGTGAGGCCCTATTTCAAAAAAAAAATAGAAATTTCATCAAGAAGATGATATGGGTAGAATATTCTACAGCTTTTCTGGAGCCTAAATCTACCAATATTTGTGAGGGCATTTAAATAGTTCATTTTTGAAGCTGAAGGCATAGCTCAGTGGTAGAGCACTTGCCCAGCGTGTGCAAGGTGCTGGGTTTGATCTCCAGCGCTGGTAAATATAGAATAATACATTTTTAATTCCATTCTTAGAAAACTACATTAAGGAAATAATCAGAGGTATGGATACTATATATATAATATATATATATATAAAATGAACAAAGAACTTTAAAATATAGTCTCACAATTAGGGGCATGGTTAACTTATGGTATAGACATACTATGTAACACTAGGTAATCACTAAAAATGTCAATTTCAAAGAAATTTTAATGGCTTATGAAATTTTCTGATAAAACTTTAAGTGAAAATACAGGATATGACCTCAGTAACACTGATTCCTAGGAGAGAGTTTCTATTGACTCCTCACTTTCCTGTTTGCATGTCCTGTTTCTTTTAGATAACATATTATAGCAACTCTGGATTCTGTGTTCCGCAGTGAGGGGGGGTTGCTGGCTTTTTGGTTTTGTGCTTTGCCTGCACATTCTGCTGTTTTTCCCCCCACCCTTCTCTCCTTACTGTGTACAATCACTGATGTCTCTGCACAGTTTTTTTTATTCTATTTTATTTAGGGTCGGGGGGCCTGTCTCAAGTGGTACAGTGCTACACAGTAGCAAGTGTGAGGCCTTGAGTTCAAACCCCAGTAACACTAAAAAATAAAAAATAAATTCTAAGGCTGGAGACATGGCTCAAGGGGGAGAGTACCTGCTTAGCAAGTGTGAAGCCCTAAGTCTTAAAAAAAAAATGTATCTGTTTTGAGATGGGGTCTCACTACATTGCCCAGGATGGCCTGGAGCTCCTCCTGCCTCTGCCTTCCAAGTGGCTGGGAGACAACAAGGCACACTCAGCATGCTGGATTGCTAGGGCTTACCACTGAGTTGGCAACTTTTGTGGTCACTGACTGGTCAGTTGTGCTTCGACACCTTGAGCCAATAAAGCTTCCACCCTTTGCTGATGAACGTGTGGCGTGGGGAATGCACTCAAAGTCTGAGCAGTTTCCATGTCTATTCTAGCTTTTTATTTTTTGTTTCCGAGTTTTCACATCCAGTCAGGGACAAGTAGCTTGCTAGGTCATTCTTTATTCCCTCCTTGGATACACAGTCCTGTGCATGAACACAGCCTCTAGGGAGGTCTCATTCCTCGAATCTCCATTCAGCTGCTGGCTGCTCTGTCTGCCAGTGTATTGCTAGCCCCAATCCCTATTGAGATCTCAGGCTAGCTGTAATGTTGGCCACCTGAAATATGGGATTCTCCACACTCTACTCCATGGCCTTGGTAGAACCTTTGTGACATGCAGCTAGGGATCAGAGTTGTTGGGATGGGAGTAGCCCCAGGCTAAAATGTGCACACTTCTTGAATAAACAACATGTCAATTTGTTGCAGGTCTTTGGTCAATTTCCAGAGTCTTAAAGCTTTTTTGAAAAATTGGTTTTATTATTGTTTTGTTGTAAGAGGATTTGCTAAACTTGGTCATTCTGGAAATCCTGCTTCTTAAACCATACAAGTTGTGCAAATTAATTATATAAATTGATCCTACTTCAGGAGCAGTAGGTGGTAACTTTCTTGTGATGTGAAATTCCAAAGGTAATGTTACCTTGGCAAAATGTTTGATTCAGCCTGGTATCTAACTGCATCTGCAGAACCAAGTCTCGTTCAGAGACCAGAGAGCCTGAATCAGTGATACTCTGTGCTTTTCTTCTAGTTATTCCTTAGCCAGGCTTTTTCAAGAGCATTCAGGGATCACTTATACTCGTGAAAGAGCTCAGTGGTCAAATGTTTAGTTTACACCGAGGTAGGTAAACAAAAATCAAGATGAATCAACAGTAGGACTTCTCAGAGCCTTTAATATGCTAATGTTGGTTGAGATGACTAAGAAAAGACAAAAGGTATGTGGTGTGTCCCAAGATTCTGAACACTTCCCGCACAGTGACAGAGAGCATTTCATAGGATTAATGTTCTGCAAACACCCCTTAGTCCATTTTATTTGGTAATTGCAGCCTAGATCAGTAATGAGGTGGTAAGGGAAGTTTTGTTAACCGTGATAAATGTATGTGTCGACCTTACAGGCATGGAGTGGTGGTAGCAGAAATGAGTGGAGGGAAATTCCTCAGAAGTCAGTTTTGACAGACATTCAAGCACACAGTTACCACTCCTCCCCAGGAGCATTTTGTTGGTAACCCTCTGAGGTTCTGGGTTCTATTTTTATTAAGGCAGACTTACCATATGCCAGATAGCAAGTCAGAGTCTTAGAAGGTAAAAGATAAAAAGACACAGTATCTGTTCTCAGAGAATAAAGTTAAGGGTGGAGGGAAGAAGACAGTTACCATCAGGTGTCAGAAGAGATGGGGTCTAGATATCCATAGGTTGCTACAGGAAGACCAAAAGGAAGGGCTACAAAAAACACTTGACAGAGGGCTTGATGCTCAGGTTGGCTCTTGAAGTCCAAGAAAGGGTGAGTTAGAAGAGAGTGGGTACAAAGGCAGTGAGGCTCAAGAAAACAGCACGTAGCTTGTATAGGAGAGTGTGAGTAGAAGAGACTGAACAGTGGTTTGAGGTGTAGTTCAGTGGTAGAGTTCTTTTACATCAAGTGCCAAGTCCCTGGGTCCCATCCCCAACACAGAGCTGGAGGTAGGGGGAAAGGACAGGTACCAAGGGAGCAAGACATGAAATGGGCCTTGTGTGGCACTAGGCGTTGGGGTCTCATTCTGAGGGTAAAGGGGGATTATTAAAGACTGCTGAATCTCAGCATCAGATTTGCCTTTGAAAACTCTGGTAGCAGTGTAGAAAATGGATTATGGAGGTAGAAGATATGAAAGAAAGCTACAGGAATCTAGCAAGAATGATGTGAGCGTGAACTAGGTTAAGTATGGCAGGAAAGGAGAGGGCAGTTGAGAGATGAAAGTGACAGAGGTAGGTGAACTCAGATATTGGGGGTAAAAGGAAGAGAGGCAGTCAGAGGTTTCTGACTTAATATAGGCAATGGTAGACCTTTATGTGGTAATACAGGGACTACAGGACAAGAGGCAGGTTTGCTGAGAGGAGATGTGTTCAGGGTTGTACTTGTCCAATTTGACATTCCAACAAAACAGGTGAAATGTTAAGGAGATAGCCGAACTCAGGTTGAGAAATGCAGATTTGACAGGTTATCAGAATAAAAGTTGTAAGTGAAGCTGTAACTGTGGATGAAATTATGTAGGGAGTGTGGACCAAAAAGAAAGCAGAGACAAAAATGCTGGGGAACTACAATCTCTCCTTCATTTGAATCCTTATAGTCATTTATATGGAATCTGTCATATGCTGCAATAAACTTAGCCCAGGGTCTACTGTGAACCAAGTACCATGCTCTAGCTATGAGGGTACAGGGAAGAGTAAGAGAAGGTCCCAGGTCCCTTCATCCACGGGCACTATCATCTAGCCAGGGAGAAAAAAGTATATACACAATTGTGCCAAAAAATGAAATAAAAACTACAGATGTGTTGAGTGTAGAAAAGGCAGGTAATTCAATACGGGTTTCAGGAGGGCAGGGAAGCATTTGAATTGGGCTTTGCAAAATAATTTGGATTTGAAAGAAAGGCAAGCAATTTGAGGCTTATGGAAAGATAACAAATGGAGTGGAAGAAATGATGAGGAGAAAGAGACTGGAAAGGTGTTCTAAGACCAGAATCTAGGTGCCTGGGAATGCTGCTGGGGTTTCTTAGGAGTCCATTTGAAAGAAGGCACACACTTATCTATGTATACCCAAAACCTTGGGTTATTTTCTTAAATTCAGAAATACCTTTAAGAATAATGAATCAGCTGGGTACCAGTGGCTCACACCTGTAATCCTAGCTACTTGGGAGGCTGAGATTGGGATGATCTCGGTTCAAGGCCAGCCTAAGCAAACAGTTTGAGAGACCCCATCTCCAAAATAACCAGAGCAAAACAAACTGGAGGTGTGGCTCAAACAGTAGAGTGCTTGCTCTGCAAGCATGAAGCCCCGAGTTCAAATCCCAGTCCCATCTAAAACAAAACAATCAATCAGGGGGAGGGAGGGAAGTTAAAAGTAATGGAGTAAATTTGACCAAAGTACGTTATATGCATGTATGGAGATAACACAATGAAATCCCTTTGTGTAATTAATTTATGCTAATAAAAAATTTTCAGATATAGTCTAAATAATACAAAAAAGAACAATGAACCAAACATGCTAAAGGAAATATTTTAAAAACCTCCAAACTAAGGCTTGAGGCTTCTAAATGCTTTTACTCAGTTCTATTATTTCCATTCTTTTTTTTCCTTTTAAGCTTTAATAACTGTAATAATGATGACGATTATAACATTAGGCCACAGTGGTGTTCTGTGGGCTAAATGAGTTTAAATATGCAAAGTACTTGAAACAATGCCTGGTCCAGAATAAACCCAATATAACTTATTTGCTATTATTATATAGATATCATCTTTTTTGTAATTATGGTTATAATTGGATTTTACAATTTTATTTTTTTCATTTTTATTGGCATATATTCATTGTATAGGGGGATTCATTGTGCCTATTTCCAATAGACTTACATTGTACATTGGTTACACTAAACTCAACATCCTCCACCCCGCCCCACTTAAAGCAATTGCAAGAGGTTTCACCATTCTATTTCACACATGTATATGAAGCCCATCAACCATATTCCCTTCACCTTCATCTCCTCCATTCACTGCTCCCCAGTACCCCCCACACTGTAACTATTTTACAGTCCTTTCATTTTTAATTCCAAAGTCAGTGTTCAAAGGGGTTTCTCCATGTATCCAGCTGTCAATACACTTTACTTTGGTCAGTTCAATCCCTCTATTCTTTCTATTCTGAAAAACTGCAAAACTCCTGTTAGTGGAACTTTAATTATGTGGCTTCATTATAAAACTTCCATTGCATATAAGAGTATAAATAATTTCACTCTAATGCTAGCATTTATATCTGTGGCTGAAAGCACTGACAGAAATTACAATTTCATGGCATTTTTTTAGCATAATGAAAGACAGCAAAATATATACTGCTAATCATTAGGGACTCTGTATGTGAGGGACTACATTTAAGACAGTAAATAATCAGAGATATGAAGACGTATACTTTAAAGATTAAAAATATTTTATTTAAACTTTTCTTCATAAACACTTTTAACATTTTTTTTCAATTTAAAAACAGAATGGATAGCATAAACGTGTTTGAATAGATTATATCCACGGCTTGGGAAAAATTACCTGACAAAAAATGTAAAGGCTTCCAAAACAGGTATAAAAGGCAAACCTTAAATTATTCTAACACTTTTATATCGGCCCTAGGATTATTTGACTACTAGCCCAAAATGACCTAAAGGTCAAAATATTTTTCTATAGACAAAAGTGTGCCCAAGAGGTATAGGGCACATACAAGTTAGGTAGAAAATAACCTCTCCGATCACCTCTTAGGAACACTCCTTCCGACAGCAAACACCTAATCCTGACTGATATACTGATTAATTAAATTTTAATGCAATTGTTCCCAAAGATGTAAAAAAAAAATCCAAGAATTTTAAGAGGGAACAAAGCTAATGGTATTCTCTCAATGTTACTCATGTAATATTGAAGTTATACTGGTATACTGAAAGAATATTATTTCCATGAATTTATCTATTCCAGTCTATGCCTATTGAATATGTGATTTTATAAACTCTCAATAAACTAATTTTTAGGACTTTAATTTTTAAGATAAATCTCTTTTTTTAGAAGATATTTATTCCCAAACCGACTCTAAATGTGATTGAACAAATGTATGATCTCCAAAAATGTTCAGAATACAAAAAAATCAAAAATGTGTAATAATAGGCAAACAAGAAAACTGGCACTAGCAGTTTTACTGCCATATAGCCCTCAATTATCTCTAATTTACACTATTATCTATGCTTTTACTTCAGTCTAAAACTTTAAATTATGTATTCTCAAAAGAGCTAGTCTCTTCTGAGAGATAGCTTATAAACTGAAATAACAATTTATATTATAAACTGAAATGTTATGACCTACACCCACATATACATATATAAAAATAGTCCCACTGAACGTTTGACATGTTTAGATTATGCAGCTCAAATAATTTGTTATAAAATATTTTAAAGCTTAGTTTCATGTAATTAAGACAAAACTCTCCATTTTACCACTACTTCCCACACAAATGTGTGTCTTTTACTATGACTCGAGCAGACGTCCCAGAATGAGGTGTCCAAAGGTGCTGCTTTAGAAAAGGTAAGTGAAGGGCTCAGTCAGTATTTCACGCAGGGCAGAGCAATGAGGACACAGAGAAAGCTGTCTCAAGAAAAGCTAATCATTCTATTAATTAAACATTGCTTTTTAAAAACCAGTAGCATTTCTTCCAATACAAAACCTTCACGGTGAGAATCTTGTATTTTATGAAAAGGCTATGCAAGAATTTTCTTTAAAAATCAAAACTTAGAAGGTCAACAACATGGCAGAGAACAAACAGTGCTGAGATGCCAATTAATGAAGATCAGCTATTTTTGTCAAGTCTGGCATTTAAAATATAAAGTGAAAATAACACATAGATCACAACAGTTATACTGAATAGTTTTCAAATCTCTTACTGAATTTTTTTAAATGACTGTTTTGGGCATACACAATGTACATATAAACAAAAATGGTTTCAAATGAAGCACACAAAAATACTTGAAAAAAATCTATGAAAAAAATCTCCACAGTTTAGTATAAAAAAAATAAATCTCTTGCAACAATTAAATCATAATTTTAAAAGGGAATGTAAGTTAATTGTGGATTTACTACCTAAATTAGAAATACACATAAACAAAAGGGTTTTCTCATACATTCAGAACCCAAGCAATAGCAACTATTCTTAAAGCTCAAAACTGATTAACAGCTAACATCAGGTCAGACATGACTTATGTGAAGCTGAACCCAGAGTTAGTTCAAGTTAAGATTTCACAAATTTCAAGAAACATAAACTTTGACCTTGGCCTAGTCTTTAAAATGGAAGACCAAGAATATTCAATTGTTTGCTCAGATGTTACCCTAAATAGGGTTATGAAGTGATATCTAAGCAATTAAAGAGAACCACTACTGGAGTGTAAAACCTTTGATACCGGTACCCTGGCCGATGGCTCTTTCTTGGTCTTTTCCAGCAAAAGACATCGATGAGGAAAATAATGAAAACGTTATTTTTTGTAAAGCAAAACAGCACAAATACAAGATTCTAAATGAACTAATGTATTAGAAAAAAATTAAATGGCTAACCTAATTCCTCAATTTCAAAAGGAAAATAATTAAAATTCTTTTTAAAATATAAGAAAAGACTTTTACCCACATTCCATGGGAAACTAAGATACTGAATTCCGTTTTTAGAAATTATACGTAAGTGAAGGACCACTTAATGAAAATTTACGCCTCACATACAAAAAACCCTACTATTATTAACTTGATTCCTGAAACCAATGTGCCAATGTCTCTCTTCTTTAAAAGCTACTTGTGCCCTGGGTTCAGTCCCCAGCACTGGGAAAAAAAAAAAGTTACTTGTATACCTAACGGTTTCCTAAACTCAAATACCTCCAGTTTTGGAGTCTTAAAATCAGGTTTTATGTCATATTATGTCTAATTGAACTGCAAAAAAAAACAACAAAGTTCACATTTCTACAACTTCACACTTCCGTTTTATGTTCAATGGTGGCAGCAGCAAAAAAAAAAAAGTGAAACTAGAAAATTTATACAACAGCAGCCATATAGAAGGCATTGCAATATTGCACCAATATCCTAAGATCTGGCAAGTTTTGCCAGTGTAGATCTATTCTGAATCAGATATAGACTACTCATGAGAAAATCTGAATGATTCACTCCCAAATTACTCTTGACTAATTTTGCCAACTATATTTTCTTCCTTTGTATTGAAAGATTTGAAAGGTGCAGCTAATCTTAAAAAATTTACAAATGCTTTTTCTAAACTATTCTTGATCCATTCTGAACTTGGTGGTTATTATCCTTCATGCTAGTAGCTTCCAGTAAATAAAACAAAAGCTGAGAGCTGACAACCCTAGTGCCACTGAATATTTTGTACAAAATAAACAAGTAGATATAACCAGTTACAATTGTTTCTTACCTCAAAGTCAAAACTGAGCTCAAATTTTCTAAGAGTTGCTACTCTCCATTAAAAAACAGATGCAGCAGCTTTACTGAGTGTAAAGAATGGGAGTTGCACTTACTTTTAAGGGGCCTTTATTTAGGAGTCTGGTATTACTTAACTTCTCTTTAAAAGTGCTTGCACGTTGCAGGGTCAGAGCTTGTCAGATACCACTCTGATTCTCACTAAAACAGGGCAACACTAAACAGACTACAAAGAAAAACATTTTCAGGAAGAAAAGACACATATTGATAAGGAACACTAATGTTTACTTTTGAAAATAAAATGTAAAATGTTAATTTTCATGAATCCACACGTTTCAGGAATATAAGGAGTTTGAATATTACTGAATCAGTATGGACATAGGCTATTTTGATACCAAATGAGGACTCCAGTTATTTTAACTTTCTAAAAATATTAATACATGAAAAGACATTACATATAAAATTCAACAAAGATGGCGAACCGTGTGTGCAAGTGCACTAGCTGAAAAATATAGAACCTAACCACACATAAAAGGGATGTGCCTTATATATTTATAGGATGTATGCGAATATGGATATGCTTTTACTAACACAATTCGTAAGAGAAGGCAGCTTAGAAATAGTGTTCTGAATATAAAAAGTTAGTTTTGTAGAAAATTTATATTTTGCATTTTCAGCAAAAAGCCATGCAAAAAGGTTGGGTTTTAAACTTTTAAATAATAAAACCAAAACATATAACAGACTGAAATTAATGTTCAAAAGGTTTCAGATACAGAACGGGACTGAAATCACATCCAGTGACACTTATCAGGTCTTCTCTTAGAAGATGCATGACTCCTACACTAACATCTGAAAGAAATGTTTAAAGCAGAAAATCAACATCCACCAGTTAAGTGGAGCATTCTATCAAACTGCTTCTGGAAGTAGTTTCAAGAGCTAGCACTTAGAATTAACTTATTGCATGAGTCTGAGGCCACCGAAAAGACAAAAAAAAAAAAAAAGATGCTAGCACAGAATGAAAAATTCTTACGATATTAGACTAATGGCTTTGACAGTAAAACTGGTGAGGTTTTTCTTTATGCTTTTTAATTAACTACTTTATCACGAATGCTTTATTTGCCTTTTTAGGGGAAAAAGATGTCATTAATTGCAACGTCTGACCTCATCCAGTACATAGTCCGGAAAATGCAGGTTGCATACTTGCAATCCATCCAGCTTGCAGGGCATCCGAGGGTACTCATCTTCTTTCCACTTGTTTTCATCTGGATCAAAAGTGAGAATGGAGTCGCTGTAATGTCCATTATAACAAAGGCCTCCGAGAACCATTATTTGTTTGTCCAGAACAGTCACACCATGGCCACTTCTACCAATTGGCATGGATGCCAAGATGGTCCACTGATCAGTCTCTGGGTTGTACACTTCTGTGGAAGGGCAGCCCTGAGACTCAAAAGAGGCCCTCAAGATCACACAGACACCGCCAAAGACGTAAAGCTTGCCATTGTAAGAAATCATCTTGTGAAAGCATCTGGCGTAATTCATCTTGCTCTTGTTCTCCCAGCAGTTGGTAACTACTTGAGTTCTCCTGGTCCGCTGTTCTATGGTCCCTTCTTTACTGGGGTCAAACACACACACTTGTTTAGAGGTGGAAGATGAGGTGATTCCACCTGTGATAAACAACTTGTTATTTAGTACTGTCCCCTCATGTCCATATTTGTTAACTGGATAAGGATCCACAAATTCCCACTTATCATTGGTGATGTCATATCTCTCTGTTGAATAGAAAGTCTCATCTCTGGTTCTACCTGCTACAGCATAAATGAACTTCCCAATAACACCAACTGCAAATTCTGAACGTGGCACAGACATGTCTGCCATTCGCAGCCAAGAATTTTGTCTTGGATCATACCTGAACACTTTGGAAGAAGCATGGAATTCACCATCTGGGCCCAACTCTTCCCCACCTAACAGGAACACAAAGTTATTGACAATAGCAAGGCAGTCTGGACGTAAAGGTACTTGTGGGCCCTCCAGTTCCCACCAGACTCTTGGTTTCTTTAATAGAAGTATTTTACTGTTAACCATGCTATGTCCAATCATTCCTCGGAATACTGTTGTCTGGGGTTTGGCAGAACGGATGCGGCTTGATTTCATGTCCAACAAGGGCTGCTGGTGAACATTCTGAAAGTAATTCAATGCTTGGTCAACTTCATAGCGCAACTGTCGAGAATATCTATAAAATTCTGATGTTTTAACCTAAAAATACAAGAAAAAGAATTTAACCAAAAGAAAAGGCATCAATGGCAAACAAAGTATCAAAGCTCACTATGATGATTGGGGTATTATTTTAGGCTCCTTTACTAAAACTGCCTTTCCTAATAAAAATTACCTACTTTCTATTTTATAAAAAGCTTTTTAAATAATATTTGTATTTATAATCATCAGTGTATGTTCCCAAGCTTTTAAAGGTAAGCAAGCTATTTTTTTAGGTCTAAGTTAATCTCCAGACAGAAGGAAATTTGTAACAAAATTAGACACCTATTGTATGTCAGGCATTAGGCCATAAGTGGGGACTAGGAGGTCAAATTCAGGGTTTCACAGTAGAGGAAACCATGTCTGTAGTTATCCTTTTCTTCAGGGGAGGGAGGTGAGACGGTACTGGAGTTTAAACTCAGGGATTCCTGCTTACTAGGCAGGCACTCTATTGCTTGAGCCACACTTCTAGCCTTGCAGTTTTCTAGTCACTGGTAATATCATAAAACAACCAAGATTCAATAATTTGGGGAGTTATGGTAGTGAGTTAATGAATATTTAAGTACATACAAAATTCCCAGTAGGCTTTTGACATAAAGTCTTGGTCTTATATGCTGAAGTCAAACCCCAATACTGCAATCAATCAATCAAGAGTTGGTCTCATATCAACACCTCCTATAGTAATAATTCATTAGACAAGACTAGGTCAAACTTTCCTTTTTTTGCTTTTGGAGCTAGAACTACCTAATAATGATGGCTATCAAGATCTTATAGAGCACTTTTTAAGTGTTATGCTAAGCACTATGGTGAAATATAAAAATAAGTGCAAGATGTGTTCTGTTTCCTCAAAGAACTTAGAATATGGTTGAGAAAATGAAAACACATACAAATTTATTAATATATTGAGCCAACTGACAATCAGGTATGCATCTGTGAGTGTTGCAGCAGCACTGAGAAGGAGTACTTTGTGGCAGAAGTAGAAAAATTGAAAACCAGCAGAAAAATCCACCCTTGTAATATGACAACAATGTGGTAAGAGGGTCTTAAATTTAAAAAGGAGAAATGAGATATTGTAGAGATAAAATCTATAATAAGGGCTGGAGGTATAGCTCAGTGGTAGAATGCTTGCCTAGTATGCACAATGCCCTGGATTCAATCCCCAGCAACACACACACCACTACAGATGTCCATGACTGAACTAAAGCAAGAACAGACTGAAAAAGAACGAACTCACTTGAGGATTTAGGCTTTAAGTGATAAGCAGGTAGTGATATCAATATAGAAAAACAGGGAAGTCCAGACAGTTTGGGAGAGGAATTCAATTTCCCCAGTAGGGTAAGTTGCTGATAGGGTACTAAGGAGGAAACTTCTAGGAGCCTATTGGAAATCTGAGATGACAGCTTGGAAGGGAGTCAAAAGCAGGCATATGTATTTATGAGCTTTTTCTCCTTCTCTTTTTCCTTCTTGTGTTTCTCTTTCATTAATCCATCAATTCATTCATTCCCCATCTACATCCAAAAAAGTATTTGAAATGAGAAGCACTACAAATTTGGCTTAAGTCTTTTGATAACTGTATTCAATATAACTGGTTTCCTCTATAAGGACAGGCATTTTGTTTTTGTATATAAAAGTCATTATTTTGAGAGAGTCTCCTTCCATGGGCTTTGCTAAACTAGCAGGGATAAATGACACAAAAATGTTGGAGAGCCCCTTGCCTAACTATGTAAGAGAGAAAATTAACCCTGTTAACACCTGCACTTGATGTTTTACATGTGCATCTCCTATGAGAGAGCAGTAACAATCCTGAGTTTCCTGATAAGAAAACAGAGGCTTCGAATTTTAAGTGAATTGCTCAAGTTATTTACATAACTAAAACCGATAGAGCAGCCAGGCATGGCAGCACAAACCTGTAATCTTAGCAGTCAGGAAGCTAAGACAGGAAGAACTTCAGTTAGAGGCCTGCCTGGACTATACAGTGAGACCTTGTCTCAAAAAACAACACTCACAGGATTGGAATCCGAACCTTGAACCAGGATAATTTTACTCCAAAGTTCGTGCAATTTCCAGTATGCTACAATACAGCTTCCAGGTTTTTTTGTGGGGGTATGAGGGGGAGTTGCCTTTTTGAGACAGAATCTCACTATGTAGCTCAGTCTGGTCTCAGCCTCCTGAGTGCTGAAATTGTAAGTATGAACCACCATGCCCAGCTACATTATTCTTTAGAAAAATCTTTAAATGACATATTCATTTATTAAAACACTTAACATGTTCAGCAAATAAGCCTGACAATTCCTCTCAAAGAAGACATAGTATAACTGCATCAACAAAAAAAAAATCAATCATAAGGATCACAATGATTAAGCCCCAGCTCAATTCTTCCTAGTCAAATAACAACTGTGAAAGAAATCAGCTAATAATGAGTAACTGTAAACAAGTAATTTCAATAAAACAAATAATAAAGGAAAATATGAGAAAGATCTCATTGTATCCTTTACTACTGATAAAAAAAAAAGTTACAAAGTAAAGAACCAAAGGAAAAAACTAAGCTTCAATCTCTACGAGAAACAATGGAACACTATTTATCCGCTAAGGATTACTTATTAACATGGAAAAATGCTGACAGTTTACTGTTTCTAAACAGCAATAATACTCTGGTATTATCCCAAGTAAATAAAAATTTACGTATGCTTGCTTGTATTAGTGATTCTCTCTGGAATTCTGTGAAATTTTTTTGCATTCTTTGCTTTTCATATACCATATTTGCAAAAGAAAAAGTTTTTGCCATTTTAAAAATGGGTCTCACAGGGCTGGGATGTAGCCTGGTAGCAGAGTGTTTATCTACCTACCAGTGAATAGTAGGTTTGAACACCAGCACCAAAAAAAAAAAAAAAAGCACTTTAGAATCTTTTCATATTTCTCTTTCCCATTCATTTTTTGTATGAATTGCCTAATAGTGTACCACTTTTATCTTTTTCTTTATTGCCTTTTAGGAGCCAAAAGGCCATACTGTATAAATCAACAAGAATCATAAACCTCAAATTAAATATTTAAGTGCCTACTGAGCACAGCCAGTGGTCTGACAGATACACAGGTTTTCAAGTAATAGAATCTTGTAAGGTGATTAAGAATTTGACTTAGGAAATTTCTGACATTGGCACTCACAAACTGTACGGTCTTAGACATGTAACTCAATATCCTTAAGTCCTTTTCCTCATCTGCTATTCTTAGGATAACAATACCACCCATGTCTCTTAGCCCTATGATAGGACACGAGTCAGACAGTTCATATACAAAAGATCTCATTTGGTGTCTGTCATGTTGCAATGTGCAAATAAACATTAGCTATTATCAGGTAAATATTATTGACCAGGGGATATCCATGAAAAAGTGTCACTCAGCTTAAAGCATCTGATAGCATGTTCTTGATCTGCATTAAAAGGTAGTCTTTCATAAAGTAAAGAAATGAGAGGAGCCAGGTGTCAGTGGCTCACACCTGTAATCCTAGCTACTGAGAAAGCAGAGATCAGGAGGCTCACAGTTCGAAGCCAGACCAGGCAAATAGTTCATGAGACCCTATCTCGAAAAAACCCACCACAATAAAGGGATGGTGGGTGGAGTGGTTCAAGGTGGAGGCCCTGAATTCAAACCCCAGTACTGCCAAAAAAAAAAAAAAAAGAATTGAGAGGAACTGTTACTTTGAACCTAACCCTCACTAGTAAAACATAATTGGTAATGTACAAGTAGAAGGAAGCTTTAGAGAAAGCAGCCATGTTGTTTGGAGATCAAGGGAGGAAGGAGAAATATGCACATATTGGAGAGGCAGATTTTAAGTTTTTCAAAGGAAAATTAGGATCAATTCCAAGATTTAAAACTGAGTAAGGAAGCTACAGAAGGCTTGGAGGCTCTCAAAAGCGTAATACTAACTGTATAATTGCAAAATGCACTGATGAAGAAAGAAAAGGGGAAAGTATCTAAAGAATCTGATGTGCCGCATCTGATGAGAGCCTTCTGGAATTCGGGTATTTAAAAAACATTTACAACACGTGGTTAAAAAATGGACCCATAAAACAAGTTTTATAAAGAGTGAGATGATGCTCTAAAGCCTCAGGATGAATTGTGACTCTACAAAGTACTAGATATTGAATAAATGGCACTTTAGAGGTTAAAGTAAAAAGTAGAGAGAAAAGTGAAGCCCTCCCTAATGGATTGGTTAGTATTATATTAACAAACAAGAGAAACAGCCTTACTCCTATTTTATTTCCATTACTAAGAATGTCTTTATTCTTTCCAATCTGAAGATCAAATACAATTACTGAGAAGAAACTTAAATCCAAGATGGTTGAAGAAAAAAAGAAAAGAAACACCAGCTAGTTACTCTCACTGAGCTCATCATTTGATCTGACAAATCATGTCCTGAGATCCTGAGAGTAGGCATAAATAAGGCTATTTAATTGCCTTCTGTAATCTGTGTGGAATTGTGATGAACGGGCGAGCACTAAAAGCCAGACAGATTTTCCACCTACAGACTCGTTAGCCTGAGGTACATCCTGGATTGTTAAAAAAAAAAAAAGGTACTTAAAAATAAGGAAGTGCTACACACTAGGGAGGCAGCATGGACTCACCAGGTAATGCCAATACTGACCCTGTTTCCTGCTTAATTTCTGATGATGTAATAGCACTGCTAGAGAGTAAGAGAACCTGTACCTTCAGGAAAGTAATCAATAAAATCTAATCAGAAAGAAAATAGTAATACCAGGAATTCATGAGCCACCTGAAATCATAGCAATAATTGTATGCTAATGCATTTAGAAGGTAGTGTGAGATTATAGGAAATCTGTAATTTTTATCAGATGCTCTGAGGATCTATAAACTACAAATGTAAAGTTTTGACTGATGCTATCCTTAGAATGAATAAACAATGTGATATGGCAGCCTTAGGAGCTAATAAAATTGCAGACTGAATTAAAATAGACAATCTCACCCTCTTCATTCAGGTAAAAACCACTGTCTTGAGAGTGTTCAGTTTCATCACTACACCACAGTGCAAGACAGAAGAGGTCCAAAGGAAGAATGGTCAAACAGATCAGGAGATTTCAACCCAAGAAAAGACTCAGGAGAAAGATGGCAGCTGTATCCAGGATCAATAAGTGTTAAGCTAGGAGGAAGATTTTAGGCCAGTAAGAAAAAGATCTGTAATTAGAACTGCCAAGGTAATGGATAGTCACTGTATTATTCTCGTGAGAGCACAAAAACTGGGAATAACTCAGTAAGACATTAGTTGAATAAATTCTGGTATATACCATATGCAGTCATTAAAAAGAATGAGGTTAATCATTATGCAGTGACACAGATGTTCAAAATGTTAGAGGAAAACTGCAAAACAGTACATGCAATATTCTCAAAAAATAAAATAAAAACAAACTGTTACAGTCAGCAACATACATAAGGGAAAAAAGATCTGTATGTATGTACAATGTACAGCTACTAGTGAGCTCTTAGGGACTTGCTCTTTATTGATTCTATTTAGATCAGTGTTGTTTTTCTTTACAGGGACCATATCCCTCTTTTATAATCAGTAAAACAAAAAAAGGTTGTGAGTACACATTTCCCCAAATCATGGACTACTGGCCTTCAGAGTTAGTAAGTCTCCTGTCATTGGAGGTGGCCCGGGAACAATGGAGAGTCCAGCGTCACAGACAACTACATTAGATGACCTGTCGTGGACCTTCCAATCCTGGCTATTGCAGATCCCATCAAACTGATCCAGCTGAACTGCTCTGGAGTCATTTTCTAGTCTTTCATTTTATACCCAACCTTCTTGTTCCTTTGTCCTGTCCCCATTCATTTTATTGTGCCCCTTTGAAACTTGGGTTCCAAAGAGTCACTTAAATTCAACTTTATGTTAAAGTCCAAATCAAAGCTGTATCTTTTACCTAATCTGTTCTACTTCTAAGCCCCCAATAATGGAAGTTGTGCTTTCTGAGATAGTTAATTCAAAGTATCTCCCAAGTAAAGAAATTTAGCTCCTATCTTCCACAGCTAGTTCTAGATCTGCCTTGGGTGGGCACAGTGGCTCACACATGTAATCACAGCTACTTAGGAGGCAGAGATCAGGAAGATCATGGTTCAAGGTCAAACGAGGTGAAAAATTGGCAAGACCCCATCCTACCACAGAAGCCAGGTGGCATCTGCCTGTTTTTCCAGCTATGCAATCATAAATAACTAAAGCAAAAAAGGGTTGGGCATGTGGCTCAAATAGTAGAGCTCCTATCTAGCAAGCACAAGGCCTTGAGTACTGCCAAACATACACACGAAACAAACAAAAAGCATTTCTCTCATCATTCTTTCCTCATGTTGCAGCTTAACTGTCTGCTTATCAAGTGCTCTTAAAAGAACGATATGGAGAGAGTGATTTTTCTTTCATGTTCTGAATTACTTTCTCCTTTCAAAGGAATAAAAAAGCTGTCATGTTTTAAAACTTGGAAACATTACCACTTTTCTTGCTTGGATACTTTAGAAAATTGTATTATAAAAAGCATTTTGCCTTTCTGATAAACTGCTAGAAAGTATGTATTTAGTCTTAAAAACTGCGGTCTGAAATTTTAAATTGTCCATTTCCGCCTCTAAAGGTCTTTTAATTTAATGTAATTGTGTACAAACACAAATACATATGGTGAGCAAAAGAAGAAATGTGAGACATGATTAATTTTGAACATGGTTCCTGTAAGAATAAAGGTAGAAGAAATAGACATTACCACTGGGCAAAAACTCAATTTCTCCATTAATAGTCAAAATAAGAAACTATTTATTAAATACTTAAGTTTTTTTATTTTGTGTGTGTGTGTGTGTGTGTGTGTGTGGCACTGGGGTTTGAACTCAGGGCCTCACACTTGCTAGGCAAGTTGTAATATAAATAGGTGTTTTGGCAGAGCTTACTACCTTTATCTGATTCAAAACTTAGAATTTTAAAGATCTACTAAAACTGGCTACAGTCTAAATATTTTTTTGGCAGTACTAGGGGTATGAACTCAGGGCCTCATGCTTGCTAGTCAGGTGCTCTACCACTTGAGCCATTCTAAAATTTTAAACTGGCTTTTTACCAGCCAGTTTAAGATATTATTACCTGCTTCCCTTTTCAAACAGTACTGGGGAACAAACTCAGGGCCTCATGCATGCTAGGCAAGTGGTCTCCTACTGAGCTATACCCCCAACCTTAAAATGACTTTTACATGTCCAATATACTAAACCAAAGAAACAAAACACCTTTTAATTTTTTGAAACAGGGAATTCACTATATGGGTCAGGCTGGTCTTAAACTCATGATCCTCTTGCCTCAGCCTCCTAAGTGCTGAAATCACAGGTATGTACCACCATGCTTGGCCACAAAATGCCTTTTATTAGTTTATCCACAAGTATGTGCATTGGAGGAATGAGAGACAATTCTTGACCTCAAGATCCCAGGTTTTCTGAGTCCTGGTTATTAGTTTTATACTGCCTTCCCTACCATGATCCAGTCTTCTCAAGAGAAATTTCCAAAAACAAAGCAGTTACTATCATGGACCCTTAATACTAAAACAAATCGTACCTTTCAGAGACACTGCTACATTTAATATAATTTTGATTCTCAGGAAAATGTGGGGCAGTCTTTTTTGTTGTAATGCAAACTATCTACCCTAGTACAATAAGTCTTTATTTCATTGCTTAGGGGGCTGAGGATGAACTCAGTTGGGTAAAGCCCTTGCCTAGCAAATGCAAGACCCTGGATTCTACCCCAAAACTGCAAAAAGAAAAAATACTCAGAAGCTAAGTATAGCCAAACGCCAGTAGCTCATGCCTGTAATCCCAGCTACTCAGGAGGCAGAGATCAGGAGGATCATGGTTCAAAGCCAGCCTGGGCAAATAGCTCGTGAGACCCTATCTTGAAAATACCCATCGTAAAAGGGCTGGCAGAGTGGCTCAAGGTGTAGGCCCTGAGTTCAAGCCACAGTACCACACACACAAAAAAAAAAAAAGCGCTAGGGGCAGTGGTGCACACCTGATATCCCAGGCACTCAGGATGCAGAGATCTCAGTTCAATGCCCACCCAAGCAAAAGGCCAAGACCCTATCTGAAAAAAAAAAAAAAAACTAAAAATAAAATGACTGGGGGAATGCCTCAAGTGGTAGAGTGCTTGCCTAGGAAGCACGAGGCCCGAAGTCCAATTCCCAGTACGACCACCCAAAAAAAACAAAAAAAAAACCTAGATGTAAAATGCCTTAATTAATCCCTTTGTTCTAAAACACACTAGTTAATGGCCAGGATATGCTAACTCAGTCCATGCTAAGCACAAATTCTTTCAGTAACAATACAATTAGTCCTTGAGGAGGACTGGTTCCAGGCCTTCCTATAGATGTTCAAATCTCATATGAAATGGCAGAAGATTTACATTTAACCTACACATAATGCTCCCATATACATTATTAAAGCATCTCTAGGTTACTTTATAATACCTAACATGATGTAAGTGCTACACAAAGGGTTGTTATGCTATTATTTGACAAGGAAGAAATGACACATGATGGGCGCATATTTTCAATCTAAGGTTGGTTGAATGTGTGGATACAGAATCCACAGATTGGGAGGGCCAACTATACAGTCAAATACCAAATGGCAAAGACAATTTTTTTTGGCATTACTGGAGTTTGAGCACAGGCCTTTATGCTTGCAAGGGAGATGCTCTACAGCTTGAGGCATGCCTCTAGCCCTTTTTACTCTGGTTATTTTGGAGATAGGGTCGCACTTTTTACCTAGGCTGGCCTGAGCCACCATCCTATTTTAGGCTTTCCACCATAGCTGGGAAGACAGGTACCACCACAACCAGTTCTTTCCTGCTGAGATTTGAGTCTCACAACTTTTTTCCCTGGGCTGGCCTGGAACTGAGATCCTCCTGATCTCAGCCTCCCATGTAGCTAGGACTACAGGAATGAGCCATCAGTGCCCAGCCAAGGACAAATTTTAATAAGAATTTATTCATCCTTTCCTCTCAGAGCAGCCAAGAGTCTGAAGCACTGACCTGAACTTTTGAAGTAAAGTGACTCAGGTAAACAGGGGTGAGAGAGGTCACCCTCAACAAGATTCAGAATTTCAGACTTGTCTATAGAGTAAAAAACAGTTAATTCAAAACTAAATGTGCTTAGAAAGTCTAATTTCCTTCCAATTGAGCACTGTTCAAGATTAAGTAACAGTACACAAGCCTAAAAAGTAGAAAATGATGTATTTCTTTTAAAGCTTAAGACCATGCTTTTATTATCTGCTTATGCTAATATTTAGGCAAGTGCTCAACCACTTGAACCATCCCCCACAATTATGCTAACATTTACAGAGCACAACTCAGTTCTAGAATTCACAACTTAGGAGGGATTTTTTCCTATTTATGGAAATGCTCTCCACTATGCAAATATTTTATTTATAAATACGTTAGGACAGGTCAGATAAAAGGTTTAATTCTAAAACTAACTTCTGAATGAGCAATGCTTACTTATGACACGTGGCATTTTTTTTAAATAAATTTGAAGATTAAAACTTCAAAGCCTAAAACCTAAATACTTCATTTTTTTGTCTTTCCCCTTAATTTTTTTTAAAAAGTTTCTTTTTTTACATGGCAACACAGCTGTCTCCATTCCATGTCTTCCTTTTCTAATCTCCAATTCTCTGATGGTTTTGTTTTCATCTCTCTTCTTTAAAAGGAAAATCAGCAAGTAAGACTGAATTTTAAACGCCCATTTTCAATAGGTTCCAGTCTTAAAACATTGTCTTTCCCAGGGCTCTAACGGCAGTCGACACCTAGGTTTCTGGCATTCTTCAGGAAGGTATGAGCTTGGAGTGAATACAAGTCAAAGTTGAATATAAGAGCACCATATATATATATATATATATATATATATATATATATATATATATATATATATATATGGCAAATTTCAGAGAAGAAAAACACCTTGTGTGGTCTTAAGTACTTCACACGTGTTAATTACAATCATCTATGTCCATGGAGAAGCGGGGCTGACAAAAGGGAAACTGATACAGAAAAAGATATTAAGCTAACTGAGAAAGTAACACTTAACCCATTGACCTAGTTTCCAACAGAAAAGCTGTTCATCTCTGTGCTTTAACTCCAAGGGGCAAGTGAGCTGCTTGTTAATTTAAGTAATTTCAAGTTCTGGCTGCATAAATACTATTTAATAATGAAGGGGATTTAAAACCTTTTCAGGACCGGTGGAGTAGCTCAAATGGCAGAGCATCTGCACAAAAAGTGTGAGGTCTGAAAACTCTAGTACCATCCAAAAAAAAAAGAAAAAAAAACTTCTTAGCCAGGTGTCAGTGGTCACATCTGTGATCCTACCTACTTGAGAGGCTGAAATGAGGAGGACTGTGGTTTGAGGCCAGCCCAGATAGTTCATGAGGCCCCATCTCCAAAATAATCACAGCAAAATAGACTGGGGTGTCGTTCAAGTGGTAGAGCGCCTACTTGTAAAAAAAAAAAAAATTGAACACAACTCAGGCTTATCAAATTCTAATGAAGTTTCACATTTTGTTTAAAAAACATTTTTACTGTCAAATACAGTAAAATATTTTTCATGGGCTTCTAAAACTTTGAGGGAAATTTCCACTTACTCTTCTAGATTTATCTAGTTCTACTTGAGGTTATTAAACAAAGCCTTTTCAAGAATTTTTGGCTAACCTGTGCTAACAGTGTAGTTAACAGTTTGGTTGCTGGACAGAAATTTTCTATCAGGCAACCACTAGATTAGTCGAAACATATTCCAGTGTCTAAGTGAAGGGATTCTGGAGGAATTTGAAGATGACAAGTACATTCTAAAATGGGGGTTAACAGGGCACTGGTGGCTCATGCCTATAATCCTAGCAACTCAGGAGGCATAGATCAGAAGGATCTCGGTTTGAAGCCAGCCTGGGCAAATCATTTACTAGACCCTATCTCAAAAAAACCTATCACAAAAAAAGGCAAGGTATAGGTCCTGAGTTCAAACTCCAGTGCCACAGAAATAAATAAAATAAAATGGGGGTAAGACATCTTAGAAACTGACAGATTTCAAAGATGACAACTTAAGTATCCAAAGTATATCTTACTTAAGAATATAGTAGCTCTCAGAACTGGTCTTCAACAAACACTAATCTTCCTAATAGAGGTTCATTGTTAAGAGTGTGTGCCTAGTATATGCAATGCCCTGGACTCTATCAGTAGCATCAAAAAAATTTTTTTTAATAAAACATATATAAAATAGTGAACTATATTTAACAGATTAGGAGAAAAGCACACTATGAGTCTGAATATCATAAGCTCATTTTTAAAACACAGTATTTGTAATAAGCATAACAGGCTTACTTAAAAACAGAATACATCTATATAATCTGCTTCTTTAATAAACAGCCAAAAAACCCAACTACAAAATCCTAAATACAAATCTGAACTAATGTGTTTTTTTTAATATTAATAGGATTAAGAGATTTTTTTTCTTTCCCTTGGAAAAATTCAAAGACCTTATGTATACATTAATACAACTTCTAAGGGGATCATTGGTGTCTTGAGTCTTACCTTATACACATTTATGACACTTAGATGCTCTGGGATTCAAAAACTGTTAAAATGTCACCGCACCAAAAAATCAACAAACAGATATTTTAATCAATAATTTAACGATTTTGCTAAGAATCTGATCTTTTACATACAATAAGGTATAATATACATTTACT
The DNA here is from genome assembly GCF_047511655.1 of Castor canadensis. Classification (NCBI taxonomy): domain Eukaryota; kingdom Metazoa; phylum Chordata; class Mammalia; order Rodentia; family Castoridae; genus Castor; species Castor canadensis. Next base: position 121,684,975 of record NC_133405.1, on the reverse strand, counting down.
TCATGAAATGTTCTCAATAAATAATTGTTTTTATAAAAAAATTTAAAAATCTAAGAGAACATAGTTTAAGCTATTAAATCATCATTGAAATTCAGAACAGCAAATGTTAGGCCTTATATGTGTTAACAGATACAAAGACCATCAGAGGTAGTAAAAATACACACCACAGACATTAAGTAAAAACTGAAATTGTAGTCTAATTTTAAAATGGAATCTAGTATAGATAAAACAAATCTTAAGAACTCAGTGTCAAAAGGACAAGATTTAGCTGGGGATGTAGTTTAGTGGTACAGCACCACATGCCTAGTATGTGAAATGACCTGGGTTTAATCCTCAGAACTGCAAAAAAAAAAAAAAAGATACTATCTTTAAATTTTTAGATTTCGTTATACAGTGAAAAACTCCAAAATCATGCTTGCACATCTTACATTCTCTTTCACTGTCATTAAAGCTCTTAGGCTTTGTTTTGTTCATTTAAGCACATTAGAATTTTCACAACTCTAAACAACTTCTAAATGACCCAGGCTGAACCACAGTTAACAGCACGCTTTCTGCAGCTTAAGAGTTCTCTCCCTAGTCTAGCATCTATAAGAAGTGCTTGAACTAAGAAGCAAGCAGATCTGGGTTCTACTCTGGACAGTGCCACTTCTTCTGGAATAAGATTCCTAACCTTTCTGAGCCTGTTTTCTTATCTATAAATGGGCATAAAATTTAGACTCTGCCCAAATGTAGTGCACAACCTGGCGCACATATATGCATACACATACACACAAACAATACTCTATGTGTGTATACACATACATATCCATATATAGCATTGAAATAAGTAGTACCACTGCCTCTAATGAGCTCGGTGAGGAAATCTGGAAGCCTTAGCTTCTTTAGTGGTGGCTCTTAAGGCAGTGTTCTCAGCTTCAGGGTAAATCAACTAGAGGACTACAAGAATAGGCTGCAGTAAAACAAACTCAAAGATTTCAGCACAACTTGAGGGCATGATTCGGGTTCCTGAATTTAGGGGGAGCTCTTCCTTGGGGAGACATGTAACATCCCTCCCCCACCCCTTTAAGAAGGCCTGCTTGGATCTAATAGTTACTACACCACAGGAAGAATTGAAATCTCCATAGGTTCCTTCACCCAAGTTTTGTACTGTTTCCCTTTGTTTTCATGCAAACAGAGAAAGGGTCTTGACAAAGAGATGCTGTAGTCATTAAGAGTTATCTTCATCAACCAGTCCACAAAATCATTAAGTTGATGAGCTCCTTAACATTAACTGTACATCACATTTCTTAAGACTGGGAATGTGGGAGAGGAGCTAAATATGTGAGAAAGACTGCTTACTATATGCATAGAATTTCTAATTTAAAAAAACTCACTTCCTTAGACAGTGCTATGCAATGAAAATACAACCCAAGCCACCAACACAAGGCAAAGATGTAATTTTACATTTTCTAGTACCCACATTTCAAAAAGTAAAAATATATTGATCTTAAAATATATTTAACTCAATATATCCAAAATGTTATTTTAATATGCAATCAATCTGAAAAGAATTGAGGACTGGAGATGTAGATGAGTGCTTGCCTCAGACTGGGGACTGGAGGTGTAGCTCAGTGGGGAAGAACATGGGCATAGCATGAGCAAGGCCCTGTGTTCAATCCCCAGCACCAAAAAAGAAAAATAGCTTTGCATCTCTGTCTGTAGAGCTCCACTGCTCAATATAGTTGCCACATGTGGTTACTGAATATGTGAAGGGTGGCTAGTCTGAATTGAGATATAGAGACTAAGACGAGAAAAAGTGTAATTACTTCAGGATTTTTTCATTGCTGTTGCTGGGGATCAAGCCACTGCACCTAGCCCTTTAAATCCCAGTACCGCCAAAAGGATCTCAATAAATTGAAGTGTCAGCCAGGAGCTGGTGGTTCATACCTGTAATCCTAGCTACTTAGGAGGCAGAGATCAAGAGGATCATGATTCGAGGCCAGCCTGGGCAGATAGTTCATGAGACCCTATCTTGAAAATACCCAATACAAAACAGGGCTGGTGGAATTGCTAAGTGGTAGAGTACCTGCCTAGTAAGCATGAAACCCTAAGTGCAAACCCCAGTACTGCCAAAAATAATTGAGGTGTTGTAAATTTTTTGAAGGGTGAAAAATATAACTCTTAAAGAAACCTAACACAGAATACTGTGAATAAAATTTTGATTATAGTCACAGAATTGAGCTACTTAGCTTCAGAATCCAAACAGAATGATTTTTTTGAGACTGATGATTTCTAAGTTTGATCAACTTGCTAAATGGTTTTCCAAATTTTTCTCTGACATTACAATATTTTCCTATAATTGTTCCTAAAAACCATGATGCTAAAAAGTAAATGAGTCAATAGAAAATAAAGGGAATAGAGGAACTAAGTTAATACCAACACAAGGAAATAATCATGATACATCCAGAATGTGGAACACAGTAAGACAATGGGCAGTGTGGTCACGCCTATAATCCTAACTACTTTGGAGGCTGAAACCAGGAGGATCATGGTTCAAGGCCAGTCTGGGCATATAGTTCACAAGACCCCATCTCCAAATAACCAGAGCAAAATGGATTGGAGGTGTGGCTTAAGTGGTAGAGTTCCTGCTTTGCAAGTGCCAAGCCAAGTTCAAACCCCAGTATCACCAAAGGCACAAAAAAAAAAAAAAAAGAAGAAGAAAGCTTAGACAGGCATGATAGCCAAAAGCAATAAGCAATGCATAAATCTTGACTGGATTCTAGGAGATTCTGGGAACAACTGGAAAAAATGTGAATATGAAATACTTATTTGATGAAGATCTTAGTGTTAACATTCCTGGATGGAACAGTATTGTACTTAGGTAGGAAAGAGTCTACACAGGTATTCATTATACTATTCAGCTTTTGTATGTTTGAACATTCTCATAAATGAATGGAAAGGAGAGGGAATTCTAGATGAAAAGAAAGACACAATCAAATGTGCTGTGTGAAACTTGATTAAATTCTAGTTCATGAAAGGCAGCTAAAGAGACATCTTTGGAATAACAGAAATCAGAAAGTGGACTTGGCATTACATGATGTTAAGGAATTGTTAATTCTCTTAGATGTGACAATAGTACTTTCATTATGTATGAAAATATCCTTGCCAGTTACCAGTAGCTCATGCCTGTAATCCTAGATTCTCAGGAGGCAGAGATCAGGAGGATTGCTGTTAGAAGCCAGCCTGGGCAAATAGTTGGCAAAACCCTCTCTAAAAAACCCTTCACAAAACAGGGCTGGTGGAGTGGCTCAAGGTGTAAGCCTTGAGTTCAAACCTCAGTACTGCAAAAGAAAAAAGAAAATATCCTTACTGAGAGATGCTTGCTTAAGTAGTTATGGATGAAGTGTCATAATGTCTACAACTTTCTTCGAATTAGTTTAGCAAAAAACAAAATTATACACAAAGGCTACTGGAGCTGGCAGAATGGCTCAAGTGGTAGAGCGTCTGTCTACCTAGCAAGCATGAAGCCATTCAAACCTCAGTACTATCAGGGGGAAAAAAAAGGTATACAACACAGCTTCTGCCTATCTTGCAAATATGGCAAAATGTTAACAATTAACTTGTTTTTGAGTAAGCATTCTATTCTTTCAGCTTTTTTGTACATTTAGAAACTCTCATAATAGGAAGTCTAAAACATGCTAAAGCTAAAAATAAAACGCACATGTCAACAAATTCCAGCAAACTGGGTAAAACCACAAATCAAAACTATCTAAACTTTTCCCCATGTAGACTCTCTTACTGAAAAAGGTCCAGCACAGAGGTAAGTAACATGCCTGTACTTCCATGTATTCTCTCTAGTGCCATGCAAGCATAATGGATGTTAAAATGGCCTTGTTTGAGACCTGCAGTGTGCTAAGTACAGGAAAAAAGAGATGAGTCCTATTTTCAAAGAGCTCAAAATACTGTGATTTAAAAATACTCTAAATTCTTATGTGCCAATCAAATTTTCCATATTAGTTTGCTTTCTGGAGTTTTATTTCTAGAGATAAAGTCTCAAATATGCCTAACAATGTTTGTCAACACTTAGAAAGCCAGAGATTCCTTTGATAAACTTAAATATTCACATAATACTAAGGCCTACCTTCCACTTACCATAACTAAAATAAAGGAAAGATTTACATTATATTACAAAAAACAAACATTTCTCAGTTGCTGGGTCCTTATTAAGTTTTTCTAAGAAATTAATTCCAAAGGAAAGCCTTAATAACATTTTTATTTTGGTAACTCTGAGTACTTAGCCAATGGTAATAACCACTCTTATGCTGGAGATGCCAAAGGAACTCATCAGCAGGTTCAATTGATGTCTTCTACATTTTAAAAATTTACCTGACAAGGGGCTGCAGGTACAAGGCCCTGAGTTCAAATTCCAGTGCCACAAAAAAAAATCTAATAGTATTAATATTTAGCGACTGTCACAACTGCCTACCTGGAACTGATAGTTGGAATGTAAAAAAAGCTCAACAGCTCAGCACTTTCATACTTTCCCACAAAGAGGGGAAATTTTACTTTTTATGTCACAAGTACATCCATCTACACTGAAGTAGGAAGAGTTCTATTTTAGTAATGGGAAAGCATTTGCATTTAATGTGTAAAGACAAAACAGGATTCCCCAGGGAAAGATAGCAGCAAAAACAATAGTAAAGAAAAAAAATCAACACATGAGAGACAAATAATTGACAAGGTTCATACGGGGCTGACTGTCACTGAAAAAAGTATATTCTTTACTTTCAACTATTTGTCATAAGAGTACATTCTGAGAATAAAGATAAAATTAAGTTCTGTATTAAAAGTGTAAGATAATGACATTTCACAGTATCTCTGAGGGGAAGGGGCATGCTAGGCTGGCTGTAGAGTGTTATTCAAAGGTGCATATTTGTTTATTTTTTGTCAAATGGCATAAACAACCCTCCTTTGCAAATACTGTATTTTTTTATCACCTGGCCTGGTAACTAAAGCTGAGGAACTGTTTAATACAAAGGGTATCAAGCAAGCTTTGTGTGCTTTCGAGAAAGAAGAAAAGATGTAAGAGGAAAATAGAGCCCCAGAGGTAACCATGTGATTAGAAACCAATTAAGTTAAGCAATTACTGAAACTGCTCTCTCCTTTGGGCAAGAATGGATCACAAGTGAGACTATGATATAAAACAAAACTGCTTATATGCAAAAAGACCAAAGCTGTTCTGGAGAAAGACTATTTTGGAGAGAGAACTATTTACCTGGTAAAACGTACACAGGCATGTTTGATGAATGTACACAGAGGATTTATATTCTACTTGTTTTAAAATGCCAAGATGATGTTTTTAGACATAGAACATGTATCATGGTTAAATTTACTTAGTATTCATGTTGAAATGGGGATGGGGACAGAATTAGGAACGAACAGGGAAGAAAATCATTACTATGGCCTATTGGTTTTCAAGAGCTATTTTATGTAACCTTACATTTCAGAAGAATAAGAAACTGTATTAACGTATATCATGCAGAACTGTAAAACTCAATGCCAATTCCAGTATGTATTACTTAAAAGAGCTAGCCTGACCCAGTTCAGATTTAATTACTTTGTAAAAAGAGAAAAAAGCTAAAACAAATTTGAAATAGTTTACATCAAATAATTATGATTCAACTTTAAGAGTACCTTTAAAGGACTAGTGGAGTGGCTCAAGTGGTAGAGCTCCTGCAAACATGAGGCCCTGAGTTCAAACACAGTACCACCAAAAAAATAAACATTAAAAAAGAGTACTTTAAAAATGAAACTATTCTACTACCTACCTGGTTCATCTTTCACCCACAAAATGCATTTTTAAAATAAAACCTAAAAGCACAAGCTACAATAAAATTAGACTTTTTACATATAAACTATTCTTCTAAACTACTCTTTCATTTTTCGACTCCTGACCAAGTCTGGAAATCTTATCTATGCACACATACTGCCTGTCTATTGCTTTCAAATGCACCAACCTTTTCAAAAACACTGGATGGGGTCATCAAACAAAACCTGATGTTCTGAATGATGGTATCTGTATGTCTCCAGCGTCTTCTATCATGCCGCAGCCAAGACTGCACAGCCTCGTACAGCTCTATCTCTGGGAACCTGCTCAGATGATCATTATCCAAATAAGACATGAGTTTCTCAAAGCTTAGATAGGACAGGAAATCAGGCCTGGACATAAGTGGCACAAAGTTGTCTAGCAGAAAGGTGTCCAGCTTCTCCCTGACTCCCTCGATGTTTACACCGAAATCATCTAAGAGTCTCATAATTTCTGCACAATTTTCTAGGCAGATTTTTGCTAATAGGAAAGAACAGCAGAACTTCACCACTTCTATAAGTTGAACATACATGGCAGCCTGAAGAATCTCATGAACAGTATTCATACTCAGTTCTATAGTTCCATAGTACATAAACTGAAGAACATGGCTAAAACCAGTAGCTGTTAGACCTTTCAAGTGAATTTTGTCCTGATCTCGTTCCCTCATGTCTGCAGTAAACATAATTCTGAAGTAATCACTCTGGGTGGCCAAGAGTGCTTTATGGGCTTGGAACTGATGATCTTCAATCACCAGAGTGACATCAAGAAGCAATCCCTCCTCATACAGTGCTCTGAACCCAGCAGAGACACTGGTGTCATGGATGGAGGAACAGAATCCTTCCACGTCCCCTGCCATGAATCACCTGGAAAAAGAGTAATCAAAGAAAAATGGTGTTAATCATTCCCATGCATTCAGAAAACACTGTTAACTTAAGAGTTTTTAAATTTTTTGTAATTATCTTAACTCTACTGCCTAAGTCCTAAAAGGAAACCTAAAGGTTTTCATTCTTCTTCTTCTTCTTTTTTTTTTTAATAGTACTGGAGTTTGAACTCAAAGTTTTGTGCTTTTTGGCAGACACTTTACCACTCGAGCCACTCTGCCAGCCCAGGGTTTTCAGACTACAGTGTTTTTTGCTTTCTACCTGGGGAACACCATCTATTAAAGATGTATTTATCAAACAATGGTAGATTGTTAACTTACAAACAATATAGATGTTACACTGTTCATGAAACATACTTTTAAAAATTCCAAAATTAGCAACACAGAAAAGATTTCACAACCAAATACTAAACTTAAGAAAAAGACAAGAAGAAAGAGCTGGTGTCAGTGGTTCATGCTTATAATCCCAGCAACTTGAGAGGCTGGGATCAGGAGGTCAAGGTTTGAGGCCAGCATGGGCAAACAGTTCTTGAGACCCCCATCTCCAAAATAACCAGAGCAAAATAGACTGGAGATGTGGTTTGAGCAGTAGAGCACCTGCTTTGCAAGTGAGAAGCCATGAGTTCAAACCCCAGTCCCATTAAAAAAAAAAAACACACATCAAAAAAAATACACTTAAAAACTGCTAGAAATTTGCCAAAAGGAAATAATCAGATAAATATGCCAAGTCATACATCCAAGATTTTTCTTTCTAGTTTTATAATAAATAAAATTAGAAAGTATCCAGGCACAATGGCAAGCATCCATAGTCCCAGCTACTTGGGAGACAAAAAAAAAAAAAAAAAAAAAAAAAAAGGACTGAAGGTGTGGCTCTAATAGTAGAGTGCCTGCTTTGTAAACCTGAAGCCCTGAGTTCAAATCCCAGTCCTGCCAAAAAAATAAAAAGGAAAGTATTCAAAAGTCCAACAACAAAGGAGGGAGGACAAAGAAGAATAATGGAGGGGGTGAATTCAACTATGATATTTTGTAAGAACTTTGGTAAATGTCACAATGTACCCCCAGTACCATAATTTTAAAAAGATATAATAAAAAATACAAAAATCCTCTTAAAAAAAAAAAAGCCCAATTACAGGAGGTATAGTTCAGACAGTAGAGTGTTTTGTTTAGGAAGCATGAAGCCTTGAGTTCAAACCCTAGATTCCACCAAAAAAAAATAGTAATAAATTGAAAAAAAAAAGCCTTTGGAAAATTCAGCAACAATTCTATAACAATTAAGAATGGTGGCTGCAATTTGCCTAATCTCACAAAGGTTATTTCTTAGATGCTATGGTATTCTGAGTATATACTTAAAAATTAAGCATTGGGCTGAGATGTAGTTCAGTGGTAGAGCTATTGCCTAGCATGCACAAGGCCCTGGGTGGTTCAATCCCAGCTCCAAAAAAGAAAAGACATGTATACATGTATTTCTTTCTTTCTTTTTTTTTTTTTTTTTTGGCAGCACTGGGGCTTGAACTCAGGGCCTCAAACTCAGGGCCTCACACTTGCTAGGCAGTTGCTCTTACCACTTGAGCCACTCCACCAGCCCTATATGTATTTTAGATGAGAGAAAATCTGGAAGATACCAAAATGATGTCTCCAGGTAGTAGGATTTCAAGAGGTTTCTTTTCCTTTTTACTTACCTCATTAGCCTATTTTTAAAAACAATGATGATGAATTGCTTTTATATTTAAAATATAAACATATAATTTTAAGAAAATTAAACCAATCTAACCATAGCAGAGAAATGAAGCTAAGATAGTTGAATTAAAATCAGATCTAGGGCTGGGGAGGTAGCTCCATGGTAGAGTACGTGCTTAGCATGCATAAAGTCCTGGGTTTAATCTCCAGTGTTGTAAAAAATACATAAAAAATAAAATTAGATCTAAGTAAAACAGAATAAATAAGTCTATTACGCTATTTATGAAGCAAAGTTATTCCTTTTCACAGGAATGCCCATCCCAAGCCATCTATCCTGTTCTTTACACACATTCTCACACAGCTTCCTCCCCAATGAACCTCTCCTTCACTCCTGAATGCCCTCCCCATTCTTTCCACTGTGCCCTGTAGGAACCTTGCTTCACTGTACACAAACTCCCTTACATGCTCATGTTAGTCCAGAAAGCAATCTCCTCATCCTCATTTAAGTAACATGGTTTTCCTGAAAGTCACAGCTTCCAGGCCTTGTCTCCTACCCCTATCCCCACCTCCTTCCACATTAGAAAAAAATACTCTTCCAGAACTTACAGACCTAACTTTCTACACTTTCTCTTAGTTTTCTGTCCTTTTTCTAAAACCTGGCCTTTCAATCAGATAAAAATCCATTTTCTGTGCCACTTTATCATATGTACACACCCCCTGATCGCCCACATTTGCTGAATGGCGCTACCTGGCTGAATCATCTTCACCTATTCAATGTTCACAAGAGATAACCCATTCAAAAACCAAGAGTCAAAGTTCCCTGAACATCTCAACCCCTGCTAACTCCCCCTTATTCCACTACAAACCCTATTCCCAAATCCCTAGGACCTGCCCTGATACAGGACTGGTCCACACCTAAAATCTAGACTGTCAACTTTCCACTTACCCTTCCTGCTCTGATTTTGTTGATTTGAGACAGTCTCACTATGTATCCTAGGCTGCCTCAGACTCTGAAGTGCTGGGATTACAGAGTGCTGAAATTACAGGCATGCCCAATCATGCTGGGAGACCTTCCTCTTTTTTTAACTTGGTACATCATCTCTTGGAACTTCACCTCTATCCTTTTCCAGCTTAGACCTTCCCATATCATAGCAATCACTCTCTTGTTAGGGCTTTCATTTCCCTTATCCCTTTTGCCTGTCCTCCATGCTTGCCACGCTAAAACAAAACTTTGCTGACTGGTTCTTTAATCTCGGAGTGCCTTTCTGTAATGCCTCTGGGCAATTTTCTTCTTTGAACAGTTGTGAGGCCATTCTGTTCTGGTGTGCACTGATGCACAATGAAAGATTTTACCAAACTAAGGATAACTGATATGGACAAATTTGTGGGATACTACAGCCATTTTTAAAGCATTATCTTGAATACCTCATGATTGAGAATCAGATGTTTGACCCATTTGCTGAATCACCACCCACAGACCATGCTAGCCTAGAAGAGCACAATCAAAGGATATGGCAGCAACACCTAGGCTCTGAATCCTCACAAATTCTAATCTTCCCAAATTCTTTTCTTCCCTTGGTTGGGTGTTTAGGTGGACCAAGAGCCCTCTGGTGAAGTAAATGGAACACAGTTGACTCCTATCACCTGTTCTACCTCCTTCTTTAGCAGGCTGTCTCTGTCAGTCTCACCACTGTATTACCAATAGCTCCTCTGTGTGTCACATCCTACATTAGATATGGAGATATGTGCCAATCAGGAATCCACTCTATACACGGATGTGGCTGAGCTCTCAGGTGCTGAGAAGAAAGAGGCTTTTACAGAAACATAAATGGCACCACTCATCCACTCTGGTGAATAGGCAATCACTAGACTTACTACTTTGCTTCATCAAATATGCTATTACACCCTATATTTTAACTTCTTCACATTTTTTTGGTGGTACTGAGGTTTGAACTCAGGGCTTTGCACTTGTAAAACAGGCACTCTTTACCACTTGAGCTACACCTCTAGTCCATTGCACTCTGGTTATTTTGGAGATAGGGACACATGAACTATTGACCTGGGCTGGTCCTGAACCTCAGTCGTACCAATCTCAGCCTCCCCAGTAGCTAGGACTATGGGCAAGAGCCACCGGCACCCAGCAACTTCTTGACATTTCAATCAGTTTAAGTTATCCCAGCCTGAAGTCATATGAAAAAAAACCTTCTAAGTTAAAAAAAAAAGTTTCAGTCAAGTGCCAGTGGCTCATGCCTACAATCCTAGCTACTCAGGGGGCAGAAATCAGAAGGATCAGGTTTGAAGCCAACCCCAGGCAAATAGCTCGCAAGACACTATCTCAAAAATACCCAACACAAGCTGGGCGCCAGTGGCTTGTGCCTGTAATCCTAGCTACTCAGTAGGCAGAGATCAGAAGGACTGCTTCGAAACAAATAGCTCAAGAGTCCTATCTCGAAAAACACCCAACACAAAAAAGGGCTGGTGGAGTGGCTCAAGGTATAGGCCCTGAGTTCAAACCCCAGTATCGGGAAATATATATATGTATACATATGTATGCATATATAGGTACACATATTTTTTATATATGCATATATACATATATATAACACAAAACAGGATTGGAGTAACTCAAGTGGTAGAGTGCCTGCTTAGCAAGCATAAGGCCCTGAGTTCAAACTTCAGTACCTTCAAAAAAATAGTTTGATGGGTGGCGAAATTGTTCAAGTGCCTGCCTACAGAGTTCAAGCTGCAGTACCACAAAAAAAAAAGGCTCATCAAAAATCTTTAAAAGCCCTAACTGTCTAGTCCCCACATACGCTTAGTTACACATATAATGAATTGACTGCATAGTAGACTCTTCTTCTGAATGCCCTATTTAGAGTGATTCCATTTGGAGATCGCACAATCAACATATCCAGGCTGGTGGCATGGCTCAAGTGGTAAAGTACCTGCCTAATATGTGTGAGGCCCTGAGTTCAAACCTCAGTGCTGCCAAAAAAAAAAAAAAACCCACTAAACAGAATCCTAATTCTTTCTCTAAGCAGTTTTTTTCTTTTGTAGTCTCCATCTTATCAAGAGGCATTCTAGGTGCCTCCTTCTTCCCATCTGTCTCTTAGCCTACCTTAGGTCCAATTGAGTCTACCACTTTAAATATGTTCACTTATTTAATATACTTTGCTAAGTATGCATAAGATAAAATTAAGATCAAAATTTTTATTAATATTCTATTAGTCAAAAGCAAGCATAAGGCCCTGAGTTCAAACCACTAGTACCACAAAAAAAGGAAAAGTACTCTAAAGGCAAAGTATTTTAAAAAGGAGCTACAACCGGGCACTGGTGGCTCATGCCTATAATCCTAGCTACTCAGGAGGCAGAGATCAGGAAGATCGGGGCTCGAGGCCAGCCCTAAGCAAATAGTTCAAAAGACTCAATCTCAAAAAAAAGAAAAAAAAAATCACAAAAAAAGGCTGGTGGAGTGGTTCAAGTGGTAAGAGAGCCTGCTTAGCAAGCATGAGGCCCTGAGTTCAAAACCCAGTGCAGCCAAAACAAACAAACAAAAAAGGAGTTACAAGGCCCAGGGGTATAGCTCAGTGGAAGAATACATGCTTAGCATGTACAAAGGCCTGGGTTCAACTGTCAGCACCAAAAATTAAATAAAAAGAGATATTATATTTTTTGAGATAGGGTCTCACTACTTAGCCCAGCTGGCCTCAAACTTTTGATCCCCTTGCAGGAAATACTATACTTTCTCAAAAAATGTAACTCAGGTTCCAGACACTGGTGTGGTAGAAATATCATAGGGAAATGAAGCAAATACCATAGGGGTAGGGTTGATAAACTGAATCAAAAGACCCCAAAGACAGGTGCAGGTTACCTACCTGAGTGCCCAGCACCATCTTCTTGGCACCTAGTCTGCCAAGGGGGATTCCTAGTGGGTAGGCTCCTATCCCTTGATCAGACCCAAATGGGAAACATGAATCAAGATGAACACTCTTTTGTGAAGAATTTAGAGAAGTGAGGAAGAGAGAGAAGTGGAAAAAGAAAAAAGGGGAAAAGAAAGAGATGAATTGGAACAGGACAAAAAGCAGGTATAGGCACCCACTTCTGCCTGTCATGTGGGCTAAGTATCAGAGAAAGGAGGTCAACTGAGAAAGACAAAAGCCAGGATAAGGCAAGGAGTGCTCCCTTAACACCTTCATTTTCTATTCCCAGACCCAGCTCTATATAGAGCCTGCTCTTGAGTTCTGAGAGAAATCCTTACATTTTTAAATCCCTCCTTTTTACTATCTTAGTTGATTTCTCCTTCTTATAACCAAAGGTCCTGATAGTTTTAGAACAGAAATACCTTTAAGATACTTAAACTTACTTAGGTTTTGTTTTGTTTTTTTTTTTTTGCATTGATAATTTTATGCCTGGGCCAACCTGGACCATAATTCTTCTATTTGTACTTCCCCACATAGCTTGGGATGACAGGCCACTGGCTGAGATGGGGTCTCTAGAACTTTTTTGCCTGGGTTGGCCTTGAACGTCCCAATCTCCACCTCCCAAGTAGCTAGGATTACAGGCTTGAGCCACCAGACCTGGCCTGGTAAGTTACTTAAATTTTCTTGGCCTTCTCTCGATATCTGTAAAAAGTTAAGAGCACTGGACATTATGATCTCCAAACTTTCTTTTCAGTCATAAAATTTTCATTTATTATTCTGCTTTTTATATGATTTTATAGATAAGAAATATCATTACATAGATACACAAAGTAAATAAACTACAGCTACTTTCAAAGTCTCACCAATGCATTTATGAAGCTTACCTAATCCAGATCAACTTCTAAAAGAATTTGTGATAGCTAGTAACTTTTCTAACAGAGAAAGTTTAGTGCACCTATCAATAAGACTAACAGCTTTAACCGGGGAACTGGTGGCTCACACGAAGGCAGCCCTGGGCAAATAGTTCATGAGACCCTATCTTGAAAATACCCAACACAAAACAGGGCTGGTAAGGCTGAAGGAGTGGCTCAAGTGGTAGAGTGCCTGCCTAGCAAGTGTGAAGCCTTGAGTTCAAACCTCCCTCCTCGCCAAAAAAAAAAAAAAAAAAAAAGACTAACAGCAGTATTTTACACTTTTATGGGAAACATGTACAGAAGTAGAAACAACGAAATGCTCAGTGACTATACCTAATTAACATAATATAGTCTCTATGGAAATGGTTGAGTTAGAATACCCGTCTGGAGTCACACACTGGAGGGACTGAATCCTGGTTAAACTTCTATTAGCTCTTAGGGCAAGCTATTTAGCTTCTCTATGCTCTAAAGTCCTCATCTGTAAAATGAGAGTATTAATAGTAATAGAATCCACATCATAGGTTGCTGTGAGAATTAAATGAATTAATGCATGTAAAAGCACTTAGCAGCCAGGCACTGGTGGTTCATGCCTGCAATCCTAGCTGCTTGGGAGGCTAGGATCAGGAGGATCACAGTTTGAGGCCAACCTAGGCAAACAGTTCACAAGACTCCGTTTCCAAAATAACCAGAGCAAAATAGACTGGAGTTGTGGCTCAAACAGTAGAGTATTTGCTTTGCAAGGGTGAAGCCCTGAGTTCAAATTCCAGTGCCACCAAAAAAAAAAGAGCACTTAGAATAATGCATGACCCCTAAAAGAACACCATGTTAGTTAGAGCTTACCCCTTTCACTTGGAGCCCAAATAGTAAATCTAACCCTTAAAGTCGGGAGTAAATCTGACCCAGTTAACGTCAGAGAAACCCTCTCCCTGGCAGCAGCACTTCTAACCACAGCCTACCTTATCAGTACCCGACCAACTCTAACTTGGTAACTGAAGATGCTAAGGTTTACAGGTAAAGTGCCTTTTTATTCAAGGTCATACAACTAGTTAAAAGGATTGAGTGCCTAGTATGTCCAAGGCCCTGGATTTAACCCCTAACAAGAGAAATAAAAAAGAAAAAGTTAAAGAAAAAAAATATTTACTAGAATTTGATTTGCAACATAAAGTAGTGTGGAAAGGGCAAAAGCTTTGAAATCAGTGTCTACTAGTACTTATCACCTGTGAGACCTGGAGAAATTTTATTAACTGCCTGATCTTAGCTTCACCCATATATTAGGAATAATACTTATTGAGTTGGGGAGGTGATTAAATGAATTAACATAACCATAATATCTAGTTCAGAGCAAGGCATCCAAGCAGACTCAATCAATGCTGGCTTTCCTCATCCAACTCTCCTAAAGCTCCTTATCACCCAGAAGTCTAGACAGACTTGAGACCCCTCAATCCCTTCTTAATAGGCCCCAAGTCTTCCTAGGGTTCATCTCAATGTAGGTTTGTAAGAAATCATGAGATGTACTAGTAGTCAAAAACACTGAACCTCATTTTGCATTGTTCTCCATTCTTTCTCATCATGAAAATATAATTCTCTAGCTTTACTAATGGGCTCCTTAGGCTCTTCTGCCCTAATCAGAGTTAATCTGTATCTACACTGTTTTAGAAACCACTAGCCAGGGGGCTACTGATCACTTGAGATGAGGCTACTCCAAATTAAAATGTGCTTAAAGTATAAAATGAACACCAGATTTTAAAGACTTGTCACAAAAAAAGAATGTATAACTATCTCATATAAATTTTATACTAATTATATTGAGATAATATTTTGAATATACTAGGTTAAATAAAATATATTATTAATCTAACCTGTTTCTTCTTACTTTTTTTGGTGGGGGAGGGGAGTGCTGGGGGTTGAACCCAGGGCCTGGCACCTGCCAGGCAAGTGCTCTACCACTGAACTACATCCCCAGCCCAATTCTTACTTTTTAATAAAAACTATGGCTATGAGAAAATTTAATATTACATACATGGCTGACATTATATTCTACTGGACAGCATGGATATGTAACATCAATGTTCAAGGCATCTAACAACCAAATTTACAACTACAACACAAAAACACATATAATAAAAAACAGCTAGAAAAAGGAAAATGTAAGAACAAAAATATATAAAATCTTCTGCATAAGTATTTTCTAAAAACAGAATATACCAACTTTAGGTAGAAACTAATAGTTATAAGAACTAATCATAAAACTAACATAAAACTCAGATAACTATAAGTCAATGGGGGCTGGGAAAAAAATCTATTAAGGGAGTTTCAGAAAAGACATTTGCTGCTGGTGCCAGTAATTCTAGCTACTTGGGAGGCTGAGATCAGGAGAATCGAGGTTCAAGGCCAGCCTGGGCAAATAGTTCAAAAGACCTCATCTCCAAAATAACCAGAGCAACAAGCTCCAGCTCCTGCTCAGGCCCAGGCTCCAGCACAAGCTCCCAAAGGTATCTAAGCCTCCATGAAGGCCCTATAGTAAAGGCCTCTGTCTGCCCTATGCTGTTTCTACAAATGAACCTGAAGCAGGAAAAAAAAAAATAATACCCAGAACAAAATGAACTGGAGGTGTAGCTCAAGTGGTAGAGTGCCTGCTTTACAAGTGTGAAGTCCTGAGTTCAAAACACCAGTCCTATTAAAAAAAAAAGACATTTACTGACATAACAATGTTCAATGTTCAGGCCAGGCACTGGTGGCTCCTGCCTGTAATTCTAGCTACTCAGAAAGTAGAGATCAGGAAGATCTAAGTTCCAAGCCAGCCCAAATAGTTCATGAGTTCCTATCTCAAAAATACCTAACACAAAAAAGGGCCAACAGAGTGGCTCAAGTGGTAGAGTGCCTGCCTAGGAAACGTGAAGCCCTGACTTCAAACCCCAGTACAAAAAAAATTCAATGTTCAGAAATTCTGTATCCTCATTTCTCAAAACAGATCATCAGAAGTAAGGGAGATTATGTTTTAGAAACCTAGGATATACATACTCTACACCTGGCCTCAGAATTTTTCAAAAGGGGAATGAACCTAAATTAGACTAAATTACAAAGCATACTTATACTATTAGGGAAAAAAATGTGCGTCTTGCTTTTTTCATTGACTTATCACTGATGAAGAAAAAAGGGGACATTGGGGACATAGTTCAGTGTTAAGAGTGCTTCCTGAGCATGTGTTTAATCCTCAACATAGGGAAAAAGAAAAATCTCACATTTTTGTGCTTAAGAATGATGAGTAGGGTGATTCTTAAGTATGGTCCAGTGGACTGGTGGAATGGCTCAAGTGGGAAAGTGCCTGCCTAGCAAGCATGAGGCCCTGAGTTCAAATCCCAGTACTGATAAAAAAAAAATAATAAATACGTAAATGGCATACTCATTTTAGCCAGGCACTGGTGGCTCATGCCTGCAATCCTAGCTACTCAGGAGGCAGAGATCACCAGGCAAAATGTTAGTAAGAACCACCCCTCAAACTGAATAACCCAGGTGTGGTGTCAAGCCTCTAATCCCAGCTATGAAGGAGGCATAGGTAGTAGTCTCAGACCCCTTCCTCAGGCAAAAACTTAAGACCCTATTTGAAAAGTAACTAAAGCAAAAATGGGTTGGGGAGCATGGCACCTGCCCATCCAGAGTTCAAACCCCAGTACCACCACCAAAAGAAAAAAAGAAAAAAACCCACTTGTCTCTCAGTGATTTCCAGAGGTTTTCACATCATATGAATTCAGAAGCTGAATTGTATTTTATTAAGCCAGACACTCTTCATCAACTTAATTGTATTGGAAAATAGTTATTTTGCATTTTTTAAATGTAATTTAAGTATATGAATCATAAATATTTTTAAATTTCCTAGTTTCAATACAATAAATCAATACAACCCACATAAACCAAAGCTCTTTAGGATCCCAATAACCTTTAAGAGTATAAAGAGAGGCTGGCGGAGTGGCGTAAGTGGTAAGAGCATCTGCCTAGCAAGTGTGAGGCCCTGAGTTCAAATCCCAGTGCTGCCAAGAGAAAAAAAGGGTATAAAGAGGTCCTGGGACCTCTGAGTACCACTGAGTAAGAGATAAGTTACTATATACAAACAAACATACACTAACACCCCAACTTCTTCCTACCTCTGCCCTGGAAAACTATTACTGCTATTTATATCACGGAAATTTCTAACATTTCAAACTCTCTAGTGACCAAGTAAAGAAAGAAGTCTGGTGGGGGTAAACTGGACAGGAAATTAAATGCTTCTTTTTTAGTTAGAAAGGTGACATTCTGATTTGAAGGCAAAATTCTAGACAGGTAAATAAAAGATGTTTCAAAATTAACTGAACTCCATGTTTATGCCATAAGCAATAATTTATTGCTTTCACATACCTCTCACAGCTGCCTGAAAATTCATACAAAACTCTACTCAGTACAAAAGCTAAATTCTCAGAGGTTAGTATGCTTACCCTTAATGGAAAATTTTAATGATTTTATACTATCTTCACCCTCAAATTCTACCAAAAATGATGCTTATACAGAAAATGCCATACTTGCATATTAAAGAGAATGCAAAGTTTATTATGTATAAATAGAATTAACTTTAAAATTGTTAACATTTCTCACAATTTCTGTAACCTATAAAACAAATTTTAATTTAACAATCTCAAAGCCAATTTCTCAATGTACCAATTGAAAAGGAAAGAAAATTTTGAAAACAGAAGCTAGGAGTGGTGACTCATACCTGTAATCCCAGCACCACACTCAGGAGGATGAGGCAGGAAGATCTCAAGTTTGAGGCCACCCTGGGCTTCATAATAAAACAGGAATTTTTAGCTCTTGCTATCAGTCATTTTATCCTAGGCTACACTACTCAAATTGAGAAACAACTCAGTTTAATATACAAGGAAGGGCTATATAAGTTAGCTCTAATTTAATACTGGAAATTCTTTGTCATCAAAATATTTTTAGAATTCAGTACCAAATTGCAAATGACCATTTAACTGAACTATTGCTAAGACTCTGGATCCTCCCGCCTCTAGGCTGGCACCCGTTACCCAAATTACCTTACTTTTCACGTATGTTTAGCATTTAGTCATCGTTTAATGCAAGAAAACTTTCAAGAAAAAAACACCCGTTTCAATACTATTTTTCATCAGCAGACCTTAATGCTCCTCTGCTTATTCCTCACAAGTAGTAGTCCAAGAGTGATGTCGTGGAAAACAGCTTCCCTAGCCTTTAGAAACTGGATCCAGTGAGAATTCTAGGAAAAGCCTCTATTGGGAAATAAAATCCCAAATCTTCTAAGTTACATTCTAACACAAAATCACAAATCCTGTAATGTTAGCATTTTGTTCTCCCCAAGAACTATACAACTACATCAAATCTTTTTGAAAATCCTGATGTTGCAACAGATTTCCTGCAAATCTTTAAAGACCATGATGTGGAATCATTAACTAAATTCAAAGATATTCTCAAGGACACAGAATAATTTTTCTATCTGTTCTTGCTTCAATGATTCAGCCAGATTGTGTGTGTGTGTGTGTGTGTGTGTGTGTGATGCTAGGGATGAACCCAGGGCCTCAGATGTGCAGGCAAGAGCTCTATCACTGAGCTACATCTCCAGTCCCAGCCAGATGAGCTTTAATCTTATATTAAAAATAGAAAACCTTTTCTACTTCCTTCACTCCAGTTAAAATTTCTAGGCTGGACACACAGCTTTCTTACCTAGCGTGCCTGAGGCCCTGGGTTCAATCCCTGGCACCGTAAGAAAACAGAAAAAAAAAAATATAACTCTGAAAAGGTTTTCTACTTTTAGACCAGCAGCAATACAGTGTATATCTATGGCAGAGGTGACCTATGAGAGCCTTTCCAGTGATTCCTAAATGGCAAAAATACATTTTTTTTGCAGTACTGGCGATAGAACTAAGGACCCCAAGCTTTCTAGGCAGACACTCTATCACACTCACAGCCCTAATAATCATTTACTCTTCCCTTTATTGCTGCTGTTCCTTGAAAACCAGCCATGCTCCACTTGCTACTCTCTCTGCCTAGATCACTCTATCAACATACATGAGTCCCTTCAGGTCTTTGCTCCAGTGTCAGCTCAGTGAAACCTCCCCAAATGCCCTCTTAAAATTGTAAAATCCCTCTGCCCCAAAGACCAATCTCTATCTTCATTCTCTGCTTTACTTTTCTCTACATACTAAATGGTAAATTGGGCTATCTACCTTATTTACTTTTTGCTGCAAAATTTTTTTTTGTTTTGTTGACTACTGAATCCCCAGCACCTAGAATAGTGCTTCACACATAATAAGTGCTTAATAAAAACATGTTGCATGAACAAAGTTAAACCTCACAACCCTTCGTATTCTATAATCACTGTCAATTTAAAGATGAGAAAATCAAAGCTCAAAGGTTAAGTAACTTATCCAAGGTTAAGATTATTAGTAAGTTGTAAGGCTGGGGTCTGCCCGACTTCAGAGCCTTCCCAATTAACCACTATTCTACCATGACTCACCAATGAGTGTCTTCATTGTTCTCCAATTAAAAAAAAAAACAGAAGCGATAGCATTCCGATTCAGAGGATATATATATGTTAGTAAATTAATCCACAAAGCCCTCCCAAGCTAAAGAATCACTCTCTTCACAGTTAAAATTATTCACTAGCAATACATTTGCAAAGGGAAAGTCCATGCTTGACAACAGCCTAGCAATATCATTGGGGGGAGGGGGTTGTTCAAAACCAAGGAAAAAATGTTGGTAAAGGTACTAAAATATAAAGCTTTTTCTTTCTTCTGTCTCTCTTGACTTGTCATGATGTGTTTTATTTGCTGATAAATGTCATTCTAAATAAAGAAAAATTAAAATTATTAGCATGAATTTTACCATTCATCTTTGTATTGTACAATGCCAGTTTTACACACAAATTATTAAACCAAGTGGGGCCCTTCTGAACATCCATGAAGCCAAGCCAGCCCTGGTGCCCCAACAACCCAAATAAAGGCAGAGAGGTCAAACCTTGAAATCCCCAATAAAGAGTGATATGCCAAAATTTTATCTTCAGGACAAGTGATAAATCCAATGTATGAGAGTTACTACTTATTTAAAGTAGGCTCTTCCTTTTGCCATTTTAATTCTGCCCACCTTACCTTATTCTGTTTTTACAAAACACAAAAGCATACTTTGAAAGATAACTGGTATTGGGCTACAGGATTATAAATTTAATAAAACATTTAACTGCTCAGAAAACCATTTGCTGACTGAAAATAACATGCCCCAAAAATGTTTCTTTCACTTTCCATGGACCATTTTTAAGCTAAAACATACTACTGTTGTGATGTGCCAAGTAAGTACGATTCTATACTATGTTATACACACACATTCTGGCAAATAAATTCAATTTTCAAAGCACAAACATTTACTACCCTATTTTCCCCTGAATCAGCAGTAAAAAGTGCAGATAAACACCCTTTGCCACTGACAAACCATGACTCAAAGCACCTACTAAGTGTTGCGATGATTAAAAATGAAAATTACATAAATAGTACAGCAAGTGCCATAAAGTTCAAATTTCTTATACATGTGTAGCTCTATTAAAAATTACAGAAACATGAATGCATTGTATAAACTCCTCAAAAACAATTTTCCAATGGGTAGTGATTTTTCAGGCATCCTGCTCCCTAGATACGAAAAAGAAGCATTAAAATTAGGGCATATACATCCAAAAAAGCATTTTCTAAATTACAATTTCACCAGATTAACAAAGGAAGAGAAACTGGGAAAATGTGTAAGACTATACAAATGTAAGGTGTTAAATATTCTGAGTAAGGAAAGGGACCTAGGCGGCCTAGAAAGACGAAAAAGCAAAGCCCTTGCAGTAGCATTAAATTTGAAATTAAAAATCCCGTTATTTAAATAAGCAGCTAGCATTTCGTAGGAGGAAGGCCAAGCAACGTGACTATTATGTCTGTGTATCGATTCGCAGCACTGCTTTGCTATTCCATACTTATTTACTGATAATGTAGAAATAAAGAGGCAGCAACAGTTAGTCACTACATTAACCACTCTAGCAAAGGTTACTTAAAAAACGGCCTTCCATTTTTTTTTTTTACACTTTAGAGCTCTAGATTATTTTCACATATATGACCTCATATAGTCCTCACTGCCTTATGATGTGGTATTACTGACAAGATTTCATAGATAGGAAACCCGAGCTCCGTACGCGATTTTCTCAGTCACCCACCCAGACGATCTTTCGAATTCCACCTTTTTACGCTTCAAATTTTGCATAGTTTCATTTCGGGCACAAACGGGATTTTTAAAGGGACGGAACGAGTTAGGGGGAAAATAATCATGGTACCTGCAGCTGTGTGCTGCAAAAAATGGCTGAATTATGCTTCTTCCTTTTTTTTTTTTTTCTGTCTGTCTCTCTGTCTCTCTCCCTCTCTCCCTCCCTCCCTCCCTCCCTGGGGGAGGGGGTGAAATACATTTCAAACAATTTAAGTAAACTCAAAAGATAAATTAGGTCCCGGCGTCTACCAAATGTTTGACTGAGATCAGTGCAGGGAGGGCCACGGAACCCGTGTGTTGCACGGCGCCGCGGGCAAAGCCCGGGCTCCGCAGGCCGGCGGCCAGGGGCGGCTACGCACCTCGGGGGTCCTGTCCAGCCTCTAGTGGACGGCAGTCTGCATCAGGAAGAAACGGGCCAGCGGGCCGAACGGTGGGCGGTCGTGCGCCGGGATGGACCTCAGCAGGCTCCTTGAATGGCTGTCTACAAGGGACCGCTCCCGAGCCGGGCCGGGACGCTCCGGCGGGGGGCGAGTCTGCGCGCCTGCGGCCCCCTCGGAACCAGTCCTGGGAAAGAAGATAGCGCTGAGTCGCGAGTCCAGACAGTCGGGCTAGGCGCGAGGCGGCGCGGCGTCGAGGCCGGGGCCGACCTTGCCAACGCCGGGGGCCTCGCAGTGCCCGACGGGGCTCGGCTGTAGGGCCGACTTGGGGCCACGGGCGGGGAAAAGGGACCGAGGGGACGTGGGCAGTAGCAGAAGCGCCGGCGGTAGCGACGTCGACGACGGCGTCTCCGGGCTTCTGCCCCGAAGCGCGCCGAGCCTCAGGATCACCCACGCCGGGGGTGGAGGAAGGCGGGAAAGGGGCGGGCAAGGGGCGGGGCGTGCGGGGCCACGAGCCAGGGGCCGCTCCGGGCCTCGCGCCCCCTGCGGGCCGCGGGAGCCGCCCGGGGCCCGCCCAGGGAGGCGGGGCCGGCCTGTAGGGGTCTCCGTGCACAGCCTTTTCAACGCGGAAGCTGACCACGCTAGGAGAGAGGGCGGAGGGGACGAAGCCAGGGGGTGGAGAGCAGACCCTGGAGGCCTCATCGGCCCCTGCTGCGCCCCGAGGGGGCCAGCGCGCGGCCTGGCGGGTGTTTACCTTCCCACTGGTTGAGCGCCAGTGCCGCCATCTTTCAGCCCACCGCGCGTCACTTCCGGCGCCACGGGAGCGGGAGCGGGTGTGGGAACCGGGTAGAGGGAGGGCTGTCCCGCTCTCGCGGCGTGCCGCGTCTCTGCCGAGGGCCCGCCACAGTAGGCGGGCCCCACTGAGGAAAAGCGGCGACGGGGCGCTGTTGCCGCGGCCCCATCAGAGGCGGCTTCCCTTGCTACGCCGCCGTCGGGGCTGGGGACGCTCGGCTGTGCACGTCCCCTCGCTGCAGTTTCTCTCCGCCTGCGCGAGGGGCGGACCCCAAACCACTGTGGTGCACCCACCGTCCACAAGTTGAGGGCAGGGGCGAGAGGGGGAAAATGTCTTTTTACATCTTGCACACGATGAGGGTGAGGGAAACTGGAACAACGTGCAGGAAGCTTTGCTATAGGTACCTGTTATAAAAGTGACGATCTGCGCCAAATGACATCATTTTTTGTAAGGCAACTTGCAGTGGATCATTACGTCACAGTTCCACTTGGCTTACTGCACAGCAATTACACATATCAGAAATAAATTTCCCAAAGGTGAGAGAAGTCATAGAAAACAGCATGTCTTCACCACACGGAGAAACGCTGGATCTAAAAAAAACAAGCTGCTGTTTCTATTTGCATCAAAATAAGCAAGAACTAACATCAAAAGGGCAGTGGGTTTTGTTATTCGTTTTTAACAAATAAGCTATACAATTCTAGCCAATTTTTTTAAATATCACCTTTTCTGGATTTAAGAATATAAAATTACACTATAGGACTGTTTTGTAAATTTCTTACGAAATCTCTGTGGGAAAAGTGTAGATGACAGAAATACACGGAGGCCAGTGGTTCCACAACTAACCTTAAATTAGGTCATCCATTGCCCATTTCTGATCTTAAACAGAGGTATTTCTGCTTCCCCACTCCCCGCCGCCATTTTCTCTGTAGACCAATATCCCGATGAACTTTATGTGAAATGTGTGACTAAAAGCGATCATTATCTCTTTCTAGCAAACTTGAACATGCCATGTTTCCCAAGAAGCCAAAATTGCACACGGTGTACTGTTCTGCTGAAGTAGACTACTTCGTGGGAAAAAGACAATCACCTTAATATTTTGAAAATAAGCTTCCCTTTTCTCAAACTGTAAAACAAGCTTTAAAACTATACTGAAATTCCTAAGTTCACACATTCTGTCTTTTCCAATAGCTCTTTTAATATTTATGTTCATTACTTTAAAATCCTTGTTTGCTATATTTGCACCTATTACTACATGACAAATTACACCAGAAAGTGTCACCTTAAAAACAACGAATTTTAAGCAGAAGAGTGCTTGCTTTGCAAGCACAAAGCCCTGAGTTCAAACCCTAGTCCCACTAAAAAAAACCCTCAAAACCATCATGTCCTTTCACATAAATGTTTCAGTGGGTTCTAATCCATCAGAATAAATTTTTTGAACAAGTTTAAAAAAACTAGACCACAAAATAAACTTTAAAATTGCACATATTCAGCTTTTGAACATTTTCATATCTTATTCCTGGGATCTATAAGTGTTGGCTTTTTTTTTTTTTTTTTTTTTTGCAGTACTGGGGTTTGAACTCAAGGCTTCACACTTGCTACTCAGGCGCTCTACCACTTGAGCCACTCCACCAGCCCAAATTTCTATCTTTTACATTACCTAACAGACATGCATTTTGAGCTATACATTGTCATGTGGCATTGACTTGGCTAGAGGCTTCTGTTCCTGATTCGGTCAAGAACTGAAATGTTAGAACTGACTACGTTTATATTTAACTGAATGCAGTAAAAAAAAAAATAAATAAAAATAACTGAAATGTTTCTCTGTCCTGTGTAGCATGTATATGTACAGTGAGTGGTGCCACGAGGCATTGTGGTCAGTGTACACACACTTTCTTATGCCATTACATGACCTTGCATGGCATTTTGTTACCTCCAAAATCTGTTGGGGTTTTTTTTGGTTTTTGATGCTTTACTGTTTCTGAAACCGAGTTGTGTCTTTCAATCTCTATGTTTATTATGTAGAGCCCTCTCTTGAAATTTTCTTTAGTCCATGGTGCTGCTTTTGCTCCCCACCACCACCTTCTTTCTCCCTCGGTGCTGGGGATGGAACCCAGAGCCTCAAGCATGCTAGGCTATACCCTCAGTCTTCACTCTCCACTTTTTTCAAGTATACTGCCTTCAGAACATATTTTGCTTCTCAATTACTAAAGAAAGTTAAACCCCCTCATCTAAATAAACTAACACCTTAGACGGTAATTCCTGTCTTCAATTATAGTCAGGCATTGCTTAACAACAGTGATTTATTCTGAGAAATGCATAGGCAGGCAATTTCATTATTATGCAAACACCCTGGAGTGTCCTTACATAAACCTAGAGGATGCATATCAATCACTAGAGGTGGCCTCTTGATGCAATCAAAAGACAGAATAGGCCCAGCATGGGGTGGTGGCTCATGGCAATAATCCTAGCTACTTAGGAGGCTGAGATCTGGAGGACTGCAGTTCAAGGACAGTCTGGGCAAAAAGTGAGGGAGACTTACATCTCAACTAATGGTTGGGTGTGGTAGTGCCCTCCTGTCATTCCAGCTACAGTGGGAAGTGTACATAGGAGGATCCTGGTCTAGGTTGGTCCAGAAATAAATGTGAGACCCTAATCGAAAAAATAATTAAAGCTAAAAGGGTAAGGGTGTGGCTCAAGTGGTAGAGTACCTGCCTGGTGAGTACAAGGCCCTAAGTTCAAACCCCAGTAGCACCAAAAAAAAAAAAAAAAAAAGCAATAAACACTATAGATACTAGGCTGCTCCTTGCCTATGGGACATGACATGTTTTAATGTAAACTTTTTTTTTTTAGTGGTGCTGGAGTTTGAACTCAGGGCCTACATGTGTCAGCCCTTTTTTGTGATGGGTTTTTTTCGAGTTAGGGTATCACGAACTATTTGCCTAGGCTGGCTTCAAACCACAATCCTCTTGATCTCTGCTCCTGAGTAGCTAGGATTACAGGAGTGAACCACCAGTGCCTGGCTACAGTAAACTTTTTTAAATAAGTAGGCATATACTCTAAAATAACAATAAAACAAAAAAAAACAATAAAACAAAAAATAAAATAGCAATAAGCATACAGTATATAATTAAAACAGCAACATAGTGGATTGTGATCATTATCAAATATGTACTGTACATCATTGCATGTGCTGTACTTTCCTAGGACTGGCATCAAGGTAGGTTTATTTACACCAGCATCCTCACAAACATGAGGAATATGTTGCAGCACTACTATAGGATTACTATGACACCATTAGATATTGGGAATTTTTTCAGCTCCATTATAATCTTTTTTTTTTGGTGGTATGGGGTTTGAACTCAGAGCCTCATGCTTGCTAGGCAGGCCTTCAACCGCTTGAGTCACTCCAGCAGCCCTTTTCTGTGTTGGTTATTTTCAAGATAGGGTCTTGAGAACTATTTGCCCAGGCTGGCTTTGAACCTCGATCCTCCTGATCTCTGCCTCCTGAGTAGCTAGGTTTACAGGAGTGAGCCACTATAATCTTTTGAGACCACTGTCATACATGACCTAAATGTCCTTCCCATGACTACTTTTCTCACCACTCAGTGAGAAAGGAATGGAAAGTAATGGCATTCCTATTCCTAAATACATTCCGTGTTGGAAGAGACCCACAGGGCAGTTGCAAGTTGTCTTCTTAGTTCTCTAGCCTAAGTTTTTTTGAATACAATACACATTTCTCAATCTGTTTAGGAGGCATTGAAGTCTGATCTCCCAGAGGCATGCTAGAGGCCTGGGCCTGGGAATGCTGGTGGAGTTGGAAGGAGGTTTCCAACTAGGGTTTCTTGACAATTTAGAAGAGTGTATTCCCTCCTCCCCCTCCCTTATTCTGTTTTGTTTTAAGAAGTTGAAGGCGCTGGTGGCTGACACCTGTAATTTTAGCTACTCAAGATGATCGAGGTTCAAAGCCAGCATGGGCAAACAGTTCGTGAGACTCTATCTCAAAAAAAAAATCATCACAAAAAAAGAGGGCTGGTGGAGTGACTCAAGGTGTAGGCCCTGAGTTCAAACCCCAGTACAGCAAAAGAAAAAGAAAAAGAAGATGAAGAAGAAGAGGTTGAAAGCTAGGTGCTGGTGGAGTGACTCAAGCCATAAGAGTGGCTGCCTAGTAAGTGTGAGGCCCTGAGTTTGAACCCCAGTGCTGCCGCCAAAAAAAAAAATTGAAGCTAGAACCCTAAACCTGTAACTCACGCCTGCCTATAATCCTAGCTACTTGAGAGGCAGACATCGGGAAAATCACAGTTCAAGGCCAGTCCAGGCAATAAAGTAGGTGGGATGACCCCATCTCCAAAATAACCACAGGCCTTAGAGCTCCTGCCTAGCAAGCACCTGAATTCAAACCCCAGTGCCACAAAAAAAAATTGACAGCTGGGCATGGCCCTGCACATTTGTAATCCCAGCACTACATAGTCAGACTGCCTCAAAAAAACAAAAAGGAGGGGAACTAACTTAAGCCTTACTTCCTTATGTTGCATGACTAATAAAAAAATTGTTGCTTTTATTCATATTGGAGGATTCCTGGTGAGCACTTAGGACATCTTGGTCATTGTTGGTTACCTCTCACTTGGACAGACTCCTCCTCTTAGCTTCTTTCCTATTACCTCTGGCCTTCTGTTCTATCACCACTTTCCACATTTCTCCAACTTTATCCACTTTTTCTTAACTCAAGAACATGACCAACTTTCCTAGGCAAAGACAAAATCCTAAAGGAATCACAAAGAAACTTCAGTCTTTACACAGGTCATGGCTTCTTGAGATTCCTACACTGGTCATCACTTAAGTCATATATAAGTCATTTGATGAGAACCTTTAAACCCATCTGTCTTTGCCAATCTCAGAAGGCCCATATCTGCCCCAGGAACCAACTGGGGGAAGACCAATTCCCTATACATCCAAAAGGGTTGTGGACACAAAGGCAAAAGAAGACAAAACAACTGCAAAAGTTGTTTTTAATCTTTGTAGGAGGTTGATTTTGAGACAGAAGATACTCAAAGTATGTACATTTGTATCATTTCACCAATGCAGGGAGCTACCCAAGGAAAACTAGCTAAAAACTTTGCCTTATAGCTACATGACCAAGAGAACACAACATGATCTGTCCTGGAACTTCCAGCTCTAGCATGCAAATACCCGCTGGCAGTTATTAGAATAACTGCATGGCCCCTTGCAGCCAGTCATCAAGGGTTCAGAAACATTGGCAACATTCAGAAGCATACACACCTGGCCTCTAGCCTCCAACACATTGTGACAAGTTTAGGCAAATAGGGAGGTCTGCCTTTCTTTTTCCTTCCTTCCTTCCTTCCTTCCTTCCTTCCTTCCTTCCTTCCTTCCTTCCTTCCTTCCTTCCTTCCTTCTCCTCCCTTCCTCCCTCCCTCTCTCTCTCTGTTTCTTTCTCTCTCTCTTTCAATGGTAAGACTGGGGTTTGAACCCAGGGCTTCCCACTTGCAAAGCAGGTAATTTCTAGGCTTGAACCCCCAATCCAACATGGGGACTATGATATAAACCAGGTGGGGAAGGATCAAGCAAGGGAAGCAAAGGAGGAAAGGGGAGGGACTAATAAAACATCTAGATCTAGGAGAACTGCTAATAGTTTAGTAGAGTGAGAGTGTAGGACAAAAGAAGGGGAGAGGAGAGATGGGGACGTAATTCAGTTTTACACCACTTGCCTAGCTCAAGTTGAGGCCATGGGTTCCATCCCCAGCATTGAAAGAAAAAAGCCCCACAGGAAGAAGCTAAAGGTCAGACAGGTCACTGAGTGTAGACAGTGACAGTCAATGCTTCCACCAGCCTGAATTGCTTCTTGACCCACACTCTTTCTGACACAGAATAGATCAGGGAAATTGATGCATGAGAAACAGCAGCCAGGAATTTACAAATAAGCATTGTACTAATGAATAGCCTGATTAAAAGCATATAAATATTGCTTTCTTTGCTTTAAGTCTTACACCTCCTCTAAAAAGCTGCCAAAAAAAAAAAAAAAAAAGCAAGCTGCTGTCCCCCTGACCTTGCTGGCTTGCCCAAAAGTAATTAGTGCACGCTGAGAACTGAGCAAGAATAATCTTCAAGACACTTAACCTGGGAAAGAACTCTTGGAAAAATGACTCCTCTGGGCTCGAAAAGTTTGTACAAAGAAAAATATTTATCAAAAGGATGGACACTGCTCTGAAAGGACCATCTGACAGGACCCATCCTTTGTTTAAAGGGATCTCCAAACATCTATGTCATAGTGACCCAAATTTAATGCCCGTGCCAACCTTCAAATCTTTGGGCTCAATTGTTAAGACAGTGTAACAGCAAAAGCAACTAATCATACCAGGTGTCAGAAACAGAGGGAGCACTTTTCCTAAGGTAAATTCAAGCAAACCCCCAACCCACTTTTTCACTATACATAGACCTGATGTTAGAACACTCAAGTTGCACCTGTTATCAGATATGCCCAACCCATGTCTGGGTTGTGTACTATAGTTCTTTTTTTGTTGCCTTGTATTACTAATAAACTTCTTGGTCCTGACCTCGATGTGTCCTAAAGTTCTTTTTTGTTGCGAGACATCAAGAACTTGGTACCCAAGGGCCAGGTGGAGGCTTCCTCCCTTTTAGAGACCTCTTCCCTGGAGTAACCTGGGTTCTGGTAATATTTACACTGTTCCCTGTGATTATACTGATTAAATGATCTTCATATCCTTGCCCTTGTTTTGGCAGTACTGGGGTTTGAACTCAGGGCCTTATGCTTGCTAATGCTCTACCACTTGAGCCATGCCCCAGCCCTTAAGGTTTTTGTCCCCAGGAGGCCTCGTACTTATGGCCTCCCATGTAGCTGGGATCACAGGTGAGACACCATCCTCAGATTATTGATTGAGATGGGGGTCTCACTAGCCTTTTGCCCAGGCTGACCTCAAAACATAATCTTCCTGATCTCTGCCTCCAGAGTAGCTGGGATTCTCTATAGGCTTGAGCCACCATGCCTGGCCATATTGTTGCATTTTTATTCCTAACTAATTCCATAAATTTTAGTTTATAATCCATTCCATGTAGGCCATAGTAAGATCTGTGGCCTTTCAGATATTGGGAACCATTGGAAGATTCTGAGAGCAGCAGAATGATTTGACATGTGTCTGCTGTGTAAATCATAGAATTTGGGTAGACAAGCATGGAATTGGGGGGATGGGTTAGGAGATTATGGAATGGAGTAGAGGCTACAGTTGGGATGTGCGAAGTAGCCAGACTCTGTAAATATTCTGATGATAGAACCAACAAGATTTCCTAGACGTAGAGATAAAGGAAAATGAGGATTCAGTTGATAATGCCAAGTTTTCTGACTTGAACAGCTAGAATAATGACACTGTCATTTTCTAAGATCTGAAAGACTTCAAGAGAAGGAGGGTTTGTGTTTTGTTTGTTTTTGCGGCACTGGGGTTTGAACTCGCTTGCTAGTCAGGCAGTCTTACACCACTTCACCCTCTCCACCAGCTCAAGAGGAGGAGGTTTGATGGGAAAGAAGGACAGAGTAAATATAAAGACTGGGCCCAAGGGCACGCGAAGGATGCAGAGCCCTGGGGAAGAATATGACAAACTGGTCTAGAAGATCGGACAGGGCAAGCAATGCTACAAACCAGGAAGAAAGATAATGTAAGTTGTTAGAAATCCACTATCAGTAAACAGTGCAACAAATATCAGCATTTTAACTGAACAGTCTTACTTTGAAACATGATGTAGACAATGCCCCCTTGTAAATGGAATATTTTAAAAGAATAAAATTTTAAAACAACTCAATCATTTTGTACTCTTACGAACCAATGAAAAATAATACTATGCTTCAGAAACCTCAAAATTTGAGCCATCTAGTGCTCGCTTAGGCAGCACATATACTAAAAATTGGAACAATACAGAGAAGATTAGCATGGCCCCTGTGCAAGGATGACACCTAAATCGTGAAGCCTTCCATAAACAAACAAAAAAAAAATTTGAGCCATCTATTCAAGAGGTGTTTTCAAGATCACCAAGAGATTGAGTGCAAATGGAGTAAGGACGGGGCCCTGGGGCACACCAATGTGCAGGAGGGAGTCCTCTGGGAGGTGTGGAGGAAGTCAAGGAAGTTGAGAAGGAGTAGCCAGTGAGAGAAGCATAAGACAAAGAGTGTGCTATGTATGCTAAACAGGATAGAAAAGTGTTGAATAGTTGCATTTTAACTGAATGTATCTACTTTGAAATACAAGATAGACAATGCCCACTTGTAAAAGAAAATGTTAAAAAGATCAACCTCTAAAAGTTAATCACCAGCCTTAAAAATCACTTTCAAGCTTTCTGTGAACTAATGGAAAGTAATGGAGTAATGGAGTGGTTCAAGTGGTAGAGTGCATGCTTAGCAAACCTTAGTTCAAATCCCAGTACTGCCAAAACAAACAAACAAAAGTTTTGTTATAGCGTCACTATACTTTAGCAGCCTCATCACACAAGGCTTCATTTCAGATGTGGAAGCAAACACACACGTATCCTATGTATGAGCACCAGGTTTGAGGTGAATAGTAACAAAGAAGAATTGCTATATGGTGTTGTACAATGGAAGAAATGAAAAAAGCCTTCAGTCATGGCTGCTGCCCACAGCACAGCATTAGAGTTTGGGAACTGTGTTCAGGAAAAGAACAGGATTGAATGTAGGCTCTGGGGTTATTTGTTCTAAAACTAAACTCCCTTCGGGAGAGGGCAGTAGTTCTTTAGGTAGCCCAGGCTGGCCTTGAACCCATGATCCTCCTGCTTCAGCCTCCTAAGTGCTGGGATTACAGATGTGTGCCATTGTGCCCAGCTAAAACTAAGTTCTTAAAAATCAGAGATTGGGGACTGGTGGAGTGGCTCAAGTGGTAGAAATTGACCAGGCATTGGTGGCTCATGCTGTAATCCTAGCTACGTGGTCTATGACTTTTTTTTTGGCAGTATGGGGGTTCAACTCAAGGCCTCATGCTTGCTAAGCAGTGTTCTACCACTTGAGCCACTTCACCAGCAATCCTAGGTACTTGGAGTTGAGATCAGGAGGATCAAGATGTGAGGTCAGCCTACTCAAATAGTTCGTGAGACCCCCCCTCATCTCCAAAATAACCACAGCAAAATGGATTGGAGGTGTGGCTCAAGCAGCAGAGTACCTGCTCTGCAAGCATGAAGCTCTGAATTCAAATCCCATCCCACCAAAAACAAAACAAAACAAAAAACCAGAGATCACATAACTAGACAAAATTTCTTTGTAGATACAGGACAGAGAAGGACTTTAGGTAAGTCAGTTCTGGCCTCCTCAGCTTTAGGTGGGGGAGTTGATGGGAAAGCAGAGGTAAGTATCACATATGAACATTGGGTCCCAGCCTGGTGGAAAGCCAGGCTAAATTTCATGCTGCCTAGGGACTTGGGAAAAGAAGGAGGAAATATTTCCTTGGTGAGGTTTGGTAGAATTCTAAGCATAAGTGAGGCAGGATAGCCTTCTCAGATTAGAAGTCTCCATATTGTCTGATGCTGATTCTTCCCAAATTGACCTATAGATTCAAAACAAAACCTATCAGGCTGGGAGTGTTTCTCAGTGGTATTGTGTGCATAGCATGTACAAGGCCTGAGGTTCAATCCCCAGCATGAAAAAGAAAGAAAGAAACAAATCAAAAGAACAAGAGAAAGAGGCCTGGCCCTGTGGCTCACACCTGTAATCCTAGCTATTCAAGAGGCAGAGATCAAGAGGATCAATCTCAAAAAACCCCAGTACTGCCCAAAAAAAAAAAAAAGAAAAGAAAAGAAAAGAGAGAGAGAAAAGAAAAGAAACCCACATCAAAACCCCAGCAGGAATGAATACAGATTACCAGTTTTGCAAGTGAAAAAGTTTTAGCAATCTGTTGCACAACAATGTACATATAGGCATGGGTGCCGGTGGCTCACTCCTGCAATCCTAGCTACTCAGGAGGTAGAGATCAGGAGGATCGTGGTTCAAAGCCAGCCCGGGGAAATAGTTCACAAGACCCTATCTCAAAAAACCCTTACAAAAAAAAGGGACTGATGGAGTGGCTCAAGGTGTAGGCCCTGAGTTCAAACCTCAGTACCGCCAAAAAAATAAAAACATAAAAACAATGTGCATGTAGTTAAGACTGCTGTATTGTACATGTAAACATGGTCAAGGTGGTTATTATTTTTTTTGTACAGTTCTGGGGATCGAACTCAGGGCCTTGGGCATACTAGGCATTCTCTCTACCACCACCAGCCCAAGATGATAAGTTTTACCTTGCTGCTTTTTGTTTTATTTTGTTTTGTTTTGCCACAATTAAAAGAAAAAACAGTAGGATTGTTTCACAGAAGTGACAAGCTGAGGGCTGGGATGTGGCTCAAGTGGTAAAGTGCCTACTTCATAAGCTCTCAGTCCTGAATTCAAATCCCAGTACCCTTTCCAAAAAATAAATTGATACTCTGATTCTAAAATTGATATGGAAATACAAAGGTCCTAGAATAGTCAAAAGAACTTTGAAAAAGAACATAATTAAAAGGTTTACACTTTTTAACTTTAAAATGTAGTATAAAACTATAAGCTGGGTGCTGGTAGCTCATGCCTGCAATCCCAGCTACTCAGGAGGCAGAGATCAAGAGGATCAAGGTTCAAAACCAGCCCCGGGAAAATAGATCGAGAGACCCTATCTTGAAAAAACCCATCACAAAAAAGGGCTGGTGGAATGGCTCAAGGTGTAGGCCCTGAGTTCAAACCCCAGTACCATGAATAAATAAATAAATAAATATGAAACTATAAAAATCAAATAGTGCAATACCAGTATGAGAATAGACATATACTTAGAGTAGAATTGAGAGTCCATAAATAAACTCTTTTATTTATGATCAATTTATCTATTTATTTGTTATTGTTATCATTATTTTTATTATTTGGTGGTACTGGGGTTTGATCTCAGGGCCTTGCACATGCTATGCAAGTGCTCTACCACTTTACTTTTTTTTTTTTACTTTATTTTATTTTTTATTTATTTTTAACTTTCCTTATTTTTCTTCTTTTTTAATTGTTTGTTTATTCATATGTATATACATTGTTTGGGTCATCTCTCCCCCCTATCTCCCACCTCCCTCCTCTCCTTATTTTTTATTTTTATATATGTATATATAAGGGGAAAAAGGATAGTCTTTTCAACAAATAGTCCTAGGACGACTGGATAGCCACATGCAAAAAGATGGATGCAAAAATTAACTCAAAATAGATAATAGACCTAAATGCAAAAGATAAAACTATAAACTCTTAAGAAGAAAACATATTTGTAAATCTTTGCATCCTTGGCAAAGTGTTCTTATATATGTCAGAAAGGAGAAAAATACCCCAGTACCACCACCAACAGCAGCAACAAAAAAAAAAAAAAAAAAGAAAGGAAAAAATAATACATAAATTGGACTTCATTATGCTGGCTGCTGGTGGCTCATTCCTGTAATCCTAGCTACTCAGGAAGCAGAGATCAGGCAGATTATGGTTCGAAGCCAGCTTGGACAAATAGTTCTTGAGACCCTATCTTGAAAAACCCATCACAAAAAAAGGGCTGGTGGAGTGGCTCAAAGTGTAGGCCCTGAGTTCAAACCCCAGTACTGCAAAAAAAAAAAAAAAGTAAATAAAATAAATAATTTGGACTTGATCAAAGTTAAAAACTTGCTCTTCAAACACACCAATAAGAAAACAGATGCCAGGCACCATGGCTCATACCTGTAACCCTAGTTACTTGGGAGACACAGATCAGGAGGATCCTAGTTCAAAGCCAGCCTGGGTAAATAATTCCCAAGATCTTATCTTAAAAATACCCAACACTAAAAAGGGCTGGTCGGGGGCTGGTGGAGTGGTGTAAGCCGTACAGTGTCTGCCTAGCAAGTGTGAGGGTTGTAGCTCAGTAGCAGACTGCTTAGCATGTGAGAGGTTCTTTGGGTCCAATACCCAGCACCAAAAAAAAAAAAAAAAAAAAAGATGATCAAGCCAGGTGGTGGTGGCTCATGCTTGTGAGCCTAGCTACTCAGGAGGTAGAGATCAGGATCATAGTTGGAAGCCAGCCTAGGCAAATAGTTTGAGAGACTCAATCTTGAAAATACCCAACACAGAAACAGAGCTAATGGAGTTGGCTCAAGTGGGAGAGTGTTTGCCTAGCAAGTATGAGGCCCTGAGTTCAAACCCCAGCACTAAAAAAAAAAAGATAATCTAATTTTTAAAATGAGTAAAAGGATTGAATAGATATTTTACTAAAGAAGAGATGTGACTGGGTAATAAATCTCTGAAGAGATGCTGGGACTGGAGCAGAGAGCACTGCTCCGTGGGTTCATTCCCAGAACCCCCACCCCACTAAGAAGATGCTCATCTTGCAACAGAATACAGAGCCTCTTCTGACTCTTTCCCTCCTTCTTTTAGTAGTAATTTGGGCCATTAGTAATTTGGGGTTTTTTAATCCAGAAGGTACATAGAAACATTTTCAGATTTTTTCATCTGATTGCACAGATAGTACTTACAAATTTCTATTTTAGTTCATTAAAAACTGCAAAATCAGCTGGGCACTGGTGGCTCATGCCTGTAATCCTAAATACTCTGGAGGTTGAGATTGAGAGGGTTGTAGTTGGACAAATACTTGGCAAATAGTTCCTGAGACCCCCACCTCCAAAATAACCAGAGCAAAATGCACTGGAGGTGTGACTTGAGAAGTAGAGTGCTTGCTTTGCAGAAACGAAGCCCTGAATTCAAACCCCAGCCCCCCCAAACACAAATTGCAAAACCAATCTGTATCATGTACCAAACCAATGTGAAATAAATCTACATGTTTATTGAAAAAGAAGATGCTCAACATCCATTAGTCATTAGGGAAAGCAAATTAAAACTACAGCCACTAGAATACTTATAATAAAAAATTACCATTACATGTGGTAGCAAGGATATTGTGAAACTGGAACCCTGATACATTGCTAATGGGAATGTAAAATGGTTCACCCAACTTGGGAAACAGTTTAAATGTTAAATGTAAGCAGTAGAGCACCTGCCTAGCAAGCACAAAGCCCGGAGTTCAAACCCCAGTACTGCCAAAATAAAAATAAAAATAAAATGTTAAACATAAATTTACCAGAGGACTCCAACTATACAAGTATTTACCAGGATAAATAAAAACATGCCATAAAAACTTCTACATTGCTGGACACCAGTGGCTCACACCTGTAATCCTAGCTACTTGGGAGGCAGAGATCAGGAGGATCAAGGTTCAAAGCTAGCTAGGGTAAAATAGTTCCCAAGATCCTATCTCAAAAATACCCAACAGAAAACAGGGCTGGTGGAGTGGCTCAAGTGGTAGAGCACCTGCTTAACAAGTGTGAGGCCTTGAGTTCAAATCCCAATACTACAAAAAAAAAGAAAGAAGAAAAGATAGAAAA
This sequence comes from Castor canadensis, assembly GCF_047511655.1. Classification (NCBI taxonomy): domain Eukaryota; kingdom Metazoa; phylum Chordata; class Mammalia; order Rodentia; family Castoridae; genus Castor; species Castor canadensis. The sequence goes on along the minus strand of NC_133405.1, from coordinate 121,648,816 downwards.
AAATCTTGTGCGCAAATGTTTATCAGCATTATTCACAATAGCCAAAAAGTAGAACCAATTCAAGTATCTATTAACTAGTGAATGGATCAACAAAATGTCATACAAAAATGTATTTGACATTCTGCTCAGAGGTGGGGGGTTGGCCCAAATAATGTAAGTAAATGTAAAAACAATAAAATAAAAAAATTTTTAAAAATATTCAACAATAAAAAGGAATAAACTGGTACTTACACAAAATGGATGAGCTTCAAAACCAAGATGCTAAGTGAAAGAGCTTACCTTATTCGTGGATTTTATTCCATTTGGTTTTGAACAAAATTGGTCAGGAAAAAATATTCCCCTACAGCTCCATAGACCCTGAGAAGTTCTGTGAGTCCTGTGTTAATGTCAGTTATGTTTGAACTCTGTCCACTGGGAGCATTTGCAGTTTTTCTTCAACAGTGGTCTCCATGGATACCAAGGGTCTACTGTTTGCTCATACCTGGTTCTGAATTCCATCTCTGTTACTTACTAGCTGCGGTATGTTCTGTATGTTTGATCTTTCTTGGACTCAATTAATCATCCACAAGATAGGAATAATAGCTACCTTGAATTTTTTTTTTTTTTGTGATACTGGGGTTTGAACTCAGAGTCTACACCTTGAGCCACTCCACCACTCCTCTATTTTTTTTTTTTTTTGTGAAGGGTTTTTTCGAGATAGGGTCTCATGAGCTATTTGCCCAGGCTGGCTTTGAACCTCAACCCTCCTGATCTCTGCCTCCTGAGTAGCTAGGAGCAGGTGTGAGTCACCAGCACCCGGCTACCTTGGACTTTTGTGAGGATGAAACAAATTTAACATGTTTGGGATTTGAACACCCTGCCTTATGCTTGCTAGGCAGTTGCTCTAAAACGTGAGCCACTCCACCAGCCCCTTTTTGGCCCGGCTGACTATGAACCATGATCCTCCTGATTTTTGCTCCTGAGTAGCCAGGATTATAGGCGTGAGTCACGGGTGCCAGGCCAATGTATATGGATTCTTGAGACAGTCAGGTTGCCCAGACTGGCCTGGAACTCCATATGCAATCCAGACGTGCATCAGCCTCCAGAGTACAGGAATACAGGTGTGCACCACCACACCTGGGCTCAGTGGGTTTTCTTTTCTTCTTCTTTTTTTGAGACCCAGGTTGGTCTCAAGCTCTGCCGATGCCTCCCATGCCTAAGTGCTGGGATTACAGGCCTGACCACTGCACATTGTGCAATGAGTTTTATTTTATTTATTTTTTGGTGGGACTGGGGTTTGAACTCAGGGTTTCGCACTTGCAAAGCAGGTGTTCTACCTCTTGAGCCACACCTCGTTCATTTTTGCTCTGGTTATTTTGGAAATGGGGTGTTTTTTTGCCCTTTTATTTTTATCGTTTTTACATTTACGCACATGTGTATGGAAATGGGGTCTTGAGAATTATTTGCCCAGGCTGGCCTGGAACCTTGATCCTCCTGATCTCAGAATCCCAGGTAGCTAGGATTACAGTGAGCCATTGGCTCTGGTGATTGGGTTTTGGTAAAAACTCATTTTGTTTGTAAGGCAAAACCAAACCAACACTTTCACCCAAAGTACATTATATTGTAGTTTACACCATTACTAAACCAATGAATGTACTTATTGAAATATAACTTTTTTTTTGTAAATTGCTGTACCTAAAATTTGTGATGCATGTTTTAACACGCATTTTACATTTACTTAGGTATTCAGTGAATTCAGATACCCTAAATTCTTATTCACTGTCCTTACATTTTTTTTCTGGTTAGAAATGAATAGGTGGTGGCAACACGCCAGTGATTCCAGTATTTGAGAGGCTGAGATAGGAGTTTGGAGGCCAGCCTGGGCTATATAGCAAGAGTCTGTTTCAAAAAAAAAAATCCTAGAAAATCCGGGAAAATTGTACAGAAATACAAGGAGAAAAGAAAAGCCCCCTACTTTGTTATTCTTATTATTTTATTTTTTATTTTCTGATGGTGCTGACTGACCAGGGTCTTTCGCGTGCTAGACACCCGTTCGACCACTGAGTTATACTTTCATTCCTTGAGTTTTTGAGACCAGGTCTCGCTATGCAGCCTAGGCTGGCTCCCAGCTCGCTATCCTCCGCCTCCCGAGCGCTGGGATTATGACACGCTCGTTCCACCACGCCCGGCAGAAATCACTTTTTAAACACATTATGAAAAACGGGTTAAGGAAATCTCAAAAAAGAATTCTTCACATTTTCACCTAAAAATACCGACTTATAAGTAATCCTTCCACTAAGGAAGTGGGTTTCCTTGGATCGACCTTAAAAAAAAAAATCTAACTTTGGACGCTCTTACGACACCTAGCTTTTACCCGACGCTAAATTCGCTCTGAACACAGTCTAGCGTCACTATGTACCACCTCCCTGGGCCCTAGAAACCCCTCCCTGGGAACAAGCTAGGGACTTTTCTTTTCCCAAGCCCTTCACCAAATCCCCACCAGAGGGCGCTCTACCGAGCACCCGAAAGGGACCGCGCAGCGATTAAGAGCGTGGCCAGATCAACACGCGGCCTCCCCGGGGCCAAGAGCACATGACAGGCGGGAGAGGATCCCGTGCTGATCCAGCCTTATTAAAATATAGAAGTGGGTAAAAAAATAAAAATTTAAAAGAAACAGTTCTCTCTTTCTGATCTCACACTCTAGGTAAGACCCCCCCCATACCGGGACACTTTCGACCAACCCCCAGGAAACGGAAATGACGTCTGCCTTGCCAGCGCGCGTGTCGCATTAGGTTACCCGCCTCGTAAGGGGCCTTTTCCAGGGACTGCCCTCAGCTTTGCCTGAACAAATATCTAACAGGAACGCAAGACTAGATCCCGAAACTTTGTATGGTGCTTTTTAAATAAGCCTGCCGGTAGGTTCTGTACAACTTCAAGAAGAGAAAAGTCCAGGCAATGAGGCCGCTGCTGCATCTGTCATCCTTTTCTCTAGACCTAGGCCCTAGTCGGCCTTCCCCTACTCCACTTCCTCGCCCCGCCAAGGGGGCCTGCGTACTGTCAGGCCGCAGCCGGAGCAACTTCCTTCCTCTCCGAGCAAGATGGCGGGGGGTGAGGCTGGAGTGACTCTGGGACAGCCGCACCTTTCTCGGCAGGATCTTGCCACCTTGGTGAGGTTTCGCTTTGCGTGGAGGATGCAGAGTGATCTCGGGAGTGGAGATGGATTATTCTCCCGGGTCGCGTTGGGATTAGACAGTGCTGGGCTGTCGGGAGCATGGGGTAGGGGAGGGACCCTTGGAGCCAGTTGTCCCGCCAGTCCGCTAGCAGGGCGTGGGGGCGTGCGATCGTGGGATCTAGAGCACCTGAAGGATTCGGCCAAGTCTTGGTGTTAAATGTCATTGAGGATTAAACCTTTGAAGGTCTGGGAACGGGGCGTTATACTGTCTTTATATACTGAAGACTTGTTAAGGCTCCAAGATTGGGGTTCTCCGGCCTCCAGGCCCTCAGTGAGAGGGGGTGTCTTGTGTTACGATGAAGTGCTCATAGGGGTTCACAGCTATCAAAGTATAAATTTGCCTACACGGGAAAAGTGCTTTAGAAGTAGAAGAGTGCTGTACAGATGGTGGTTGAGTACTACATAACAAATGCGAAGTCGAGGGGAAAGTTCTGGTTTGTCTTGTATTTGCTGTTTTAAAATATACTTTATTACAGGACGTTACCAAGTTAACACCACTTTCCCATGAAGTTATCAGCAGACAAGCCACAATTAATATAGGTAAGATAAGAATGACTTAAAGAGTCCTGACTTACAAGTAATTTCAACCTTTCCTTTTGTGTAATTGCCTGAATATGGAGATTTAGTTATTTAAGAACAGATGTTGAAGTTGGCCATGAAGTTGCATAACTATAGTCCCAGCTACTAGGGAGGCTGAGGAAGGAGGATCACTTGAACCCAAGAGTTCCAGACCAGCCTGAGCTAATACAGACCTTGTCTTCAAAAGAAAAAATAGAAGTAGCTGGTTAGCTTTGTGAGCAAATCATCTGCTAGGGTTTGTAGGGAAAGACAATGCCATCCATGTCCAACTTACAGACTACATGATAAGAGATTTGGCATGAAAAGCTTAATAGCATAGGGTGCTATGTAATCATTTGTGGCAGAAGTTTAAGGAAGAGCTGAAAAATGCAGCTTATCTTGCCACACAGGGTTATTGAAGGGGCAGAGTTTATGAAAGTTTTATTTATTATGTAAGCTATGATAAAGTAGAATGTCTTTTTCTTAATTGGTACCTCAAACTTCTGAGGAGAAGTTGTTGATTGATGAGTTTCCTATAGATGTTCCAGGGACCACTAGAGGCATGGCTCGTGGTAGAGTACTTGCCTAGCAAGCACAAGGCCCTGAGTTCAAACCCCAGTACCACCAGATGTTCTAGGGACTATAAGGAACTTCACATTAGTCAAATTGAAACAATTGGTAAATTTTGGACATTTCGAGAATCATTACAAACAGCGCAGTAAAACCTAGTTAAAAGTAAGACTCTACCATGAGGCTATGAAAAAGTTGTAAAATATGTGGTGTCATTGACACTACTATGATTAGAGGTGGGTTTTCTTTTTATAAATTCCTTTTTGTTGTGTCAGGGCTTGTCATAACTATTCTGGGTATGCTGGAACATTTCTTGGTGTGTAAGTTTTTTTTTTTTTAAATCAGGTGTTTCTCTTAAACAAAGGCAGCCTTTTCTATGATTAAAAACAAATAGCTTTTCTTATGCTGAGTATGATTTTTTTTTTTCTTTTTGATGGTACTAGGGATTGAACCCAGGGCCTTGCACATATTACTAGGCAAGTGCTCTACTACTGAACTACACCCTCAGCCCTTTAAAAATGTTTTTTAAATTTTGAGACAGAGTGTGTGTTGCTTAGGCTGGACTTGAATTGTGATTCTTCTGTCCCGGCCTTCTTTTTTTGTTGTTGTTGGGACAGGGGTTTGAACTCAGGGCTTCATGCTTAAAGCCAGCATGCTACTTCTTGAAGAACCCCTCCAGAAGTACTGGAGTTTGAACTCAGCCCTTTTTTTTGTGAAGGTTTTTTTCAAGATAGGGTGTCTCGAAAATTATTTGCCCAAGCTAGTTTTAAACCTCAATCCTCCTAATCTCTGACTTCTGAGTAGTAGCTAGGATTGCAGGCATTAGTCACCGGTGCCTGGCTTTGAGTATTTTTTTTAAGTAAAGTTGGTAGTTACATAGTAAGTTCTTTGAGGCCAGGAATTGTGGTGAATGCCTATAAGCTCAGCACCCCAGAGGCTGAGACAGGAGGATCAGGTGTTTGAGGCCAGCCTGAGGCAGTTTGAGGATAATCCTGTCAGGAAGGATGGGAGGGAGGGAGGAAAAGAAAAAAAACAGTCTTCAGTTCTGTATCAGAACACATTTTTTTTTTTTAATTGTGCTAAGTGGGGTACATTGTGGCACTTACAAAAGTTCTTAGAATATATCAAATATATCATACTTGAATTTATCACCCCCCAAATTCTTGGAACAATTTCAACAGATCTCATTTTCCTGTTTACATACATGTGTGCATAGTATTTGCAGTATATTCACCTGCCCACACCCTTTCCCCACATTCTCCCAGAACACATTTTTAATAGGAAAGAATGAGTAGGAGGAGAAAACTGAAGGTACTGTTGTTTACATTAATATTTACAGTGAGTTAATAGCTTTTAGTTTTCTATTCTTAACACTATTTGAAAAAATAGTTGGTATAATTGAATGCACCTGAATTAACTTTTTGTACTTTGTTTATAGGTACAATTGGTCATGTAGCTCATGGGAAATCCACAGTTGTAAAAGCCATTTCTGGAGTTCACACAGTCAGGTTCAAAAATGAACTAGAGAGAAACATAACAATCAAGCTTGGCTATGCTAACGCGAAGGTAGGTTGTTTACTGTGCAACTAGAAGCTATTTAGCTTTAATTGTGCACATAACAAATTCAGTTCTTTTTTTCATTGAACTTTTAGATTTATAAACTTGATGACCCAAGTTGTCCTCGACCAGAATGTTACAAATCATGTGGAAGTGGTACACCTGATGAGTTTCCTACGGACATTCCAGGGACCAAAGGGAACTTCAAATTAGTCAGGTGACCTCTTTTGTGCTAAAAATAGTTCATGCTTTTTATTTTTACTGTCTTGTGCTTTTTAAATATTTGCATGAGTACAATGAAAGGGAAGAAACATAATTTAATGAACTTAAGGGATTCTTTTTCTGTGCTTTAAACAGTATTGTTTCTGTTTATTAGAATGAAGCCTTTCCTAAAATTCTCTAAAACACATGGTCTTGTTCCCAGTCTTCTGAATGTGATTGCATATTCTGGTTCTTTATTAGAAGGTCCTGACATCTGTCTAGTGCTGTCTATGGGGGGTTGCAGGTACACCACCAGGAAATTTTAGATCACAGGCAGGGCTAAGACTAGGGAAAGGTAAGTGAAGTCTTCCATTGTGGGCCCCAAATCTCAGTAATTAGGATAAATACTCAATGCAATTTTTTTTTTTTTTTGCAGTACTGGGACTTGAACTCAGGGCCTTCACTTGAGCCACTCCGCAAGCCCTTTTTGTGATGGGTATTTTCAAGATAGGGGCTCTAGAGCTAATTTGCCGGGGCTGGCTTTGAACTGCAATCCTACTGATCTCTGCCTCCTGAGTAGGTAGGATTACAGGCATGAGCCACCAGTGCCTGGCCTTTAATGCAGTTTTCTTTGCAGAAAGTTGTGATGAATAGAATAACAAACTTTTAAATAAAGGGAAACTAGATACTACTGATGTTTTTGTCACTTAAAGATCACTTTTTTTTTTCCCTTTTGTCTGTCATGGCACTGTTACTGATCCTTTTTTCATTTAAAATTTTATCATTTTAAAGTTTAAGTATTGATCTTGAGTACTGAGCCTTTCGACATTCCTCCTTACATTTTGCACTTGAGGCAAGTGCCTTACTTATTCTAGCCCTAGCCCTGATCAGGGATCAGCATACTTTTTCTGTAAAGGGCCTGATAGTAAATATCTTCAACTTTGCAGGCTGTAAAGTCTCTGTTGCAGGTTCTCATCTCCACTCTTCTATTACAAAAGTATATACAGACAACATGACCGTTTATGAGTTTGCTGGTGGACCACAGACCTGGCCAAAAGGCCCTGACCCTTGACACCTGTTTTATGTCATGGCAGTATGAGTATACAGTTTTTATTTTTTTTATTTTTATTTATTTTTTTTTTTCAGAGTATACAGTTTTTAAAAAATCATTCTAAATGAGTGCCATAGCCTCATTAAAGTAGTATTTCTGGGCACCTGTGGTTCACGCTTAGTGACTCAGGAGGCAGAGATCAAGACTGTGGTTTGAGGCCAGCCCCAACCTAATTTCAAAAATACCCAAAACTCACACAAAAAAAAGGGCTGGTGGAGTGGTTCGAGTGGTAGCGCACCTGCCTAGCAGTTGTGAGGCCCAGAGTTCAAGCCCCAGTACTGCCAAAAAAAAAAAAAAAAATTAAGATAAAATAGTGCTGTCATCACACTTCAAGTGCACAATTCTAGTTTTTCCAGGTAGTAAAAGTATTTTGTAGCCAGGTGCCAGTGGCTCATGCCTGTAATACTGACAACTTAGGAGGCAGAGATCAGGAGGATTGAAGTTCAAAGCCAGCCGGGACAAATAGTTTGCAAGACCCCATCTTGAAAAACCCTTCACAAAAATAGGGCTGGTGAAGGCCCTGAGTTCAAACCCCAGTACCACAAAAAAAAAAATTTGTACAAATTATTTTTTTAGATGACAATCCTCATTCTATTAACATAGTTTTTGCATGTCATTAGGTTTTAGCTTTCAATTTGATAACTATTTTTTTTTCCTGGCACTAGAGTTTGAACTCAGGGCCTCACACTTGCTAGGCAGGTGCTCTTACCGCTTGACGAACTCTGCCATCCCTTTTTTGTGACTCAGCATACATTCCATACCATTATTCTACACCATATTCACTGATTAGATTTGGGGATTTCTGTTTCTTCATTTATTTCTACACATAGCTAATTTCATTTGCTTTGTAATCTGCAGTGATCTTATTTCCTAGATCTAGAAACGCCAACTCCTTATTTTATAGAAATAAGAATTATTTCCTAGGTGATTTAACTTTTAAGAAATCTATAATTTGCATGTGTAAGTGTTGATTGATCTGAAGACTAATTGTTGTTTCTCTATTGTTAGACATGTTTCCTTTGTTGACTGTCCTGGCCATGATATTTTGATGGCTACCATGCTGAATGGTGCAGCAGTGATGGATGCAGCTCTCCTGTTGATAGGTGAGAACATCAGAATTGGTTTGGATAAATCAATCTGGAACAAATCCAAGTAGAATATTTAAAGGGGAGCTAAAACCTTTAAGGACCGTATCCATTACCTCAGGGTGACATGAATAGCAACTAATGTCATCCAGGATGGCATTCCTCCTTACCAGCTATCATAAAAACACTAAACAAGATAGACCCGGAGCTGGTGGAGCGGCTCAAGTGATAGAGCACCTGCTTAGCAAGTGTGAGGCCCTGAGTTCATACCTCAGTACTACTTAAAAAGAAGACACAAAAACAAAAAGATAGCTTCTGAGAAATTTTTTTTTTTTTTTGTAGTATGGGGTTTAAACTCAGGACCTACACCAGCCCTTTTTTGTGATGATTTTTTTGTTTTGAGGTAGGGTCTCCTGAGCTAACTTGCCTGGGCTGTCTTCGAATTGCAGTCCTTCTGATCTCTGCCTTCTGAGTAGCTAGGATTACAGGCATGAGCCGCTGGCATTCAGCTTATTCTGAGATTTCTTATGATAGTATCCACAGGGGAAAAAAGTCAATACTTCATTTTTCTCATGTAAATCACATGAGGTAATTTATTATTTTCGTTTAAAATTTATGTGTAAGAGCATATGGAAGTGTTGTGGGGTTTTTCTCTCTGAACTGTCCACTTGCAGATGTATAGTTTGATTTAGATACAAATCTCATTCATAATAATTGCTGAAGTGTGTATGGTCCAGGTGGGGTTTTCAGGGCCAGGGTTGTGCTTCCTTATGTGAGCTGTTGAGTGATTTGGTTGCTATGGGGTACTGTTTTTGAAAAGCATGCAAGAGGCTGTAGCTCAGGACCCCTGAACATCACACCTTTGAGGAAGGTGACTGTCAGAATGCTGAACAAAACATGCCTATTTCTTTGTAATACACTTGGTTATCTTCATAGTTAGTGTTCCTCCTGTCCTTTGTTAAAGAGTAGCTTCTATTAATTCAAATTCACACGTAATTAAAATTCATCCTCTCTGCCTTTCGGGAGCTTTAGTGGACTATAACATCTCTAAGACTAGATAGAACCAGAAGGCTATGCTTTATGCTTAAGTGAAAGCTGAAGGCAGACACTAAGAAGCCAAACTGGATTCAAAGCAGGACTAAAAGGTGGATGCTTGGCAATGATATTCAGGACTTTGACCTCAAGTAGGGCTAAAATATTCTCAAGTTCCCTTTATTTGATGCCAGCACTTTTTTTTAGATGGTGGTGGTTAAAGCATAAAATTTACCATTTTTGCCATTTAACATTTACAATTCAGTGACATTAAATGTGTTTACAGTGTTGTGTGTACAACGATTGTAGCATCACCAATAACTAATTTTAGAACTTTTTTTATCATTACAAAAGGAAACTCCATGCCCATTAAGCATTCATTGCCCAGGCTCCTGTCCCCGAGTCACTAGCAACCAGTAATCTGCTTTCTGTCGCTGTGAATTTGCATGGTCTGGATGTTTCTAACTATTCTTGTCCATTTTTTTTATTCTTTATCACCTAGCTGGTAATGAATCTTGTCCTCAGCCTCAGACTTCTGAACACCTGGCAGCAATAGAAATCATGAAATTGAAGCATATTTTGATTCTACAGAATAAAATTGACTTGGTGAAAGAAAGCCAGGCTAAAGAACAATATGAACAGATTCTTGCGTTTGTACAAGGTAAGATGCCATAATATCTAATCTATGAACCACTGAGAGGCATTTGATTCAGATACCAGATATTAAATTAACTTTTAATATAGTACACTATTTAAAACAAAATAAACTTAGGAGTCTTAAGCCTTATCTCTTTACTACTATTTGCTAGCAACCTTGTGTTAACTAGTGAAACATGTTTTTGAAAATAAATATTGTACTTTTTGTGGTACTAGGTATTGAACTTGGCCTAGGCAAGTACTCTCTTGAAATACATTTTTGCTGGCTGAAAGTTGGAACTAAAAGTTGTATTCTGGAAACTTTATTACTCAGATTAAATAAGTATCCACACGGCTGGTGTGTAACTCAGTGGTAAAATGTATACCTAGCATGTGCAGGACCCTGAGTTCAGTCCCCAGCACCACCCCCCCCAAAAAAAAAAAAGAGTGATTGAAAATGAATAAAGGCACTTAAAAAAGTCTTGATAATGTTCCTTTCTGTAGTAACATAGTGTAGTTTTCCATTTCAGGGAAGACATGATACATCTTATTGTTGACATTTGACACTTAGCCTTGTTTTTCTTGCTAAAAAGGTTAACTTCCTATAAACCCAGTTCTGTCATTGTGAGAAAGAATCAGTAATTTTGATTAAAATCTAATTATGCTTGGTCTATTTCTTTGGCCAGCCTGTTTGACATGTAATTAATAAGGAGTAAATATTATGTATGCCAGCAGTCTTTGATTAGTAAAGAGTCTGTAATTTTATCTTGACGTTTATTGGGAGGCTAATTACATGTTAGAAATCTTTTCAACTAGTAAAGTGCTGTTCCCATGAGTGTCAGTATTTTACTCCTTTAAGCAGTTTTATCATTTTGCTACATTAAATATAGCCATTAATATAATTTGAACAGTTTTTCCCATAAAGGGAGTAGAATTCATTTTCAGGAGTTAAAACAAAGGTAGAGTATTGTCATCTTTCTAAGTAGAATTATCACTTTCTGCTTGCTGCTGGCATTTGTGTGGGGATGTCTATGCCTCTTAGTAATTTTAATTATTAAATGTAACATGTATAGAACAAATTTTATAAAACTGAAGAATTTTCATTTTTCTGAATTTTGTCATGTAGGTACAGTAGCAGAAGGAGCTCCCATTATTCCAATTTCTGCTCAGCTGAAATACAATATTGAAGTTGTCTGTGAGTACATAGTAAAAAAAATACCAGTACCTCCAAGAGACTTTACTTCAGAACCCCGACTTATTGGTAAGCAATACGAGTCTCCTTTAACTCTTAATTTGGTCTTTTTCCATATTAGTGATTCCCCTTAAAGGATGTTTATTAAATAAATTTACTTTTTCTGCAGAGTGATAAAATCTGTAAAAGTTTTTTGAAATTGATTCTGAGATTGTGTTGCTGGATGAGGGACAGAGTCCTAAATACACTAGATAGAAACTTTATGCTCAGTATGTAGTGTGTTTTCCATGGAATTATAACATTTCAGAGTGTTACAATTTCCTTGCAGGTGTGGTCATGGTACCATTAAGAACTGATATTGGTATAATTTCAGGTCTAAGCTTGTGGGTTCTTTTTTGTTGGGACTGGGGTTTGGGCTTAACCTCACTTTGAGCTTACGAAGTAGGTGCTCTACTGCTTGAGCCACACCTCCAGTCCATTTTGCTCTGTTTTATTTTATTATTATTTTTAGTGTTAACTGGGGTTTGAACTCAGGGCATCACACTTGGAAAGCAGGCACTGTACCACTTGAGCCCTTTTTTTTGTTTTGTTTTTAACAATTTTATGGGTTTGTTTTAACTTTAAAATTTTTATTTGCATGAATTAATTACACAAAGGGGTTTCATTGTGATATTTACAGCATGCATCCAGTGAACTTTGATCAAATTCACCCTGTCTACATTACTCATTCCTGACCATCGTTTCTCCTTCCCGTTTTTTCTTTTAGTTATTCGGTCATTTGATGTCAACAAGCCTGGCTGTGAAGTTGATGACCTTAAAGGAGGTGTGGCTGGTGGTAGTATTCTAAAAGGAGTATTAAAGGTAAACTAAGTTTTGGGTTTTTGATTTATCCTTGTCTATTTAGGAAAAAAAAAGTATGGCTAATTCAAATTGAAAAATGCATTGTTTTCATAGTGTCTGGTATTGGATGTAGATTTGTTTTCTTTCATGTCTTTGGAATGAGTCTGAATTTCTAGGTTTCTTGGTGAGTGTAGAACACATAGGCTTGTGTGGTAGGTAGTTAGCAATAGTTGGGTGAGTCTGATCTTGAAGATATCTTCTATATCTGCTTTTCCTTTTTTTTTTTTAATATTGACCTTTGAAATAGAGGAATTATTGCCTTTTTGGTTTTGATAGTGCTCTTGATAGGTAAATAATAATTATATTGTTCCACAGTAATTCTCATTACAAATTGTATGTTTACAGGTGGGCCAGGAGATAGAAGTCAGACCTGGTATTGTTTCGAAAGATAGTGAAGGAAAACTCATGTGTAAGCCAATCTTTTCCAAAATTGTATCACTTTTTGCAGAACATAATGATCTTCAGTATGCTGCTCCAGGAGGTCTTATTGGTAAGAATTTCCTTCTCATCATTTTTCTTGCCCTCTTTTTTTTTTGGCGGGGTATGAGATAGTACTGGGATTTCATCTTGGAGTCTCACACTTGCTAGGCAGGTGCTCTACCATTTGAGCCGCTCCGCCAGTCCTGTTCTGCATTGGGTTTTTTTTTTTTTTTTTGAGATAGGGTCTCACAAATTATTTGCCTGGGGCTTGTTTTGAACTGCTATCCTCCTGATCTCTACCTCTCAAGTAGCTAAGATTGTAGACATGAGCCACCAGCATCTGGCTCCTTGTCATTTTTTTTAACTTGTGGATATTTGTGGTACTTTTTTCATGGGAAATGAACTACTCAAAAATATATTGTAGATCTTTAATCAAGTATTTATTTTAGTAATTGAATAGGGCAGACAACATTTATTTGGTTAAGGTGTTGATTTTAGTTTATAAGGTGGTTTCATGTGTTTATGGTAATTTTTTAATTAATTTTGTTTTTTGCAATACTGGGATTTGAACTTAGCTTTGCACTGGCAAAGCAGGCATTCTGCTGCTTCAGCCACATCTCCAGTCCATTTTGCTCTGGTTATTTTGGAGATGGGGTTTTGCAAACTTATTTGTCCTGGCCAGCTTGAACCATGAGCCTCCCAATTTCAGCTTCTCAGGTAGGTAGGATTACAGGATTTCTGAACATAAATAACCAGAGCTAAGGTGGACTGGAGGTGTGGCTCAAGTTGTAGAGCTGCCTACTTTGCAATCGGGAAGCCCTGAGTTCAAGCCCCAGCCCCATTCAAGAAAAAATTTTTTTGCTGAGAAACTGCTTTTTATCAATAGCAAATAAGTTATGTGACCTAACATTTAAAGTACTCTCTGTGTGTGTGTGTGTGTGTGTGTATGTGTATATAGTGTGTGTATTTTTTTTTTTTTTTTTTTGAGGCAGTGTCTTACTGTGTTACCCAAGCTGGCCTAAAACTCCTGAGCTCAAGCAGTTTCACACCTAAAATCCCTAAATCAGTCCAGGCAAAATGTTAGTGAAATCCATTCTCAACAAATAAGCCAGGCATGGTGGCACATGTCTACAATCCTAGCTACTTGAGAGGCATGGATAGGACTGTGGTCTGAGGCCAGCCTCAGGCAAAAACAAGAAACACTTTCTGAAAAATAACTAAAAAGGCAAAACAAAAACAGAAAAAAGTGTGGAGGGGGGAAGGGTTGTGGCATGGCTCAAGTGGTAGAGCACCTATCCAGCACACACCAGACCCTGAGTTCAAATCCCAGTGGCCCCCCTCCAAAAAAGCATCTTTTGAATGATATCAGATCATGTTTGTACTGAGGTGGGGATAAAAGAAAATAACCTCTACTAGGTGTGGTGATGCATGCCTGTAGGCTTGTGCTCCAGAAGCTAAAGCAGGTGAATTGCTTGAGCCCAGGGGTCTGAGGCTAGCCTGAGCAACATAGTTGGACCTTCTCTTATGATTTTGTGTCTTATCAGATACTGTAAAAAAACCCAAAATTTACTGAGAATTAGAAATGTATCTTTGCATTAAAGAAGAAAATGTTTGGTGAAGAAAGTTTACTCTTTGCCAAACAAGATGGTTCTCTGATTTTTTGGTAGGTAATTCATTTTTCCATTCTGTGCTGTAGTGAAGAGTATACTTTTCCCACTTGTCATCCTAGCTATGTGGGAGGCTGTAGATAAGGATGATTGTGGTCTGAGGCTGGCCCCGGGCAAAAACTTGGGACCCTACCAGAAAAATAACTAAAACAAAAAAGGGCTGGGGTTTGGTGGAGTGCCTGCCTAGCATGTGCAAGACCCTGAGTTCAAACTCCAGTACCGCCAGAAAACAAAGAGATTGCTATCTATAATTTTATCTTTTTTTTGTAAAGGAAACTCTGGAAATATTCTTTAGAAAATTTAACTTCTAGAAGTCTTGAAACTTAACATCAGAAAATAGAATACTGTAATAATCACCTTCATGTAGCCACCACTCAGTCAGTAATTATCAGAATTTTACAATCTTAAAGAATTTTAGGCTGGAGGCATGGCTCAAGTGGTAGAGCACCTGTATAGCAAGCATGAAACCCTGAGTTCAAAGCCCCAGTACCGCAAAAAAAAAAAAAAGAAAACAAAGAATTTTACCAATCTTGCTCCATCTGTGTGTCTTCTTTCCCTTTCTCCACTCAAGACACAGCTAACATTTTAAAGTAGAACCCATACATATATGAAGGCTTTAAGCGCCTCCCTCCCTCCCTTCCTCCCTTCCTTCCTTACTTTCTATTTCTTCCGCGCTCCCTTCCTGGACGAGATCTGACTATGTAGCCCTCAAACTCTCCATTTCCCTGCCTCAGCCTCTCAGTGCTAGGATTTACAGGTACGCTTCATGTCCAGTGATCTTTTTGATCAGTCTTCCTGGAAGGAAGGATACTTACCCTGGGCGCCTGTTGGCTCACGCCTATAATTCCTAGCTGCTTGGGAGGCAGAGTTCAAGAGGCTCACGGTTTGAAGCCAGTCCAGGCAAATAGCTTGTAAGACTCTGTCTTGAAAACACCTGTTATAAAAAAGGACTGGTAGAGTGGTTCAAGGTGTATACCCTGAGTTCGAGCCCTAGTGCTGCCAACAAAAAAAGGATATTTACACTCATTGCCATTGTTTAGGGATTTTGTTTGTTTATTTTTGTGGTGCTGGGGATTGAACCTAGGGGCTTGTGCATGCTGCACAAGTGCTATACCACAGAGCTTCACCCCCAGTCCTTGCTGTTGTTTAGAATTTAAAAGAATTTTCCCCGCCTTTGGTGCTGAGGCTTGAACTCAGGGCCTACACCTTGAGTCACTCCATAGGGTCTCGTGAACTATTTGTCCGGGCTGGCTTTGAACCAGGATCCTCCTGATTTCTGCCTCCTAAGTGACTAGGATTACAGGTGTGAGCCACTAGTGCCCGGCTAAGAGAATCTTTCTCTTCTCAATTCCCTAGTGAATCTATGAATTTGCAATTTTATGTCTTCAGATAAAGCGTATTTTGTTATACCTTAGGAAATAAAAAGTTGGTCCGTATACATCTTATCTTATATCAGGAGTTGGAACGAAAATCGACCCCACTTTGTGCCGAGCTGACAGAATGGTGGGTCAGGTGCTTGGTGCAGTTGGAGCTTTACCTGAAATATTCACGGAATTAGAAATTTCCTATTTCCTACTAAGACGGCTTCTAGGTGTACGCACTGAAGGAGACAAGAAGGCAGCAAAGGTAAGTGTTTTTCATAATTCCTGTTTCAGAAAAAGTGACACTGTGATGTTAAAATCAGTTTTATTCTTGTATGGTTAACAAAAAATTAAGGCAAATCAAACAAAAAGGAAAGAAAAGAAATAAAAAATTAAGGCAAATCAATGTCACTTCCTGAAAATCAAGAACTGAATGACAATTAGTTTAAAGTAAAAACAATGAAAAAAACCCTCAACAAAAACAAAAACACAGGGAAAAGTATTTGTGTCTTGTATGACATAGACATAGTACTTTCATACTTTTTATGCTTTAGTTATGAATATGTTGACAGATGGAAAAATTGTTGACAAGAATGTGGAAAATAGACGGCTATTCTTTTTAAGAAAGGGTAAATTGGCATTACTTCTAGAAAGAGAAGTTTGATGGTATTTATCAACAGGGCACTTTGCCCTGGCACATCTCAAGGTAGAAGTGCTTTTTTTTTTAAATTGTTGTACTGGCGGTATATAGTGACATTTGCAATATTTTTTGTTTGGTTGGTTTTGCTTTTTTTTTTTTTTTTTTTTTTAATTAGGCATAATGCTGTCCTTTCAGAGAGAATATGTGCCATATGAAAGCTATAATTGTTTAGAAGGAGGGCCAAGATGTATGAAATAAGGAGAACAAATCAAGTTATACATTTGTCACCTTTCAGTTGAAACACTAAACTTTCTTAGTCTCCTGGTTAAAAAAGAAATGAGAAAGCATGCCTGTAAAACTTTTAATACAGACTATTTTTGACTCCTATGACTTAACAAAAATATGAAGCCATTAAAACAGTGGTCTGAGTTTGGGCATTCGGCTTTCAGTGAACAAAACAGCAATAATAGGAATAGTAGCTAATAATTCCCTTAGTCGTCCATGTGTGGTAGGTGTTAGCTAATTTTAGAGGCTCAGAGTTTCTGTAACTGGTTTAGGCACATGAAATTGAATTACCTCCAGAACCACCTTATTAACTCTTATATAGCCGTTTTCTTGTTCTCACCCTCCCCTTCGCCACTTTCTCTCCCTGGAATTTTATGCCTTTTCTCATATGGTTTGAATATACCTTATTTAAAAAAACTTAAGTCCAAAATTCTCCAAACTCCAAAGTTTTTTGAGCATTGACATGAAGCCACAACTGGAAAATTCCATACCTGACTTCATGTGATGAGTCATAGTCAAATGCAGATGCCCTAAAAATATTGTAGAAAATTGTAGAATTACCTTCAGGCTATATGTACAAGGTGTACATAAAACAAAAGTGAGGCTAGGTGTGGTAATCCTAGCACTCAGGAAACCGAGGCAGGAGACTCACCAGTTTGAAGTTAGTCTGTGCTACATAGTAAGAATTTATCTCTACAAACAAAACAAGACATACGGGAATTTAGTGTTTAGACTTGGGTCATATTGTCAAAATATCTCACTGTGTACATGGAAATACTCCAAAATCCAGATAAACCTGAAACCCTTCTGTTTCCATGCATTCCCAATAAGGGACACTCAACCTGTACACAACTTCTTCAGACTTTTAGGAAGTTTTATGCTGTGGTTACTAGCTTATGTTTTAAAGGTGGGTCTTGCTGGGTACTGGTGGCTCACACCTCTAATCCTCATTACTCAGGAGTCAGACATCGGGGGAATCACAATTAAAAGCCACCTGGGCAAATAGTTTAAGAGATCCTATCTTAAGAAAAGCCATAACAAGAAAGGGCTGGTAGAGTGGCTCAAATGATAGAGAGCCTGGCTAGCAAGTGTGAGGGCCTGAGTTCAAACTCCAGTGCCACCAAAAAAAAAAAAGGTAGGTCTCATAGATACCAAATAAACGTTTTGTTTGCTACCTTTAGACTATATGATATAGTTCAGATTCCATTAAAATGAAATATCTGTAAAATTTCTTTTTATTTCCAAAAGTATTTGGTAAATTCTCATTTTTGGAAAGCATTTTCTTGATTTGGAATGTTTTCCCCCAATATGTTTTCCTAGGTACAAAAGCTGTCCAAGAATGAAGTACTTATGGTCAACATAGGATCTCTGTCAACAGGAGGGAGAGTTAGTGCTGTCAAGGCTGATTTGGGCAAAATTGTTCTGACTAATCCTGTGTGCACCGAAGTAGGAGAAAAAATTGCCCTTAGCCGAAGAGTTGAAAAACACTGGCGGTAAGTTTATTAACCTTTGCTACTGTCTAGTAAGAAAGAGTCAGTTTCCTTAAGTTCTTGGTGGTGTACAAACAAGTACACATGCTTTCTTGTTCTGTTTTATAAATAATTTTATCTTTAATAGAAAAATTGCAAGAATTGTGTAGAAAACTTCTAGATACTCTTTTTCCAGATACACACACACATACTTACTTACTTATGTTACCCTTTTTCTGAACTATTTGAGGGGTAGTAGATTGTATGTCATCTTCCTTGATTTCTTGATACTTTTGGTATATATTTCCAAAAAGCAAGGATATTCTCTTTCATAATCACTTTAGGAAATGTAGCATTGATAAAATACTGAGATCTACAGCCCATCTTCTGGTTTTCTCACTTGTCCCAGTAATGCTGTTTATGGCCCTCCAGTCTGGAATCAAGCATTACATTTAGATTTCATATTGCTTTGATCTGTAATTTGGAAGTTATTCAAACCTTTCTTTGTCTTACTTGACATTGACAGATTTGAAAAGTAAAAGCAAATTATTTTATAGACTGTTCCTAAACTTGGGTTTATCTGATGGTTTGGAAACCAAATGTTAGAGTTAGGTTATGTATTCTTGGCTAGAATTCCTTTTTTTTTGGCGGCACTGAGGTTTGAACTTAGGGCCACTAGGCAGGCATTCTTACTGCTTGAGCCACTCCACAAGCTAGAATTCTTATATGTGGCCATATCTCCTCAGGGAACTATAGCCAGAGGCACATGATATCTGACCATTTCTTGTTGAAGTTTATTTTGTTCATGTAGTCAGAGTGTTGTCCATTTTCTCTGCTATGTAGTTTACCCTTGTAGTTAAGAAAAAATCTGTGAGTCTGTGCATATAGCCTGCTGCTCATCAAATCCCACTCCGTGCATGTAGCACACACTGATGATTCTTGTCTGAATTGAACTTAGCTATATTGATTACAGAATGGATATTCCACCTAGCCATGCCCTACCCCCACCAACTCCACCACTCCATGTTTATCATTTGTAATTTTTTTCTTTGCCATTATTTATTTACCTATCTACTGTTATAGACTCATGGAGTTGTATTTTATTCAATTAGCTATGATCCATTAATGTCTTTATTTCAATGAGCAGATTGTCCAAGGTTTAACCAGTGATTCGTATGTTCTTCTGGCATAGGGCCTTTAAAAAATATATATATATTGCTGGTAGAGTGGCTCAAGTGGTAGAGCACCTGCCTGGCAACCATGAGGCCCTGAGTTCAAACTCCAGTGCTGCCAACAAAACAAACATCTCTGTATTTTCTGACACAAGATATTCTAGATTCATCTTGTACCTTCCCTGCTTCAGTTTAGAACTGGCCAGTTAGAGAAATGGCCTGATTCATTTTACTGGGGAATGGTAATTAGAAATAAAGATCCGTATGCCAGCTGTACTCATTGCTCTAGGATGGTATTTCTTCTGGGTCCTGTGAATGCCTGAGCTAGAAAACATATGCATAGCTTTGGGTCCTGATTCTTTTTTGCTCTTCCCAAGTTAGTTACTGAGTCTGCCCATTTCTTTCCATTCCTTGTAACATCATAGTCTATACCACTGTCATTTCATACTTAAAAGTTGCTGCTAAAGATTCTTAGTTTGCTTCATTCTTTGTTTCTGAAGAGCTCAGTCAGAATTAATCTTCCTGGGGCTGGAGGTATGTCTAAAGTGTTAGTGCACCTGCCTAGTAAGCATAAAGCCCTGAGTTCAAACCCAGCACCACCAACCAAAAATAATAGTAATATCTTCCTAAAATACTTTCATAGTGGTATGCTCAGTAATTTCTAGTAGCTTCTCAGTAGTTTAATTCAGGACCTTTCTAGACGCTTGCTTTAACCAATTTTAACATTTTCTGTTGCTCTTTCTTACATATACCCTGGAAATTAGGCAACCTGTATCCTGATTTTTCCATATAATTATTCCAATCACCCTGGCTCTCTGTTCTTTCCTCAGCACCTCCCTCCTTTATTAAGATTTCCATATTACCATGTCGATAATTATCTCATGACTTAACTGTTTAGAAGATTAATCTGAATTGTTGCTTTGTAATTTGATAAGTTAAAATTTGTGTTATCTTTTAAGTAAATAATTCTGCTTTGTGGTAATTTATGCCTATTTTACTCTTGTGTGATTATGCTATTAAGGTTAATAGTTTAAAAACTCTCAACATGGAATTATATTGTTATCACTTGTTTTGAATGGTAGTTTGTACATTAGAACAGATTTTAAAACAAAGGATCTTTTTGGATCTACCTACAATATAAGATTCTATTCAAGTGAAGTTTTAGACTTTGCTTCAAAATTGGCAGGTATATTAAAGTCCTAAGAAGAAATATTTTAGAATTCTGGGGTTTTTTGTTTGTTTGTTTTTGCAAAGCAGGCACTCTACCTCTTGAGCCATATCCCTAGTCCATTTTGCTCTGGCTAGTTTTTGGAAATGGAGTTTCAAGAACTATTTTCCTGGGCTGGTCTCAAGCCATGATCGTTCTGATCTCAGCCTCCTAAGTAGCTAGGATTACAGGCGTGAGCCACTGGCACCTGGCTAGAATTCTGGTTTTTACCAATGTTTAGGTAGAATTGTTGAAGAAACTATGGTTGAGGTAGCAATATCTAGTCTGAGCATTGACTAGAGTAGGCATCGAAAGAGAGTGCAGAAGTCCCTTTGCTGTGAGAGTAATCTTACAGACTCTGTGTTCCTATAGTTCTTTTCTTACTTTCCTTTAGCATCTGAGTCATGCTAAATGCATTGTTGAGGTACTTTGTGTGGTAGGAAAGCATTTTTGAAAGAGAAAAGGATAAAGAATGAAGTTAAAAAACTTCCCACTGGGCTGGCGTCAATGGCTCAAGTGGTAGAGTGCCTGTCTATCAAGTGTGAAGCTGAGTTCAACCTCCAGTACTGCCAAAAAAAATAAATTTATTCCAACTGATGTTGTTTCTGTATTGGGCATAGTGCCTTGGGTGGGCTGCTGGACTCTTGGGTGAATCTGAAGGGGTAGGTGTATTTTGATATAGTGAAGACAAGTATATTCATGGAATTTTCATTGTGGATTTGAGAATAAATTTAAATTTAGAAGATGGGCGGGTAAAACCAGTTATGTCATATGATTGCATGGTAATATTAATGAAATGAACTCAAAATTCACAATTTCTTCTATTTTCATTTTACAGTTTAATTGGTTGGGGTCAGATAAGAAGAGGAGTCACAATCAAGCCAACTGTAGATGATGACTGAAGAATCCCAGTTAAATAATGCATTTGGATGGAGTTGGAATTTCTCTTAACAACCTAGGGGTATATTTTCAAAGCAATACTAGGGAGTTAATTTCACAGCTCATTACTTTCTTAGGTAGCTGTAAAGTTATTCTCATTTTTTGGTGATGAAAATTTAACCTCTAGCATACTAACATAGTCTACAATAAATGTCAAAACTGGTATCCTGTTGGATTGAATGTACAATTTAGCAGAAATAAGTATTCCTCAATGTCTAATTTATACATCAATGAAGGTTTGAAATAAAATTCTGCTACAACCAGCCTTCACAGTAGCACACATACCACTAAACCTGTCTGGAATATAGTTTTCCTTCTTTTTCATGATTGTTCTTTGAGTAGCTCCAGGCTGAAGGACTGTTGAACCAGTAAAGACTGGAAGACACAAATTTTCCTTGAAGACCACCTTCCCTTTGTTTGGCCCCATATTTTGTGTTGCTTTGTCTTTCAAATTTTAAGTGAAAAGAAAATTAGTTGGTTCAAACGAAATTGACTTTTAGAGTGTGAGTGCTCGTTCCCATGAACAAACTTTTCCCCTTACTGCTTTCCTGGACTGGAACATAGGAAACGAGAACCAGAAGTTCTCACCCCTTCCTTCTAGTGGCTTGAAATTATTTCTTAGTTATTTACACCTGAACTCTGACAGTCTTGCCTCATTGGCAGATAGTAGTGTGCTAAGTGGTTCTAGATAACCTTAAAAGATCTTTTCAGACTTTATTTTCTGAGTTTTCATTTTTGTTTTGGTGAACTTGGGGATCAAACGCAGGGCCTCATGCATGCTAGGCAAGTGCTGTAACCACTAAACTATACACTATGCTGTTTTTCCTTAACTTTTTAATTGATACTGTTATAACATAGATTCTAACAGTAGTAATCTTTAAGCCTTGCAAGAGATAAAAGGTGTTTAAAAGAAAGGGATGTGTCCTTTTGGGTTTTTTTTTTCTTAGCCTATTCTCCATGTCCTTTCATTATTCCTGTGCTGTGCTTTTAAGTTTTTTTTTTTTTTTTTGACTTTTTTTTTATTCATATGTGCATACAAGGCTTGGTTCATTTCTCCCCCCTGCCCCCACCCCCTCCCTTACCACCCACTCCAGCCCCCTCCCGCTCCCCCCCTCAATACCCAGCAGAAACTATTTTGCCCTTATCTCTAATTTTGTTGTAGAGAGAGTATAAGCAATAATAGGAAGGAACAAGGGGTTTTGCTATACAGGGCATTGACTCACATTGATTTCCTGTGCGTGGGTGTTACCTTCTAGGTTAATTCTTTTTGATTTAACCTTTTCTCTAGTTCCTGGTCCCCTTTTCCTATTGGCCTCAGTTGCTTTCAGGTATCTGCTTTAGTTTCTCTGCATTAAGGGCAACAAATGCTAGCTAGTTTTTTAGGTGTCTTACCTATCCTCACCCCTTCCTTGTGTGCTCTCGCTTTTATCATGTGCTCAAAGTCCAATCCCCTTGTTGTGTTTGCCCTTGATCTAATGTCCACATATGAGGGAGAACATACGATTTTTGGTCTTTTGAGCCAGGCTAACCTCACTCAGAATGATGTTCTCCAATTCCATCCATTTACCAGCGAATGATAACATTTCGTTCTTCTTCATGGCTGCATAAAATTCCATTGTGTATAGATACCACATTTTCTTAATCCATTCGTCAGTGCTGGGGCATCTTGGCTGTTTCCATAACTTGGCTATTGTGAATAGTGCCGCGATAAACATGGATGTGCAGGTGCCTCTGGAGTAACAGTCTTTTGGGTATATCCCCAAGAGTGGTATTGCTGGATCAAATGGTAGATCGATGTCCAGCTTTTTAAGTAGCCTCCAAATTTCTTTCCAGAGTGGTTGTACTAGTCTACATTCCCACCAACAGTGTAAGAGGGTTCCTTTTTCCCCGCATCCTCGCCAACACCTGTTGTTGGTGGTGTTGTTGATGATGGCTATTCTAACAGGGGTGAGGTGGAATCTTAGTGTGGTTTTAATTTGCATTTCCTTTATTGCTAGAGATGGTGAGCATTTTTTCATGTGTTTTCTGGCCATTTGAATTTCTTCTTTTGAGAAAGTTCTGTTTAGTTCACATGCCCATTTCTTTATTGGTTCATTAGTTTTGGGAGAATTTAGTTTTTTAAGTTCCCTGTATATTCTGGTTATCAGTCCTTTGTCTGATGTATAATTGGCAAATATTTTCTCCCACTCTGTGGGTGTTCTCTTCAGTTTAGAGACCATTTCTTTTGATGAACAGAAGCTTTTTAGTTTTATGAGGTCCCATTTATCTATGCTATCTCTTAGTTGCTGTGCTGCTGGGGTTTCATTGAGAAAGTTCTTACCTATACCTACTAACTCCAGAGTATTTCCTACTCTTTCTTGTATCAACTTAAGAGTTTGGGGTCTGATATTAAGATCCTTGATCCATTTTGAGTTAATCTTGGTATAGGGTGATATACATGGATCTAGTTTCAGTTTTTTGCAGACTGCTAACCAGTTTTCCCAGCAGTTTTTGTTGAAGAGGCTGCTATTTCTCCATCGTATATTTTTAGCTCCTTTGTCAAAGATAAGTTGCTCATAGTTGTGTGGCTTCATATCTGGATCCTCTATTCTGTTCCACTGGTCTTCATGTCTGTTTTTGTGCCAGTACCATGCTGTTTTTATTGTTATTGCTTTGTAATATAGTTTGAAGTCAGGTATTGTGATACCTCCTGCATTGTTCTTTTGACTGAGTATTGCTTTGGCTATTCGTGGCCTCTTGTGTTTCCATATAAATTTAACAGTAGATTTTTCAATCTCTTTAATGAATGTTATTGGAATTTTGATGGGAATTGCATTAAACATGTAGATTACTTTGGGGAGTATCGACATTTTTACTATGTTGATTCTACCAATCCATGAGCATGGGAGATCTCTCCACTTTCTATAGTCTTCCTCAATCTCTTTCTTCAGAAGTGTATAGTTTTCCTTGTAGAGGTCTTTCACATCTTTTGTTAGGTTTACACCTAGGTATTTGATTTTTTTTGAGGCTATTGTAAATGGAATCGTTTTCATACATTCTTTTTCCGTTTGCTCATTGTTAGTGTATAGAAATGCTAATGATTTTTCTATGTTGATTTTATATCCTGCTACCTTGCTATAGCTATTGATGATGTCTAGAAGCTTCTGAGTAGAGTTTTTTGGCTTTTAAGTTTTTAATACTAATTTATGGTTTTGCTTTGTAAGAGATTTTTTTGGAGCAGTGATTCTCAACTCTAGCTGACTTTAAAATTGCTGAGGCAATTCTTTTAATTTAAAAGAAATTAAAAGATGCCCCATAGAGATTCTGATCTAATTGTCTTGGGATGGATCCCAAGCCTTGATGTTTTTTAAAACTCCCCAGTGTTCAGAAACAAGTGTAGAGTTGAGTGGTGGGTATATTAAATAACAGTATCTTACTGAGTTTTGGTAGTCTGTTATTCTTCAGTTTGCTTTCCTTCAGTTTGTATTGTGATGGGATTTCATGACACAGTTACAATATTGTGCTCTTGGATGTTAAAGCTGTTGGCTCTAGGTTGCCATTTAAGTTGAAAATTTTGAGAAGGCATATTAATGTTATGTACTTGATTGACTTTAAAGGCTTGTAGCATGAAGAACAAACACATTTAAATAAAACAAGATTCTAAATCAAACATTAATTTTATATCTAACATTCCCCCATGTGTTTTGTTTAAAAAAAAAAAAAACCACCAGAAATTCTGGCATAAGACCCAAAATATCAACTAACTTACTGTGATTAATCTCATGTCAGTACTGAAACCAGAAATCTGTTTCAGTACTTAACTAGTTGTTAAGCATCCACATGAATTCCAACAACTTTGCAAAGCACTGTGTTTAGTATATTGACTACATATAGATACCAAAACATTGGACCTTATTGTCTTAGAATTTGAAATCAGTGCAATGATTCTCAGCAAAAGATGTACCTGGTTGAAAATCTGCCTGTGATGAGTGATTACTGATGAAGATACATTGCATATGTCAACCCTCTTGGCCCTACCCATCTAGATATTTCCAAAATCGTATCAGTTCTCAACACTTCCATTTCTACCACCCTAGTCAAAGCCACCACTGGCTCTCACCTGAAATAGCCTTGTAACTCCTCCCTATTTCTATGCTTTCCCTGATGCAATCTGTTCTCAGCAGTGAAGCCTGTTAGTGTTTTTGCAAGAGAATGCTGTGTATAGTTCTAAGGTAATAATTGTAAAATTATTAATCTAACAAATAAGGAGCATGAGGATAGTACATAGAAAGCTCTCCCTAGTTTACTCCTTGCATGTGACCTCTGAAGATGATGATGTGTGTGTGAGCATGTTTGTGCTTGCTTGTTTTGGCAGAGGAAAAAGAATGTGCAAATAAGTGGACTCATAAAACTAAAATCTCTTTTCTTAAAACCTTGACATAGTGATGCTTCTAATGAAATAGATGCTTTTCTGGAAATAATTTTTTTTAATTTATTTTTTGGCGGCACTGTGGTTTGAACTCAGCCTCACACTTGCTAGGCAGGCACTCTGCTATTTTTTTGTGATAGGTTTTTCGAGATACGGTCTCTCAAACTATTTGCCCTGGGCTGGTTTTGAACTGCAGTCCTCCTGATCTCTGCCTCTTGAGGAGCTAGGATCACAGACAAAGCAGATCTCTCTTTTTTTTGGTGGTACTGAAGTTTGAACTCAGGGCATCATGCTTGCTAGGCAGATGCCCTACAACTTGAGCCATTTCACCAACCCCAAAGCAGATATCTTTAAAGATTGATACTCAGTTGGACATGGTGGCACAGGTTGTAATCCCAGCATTCAGGAGAATCAGGAGTTCAAGACCAGCCTGGGATACATAACAAGATCATGTCTCCATGGAGGGATCAGGAAATGTATCTCCCTTTTTTTCCATTTCTCCCCACTTTTATCCTGATGTATTAAATTCTTCTAATAAACTTTACTATTATTTTTGCTACAAAGATTGATACGAGACTGAGGTTATTGAAAAATGGTCTTTGCAAAAATCTCAGACTCAGCATGCATTTTGCCAAATTTCAAGAAATAGATCATTCCTGTGGGTTTCTTGTTTGGTGTTTTGAGGAAGTCTTGCTATGTAGCCAAGGCTGACCTTGTACTTGCAACCCTCCTGTCACAGCTTACCAAATATTGACTTTACACAGGTGTACACCGCCACACCCGGCTCCTTCCTATTATTTAACTGTTCTCGAATATAGGAAGAGATGGGGAAGATGGCACATATCCTAACTTGCTCAAAATTATTATATCCTCAGCCAGGTGTGGTAGTGCACACCTGTAATCCCAGCACTTAGGAGGTTGAGGCAAGAGGATCATTGGTTCCAGGCCAACCTGGGCTACATCATGAAACCCTGTAATACAACAAAACAAAACTAGAGGGTTGGGGTAGCTCATTTGTAGAGTACATGCAAAGTCCTTGGTTCAGTCCCCAGCACCACCAAAGCGAGACCATTGTCACGTTATGTAGATATAAAATCCATATAAAAATTTAAGTGAAGTTCAATGATGTATTAAGAGAAAAATGCGGTATTGTGTCTACATGGATATTTTAAGTTGAAAAAGTGTCTTAGAGAATTGTTTCAAACAATTTAAAGTAATTTTTATTTATTTTTGGTGGTACTGGGGCTTGAACTCAGGGCTTTACCACTTGCTAGCCAGGCACTGTACCACTTGAGCCACTCCACCAGCCCTTTTTTATGTTGAGTATTTTCGAGATAGGGTCGCACGAGTATTTACCCTGGCTGGCTTCGAGCTGCGAGCGTCTTGATCTCTGCCTCTTGAATAGCTAGGATTACAGGCGTGAGCCACTGGCGCCTTGCTCAGAACCATAATTTCTGTGGTGGCACTGGGGTTTGAAATCAGAGCCTCACAC
This sequence comes from Castor canadensis, assembly GCF_047511655.1. Classification (NCBI taxonomy): domain Eukaryota; kingdom Metazoa; phylum Chordata; class Mammalia; order Rodentia; family Castoridae; genus Castor; species Castor canadensis. The sequence goes on along the minus strand of NC_133405.1, from coordinate 121,621,703 downwards.
TTGCTAAGGGTAGGGGTGGAATTTTTTTTTTGTGGTACTGGGACTTGAACTCAGGGCCTCATGCTTGCTAAGCTTACTAGGCAGGCGCTCTACATTTGAGTCACTCCACTAGCCCCTCACGCTTGCTAGGCAGGCACTCTTGCTGCTTGAGCACTCCACCAGCCTTAATGATTCCATCGGTTGTTCTTCTGGGGGGGGGCGGTACTGGTGTTTGAACTCATGTCACACTTGCTAGGCAGATGCTCTGTCACTTGAGCCACTTTGCCAAGCCAGAGCCATAATCCTTAAACATTGGGTTTGGGTGTAGCTCAGTGGTAGAGCCCTTGCCTACTGTGGGTTGGGGGGAGGAGGGGGGCGATGGAAGATTCTTCACTTAATGAAACATTGGAGCATAGTAATAGCCCATAATGGTAGAGGTGGGGCAGTTTTTCCATTTCATAAAAATATGAAAGCTGGGTGTGGTGGCTCAGCTCTGTAATCCCAGCACTCAGGACACTGAATCAGAGAGTTTGAAGCTATCCTTGGATACAATAGTGAGACCCTATTTCAAAAGCAAAACAGAAAGTGTGGGACAGGAGAGCTGGAGAAATGGTTCAAATGTCACCTACCAATTGCAAGGCCCTGAATACAACCAAGAAAAAAAGTATATATATATATATATGTATACATATACATATAAATGTTGTATTGATGCAAAATTGATCAATCATTCGAACAAACCACAACCACATGTAAAATAGAAATTTTTTTTTGTGGCAGTGCTGAAGTTTGAACTCAGGGCCTCATGCTTGTTAAGCAGGCACTCCACCCCTTGAGCTGCTCCACCAGCCCTTTTTTGTGATGGTTTTTTTCGAGATAGGGTCTCACAAACTATTTCCCTGGCTAGCTTGAAACCACGGTCCTCCTGATCTCTATCTCTTGAGTAGCTAGGATTATAGGTGTGAGCCGCTGGTTCCCACACACACTTTGTTTTTTGAGTTTTGGCGGTACTGGGGTTTGAACTCAGGGTCTCACGCTTGCTAAGCAGGTGCTCTACAACTTGAGTCATTCCACCAACCCTGTACATTCTTGTATTAAAGGTTTTTTTCTTTGTGGTGCTGGGCATTGAACTCCAGACCTCATCACGGCAAGGGCTATACCACTGAGCTACATCCACAACCTGTCATACATTTTATAGGCAGTATTTGAGGTCAGTGAGGAAAAGGATAGCCTTTTTTGTCTGTTTTGGTGGTTTGAACTCAGCGTCAGACTTGTTAGGCAGATGCTCTTCCACATCAGCCACACCTTCAGACTAACCACTTAGAAGAAAAAAAAAGTACTGGAGGTGTGGTTCAAGCTGTAGAGAGCCTGCTTTCTCACCAAAAAAGCAAAACCAAAAATTTTATTGGCATATATTAGTTTCATGGGGGGGAGTTATTGCGACATTTCCACACGTGCTTACAATGTATCTTAATTAGATTCACTCCCTATATGATTCTTTCCCATCCCTCCTCCCCCAGGAATAATATCCACAGATTCCACTGAAGAACTGAAAATTTATTACATGCCTAAGGTATGGGAGTATTAGGCACTGAGACAAAGTTGTAATCAAAATAGGTAGTCATTTGAGGATGGAAGTTCTTTTGCTGAGAATTGTATTTTAGATTTAATTTTATTGAGACAAAATTATGAACAAAGAGAACCTAAGAGTATTTTGAAAATTGGAGCAAAGAAGGCAAAACAAGAAAGTCAAGAGCCCTAAGAAAAGTTGGCAGCTCTGACAAAAGTTGGGAGAAAATGCTTAAAACTTATGAGAAATATTGATACCCATAGTACAAATCAGTTACTAAGGCAAGGAGATAGAATGAAAATGGGACAAGATAGGCATTGTGTTGCTTCAGTGGTATAAATACTGGCAGGAAGCAAACACTGTGTATACTTACATGCCCACCGACTGCTACGGCTGCTTTGGGCAAAGATGCAGAAGTTAGGAGCAGTGAAGTGGTTGCATGAAAGGAGCAGGTGCAGCATAACACCTGGAGTTATGCCTTGTGCCATAGACTTCCTAAAAGAAGTGGGTTGTGCTACTGCCATTGACTTTGTTACAAGGCAGGGGCTTGCTGGATCAGAGATGATGGATTTTGTGTTGGTCCACTGTGCCTGTGTAACTGGGTATTATACCATTGTTCAGGAAAAAATTAGACAAATACTCTTTTTTTTTTTTCATTTTTCTTTTATTATTCATATGTGCATACAAGGCTTGGTTCATTTCTCCCCCCTGCCCCCACCCCCTCCCTTACCACCCACTCCCCCCCCTCCCACTCCCCCCCCTCAATACCCAGCAGAAACTATTTTGCCCTTATCTCTAATTTTGTTGTAGAGAGAGTATAAGCAATAATAGGAAGGAACAAGGGGTTTTGCTGGTTGAGATAAGGACAGCTATACAGGGCATTGACTCACATTGATTTCCTGTGCGTGGGTGTTACCTTCTAGGTTAATTCTTTTTGATCTAACCTTTTCTCTAGTACCTGGTCCCCTTTTCCTATTGGCCTCAGTTGCTTTTAAGGTATCTGCTTTAGTTTCTCTGCGTTAAGGGCTACAAATGCTAGCTAGTTTTTTAGGTGTCTTACCTATCCTCACCCCTCCCTTGTGTGCTCTCGCTTTTATCATGTGCTCAAAGTCCAATCCCCTTGTTGTGTTTGCCCTTGATCTAATAGACAAATACTCTTAATATTTCCACTTAAGAGAATGCTTGCAAACAATGGGCATGGAGAAATCAAACTATATTCTGGGGGCTCTTCATAGTACTGGGGATCAAACTCAGAGCCTCACCCATATTAGGCAAGTACACTACCACTGAGCTACATCCCCAGTCCATATTAGTTAATTGTTGGATGTTACATCAACCTTATGTTCCCAGGATAAATTCTACCTAATGCAAGACTTGTGTCTAGAATATGTAAAGAACTCTTACAACTGATAATAAATAATAAAATAAATAAGCCAATTTAAAAAATGAGCAAAAGATGGGCTATGAGTGTGACTCGGTGTTAGAGTGCTTGCCTACCAGATGAGAAACACTGGGTGAGAAGCAACAACAACAACAAAAAAAAAGAGCAAAAACTTTGGCTACAAACCAGGCACTGGTGGCTCATGTCTGTGATCTTTGCTACTTGGTAAGCTGAGATTGGGAGGATCGTGCTTCGAGGCCAGCTCAGGCAAATAGTTCACAAGACCCCCATCTCCAAAATAACCAGAGTAAAATGGACTGGCTCAAGCGGTAGAGCACCTGCTTCGCAAGCTCATAGCTTGGAGTTCAAACCCTAGTATCACCAACAGACAAACAAAAATTTGGCTAAATAGTTCACCAAAAAAGAAACAGTGTTATATTATATAATCTTTTTTTATATGTTACTTAATTCAGTTGGCTGATATCTTGTTAAGGATTATTGCAGTTATGTTAATGAGGAATATTGGGTTTTAGGTGCTTTTTCCTTTGATGGCTTTGTCTGTCATTGGTATGGTGTTATACTGATGTCATAGAATTAGTTAGGAAGTTTTCTATCCTTCTCTATTTTCTGAAAGATCTGTTGAAGGATTGGTAAAATTTCTTTAAATATTTGATAAACTTCACCAACGAAACTATCTGGACCTGGGCTGGCAGAGTGGCTCAAGTGGTAGAGTGCCTGCCTAGCAAGCGTGAGGCCCTGAGTTCAGATCCCAGTACTGCAAAAAAAAAAAAAAAGCCATCTGGACCTGAGCTGTACCTTTCAGGAAGGTTTGTTTTGCAGTGCTGTGGTTTGAACTCAGGGCCTTCACCTTGAGCCACTCTGCCAGCCCTTTTTTAGGATGGGATTTTTGAGATAGGCTCTCGAGAACTATTTGCCTGGGCTGGCTTCAAACTGTGATTCTCCTGATGTCTGCTTCCTAAGGAGCTGGGAGTAAACCACCAGCACCTGGCAGGAAGATTTTAAATTACTAATTCAATTTCATTACTTGTTGCCGGTATATTTATATTTTCCACTGTTTTGTGTCTCCTTAGCAGTTTTCCCGTTTCGTCTACATTTTCTAATGTGTGGACATAAAACTGTTCATATCGTCCCCTTTATTTAATTTCTGTAGAGTAGGTAGCTAGGTCCTCTTTCATTCTTGATTTTGCTAATTTTCTGTCTTTTTTAATGTGATCAATCTAGCTCAGGGGTTTGTCAATTTTACTGATCTTTTCAGTGAACCAACTTTTAGTTCTTTTGATTTTTCTGTTCTCTGTTTCATTGATGTCAGTTCTGATCTTTATAGTTTCTTTCTTACATTTGATTTGTGTGTGGTTTTCTGTTCTTTCTCTAGTCCCTTAAGGTAGAAGCACAGGTTATTGGCTTAAAACCTCCTTTTGTGATATAGGCATTTAAAGCTGTAAATTTTACTCTAAACACCACTTTCTTTCTATCCCACCCTATTTTTTTAATTAAACTTTTTATGTTAGTTTGTTTGGTGGTACTGTGATTTGAACTCAGGACCTAGCCCTTGCTAGACAGGCACTCTATCACTTGAGCCACATTCCCAGACCTTTTAGCTGTAGTTATTTTTGGATAGGGTCTTGTGCTTTTCCCAAGGCTTGCCTCAAACCCCGATCCTCCTATTCTGTCTCTCTCATAGCTGGGATTACAGGCATGCACTACTATGCCTGACATAAATTAAACTTTTTTTTGGTGGTACAGGGGTTTGAACTTGGTCTTGCACTTACTAGGCAAGTGCTGTACCACTTACAGACATGCCACTAGCCCTGAATTAAACTTTGTGTTATGAGGTAATTGTGAATTTCCTTGCTCTCCTAAGAAATTGTATAAAATGATCCCATGTATCCTTTGCAGTGTCCCCCAGTGGTAACATCTACAAAACTGTGGTAGTATATCACAGCCAGGACACTGGCATTGATACAGTAAAGATGCAGGACTTCTCCATCACCAAGCCTTTCTCAGCTTACCCTTATGTAGACACATCTGCTTTCCTTACCCAAACTCCCTTTCCTGTCCTTAACCCTTGGTAACCACTAATGTAGTCTCCTTATTTTGCCATTTCGAGAATGTTAGGTATAAATGGAATGGAATCATTTCTTTGGGGGTTGGCTTTTTTTCCATTTAGCATAATTTTCTGAAGATTCATCTAAATTGCTGTATGTATCAATAGTTCATTACTTTTTATTACTGGATAGTATTCCGTGATATAGATGTACCATAGTTTAACTCTTACCCATTGAAGGACATCCGGGGATGTTTCTAGTTACTGCCTATTACAGTTAAAGCTGCTATAAATTTTTATGCACAGGTCTTGTTTGTTTGTGCAGTGTTGGGGATGGAACCCAGGGCCTCACGCATACAAAGCACATTCTGTACTACTGAGCTACATCCCCAACCCCTGTATAGGTCTTTGTGTGAACTTCAGAAAAAGTGTGCTTGCCTAGCATGCGTGAGGCCCTGGGTTTGATCCCAGCACCAAAAAAGAAAAGACAAAAAAAAAAAAAAACCTCCCCCAGCCAAAAAAACAAACCTCTCCCCAGAAAAAGTGCCTTAGCAATATAATGGCTGGGTTATGTGTTAGTTGCATGTTTAATTTTTTAAACACTGTCCAGGGTTGTAGGTGTGGCTCAAGTGGTAGAGGACCTGCCTAGCAAGCACGAGGCTGTGAGTTCAAACCCCAGTACCACAAAAACAAAGCCAATTGCTCATTTAAAAAAAAAAAAACTGTCCAGCTATTTTTTCAGAGTAGGTCTACTGTTTTACATCCCCACCTGCAATTTATCAAGTTTTTCCACATCCTTGCCAGAAATTGGTCTTGTCACTGTGTATGTATGTATGTTTTACTGGGATTTGAATTTAGGGACTTGTGCTTGCTAGGCAGGTACTCTACTACTTGATCCGTTCCCCTAGCACTTTTCCTTTAGTTATTTTTCTGATAGGAACTTACTTTTGGCTGGGCCACCCTTGGATTTTGATCTTCCCATCTCTGCTTCCCTTATAAAGATGGGATTATATGTGTGTACCACCACACCTGGTCCAACCATTTTTTATTTTAGCCATTCTGATAGGCATGTCATGATACCACATTTAGTTTTAATTTACACCTGTAATAGCTAATGATAATGAATTTCTTTTCATGGGCTTATTTTCTTTCTAAATATCCTGTTTGGTAAAATAACTGTTCATGTCTGTCCTCATTTTGTAATTGTATTGTTTGCTTTTTTTTTAATGTTGGGTTTTGAGACAGTAATCCTTTATTAAACATATGCTTTGCAAATATTTTTCCCCATCTGTAGCTTGACTTTTTGTCTTCTAAATAGGTTCTTTTGCAGCAAAATTTTACTTTCTTATGAAGTTCAGCTTACCCATTTTTTTGCATTTCTTTTTTGTTGTGGTACTGGGGTTTGAACTCAGGCCCTCACACTTGCTAGCCAGGCACCCTACCACTTGAGCCACTCTGCCAGCCAGCTTACCCATTTTTCCTTGTGTAGTACTTTAAGCGTAAACTCTAAGAACACTGCCAAGCCCTAGATCCTGAAGACTTTTTTACTCTTTTTCCACCTAAAGTTTTATAGTTTTATGTTTTGCATGTAAGATCATGATCTATTTTGAATGAATTTTATATGAGGTGTGGGGCTAGGGTGACTTTCATTATTTTGCCTATGAATATACATTGCTCCAGTACCACTTATTGAAAAGACTGTCCTTCCCCTATTGAATTACTTTTGCACCTTTGTTAAAAACCCATTCGGGCATATTCATGTGGATCTGTCTCTGGGTTCTCCATCTGTTGCATTGACTTACTTGTGTTTATCCCTCTGCCAATAACACGGACTGGATTACTATAGCTGTATAATAAATCATGAAATCAACTTGAGTGCTTCCTTAGACTATTCTTTTTCTCAAAATTAACCTAAGTTAAATTAATCCTTTTTCTTTCCATATAAATTTTAGAACAAGCTTGTCTGTATTAATAAAAACTCTTATCAGGATTTTGATAGGAATTATATTAAGCCGATATATCAATTTGGAGAGAATTGACATCTTTTCTATGTTGAGTCTTCTAATCCATGAACACAGGTCTGTTCATTTATTCAGATCTTTTATTTTTTAATCAATGTTTTCAACATTTTATTCCTGCAAATGACTTTGTCAGACTTACACCCAAGTATTTTATTTTCCTATGCAATTATACACAGCACTGTATTTTAAATTTTGGTATGCATGTCTTCATTGCTAACATACAAATGCAGTTGATTTTGTTTTGGACCCAGGGTCTCGCCTTATATAGCCCAGGCTGGCCTGGAACTTGCTAGGTAGCCCATGTTGTCCTCAAACTCACAATCCTCCTGCCTCAACTTCCCAAGTGCTGGGATTGCAGGTGTGCACCACACATAGAAAACATTAGTTTTTCTCTGTTTATTTTGTTTCCTGTGACCTTGTTAAACTTAACTTGTTAGCTCTAGAAATTCTTCTACAGATTTTCTTTTTTTTGTGGTACTGGGGCCTCACGGTTGCTAGGCAAGCACTCTGCCACTTGAACCACTCCACCAGCCTTTTTTTGTGTTGAGTATTTTCAAGATAGGGACTTGCGAACTATTTGCCAGGGCTGGCTTCAAACTGCGATCCTGCTGAACTCTGCCTCCTGAGTAGCTAGGATTATAGATGTGAGCCACCAGTGTCCAGCTTTTATAGGTTTTCTACATGGAAAATCACATCATCTGTAGGGCTAGTGGAGTGGCTCAAGTGGTAGAGTGCCTGCCTAGCAAGCATGAAGCCCTGAGTTCAAACCCCAGTGCTGCCAAAAAAAAAAAAAAAGTCATATCATCTGTAAATAGATACAATGTTCTTTCCAGTCAATCAAATGCCTTTTATTTCTTTTTTGTCATTGTTTTGCTGTGCTGGCTAGAACATCCAGTATTATATTGAATAGAGTGATAAGAGGAGTCATCCCTGCCTGTTCTTAGGGAGAAAGCATTCAGTCTTTCACCAGTAAGTACGTTAGCGATAAGATTTTTTTGTAGATTTTATCAAGTTGGAGAAATACCCTCTATTCCTAGTTTTCTGAGAACTTTTATCAGAAGTGAGGCTTGAATTTTGTCAGATGCTTTCACTTCATCAGTTGGTATGATTTTATGGTTTTTCTTCTTTAGCTTGTTAATATGGTAGATTACATTGACTTTGAACATTGAACCAGATTTGCATCCAAAGAATAAACCTCAGTCAATTGTGCTGTATGATTTAAAAAAAATTATTGTAGGAAAATCCACATAGCATCAGATTTCCCATTTCAACCATTTTAAAGCGTACACTTGACATTAAGCACTTTCACGATGTTGGGCAACCATTATTGCTAATTTCAGAACATCTTCCTCACCCAGAACGAAACCCTATATCCATTAAGCACGTACTCCCCATTCCCATTCCTCCCACTCCCTGGCAACCACTAACACACTTTCTGTTTATGTGGATCTTCCAACTCTGGATAATTCATATAAATGGGATCATATATTATATGGTCTTTTGTGTCTGGTTTCTTTCACTTAGCATAATGCTTTCAAAGTTCATCCATGTTGCATCATATGTCAGTACTTCATTGCTTTCAGCAACTGGATAATATACCATATTTTGTTTATCTGTTCATTTGTTGATGGACATTTGGGTCGTTTCCACATTTTGGTTATTGTGAATAGTGGTACACTGAATATTTATGTACAAGTTTTTGTTTGAACACCTGCTTTCAATTCTTTTATGTATATACCTAGTGGAATTACTGGGTTATGGTCATTACATTTTAACTTTTTGAGGAACTGCCAAACTATTTTTCCCAAATGGCTATACCATTTTATGTGGGAATTTTCATATTAAGAATACAATTTCTGCTCGGGCTGTGGCTCAGTGCTAGTGTGTCTGCCTACCATTCGTGAGGCCCTGGGTTTGATCCCCACCACCACAAAATAAATAAACAAATAATTATACCATTTCCTTAAGAGAGACAGGACTATTCAAATCTATTTCATATTGGGTACATTTTGGTAGTTTATATTTTTAGAGGAATTTGTGCATTTTGTCTTAGTTGTCAAGCTTTCCTGTGTAGAATTGTATGTGGTAGTCCCTTTTTTTTATTTTGGTGGTAGTGGGGTATGAACTCATGGTGTCATGCTTGCTAGACAGATGCTCTACCTCTTGAGCCATTTTGCCAGCCCTGTTTTGTGTTGGGTTTTTTTTTTTTTCCAAGATAATGTCTTGTGAACTATTTGCTTGGGCTGGCTTCAAACTATGATCCTCCTGATCGCTGCCTCTTGAGCAGATAGGACTACAGGTATGGGCCACCCTAGTCCCTTCTTCTTTTTTTCCTTTGAAGTACTGGGGTTTGAACTGAGGGCCTACACTTTGAGCTACACCACCAGTTCTTTTTTGTGAAGGGTGTTTTTCGAGATAGGGTCTCAGGAACTATTTGCCCGGGCTGGCTTTGAGGCATGATTCTTCTGATCTCTGCCTCCTGAGTAGCTAGGATTACAGGCATGAGCCACTGGCGCCAGGCTCATATTCCCTTCTTATCTATTGAGGTCTTCAGGGTTTGTGATCATATCCCCTGTTTCATTCCTGAGTTTTTTGTTTCTTTGATCTTTCTCTATTGCTCTGTTCCCACAGTGATTTCTTATCTTTATTATTTCCTTCCTCCTGCTTTCTTTGGGTTTATTTTGCTCTTCTTTTTCTCTGTTCTTCTATGGTGAGCTTAGATTAATACTTTGAGATTTTTCCTCTCAGCACTGCTTTAGCTATGTCTTGCAAATGTTGGTATGTTGTATTTTCACTTCCATTCTGTTCACTATATTTGTTTTTATTTTGATAAGAGGTGATTTATTTTTCTTTCCAGTTTTTCCAAAATGTGTAATGTTTTTACTTTTTAAATTGTGTTAAAAACAGAACATAAAATTTGCTATCTTAACCTTTTAATCAGTAGTGTTAATTAGTCACACTGTTGTGAAACAGATTTCCAGATCTGAAACTTGCAAATCTAAAACCCTATACTCAGGCTGGGGGTATAGCTCAGTGGGAGAGTACTTTCTTAGGATGTGTGAGCTTTTGAGTTTGATCCCCAGCACCAGAAAAAAGAAACAGCCAGGTGTGATGACACATGGCTGTAATCCCAGCACTTGAGAGACTAAGGAGAAGGAAGGTCCTGATTTTGAGGCCAGGCTGGGATATATAGTGAGACCCTGTCTCAAAAAAGCAAGAGCTAGGGATGTAGCTCAGGAGTAGAGCGCTTGCTTTCCTAGCATATGCAAGGCTCTGGGTTGATCCCCAGCATTGCAAAACAATCATAAATAAATAAAAATAAAAACTAAAGTACAACCTTATTAAACAATTTTTCTTTATCCTTTTCTCTTAGCTCCTCATTACCAACCACCATTCGACTTTGTGTTTCAATGAGTTTGACTAATTAGATACCTCAGATAAGTAGAATCATATAGTATTTGTGTTTTTGAATTTGCTGTATTTAAATTTTTTCCTTAAGAGTTCCTCTTTGACCCATTCATTATTTAGAAGTTTTTTAGTTCCCATGTGTTTAGAGATTTTGATTTCTAGTTATATTGCATTAGTTGTCAGAGAACACACTGTGTGGTTTTGGTTCTTTTAAATTTATTGGGACTTATTTTATTGCCATGATATGGTTTATCCTACAGAATGTTCCATGTGTGCTTATAAAGAACGTAGATTCTGAAGTGGTTCATGGAATGTTTTAAAAATGTCAAGTTGAGTTAATTGATAGTTATATTAGTTTTTTATTGCTCCTGTAACAAATTGCCACAAATTTAGTGGCTTAAAACAACATAAATTTATTGTTGCACAGTTCTGGAGGTCAAAAGTCTGAAGTGGGTTTCCCTGGGTGATGGTGAAGGTGTTGTCAAGGCTGCATTTTTTCCTGGAGACTCTAGGATAAAAGTTCATGTGTTGGAAGCTTGGTCTTCAGTGTGGTGATGTCAAGAGGTGGTGGACCTTTAAGAGATGGAGCCTAGAGGGAGTTCCTCGGGGGACTAGCCTCAGAAAGGATTCTTTTTTTTTTCTTTTTTGGCCATACTGGGTTTGAACTCAGGGCTTTGAGCTTGCAAAGCAGCTGCTCTACTGCTTGAGCCACATTTTCAGTCCCAGAAAGGATTTAAGATACTTCTTGTGGGATCCTGAATTAATTCTTGTGAGGCTATTATTCTAAAAAGAGAGATTCTATTTTTTTTTTTTTTTTTGGTGAGACTGGGGTTTGAACTCAGGGCCTCGAGTTTACAAAGCAGGCGCTCTACTACGTGAACCACACCTCTAGTTCCTTTTGTTCTGGTTATTTTGGAGATGGGGGTCTTGCAAACTATTTGCCCAAGCTGGCCTCAAATCCTCATCCTCCCAATCTCAGCCCCCCCCCCAAGTAGCTAGGATTACAGGTGTGAGCTACCAGGGTCTAGCTTAATAACAGTCCTTTTTATTTTTTATTGAAATACAATTTGCATACCATAAAACTTGCCCTTTTATATAACTCAGTGGTTCTTAGTATAATCACAAACTTGTGCAATCATCACTACTATCTAATTCCAAAACATGAAACCCCATATCCATTAGGCAGGCAGTGTAAACTCCATTACCACTACCAGCCCCTGACAACCACTACTCTACTTTGTCTTGATGGACTAGTTCTAGACATTTGTTTACATGGAATCATACAATTATGGTCTTCTACATTTGGTGTCCTTCAAGTAGCATGATGTTTTCAAGATACATTCATGTTATAGCCTGTATTAGTATATGTATTAGTTTTCAGAGCAGTGATCACAAAGTACCACAAACGGGGTTGTTGTATGTTGTGTGAGGAAGAGGACCAACTTCATATTTTTGCATATGGGTATTCAGTTGTCTCAGCACCATTTGTTGAAGATACTACTTCTTTTTCCATTAAATGCTCTTGGGAAGCCACGTGCAGGTGGCTCACGCCTGTAATCCTAGCTACTCAAGAGGCAGAGATCAGGATTGAGGTTTGAAGCCAGCCCAAGCAAATAGTTTCACAAGACCCTATTTCAAAAAACCCTTCACAAAAATAGGGCTGGTGGAGTGGCTCAAAGTGAAGGCCCTGAATGCAAGCCCCAGTACTGCAAAAAAAAAAAAAAAAAAAAGAAAAAGAAAAAGAAAAAGAAAAAAAAAGATCTTGGGGCCCTTCTCAAAGTCAATTGACTGGACTGGCTCAAGTGGTAGAGCATCTGCCTAGCAAGCATGAGGCCTTGAGTTCAAATTCCAGTACTGCCAAAAAAAAGTACCAAATGTGGCCATTAAAAAAATATCAACTGACCACAAAATATAAGGGTTGACTTCTGAGCTCTCAATTCTGTTCCATTGATTTATATGCCTTTCCTTATGACAGTACTTAACTGTTTTGATTACTATAGCTTTGTAATAAGTTTTGAAATTGGGACATGTGAGTCCTCCAACTTTGTTCTTTTTGGGGGTATTCTGGGTCCCCTACATTTTCATTTTTTGGTAGTGCTGGAATTTGAACTCGGCCTCATGCTTACTAGGCAGGCGCTCTACCACTTGATCCATGTCCCCAGCTCTTGTGTTTTAGTTATTTTTTGGATAGAGTCTTGTGGTTTTGCATGGGGTCAACTTCAGACCTCAATCTTTCTACCTATGCCTCCCAAGTAGCTGGGATTACAGGCATGAACCATCATGCCCAGTTTATTGAGATGTGGGTCTCACAAACTTTTGACTGGGCTGGCCTACACTGCAGTCCTCTGCCTCTGGAGTAACTGAGATTATAGGTGTGTGCCATCATGGCTAGTCCTTTCATATGCATTTTACAATTAATTTATCTATTTCTGCAAAAGAAAGCACCTGGAATTTTGATAGGGAATGCATTGAATCAGTAGATGAATTTGGGATATATTGTCATCTTGACAGTGTTTTCTAACCCATGAGCATATATGCCTTTCCATTTATTTTGATCTTCCTTAACTTCTTTCAACCGTGTTTTATAGTTTTCAGTGTATAAATCTTATACTTCTTTTCCTTTCTTTTTTTTTTTTTGTGGTACTGGAGTTTGATCTCAGGGCCTACACCTCAAGCCACCAGCCCCTTCTTTTTTTTGTGAAGGGTTTCTTTGAGATAGGGTCTCACAAACTATTTGCCTGTGCTAGCTTCAGACCACGATCCTCCTGATCTCTGCCTCCTGAGTTGCTAGGATTGCAGGAGTAGGCCACCAGTGCCCAGTTCTTTTCTTAAATTTATTCCTAGGTATCTTCTTTTTGTTTCTACTAGAAATGGAACTGTTTTCTTAATTTGACTATTGGATTCTTTAGTGGTAGTGTATAGAAATATAATTGATTGGTGTATATTGATTTGTATTCTGACACGTTGCTAAACTTGTTCCTTAGGATTTTCTACATTTAAGACTATGCCATCTGCAAATAGAGATAGTTTTGTTTCTTCCTTTTAAATTCAGGTGCTTTTTATTCCTTTTCGGTGCCTGATTGCCCTGGCTAGAGAGTCTACTGTGATGTTGAATAGAAGTGGAAGAGTAGATATTCTCGACGACTCGTTCCTGACTCTCGGGGAAGCAGTTAATGTTTCTGCAAGTATGATGTTAACTGTGTTTTCCGGAGTGCCCTTTCCCCATCCCACTTTCAATGGCTCCCAGTGTGATCCCTCCATCCTAACATTCCACCCTTTACCTCTCATCTAGAGGTTTGTGTCCACTCATAATTATAACCTAAATTCATAATTTCTTTAGGAGTGACAAAATGTTGATTTTTCTGTTTCTCTCTTTTTGCATTTTTTGGCTGGAATTCTTCTACGAAGAAGAAGTTTTCTTCATTAATATCTGGCATCCTTGGAGTTCTGTGTAGGGACAGGAATACCATGTTAATACCATGATAAAGGTTTGTTTCAATTTATCAATTTACATCATGTTCTAGCATGATAAGGATAGTTAAAGTTATTTCTTTGGGCTCAAGTATAATGGATATTCTCCATATGTCAATCAATTGCAGTCATTATTCCTCATGCTCAAAGTATTCCTTGTTTGCTAGGGAGACCATTCAGGGGAACTCCCGTGCCTTCCCAATAGCATCCTTTCAAGTTATCTTAGGTTTGCTTGTAAATTTCCCATCCCAGATTTGGAATAAGTTATTTTGTGGTTTTCCTTTAAAAAAAAAACTAATCCATTTAAGAATAAAAGCTACCTTGAAATACTGATTTTTTTTTTGTATCTGGTAAGTTTTGAAATACATTACAATTAAGATATAAATATTTTTAGGGCTGGAGGTTTGGCTCAAGTAGTAGAACACCTGCCTAGCAAGTGCAAGGCCCTGAGTCCAGACCCCAGTAACACAAAAAAAAGATATAAATCTTTTTAAATTTCTGTTTTGATTTATACTTTAAAAAATAACTAAAAAAAACTTAGTATGCCCCCCACCTCAAAAAAAAAAAAGAAAAAAAGTGAGCCAGTTGCTAGTGGCTCACACCTATAATCCTAGCTACTTGGTGAGGCTCAGATTAGGAGGAGGATCGCAATTTGAGGCCAGCCCGCAGTTTGTGAGACCCCCATCTCCAAAAAAAACAGGGCAAAATGGACTGGAGTAGGGGCTCAAGTGGTAGAGCACCTGCTTTTCTAGTGCAAAGCCCTGAGTTCAAACCCCAGTCCCACAAAAAAAGCAAAAAAGAAAAAAATCTGTATTGAGATGTAATTTATATACCACATGGCTCACCCATTTAAAGTGTATAATCCAATGTTTTTTAGTATTTTCTCAGATATGTGCATCTTGAGAAGCCCCATGTATTTTAGTTTTCACCCTCATTCCTCCAACCTCTAGCCCTAATAACCACTTTCATATGAATGCAACAGTCTAGTACATAGTCTTTTGTGTCTCATTTCTCTCACTTAGCATAATGTTTTCAAGGTACATTCATGTTATAGCATGTATTGATAGTTTTTTTTAAATTTCATGAAGATGTAATTTATATTTCATACAATTCATTTATTTAAAGTATACAATTCAGGCAGGTGTGGTGGCACATACCTGTAATCCCAGAAACTGATGCAGGAGATCAGGAGATCAGGCTGATGCAGGAGAATGGCATGTGTGAGGCCAGCCTGGCTGACATAGCAAGACCTTGTCTCGACAAAAAACAAACAAACAAGCAAAAAACCCTACAATTCAGTGATTTTTAGTATGTTCATAGAGTTGTGCAGCCATCACCATGGTAAAATTTTGAGTAACCATCATTCTATTTTTGTGTCTCCATAGATTTTCAAATTCTGAACTTTCATTATGACCAGAATCATATAACGTGGTCTTTTGTGAGTGGCTTCTTTCACTTTGCATAATGTTTTCAAGGTTCATGGTCTGTTATAGCATGATCAGTATGTCATTCCTTCTTTTTTTTTTTTTTTTTGGTAGTATGGGGTTTGAACTCAGGACCTCATGCTTGTTAGGCAGGCGCTCTACCACTTGAGCCACTCCACCAGCCCTGTTTTGTGTTGAATATTTTCAAGATAGAGTCTCATGAACTATTTTCCCAGGCTGGCTGTGAACCATGATCTTCCTAATCTCTGCCTCCTGAGTAGCTAGGATTACAGGTGTGAGCCCCAGTGCCTGGCTACTTCACTCCTCTTTACGGTCAAGTAATATTTCACTGTATGGGTATATCACACTTGGTTCATTCTTTCATCTCTCCATGTACATCTGCCTTTTTGGCAATTACAAATATGCTCCAATGAACATTTGTGTGTGAGTTATTGTGTTGATATAAGCTTTCACCGCTGTTCAGTGTCTAACTGTGGGATTGCTGGGTTGCATGCTAGCGCTATATTTAACTACTCGAGGGTCTGCTGGACTATGTTCCAAAGCAGCTGCACCATTTTCCATTCCCACCAATAGTGTGCAGGGTTCCAATTTCCCCACATTCTAGCTCACACATATTATTATGGCTTCTTTGGCTGCATTCTTTTTACTTTCTGTATTGTTATCCATTCAGCAAGTTTTTTCTTTAAATTAAAGTCCATGTTAAGGCTCACTCTTTGTGTTGTATATGCTAAGGGTTTTGACAAATATATAAAGGCATGTGTCCACGATTACACTGTCACACAGAGTCAGTTCACTGTCCTTAAAACAATCTGTGCTTTACCTACTCCTCCCTCCCTTCCCTCAAGTCCCTGGCCACCACTGATTTTTTTTTTTTTACTGTCTGTATCGTTTTGCCTTTTATAGAATGTCATATAGTTGGAATCAAACAATACATAGCTTTTCAGACTGGCTTCTTTTACTTAGCGATATGCATTTAAAGTTCCTTTATGTGCTTTTCAGGCTTGATAGCTTATTTCTTTTTACCACTGAATGTTAAGCCGTTGTATGAACATATCACAGTTCATTTATCCATTCACCAATCTTAGGACATCTTGGTTGCTTCCACATTTTGGCAATTATGAATGAAACTGCTATAAACATTTATGTGGAGGTTTATATGTGGACATAAGTTTTCAATTCATTTGGGTAAATACCAGGGAGCATGATTGTTGGATCATACAGTAAGAGTATGTTTAATTTTGTAAGAATCTGCCAAACTCTCCTCTGAACTGACTATAATATTTTGCATTCTTGTCCACAATAAATGAAAGTTCCTGTTGGTTATGATTTTTTTTTGGCAGTAGTGGGGTTTGAACTCAGGGCTTCACATTTGCTAGACAGGTTCTCTACCACTTGAACCACTCTGCCAGCCCTGTTTTGTATTGAGTTTTGTCAAGATAGGGTCTCGAGAACTATTTGCCTCCAGGCTGGCAATCCTTCTGTTTATGCTTCCTGCATAGATAGCATGACAGGTGCATCCACCATGCTTACCTCTTGGTTGAGATGGGATCTTGCTAACTTTTTACCTGAGCTGGTCTTGAACCACAATCCCCCGATCTCTGCCTTCCAAATAGCTAGGATTACAGGCATCAGCCACTGGACCCAGTTTATGATTTTTTTATCATAGCTGTCCTACTTTAATGCAAATTGGCATTTCATATAATTTTTATTTGCATTTCCTCCAATGGCTAATAATATTGAGCACTGTTTCATGTGTTTATTGACTGGGAGGCAGAGATTGGGAAGATCAAGGGCCAAGGCCAGCCTGGGCAAAAAGGTAACAAGACCCTACCTCAATCAATAAGCCGGGTGTGGTGGTACAAACCTGTCATCCCAGCTCTGTGGGAGGAATAGGTAGGACCATGGTCCAGACAAGCCTGGGCAAAAAACATGAAACCTTGCCCGAAAAATAACTAAAGCAAAAAGGGCTGGGGATGCAGCTCAAGTGGTAGAGCTGCCTGCCTAGCAAGCATCAAGCCCTGAGTTCAACCCACCAGTACTGAAAAAAAAACCATAAAATATCTAGCTGTATGTTGGTGTCTCACACCTATAATCCTAGGACTTGGGAGGCTGAAATTGGGAGGATCACAGTTAGAGGCCAGCCCAGAAAAATAGTCCATGAGAGCCCATCTCCAAAATAACCAGAGCAAAATGGAATGGAGATGTGGCTCCAGGCAGTAGAGTGCCTGCTTTTCAAGCGCAAAACCCTGACTTCAAACCCCAGACCTACCAAAAAAACCCCCAAAAAAACAAAAAAACAAAAAATCCCAACTACTTGGGAGGCCAAAGCAGGAAGATCAAAAGTTCAAGGCCTTTATATATCTGTCTCCTGTTGGTTCTATTTCTCTGCAGAGCCCTGATTAATACACATCTATTTCTGCTGCTAAACCCTTCTAGTAAATTTTTAATTTAATATGTGATATCATTATTATTGCTTGCTGATTTTTTTTTTAAACTTTTCTTTTTTTGGCAGTACTGGGGTTTGAACTCGGGGGCCTCATGCTTGTAGGCAGGTGCTCCACCACTTGAGCTACTCCACCAGTCCTGTTTTGTGTTGGGTATATTTGAGATAGGGTTTTGTGAACTATTTGCCCAGGCTGGCTTCAAACTAGGAATCTTCATGGTATCTGCTTCCTGAGTAGCTAGGATTACAGGAATGAGCCACCAGCACCTGGCTAAACTTTATTTTTTAGTGAAGTTTTAGGTTCACAGCATAATTTAGAGGAAGACACAGATATTTGCCTGCCTGTACACATGTAGCCTCCCTCGTTATCAACATCCCCCACCAGCTCAC
This sequence comes from Castor canadensis, assembly GCF_047511655.1. Classification (NCBI taxonomy): domain Eukaryota; kingdom Metazoa; phylum Chordata; class Mammalia; order Rodentia; family Castoridae; genus Castor; species Castor canadensis. Next base: position 121,603,530 of record NC_133405.1, on the reverse strand, counting down.
AGTATAATTCATGAAACTATACTGACAGCCGTAATTGCCCAAAGTCCATAGTTTACCTTAGGATTTACTCTTGATGTTGCGTAGCCTATGGATTTGGTTAAATGCATAATGACATATACCTGTCATCACAGTATCATATAGAGTACTTAGCCTGCTCTAACATATATTGTGTTTGCTTTGTAGACCAGGCTGGTCTGAAAGTGCCTTGTAGCCCAGGTTAGCTTTGAACTCTTGATCTTCCTGCCTCAACCTCCCCACTGCTGAAATTGCAGGTATGCATCTCCACAGCTGGCTATTTGTTCATCTTTCATAACTTCTTATTACCCTGCTGGAAATTATATTTTTATTTGCTTAAAGGGTGTTTACCTTTATCCTACAGAACAAAATTATCATAATTGCTTTAAAGTCTTTGTTCATTTCAACATCGGAATCATCTTGGATTTGACATCTGTTGAGTGCCTTTTAGTGATATTTTCTTGGGTTTTTTTTTGTATGCCAAGTAATTTTGAATTATATACTGGACATTTTGAAAATTTTGTTGTAAGTCTCTCTGGGTCCTATTGAAGTCCTCTGGTGAGTGATTTTTTTAAAGCCAGGCAATCAATCAGTTAGGCTCCCACTATAAGGTCCATGTCACCTTCTGTGTACACTGTTCCAATGTCAGCTCAGTTTTCAAGGCCTTTGCTTTCTACTCTGGGCTTATTTTACTTGTGGTCTCCTCAGGGTTAGTTTGAGTGGTGTTTTATATCATGCTTCAGTTTAGTCTTTGCTGTGTTGTTTTGAATCTGATCCATGCATGCCCAGCTTAGAGGTGAGCCTGGGACTTGTGTTGTGTTCAAATTAAAGGATCCCCTTCTTTAGTCTCTCCTCTTTGTCATTCCCTCCACACTGTTCCATTTTCATGCCCAGAAAGATGGGATTCCTCAGTTTTTCTCCTTACAGCTCTGCTGGTGACTTCCTTCTGATCAGTGTTGGAAAAGAAAGGAGGAGGAAATGTAGGTGACTCACCCCTTCTTCAAGTTTTCACTTCCCTTCCTGCTCCATGTGTTCTTGCTTGCTTTTCACATTCTCAGGTCATTCTTTGTCTTCCACCAGAGAGTTTAATTATTATGAGTATGAGACATAGACTGTTGTGGGCTTACTCCCTTTTGGCTGTCACCAGAAATCAGAACATCACTAATATTTCTTTTGTTGACTCTGTAAGTGGTAAACTCTACTTCTTTCTATGTCTTAAATTTCTCTATTTTGCCTTTACTCTAGAAAGAGAATTTACCTAGGAATAAATTCCTAGATTGCTAATAAATTCCCTTTTTCACTTTGAAAATATTCCACTATTTTCTGACATCAGCTATCTCTCACGCTCCCTCCCTCCCCCCTTCCCTCGCCACCCCCCCTCTCTCTCCATTGACATTTCCCCCTTATAGGTTTTTTTTTTTAACAGCTCTTGCTATGTATCCCAATTTGTCTGGAACTCCTGATCCTCCTGCTTCCGTCTCCTGAGTGGTGGGATTACATCAGGCTTAATTGCTATCTCTTTTCACTGAAGTAGGGTTTTGCCCAGAGTCTGGTTGGGGTGGGAGAGCTCCAGTTTCTCATGATTTCAAAGACCAGACTAATCTCTTTTTCATAGACAAAAATGACAAAGATTCTGAAAATTGAAGATATAGGCTGTGTCTACAGAGTCCTCAATTTGGTATCCTACCAACCTATTTGTTTTATTGACTCAGAAAAATCTGCAGCTATTGCAAAAATTTTGGCTTTCTTCACTGTTTCCTTGCTTTGCATTTGTGCGCGTGTCTCTGTGTGTGTGGTACTGGGGCCTGAACTCATGGCTTCATGCTTGTAAAACATGTGATCCTTCAATCCACTTGAGCCACACCTCCAGTCCATTTTGCTCTGGTTAGTTTGGAGATGGGGTCTCATGAACTATTTGCCTAGGCTGACCTCAAACCACAATTCTCCTAATCTCAGCCTCCAGAGGATTTTTTTTGAGACAGTGTTTCAAACTGGCCTTGAACTAGTGATCCTCCTGCTTCCTACCTCTTGAGTTTGGGATTGCAGATGTGCAACACCATGCCTGGTTTGCTTTGCGTTCTTTATTCCTTTTAAGACATTTAAAAATGTCAATGTAATTTAGATATTTAGGGCTAGCTCACTGAATTCTTTATACTCCTTCCTTCCTTCCTTTCCTTCCTTCCTTCCTTCCCTCCTCCAATTATTCACTCATTTATTTAACATTGAGTTAATATGCCAGGTTCTATTCTAGACCTGGGGATGGAAAGCAAAATAAAACCCAGACCCTTTTCTCCAGGTTTCCTCAGCCTCTTCAATGCATTATTAATCCAGATAAAACATTAATCCAGACAAAACAGTTTCCTGACATAGAACAGAGTTTCAAGAAACAGGCAACACTGCTAGAAAGGCCTTTGACTTAAGTTAATCTCTTACATAGTGGTTGTGGTATATTTATTAGAACTTACCCATTGTTTCTCAAGTTACTATAAAGACAGCTCAGCTAACTTTCTATCAGATACATTACAGGAATATTTATCAACTGTGACAGGGCGATTGTGAGATATTTCACAATATTTACTGTCAAGTCTCATTCAATAGTGAAATTGTTGCTGAAAATGTTACTTTTGGGAAATGCTATTTTGTCAGGCTGAATTTCTTGTTCTATAACATCTTGTGTTAAATGATGTACCTGAAAATAATAAAAGAATATTCAAAATAAATCTGAATAATTTTTTTGGTGGCACTGGGGTTTGAACTCAGGATCTCATACTTGCTAGGCAGGCACTCTTATCTCTTGAGCCACTCTATCATTCCTTTTTTGTGATGGGTATTTTTGAGATGGGGTCTTGAGAACTATTTTGCCTGGGCTGGCTTTGAACTGAGATCCTCCTGATCTCTGCCTCCTGTGTAGCTAGTATTACAGGTGTGAGCCACTGGTGCCCAGCCAGTAATTTTTCTTTTATCAGTATTAATTACATCTTTTCAAGTGAACATTTTAAAACATCTAATTTTTGAGCAGAAATATTTAAAATATAAATTGTATGATTGTTTAAAACATGAATTACTTTTAAATGGTTGGTTTAGATTAAGAGCATCTTTATTCATCATAAGTTTTCCAGGGATTTGACTTTGAAGTTTTATTTCCTATTTTTATTAGCTATTAGAAAAGAAGAATTATGTATTTAACCATTTTGTTTTTGAGCCAAGATCTTGCTTGTTGTTCAGCTGGTCTCAAATTCCTGAGCTTACGTGATCCTCCTCCTGCTTGATCTTCTCAAGTAGCTGGGACAGTAGGCATGTGCCACTTTACCTGGTTTTTTAACTGTTCTTTTTTTTGGCGGTACTGATGTTTGAACTCAGGGCTTTGTGCTTGCTAGGCAGGCACTCTACCACATAAGCCACATCCCCAACATTTCAACCACACAGAGGCGCCTTGTTTGGGGAAACAGACACTCTTAGTGCAAAGCAAATTATTTATATGATCATTTTGCCTAAACGAAATTTCTGTTAATTGAATGTTATTTCAAAATTTATTAGAGAGGGCTGGCGAAATGATCTCTGCTTCCTGAGTAGCTAAGATTACAGATGTAAGCCACCAGTGCCTGGTTTCTACATTTTATTTTTAAGAATCTGTGTGTTTGATCATAAAAAAGAATTGCATCAGTTATCTATTGCTAATATTATCACAAACTTCGAGGCTTAAAACAAGACATATTATCTCACACTTTCTGTGGGTCAGGAGTCTGAACATGGTTTAGTTAGATGCTCTGTTTCTGGATCTCACAAAGCTTCAAAGCATTGGCTGAGGGCTGGGGGTATAGCTTAGAAGTAGAGCGTGTGCTTAGCATGCATGAAGGCCTGGGTTCAAGCCACAGTACAAAACAAGGAAGGAAGGAAGGAAGGGAGGGAGGGAGGGAAGGAAAGAAAAAAGAGGAAGAAAAGAAGGAAAAGAAGAAAAAATAGGAAGAAGAAAGGGAAAGGAAGAAAGGAAGGAAGGGAAAGAAAAGAAGGAAGGAAGAAAGAAAAGAAGGGAAAGAAAGGGAAAGGAAGAAAGAGAAAGAAAGGTAAGGAAGGAAGGGAAAGAAAAAGAATATGAAGAAAGAAAAGAAAAAGGGAGGAAGGAAGGAAAAGAAGGGAAGGGAAGGGAAAAAGTGAAAGGAAGGAAGAAAAGAAAGAATGAAAAGAGAAATAGAAAGACAAGTAAGGAAAGAAGAAAAGAAAGAAAATGGAAAGAAGGGAAAGAAAAAGACAAAGAGGAAAGAAAGGAAGGAAGGGAGGGAAAGAAAGGAAAAGGAAGGAGTGGAAAGAGAAAAAGAAAGGTAAGGAAAGAAGAGAAAGGAACAAAGAGCGAGGAAAGAAAGAAAAGGAAGGGAGGGAAGGAAGAGGGAAGTGGGGAGGGAGGGAGGGAAGGAGGGAAAAAAGGGAGGAAGGGAATTTTATCTGCTTCCTAGCCCGTGTGGTGGCTGGCAGGCTGCTGCCCTACGGGCCTCAATTTCTCTCTGGCTAACAGCCAGAGGCTACCCCCAGTTCCTTCTATGTGACGCTGTCCTGAGGCACCTCACTTCTATAAAGCCAGCAAGGGAGAAAGTCATCATGCAATCATGTGCGTAATATAATCGTATATATGCAATCATGTACATCCTGTCACTTTTGCCATATGCTACTGATTAGAAACAAGCTATAGTTCCTCCTACTTTCAAGTGGAGGGGACATGAACACCAGAGGGCAGGAATTATGGGGACACCCTAGAGTTTGTCTGACACAAATGTATATATTTTTTCTGGCTCTGACCATTAGTGCCCTAAAAGCAATGCCACTCGGTAATAATAAATACCATTAGTTCTCAAGTTGTAGCTTCTTAATCCATTTCTCATTGAAGCATAGCTGGGCTCTTGAAGGAATGAGTGGTTTATTCCAGGTATGGGGTAGGGGAGAGCCAGAGATATATATTTTTTAATTTATTTTTTATTATCATATGATAGCTGTACATGGGGATACATTGTGATATTTGCATATGTGCTTACATTATATCTTAATTAGATTTACCCCTTCCATCGTTCTCCCTCATCCCTCCTTCTCCACTTCTTAGAACAATTTCAACAAGTTTCATTCTTCTATTTTCATACATGAATACAAAATACATTCACCATCTTCACCCTCATTCACCCTTTCTTTATGCCCTCCACCCTTCCACTGGTACCCACCCCTGGAAAGGACTTGTTTTATCTTCCTGCTCTTCATTTTTTATAGTATATATTGATAGTCCAAGGGGGTTTCACCTTGACATTTTAAAACAAGTATATATTTTGCTTTAATCAGATTAAATTCCCCACTGCTTCTTTCTCTGTCGCCCTGCTCCCCTGTTATTCAATAGCTTATAGTTATATTATATTCATATATAGATGCAGTGTTTCAGTATTTTTCACTCTTTTAACATTCTCTTTCCCTCTCCTGCCTCCTGTAGTCCTCTAGGACAGTTCCACTATTATAATCATCTCTCTCTCTCTCTCTCTCTCCTCTCTTTTTCTCCTCTCTCTCTTTCTCACCTCTCTCTATCTCTCCCTCCCTCCCTTCTTCCCTCCCTCCCTCCCCCTTCTCTGTCTCATACATACATGTATGTATATAAGATCACATATGTATTTATGTTTATATTTATCTTATAGATCTAGCTTTCATATATGAGGGAAAACATGCCACCTTTGGCTTTTTGAACCTGGCTTACTTCACTTAGCATGATGTTCTCCAGTTATTTTCATTTACCTGCAAACAACATGATTTCATTTTTCTTTATGGCCGAATGATACTCCATTGTATAAATACCACATTTTCTTAATTCATGCATCAGTTGTGGGCATCTGGGCTGTTTTCCATAGCTTAGCTATTATGAATAGTGCTGCAATAAACATGGATGTGCAAGTGTCTTTATTGTATCCTGGAGCACATTCTTTCAGGTATATGCCCAGGAATGGTATTGCTGGATCATGTGGTAGTCTAGTTTTAGTTTTTTGAGGAATCTCCATACTGCTTTCCATAGCAGTTGTACTAATATACACTCCTACCAACAGTGTAGAATTATTTTTATTGTGCTAGAAATTGGTAAAGTTCTTAAAGATGAATGGGGTCATATTCCATTGGACATAGTCATGACATTTAGAACAAGTAAAGGCTAATGGTGGTAGTGAAGTGAAACAGATGGAATTTATGAAAAGCCATCATTTAATAATGATGCTCGAAATAGGGAAAGTCTGAAAATGTTTGTCACTATTTCAGAAAGATTGTAAATTAAGTATTAGTGTTAAATGTAGTAATTAATAGTTTAAAAGTAAGCATTTTATCCAACCTTTCCAGTAGAGTCTACCCTTCAAGTAACTGAATAGCCCCAGTAGGTGGGGGAAAACTGCACTTCATAGATGAATGCCAGTTAATAAATGTAGAAGGGATGATAGATTTAGAAAAACATTACTTCTCAAGCTTTGCATGCTTGTCATCATATCAGAGCATGATTATCGACTGGTGTTAAAATGGTTAATGAGGCATACAGACACAGTGGCACACAGTTGTAATCTCAGCACTCAAGAGGTGGAGACAGGGACTGGAAGCATGGTTCAAGTGATAAAGTGCCTGCCTAGCAAGCCTGAGACCCTGAGTTCAAGCCTCAGTACTACCAGAGAGAGAGAGAGAGAGAGAGAGAGAGAGAGAGAGAGAGAGAGAGAGAGAGAGAGAGAGATATGTGTGAAGGCAAGAGGATCACAAGTTCCATGTAGCTCAGTGGTAAAGCATGCTTGCTTAGCATGTGCAAGGCCTGGGTTTGATCCCCCCTCCAAAAAAATAAGATTGATGAGAATGGGATATTTTTTAAATGCAAAAGTGATAATGATAGAGCACTTCTTAGTTTCAGAACAAAAATATCACTATAAACTAAGTTGGGTGCCATGGTTCACACCTGTAATCCCAGCTACCTGGGAGGCTGAGATCAGGAGGTCAACTCAAATCAAATAGTTCAAGAGACCCCATCTCCAAAATAACCAGACCAAAATGGACTGGAGGTGTGGTTCAAGCAGTAGAGCACCTGCCTTTGCAAGCACAAAACCCTGAGTTCAAACCCCAGTCCTACCAAAAGCAATTTATATATATATGTCACTGTAAAGTGACAGATTAGTCACTCATCACCTTGATCTTAAAATCATTAATGGATTAACTGTATATAATGTATCTTCTGAGGTTATTCAACATGAATACTCATCATCTATAGAGCATTCAAACAAAAAAAACAAATTTCAGGGAATAGAATAAACTTCTACCCAAGAGGTAGTATCTAAACAAAAGGTGGCACATTGCTCAGAACAACTATAGACAATTTCTTTGATAGTGAACATCACCACAAAAGGGACAAATAATCAGATGTTATGTGTGATTCTCAAATAAATCCTGGTTTGGACCAGCAAGCATGAAGGGCATTTTTGTGTCATCTGGGAAATTTTTAATAGTGTAGGTATTTGATCAAATGGACAGGGGACAGGTGGAGTTTGGGTATATACTCCAAAGAATCAAAGTCAGCTTGTTATAAAGGTACCTGCACACCCACATTTAAAAAAAATTTTTGTGGGACTGGGATTTGAACTCAGAACTTCATATTGGCAAAGCAGGCAGTCTACCTCTTGAACCACACCTCCAGTTCCACACCCACATTTATCTGGGCACACTACTCACAATAGCTAAGTTATGGAATCAGTCTGGGTGCCCATCAACTGAAGAATGGACAAACAAAATGTGGTACAATACATAATGGAGTTTTATTTTGCTGTAAAGAAGAATGATATTCTGTTATTTGCAGGAAAATGGATAAACTAGAGATCATCCTGTTAAGTAAAATGAGCCAGACTCACAAAGTTGAGTATTGTATGTTTTCTCTCATGTGAATTTTTTTTCTTTTTTGTTTTTCTCACGTGAAATTTTAGGGGGAAAAAAGGCGACATGAAAGTAAAAGGGGGACTATGAAGGATGTGGAAGGGGAAAAGGGGGAGGGGTGGAGAGACAATAAAGGGGATGACTATGATCAAAGTTTGGGTGTATAAAAATGTGATAATGAAACAGATTACTTTGTACAATCAATATATGCTTTGAAAAGAGCCCATACTTCAGAAAAAAAGCAGTTTATATGATAGTATGTACACTGTGATCTATTTTTGCAAAAATACACATACACACACAATAATAGAGGAGGAGATCTGGAAGTGTAAGTGCTTAGGCATTAACAGTGGGAAACTTCTGGGAAGTGAGACTGTGTATTAGTTTCCTACTGCTGCTGTAACAAATTACCAAAAATATAGTAGCTGAAAACAAGACAAATTGATTATCTTACAGTTTTAGAAGTGAGAAGTCGAAAATGAGTCTTTTGGGACTGCAATCAAGGTATCAGCAGGACTAGTTCCATCTGGCAGCTACATCCAGGGGAGATCCATTCCTGGCCTCTTCCAACTTGTAGAAGCTGCTGGCATTCCCTGACTGATATATACTATAATCGCTGTTTCTGTCATTGCATCCTCTCTGTCTCCTGACTCTTATGCTTCTCTTTTGTAAGGAACTTTGTGATTATATCCTGGCAATCTGGATAACCCAGGATAATTGTCCCACCTCAAAATCTTCAATGTAGTCATATCTGCAAAGTCACCCCACTCTTTTTTTTTTGAGACAAGGTCTCGATAGGCCTGAAGCTTTCTATTCTGTCTCAGCCTCCCAAGTGCTCTAAGGAGGTTTGCAAAATCCCTTTTTGTCATGAAAAAGGTTCTAAGGATTAGGTTGTAGATATTTTTAGGGGGTCATTATTCTGTCTACCACAAACTATGTTTTTGCTCTCTTTTTGTACCTGCATTTTTGAATTTTATGTGATGTACATGAATTATTTGAAATGTGTAAGTTCAAGATAGAAAAGTATTGTAGCTTAGGGCTGGGGGGCATGGCTCAAGTGGTAGAATGCTTGCCTAATAACTGTGATGCTCTGAGTTCAAACTCTAGTACAGAAAAAAATATATATATTACATATATATACATATATATATATATAATATATATATATATATAAAACAGCTCAATGTTATAGTTTCAAGTGACCTGAAATATGGGTATTAACTTTTATGTGGCTCAATGTGAAGCTTGAGTGTCACATCCAGACAGTTGTTTTCTTTTTCTTTATACTAAATCAGAAAATTTTAAGTCACACTGATGCATTGCCAGAAATGGCAGCAAGGTTTTGTCAGAAGTTTCTGTATGTTGGATTGAATAAGGACTGATAAACTGAGAAGTCATTTCTTCCATTTGGTATGGCCCCAAACACTAAGTAGATGAAATTTCACAAACAAATTTTGACAATTTGAATGTTTTACATTAGGAGAGTGGGTATCACTGGGGGGCAGGACGTCCTCCACCCAACAAGTGTGCTTTGAAAACATGGGGACTATTTTAGTCATTACAGTGGATCTCCTGGAATTTAGAGGGCAGGAACCAGCAGAGCATGGTGGCTTATGCCTGTAATCCTAGCTACTTGGGAGGCAGAGATCAGGAGGATCATGGTTCGAGGCCAGTCCAGGCAAATATTTTGTGAGACCCTATCTTTTTTTTTTTTTTTCATTTTTCTTTTATTATTCATATGTGCATACAAGGCTTGGTTTATTTCTCCCCCCTGCCCCCACCCCCTCCCTTACCACCCACTCCACCCCCTCCCGCTCCCCCCCTCAATACCCAGCAGAAACTATTTTGCCCTTATCTCTAATTTTGTTGTAGAGAGAGTATAAGCAATAATAGGAAGGAACAAGGGGTTTTGCTGGTTGAGATAAGGATAGCTATACAGGGCATTGACTCACATTGATTTCCTGTGCGTGGGTGTTACCTTCTAGGTTAATTCTTTTTGATCTAACCTTTTCTCTAGTTCCTGGTCCCCTTTTCCTATTGGCCTCAGTTGCTTTAAGGTATCTGCTTTAGTTTCTGTGAGACCCTATCTTGAAAATACCCAACACAAAACAGGGTTGGTGGAGTGCCTCAAGTGCCCACCTGCCTAGCAAGGATGAGGCCCTGAGTTCAAACCCCAGTACCATAAAAAAAAAATAGAGGGCAGGAACCAAGAATGTCATATGTCCTTTAATGCATGTGACATTCCTGCAGAGAAGACTTTTACTACATCTTCCATAATTTTCTAATAACCCCCAAACATTCCTGTATATGAAAAACTGATTTGTAATTATCTGACCCTAAACCTAACCTCATTTTACATGTAAATGCAACATTTTTTTATTTTTATAAAATTTATTTTTTAAAATAAGGAGTGTTTTCACAAATTTGTACATCATTAGAGTGCAGGGCTCCACTTCTTTGTATAATTCCAATTTTAGTATATTGCTGCTGAAGCAAGCATAACTCAAAGTATTTTAGTATGGCTTTAATACACATGGGATTTTCCAGGAATGGAACTACTATGTAAATTGAAAGGAGTGTGTGTTTTCTTTGGAACTTAGTCAAGAATGGCATAATGTTTTAGCAAACCATGCCAATGACATCAATGCCATTTGTGAATTATGCTGGATGTCTGCCATTTTCCCTTCAAAACTCACTCTAGCCTTCGTTACCTGCTCTGTGCCCCCAGGAAGGGACTATATCAACAGGGTTCCTCCCTACAGCTTCTGAAAGGGTTCCCTCAATGGTAAGCATGGGAAGGTGGTCTGGAAATGGGCATCAGGAGGTAGGTCGAGTGTGCACGTCAGTATTGCATTTGAAAATAATGATAATGTATAAGTTTGGGCACAAATAACTGCTTGAAAAGGTAGTTCAGACTCCCATTGTATTTGCTCCTACTTGTTTATTTTTCCTTTAGCCTACACTTATGGGTTTCTGGAAAGTTCCCTATGACTGCTCAGCAGAGAAAAGTACTGGCCTGGTTTGTGCACTGTTACCTGGTATCATCTGAAAGCCCACAGTAGCTGCATTCTAGCCCCTGAAAGACAGTGGTGAAGGGAGATACTCCTAAGGGTGAACCTGTAGGCAGAGTGCATCTTGACCACTTCATGTGGAAGGAGAGATAGCCTATTTTCTCTCCAGGCATAATGATATGGCTGGGAGATACAATCTCCCATGGCCCAGAGTGTCCCCTCCTTGTTCTTTTGGGGTATGCCAAGAATGTGAGGCCCTGACTGCGCTTTACCTGGGCGATTTCCCAGGGCAGCATTGAAGGAGCCGCCTTGAGGGATGAAGTGATATCTCCTCTGGGATAAAGAGCAGGCTTGCTAAAAAAAGATGTTGATTCCTCAAGGCCAATATTTCTTGCCTGTGATGCAATTGTGCACTATGTCCGTAGCATGTACACCCAGGCTCCTTTGCATGGCCCTGTGGGAGTTGGAGACGTGGGGAACCGAGGCAACACACTGATGCCAGTGCTGCTTGCTGTGCCTCTAGCATCCATGAAATGGATAAATAGATTTGTGAAAGGCAAACTCATAAGTGGGGTAATCCCAGATCCCAACAAATATTTGTAATACACTTTACAGTTGGTTTTACAAGCTTTTAGACATTGTGTGATGTACCTGATTTCACACAGAATTATTCCTTTATAGTTTTGGTCTCTTAGGGAAAACTTTGGTCACTTTTGTGTTTAAGTGACTTGTTTTTCCTTTGTTCAGGCAAAAACTCACTGGCAGAGACATCATTACACATCTATTAGAAAAAACAGGTAAGTTGTTAGTGTGTTTTGAGATAGGGTCTCACTATGTAGCTCAGGCTGGCCTCAAATTATTGCCTCAGCCTCTCAAGTGCTGGGATTACAGGTGTGCCCCACCAGGCCTAGCTCCAAAACAAGTAAGTTTTAATGGCTTTGTGAATGTATTTGCAAAGTTTCATAGCATACAATGGTGAATAGGCTGTCAATATAATAAATTGCAAAAAGAAGCATTCATTGTCACTTTTTCTATTCATACTGTAAATGGATGACATTACAGATCTCATATTCCAATTGTTTATAATACTATTTTGCCCCTTTTCATAAGCTTCTGAGATTTGTGTTTCTTTCTCTCAGTTCTGAATAATGGAATTCTAGCCCTTGGGCCAGAAAACTGCAGAGCTTCTTATTGCTATGCAGAAGCCCCAGCACCAGAGTAAAGAGAAGATGATTTTCTGGTCTCTTAAAATGTCCTTGAGAGGCTGAGCATGGTGGTTCGTGCCTATAATCCAAGCTACTCAATGGAGATTGGGAGGATTGTGGTTTGAGGCAGCATGGGCAAAAAAGTTAGTGAGACCCCCATCTCAAAAAACAAGCTGGGGGCTGGTTGGAGTGACTCAAGTGATAGAGTACCTGCCTAGCAAGCATGATGCCCTGAGTTCAAACCTCAGTAGCAGCAAAAAACAAAAAACAAAAAACACGCTGGGTCTGATGGTGCACAGCTGTATTCCCAGCTATGTGGGAGGCAGAGGTAGGAGGATCATAGTTCAAGGTTGACCTGGGCAACAGCATGAGACCCTAACTGAAAAGCCAGCTAAAGCAAAAAGGGCTGGGGATGGGGCTGAAATACTAGAGTGCTTGTCTAGTAAGCTTGAGGCCCTGAGTTCAAACCCCACTACAAGAGAGAGGAGAGGAAAAGAGAGGAGAGAAAAAGGAAAGGAGGAGGAGAAGGAAAAGGAGGAAGAAGAAGATGGGAGAAGAAATTTCTTGAAAATATTATTTCTTGGTACAGTGCTTTCCTAGCAAGTACAAGGTCCTGAGTTCAAGTCCACAAAAAACACATGTTGAATTCAGTGGTTGTGGCTTGTTTTATAAATATAACTTTGGTCTTAAGAAGCCTGTAATTCTTTTTGTGTTACTTAATAGTCTGTTTCCCTGATAATGGCATTTAAGTTGTTATTTGCATATTATAAGAGCTTTGATATTTATGAGTTTGCGTGAGTTAAAAATTTATGTGCACACAAAAACCTGTCTATATATGTTTATAGCAGCCTTATCCATCAAAACAATGAACAACCAAGATGTCCTTCAATGAGTGGATAAGCAATCTGTGGTACTATGCACAATTTAATACTCATCAGCAATAAAAAGGAAATATTTATTGATTCACTCGACAATTAGGTAAAACTTGTTTTTATTGGTAAAATATGTGTAATAAAACATTGACAAGCTGGGTGCTGGTGGCTCACGCCTGTAATCCTAGATACACAGGAGGCAGAGATCAGGAGGATTGCGGTTTGAAGCAAGCCAGGGCAAATAGTTTGTGAAACCTTATCTCCAAAATACTCAACATAAAAGAGGGCTGGTGGAGTGGCTCAAGTGGTAGAACATCTGCTTAGCAAGCATGAGGCTCTGTGTTCAAACCCCAGAGAACCACCAATAAAAAAAAATCGATGAGTCTTACATGAATGCATTTTGCCAACTGAAAGAAGCCAGACCCCAAAGACCCAAATGTGTTCTATGATTCCTCATATATGACATTCTGGAAAGGGCAAGACCATAGGGATGTGTGCTAATTTCTAATTGCTGCAGTAACAAAGTACTACAAACTTAGTGGCTTATAGCAACACATATTTATTCTTTAAGAGTTCTGGAGGCCAGAAGTCTACAGTCAGTTTCATTAGGATAAAGTCAAAGTGTTGTCAGGATTGGATCCTTCTGGAAGTTCCAGAGGGCATTTGTTTCTTTGCCTTTTCTAGCTTTGGAAGCCATGTGCATCCTTAGCGTGTTATTCCTACTTCCCATCATCCTCTTGTTTCCATCCTCACCTCTTCAACTACAACACATGGAGAAAATAAGGGGGAGGTTAAACAAATCCCTAGAATCTAATGTCAATGAAAACACAATTTACTAGACCCTTTGGGATACAGCAAAGGCAGGACTAAAAGAAAAGTTCATAGCTATGAATGCATACATAAAAAAACAGAGGTATGATAAATAAATAACCTAATGATGCACCTCAAGCTCCTAGAAAAATGAGAACAAGTCAAACCCCAAATCAGTAGATGGAAAGAAATAATGAAGATTGGACAGAAACTAATGAAATAGAGACTTAACAAATCACCAAACGCTGTTTGAAAGGGGGAAAGTGGGAGAGGGGCAATGAGAATTTAATGGAGGGGGTACACTTGTTCAAGGTGCACTGTATGTATGTATGGAATTATCACAGCGAAATCCCCTTATATTATTAATGTGTGATAAATCAAAAATAAAAAATTTAAAGTTACATTTGTATGTGTGTGTGTGTGTGTGTGTATTTTGGTGGAACTGGGGTTTGAACTCAGGGCTTCATATTTGCAAGGCAGGCACTCTATAGCTTGAGCCACACCTCCAGCTCAAAAGTAATATAAAATTTTAAAAAGAATCAATAAACAAAAAACTGGTTCCTTGAAAATATAAATGAGATTTTTAAGCCCTTAGTCAAACTAATCAAAAGAATTAATTTGGGAAATACCCAAATTAATAAAATTAGAGATGAAAAAGGGGATGCTACAACAAATACCAATGAAATTCAGAGGATCATTGGGGAAAGTTTCAAAAACTTATATTCTAATAAACTAGAAAATCGAGAAGAAATGGATAAATTTCTAGATGCATTTGACCAACCAAAATTGAACCAAGAGAATATAAACGACTTAAACATCTATAACAAGCAATGAGATTGAAGCAATACTAGTGACTTGCTGGGCTTGGCTCAAATCTGTAACCCTAGCTACTTGGGAGGCTGACATTGGTAGGATTGAGGGTTACAGTCAGCCCAGGCTGTTGCACGTTTTTTGCTTATATGTGGAATCTAGACCTAAAATGATAATGGTAATAATAGTAATAATAATCTTGGGACATGAGTGTAAAAGGGGGACTGCTGGAAGGGGGCGGGGTGGTGAATCAACAGGAGGGTAGAGGGGAAAAGGAGAGGGTACTGGGGGATGAGCAGGATGAATAAGGTATGTTCCATATATATATCGATAGCATAACCAACCCAATACTGTTTGAAAAGGGGGGGCAGAATGTAATAAAGGGGTGAATTATTCAAAGTAGTACACTGTATGCATCTATGGAATTATCACAATGAAACCCCCTTGTACTATTAATGTATGCTAATAAACAGTGAAAAAAACCTATTAAAAAAAGTAATAACCTGTTTAAACAGCAGACAATATGTACCCAAATAAAACTATTACATATCATTAAGTTAACACTTAAGAATCAAGGCAGGGCTGGTGGAGTGGCTCAAGTGGTAGAGAGCCTACCTGGCAAGCGTGAGGCCCTGAGTTCAAACCCCAGTACCATGAAAACAAAATCAAGGCAAATGGATGTCCTATTAACTGCCAGAGCATGGTACAGTTAATAATTTCAAGAGTAGTAACAGTCAATAGTAATCTCCAAAATAGTATCAATTCTGCCATCATTTTCAAGAACATTCAGTTGATTGAAATATTTAGCTAAACCATGATTCTGTGCTCTGATTATTGTAAACATATAATAAACCAGTAAATGCATAATCCATAACCCCTGAAAAATATAACTATAACTACAGCGAAGGGTGAGGGAAAGCTATTGATTGAATAACTGTTTGTTTATTTATTTAGCAGTGTTGGGAATTAAAGATTAAGTAACTGAACAAAAATGTTTCTGCTAGATTATATAAGACTAAAGACAAAAATAATTATACATAAACACCATCCTCTAGGTGGAAGATAGGTATAGAAATACACACATTAGAAGCTAGGTGCCAGTGGCTCATGCCTGTGATCCTAGCTACTCAAGAGGCAGAGATTAGGCAGATTACAGTTCGAAACCAGCCTGGACAAATAGTTTGCAAGACCCTATCTCGAAAAACTCCATCATAAAAAAGGGTTGGCAGAGTGGCTCAAGGTGTAGACCCTGAGTTCAAACCCCAAACTGCCAAAAAAAAAAAGAAAGAAAGAAAGAAAAAGAAATACACATATCAGGCTGGGGTATGGCTCAAGTGGTAGAGCATCTGCCTAGCAAGGGTGAAGTCCTGAGTTCAAACCCCAGTACTGCCAAAAAAAGAAAGAAATACAGATATCCATGTATACATACATAATTGCATTTCCTGGTTCTGACTGACGACCATAGCCTAACAACCCCAGCAGCAATGTCCACCTATCACCCAAATCTCATTCCCAAATACCATTCCCTAATAAATAGAACCAGGGCTTGTTGAAGACATGGCTGGCTGTAGAGATGGGGCAGGAAAAATACAGGATGTGTGTGAAACATCTGGTTGTACCAGAAAGAAAAAACAGGAAGAACCCACATCTGGCTTCTCTAGCCTGTGGCTGGGAGTCATCTGCTATGACATGTAGCCTGACTTTCATGCTCTTGCCATAGGGTGTATCCTTTCCCTGTAATGAGGCAGGGGTCCTGTCAGTGCAGATATATGTTCAATTTTATAAACATTGCACTAGGAAAAGGCATACTGTCTGTTACACAGGTTTCTTTGCAGGAAGCTATTAATGGAGACTTACTAATCCTTCATATTTTCATTTTTTGATTTATTTATATTTGTTTTGTATATTTCTCCTTACATTACTCTTTTTGTTTAAACTGTGCTTTTTGTTTTGACAGGGTCTTGCTTTGTAGCCCAGGCTGGCTTGGAACTCAGCCCAGGCTGGTCTCAAACCTCTATCCTCCCTATCTCCACTTCCCAAATAGCTGGGATTAATAGGTGTGAGCTACCAAACCTAAAATCAAATTCTTAGTGCAATTTGAGAATCTTGCCAGGCGCCAGTGTCTCACTCCTGTAATCCTAGCTACTTGGGAGGCAGAGATCAGGAGGATTGTGGTTTGAAGCCAGTTCTGGGCAAATAGCTCATGAGACCCTATCTTGAAAACACCTAACACAAAAAAAGGGATGACAGAGTGGCTCAAGTGGCAGAGTGCCTACCTAGCAAGCACAAAGCCCCGAGTTCAAGTCCCAGTACGAAAAAGGCAAAAAAGACAAAATAAAAAAGAGAACCTTAATTTTCAATAGGAGAGCAGATTGCATTAAATTTATCATCACTAATATATTTGTTTGGTTACTTGTGTCATACATTTCTATGTTATTTTTAATGCTTTCTTGTCACTTTTTTTTGTGGGACTGTGATTTGAACTCGGGGCTTCTGTTTGCAAAGCAGGTGTTTTACCGCTTGAGCCATACCACCACTCTATTTGCTTTGGTTATTTTGGAGGTGGGGTCAGGCTGGCCTGGAACTGTAATGCTCCAGATCTCAGCCTCCTAAGTAGCTAGGATTACAGGCATGAGCACCTGTGCCCAGTGTCTTGTCACTTTTTAGTTATGATTTTCTTTTAATTTTTGCAGTGCTGGGAATTGAGCCCAGGGCCTTGTGCCTTCCAGGTCATCACTGGACTATTGAGCTACACCTTTCCAGGCACTGATTTTTAAAATTTGGTTTTTCTCACTATTGAGTGCTTGCTTTTGTCTTCTTCAGTTCTTTGGAAGGCATATAAACTCGTTTTAATACTGCTAAATGTGACTGTACAATTTTCAAAAACATTCTGTGGCTTTAGGTAACGTAATGTGCAAGGTTTATTTATTTATTTATTTATTTATTTTGGTGGCACTGGGGTTTGAACTCAGGGCCTCATGCTTGCAAAGTAGGCACTCTACCACTTGAGCCATTTTGCCAGCCATTTTTAAAAATGTTTTTAAGATGGGGGTCTACAGAAGTTGCATAGGCTAATCTTGAACAGGTGCCTCAGCCTCCCAACTAGCTGAAATTATAGGCATGCACCACTGCTCCTGGCATGTACAAGGTATTTTAACTTCAGGAAAGCTATGCTAGGTTCCTATCAAAAGGACTCAGGAGTCAAATCAAAGAAGTTCCCACTAGCCAAAATTGAGGTAATTTTAGCATTAATAAAACTAATTACAGGGCTGGAGCCATGGCTCAAGTGGTAGAGCACTTGCCTGGCAAGTGCAAAGGCCCTGAGTTCAAACCCCAGTACTGCTAAAAATAAATTGCAGTGGATTGAAATATATCAAAATAAGTTTGGAGGCATGAATTTTTAATATTACCATACTTTTTTTAACCTTAAAAAACACTTGGCTGAGATAGATGGCTTACAAATTGGTGAGATGAGGAAATTGGTAGATACACTCCTCAATGAAAAAGGCATTTAACTGGTGAAATTTGTTTTAACAACCATTGCCAGATGTGATTTCACACATCTGTAATCTCAGCACTTGCAAGGCTGAGGCAGGAGGATGGTGAGTTCAAAGCTAGCCTGAGCTATACAGTGAGACCCTGTCAAAAACAATGCAAAACCCAATCATCCTTATGTCTCTGAAATTGTTCCTAAGTACGTACATCAGATGAATATATTCTTATTCAAGAAAATTTGCTACTAAACCTTGGTTAAAACAATGGGAGTCTGTGGCATTTGGGTCACAAACTGCTTCCTACTCCCCCACTTCCAGCTCAGTGTGGTGGAAGCTCTCCTCTGGGAAGATAAGACAAGAACATGAGGCTCATTCTGTTCTTCAGAATTTCAGGGTGGGGCTGTGGTTTCACTCCATCAACATCTTTTATCACAGCAGTGTTACAGAGTTTTATTCCGGCTAACTCCTGGGCAGAAGATTAGATCTCCTTTCCCCCTCCAGCCTCCACCTTAGGGTAGGAGTCCTATTACATGGAGGGTAGGCGGTAATACTAAGTCCTGACCACTCCCACTCCAACTTGCTCACAGGGTGAAGCTTCCACACCAGGAGGAGCAAAACAAGAAGACCAGGGGCTAATTTCCTCACCCCAAGATCCCTCTTGTAAAGCAAGCAAGTCACTCTGGAAGAAGCAGGCCACCATCCTCTGCCCTCCACCCAGCTCAGGTAAGTGGTGCAAATTCTGCCCAGCAGAAGAGGCAGACCAAAGATCAGAAAGCTGTAAGAGGACTAACTTTACTTGTGATAGAGTGTGGGAAAGTTCATGCAAATCTTGATGGTGAGCAGTCAAAAGGCCATTTTAGCTCTGTGATATTAGTAGTATCAAGTGGAATTGGTAGACAGGCTCTAACTTTAATACAGATAACCAAGAAGAGACAGCTATCGGATGCCTGTGGCTTATGTCTGTAATCCTAATTACTCAGGAAGCAGAGATCAGGAAGACCATGGTTCGAAGCCAGCCCCTGGCAAATAGTACTTGAGACCCTATCTTGAAAAAGAAATCACAAAAAAGGGCTGGTGGAGTGGCTCAAGTGGTAAGAGCACGTTAAACCCTGAGTTCAAACTCCAGTTACCTCCCACCGCCCCCCTAAAAAAGAGACAGCTAAGAAATGTCCTGGGGTGGGAGCAAGCCTCAAAGATTGACAACATCCTGCCCCTAAAAAGGGGACTGACTTTAATTGGATCAAACTGTGGAGCAATTTATGCTCCCTTGCAATATCAAAACAGAATAATCAGCTAGAAATTAGTGAAGGCTAACAGCTGGGTATGATACCATTAAAGGCATTACAGGTAAATCAGCTAGAATCTTAACAGGGAAACAGCTCAGCTGTTGCTGGTGCTATGGAGACTGTGATTGTGTGGGAACCAAGACTTTATCGAACTGCCCAGTCAAGTCACTAAACAAATAACAAGCAAATAACAGGCCCTGGAGGTAGAGGAGAATCAGAACCCAGAATTGCTACAACAATCTCTAAAACGCCCAGTTTTCAGCAAAAAGGTACGAGACATGCAAGAAAAATCAAAATGTGATCCATACGTAGGGGGAAAAATGCCTTTGAGGGACTGTCTTAATCTGTTTTCTGTTGCTATACAGAAGAGAACAGATAATTTATAAACAATAGAAGTTTATTTGATTTCCAGTTCTGGAGGTGGGAAGTCCCAAAACTATGGCACCAGCATCTGGTGAGGACCTTCTTACTGCAAAGTAACATGGCAGAGGGCAGCACATGGCAAGACAGAGCAAATGTGTGTCAGCTCAGGTTTCTCTATTCTTATAAAGCCACTGATGTCATCATGGGGACCCCACCCAGGTGAACTTTAATCCTGATTATCTTCCAATGCCTGGCCCCTAAATACCACCAAAACAAATTTGGAATTAAGTTTCCAACACATAAACTAATTTGCACAAAGCACCAAGTAGCACCAAATCCAAGTCAGCCCTGAGAAAGGATGATTTTCTCCTGTCTTAATGGTCACAGGAGTTTTCTCCTTGTCAAACATGTCTATGTGTAGGCAGTGAATACTCCCTGAAGCATGGCGAGTTCTTTCAGCCTGCAGATACAGATCTTTCTCGAGCTTAGGAAAATCTTTTTCTAAAATATGTCACTGTTGCCTCCTGTGGCTAGAACAGCAAGTACCATCTCTGTGCGGGTGCCGTGCTCTCTGCTCCCCTATCTCTCATCTCTCTCCCCACCTTGCATTGCTGGCGCTCCTCAGGCTTGGCCTTGGCTGAATTCAGGTGCTCAGCAGAAGAGCAAGGGGACTAAGCCTTGTGTTGCTCCCAGCCTTCCTGGGCTTCCTGAGGCACGGGGAGGGGTCTGAGCCACTGGCTGTCATGAGCCCGGCCCCTTTTTCCAGGCCACCTGAGGAAGAAGGTTCTGCCATTTCCTGCCTCCCCACCCCCACCTTATCTGTCTAGCAGCAGCGCTGGCCAGTGCTTGCAATGTGTGACTTACAGGTGACACAGACTCCATGCAGGAGAAGCAAAGCTCTGCAGGATCCCAGAAACCCCTACTGCTCAGACCAGTGCGGCCAAGGGCATCCCTGGGTGCTGCTGGAATGCAGATTCTTGGGCTCCATCCTGGACCCTCTGAATTGGAATAACTGTCCTTGCAGCACCTGGGGACATCGTGTGACCTCCAACAGTGCAGAGCTCTGGTCCAGATCACAGCTCAGTTTACCCCTTTTACTCATAATCCAGTTTTTTTCTGCCCACAAAGTCATTCCTCACAGTGAAAAACCCCAACTTCTCACCAGACCAGATCACGGAAGCTCTGACTCTTTTTATATTGCATTTTCATGTGAAATTTCCCCTTAATACAATGATATTGCTAAAAAGCAGGGGCTCTGTTGCCAGGCACCTAGAAATCTTGTATGCACAATCCAGACTTCATTGAAATACTCTGTCAGGCTCCTGCTGTATCCTTGGCTTGTCTCACCTTTGGGAGAATTACGAAACTTCCACGGTTCTGCCAGATGCATCTTCCTGTTTTGTTCTTAATTTGGGGTGTTTATTTCTTTTGCTTGATGTTGTATGCTAAAAGAAATAAATAATGAGAAAACATTTGTGGTTCATTCAAGAACAGGACACAATCCAAATTTATTCCATATGATGTTCTCTGGAGAGGAATTCTTACGTCCTGTAATTAGTGACCACATTTTTTGCCTTAAAGCGTGATGTTAAATTATCACATTCATTTTGGCATATTTATTTAATATATTTTTTTTGAAAAGTCATTTTGTCTTAAAAAAGGAGGCTTTAATCAAAAAGTGGTATAATTTTCAAGAGCTCCTTTGGCAAAAGTTGCTAACTAAAGGGTCATGTAACTTATGCATTAATGCTATATATCGTATGTAAACCAGTGCTATTACAAATTTGGTTTGTGGAGTGATGCCAGTTGACAAGCTCTTTGTTACCTGTCTGCGACATGATAAATACAGAAACTGATAGTGTTTAAAAACTTTTATAACATTTGACCAAGTAATTTTGTCTGCTGCCTCTATTATAAAAAAAAAAACCAAACAAGCCCCCAAACCAAAAAACCAAAAACTGGCTTTGTATTTTTTATGTCACTTAAATTTTAAATTTTTCTAATAATTTGTTATATTTTATAGAAATATCGGTGTACAATAGACTGGAAAAAGCACTCTCTGTGTTTAAGAAATCAAAGTTGATGTAAATAATATGAAAACACACCTTGCTTTGTAACTAGTATGATATAGGTATTGATATACAGATACAGATTTTTTGTGTGTGTGTGGTACTAAGACTTGAACTCAGGGCCTACACCTTGAGCCACTCCACCGGCCCATTTTTGTGAAGGGTTTTTTCGAGATAATGTTATGCAAACTATTTGCCCAGGCTGGCTTGGAGCCATGCTCCTCTTGATCTCTGTCTCCAGAGTAGCTAGGATTATAGATGTGAGCCACTGGCACTCGGCAGATTTATTTTTGAGACTTGTTCTTCCTATGTTACCTAGGTTGCCCTTGATCTCCTGGGTTCAAGCAATTCTCTTGCCTCAGTCTCCTGAGTAGTTGAGATGACACTGGCACATCACTGGGCCCAGCTTTTTCTGTTGAGATGGGATCTTGTGAACTTTTTACCTAGGTTGGTTTGGAACAGCAATCCTCCCAATCTCAGCCTCTGAAGTAGCTAGGATTATAGGTATGAGCCACTAGCGCCTGGCTTTTTAAAAAAAATTGTACTGTGTTTATAAATTTGGAAAATCTGAATTTGGAAATACATCTGCCCTAAGGCTTTTTTGGTTGTCCTTATACATTATCAATACCAATTAAAGAATATAGACCAAAATATCTCATTTATAACAAACCGTTAGCCAGGTGCCGGTGATTCACACCTGTAATCCTAGCTACTCAAGAAGCAGAGATCAGGAGGATCATGGTTCAAAACCAGTCCAGGCAAATAGTTCTCTGTACTCTTTCTTGAAAATACCCCATGTATGTTGAAGGAAAGATGCCCAATATAGAAAAAAAGGGCTGGTAGAGTAACTGAAGTGGTAGACCACTGCCTAGCAAGCATAAGGCTCTGAGTTCCAGCCCCAGTACCACCAAAGCAAAACAAAACCCAAACCTTTAAGATACATTGAAATAAGTCCAACCATGATGTTGGAGAATTTTACTTTTGAGATGGAGTCTTGATGTATTGCCCAGGCTGGCCTCCTGAGTTTGGGATTACAGGCCTGTACCACCATACCCACCTAGAGATGGTCTTTAACCTTTCTGCAGGCACAGCTATGACTGACCTTTTTATACCATAAACTTTTATTGTTTTCATTTTATTTTGTTTTGTTTTTTGAGACAAAGTCTTGTTTATGTTGGACCAGGGCTGACCTTGAACTTGAGATCTTCTTGCCTCAGCCTCCTATGGTCTGCCCGGTATGGTAGTACACTTTGTAATCCCAGCATTTGGGAGGCTGAGGCAGGCGGATTTCAAGTTTGAGGCAAGCCTGGGGTACATAGCAAGAGACTGTCTCACAAAACAAACAAACAAAAAGTTTGACATCTACCTCTAGCAAGAAAGAAATTGGGGCCTGTTGTGTTTCTGTATGTATGAAACGCAACTTCACCAAAAATACTCTTACTACTCATGATGCACTCACTTTTCTATTTTAGTTTCAATTCACCAAATTCATGGTTCTGAAATTTGCCTGAATATTACCTGTAGAACTTTTTATTTATTTATTTGTTTTTCTGAGACAAGGTCTTGTTATGTAGCCCAGGCTGGCTTAGATCTTACTAGGTAGGCCAGGCTGGCCTTGAACTCTCCATCCTGCCTCAGCCTCTCAAGTGCTAGGATTACAGGCATGTACCACCATGCTCAGCCCACACCTGGAGAACTTCTGAAAAATATGCCAGTGTTAGGGGCTCACCCACGTAAAATTAGAGTCTCTGGAAGTGGTCAGGCATTGTGGGAACATGCCTGTAATTCTAGAACTCAGGAGGTCAAGGCAGGAAGATTTCAAGTTCTAGGCCAGCCTGGGGTACATAGCGAGACCCTGTCTTAAGAGACAAACACTCTGGGCTGGCAGAGTAGCTCAAATGGTAGAGCACCTGCCTAGCAAGTGTGAGGCCCTGAGTTCAAGCCCCAGTACTGCCAAAACCAAAAACAACAAAACAAAACAAAACCAGAATTTCTAGAAGTAGGACCTAGTCCTTGGTATTTTTTAAAAGTCCCTCAGGTTATTTTAATTACTTGCAACTTGACATGCAACTTGAAAAAGTACCCTAGACAACGTTCAAAGACAAACAGTTAGGGAGATGATATTTGTAATGTGTATAACAAGCAAAGGATTAATATTCCCAATGTATAAAGTACCTCTACAAATGAATAAGAAAAAGGGTACTCGAACTCGATAGAAACATGAATGAAGATTATTCCAAGGCAATTTCCAGATGAGGAAAACTACCTAATAAAGATTCAAAGATACCCTGAACTTTGCTTGTTACCAAGGAAATGTAAATTGAACAGTTTTGCCATTTCTCACTTATCAGATTGGCAAAAATTAAAAGTATGAGCACATCCAGCATTGAACCAAGTTTACGGTAATGGAATTTCTTATTCTCCTGGGGGATTGAACATCAGTATAGTCATTTTGGGGAGTAAAATTGAAAACCTGCCATACCTAGCAATCTTACTTTTTTTTGTGAGACTGGGGTTTGAACTCAGGACTTCACACTTGCAAAGCAGGAGCTCTACAGCTTGAGTCACTCCTCCCCTAGTCCATTTTGCTGGTTATTTAGGAGATAAGGTCTTGCAAACTATTTGCTCTGGCTGGCCTCAAACAGTGAACCTCCTGATCTCAGCCTCCCAAGTAGCTAGGTGCCACCCAGAGTCTGGATAATCTTACTTTTTGATACTCTAGGAAAAACTCTTTTATTTATTTATTTCTTTGTTTGTTTATTTATTTCGGTGGTGGTACTGGGGTTTGAATTCAGGGCCTCAAGCTAGCTAGGCAGGCGCTCTACCATTTGAGCTACTCTTCTAATCTGGAAAAACTCATGTATGTGTGCAAAGAGTTATATAGAAAGATGTATGAATATTTTTATAAAGCTGTATTAAATGTTTATTGTGTGTATGTGTGTGTGTGTGTGTGGTGCTGGGGCCCAAACCCAAAGTGTCACACATTAAGTGAGCACTCTACCACTGAGCTACACCTTCACACTCTTTTTTTGAGACAAGGTCTCATTATATAGCTCAGGCTGCCTGGAACTCATAATCTCCTGCCTCAGCCTCCCAAGTGCTAGGATTACAGCATGAACCACCACACCAGCTTGTATTTTCCTCCCTTCCCTCCTCCCTCCCTCCCTTCTTTCCTTCTTTCCAGTACTGGGGTTTTAACTCAAGGCCTCTCCTTCAATTGTCATTGGTGTGTGGACCACTTATCTATGTTATCACCTGAGCTTTTGCTTAAACTGCAGATTCCCTATCCCTATCCCATACCTACTCTAGTAATTAGGGTTCCTCAGAGATACAGAGCCAATAATGTATGCATAGGATGAGAGGAGATTTGGTATGGAAATAATCTCATCCAGAAGTCCCCTACAGACACACCCAGAAACAATGTTTGACCAGCTATCTGGTCATCCTTTAGCCCAGTCAAGTTGACACATTACGAGATCACACTTACCAGATAGAAATTCTTAGTGATCTGCATCTTTACCCTTACAATTCTTTTTTTCAGTATTGGAGATTGAACTCAGGGCCTCCTGCTTGCTAGGTAAGCACTGTACCACTTGAGCCACACTTTCAGGGCCTCACAAATTTGAAAACCATTGCTGTTTTCTTCATCATAAATGGTCTAGTTTTATTTATTTCATTGTTTAATTATGCTGATTGTTTTGAAAATAAGCAATATAATATGGTCCATAGACAGTGAGAAAGGAAACCATTAGTATCTGTATTGCTCCATCTATTCTGAAGTCTCTTTGAAATTTGAAGGTAATTTTCTTCTCTGTATATATGTACATATATATTTAAACTTGCTATAAAAAATTTAAAATATATTTTACACAAGGAAATTAATGCAACAAATCCTTTTATGCCTATCATCCAGCTTCAACAACTGCTTATCTTGTTTCGTTCACATCTCCACCCGCTTTACCCTTCAGCCTATTCCATTCCTACCTCCCTCATGTTAATTGAAGGCTGTCTCTGATATTGTATTATTTTATCCAAGAGTATTTTGGTCTTATATCTCTAAATGATAAGGACTCATTTTTAGATATCATTATAACCTCATCATTATACCTAAGTGAATTAGCAATAATTTATTTTTATCAGCAGATATCTAGTGTTGACAACAATCCAGTGAGTGTTTGCATTTCTCCAGTTGTCTCATCAATTTTTCTTGTGGTACTGGGATTTGAACTCAGGGCCTATACCTTGAACCACTCCACCAGCTCTTTTTTGTGATTTTTTTTTTTTTTGAGATAGTCTCACGAATTATTTGCCCAGGCTGGCTTTGAACCATGATCCTCTTGATCGCTGCCCCCTGAGTAGCTAGGATTACAGGCGTGAGCCACCAGCACCTGGCATCATCAATTTTTTTAAAGGTTGTCTGTTTGAATCAAGATTTAAATGAAGTTTATATCTTGCAATGAATTGAAGTGTCTTTTAAGATTTTTCTAATCCATTGGTTTGGTTTCCTCTCTAATTTTTTTCTTATAAACTTATTTGTGGAATAAGAAAGCAGGTTATATGTCCTGTAGAGTTTCCCACCAAGTGGATATTATTGGTCACATCCCTGGGGTTCCATTGATTTATTTCTCTGTCCTCTGTGTTTCCTGTAAACTAGTGGTTTCAGCAAGAGTGTTGATCAAGCTCAGATTTGACTTTTTATTTATTTATCTTTTGGCGAGCAACATTGTGTGTTTCTATCACGAGCCATATATCTGGATGTCCTTCTGCTTGCAGTCACTAATTATTGTTGCCAAGATCTATTGTTAATCCATTAGTGGATTAACACTAATAAATGGTGATAGTTTAATTCTATCAGGCCTTCTTCATGCATTAGTGGAATACTTCTAGGAAAAAAAAAAGAGTTCCCCAATGAAAGATTTGGCTAGTCTGAGGAACAGCTCTTACAGGATAAGGGCTTCATCTTTCCTTTTACTGGTTTTCAAAATAATGAGTGGGTTCTCTAGCATTCTCCAAAGGCAATCATTTGAAAAATTGCAATATAATTTACATACCACCAAAATCACTGTTTTAAGGTACCAGGCATGGTGATACAGGCTTGTAATCTCAGCACTCAGGAGGCAACCCAGGAGGAGATAGATTTTGAGGCCAGCCTGGGCTACATAGTGAGACTCTGTCATAAGAAACCAAGGACTGGCCAGGTGCTAGTGGCTCATGTCTGTGATCCTAGCTACTTGGAGACTGAGATTGAGTCTCAGGAGGATTGAGGTTGGAGGCCAGCTCAGGCAAATAGTTTGTAAGACCCCTGTTTCCAAAGATAACCAGAGCAAAATAGATTGGAGGTGTGGCTAAAGTGGTAGAGCACCTGCTTTGCAAGAGTGAAGCCCTGAGTTCAAACCCCAGTCCCACCAAAACAAAGCAAAAAACAAACAAACAAACAAACAAAAATCCCAAAGGTCTGGGATTGTATCTCAGTGGGAAAGGGTTTACCTAGGCTGAGTTTGATCACTAGCACCAAGGGGGAAAAATTCACTAGTTTCTTGTACTTTTACAAAATCGTTCAACCAACACCACTAGTAGATCATTTGTAAAGTCTCATAAATTCACGAACATATCCATATCAATTATCATTTTTTTGACATTCAAATTTTCTAAAGTGTAACCAGCTGGATTTTTTTTTTTTTTGGTGAGCCTGGAGTTTGAATTCAGGGCTTTGTGCTTGCAAAGCAGGCACTCTAACACTCGAGTCACACCTCTAGTCCATTTTGGTCTGGTTATTTTGGAGATGGGGGTCTCTCCAACTATTTACCTGGGCTGGTCTTGAGTTGCGGGTTTGAACTCAGGGCTCTGTGCTTGCTAGGCAGGTGCTCTACCACTTGAGCAATACCTCCAGTCCTTTTCGTTCTGGCTATTTTGGAGATCGGGTCTGGCTTTATGCCTTGCCCAGCCTGGACAATCCTCCTATTTTAGGCTTCCTGTTGTAGCTGGGATGCCAGACATGCACCACCACACCCAGTTTTTTCTGCTGAGATGGGGTCTCATAACTTTTTTTTTTGCCTCAGATGGCCTGAAACCTAGATCCTCCCAATCTTGGTCTCCCAAGTAGTTAGGATTACAGGCATGAACCACCATGCCTGGCTACCAGATGAACTATTTAAACTGGCTCCTAAGCCCTTTTGACCCACTGCTAGTAAGTTTTGGTACTTTCTTTTCTTGCTTTCTGGTATGAGGTGTTCCTGGCTCATCGTCTACTTTCCTGGTGCAGTCCAAGAGGCAGTCATTCATTTCTCTGAGGAGCCCTGGTTCCTTCAGTGGAAAGTTGTAGAAGCCACAATCTAGGCTCTGAGGGTGCTTCCTGTTACTGTTTGTGCTTTCCAGGCCTGTGTATTTTTTTTTTTTTTTTGCAGTACTGGGGCTTGAACTCAGGGCCTACATCTTGAGCCACTCCACTAGCCCTTTTATGTGATGGGTTTTTTCGAGATAGGGTCTCATGGAACTATTTGCCTGGACTGGCTTCAAACTGCGATCCTCCTGATCTCTGCCTCCTGGGTAGCTAGGATTATAAGCGAGAGACACCAGCACCTGGCTCTGAGTATTGATTTTTACGTCTTTAGCAGAGCTAGTTTGTCTACTGTGTTCTGTGATTTATAATCCATGAGGTAGAATTTGGCCATTGGTGATTTTCAGGAATTAAGCAATGTCATATACAACTAATGACTCATATGAAAAATATTGTTTGAAAATCACCGAATTGTCAGCCACTGTTTATTTTAAAATTGCTTTCCTTGGGGAAGCTGTATAGCTCAAAGACTTAGTTGGAATTAGTTATAGCCAACTGAATTCCTACAGAAGATTCAACTTGCTCATGTTAAGTACAACAAGTATCAGATAAGCAGTTCTTATGATTTTTTTTTTTGTGATACTGGGGCTTGAATTCAGGGCCTACACCTTAAGCCACTCCACCAGCCCTTCTTTGTGATGGGTTTTTTGAGATAGGGTCTGAGGAACTATTTGCCCAGGCTGGCTTTGAACCATGATCTTCATGATCTCTGCTTCCTGAGTAGCTAGGATTACAGGCGGGAGCCACCAGCATGCTTAGATCAATAAAAGTAAGACCTTTCTAGGGAAAGGTAAGTTTTTTTTTTAATCTTTGGGTTATAAAATAATGCATTATCACAACTTTATTCAAAAAGTCCTATGTTTTCTCATAAGCCAATAATTTATTGTTTTTTTCTTTGTATTCCATCAGTGACTGACATATAGTGCAAATCAGCCACTTCTTTTCTGACTAATATTTCTCTGGAAAAATAATTGAAAGGTCTTATATTGCTTCTGGCTCAAGCACCTATAAATATGCCACAGATTTTTAGCGAAGTTATTAAAACATCTTCAAAACCTTGAGTAGATGTTTTTAACTATCTGATATACATTAATAGCACTGAAGGAACAAATAAATTTTAGCACATCATCAAAATTCCTTTGTCTGCTTTAAAACTTGCCATTTTGTATGCATAGCAGATGTTTTTGAAGTGTTTTATTCTTAATCTTCCTGGATAAAATTTAAATGGACACACTTTTAAGATTTTTTTGTTTGTTTTTTGAGACAGGGGCTCTCTAAGTACATGAGGTTGGCTTTGGACTCCCTATGTAGCCCAGGTTGGTCTCAAACTCGCAATCCTCCTGCCTTAGCCTCCTAAGTGCTGGGATTTATAGACACGTACCACCATGTCTTGCTCAAGAATGTTTTCATTTGCGAGGGGGAGCGGGGGTTAAGAAAGTGTAATAGAGGGGATGAATTTAATCAAAGCACATCGTTGGGCTGGCTGAGTGGCTCAAGTGGTAGAGTGCCTGCCTAGCAAGCATGAGTACCTTGGTTCAAACCCCAATACTGCAAAAAAAAAAAAGTACATTGTATGCATGTATGGCAATATCACAAAGAAACCCCTTTCTATAATTAATTTATTCTAAGAAAAGGAAGAGGGCTGGAGGTGTGGCTCAAGCAGTATAGTGCTTGCCTATGAAGCCCCTGAGTTCAAGTGCCAATACTGCTAACAAAAAATATTAAAAAAAAGTTTTTATTCTGATTTTGAGTTCCCCAAGGGCAAGCACTTCCATTTGCCCAGGATGGTGTGGGTCCCTAACAGAAAACAATGATGCAAAGTACCATGCCGAGTGCTTGCCTAGCACCTGTCTAACATGAGCAAGAGGCCCTGAGTTCAAACTCCAGTACCAGGCCCTAAAACCTCAGTGACTAAAAGTATTAAGGCAAGATAGGCAGTAAGTAGATGTCTGCTGCTTAATCATGCAAGGTTTGATTGCCAAATGCTTTTTGTGATCTCAGGTAACCTCAGGTTCTATTGTACTTTCATAAAGTATGTAGTTTTTAATTATAGTATCAAATGATTTTTTATGTCTGCTATTAACACACTTTGCATCTTCACTTTATCATAATATTTAAGTGTACTCCTAGTAAAATAGTTTTTAATCGTTGTCCTTTTAACACTATTTAACAAAGTTGTTTACTGCCTTTTCTAAGTGGATTTGAAGTACAAATTACTGGTGTGTGTGTGTGTGTGTGGTGCTGGGCATCCTCCTCAGTGCTAGGCAAGGGCTCTGCTACACCCCTGCTCACTTTCCCTTTTTTGAAAACTAAAAACAAACAAAAAGTATACATATACGCACACACATATATTTTATTTCATTTGTACAATCATTATAGAATAATCTTTGGTTCTTTTTAATGTTGTTGTTGGACTTTAATAAAGGTTTAAGTAGTATAATAAAACTAGGCTATTCTTACTTTCTTTCCAAAGTTAAGTCTTTTTATGTAGGACAAGTAATGACAATGGGTTCTTTGATCTAAATGATGTGTGATTTTTATTAGCACCACGCTCTAACCAACTGAGCTAACCGGCCACGATGTGTGATTTTTAAAACTGAGAAAGTGTTTTTCCCTTATTCTCCTTCGACATTGTTTTACTTTTTTTTTTTTTTTTTGTGGTATTGGGGTTTGAACTCAGGACCTCATGCAGGCGCTCTACCACTAAGCCACTCCTCCAGCCTTCCTTGGACATTCTTAAGTGATTAATACTGGTAGACTTAGAGGTATTTGATGGTAATAATGGAAAAACTAGTAACAAGAATGTTGACACTAGGGTTTTTGTGTCTTAAATACTGTTTACAGTTGAATGGATGATTTAAGAGACCCCATTCTTGGCATACCTAGTATTACACATTGGATGTCAGTTTTTTTTTAAACTGTAAAGCACAATCTCCCCCCCTTCCCCCCTAAACGCACTTTTTTTTTTCTGTAATGGGGCTTGAACTCAGGACCTACACCTTGAGCCACTCCACCAGCCCTTTTTCCTGATGGCTTTTTTTTCCCGGGCTGGCTTCAAACCACAGTCCTCCTGATTTCTGCCTCCTGAGTTGCTAGATTATAGGCGTGAGCCACCGGAGCCTGGGTTCTTTTTCATTTTCTTGAGACAAGATCTCACTGGGTTGCCAGGCTGATCTTGAACTCTTGGGCTCAAGCTCTTCTGCCTCAGTCTCCAGAACAGCTGGGACACAAGTGCAGGCCAACTGCAGTATTGCTTAGCTTTATTTACTTTCCTGTGAATACACTCCTATCACAACCTGAAGGAATTTTCTATAAACGATGAAGACATGTTGTCATTTATCATATTTGAAAGGAAATTTAGTCACTTGGAAAAAAAATCAAAGCTATAGCTCTGAGAGGAAGATCATCATCTAGGGTTTTCTCAAGAGATTTCTTCTAACACTAGCTTTGTTTTTCCTTTTTAAAAGCATTTCGTGACTGTAAGATGTCTGAGGAAGGGACAATTTGCATTCTGGGAGTTGTGACAGCAACTGCAATACATGGCCTCTGTAAAGAGATTTTGCACCCGTATGCTATTTGCATTATAATTTTTTGTGTTCTTTATTGTTTAAAAACGTAGTTAGTATTTAGTGCTGTGTTTAAGAAGCATAGCAATGTCAGATTCTGGGTAAATGTAAGAGCAGTATTTAACTTTTCCTGGTAACTTTTAAACATAGTTTGAGTTCCAAGTTCAGTAACAGAAATATAGCATAAAAAATTGAACTCAGGAAAACACAAGAAAATATTTTTGAAGTTGATAAATGCTTTGTTGGATCAAATACGTTTTCCCCTTCTCTCCCGCCTTTTTAACTTTAAAAGGCTTGTTTAAGTAGTTTATTAAAAAAAAATCCATACCCTATTCTGCTACTTGTAGCTATTTATGTAATAATGTGGAAAACTCATCATTTATGAATTACAGAAGACTTGTATTTCCTATGCTCCCTGTAAAACGCAGGTATACATAAAATATACCATTAAAAATTTGTTCACTGCACTGTGCGAAACCCGTTTGAAAATGCAATCTTTCCCTCATTACGCTACCCTACTACCAAAATTAATTATTCGACTCCCTGCCTGAAAGCTTATTTATTAAAAAATTAAGGGGCTTGGTGGTTGTTCTAGGGCAACCTTTTCCCCCTCCTCTTGCCCGCACACCCATTTAAACAGGCAAGTCCATTTTCATTTTATTTGAAAGAGTTTTCTTTTTTTTTTTTAAGGGAAGGCAGGGGACGCCGGGGGTTGCTAAATTTATCTTCTTCCCCAGCCACGGGGATGAAGAAAACACATTTACTGCGGGCGGGGGTCTGAGGGCCTGCAAACAACTCGAGCTGGCGCCTCGGCCAGTACGGGCGCGGCGAGGCGGTAGGTCTCTGCGGAGGCCCCGGCCCACGGACATGGTGGGGGGCGACCCGGGCCTCCTGCCTCTCCGCGGGGTCGACAGACCGCGGCCTCGCGCGGGCTTTACGGCCAAGGCGGCGGCAGCGGCGCGTGTGTAGCGGCGGCGGCGGGCGGGAGCGCGGAGGAGGTGGAAAGAAGGGGGGCGCTGTCACGGAGACTCAGGCCGCCGGAGACCCCGCCACAGCGAGGCCACTGGGCTTCCCGGTCGCGGGGCGTAAGCGGCGCCGACCCGGGGCGCCAGGGGGACCCACCGGGCGGAGGAGGGGGCCCATCTACCCTTCCGCATTTTCCTGGGTCTCTCTCCCGGGCGGTGACGTGACGTGCTGACGGCGGGCCCGTGCCGGGGAGCTGGGCCGCTTTTTGTCAGCTCCGAGCTCGGCCCCTCCTCCCTCCCTCCGCCCGCCCCACCAGCCGGAGCCCGGCCCAGTGCTCCAGAGAAAGGCCGGCCTGAAGCACCCGCCACCGTCGCCGACCGCCCGCACTCCCGTCCGGTGAGTCCCGGGTGCCGCCGCGGCCGTGGGGCCTAGTTTGCGGGCGGCGGCCTGGTCCCGGCCTGGTCGGCGGCCCGCGAGGCGCCCTCCCGCGCTAGGCCGGGCGGCGTGGCGTGCGACGCTGAGCAGGCCCTGAGGAGGCCGCAGTTAGGCCCGGGGAGGAGCCCGGCTACCCTGAGCGGCGGCGGAGGCGAGCTCCGTAAGCGGGCGGGGGTTGGGACTGGATTGCCCGGCGGTCCGGGAGGCGGCTGAGGGGTCCTGGGTGGGCGCCGCGGCCGGCCCGGGGCACCGCGCGGGGGCGAGGCCTGGCGAGGAGGCGAAGGCTGCAGGCGTGAGGTGAAGGCCGCAGGCCGGCCGGGCCGATTTTCGCTATGTAAATATCGGCGAGGGGGGGAGGGACGGGGGACAAGATGGCGGCGGCTCGGCGCCTGCTGCAGGGGACGACTGAGGGGGTTGCTGGGAGGGGGAGCCGCCATTTTGAAGGCGGTGTCTGTAGAGAAAATTCCGCTACAGTCCGTGAGGGGGGGTGGGAGAGCGGGCAGCGGCGGCGGCGCCGGTGACGGGCACCGGAGTCCCGGGGCGGCGGCGTGTGCGCGCGAAAGGGCGTGCTCGCTCCCCACAGCGGCCATTGCCCTCGCCGCCATGATGAACGCTCGGGTTCCAGGCGTTCCGCGGCTGCGCCACCTTCCTGCTCTGCCTCCCATAGCCTCGTGACTAGCTGCTGTTTCCGCTGCATTTCAGCTAAGCTGCTGCAGGCGGCTGTCGCCGCCGCGGGACTCGGGAACCATCTCGCCCAACTTCGCCCTGAGGGCGGTCGGGGAGGGTGGCACCAGTGGGACCCTGGAAGTTTTATTTTTGCTTAAGTAAAGTCATCCATGCCGCTTAGTGTGACCTCGATGCGGTTATTCCGCGCCAATCATTGTC
The DNA here is from genome assembly GCF_047511655.1 of Castor canadensis. Lineage (NCBI taxonomy): Eukaryota > Metazoa > Chordata > Mammalia > Rodentia > Castoridae > Castor > Castor canadensis. The sequence goes on along the minus strand of NC_133405.1, from coordinate 121,569,498 downwards.
TCCTTGAGTATCTGAATAAAGAAACAAAAATTGATGGGAAAGTTCCCACCGTTTTTTTTTGACCAATAGGGAAAAAAATTGCACAGCACGAAAGCGGAAGAATAAAACACTTGAAAGAGTCTTTTATTCATTTATGTGGAAACAACTTTCTTAATTACTGTTGCAGTCTTTACTGTTTTTGAGGCAGGAAGTTGTTTGCTTGAAGGCCAATATAATGTGATGTACCTGTCAGGACATTTAGATTCTTTATTCGTGACATTTTAAGGCGGAGTTCCACCCCTAAAGTAGTGTTGATTGCACACGGTACAAGTTTCCTGCTTACGGAGCCCAGGGTTGGTGCATCGTGCTAGGTGCTAAGAAAGGTTAACGAGGTTCTTGTGCACGGGGCTGCACGAAGTTCGTCGTTGGCGTTCGGAGGTAAATGAGGCAAGGTGAAATGCACTGAGTGCTGCGGCCGAGGTACATCCAGTTACCTTTTGGAGCATCAGGAGAGGGTTCCTGGAGTAGGTGGCATTTTGCGGTTGCAAATGCAGGACGTTGTTGGGTGGGGTCGGGGGTGGGCAAAGGGCATTTCAAGGGTGAAGCTTCTTCAGCAAACAGCAAGTGTTTACAGTGGGGCTGAAGTGGATGGTCCAGGTAGGGGAGTGGGGAATTCTGACAAGAAAAGGGACTTGGCGGAAGCGTTTGCCAACCAGCAGTAGGGGCTCAAGCACCCCGTGGAGGCGGCGGCAAGGACGTCCTCAGCCAGTACACTGATGGCACACCACGCTGCGCTTCATAGTCACTTGGCACTTCCGTCGGACTGGGACAAGTTTCACATTGAAGAAATAACCTAGAGAGTTAGGTTGACCAGTGTTTTCACTGTCACGACAGTTAACTAGAATGTTCGGAAGTAAAGCAGATTTTGTTACTTTAGTAATAAAATTTCTACCCAAATTTCTCACACCAGAGCTGGCGGAGGTGGAGTGACTCAAGTGGTAGAACACCTGCCCTAGCAAGCATGAGGTACTGAGTTCAAGCCCCAGTACCACCAAAAAATTTCTCACCCCCAAATAACTGTAGCTATTGTTACTTCTATTGTAAACAAAGAGGAGTTTCTAACATTTCATTTACCACGGTTGGAAATTATAGGACTGGTGCTATAGGACTAGGAAATTATAGGAGTACTTGACGAAAATGAGAAAACGAACCTGTAAGTTCCCGTTGTCGTTTTTTAAGAAGTCAGTTTTGAAAAGTAGGCTGGAAGAGTAATTATTAAAAGGACAGTGGCCTTCACATGCCTTTGCAATCTGTGTTCTTCCCCCCTGTTGAAAGTAACCACTGTTTTGTTGGAGTGCTTGTTTGCTAAGCCAAGCCTTTTTGCTTGTGTTTTGTTAATATTTGACTATCAAGATGCACATGTGCGGAATGCGTTTCCTACAATTTTGTATGCAACCTATGAGTTATGTAGGTTTTAAGTTGTTCATTTTTCTTGACCGCAGCAGGCCAGAGCAGCGACATCTGCAAAAGGACAGTTTATTTAAAAGGCCATAGCATAGGAAAGTCTGAGAAACAGCGTGGGTGAGGCTGCCTAGAAGCAAGTTGCTCAGGTGGCTGCACTTGTAGAAGTGTTAGGGGTAAACATACCTTCGGAAAACGAGGTGCTTTTATAGTTTATCAGCTGGAAAAGACATAAGAGAGCTATAAAGAAGCTCTTTTAAAAAGCTAAACAGTACAGCAACAGTGATGTTCGAGGTGAAGATTAAACTGAACTCAGGTTGTATTATTTCGAAGGTATCAGACAGAAGTGGTTAAATACAACATTTTGTTTTGAATGCTTTTTTCTTTCTTTTGATGATACTGGGGTTTGAACTCAAGGCTTAACATGCTCTACTGCTTGAGCTATGCCTCCAGCACAAAAATTATTTTTTATCTGAAAGGGCAGACCTTGATGATCTGGAAAACCGACTGCTAGAACACCTTGTTACCATCCATCTTGAATAAATGAGATGGTAGTTTTTGATTTGTGTATTTTTCAGGTAGACACCAATTTCCTTTTTCAAAAAACACATTCATGGTTGTTTAAAAGTTTTTTTCATATTGCTTGTGTTTCAGTGCCCACTGGCTTTTTTTTTTTTTTTTTTTTTGACACAGGGTCTTAACTTACCAAACTCAGGCTGGTCTCAAACTTGAGATCCTCCAACCTCAGCCTTCTTGTGCTGGGATCACAGGTATGCATCTCTGTTCTTGCCTACCATTACTTAATCTTCTACTTAACTGAGAAGGCTAAATGGCCATGCCATGTAAACAGTTCAGTTTCCCTACTTTGCACATGATGCAATCCCTCTGTTTCTGACTAGGTTGCGCTAGGCATCTTTTTTTATTTTATTTATTTATTTTTTGGCGGTATGGTTCTTGAACTCAGGGCCTCATGTGCTTGCTACACAGATGCTCTTCAGAGCCCTTACCGCTTGACAAACTCCTCCAGCCTTGACTAGACAGCTCTGCCTACACTTCCCACCCTGCCTTTGGGACAAGGTTTGTCAGTGATACTGTCTCTTGCATCTTTACCCTTGAATTCTGCTGGTGCCTTTCCTTCTCCTTGTAAATATTACTCAGTTTGTTCATCTTACAAAAACCTCTCCTGTCTCTTCTTTTCTTTCACCAGTACTTTCATTTCTTTTTGATGCTCTTACTCCTAAATCCAATTATTTCCCAAATTGGGAAACTTAAGACAACATGCTAACAGCTGTGTCATACAAAAGTGTTCTGTGTTTCACAAACTCCGTGCCTTCTCTGTTTTCTATGGTGGGATTTCCCTCAAGGTTAATCCTGTAGCCTTTTCTTTCTCTGGAAGTTCTCCCTTCACCTAGGTGTGTCTTACCTTGTGCACTGTCTCTTGAGTTTCTTGTCCAGCATTTGCTGTTGCCCACTGGCAGTATCTACGTGCAAACTGGGTAAACTGTCTCAACATGGATGGAACCAGATTTTTCTGGCACATAGTAGATGCCCAACACTATTTACAGAAAACCTTTTTTTCCTTTTCTTCTTTTTTAAAGCTGAGAACCCCCTAAAAACAATTCCTGTTTCTTGTTTTCTTTCCGTTAAATGGCAATGTCCCATAGAGCAATGGGATGTCTTCAGTTTAGCATTAAATCTATGGTATTTTAACTGTATGTTTTTATTTTTGTCTTTTCTAAGGTGTGAATATAAACGCAGATTCTCATTTGTCTTTGTCCCCAAGCAGTACCTGGCATATGATCATTGTCTCTACAAACAGTTATCTCAGTTATTGGGTGTAGTTGAATAGTTTCCAGCTCTTCAAAATCAATTATCTAGTCAGTGTGTTCTTGACCAAGGAGTATTCATATTACACCACACTTCTCATTAGGGCTGCAGGTCAAACCCAGGCCCAAGTTACCTCCCTCCCGGACACCTCTTATCTCATTGGAATGTGGCCAGCCTGTTATTCCTGCCAAATTGTTTTTCTAAACATTTTATAAAATCCAGATATCTTATAAACTGTATTTTATTCAAAAGGTTAAAGAAGCTGTGACCTTGGAGTATACAGCCATTAGGCTTTTAAAAATTTAAGTTTTAAATTATGAAATATTTAAAAATTACTGAAAAGTACACCGAGATTTAACAAATCTTAATATTTTGTAATGTGTTTGCTTCATATCTTTGTTTAATGAAATAAAATCTCGTAGATCCAGTTAAGGGTTCCCCCTTATCCCTTTGCTGTGCTGGAAGTTAGCACTGTCCTAATACACGTCTTAAACCAATATCAATTATTGCTTTGTGTGTTTTAATGTTATGTGAGCAGTATTATAATGTGTGCATCATATTACATATTCACTGAACAGTGTTTATGATATATGTGGATCTAGTTCATTGGTTTTCAAAGTGTGCTGTAAGGGTTCCTGAGGAGCCCGAATATCTTATAGGAGGTCCATGAGGTCAAAACTTTTCATAATACTGTTATTTGCCATTTTCACCACATTCCTCTGTACACTGTACAAGTCCTACACACAGGCTGTATGGCAGTGGTACCATAATAGATTAAATGCAGAAACATTTATGAGGCTCCTCTATTAAGCCAGACATTAAAGAAATTTGCAAAAATGTAAAACATTATCACTCTTCACTATTTTTTTTTTAAAACTAGTTAGTTAAAAATAAATGTTACTCATGTTTATATATAGGGTTTCTTCTTTGTTTGTTTTGGTGGTACTTAGGTTTATACTCAGGAAAGTTTTGTGCTTTTTGGTAGGCATTCACTCCAATGCCTCCAGCAATTTATTTATTTATTTTTTTTTGGCAATGCTGGGGTTTGAACTCAGAGCCTCAGGCTTGCTAGGCAGGCGCTCTACCACTTCAGCCACTCCACTCAGCCAGCTATATAGTAGGTTTTTTTTTTTTTTTTTAAATTAATGCTTTTTAAACGTCTCAGTTTACTCTTTTCTCTCATTCTTTCTGACAGGGTCTCCTTATGTAGCCTACTCTGGCCTCAAACGCAAGATCCTCCGGCCTCCTCCTACCCACCAGTGTTGGAATTGTAGATTTCACACCCAGCTCTCTTTTAAAATTTTTAATTTGATATGTATGAGCCTTATAAAAAACTCTTCGTGGTTCTTAATTTTCAAAAGCTTAAAGGACTCCTGAGACCCAGAAGTTTAAAAACTACTGATCTAGTTCATTCTTTTTTTTTCTTTTTTTTTTTTGCAGTGTTGGGGATCAAACTCAGGGCCTCACACATGCTAGGCAAGCACTCTACCAATATTATTTGTATTTTAATGTATAAATACATGTAAATGTATGGTGGTTTATTTATCTATTCCTGTGGAGAGACCATTAGGCTGTTTGTAGTTTTTAGCAATTTCATACAGTGCTGTTCTGAATATCCTTATAAAGGGTTCTTCTCTTTGGGATTATAGAAGTAGAATTGCTACATTGAAGATGTCTGTACATTTTCAGTTTTACTAGGAATTGCCAAAATGCCAAATTGTATTCCATTTGACACTCCCACCAGCTGTGTATGAGCCTGTTTTTGCAGATAACTGCCAAAAGATTAGATTTTGCAATTTTTCCCATCTGTTGGGTTTAAATGTGATCTCTTTGCTGTTTTCATTTTGCATTTCTTAGATTACTATTGGTGTTGACCTTTTTATTTCACATATTTTGGCCATTTGAGTTTTCTGTTAATTGCTTATACATATCCTTGATTCAAATTGGATTATTGCCTTTTTCTTAATAGTATTCTCTCTCTTTTTTTTTTTTTTTTGGTGGCACTGGGGTTTGAACTCAGGGCCTCATGCTTGCTAGGCAGGCACTCTACTACTTGAGTTTCTCAGCCAGCTCAGCCTTTCTCTTAGTGGTTTATGGGTATTTTCATATTCTGGATTTGTGGTTATATATACTGAAAATATCTTCCTAGTCTGTGGCTTGTCTTTCAGCTTTTAGCTTTGTTCATGGAACACTTTTTACTGCTTGAGCCACTCCACCAGCCCTCATGGAACACTTTTTGTACAGGAGGTCTTGTTATGGTAGCCAGTTTTCTTTTTTTTTTCCATTTTGTGCCTTGTGTTTTCCTGTGTCTTCAAGAAATTCATTTACTCTGAGGTAATAATACTGTGCTTTTTCATATTTAGGTTATTAATTCATCTGGAGTTTTTTTTCTTCATTGTGTGACAAAGAAATCTAATCTTTTAGTGCTCCTCCCTTTCTCCTTCTTTTCTTCTCTTTTTCCCTCCCTTCCTCCCTCACTTTCTTCCTCCCTTCTTGCCTTCCTCTATCTTTTGATAGACTAGTTCTCAAATTTAGATGGAGATGCACAAGGCCAAATATGGCAGAGACAGTCTTGAAAAAAAGACCTATACAACTATATATCAAAGCTTATTAAAACAGTGGGTGCAAAACCATATTGACCAATGGAATAGAGTCTGAAAGCATTCATATCTATATATGGATTCATATATTAAATGAGAATTAAAGGAGAATTGATCCCACATATTCAAGAGCAAGCTTGGTTTCTCTACATGTTACTCTTAGTGGGAGTTTCTATTCTTAGATACAATAAAGTTTGTCGAAAGTCTTTTTTTTTTTTTTTTTTTTTTTTTGGTGATACTGGAGTTTGAACTCAGGGCTTCACACTTGGTAGGCAGGTGCTATACTGCTTGAGCCACTCTTCCAGCCCAAGAAAGTGTTCATTTTCAAGTGTATTTTGCAGTAACACATTTTATGAATTCATACTGATAGTTTTTCAGTTGATTCTCTTAGATTTCCTAGATATATCATATGTAAATAAGTTTAATTTCTTTTAGATAATAGTGTCATACATTTTCTTTTTCTTTTTCTTTTCAGAACTGGGTATTGAACTCAAGGCCTCAAACTTGCTAGTCAAACCCTCTACCGCTTGTGTGCCATGCCCTTAGTCCTTTTGCTTTCCGTTTGTTTTTCAGATAGTGTCTTGTGCTTTTGCTTGGGCTGGCCTTGGAACATGACCCTCCTACTTCTGCCTCCCAAGTAGCTGGGACCCCAGGTGTGTACCACCATGCCTGGCTACATTTTATTTTCTTACGTAATTGCATTGGTTAGTAGTTCTCATACAGTCTTAAGCAGTGATAATGTTAATAGGCATTTTTGTCTTAATTTTGACTTTAGAGGGAATATTTCTTGTGTTTTACTTTAGGTTTAGTATATATCTTTTTATTATAAAGTATAGTGACATCATTTTCATATCCCAGAACATACTTGTTCTAACATGACTGGTTTAAGATTGCTTATACTTGTGTATTTTTAAAGCAGATTTATTGAGGTAAAGCTATTATTAAATCTATCCTTTAACAATGTACGATGCAGTGGTCTTTTATTCGATTCAGAATTATACAACCGTTCCACTAATTTTAGAACATTTTCATTACTTCTCAAAGAGACTCTGGACCTATTAGCAACCATTCCCCTCTCTTTTCTCCTTCCTCTCAACCCCTAGTAATCCCTAATCTTTCTGTCTATGTAGATTTGCTTATTCTTGACAACTCATAAAATTGGGTCCTAAAATTTGTAGTCTTTTGTATCTGGTTTCTTTCACTTAGCATGTTTTCAAGAGTCATCTATGTTGTGGCAAGTGTCAGGACTTCATTCATATTTACTGCATTTTTAAACTTCAGATAATTTCATTTCCAATTTGAGTAGTTCTAAATAAGAAAATAGATGTTGAGGCCTGGCATAGTGGTATATGCCTATAATCCCAGCTACACAGGAGGTGGAGATCAGGATGTGGTTTGAGGCCAGTCTGTGCAAAAAGTAAATGAGACCCCATCTCAGTCAATAAACTGGGTGTTTGGGTAAAGTACTTGGGAGGCTTTAGGAGGATCCTGGTCTGAGGCCAGCCTGAGGTAAAAGACCCTACCTGAAAAATAAAGTAAAAAAGGGCTGAAGGCATGGCTCAAGCAGAAGAACATCTGTCTGTCTAGTGCAAAGCCCTGAGTTCAAACCCCAGTCATACCCCCCAAAAATTATTTTTGCGAAGTTTCGTTTTAAATGGTAAACTAGTTTTGTAAAAGGAATTGAAAAAGCTGTTTTTGTGTTTTGGCATAGTGCAGATAGCTTTGGGAAAATCCTGAAGCTTTTTGAAAGGGTAACATTAGATTCTCTCTCTCTTTCTCTTTCTCTCTTTCATGCTAATTGGCTTTTCTCTGTCTCACAGGGCTAATGCTGGTAATTTACATATTCCCTAAATGTGCTAGCATAGAATTGTAGATGGTTTTCTTGTGAATTTTTTGTTTTTCTATATATTACTTTTTTTCCCCTTCTTTTCAATTACGTATGTTTTCTCAGTTTCCTAGTTGAGTAGTATTTTATTGTCTCCCCAATCTCCTGAATTTCTTTTTTTATTTTGGTGGTACTGGAGTTTGAACTCGGGGCCTCACGCTTGCTAGGCAGGTGCTCTACCACTTGAGTCACTCTACCAGCCCTCCCCAGTCTCCTGGAAAAAGCTGAGTTTGGAAGTTGTTTCAGCTGGCTGCCTAGCTTTGCATTTGGGAAATGATCATGAAATTAAAAATGCTGGTTGTCAGTCTGGAGCATGTCTTGGTCTTGTGAGAAGCAGGTGAACCCAGCCGGTTCTTTTTGTTTGTTTATAATGACTCAAGGATTTATTAAGTTACATGTGCAAAACATATTGCTAATTGCATTAGCAAAAGAAAAATGCTCCACAATTCTGCATCTGCCAACTTAAAGAAATTGTTCTAGTTGTTGAAAGGGCCAATGTTATATTCTTGCTGGTATTTAAGATGTATGTAGGCGCCTGCCTAGCAAGTGCAAGACTCTGAGTTCAAACCCTAGTAACACCAAAATGTATGTAGACCATTGTTAGTGTGAGCACTGCACTTATAGAATCACACAGCTCCAAAATAGCATATTTAGGAAAAACTATTGTTTTGTGTAGGTGAGGTATAGCGTATTGGATGAGTTAAGTTATAGTGTTGGTGATCTGGCAGGTAATGATGTTAAGACGGTTCGCAGTTTATGAATATTTAAAATGTTTTAAAAACTGTAAAGCTGCAACATACAATTTTACACCTAATTACCAGAAAACTAAGGAAAGACTAGCTTGATTAACATGAAAGTGAGAATACATTAATCTAAAAAAAACCAAAAAAAATCCAAAATTCTAATGAATTATTAAAGAGTTCTTAATACAAGGAGACATATTACTCATTGAGAGGGGGTTTGGTTAGAAAAGCACTTACCAAGTCAACAGGTAGGAGAGTGACCAGTTTAGAGATGAATTAAATGCCCAGTTTTGGAAAAAAATGGCAGGTGCAAGCAAAAGAAAAAGTGTAAGAAACCAGTCTCTGATAATCCTGATCTTCCTCAGCCTTGCACTGCATTCCACGCAGATTAACCTATTAAAAGTTTTATCTGAGACAGTATTATTTCACATATTCCATGTGCGATGTATTCTAAGTTAATTTCCGTATTATGTCAAAGCACCATCTCCATTTCACATGACATTAAAGTGTTTGCCACACTCCAATACATCTGCAACCAAAGGCAGAATACTTCATTAGAGGAAACCTGTGAATGGGACTTCTGTTTAAAATGTCTGCAAAAGCTAATAAGCTACTTTTAAAAGGAAATTCACTTCAAAGTCAAAAAGAGTGCAAAGTGTTGAGTTATACTCATTCCTTTATATGCTATATGGTAGAATGTTACGTAATAAAATGGATCGATAAATTACTGCTTGCCTTTAATCAAGGAGGCTGTACTGCTTTATGCGAAAACAAGTTACAAGTGAACTTAAAGACAAGTCTTAAAGACAAAAGCCTTGCAAACAGTGTAGTGTTCTTAGTGCATGTATACAACTAAAGTTCAGAGGGTGTTTTGGTAGCTCTTAATCTGAGCAGAATAGGGGCTTTGGAACAATAAGGCGTTTAGGTTTGTCATTTTAAGGCAAAATTTTAATAAGTTGTGAAAGTTTGGACTTTTAGAGTTTAAACAAAATCTTGAAATTACCAATTGGCTCAGAATGGTTTTATGGAAAAACTATAATCTGTAGCAAAAACTTGGCAATGAATATTTGAGTGAAGCAAATATTGGAACAAAAGTTCCAAGTGGAACAGAGCAAGGACAGGGCTCTGATAATTTCAACAGTGCACGTTTTCTCTTCCTCTTCTAAACACTGGTGGACAACATTGTTTGAAAATAAAATACTCTCTTCTTAGGGCATGGGAGTTAACAGCTATTAGATTAATATTATTGCATCTTCCCAGATAATTGATCTGTTAAATGTTGATACAGTTGTAAGCTTCTACTACTATTGCGCAAGCGCACAATACTCTTTCTTTCTTCCTCCCAAAATCACATTGAGAAGGAAATATAAAAATAAATCCAGAGAAATAAGAAAACCTGAGAGAGCTGTATTGATCATTAGAATATGGTGAATTTCGGACTGAATAAAGCAATTTGGAATCAGTTAATGGCAAAACCCAAGAGAATATTAGGGAATCTGTGTGACCTTATAAGAAAATAGGAAGCACCCTGCAAAAATTGGCATCCTGCAATGTCAAAACAGGGATGTCCTGGGAGAAAAGAGCAAGTCATGGGTCCATACACCAGTAAACTGCAGAAAGCTAGGCTATTTCCCTATCACTGTACATGTCTCTAGTCATTTTCCATCTGGAAAAAATACATTAAATTCACCTCTCTGAATGTACATTTGCACATAACAATCCCAGAGTGGGTGCTGTTGTAAGCAAGGTAAGGGCAGTGTTTTAGGCAGCTTGCAGCTGTCCTGCAGGCTGTTGAACCGCCAGCTCCTGGAAGAAGGAATACTTGCCCACCATTAAAGGAAAGCGTGGCTGGTTCCATAGTTTTTTCCACTTCTGTGGACTCATGCTAGACAGGACTCCTATGACTAGACAGTGACTCCTGTGGTCAGAACTGTGGTTCATTGCTGGGATTCTCACTAGGCGAGGAAATTCACTCCATAGAGTATAACTCTAGTCTAGACCATCATCTATAGATGTGAGTGGGCACCCAGAGGATCCCTGCTTCTGAGGTAAACCAGCAATTTGAAGGAGAGGCACCAAATGCAACCCACTGAATAATGATACACCAGAGGAGGCAGTTTTATGTAGGGTACAGCATAAACATTAGAATGTCAAAATGGGAAGATGTTGTGTCCCCCCCCCAAAAAAAAAGATTGCTGTGAAAAAGAAACTAAGTTTATTTTGGAATTAAATAGGATCATTTAAATAAAAATTTAAGTACATGGGGGTGAAGATCAAATTGGCTAACCTAGAAAAGTTAGTAGAAAGGCAAAGATAGAAATTTTGAGCCGGGCATTGATGGCTCACACCTATAATCCTGGCTACTCAGGAGGCAGAGATCGGGTGGATTGCAGTTTGAAGCCAGTCCAGGCACAAATAGTTAGTGAGACCCTATCTCAAATACCCATCACAAAAAGGGCTGGTGGAGTGACTCAAGGTGAAGGCCCTGCGTTCAAGCCCCAGTACCACAAAAAGTGGCACAAAAAAAAATTATGAGAGAAAACTTAAAGCAACATAGAAGCCACAGTTAAGAGTCCTTACATCCTGTAATAGAAATTCTAATGAGAATGAAGAAATTGGAAATTGTTCTAAGTTCAAGAAGTGCTCAAGAGCCCCAAGTGGTGGTGCGCATCTGTAATCCCAGCTACTTTGTAGGTGGAGGCAGGTGCATGAAGTTTGAGGTCAGCCCAGGCAAAGTTAGAGACACCCTATCTCAAAAATAAAACTTAAAGAGCTGGGGGCATGGCTCAGTGGGGCCCTGAGTTCAATCCCCAGTACTGCCTGTTTGAACTCAGGGCCTCAGGTAGATGCTTTACCACTTGAATCATGCCTCCAGCCCATCAAGACTTTTGATTGGAGGGCCCATTGATTCTGCATGTGAGCAGAAAAGCTGTTTTATATATATATATATATATATATATATAATATGTATATGTATTTTTTTTTATGTGGACAGTGGTTTGAACTCAGGGCCTCAAGCTTGCTAGTAGGCAGGTGGTCATACCGCCTGAATCACTCCACCAGCAAAGAGAGCTGTTAGAGTTGTAGCAGTGAAAGTAAAGAGGATATGATAGACTTAAGAGTGACTGTCTTTCAAATGAATTTAAGGGCTGACATGGTAAGAGAAGCAAAATACTACTTCAGATTTGAAAATGAGATATCTGGAGAAATGATGGTTAACTTTAAACAACATGGAAAAAAATCAGGAAAGAAACATAAGAGGGAATATATTAATTAGGCTTTAAATCTAAATTTTCACCATTTCCAGTTTCCCCCTAAGAAAAATTCTTTATAGAAAGATTTTCTTTTGTTTGCCATTCCTGCAGCTTGAGCAGTTCCATCTACCATGAATAATAAAATTTGTTTCTGAGCGTGACTTAGGGAGAGGAATTAGAGTTGAGCTATAAAATTAAAAGAAATCTAGCTTTGGGGAGACCACAAGCAGAAAAGTGATTTTTGTATGCATACATATTAGCTACAAAAAGCAAAACAAATACATAAGAATCCTGTTAATTTGCCCGTAAGGGTGATCACGGAAGTAAGTGTCTAGGCATAATGAAACAAAAACAAGTAGGTTATTCAAAATTCCTAATTTGAGATAGATAAACTGCTATCGCTATACCTGTTAACTTGCTACAGTATTTTTACTGCTTTATTTTAAAGAGTGGGAGGAAGTTTTTGAGAATTTCTTGGGTTCCTTCCAACCCAGTATTTTGCTTAAAACTTCATTTTTCCAGAACTATGTGTTTTTCAGAACCTTTTTTTTTAGGATCATGGCTCTTGGAACCATGAATATTTTACCAAGTTTGAGGTGATAGTGGAATCTTGGAAGTACGTTTTTTGTTTTTGTTTTTTTTTTCCCTTTGGACTGGGGTTTGAACTCAGGGCTTCAGGCTTGCAAACAGGCGTTCTACCACTTGAGCCAAACACCCAGTCCATCTGGTTCTGGTTATTTTGGAGATGGGTGTCTCTCAGACTCTGTGCTTGGGCTGGCCTTGATCCATGATTCTCCCTGTCTCAGCCTCCAAGTAGCTAGGATTACAGGTATGAAACACTGGCTTCCGGCCCCAGAAGTATTTTGAGAGCATTTGATAACAGTACTAAATGTTAGCGCTTGTTCACTCATATTCTTTGATTCTTGGTGCTCTGAATCATTCTGCTTATTTGTCTGATCTCTGGCCTTGGTTCCTGCTGCGAAGGCAGGGACACTCCGGTTACATTGTCAGCCTATCTTCTTCCGCCTGTACTTTATCACAGCAATTTTGACAAGTCCCCTGAGTAGTTTCCATTCTGACAATTCGGCTTCATTTTGATTGTCAGAGGAAATTAGCAGTTCTAACCCCAGAGGGGTGACAAAGTTGAGAAATAGTCATTTTTGCTCAGAAGAACAAATATGTTTTATTTGAGTTTTTATAGTGACAAAATAAAAGTGAAAATAACCAGTCAAAATGATTTCTAAACAATTACTGGTCATTCAAATTGAGGTAAGGTGAGCGGACCCCATTCCATGTAGGCCAGGATATGTTAGGAAATGTATAGGATGTTAAAAGGAAGGGAGTAACAGCACATAATTCTGTCTTGGTATATTGAGTTAATATTGTAGAGCCCCCTGAATATTGGGGAGCCACTCAAGTTCAGAGCTGGAGGGTGCTGTGATCAAAGCAGAACAGCAGGAGGATTAATCTGCAGATGCAGGAATACTCAGTTCTTGGCACCAGCGCTCACTTGTGTAGGCGTGGCAGAAAGGAGCAAGGTCACTTGAGCCGCTATTTTCATGCCCCAGGGATCAGGAAGTACGAAGCTGAGAGGAACTAGTAAGACTGGAGATAATAAGAACTGGGGCAGATTCCTGAGAAGTCAGAGAAGCAGTGGGTAGGATCTGCACCCTGAATGAACGTAAGTGGGGAAGAAGGAAAATGCCAGAGTGTCTATATCCAGAGAAAGCTGGGTTTTATCCACATGAAATACTCAGCAGACCGTCTGGCGTTAGGTCCTACCCTGAGTATATGGATTTGGGGACTGTGCAAATGATAGTTGAAACCATGGGAAAAGAGAAAGTACCAGAGGAGGGCTGAGTGCATAGGTCTAGGCAAAAGCTGGGGTGAGGGGATGCAGAGTAGCTAGCAGTTCCAGAGGATTGGAAGAACTAGCATGTGACTTAAAGACACAGGAAGGAGCAAACTTCAGAATCCAAGGGTATTGATTATTTGTCAGATTCTAATAGAAAAGCCAAGGGGAGGATAAAAGGCCAAGAAAAGGAGTTTTTCTGCCAGTTGAGGATTTTTAGAGCTGCTGAGATTGTTTTTTGTTTGTTTTTATTTTGGTGGTACTGGGGTTTGAACTTTGCTTTTCGCTCTACTACTTGAGCCATGCCTCTAGCCCAGCATTGGGTTTATGTAGGGAAATTTGAGGGGTGGGGGATTTAAGTACCTTAACGAATCCCCTTTATTGCCTTTTAAGTTTCATTTCATAATTCCATTTTTAAAAGGGGAAAATAATTTTATAGCTAGAGGTGATTTTGATAGGGGAAGGGCAATGCCAGCTTATGTTGTATACTTTCTGTTTTTCGTGGCTGAACAATTTTTTGAAAGTCTATTGATCATTATTTGCTTTTATTTGAAGCAGTTTGAATAAATCACATGGCTTTCTTGAAATTAATAGACTATCACTGCTGACATGTTGAAAATCCATTTGTTTATTATATAAATGTTGAGTTTTTCATGGATGTTTCTCTAAGGATAATGTATATTTAATTTAGTATATGAAATAAGGCATAAATAACCGTAATATATGGCAAGTAAGTACAATAAGAGAATAAAGTGCTATGAAAATTCAGAGGAGTGAGAAATAATTTTCTTTGTGTGTGTGCGCCTCTGTCTCTCTCTCTCTCTCTCTCTCTCTCTCTCACAAAGGGAAGGAGATTTAGGTGTTTCTGAAAGAAGAAACCCTGAGCCAATGCAGGTTTGGGGTCATCATCTTTTCTTTTTTTGGTGGGACTGGAGTTTGAACTTAGGGCTTTGCACTTGCAAACAGGTGCTCTGCAGGCTTGAGCCATGACCAGTCCATTTTGCTCTGATTATTTGCTCTGTCTGGCCTTGAAATGCTATCCTTCCAATCTCAGCCTCCCAAGTAGCTAGAATTACAAGCATGAGCCACCGCACCTGGCTTCTTCCTTCTCCTCCTCCTCCTCTTTTTTTTTTTATTTTAATTTTTATTAGCATATATTCATTGTATAGGAAAGATATATTGTGACAATTTCAAATTCCGAATAGCCTTACATTGTTTTTTTTTTCCCTTTTTTTTTCTTTTATTATTCATATGTGCATACAAGGCTTGGTTCATTTCTCCCCCCTGCCCCCACCCCCTCCCTTACCACCCACTCCGCCCCCTCCCTGTCCTCCCCACCCCCTCAATACCCAGCAGAAACTATTTTGCCCTTATTTCTAATTTTCCTTACATTGTTTATTGGTTAGATCACCCCCACTATTTACCTTCCCACACCCCTCCTCTTCCACCTCTCCCCCCTCAAAAATATGGAATGCTTCATGAATTTGTGTGTTATCCTTGTGCAGGGGACATGCTAATCTTCTTTGTATAGTTCCAATTTTAGTATATGTGCTGTCAAAGTGAGCACTCGTCTTTTTTTGAGATAGGTTCTGGCACATAGACCAGGGCTTCGAGCTTGCAATCCTCCTGCCTCAACCTCCTGAGTGCTGGGATTACAGGTGTGCTACCATACCCAGCCAGAGTTAGGGATTTTATGGGGTCTTTAGGCATGTTTGCTGGCCAAAGTGTGTGTGTGTGTATATGTGTGTGTGCACGTGTGCATATGTGTGGTGTTGGGAGGTGCTTGAAGGTAAGTTGGGGAGGTAGTGATGAAAATTTACTTTGGAGCCAGAACTTAGAAGATGGCAGGACCTTGTACATTCTTTGGAAGCATTAACATTTTTAACAGAGCAATAAGGTCACCTAGCTGATGCTTTAAGAAAATGGCTTGTATTTCTGGTACTTGAAATTTTAACAAGAAACGTAGTACTTATGTCAGGAAAAAAAAAAAGTACAGGTTAAAAGAAAGGTGCACCCAAAGTTCTGTTTAGGTTGAATTAGAGTGAAAAAGAGATAGGGAAACCAATGAGGAGGTTTATGTAATACTTATAGCATGAGCATCACAATCCCTGATGTCTGATCTTTTGAAACAATAATTACTATTAAGTAGTACATTATACTATTGGTTAAAGTACTTTTTGCTGTAAATTTTTGGCTAAAGTAGAAAAGGGAGAATTAAGATCATTGGGTCTTGCATAATCTCAAGGCATGCTTGGCGTGTTGGTCCATGCCTGTAATTCCAGCACTCAGGAGATAGAAAGCAGGAGGATTGTGAGTTCAAGGTCAACTTCGAGGCAAAAAGCCATTGGTAAGCCTCCCATCCCTGTTTGTCTACTTTGTTTCTCAGGGCATTCATTTGATTCTCTTAATTTTTTTATTTGTAAATTTTATCTCACTAGTCTAAGCCAAAGTTGGAAAATGACCTTCCTCAGTTACTGTGTTCCAGCCACCTGGACTGAGGGAGGGGAAGGAGGGAGGGAGAGAGAGAGCAAGAGAAAAGGACAAAGACAGGGAGAGGGAAAGAGTGATTTTTGCTCATCATTTCGGATTGTAAGGTATAGGACTATAATTTTATTTTGCCCAAAGATGAACTTATAAAAACAAAAATGAAATAGAAAAAGAAAAAAAATGATGAACTTATTTTTACCATTTTATAGCTAGTGCCAATTACCTATGGCCAAGAGAATATAAGTACACTGTGGGGATTTAACTTTTCTAGATCACCTGATTAAGAGAGGTCATTGTAAGTTAGGCTGAAATTTCAAATTGTAGTGTTTACTTATTCAATTTGGATTTTTACCATTGTTCAATTTACTGGTTGAAAGATAGCAGACTATATTAAATTTAAAGAAATAATACGAAAATTGTGCAGAAATTTTCTACCATAAGCTACAGAATGTGTTTAAGTCGAACCTTAACAAAGTCTTGTGGGAGTGTGAGATATACAGGCTGAGATGAAAATGCTGGGAACTGTTCTCTGTCTTATTCTGGGTGGTATTATGGAGGTTTATGTAGGTGTTAAAATTCATCAAGATGTGTGTATTTGATGTATGGAAGCAGTATTTCAATTTAAAAAAAAAGTCTAGGCAAAGGTGACCCTTTTGGCTTTATTTTTATTTTTATTTTTTGTGACAGTACTGGGGCTTGAACTCAGGGCCTTGCACTTGCTAGGCAGGCACTGTACCACTTGAGTCACACCCCCAGCCCATTATACATGTTTATGTTTTTGATAGATGTTCATCTGGTATATAACTGGAGTGCCTCAGAAATGAATATATGATATTTTAATACATGATATGAAAAATTAATGCTTAGTTTGCTTTTTCCCTTGCTTTAGGAGCTGTGACTGATGAGAATAGAAGGCCATGGATGAAGATGGACTTGAATTACAACCACAAGAGCCAAACTCATTTTTTGATGCAACAGGTATAACTACTTGGATTGTTTCACTTTTTATCTACTGTATTTGGAGTTGTCATGTGGACAAATTGCTAGACTCTCTCAGATTGATAGTCACAGTTAGGTATCTTATTAGTCCTCTCCTTAAAAGTTTGTCTCCTTCACAACTAGTTTTCATATTCTTGTCAGTTTAGATTGAGCATTCCTAACCTGAAAATCTGAAATGCTCCAAAATGCTCCAAAATCCAAAGTTTTTGAGTGCTAACATGACACCCCAAGTAAAAAGAAATTTCCACACCTGACCTCATGTAATGGATTGAAGTCAGAGCACAGGTACACTAAAAATATCATATAAAATTACCTTCAAGCTACGTGTATAAGGCATATATGAAACATAAATGAATTTCATGTTTAGACTTTGGTTCCATCTGAAAATACCCCAAATCCAAAACACTTCTGTCCTTAAGCATTTTGGGTAAGGAATACTCAACCTGCAACAACAGTAATATCAAAACCTTAGTGGTTTCTTCACTTAATCTCATTTTGCCCTGTTACCCCACTGAGTTCTGTTGGTTGTCACTTTGAAAATGTTCCTTGTTTACATCTGTTGCTCTTCATTCTATTTCTGTCACATAGATAGGCTCCGTCATCTCACTCTTACTCTGTGATAACTTTCATATTATTTTCCTTACCCTAAGTCTCTTATCTAGCCCACTGATCAGAGTACTCATCATAACATGTGAATCATGTCATTTCTTTGTTCTGTGTTACCCATCAGATAAAGAATAACCCAAGGTCCTCCACATCCTGACCCTGTCCTGCTTTTACAACCCTCTCTCAGAAGTTCCCATAAGGAGCCTTTTGCTTCAGGAAGATAGTCTCAACCTCACTCCCCAAAGTGTACAAGGATAATTGTATTCATGAGGTTTTAAAATGTGAAAAAAAATACAATTTTGGATTACCTATGGTTCTAGTTTACATAACATTATAAAGTGATTGCATTTGGTTTTATAATATAAAATGGTTTTATATCACACTAGCCTAGCTGTCTTTACAAATAAAAATGTTACTGAGTTTTCCATCAGACTTTAAATGATCAGATTATAGTATGTTAAAGGAGTAACTATCAGAAATTAAATTAGTGACTTTTAATTTTAAATTTTTCTTTATAAGTCTAGTTGGGGAGGGTATGTGTTTTTGTACAACTTAGAATAGTCTTTCAAGTTTGATAATGGTGAATGAAAAGTTTATAGTTCTTTATTGGAACATGAAGTATAATGTACTTGAAAGAGAGACTAAGCTCTTAAGAGAAAAATATGCAGTATTTATTTGCTTAATCTTGCCACAAGAACCTAGGTCATGGACTAAGTGGTAGATTGAAAAGCTATTGCATTTAAGTCCTGATTGTTAACGCTTACGTATTTGTTTATCTTTGAGCAAGTCACTTAATACTCCAGGGCCTCCGTTTTCATATGTCATAATAATAATGAAACCTCTCATTACAGTTTTTCAGAACACTTCCCATATATTCCCATTTGATCATCACCACAGTCCTGTGAGGTATGCATGGCAGATATTACTGTCCTCATTTTCCTGATGAGGAAACTGAAACTCAGAGGTTAAATTACTTGCCCAAGGTCACAAAACTATTAAGTATATAAGCCTCCTGATTTAGATTTTGTAGCCAGTACTCTTGCCACTAAATATGTTCATCTTAGTGTAGAAGTTATATAGAAATTAAAGTGAGCATATTCTTTTTATTATTTCTAGAAGTAATTATGGTGAATATTAACTAACTTTAAAGACTTTCTATATAATTTTAGTTTTTTTGCATCACTGGGGTTTGAACTCAGGGCCTCATGCTTGCTAGGCAGGCACTCTTAGTGCTTGAACCACTCCACAGCAATTTTTAGTATTCTTTGGCCCTTGACCATTTCTGTTTGTTAACAAAGCCATGTGTTTCTTTTGAGTGCCTGGCCATAGATACAGTCATTGAGTAAGGCACCTGCTCAGACTTAGCCTGCTGTGAGTCACAACCAGAAGTACTAACTGAATAGCTTTTCAGTAAGACTTTCATAAAGCATTCTTTGCTGTTCTCTGTACCAGCAGTCAAGATATTGGATTTGTTTTTTTTTCTTCTTCTTCTTCTTCTTTTTTTTTTTTTTTGTTAAGGATATATGATTTCTGTTCCATTTGTGGCATTCAGAGTAACAGTTATTGAGCACTGTACATTGTGCAAATTGTGATCTTGGTTAAGTCATTTAATCTCATTGGGTTACAATTGATTCAGTTCTCTACCTTCATTCCTTAACTGCAGAATGGACTCCAATGAGGTTTCCCATATTGTGAACAACTGCCTTTGGGGGTGGGGTCTCGGGACAGGGAGGAGGCTAGATGGAGTTGAGTACTCTAGTGAAGTTAGGACAGGCCCACTCTGACTACTCTCACCCTCTACTGCCCCAACGCAGCTGCACTTGTGTTCATTTTATCTATCCACAGAGATAGATATCCTCAACCAATTGTCTTTCTTCCTAAACTGTGACCTTCTATCCTTCTTTTCATTTGTGTACTGATCTTTTTATGTGTTATAATCAGCGGTTGACTTAAGTTTCTGTAGTTCTAGATGGAGGATGTTGGTGGTGACTTATACCAGAACAAACGGTGAAGGATGTGAAGGAAGAAAGGGAAAAAATGGAAAGGAAGTAAAAGAAATACATGGAGAAATGGCAAGAGGAAAAAACATGAGTTGAGAAGAGGGAGATAGAGCAGATAGGAAAAAAAAAAAAAAGAAAAACACACACAATGAAGGAAAATAGTATTTTTGCCACCTGAAGTTATATTTAATTTTTATGATTGTCCTTGAAGTATGTATGAATATGAGTTTTAGTGTGACTAGAATTTTATTGTCATGAATGTATTTCTTTTATGACTGCCTCAATTACTTTATTCTAGTATTTCTTTATTTATTAATCTTTATTTACTAATTGATTTGGGATGAGTACACATAAGTTGTGTTAAAAGTCTTTCTAATATTCAAAAATAGGTTTCCTTTTTATTTCTTTAATCTACCTTAATATTTGAGAAAACTGAGCTAGCCTATTGTCCTAGTAGAAATTAAATAATATTTACACTAGTTGAGACAGTCATGCATTCCTACCTGAAATTTGTCACTTTAATCTTTTTGTTTTTAAAGGAGCTAGTGCTACACACATGGATGGTGATCAAATTGTTGTGGAAGTACAAGAAACTGTTTTTGTGTCAGATGTTGTGGATTCAGACATAACTGTGCATAACTTTGTTCCTGATGATCCAGACTCAGTTGTAATCCAAGATGTTATTGAGGACGTTGTTATAGAAGATGTTCAGTGCCCAGATATCATGGAAGAAGCAGATGTATCTGAAACAGTCATCATTCCTGAGCAAGTGCTGGACTCAGATGTAACTGAAGAAGTTTCTTTAACACATTGCACAGTCCCAGATGATGTCTTAGGTTCTGACATTACTTCAGCCTCTATGTCTATGCCAGAACATGTCTTGACAAGTGAATCTATACATGTGACTGATGTTGGACATGTTGAACATGTGGTTCATGATAGTGTAGTAGAAGCAGAAATCGTCACTGATCCTCTGACCACCGATGTAGTTTCAGAAGAAGTACTGGTAGCAGACTGTGCCTCTGAAGCAGTCATAGATGCCAATGGGATCCCTGTGGACCAGCAGGATGATGACAAAAACAACTGTGAGGACTACCTTATGATTTCCTGTAAGTCTTGGGGTATGGTGATTGTAAGAAATATTTTTGAGGCTGCTTTTCCTAACTTAACATCAGATGTTTGACTGAATGTTGACAAAATTAAAATAAAGCTCATAGACTTACTCAATTTTAGTTTTAGTTTGGAGCCTGTAAGATAACTCAAAATTAAGAAATTTGAAATGGTGCAGAGTAAAGACTTATTTCTATATAAAGACACAATAAAAATTTCTGCAGTCTAGAAAGACACAGTCTATAAGGAATGGAACTGAACTTTGTGAAGTCATGAAGGATGTAATGAGGCTGTTACCTGTATTAGAATTAGGAACTCTCTTGAAACTTAAAAAGGAGTTCAACTTGGAAAAATGCATGACCAAACTACTTATATTGTTTTATGCTTATAGGTACAGGAAACACCATTGGACAGAGAAAACCTGAAGTAAACACTTAATGTTCTTGGATGCACAGTACTGCTTATGTAATACTTATGCACTTACTATAGTTATATGTAAAATACTAGTTATATAATGACACAGAAAAGAACTCTGGCATAGTACTGAAACATTTCACGTATGATGAATTCATACTAGATTATTGAAGAAAAGTAAGATGTTTTGGAACATACCTCTAAATGTTTAACTTGGCATCTGGGAGGACAGTCATATCTTCTTACAATATTTTTCTTGGCACCACTTTTCAGATATAAAATTATAGATTGGATAGACCTAGACTACAGTTCTGACCCACTATGGAAATCCTTATTCTTTAAGGAGCTAAACTTCAAATAAAGATTCATAGGGTCTTAAATTGGAATTTGGGGATTCCAAGAAGGAATCCTTCAGGTACCAGTTCCATAGCACTCTATTGAACAGTAGGACTAAGATCCTAAAAGTCCTTCAGGGAACTCTGCCCTGGGACTGAACACAATAACTCCATTGCATGCGGCTTGGATCGACTAAGTTGTGTTGTTTTAAGTACACTTGTCTGACAGCTTCAATTTTACCCATCTTGGTAACCAGGCATACCCTCTTCTTTAGCACCGCAATTTTTTTTTTTTCCTTCAGCACAGATATTTAAGTGATTTAAGTGAGCCAGAGGCAAAAAGAGCCATGACTAAAAGTCTTCATAGCTATTGGCCAAGAGAGATAATGAGCTGACCGTTTATTTTAACCTTGAAAGTAAAATTGTCTATGATATTTTTCACTACCTATACACAGAACAGTAAAAAGTTTAACAGCAAAGTATTTATTTGATGCCTTCTGTCTTTATGAAATGTACTAGCAAGTTGTGTTAATATTGTACTCAGCCCGTCTCATTCATTTGCACAGCATTGGGAACATTATGTGTATTTACCTTAAACATAAACAAATCCCTGAGAGTGTCCTGTATTTGGATTGTGATGTATAGACTCAAGCTAACTTAGCTGCCTGTTTTTTTTCACACTTTTTGAAAAATCTGTGAAGAACATAGTAAGTTAAGGATCTTCAACTTGGAAAATGTACAGGATGTGAAACTAGGGTGCTATGCTAAAAATACATGTATGATAGCTTAACTGGCAACAAAAAATACAGACTATTTATACATTTACAAGAGTATTTGCTTGTGTATAGGGACTTAATATAGCATTGCAGTCTATCAGCACTTTAGGAAATACCTTTTAAAAGTTACTGAGATTTTTAAAATGAAAGAATTCTTTGTAAGGAGGAAGAAAATACTTTCATTCAACATTATATTTATTGGACCCCTATGTGTCAGACATTGTTGTGGGTAATGCAGATATGCACTACATAAGAAAATACATAAAACCATTGTCCCTAGGGGACTAATAGTCAGTTACTGTAGGAAACAGAGGTTGCAGAGGTGTCATTGAATTCTTGTGAGAGGAAATGGAGTAGCTGACCTTTGAATTCAAGGGTGAGTTTCCGTTTTACAAGCTGAAGAAGGGCATGGTGGGAGGAAGACATTCCAGGTATAACTGGTACAGTATGTGAAAAAAAAGGGTGGGGGGAGGGGTTCCTTGGCTTTTACTGAGAATGATGGGAACCTCAGGATGCACTTAAATGTTTGTGTCTGTATTGTTTAGTTCCTTAGAATAAGTTTCTAGAAATAGAATTACTATTTATACACATTTATAAGTTTTATTATATTGCTTCAGTATTTTGTTTAATGTAGTTCCCCTCACCAAGTTTGAGTCTTTTCATTTCCCTACACTCTAACCATCATGTTGTATTATTTTCCTTTTTAGTTTTTTCTAGTCTTATAAGGGAACATATGATACAGCCTGTTTCGATTTTTTAAAATTTATTTTTAGGAAGGTAATTCTGGTAGCAGTAAGGAGTAAGAATAGATGAGGAAGAGAGTCTGCCTAGTAAGTGTGAGTCCCTGAGTTCAAATCCCAGAAGAAGGGTTGAGGAGGAGGAAGAATATCCCAGGGTGTCAGAGTGGTGGTACATGCCTGTAATTCCAGCACTCAGAAGGCTGAGTTAGGAGGATGTCTACTTTAACATCAGTCTGGACTATACAGTGAGACCCTGTCTCAACAAACAAAACGAAATGGTGACTTAAGCGGTAAAGTGCCTGTCTCCAAGGCCCTCGATTCAATCTCCAGTACTGCCAAAAACAAACCAAAAGAATACCCCAAGACCTTAACTCACGAGATTAGGAAGTAAAATGGGTGAGATTTGGTGAAAGATAAAACACGTGGAGATTTTGGGGAGAAATAATACAAGGATGGCCCTAAGACTTCTACCTTGGAAAACTGGATGTCTAGGCATAATAATTACCCAAGAGGAGGAGTAGATTTGGTGGGGAAAAAATGATTTAGGAAGTGTTGAAAGTTTGAATTGCTTGCTGGTGACAATCTGGTGGGTGTTCTTTCTAGGCAGTTGAAAATATGAATTTGGTGCTTTCGAGAGAGGTGTGGCCAGAGGAGAAACTGGTCACAATGGAATATACGAAGCATCCTGTGTCGTGAAATGAATGGTGGTCCCCAGAGAGTCCTTGTAGAAAAAAGAGTGTCTTGTCAAGTATGGATCTTTTGGGTATTTAAGAGATAGACAGAAGAGGGGAAGAGGAGGAGACAGACTTTTACAGTATTTTCAGTCAACACTGTCGAGGATGTAGAGAACTCCTAGAAGTCTTAGCTACTGGTAAGAAAACAGGCTCGTTTTGCTGGGCAAATAGGGAGTTATTGGCATCTATATTAGAATAGTTTTGGTAAAGCATGGGTGAGTAGATAGGAGATGGAAGAGATGAGCTGTAATGGATTGAGAAGTTAATGGAAGTGGAGTTGGTGAAGCAGTTCGTGTAAATTGCCATTTTAGTCAGCGAAGGGACAGAGGCAAGAGTACTGCTGGCTGGCTGGCTGGATGGTGAATGTGTGTCAGACACAGCTTTGGGCAGAGCCAGCCTGAAAGATTGAGACAGGAATGGCTAACAGATGGTTGCAGAGAAGGGGAAGGGACTGACTGGATGGCTGTTGTTAGGTGAGTCTTAAGCAGGGAGAGTGAGTTCCCTTCTCAGATTATAGGAGGGTTGTTAAGAATAAGGCCCCTCTCCAGGGACAGAAGGTCAAAGGACTGTTTGAATATTGCTAGCTATTTTCTCTGTGAAGCGGGTTCATTGCCAATATAGAACGACTGCAGAAGTTGTAGAAAGCTGAAGGATTGTGGTAAAGGGTTGAGAAGCTTTGTTTGATGGGATAGATCATGGCAGAAAGATGATTGCTGAGTCTTTTTTTTTGGCCATTACTGGGGTTTGAACTCAGGTTCTCGTGCTTACAAGGCAGGTGCTCTACCATGAGTCACTCTATAAGCCCAAAACTGGGAGTCTTAAGTTTGTAAATGAGACACAGTATTTAGTATAAAGTGCTCTTTTTATATAACTACTGCCAGATTTTCTAGTGCAAGACTGGTCCAAGGCTAGGGGAAACACAGAGTTGGCTTTGTCCCAGTTTATGAGAGCTAGAAGGTCTGGTGAAGGGCTGAAGAGGAGGAAGCACTCTGGCTTCTCTCTGTGCCTTTTTTTTTTTTTTTTTTTGGTGGTACTGTAAATTGCCATTTTGGACAGGGACAGAGGGCCTCTCACGCTTGCTAGGCAGGCGCTCTGCTGCTTGAGCCACTTCCCCAGCCCCTTACTATGGTTTTTGCCCTTTATGTCTTCCAAACTTGTTTGCTAAAGGGTAGAAGACATGGCTTTGGCTTGACCTTTAACCGCACACTAGCCTTTTGCCTTTATTACTCTTTTAGGAACTTCAGCCCTTCAGAGAAGTCATTTTAAAAAAAGGAAAAAGTTGGTTTAGTAATGACTAACACAGCATACTAGGTTCTTGTATTATAGAACCAGGACTAATAAAACTTGCATTGAAAATATTACTTATTATACTTATTTTTCTTTCAGGTCCCGAGTTTCTGCTAATTTATATAGATTTTAATGTTCCAGAAAAAAGTTAATATGGCTCGATATAAACTGCTATCATAGTGTATTTTAGTATGGTTTATACATATTTTATATATAAACATTTTAATGTGATCATTTATTCCTTTTCAAGTAAAGTATCTACATCGAACTTCAAAGAATGTAGAGGTACATTTAAACAAATACACACACACTCTCTCTCTCTCTCACATACACACACACACACACACACACACACTCTCATGTTCTCCTATTTTGCTATAATGAAATGATTTGATTGTTTTAAAATTGGATTTAGAGATAGTGACTTCTGGTAGTATTTTTTGTCTTTATTATCTGAACTTTTTTTCTCCCCTCCCCATCATCATCTCTTTCCCTTTCAAAGTAATAATCATATTAAGCAATCTAATTTACTATTGGTTTTGGAATCAAACCAATAGCATTCTTTGGAATTAATTAGCATTTCTTTTGTTTCTACCTCCCAGCAACAGTACTTTTTTTATGCTGCATTTTAACTTAAAACTTACATTGACTTCAGAAGTTTAAGATTAACAAGGGTTTTTGTGGTAAATGTATAGAAGAATTATGGCCTGATTTCATCCTTGATGGAGAGTGCTAAGATGCCATTATTAGCAGACAACTTTAATACTTTTCATAATGTGATGAGAGATGAATCTCTGAGTTCCTGTGATATTTAGTCAACAATTTGTAAGTCAAAGAATATAAACAGATGTCTGAATACTCTGTCTCTAAAAATTTCAGTAAATCATTGGAACTAAGAGCCTGATAAACAGCTTTTATAATATCTTTAGTGTCCATCTTGGCAGATTTCTTTTTTTTTATTGTAGTAGTACTGGGGTTTGAACTCAGGGCCTCACGCTTGTTAGACAGGCACTCTACCACTTGAGCCACTCCACCAGCCCTGTTTTATGTTGAGTATTTTTTAGATAGGGTCTCACGAACTATTTGCCCAGGCTGGCTTCGAACCTCAATCCTTCTGATGTCTGTCTCCTAAGTAGCTAGGATTATAGGAACGAGCCACTGGTGCCCAGCTTGGCAGATTTCTTGGCCCTCTGAAGGTCTCATTTAAAACAATGGTGAAGTAGTCCTCATCTTTATAATGTCATAGTAGTGTATACAAATGCTCTTTGTCACTGGTAAGCTGCCTTTGAGGTTAGGATGACCTCCTTATTTAGTCTTTGTGGACTAGATGTTATAATTGCTTCTAAATTAAGTTGTATATTGTTCAGGACAGGACGTGTCCACTGTGCCATAGCTGCTTACAGATCTTCCCCATCAAATAATGCAAATTATGTGTGAAATAGATTTTTTTTTAAGAATCAACTTTTTCTACTATTAGTATATTATAGTTGTACAGAGGGTAGTACATTGTGACATTTACATAAGTGCTTAAAATATGTATGCCTTAATTAGATTTACCCCCTTAGATGTTTGTTGAATTAGTGGATATATGAATGTTATAGCTGAAAGTCTGTGGACATCATGCCTCATCCAAGGTTTCAGCAATACATTTCTTCCCTACTAGTAGCTATTGGCTTTTGCTAGATTCTGGTCAGGCTAGATATGGTGGTATTGCTTCATGGACCTTAGGAGTTTTCCGGCTGTCTAAGAGGTTGGAGTGTTTGAGTCATCTACTTGTTACTCAGGTTGCTTCTTAGTTCTTTAATGTGAGTCTGCTGCCAGAGTGTCCCAAAAATCTTTGCAAGTGGTCTTCAGCCTCCTGGAGTTTCACTTTGCAGCTGCATAATCACAACACCATATTGTGAAACCTCAGTTTGTGCAATAGGGAATGCTGGAGAAGATCTGGCCATGAGTTAGGAACTGCCTTTCAACATCTGCAGGCAAGCCAGTATTCTTTGAGTACTTCTGATACTAACATATGTGGTCAGTGGGATGTCAGTCTTGGTTTTGTTGACATATCCTGTGTCTTTAAATTAGTGCAGTTAAGTAGAAGATAGACAGGAGTTAGGTGTTGCTTTCTAATCCTAGATTTAATTTTTAAGTGTCGAAATAAATTTTTTTATTAATAGTAGCTTTATCAAGATAATACTTTACATATCATACAATTCACTCATTTAAAGTGTGTGATTCAGTGATTTTTAGTGTATATAAAGTTGTATAACCATTGCTACCATCAATTTTAGAAAATTTTCATCACACTCCCTTTAGCGGTCATTCCCATCGACCCTGTTCATCTCCTCCAAACCTTTGTAACCACTAATCTACTCTTTGTCTTGATGTATTTGCAAATGGAATGCTATAAGATGTAGTCTTTTGTGATTGGCTTCTTTCATTTAGTGTGATGTTTTCAAGGTTCATACAGGTTATGGCATGTACTTCATTCCTTTTAATACTTGATAATATTCCATTGTATGGATATATTACATTTTAGTCTGTCAGTTGATGATTATTTGAATTGGTTCCACCTTTGGGGTATTATGAATATAGTATGAACATGTGTACAAGTTTTGGTGAGAAAACATTTTTATTTATATATATGGGAGTGGAAAGACTGGGTTTTTAACCTTTTAAGGAACTACCAGATTGTTTTTTAAAAGTGGCTACACCATTTTACATTCTTACCCACAGTGTATGGGGTTTCCAGTCACTCCATGTCCTCTCCAGCACTTGTCATTAGCGCTGTCTCTCTCTCCTTTTTTTTTTCCTTTTCTTTTCTTGTGGTGGTGGTGGTGTGGAAATGGAGTCCAAGGCCTTGCATAGGGTCTCACAAACTATTTGCCCAGGCTGGCTTCAAACCATGATCCTGCTGATCGCTGCCTTCTGAGTGGCTAGGATTACAGGCATGAGTCACTGGCTCCCGGCTACCCTTGGTGTTTTGAAGCAGGGTCTCGTTATAGAGCTCAGGAAGGCCTTGAACTTACTGTGTAACCTGGGTTAGCCTCAAAGTCATGATCCTTCTGCCTTTCCTGCCAAGTGCTGGGTGTACCATTAGACCAGGCTATTATCTGGTTTTGAGCATAGCCATCCTATGGGTGTGAAGTGGTATCTCATTGTGGTTTGGGTTTGCATTTCCCTGCTGTCTAGTGATGTTGAACATCTTTTCATGTGCTTATTGGTCATTTGTATTTATTTGAGGAAACATCTATTCAGATCCTTTGCCCATTTTTTTTTCATTTTTCTTTTATTATTCATATGTACATACAAGGCTTGGTTCATTTCTCCCCCCTGCCCCCACCCCCTCCCTTACCACCCACTCCGCCCCCTCCCTCTCCCCCCCCCAATACCCAGCAGAAACTATTTTGCCCTTATTTCTAATTTTGTTGTAGAGAGAGTATAAGCAATAATAGGAAGGAACAAGGGTTTTTGCTGGTTGAGATAAGGATAGCTATACAGGGCATTGACTCACATTGATTTCCTGTGCGTGGGTGTTACCTTCTAGGTTAATTCTTTTTGATCTAACCTTTTCTCTAGTACCTGTTCCCCTTTTCCTATTGGCCTCAGTTGCTTTAAGGTATCTGCTTTAGTTTCTCTGCGTTAAGGGCAACAAATGCTAGCTAGTTTTTTAGGTGTCTTACCTATCCTCACCCCTCCCTTGTGTGCTCTCGCTTTTATCATGTGCTCATAGTCCAATCCCCTTGTTGTGTTTGCCCTTGATCTAATGTCCACATATGAGGGAGAACATACGATTTTTGGTTTTTTGAGCCAGGCTAACCTCACTCAGAATGATGTTCTCCAATTCCATCCATTCCTTTGCCCATTTTTAATTATTTAATTAATTTTGGTGGGACTGGGGTTTGAACTCAGGACTTCATGTTTGAAAAGCAGGTGCTCTATCCCATTGAGCCATGCCTCCAGTCTATTTTGCTCTGGTTATTTGGAGATGGGGGTCTCAAAAACTATTTGCCCATCATAATCCTTCCAATCCCAGCCTCTCAAGTAGCTAGGATTACAGGAATGAGCCACTGGTGCCTGGCTCCTTTGTCCATTTTTTAAAGTTATTTGTCTTTTTATTATTGAGTTGAAAGAGTTCTTTATATAGGCTAGATACAAGTGCCTTATAAGATGTATCACTTGAAAATATTTTTTCCCATTTTGTCAGTTGTCTCCATTTTTTTCGGTAGTGCCCTATGATGCTCAAAACTTTAAAACTTTTTTTTTTTTTTTTTTTGGTGGTGGTGCTAGGAATTGAACTTAGGGCTTCTCACTTGCTAGGCAAGCACTGTACTGTTTGAACCGTGTCCCTAGTCCTTTTATTTTTTTTAATTTCTTTTTTAGATAGTCTTGCACTAACTGCCTGGGCCAGCTTTGGACCATGATCCTCCTACCTCTGCCTCTCAAGTAGCTGTAATTATAGGTGTGCCCCACCATGCCCAGTTTGCTTTTGAGATAGGGTCTTATTATCTTTACCCTGGGCTGGTCTTAAACATTGATCCTCCAGTCTCCCCATCCTGAGTAGCTGGGATTACAGGTGTGAGCCACCATGCTTTTTTTTTCTCCTCTCCTTTTTAAAGTTCTCCCATCCACCAAGGACCTTCCTTCTCCACAAAAGTTTTAATTTTGATGTAGTTCAGTTTATCCGTACATTTTGTTGTTGTCATTTCTTGTGCTTTGGTGTCACATTTAAGAGACTGTTGCCTAATCTAACTCCTGAAGATTTACGCCTATGTTTTTTTCTGTGAATTTTATGGTATTAGCTATTACACTGGCCTTACTTGCATATTGGGTAAGGGGGGAAGCTCAGCCCTGAATGTGGGCAGCACCATCCTATAGGTTGGGGGCCTGGATGGAATTAAAGGGGGAAAAGGAGACATCCCAGAAGGCAGGCATTCTCTGCTTCCTGGCTTCCATGAGTGAGCTGCCTGCTCTGCCACACCCTCCCACTGTGATGGACTGAAACCTCTGAAACAGTGAGCTAAAATAACTCCTTCTGTGAAGTTGTTTTGTTGGGTATTTTCTCAAAGAAACAAAACATCTAACACAATTTCCATTATTTAAAATTTTTTTTTTTTTTGCGATACTGAGGTTTGAACTCAGGGCCTCATGCTTGCAAGGCAGATGCTGTATCACTTGAGCCCCTCACCAGCCCTTTTTTTTGTATGTATGTTGGGTATTTTCAAGATAGTGTGTCATGAACTATTTTGCCCGGGTCTGGCTTTGAACCACGATCCTTCTAACCTTAGTAGCTAGAATTACAGGCGTGAACCACTACTACCCTGCTCAATTATCACATCTTTAAAAAAATAAATAATTTGGGATGAATAGAATGTTTAGTAGGTGGCTGAGGAGAGAGGAAAGGCAGGGTGATGTGAAATATCATTGAGTGTTCAAAGACTTAGCTTACTGTTCGGGTTGCAGATGTCTTTGGTGAGAGAGTGGAGGAAATGGTGAGAACTAAGATTGGCAAAATGGACAGGACTTCCCCCCTCCCCCCCAAAAAAGGCCCTTAAATGCACTAAGAAGCCTACTTTACTATTACCCTGACCTTTATAGCCTGCTGTTGAAGGTTTAGGCAGATTAATGATAATGTGTTTAGATTTATAATTTGGAAAGATAATGGCAATGTTGAGGGCAGATACAAGTTAAGTGAAATCAGAAACACAATAGCACATTTGGGGAGGTTATTGTAGGCCACGTAAGGAGCAGATGATAATAGTTTAAAATACGGTTTTATCAATAGAGTTTGGCAGAACCAAATTCATAACATATTTAGGAAGTAGAATTTGGATTAAATTTAGGATTGAGGAAGAAGGGTTTGAAGCTCACTCCCTAGTTTCTGGTTTATGCAGCTGGGCAGATGGCAAAGCCATTACCAGAAGAGCAACATTGGACATGCTGAAGACCTTGCTGTAGGGTTGTTGCATACAGCTGTTCACTGCCCAACTACAGTGTAAATGGATACCTGCACATGGTGCATGTGATAGCCCTGACCACCCACTTTAGGTATTTTTGACCAGTTGGTCTTATGTTCACTCCAATTTAAGCAGGACGTTAGTCATCCAAACCTGTATGTTTAAAGCATAAACTCTAATGATCAACAAATCTAAAACTGAATTGATTCTATGAGCCATTAGCACAGAAGAGAGTAAAATATTTATTCCTTTCCATGGTTTAATTACTGGATGCCTGTTTATCTTACCATTATTTTTATGTACATACCTTACCAGTTTCTTGTTTCTTTTCCTTTTTTTTGGTGGCACTGGGGTTTTGAACGCAAGGCCTCACACTTGCTAGGCAGGTACTCTTACCACAGGAGCCACTCTGCCAGCCTTAGATAGGGTCTCTCGAACTATTTGCCTAGGCTGGCTTCGAACCGTGACCCTACTGATCTCTGCCCCCTGAGTAGCTAGGATTACAGGCTTGAGCCACTGGTGTCCAGCTTCCAGTTTGGTTTTTTAAACCATTTGGTAAAACAGCATAAAATTTTGGAATTCAGCATTGCAGAATGGCTAAATTGAGCTAATTAACATATGCATTACCTTACATACTTAATTTTTTGTGGTGAGAACATTAAATCTCCCTTAGTGATTTTCAAGGATACAGTACATCATTTTAAAGTTTAGTTACCGTAAACATATTTTTAGTTTTTCAGTTTATGAATTGTTCATCTCTGGGATTTATTTATTTATTTCGGTGTCTTGAACCCAGGGCCTCACACATGCTAGGCAAGTCCGCTAACACTAAACTATAGCCCTACCCCTTAAACATCTTTTTAAAGGCCTGTTCTGATAAAATTCATAGAGTGGTTTCTGTTATTCCATGCAGAATTATTTAGGTCACATGGTGTAGCTCAGTAGTAGAATGCTTATCAGGCATGTTCCAGACCCTGGGTTTAATCTCCAGCACTGAAGAAAAAAATAAGGAATAAATTTATTCTGTAGGTATTCAGATTTATTTAGAAATTATCACTAAAATGAATGAATTAGGAGTTATCAGTATAACGTTCATTCTGGGTGTTCGTTGGATTTATACCAAGAATAAAGTACTCAAGGCAAAGATGTTTCAGTTTCCCCCTTCTCCCACCAAAAATGAAATTGGAAAAATATCTATATCTTGAAAGCATTATAAGCAGTTGGAGCTTCAGACTGGCCTTGTCATTAACAATTACTGTTTATCTGCTGTGTCCTACTCAGAATTGGCCATCACCTTGCCCTTTGAGCAGATATGAGATAGAAGGAGAGGAAGGGAGGGAAAGATAAAGATAGATACTTGATGATTGATAGATAGATAGATAGATACTGGAGCAGCAAAGAGGGAATCTTCATAAAGAAGCAGGTAGCTGTAGGGAGGCAGATGAGTGGTTGGTGGGGTGAGATAGTTAGTGAATTTTCTCAGTGAAGTAAGAAGTGAGGTCAGAAGCAGGGAGCGGGGATGGGGTGGTAGTATTAGAGATTTGAAAGGAAAGG
Source organism: Castor canadensis (assembly GCF_047511655.1). Taxonomy (NCBI): domain Eukaryota; kingdom Metazoa; phylum Chordata; class Mammalia; order Rodentia; family Castoridae; genus Castor; species Castor canadensis. The sequence goes on along the minus strand of NC_133405.1, from coordinate 121,536,907 downwards.
AGAGGGGAATCTGGAAAAGAGGAGAAGGGGAGAGTAGTACCAGATCATAGATTCAAAGTGAAACCATAAGCAGTGTGTGTGTCTGTATTTTCAAATGGATTTAGCTACATAGGTGCTAGTGCAGAGGCAAAGAGGCAGCTTGCCAAGTTTGTGGTTCTGCCACGCCAGTGTGATGAAAGAGGGGTAAGACCAAAGGGAATTGAGAGTATGTGTGAAGGAATGGGATCATCTGCAGAACTGAATTTGTTTTGCTCTTGTTCAGATAAATTCTAATGTAATAACTTTTGTTTAAAAATACCATGCTATCCTGTCCAATTTTTGTCAAAAAAATCTGTTCATTCTTTCTTTCATCCTTTTGTGTGTAAATGCATGAGAAATGTCTAATGATCTCTTATGTTCTCTTGATGGTTCCAGAGGTGGTGGGATTTTGAGCACATTTTAATTTCCTTTATACATTTTTAGTACTTTTCTTAAATAATAAGTTGTGTAATTACATCCACAAGCTATCTTTTTTATTTTTAAACAAAATTGAAGAAGCATAAAGGAGTAGAAATAAAAAATGTATTCCTTAAGTCAAGGGCATATGGGGTATTGCTGAGGGGAGACAGGACCCAAGGCAGAGGCAGTTTGGTCAGGTGGATTGCTAGACTATGCTACGTCGTCGTCTTTTACTTGGAAGGAAATGGGTCTCTCTTCTGCACTAGAGAGAAAGGTCAGGATCTTGCTTCAGGAAGGCCAGCTGAGGGTATTGTCAGGGGTGTTTTGGTGGGAACCCTGGGGAAGGGAAGATCCACTAAAGGGCAATTATTTTGTTCCTTGGGGGAAGGTAAGTAAACTTTACAGTCTGGTCTTGAGAAATTAGGCAGTTTAGCAAATGGGGAGACTACCAAGAACTGGTATGGAAAAACAGAGAATGGTAAAGATACCTTTTTTATTACATAAATTTAGGCAAAATGCAATTCCAATGCAAATCTAATACTATATGTATAAATTATGCAAAATTTATGGTGAAATTCAACTAGAAGCTTCGGGAGGTGAGAATAAGAAAACAGTATCTCCTATTTCATGAAGCCATTAAAGAGTAAATGGTACGCTTTAAGGCCTCAGAGTCGTGAATGGCATGAGGTATATGTTCAGTAAGTGTTACCATTATCCATCAGGACCATCCATTCCTTGTTAGGTTTGCCATGACGTGATATTCTCCGTATAAGAACCAGTTAGTTCAGTCCTGCCTTTTTAAAATAGTTAGATCAGCATTCTCTTAACAATTTGAAGTAGTGTGTTCCCTCCACCCTGCCCCATAAGTTTTCTTTACCAGAAATGACTGGGTTTACTGAAATCTTAATGAAGTATATTTTTACATATCATAGTATCTACTATTATTGCAAATAATCACCCCCATTTTCCGTCTCCAGGGCGTTTTACTGAAGCTTCCTTGAAGCAGTATAGTAGTTTTGCTATTATTATTGAGATTGTTGATAAGTAAAGTTTCAGTTCAGTTTTGAGGTTTAAGATGCTGCCTGGGATGTAAAGATTATTACATAAGTCTTGGGGAAACCCCATTGCCAGTTTCACTTTAGAGTAGAAAAAGATGGAAAAGAAATTTACCAACATGGAATTTCTGGCTGGTGGGATTACTGGTAATTTTTTTTAAACACTAAGTCTTACACAATGAGCATACATTTCTTTAAAAATCAGAGAAAAAAAATAAAGGTCTGGGTTCTAAAGACAGGCACACACCCATTGTCCCCCAACCTCAGTAGCTTACTGATTTTGGGCAAGTCACATACCATTCATTTCAGAACCTTTTTTTCTTTATCTGGAAAAGATGAGAAACAAATGAAATAAAAAAAAAAAACCTGTAGAAACACTAAGGAAAAAAGATGAGAAACATGAAATAAAAAAACCTGTAGAAACACTAAGGAAATTGCAAAATGCCGTGCAAATGGTAGTTATTATTAGAAGTAGTCTTAATTTCCAGAAATTATACTCTTCTATTTTGGAGAGGCCTTATTCTAAAGTTCTAGTTCTTCATTACCACATTAGAAGAAGGCACTTATGTAGAAATCATACATATGATGACTCAATTTTATTGAAGCCTTCTTTGTCTGATTTTAGAAATACATTTTTAATGGTAGCTTTAAAATCACAGTGAAATTCTGAGTACTTAGGGCCATCAAAGTGTTCTTTTTTAAAAATCACTTCTGTAATATTTCATATTCAGAATAATGTTATAGGTTGAGTTAGTGGAGCCAGTTCTCAAGGTGAAAATCTGAAGGTGAATTCTACTTTTGTCTAATAATAAAATAGCTTTGCTTGTCAGGTAAATTAGTATATTTGAATTGTGTTTTCCCACACATTTATGAAGGGAAACAGGTCTTTTACTCTAGGTTATAGGTAAATTTGTGACATTTTACAAGCTCAAAAATTTCATTTTCTTCCAATCATTAAGGGTTTCATAATGGTACTGACAAACTAATGTATGCAAAAACAGCACGCCTGGCCTTGTTTTTTGTAAACACAAGGACATTTGGTTTTCCAATACCTGTTAGGATTAGTTTTGACAAACCTTGCTAAAAGTTTAGGCCAGCTTCATCAATATCAAACTGTTCAGAGATGAGTTCTCTGGTAATATTACTAACTTATTCTGGACTCTTCTGCCTAATTTTGGTGAGCTCTTCATTCTTCTGATGCTACCCCCAATTTGAAATTCTGAAATAACCTTGGTTTAGTTAAGCTGGGTATGTCATAAAAATCCTTTAGTCCTTGAGATCTTAAAGTCATTAACTACCTAGGAAGAAAGATCCTTTTCTACATTTCTTTCCCCAGTCACTCATAAATCAAAACCCCCAGAGTTATCCTTGGTTCCTTTGATACATTCTGCTTTTAGTTGGGCACCAAGTCCTGTTCATCTTAGTTCCAAGACAGGCATTGTCCAGCCCTCTTCCCCATTTGTACTACCTCTGTTCTGTTTCAAGGCTTTGTCATCTGTCACCTGCCACCACTAAACTCACAAGTGGTCTCCCTGCTTTGAGTCTTGATCCCTTTGGATCCACCAAAGGCCAGCAGGACAGTATAACAAAAATGGGCATCTGACCTAGTCACTGTTCTGCTTAAATGTCTCCCATCTCCCACAGCAGATCTTCTCAAACCTCTGATCAGAATTCTAAGGGTCTTTTATGAGCTGGGTTTGGCTTAGCATTCAGCCACATGTCCTGCGTCATGCTTTGCCCCCAATCTCATCATGCCATTTCTTGTGTCTCTACCTTTGTTCCTCCTTTGTCCTTTACCTAAAATAAGTGCCCTTCTCTTTCTCTCAGCCAGAGTGAGATTTCTTTTCTTTGTTTCCATGGCAGCTATAAGTGCACAGAGAGACATTTTCAGTTCCTTTCTGACTCTAATCCTCTTCATGTTCTGTATCAATTTGTTACTAAAGATTGCATTAGAGTTCAGCTTTAATATCATCTTGCAATGTGTGTAAACAAGCTTTTACTTTTTCTCCATAAATGACCTTCATTTTAACTTACTTTAAATAATGTAATGGGGGGAGGAGGGGGAAAGGGGGGAGAAATGACCCAAACATTGTATGCACATATGAATAAAAGAAAAAAAATAATGTAAGAAAGGTAAACTAATTTAGCAAATATATTTTTAAGTAACATGTTTGGTTTGAAGCTGAATGTATATTAAGTGCAGTTTGCTGTGACAGTGTCATATGTAGAACAAGACAAGCTAGCGGTGTACTCAGTTATAGAGTGCTTGCCTGACATGCATGAGGCCTTGAGATTCATCACCAGCACCAACCCCCCCAAAATAAAAAAAAAAACAAAAACCAGAGAGACCAAAATAACTGCTTTCAGTGGCTCAGGGTTTGGGATTCTTGGCACTTTGCATTTGAAGCAAGCTGATTACATTCTATCATTTTTATGCTTATAAATGACAAATGAGAAAGGTTTGGGAGTTTAGGTATGCTATGTGGCAGCTCTACCCCACCCCCTCCAGCCTCCACCCCGTGCTGGGGTTTGAACTCAGTGCCTCAAGCTTGCTAGGCAGGCACTCTAACCACTGAACCATACCTCCAGCCCTTTTTGTTTTAGTTATTTTTCAGTTAGGGTCTTACACAAAGATCATCCTGCCTATGTTTTCTGGGGCTACAGGTATGTACCACTGTGTCTGGCTTATTTTGTTGAGATGGGAGTCTTACTAACTTTTTGCTCAGGCTGGCCTGGAATCACGGTCCACCTGATCTCTTCCTCCTGAGTAGCTGGGATTACAGGCATGAGCCACCACTTCTGGGTCTGTACAGTGATGTGGATGGTCTTGATTTTCAGTAAGTGAAAAGCCAAGTTGATAAATTGTTGGTTTTGGAAATTCCATATTTATCTTGATTTATGTAAGAATTTTGATAGGAAGAATTTTGATTAGATACAGGCACTTTTGGAACCTGATGATAGGACTTTGCAGAAGTATCACTTCAAAGATGTTGCAATATGAGTTCTGTCTTGGTTTTGTGATTGTAAATTACACAAGAGATGACTAGGAACTAAAAACATTACAGTGGTCAAAACCACCACCACCTAGCCTTGGTTGCAGTACTAATTCTGCCTGCTTGAGTCATGAACACATCCATCTGGTTTCCATTAAAGGAAAGCATCTTTAGATAGTTAAAACTACTCACTGAGTTTGCAGAAGTCACAGTTGCCTTTGCCAGTTGCCATGCTATTCTCCAAATGCCAGAAGTTGGCAAACTCTGATTGAGACTTAGGTGGCTTGAGAGTTGAATTCTATGTGACTCCAAATAACCTCTAAACCTCAGTTTGCTCTGTTGTAAAATGTTGATAAAACTGTACCACCTACTTTATAGGGTTGTTGTAAGTACTAAATCATACTTCAGTCACTTAATAAATAGCTGTATTATTACTACATTTAAAATAATCATCTGTCTACTTTGCTGCTCTCCCACTAGACTGTAAACTTCTGGAGTCCATCACTTTTTCATATTTATGTCTCCTAATTTTTTTTTTTTGGTCAGTATTGGGGTTTGAACACAAGACCTCACACTTGCTAGGCAAGTGCTCTACCACTTGAAGAACCACTCCACCAGCCTGTTTTCTTTGTGTGTGTGCTGGGTAGTTTTGAAATAGGGTCTCACTTTTTGCCCACGCTGGCCCCGAACTGAGACCCTCCAGATCTCTGCCTCCTGAGTAGCTAGGATTTATAGATGTGAGCCACTGGCCTAGCCACTTAGCCAAGTCTTAATATACTGTTGTGATCCACTGTTTGTTGAATTGAGTAAACATAAATGTCCAACCTAAAGGAAAGTATATATCTAGCAGGGGAACACCAGAAAGGGAATTAAAAGGAAAAGGGGGAAATGGAAAGGCTTTTTGGGGCTATGGAGGACAAGGTAAACGAGCCTTCTTTTCTAGTCCTCACTCCTGCTTGGGCTTGGACTATGTCAGATAGACCAGTTGTTCCTAGAGTAGAGAGAACATTCCTTTAGTGTCCTAGGTGATGAGTTTTCATTAATCTTTGCCACATTTTTGTGCTAGAGATGCTAATAAGTGATGTGTAATATAAGGTTACATTATATGGGGATTGTATTTTTGGTTTTTACTCAGATCCAGAGTTTTAAAGACATCATTTTCTTGTGTTTTATTTTCTAGATCTTATGCATAACAGCACACTTATTTCTTTGGCTATGTTTACACAGCTTTGAAAAATGTAATGTTCAGTATGTATCCCGACTTTGTACTACTGGAAATAATATGCACCTCCATTTTCTTTTTTCGTTTCCTTTTAACATAACCCAGGCATTAAGGAGGGCAGTGGGTATATGACAATTTGTTTGAGTTCACATATTGCTACATTTGCTATCAAGGACCTAGCCTCATTACTGTCATAAAAAAAGGTGTGTGTATGTGTGGTTGTAAGTTTAAGCAGACTGAATTAGAATTTCCACTGGCTGTCTCATTGCTGTGTACCTTTTGGCAATCGTGTTTTGTTTATATTTAGATATATTATGCTGGTGGAAATAGATCAAGAATAATAACTAGGAAGGAGTGCTTGTAAAATATTTATATGAAGGCTTTTTAATTTTTACGACTAGGCTATTGTTTGAACATCATTTTAGGTATTAAAAGAATGTATTTAATGTAGGAATGCTTTTACATATAGGCTAATTTTATTCTTCCTATTAACTTATAGTTTTCTAGGCTACCAGAGGTTTTGTCTGTATAGTAGTTTCTGCTTTAATATCTGATTCCATTTTAAGAAATCTTTAGAAATGTATTTATTGAGCCTTCTGTTGGTCTAGGTAAATTCATCCAGTTTTACGTGAGTCATGTTAGAGATTGTTTGTATAAAAGGACTTTTTTTTTCTCCTTTTGGCAGTGCTTGGTAGGCAGGTACTCTGCCACATAGGCCATAGTCCCAGATCTGTAAAAAGGACTTTTGAAAGCAGTAATCTTTTATTTAAGTATTTCCTATTAGTATTTGTGATATATTTCCTGCCTGTTTAGTGGATGATGCTGGCAAAATAGAACATGACGGTTCATCTGAAATGACCATGGACGCAGAATCAGAAATCGATCCTTGTAAAGTGGATGGCACTTGTCCTGAAGTTATCAAGGTGTACATTTTTAAAGCTGACCCTGGAGAAGATGACTTGGGTAAGAGAAAACAATATTTTACATCCTGGTCAAATATAACCTGATTGTTTCTGGGTCATGTAGATTGAAAACTTTTGAAATCTTTTCTGAAGATGATTTTTAAATAAGAATTCTAATGTAGCAACAGAAACGTATGTAAAAAGGAAGAAGTAGGAATGAAATTTTCAAATAAATGCTTGGAGCCATCTTCTCTGATAGGTGGAACCGTAGACATTGTGGAGAGTGAGCCTGAGAATGACCATGGAGTGGAAGTGCTGGATCAGAATAACAGTATTCGTGTTCCAAGGGAAAAGATGGTTTATATGACTGTCAATGACTCTCAGCAAGAAGACGAAGATTTAAGTAAGTAGGTGGCCTTTTTGTGGGAGAACATTTTATGTTTCTATAGCTCTCCTCTCTTTTTTTAAACGACCAGTATTTGACGGAAACAAGTAGCATCATTTTAGAGAATATTATGCTGCCATTTTCCAAGGAAAACCAGTTATTCTTTATGTATGTTTAGAATGTTGCATTCAAATCAGATATGGTGCTAGCAAAGAAGTGAATAATTCATTCAACAAATATTTATTAAGTGCTTACCTTGTGAATGCTAGGTTCTGGCTATGTAATACTTGGACCCTCTTTCCATTTGCTTATTTACTGACTTGAAATAAAAGTATCTTTCCTGTGATCTCTGTAAACCTGGTCAGAAAAGTTCGTATAATTTTCTGCTTAGATGTTGCTGAAATCGCTGATGAAGTTTATATGGAAGTGATCGTGGGTGAGGAGGATGCAGCAGCGGCAGCGGCAGCAGCTGCTGCTGTACATGAACAGCAAATGGATGACAGTGAAATCAAAACCTTCATGCCAATCGCATGGGCAGCAGCTTATGGTATGTCATAGAGCAGCTCTTTGGATTGAGTTGATTCTTGAACATTAATTTGTGATTGAAAAACAGTTTCTGTGGTCTTAGATTTCAGAAATCTAAATACCAGTACCTTGTAAGGATTATTTGATTTAAACAAGAGTAGAGGAACATTATAAAGTCTGCTTTTTGTCTTTACTTTTAACAGGAATTTCATTTGTGTGTATATTATGTAAAAGGAAGTACTGCAAGAAGTACATAGGCTTTCAACCTGAAACTTTTCATCTTGATTATATCTGGCCCATGACTTTACAATTTTGGGAGACAACAAGAGAGTCCACGGGGAAAATGCTGACATATGTTTTTAGCTTTGGAAGCTAGGCATTTCCTACCATCTTGGCTATAATTAACGTGCTCATAAAACCCATTACCTAGAATGGGGAATATTTGTCATTCATGAGTATCATGACTTACTTTTCATTGTCATAGTTAATAAAGAATTCCTAATTCTTTATAATTCATAATTCTGTATAATTTTGTTTTTTAATGCGCATTGTTAGGTAATAATTCTGATGGAATTGAAAACCGGAATGGCACTGCAAGTGCCCTCTTGCACATAGATGAGTCTGCTGGCCTCGGCAGACTGGCTAAACAAAAACCAAAGAAAAGGAGAAGACCTGATTCCAGGCAGTACCAAACAGGTGAGGGCTCACGAGTTCCACAGCGCAGCGTGCTCTGCAAGCTCTCAGAGGAAACTCTATGTGTATCCATAGGGATGGTGTGATGGCATTTTAGCTGCTAGACCACATGTAGCTTTTGTGTTACCGAATTTGAAAATATAATTTTCAGAATTCAGTGATATTCATGAATGATTTCCTCGGATAAAAAGAAACAGGAAATGGATGAAAAAAATTCAAAACTTGAATGATTTTTACGTGAAAATGAGTCCTTTGTTATAAGCATTAACTTAAAAAATTAGTATATTTAAACAATCTAATTATGTGGACATAAAGCAGGTGTAATTTGTAGAGCAGGTTAAGCATTTCAGGTCCTATGACATATTCTGCCTCTTTTAATTAATTTTTGATGGTACTGGGGTTTGAGCTTAGGGCTTCGTGCTTGCTAGGTGGGTACTCTACCACTCGAGGCATTCCCCCAACTCTTTTTGCTTTAGATTATTTTTTGCCCAGGGCTGGCTGGACAAGGCCCTCTTACCTACAATCTCAGGTGTCACTTAGATGACAGGCGCATACCACCACATCCAGCTTATTTTGTTGACATGGAGATTATGTTAACTTTTTGCTGGGCTGGCAATCCTCCTGATCTCCATCTCCCAAGTAGCTGGGATTGTAGTCTTGAGCCACCCAGCCTAGCCCCTATATTCTACATATTCTTGTAAGCTTATTTGTATATTAAAAACTTTATAGCTATATTTAAGCCTTTTTTTGCATTTCTTGGGGTTTGAACTCAAGAGTCTTATGCTTGCTAGGTAGATATGCTACCTTTTGAGCCACACCCCCAGCTGTATTTACGCTTTCCTGTAAATTAACATATAGTATGTTTTCTTAAATAGCCAAAGTAGGAACTTTAATTACTAAACTTGTAGAGAATTTCCCCTTAGATTTCTAAATTGATAAGTCTCTAATCACTAGTTGATAGAAGTTAAATGTTTATTCATTCATTTTGTTAAACTGGAGAGAATGAGGTTGGTGCTGTCTTACTAAGTGGTTTCCACACCAGGTTCTCATGACCATTTGAAAAATGATTAAAGCAATATTCAGTTGCAAATTGCTTTGGCCAGTAGTGTTTAGAACACACACTAAATTTTTAAAGAAACCAAAACAGAACTTGGTTTGATAACTCATGCTCTTCTCTTTTCCTTCCTTAGCAATAATTATTGGCCCTGATGGACATCCCTTGACAGTCTACCCTTGCATGATATGTGGGAAGAAGTTTAAGTCGAGAGGTTTCTTGAAAAGGCACATGAAAAACCACCCTGAACACCTTGCCAAGAAGAAGTACCGCTGTACTGACTGTGATTACACTACCAATAAGAAGATAAGTTTACACAATCACCTGGAGAGCCACAAGCTGACCAGCAAGGCAGAGAAGGCGATTGAATGCGATGAGTGTGGGAAGCATTTCTCTCACACGGGGGCTTTGTTTACTCACAAAATGGTGCATAAGGAAAAAGGAGCCAACAAAATGCACAAGTGTAAATTCTGTGAATATGAGACAGCTGAACAAGGGTTATTGAATCGCCACCTCTTGGCGGTCCACAGCAAGAACTTTCCCCATATTTGTGTAGAATGTGGTAAAGGTTTCCGTCACCCATCAGAGCTCAAAAAGCACATGCGAATCCATACTGGGGAGAAACCGTACCAATGCCAGTACTGCGAATATAGGTCTGCAGACTCTTCTAACTTGAAAACGCACGTAAAAACTAAGCATAGTAAAGAAATGCCATTTAAGTGTGACATTTGTCTTCTGACTTTCTCAGATACCAAAGAGGTGCAGCAACATGCTCTTATCCACCAAGAGAGCAAAACACATCAGTGTTTGCATTGTGACCATAAGAGTTCGAACTCAAGCGATTTGAAGCGACACATAATTTCAGTTCACACTAAGGACTACCCCCATAAGTGTGACATGTGCGATAAAGGCTTTCACCGGCCTTCAGAACTCAAGAAACATGTGGCTGCCCACAAGGGTAAAAAAATGCACCAGTGTAGACATTGTGACTTTAAGATTGCAGATCCATTTGTGCTAAGTCGCCATATTCTCTCGGTTCACACAAAGGACCTTCCGTTTAGATGTAAGAGATGTAGAAAGGGATTTCGGCAACAAAATGAGCTTAAAAAGCATATGAAGACACACAGTGGCCGGAAAGTTTATCAATGTGAGTACTGTGAGTATAGCACTACAGATGCCTCAGGCTTTAAACGGCATGTTATCTCCATTCATACAAAAGACTATCCTCACCGGTGTGAATACTGCAAGAAAGGGTTCCGAAGACCCTCAGAAAAGAACCAGCACATAATGCGACATCATAAAGAAGTGAGCTTGCCCTAACAATACTTCTACAGACGTGTAGAGAAACTGGCCTTGAAGCAGAATATTCATCTAAAAGCCAATCAGTCTTGTTCACATACAATACTGTATATTGATTTATGCTGTGTACAAATAGAATTATTCTTCTAGTTGACTTTTTTTTTTTACATTTTGTTCAATAGTGTGTTCTGAATTCTATTCAGTTTGTTTAATAAATGGGGAAAAGCAGCAGTTAGCTTGTTGCTTGTAATAAAGTAATCCCTGATTCTATTCTGAATTTTTCTATCTTAGGAGTTTTATATTTATTTAAATAATTACCTTGCTTACCTTGATGGTACTCTTCTAAGACCATTGAACTTAAGGTAACTTTAGATTGGTAACTCTGAAAGTATTCATGTTGACTTTTTTCTCCCCCATAAATTTCTCACAATAAAATTGTCAGAGACCTCTAATATGAATGGGTGATTTTACAGCTAGGTCTAATGATCATAACATGGAGGTCATTTGCTTGTCTTGCTTAATATTTTCAGGCCATATGACAATGAAAGTTTGCATTTGAGCTTTTGTGTCCCTGGCATTGCTGAATAAAGACTAGTGGCTGGGTTCGTGTTTACTTTTCATTTTGTTTAGCAGACAAAATATTCTTTTTGGTTTCTGTTGGACTATTTACATCTTTCGTCAGTGTAGCAAACTTTAGAAAACTTTATTGGAAAATTTTACTCAATTCTGTTGTATTTTGATTATTCTGTCTGTGCTGCTTTGTCTTGGAATGGTTGTGTGTTACAAATGACACTTAACTGAGGACTGCATTTTGGAATCTCCTAGAGGTAATTCGTGACTCATAGGATCTTCTGCAACTTTATATATGTAAATGTACCCTGAATTATATATATACATATATATGTAACATGTATCTGTGTGTATTGCTTATTTTACATATATACACACAACTCCCAGTAGTAGTTGTTTAAAAACTGTAATGAAACTATTAAATTTACAATAACATGAAAGATCCAGGGATGCATGAGAGAGCATTTTGTTAGTCTTGCTCTTCAGAGAGACTACTCAGGTGAAGAATTAGAGGGAAAAATAAGGACACTAGTATTTTTAAAGAGTAAAGGTATTTTCTTTTAAATATCTTTGGTAATTGAAAAATAATCAAAAAATAGAGGTTAAGATGTTTATAGATAGAACGTTTTCATAGTTTCAGCTCCATGCCTTTATATTTTTCTGAAAAGCTAATGAGTATCCAGATGTGAGTCCCTCATTTCTCTCTGAGATGCCTGAGAGAGAACTCTTATCTCAACAAGGGAGGGGGACAGAGAGAGTGTGATGGCTCCATGGACCAGAGAACGGGTGCTAATTATGACTTAAAATTGGCAAGTTCAGCCTGCTCTGTTATTTCTTCAACAGTTAGTTAGTAAGCTTAGAAAATTTACCACTCAAGTTGGCTTGGATTAGGAGATAAAGGTGTGTTCCAAGTGCATAAGGAAAATCTGAGGCCTTATTTGGAACCTCACCAAATCTTTCAGTTTCACTTTTCTTTGAGAATTGGCAGTTTCCAACATACAGGTATGCATCAGTCATAAATTTATAAAATGAACTTGGTTAATTAGAGTTTGATTATGTTAAGATAACTCTTGGAGAACAGAAACAGTTCTTGGGGTCCCTGGAATTGCCTGTCAGCACACATACTTGGCACATCAAGGGAGATTTAGAAATTTCTTCCTACTCGATAGCTGCCTTGCCACCTCATTATGGTGCTCCATCCCCTTTGTGCCGTTAGGTTTTTACCTTTCATCTTTCTCTTTGCCATCAATATTTGTATTCCAGAGTTATATTTTTAGGGTTAGATATCTCTGTTTGGTGTTTGGCAAGCCTCTGAAGTGCTAGATTGATCTGGTCTAGTTCTAAAACAAGTGCTTTAGGCTGGTATGAACTCTAATCTAATGCCAGTCAAAGCCAAGGCGTGGTTCCCTATTCTGTACCATAGGGAATTCCTGTACCGTTTTAGCCTCTCCTAACGTGCTTTTAAAAAAAAGTAACTGAACAATTGTGTGATTTATTGCCCTGCTATTCTTGAAACCTCTGTCTGTTTTTTTGTGAGAACCTTTGAAATTTCCCTTAATTTTTATCTTCCCCAGAAATAACATAATACACCTAAATGTGGAAATTTACTAATTTTAAAACATCCTATAAAATTAATACAGAAAATACTGATTGGGTCATTTAACTATATTTTTTTAAATAAACTGAAAGATAAAGAACACAATACTTTACATACTTTATATATTTCTCTTTACATAATCTGGAATCATACACAGTTCTTTTCTTTTTAAAGCACAATATTGAAGCCTTTAAAAGGTATTTAAGGGTTTGGTCAAGTGAATATAAAATGTATTTGTCTGTATAAAGAGAAAATGAAATTGTAGTCACTGTTATGTACTGACATTAGTTACAACCTAGTTTTAATTCTTAAAACAATTTTGATTAGCAAAGCTAAAAATGGATGTTTCAGTTAAATGTTTTAAAGAGGTACAGATTTTTACAAGGACATAATATAAGTTATTGTTCTGTAGAAATACCTATTAAATATTGTATGTCCCTCCCTCTGTACACTTTGTAAAAAAAGTAAAATACATAAAAAGAAAATCATATAGGGATGTGTGACATTATTGTAATTGTGTACTTGAGAATAACGTGCAAAAATAAAGTTCAGAATATTTTCCTGTTAATGAATGTTTAGTTTATTTGATACCAGTACTAAGTTAATGCTTTTTCTTCAGAAAAAAACTGTACAGTTTTTTGTAAACCTAATAAACATCAAAAGCAGAGGATTATTTTCACATCCCCATTTCTTAATTCCTTTTATGCAGCAGTGGAATGCAAAAGGTTTGATTGCTTTGAATTTTGCGATTTGGATGCAAATACTGATAATATTTCAGTCCCGTGAATTTGCAAGTAATATTTAGAGAAGTGAAGTGGTGGCTGGCGAGTGCTTTGATGGGCATGGCCTTGCAATTCAGTTTTTTCTTTTATCTTCATAAAGGATTTGTTTTATTAGCATCTTCAATTCCCCTGAGATAAATTACCCATGCATAAAGTGGATTTTGAGAGCACTTAAAGTTCATTTCAGTATCAATCTATCACACATCCAATCAGTGGGGACTGTCACCACTTCCACTGCAAAAGCCCTGCCTTTGAGTTAGCCCTTTGTGCCCAATTTGGAGGGTTCCAGTAGACACTTACCATGCTAGAGGATGGTCATTGTCATGGTGAAAATCAGAAGCTAAGTAGAAGTTCTGAGAACTGAGTAAAAAAAGAGATTTGTATCACTTTGATTTTCAAAATGAGACTGCAGTTCAGCTGTAAGAACAGTTTTTGGCCTAATGGTTGGAACAGTAATCAGAACTTGAAGAAATGATCAAGAGAACGTGGCGAGCATCACTGTCCAGAACCACAGCGTGCTGAAAACTTTAGTTGTAGTAGACCACCTGACAAATGACGTCTGTCTGTCTGTGGTCCCACCCAGTCCCACAACATGCTTCCCTGTTCTCTAGGAATGTCAGTGTTAACTATTTCCAGCAGATTCTAGGATTCATGTAAGAAAAGGCATGGCCAATCAAAGTCTTAAAAGAGGCAGTGGTTTTCAAAGTATGGCTTAGTCACATGGCAAATTCTCAGCCCCACCTCAGTCCCCACTGAATTGGGAAAACTGATCTATTTTAACACGTTCCCCTGGTGATTATGTTGCATGCTCAGGTTTGGAAAACATTGTTTTAGAGCACTTGAGGAAGTTAAGAACGTTACTGGTGTAGCATTTGTGGCAGACAAGAAAATCACAAAAAGCATCCAGAAATGGACAGTGAGGGTAAAATAGGACCCAGAGAGTTTCCACCTTTGGCTTCCTCCTTAAAGTGTGAGCCTGCCAGGCAATAGATGCGTCAATCCTTTAGTGCACGTGTAAATAGACTACACTTCGAAAATTTCACATGGCCTTCCAGAGTTGCATTCCTCAGAGGTAAATAGAATTCAGAGGAAGATTTGGTAAGAAAAAGAGAAGGGCTGAAAATGGTACGTGCATGTGTGTGTGTGTGTGCATGTGTGCACGTGCGTCGGAGAATGTTTAATTGGCCCAGTTTTACTTAAGTAACTCATCCAAAAAACATTTTGCCACATTCTGCAGCTTCTTAGATAGGTCATAATTAAGTTTGCCCAGTGGATTTTGTTTGATCTTTTGTTTCGTGTATGTATTGTATGCTTTTTTCATGAAATCTTGGATTTGTTTCTTGGATGTATTATTCCTGTTATTTTTGACATCTTTGCTATTGTAAATAAATTCCTATTTTGTTTTAAGTTACCCTGCTGGAGTGTTGGCTATAGACAAGGCATGCATGCACACACATGTGCACAGCACAGTGCACACAGAAATGAGGAGACTTGGATTACACAGTTAAGACATCCTCAGCTTGTAACAAGCTGAAAGTGCTTTGACGCCTTCAGGAGTTCACAGTTCTCATACTGAGGAGACCATCACTGTTGTCTGCACAGCATCTATACCAACTTGGATTTTAAAATCATTTTGTGACTTCTGTGGGGGAAATTTAGTCCATCTAGCTTGAGGTCAAAAACATAGACTTTTTCTTGGGTTTTCCCATTTCATTATCTCCCATGTTACTTGTCTTGGTATTGGTGCACACAAAGGATTTGCCATTATAGTGACCTGCCGATATTGTAAAGCCACTAGGATGCCTTGCTACCAAAACCCTACTTAAGGATTCTAGGTGGCATTTGGCTATGTGAGTCACCACAGAAATATCTATAAGCATGTTGGCTAAAGTTACATAATGAACTAGACTTCTATTAATTATTTAGCTTTTGTTGGAAAGAGACACAAGAGACCACCAGTTGAGCTGATTATAATTCTGAGTTGGGACACCCAGAGGCTGAAATAAGTCTATTTCCAATTTGTTTCCCCCCAGTGTAGCCCTTGCTTGATGAAGCTGGTTATGGGGCCCACCTTCCACTCCTTTGCGAGACACAGAGAGACTGGTTGATCCCTACCAAAGAAACAGAGCATCATCCCCTTCTCTGCCTCCCCCACCACCATGGCCATCCTTCCAAACTGGGATGTAGGGAAAGGTAGAAAAGAGTTCCCTTGTACCATCCTAGTAGTCCAGGATTGCCCTCTGGCATTAGCACACTAGCAAAAGAAGTTTCCCCCTTTAGCCTTGTGTGTGTGTGTATCCATTTTTCCTCTATTGATTTATACTGCTTCCTCTGGAGGTGGTGGTTGTGATAGATGTTCAAAGGTTTAGTTCCTACCTCTCCCAAAATAGCATACTTTGGTTGTTCTTTAGAAAAATGATTTTTTGGTGATACGGTGGTTTGAACTCAGGGTCTTACACTTGCTAGGCAGGCGCTCTACCACTTGAGCCACTCCACCAGCCCTGTTTTGTGTTAGGTATTTTCGAGATAGGTCTCAAGAACTATATGCTCAGTCTGGCTTCAAACCACAATCCTCCTGATCTCTGCCTCCTGGGCAGCTAGGGTTTATAGGTGTGAGCCACCAACGCCCGCTCAGGGGAAAAAAAAAAGTATATATATCACCATTCAAAGATGGAGGTATGGGGTTGGAGGTGTGGCTCAAGCAGTAGAGCACCTGCATAGCAAGCACAAAGCCCTGACTTCAAACCCCAGTATCATCCAAAAAAAAAAAAAATCACTCACAATGCCACCTTTATTAAAGAGATTTTTTTTCTTCTTAGTTTAGTCCCTACACATAAACCCTTTATCTATTTATTTATTTGTGGGACTGGCGTCTGAACTCTACCACTTGAGCAATACCTCCAGTCTGTTTTGCTCTGGTTATTTTTTGGAAATGGAGTCTTGTGAACTATTTGCCAGGGCTGGTTTAGAACCTGATCCTTCTGATCTCAGCCTCCCAAGTAGCTAGGATTACATTTGTGAGCCACTGGCACCAGCTCATACATTTTCTTCTGACTTGTAACCACAGCTTTGATTTTATTTCATAATCAGCAACCTTCCTTTCTTCTCTTTCCCTTCCTCCCTTCCTTCCTCCCTACCTCCCTCCCTCTCTTCCTCCCTCCCTCCCTCATTCCCTCAATCCCTCATTCCCACTCCCTCTTTCCCTTCTTCCTTTCGCTCTTCCTTTCTTTCTCTCCTCTCTTTCCCTCTCCCCCTCCCCCTCTCCCTCTTCCCCTCTCCCTCCCACACCTTAGATAGAGTCTTTTATGTAGCCCAGGCTGTCCTCAGACTCACGATACTCCTGCCTCAGCCTCCTAAGTGCTGGTTATTATAGGCATGAATCACTACACCTAGGTAATAGTGATTTTCTTTTCAAACATCAATGTATTTCTGAATCTAATGATTGCCTTTAATCAGTTTTTAAGAATACACATTCTTTTTGGAGAGAATATGGAAAACTCAGAATGATACAAAGAAGAAAGTAAAATATTTTCCCCCTCCATCCCATTATCTAGAACATTTTTATCCTTTAAAAATGCCTTTACTGAGTATAAATTTTATTAGATTTTATTTTCAATTGCAAAATACATGTTATTGAAACAAACGTTATACAATAAAAAAATAAGCATAAAACCAAGCTGGTTTCCTCAAGAGAATCAGTCAACAGGCTGTAGCCCTTCCCTCTGTGCTCATTAAACCTGTGCACACAGATAACCTAAAGAAAGCGAGAGAGGGCTTCAGGGGGAGACTTCAAATATTTGAGCAAAATGAGATCATGCATCTTTACAAATTAACATATCCATTCCTCTGGGACAGTAGGCCAAGCTCAATTTCATTCTCTTTAATAGCTGAGTAACTTTCCATAGATTCAACTTACCATAACTCAGTCCCCCTTTGATGGACATTTAAGTTATTTTCAGGTTTTTGCCACTACAGGAATGCTGGAGTAACTGCCCTTGTACACATAGTCCTTATGTACTTGTGTTTTGATATCTGTAGAAGAAAATCCCCCCAAGATGTGATTGCCAAATGAAAGGTTAAGTGCTATTTTAAAAAATGTCACTAGATATTTCCAGATTATTTTCTGCTAGAATGTAAATTCTAGGAATGCAGAGTTTGTGTCTGTTCTGTTCATTGCTCTTCACATAGAATAGAGTGACGTGTAGTAGGTGCTGAAGAAATAGTTGTTGGATGTTGAAAGTTTCCAGGGGTAAAGCAATTCACACTCCCACAGCAATCTATGGTAGGGTCTGTTCCCCTCTTAGTTACCCAGGCCGGACTCAAAGTTGCAATTGTCCTTCTTCAGCCTCTTGAATCACTGGGATTACAGGTAGGCACCACCACATCTGTCTAACAGCCCTGTATGTTATCTCTCTGATAAATTTCCCTTTCAAATCCTGCACCCCATTTTCTATTTGAAGTCTTTCTTGTCTTTTGTAAGGCATGTTGACTTTCTAATACATTTTGTAGCCTGATTTATCTTGTTATGTAATATTTTGATATATAAAGATCTTTACTATCCATGTGTTCAAATGTGTTTATGTATTTTCTTTATAATTTCTGTAGTTTTTTTTTTTGTAAGAGTAGGGTTTGAACTCAGGGCTTCACACTTGTAAAACATGGTTTGAGCCATGCCTCTTGTCCATTTTGCTCTGGTTATTTTGGAGATGGGGTCTTGTGTACTATTTGCCCTGGCTGGCCTTGAACCAACCGAGATTCTCCCAATCTTAGCCTCCCAAGTAGCTAGGCATACAGATGTGAGCCACCAGTGCCCAGCTGATTTCTGGAGTTTCTTATCCTGCTTAGCAAGTTTTTTTTAATACCCCAAGGTCCTACACACATACATGCCTAAGTTGTTTGGTAGGGGGTCTTGTTTCTGTTTTCTCTTGGATAGAGCACCAATTATTACAATGTTGTTTATGAAGTAAGTAGTCATCCTTTACCTCCATGAACTGAAATGAATAGGTGGCAGCACCTATGTTTCCTTGCATTCATTTCTGGCATTTGTATTTTACTGTGTCAGTACCAGGTTGTTTTGCTCATACTACTCATGGTGAATTTAATATCTAGAAGACAAGCCCACCACCTTCTGTTCTATTCTTTTTCATCATTTTCTTGACATGTATTCTTCCATAAGAATAATTTTACCAAGTTGCCCTTAAAAAAGGATTTTTTAATTCAAATTGCATGAATTTTAATATTCAATTGAGTCTGACATTTTCATCATAGTGTCCTCAAATCTATGTTTCTCCATTTATTCTAGTTTTGTTTTATATTCATGAAATATTAGTGCTTTTCATCAAAGTCACTACTTTGCATAACTACATGATAAGTTTTGTAGCTACCTGCATACTGTTAAAGTGTAAAGGCAAGCTGTTGATTCCTGTACACATCTTTATGTAGCTAGTGAAACTACCACCTTGCCTTCCCAATTCTAATAGTGCTTTAGGAGTCTTTTGAATTTCTATGTGTGCCATCATGTCAGAAAAAGATGTCAATTATCCCTTTTTTGCTGCTTATATCAGCTAGAACTCCTAAAATGATGCCAACATAAACTACAACAGCCCTTTCTTTGTTACTCCTGATTTTGATGGCAATACTTCAGTATTAACCATTTCATATTGGTATTAGAAAATAGCATTCACCGAGGTTAGTTTCCTTCCATCGTCATCATAAGTAATTATCGTCATTGTTGTTTTGAGCCAGGGTCTTGCTATGTGCTCAGGTTGACCTTGAGCTCACTGTGTAGGCAGGGCTGGCTTCAGATTTTCCAAATTCCCTGCTCAGCCTCTACAGTACATGCACCTTCATGTCTGGCTCCTTCTACTATTATTTTACTTGGAGATTTTAGTAGGAATGGCCAGTATTATCAAGTGTCTTTTAGCCACCTATTGATGTAAATACTTGGTATTCTTTTTCTGATTGTTGATGTAATAAGAACATTGAATTAGATGGACAGGTTTTTCTAAAGTTAAGCCATATACACATTTCTAGGATAAAAGTACTCTAGGCAATTTTTATTGTTTTTTAAAATATATATTGCTTAAATTGGCTAGCATTTTATTTACAATTTTATATCTAAGTTCATAATCCTGATGTTTTCACATCTTTGCACTATCAGGTTTGATTATTAATGTAACTATATCTAGCTACATAAGATAAACTTGGAAACTTGTTTTTTTGAGCCAAGGTCTCCCTATGTATCTCAGGCTAGCCTCAAACTCGTGATCCTTCTGCCTCAGTGCTGGGGTTACAGATGTGTACCACCATACCCAGCTACTTGGAAAATTTTCTAATCTGGAATAGTTTAAAAACAAGAGGCATTATCTGATTTTTTTTTTGGTGGTATGGAGTTTGAACTCAGGGCCTCACATTTGCTAGGCAGGTGCTGTACCATTTGAGCCATGCCAGCAACCTTTTTTATGTTGAGTATTTTCCAGATAGGTCTCTAGAACTCTTTGCCCAGCCTGGCTTTGAACCACGATCCTCCTGATCTCTGTCTCCTGAGTAGCTAGGATTACAGGTGTGAGCCACCAGTGCTGGCCATTATCTGATTTTTTAAAAGATTAGATAGAACTTGGTTGTGAAAGCATTTGAGTCTGATGGCTCTTTATAAATGGTAGGTGTTTACTTTTCTGATTTCTTCTGCATTAGTTGATCTACCAGTTTTTCTTCTTAAATATTGGGATCTAGATTTCCCTTGGAAATCATCATTTTCTCTAGATCAGTACTTCTCATATATTAGTGAGCAGCTGCCTCTCTGGGGGATGTTGTGGAAATGTTCATTCTGATACAGCAGATGTGTCAGTCAGCTTTCTTCTACTGTGCCTGAGATAAATAAACTCCAAAAGAGAAAAGGTTAACTTTGGCTCACAGTTCTGAGATTCCAGTCTGATTGGTTGACCTTGTTGCTTTTAGGCCTATAACAAGGCAGTACATCATGGTGGTATGATGGTAACTCTTGATTGTCAACCTGATTGGATTGGAAGTTGCCAAGGAGATCAGTAAAGCACACCTCTGGATGTGTTTGTGACCATATCTCCAGAGATGATTAGATCATGAGTCTTTGACCCAATCAATGATGTAATCTATTGATGGATTCAAAATTTGAATGGACTATTGGGAGGTGGTAGAAAGTGTGGAAGGTGGTCCTGGTTGGAGGAAGTAGGCCACTTTGAAGAGCATATCTTGCCCTGGACCTTCCAGTCTTCACTCTGCTTCCTGGCAGCCATGAGTTAAACAGTTCTACTCTACCATGCCTACCCCACTATGATGGATTCAAACCTCTGAAAGCATGAGCTAAAATAAACTTTCCCTCCATTTAAGATGTTTGTATCAGTCAGTCTGGAAGAGTAGCAATAAAGCTAACTAACTCAGTGGAAGTGCTGGTGGAGCAAGATCACTTACCTCATGGCCAGGGAACAAAAGAGAAGACAAGGAAGGGTCTTTTGTCCCACTATCGCCTTGGACGGCATGCTCTCAGGGACCTTAAGATCTCCCAGTAGGCCCCACTCCTTAAAGGTCCACCATCTCCTAATAGTGCTATGCTGGGGACCAAGCATTTAACACATTGACCTGGAAGGACACTTATCCAAATCATAGAGGTGGGGCCTGTGATTCTGAATTTCTTACAAGCTTCCTGGTGATGCTGATGCTGCTGGCTGGGAGCACATGGTCGAAGCCCTCTAAGAATTTAATGGTTCTCAATTTCAGTTGAACATTAGAGTCACTGGGCCAGCCTTTGAACTTCTCAGTGCCGGGGCCACACACTAGGAATGAGACTGAGACATCAGTAATTTTTCAAGCACTTCAGGTGATTACAAAGTGTAGCCAAAGTGGAGAACCACCATTTGTAATTTATTGCCATAATGATGCAAACAATATTCTCTCATTTATTATTCTCTTATTTTAGTCTTGAATTTCTGGTTCTTTCTTCCCTCCCTTTTTTCCTTCCTTCCTTCCTCTCTTCTTTCTTTGGGACTGGGTTTTGAACTCAGGGTCTACACCTTGAGCCACTCCACCAGCCCTTTTTTTGTGATGGGTTTTCTTGAGGTAGTTCTCCCTGAACTATTTACTGGGCTGGCTCCAAACCTCAATCCTCCTGATCTCTGCCTTCTGAGTAGCTAGGATTACAGGTGTGAGCCACCAGCGCCCGGCTCTCATGTTTCTTTAAACAAGCCTTCAGAGGTTTAGCTATTTTCTAAGTGTTATCAAAGAAACTGCTCTTAGTTTTGTCCTTTCTATTTTTTTGGATTTCTGTTAATTAAATTTCCTCTTTTCTTATTACTAATTTTCTTTTATTGCTTTTTTCCTGGCTTATTTTGTTTACAATTAATTAATATTTCTTATGTTTCATACTTCATTTATTTTCATTTCTTTTTAAAGGAGATCCTGGAAAGCTGTACATTTGTTTTTTTGGTGGTATTGGGGTTTGAACCCAGGGCCTCAAGTTTACTAGGCAGGCGCTCTACCACTTGAGCCACTCCACCAGCCCTGTACATTTCTTTTGGTGTATAACTTTAGTTGTGTCCCATTGCATATGAGTTGTTCTTTTTCATAACTCTAGATAGTTTTGCATATCAGTTTTGATTCCTTCTTTACAATAGTGTTAAATTCCAAGTAGTAAAAATTTTTATTAATTTTTTAGTGTTGATTTCTGGGTTTTTGGTTTGGGCTCAAAGTATGGCCTGTACATTATTATTATTATTATTTTGTGGTACTGGGGATCAAAACCTCTGCATTATTTTGAATGTTTTCTTTTTTGGGCAAGGCATGATAAATTTTTTTGGAAAAACAACACAGACATATTAGTATATTGTGTGTATTCCCATTTGTAGATGTAAACTTGCAGATAAAATTGAGCTTGATTATATTATCCAAATTCTCTAAATTCTTGCTATTTTTGACTACTTCACTTTTTAAAAATTTTGTTGTTGTTGTTGCTGTTATTTTTGAGACAGAGTCTCACTATGTAGCTTAACCTGCCCTCGACCTTTCTGTCTATCCCAGTCTAGCTTCAAACTCATGATCCTTCTGCTTCAGTGCTGGGATTACAGTGTGTGTCACCAAGCCTGAATGACTTTTTTTTTTTAGTTTTTGAAAAAAAATAGGAAAGTATTCGTTATAATAAAGCCCCACTTCTTTATTTGGTTCATGATTCTGGAGGCTGGGAAGTACAAGATCGAGGAGCCATAGCTGGTGAGGGCCTTCTTGCTTTATAACATGGTGGAGGGTATCCCAGGGTGAGAGAGAAAGAGAGACAGAGACTAGAGAGAGGGATGGTGGGAGGCAAGGGAGAGAGAGAGAGAGAGGAAAAGGGAGAGATAGAGACGAGAGAGAGAGAGAGAGAGAGAGAGAGAGAGAGAGAGAGAGAGAGAGAGAGAACAGGAGTGCCAAACTCATAATAACTAGCTCTCTCTAACCCTCTGCTGTGATAACGTTAATTCATTCATAAGGGCAGAGCCCTCATGACCTAATCATCTCTTAAAGGTCCCACTTCCTCATACTGTTAGAATGGAATTAAATTCAGCAGGAGTTTTGGAGGGGACATTCAAGCCATAGCACTTTCCTCACAGTTCCTGTCTGAGTCACCACGTTTTGCTAAGCCTCTTAGCTGTTCAGCTGCTGCTTTAAAATCAGCAAATGCCTGGAAGGGAAAAGCAGAACTGGCTTTTGTTCTCATCTTTGTGTGTTTCTCATCACTTATGGTGATTCTCAAGTCTTCATCGTGTTGGTAGCTGTCTGGTACTTTCAAATGGTTTCTAAACAATATCTTCTTTGTGTCTGTGTGTACTTAGTTGGGAGAATTGGTAGGCAAGAAGTTAGTCCGTTCTTGTTTCATTTTAAATTTTTTGTTTTACTTCATCAAAATGTTTGAAAGCTGCATTCTATTGTTCTGTAATTGTCATTTGCACAGTTGGTGTAGCGTTAGTTCTAAATTTACACAAACACAGTGTTCCCCACCATCCATTTCGCCATCACAATGCCATTTTTTAGCTCTATTTTGAGTCCACATTTGATGGTTAGATTTTAGTCATGAAAGTTTTTCCCTGGGGTACTCTTTCCCTTGTTCCAAGTGGCTTGATTTCCTTCCAAGTCCGTTTGTGCAGCTGCTGTGCTTGAGTTATTCCCTACTGTTTCCTGGTTACATTTACCGTTTCTTCTCTTTCTTTCCTGCTTGCTTTTTTTTTTGTGGTACTGGGGTTTGAACTCAGGGCCTCCACCTTGCTAGGCAGGCGCTTTACCAATTGAGCCATACCCCAGCTCTGTTCTCACTCTTGACGATTGAAGCTTCATTATTCTATGTTTTATGGTATTTGGAAATACTGATGAAAATTGAAAGGGTAATCTTTTCTACCTTTTTTGAAGCACGGTACTTTTCTTCTTTGGAGACTTTAAGGATCTTAAAAAAAATGTTGGCATTCTAATACTTCGCTTTAGTAAGTCCAGGTGTGTATGTATTATAAATTTTTATTAGGAAATATTCATCATACAGGGGGATTCGTAGTGACAATGCCGATTAGACTTCTATTGTACATTATTTACAATATAATATACCCCTCAGCAGGTATATATTTTAAAATTTATCATCTTCCTTAAATTTGAATGACTCTTTTTTTTTGAGGAGGCTCCAACATGGGGGATCGCCGACTACTTTTTTAAGTGTTTGCAGTAAAGATGACGTTGAGACTAGTACTGAAATTGGGGGAACCTTCTCCTGGCCAGACTTCTTCCTTATACTGAGCAACATTGTGATAGAGGGTTAGGGTCTTCTGTCTAAGATCAGGCAAGCCCATCTTCCAGTTTTTGAGAAGACATCCCAAACAGGGAGCCGACTGGGTGTTGCCAGAATGACAACAGTCCCTTGGGAGAGGGTTTCACTGAGTGGTCTCCCTGTAAGGGTCACCACAATTGTTAGGTCTGGGGGCTTCAGCCAGTGCACAGGGTGTGAAAGAATTCACCAAAAGTCAGAGTAGACAGGAGGGAAGCAAAGATTTAGTCACTTTTCAAGGAAGAAAAGGAACCAAACATCAAGGCTGGTGTGGCCTTGAATATTTAAACATAAAAACTGGTGTCTTTTTTTTCACCTCTGGGGAATTTTCATCTCATTTTAAAAATTATTTTCTTTAGCTTCCCTGCAACTCCCATTACATCAGTGCCAATACTTCTGGATCTGTCCTTGTTCTCTTCACTTTTCTTTTGCATTTTAATCTCTTTTGTTTCTTTTTCGCACCGTGTTCCAAGAAAATCATTCAGAAACATTTCTTCTCCAGCTAGAGTTTTTGATATTCAAAATTTTATTTTTCAATCTGTAATTGGTTTGTTCTTAACAGCCACTTCTTGTTTTAGGAATGTAATAGCCTCTCTCATTTTTCTCTGCATATTAATTATAATTAATTTAAAGTCATCTTCTATTTGCTACATTTACCCTTAGTAATTTTCATATAAGTCAGGGCCTTATGTGATTCATTTGTAACAAGGCATCCATCCAAAGAAATCTAGGTCAGCAGCTAAAACTCATGACAAGTAATTTGTACTTTTACTTCATCTCTTGAGAAGAGCCAAAGAGGAAATGCATTTTTAATTCCTACCTAACATCTGAAATATTCCTTCTCCCCACTGCTGCTTTCCGTCTACATCTTACAGCACTGGCAATCGATCTCGGAAAATCTCTCCCACTATTCCTTTTCCAGCCCCTCCACAAACCCCCTTTAACATCTAGTCCTTTCCGTCCCTACAGCTTCTCCCCCCTCCCCTTTGTCCATTTTCTTCTTTTTGGAATCTCCAGGTTACTTACTTTTTTAACCTTTTTTTTTTTTTTTGGTGGTATTGGGGTTTGAACTCAGGGCCTCACACTTGCTAGGCAGGCACTCTGCCACTTGAGCCACTCCACCAGCTCTATTTGCTTTTTTTTTTTAAATTCTTTTTTGGGTGGATTTTTTTTTTTTTGATTCTCCATGACAAAGGAAACCTAGGAGTTGTAACGTGAAGAATCTTTCTCTCTGGGTGGCTTATGCCTGTAATTCTAGATACTCAGGAGGCAGCGATCAGGAGAACCACAGTTCGAAGTCTGTCTGAGTAAATAGTTTGTGAGACCCTATCTTGAAAAACCCACCACAAAGAAAGGGCTGGTGGAGTGGGTCAAGCAGTAAGAATGCCTGCCTAGCAAGTGTGAGGCCCTGAGTTCAAACCCCTGTGCCACCAAAAAAAAAAAAAAAAAAAGAAGAAGAAGAAAAGAATCTTCTTTAGAAAGTGAACATAGTGAGGGAAGGTTGTAAATACCCATACCACAAAATTTTTGTCTCTTACACTTTTCCTAAGGAAGTATTTCAAAATTTCTCTATATAGAATTCCAGTACTTGATAGTGGTACCCACTGATAACTTCTCCAGTTCAATCTTTATGCTTTTCTTTTTGGGATGAGTTTCATTACTGTTTTGGCATCTTGGAGGCCCTGCTAAACTGATCCTGATCAAATTCACCATGATTTCTTGTCACAAACTTTAGAGCCAGGAAGTGGCAGACACTCCTGCTTTCTGTCCTGTGCAATGTCACAATAAAGGTCTGTTTATCAAATAGATAGGCTGCTGTGAGATGGCCTTTCTTTACAACCTGAAGTAAACCCAATGCATATAGACCCTCTCAGTATTTTAGGTTTCATTTCATATTTGTCTGGGCTTCCAAAACAAAATGCCAGGACACAAGTGGCCAAAAACTTACTGCCACTCTCTTGTAACTCATCCTGTTTAACTAAAAGCAAATTTCTGGGTGCAGTCTTCCAACTGAACTCTTGGGAAGGGGGTGTTAATTCAGGTTTCATATTCTGCCTATCCAGACCATTGGGACTGTACTCATCTCATCCCTAGTCCAATTTGTTGTTGTTGTTGTTATTGGTTGATTTTTTGTTTTTGTTTGTTTTGGTACTAGGGATTGAATTTAGTGCCTCATGCTAGTCTCAAGAGCTCTACCACTTGAGCCACGCCTCCAGCCCTTTTTTGCTTTAGCTATTTTCAGATAGGGTCTTGCACTTTTGCCCAGGCTGGCCTTGTACTGCAGTCCTTCCACTTCTACCTCCTGCATAGCTGGGACCATGGGTATGGACCACCATGCCCAGCTTATTTTAATTTTTTTGAGACAAGGTCTTGCTCTGTAGCCTACGCTAGTCTTGAACTTGCAATCTTCCTGCCTCAGCCTCCCGAATGCTGGGATTCCAAGCATGTGCCACCATCCCTGGCTTTAATTTGTATTTTGTATTTTGAATTACTCCTCTCCTCCTAGATCTATACCAGACTCCTCTGTCTGAGCCTTAGCATTTAATTTTGCCTTTGGAGAACAGAGATGGATGAATATATGTTAACTCCAAATGGGGGTTATGGGTCCTTAATCTAGGTCAGAGGTTCTCAACTCTAGCTGACATCAGAGTCACCTGGGGTATTTTATGGACTGGGGTTTGAACTCAGGGCCTACACTTTGAGTCACTCCACCAGCCCTTTTTTGTGATGTGTTTTTCCGAGATAAGGTCTTGCAAACTATTTGCCCTGGCTGGCCTCGAACCGTGATCCTCTTGATCTCTCCCTCTTGAGTAGCTAGGATTACAAGCGTGAGCCATGAGTGCCTGGCTTACCTGGGGTCTTTTAAAAGTTCCTCTGCTCAGGAGTCTGCTCAAGCCAACTGAACACGAATCTGTAAGTGAGAAGCCCAGGCGCTAATATTTTTACAAAGCTCCCCAGGTACCACAGGTTTAGAACCATTGCTCCTGGTGCTTCTGGCCCTTGTGAACCTGCAGCCTTCTTTCCAGTAAATCTCACTGGAAGAGCTGTTCCAGTCTGAGGAAACAGGAAGTGCCCTTTCTCCTCTTCACCAACATGCGCTGATAAAGTAGGCTTGTGGATCGCAGAGTTGTCCATGTTCTCTCCGTGAACAACTTCGACATGAGCATCATTTAACTGACCATCATTTAGTTGATGCCTGGTTCTTTGGGCTTCCACCCTTGTACCATTTCATTGGCATCTCTAGTCACAGATCAGTGTTTTGATCTGGTGCCTTAAAAGCTGTTTCTCACTAACTTACTATATTTCAGGTAAGCCTATATTGTTTCTTCTCCTCCTCTCCCTCTTCTTCCCCCTCCTCCTCCCTCTCTCCTTCTTCTTTCTTTTCCTCTCCTCCTCCTCCTCTTCTTCTCCTTCTCCTTCTTCTTCCTGTGCTATGGATGGAATCCAGGGCCTTGGGCTTAGCAGGCAAGCACTATAGCTGTGAGCTACAGCCCCAGCCATATGGTTCTTTACTTCATTATCCATGCCATACAGAGTCTCAAGAAGAACTTGGAAGATTGTCGCCTTGTCCATTCAAGTCATCTTGTGCACCTGTGTCCAGTCCTTTAGCTAGTACAGAGCAACCTTCTTTTTTGACCTTTAATTAAAGTTCTTTATTCTCATCATCCACTACTGTGATTTAGAAATACAAGGCACTCAAATTTATACTTAATAGAAACCATAAAATATGTATTTGGAACTGTAAACTTTACAGTTTTCAAGGGTATATAGAAAAAAATATTTACCAAAGTTGACAATATGTTGGCCCATGAAGCAAATCTCAACAAACTTGTTGGACTGAACTCATGCAGAAACTTTTCTCTGGCCACAGTGGAAATGAGATAAGTATCACTAATAGTAAAACAACTGCAAAATCCCAACATGATTGAAAGTTAGGTAGTATGCAGAGTAACCTTCTTGAACAAGTTCCCTCACATCTATGCCCTTACATTCCTTGGTCTTCTTATCACTTTCTGTGCCTCTTGGTGTTCCTGTCTCTTATTCTGTTACAGGCTCTCAGTTACACTGTATGCCATCCAGACCCCCTCTGGATGGAGGGGAGGGAAAGAAAGCTTTAGATCTAAACGTGGAAGTGCACAGTTGAAGAGTTCAGGGTGCTGTGACCTGTGGGTGGAATAGTTGCAAAGAACTTGCTCTTGGTATATATTTTGGGCCCAGTTATTCTGAAAGAGAGTTCATGCTTCCTTTTTGGATTTTGATTTCATTTTTTGGCTGTATTTTTATCTTTAATTTATTATTGTTATTATTTTGTTTTTTTGAGATAAGGTCTCGAAATGTAGCCCAGGCTGGCCTGGAACTCATGATCCTCCTGCTTCAGCTTCATGAGTGCTGGGATTATAAGCCTGTATCACCATGCCCAGTTTTAATTACCTCTTTTTTTTTTAAAAGCCTCTTCTATGATCTCAACCTTGAGATGTGGCAGGTTCCTCAAGGTGGACTGTAAAGGGAAAAACTCACAAACAAAGCTCTCTCTTCCAAAACAGCAGAGGCAGCTCTGGTATTTCTTGTGTTGGTTGAGCTTGGTGCTCATCTAATGGCAATGGTTCCCTCAGATTTTCCATGATTCTCGTCTGTATTTGACAGCTCCTGCTTGTGTGGCTGTGGATGTCGGCTCAGATTGAGGAATTTGTTTTGAGGATGATGGGGCCGAGGCAGAGTGGGAGGTGTTTGGCTGCCTCTGACTTTTGAGGATTATTGGTTCCTTAGGCAGTTTTAGGCAGACACTAAGTGTTGCACTGTTGACTGCTCAGCCCAAGCACCTGCAGAGAGAGAGAAAGAGAGGAGAAAGAAGAGAAGAGAAGAGGACAGGGGCACAGGGAGAGGGAGATCTCCACAAATAGTCTTCAAAAGATTGCTCTATGACTCTATCAAGCTCCTTATGTTCATTGCTTCCAGACTTTTCCAGCCCTTTCCTTAATCCTCTCTTGGGTTTATTTGGACAAACTTATCCTGTCATATACATAATATATGACTTTTTTGCGGTACTAGGATTTGAACTCAGGGCTTCATACTTGCTAGGCAGGTGTTCTTACTGCATAAGCCACTCCACCAGCCCTGTTTTGTGCTGGATATTTTTGGGATAGGGTCTTGAGAAAACTATTTTGCCCAGGCTGGCTTTGAACCATGATCCTCCTGGTCTCTGCTTCCTGAGTAGTTAGGATTATAGATGTGAGCCACTGGCACCTGACTATATTTTTCCTTCAAGACTTCTTCAAAATTTCTGGTTTGCAATGTTTGGTTTTTTAGTGGTGTTGTACATAATTTAATTTTTCCTGTTATTTCAGGCATTTGGAAAGGATTTAGGTACATGTGATCAGTTTGCATTTTTATCTAAATGCCAGGAGGCTGCCTGGAAAGGGAGTAAGCTCCCCATCATTATAGGCTTTGTGTTTAAGTAGAGGGGAAATAGAAAATGTTCAAGTAGGTGGAAGGAAATTGTTCTATGTCAATGAATTTCAAAAAATTTTCACTGTGACCTATAAGAAGAAATATATTTTGCACGGAAACTCATTCACGATTCACACATCACATATACATGTGACTGAGACAGGGTTTCATTATACAATGTCTATCCTATGTGTGATAAATTGTGATTTTTCTATCGTGTTTCATTAAGTCACTTATTTAAATATGACATCAAAAGCACAGAAAAAAGAGATTAATTGGGCTTCATGAAATTAAAAACTTTTGTGTTAAAGGATACTATCAAGAGACTGAATCGACGCCCCACAAAATGAGAAGAAATATTTGCAAATGGCATACCAGAGGAGAGTTTAATATCCAAAATATATAAAGGATTCCTGCAACTCAACAACAAAAAAGCAAACAACCCAATTTAAGAGTGGACAATTGCTGGGTGCTGGTGGCTCACTCCTGTAATCCTAGCTACTTGGGAGGCAGAGATCAAGAGGATCATGGTTCAAAGCCAGCCTGGACAAATAGTTCTTGAGACCCCATCTTGAAAATACCCAACACAAAAAGGGGCTGGCGGGGTGGCTCAAGTGGTAAAGCGCCTGCCTAGCAAGTGGGAAGCCCTGAGTTCAAACCCCAGTACTGCCACAACAACAAAAAAGTGGGCAATGACTTAAATAGGTATTTTCCAAAGAAGACATAACAAATAGCCAACAAGCACCTGGAAAGATGTTTAACATTAGTCATTAGGGAAATGCAAGTCAAACCCACAATGAGATACTGCTTCCTACCCACCAAGGCAGCTATTATCCAAAAAATGGAAAGTAACAAATGTTGCAAAGGATGTACAGAAGTTGGAGCCCTCAAGCACTGCTGGTAGGAATGTGAAATGGTGCAACTGGTGTGGAAAACATTTTGGTGGTGCCCAAAAAGTTAAAGATTAAGGATAGAATCATCATATGATCCAATGATTCCACTGTTGGGTAGATATTCCAAAGCATTGAAAACAGGGACTCAATCATATATTTGTATACCAATATTGCTAGCAGCGATACTCACAATAGCCACAGGTAGACGCAATCCAAATGATCACAAAAGGATAAATGGATAAACAAAATGTATTTCCAATATAGTAGAATGTTATTAAGTCAAAGTAATGAAGTTCTGATGCACAGCACAGCACGGGCTAACCTTGAAAACATTATGTTGAATGGGCAAATTCATAGAGACCAAAAGTAAATTACAGGTTACTAGGGGCTGGGGGGAAGGGAGAATGGGAAATTCTTTGTGTTTGGGAGGATGAAAATGTTCTGAAAATAGATAGTGATGAAGGTTAAAAAACATGTACGTAATATTTGAATGTACACAATACCAATGAATTGTACACTAAAAATGATAAATATTGTGGTATTTGTATTCTACCAAAATAAAAGCTGTGATTAAAAAAAACCACTTATCTAAGCTGGGTACCAGTGGTTCATGCCTGTAATCCTAGCTACTTAGGAAGTTGAGATCGGGAGGATCATGGTTCAAGGCCAGCCTAGGCAAATAGTTTGTGAGACTCTATCTCCAAAATAACCAGAGCAAAATGGAGTGGAGGTGTGACTCAAGAGGTGGAGTGCCTGCTTTGCAAGTGCAAAGTCCTGAGTTCAAACCCCAGTCCCACCAAAAACAAAAAACAAAAAACAAAAAAAAAGAAAAGAAAAAAAAGAAAATTGCAGTAATCATTCAGATTGGAGCAGACTTACATTCTTTTTCTTTTGCTGTAATCATTCAGCATGGTATCTGTAGTAGTTCCCTATTCAGCAGAATGTTTATTCCCAGGGTCTGGGTAGTAAAGTGACCTACTATTATTATGTTGGAGTCTAGTGAGCTTTTTTGTTTTCTTTTGGTGGTACTGGAGTTTGAATTCAGGGCCTCACACTTGCTAGGCAGGTGCTCTGCCACTTGAGTCACTCCACCAGCCCTTTTTTTGTGTTGGGTTTTTTTTCCAGATAGGGTCTCACTTTGGGGCTGGCTTTGAACTGCAATCCTCCTGATCTCTGCCTCCTGAGTATCTAGGATTACAGGTGTGAGCCACCAGCACCTAGCTCTTGTGTTGTGATCTATATATTTTTTTTTGTTATTTGTCAGCAGTGTTTGCTTTATGAAATTCGGTGCACCTGTGTTGAATGCATATATATTTACAATTGTTATCTCTTCCTGCTGGATTTTCCCTTTTATCAATTTGAAGTGGTCTTCTTTTTTTCTTTTCTAATTTTTTTGAAATCTGTTTTGTTGGGTAGGAGTATGGCTATTCCTGCTTGCTTTGGGGCAACATTTGCTTAGAAGATCTTTTTCTATTAAGTCTATGTTTGTCTTTGCCAGTGAGGTACATTTCTTGTAGACAAAAAAATGTCCAGGTCTCGTTTGTTAATCCAGTACTCCAGTCTATGTCTTTTGATTGAAGAATTGAGACCATTAATAGTCAGAGTTATTATTGAAAGATATATAGTAATTCTTGTCATTTCATTGGTTTTGTAGTGCTTGATTTTCCTTTTTTCCTCATTTGCTTATCTACTTGTCTAGGGAGATTTATTCTGTCATATATTTTTGTGGTTGTGTTTAGCTTCCTTTTCTGTGTGTAGGATTCCTTTAAGTATCCTTTGTAGCACTGGTTTAATGTTCATGAATTGCTTTAGCTTTTGTTTATCATGGAAGGTTTTTATTTGTGCTTCAATTTAGGAAGTGTATCTTTGCTGGGTAGAGTAATCAAGGTTGGCAGTTATCTTCTTTCAAGGGTTGAAATATATCACTCCTTTGTTGAAATATCTGCTGTTATTCTCATGGGTTTGCCTTTATAGGTGATGTGGTTCTTCTCTCTTGTAGCTTTCAACATTCTTTCCTCATTCTGTATGCTTAAGGTTTTAGCTATAATCTGACATGGGAAGGTTCTTTTCTGGTCTTGTCTTGTTTGGAGTCCTAAAATCCTCCTGTATCTGAATGAACATCTCTTTCTCATGATTTGGGAAGTTTTCTGCTGTTATTTTATAGAATGTGTTTCCTATGCCTTTGACTTGCATCTCTTCTCCTTTTCTATACACATTGTTTGTAGGTTTGGTCTTTCAGTGGTTTCCCAGAAGTCTTGCATGTTCCATTCATGCTTCTTTAGTTTTTTACTTTATCTTCATTTGCTTGTTCGAACATATCTACCTTGTCTTCACGCCCTGATGACATTCTGTCCTCAGTTTGATCCAGTCTACTGGAGAGACTTTCAATTGTGTTTTTAATTTGACTTATTGAACTTTTCATTTCTAGAATTTCAATTTGTTTTTCTTCAGAATTCCTATGTTTATTGAATTCTTCTTTCATGTCCTTCAATGTCTTCTTTTTTTTTCTGCAATGTCTTCTTTATTTCATTCAGTTCTTTCTTTGAGTTTTCTTGGCATTCACTCAATTTACTTGTTTCTTTAATTTCAGTGATCAGTCTTAAAATCATTTAAAAAAATCCTTTGAGATTTCATCCACCTCACTGTCATTAATGTTTGTTACTGTTAAGAAGAGTTTTGGATGAGTCATGTTGTCTTGTTTTTGTTTTTTATTTCTTGCATTTTTGCATTGGAATTTGTGTACTGGAGGACAGTCATTGGTTGGAAGTTTTAATCATCTGTAGTCTTTCAGGTGAAATACTTTATAGTTTTGGGTTTGTTTTTTTTTTTTGGTGGCACTGGGGTTTGAACTCAGGGCTTCATGCTTGCTAGGCAGGTACTTTTACTGCTTGAACCATTCCACCAGCCTGAGTTGAAATATTTTCAATGTTCAGATAGGACTCTGGACTGACTCAGTTGAGGTAGTATTTCTCACTACTGGAAAGGCAGTATGGCTTAGTAGCCAAACATCTGCCCTTGTGCTCAGGGCACAAGCCCTGATTCCCAGCATTGGTCAGATTGAGGAGAGTCATCAGGAGACTCTTGTATAAGTGTCAGTTATCTAATTCCAGGCTGCTTTTATTATAGAAGCTTCCCTTCTTTGTGTACTGGGACACTGCTGGCTGCAGGGATCTTAATAGCCTGTGGATCAGGCAAGTTCCCACTTGTTCAACATGTCCCTCAGTTTGTGTCCCCAGGGGCAGCAAGGATCCAAGCTTCAGAGTAACCCCCAAATGTATCAGAGAGTATGGGGGAGTCAACAGAGATAGAGAACTGAGGTCTGTACTCGCCAGGGGACAACTGAGGGACCTAGTCACTCTGCCTGCTGGTATCAATGCTTACAGACCCCATCCAGCAGTTCACTTCTCTGTGGGGAGGAGGAAGCTGTGGAAGTCTCATGACTCAGAGGTTCTAGACTCAGGGCCCTCAGTCCTGCCTGTCAACTAACACATACCAGCATGCAGCTCCTGAAGGTGGATCTCACTGCTTTCAGACCCTGCTCAGCAGTTTACCCCCACTCGTGGGGAAGCAGGCTGTGGTAATTATATTTTGTTTTTGAGACAGGGTGTTGCTTAGTCCAGGTTTGCCTCAAACTGTGATCCTCCTGCCTCTGCCTCCTGAGTTATGTCTGATCACAAATATGTACCGCCATTTCTTTTTTTTGGTATTGGGGCTTGAACTCAGGACCTGCACCTTGAACCACTCCACCAACCCATTTCTGTGAAGGGATATTTTTTGAGATAGGGTCTTGAGAACTATTTGCCTGGGCTGGCTTCAAACTACAATCCTCCAGATCTCTGCCTTCTGAGTAGCTAGGATTATAGAAGTGAGTCACCGGCGCTCAGCTTTGAGCCATTAAGTTTTAGACTCATTTCTTATGCAGCTATTGTAGATAATAGATTCAGGGATCAAGGCCTGCTCTCTAATTTTGACAGATTTTCAAAAGTTCCAGAAGTTTCTTGTTGAATTTAGCTTCATAAGCCTCAGTAAAGACTTTCCACTGTGTCTACATGTATGGTCTGTTAGACCTTGCCTTTTGGGAGGAGTATTTTTGGAAGCTTCTGGGGCCACTCATAGTCTGTGTCCCTGTCATAAAGGCAGGTCTTTATCATACAGTGTGCAAACGAGCATTTTACTGTTAAGTATACTTTCCAGAGTAGTGTACATTATTTTTATAATTAATTTTTAGTTGTAAGAACATAACTTTTGAACATAACTTTTGAACATTCTTCTTTTGAAATAAGTATGTTATAAATAGAGTCCTCTTTGACAGTAACCTGATCTAGGTCCCTCTCCTCCCCACTTCTCTTCTCCTCACCCTCAATTATGAATTTAGAGTAAATCTTTCCAGACCCAAAGCAAATTACATAAACACACATGTGTTTATTTTTGACAAATATGATACTCTCTTGCCATATCACTCACTTTTTTTCACTCCTTCTTGCTTTTTTCCACTTAACCATCTCATCTACTTTTGAAAATCCCTGTTGATACATGTGGATCTAGTTCTTAACCATAAGATGAAAACACCACACTTTATTTTCTCTTTTCCTACGTTCTACATAATGCTGCAGTGTACATATCCCGCCTATCTGTGCCAGATAGGTGTGTTTCTCTAGGGCAGACACCTAAGAGAGAAAATGGTGGGTCATATAATACGCACATTTTGAGTCTTAGAAACACTGCCTAATGGCTTGCCAAAATGGTTGCTCCACTTTACACTTCCTGAAGTAATGAAAGCGCCTGTTAGCACTAAACCTTACCAGAATGTCATATTTTCCAGTCTAGTAGGTGAAAAATGATTTCTTGTTGTTTTAGTTTGCATTCCCCTGGTTATGCAAATCTTTTAATATATCCATTGGCAGGTCCTCTCGTTTTTATTAGGGCTCCCATAAGAGGAGTTTTGTGAGCATGTGTGTGTGTGTGTGTGTGTGTGTGTGTGTGTGTGTGTGTGGTGGGGCAGGGAGTGGATTTGAGCCTCTGTGCCAACTACTCAGGGGAGTGGCATTCCAGTTCTGAGAACATCAGCTGCCCAGTGCTGATAGCTGTGGGAGAGCTTGTGAGAAATTAAGCTCACATACAGCCTTTCCTTCTGGAGTGGTGAAGAGCCACTGGTTTCAGCACTGGAGTTATTTTGTACACTAACTGCTCATATCTTTACAGTAGTACTGAGTGAAGGCCAAGACAAGGGCTAGGATGTTGGCTTGCCTAATTGTCTCTGATCAATGCAAGATAGGTTGGGGACAGGGCTGGAACTCAGGGAGCTCCCTTGGGTGAAAGACAATGAAAGACTATTGGATGCCTAAATATAGACCCTTAGGAATTAAAGTTGGGAACACCCCACACCAGCAAGGCAAGAGAAAATCAGATTGGATAACAGGGGAGGAAAGTCTTCTAACGGGTTGCAAAAATACTCTTGCTGAACCTCAAATTTTCTTCCATGTCAAATATGTATGTTTATGTATTTTAAAGAATTTCTCATCCCTTTGACTCTGATCATAAAGATGGGTAAACTTGCTATGCAGACCATAGATTACAGCATTGCAATGGAATTAGAAGAGGAACAAATCTGATCCAAACAGATCTTTATCTCAGAGCTGCATGCAGAAACTGAGGAGACTTTGGGAAGTCTAAGTATATTTTATGTTGTAAAGGAGAATTCACATTATTTTAGACAACCGGAATTTTGGAAATGTATGTATGGGAAGATTGGTCCAAAGAGATGGACTGCTTTGTGGGGGCGGAGGTTACCATTTGATGTTAATTCATCCTTCCTGAGAACACGCATGATTACTTCTGGGCAATTCCCAAGGTGTATGCAATCTTGGTGGAATGATAAATCAAGGCTTTGGCAGAACTCCCACTGTAGAAACTAAAGAGGCCCCTGAAGACACCATCTGCCAGATTCTTCCTCTAATCTTTGCAACAGAGCCAAGGTGCCAGCATGTTGCCTAAAGTATGTGAGGGTGACTCACTCTTCTGGAACTTTTAATCCTTTAATCCTAAATGGAGTGAAGCAAGTCTGTTCATTCCAGAGGCAGTGCTGGGAAAGACTGGCCGGCTCTCCCAGCTACAGAGACGCTCTGGAGCACCCTGAGTCTGTTTCGTTCCATTGCATGAATGCACTGCAAGTCATTTTTTTCTCTATTGACATCTGGGGGCTATCTCAAAAGCTGCTGCTACAAGCATTCTTGCACTTCTCTTTTGGTGCACATATTCACACATTTGCCTTGGCCACGTACCCAGGAGGAGAGTTGTTGGGTTGTAGTTGTAACAGAGATTACCACATGCATCTTTGATTTATTAAAGTCTGAGTAATTGGCATTTTTGCTTACTTCCCAGACAATGCAGGGACCCTAGAACATTCTGGGCTTTTTTTTTTCATTTGCAGTTTTTTATGTCACTGTAGTCATGTATATTAAGCATCGCAGATATGACTGTATTGTATGGTCACTATTCATTTAGATCTGCCAATATACTTACAATTTCACTTGGTCTTCATTCTTTCTTGCAAATACAAACCTTCTTCTGGGATCATTTTCCTTTGCCTGAATGACACTTTTTAGTATTTCCTGTAAGGAAATTTGCTAGTGATGAATTCTGTCAGTTTTTTGTCTGAAAATATTTTTATTTCCCTTTCGTTTTTGAGGATATTTCCATCAAATATAAAATTTGGGAAAGGCAGTTATTTTTTCCTCAACACTTTGAAGATCCCATTTTATTTCCTCCGAAATTGTTCTGTGGTTCTGTTGGGAAATCTGCTGTCAGTCTTACTACTCCTTTGAGGCAATTGCCTTTTTTGTGTGTCTTCTTTTAATACTTGTTTTCTTTTTGGTTTTTTGGCAGTACTAGAGTTTGAACTCAAGGCCTTATGCTTGCTAGGCAGGTGCTCTACCACTTGGGCCGCTCAGCCAGCCCTATTTTGTATTGGGTATTTTTGAGATAGGGTCTTGAAAACTGCCCAAGCTGGCTTCGAACTGCAATTCTCTTGATCTCTACCTCTTGAGTAGCTAGGATTATAAGCATGAGCCACTGGTGCCTGGCAGTATTTGTTTCCTTGACTTTTGTTGTCAGTAGTTTGACCATGATCTGCCTACGTGTGGTTTTATTCGTATTTATCCTGCTGCACATTGATAGCGATTCTTGAATATATAGCTTATATAGTTCATAGCTTTGGAAAATTGCCAGTCTATCTTCTCAAATACTGTTCGGTCCCATTTGGTCTCTTTCCTCCTGGGAGTCTGATTACTCTTTTGGTAGATCTGGTCATTGAAACTTATGTCCCTTATACTGTTTTCTGTATTTTCTTTTTTTTTTTCCCTCTCTACTTTGCCACGGATTTTTCTCCTGGCCTACCTTCCAATTCACCAGTTATCTTAGTTGGGTACAATACAGTTGTTCTTCAATATCCACAGAACATTGATTCCTGGACTCTGTTGGATGCCAAGTCCCTAATGGAAACTGGCACAGCGCTTTGCGAAGATCCTTACTATCTCTAGGTTTCTTTTTTTTTTTGCGGTACTAGAGTTTGAACACAGGGCCTACATCTTAAGCCACTCTACCAGCCCTTTTTTGTGATTTTTTTTTTTTTGAGATAGGGTCTCACGAACTATTTGCTGGGGCTGGCTTTGAACTGCGATCCTTCTGATCTTTGTCTCTTGTGTAGCTAGGCTTACAGGTGTGAGCTCCAGTGCCCAGCTTAGATTTCTTAGAATACCTAATACAATGTAAATGTCATGTAAGTGGTTGTTACACTGTATTGTTTTGGGAATAATGATAAGAAGAAAAAGCCTATGTATATTCAGTACAGACACAATTTTTTTCAAATATTTTCAATCTGCAGTTGGTTGAATCCAAGGCTTTGGAACATACAGATATGGAGGGCTGACTATATGCTGTTAAACCCATCAACAAAGTTCTTAATTTCATTTAATTTGTTCTAGATTCTCATTTCATTCACTCATAGTTTTGATTTTTTGGTCAAGTTTTTAAATCTTTTCTTTCAACTCTTTGAACATACTAACTTTAGTTATTTTTCAATTGGAACCTAATAATTTATTATCTATCTCTCCTGTGGGTCTATTTCTATTGTCTAATTTTCTTCTCCTTTATTCTTGGCGCATAATTTCAGTAAGTATATGTTGTTAGGCGGCTGTCATTTTCTTTCAGCTCACTGAAATTATCTTTCCGCTTTCTTTAGGACTTCTTTACTTTTGTTGAGATGTCCACTGTCAGCTCATTTCTTCTTTATAAGTAATATAGCTTTCATTTATGAATGCTTTAAAAATTATTTTTGTAGTTTTTTTTCTTGCAATTTCAATATTGTGTGTTAGGGCTGGGGAGAGTAGGGAGGAGAAAAGGTTATATTTCTAACCTAGTTATAGTTAGATAGGAGTAAGAAGTTCTGCTGGGCTATTGCACAGGATCTCGCTACGTATCTTAGGCTGGCCTCAAATTTACCCTCCTCCTGCCCCAGCCGACTGCTGGGATTACAGTTGTGAGTACCACAACCAGCCAGTCAGTCCTATTGTTAATATCTTATATTACTATAGTATATTTGTTGCAATTAATGGACCAATATTGATATTATTAACTAAATTCCTTACTTTATTCTTCTTTAATTGGCTCCCTCTAGCATCTTTTCTCTGTTCCAATATCCAGTCCAGGATTCCACATTGCAGGTAGTCATATCTTCTTGCCTTCTCTGGACTGTGACAGTTTCTCAACTTTATTTTTGGTGAACTTGACTGTTTTGAGGAGTCCTGATCATGTGTGATATTTTCTTATCACACCTCCAGTCTCAGATTGGAGGTTTTTGAGAAGAAAGCCCACAGAGGTGAAGTGCCTCTCATCACATCGTGTCATTAATGTGACATCACTGATGATGTTAACCTTGATCACCTGGACAAGGTACTGCTTTCCAGCTTTCTCCACTTAAAGCTCCCTCCACCCATTTCAATACTATAATTTTTGGAAGCAAGACTCTAAACACAACCCACACTTAACGAGTGGGGAGTTAAGTGTCATCTTGAGTGGGGCATCTATGTAAATGATATAGAATTATTCCATATGGGAGATTTGTCTGTTCTCACCCATTTGTTTATTTTTCAATTATTTATGTCACCATGAACTCACGAATATTTATTTTATACTTCAGATTATAATTCAATACTACATTATTTATTTTGTTTTTGTGAATGTTGTTATTAGTATATGGTAGTTATACAGGGGATTTTCTTGTGGCATTTCCATATATAAATATATTGTACCCCAGTTTGGTTCATCCCCTCCATTATTCTCCCTCTTCCCCCACTCCCCTTCTTAAAATGACTTTGACAGATTTCAATGTTTCATAATCTTATATGTGTGGAAAGTATCTCAACCATTTTCACCCTCTTTACCCTCTTTATTTACCCTCCCCCTTCTGTTAGTGCCCTCCCCTTAACAAGACCTGTTTTACATTCCTGTCCTTCATTGCTTAAGTGTCTGTTCATGGTTCACTTGGTATTTTACCTGTAACTATGTTGTACTTTAATCAGTCTTACTGCCTACATTATTTATTTTGTTTTTCCTTCCCAGTTTTTTCAGCTTGGCCATCAGTAGTTCTCCTGGGTTTTCTGCTGGATCTCTTTGACATACCCTATCACTGCATTTTTGAAGCACCCCCTTAAAAAGTGAGCACGTCAAGATGCTCCATACACATCATACAGTTTTTGTGTCCCAGTCCTAGAATCAACCATTTCTCCAAGTGAGATGGGAGTTCATAGGCAAAAAGGAACAATATATCAAAAGGAGCCAGAGAATAAGTGCAGCACCATGTCCTGGTACATTTTGCCAAACATCCTGCTCCACCATTATCCTGGAATAATGGTTGACCATGGTTGAGGCTACTTCTTTGTACAGTGGCCAGTAGTTCCAAAGTAGGGACTTTCACAACCCTATAGGTTATCCAGAAGCCTTGTTTATATCTCATTATCGTTGTGGTTTGGTGCACATACCTCCTCCCCCACCACAGTCATGTTGGCTCTGAGGATGCCTTATTAGGTACAAATCACTTCCTGCCTGCCCATTTTTTTGAAAACTCCACAATTATATAGCATAATCATTAAACTTTATCCACAAAAGTGCCTAAGACCTGGGGGCTTATGCCACTCGACTCCTTCACTGAGTTGCTTACCTCCAAGTTCCTTTTGCTTCAGTACAGCTAGCTTTCTTCTTTTTTTAGAATAACAAAAATCATTTTACTAAAGTATAAGATTTACAGACTTTTCGAAACAAGCCATACAACATAGTCACAAGCTGTTTTTGAAGGGAGGACTCTACACTGGACAGCAAAGTCACAATGTTATCAGTGAGGGTTGTGATGTTTGCTTAATGTTACCATTTTCGGTCAAACAATCAAGCTTGTTTGCTTGATATTTTGGCAAGTCTGTTTCTGCAGATGTTTTCTCAAGTGCTTCTTACTCTGGTGCCTTTGTTTTCCTGTATGTTTGGTTATCTTGTACTTATTCTGGTCACTGTACTTAAAACATTATTTTGGAGATTCACTGAAACCTAAGATAAAGCTATTTTCCTCCAAGAAACATTTTGCATTTGCCTGGTCTTTGGGGACTACTCCCAGTGGGGTCTACTTTAAATCAAGAACATGGGCTGGGACCACAGCTCAAGAGGTACAGTGTCTGCCTTGTCCTGATTCACTGTTGTAAAGCATGAGCAGAGGCTAGATGTGTCACCTGGATTGTTGCAAAATGTTTAAAAGCAGTGGCTTGCTGGGCACTGGTGGCTCACACCTGTAATCCTAGCTACTAAGGAGGCAGAGATCAGGAGGATCGCAGTTTGAGGTCAGCCTGGGTAAATAGTTTGCAAGAACTTATCTCAAAAAAGCCCATCACAAAAATAGGGCTGGTGGAGTGGCTCAAGGTGAAGGCCCTGAGTTCAAACCCCAGTACTGCAAAAAAAAAAAAAAAAAAAAAAGCAGTGGCTCCACTTACCCCATCGTAGTTTAAGTATAAAGGACTGTGAATGAAGGTAGTTGTCAGCTGCAGGAGTATGGGTGTTTTAATTTTACTTTTTAGAGGAAAAGGAGCTTTATTTTAATTTTATGGACTCATTTCTCCTCTTTTTATGGGGATCAAATTGTATAGGTTAAAAG
The DNA here is from genome assembly GCF_047511655.1 of Castor canadensis. Classification (NCBI taxonomy): domain Eukaryota; kingdom Metazoa; phylum Chordata; class Mammalia; order Rodentia; family Castoridae; genus Castor; species Castor canadensis. The sequence continues at coordinate 121,495,050 of NC_133405.1, read as the reverse complement.
CAGCTAAGCAGTTCTTTAAATATGCTCTCTAGCCAAGTCTAACTTTATTTAGATGCCTCGTAAAGTACAAGGCCCTGAGTTCAAACCCCAGTAATGTCAAAACCAAATCGTGTATACAACTCTAATTTCCCTTAACTACCCAGACAATGTGAACCTGAGCTGCAAGGGCCAGCTTCACAGTCACAAAATTGTTTCCTTTCCTCCCTCTCCCCTCCTCTAAATATCACCAAGCCACTGGGATCCCAACTTAACATGGGGGAAGTTCTGTTTCTTGACCTTGGGCAAGCCATGTTATTGTTTTATCCTAATTTCCCCCATTAATCCCCTAAAATTGAAGCACAAATGTTCCTTTATTAGGAAATTGCTTTGGGGGGTTAAAGTGGTTTTGTGCCTCGAAACCCTGTTTCTATCTGTAGGCTCCTGCTTTCTCTTGGAAGTTAGCCTGGTGTTTACTTTTTAATGCTTTTAAGATCTAAAAATTTTATATCCACATATTCAGTTGTTTTTAGTGGGATGGTCGGTATAAATAATATAGCCCATCTTTCCTAGAAATAGCTCTTTCAATTTAGGGACACTATCTTTCTTCAGTTCCGGAAAGTTCTCACACATTATTTCCTTAGATATTGCTACCTCCTGATTGTTTCTAGTTTGTCTCTCTGGAACTTTCATTAAGTATGTTTTGATTCCCCTCTATCTTTATCCCCCTAATCTTAATTACTTTTTCATATTTTAAGTCTATTTATCACTGTGCTGTCCCTGAATGACTTCCTCAGTTCTAGCTTCTAAATCACCCATTCTCTCTTTGTGTCATTCTCTTATCTCCTTTTGTTGTCAGTTTGTTCTCATTCCCCACCCTATTCTGCTTTGTGCTGCAACACAAGGAACTGCAATCCCATGGTTCCTTCTGGGTAGGTTTGGCTAATGAGGGGTTTTGTCAGGTGACCTGAGGGAGGCATAGGGCAGAAACTAAGGTATTCTCTCCCTGTGTCTCTGCTTTGGATGGTGTCTCTGGAGGTGGCTTTGTCACTTCTGTGCCTCCGTCTCTTATAGCTATACCTTCCATGGCCACTGTTTCTTATGTAGTCCTAGTTCTTGTCAGATAACGGTAAATCCTGGGTTCTGGTAACACAATCTCCCTTTGCTGTCCCTGCAGTCGTAAGGATGGTGGCAGCTTCCTGTTGCACTTAATTTCTGGTATGCTTCACCATCTCCTCTTGGCTTCTTGGTTTCTCTAACATATTTCTTGTATAAAGTTCCCTCTGGTTGGAATTTTCTAGAGAGATGTTTCTTTTTTGACTGAACCCTGACTTATTTTGCATCTAAAATAACTGATTGCAGTGATTTAAAAAAATTTTCCAAGAGTCTCATCTGTTCTTGATTTATAACCACCTGCTTTTGTTTGTTGATTTTTTTGTTTGTTGGTTTTAAATGCACTTATTTAAAAATCATTTTCAGATTGCTCTATTATTTCTGTCTTCTTTTATGTGAATCTTTCTATATGTTGGGTATGGTGTCATTCACATATGGTGGGTTTCCGTGGCTTTTGTAATTTTGTTGTTGCTATATGGAGGTTTTCTTTTTCCTTCTTTTCTCTTGTTCACTTCCCCTGGAAAATGGTTTAATTGTTGCTTTATCCAAAATTCAGTAGCTCAGAAACATATCACAGTCCCAAACCAGGAACTCTGATTATTTTGGAGATGGGGTCTCAAGAACTATTTGTCTGGGCTGGCCTCAAACCACAATCCTCCTAATCTCAGCCTCCCAAGTAGATAGGATAACAGATGTGAACTGCCTATTTTTATTTTCATTTATTTATTTTGGTGGTACTGGGGATGGAACTCAGGGCCTGGAGCTTGCTTGGCAGGCACTTGAACTATGCTCAGACCCCTTTTTTGGCTTTTGTTTGTTTTTGACAGGGCCTCAAACTTTTGCCCCAGCTGGCCTCTGACCATGATCCTCCTACCTCTGCCTCCCAAGTAGCTGGGATTTCTGGCACATCCATGGTCCATGATTTAAAAAAAATCATGTTCCAGAGTATTTTCTTAAATAGTCTATTATTTTTACATATTTGAAACAGAGTGAGGAAAGTTTAGCATAGATGCACCTGAGTCAACATAATACTTAAATACAAGATTTTGTTAAATTTTGATACTTCAAGTGTGTGTGGGGTCTGTGGAGTTTGTTTTAAGTGCACACTCTCAAGTCCACCTGAGACTTGCTCTTCAGAAAAATCCCCAGATTACTTGCATACACATTAAAGTTTGTGGAGCACTAGACTAAGTTTGGTCCATTTGTTTCTGAATGACCAACCTGAATGAAATTATGGCTTCTGAGAACTTGTAGTTTCCTTCCTCCCTCTCCTATCTGTTCTATGTTGATATATCTTGAATTTTAGTTACAGTTTGGTATTTTTAAAGACTGTGATTTTTATAAGCAATAATTTAAATTTATCCTGTCTTTTTCCCTTCCTTTCTTTTTCTTTTCCTCCCTCCCTCTCTCCCTCCCTTCCTTCCTTTCCTTTCCAGTGCTGGGAATTGAATGAAGGAGCTCATATATGTTAGGCAAGCACTTCACCACTGTGCTGCAGTCCCAAGCCCACTACCCTGTTCTTGAAGGGCAATGTTAATGGATAGAGAGTTTGCAGTTCAAAGATAACTTCCCTTCAGTGCTTTGCAAACATTATTCTATTATCTTCTTGCATCCCTAAAAATAAAACAAAATACTTCTTTTTATTATGAAAATTTAAAATCATACAGAAAAGTACAAGGAATAATATAATGAATCCCCAAGCATCCATCATTTGACGTCATAATTATCATTATTTTTGCATCCATTTTGCTGATTGGAAATCTCATGTCAGTTCAGTTTTCAATTTTTTCCGGCCTTTTTGTTCTGGTAACTTTTAGGTAGCTCCTCATTCTTTGTATTCTGAAATTTTACCATCGTATCTAGATGTGAGTTTTGTTTTTTTTTTAATCCTGATTAGCTCTCAGTGGTCTCTCTCAATCTAATGTCTTGTGTTATGGTTCATTTCTGGGAATTTCTTGACTATTATTTTTTCTAATATTGCTTCAATTATCTCCTGGAAATCCTTTTAGAGGACTCTTGCAACTACTGAATCTTTTCTTTGTGTATCCTTATAATTTTCATCATTCTTCTAGTCCCTTTGTTTCTTTGTGCTATGTTCTGGAAAATTGTCTCAAAGTAACCTTTCATCATTCAGCTGTGTATAATCTGCTATTCACTGATAGTGCTTTTCTCCTAAATGTTTTACATTTCATTGTTACAGTGCTTTATTGTGTATATCTCTCCTCTAAGAAAATTCTCCTATGTGCATCCTGATTGGAGATAGTTTTCCAGTGGGCCTAATTGGCAGAGGACTTTGCCACACAGGAGCATTTTGGCTGCAGTGTGAGCCCCGACCTTTCAGTGGTGAGGGCTACCATCTTTCTTCAGTGAGAAGCTTAGTTGTAACTGACAGAATTTACCAGTTACTTTAAACAGAAAAGGAATTTTATTTTTACTTCTTACTGAGGAATGGAGTCAAGTACTTAAAGTACACGACTGCATTATATACCTTGATTAACTTTTACACAGACATCCACTTGTGTAATCACCTCCAAGATCAAATACAGATTATCCCCAGCCTTCCAGAAATTCTTTGTGTCTTTTTCCTGTCAGTATTCATCTCTGCCTCTCATTAGAAGTAACTATTTCCTCTGGCTTCTATCACTACTGATCAGTTTTCCTGTTTTTGAACATTATATACATGGAATTATGTATCACAGTTTATATATCCATTCTCCTATTTGTAAACACTTTTCCACTTTTTAATTATACTGAATAAAGCTTCATGAACATTCTTGTTTATGTCTTTTTGTCTTTGCTTTTGGTAGGACTGGGGTTTAAACTTAGGGCTTCAGGCTTGCAAAGCAGGCGCTCTACTGCTTGAGCCACAACTCCAGTCTTCTTGTTTATGTCTTTTGGTGTACATGTGCATTTATTTCCCTTGGGTAGAAACCGAGGAAAGAGATCATTGCGTCATCAAGTGGGCATATGTTTAACTTCAGCATATACAGTCAAACCCCAATACTGCCAAAAAAAAAAATCAGATGACTGTAGCTGTGTGGATTTATTTCCAGGTTTTTTATTCTATTCTGTTGGTCTCTTTGTCTATTTTTGTGCCAACACCAGGCTGTTTTTGTTATTATGGCTTTGTAGAATAATTTGAAGTCTGGTATGATATCTTCAGCATTACTCATTTTGCCCAGGATTACTTTTGCTATGCTGGGTTTTTTATGTTTCCATATGAATTTTAGGATTGCTTTTTCTATTTCCGTGAAGAGTGACAAGAGGATTTTGATGGGCATTGCACTGAATCTGTAGACTGCTTTTGGTAGTATAGCCATTTTCACAGTATTACTTCTGCCAACCCATGAGCATAGGAGGTCCTTCCATCTTCTGGTATCTTCTACTCATGAAAGGAAATAATTACCAGAATGAAGAAACAACTCACAGAATGGAACAAAATCTTTGCCAGCTATTTGTTGGATAAAGGATTAACACCCAGAGTATACAAAGAGCTTAAAAAATGAAACACCAAAAGTACAAATAGGAAAATGAATTGAACAGACAGTCCTCAGAAGTAGTACTAATGGCTAAAAAATACATGGAGATGGTCAACTCCTCAGCCATAAAGGAAATGCAAATTAAAACAACACTAAAATTCCATCTCATCCCAGTCAGAATGGATATCATGAAGTAACTAAATAAATGCTGGTGAGAATGCAGGGAAAAAGGAACCTTCATACCCTTTGGTAGGAATGTAAGTTAGTGCAACCAGTATGGAAATCAGTATGGAGGTTCCTCAAAAAACTAAAAATAGAACTGCCATATGATCCAGCATTTCCACTCGTCCACTCTTGGGCATATATCTGAAGGAGTGCAAATCAATATATGAAAGAGACCTTCACATACTATTCACAGTAGCCAAGCTTTGGAATCAGCCTAGGTTCCTGACAACCAATGAATGGATAATGAAAGACATATATAAAAACATACATATATATATGAACATAGTATATATACATATATATACACATATACACATACACACACATATATGAAGATAGTATAATAAAACCCACCAAATGCTATTTGAAAAAGGGAAGAGGAGGAAGGGGGCTAAGGGAGTAGGAGGTGAATTTGTTCAAAGTACACTGTATGTGCCTATGGCAATATCATAACGAACCCCCCTTGTACAATTAGTGTATGATAATTTAAAAATCATTTAAGATAATACTGTGATGTTGGGCTGGGGATGTAGCTTAGTGGTGGAACATTTGCCTCGCATGTGTCATGCCCTGGGTTCAATTCCCACCAATGCAAAATAATAACAATACTGTGATGTTATTATTCATTTGGCACTAGAAATTTTACTTTAGAGATTATAATCTTTAAAAGAAATAATTTCTCCCAGTTTATCATACAAAGGCACTTATTGCTTTATTAATTATAACTACTGAAAGCTATAAATAGCTCGAGCTTAGAAGACAGTGGAATGACTAATTTGTGATATGATAATAAACTTTGAAGATTTTCTATTCTTTTTCTTTTTTTGGCAGTACTGAGGTTTGAACTCAGGACCTTACCTGAGCTATAGCTGCAGTCCTTTTTGCTGTAGGTATTTTTTGAATAGAGTCTTGTGTTTATGTCTGGACCAGCCTGGGCTGTAATCCTCCTATTTACACCTCCTGCATAGCTTGGATGACAGGCACACACTATACCCAGCTTGTATTGGTTGAGATGGCTGGCCTTGAGCCACTATCCTCCCGATCTCTGCCTCCAGAGTAGCAAAGATTATAGATGTGAGCCTTGGTGCCAAACTAAACTAACATTTTCTGAGATAGTATTAATCCCAAATATGAATTCTCAAGGTCTTCATCTGTTTATGTCCATTCAGAACATGTGTCCAGTTTGCCTTGAAAAATATGGTAACTGTGACTACATAATTTTATTATGATGGAATATTATAAAAAATAAGGACTATATGTTCTACTACGCTAATACATGGAGAATAGGTACAAAATGTTTTTATGAAAAAAGCAAAATATGAGTCTAAATATACTACTTAAAGCTGCACAGTCAGTGTTTGACCTAATACCAAGGGTCCTAAAAAGGTTTCTTTTGCCTTTTGGTTTGTGAAGTTGTTCAGAATAGAAAAATATAAGGAAATTCCCTTTAAAAAATGTTTGTATTAACTTCACAGCTTGTGAAAAGCTTGCCCAATAGGTGGCAGTACTGCATAAGAGCAGATAGAACCTATCCCAGGCTGCCTTCGAGAGGTATTTCTTAAACTTTGGTGGACATTGCAATGACCTTGAGAAAACACAGCTTGTTGGGCCTACACTCAGTTTCTGATTTAGTATGTGTCTTAGCCTGTTATTGCTGCTATAACAAAATACCTGACACTGGGTAATTTATAAAGAAGAAGAAATTCATTTCTCACAACTCTGGCAAAAAGGCTGGGAAATATAGCATCAAGGCACTGGCAGGTTCAGTGTCTCCACCACCTCTGAAAGGTCCCACTTCTCAATACCACCACAGTGAAGATTAAGTTTAAACAGGAATTTTTTTTGTTTTTTTTTATTGCTTTATTATTCATATGTGCATACAAAGCTTGGGTCATTTTTCCCCCCTGCCCCCACCCCCTCCCTTACCACCCACTCCGCCCCCTTCTTCTCCTCCCCACCCCCTCAATACCCAGCAGAAACTATTTTGCCCTTATCTCTAATTTTGTCGAAGAGAGAGTATAAGCAATAATAGGAAGGAAGAAGGGTTTTGCTGGTTGAGATAAGGATAGCTATACAGGGAGTTGACTCACATTAATTTTAAACAGGACTTTTTTTGCTGGGGTTTGAACTCAGGGCCTACACCTTGAGCCACTCCACCAGCCCTTTCTTGTCATGGGTTTTTTTTCAAGATAAGGTCTCGAACACTATTTGCCTGGGCTGGCTTTGAATAGCCCACTAGCACCCCACTAAACATGATTTCTTTCTTTCTTTCTTTCTTCCTTTTTTTTTTTTTTTTTACAAGACTGGGGTTTGAACTTGGGGCTTCATGCTTGCAATGCAGATGCTCTACCACTTGAGCCATACCTCCAGATGTTTTGCTCTGATTATTTTGGAGATAGGATCTCACGATCTATTTGCCTGGGCTGTCTTGGAATGGTGATTCTCCCAATCTCAGACTCCCAAGTAGCTAGGGTTATAGACGTGAGCCACTGGTGCTTGACTAAACATGGTTTTTTTTTTTTTTTGAGGTGGGGTCTTTTTATGTAGTTCATACTAGTCTTGAACTCTCAATTCTTCTGTGTCACCCTCCTGAGTGTTGGGATTACAGGTGTGCACCACCAGTCCTGGCCTCAACATGAATTTTGGAGGGAACACATTCAAACCAGAACAGTAGGTTTTGGGTATGGTCTGAGAATTTGCATTTCCATATTGATGCTGCTGGTGGTGGGGACCACACATGTGAGTAGCACAGCCTTCTCACACAGAATCAGACTCTCTGACTCTGACTCAGAGTACAGAAAGGACATTTTTCCTCCTTTTTTTTTTTTTTGGTTGGTGTGACTGGGGTTTGAACTGAGGGCTATGTGCTTGCAAAGGAGGTGCTCTTCTGCTTTAGCCACACCTCCAGTTCATTTTGCTCAGCTACTTTGGAGATAGGGTCTCAAGAACTATTTGCCTGGGCTGGCCTCAAACTGCAATCCTCCTGATCTCAGCCTCGCAATTAGCTAGGATTACATGTATGAGCCACTGCACTGGCTTCTTCCTTCCTTCATTGCATTCCCCTGACCTATCGCTCTGGCATGTCCACCCTTGTTAATAGATGAGCTGGGGTAGTAACTCAGAGATGGGGACACCTTGAAAACAAATGTTTCTTCCTGGCCTGCTTGACCTTCTACATCTCATCTTCCATTTGAAGGGAACACATGGGCAAGGTGGAGGAAATGTCTGTTATCTACTGCTTCCTGAGGCACCGATAGACCTCGTAATGGTGTCCAACTCTGGCCAACATGGGCCAATTACCAGTATCCCTAGTCCTGACTTGGTGTACTCTTTGTCTGCTTTGGGGGTACTTCCTGTCTTGCTGCAAGCATGTTGAGGTGCTTTGCACTCTGCCTCTCCCTCCTTTCTGTGAACACTGACCTCACCCTGAACTTAAGCCGATGATTCAGCTCACTTCTTGGCTCTGCGTATCTTTTGTTGTAACTACTGAATAAGGGCTTGCACCCAACTTATAGAAATTCAAGCAAACTTTAGCACTAGATTTTTTAAAACTCTCTCCTCAAACTTTCAACCTCTCCTTTCTTATCTACACTCTCCAAGCTGAGCTTGACCTTGCTTCCCATTGCATTAGATGAATGACTCTTATGCCTGTGGCCAAGAACAAGAACAGTCCCTGTGCCTTTGGGCTGGGTTCTGTCCCTCTCAACGACAAGGCTGTGACAATCCTCCCTTTTCTACTGCATCACTGGTTTGCTCCTCCTTACTGGACCGCTCCATCAGTATACTGCTGTGTCTCCTATGTTAAATACTGATGGTCCTTGCTTGCTTCTGTCTCCAGTTCCCTATTGAAACTTCTCTAGTCACAGAAGACCCCTATGTTGCTCTTTCCACCCATGTTTTTGAGTAAATGTTCTTGGCTCCATGTTCCAGGTATGAACAGAATTCAACCACTTGCCTTGATCGTCCTTCCTGTGCCTCATTGCTGCTGTGTTGACCCAAGTCACCTGGATTACTGAAATAGTCTCCTGACGAGTCTCTTTGATCCTGCCCGTGCCCACCTCCAGTCCACTCTCACTATAGTGGCCAATAATATTGTCAAGACAGAAGTCAAATCATGTCATTCCTTTGTTGAATCTCTCCCCTTCCTTTGCTGCAGTGTAATGCTCAAGTCCTTATTAAGACCTACAAGGCAAGCACACACCTGTATTGCTAGCTATTCTGGAGGTGGAGGTAGGAAGATCATAGTCCAAGGGCAAAATGAGGAGACCCTATTTGAAAAACAAACTAAAAGCAGAAAGACTGAGGTGTGGTGCAGTGGTACAGCACTTGCCTAGCAAGTGTGAGGAAAATGAACAAAAAGACCTACAAGGCTCCACATGGTCTGTTCCCAAGAATTCTGCTCTCATCCTGCGACATGTCAAGACTTTTGCACTGGCTTCTCTCTCTATCTGGATTTCTCTCTCCTAGATATTTATTTGCATGGCTCACTCATTTTCTGCAGATGTTTTTTTCTTTTTCTCAAAAGCCAACTTCTCAGTAGACCTTGAGCAAAGCAGATTACTTCCATAATGTGGGTGGGCCTCATTCAATCAGTTGAAGGCCTTAAGAGAAAAATACTGAGGCCCTCAGAGGAAGAATGAATTCCACTGCAAACTTCCTTCCAAACTGAGCTGCAACATCAACTCTTCCCTGGGTCTCCAGCCTGCCCAGCTGCCCTGCGGATTTCAAAATCACATGAGCCAATTCCTTAACTCAATCTCCCCTCCCCCACTGGCTCTAGTTCTCTGGAGAGCCCTGATTAAAGCTGGCTAACTCATCTAGAGTTCCAACACCCTTCCCTTGACATTAGGAAATAGGTCTGTCAGAGTCACAGTCAGGGTGGACAGAGATGCTGAGGAATTTGATTATTTTTTTTTTTACCATGAGGAGTTAACTACAGACTAGTACACAGATACTATAGAGAATCAAAGGTGCATAAAATCAGCCCTGGCCTCAATGAGCCTCCACTCTAGTCCGGAAGCCAAAATCTACACCCACAACCCAGATAATTACTGGTGGCGGACAGTAGTGATATTGGAGACATCTCCACAAACCAAGCACAGCACCCACTTCTCTGTGAAGTGGTGAGTTCAGAAGCAATTGGTAGATGTGGAGGTGGCAAGAGTGCAAATGACTTGGGGTGAGAGACATTTCTTGTGATGACCTGGGCTGGACCTACCTCACTCAGGACAGCAGGAGAGTCCAGCTGCATCTGTCTCCAGCTGTGTGGAGGGAGGTTTTCTTTCAGTGAGTGCCCTGGACTGACGCAAAAAAGCAGCCAGGGAAAACCAAAGACATTTAGGAATAGAGCCTGGAAGTGCTGGGTCCAGGTGTCCATACTTTGTGAAACATATCTACTGCCCCTTTTCTGGTCCTGGGGGTCTCAACATTGCCAGAGGGCTCATCCCAGCTGGATTCCCTGAAGATGATGGAGGGTCATAGCCTCTCACGCCCCCTCTTATGACTTTTAGATCGTCTTCTCCACTGACTATGGCTCCCCAACCTGTCAGGCAGACTGCCTAGCCCGTTTTCAGGTTGCCAGGACTTATTTTCCTCCAATAAGACTCCTCCTTTCAGAACACAAGCTTATTTATATCACACTTTCTCCCTCTATTTCGAGAATTATCTTTCTTAAGGTGGCTAAGGTGATAGATGACAGAGTCTGAAACCCAAGATTATCCTTTGACATTATGCTGCGTGTGTCTTCTCCGTCCTCCTTTCTCTGGTGCTCCTCTGATGTTTTGTGTCCTTCCCTGGGTTTCCTGCAGCCTTTCTTGCTACAATAAAGCACACATTGCTTCTAAGAGCCTGCTGTGAATTGGCCTCATGTGTCATCCCTTTTCCAAGAACAGCAATGTTTCAAAATTTGGCTCCAGAGGGGAAAAATCGATTTTCCACAGGGCGAAGGCTTGGGCTTAAGATTCACACGGCATACATTTTCAAAATAACTGCTTTATTGAGATATAATTAATACAAGATACAATCCACCCACTCAAAGGGTACAATTCAATGTCTTTTGTATATTCACCGATATGTGCAATCTTCACAACAGTCAATTTTAGAACATTTTGCATCATCTTAAAAAGAAACCCTTTATTTTTCAGTTGTCACCCACTTAGCCACCCCATCCCCATCCTTCCCAGCCCTAAGCAACCCTAATGTATGGATTGGTTTATTATGGACATTCCGTACAAATGGAAGCACGCAATATGCAGTCTTTTGTGCCCGATTTTCACTTAGCACATTTTCAAGTTGCGTCCACATTGTAGCACATGTTTGTACTTCATTCCTTTTTACAGCCAAATAGCATTCCATTACAAGGATGTGCCACATTTTGCTTTTTCATTCATACATTAATAAGTATTTGAATTGTTTTTGCTTTTGGCTAATGTAGTTAGTGTTGCTATGAGCATTCATTCATGTATAAGTTTTTGTGTGGACTTTTTTTTTTTGGCAGTATTGGGGTTTGAACTCAGGGCTTCAAGCCAGTTCTGGACATGGTTTCATCTTATTGTTTAAATGAAGAGCACTCTGCTCAACCCTGTGTTCACAGACTGTGGGAGAAGTCGCTTACTGCCTGCTTGCTGGCTCAGAGTCATCCCTGTAGGACAATGGCTGTTCATTACGTCCCTTTGCTGACAGGCTGTGAGTATGTACCTCACAGTTCTGGATCAATACCTCTGTCGTGTGTGAACCTCTTCCATCCAGCTTCCTATTTTTTTTTTCATGAAACGGGAAAAAAATTGTCAGAATTAGGCATAAAGCATTGATGAGTGTGTATGTAGCTCAATAAATACTTGTTAAATAAATGAGTGGATAAGTGATTGGTATGTTTGATGATCACTTAGGGGTTTCTTTCATGGACCAAAGTCCACGAGACCCTTGAAGTTCATTTTGGTGGCTTAGGCCTCTGCTTCCACCAGGGACAGTGTGTTCCAGAGAATTTTTTTTTAAATATCCTTATTAGTGATGTGATAGTTGTACAGAGGGTTTTGCTGTGATATTTCCATATACACATATATTGTACCTCAGTTTGGTTCATTCCCTTGATTATTCTCCCTCTTCCCCCACTCCCCTTCCTAAAATGACTTCGACAGGTTTCAGTGTTCTATATTCATGCATGTGTAGGAAGTACCTCAACCATATTCACCCTCTTTTACCTTCCTCCTCCCACTATTACCCTCTCCTCAACATGACCTGTATTACATTCTGTCCTTCATTGTTTAGCTGTCTGTTTATTGTTCAGTGGGATCTTGCCTTGGTATTTTACCTGTAAACACACTGTACTTTAATCAGTTAACCCCTCTATTACTCTTCCTCACCCTTTTCCCCTCCCCGTGTTGTTCCACAGTTTTCAGTGCATTTCGTTCCGACACAGATGTAATGTATTTCATCACGTAGTGTAAAGTGATAGTGATGAATTAATATTCTCTACCATTCCTTCTTTTTCTCCTTCCTTAGTCTCCTCCAACAGTCCCACTTGTGGAAACACGTTCTCTATATATTTATATGTATATATGATAATGCCTGTATTTGTGTTGGATCTATCTTTGCTCCAGTGAGTTGGGGTTGGCCGAGAATGGCTTTCAGAAAAGTTCTTGGCATTATGCTTCCATTGTTTTGCAAAAAGGGGAAGAAGTATAAAACATTAAAAAGGCAGTTTGGGACCAGGAATCAAGAGACCAGGATTCTGTAGATCAGCCAATAGCTCTCCACTTCTTTGTCTTGTCTTTGTCTTGTCTCTGTCTTTGTCTTCTAGTTTTTAAGAAAGTAGAGTGAATTCATAGTTCTTAACTTTGGAGTTTGATGGAAGAAATCAGCTCTCTCTCCTTAGTAATGCACGTCTACACAAAAATCCATGTCTGATTTCCCTGGTCTCTCTGTAACCCATCCCCAGATCCCAGATCCTCAAATGAAGACCCTAATACCATACCCCAGACAATCAGCATGGTTGCATTTTTTTTTGGTGGTGGTACTGGGGTTTAAACTCAGGGCCTCATGCTTGCTAGACAGGCACTCCACCATTTGAATCACTCCACCTGCCCTTTTTTGTGTTGGATATTTTGAGATCCTATCTTGATTTTTGCCCAGTCTAACCTTGAACCACCATCCTCCTGATATCTGCCTCCTGAATAGCCAGGATTACAGGCGTGAGTCACTGACGTTCAGTATTGCCTGCATTTTGAATGATGGGAACTTCAGAAACTGTGATTTCTGATTTAGGGAAGATTTGAAGAGTGGAGAGTCATTCTCAGAGCCTTTAAATTATACACTTCAGAAACTATTCCGAAAGTCTATCCTAGCTAAGATATTTTAAGATTAAAATGTAGACTAGGATTACCTACTATGAGCCCAGTTGTTGTCTTTCAAAGGTAATTTTTACATAATAAACACCTCATCTTTAAATAGTCATCATATAATAAGCTAGTTTACCTATTGTTTCTAAAAAAAAAAATCAAATAATTAACTTACTTTTAAGGGAGTAGTTTTCAGAGACAATTCCAAGACAAATAAATAAGGGACTGTGAAGATGATTGAGTGGATCTCAACTCAATTTCTCTGTCCTTTATCCATCCCTCCCAACCTCTGCCACCATCCGTCCCAGTGTCCCCAGTGCTCCACACTTGACCTTGACCCATCAAGAGCTTCTTCCAAGTTCATAGACCCAGTACTGCCCAAGATTTTATGGTGCCCCACTCATTGGGCACTGAGGTTCACCACAGAGGTTTGGCAAACCAATTGGTTTGGTTAACCAATCAGGTTTGACTTACGATCTCATTCAGGCAACCTTGACCTCAGCTTATGGGATGCATTCAATTTTAGGATGGTACTCCTTGAAAGCTAGCAAGAGTCATTTCCAAGGCCTGTCAGGAGAACTGAATTTATTTGGGGAAGAGTAAAGAAAGGCACCGGATAAATGTAGAACTTGCACTTTAAAACCCAAACCAGCAAATGGAAGGCACAGCTCCTCTCTTTGGACCCTGGGAGTGAAGACAAGAAAACAAAGTACCTGTGACTGGAGCAATTCCTCGGAAATCAGCATTATAAAATGGAATATTGTGGAATTCAATAGAAATGTACATTGTAGCCATTGGGAACCAGGTGACTTCATCACAGCTAATGTTATTACAGAGAATATAAAAGGAATTAATGATTCACTATTTCGTTACTTGCCTCCCTTCCCCCAACACCTTTTCTTTTGCTTTAACAAACCGGTCTGGTGCCAACTGCGACATCAGTTTAGTAATGACTTTAAGCACCATTTATGCTGCTATCATGGCAATTTAAATTGTCACTTTCTATTAAAAGGTCTACCTCAGAATGGTTTTAAGTGAAAGCGTTCCACACTGACAGTGCAATTAAACAAGAAAAAAAAATCCTTTCTTGGGATGTCAGCGCAAACGCATTTTAAATAGTGGTTCAGCAGCGCCTTGCTAATTTAAACTACAGTATTGCTTTCTATTAAAGAATAGAAACTGATTTGGGCTTTTTTCCCCTCCTTGTACTGTGTGACAGTTTGAATTGGCACTGTGTCCCAGTCAAAGCCCTGATGTGTCAATGGGGTCCCTGAACCTAAAGTATCCCCTCCCAAGGCAGGCATTAAACAGAAATAATTTCTCCATGTGAAGGAAGCAGCACCTTTCACAGCATTTGCTTTTAAGATTGCCCTTTTCTGATCCAGTGCTTTTTCGCAACTGTGGTCTCACTTGCTCATCAGGGAGAGGATTGTGAGTTACAGGGGAACTGCTTTATCAAGGTGACAACTTCTTGATTCAAAGATGGACAATGAACTCTAGAGAAAATTTAGTTCAGAAAATAATTTTGAGTACAGGTGTGCCTCTCTCTCTGTCTCCCTCTTCCTCTCTCCCTATCTCCCTCTCTCCCTCTTCCCTCTCTCCCAAGGTGTTGATACATTCCCCAACCTCTTCTTTAATTCAGCTGAGGAAAGATATTTCAGGCATTTTCATCTTTGAATGCATTTTAACACAAACGTGGTAACGGAGCACAAATGTTGACGGTGCCAGTACAAAATAACACGTTTGATCCGCCCCATGTGTCTTCTGGACTCCTATAGCCCCAATAGTCCATAATTCCCATGCATTCGGCTTAGGTAGATTTCAGCTATCAGAGAGAATAACACAATTACATTCCTAGGTATAGGTGCCTTAAATTAGAAGTTGAAGAATATTTGAACAGTAGGAGTGGCTGGCACTTTATTTTAATGATCTTGATGTGTTTCCAGGCTCTCTGACAGAATCTCATGTCATGAGCAATAGCCCTGCTCTGCAGTACATTAGGCTTGCCAGAAGTAATCAAGGCATAACATTCAAGTTGCTTCTGTTATGTTCTCAATTGATACCATGATTGCTCTGAAGGACATGGAGACAGCATTTTGAGAAAAGTGTCCCAACGATGGGTGTCGAGATGCAGTTTTTTATGTCTACACTTCTAACTTCACCATATTCCACATTTGACTGCCAGGGAAAAGATGATCGATGGAAACCCAGCCCTCGAAAGAATAATACATAAGTTGCTGGGATCGAAACTCATTTTATTTTACAAATTAGGTAAACTTTCTTCGAGTTCCATTTTCATCGTCTTCTTTTCTGTTAACATAGCAGATGCTGTATTTAACCCTAGGGCAGCTGGAAATAGAAAAAAAACATGGCCTGCTGATTTAGGGACTGATGGGGGCCAGGAAAGGGTCACCTCAAAAAGAAGTATTACTTCTTGAAAAGCAGACATACAGGGGAGAAGAGAGAGCCAGAGAAACTTTCTTTGGAACAAAGCACATAGAAAGTGGCCAAAAAAACCAAGAAAAATCTGGAGAGGGACATATCAAAGGGAATGTAGGGCAGGTTTTAGTTTTGCTTTTGTTGTACTGGTTTAAAACAACAGACATTTATTCTGTTGCTTTAGAAGTTTGAAGTGAAGGTGTCAGCAGGGCTGAAAGTTCTGGAAGAAATTCCTTGCTTGCTAGGAATTTCTAGGTAGGGTAGACACCCTAGCTCTGGTGCCTACCAGCAGTCCTACACCTCCCTTGGCTTGTACCTGCAATACTCCAAATGTGGCCTCTGTCTGCACATGGCCACTCTCTCTCTCTCTCTCTCTCTCTCTCTCTCTGTGTGTGTGTGTGTGTGTGTGTGTGTGTGTGTGTCTGTGTTTCTTGTCTTTTTTTTTCTGGTTCTGAGGATGGAACCTTGCCTCGTGTATGCTAGGCGCATGTATGCTAGGCGAGTGCTCTGCCACTGAGCTACATCCCAGTCCCAGACTGTAGTTTTCTCCTCTCCCTCCTTCCTGCCTTCCCTTCTTTCTTTCTTTCTTTTTGAGACAGGGTCTTTCCCTGTAGTTCAGGCTGTCATGGAACTTGTGCTCCTCCTGCTTCTAAGTCCCAAGTGCTGAGATTACAGATGTGTACAACCACACCCAACTTGTAGTTTTCTTTGTATGCTATAGGCTGAGCCTTTGAAGACCTGTTAAGATAGAAATTTTTGCTCGAGCTACCTGCTCACTCTGCCTGGCATGTACACAATACCAAGGTTACTTAGGAGCCAAAGGCTTCCTGTTGCCTCTCTTACACCGATTCTGCAGTGCCTTTGCCCAAGTACTGAAGAAATTGAAGAGCAAAGTGGCAAAATGAAAATTGACCTTTTAGGCAAGACATATGTATGGAACATTATACTAAAGTAACGTCTGTGGAAATAAGCAATTTGATGAAAGCTTCATTTGTATGTTTTGGAGTTAAAGAGGTTTCTCCTTGGTACCACCAGCCCTGCTGTGGTTTTCTTTTTTTGGGGGGGTATGGTACTAGGGTTTGGGGATTGAACCCATTAGATATGCTAGTGGTTAGGCAGGTGCTCTACCACTTCAGCCATGCCCCTAACCTCTTTGTTTTTATGTTTTTGAGACCAGGTCTCACTCTACCTTTTGCCTGGGCTGGTCTTGAACTGGAGCTCCTCCTGCCTCCACTTCCCCCAATAACTGAGGTTACAGGCATATATCACCACACCTGGCCATGTTATGTGTGCTGACAGAATAAAAAAGGCCTGCTCCCTGCTATTTAGGAGAATCTCAGTTGCTTCCCCCCATCTTTTATTCTGCCAGAATACATTACAATAAAATTTATTGTCTTAGCCATTTTAAGTATACAGTTCAGTGTTACTAAATACATTCACATTGGGCCAGCATGGGGGTACATGCCTGTAATCCCAGATTTGGGGAATCTGGGGTAGGAGGATTGTGAGTTCCTGGCCAGCCTGAACTACATAGCAAGACTCTGTCTCAACAAAATACATTCACATTGTTGTGCAGCCATCACCACTGTCCACTTCCAGCTCCACAACTCTTTATCTTGTGAAATTGACACTCTGTACCCACTAAGCAACAACTCCCCATTACTCCAGCCTGACAGGTACCCTCTGATATCTATGTCAATGAATTTGACTACTCTAGGGACTTCATATAAATGGAATTATGGTATATATCTTTTTGTGACCAACTTACTACACTTAGTGTAGTGTCCTCCAGATTCACCTATATTGTGGCATGTGTCATAATTTTCTTCTTTTTAAAGGCTGAATAACATTCCCAAGTTGTTTTTACAGTCTTCATTTGTTTTTTTTTTTTTGTTTGCAAGTATTTTATTGAGAATTTTTGCATCTATGTTCATCAAGAAAATTGTGCTATAATTCCTTTTATTGACTTCTCCTTAACTGGTTTTGGTATCAGGGTACCTGTTTCATAGAATGGGTTTGGTAGTGCTCCTTCCCTTCCCATTTCAGGGAACTAGTTTGGGAAGCATTGGGGTTAGTTCCTCTTTAAAGGTCTGGTAGAAGTCAGCAGTGAATCCATTCAGTCCTGGGCTTTTCTTTGTTGGGAGACTATTGCTGCTTCAATCTTATTGCTTATTTATATACCCCTTGCAGTTTTCAATATGCTTTCCCTGCTCAGTATGCCTAATATTTTAACTATAATATGATGTGGGAAGGCTCTTTTCTGGTCTTGTCTGTTTTGAGTCCTAAAAGCCTCCTATCCTGGATGAATACCTCTTTTTCAAGATTTGGGAAGTTTTCAGCTATTATTTTACTGAACATGTTTTCTATACCTTTAGCTTGCTCCTCCTTTCCTTCTATGCCCATGATTTGTAAGTTTGATCTTTTAATAGTTTCCCAGAAGTCTTGCATGTTTCATTCATACTTCTTTGTTTTTATCTTTCCTTCATCTGCATATTTTAGCACATCTGCCTTGTCTTTAAGCCCTGATATTCTGTCTCCAATTTGATCCAGTCTACAGGAGAGACTTTCAACTATGTTTTTTATTTTACTTACTGAACTTTTCGTTTCCAGAATTTCATATTGATTTTTTCAGAATCTCTATATCTTTATTGAATTCTTCTTTCATGTCCTGCATTGTCTTCTTTTTTCATTCAGCTCTTTATTTGAGTTTTCTTGGAATTCATTCTGGCATTTATTTGTGTCCTCTTTAATTTCAGTGATCATTCTTATAATCATTTTTTAAAGAATACATTTTATGAGATTCTATCCACTTCCATTAGTGTTTGTTACTATGGAGTTCTTGAATTTTGGAGAGGTCATGTTGTCTTTTTTTTTTCTTCAGATTTCTTTTCTTTTCTTTTTTTTTGTGCATTGGGATTTGCACATCTGAGGCCAAGTTGTTGGTTGGAGGTTTTAATTACCTACTCTTTTTCATTTTCTGTTTTTTTAAAGTGGTATTTATTTTCCATCCACCTTCTTTTGATTTTACTGAAAAACAGCTTCCTGCCCATTCAGTAGCCTGAGCAGTGGGAGCTGTAGACCAGTTCTCAGTAGGGGTTAGGAGCTCTAGTCTTCACTAGGGAACTGCTGGATAGGCACAGACAGTACTCACACACCTTCAGACCAGTCTATGACCTCAGGCTGAGTAGCAGTGAACTAAGGAGCTGGCTCAGTTCATTTGTCCTGAAGTTCATCCTTGGTTATAGCCTTTTCAGCTGTAGCCTGCTCTTCCTTTTCAATTTCTTCAGGATCTTTGTAGAAGTAAAGATTGGGGGCCTGATGTTCATGCACAGAACTTCCCAGCACATCAGACTTAATGAGGTTGCACAGGGTGGCAATGTCCACACAGCGCAGAGGAGAATCTGCATTACACAGAGCAATTGATGGTAGGCTAGCTGACATAAGATACCTCTGTGAGAGGCTAGTCATCAGCCCTGGGATCAGTCACCACCAGAAGCCACAGCTCTAGGAAGGCTTCCTGGATCTAGTTAGTGAAGTGGCCAGCAATTAGAGTGGCTCCAGTGGCAACACCAAACTTCAGCATGGCCTGCTGGCCAGTATTCCTGGAGGACATGACACTGACATCAGCAGGATTTTCAGTGGCAACAATGACATGAGTTGTGAGTAGGAGCTTATCCCAGGTCATCCTCAGATTTAAGACATAGATACCATCACTTTTCCTTTTGTAGATGCACTGTTCTATCTGGCAATCAAGGTTGGTGCCACCTAAGTGGATTTCTGCTGCAAAGAATTTGAGGACATCTCCTTCATTTGCAGGACATCAAGGCCTCCAGACATTACGTTAAAGTTTCCTTTTAAGTTACAACAAGAATCAAGAACAAGAACATATGGACCCCTCCCTGGGTAGCGAGAAAAAAAGCTCGCCTATTGTTTTTTAGCTGAAATACTCTCAATGTTCAGGCAGGACAGTGTAGTGGCCGAGGTGAAGTGCTATTTCTCACCACTGGATTGGGTTTATGGCTCAGGAGCCAAGCACTGGCTCCACGTGCTCAAGGCACTGGGCCTGATCCCTAGCACTGCTCAGACTGAGATGAACTAGCTGCAGTCTCTTGTAGAATCAAGGGTTGGTTGTCCACTTCTGGGCTGTGTTCACTATAAAAGCTCCCCTTTTTTGTGTACTGGGTGCCACTGCTGGCTGCAGGGAAATTTATAGCCTATGGGCTAGCAGGTTCCCACTTGCTTCACAAGGATTCCATTTTGTGTCCCCGGGGCTGCAAGCCTCCAAGCCTCGGGGTGATTCCTAAATGCATGAGCAACTGGGGGAAGCAAACAGAGCACTGAGTTCTGTACTGGGTGGCAGAGAATGGAGGTACCTACTCGCTCTGCCTGCTGCCCTCGGTGCTTTCCCAGCCCATCCAATATTTCACCTTCCTGTGGGGAGGGAGAGCCTGTGGAAGTCTCGTGATTCAGGGGGTCTGGGCTTAGGGCCCTTAGCCCTGCCTGGCAGCAAACACATGCTGGGATGCAGTTCCCAGGTGTGTCTAAGTGCTTTCAGTCCCCGCCCCACAGTTCATGTCCCTGTGGAGAAGAGGAGGCTATGGATATCATGTGATTTAGAAGGTGTGTGCTCAGGGCTCTGGCCCACCTAGCAGCCAAAACACACAGTCAGGAGGTAGGCCCTGGAGGTCAAATTCTATGCCAGCCACAGGCTTGATGTTTTGTTTCCACATGAGCCTTAGGTGATGGGATTTCTGGTCAGAGAGGGTGGGACCGCTGACCACCATTCCCTTCACTGTCAGAGTTTCTGGCTGTTTGATGTTCTCTGTGGGGCCACATCACACCCTCTCTCCACAACCACCCAGACACTGCAGCAGGGTGTCCCAAGACTCCCTGAGCCAAGAGTGTTCCTTGTTTCAAGTCCACAGAGTATCTCCATCTTAAACAATAGGCCCTTTCTCAAGATGGCATCGTGGTATTGCCTTCTGTGATAAGCGGAGTTACAGAATGTCTTTCTTCACCTAGCCTAGCCTTCCACACCAGAGCAGTCAGCATCTTATACCACCCTCCTCCCCCACACACCTTGTACTGGGTTTAAGGTTTGCAGAAGGCAGGGGATTAATTTGCAGCTAATATTGTTGCAAGTCTGTTGCTATGGTCCTTTGTCTTACCTTGTAACAGCATCTTTAACTTCCCCTCCCCCCCAGGGAGCCAGGGACAGGCTTGGAGCTGTTCGCTGCTTTTCTCTGTTGCTTAGGTTTCTCCATGCTTCTGTGCTGCTGCCCTGCCCCCTTTTTCATGACTCCTGATGCTCTTCCTCCCTTTCTGCCTTCAGAATATTCTTAATCTGTCTTGCAGTATGTAGTATTCATTTGTCTTGTTAGCATGCTCTGTCCTTGCCTTCAGAGAGAGAACACTGTGGCACCTGACAATAGATTCTTTGGAGTCAGCAATCATATGATATTAATTTTAGTTTGGTTCTTGACGCATGATGTTTGGTGGATGGCGAACTAGCAGCTAAGACATGCAGAAACAGATGCCAAGTGACTCTTCTGGGCAGGACCTTGTGAGAGGCTCATCTGAACATGGGGTCACTGATGGCTCCATTCTGACTTTCTGTCTTAAAGTTGCAGAATTTGGTGATACTGTTGCTGGCACCGGTGCAGCCTGTGACCAGAAGACTTCCAAATTCTTTGTCCTGCGTGGAAGAATCCATGACAGGACACGTGGGTGTAAATGGAATTTATTAAAAGCTAGGGGAGGGAAATACAAAAGAGAGCATGATGGAGCCCAGGTGGAATCTGGACACAGAAAGAACGTACTTCTCTTCTTCAGATGCTTTTAAAACCTATGCTAACCTATGGGAAGAGAGGAACCAGGTCATTTCTATCCAATAATCAATGAGTGGGGAGGGGAATGGGTGGTTCTTGGGCCAGGTGAGGTTGGTCCATGAGCCAAAGCATGGTTAATCTGAGAGGTAATATTAAATTTCTATGAGGCCCGAACTTTCCCTAATTTTAGCCTGCCTCACTACAGCTCTAGAGAGCTGATTTCTGGTAGCATATGAGAGATTCTTTTTTTTTTTTAATAACACCTTTATTGAGACATAATTCAATACCATATAATTTACCCAGTTAAAGCATGCCATTCGGCCTTCTGGGCTAAGATGGTGGACTAGATGCTCCCCTCATGAGACTCTATGAATGAAGATGACATGAGGATGGCAAAGGAGAGACTGTATTCCAAAGAGAGAAAGAGAGGAAGAGCATTGGCAATACCGAAAGAGGTGACAGCTGAAAAGCCATGGAGAAAAAGAAAGGCTACACAGAGAAAAGTAGGAACAGCCCACAGCTCCAAATTTGGCTCCTGGGTGGTGGTGGAGCTGAAGCCACAACCACAAAGTAAACTAGGCAGTCCTGGTGATAAGAGATTGGCAGTCCTTGCCACAGGATAGGCTCACAAGCCTTAAAATCAGGGATCTGGTGTGACAGTGACTCCTACTGCATGGCAGGCCAGCATTGGACAAGAAATCTATTGTTTTTTCACTCTCCCTATCTCAGAGAGCTACAGCTGGGTGTCATCTGGAGGGAGGAGTATTGTTTTGAGACTGAGTTACTTGGCGGACTTAAAAACAAGGCATAATCACAAGTCAGACACCTTCCCACCCTGTCTGGATGGAACATAGCCATAAGAGGGAATCCTGGGGAGGGTGGGTCAGATACCCACCCACTGAGAAGCTTGGGCAGTAGGGAGCTTGGTTTGTGAAAGGCACAGTGGTTGGTGGCTCTGATTCTGTAGTGAGGAGTGAGTCCCATCACCAGTGGATCACCACAGAAACTCTGAACTCTGAGCCCAAGCCTGTGGCCTGTGGATTGCATGGCCTCTAGAGCTCTGAGCATACAATTCAGATATCTGCACACACATGTTTATCACAGCGCTATTCACAGTTGCCAAGTTATGGAATTGGCCTAGGTGTTCATCAACAGATGAACAGGTAAAGAGAATGTGGTATATATATATACACACAATGGAGTATTATTCAGCCATAAAGAAGCAAAATGATGTCATTTGCAGAAAATTGGATGGAACTGGAGATCATAATGTTAAGTGAAGTAAACCAGATTCAGAAAGACAAATACTACATGTTTTCTCTCCTATGTGGAATCTTGGAATCTAGGTTTAAAGAAATAAAAAGACATGAAGATAAAAGGGGGACATTTTGGGGGAGAAACCAGTGAGAGGAGAGAGGGGGAAAAGAGAAGGTGATGGTGGATGAATATGATTGCAGTACCTGAATACATGTATGAAAGTATTGTAATGAAACCCATTTAAAAATTATAAAAAAATGAGGGGGATAAGAAAGAGTACTAAAGGGGGAGAATATGATCAAAGTACAATATATGCATTTATGGAAAAATCACAATGAAACCCCTCACTTCGTACAATTTAAATGTGCTAATAAAAATAAAGTATAAAGCTCCTAGACACCATCAATAGCTATAGCAAGGTAGCAGGATATAAAATCAACATAGAAAAATCATTAGCATTTCTATACACTAACAATGAGCAAACTGAGAAAGAATATATGAAAACAATTCCATTTACAATAGCCTCAAAAAAATCAAATACCTAGGTGTAAACCTATAAAAGATGTTCTCCCTCATATGCGGACATTAGATCAAGGGCAAACACAACAAGGGGATTGGACTTTGAGCACATGATAAAAGCGAGAGCACACAAGGGAGGTATGAGGATAGGTAAGACACCTAAAAAACTAGATAGCATTTGTTGTCCTCAATGCAGAGAAACTAAAGCAGATATTTTAAAGCAACTGAGGCCAATAGGAGAAGGGGACCAGGAACTAGAGAAAAGGTTAGTTTGGGAAGAATTAACTTAGAATGTAACACACATGCACAGGAAATCAATGAGAGTCAACTCCCTGTATCGCTATCCTTATCTCAACTATCAAAACCCTTGGTCCTTCCTGTTATTGCTTATACTCTTTCTTCAACAAAATTAGAGATAAGGGCAAAATAGTTTCTGCTTGGTAGCGAGGGGGTAGAGGGGGAGAGGGAGGGGGCGGGGGTAAGGGAGGGGGTGGGAGGAAGTGGGAGAAATGACCCAAACATTGTATGCACATATGAATAAAATAAAAATTAAAAAAAAAGTATATAATTCAATGATGTTTAGTATATCCAGACTTGTGCAACCAAAACCACAGTCAAATTTAGAACATTTTTGTCCTCTCTTAAAGAAACCCATATCTTTTAGCATTGACTCCCAGTCTCCCCTTTCTTTCAGTCTCCTTTTGTGTCTGGCTTTTTCACTTACCATAAGTAGTACTTCACTCCTTTTCATGACTAAATGATATACCCTCATATGGCCATACCATGTTTTGTATATCCATTTATCATTTGATGGATGCTATGGGTTGAGTTGTGTCCTCCTCAGAAAAAAAGATATATTGAAGCCAGTGCTGGTGTCTCACACCTGTCTGTAATCATAGCTACTTGGTGTATTCGATTTTTTTTGGCAGTATTGGGGTTTGAACTCAGGGATTTGTGCTTGCTAGGCAGGCAATTTACATGCCCCCAGCCCCAAACCATAGCTACTTGGAAGGCTGAGATCAGAAAGGATCACGGTTCAAGGCCAGCTTGGGCAAATAGTTCAAGAGATCCCCATCTTCAAAATAACCAGAGCAAAATGGACTACAGGCATGGCTGAAGCTGTAGAGTGTCTGCTTTGTAAGTGTGAAGTCCTGAGTTCAAACCTCGTCCCACCAAAAAAAGATTCTCAGACTGTGACTTAATTTGTTGCAGATGTGATTAGATAAGATAGTATTGAAGAAGGATGGGCTCTTAATCCAATATGACTAGTGTCCTTAGAAGAAGAGGAAAAGCAACACAGAAACAGAGAAGGCCATGTGATGACAGAGCAGAGATTAGAGCGATGTAGTCACAGGCCACAGAGCTCCAAGGCTTGCCAGCCACCACTAGAAATAGAAAGAGCTGAGGAAGGATTTTCTCCTTTCTCAGAGGGAATGTGGCTATGGTACACCTTCATTTCAGACTTCAAGCCTTCAGAATTGTGAGAGGATAGATCTCTTGTGTTTTCAGCCACCCAGTTTTTGTTACAGCAGCCTGAGGAAGCTAATACAATTGGCACTTGAGTTGCTTCTAATGGAGACTCAGTTTTAATATGTGTACATCTGAAATAATGTACACAGTTGGGCCGAGTCAAGCTCATTATCTTGGTTAATTCACACAAGAAGCAGGTTTAACTCTTTCCAGTTTGTCCACCTGAAACCTACAGAAGATGGCATGGGACCAAGCACAGAGGAAACCCATGTCTTCTGATTCCAGAATGCCAAGAAACAGTAGCAGAAGGGACACATAGGTAAGATAGTACATTTTCCTCTGAGAAAGCAATCATAGCAGTGACAGTAGCTGGCAGTGATCATTTTCTTCAGGCCAGGCACTGTGTTCAGCATTTTTTTCACAAGTGGCAGGCACTGCTAGTTGCCTACACATATATTTTCTTTCTTATCAAGAGAAACGCAAGCTACCAGGGTTGCAATGATTCCAGTGAAAATTATATTCCACAGCCTTTATTGCAGGCAAGTGGTAGCCTGTGGCACAGCTGGAGGCAATTGAATTTATGTGGAAGTTACTGTGGTTTGCCAATGTGGTAGTGATAGTTAGCTGTACCTCGCTCACCCAGGATTCATGCTTCCCTTTCATGACATAGAGATGGTGCTGGGAAGAACTGCCTCTTCAGGGCTCATGCTTCCCTTGCAGCTATGTGGACCCACGTGACTAAAGTCTGGCCAATAAAATGTGGACAAAATATAGTACCCCCCTACCATCAATTGACCTTGGCAAGGGTGAGAAATAAACTTCCCTCCACTGATGGCTTGTTTGTTATAGCACGTAGCCTACCTTGACATCTGGGAAAGACTTTTCTTTCTTGTTTCAGTCACCAACACTCCTTCCCTTTCCCCATTAGGAATAAGGGCATGATGGCTGAAGCTGCAGTAGCTGTAATGGCATAGTGAGGGAAAGATCTCGGGAACCACACAGACCCCAGTTCTGAAATCCTTGAGTCCCTTAAACAAGGCTAGTGTCTATCCATCTCAAGACTTCTTGGTGATGAGAAAACACTCCCCTGACCCCCCGGGCTGCAGCAGCCACTATGTGGTCTGAGATTCTGTTGCTCATAACCAAGCCCAGTCCCTCACACCTTTCTTCCTTTCTTCCTTCCTTCCCCTCTCCCTCTCTTTCTTTGTTTTTTGGTCATAATGGGGTTTAAACTCAGGCCCTTGTGCTTACTAGTCAGGTGCTCTACCATTTGAGCACACCTCCAGCCACTCCATTATTTCAAGTGTATCTCACCCAACCCCTCACAGGCACGAATTGCTAGCATCCTATTTTGTGGTAAGAAATTAAATTTTTTTTGAAGCTCATGCAGCTAATTAAGAGGCAGAAACTAGGGTTTGAATCATTGGACTAAAAAGTCAGAATATTAATCATTAATGTTGCTTTTTTCGTTTTGTTTTGTTTGAGACAGAATCTTCCAATATAGCCCAGGTGGCCTGGAATTCACAATCCTCCTGCCTTAGCCTCCCGAGGGCTGGGATTACAGGCGTGTACCATTACATATTGCTGTCTTGGCTGAATGTGCCTATTCATCTTGTGTGACATCATTCCACAAAAACTTAAAATTCTATACCCAAATTCAAACACTTATTTGTTTTAATTCAAATATATTAATGGATCTGTTCAAGCATCAGTCAGTATTGGAGGAGAATGCTTCATAAAACTGATCATGAAGACAGAGGAACAGGCTGCTTCATCAAGGCAACATTTAGTCAGAAATACATCATCTCTGAACTTGCCATATTATCAATTAAGTAAGATTGATCACATAACAAAAGAACCTCTCGGTGGCTGAGCCATTTGGTTTTAAAAGGCAACAACTTAAAACAATCCATCAAGCTCTCAGACTTAATATATGCGTATTCTTTTCTTAATGCAATTCTCCCCTTAGAAATAGTGTATCATGCTTTGATGTTTAAAATATACTTCGTTCCTTGATCGAACAAATTCTTTGCAACATAAAACTGTTTCTCCCTTGTCTTCTTTCTCTCTCACAGGATGCCAGTTGAACACTTCGAGTTCTCCTCTGGATGTAAACTCATTGTAAGGAAAACACAGCCAGGAAGGTGTGAGAGTAAACATACCGTGGTAGATAAATTGACTCCCCTAGCGGATATATTTAAAGCTAGGAATTGTCCCTCCAAACTCCCTTATCCTTATCCATGCCTCCCTTTTCAAGGTGACAACCCTGGATTGGCTACAGGGGACTGTCCAGGGTTGAGCACTTAACAGAGATCAGTCTCTTTCCTGAGAAATCTAGAGATTTGTTTCTCTGAGATTCAAGCTTCATCTGGGGCCTAGGACAGCAGAGATGTGACAGCTCAGAAACAGTGGGTGACAGGTGTGTGGAAATCTGATCTGCAGAGAAGTAAACAGTTGCGCTGATACAAAGCAGGAGGGGTGGGTTCCCTCACTTCCCAGCAAGTTGAATTCAAATTTAGTCTCCCCTGTACTTGCTAGGCAAGGCAAATCCTCTAGCACTTGAGCCACACCCCCAGCCCTTTTTACTTGAGTTTGTTTTTCAGATCGGAACTCCCACTAATTTTGCCTGGCTGGCCTTGGACCGCCATCCTCCTCCCTCCATCTCCTGATTAGCTGAGATTATAGGCACGCACCATCAAGCTGTGCTGAATTTTAGTCTTTCTGAGTTTCCATCATGAAGGCTCTGTAAATCTTGTTTTGGTTATGTTAATTTAAGTTGATTTTGGTACTTGTGACCACACCCTAATTAATACACATTCTGAGAGTGACTTGAGTGGCAAATGTGTCAAAGATACTTAAAGGACATAGCAGATGTGTTAAGTAAACCTGACATTTCTTTTTATCAAAATCTACAACCAACCCTAATCATTCAGAGTGGTGTTGCCTCAGAAATGGGTTATTCAGTCCCTCCCTTCTACTCCTCTCCCAGTTTTTCATTTATTGGCTCAACAAATATTTAATGTGTTCCTGCAATCAGCTAGGCATACTATCTAGGGCTGGTATGTAACTGTAAGAGGAAGCCTGTTTCCCCATGGAACTTCAGTTGCAGTGGGGGAAGACAGAAAATAAACAAAGGAATAGGTAAATTAAGCAGCTACTGGAGAGGAAATAAATATCATGGCAGAGATAAAATAGTCAGGTAAGACCTCTTTGAAAAGTGACCCTTCACTATTCACAATAGCCAAGTTATGGAAACAGCCAAGATGCCCCACCACTGACGAATGGATTAAGAAAATGTGGTATCTATACACAATGGAATTTTATGCAGCCATGAAGAAGAACGAAATGTTATCATTTGCTGGTAAATGGATGGAATTGGAGAACATCATTCTGAGTGAGGTTAGCCTGGCCCAAAAGACCAAAAATCGTATGTTCTCCCTCATATTCGGACATTAGATCAAGGGCAAACACAACAAGGGGATTGGACTTTGATCACATGATAGAAGCGAGAGCACACAAGGGAGGGGTGAGGATAGGTAAGACACTTAAAAAACTAGCTAGCATTTGTTGCCCTTAACGCAGAGAAACTAAAGCAGATACCTTAAAAGCAACTGAGGCCAATAGGAAAAGGGGACCAGGAACTAGAGAAAAGGTTAGATCAAAAAGAATTAACCTAGAAGGTAACACCCATGCACAGGAAATCAATGTGAGTCAATGCCCTGTATAGCTATCCTTATCTCAACCAGCAAAAACCCTTGTTCCTTCCTGTTATTGCTTATACTCTCTCTACAACAAAATTAGAGATAAGAGCAAAATAGTTTCTGCTGGGTATTGAGGGGGTGGGGGGGAGAGGGAGGGGGCGGAGTGGGTGGTAAGGGAGGGGGTGGGGGCAGGGGGGAGAAATGACCCAAGCCTTGTATGCACATATGAATAAGAAAAAAAAAAAGAAAAGTGACCCTTAAGCTGAGGCTGGCAGAGTAAGAGGGACCCAGTGATGCAAGATACCAGTAAAAGGGTGTTGCAGGCCAAGTGAGCAGCCAGAGGAAAGGCCCTGAGCAGGGCAGAGCCTGTCATGCTTCTGGAAGGGGCATCCAGCCAGTAGGACTGGAGCTGGAGAGGGAGAGGAGGGGGAGAGGGGCACAGCCATGCTTTGGATGCAAGCAGCAGCCTCGAGGCCCAGGATGTTTGACTCCACTAGAAATGAGAAGCTATTGAAAGGGTTTCAGCAGTGAAGTGGTTCATAAACCACCATATTAAAAAGATCCCTCTAGCCGGGCATGATGGTGCACGCCTGTAATCCCAGCACTCAGGAGGCAGAAGCAGGAAGATCATGAGCTTGAGGCTAAGACACTGTCTGGAATAAAACAAAACAATAAATAAATAAGTAGGTAAAAGGATCTCTCTGACTTCCGGGAACAAGGCTAATGCAGGTGGGAGGCAGTGGTAGTTTTGAGATGGGAGGTGAGAGGAGAGTAGAACAGGCAGGTGGCGGGGCATGGGGATGGTGGGAAGTGGGCAAATATGAGTTATGTGCTGGAGATTGAGTTGATGGTTTGTTGGGGGAAGGAAAGACTTAGGGATGTGGCCATTATTGGCTTATCCAGAGGATAGATTTGGGGGCCATTCCTGAAATGGAACATCCTGGACAAAGACCTGTTTGGCAAATTGGGGTATTAAGTTTCCTCATAAGGGAACTATGCTACTTTCCCTTGATGTAGGGTGAGGAGAGATAGATGAGAGAGAGAGAGAGAGAGAGAGAGAGAGAGAGAGAGAGAGAGAGAGAGAGAGAGAGAGACAACAGAAGTGAGTATAAGGTTTCCCAAAGATCATTTGTCATGGGTTAATTATCTCTGACAGGAGAACAAACTCCACTTAAAAGGCAAGTAATTATAACTTGAGTTGGCTTACAGCAGCGTGTGTGCCCCCCAAATCACGTGCCAGTTTTGAAGGTTGTCTATGGCTGTGATTGTCTAATGCTGGCTGCACCTTGCAATCACTTGGGGAGCAGTTTAAAAACATCACTGCTCAGGCATCACCCTGGACCAATGAACCAAAATCTCTGGAACTAGTGTCCAGTTACCAGTAATGGGTTTTTTTTTTCTCCCTAAAGCTCTCTTTAGATTACTCCCATGGAGAGCTGTGGCATGAAAACCGTTGGTAAAAAGCAATTTAGACATAGCTCGTGACATTTAATAATGGCCATTTTGATCAGCTGTTAGCCTTCAAGCAATGATTCTAAACTAAGCAATATCTTGAACCAAGAAAAGGCACAATTTGTCTTGGTTTTCTTGAGTGTTTTTTCATAACACAAAGTATTAAATGTGTCCATCATTCAATGCCAGGTTTTCATAAGGAAATCTCCCTAAACAAAACTCACCAGCCAATTCTTGTCCAAACTGCTTGGTCAGTCACTTAATGTATAACTTTTCAGCAGATGGAGTTTGGAACTGAAGCCATCGCCAGCCGTGAAAAATATCCTTGCTTTACTCACTGCTGTGTCAAATGGCAGCTCCTGGTCTGGCTGTTTGGAACATTTGGTGGCTTGCTAAGCTAGCTGTTTTCACGGTCGGCATTTCACACAGCTTGGCTTAGGTCAGAAGCAACGTAAATGGGAACCCTGAAATCGCTGAAGTATGAAATTTCCTGATTAAGGAAATGAGAGGAAATAAGTCATTAACTATCACCTACACACAGTGCCCCAAATTGGGAAGTTCTTTTTTTCTTTCTTCAGGAAAATGAAATGCAGAAGATGCTGCCGTTACAGTTTCCTGAAATAAGATGACAGATCCAAGGATGAACATTTAACAGCTGTTTTGGAACTGGTTCTGGGAATAAACAAAAAGTCGTGTATGGTTTCGCCACACTTAAAAAGCACAGGATCTCTGTGATTTGTACCCGGCCTATAGCATGCAAGAGGAGCCAAAGAAACCAGGCCAAGAAAAGACAATGACAAAAGGAAGGTTTAATCATCATGACGGCTGCAATTAGAATTGAATGTAAACTTGAGAAGAGGAATTGCTTCACTCTGGTGAGAAGGCCAAGGGAAGTCTACAGCCAGTGGACCAAAGGCTGTTGCTACAGTTCTCTCCCTACTCAAAAGACTTCAAACTTAGCCCGTTATTAATAGTTATAAGACACAAGAACATAAAATACTATTTTTATAGCTGGTATGAGAATTCTTCCTTGAAGTTTCCAACTCTCTCTCCCCTCTCCTCTTTCTTCTCCTACGCCTCTCCTCTCCCCTCCCCTCCCCTTCCCTCGTTCTCTCTCTCTCACACACATATACACACACACACTTTCCTACCTTAACATTTTCATAAACAAGTCTGTTTAGAGTAGAAGCCGAGATGGCAAGAGGCCTAAGTATGAAAAGAACTTCCTGACATGAGACAAGGAAGGGAATTCATGTTTTGAACCAGAGAGGAAGAGGAGAGAGAAAAGTAAAACTAGGAGAAAGTGAAGTGAGCAAGATGGCTGAAGAATGTGAGTGTGCTATGTAACTCCCAAAACTTCAGCAAAATTTGAAAGTCACAAAATGCTTGTAGTGTGAGGCGGGTTGGGGATGTTAGGCAACAACTGGGAAAGGGTCTGACCTTTGGTGAGGGAAGAAATCAAGAACACATGGAGGACAACAAATTAGAACCAGGGACTTTTCAGAAATTGGAGGGAGCTGTGAATTCTCACAGCTGTGACATTTGGGATTTTGCTAAGTTCACCTGAATCTCTAAAGGCCCAAGAGGCCAAATATCTGGGATATATTTGCAAGGATTTGTGAGAAGTTTTTCTTTAAGCTACAGAGCTGTAAGGCTGTGCAGTGCTTTTTTTTTTCTTTTTGAATCAGGCTGGCCTTGAACTCCTAGGCTCAAGCCATCCTCCTGCCTTAGCATCCCAAGTAACTGGGACTACATGCATTTACCACTGTACCTGGCTGTATGTACTTTCATTGAGTGCTATGCACTGTATTTTTTGAGTTGTACCTCTAATGATTAATCGACTTCCTTCCTTCCTTCCCTCCCCCTCCTCCCTCCCTCCCCCTCCCTCTTCCCTCCTCCCTCCCTCCCTCCCCAGAGGTACTGGGGTTTGAACTCAGGGGCTCTTGCTTGCTAGGTAGGTATCAGTTGAGCCACCGCTCAGCCCCTTTTTCTGCTTTGGTTATTTTTGAGATAAGGTCTTGCTTTATGCCTGGGCTGGCCTGGACCACAATCCAGATGAAAAAGGAGAAAATACAGAGAAAAGATGGCCATGTGAAGACGGCAAAGAAAATTATGCAGCTACATGCCAAGAAATGGCAAGAGGAGAGAGAGAGAGAGAGAGAGAGGAGAGAGAGAGAGAGAGAACGAACCTTTAGTGCTTTGACGGTTCTGAATACAGGAAAGGAAGCAGTTCAGAGAGGCTGCTGTGCTGGTGGCAATATTTACAATGAATCTTCAAGAAAAAAATATGATTTTGACATTCAGAGATGGCGGTGTAATAAATTGGTCACATCGTTTCAGTCACTTCCTGGTATACTTCAGATAGAACGCTGGTGTGGCTACCAAGGGAGCAGACAGCAAGCACCCTCTGGTGGAAACATGAAAAACGCTCCTTAAACCTTACCAACCACCGTCACTAAGTGATTTTTTTTTAACAGCTTCGTTGGGGGTATAATTGACACATTCAGAGCTGCACCTATTAAATGTGTACAACTGGATGAATATGTACACATGCAAACACCTGTGACAGCATCACCACAATAAATGGGACACACATATTCAAGACCTCTCACACTTTCCTTGTATCCTGTTTTTGTTTTGTGCTAAGAACACTTTGGATGAGATCAATCCTGGTAAGAGATTTTCAAGCGTATGATGCCATATTGCTAGCCATGGGCACTGTGCAGCACGGCCCATCTCCAGAACCTATCCATCTAACATAACTGAAACTTAATACCCTGGAACAGCAGCTCCCCAGCTTCTGGAGTTCAAAATCAAAGTGCAAGTAGGGCCAGTTCCTTCTGAAGGTGCTGAGAAATTGGTGCCAGGCCTCTCTCCTAGCTCCTGATGGCAGCTGGCAAACCTTGCCATTCCTTCTGTAGCTGCATAAGTCTGTGTAAGTTTCCACCACTATTGTATTCCTGGTTTTACGAGTTGATTTTAGCTAGCCCTGGCTGTACTGTCACAGTCTGCCTGGAGCTGTATTCCTGTCTAGTGTCTGGGATGGGAGCTATCATGCAGGCTGTTCACACTTTAGTCCATACCAGCGTGCTGAGGGAGGCTGGGCCAAGCAGAAATCCCAAGGACTGCTGTTGCTCTGCCCTTGCAATCTAGAGATGGGCCAAGATTAGGGGGACAGTGTCCTAGCTCTCATTCCCTGGGTCTCACCTGGCCCTTTCCAGGCAGAGGGCTCTTCCCAGCTCCATCTGACTACCCTGAGGGGAGAGGGGAGACAGTCCACTCACGGGAGGAGACAGCTGCCATCCGTCCATCCCTCACGTTCCTCCACAACTTCCCATAGGGCAGAGGGTGAATGCAGAACCCATGGGGTTACTTTGCCCGGAATTCCACAGACATCCTCCCTTATATGGAAGGTAAAGGCTAATAGGAGAGGCTTGGGAGCCTGCACGGGGGCGGGGGGTGGTGGGGGGTGGGGAAATTGTTTTATGCTTACTATCTAACTGTATCCTCACAAGTGATTCTTTGTATTAAATATGATCACTCCTCATTTTATAGGCGAGGAAATTGAAGTTGGCAGGGGACAATGTTTCAAAGGTCATACCAGTGGTAAGGAATGGACCCAGGCACACGTGAATTTTTTTTTTTTTTGGTGGTACTGGGGTTTGAACTCAGGGCCTCATATTTTCTAAGCAGGTGCTTTACCACTTGGGCCACTCCACCAGCCTTTTTGCTTTGGCTATTTTTGAGAGATCTTACTTTATGCCCAGGCTGGCCTGGATCACAATCCTTTTATTTGTGCTTCCTCTCATAGCTTTGATGACAGGTGTGCACCACTGCACCCAACCACTGGTTGAGTTGGAGTCTCTTGAACTTTTTGCCAGGGCTGGCCTCGAACCATGATTCTCCTGATCTCTGCCTTCCAGGTAGGTAGAAATATGGGATTGAGCTACTGTGCCCAACCTCTACAAGTGATTTTTAATTGACATATAATTCATATATCATAAAATTTATCCTTTAAAAAGTGTACAATTCAGTGTGTTTTACAAGTTCTGCAATCACCATCACTGTCTAGTTCCAGAATATGTTTTTGTCTTTTTTTTTTTTTTTGGTGCTGGGATCAAACCCAGGACCTCATGCATGCAAGCACTCTACTACTAAGTTACATCCTAGCCCTAATTCCAGAATATTTTCATCACCCTAACAAGAAACTCTGTACCCATTAGAGTCATTCTTCATTCCACTGTCCACCCAGCCCCTGGCCACCACTAAAGTACTTTCAGATAAACAAAGTCACACAATATGGAGCCTTCTGCATGTGGCTTCTTTCACTTAGCGAAGTGTTTTCAAGGGTCTTTCATGTCATAGGATGAGTTAGAATATCACTTTTTTATGACAATTATATTCTGTTGTGTGGATATGCTACTTTTTTATCTATTCATCTGTCGATGGACATTTGGGGTTGCTTTCAGTTTGGGACTATTAGGAATAATGGTTTCAATCCACTTGGGTATCTACCTAGGAGAGGAATTGCTGGATCATATGATGACTCTATATTTTAACTTTTTTTTGTTGTTGTTGGCTATTTTTTTTTTTTGTGGATGAAACCCAGGGCCTTGCCTAGCAAGTGCTTTCCACTGAGCTATTTCTCTAGCAAAACTGACTTTAAAACTTTTTTCACCTTTCCTTTGTTTTTAAATATATATTTAGTGCCTATTATGCATGAGACATCATGCCTAGCACGTTTATCTTTGCTAATCTTTAAACTTTCCTTTGCTTAGAATGACATGAAATAGCAAAGAAAACACCATGACAAGGGGAGAGAGAGAGAGAGACAGACAGACAGAGAGACAGACAGACTAGCAACTCATTTCCTGGGTTTGAACAAGGGAACCTATATTTTCGTTTGCACTGGTCTCCACAAACCATGCTGCATACCTGGCCATGCCACACAGGAAGAGCTACAAGTGTGCATGGAGAAGGGTATAGGCACAGGGAGGGTGAAGAATTGGGCCTTTAATGTAATTTACCATGCACTGTGCATTCTGTTGGCTGGGAAAGCATGTATTTTATGAGTTCAGGAGGGAGTGGAGACTCATGTCTCTCCCATCTTTAAACTTGCTCCTTGACAGTGATAAAGGATGCTAGTGGATTCAGTGAGAACAGGTGACATACATCATTCTATTTTAAATTTATAAATGAGATCTAAGTTGGAGTCAATTGCTGTTTTATCTCTCAACTTCAGACTCTGGAAAGTTTTAAATGATCTCGTTCACTGCTGACATCAGTAAGAAGGTTGTTTTTGGAAAAGAAGTCTGTAAATTACTCTGAACTTAAGATAGCAGCAATGGCAGAGAAAGTGAGCTCATTTCATGTTTCACATTGATGTTCTCTTCTTCAAATAAAACTCTTGGAGGCAGAGATCAGGAGGATTGCAGTTCGAAGCCAGCCTGGGCAAATAGTTTGCAAGACCCTATCTCAAAAACACCTAACACAAAAAGGGCTGGTGGACTGGCTCAAGGTGTAGGTCCTGAGTTCAAGCCCCGGTACCACAAATAAAATAAAACTCCTTTCCTATTATCTTCTTCTTCTTCTTCTTCTTTTTTTTTTTTTGGTGGTACTGGGGTTCAAACTCAGGGCCTCACCTTTGCCATGCCCCAGCCCTTTTTTGCTATCAAGTTATTTTTCTGATAGGGTCTTATGTTTTTTCCCAATGCCACGATCCTCCTACCTGTGCCTCCCGCATACCTGGAATGCATGCCACCACGCCCAGCTCTTCTTTTTGTTTCTTGATCCAATTTCTATCATTTGTGTTATAAAGGGACTCCATTCAGTTGCTTGCCCTAGGTAGTAACCAGAAGACCCAAGAGTCCAGTCCACATCTCCATAGATCTCTTTACTTAAAAACATAGCCGTATTGCATTTTTATAGACTAGAAAGTCATTTTGGGGCTAGTGAAATGGCTCAAGTGGTAGAGTGCTTGCCTAGGAAGCGTGAGATCCTGAGTTCAAACCCCAGTGCCACACAAAAAAAGTCATTTTTGCAAATACCACTTGAGGACAACATATTCGTATTATTTTTGTCTTTTTTTCACTTCATTGAGATTTAAACCTCTGGCCAAAAAGTTTCATTTGTACAATACAATTATTGAGAATAATTTTTTCTTTGGTAGGTCTGAGGTTTGAACTCAGGGCTTTGTGCTCGCAAAGCAGGCACTCTACCAGCTTTTTTTGCTCTGGTTATTTTGGAGATGGGGTCTAATGAACTATGTGCCCAGGCTAGCCTCGAACTGCAATCCTGCTGATCTCAGCCTCCCAAGTAGCTAGGATTACAGGTGGATAATTTTTTAACACTTCGAAAAAGTTCTTCCTTGGCAATTCTATTAACCATTGGCCAGAAATTGGAGAAACAGACTCCCCGGTCTGCTTAATTCAGCTCTTCAAAAGAGGTTCACTTAGGAATATGTTTCCATCCTAGAAATGCTTAGCGGATGGTTACGTTGCGGGAGGAAGAAGAATGAACATTTTGAGTGAAAAGATATATAATGAGGGAGCTTGAAGTGGGGGGGGATTGCTCCCAAGTACAATAGAATTTTAAACAAGAAAATGACTGCTCCAGCTATTGATGTACGCTACCAGTTGGCTCCTGTCAGTT
This sequence comes from Castor canadensis, assembly GCF_047511655.1. Taxonomy (NCBI): domain Eukaryota; kingdom Metazoa; phylum Chordata; class Mammalia; order Rodentia; family Castoridae; genus Castor; species Castor canadensis. The sequence goes on along the minus strand of NC_133405.1, from coordinate 121,458,604 downwards.
CTTACTGGTCTTTCTTAACCTTCTGAATATTCATTTTCCTGTCCAGAGTTTTGCTGGCACTTCGCTGCCAAAAAGGCACATTGTCCAGATCGAGCCCCCCGAGAGGGCATACAGACTACACAGTGGCCCAGGAACAAGATGAAGCTGTTCTCTTTTCCTTTTCTCTCTCATTCTGAGCCAGGCACTGGTGGCTCATGCCTGAAGTTCTAGCTACTTGGGATGCTGAGATCAGGAGTATCATGGTTCAAGGCCAGCCCAGGGAGATAATTCATGAGACCCCTGCATCTCCAAAATAACCAGAGCAAAATGGACAGGAAATATGGCAAGGTCAAAGCCCTGAATTCAAACTTTAGTCTCACCAAAAAAAAAGTTTTCTTATTGTGGTAAAATTACGCAACATCAAATTTGCCATCTTAACTGTTTTTAAGTGGATAGTTCAATAGCGTTAAGTATATCTCCACTGTTGAGTGACCGATTTGTAGAACATTCTCATCCTGCAAAATGGGAACTCTGTCAACTTGTCCTCCCTCCAGCCCTTGGCAACCACCTTTCTACTTTGTTTCTATGACTTTTTGTTTTTGTGTTTTTGAGACAGGGTCTTGCTGTGTAGCCAGCCCAGACTGGCTTGGAACTCTTGATCTTCCTGCCTCAGCCACCTGAGTGCTGGGATTATAGGCATGCACCACCCACCTGACTCTCTCTTTGTGATTTTGGTGACTTTAAATACTTCATATGAGTGGAATCACACTGTGTTTGTCCTTTTAGGATACATTTTGCTCAGTGTAGTGTCCTCAGGGTCTAGCCATGTGCACAGGATAGGAGCTCTTTCTTTTTTATTTCTCTTTAATCTCCTTCTCATTACAGGGCTCTGACTGGGTGGGGTGTGTGGGAGATGCATTTGCTGAGGGCCTTCTCCCATAAGAAAAGAAGGTGCTTCAAGTCACTCTGTCAATACAAGACATCCTCTTTGGGACTTTGTCCCGTCCTGCAGGACACATCAGCGTGGGTAGCGAACCTAGAAGGGGAAGAATGAAGGGACAAGAGACACGAAGGAGACAGCAAGACAGGAGTTCTGATCAAGCTGCAAAATTTTATTGTTCACACAGGGGTATTTATGTGCTGAGGGAGTGAGGGGTATGACGAGGTGCAGGCTGGTTGGCTGGTTCTGCTATAGGGTGCCCGTTCGCGCCGGCGGCAAGGTAAACTCCTGGAAGAGAAGCAGGGACGGCGCCATCTTGTGCTGGAGATGGAGAAGTTGGGACAAACAACCGCAAAATGTTCCAGGGCAAGGTCAAGACAGAATGGCTCACAAAGGGAGCCTTGTCTCCGACATTTCCCCCTTATTCTTATACAAACATGACCAGAATATGTCGGCTTATTGAGAGGGGATGACAGAGGCCCAGTTCCTCAGGGTGGAGATCATTTTTGCTTTGTAAGCAAGCGTCCTTGCTAAGTTCTCAAGAGAATCTCCTCGGCATGTTTTTTGAGGAGGCGGATTTTTTAGGAGCATGCCAACCGCCATGCACCAGGGCATGTCATACAGAGGTCTTGGGTCTGGGGATCCTAGGATCCACCCTTCTGCAGTCTTACCTGCACCCTCGTTTAGAAAAGCCTTTATGATCACTCTCCCTGGGTGCTGCCTCCCCCAAGCAGAGGGGCCCAGTGGAGGAGGGCCCAATGGGCGATGAGTGGTCAAGAATGTTATATAAGAAGAGGGGGTGGCAGAGAGAAAATTTGGAAACCCAGATGGAGCATTTAGCGAGTTTCTATTGAAAGGAAGGTCTCAGGAGCACGGTCTTCCATATCCAGGCAATGATAATGGACCTGTATAGGCTTAGAGGCTAAGGTGTTAATTTGTTCTTTAATGAATTGTATCAGCCTGTTTATAATGCAGGGCCCTATGATCACAATTAAAAGTAGACCTAGCAAGGGGCCTAATAGTGGAAGAAGGTAGGGTAGAATTCCATTAAGTCCAGTCCAGAGGGGGTTTTCAAATAGCTCCCTTCGTCTCTTTTCTAAATCTTCTTGAAGCTGTTTAATTTTGGTGCGTACTATGCCTGATTTATTGGCATAAAAGCAGCATCTTTCCCCTAAGGCCAAGCAGATACCTCCCTGGTTGGCTGTTAGCAGATCTAAGCCTCGCCTGTTCTGAAGGACCACTTCTGCCAGGGAGTCTATTTGGTCCTGTAAATCCTTAATGGTTCCAGATAGAGTTTGTACATCATCTATAAGTTGTTGAGATAGGCGACGGTAAGAGTGTATAGCCGTGCCTAAGCCAGCTGTACCTGTGCCTATAGCTGCTGTTATTCCAAGGCTGGCAAGGAGCGGTAAGGCTTGTATTGCCCGTTTATGTCTTTTAATTAAGGTGTCTAAGCTAGGAATGGGCAGAGGTTCATCTCCTGAGACAACAGTAATATCTGGGAGTAATAAGGCAACAACACAGCCACCAGTCCAATTTGCTGGAAGCCTGGGGAAGGCTGAGTTTCCTCCACACAAAAAAACTGTACCGTTGGGGGGACAAAGAGCTGGGGTGGGTGAGGAATAATTTAGAACTGATGAACAATTTCCAAAAGAACTAACCCCAACGTCAATATCATAAGAATTATTTTGCATCCTGCCTTGAAGGCATACTGTAGGTGCATCCATAGGCTGTACTTTAAAGGGAAGTCCAGATTGGCAGGTATCCTGATTATTTACGGTGGAGTTAACAGGTATTGCCATGGGCATTATTGCTCCTGTGGTCATGCAAAGCCAGCAATCCTTAGCAAGGGTGGGGTTGGAAGTGTTAAGCAAGGAGAAGGTACTTCCCAAAATATCTAATGTATTGGGATCTAAATCTGGAATCTGAGATTTAGGCAACATTAAGGGGTGATATGTGAGTTCAGGGATTTGGGTTTTAAAAGCTCGATTATTTGAAGATGTTTGACAGCATCCGTGGGTCCTCCACCGTCAGAGACCCCTGTAGGAGGGCGGGAAGCCGTCTGCATAGCATTTTGCCCAATTTTAACAAGTTTTAAAGTACCATTATCAAAGGGTGCACTTTTGAGAATGTCATTAATCAAGTTCCAATAAGAAAAGGCGGTCACAGGGACCTTTTCGGGGCCAAAAGATTCATAATAGTCTTTTAAACAGTCTCCGACCCGGAGCCATCTTTTACCATCAACGGTTCCTTCGAGAGGAAACCAAGGACATAAATCTCCTATGTAACAAAATAATGACCTCAAGTCTTTTTTCTTAACACGCGCCCCTCGTGTCTTGAGGGCCTCCTTGAGGCCTGAAAGAAACAAATCATGTGACGACACTGCTTGTCCCAGGGTGGGTCACTCACCGTTCGCCGTCCTCACTCTCCTCCTGGATCTGTCTCTTGGTTGCGTTTGCCGAGGCAATCGCGAACTCTGCTTGGGCCCAAGCCTTCCCAGAGGACGGTGTTCTCCCCGCAATCAAAGGAATAGCTACAGCCACGTTGGGCGCCAGATGTCCCGTCCTGCAGGACACATCAGCGTGGGTAGCGAACCTAGAAGGGGAAGAATGAAGGGACAAGAGACACGAAGGAGACAGCAAGACAGGAGTTCTGATCAAGCTGCAAAATTTTATTGTTCACACAGGGGTATTTATGTGCTGAGGGAGTGAGGGGTATGACGAGGTGCAGGCTGGTTGGCTGGTTCTGCTATAGGGTGCCCGTTCGCGCCGGCGGCAAGGTAAACTCCTGGAAGAGAAGCAGGGACGGCGCCATCTTGTGCTGGAGATGGAGAAGTTGGGACAAACAACCGCAAAATGTTCCAGGGCAAGGTCAAGACAGAATGGCTCACAAAGGGAGCCTTGTCTCCGACAGGACTTGATCCTGTTAATGAGGTGATCAGAGAAGTCACTAGGCAATGAATGAGGGCTGTCCAGCCATGGTGGCCAAGCCACACTCCTGGCAGGGTAAAGCCATTAATGTCAGGGGAGATCTTGGATTTGAAGGGTGGGCTGGCAGGTAAGAACTTCCCTCTCCTGGGGTCTCAGGTGGACTGTTGGGAGGTGGACCCTCTATAGAGCGTCAGGTGAGCCCCTGTGCTGTGAGCTACCTACACACGAGCTGTTGCCTCAAGCTCTGCCTTTGGACAGAATGAAGCTGAGGTCTAGCATTCACATCTGTTCAGAAAAACTGGGTGGTGGAAAAGGCATAAGTGAAGTACAGACGCTAAGCAGAGACAGCATTAGAGAAAACCCCTAGATCTCCTGGCGCATTCATCCATGAGCAACCAAAATTATCCCCTTGGTGACCCCTGCAGCTGTTCAAGGACAGAATGCCCTGACTCATGTGGGCCCTGACCCCTCAGACTAATGTCGCTCAGGCTTAGTTTGCCTGTCCTTGTCCAAAAGGAGTGTCTAAGAAAGTGAAAAACAGTCCTGCCAGCAGCAAGGCTACAATGTTCCCAGCGGAACATAAATAGCTCTCATGGGAAATAAAGGACATCCAAGGAAGGTCACTCCCAGACCATGTGTGGACCCAGACAGAGAAGAGGCTGTCTTCTACCAGGTGAATGATTAACACTCCATGCCCTCTCCAAAGCACACTGATGCTCCTTTACCTAAGATGATTCTAGCTGTCTTACTCTGCCCACCCTCTTCTGTCTCCATCTTTGCCAAATGTCCCTCCACTATTTCAGGGCAAATTGTTTAGGAAGCTATTGTTTGTGAAAACTAAACGGAATACAAAATCATGCCAAGTAGTGTGACTGTCACTAGGTAGCAATCATCGAAACCTAGGAACTTCTGATAGATGGGGAGCTCGGTGGCACAAGGGGTGCACTGAGGCTCTGTTTAAATAACAGGCAGAGAAGTCTGATGGACAGGACCAGGGTTTTGGCCTAGGATGAAATTGAATGAAGTATAAATTACAAAATTTAATGGAGTGCCAAAAAACCCCTCAGTAATCAGGATTAAAATATTTTAATACAATATTTTGAAAGGCAAAAGGCAAAAATCCACAATGAATGCAAATATCAAAAAATTTTAAAAGCTGGGTATGGTGATACATGTCTGCAATCCCAGCACTCGGGAGGCTGAAGCAGGAGGATTGAGAGTTCAAGGCCAGTCTGGCATACCTAGCAAGCTCCAGGCCAGCCTGGGCTACATAGTGACACTTTGTGTCAAATAAACAAAGAAAATGATAACAATAATAATAAAAGATTTGATCGGCACTGGTGGCTGATGCCTGTAATCTTAGCTACTTGGGAGGCTGAGACTGGGAGGCTCGTGGCTTGAGGCCAGCCCAGGCAAATAGTCTGTGAGACCCTATCTCCAAAATAACCAGAGCAAAATGGACTGGAGGTGGGGCTCAAGCAGTAGAGCCCTTGCTTTGCAAGTGCGAGGCCCTGAGTTCAAATACCAGTCCCACCAAAAAAAAAAGACCCCACATTTGCAAAACTCCAGAAATGAGAACCTCACCTTTCTCACCTTGTTCCTAGCCCTGATAAAGACAAGGTAAGGCCAGTGGTTCTCCCCTACCTAGGGCTGAGCCGGAGTGGAAATAAAGGTCACTCCTACCGACTGCAAATGGAAGGGAAGTCTAAGTGCACACACTTAGTTAGGGAATAGTTGGTCAGAGGGAAGACAATTGGTTGTAGTCCAATGTTAAGTAGATCTTGCAGGAGCTCAGTCTGGGATCGGGAGAGCAAATGGTAATGCTCAACCACACAAACTTCCTTAAAGGACTATGCTCTTTAAGTTGAGTGACTCTTAGAGATTCGCAGGGTATGAAACAGAAGCATGTCTGAGAGCCAGAAACAGCAAAGGACATCACTGTCGCAACCGGAGTACCAAGGACACCACTGTCAGTGAAGGAGCCACGGGTGAAGAATACATGCCATGTGTGTGTAAAAATATACATGGGACAAGACCATCACTCTCCCCTACCCTATCCCAAGGGACCAGAAGGCAAGTGGGTAGAAATTACATTTCTGTCTATACCTCAGGTTGGGGTTGGGGGCTGATCTGGAGAGAGATAGTTTCGTGATAGTTGGAAGCCTACTGAACAGCCAGGGTGGGTAGCCTAGGAAAACTCAGATTCTAAGTGTAGCTATGAAAGGTCAAGTTTCTGACAAAAGTGACTGAGTCAGAGAAGTAGTGTAATGCCTATGCAGAATCTCGGTACTGGGCTTTGAACTCAGAGCCTCATGCTTTCTAGGCAAGTGCTCTACCACTTGAGCCACTCTGCCAGCTTTGTTTTGTGTTGGTTTTTTTTTCAGATAGGGTCTCACTTTGGGGCTAGCTTTGAACCCTTCGGGGCTGGCTTTGAACCATGCTCGTCCTGATCTCTGCCTCCTGAGTAGCTAGGATTACAAGTGTGAGCCCCTGGCGCCTGGTCTTTCTTAGTGTTTTTGTGTGATATTTTTATTAATAAAAGGGAAAATGAGGAAAGTATCACATGTGGTACCACCAACTGATTTCAGCAAACGTAAGTGACAATATCTCACATGATCACCTGAGTACAAAACATGTGAGGCTTTTTCAAGATCAAGGTCTGGGCTGGAGGTGTAGCTCAGTAGTATAGTGACTGCCTAGCATGTGTGATGTCCTGTGTTCAGCATTACCCAAAAAAAAAAAATACAAATCTTGGTTTTCCTAATGATATTCTCACTACAAAACACTGGGCCAAGTTTCTATGAGGATAAGATGGCCGTGTGAAGAAGAGTAAAACATGAAGTGTTCTGCATTAAAGATCACAACAAACAATGGCTTGTTTTGGTGGTACTGGGGATTGAACTCAGGGCCTTGCACTTACTAGGCAAGCACTCTACCACTGGAGCCATAGCCTAGTCCTTTTGTTTTTAGTTTGTTTCTCAGATAGGATCATAAACTTTTGCCCAGGCCAGCCTTAGACCATGACCCTCCTCTCTGCCTCCTGTGTAGCTGGGATTATAGACGTTTGCCTCACATCCAGCTTGTTTTTGAGATAGGGTCTCACTAACTTTTGCCTGTGCTGGCCTCAAAATGTGATCCTCGTATTTCCACCTCTGAGTAGCTGGGATTACAGACATGAGCCACCATGTCTGCTCTGAACAAAGGCTATTGATTCCAATATGTAGCCAAGATTGAGAACCCACCAGAACAGTGCTGTCCAATTGAGTAGCCACTAGCCACATGTGGCTGTGCATACTGAAATCAAGGCTAGCGTGACTGAATGTTTAAGTAATTTCAATCTACTGACTGAACGGTTCAGTCACAGTGCAGTAGTGTCCAAATTTTTGTAGGTACCAGTCACTTGAGAAATTTGGTAAAGCTACAAATGCTATACCCTACTTCAACAAGCATGAGATTCTACATTCTTTATTAACTTGCCAATCTCCTACAGCAGCATTTCTTAAACTTCATTCAGGATCTTGCCAAATTGCTCATTCTAAGTCACTAGGTCTGGGGTGCGACCTGAGAGTCTGAATTTCTGGTGGGACTGGGGTTTGAACTCCGGGCTTTGTGCTTGCAAAGCAGGCACTCTACCACTTGAGCCACAACTCCAGTGAGTCTGCATTTCTAACAGGCTCTCAGGGGATGTCAGTGCTGCTGGTCCAGGGACCACACGTTGGGCAGTGCGGTGCTAGATTTTTTTTTTTTCTGTCAGGAGAATTGCTGAATGGATGCTGTTAGCCATTTTTCAAATGTTTTGGTCAGTATAAAAATGTGCCATCGAGGAAGAGGTATTTGGGACATCAGTTACTCTTTAATTTTTCTCCTCTTGTTCCTCCTCAAATTAGGCCAGCTACATTTTATCCCCCAGCCCCGACTCCCCACATGCCTGCTAATTTAAAATACCAGCAAAATCTTGAATAGGGAGGAAGTAGAAGTCTAAAGTGAGAGACATCTTGATCATACGTGTATTTTGTTCAGTGCGTTATTTTTCTTTCACAATTTATTGCCTGTTTCAGAAAAAAAGAAAGAGCCTTATGTGTGTGAGTATGAGTATAAGCGCGTGTGTGTGTGTTGGGAGTGGGGTTACGAAGGACAGTCAATATGCAAAGTGAGAGTGTCATTTCAAAATATACAACTGTGACAGATCAGCATGACTGAAAAGAAAAGAAAGTTCTGCACAATTTATGGCACAGAAATGGGATGTGGCCAGTATATGCCATTATTAAATAGTTGTAGTTCCTATAGAGATTAGAAAAAAAGGCCCTAAAATTATCACTAAAGCTTGACAGTAAGCACAGATTCTTGATTGGTCCATAGAAGAAAAAATGAGATTTTTAAAAATCTGGTAAGAAACATTACATTGTCTTAGCATGGGCTGACTCTTTTAAGTGTGAGAAAGCTAAATGGATTACTTAATGGGAAGTAATGGGCACCCTTTTTATTTCCACATACTGGTGCGTTCCACAATGTCACCCATACAGTGGGCAGCTGTTCCTTTCTTAACAACATTGCAAGCCCACAAAACTCCCATTTAGATAAAAGCACCGAGTTCTGCATTGTGCAGATCAATTACAATCTGTTACAAATTACAGATGCAGGAGAAGGAGGGCCGTGTGCAAAAGCTTGCGTCTTGGCAGCACCCTGCAGGAGAGGGTGCACGCGGCCACCCACAGCTTGTCTTCTGTGATCTGAAGGTGGCCCTGGTGGAAAGTCAGTTCAAACGCTGTCACTTGGGTCATTTTTACCTGTCCTCCTTCTATTTCTTGCCACTCTTAGTCTCCTTTTCCAGCTTTTTCTTCTCTTACCAACATGTAAATCCTGCAAGACTTGATCCTACACTTTCTTCTTTATATATTTAGCTCCTATGTTGTTCAATGTTTCAGACAGAATAGCTTCTTTTCTTAAACTGTGCCTTCTGTCATTCTTTTTTTTTTTTCCTCCAGGGCTGGGGATGGAACCCAGGGCCTCATACATGCTAGACAAGTACTGCACCGCTGACCTGCAGCCTCAGCCCATCATTCAGTTATTTTCACTGTCCCTCTTCGGTCTCTGTAAGTTCTATCACTTTTGATTCCTCCCTTCCTGATAATAAATATTGCCTTTCCTGTTTTTTTATGACACTGGCCTGCCATCTCGCTCTCTGTCTCTGTGTGGTGCTGGGGAGGAAACCTGGGGCCTTGTGTGTGCCTGGCAAATGCTCCACCAATGAGTTAGGCCTCCAGTCTTTTTTAGCTTAAAAATGATTGTATGTGGCTGGTGGAGTGGTGCAAGTGGTACAGCGCCTGCTTAGCAAGTGTGAGGCCCTAAGTTCAAACTCCAGTACCACCCAAAAAAATCACATAGCTGGATTTGTTTTTTAATACTCATTTTGATATTTTCCATCTTTTGCTAGAATTACTTCCATTCACACTCAAATGACTAATAACTCTTGATTTTATTCTTTCCATATTGCGCTTATGCTGTACCATTTTACTTTAATGTTTCTTTTTTTCCCTTTTCCTTGTTTTTGCTGGTTTTATTAAGTTGTGCCCTTACTAAAACCAGCAAACTTGTGGAAGTTTCACAGTATTTTTCTTTTCTCTTGGTGGCAACTTACTGGTATCTGCCATACATAACCAATCGCATTTTTTGTCACCATTATTTGAAAGCAGGGTTCCCAAATATTTTCTCACCATGACAGTGTATTTTTTCTTGTACTTTCTACCTGATGAGATGACATTGTCAGACTGTTCTCAATTTCCCTCCCCCCTTGCTCTCTCTCCACTCCTCCTCTAAGCTCATCATACTGGATGGCTAGGTTTTTCAGAAATAGTTTAGTTCTAGACTTTTATTAAAATTGCCTTTGCAGCAATCTCTTAGTTTAAGAATCTTTGTTTAGTGTTCATACATTCTAAGACTCACATATGATCAGTGGAGATTCTACTTCGTGTAATATTGTCAGCCATGTAACCGCTACCTGTTAAACATTAGTACCCAAGGCCTCTGTTTTTCTTCATTTGATTTTTGATTAGAATGATTTCTGAATATTTTCTCATATAGATCATGTGGTTGTTAAATTTTTTTCCTTCTTAAAAATTTCTCAAAATTTATTTTGGTGGTACTGGGGTTTGAACTAGGACCTCATGCTTGTTAGGTAAGAGCTCTACCACTTGAGCCATACCCCCAATCCCTTTTTGCTTTACTTATCTTTTGGGATAGGGTCTCGGGCTTTTTTTTGGCCCAGGCCAGCCTCAGAGCTCTATCCTTCTACCTTTGGCTTCACAAGTAGCTGGGATTACAGGTATGTGCCACTGTACCCAGCTCCCCATGTCTTTTCTTTTTCCCTCAAATTGATGTATGAATGAAATATTGGCTGGATGTGGAATTCTTGGGTTTCAGTCCTTACTCTAGTCTCTAAATGTTATTCCAACATCTTCTAGCTTCTAGGACTTATTTCACTTTTTATTTATTTTTATATTTTTTATTTATTTTCAATGGTACTGGGGTTTGAACTCAGGGCCTTGTGCTTGCTAGGTAGGCACTCTACCACTTGAATCACCCCCAGCCCTTATGTCACTTTTTAAAATTTATAGATAACTTATTCTTTTTGACTGGAAGCTTAGCATTTATTACCCAGGTAAACCTAAGTGTATATCAGTCAGCTGTAATCATGACAACAGTGCAAAACAAACAACCACAAATCTCAGTGGCATTAAGCAATAAGCACTTATCTGTCACTTATATATCTAGGCTGGGCTTAACTGTAAGCTACAGATTGGTCCAGGTCTACTACATGATCCTTTTTGGATCAGGTGCCTCCCAAAGTTGTCTCATGGTGGAAAGTAGAAGCCAGGGCAGTGAGCCCAACTACGCAGGTGTAATTCAACTTTCTGCTGGTATCATATCCACTAACTTGTCATTGGCCAAAGTGAGTTGCATGGTCAATCCCAAAATCAAGAGTTAGGAGACTGGGAGTGTGGCTGAAGTGGTAGAGCACCTGCCTAGCAAGCATGAGGCCCTGAGTTAAAAAAAAAAGAGTTAAGAAAGGACATTATTCAGTCATGAAGAAGAATGAAATTATGTCATTTGCAGGAAAATGGATGGAACTGAAGATCATCATGTTAAGCAAAATAAGCCAGACCCATCTGGTGCTGATGGCTCACGTCTATAATCCTAGCTACTCAGAAGGCAGAGATCAAGAGGATTGTGGTTTGAAGCCAGCCAAGGTAAAATACTTCTCAAGACCCTATCTCTAAAAAACCCATCACAAAAAAGGACTGGAGGCATGGCTCAGGTGGTAGAGCGCCTGCCTAGCAAATGTGAGGTCCTGAGTTCAAATCTCAGTGCTGCCAAAAAAAATAGGCCTAAAAATGTGACACGAACATAAAAAGGGAAAGGCTGTTTCAGAAAGACAAATATCATGGCTGGGTGAAGTGGTTCACACCTGTAATTCCAGCTACTCCAGAGGCAGAGATAGGGAGGATTGAGGTTTGGGGCTAGCTAGGGCAAAAAAAAAAAATTAGTAAGACTCCATCTCAACCAGTAAGTTAGGTGTGGTGGTGCGTGCCTGTCATCCCAGCTATACATAATTAGGCACAAATGGTCCAGGCCAGCCCTGGGTAAAAACTCAAGACTGTACCTGAAAAATAACTAAAGCAAAAAGGGCTGGTGGTGTGGCTCAAGTTGTAGAGCACCTGCCTAGCAAGTGCAAGACCTTGAGTTCAAACCCCAGTTACCACCAAAAAAAGACAAATATCATGTGTTTTCTCTCATATGTAGAATCTACACCATATATATGTGTGTGTGTGTATATATATATATATATATATATATATATATATATATATTTAAAACATGTAAATGTAAGACTGTTTGGGGAGAGAAGTAGCAGGAGATGGTGAGGAAGTGTGAATATGACCAAAGTACATTATTTTCATGCATGCATAAGTATAGCACAATGATACTCATTTGTATAATTAATACATGCTAATAAAAATATGAAAAAAGAGTTAAGGAAGTACAGTCTGCTCACCCATGTCAAATAAGGAGGAGAAGATCATATTTGTTAAAGAGTAATTTAATTGTACAGGTGTGCAGATTATCTGTCATTCTCATGGAACCGACTGGGAACTCACTGCACATGAGCTTATTTCTTGCTTAACCATGCTTATCCTCCATCCATTCTTTCCCCTCTTTCTTGATCTCTTACTTTTGCTTGTAATGTCAGCTAGATCTGTCCTCCAATTATATTTTTGAGATATTATGCTTTGAGCTATTTCTCTCCCTCCACTCAGGTTATTAACTCTGGACGTCATAGTATCTATCCTCTCTTTTAGTTCATTTGCTTTATTTTAAATTTTGAGATAATAACATCTAGGTACAGAAAGTTTGTGTGTGTGTGTGGGGGGAGGCGGGACACATGCATGTATAGGGTGACAAACCAGACAGTTTCAGTACTGAAGTCCCAAGCAATGCTAGATTTGAATCTCTCAGTGTTACTTTTGTTTTTTAAAAGCCCTTACCAGTCTCCTCTAGCAATTCTATTTTGCTGGGTATCTGTCCTGTTTTATCTTCCTCCTTCTGGCTGCTGGAAACTCCTAGATGCCTCCCTCCCTCCCACCCTGCCTGCCTTCTTCCCTTCCTCCCTTCCTCCCTCGCTCCCTCCCTTCCGTCCTCTTTCCCTTTTCCTTTTTTTTTTTTTTTTGGTGGCACTGGGGTTTGAACTCAGGACCTTACACTTGCTAGGCAGGCGCTCTACCACTTAAGCCACTACACCAGCCCTATTATTTTTCTTTATCTATCATACCAAGACCATATAGGGTTAACCTGTCATGCATCAAGACTTGGAATGAATTAAGTCATAGGCTTTTTTGGGCAAAGGAAAACTTGCAAAAGAAGTTTGCAAGTAGCAAAAGAAGAGAAGGGGCAAGTCCTTTCTCCTATCACCCATCTGGCTGCATGTTGTGCGTCCATGTTCCAGTAGAGACACCTGCACCCTTACTGCTCTCCTTTACAGAGCATGTGAGAAAACAACCTCATCATTGGAGGGACATGCAGACTCCAGGTTGCTCAACTGTCTGCTGTGGAATGCTACCCCTGTTTAAGGGAGCTGTGTAGGAATTCCAGTTGCCAGCCCTTGGTGTCTGCTGGGAGGCCCCGTATGGGAGGGCCTGCACGTCTTGTGAGCAGAAGCACTGACAGCTTTTATTCCCAACTAATTTTCCAAGGAAGTTTATGTAATACACAGCTTTGGGAGCTAGAGATACTACCTCTGTATGGGGCCAAGGGCAAAACTGTGTGTTGACCAGTGTAATCAAGGAAATGTCTCCCTCAAGACTGCAACTGGGCAAGTTTACTTGAAACCTCCTTTAAAATGTTGCTAAGCTTGGTTTCTTCAGCTGTGACACATACCCAGTGTGTGTGCAGCATCCACCTGGGCCTACCTTTGTGTTGCCCTCATGGGACTTTGAGGGACAAAGGAACTGGTACAAACCTGAAGCTTATGCTGTCTGCTGTGCTATGAGGAGGACAGTCCTTTGTCTTTGACCCGATATTCTTGGTGTCTTCTGCCAGCATCCATGAAACTATGGCAGACCAACTTGTTAGCTTAAAATCAGGGTCAAATCTCAGACCCTTCACAGATCTTGACAGAGCTCATTAGAAGCCTCCTTCCCCAATCACTCCAGCCCCAGCTCATTTGTGGTCAAGGGAACCCAGAATGGGCTCATTTTGGGATAATTCTTGTCTCAATACAGTGGATAACAGGCCATTACATAGTGTTTGATAATCCCTAATCTCAACATTGATGAAGTGCCAACGTGTGGAAGGACAGTCTCCCAAGGATTTATGTATAAATATTTTCCTGTGGAAACAACTTTATAAATTGTATTCTTATCCTTAATCTTTCCTAGAGTAGCCCTGGAAACTTATTATGAAGCTTCAGTTTAGTAGGTAAGGTAATGAATGAATCCTGCAGCCAGACTACCTACATCCAAATCCTGGCCCTTCAATTAACAAGATGTTTGGCCTTAGAGAAATTACACTAATTTCTCTGTTTCCTCATTTGAAAATGGAGTTCAGTACACTAACCACTAAGAGGGTTGTTCTGAGCACTAAATGACTAATTTATGCCTTAAAAGCAGCTCCTTTCCAAGCTGCTGTGATCACCATTCAATAATTTGGCCTCTGTGTACAATTTAAGCAAACTTGGTCATCACCTATAGTTTGTTCATGTAACATGTACTGTTGGGAGTGATGCTTATTACCTGTTTCTTCTGTTTCCAGGGGAGGCGCTTGTACTACAGCAACGATTTTTAACCAGGAGATCCATGAACTGAATGAGGGAAAAACTTTTATGCCTTAATTTTCCATGACCTCTGATTGAAATGTAATATTTCCTAAAAGTACAAATATAGACACCAAACCACAGTAGAATTAACAATGTCTGTGAATTTGTAACAAATCGAAATTATAGGTTTTAATACATTTCACTTGTTGCAGAGATCTCAAAATAGGCTAGTTATTAGTTCCACTGCAAATCTTATTATGTACTGCGTTAATAAAGAAGCATATACATTCTTTACCATTAATGTGTTTACTCTTACTTCCAGGGTTGTTTAGTGTAATTGGCTTCCTTTGCAATGCCATGTATTTTGTTTTATGTACTTAAAACATTATTTTGAGAAAGGTGCCATGGACTTAACCAAATGCCAAAAAGGCCTGCTGCCCAGAGGTTCAGAAGCTCTTTGTAGGAGTAAAGTGTGGCCTTGTCCAGCCCACCCTATCCTCACCAGTGGGAGGGACAGACCCTTGAGAGATCCACAATTGTCCAGTCTTGCCTGTGACAGAGTGGAAGAGTCTCTCTAATACCAGGGTGCAATATTAGAAACCAGATCTACCCATGCCATGTTCTTAAATGTGTGAGGGTTGCTTATAATGAGAATATATGGATGCCCAGCTATCAGATTTCGAAATCAATTTCTTTCTCTCTCTCTCTCTCTGTCCCTCTCTCCACCTTTCCCTCCCTCTTTCCCCCTCTCCCTCCCTCCCTCCACCTTCCCCCTCAGCTGGTTTCAAACTCTGGCAAAGATGTTACTTATTAGCTGCCCATATTGCTAAGTGACAGACTGGCATCTGTCACTTCTCCATATGCCATGGGGGTCTCTGCCACCACATACTGAGCCCACTCAGGACAGGCCTACTTGCCCTCAGTGAGGCAGTGGAGAGGGACATGTGAGAGAGAACATGGTATTTGGCTCCAGGAGCCTGGGATTCAAAACTGGCCTCTGACACTTCGCAGCTGGGTGGCCAAATGACTTAGGCTCTCCTGCCTTGTTTCCTCTTTCTAATTGTATGTGCTTCTGGCAAGGACTAAGTGAAAACATGTCCAAGAGTTAGAACAGTGCAAAGCACACAGTGAGAACAGAGGGGGAAAACTCCTGCATTTCACAGCCTAGGTGTTTCTCAAATGCAATTAAAGCAGCTGAGTACATTTTCCCTGCAAACAAAATACTGAAATCCTGCAATCATGAAAGGCTATTCTACTAAATTCTGTAGAAAAGGCTATTTACCTGAAACACTACTAAGATTCTGTCTTACCAGACTGAATAAAGTTAGCTTTCTCTAATCAACAGGTTGATTTGCCAGGTGCCAGTGACTCATGCCTGTAACCCTAGCTACTTGGGAGGCAGAGAATGGGAGGATCTCAGTTAGAGGCCAGCCTAGGCAAATAGTTCCCGAGACCCCATCTCCAAAATAACCAAAGCAAAATAGACTGGAGGTGGGGCTCAAGCAGGAGAGCACCTGCTTTGCAAGCACAAACAACAACAAAACAAAAAACCAGGTTGACTTGGTGATCTTTCAGGGAGGCCACATGCAATAAGGAAATGATTATATTGCTGTCAGTTGGGAGGTGAGGTAAACGGCAATGGGGTCCTAGAGAGAGCATGTCCAGTAAGAAAATTAGGATGGTGCTGTTGCTTTGAAAAGTCAAAGGTTCTTTTCTTGGAGGGTAGGATTAGGTGTTTTCTCAAAACAGAAATCTAACACGGAATGCTAACTTCTTGAACTGATCACTTACAAATAAGTACAGCAACTGTGTGCAGATACACATAGCTGGCCTTCAGAAAAAGGTCTAGAATCTGAAGGGGCATGTTTCCTTTTCTTTGTTGTTTGCATTCTCCCTCATCCCACCAAGGCCTAAATCACTATGAGCTGTGTAGGAAATGCCCTTTACATGTGTCTAAAATTAATATACACTCTGAGCTTTAATCAACTGTGGCAGTTGCATCAAATTATCAATATTGATAAGGATTATTAAATAAGGATTATTAAATACTGATAAGGTTAAGAAATAAAGAATTCCAAATGGTCATGTGAAAGAAAGCTGAATTTATTTGCCTCCTTGGAAAGGCAACATGACGTAAGCACAAATTCGGCTGGTATCTCTCTGTAGTACTAGAAAGCACCAGATGGAAAGAGGACAACAAACCTGGTGACATTCTGAGGTCAAGTCTCTACTCGGCTCCGATGCAGGGCACAAACTCATCCTTGCAATGGTTCAGTTCTTCGAAGTGCAGACGCCATTCCCAAGGATGTCCAGGACACTCCCATGGGCTGGCTGTCACTCAGATGGCAAACCTGACGAGCTTGCTTGAAGCTGGCAAAATCTTTCTTGAACAGCATCAGTAGGACATCAGCATAGGTGGTTTACTCTAGCTAAAATTACTTGGCTCTTCACTAATTTCTTTCATAACTGCCTCACTAAACTTCCTTGTTTTTTGGTTATGGCAAAAGCAGATAAACATACATGTATACTTAGAAAAAGAAATTATCCTTCAAAAAAAGAAAAAGATTATCCTTCAAAGTTGTAACAGAACAAAGTATAAGAAGCACTAAAAAGAATCCTAACACGTGAATGCTGACAGTAGTATCCACCAAAACCAAAAGGTGGAAACAACCAAGTGTCTAACAGTAGACGAATGAATAAACAGAATGATGTACACACCAACAACGAGACATTATTTAACCAAAATGCATGGCAACATGCAAACAAACCTTGAAAACATGCCAAGTGAAAAAGGCCAGACACAAAAGAGCACATCTTGTAAAGTTTCATCATGGGAAATACTGAAACAGTCAAATTCATAGATGCACAAAGCCAGGGACTAGGGTAGGGGTGAAGGGTGAGTGCTTATGGGCACAGGGAAGGGAAAGGAGAGAAAAGGGAGGAGGAGATCAGAGTTAACAATCAGGTAAGGCTGCAGGCACTTGAAAAGCCAACAAATAAAACATTTTCAAGTATTTGTAGGTTACTTTTGCAAGTAACCTAGCGTTCTAAAAGTAAACAACTCTACAAAGACAGACAAAAAGCCATCCTAGAAAGGACTTTTCCAGACCAGGGATAGGGCCCAGGGCAGGAGAGCTGGGCTCTGAGAGGACACCGAGTACAGGAGAACCTTTGAGGGGCTGCGGACTGTCACACAAGCAAACCGGCCACCAACTCCATTCCACAGGTTGCAGGTCTCTGGTGTACTAGGGGTCAGTGTGACAACGTACATTTCTTGCGGTTTCTTTCCATGTTAGTTTTTCAAACTGCATTTGCAGGCATTACGTTTCTTACCTCACGCACAAGCCTTTTACACTAAATAAACAACTAGCAACTACAGTCATCTGGAAGGTCACTTCCTGATAGATTAGCACAAGGAAACCATTTATAAAAAACAATGACAGAAAATAGAAGGGTGGTGGCCAGGGGCTGGGGCGGTGGGAGGGGTGGGAGAAATGGGGAGCTGGTGGTTAACAAGTACAGAGTATCAGAGCTGCCTAGTGACAATGTTCCAGAGTACAACCTTTCAAATGTACTCAGCACTACTCAGCTTTCTTCTGAAAATGGTTCAAATGGTACCTTTTCTCTTCTGTTTTAAAAATAACATTTAAAACGAGCTTTCTTGCTAAAACATGAACGTGACATGCATTCCGGTTGCAACTTTATTATTTAAGAAATGATAAGCTGGAAGTCTTTAAAGGGAACCTAGTTTGGATTTGGATGCACATGAGGACACCATGATAAAAATGATGTCAACGACAAAAAGAGTAACGGAAGTAAAATCATCCCAATTTGTAAACTCCCTTCCCTGTTTCTATGTAACAATCATGGGATTGTGCTTCTGTGAAAACTGTGTACCTGAAAATGTCAACTACTACCAAAGAGGAGGCAAGAACTTGGCCTTGATTTTTAGGCCAATGCTGGTGTATTTTGAAAGAGGCAAAGCAGGGCAGACTCAGGGCTTTGGGGTGGTGGACGGGGTGCCCTTTGCGGTGCCTTTGGGCTGGCCAGCTGTGTGCCCAAGCTGATGGGGCTGAGCTCCTTGGGTGGCCTCCGTGCCCATGGACCCTGGGCCCTGCTTCAACCTCTGCTGTGCGCCCTGGGACCGAGGCTGCTGTGGCAGGGCGACAGAGAGCTGGGAGGCCTGCGGGGCAAGGCTCAGCACAGGACTTTGCTGGGTAGAGCCGAGCTGGCACATCACAGCTGCCTGGGGCTGCACAAAACCCTCCACTCCAGCAAAGTTAAGGAGAAAAGCTTGCTGAGATGGCCCAGCCCACTGCTGGCTGCTGGAGCCCTGGGCACAGGCCCGTGACACTGGCTGTGCAGAGAGAGGGGCTATGGGTGGCTGAAGCTGTGGCTGTGGAACTAAGAGAAATATCTGGGCCTGGGGCTGGGGCTGCAGAGGCTGGGGGTTCAAAATGAAGGAACCGGGCGGGATCTGCACAGTCAAAGGAGACAAAGTATTATTCATAATGACCTGCATGGCTGGCTGAGGCTGGGGCGGGGTTGGCTCGGGTGGGGCACTGGGCAGCTGGCCTCCCAGGGGCCGAAGGCTTCTGGGAGGGACCCCCGCGGGAGCTGGGGCACCAAGGGGGCTGCCCGGCACCTGAGCTGGACCACTTACCAGAAGTGGGACTCCCTGCACTGGGCAGACCATGCCAAGGATTTTCAGGCCCATGGCGCTGGTGGGATCCTGGGTGGCCGGGTTGCTCGCCGATGAGCCGGAGGGGAGCTGGGCATCCTCAGGCGGTGGGTTCCTTCCACTGCTCACTATGTTGCACACCTGAGCCAGGATGGCTGGCATGGGAGGGGGAGCAGGAGCAGGAGCAGGAGCTGGAGCCAGACGCCGGAGCCTCCGGGAGCTGCTGGACTGGAGTGCAGGACGGCTGCTGTCCAGGCCTCTCTGTCCTGAGCTGGAGGGAGGGGTGACAGGTGCAGGTGGAGCTGTGACTCCCTGCCCTGGTTCTGAGAGTGATGCTGAGGACACCACCCACGAGGTCGTTGGCAGTTGTGGCTTCTTCTTTGAGGAGGCCTTACTGAGACTGGCTGAGCCCCTGGACTTTGGTGTCATCTGGCCTGGGCACACTTCTTGTCTCTGGACAGACTCCTGGCACGCAGCAACGGCCCTCTTGGTGGCGGCGTTTGCCTTGGCCCTGAGGGAATGCAAACGGTCACCCGGCACGTCTTGGGGCAGACACATCTGGCTCTTCCATCCGGCTGTGCCACCTGGCCACGTTTCGTCACACAGAAGTGGATCGTTAGGTGACTGCATGACACTCATCTTGGACTCCCACGGCTGGCGGTCAGCTTCACGTTCCAAATCAAAGTCATCTCTTAGCCCCCCCTCTTTCAGACAGGGTGTCAAGTCCGAGTCCTCCGAGAGGACAGACTGCCTCCCTTCAGCATACTTCTGCACATCCACTTGAGAAGGGATGGCCAACTTGCAGGGTCTCTGTTTCCACGTGTCCACGCACTTTCCCGCCACCTCCATCTTCAGGTCACACGCAGGGCCCGCCTTCATTTCTGCTCGCTTTTTGCAAGCCCTCAGTGTTGCCAGCTCAGGGGGCGCTGTACGCTGAGGTAGCTCCTCCTGCCAATTCACAGAGGGCCACCAGTTCCTCTTCAAGCACGGCCTCATTTGGTCCGACTTCATCTTCTGCTTGTTGTACAGCAGTCTGTTGGCAGTGCAGGTGACGGTCACAGAGGGATCCAGGCACAGTGGATCTGCTGTAGCTAAGATCAGTTGGCTCTCAAGCTCAAGTTTTTCTTCCTGGGTCCACTGTTGCTCATCACTTGTCATGGCCTCCACGTCCCACGCTAAGGTCTGCATGGTGGGACGCAGGAGAATATGCCGGCTCTGGTAAGGAGGAGGCCCCACGTTACTGCACTGCCTGTAGTCCCGGATCTCTGCTATGACACAGCCGTGATGGAAGAGGTTCACCGGAGAGTTCTCCAGGGCATTGAGCAGAAAAGGAGGCAACTCCTCTGCCTCCAAGTACTCAAGCAGCTTCCCTCCCGCATGAGGCAGCGCGATGCTCTCTGAAAGGGCCCCGTTTTTGTCCTTGATCATCAGAGAATAGCCCTGATTGCCAGGAAAGAGGCTGAACACTAAGCAGGGCAGGGGCTCCCTCTTCAGCAGCTTCTCCAGCAAGTTGACATTGCTCCTCAGCTCCCCCACCTCAGGCTCTTTTCCACACTCCTCAACGTAAATGTCATACAGCTTTTCATGGAGCGATTTTTCCCCTCTAGATGAACATGACTCTTTTGGCGGCCTCTGTTGGACACCCCCGATGACATCGTCTGCACGATCCAGCGCCTGCTCTAGAGATCTTTGCATGGTAGCACAGCCCCGGAGTCCTACGAGGAAAGAAAAGCAGACCGCGTCGGTGGCGTGACGCGGGGCGGTCGGGCCTGTCACAGCCACACCACCAGCGCCACCACCACCACCACCACCACCACCGCCACCACTTCGGGCCCCTCGAGGCTCAGCATCCGAGCCTCAGCCTTACCTCAGACGCCCCCCTCACCCCGCCCCCGAGCGACAGCCACACCGAATTCCTGAGAGCTTCTGGAAGCACCGGTACCTGTTGCCACTAATTTCTGGGCGTCGTTTGGGTCCTGGCTCCCTCGGCGCCAAAAGCGTCCTCGCCGCCACAAGTGGGCATCAGCGGGCTAGGCGCAGCACGTGCCGTTGATGCGCATGCGCACTCCCCTCGTACGCGCCCCAGCCTGGGCTTCGCGCTACGGGGGCCGCGGGGGGTCCACAGCTGGGCTTCTCCATTTCACTGCCAAGGCGCGCACAGCGAAGCAGGAGCGACCAGAAAGAAAAATGGAAGGCCGTGTGGGACACTTTCCACACCCACCAACTTTCTCCCAGGCGCGCGACTGTCACGCACTGCCATGGCAGTTCTGATTTCTCTCGTGGGCCCTTTAAGAATGGCTGCGTGCCTCGACTCCCTCGTGCCACATGTGCCGTTGCTCCTGGAACCCAGGACCAGCGCAGCGCCCCCGTGACTCAGCGGATTGCTCCGGGCACGTGCGCAAGGCCGCCCACATTGCAGCAGCAGCTGCTTCTTCTGACCTCCTGCTCTCCTGACCTCCTGCTTGCCCTACGGGTTTCCATCTGCTCCACACCTAACATGCTGCTCTCAGTCACCACCTCCAACTTTGTCTCTCCCACGGAAGGACACTTAACAGTTTCAAAAAGGACGCCATGTATCGCTTCTCGGCCTTTCGCCTAACATGGAGCATGAAAAGTACGTGGCGGGGTCATCCTTCTGTGTGTGACTGACAGCTCGGGGTCGGAAGAAGACACTGGACTGTTGGAAAAAGTTGATCTGCGGCAGATGGAGATGACTGACATCTCCGGGAGTTACCCCAGGCGATGGCAATCAGTTGTCTGTGATTAAACTGTACCCAGGCGAGGCTGTGGGCCCTATGATGAGTTTGGAGCCGTCCGACTGAGGCTTGTACAATTTATGGGACGTTGCTTTCCAGTAACTTTGTCGCCTTGAAATGGGCCAGTCCTTTTGGACAGGTGTTTAAAAGGCCCTCGAATGTGCAGATCTACATGGAATGACAATGCAGTAGTCACAGTTACCTGTCAGTCATGACAGAAATCCAACAGAAACTCAGGAAACTCCACTTGGAAATAAATGTGTGTGTGTTTGTTTTGTACCAGCAGCAGTTGTGATTGTTACACATTGCACGAGAAACATTATATGAAGTTGCCTCAAAAGCTCCTCCGGTAGGAGATTCTTTAAATTGGGTGTAGTTCAGGCAGTAGAGTGCTTGCCTAGCAAGCGGGACACCCTGGCTTCGGTCCTCTGTACCACAAGTATGGGAAAATAAAA
The DNA here is from genome assembly GCF_047511655.1 of Castor canadensis. NCBI lineage: Eukaryota > Metazoa > Chordata > Mammalia > Rodentia > Castoridae > Castor > Castor canadensis. The sequence continues at coordinate 121,436,554 of NC_133405.1, read as the reverse complement.
TGACCCTCATGCAGGAGCAGATAAGAAGGATTTCCTGCTAGCCTGTCTCTGGGCAAATGGATACTTTTCTGTCCTTATCAGCATCTTTCCTCCTCTTTCTTTTCAACGTTCCCACATGCCTGAATTTCAGCTAACTGAGAACTGGACAGTTAAATCACATTTTGCTACCTATTTGCTTTTGCCTTGATACCTCCCAGTTTTGGACAGAAGCTTCTCTATGTCCTGATTTGCAGTCCAGGAGCTTGTTCCAATGCTTCAACTCAGCTGACATCTCAGGGCACCTCGACCCTCCCGAAGAGGAGTCTAGTTCTGGCATGGACTGGATCTTCAGTTGTTGCCCTGACTGTGTCTTACTCTGGGAGTTACCAAAAAGAGGATTTGCACACAGGTAGGTTTGTGTGTGTGTGTGTGTGGTGGAAAGCAGGGATGAGGAAGGAGGACCTGAGTCAGGGACAGGAAAGAAGACCACAGAAGACCCACGCGTGTGCAGAAGGCAGCTGTGGGCAGCTGTTCCATGCTGGGACCTCTGGGAGACAGTACAGAAGCCTCAGTGGGTTCTGTCCTAGATGTGGGGAAGCTGGGGTATTGATTCCTGCACTTCTCTCTCTCTCATTGACTATCACAGTCCTTGGAGCTTTAACCACTTCTCCTTGCCTCCTACACTTGATGTGGCTTGAGGATGTCCCCAGTCTGAGGGTCACAGCTTGCAGTAAGACCCTCTGTATGTGCAGAATGTCAGGAGCTCAGGAGATGCACAGGGCACTGACAGCATTTGCTACACTGAAGACTGAAGATGAGTGGGAGAGGCAGCCATCATAATTCACGATGTAGATAACGTGCTGTGGGATTTATCTGGGCGTGTGGAGAAGTGAGATTGTGTCCAGTGAAGCGCAGTGAGCTAGTTCATGCAGGGTTTTTTCCAGCTGTTAATGCCAACAGGACAGAAATGGAGAGTATGACTTACTCCTTGATCCCTCCTTGGGTGTACTCCAAGACAGCCTGAGCCAGCGGTATACTGGAGCGGACTCTAGTTATGTGTGTGCTTGTGTGTGTGTGTGTGTGTGTGTGTGTGTGTGTGTGTTCTCGGGTGTATTATTTGGCTTGGCTCTACTTATCATAGTTGGCCCATCCCCTTCATCTGAGTATCTTAGCTGCCTAATTCCCTGGTCTTTGCAGAAGATGAAGTGTTTTGTCTTTTTAAATTACTCTGCATGCCCACCATCTTTCGATACTTCCAAGAATGTTAATGAGCCCGCTGCCTGATTACAAGAACTGCAACTGCAGTCCCCCTTCTAGCAGCCCCACAGAGATGAACCTGCCAATAAACTTCTAGCTGGACTCATCAATAAAGGGAATTCATTCAGTTATAAGAAAATTGACTTATGGGGAGAGGAGATGAACCTAACTAAGATATATTGTAAGCACTTTTGTAAATGTTACAATGTGCAACTATAATATGTTAATAAATTTAAACATGAAAATTGACCTAATTTTCAATTAGTAAACAGGTTTTTTCCTATGGCCATTGAGGGTCAATGGTAAACTTAAATTTTTTTAAGTTTAAAGTTACATATAACATTTTATATATTTGTCATGTGCAATATGAAGATCTATTGTACAGCAAGGTAACTATAGGTAAATATGATACATTATCTCCTTGAGAAATGCAAAGAGTGGCTTTGAAGTGCTCTCACCACAAAATAATAATTTAATTCTAGAACATTTGCCTTGCATGCACAAGGCCTTAGCTTTGATCCCCAGCATGTAAAAATAGCTATGTGAGGTTGTAAATTTTTTAAAAATTAGGTACAATATACACATAATAAAATCCATCCTTTTCAGTGCTGACAAATACATTCAGTTGTGAAGCTCTGTACAATCAAGTTACTGAACTGTTCTAACATGCAAAACTCTATCATGCATCTCTGAAGTCAGATCCTTCCCCTATCCGGAGTTTCTGCCAATGGTTGATCTGTTTTCTATGCATATAGAGTTGCTTTTTCCAGAAGGGAATGTAGGAGGAAGTCACATAAATGGAAACACTAAGCATATATCCTAGCTAGATCTGTGGTACACACCTTTAATCCCAGTACTCCAGAGGCTGAGGCAGGAGAATTGTAAGTTTGTGACCAGCCTGGGCTACATAACAAGACCCTGTCTCAAGAAAAAAAGTAAAGCTGGTACCAATGGCCCATGCCTGTAATCCTAGCTACTCAGGAGGCAGAGATCAGGAGGATCTTGGTTCAAGGCCTGCCCAGGCAAATCCTTCTCAAAACCCTGTCTTGAAAATACCCAACACAGAAAAGGGCTGGTGGAGTGGCTCAAGAGGTACAGTGTCTACCTAGCAAGTGTGAGGCCCTGAGTTCAAACCCCAGTACAAAAAAACCCCCACTTAAATAAAAACAAATAAATAAAGCAAGCACCAAGCAAGCATATATCCTTTACAACTGGCTTCCTTCAGATATCTACATTTAAATCATCCAAAGCTATATGCTCAAGCACATTCCTCTATGATCCCTGCACTTATTGGGCTGAGGCAGGAGGACTGAAAGTTTGAGGCCAACCTGGGCTACATAGGGAGATCCAGGCCAGCCTGGCCTGTATAGTGAGAATCTTTCTCAAAAAAAGAAAGCAGCTGGACACTGGTGGCTCACACCTGTAATCCTAGCTACTCAGGAGGCAGAGATCAGGAGGATTACGGTTCAAAACCAGCCTAGGCAAATAGTTTGCGAGACACTATGTTGAAAATACCCATCACAAAAAGAGGGCTGGTGGAGTGGCTCAAGGTGAAGGCCCTGAGTTCAAACCCTAGTACTGCAAAAAAGAAAGAAAGAAAGTAAAAACAAAAAGGGTTCATCCATGCTATGGAATGTACTAATGGTTCCTTCCTTTTTATTGCCAAGTAGTATTCCATTGCTTGGACTAACCAGTCTGTTTACTCATTCACCAGTTGAAGAACATTTGGAACAATTATGAACAAAATCACTGGAACCATTCACAAACAAAATTTTCTGTGAACATAAGTTTTCATTTCACTTTGGCAAATTTCCAGGAGGAGTAGTATTGGGTCACATTTTTAAGTTTAACTTTATAAAAAAAAACCTGGCAAGCTATTTTCTATGCAGGGGAGGCAAGAATGAAAGGAGAGGGTGATGGGGGAGGTGTATGAATGTGACCAAAGTACTTTGTATGCATGTATAATTAAACCCGTTAAAAGCTGTTCAAAAGGAAGGGAGGGAATATAAGAAAGAGTAACAGAGGCGGTTCAAAGTACATTATATGCATGTATGGAAATACAATAAATCATTAATATGCACTAATAAAAAGAGAAAATAAAAGAAACTGACAACCTATTTTCTAGTGTCTGTATCATTTTTGGTACTGGAGTCTGATCTCAGAGCCTCATACTTGCTACACAGTGCTCTCCCACTTGCGCTAAGCCTCTGTACCAGCAGGAATGTTGGGAGTCCCAGTTGCGCCACATCCTTGTCAGGCTTGTTTTGTTTTAAACAATTGTAGCACATGTAGAGTGTGTCTGATTATGATTTTAATTTGCATTTCTCTTATAACTAGCTACTGAGTATCTTCTCATGGGCTTATTCTCCATCCATGTGTTTCCTGACATGTCCATTGGGGGATGGGAGTGTAGCTCAGTAATAGAGTGCTTGCCTAGCATGTACAAGGCCCTGGGTTCAATCTCCAGGACTGCAAAAAGTGGCCTCTTTTTTTTTAATTGGATCGTTTTCTTATTATTAAGGTTTAAGAGTTCTTGCATACTCTCTTTTAGAGTTAGGTGTTTTGCAAATATTTTCTCCAAATCTATAACATATTTTTGCTTTCTTTTTTTTGTTTGGTGGGACTGGGGTTTGAACTCAGGGCTTTGCACTTGCAAAGCAGGCGCTCTACCACTTGAGCCTTGTCTCCACTTCAGTTTGCTCTGGTTATTTTGGAGATGGGATTTCATGAACTCTTTGGGCTGGCCTCAAACCAAGATGCTCCCAAGTCACTAGGATTACAAGCATGAACCACCAACACCTGGCTACTTTTGCATTTTCTTAACAGTGTCTTTTGAAGTGCAGATTTTCTTAAGTTCAATAACATCCAGTTTATTAGGATTATGCTTTCAGTGCATGAACTAAGAAATCTTGGCTTAACTCAAGGTCACAAAGATATTTCCTTGTTTTCTTCTAGTAGTTTTATAGTTTTAAACTTTACATTTAGGTTTATGATCCATTTTTGTATAAGTTTGAAATCAGGTAGTAATAGTCTTCCAGCATTGTTGTTGTTCTTGTTGTTGTTCTTCTTCTCCTCTCCTCCTCTTCCTCCTCCTTCTTCTTTGAGACAGTTCTCACTATGTAGTCCAAGCTGGCCTTGAACTCACCATCCTCCTGCCTCAGCTTCCTGAGTGCTAAGATTACAAGTATATGCCACCACACTTGATGTTCCAACTTTGCTCTTCTTTTGCAAAATAGATTACCTCAGTAAACTTTTATTTTCTGGAGAATAGTAGAGAACTAATAGAGAGTTTTAAGAGGAAGAGTAAACTTGCTGGAGGTGTGGCTCAAGTGGTAGAGTGCCTGTCTAGCAAGCACAAGGCCCTGAGTTCGAACCCCAGGTACAGCCAAAAAAAAAAGAGTAACCTCTTTTAAAAAGTACATTAACTTTAGACATGGTGAGGACAGTGCACTGAAGTGGAGTGAGATTTGTGGCAGGAAACAGGTTAGAAAGTGTTTCCAGTACCCTAGTGGCAACTGATGAGTACAATGTGAGTGAAGATGTCATCTCAGGTATATTGAACAGGGCTTGAAAACTAATTGATTGTAGGAGTTAGAAACAAGAAAAGAGCTGAATTTGACACAAAGGTGCTACCATAAGGGATCAAGTGACTTCTAGTTTTGGTGGCACATACAATTCACAATCTGTTTGGGAAGAGGAGTCAAGATTGCAGGAAGTAGGGAATGGTGACATTCTTTGTTAGTTGCCACAAGAACAGGGATTGCTATTTTTTTCTGTTTGGTGGGACTGGGGTTTGAACTCAGGTCTTCGCACTTGCAAAGTAGGCACTTCAACACTTGAGCCATACCTTCAGTCCGTTTTGGTATGGTTATTTTGGAGGTAGGGTCTTGCGAACTGTGCCCAGGCTGGCCTTGAACAGGAGTCCTCCCAATCTCAGCCTCCTAAGTAGTTAGGATTACAGGCGTGAGCCACCAATGCCCAACAGGACTGCTATTTTTACTTACTACTCCTTATCCAGGACATAACACAATGCCTTCCATCAAAGCAGAATTCTGGGAGAGACAGAATAATGACCCTCAAAGATGTCCACATCCTAATTCTCAGAATCTGTGAATATGTAACCTTCCAGTGTGAAGCAGACTTTTCAGATGTGTCTAAGTTATGGAGCTTGAGATGTTATCCTCGATTTTCTGTGTGGGCCCAGTATAACCACATGGGCCCTCACAAGAGAAGGAGGGAAGCAGGAGAGTCAGAAAGAAAATGAGAGCAAGAGAGACATTTGAAGATGCCATGCTGCTGGTTTTTAAAATGGAGGAAGAGGCCATGAGTCAAGGAATACAGATGGACTTTAAAAGCTGAAAAATGAAAAAGAAACAGATTCTTCCCTAGAGCCTCCAGAACAAATGTGGCCTGGTTCACTCTTCAGGGGTTTGGGTGTGTGTGTGTGTATTTGTTTGTTTCTTCATTTTGCCTAGTAAAATCCATTTCAGACTCTGACTTCCAGAACTGTCAATAGTCAACTTGTTTTGTTTTGCTTTAAGACACTACATTTGTGGTAATTTGTTACAGCACAACCAGACTCTTAGTCCATTCAGGCTAACAAAATACCTTAGAGTGAGTACTTGATAAACAACAGAAATGTACTTCTCACAGCTCTGGAAGTTAAAAAGTTCAAAATCAAGGTGTGAGCAGATTCAGTGCTTGGTGAGGGCTTGCACCTTCTAGCTGAGCCCACACACAGCCAAAGGGGCAAACAAGTTTTCTTGGACTTCTTTTCTAAGGACATTAATACCATTCACAACGGTGGAGCTCCCATGAGTTAATCACTGCCCAAAGGTCTTCTTAACATCATCACCTTGGGAGGATTGGTTTCAACCTGTGGATTGGAGGGGACTCAAGCATTCAAACCATGGCAACTGCAAAACAAGTGTACATTTTATGTGATGGATGGTGCTGCCTACAGTTTACTGAATCGAAGCTTGAAGAATTCCATACCTCTCCAAGACAGGACTACGTGGTTGTCTAATATGATTGAAATTGAGGGAAGAAAAGGTGTGAACAGCCTTTCTCAGAACACCTAATGCCATCCTCTTTAATTTGATTTTATGAAGTACTTTGTTTCCAATATCAAATCTCTGACACAAATCAGTGAGGGGTGTAGTGTCTTTGCAGATGCAAAGCAAACCTAAAAAGAACAATATTGTGGTATGAGCTGTGGCTCTGAGATCACACAGACCTGTTTCAGACTTGTGGATCTGCTCTTCTTATGTGAGCTTTGACAAGTTTTACAGCCTGTCTACTCCCTTATCTATAAAATTGAGACTGTAGCAGGCTCTGAAGACTAAAGCATGCAAAGACTCAGTATGCAGTAAGCACTCAATAAAATGTTAGCCATTGCATTCTATGAAGCCAAATACAATTACAGAGCAGGTAATCTCGGTTCATGTTCAAATCTCGGTTTACACAGTCTCATTTTACATCATGGGATTATCCCTGTCTCTGGCATCCATCCAGGGCAAGGCGACAGAGGAGTTGAGTGTAAGATGGGTAGTATGTGTGCTAGGAAGGCTTTTACTGAAAATTTGGTCCCCTGAACTCAATGCCACAGTTCACATGAGAGCAGGGTTTTGAGGAAAAGGAAATAAAGTTTATTGATTTTACCAGGCAAGATGAGGACTGCATGGGATATTGCCTCAAAGTTACTTCTGAAAGAAAATATTTGTTACTAAAGACGGAGCTCAAGAACTTGGTTTTGAGGTGCATGACTTGTCCCAGAATACTTGTCCCAGAACAGGTGTCGGCCTTGGTGCTTATCTTCCAGTTTACTGGTACCACATCCCCATAACTGTATGTCTTGGTTGACAGAGGTTTACTCCTTAATGGTGGTTACAGAGAGAAGGAGAAGATTTCTTGGTTTAGTTGAAGAGTAAACAGTGTCAACCTTGGGCTCTCTAGCATGGAGAAAGGGAGGAGTTAAGGGGAAAATGTTGGTTTGAATCCCTGAATAATAAAGCAAACTGACCAGCATGCAAGCTGACTACATCCAAAGGTTTTTCCTTCTGTAATCCTGGTTCCATTTTCCCAACTGTCAATTTGTTTCTTCCATTTCTATGGAAATAAGGCATCACCATCATCTGTTTCCTGCTTTTAATTAATTCATGGGCCCAGGTAAGGAGTCAGTGCTCCTCAGCAAAAGCAGCTTTTAAGCACCTATTACACTTTCCCCTTCTACTTGAACATTACTCAATTTTGAGGAAATTAGGGTGTTGACCAATCTGGATTTGAAGGTTTTTTGGCCGGTGATAAGCCAGTATACAAAAAGGGGACAAATAGCTGACATATTTAAGAGAAGAAAAAATCAACTGTTTAGGTCTAAAACTAGAAGCACCATTATAAAGCAGAATACAAGGAATAAATAACTCCATGTACAGAGACTATTGAAAGGATAAGTTCAGAGCCAGGAGAAATAATCATTTTGTCCTAGTTAAGTAGAAGGCCTTGGAAAAAAATATGAGCTTGCCTTCTGTCAGAGGAGCCTGGAAGTGCTTTCGTGTTCGATAACCACACACATGCATAAGAACCCTTTTCTTTAAAAAAATCTTGGCTTTGTTTACTTTTTAAAGGACTATCAACAAGTGACAACATTTGGATTCTGACAACTTTTCCCCTTTTCTGAGCAGTTTTTTTCAAACTGTCTGTGAACAGTTTTTTTCTGAAGATTTTGCTTATTGATCACCCTGTAGTTAATCAAAGTCCCTTGTTCCCAGAATTAACTTTTTCCTGGATGGTCTGATCAGATCCCATGTTGGAGGGGAAATAACAAATATGTGAGATGAGAGTCAGTGACAATTAGACCCTTTAAGCCAAACTTAAGGAAGAAAGAAGCTTAGAAGGAATGGCTCTTAGGCTGGGCTTACCTGGAGTCCATTTTTAAGTTTAATTCTGTGTCTTTTAAAGGTGATATCCTAGCATCTCAAAAGTGCTCTTTTAGTTAGAAGGTATACTTCAACAGAATGTTCATAGACAACAGTTACAAAGTTTTACAAGGAAAATACAAAATAAAAGCAAATATTTTAAAAAGATGACTCATTTGGCAGAAAAGTACTAGCTAGAGTCATTTTTCACAGAAGGATCAGAACTCTAATGACAAAAAACTTAGAATAGCTATAGTTAAAATAAAAAAGTTTAGCAACTGACAGTCTAATTATTTCCATTGCAAATAGCATTTTAGGATAATAATTATGATTGACAGCATTACATCAGCACCATTAACCCTTCCTTGTTACAGTTAGGAACACGTGCATACAAACCTTCAATTTTAATTTGAAGGACACCAGTTTGGTACAGCAGTTTCCTAAACTTTGCATTTTGGAAGGCTTATATACTTGGGGAACACAAATACATATAATATACAAAGAAGCCAGCAATAATTAGCATCACAGTTTTACAGATGTCATATATGCATATTAATTTAGTTTTTACTTTTGCAGTAAAATTTTGAATCTTTGGCTAGGTAAGGTAACAGGCATACAGCACTGACAAAAATCAAAACCCTGAACCTCCCACAAGTTAGGGGGATAGTTCCAGTGACCCCAAACAGCCCCACTTTCAATATTTAAGTGTATTTCATTTATACAACAATGCTCCTTCAACCAAGACAAATTGATGGAGTCCTGGTTCCACACAGCAGGACTGCCCTAATGGCAGGCCTCTCTCATCAGAATGACTTTGTCCATAAATAGCAGAATTGCCAAAGGTCCTATTAATCATTGTCATACATAGGAGGTTTAGATATAATGTATCTTGGAAAAAAAGAAAGCATTGAGCATTATCTGGTTAGGTTACATTTATTAAACTTACACATTTTTAACTCTGCAAACATTTGTACAACATTCAGATAAAGTTTAGATACACAGCTCCACACATTTTTAGTCACAGACATATAGGGCACTAACTGTATTAGAATCACTTAAAACTATAGTTGTTTAACCACAATTTTGACCTGGTTATTAAAAGACTTTGATGTAAACAGACACTCAAATGGACTTTGACTCAGTTAAGACTCAGAGCTCTTCAACAAAAGCAGCTTTTAAGCACCTGTTGCAAAGTGACCAGGCCTATGGAAGTGGAACCTATTGGGGGGGGGCAGCTGGTTGCCACCTTCCCTTCCATCCAGGCAGCAATGATGGTCGAGAAGCACACATGTAAACAACCTTATAGGCAAGAGATGCATCTAGATGCAGGATTTCTCCCAGAAGACAAGCTTTATCTTTATCTTTCCCCTTAAATTAAAATACTGCACAGAAGCTTTGGGGCTTGGGCTGGTGGAGTGGCTCCAGTGATAGAGTACCTGCCTAGCAAGCTGAGACCCTGAGTTCCAACCCCAGTGCCACCCCCCGCCCAATAAAAGAAGAAAGAAACTTTTGGGCTTCCTAACATTTATATGAGAAATCACAGATTTTTTAGCAAGGACTTTAGAAATCAAGCCTCCTCTTCTATTTCCTGTTCCCCCAAAGTGAAGCACTTTGGTCAGGTGTGGCTTCCAGTTTGTTAGAACCTCAAAGCAGAGCCTCAAAATTCCAAAGAGGAAAATCACAACCAAACAAGCAAGCACATCCATGACACATAATAAAAACAACACTGAGGATCAGGGTCCAGAAGCAAAAAAGATCGGCATTGCTATGGCCTAAATGTGTGTGTCCTCTCACAATTCATGTTGAAATCCTAATCCACAGTGAGGTGATATTAGGAAGTAGGGCTTTTGGGAGGTGATTAGATCATGAGGGTGGAGGCCTAATGAATAGGTTAGTGCCCTTATTTTTAAAAAGCCTGAGCCATACAATCTATGGTAGTTTGTTATAGTAACCCAAATGGACTAAGACTAGCATCATTCTTTAAAGACTATCCCATAACTAGTGAGGTGGGAAGGTGGACTCATGCCACCACTTAGAAAGGTTTCCAACCTCACAGAATGGGAGAAAATCTTTGCCAGTTATTCAGTGAATAAAGGATTAATATCCAGAATATGCAAAGAGCTCAAAAAACTAAACACCAAAAGAACAATCCAATTAATAAATGGGCAAAAGAATTGGACAGTTCTCAGAAGTACAAGTGACCAATAAATATATGAAGAAATATTCAACATCTTTAGCCATAAAGGAAATGCAAAGCAAAACTACCTGAGATTCCATGTCACCCTAGTCAGAATTGCTATTATTAAGAAAACAAACAAAAATGCTGGTGAGGACATGGGGAACAAAAGGGATCTTACCCACTGTTCATGCGAATGAAATCTAGTGCAACCACTATGGAAATCATTTTTTAATGGCGGTTCATCAAAAAACAAAAATTAGGCCTACCTTGTGACCCTTCCATACCATTCTTGGGCATATATCTGAAGGTGTCAAGTCAAAATACAAGAGAGACACCTGCACGCCAATATTTATTGCAGTATTGTTCACAATAGCCAAGCTGTGAAATCAGCCTAGATGCCCCAAAGTCGATGAATGGATAAATAAAATGTGATATGTTTGTGAGTGTATATACAATGGAGTATTATTCAGCCACAAAGAAGAATGAAATTATATCATTTGCAGGAAAATGGATGGAACCGAAGATCATTATGTTGAGCTAGGTAAGTCAAGCTCAGAAAGCGAAAAGCCACATTTTCACTCATACGCAGAATCTATACCTAAAATAATGATGATGATGATGATGATAATAATGGGACATGAGTGCAAAAGGGGGACTATTTAGGATAAATCAGTGGGAGGGGAAGGAGGAAAGGAGAGGGTACTGGGAATAAGTGGGACTGAAGTACATTACACATATATATATATATATATATATGTATATACATGAAGATAACATAATAAAACCCACAAAACACTTTGAAAAAGTGGGGAGGAAGAAGGGGAGTTAAGAGAATATAACAGAGAGGATGAACTTGTTCAAAGCACACTGTATACATCTATGGAATTATCACAATAAAACTACCTTGTCCTGTTAAGTATATGTTAATAAAAATTTTTTTTAAAGAAAGGTTTCTAAGAACAAGGACTAAAACCAAAAATCTCTTTCAGTATGTACCATACTGTAGGTTTCACAGCAACTACCAATATAGTTTGGAAAACTGCAATAATACTTGGCACTCAGAAAAATAAAGTTGTATTTCATACACTTATGTCTATATATTTTAATTATATATATATGCTAAGATTGTGTGTAAATACTTTAAATGGTAAATATAAATACATAAGCTAAAAATAGATATATTATAAATATAAACATAAGGAAAATAGCAGGCTTCAGTATAAATACAGTTTTAACACTTACATATTTATTTATTAAAATTATGTGTATATCAAAGCTCACTATTTTACCTTACTCAAAGAAGTTCCTATAGACAAAGAACATCTTATTTAGTCATCCTACATTTTGAAAAAGAGTAAAAACTTAAAATATTTTTAAAAGAAAAAATTGTATCATCAGATCCATTTTAATAAGGCTGACTAATGTTGCTAAGTATATAACACTGTCTAATACCAAATTACAGTCAAAATAAATTGCGAAGAAAAGATGATAACCCTAAGTATAATTTTAGTTTTGTCAGATATAAACGCTGGATATGACTCCTGGCCTACATTTTTCTGGAAAGCTGCTTCATTATCCATTCATCTGGCTCAGAGAGTCAATGCCTTGTGCCATCACCATTTTGATAACAATCTGGTCTTTATAAGGCCAAGGTATGAACATGTCATCTCTTATAAGAACATCTCACATTCGGTGTGACATTTACTGGAAGGGTAACCCAAGCATTACCTTTCCCTTACTCTCTTCAAAGATAACTTTTTTCTATTGTATGTAGAAAAAAGGAGGCTTGTCATCTGTTTGCTCCTGAGTCATCCACTTTGCACCTCCTTTTCTGCTTTGGGAGCTCCTGCTCTGGGCCAACACCTGTGGCTATGTCTTTTGCCACATGACAATGCTGGCATGGAACAGTGGAGGGTGGTACAAGGTGGGCCACACTCCCTGCAATGCCCTGCCTTCAATACCCCTACAACTGCAGGTGATAATGTGTTTAAGACTACTGACCAGCTGGGGACATCTTAAAGACATTACAAGGCAGGAAATAATTTTTAACTGGATGCTAAATATGACTCTTTCTATAGTCCAAAAGAAAAAAAGCAAAGGACATGAAACTTCATTGAGGCCTTGCCCCTCTTGGTCTTCAGGTTTGCTCTCCTTTCTCCCTTTCAGAAACAGAGTACTCCGCCTTTGAATTTTCTCAGTATACACTTTTACTCCACTTTGAGAAAAATCCACTCCCCTTCCTTCCAGGGCTGAGAACTGTGACAGGGGACATCAGCTTCCATGGTGGATTCCACTATCCTTGGATCCATTTTCATTTCTACCCCTTCCTCCTGGCTTCCATGTGCTTTTTGCTAATGATCTATCCCTGAGACTCTATTTGGAAGACTTCTCTGGGCTACTGGTAGTGCCTTGAAGAGCCAGAAAGAGCCAGGGACAAAGAGGTACAGATTAGGAAACCCAATTCTATGGCCTAAGTCACACTTAGAGAACCCGGCAGATCAGTTGAGGCTGGGTCTTTGTCTAACATCACACCCACTGTAACGGGGGCTTAAAAGCTGCTTTTGCTGAGGAGCACTGACTCCTTACTTGAGCCCAGGAATTAAAGGCAGAAGACAGTTAGATGGCTGCAACGCCTCTTTTCCATAGAAATGGAAGGAAGAAATGGACAGTGGGGGAAATGTAACCAGGATTACAAAAGGGAAAAACTTTTGGTTGTAGCCAGCCTGCATGCTGGCCAATTTACTTGTTAATCAAACTGACATCTTTTCCCTCTTGGTCTTCACTCTGTAGAGTCCAAGGTTAACTCCTTTTACCAATTAAACCGGGCAGTCTTCTACTCCTTATCTCTTTTTGAGCACCAGAGAAGTAATTCTGCCAGCCAAGACATACGGCTTCAGAGACGTGGAGCCCAGACTCCTGCATTTTAACAACCCCTCCAGGAATTCTGATACAAACTCAAATTTGAGAGCCACTGCTTTTGTCAACACTCCAAACAGAAAAGAGGCCTCAAAACAATGTAGTAATCCCTAACTAGAGTAATTAATACTGAGGGTTAAGGGGTTATTCTTGTATTTGCATAGACAACTCTAAACCAAACCCAAAAAGAAACCCAAAAGTCCAGTACTGTGTGATCTTGGATCTTACTGTAGGGGAGGGAGGTAACAATGGAAACATTCAGAAAGGAAGGGGCTTTCACTGGAATCTTAAATTGCTTTCTTCTCACATAAGAGAACTCTGGTGGCTTTCAGACTGCAGGAAAACATATTTTAAATTATTAAAATGTATTGTTTTGCCAAGCTTGGTGGTACAAACCTGTAATCCCAGCCCTCAGGAAGCTGTGGCAGGAGGATCACGACCTCCAGGTCAGCCTGAGCTACATACCAAGACCCTGCCTCAAAAAAATTATTGTTTTATGGAAAGGCGTTTACGCTGTTTTTCTAGGGTCTCAAACTCTTTGTGAAGCTCGAAGTGGTTGGAAGACAAGCTGGGCTCTAAGGGGCAGAAGAAGGCTGAAGATGGCATGTATGAGGAGGGCGAGGTGGATGCAAATTAACCTGAAGGAAAAGTGGGGCCAGGGATGGGGTGTTCCTCACCTTTGCCAAGTAAATGCATTAGGTATACAGAGATAGGGAATGCTACTCAGGTGTTTGGGTTTTTTCACACTCACTATGTAGCCTGGCTGGTCTTGAATTCACAATCCTCCTCCCTCAACCTCACCAGTGCTGGGATTACAGGCATTAACCACCATGCCCATCTGCTACTCAGTTTCTTAGAAAGGATGTTTTAAGTTAAGGACCATTTATTTTAAGAAGCAGAAATGTAAAGCTGTAATTTAAATCATCTTCCAAGAGTGGAAGCATGCAACTAATTCATAAGCAGAAAAACTTCAAACATATTTTTAGGTCTTAGACAAGTGGCTTTTCCCCCCTCAGATGTGGGAAAGAATACATTTAGCTTTTTTGCATGAGTTCTGGATTTTGTTTCCCTCTCCTTTGCAAGGAGTGTTCATTTTGGTGGTTTTCTTGGCATTTTTCTGATCAGTGACATCTGCATGATTCAGATCACCAAGGTTCCTTATCACAGCCTTTGAAGTCTCTGTGGAGGAGACCTCTTCCCCCATAGGGAGTCATGGCAGGGGCAAAATACCAAGGGCCAGGTGGAATGTGGAATGTGCAAGTGAAGGCCAAGCATGAGAAATGTTCCCGTGTGCAAAACTCAAACCATGATCTGAAAAGATAACCAATCAATAAGGCCCACAAAAAGGAGACAACAAAACAAAAGTAGCCAACCCAAGGTATAAAGCCTTTGCTCAGTCCTGCTTCTGCACACTATGCCTCCTTGTCTAGCTTCCCAATTTTCCTTTAACAGGATCCTAGTAAACCTCTTCCTTTTCCTACTTACTCCTCTTGGTAAATTCTTTCACCAACTTGTGACTCTGAAATCCCCAACATTTTGGCAGCCTGTACAGGGAAATTGAGCATCATCAACAGTCACCATTAATAAAAGAAACAAAGACTTGGAGGCATGGCGAGTGGCTGGCAGAGTGGCTCAAGTGGTAGAACTCCTGCCTAACAAGTGTGAGGCCCTAGATCAAACCCCAGTACCACACACACACACACACACACACACACACACACACACACAAGAATAATAATTTAAAAAAACAATTCAGAAACAATGAAGTGTACCCACGGAGGATTAGTTCTAGGACTTCTTGTGCTGTCAAAATCTGCAGATGCTGGGGAAGGGGGGAGAAATGACCCAAACATTGTATGCACATATGAATAAAATACAAAATTTTTTTAAAAAGCTATGTAAAAAGACAAAACAAGACTATGAATAAACATACCTATCAATAAATGTAAAAAAAAAAATCTGCAGATGCTCAAGTCCCTACATAAAATGGCAGAGTATGACATAGAACCTATGCAATCCTCTCCTATTCTTTAGTTTCTAGATTTCTTTTATTCAAATTGTATTTATTTAGGCGCATTTAGAATGTCAACAAAACAGCTGTAACTTTTTTGCATTTCTAAGGTGGTATTCAGCTAACAGAACAATTATTTCATAAACGCTGCATCAGAGACAACTGAAGATGAAAATGCCACCATCTCCATATATAACTAATTTCTGCTGTGTGCCAAGCAGAACCTGCTTTAAACTCCCATGCCAGTTTACACCCCCATACTGAACCAGGCAAGATTAGTCCTATTGAAAATACCACCAGGAGCGGGCTATCTAAAGACACATTTGGTAGTGTGTTAACTATACAAAAGAGACACTGTACAGTTTAAAAAGTTTTACACAGCCGTACTTTTCAACTTTTTTCTTTAAAGGGAGTGAGTTGTATACAGTGGGATTAAAAGCTCTGTAGACAAGAAAAAGCCACATTCATCATCTTCTTCATTTGCCTTCTTCCTCTTCCTCCCCTTGCTCATCCTCTTCGTCTTCCCCATCCTCCTCCTCTTCTTTTTCTTGCTCTCTTCAGCCTTGGCAGTCCTTTCTGGCTGCATCAGGCTTTCCTTTAGCTCGGTAGGCAGCAATGTCCTTTTCATATTTTTCCTCCTGCTCCTAGGCTGCTTGTCACCTGCTGTGGTGCTGTGCCACCTCTCTCCCAGGCTCTTTGCAACATCACCAATGTGCAGGTCGGGATGTTCTCCTTTGATTTGGGGCCGTACTCAGAACAGAACAAGAAGGCCTCTTGGGTGCACTGGGATCCTCAAACTCCTTTGGGATCTCCTTCAGCAGGGACATAGGTTTCCATTTCTCTTTCATAGCGAGCCTTGTCCACCTTTGCTGTGTTTTCAAATTTGCCTTTCTCTTTAGCAGACATGTCCTCCACCTCTCTGAGCACTTCTTAGAAAGCACTGAGAAGTTGACTGAAGCCTCCGCGTGCTTCTTCTTGTGCTCGTCCCGGCAAGTTTGCCTGAAGATTGTGTATGAGGACATTTTGCCTCTCGACTTCTTAGGAACTCCTGTGCCCATGTTTAGTTGTTTTTCCTCAGTGAGGCACAGAGTCAGTCGCCCAGTGCCCATCTGACTCTCACTTGCCCTGGCGCTGTCTCTGTGGTGCTCAATGAACCACAGTGGCTCTAGATTTCTTATGATGCCTGATACAATGTAAATGTTGTTATACTATATTTTGGGGGGAATAGTGACAGGAAAAAAGTCTGTACACATTCAGTGAAGATGCATTTTTTGAGATAATCTGACTATGTAACCCAGGCTGGCCTGGAACTTTTGATCCTCCTGACTCAGCCTCCTGAGTGTTGGATTATAGGCATGTGCCCCCATGCCCACCTCCAGTTACAATTTTTTCCAAATATTTTCTATCTGTAGTTGGTTGAATCCACAGATATGGAACCCACAGCCACAGAGGACAGACTGCATTGAAGAGTTACTGGCATTTGGAATATACAATGAATAACAGCTACTCTGGAGATTTCTCTCAGACTGAAAGTAAGCGTCGAACTTATGTGCGCAAAGCTGGAAATTTTCACAAAGAATGAATCATTGAACAAGGCCAAACTACTAGTTTAAGATTGGTTTGTTGTAATGAAGCTGGGCACAGGCCAGTTACTGAACCCTAAGTCTGGATGTGGTTTTAAAGAACTCTGTTGACCCACTGAGTCTGTTAAGTTGACCCCAGTCATCATTTCATCATCAAGCCATCTTCCTACTGATTTGGTCTAGTTCTCTAGCAAATGCTTGATGGCTTCTTTTAGGGAAATCCTGACCACATACAATTTTGCATTTCTCATACTCTGTAGCCTCAGGATTCTGTAAACCTCCCTTTATATTAAACCCAGTTTTTGTTACTGTGATCAGGAACATTTCCATAAGTAACAGATGATGTTTTATATCTGGAAGGGAAAGGACATTAATTGGACAAAGTGGAAAAATAATGCATCCTGTGTTTGGAGGTCCCCAGAACCACTCCAGCTTTGACTAGTAGCTCCGGGACTCACAGGACTCAGCACAGTCACAGTCACAGCTACTGCTTAACAGTGAAATGAAACCAAGCAGGAAAGGGAAAAGCACTGGAGAGAAGTCAGCAGAAACCAGGAGCAAGCTTCCCAGGGTCCTCTCCCAACAGAGTCAGAGGGCGCCCAACCGATGAGCCCTGACAACATGCATGGAACGTTGCCAACCAGGGAAGCTCAAGAGAGATCAGCACTCAGGGTTTCGATTGGGACTGATTACACAGACAGCCTCTGTCTAGCACATCCTAAAATTCCAGATTCCCAGGAGGAAAGCAGGCGTTTAACACAAATCACATTGTTAGGCATAGTGAGTCATTCTCAGTCTAAGTCCCCAGACACCAGTGGATGCCCAGCCTTCAAGCAAGCTTTTCAAAGGTAACAATTAGGTATGGTGTGGTTTTTTTTGCTTGGTTCGTTGGCTGCTTTCGGTACAAGGGTTTGAACTCAGGGTCTCATGCTTGCTAAGCAAGTGCTTTGCCACTTGAGCTACGTTCCCAGTCCTTTTGTTTTTACTGTGTTTTTAGGATAGGGTCTAATGCTTTGACCAAACCAACCTCTAATAGTATCAGACCTGACCCACCTGCCTCAGCCTCCTGAGTAGCTGGAATTACAGACATGTACCACACCACCCAGCCAATATGATAACTCTTATCTGCACGTATTTCCATTTCAAACATTCAATGTCCTACTCAACTTCTTTATTTTACGCCATGGAGACAATAGATATTTCTATAATGATTTTCACCAATTACACAGAAAGTTTATTTCTCCTCTTATGTTGCACAGGGCCTTTGCTCCTTGAGTTAATTTTTTTTCTGACAGTTCTCCTAGAAAAGCAATTAGCAATTATGGCCTGCGTGCTAAATATATCCTGCTTTTGTAAATAAATTTTTATGAGAATACAGCCATACCCATTCATTTCTATATTGTTTCTAGGTGTTTTCACTTTACTGTTTTTTTTTTTTTTGCAGTACTGGGGTTTGAACTCAGGGCCTCCTGCTTGCTAGGCACGTGCTCTACCACTTGAACCACTCTGCCAGCCCTGTTTTCACTTTAAAAGGGCAGACTTGAATAGTTGTAACACAGACTATTTGGTCCTCAGACTAACATATTTACTATTGGTCCTTTAGAGAAAAGTTTGTCAACCCTTGTCTTATACTACAAAAGTGCAAACAATTCATTTTATTGTAATGCTCTCGTGTATGTTCTTCTAAACATGTGTTTCCCTTATCAAATGTAATATTCATTCAATAAGGAGAAAACATTGAGAATAAGACCACTAGCTGGGTACTAGTTAACTCTTGGGTTGCTTTTCTCCATGCAAATGATTTACTTCTGCTCAGTATGCAGAATTGTTATAATAATGCTAAAACATTCCAAGAAAACATGTCCTCCAATAACACAAAGAACTATTGCTATTGCAGGGGGCAACAACACCCCGTTTACCTTCCTTACTTCATCTGTGGGCTCTTTGGCAGGAGGAATCCAATTAATACAAGAGCTAATTAACAAAGGAAAAGCATGAAGGTTTTATTAATTTCACATGTACATGGGGATCTTCACAAGAGAGTGAAGTTTGAAGAAATGACCAAAGCCTGATGCTTTTGTACTTTTTAGACAAAGAATAAGTTTGTGAAGAAGCAACCAGACAAATGGATAGCTGGTCTACAGAAGTAAATTACAGGGACGTTACCAAGAGGTATATGGCAGGGGAGGGTTGAAGCTAGTGGAAGATAAGGATCCCTTGACAGTTTATTCCAGATCATTGCAGCTCCAATTACCAGTCTCTGGTGATCTAGCCTTGATATGTGAAGGATGTCCCTCCCCAAAGAACCGGCATGGCCTGCGACACATAGGGAAAGTCAGGCCAAATGGACTCTCCTGCAGCTACAGTTCCTCTAGTGATTTCAAATACTCGATATACCAAATTGGCATATTTTGAGGTGGCATGCCCTTAACTCCTTCACCATCTTTATTATTTTTTTTTCTGCCAGGCTGCAGCTGTTAGGAGAAGTTTAAATATTGGAGAAATTTGCCACTTCTCTTGGTTTTGGAAACTCCCAAGTGATCATTTACGGGCTTTAAGACAGTTGGTTTAAACTAATAATTTTGAAGTCAATTTTCAGAGGAGAGAGTAGGCAGTTCCTCAATGTTTCCTAACTCTTCCCGAACACCAGTACAATCCAGCACAGGCCTTACAGTCAACCTCACATGGCTTCACATGGAGTGCTCCTGAATGTCTCTAACTCAGCATCATAAACACAAGATTTATTGGTAGACAAAAAAAAGAAAGGAAAAAACAGTCCTAGAAGGCTGCCACAAATTTCAGGAGACTGTCCATGAACATTAAATTTCTGTATAGAAAGCTGAGAGTTAAAGGTTTGGCCATAATTTCTGATGACTTTGAGACTTCTAGAGGCAGAAACTTGTATAGGGGCCATTCCAATCCCTAGGGAAGCAATCAGGTGGCATCACCCATGTGTCTCCCTCTTGTGGAAGCTCAATAAGAGCTCAGGAACTTTCCAAGGTCTAGACACAGAAACGAAGCTTCCTTCAATGGGGCTGTGCAAAATGATAAGAGGGGGCTGTGAGTACAGGTGGTGGAAGTGAGTCCAAGGAGGCATACACAATCAAGGTGAACAAAAGGAAGCTACAGAAGCTTCTGATGCATTTGTAGCAACCTAGACAAAAGCACTGACTCACAGAAACAGGCCTATCTAATTTTCATTCATTTGCCATTCATTTACTCAGAATCTATCTGTTGATATATGGTATAATACATAAGTATCCATTGGATGTGCCAGATGCTAAGGGCTTACAGTACACTGCACTATACTTACAATACACTATACTATAAGCATAGTGAAGGGGACAGACATTGAATAAGTAGAAACGAGGGACAGTGTTGCATAATGGTTAATAGAGTGGAGTCAGATTACTTGAGTTCAAATTTCAGCTTTGCCCCTTGCCAGTATGTGATTCTGGACAATTTACTTAACCTCTCTGTGACTCCATTTTCTAATTTACAGACTTATAATGGCCACCTTCTTTGAGAAGAGTGTGTTGCATGACTGCATTTATATAAAATTTGAAAATAGGAGAACTGAAATCTATGGTGTGAGAAGTCAGGGTAGTGGCTAGCAAGTGGCCAGCTTGTGGAAGGACACATGAAGGGGGCTTTAGGTGCAGGTAATACTTCATTGTGAAAATTCATTGAGTTGAACAATTATGTGAACTTTTCTATATGTATGTAAAGTTTGCATAAATAGTTCAGAAGAAATCTACTAGAACAAAGTTAAAACAGAGATTTAGGTAAATATAATTTATGCAAAAATATGTTTCTTATAGTTTTATTTATCCTTGTGAAAAGTTAGAGACAGCCTAACAACCTTTTAAAAGATAGTCATTGGACTGGCAGAGTGGCTCAAGTGGTGGAGGCCTGCCTACCAACTGTGAGACCCTGAGTTCAAACCCCACTACCACCAAAAAAAAAAAAAGATAATTATGGTGACTATAACATAGAAAAATTGTCATAACCTATTGCAAATTGAGCAAAAGAGAACAACACATTTTGAACAAATTTTATCTCTTTAGTAGTGAAACATTATTTAAAAGAAAGATAATGACAAAACTGGTTAGCAGTCTGCAAAAAACTGAAACTAGATCCATGTATATCACCCTATACCAAGATTAACTCAAAATGGATCAAGGATCTTAATATCAGACCCCAAACTCTTAAGTTGATACAAGAAAGAGTAGGAAATACTCTGGAGTTAGTAGGTATAGGTAAGAACTTTCTCAATGAAACCCCAGCAGCACAGCAACTAAGAGATAGCATAGATAAATGGGACCTCATAAAACTAAAAAGCTTCTGTTCATCAAAAGAAAGGTCTCTAAACTGAAGAGAACACCCACAGAGTGGGAGAAAATATTTGCCAACTATACATCAGACAAAGGACTGATAACCAGAATATACAGGGAACTTAAAAAACTAAATTCTCCCAAAACTAATGAACCAATAAAGAAATGGGCACGTGAACTAAACAGAACTTTCTCAAAAGAAGAAATTCAAATGGCCAGAAAACACATGAAAAAATGCTCACCATCTCTAGCAATAAAGGAAATGAAAATTAAAACCACACTAAGATTCCACCTCACCCCTGTTAGAATAGCCATCATCAGCAACACCACCAACAACAGGTGTTGGCGAGGATGCGGGGAAAAAGGAACCCTCTTACACTGTTGGTGGGAATGTAGACTAGTACAACCACTCTGGAAAAAAATTTGGAGGCTACTTAAAAAGCTGGACATCGATCTACCATTTGATCCAGCAATACCACTCTTGGGGATATACCCAAAAGACTGTTACTCCAGAGGCACCTGCACATCCATGTTTATCGCGGCACTATTCACAATAGCCAAGTTATGGAAACAGCCAAGATGCCCCAGCACTGACGAATGGATTAAGAAAATGTGGTATCTATACACAATGGAATTTTATGCAGCCATGAAGAAGAACGAAATGTTATCATTCGCTGGTAAATGGATGGAATTGGAGAACATCATTCTGAGTGAGGTTAGCCTGGCCCAAAAGACCAAAAATCGTATGTTCTCCCTCATATGTGGACATTAGATCAAGGGCAAACACAACAAGGGGATTGGACTATGAGCACATGATAAAAGCGAGAGTACACAAGGGAGGAGTGAGGATAGGTAAGACACCTAAAAAACTAGCTAGCATTTGTTGCCCTTAATGCAGAGAAACTAAAGCAGATACCTGAAAGCAACTGAGGCCAATAGGAAAAGGGGACCAGGAACTAGAGAAAAGGTTAGATCAAAAAGAATTATCCTAGAAGGTAACACCCACACACAGGAAATCAATGTGAGTCAATGCCCTGTATAGCTATCCTTATCTCAACCAGCAAAACCCCTTGTTCCTTCCTATTATTGCTTATACTCTCTCTACAACAAAATTAGAAATAAGGGCAAAATAGTTTCTGCTCGGTATTGAGGGGGGGAGCGGGAGGGGGTGGAGTGGGTGGTAAGGGAGGGAGTGGGGGCAGGGGGGAGAAATGAACCAAGCCTTGTATGCACATATGAATAATAAAAGAAAAAAAAATTAAAAAAAAAAAAAGGTTCAGGTATTGCTCAAGTGGTAGAGCACCTGCCTAGCAAGGATAGGGCCCTGAGTTCAATCCCCAGTACTGCCGAGAGAGAGAGAGAGAGAGAGAGAGAGAGAGAGATAGAGAGAGAACAAATACTGAATGAAGACTAATGAAAAAAATACTGAAATTAACCAAGAATCTCAGATTTTGACTAAACCTAGCAAATTTGGAAATAATTGTGGACCATTTATCAAGCAGATGAATAAAAACTATTTCTGTTAGCTTATTTTTAAATATACCTTCTAAACATTTAATAATGTTTTGTTTGTCTCTTTCCCACTCTAATAATTAAGAGCCCATACTCTAATAGTTAAGAACAAGGCAGGTTTAGAGCATTTGCA
The DNA here is from genome assembly GCF_047511655.1 of Castor canadensis. Taxonomy (NCBI): domain Eukaryota; kingdom Metazoa; phylum Chordata; class Mammalia; order Rodentia; family Castoridae; genus Castor; species Castor canadensis. Next base: position 121,413,736 of record NC_133405.1, on the reverse strand, counting down.
AGAAAATTCAGGGTCAACCACTAACAGCGATTGCAATAAAAACAAAAATGAAGTAGAAAAAGCAGAAAAAGAAGGAGGAAGATTAGTATCTGATGTAGCACTTGTGGGCTCTGAGAAGCTCTTAGTCCTAACACAGAACACCCAGCAGATGTGGAAGCACCAGACCATATAAGCTATGTGACATGAAGTGCCACTCTATCTCATAGAGATTACAATCCCCACATTCCCCGGGATCTGCCTTGTAGCCAGAGCCTGATCACAAGGGAAATACTTTAAGTCTCAGGTCAAGTAACAAGAGTTAACCCAGGACCAAACCAACAGGTAATGACATGGATCTTTACTTTCCTTCTTCTTTGTGCCCCATAGTTCCACCTTCTCCGCTGGTCCCTCTGATTAACTGCAGCAAGGAAGAATGACAAAGACCTTCCCCTAGACCTCAATGGGTAAAGAACAATGTAGTTTGCTAATTGTCAATTATCTTGCAATTAAATGATTTCTCTTATTCTTCTAGAAAATGTCAGTTTTGCAATGTTCTCCACTGAGGTTTTGTAGGGGAGGGCTGCAAGTGGAGTTCTTAAAATCGAACAACATACTCATTAGCGTGCTTAGAAGTTTTGAGGGACAGTGTGCACCAGGACTCATAAAAAAAAAAACCTCATTTTGAAGGGGATGGGCCAGCCTTGGTAAGTAGTGCCAGGCCAAACAATACACACGAGAACACACACACACACACACACACAAGCACACACATGACTGGAGTCCGCTCCAGTGTACCACTGGCTCAGGCTGTCTTGGAGTACACCCAAGGAGGGATCAAGGAGTAAGTCATACTCTCCATTTCTGTCCTGTTGGCATTAACAGCTGGAAAAAACCCTGCATGAACTAGCTCACTGCGCTTCACTGGACACAATCTCACTTCTCCACACGCCCAGATAAATCCCACAGCACGTTATCTACATCGTGAATTATGATGGCTGCCTCTCCCACTCATCTTCAGTCTTCAGTGTAGCAAATGCTGTCAGTGCCCTGTGCATCTCCTGAGCTCCTGACATTCTGCACATACAGAGGGTCTTACTGCAAGCTGTGACCCTCAGACTGGGGACATCCTCAAGCCACATCAAGTGTAGGAGGCAAGGAGAAGTGGTTAAAGCTCCAAGGACTGTGATAGTCAATGAGAGAGAGAGAAGTGCAGGAATCAATACCCCAGCTTCCCCACATCTAGGACAGAACCCACTGAGGCTTCTGTACTGTCTCCCAGAGGTCCCAGCATGGAACAGCTGCCCACAGCTGCCTTCTGCACACGCGTGGGTCTTCTGTGGTCTTCTTTCCTGTCCCTGACTCAGGTCCTCCTTCCTCATCCCTGCTTTCCACCACACACACACACACACAAACCTACCTGTGTGCAAATCCTCTTTTTGGTAACTCCCAGAGTAAGACACAGTCAGGGCAACAACTGAAGATCCAGTCCATGCCAGAACTAGACTCCTCTTCGGGAGGGTCGAGGTGCCCTGAGATGTCAGCTGAGTTGAAGCATTGGAACAAGCTCCTGGACTGCAAATCAGGACATAGAGAAGCTTCTGTCCAAAACTGGGAGGTATCAAGGCAAAAGCAAATAGGTAGCAAAATGTGATTTAACTGTCCAGTTCTCAGTTAGCTGAAATTCAGGCATGTGGGAACGTTGAAAAGAAAGAGGAGGAAAGATGCTGATAAGGACAGAAAAGTATCCATTTGCCCAGAGACAGGCTAGCAGGAAATCCTTCTTATCTGCTCCTGCATGAGGGTCATTTTATTTTCCCATACTTGTGGTACAGAGGACCGAAGCCAGGGTGTCCCGCTTGCTAGGCAAGCACTCTACTGCCTGAACTACACCCAATTTAAAGAATCTCCTACCGGAGGAGCTTTTGAGGCAACTTCATATAATGTTTCTCGTGCAATGTGTAACAATCACAACTGCTGCTGGTACAAAACAAACACACACACATTTATTTCCAAGTGGAGTTTCCTGAGTTTCTGTTGGATTTCTGTCATGACTGACAGGTAACTGTGACTACTGCATTGTCATTCCATGTAGATCTGCACATTCGAGGGCCTTTTAAACACCTGTCCAAAAGGACTGGCCCATTTCAAGGCGACAAAGTTACTGGAAAGCAACGTCCCATAAATTGTACAAGCCTCAGTCGGACGGCTCCAAACTCATCATAGGGCCCACAGCCTCGCCTGGGTACAGTTTAATCACAGACAACTGATTGCCATCGCCTGGGGTAACTCCCGGAGATGTCAGTCATCTCCATCTGCCGCAGATCAACTTTTTCCAACAGTCCAGTGTCTTCTTCCGACCCCGAGCTGTCAGTCACACACAGAAGGATGACCCCGCCACGTACTTTTCATGCTCCATGTTAGGCGAAAGGCCGAGAAGCGATACATGGCGTCCTTTTTGAAACTGTTAAGTGTCCTTCCGTGGGAGAGACAAAGTTGGAGGTGGTGACTGAGAGCAGCATGTTAGGTGTGGAGCAGATGGAAACCCGTAGGGCAAGCAGGAGGTCAGGAGAGCAGGAGGTCAGAAGAAGCAGCTGCTGCTGCAATGTGGGCGGCCTTGCGCACGTGCCCGGAGCAATCCGCTGAGTCACGGGGGCGCTGCGCTGGTCCTGGGTTCCAGGAGCAACGGCACATGTGGCACGAGGGAGTCGAGGCACGCAGCCATTCTTAAAGGGCCCACGAGAGAAATCAGAACTGCCATGGCAGTGCGTGACAGTCGCGCGCCTGGGAGAAAGTTGGTGGGTGTGGAAAGTGTCCCACACGGCCTTCCATTTTTCTTTCTGGTCGCTCCTGCTTCGCTGTGCGCGCCTTGGCAGTGAAATGGAGAAGCCCAGCTGTGGACCCCCCGCGGCCCCCGTAGCGCGAAGCCCAGGCTGGGGCGCGTACGAGGGGAGTGCGCATGCGCATCAACGGCACGTGCTGCGCCTAGCCCGCTGATGCCCACTTGTGGCGGCGAGGACGCTTTTGGCGCCGAGGGAGCCAGGACCCAAACGACGCCCAGAAATTAGTGGCAACAGGTACCGGTGCTTCCAGAAGCTCTCAGGAATTCGGTGTGGCTGTCGCTCGGGGGCGGGGTGAGGGGGGCGTCTGAGGTAAGGCTGAGGCTCGGATGCTGAGCCTCGAGGGGCCCGAAGTGGTGGCGGTGGTGGTGGTGGTGGTGGTGGTGGCGCTGGTGGTGTGGCTGTGACAGGCCCGACCGCCCCGCGTCACGCCACCGACGCGGTCTGCTTTTCTTTCCTCGTAGGACTCCGGGGCTGTGCTACCATGCAAAGATCTCTAGAGCAGGCGCTGGATCGTGCAGACGATGTCATCGGGGGTGTCCAACAGAGGCCGCCAAAAGAGTCATGTTCATCTAGAGGGGAAAAATCGCTCCATGAAAAGCTGTATGACATTTACGTTGAGGAGTGTGGAAAAGAGCCTGAGGTGGGGGAGCTGAGGAGCAATGTCAACTTGCTGGAGAAGCTGCTGAAGAGGGAGCCCCTGCCCTGCTTAGTGTTCAGCCTCTTTCCTGGCAATCAGGGCTATTCTCTGATGATCAAGGACAAAAACGGGGCCCTTTCAGAGAGCATCGCGCTGCCTCATGCGGGAGGGAAGCTGCTTGAGTACTTGGAGGCAGAGGAGTTGCCTCCTTTTCTGCTCAATGCCCTGGAGAACTCTCCGGTGAACCTCTTCCATCACGGCTGTGTCATAGCAGAGATCCGGGACTACAGGCAGTGCAGTAACGTGGGGCCTCCTCCTTACCAGAGCCGGCATATTCTCCTGCGTCCCACCATGCAGACCTTAGCGTGGGACGTGGAGGCCATGACAAGTGATGAGCAACAGTGGACCCAGGAAGAAAAACTTGAGCTTGAGAGCCAACTGATCTTAGCTACAGCAGATCCACTGTGCCTGGATCCCTCTGTGACCGTCACCTGCACTGCCAACAGACTGCTGTACAACAAGCAGAAGATGAAGTCGGACCAAATGAGGCCGTGCTTGAAGAGGAACTGGTGGCCCTCTGTGAATTGGCAGGAGGAGCTACCTCAGCGTACAGCGCCCCCTGAGCTGGCAACACTGAGGGCTTGCAAAAAGCGAGCAGAAATGAAGGCGGGCCCTGCGTGTGACCTGAAGATGGAGGTGGCGGGAAAGTGCGTGGACACGTGGAAACAGAGACCCTGCAAGTTGGCCATCCCTTCTCAAGTGGATGTGCAGAAGTATGCTGAAGGGAGGCAGTCTGTCCTCTCGGAGGACTCGGACTTGACACCCTGTCTGAAAGAGGGGGGGCTAAGAGATGACTTTGATTTGGAACGTGAAGCTGACCGCCAGCCGTGGGAGTCCAAGATGAGTGTCATGCAGTCACCTAACGATCCACTTCTGTGTGACGAAACGTGGCCAGGTGGCACAGCCGGATGGAAGAGCCAGATGTGTCTGCCCCAAGACGTGCCGGGTGACCGTTTGCATTCCCTCAGGGCCAAGGCAAACGCCGCCACCAAGAGGGCCGTTGCTGCGTGCCAGGAGTCTGTCCAGAGACAAGAAGTGTGCCCAGGCCAGATGACACCAAAGTCCAGGGGCTCAGCCAGTCTCAGTAAGGCCTCCTCAAAGAAGAAGCCACAACTGCCAACGACCTCGTGGGTGGTGTCCTCAGCATCACTCTCAGAACCAGGGCAGGGAGTCACAGCTCCACCTGCACCTGTCACCCCTCCCTCCAGCTCAGGACAGAGAGGCCTGGACAGCAGCCGTCCTGCACTCCAGTCCAGCAGCTCCCGGAGGCTCCGGCGTCTGGCTCCAGCTCCTGCTCCTGCTCCTGCTCCCCCTCCCATGCCAGCCATCCTGGCTCAGGTGTGCAACATAGTGAGCAGTGGAAGGAACCCACCGCCTGAGGATGCCCAGCTCCCCTCCGGCTCATCGGCGAGCAACCCGGCCACCCAGGATCCCACCAGCGCCATGGGCCTGAAAATCCTTGGCATGGTCTGCCCAGTGCAGGGAGTCCCACTTCTGGTAAGTGGTCCAGCTCAGGTGCCGGGCAGCCCCCTTGGTGCCCCAGCTCCCGCGGGGGTCCCTCCCAGAAGCCTTCGGCCCCTGGGAGGCCAGCTGCCCAGTGCCCCACCCGAGCCAACCCCGCCCCAGCCTCAGCCAGCCATGCAGGTCATTATGAATAATACTTTGTCTCCTTTGACTGTGCAGATCCCGCCCGGTTCCTTCATTTTGAACCCCCAGCCTCTGCAGCCCCAGCCCCAGGCCCAGATATTTCTCTTAGTTCCACAGCCACAGCTTCAGCCACCCATAGCCCCTCTCTCTGCACAGCCAGTGTCACGGGCCTGTGCCCAGGGCTCCAGCAGCCAGCAGTGGGCTGGGCCGTCTCAGCAAGCTTTTCTCCTTAACTTTGCTGGAGTGGAGGGTTTTGTGCAGCCCCAGGCAGCTGTGATGTGCCAGCTCGGCTCTACCCAGCAAAGTCCTGTGCTGAGCCTTGCCCCGCAGGCCTCCCAGCTCTCTGTCGCCCTGCCACAGCAGCCTCGGTCCCAGGGCGCACAGCAGAGGTTGAAGCAGGGCCCAGGGTCCATGGGCACGGAGGCCACCCAAGGAGCTCAGCCCCATCAGCTTGGGCACACAGCTGGCCAGCCCAAAGGCACCGCAAAGGGCACCCCGTCCACCACCCCAAAGCCCTGAGTCTGCCCTGCTTTGCCTCTTTCAAAATACACCAGCATTGGCCTAAAAATCAAGGCCAAGTTCTTGCCTCCTCTTTGGTAGTAGTTGACATTTTCAGGTACACAGTTTTCACAGAAGCACAATCCCATGATTGTTACATAGAAACAGGGAAGGGAGTTTACAAATTGGGATGATTTTACTTCCGTTACTCTTTTTGTCGTTGACATCATTTTTATCATGGTGTCCTCATGTGCATCCAAATCCAAACTAGGTTCCCTTTAAAGACTTCCAGCTTATCATTTCTTAAATAATAAAGTTGCAACCGGAATGCATGTCACGTTCATGTTTTAGCAAGAAAGCTCGTTTTAAATGTTATTTTTAAAACAGAAGAGAAAAGGTACCATTTGAACCATTTTCAGAAGAAAGCTGAGTAGTGCTGAGTACATTTGAAAGGTTGTACTCTGGAACATTGTCACTAGGCAGCTCTGATACTCTGTACTTGTTAACCACCAGCTCCCCATTTCTTCCACCCCTCCCACCGCCCCAGCCCCTGGCCACCACCCTTCTATTTTCTGTCATTGTTTTTTATAAATGGTTTCCTTGTGCTAATCTATCAGGAAGTGACCTTCCAGATGACTGTAGTTGCTAGTTGTTTATTTAGTGTAAAAGGCTTGTGCGTGAGGTAAGAAACGTAATGCCTGCAAATGCAGTTTGAAAAACTAACATGGAAAGAAACCGCAAGAAATGTACGTTGTCACACTGACCCCTAGTACACCAGAGACCTGCAACCTGTGGAATGGAGTTGGTGGCCGGTTTGCTTGTGTGACAGTCCGCAGCCCCTCAAAGGTTCTCCTGTACTCGGTGTCCTCTCAGAGCCCAGCTCTCCTGCCCTGGGCCCTATCCCTGGTCTGGAAAAGTCCTTTCTAGGATGGCTTTTTGTCTGTCTTTGTAGAGTTGTTTACTTTTAGAACGCTAGGTTACTTGCAAAAGTAACCTACAAATACTTGAAAATGTTTTATTTGTTGGCTTTTCAAGTGCCTGCAGCCTTACCTGATTGTTAACTCTGATCTCCTCCTCCCTTTTCTCTCCTTTCCCTTCCCTGTGCCCATAAGCACTCACCCTTCACCCCTACCCTAGTCCCTGGCTTTGTGCATCTATGAATTTGACTGTTTCAGTATTTCCCATGATGAAACTTTACAAGATGTGCTCTTTTGTGTCTGGCCTTTTTCACTTGGCATGTTTTCAAGGTTTGTTTGCATGTTGCCATGCATTTTGGTTAAATAATGTCTCGTTGTTGGTGTGTACATCATTCTGTTTATTCATTCGTCTACTGTTAGACACTTGGTTGTTTCCACCTTTTGGTTTTGGTGGATACTACTGTCAGCATTCACGTGTTAGGATTCTTTTTAGTGCTTCTTATACTTTGTTCTGTTACAACTTTGAAGGATAATCTTTTTCTTTTTTTGAAGGATAATTTCTTTTTCTAAGTATACATGTATGTTTATCTGCTTTTGCCATAACCAAAAAACAAGGAAGTTTAGTGAGGCAGTTATGAAAGAAATTAGTGAAGAGCCAAGTAATTTTAGCTAGAGTAAACCACCTATGCTGATGTCCTACTGATGCTGTTCAAGAAAGATTTTGCCAGCTTCAAGCAAGCTCGTCAGGTTTGCCATCTGAGTGACAGCCAGCCCATGGGAGTGTCCTGGACATCCTTGGGAATGGCGTCTGCACTTCGAAGAACTGAACCATTGCAAGGATGAGTTTGTGCCCTGCATCTGAGCCGAGCAGAGACTTGACCTCAGAATGTCACCAGGTTTGTTGTCCTCTTTCCATCTGGTGCTTTCTAGTACTACAGAGAGATACCAGCCGAATTTGTGCTTACGTCATGTTGCCTTTCCAAGGAGGCAAATAAATTCAGCTTTCTTTCACATGACCATTTGGAATTCTTTATTTCCTTGTAATGATCCCCACGTGTCTGCTACTTGGTGCCTTGAGCCTTTTGAGAATATTTGTTGCCTACCTTTTGTGAGTAAACTTTTCATTTATTTTAGTGGCAGAAGTACCTACCTGGAGTTCTTTGCTAACACAATATGAATCCTTACTTGTTAGGCTTAATTAGTTTTTTGTAAGCCATGTCTTCTTGAGTTTCCCAGATAACATTGATTGTTAGGTGGTTATGTAAAAGCTAGTGGCCCCAGAATTCTCCAACAGTTTACAGGGAAGATGGTCCCATAGAAGAGCATCTAGGAAAATCCAGGGTGGAAAGGGTTGTCCAGTAGGACATGACTGGCAGAAGTATGTCTTTATTACAGGGTGGGAGTTTGAGAACAAGATAATTGTATCCATTGTGGTTCCTTGCAATCTGAAAGGAAATATCCTAGTGCCACAGCAATGTTGCTCAACAGAACTGTAACTGGAAGACAGGTGTCTAACGCACAGCTGTAATCCAAGCACTCATGAGGCTGAGGCAGGAAGATCGTGCATTCAAAGACAGCCTGGGCTGCCTAGCATGACCCTGTCTCAGAAACAAACTTAAAGCAACAACAAAACACAAAAGAAGATATATCTTGAGCACCATATGCAATTAAAATTTTTCTCATAGCTACTTTTTTTTTTTTTTGGTGGGACTAGGGTTTGAATTCCGGGCTTCATTTTCTGCAAAGCAGGTACTTTACCACTTGAGTTGTACCTCTAGTTCATTTTGCTGTGGTTATTTTGGAGATGGGGTCTCCTGAACTATTTGTCTAGGCTGGCCACGAACCAAGATCTTCCTGATTTCAACCTCCCAGGTAGTCAGGATTACAGGTGTGAGCCTCCAGCGCCCATCTTCTCATAGCCACATGTTATAAAGTGATAAAACCCAAGAGAAATTACGTCAGTAATGAATTTTACTTGTTCCAGTTCTGTGTATTCTAAATATTATCCTACCATTTTATCAAAATTTAAAAATTCTTAATGAGACATTTTACATTCTTTTAGTTTTACTAAGTTTTCAAATTCTAGAGATTGCCTCTATTTGGCTGTTAAATTTTCATCATAATGACTTGATCTGAATTTTGATTTCTAGAAAATTTACAGTTGAAAATATAGATTCACTTCCCAAAGGTACCTAGATAGTTTATAGTAATTGTATCAAATACCACTTTTTAAATTCAGATTGCTTAAAAGTAAATAAAAATTAAAATTATCTCCATATTCCAATTAGGCATATTCTGAGTGCTTAATAGCCATGTGTGACTAGAGGCTGGCTTGCTGGACAGCATAGTTGTCACTCTAGTGGGACAGAGGAGCAGAGCAGATGAGAGAGACAGTCTCAGGCATGAGCTGGGTACCAGGTCTTGAGATCCAGGAGCTGATCAAGGCACACAGGTACAGCGAGAAATGGTGTTGAATCTAAGAGCTGGGCGAGCTCCAGGAAACCCTCAGGCCTGTGCTCATTTGGGCTGGGATTTGCAGGTAGAAATCAAAGGGCCCAGTCATGGAGCAAGGAGAGTGGTAGAGACCAGTATACAACTTGGGTAAGCCCTTAGCCAGGCTCTGCACAGCCACATGCAAAATACCCATGAAGAGGGCCTTGACAAGTCCAACAGTCAGGTAAAACTCACCTATCTCACCTTCCCAAGGAGCCCGGAATCCCATGGAATGGGAGAGAAGAGGCACTACCCTCTCTTTTGCTCCTCCTACCTGTCCAACTTCCCGCTTTCCAGTTCTGACGCAGTTGAAACCAGATCAGCGATGGGCAGGTATTTGTGGGAGCTGGGTGACGGGTATATAGAGACATATTATTCTCTACTTTTGTGTGTAATTGCGACTGGCTACATCACACACACACGCCTGTGAACAGCCAAGTTCCTTATCTTACAGCCCCATCAACACATCTTTCCCCATCTGAGCCTTCCTCTTGTACCAGAAGTCCTGCCAGACCCCACCCTTTGACTTGCCCTCTGGGCTTCGCTTCCCTGTCAAGCCACAGGCAGCAAAGGGTGTGCGAGTTAATTGTTAAATTCAGTTCAACAAGTTCCTCATTAGGGACAAATTACCTGAGTTTGAAATCTGCTAATTTTCCAATCAGAGTGAGTGTTTGCACTTGTGATTTGGAACTAATTACCATAAGGTAAAAGCAAAACCTTATGTGGGGATTAAAGTAGAGGTGAGGGAGGACAGGAGTTCATTTTGGCATCTTCCCTGGAACCCACGTTAGCATATGCAGATTAGTGGAGGTGTCTCTGAGGTTGGGGTAGGAAGCTCACCTGTAGCTGTTTTGCAAGGCTGTTTACTTCATGTGTTAAAGCCCTTGAAAGGTGACCACAGCCTTTCCTGAGGGAGCAATGTGGCCTTCAGAGGCCAAAATTGGGCCTGGGAAAAACAAGAGCCTTTTGAATTCAGCCCTTTCATCTAAAAGCACACCTAAATTTTTGCTTAAATTCATCTTCAGCCTGAAGCTTCTGTATGGGTGACAAATAAAAATATTTTCTTGGGGCTGGGTGCAGTGGTACTTGGCTGTAATCCCAGCTACTTGGGATCCAGGTTCAAGGTCAGTCTGGGCAAAATGTTGAGACCCCATCTTAGCAAACAAGCCTGGCGTGGAGGGCAAGTCTGTGCTTCCAGCTTTTCCAGAGGCATAGGGAGGAGGGAACAAGAGACTCTATCTGAAAAATAACTAAAGCAAAAAGTACTGGAGGTATGGCTCAAGTGGTAGAATGCTTGTTTAGCAAGTGCAAGGCCCAGAGTTCAAACCCCAGTGCTGAAAAAACTTAAAAGGATTTCCTTAGGGGTGGAAGTGTTGAGTCTAAATATCCTTTGGGTGACCTCACATTTATTATAATAGGGAAACTCATCTCAAAGAATTTGAAGAATTATGGATCAATTGCTGTAGAACTTGTTCCAACCTAATAGACTAGTTTAGGTTTCAGGTAACTTATAAGCCAATGCAGAAAATCTCCTTCTGAGACATTGTTTTTGAAATTTGGAGCCAGGAAAAGCTGTATTTCTCCCCTGAGAAGGTGATATTTTCTCCTTTCTGATAACTGGAGTTGGGCAAGTTCTCAGATTTCCCTTTGCCCTTCAGCTACCAGGAAACTCAAAATGAAATTTGAAGCTGAAATCACTGAGTTTACATTTATGGTTAGAACTTCAGCATTCCTTGCTGCTTGTTTTTATTTCAATTTTACTACTTATTTTTGTTTTTGTTACAGACTATTTCAAATCTTTTGTCAAGGAAAACTGAGAACAAATGTGTCCCTACAAGTGTCAACATACACACAAATAAATAATAGCTCCTATTCATTTTATGCACTGATTCTCTAATCCTTCTACTAACCTATTAGTAATGTTGATTGTAGATTAGTCTTACTTGTGAATGAAGAAACTGAGGCCCACAAAGGACTTCGTGAGGCAATGAGGCTCTTATGTGGCACAATGATATTTCAGCTCCTTTCTGTCTCTTTCTGAGGTTCACCTCTTGTGTCTGGGCACATGTAACTGATGTGTTGATGGCTTACTACTCAGTGGTGGGCAGTGTACCTGAACCCATTTTATTTTTTTCAATCACTGTTTTCAAACTTGGGCACCAAGTCCCTTTTTCCACCTTTTAACGATGCCTTGGGTAGGTCGCATCACTTTCTGGGTTCTCTTGTTTGGTAAAGCTGTCAGTCCTGATGACAATTGCAGTAGGTATCCCCTGTCCTGGGGGCGGGGGAGGCCACCCTGGTGCGAGGGGACAAAGGAGACAGAAATCTTCCTGGGGAAATGGTCCTTTCCCAGGTCTGACGCCGTGATGTTTGTTGAGTAGTGTGTCTGGGCAGGGCTATCCTGTTTTTCAGCCTTGCCTGTGTTTCTCCTTCTCTGGGGTCTCCCGCGAAGCAGCCCTGCACTCCTGCATACAGAGCCTTGACGATGACGGCTGAGGTGCCGTTCAGCTTTCGAAGGCTGTGGGGTCAGGAGATCAGGAGGGAATGATGCTCCTTTTCCCCCAGCCACGCTGTTCCTCTGTCCCTTTTGAGTGTCTCACGTTCAGATAGCTCTAGACCACGAGGGGGCACCAGACTCCAGGTTCACAACGCAACTTCAGCGAACAGTTGTCAAAGCCGCCCAAGAATTCTCCCACTAGCAGTTCCCAAGGCTCCACGCTGGGCCTGCTGGCCTCTGCAGCCACTGCAGTTGGGGCGGGAAACGATGCCAACTTGCCCTCGGTGCAGACCGTCTGCCTCCTCCTGTCCCCTCAGGGCTGTCCTCACACACCTCTTGGCGTGGGGGAGCAGGGAGCTCTGCACTCGGGCCTCGCCACTTGCCCCAAGGGGAAGCAGGGACACACAACTCCTCGCCTCCTGGGTCCTCTCCTTTAGCACAGGGTGGCAGCTGATGGTGGAGACCGAATAGGACCAGTTCGGCCATCTTTCAGTACTCTCAGAGAGGGCAAGTCGGGGGCGCTGGTTGCAGATGTGGGAGCCTTTGGTTTCCCACACGTCTGGAATAGCAGGGAAAGTTCGAGGTGCTTGGCGAAAGCGCACACGCATGCGCACGACGCTTTGCGGCATCTGCCATCATTGCCTATTTAAGACTCCGGAGGGAAAGGACAAAAGGAAAAGAGATGAGGCTTACACCTGGTGGGACAGTCTTCCAAGGGACTGTTTTGGGTGAATTCAATGAATTCTTATTTTGTACTAAGTCAGTGTGGAGTGCGGGAAGCAAGATTTAGCCCTCCATCCCCCCATCGCTGTGGGGGGCATTCTGTGATATGGAAAAAGTGATGTTCTTTCAGAGTTGTGTGAAGGGTTATGAAAATACAGCTTTATACCAAAGCTAAATGCCCCTCCCCACAAGCAGAATTGCTGAGCTCTAAGTGGCCCCAGTGCACAACTGTGGAGGGTTCACTGGAAGTGAGAGAAGGGTTAGCAAGTGTTACTTGGAGCTATGTATCTTCCTCAATACTCTGAGAAACCAGAGTTATTTTTAAAATATTGTTGTTACTTGGCATTGTTTGGAGAACGGGGCCTTTGAAAGGACAAAAGGAAAAGAGATGAGGCTTACACTTGGTGGGACAGTTTTCCAAGGGACCTGTTTTGGGTGAAATCACCTTTAGGCCTTTATGGCTGAAATCACCAAGAATTCTTATCTGCATAGTGTTGGACAGTGACAGTGAGTCAGAACATAAAATCTTCAAAGTGTGGCAAGGAGTCACTGGACTTGGCTTGGCTGGGGAGATCAATTAAATCAAGATGACCCTCAATATAGGCCCTAGGAAACTTCTTCAGTGTTGTTTTTTTAATTGTCGAGAGTGTGTTTCCATGCAATGCTTTTTGCTGGGTAGTTAAGAAAGCTTAAAGCACATTCTCTGTCTTCAGTGGATTAATGTCTGCTCAAGGGGAATAGGGCAAGTACTGTTAAAGGTAAATCTTACTGGATAGGATTGGGGGGTGCGCACAAAGGAGGATCTTGGCTTGGATTTTGATAGATTGGGACGGGAGTGGAAAAAGGGTATTCTAAGTAGAGGAACAGCACAAGTAAAGGAACACTGGAGGACGCTGAGTGCAGGAGACAGCTATTTATAGCATGGTGTATGTGCCAAAGGAAAGTGAAGAAGGCTGAACTGACTGGCTGGCTCCACAGCACGGATCTTCTTGGTAATTTAAGTGAGATCAACTGTACTGATTGAATAAGGACTGTAGTAGTCACAGGCTTTATAACACCTTCGTGCCTAAAGGGAGAAAAAGAAATTCAAAAGTTAAAAAAAAATAAAAATTAAAAATTAATAGTTAAAAAAGTTTAAAAAATTCCTCTTCCACTTAACAAAGAACTTTAGCAGAAATATCCGTTACCTTACAGAAAACAGAACTGACAATTTAAGTATTATTATTACCAAAGCAACATGTCATTAAATAAAATGGCCAGAGTCACAGACCTTTGGGTATTTCAGGTTCCATTTTACAGGGCATAGCAACAAACTTTGATATGCGGGTATCTTAAGAGATACATTTCTTTACAAATAACATTTCCAAGGACAATTTTAAAGCAACAGCAAACAGAATAGGATCGTGGTCTTTCACTCAAGCCCTCCACTCTGGCTAGAAGAGTGGGACGGATAGTTTAGTGAATGTTCCCAATTCTGATGTGATGACACAAAACTGGCTATGTGCCCGCACAATGGTGTCTGCTTCTTTTCAGCTACAGGGAGAGAGGAAACATTTTCTCTGTCTTTCTGAGATTTTTTTTTTTACCAGGAGTAGGGGCCATTGGTTTCAAGCTTAAGCATTCCAAGCAGCTTAAACCTTATGGTCTGGAAAAAGAAAAAGGATGTGGAGGAGTTTCACAAATCAAATATAAGGTAGATAATATTAGGTTGAATCATATGAAATTGCTAATATTTGACCATTTTGCACCATTAAAATGACAATTTCATATGGTTCAACATAATATATACGGTTTAGTCATGAATGTCAGATGAGAAATCTGACATTAATTTGGTAAGTATTGGGGAGCCATCACTGGAGCTGTGGTTTAGCAAAATTTATCTGGCAGGAATGTGCAGGAGAGATGGAGAGGGACAGTCTGGGGACCAAACAATCAAACCATATACCCATTGTATTTGAAATAATACTCCTGGATTCATTTATAGCATTCATATTAACCTTTTAAGTTAAAGGTGAAGAGTTTGAATCTCTCCTGAATGATAAGCCATGATAGGTGGGAGATGAGCTTTATACCCCAGTAGATCCAAATCTTGGCAGGTGTTCTGCCAACCTGATCTTTTCTCCTTCCCTCCCCTACCTTCCCCTCTCCTCCCCTTCCCTCCTCTCCCCTCCCCTCCCCTTTCCTCTCCTCTCCTCTCCTTTGCTCTCCTCTCTCTCCCTCTCCTCCCTCCCCTCCCCAGAGGAAAGGAAGCATTTTCAAATCCATAGCTCTTCTATCCCATCCACATGGCTTGTTGAGACACTCTCCGGCAAATGAATCATCTTGAAAAAGAAGTTTGTATCTACAGAGTCATGCTGTGGTATTGTTTACTGTTTTTTAATATCCTTTTGAGGATAAGGCAGACTGATAAAGAAATAAAAATCTCCTGGGTTTGTGAACTACTCATGGGACTTTAAAAAATGGGCCACGGTAGCTATGTGGAACCTCAGAACAAATCTAAGTCACAGAATAAACTCAGTAGCACAGAATGCTTGCATTTCATTGTTTCTCAGACTTGACATTACATCATGGTCACTGGTTAAAACATAGATGGCTGAGTCCCACTCTCTGAGCTTCTGATACAGTATGTCAGGGGTAGGGTTGGAGAATTTGTAAGTTCTTAGCTGATGATGCTGGTCTGGGGATCACACTTGAAGAGTCACAACTCTATCCTGTGAAGAAAAGTCTTATTATGCTGGTGAGAAGGCCACTCTGCTTCTGAAGAGAGAGAGAGAAGCTCAAAAGCTTTAAAAAGGCTGGAAGACTCAGGTAACCAACGTCCCCCCCCAGGTAGGTCTGAGCATGAACATCTCTAACTGGTTCCCAGATGTTGATGCTGCTGCTGCTGCTGCTGCTGCTGCTGGATCAGGGACCACTGCCACTTTGAGAGCCACAGTCTGGTGCCAATCACAGGGTAACCCTCCAGGGAGAATGTTGTAGTTCCAAATTTAAACCTGGATTATTTTTAGAGGAGTCCATTCAAACTCTTTGGGCAAAATACCAATTGTCTCCCAAACTCGATACCTCTTGTTAATGAAGTGGCAGAAAAGAGAGAGAAAGGACCCTGTCAGAGGGGAGGAGAGGGAGATGAGGGAAGGGAGAGGACAGCTGATCATCTTTCACTGGAGACCCACTGGCTCCTAAGTTGTTAGCTCTCCAAAGCTAAATATATGTATCAATGTGAGTATTTTAGGCAAGAGAGAAAATAGGAAACTATCAAAGGTGATGATCTAGACACAGTGTTATTAAGATTTGTTTTTAAGTCTGCTGGTTGTGTTATATTGAAACCTTCTTTTGAAGGAGAAATACCACAATTCTTGGAACCAAGAGGGCCTGGGTTTTATAGAACCAAGTTGCCTCCTGAAACATCCTATGTTTCATTAAAACAAACAATCAAAACAAAACACTGTGTTTGTAGACTAGGCATGCTGGCTCATGCCTGTAATCCTAGCTACTTGGGAAGCAGAGATAGGAAGATCCAGGTTCATGGCTATCCTGAGCAAAAAGTTAGCAAGACCTTATCTATCTCAAAGAACAAGCCAGGCATGGTGGTACATCTCTATAATCCCAGCTACTCAGGAGCCAGAGGTAGGATTGCTGTCCAAGTCTGGCCCCAGGCAAATGCATTGTCTGAAAAATAACTAAAGCAAAAAAGAGCCAGGGGAATGGCTCAAGTGGCAGAGCACTTGCCTAGCATGCATGAGGCTCTGATTTCAAACCCTAGTACTGCTTCCCCTGCAATACCATGTTTGTGTTTCTTTGCTATTCCTGGGGAAGGAGTGCCAATTTCAAAATTTTCTTCTCCTAGTTAAAACTGATGTTATCAAAGCTGGGCATGGTGGCAAACACCTGCAATTCTAGCCAAGGCAGTAGGATTGTGAGTTCAAGGCCAGCCTGGGTGACATAGCAAGATCCTATCTGAAAAAAACGATGTTATCAGATATCTACTTAACATGTAACTACAAAATAGTACCACCTTTATTATATTGTGGTTGTGTTTGGAGGCCTGAAGAGCTGGTTTCTCATCAACACCAAAAGAAGAGATAGTTATGGCAGAGAGCAATTGGAGGGTAAAGGCGCCTCTGTTTGATCACAGGTGGACTCTTGAAATTACAGGGTTGTCAAAAACCATTATTAAGTCTTCCAGAGAACTAGCAATATTCTTCTAGTTGCCATACTTTGGGAGGGGGTTGTTTTTGAAGGAAAGCAAAAGCATAAATATAGTCATAATAAAGTAATCTGGATTTAATTTTTTAAAAAATTCTCACGGTGACCTTAATATTGCAGTGATTAGGTGATTAAGCATTTAAAGAGCGACAGTCTGCTTTATAGCCTGGAGCCTGAACCACAGATACCATTCGTCTCAGCTCCTCCCTAGTGACTAGGACCATGGATCAAGCCCAGAATCATCTGGACTGCCTCCCACTTCTTGTCCCAATCTGTCTGTGAAGGATGGATTTGGTTGCAGAGAAATACGTACGAGCATATGACTGAGTGTTGATCTGTCTTTTTAAGCAAGTGCTCTACCACTGAGTCACATCCCCAAGTCAAATTTGTCTTTTCAGTCATCTGTCATATTGGTTTTCTCAGCCAGTATTTCTGACTGAGATTTGTCTTCAAATTTCTTCAAATTTGTCTTGATAATTTCTGAAAATTGTCTTCAGAAGAAAACACCAACCACAAGATAAGCTCAAATCTGCTTCCTCCGGTCATGGCTTTCCATTAAACTTTCCTTTTGAAGAGTCAAGGTCAATGTTACCGATACTCTGAAACTAGGGTCCTCAGATTTAGCAAATAACAATAGCTGTTGCTCAGTAAGTTTGAATTTCAGGCAAACAAAATATACTTTTTATTACCATATGTTAATTTACAAAATAATGGGTTTCATTGCATTTTCACACATGTACTATAGTACTTTGATAATAAAACATAATTTTGGTATAACTACGACTCACATGTGTCTATTCAAATTTAAATTATTTTAAATTAAATAAAATTTCAAATACAGTTCCTTAGCACTAGCCATGCTTCTTATGGCTATTGGCTAGCACGGTGGATAACACAGATTGATGGAGATCACAGGACATCTCCATCATCACAGAAAGTTCTACTGGGCTGTGCTATTGAGAGCATACTAGGAAGGTGTTCCTGGAGCCAGGGTCCCAGGCACAGTCTCTTCACATGTCATCCCTCTTTCACATGATTCTCAAAGATCACAGGCGTTCCCTCTGGGCCACTGCCTTTGGGGACAGGCCAATCCTACACCTATTAGAAGGGCCGCTTGATCAGTGTCATGCAAGAACCAGTTGTTAAATTCGCTAAGATTTCTCTTGAGATGCCCCACCACTGATGAATGGATTAAGAAAATGTGGTATCTATACACAATGGAATTCTATGCAGCCATGAAGAAGAACGAAATGTTATCATTCACTGGTAAATGGATGGAATTGGAGAACATCATTCTGAGTGAGGTTAGCCTGGCCCAAAAGACCAAAAATCGTATGTTCTCCCTCATATGTGGACATTAGATCAAGGGCAAACACAACAAGGGGATTGGACTATGAGCACATGATAAAAGCGAGAGCACACAAGGGAGGGGTGAGGATAGGTAAGACACCTAAAAAACTAGCTAGCATTTGTTGCCCTTAACGCAGAGAAACTAAAGCAGATACCTTAAAGCAACTGGGGCCAATAGGAAAAGGGGAACAGGTACTAGAGAAAAGGTTAGATCAAAAAGAATTAACCTAGAAGGTAACACACATGCACAGGAAATCAATGTGAGTCAATGCCCTGTATAGCTATCCTTATCTCAACCAGCAAAAACCCTTATTCCTTCCTATTATTGCTTATACTCTCTCTACAACAAAATTAGAAATAAGGGCAAAATAGTTTCTGCTGGGTATTGGGGGGGGAGAGGGAGGGGGCGGAGTGGGTGGTAAGGGAGGGGGTGGGGGCAGGGGGGAGAAATGAACCAAGCCTTGTATGCACATATGAATAAGAAAAGAAAAATGAAAAAAAAAAGATTTCTCTTGAGAGAAATATATTCTTTATGTTCCTATAGAGCTTCACAGATACTGGAGCATTTCCAATGCACATGGGGTTTTGTTCTTTCAATAACTCTAGGTAAACAGGTCTGTGAGGAAAAGGAGAACAAGAGCGTGAAACTGGGTTCTGAAAAGAACTGCTTCATGCTATGATGCAGGGTCTCACGGCTTTAGTGTGCGTCAGAATCCCAGGAGGGCCTGTGAGTTTTTAAAATTAGTATCTGTATGTCTGAACATATTATTATTTTGCTTCCACATTTTTTTTGGCAGTACTAGGGGTATGAGCTCAGGGCCTCGTGCTTGTTAGGCAGGCATTCTACCACTTGGCCACTCGACCAGTCTGTTTTGTGTTGGCTATTTTTGAGATAGGGTCTCTTGAACTATTTGCCTGGCTGGCTTTGAACCACAGTCCTCCTGATCTCTGCCTCCTGAGTAAGTAGCATTACAGGTGTGAGCCACTGGTGCCCGGCTTTTACCTTTACATTTGATTGATGCCTTAGTTAAGTATGGAATTTTAGGTTCTAACATTTTCCTCCTCCATCTTTAGTGATGTTGGAATTTGAACTCAGGGCCTCATGTTTGCTAGGCAGGTGTTCTACCACTTGAGCCATGACCCCAGCCTTCTCCTCCATCTCTGAAGACATTATTCCAGTATTTTCCAGAACTTTGGTGATGAGAAATCTGAATCAATCTAATTTTAGATACTTTGCAAATGCCATGGCTTTTCAATGAAACTCTGGAGGGTTCCTTCAAACACAAATTTCTGGGCACCAGCCCCAAAGTTCCTGGTGCAGTAGGTCTGGGCTGGGGCTTAATAATTTGTATTTCTCACAAATGACCAGGTCAAAAATGCCAGTCATGGGAACCACTCTTTGAAAACCTCTGCTACTGTGACATAGCCCTGCCTGGGCCTAATATCATGAGTTTGGGCTTTTTGTTTCTGTGTGGTGGTGGACTGTTAGACTGCTTTGGCAAGCTACAATTTGTCCACTAATGTGAATCATTATCATGTTTATCCTTCATATCAGCTTTTGGACTAGAGATGAAGGTCAAGTGATTGAATGCCTGCTTTGCAAGTACAAAGCCCCAAGTTCAAACCCCAGTACCACCAAAAAAAAAGAAACATTGTCAAGCGCCAGTGGCTCACACCTGTAATCCTGGCTACTCAGGAGGCAGAGACCAGGAGGATTGTATTTCAAAGCCAGCCTGGGCAAATAGTTCCGTGAGACCCTATCTCAAAAAAAAAAAAAAAAACCCCTTCATGAAAAGGGCTGGTGGACTGGCTCAAGGTGTAGGCCCTGAGTTCAAGCCCCAGTACCACAAAAAAAAAAAATCAGCTTTTATCCATGTGTTGGCTTGATAGTAAATTGAAGTGAAGACAACTGGAGCCAAGTACAAGGTGACATTCTCCCCGTCTTTACCTCAGATGGTGGTATGCCCAGATTGTGGCCAAGTTTACCAGGTAAGTATTTCAGATCCTCATTTGTATATAAACAATCTGATCATCAGAAAAAGAAAAAGAAAACACTAACTTGCTGAAAGTCACAGGGTTGAACCAAGATATGAATCCAATAGCCTTAGTTTTGGTACTAAGAATAGCCAGGGGTTTATTAAAGTGTTCTGAGAGTTATGATTTTTTAAAGTAGTAGTGGAATCTTTTAAAAAAAATTTTATTTTTTGGTGGTACTGGAGTTTGAACTCAGAGCCTTGGGCTTACCAGGCAAGTGCTCTATCACTTGAGTCATACCCTTGGACTTTTTTGCTTTTGTTATTTTTCAAGTAAGGTCTCAAATTTTTGCCCCAGCCTGCCTGGACCACGAATAGTTGGGATGACAGTCGCATGCCACCACACACAGTTATTTTTTTTTTAATTGGTGGAAATGGATCTGGATAACTTTTTGTCCCAGCTTGTCTGGAACTTCAACCTTCCTGATCGCAGCCTCCCGAGTAGCTAGAATTGCAGGCACGAGCTACCACACCTGACATGGAATCATTTTTTTAAAATCATTTTTACGGTCTGAGGTTACTTTACCCGGATGTGGGGCTTCCCTGCGGCTACTTGACCCCGGAACTGGGGTGACCAGCTCTGGTGCTGGTGAGGGTAGCGGACTACGGCGCGACTTCAGGGGAGACAAGACCCATGGGCTTGGACGCTCATCTCATCATCTCTTTGGTGGTTTAACTGAAAGGTATTCTGGCAGGTCTCCACTCAAGCAAATGTTTTGTGAGAGAGCCTGTGTGGGAATTTTGCTGGTCACTGAAGAGAACAAATCCTCTGTACATTAACCAAGACCTCAATGCCAAGGAATCTGAGATAGCAGCAGCAGTGGCAGCAATGTTTCACTTCTTTCGAAAGCCGCCAGAGCCTAAGAAGCCCTCAGTACCAGAGACAGAAGCAGATGGATTCATCCTTTTAGGAGATACAGCAAGTGAACCAAAAAGTAAAACTACAGAAGTAGAAGGCAGCCAACCTTTGGAGACTGGCAAAGAAAACTCGTCCAGTGTGACTATAGCAGACCCTGAGATGGAAAATCAGGCAGGCCAGACTCTGGAGAACAGCTCACTAATGACTGAGCTCCTGAGCGACGTACCCTTCACCTTGGCCCCGCACGTGCTGGCAGTGCAGGGCATCATCAGCGACCTTCCTGACCACTTACTCTCCTACGATGTCAGTGAAAACCTATCACGATTTTGGTATGATTTCACTCTTGAAAATTCAGTGCTCTGTGATTCATAATCTTTATGTTTATTTGTACCTAACAGCTTTAAAAAAAAAGTTTACTATTTTGTTTAACCTGCTTGGTGTTCTTTAACATTTCACTCTTGAAAGACCCCCAGAAAAGCAAGGGTCATAAAGCAAACAAAACATTATTTTCATGTTTTATTTTTCAGAATAAAGTAAGTTTATATAAAAATTGAACTTCAGTTCAAACTTCTCTTCCATAAATAAAAAATATAAAAGTGGAGCTATCGAGGTTTTATGAAAGGAGAAGTTTACTTCAGCTGGCTCCCAAAATGTAATACAGTGAAACAGAACTGAGGCTTTTTCCTTGGTTACCACAACTCTGCATCCTATGCTTGGAGTGAGTGTGAAGTCTCTTTTCTGGTTCAGAGAAAGCTTGAGTTCATGCTATTCCCTTTCTTCTCCAGTGTTTATGAAGGAGTTCAGAAAAAAGTTTCCAGTTAATTTCTTCAGTCTCAACTTAGACAAATTGATATGGAAATTAAAAATACTCCTAAACAGCAGTAATAGTTTGCTCAAAACCACTCTGCAGGCTGTTTCTTCAGTGACACACTTCCATTTTTTTAGACCCACAGAAACTCTTTCTACCTGGGGATTCCCCTGTGCCCACCTTTGTTCTCCACCTCTTCACCCCCTCTCCTTGCTTCTGCCTCAGTTGGCGTTTGCTCTCCTTACCACAGATGTTCCCATTTTATGAAGAGATCCATGTTTTCAACCCCTCACCTCCTGAAGAAAAACATCTCAGGATGATGCATAGTATTGCTGATAACATCCTTATTTAGAAATCCACCCGCCACAATACAGATGGAAAGTTTTACTATTGTAAATACTCCACTCATTTTCAACTAGAGACTAAGAAAAACACCTAGGTAGGACTTTTAGTTCTTGGATATCCATTATTTATTCCAAGTAAGAATGAGAATTGCCACTGATCAATAAACTATTAAGGGAAGAGGTAAATTGTAATAGAAAATTTTCTATACCATGGGAAATTTAAGTCACATTCATTTTGATTAGTAGCAATATAATTTATTATTTATGTGCCAAAGTTTCAGATGTATTTTTTGTAAAGACAATGCCATAGCAAAACTAAACACTGTGTGTAAAGGTACATAATTTTAATGTGTTATATGTTTGTTTAATAAATGTGGCATGGTCTTGATAAAAATGCTATATTATTAAAAGTTAAAGGAATATTTATATTGACAAAAATGTACTTCATTTACAATTGAGGTCAATTAATTTATTCATTAACAATGATTAAATTATATCTTTTCATAAAAAAATTAGTCTAGGAACTATGACTTATTAAGATGTAAACATTTTGTAGCACTTTTTGTGATGGCCCATCCTTTTCAAATATCCATGTTAATATATTTTTAAAAAACTAAATGTGAGCACATAGTAAATTTGTCTAATGTGTTAAGTTTTGTCTAAAATAATTACACATTTCACTTAAATTTATGTCTACCATGTTGTATGTATGCTAATAAGTACTTTGTCTACAAACTTGTTATATTCAAATAAATTAATTAAAATAAATGAATATTTTGATAATTTTCAGGTCCATAAAAAAAATCATTTTTACATTTACTTACATGTGTATACATTATTTGGGCCAACCCCTCCCCCCTTCCAGGCAGAACCTGTTCCACCCTCTTCTCTGATTTTGTTGGAGAGAAAACATAAGAGATAATAAGAAAGACATAGCATTTTTGCTAGTTTGAGCTAAAGATAGCTATTCAGAGAGATTCCTAGCATTGCTTCCATGCACAAGTGTATTACAACCCACATCGGTTCATCTCTACCAGACCTCTTCACTACTTCCTACTCCCCTTCCCATAGTGGCCTCTGCCAGTTTAATATTACTTTATTTGCTCCTCAACAGGGAGCACATCAACCACACTCAAGTTTTAGGTTTCCTTCCCTTTCCCTATTCCTCCCGTGTGCATTCTCCCCTTAGTGTGACCCATGTCCAATAATATTACTGCATTTGTTTTAGGTCTATAATCCACATATGAGGGAGATCATGCGATTTTTGGCCTTCTGAGCCTGGCTAACTTCGCTGAAGATGATGTTCTCCAGTTCCATCCATTAACTTGCGAATGACAAGATTTCATTCTTCTTTGTGGCTGAGTAAAATTCTATTGTGTATAAATACCACATTTGCTTAATCCATTCATCAGTGGTGGGGCGTCTTGGCTGTTTCCATAACTTGGCTATTGTGAATAGTGCTGCAGTAAACATGAGTGTGCACGTGCCTTTGAATTAACCTGAATCGAACTGGTTTTAATTTCAACTGTAAAAGTCTCCAAGCATGGACTAGGTGTTTGGGGCAGCTCATGGAGATGAACAGGGTCTATTCCTGCATCAGTCACTTTGTTATTTGCTCACTTGGCTCTTTCACCCGCTGCAGTGGTTAGGACCATTTTGTAGCTTTCAATTATCTTATTCAATTGTCTAACTCATTCTCAAGTGGATTATTGGGTAAAGAGAGAACATCAATAATACTGATTAAAAATAGAATGAGCTATTGTATTGTTCCCTTCCATTGGTTAAGATGTTAAAAAAATTACAATGAGCTCATGAGGGATACAAAAAGGATAATTCTGAATTTTGACCTCAGACCTATAAGATATATTCACACTCATTTCTTAGTACCTCAAAATACCTCTAGTTCTTCAAAACAAATGTTAAAAGGAGACATTTTTATCCAATTTGGCTTTTCTTTTATTGGAATAAAATAAAATAAATCCCACAGTATGTTATTTCTGGAAAGTACTTGCAAATAGCAGCCAGAAAGTGCTCATGTCTCTTCTTTTAGAAACAAAACATGAAAATTATAATAATAAAGTAATTGATTTTTTTTCAAGATTTCCAAATATCAGGTCATGAAAGCAGTTTGGAGGGCTTCAACACATAGTTAAATTTCAATCTACATATTAATACACATTTGGTCCCCAAACACAATATTAAAATGTCATTTTGAATTTGTAGATAAACCATGCTCTTTCATGCATACTTAATTTGAAATAAATTAAGCAGCATGCATCACTTGTTAAATGGGGGAAAGTCAAACTTTGTCCTTATATATTATGAATATTATTAAAGAATATATTTAAATGAAAATTATAATATGATCTTTAATAATATACTGACCTAAATTCATTTTTTAAAACATGAAGTTGCTTGGTCTCATATGCCACACTAAAATAACACAATGTTTAGCATTTCTTTGGGGGGTTGAAGGAGTTACAGATTTCTGGGCATGTTATTTGTAAGGATGGAGATGGGAAGAGAGTGGAGGGTGACCGCAGTGAAGAAGATAGATAGGTTGGCCTGTGTCTGGCTGTGTGTTTTCTGTAAGTCAAGGCTTTTGTGCTACCCCATTTCTGGTGCAAGTAGGAGAAATTCAATTCAAAGCAGTTTAAAGAAAAGGGGGTTTATTGGCCCAGGAAATTGTCAAGTCCAGAGTTAGAACTTATTGTAGGGATTTTATGACATCATACGAGCGCTTTGCCACTCCCTCTCTCCTCTCAGCTCTGCTTCTGTCTCTGTGTTGGTCTCTTTCTTCTTCCACGTGGTAGGGGCAGAGGGCAAAGTTCATGTCATCCCAGCTTAGCTGATCTTACAGAAAAGAGTTGGATGGATGGATGAAGAGATGACAGGAAGGAAGCAGGCAAAGACAGAAGACAGAGAGAAAATTCCAGGGACCAATCCCATTTGTCTCTACTTGAGTCATATCTCCAGTGGCTGGGGAGGTGGGAGGTCATGACTGGCCGGGCCTTGATGTAATGCCATCTTTACCATTAAGGGGACAGATAACCACACAAGTGGGAGAAAGGAAGTTCTACATGACAAAGCAGCTCCTGTTGACAAGAGAAGAAAAACTGAGGTCCTGGACAGAGAAAGCCACAGACAGTGGCTCTGGTGGGTGCATGTAACCCAGATGTCTTCAGGGTCTCCAGAAGCCTTCAACACCCAATGGAAAATTGCTTGATTCCCTGAGCTGGGTATTCCCATGGTCCCTCCAGATCCAATCTGGAAAGTGGTTGCTTGTAGTTGGCTCTAACCAGTGGGGGGACACTGACAGAAGATCCTGGACAGGAACATACACCTTAGAAGAGGCTGGGGTATTTATTCCTCCAGCTTGCTCCCTTCCAGGCTAGGTAAACAGCAGGTGTTTTCCTAGAAGGCCACACTCCCATCCTCAGCCTTCTCCCAGAGGTATAGCACCACCAGCTTCTATGACAGCTCCCTCTGCTTGTCCCTTCAGGCCTAGGTGTAAGGATGACTTCCAGTGTTGCCTGCTCTGGGGTGTTTCACCATCTCTTCTTGATTTTCTTTAACCCTGCTCTCATTTTGTATATAATTTCTTTTTTAAGAGTTTTTTTTATTAGTATATAATAGTTGTACGGGGAGGGGGTCATTTTGACATTTCCGTATATGCATACGATGTACACCAGTTTGGCTCATCCCCTCCCTCCTCTTAAAATGATTTCAAAAGGTTTTAATGTTCCATATTCATACATGTATAAAGTATGTTAACCATATTCACCCTCCTTTACCCTCTTCATTTACCCTCCCCCTCTGGCTAGTACCCTCCCCTTAACATGACCTGTTTTACATTCCTGTTGTAATTTCTTAATTAAACCCTCCCCAGTTGCACTTTTCAGTGTGTCATCTCTTTCCACCTACTTGATAGACTGCTGTGTTGTCACCATTGCAATTTTGACCTTCCTGGATTCTCTCTTTTACATATTTCTACGATCTTAACCATTTTAAAGCATACAGTTCAGGAGTGTTAAGTTGTGAGACATCTTCTGAACTTTTCCTCTTGTGAAACAAACTCTGTACCCATTATACAACCATTTCCTGACTCCCCCTCACCCAGCCCCTGCCAACCCCCATTCCGCTTTCTGTCTTTACGAATTTGACCACTTTAGATACCCCATATGAGTGGAGTCATATAGTATTTGTCTTTTGGTTTCTGGCTTATTTCACTTAGTGTAAGGTCCTTAAGATTCATTTGTATTGTAGTGTATGTCAGGCTTTTCTTCCTTTTGAAGGCTGAATAACCAACCACACATCATTTATCCATTTGTCTTCTGATGGATATTTGGGTGGCTTTGACCTCTTGGCTATTGGTGTACAAACATGTATCCAAGATCCTGCTGGATCATATGGTAGTTCTATTTTTAATTTTTTTGCGGAAACTTCATATTATTTTCCATAGTGCTCCATTTTGCATTTTGACCAACAGTGTATAAGGTTCCAAATTCTCCACATCCTTGCCAACATTTGTTCTTTTCTGTTTTGCTTTGTTTTTGACAGTGGCCATCTTAATAGGTGTGAGGTAATATCTCACTGTGGTTTTGATTTGCATTTCTCTGATGACTCATGATATTAAGCATCTTTTCATATGCTTATTAACTATTAATATGCCATCTTTGGAGAAATGTCTGTTTAAGTCCTTTGCCCATTTTTGATTATGTTATTTGATTTTTTTAATTGTTGAGTTGTTTCATTTTGTTTTTAACAGGAGATATCAACACTGGGAGGAAAAAGCTGTGTCATTTAATTTTGTATTAAAGACTGGGGTGGAGAGTGCTGGCAAATAAGGGGGGATATCTTTGATGTTGCAGAAAGTTTTTCCAAAGAAGGAAGCAGGGCTGCAGCCAGGAGAACTCCAGGTGTCTCCAGCATTCTCTGGAACTCAGTGAGTGGGGGGACACACATCCTCCAGCCCGCATCCCAGGGCACACATTAGGGAGGACATGAATATGGCTTTACTAACAGTGTGTTGGAGCTTATAGAAGCCTATAGAGGATGGCAAGAAATAAGTAATTTTGGGGCTGGGGATGTAGCTTAGTGGTAGAGCACCTGCCTAGCATATGCAAGGCCCTAAGTTAGCTCTTCAGCATCACAAAAAAGAAAGAATTTTATTTAGCCTGTAAGAGACTATGCTGACCTCTGAAGTAGCAATGTGGAAGGAGACTTTCTGTGATGATAGAAACATTCTGGATCTATGCTGTTTTCTAAGGGGCCGTTAGCCATATGTGGTTACTGAGTACTTGAAATGTGGCCAGTGGGACTGAGGAACTGAATTTTTAATTGAATTTAATTTTAATTAATGTAAACTTAAATAGCCACATGTACTGGTGACTAAAATCTAGACAACACAACAAAGTGTGCAAACAATAGATCTTGATTTGGGGCAGAAGACGGGATTTATGTAGGCTTACATTTTACTGCTATTCATGAATTTTATTGCCTACATACATACAATTTGGCTGTATAGTATCTAAAATTTAAATAACCTACTAGTCATGGCATGTGATGGTGATGGAAGAGGAAGAGGAGAGAGTATGATCCTGTCACCAGAGGAAGTGGTTGAAAAAAGAGGACCAAGGACCAGGCAGGAAATTGGTAAAGAATCAATATACTTAGGAAGTACATAGGGAGAAGCCACAAGTGTTATGAAGATCCATCCTCAAGGGGCTTACTGTTTTGGAGTGAGACAAGATATAGCCATTTAAAATGCATGGTGAACCAGACAGACCATAATGTCAGCTATACCAGATAAATATAGCATGGCTTCAGGAAGGGAAAGATCCCTGTCAGCCACAGATACCAGAACCAGACCACCTGGATTAATTGCTAGCTCTTCCACTTAACTGGTTGTGTGACCTTGGATGAGTCACTTGCTATCTATGTGCTCAGTTTTCTCATAATGAAATGAAATGATCAAAGTGTCAATATCATAGGGTATTGTGAGGATTAAATAAGATACACAAGAGTGCTTAGATCAGTGGCTAGAATGTAGTAAGTACTAATTAAATATTAGCTATTATTGAAGGGGAAGAGGAAATAGTAGAGTAGGAAAAAGAACATGACCTACATCCACCCAGGCACCTTCTTTAAATATAACTCAAACTCCTTTTTTAAAAATTGCAGTGCTGGGGATTGAACCCAGGCCTTGTGGATAGGAGAACACTCTACCACTGAGCTACATCCTTAGCTCTGGCTCCTTGTGAATAATTTAGTACTGAACAGAATTGTTCTTTACAGTGTAATTAGCTACTTCAGAATTAGCAAAAGCCAGAAAAAAAAGAAGTAATATAGATCCTTAGGTAAATGTCCCCAGAAGAAGGTCCTGAGCTAAGGATCTATGTGCAGTTGGTTTATCAAGGACATGCTTCTAATAGAGGCAGGGAAAGGGATAAAGGAGTAGGACAGAGAAGGGAGCAGAAGCCAAGCAAGGGATTAGACAAAGTCCCTGCCTGGGCCTCATCCTGCAGGTTGGGAGCTCGTGAGCTCTTGCCCACACCTGTCAGTCATTGGCTAAATTCCTCCCTAGGGTGCCTAACCGCCCCCCTCCCCCCAAGACACTCTGCCTTCTGCACAATTCAGCAAAGCACACAGCCAGCAGCCAGAGAGGATGGGGAAAGACCCCAAAATGGGGGGGGGGTCACAGAAACAGGAAAAGGGATAGAGTTATCTGGTTGAAGTACCTGACCTTGTCCACTGAGTGCTGTGGCATTTGCTGAACAAATATGGGCAGACAACTGGGTAAATAAGTGCTGCTGGCTGCTGACTGTAAAAACTTCTGAGCAGTGCACAACAAATGCCAGACTGTGTTAGAGCCCCTGAGGAATCCTTTAAAATATACATTCCTCTGGCCTAGCATGCGCTGAGGCCCTCGGTTCGATTCCCAGCACTGAACAAATAAAGCCCAGGAATGCAGATTTTATTTATGTCCAGAAATTCTGATTCAGTTGGTAGGACCAAAGCCAGTTCATTTTCCTGTTGGTTTTCAGGAGGCGTCCCATGAGTGCTTGGGGTAATCAGGAGCACACTGGTCAGTGGACATGGCAAAGCCCAAAACCGCTTCATGCCTGCCCTCCTGGGAGGAACAAAATGACCCTGGAAGAGTCTGCAAGGACAAGTTCCTAGGAGTGATCATTATGAGGGAAAGGGTGCAAGGAAAGGGATTTAAGGAGTTACAACCAGGGAGTGTCTTAAGCTGTCCTCCTTCCCCCAAGGCCTGAGACTAGGTCTGAGGGCAAGCAGTTTGCTAGGTGGCAAGAACCCAGGAAGCACCAGAATGGAAGTGGGGAAGGCAAGGCTAGCCAGGCCATGCCATGAATCAGTACAGATGCCGTTGGGATCTATGAGCACCTTACCACTACGGGCAACAGGGTCTCAGTCCTGCTGGGCACGTTTAGGCACAGGGCGCCAAGTTGTCCCACGTGGAGCGGGGAAGGGGTAAGAAGCTAGGGTATTTGCTATCAAATCGCTTTTGTCAGTGGCCAAGGGCTGCCCTGGGTATGTGGGTAAATAAGACCCAGGCAGAGCTGCAGGTGTTTGCAATCAAAGCTGTCAGCACTATGGGGCTGAGGAGTACAGAACAGATGTGGGCAGGACTCCCACCGAGCCTGCCAGGTGAGTGGGAATTCCTCATTCCACAAACAAGGACAGTCTCTCAGGCTAAATTACCCACTCATCACAGGGTTTATGTTAGGTGGATCCATGGCTGTGGCCGTGCAGTCCCTCAGCCTGGCCCAATTTCTGGAAGTCTTAGCCAAAGGATCGTAAGAGATCCAAGTCCTCTAGTTCACAAGGTTCCAGAAGACCTGTGCTACTGGGTGCCCAGGAAGTATGGTACCTAAAGTGAGAAAGAGGCAAAAGCTTCCAACCATCCTGGCCTTATACATTTGCTTGCTTCATTGGACCAGGCTGGCACAGGTGAAAACTATTGAGACGCCATCAGCCCTCATAGAGTTCTTTGTTCAACTGCTCCTTCTACCTATGTCTTCCTGGTTTCATCTCTGGCTTTAATTATTTCTCACCGTCTGTTTTACCTCTCTTTATCTTACAGTGCTGCTAAAGCCCTGAGGAGAACTTATAGACAAATCCTAATGGCATCAATGAGGTGACAGTGGGAGTGATTGGAAACAGGAGAACATGACCAGGATAATTTGACACAGCCAAGTAAAGGATCCCCTGGCATGTACCCAGAGTTCAGAAAAGAATGTTTCAAAAATTTACAAAAGCATATGGGTGTGAACTCATAGTGAGTTCAAAAGCTAGAGAGGAGGAAAAGAAAATGGTTGCCTCCAAAGGAGGCAGAAAGCAAAGAGGTGGACGTGAAAAAACCATCAAGGCTGCAGCTCTTCAATAGCTTTGATTTTTAAAGGGATATGTACAAAAAAGCAACCCAGCATTATTAAAAGCTAAACACAAAGCATGTCATACATGTATCAGAATGGAAATCAAAAGACTACAAAAGGCTGATTTGAAGCAAATCTAATGTTAGCAATAAAAAGGCTTTTATGCTATATTTGAACCAGAAATAAAATAAGGAAAGGCTAGGTCTGCTTGGGGGTGAATGAAGTGATATATAAAATAAGGAAAAAGAACCACACAACTCCGTGTTTCCCCCCCCCTTTTCTTATCGTTGATTAAGGGGCATGCTTTTTAAACTGGAAAGGGTGAAAGGTTCTGGGTTAAAATAGAGGTAGAAATATAAGCATGGCTGGGTGTTTTGAGCAAGTTCAAGTCAGGCAATCTGTAGAGGGAAGTGGCTGTCATTGGAGGTGGTGCACTCAATTTTGTATGTCAGGTTTTCATAGAAGCATGTCTCTCCAAAAAAAGGGGGGAGGAGAGGGTGTCTTGGAATGAAGGCTCTGGAAACCATGGCAAATGAACACTGGTGGATGCTGGACAGGGTTACCTTGGCAAAGTGGAGATGTGGAAAGACATGGAGCTAGCATGAATGATGTATAGTGATGCCATTTGGAAAAGGATTGTGGTAGGGGAGAGAGTAGAACAAATAGTAAGTGGGCTGACAGTCCAGGGAGCACAGTCTGATTCAGTATTAAATTTCTGCATGCTTAGAAACAATTAGCCTTGAAAAACTGCCTCAAAGTGATGGTGTCTCCACCACAGTAAAGACCAAACTGAGAGTAACTGGATCTGTTAAGGCCGTTGTAGACAATTTTTGTATAGTATCTGAGATTAGGCTAGGATCTCAAGCATTAGTTGGGTTTTTTAAGCCAAGAATCTGCTTTTAAAAAAGAAAAACTATGGACTTTCTATGTATTAAAATGCCCATATTGCCAGCACACTAATTTTTATGTTCAATGTCAAGAAGTTCATTTTCCCTAAAGCAAGACCAGTGGTCCCCAGAATGAACCCACCTTTATCTAGAGGAATTCTTCTGCCTCTAAAATGTAGATTCGAAGCTCTTTCCATAGAAATTGCATTTTCATGATTCTTTTTTCAGTGGCTCTTTGTAAAATATTTTCATGGCTTAACACAAAAAAACCAAAAGGACTCAGATGTGGTAATTCATGAAAGCAGCTGAGTGTTCAAACTAACCCTGTTTCCTAACGTATGAGTTTTGCCTTGTGGAATAGCTTAAAAAATTTTTTTTCAGGGTCTTACTATATAGCTC
Source organism: Castor canadensis (assembly GCF_047511655.1). Lineage (NCBI taxonomy): Eukaryota > Metazoa > Chordata > Mammalia > Rodentia > Castoridae > Castor > Castor canadensis. The sequence continues at coordinate 121,382,160 of NC_133405.1, read as the reverse complement.
AGACTGGTCTCAAATTCACTGTGTAGCCCAGGCTACTCTTGAATTTACAATCCTCCTGCCTCAGCCTCCCAAATGCTAGGATTACATGCGTGCACCAACACACCTGAATTAACTTTAAATTTTGTAATCACTCCACACTGTGTGCTTGACACTTATCATACATGACAGAATGCCAAGTCCCAAAGGCTCAACTTTGTAAATCATGAAAAGACTTGATTCCAAGTTGTTTGCCTTTGGGTTCCAGCTGTGTCTGCATCAGTTCAAAGCAATGTTGTAATACACAGAAGCACCACAAGATGACACCCTTGGGAAAGTCTTGCTTCTTCCCGTTGGTTTCCCAGCTGTGACGTCCATTCTAAACATAGCTCTTTGAACTGCTTGTGGAGAAGGGAAGAGAATCTATTATGGGGGAGGAAAAACACCAGTGACAAAACAGCCCTGACTCTTTCCTGTGTTTTGGTAGAGTCAAGCCTTGATTATTTCCTCCTACTTTGTAATGATCAGCTTTTGGAAGTAGACGCATAGACTGATGTAATAAGTCAGCATGTCTTCCATACACACACATATATTTCTGCCTTTGCTGATGCTCAGGGTGACTTAGAAGCTGTTCATAATTTGGGGGAGGAACCTGTTCTCCTTTTGGATCGTGAGCTTGCATATTTACTCCTATATTGCTTCTGTCTGTCGCCTACTTCAATTCCAGAAAGAATATTGGGTGTGCACAGACATCTCAAAATGCCCTTCTGGAAAGGGAAAAGCTTGGTCAGCACTCTCTGCTATGAACCTCAGGCCAACTGGAATGAAGATCAAAGGGCAGAAGTGGGCTAGGCTGGAAAGCAGCCTTAACCACTGAAATTGACAAGTCTGTTCAGTTTTCTCTTTTGCTCCTTCCTTTAAAAACACCTTAAAAAATCCCCATGTTCATGCTGCAATAAATCTCATGTTTCCAGTTCTCATTTTACTGCTTGGGAGGAACTTGAGCCATCAGTTGCTAAGACTTCCTTAAGAGAGGGAACATGTCAATTAGAGTACTGTTATCTGTGTGGAGAAAGCACCCTCCGTTGGTCTTTGGCAGGAAGCTAGCAAAAATAATAACTGATGTCACGTTTTGGTAGGGTATGGCTCTGGCCATCCTTGTTTTCATTTTTGTACCTGCAAGAGGAAAATCACTGCTTTAATAAGCTACATACCTTGCAAGAAGTGTGTGGAAAACATTCAGTAGAGGAAAAGCAGCCTTTGAAAGATTTTACATTGATGTCAAGGATAGTTCTGGTAGAAACCTGCGTTTCAGAGCAAAGGGCCATGAAACAGATTTCTGAACTAGTTACAGCTGCTGGAGATGAGTGCATCGTCATTTAGAGCTGCTGCTGCTTTTTTTAAAATTATTTTTTGGTGGGATGGGATTTGAATTCAGGACTTTGCACTTGCAAAGCACGTGCTTTATTGTTTGAGCCACACCTTCAGTCCATTTTGCTGTGGTTATTTTGGAGATGGGGTCTCATGAACTGTTTGCCCAGGCTGGCCTCAACCTTGATCCTCCTGATTTCACCCTCTCGAGTAGCTAGAATTACAGGCGTGAGCCACCGGCACCCTGCCATTTAGACCATCTTTTTGGCTCAGCTCTGTGCTGGGCGTTTCACTGATGCAGAAATTAAATCAACAGTTCCTCTCCTCTGGGAGCTTCCGGTATAGTGGGAAAGACAAACATACAGAGACCCCATGTTATGCCTGGAATTATAGTTGAGTGCCAAGAGCAAAATAAAATCCAAGTATAGCTCTGCTTAGCTGGGCATGTCTGTAGCAATTCACAATCCACTAAAATGTACACTGTTAGCAAAGTCAAATTATCTTTTGTCCTCAAAATGTAAGTAACTGGCTGGATGTGGGTTATTTTTCCATTTTTTATACTTTTCTGTCCTTTGTCAAATTTCTAAAATAAGCATGTTTAGTTTTTTTGCTCTCATTATAAAAGCAAGTGGGAGTCTGAAGAGGAAAATATATACTTTTTTTGGCAATAGTCATAATAACGTTAACAAAAGCAAACACTTCTTTAGTGGTTACTATGGTACCAGGTACCGTTCTAAGTGTTTTGAGATATTAACTCATTTAATTCTTACAACCACTCTATGAAACAAGTGCTGTCTCGTAAACTTTTTTCCTGACCCTGCAGTTGTCAATAATTTGTTTGATATGACACCAAACACATAAGGAGTATGCTTTCTTTCACTAGAAAAAAGTAAGATAAAGTATATAAAGTTAAAATGTTTTGCACATCAAAGAGCACTGTCCACAAAGTGAGAAGAAATTCCAGAGGAAATCTTCACAAACCATACATCTCATAAGAGGTTAGTATCAAGAACACACATATTCAAAATCCTACAACTAAAAGTCAAATAGAACAATGAAAAATTGGGAAAAATGCTTTAATAAACATTCTTATAAAATACACAAATGGCTGGTAAGGCTATGAAAACAAGTTCAACATCACTGGAGAACGGAAATCAAAACCACCATGAAATACCGCCTCTAGTGGTTCTGACAGCCATTATGGGTGTAAAGCCGATGAACAGCAAGCACTGGAAATGGAGGAAGGGGAGCCCTAACTCGCTGCTCATGGCAGCAGACAGTGGTGGAACTGGTGTGGAGGATGTGTGGCGATTCCTATGAACAAAATCTTATGATCCAGCAATTCCATGTCTGGCTATGTGCCAAAGCCAAGTGACAGCAGGAACTAGCATAGGTTTTCTTTTTTGTGTGTGTGTGGGGGGGGTGGGGGAGGGTGGTACAGGGATTTGAACTCAGGGCCTTGCCCTTCCTAGGCAGGAGCTCTACCACTTGAGCCACAACCCCAGCAACATTTTCTTTTGGCTTAGTTATGTTTTAGATAAGGTCTTGTGCTTTTTGTCTGATCTGGCCTCGGACTGCAGTCCTCCTACTTATGTGTCCTGTGTCACTGGGATCAAAGGCATACTCTACAATGCCCAGTTTATTGATGAAAATTGGGCCTCACTAATATTTTGCCCAGGTTGGACTTGAACTGCAGTCCTCCAGATCTCCATCCCTGGAGAAGCTGGAATTACAGATGTGAGCCACAACACCCAGCATGTTTTTATAAACACAGTCCACAGCAGTATTATCCACAACAGCTAAAAGGTGGCATCAACTCAGGCTCCCACTGAAGAATGAGTGGATAAGCAGAATGTGGTACACATATTGGAATATTATTAAGCTTTCAAATATTGTATTATTCCTCTTACATAAGGTGCCTAGAGTTGGTAATTCCAGAGACAGAAACCGCGATAGAGATTGGTAGTGCGTGAAATAGAGAGAAATTTGGGGTTTATTTGATGTGTACAGTTTCATTTAGGGACGATGAAAGTTTTCTGAAGATGGATGGTGGTGATACTAGATAATGTCACCATGCCTAATGCTACAGAACTGTGTTCTGAATGGTTAAAATGTCAAATTTCAGGTTAGGTATATTTAATCACAGCAAAAATTTGTTTTTAACTCAATAACCATATTCTCTTATACAGTACTAGATATTATTGATTCAGAAATCTATAGTTCTCTAGTGAAGAATGTTTTTAGTGGGACCAGGGTTTGAACTCAGGGCTTTGAGTTGCAAGTGCTCTACTGCTTATGCCATACCTCCAGTCCTTTTTGCTGTAGTTATTTTAGAGATGGGGGGGGTCTCATGAACTTTTTGCTGAGGCTGGCCTCCAACCATGATCCTCTTGATCTAAGCCTCCTAAGTAGCTAAGATTACAGGCATGAGCCACCAGTGCCCAGTTCTAAAAATTTTTTAATTAAATAAGATAAAGAATTCATTTCGTTTTATTATTTAGTTAGATTTTTGGTAGTACTGGGGCTTGAACTCAGGGCTTCAAGCTTGCTAGGTAAGTGCTCTACCACTTGAGCCACGCTCCCAGCCCTTTTTGCTTTAGCTATTTTTCAGATATCGTCTTGTGCATTTTTGTCTGAGCTGGCCTGGACCATGATCTTCCTATCTATGACTCCTTCATAGCTGGAATTACAGGCATGAACCACCACACTGGCTAAATTTTTTGCCCAGACTGACCTCAGACTACTATCCTCTTGATCTCTGCTTCCTGGGTATCTGGAATTACAGGTGTGAGCCACTGTTCCTGGCCTAAAATGTCTTTTATAGAGGAAGACATCAGGGGACAAAGAAGTTAAGTAACTTGCCCAAGGTTACACAACACTTACGTGGCTGAGCAGGTTGACTCCAGAGTTGAAGTTGCCTAAATTAGTGAACTTTAATAATGGAAAAGTTTTTCATCCTCAGTTTGTTTTCTGGGTAATGGAAGCTTGTGAGTATGCCACAGAACGGAGTAAATGGGGAGAGGCTGGGATTGGAAAGTCAAATTCAATTCTGGTGCAGTCGCTCTGAGGAACCCCCAAATGTAGACTGAAGAGTTTCCAGCTGGTGAGTCTAACCTGGCCTAAAGGGCTCAGGGAAATAGGGAAGTCCTTGTGTGCAGCTGACCTTGGGGATGGGGTAGGGAAGGAATGTGGGGGGAGGAGTGGCAGAGTATCCTGGAGAAGGGGACTGGGGGCCAGAGTCAGGTTAGGGGTTAGAGTTACATGTTAGGGTTGGGTTTGGAGTTAGGATTAAGGAATGGGGTTGGTGTAGAGTTTGGTGTTTGGATTAGGGCTGAGGGTTTGGGTAACCTTTTAGTATTATAAATTTGGATTATGGTTTTGAAGTTCGTTTTAGGGGCAGAGGTTAAGGGTTTGGATTAGGAATTCTGATTAGTACTGGGGTCAGAGCAGCCAGTCAACCTCCAGATCTTTCTCGTGGCTATGAGCTTTGTTCACTTGGTGGGGGTTTGAGAGAATTCACTGGGGATCTGAGTGATTTTTCAAGAGGAAAGAAAGAACTCAGGCCCAGGAGGAGCTCAGGGCTACAGCTCAAACTAGCTGTCCCAAATTGAAACAGAACAGGGCCACAAGAGACTTCCATGGCAGAAGCTGACCTTCGGTTTGGGAAGGGAGCCATGACTAGGTTGGGCCCAGGCCTGGGGAAGAAGTCCCAGCATCATAAGTGAGATGCAGCTATAGGCATGTGCCCTGCTGCAATGGCCACCTTACAGGATGGGCCCTAGGAACTAGGGTAGAGTTGAGTTGCAAGGTGAGGTCTAGTGTAAGGTTATGTAACTTAACTTTTAATATCTTTAACAACTGACCTGCAAAATTCCTGCTAATTTGTCAGCTTTTGCAAGCTGGTGCAAGCCTGCTTCAGCACAGCACTGCTCTGAGGCTGCTCTGGCTCACCACAGCTCTTTATCAGTGAGACTGCCAGTTGAACCCCACATGGAGATCCAGAAGGCCATTGCATCAACAAGTAATCTGCCATGCCATATGTTTTCCAAAAGAAATCACTGAGGAATTAGCTTTTGACCTTGAACTCATTGTTTAGATCAGCTGAACTAACAAGCTCTGAGCTATATAGGCAGAAAAGGGAGCTCATGGCTGTTCTAATACATAACACTACAGAAGACAAGTTCTCAGATCTAATATCTTAGAGCAAACCACTCCTAACCTTTTTAGACTGTGCTATAGCTGGAAATGTGTTGGAGCAGGCTCCTCACTTCATCATTGCTCACCGACTCACTGGTGTGAACATTTTCCTGCCCATTTTCTCTGCCATGCTTAGACACACATCTTCCATCCATCTTACTCCATCCACTATGGCTGCCATCACCATTCACGGGGGAAGAAAGAAAGCAGGAAGTTCGAGGTACTACACCTGTTGGAGTACAGTAGACACAAACAGGCTTAATAGGCAGCCTGATATTGAAAGCCCTTCTCTCACTGACTAGCCGTGTGAATTTGTTCAGTTCCCTCATTCACAAATGAGATAATTTTACATAGCTCAAGGGTGTTACATGGTTTAAATGATCAAGGTTAGTTGGGTGTCCATGGCTCACGTCTGTAATTCTAGCCACTTGGGAGACTGAGATGAGGAGGGTCATGGTTTGAGGCCAGCCTAGGCAAATAGTTCCTGAGACCCCCATCTCCAAAATAACCAGAGCAAAATAGACTGAGGCATGGCTCCAGTGGTGGAGTACCTGCTCTGCAAGTGTGAAAGTCCTGAGTTCAACCCCAGTCCTGCCAATTTTTTTAAATCTGAAAAAAAATGATCAAGGTTGTTAACACCCCAACATCATGCCTAACACCCAGAAGCATTTGATAGATATTTTTGGTTGGGAGACAATGTCACCAAATATAGTACTGTCTTGGATGGATTTTAGAATCTAGACTGTAACTTCAGAACCTGTGGAGATGTGTTAAAGTGTAAGCTAGTTTTTAAGAAAATACCCATTGCATAGGCTGGTGGAATGGCTCAAGTGATAGAGTGCCTGTCTAGCAAGCATGAGGCCCTGAGTTCAAACCCCAGTACCGCCAACTTACATATATATGTGTATACATATATATATGTATATGAGAAAATGCCTATTGTTTTTGAGGAAGGTCAAGATGACCTTGAACTGTCCTATGGGAAACTCCAAACTGGCTCCTCTGTACTTGGAGATCACCCAATGGTCATTCCATCGCTAACCTGGCTCTCAGCCTCTGCATGTTTCTTCCTGCCCACAGGTAGGTTATGTGACTCCACCCACAACACACACACACACACACACACACACACACACACACACCCCTTTTCTCCAGATGGCTACATAACCTTAGAAATGGAGCAATTCTCTACCAATGCCCAGGAAAGGAATTTGTGGTGTGTATGCAATGCATGTGTGTGTATGTGTGTGCGTGTGTGTTTTTGTGTGTAAGGGCCTTTTACAGCTTAGAGTGAATTCTCATCAGCAAATATGAATGAACCATCTTCTACTACCTTTAGGGGTAATTGAGCCTTATTAAAATACTAATTGTTAGTTGATCTGAAGCCAGGGGAACAGACATGTTTGAAATAACCCTTGTCTCTCTACCACCTGCAATTTAAGTCAATGAATACTTACAGGAAGTCTGCATGGACAGAATTGGAAGTGAGGAAGATTGGAGTACTGAAACAAGGTCATTAGACTTTTCAGAGGCAGTGAACCCACTACTGACTGTAGGGTAAAAAACTGTTGGAAAGAAGGTTATACAAGACTTCCTACCTTGACATTTCTACCTGACTCTATCTCCATCCCACTTATCCCCTAAAAAAGTTGTAATCAGGTGCCTGAGAAATTTTCCTTCTTATTCCCTCTTCACCAAACTCATAACATGTAGAATTTGAATGTTGCTAGGAGGGGGATAGGGAAATTTGCATAAGAAGGGCAAGGGCCTTCTGGAAGGAAAGGCTCTGTCAGTACCAAGCCTTCTCCCTGAGATTCAGAGATGAAATCTGATGAAGTGGTCCTGGGTGACAGAGCAAATCCCAGGGGTAGGGAGTGGCTCCAAGGATCCTGAGGTGCAGTTCCTATGAGGTGGGGAGCTAGCACGGTAGGCTGCCTGTAGCTTTGAATCAGAAGCAGAAATCCTAGGTCTGGAATGCGGAGCACCAATGTACTTGTCCCAGAACTGAACAGCCAGGGAGAGACTTAGCCTGGTAAAGTGGCCATGTGGATGGTCCAAAGAGCCCTGGCCACTGGATTTGTTCTTTCTCCCATCACATGGCTTCTTAGTCTTCATCCTGTTGTAGTGGGGATGAGTGGTCCCATCAGCCGCAATGGCCCCCTGGCCTAGAGGTCTGGTGGACCACTGGTAGTGATTGTTGTATCCTCCATTGTCAACGGGATGTTGTCAGTTGTGATTCCCTCAAAGAGAAGTGGGAATTTTTAGGCTGGAACCCTAAAACCCCAAGGTTTTTTTTTTTTTTATCACATAAGAGACTATCAAGAGAGAGAAATATATGGACTTATTAGTCTGGCAGGTAAGCATTGCATTCTGGCTAGTACTGGAGGAAGCACTTGTTCGAATTAGACACCAAAGTGGGACACCCCAGTTGCATAGTAATGTGGGGCAACAAATATCAATATGGAAATGTCTTTGTTGTTAATTCTGAAATGCTAATGGGATGGATTGTGCTGGAAGTCTCTGGGTTTGATGTACTCTTGCATGTTACCTTTTGAAATATAGAATTTTTTGGTGTCTTTTTATTGTGGTAAGAAACACATAAAATTTACCATCTTAACCATTTTTAAGGAGTGTTAAGTATTCACATTATTGTGAATTAGATCTCCAGAGCTTTTTTTCATCCTGCAAAACTGAAACTCTATACCAACTGGACAACTCCCCTTCTCTTCCTCCTGCAGTCCCTCAAAATCATTCTTCTACTTTCTGCCTCTATGAATTTCACTGCTTTAGATATTCTACATAAGTGGAATTGTGAATCCATGAATGTAGGATGTCTCTCCATTTATTTATGTTTTCTTTAATTTCTTTCATCAATGTCTTATATCTTTCAGTGTAAAAGTCGCTTATCTTCTTGATTAGGTTATTCCTAAGTACTTTATTGTTTCATAATTTCTTTATAAATGAAGTTATTTTCTTAATCTCCTTTTCAGATCATTTGTTGTTAGTGTATAGAAATACAACTGGTTTTTGTGTATTGGTTTTCTATCCTGCAAACTTACTGAATTGATTTACTAGTTATAAAAGTTTTTGTGTATAATCCTTAGAGTTTTAAAGTAAAGATTTTTTAAAAGGTATCCTGGACTTAAGAATAAAATGTTAATAATATATGCCTGAAATTATGAGTCTCTAAATAATTCTTACAAAATTAAGTTGAAACTTTGCTAGAGGGGGAGTTTTTCCAAATTCCAGTAACCTTGAAATTCATGGCTTCATCTATTTCCCCCCTTGAGATAAAAAAAAGAGTGGACTAATTACATAATAGTTACCATTGTCTATTATATTATAAAAGAAAGTGGGCAGACTTTGTCAGCTAAGTCTGTTCTGATATTTATGTGTATGGCATATTTGTTTTCAATGCGATTTCTATTCACTTACCATTCTAGAGAGATTTCTGATAACTACAAATAGTTTTCACCAGTGCGGTGCAGGATATAAAACACTGCATCAGGACTTCCAGAGATTTCTGATTAGAGAGTAGTCTGTGCATGGTGTTTCAGTCTCTCACTTACAAAGTTCACAGTAAGAGATGATGCTACCAGCAAAGGAAAGGCCAGTGCTAGACATCCAATGAGGTTCTTAGACATGCCATGGAAGAAACTGCTAGAAATGTGTTTGCAAAATAATGCAAAGTAAGAAATAGAATTTCAACAGATTCCTTGCCTATGAACATTCTTCAGCTTGGAGATCGTTGGCATTTTGGGAGGTGTATTAGCTTTTGCAACTGTGACAGAATATCTGACATAAATAACTTAAAGGGAGGATGAATTTATTTTGGCTCATGGTTTCAGAGGTTTTAGTTCATCATGGAGGGCAGGGTATGGTGGAGCAGAGCAGCTCACTTCATAATGGCCAGGGAGCAGAGGGAGATAATGCTTGAAGGGTAAGGCATGCTGGAGCGTACCTGTAATCCCAGCCATTCAAGCAGGCAGACACAGGAGGACTGTATTTCGAGGTCAGCTCGGGTTAAAAAAAAAGTCAGCAAGATCCTGTCTTAAAAATAGGCTAGGCATAGTGGCCCATCTCTGTAATCCCAGCTACTCAGGAGGTGAAGGTAAGAGGATTGTAGTCTGAGGCCACCTGGCCGAAAACATGAGACTCTATCTGAAAACAACACTAAAAGCAAAAGGGCTGGGGGTGTGGCTCAAATGGTAGAGTGCCTACCTACCAAGTGTGAGGCTGTAAGTTCAAGCTTCAATGAGAGAGAGAATATGTGTAAGTTACCAGTGGGCTTTCTCCTTCTTTCCTTTTTATTCCATCCAGCCCCCAGTCTATGGGATGGTGCTGTTCACATTCAGGCATTCGGGGCAGGTCTTCCCCTCTTAGTTAATCCTGTCTGGAAATGCCCTCAGACCACCCAGAGGTGTGCTTTACTCAGTTGACAATCATGCTTAACCATCACAGGAGGTAAATTCATATGTAGAACATCAAAATAATTCTTATTTTGCTACAATTTTAAAGAGGTTTTTTTTTTTTAAATATTCTGAGACATTGATTCTCAGTCTTTTGGGAATTGTGGTGACATTACTGTGTTACTTTTAAACATACCCTCTTCTGAACGCATCAGAGTTCTTAATTTGCCAACATCAGAATCTACTCTTACTAGCTTCAGGGCTTTATTCCAAATATTAGATAGGTTTCAGAGTCTCAGGGAGGGCCAGAGAGCCAGTATACACAATTAGATTGAGCACAGCTAGACAAGGAGCAAAAGCTCCCAGCTGCTTCAAGTGACTGTCCCAGATGAACCCCCTGCCTCTGTAATTATGGCCCTAGATGTGCTATTCAGCTGAGTCCCTGGCACCCAGATGTATTTGTCATTTTAAAAAGTAAATGATTTTGGATATGAAAACTTTACAATGGTTTTTGATATATAATGGGCTAATACATTTCCTTACTGATTGAGTCAGCTTGAATAAAAGATTTCTGTTACTTGCAGCCAAAATCATCCTAACTGGTAGGCATTCTGGTCTCTATTAGTCTGCCTGGTGGAAGCCAGAGTTGAGCTGCACTCCAAAGACCGCCCCCCATGGAAGTTCTGTAGGCAGAGAGCAGTGATAAAGAGCCTCCCAAAGGGATTATGCCTGAGAGCCAATAAGACATAGGTTTATTTTATAGGTTGGCGCAAGGCATCCCGATTTGGTTTGAGTTTGGGTTGGTTTTGATCACTCTTGGACAGAAGCTGCCCTGATGTATTGCTCTCTGAGGGAAATAAAGGCTTAGGACTGGAACTCAAGCTGCTCAAGGAAAGGACAAAGGATTGAAAATCACACTGGAGCTGATCCAAAGGCAAATCAGAGGCATTCCTTCCAGAAAAGAAATGGCTACAGAAACTATTCATTTTCTCTCTGTGTTGGTTCATGTAGTCACAGAAACAATTACTTGTGTCATTTAAAATCCAAGCACCACATTCATCTGTTAGTCTATGGCAACATTAAATCTAATGCTGGAAATAGAAGTAAAATTAGACTCCAAACTTTAGCATTCCAAGTCAGGCATTTGTGCCCTGTGGAGTGTATGTGGAGAAAACTTCAGTTATGCACCTGTGATGTTTGCAAAGTTTTCATGAATGGATGTATTTCCCTTACAAAAACTTGCTGGTCAATCAAATAATAGACTTTTGTGGGTACCTGGTAACACACTATTCCAGTAAATGATAAAATCTGCTGCTGGCATGTGACCCAAGAGTGCTTATTTCTACTGGGATCAGAGATGCCAAATACCTTTGATTAGCTTCCCCAAAGTGCCAAAAATGAATGATTGAAGTGGCAGCCATGGAGCTGTACTGCTAGATCTCACTCCAAGAGAGAACTTGCTGCCCAGCTAACAGCAGTTAGCTGTCAGCACTGTCAGTCAATGACGGGGCATGGCAGGGGCACTAGAGACTGGACATTGTGCCCAGCACAGGATTCCTGTCATGTCTCCCCTGGTGGTTGGTTGAGACTTCCCTGGAATAGCATCATGGTCTAAAGCTCTCCCTGCCAAATTCCGCTTTCCACACCCCACGCCCACCTTGTTTCCTCTCACAGGTGCCAGAGCTGCATTGTGCTCTGAACATTCTCCTTGCCTGGCCCAACTTCTTCCCCTTTTGTTTTTCCCAAGTGGTACACTCTCCAAATACATCTTTTGCACGCCAAACTCTGTCTCATTGCATGCTTTCTCAAGGCCCCAACTGACATAATTTGTATGATTAATTTTTTCTTCATTTCCAGAAAAAATGGAGATTTTTTTCATCTCCTCACACCATGATAGAAAAAGGAATTGTTCTTTATTCATCTAAACCATCCTCTTCCTTTATCACTCCATTTCAAGGAGGAGTGTAGAGGTCTGGATTCACATCTTTCCACTGTCTCTCAAGTGCCTAGCATGGGTTTTGATGTGAAGAATATGTGATGCTGCTTAGGAAATAGCTATATTCAGTCAGGAATGACAGCTCAGCTGGGACACTACCCTTAGAGTGACAGAATTTCTCAACTAGAAAGACCTGAGAAAAAATTTTTTAGCAGTTTTTACTTTCTTTGGATCTCAGAGCCCATCTTGAAAGCCATGGACCCTCTTCAGTCAAATTTCAGCTCAGTCAAGTTCAGAGCACCATTCATGGACCCCAGATTCAACATGCTATATTCTAGCCAAGCCAAGCCATCATTGTCAAGAGGAAGAACAGAGACCTAACAAGATGAGATGTAGGTCTTCCAACTGCCTGCTCAGTACAGAAGGGGAGGGAAGGAAGGGTCTGCTCCAGTCTGCCAAGCAGGGTGGAAGGGAAAAGGTATTATTAGTGGGTACAGATGGCACCACTGGACTCCCCTTGCTAATTCCTCACTGGAAAGAAGAAGTTCACATTCCCTCCCCCACCTTGACCTGACTAACTCTGGAACCTTGGACAAATCACATGGCCTCTCTGGCTTTAGTAGCCTCTCTTCTAAAATCCCCAGGGGACTGAGCATAAGCTAATAATAAACTATCATTTACAGTCTCCCCTCTGTATCTGTAGGTTCTGTATGTGTGGATTCAACCTAATTGTGGGTAGAAAATATATTTAAAAAATTGTGTCTGTAGTGAACATGTACAGCCTTTTTCCCCCTTGTCATTACTCCCTAAATAATACACTATGACATACTCTGACAACTATTTCCCATAACATTTACATTGTATTAGGTATGCTAAGTTGTCTAGAGATGATTTAAAGTATGGGGATGATATGTGAGATTTAAATACAAATACTACCCATTTCCTGTAAGGAACTGGAACATCCATCGATTTTTGGTATAGTAGGGGGGAGGTCCTGGATTCAGACCTCTACTTCCCTGTGGGTACTAGGGGCAACTGTGTTGAGCAGCCTATTAAGTGCTTTGTATGTACTATCTCACAACCACACTGTGAGGCAGATACTTTCATTAGCTCCATTTTATGGCTGAAGAAACTGGGCCTAAAGGAGTTCAGAACCTTGCCCAAGGGGGTAAAAGTAAGAGCTTCCATTTGAAACTGCACTGGCTAACTCCATAGCACTTGCTTTGAAACTTTTGCCTCCTATCTTTACAGAAAATTCCAGCTTTAATACTCTATTATTCTGTGATTCAACCTTGATACTTCAGTGGGAATTGAGAGCCCCGTGTGTTCCTGTAAGACCTATAATTGCCCACTGAACTGCACTTTTTCTGGTCTTGGCCCAGTGTGGTGTAATGACACTTGTCCCTGTTTAACAAGGAAGAGTGTGAGGATTAGCGAGGTGATGATTGGTAAGTGCTTTGAATGTGTTTAATAAAAGCTTGGTCTTGTGGGATTCCACATGGGAAAAGAATGATTTTTAATAGGAATGAGAGACTGATGAGCACTCAGTAGCAAGAAGCATTTTGTTTTTAGATGGCAGTCTCTTCCACCAAGAGCTATCATTTTGTTTAATGATTTCCAACCGAATAAGCAGTATAACAATTGAGCCTCAAAATCAGTTAGTCAACCAAAAGGCAAACATTTTTGTAACTGGGAGATGGGGAGCTTTATAGCCTTTAAACAATATAATCTGAGAGTACCCCCTGCCATCTTACCAACAGGCAGCATAAAATACGTGGGTTTTAATCATTACACTGCAATAGTTGGAACAGCCAGCTCATAGGAAGCTTAATCTAGTTTATTCCTGGGGGAAAATAAGCTTAGAACCATATGGTGTGTTTATTTTATTTATATGTTTTCAAACCAACTGTAAGGGATTAAGAATTCAAACACTATAAACATCTCCAATGAGTAACACCCTCTCCTAAAAATGGTATGCTAAGCTCACTGGAAGCTACAAACCAGGTATAGAAGAGAGGTCAAGTTCAGAGCCTGGCTACCGGCCATTCTGCACTCGTAGTGTTACTGGTGAGTGGCCTCAGAAGACCCTAGTCCAGAAGATCTCAGGTCCTTGGTGTCCTGAACAAAGAATTGGATGGAGACGCACAGACTGCAAAGTAGTAACAGAGTTCTGTTGAGAACAAGAGTGAATGGAAGCAGGAAAGTACCCTCCCTGGGGAACGGTGGGGGAGCATGCAGGCTCTGAGCAAAGCGGCTTAAGAGCAGTACCCATAGGTCAAGAGCACCAGTGCCTTGATTTGGATGGGTGTTTATAGCAAGGGAAGGAGATTTGGGTGGTACTTAGGAGTGGCTTTCGGTAATTGACTGCACATGTGAATCCAGTGAGCTATAATTAGGGGCCCTTGCACACATGCCCCAGTTTGGGTCCAGATGAAAATGTTATTTTAAAAGGGGCATTTGGGGGCGGTTCTGGGCAAAGCTAGATCACCTGTTCCCTGTAAGATGATCTGCGAGGAGGCCCCCTGTTCCCCATGACTTGATTTGAGTACTTTCCCTAAGTCTCTTACCTCAATAGGAGCCAACAACATACACTTTGGGCTACATCTTTCTACGAACACCAGTATCATCTCTCCCTGGGACACTGCTTTGGACATTTTGATACTCTCCACACCCTCATGTCTATTGGGTCTGTCATGCTTTCACTCAAAAAGTGCCTTGAACTCTCCCTTATAAACTTGTCCATAGTTTTCATAATTATTTGTTAACGTGGGCCTCTTCCCGCAGACTCAAAGAGCTCAATAAACGTTTGTGGATTTGCATGGTCTGGTGGGGGATGAGGAGGAATGGGTGAGAATAGAAAAAGACTAGGATTTAAAATGTCATCTTTTAGATCTCCCCATAAAAGCATATACTACCCAGTAAAATTTTGGTTTTAGGAATCTGCTGTGGAAGTCTGCACAGGCTCTGGAGATGATCTGAGAAAATTCACATCAGATCCCCGATCCTCTTTCATCAATATTGCACTCCTTGGCATAGAGGAAGCCTTTAGGACAACTGGGAAGTCTGTACAGTTTGGCTCTCCACAATCACAGGTACATAGTACAGCAACAAACAGGGATTTAGAGTCAGAAAGGTCTCTGTTCAAATCCCACTCTAGTTACTGGCTGTGTGGTTTTCAGCTATTATGGCAGCCTTGAAAGTGTGCTATTTGGATCTCTTGCTTTTTTTTTTGGAGGTGTGGGGTGGTATTGGGGTTTGATCTCATGGCCTTGCGTTTGTTAGGCAAGGACTCTATTACTTCAGCCATGCCCCCAGCAGCATCAAGGGGGCTGGCCCAGCTCTGGTCCTTGTGAGCTGCTGCTGCATTTGCAGTCAGGCTGTGCTTCTCAAAAGGCTGCTCCCAGCCAGTGTCTGAGCACAGTCATGGACCAGGGTACTAGAACAGGCTGTTCATCGGAGATGCAGGATTCTTCTAATGGGCCACTTAGTACAACCACTATGGAAAACAGTATGGAGGTTCCTCAAAAAACTAAAAATAGAGCTGCTATATGAGCCAGCAATATCACTCCGAGGGAGATACCTGAAGGAATGTAAGTCAGGTTACAGTAAAAGCACCTGCACACCTATGTTTATTGCAGTGCTGTTCACAATAGCCAAGCTATGAAAACAGCCAAGATACCCCACTACCAACAAATGGATGAAGAAAATGTGGTATTTATACACAATGCAATTTTATTTAGCCATAAAGAAGGACGAAATTTTGTCATTTGCAGGTAAATGATGGAACATCATTATCTTAAGCGAAGTTAGCAAGGTTCAGAAAGCCAAAGGCTGAATGTTTTCTCTCATATGTGGAATACAGACTCAATACAAATACAGCAATATTATGAAAAACAGGTCACACTAAGGGGAGGTCACATACGATTAAGGGGGGGTAAAGAAGGAGGAAGGAAGTTAAGGTGAATATGGTTGATGTACTTTCTGTACAAAAATGAATATAGAATTTTTAAACCTGTTGAGATCACCATAAGAAGGGGACTAAGGTAGAAAGGAGAAAAATAGAGGAGATGAACCAATTTGGGTTATAATACATACATACATGGAAATGTCACAAGGAAACTCCCTGTGTAGCTATGTTAAACAAACAAAACTGTCCTTTTTCAAAATTGGAGAACAGACAGGTAAAATAGGTCCTGTCTGGGTGTTGGTACCAGTGGGAGGGTGAGGATATAAGGAAAGGGTGTAGGAGGGTGAATATGGTGCAAATATTGTGTACACGTGTATGTAAATGGAAAAATGAGACCTGTTGAAACTATTTAGGAATGGGAGAGGGGAGATAAAGGCGAATGATAGAGGGGATGAATTCAACTATGATATATTGTAAGAACTTTTGTAAGTGTCACAATGTACCCCCAGTACAACAACAATAAAAAATTAAAAAACAAATTAAATGCAATAGAAGTTACCATCTTTATGCCCCCACACTAGTGAATTATCTGGACCACCCACTGAGGTATGTATCCAGTCCCATTCTTCCACCTATCCTTCAAGAGCCTCTCTGCCCTGAACCCACCTTCTTGCACCTGCCCAACCCCTCCAGGACACTCTGCTGCAGTCAGTCAGCCTCTTCCCTCCTCTAGCTCTTTGTTTGCTCTCAGTCCTACCGTATGTCCTCCTGCCCCATTTTCATCTACATTTTGCTCATCCTTCCTTTCCTAACAGCCTCTCCTGAGCTATTCCAGTCAAGGATGAGCTCACGTGCCCCAAATCCCTGGAACACGTCTAACCCTCAGAATATGTTCTTTTTAAAACTCACTGCCTACTTATTTGTCTCTGTATCTGAGCTTTAATGGCTGCTCACAGGCCAGAGGTACTAGTGCACCAAGAAAACAGAAGTCTAATGGTAGGTGACATGGTTTTTGTTAGGTGGCACCAGGTCCCATGTCCCCAAACCAGCCCATGGGCCTGAGAAGCCTTCTAGCACAGACAAGGTGAGTTAACCCATGTTTCTCAGGCATTACAGCTTCTGTTCCAACTTCCCAGATTGAGTCAGCACATTCATAATGAGACTTTTTTTTATTTAAAGAAGCCCACATTTTAAAAAATATTAATATTTTTGATGGTACAATTTGAATTCAGGGCTTGTGCTTGCTAGGCAAGTGCTCTACACTTGAGACATGCCTAGTTATTTTTCAGGTGCAGTCTTGTGTTTTTCACCTTGATGACCACAGTCCTCCAACTTATACCCCTTACATAGCTGGAATGACAGACATGCTCCACCAGGCCTAGCCTTTTTGTTGAGATGGGATCTCGATTAACTTTTTTGCCTGGGCTGGCCTTGAACCATGATTCTCCTGATCTCTACCTCCCAAATAGCTAGGATTATAGATGTGAGCCACTTTACCCAGCCCTTCCACATTTATTTTTATTTATTTTTTTTCTTTTATTATTCATATGTGCATACAAGGCCTGGTTCATTTCTCCCCCCTGCCCCCACCCCATCCCTTACCACCCACTCCACCCCCTCCCTCTCCCAGCCCTTCTACATTTATTTTTAACATTAGATCTCCCAAAGCATAGATTTAATCCACTTTAAAAAAGATTTATTAAGATCTATTTCACATAGCATACAATTCACCCATTTAAAGGAGTCAGTGGTTTTTATTATATTCAAGAGTTGTCAACTTAACCTGGTAATGGTCAGTTTTATGTGTGAGCATGGTAAAGTTAATAGCCTCCACTTATTCAATTAAACACTATTGTAGCCAGGTGTTATGGTACATACTTATAATCCCAGTATTTGGGAAGCTGAGACAGGAGGATCACGAGTTTGAGACTGTTTCACAAAAAAAAGGAAGGGGAAAAGAGGTGGGACCATTATCAGGTGATTAGACCATGAGAGTTCTACCCTCATGAATGGATTAATGCTGTTATCTTGGGAGTGGGTTCCCTATAAATAGATGAGTTCTGCCCCCTCTCCCTTTTTTGCCTTCAGCCATGTGATGAAACAAGAATGGCTTCACCAAATGTCCCTCAATCTTGGATGCCTCATCCTCTAGAACTGTGAGAAATACATTTCTACTTACTATGTATACTTCACTACAAATTACCTAGGCTAAGGACTTGGGAGTATGGCTCAACTAGTAGAGCACTTGCCTAGTAAGTATGAGGCCCTGAGTTCAATTCCAGTTCTCCAAAAAATAGAAAGGAAAAATTATAAAGACAATACTCAATAAATACTTGTTGAATGAATGGATGCCCACAGTGATGTTGTAAACTGCCTGAAGAAGATGTCCTCTTTCTACATCACCCATAAGAGCCTAACTGTGCTAGCAGTATAGAAGATGTTTCTGGTAGATTACAAAAATGGCCCTGAATTCTCCTAAGAATTGGAGTCTACTTCTCTATCTCTTAAATTTGGGCTTGGCTATGCTAATTACTTTGGTCATGAGTAAATGTGATACAAGCAGAGACTTGAAAAGTACTTCAGTATTGGAGCTTGGGCTTGAACTTGAAGACCACCTGTGAACAAGTCTGTGGAAGCTTACTGGAGGGTAAAAAAAATCCCATGGAAGACACTAAAGCATCCCATCCAACACCACCATGCGAATGAGATCATCTTGATCATCCAGCTACCTGCCAACCTGTAAGCTGAACACAGACACGAGCCAGCCCAGGTCAGAACTTCCCAGCCAACTCACTGAATCATTAGCAAAATAAAATGCTTGTGGTTTTTAAGCCACTAAAATTAGACCACTTGTTTCATAGCAATAGATAACTGGTACAGTGCTCAATGAATTCCCAAGTTTAAATCCAGAAAGATATGTCATCTCTGTTCTCAATTTCTGGGTGTCTGCTATATGCCAGGCCTTGTGCTTGGCTCCCAGAGTATGAAGATGTGGTGTACAAGGTTCCCTAGACATAACCCCAAAAGCATAAGCAACAAAAGAAAAAAATAGATGAACTGTATTTCACCAAAATTAAAAACTTTACAACCGGGGCTGTAGCTCAGTGGCAGAGCACTTGGCCCTGGGTTCAATCCCCAACACTGCACAAAAAAAATTAAAAACTTTTTTGCTTCAAAGAACACCATCAAGAATGTAAAAGACTTGGGGCGGGGTACAGGGAGGAGAAATGTCCCAAACAATGTATGCACATGTGAATAAATGAATAATAAAAAAATTTTTAAAAAGAGTGTAAAAGATGACCCACAGAATGGGACAAACTATTTCCAAGTCATATAAGGGATTTGTATCCAGCATATATAAAGAACTCTTACCACTCAATAATAAAAAAGATAAATAACTCAACTAAAAATGGGCAAAGGATCTGAGTAGATATTTCTCCAAAGAAGATACAGAAATGACCAATAAGCACATGAAAAGATGCCCAACACAATTAGTTATCAGGAAAATGCAAATACTTGACTATAGTTAATCACGTGTTGTGTACTGAATTTGCCAAGAGCATAGATTTTAAGTGCTGTTACCACACAGACATACAGTAAATATGACTATTTGAGGTGATAGACATGTTAATTTAGTTGACTGTACTAATCATTTCACTATGTATATGTATATCAAAACATACTCTTTGAAGTGATGAAATGTTCTAAAATTGGATTGTGATGATGTTTGCACAACTCTGTGAAGATATAAAAAACGTCAAATTGTACTCTTTAAGTGGGTAAATTGTTCAGTGTGTGAATTATATCTCAGTAAAGATGTTTTTGCACAGTTTAGCCTCTTGGCCAACGGCAAACACATAGCTGAGGTCCCATAAGCACACTCTTTCTGTCTGACTTTCTACCTCAAATATTCTTAGTATACTTATTTATTTCAAATAACAGTGTGCATAGGAATAGGTAATACAGTTAGTGATGTTTTATCAGTAATTTTTAAAACCAGATTGTGAGGAATTTTCTGTCATGGGTACAGTCTTTAACAACACAAAAATTTAATAACTATCTAGTATGCCATTGTGTGGCTGAGCCGTAATTTATTTAACCAAGTGTTTTTTATTTGGACAGCTTAACATGGAGCTATTTTCAAATTCACTCCAAAAACAATCAAGTGAGTTTTCTTACTTTTGACCGTCTGTAGCCATTTTTCAGTGATCAATGTGGGGCCTCTCTTTTAAAAGACTTTTTTTCTTACTAAAGCACACATGCATATGTAAAATTGTGCATATCATAAGTGTGCACATGGTTACATTTCACATCTATGTAACCAGCTCCAGAAACAACACAGCCTGCCTGCCACATATTTTTTCTTTGAATATCATCTAGCAATATATGAAATTGGCAACTCTAACACTTCCCTTTGGAGTAGGGCCAGTAAGGATGTCACAGATCGCCATTTAGTGTTCACTGCAGTCTCTGCTCTCCATGCCTTGACTCTCACCAGTAGCACTCACTTCAGTGTCACCTCTACCTTTTGTGTAGCTTCAGTAGCTGAGTGGGCAACGAAAGGGTGAGGAGTTGGGCTGGCTGGGATGAGGGGCAGTATCAAGTCACTATTGTGACACTGTCCCACTCTTTCCATAGACTGAGATGACAGTCTCTAAGATGGTTGTGGATATAGTAGGTCATTTAGCCTGAATGGGAATTAAGATTTTTAAAACAATAGCAAGTTAACAAATGCCACTCCTTAAGCACATTTGTTGAGCTTTCCTCCCTCTCTTGCAGATGGTATGCTTTGACAAAATAATGTGCTTATTAGAAGAAATGATGGTTTCACACCCACGCACAGGAAATCAATGTGAGTCAATGCCCTGTATAGCTATCCTTATCTCAACCAGCAAAAACCCTTGTTCCTTCCTATTATTGCTTATACTCTCTCTTCAACAAAATTAGAGATAAGGGCAAAATAGTTTCTGCTGGGTATTGAGGGGGGGAGCGGGAGGGGGTGGAGTGGGTGGTAAGGGAGGGGGTGGGGACAGGGGGGAGAAATGAACCAAGCCTTGTATGCACATATGAATAATAAAAGAAAAATGAAAAAAAAAAAAAAAGAAGAAATGATGGTTTCAGATGTGTAAATTATGAGAGATTTAAGCCATTTGCAAAGCCTGCCTGGCCCATCCGAGTTGTTTCCTGGCTGTTTCCTGCAGAAGACACAAGTCTTTGGAAGCATATTCTGTGGGCAGGGAGGCCTTTCCTAGAACAGAGCCCAGACAGCATACTTGAAAGATGACTACACAAGGTTTCTTTCAGAAGTTATCATCAAGAAGGAAAAGGAAATGTCTGATTTATGAGCCCAACTAAATGGGCTGAGCAGAAATCAGACAAAGTAGAAAAGGAAGAAAAAGGAATCTGAGTAAGCAAGAAGAATCTAGCCAAGTACCAGTGGCTCACATGTGTAATCCTAGCTTCTCAGGAGGCAGAGATCAGGAGGATCGTGGTTCAAAGCCAGCTCCAGGCAAATAGTTTGTGAGATCCTATCTCAAATATACCCAACACAAAAAAAGGCTGGTGGAGTGGCTCCAGAAGTAGAGTGCCTGCCTAGCAAGTGTGAAGCCTGAGTTTAAACCCTGGTACTATCAAGAGAAGGAGAGAGAGTTGCACACTGGTGCCTCCAGGGTGTTCAAGCACAAACCTAATTCCCAGTAGAGGGAATGGCCAGCTAGCTTACCTGGTAGGGCCGTGGGCAAGTGTTAAGTAGAGCCTCCTAGGCACTGAGGCACAGGAAACGTGGCCAAACATTGTCAGTGTTAGACAGATGGGATGATGAACAATGAAGGGAGAGACAGTACCTACTGATGCCTGAGAAATCATCAAATTCCTGCAGTGTCATTCTCCTACACATCCTCCTGAGAACCCTGGTGCATGGGCTGGAGTTCCCAGGAACCCCATCTTTTCCCATGCATGCCAGCTTCAACAGAGCTCGGAGCTGTTGATACATTTTCCCATGTGATTTCAAAGCAGTGGTGGGTTCCGTCTTATATTTATACAACCGGCAGAAAGAACCTCTTTTAGAGAAAACAGGCAAAGAAGGGAGCTGAGGGCAGCAATTTTGTAGCCTGCTCTGTAATTTAGTCTGGTATTCTCTCCTGAAGGAGAAAATAGTCTCTGTGTTAACAGACAGTGGAAGATGAAAGAAGGATCAAGCAATTTGGGACCCGGTCCCAGAATTTTCAATGTATTGGGTAGGGAGGAAAAAGTTTTGACCTTTTTTTTTCTTTTGAACATCATCAAAAGATACTAGTTATTTATGGAGGAGAAAGACACACAGATTAAGATATAAATGGATGGATGGATGCATGCATGCATGATAGATAGACAGACAGGGTGGTGAGCAGTGCAACAATAGAGAGACAGTGAAAGTATTGGATAAGAGCATGGGCAGGTTATAAAACCCCTCTATGCCCCCAGTGCCCTCATCTGTGAAGGGGGATAACAAGAGTACATACCTCATGGAACCAGGCATAAAGTAAGACAATAAAAGGTAGCTTTTATTTTATTACAGTATTATCATTACTATAACTTTCCAGGATATTACAAGGGAACAGGTGAGAATTTCCTACCCCAAACTGAGGTCATCAAAGGCAATCACCCCCCTCTCCAGGCCAGCAGAGGGACTGGCCTGGGATAATAGGAATTCTCAAGAGAGAAAGGAGACAGTATTTTCAGTCTCAGTAGAGGAGAGGGGCCTGTGAGTGAGAAACCAGGTGTATGTAAGGAACGTTTTTAAGTGATTTGTATTTTTTGAATCATAATTCTTTCCATGTTTGAAAAATAGACAACATGTTTAAAACATATGTGGAAGCCACAATTTTTTTTTCAGTCCACAGAAAATGACCAGAGTGCAAGGAGGTTAAGAACATCTTACGATGTCTCCAAGTCTCCCTCAGGCGTTTAGAGACCACAGTTTGGAAATTGTATTGCCCTGTTTTCTGTTGCTAGAATAAAATCCCTGAGGCTGGGTACTTTGTAAAGAAAAGATGTTTGTTTAGCTCAGAGATTTGAAGGTTCAAGAGCTTCTGCTGGGCTGTAGTGAGGAATTCCCTGGCTATATCACAACATAGAAGATGGCATCATGGTGGGAGCATATGATAGCGGGAGAGATCATATAATGAGACAGGAAACCAGAGAGAGATTCAGGGGCCAGACTTGCTCTTTTTTAGCAGCAAGTTCTGCTAAGAACTAAGTCACTCCATGAGACCAGCATTAATTCTTTTCAAAGGTAGCACCTTTGATGATCTAATCACCTTCAGCAGTCCTCACCTCTGAAAGATTCTACCACCGCACCACCACTCTGGGGGCCAAGCTTCCAGACATGAATGCGTGGGGGACAAACCACATCCGGCTGTATCCTAAACCCAGACTCTGCTTCTCTTCAACAGTGCTATCCAGATGGAGCGTCACGGAAGGTTTTCAAACAGAGGACTCCTGGTAGAAATGATTATTCAGCATCTATTTCAACTTCCTTTCAGAGTGTGTAGCAGAGTCTAGAAATAGAAACTACATTACCCAGACTCCTTTGCAGATGTGTAATTTAAGTTCCACCAATCATATGTGGTCATGTGAGACAAATTTAAGCTTATTTAGTTAAGTGGGGAAAGAGGCCCAGTGCAAAGCTTCTGCTTTATAGGTGCAAGTTACAGCAGGTTGGAGGTGATTCTGAAGCCAGGGTTCCAGTAGTGGCTTCTTGGTTCCCAGATTACATCTGAGGGCAGCAATGCAGGAGCCAGCTGCTGAAAGAGCCCCTTCCTGATATGCTCACACAACTCTTTCCTGAGGGTGGTGGTTTGCTGTCAAGAGAACTGAGTTAGCACTTGTCTGGTGTCTGCTGTAGTGCAGACCCACATCTTGCAGGCTTTCCTTCAACAGTGTAATCCAGTGCAGGGGCCAAACCAACTTTCCCTGTCGCTTTCCGCCTGTGCTGTGGCCCTCCATTAGAGCCATCTGAATCACTGGACTGAATAGCAGAACTGGAATCTCCTTACCTTCCTCCCAGAGTGCACCTGGGCTCCTTATACAAATCCACCCCCCACACACACACTTAAGCAATCTGACCATTCAAGTGCCTTTAAGCTTCTTGTTTGTTTGTTTAACTTAAAGGGAATTTACTCCCCACAAAGTAGTGCCACTTGGCTGGGGAGGACCCATGTAGCCTTGTGGTTGGAGGTGGGGGTGCTGCTACAGTAGGCCAAATGATGTAGATAAACTAACCGAAATGGAGAGACAGGGATTTCCAGGAAATTTATACAGGAAGCCAGATGAGGCAGGAGGAGTAATTCCTCAGGATCCTGAAATAAGCCTATGACAGGTTGGGACTGGGTGTTCTGCAGTTTTTCTGCAGTCCTAGACACAGTCCCCAAGTGCAGTATGTGGGCTGTGCCCTGTACACAGACCCCTGGCAGAGGGAACCCAACAGGAGCTGAAATCCAACCCATGCCCCACTCGCCAAGCTGGGGGCCCCAGCACGGGGCTGCATGCTCTCTGAGGAAGGGACGCCTTTTAAATCCCTCATTAAGGACTCAGAGGGACAGCCCTAGTTTCAGGTGACCAGACAGAGAGGAGAGGCCTCTAAGCAGCCAGTGTCAAAGTCTCCAGACACCCAGAAGGGTGAGTCCTCCTCTCCCTCCAAGCCTGGAAGGGCAGAGATGCGTGGAGAGCTTTTGAACCTCTCCCAGCTCAACCCGAGAGGGCAGGTGACCCTTTTATTACCAAACTGCGTAAGATGCCATCAGCTCTGTTATTGTTTCCTCTGCCAAGTGCTTTCATGCCATAAATTACACGTAACGAACTCTGCGAGCATTCTGCTTAGGAAAGGTTACTTCATCTCAAGAGAGGATGTGGGGAGAGAAGGGGAGGGAAAAGAGGAGACAAAGTCCTCTGGAAATACAAGCCACCACTCTCTTCTAGAGTGACTAAATGCATTTGGCCTTTTGTTCCTTGCCCGGGGAACATGTTCAACAAGTAAAAAACTGGATCAGGTTGTTTGTAAAAGGCTTTGAAGGTACAAGGCACTATGCTGTAATAGCAGCCAGGCCCTGTTTTCTCCTGTCTTTAACCTATCCATAAAGAGCAGATAACAAGTCAGACCAGAAGAGGTACTGGGCACTTAGTTCTTTGCCGTGCTGTTAACCCCACACAACCTCCAGGAAGGGGGTACAGAGAGCCAGTGTTGGCAACAGCACGGCACATCAGGGCAAGATCAAGGAATGTGCACTCAAGAGGAGATGGTAGGTAGAAAGCCAGCTTTCTTTGTTTGTTTGTTTGAGTCAGGGCCAGGGTGGCCTCAAACTCGTGATCTTCTTGCCTCACCCTCTTAAGTGCTGGGATTATACATGCACCACCATGCCCAGTTTCAGCAACATGTTCTATTGCTATTTCCTGAATTTTGAATACACTATAAAATTCCAACTATAAAGAAGAGAAAATTTAGCTATTTATGTCATTATTTCTTCACCTTCATGCTCAAATGATTTTCTTCAGCTACATGACTTATCAGTATTTACATTATATTAACTATATCAATATTAAGAACATATGAGCTATGGGATATTCTGTGATTACGTTTATATTCCCAGTTACTTTTTGTTTTAATGGAATCAATAAGTACTTTGCTCTTTTATTTATACATTTTATTATATATAATATTACATTTAAATACCTCCTGAGTACTGAAATTATAGTCCTGTGCCACAGAAAGTCAGTTTTAAGGAAGTTCAACCATAAACGTAAGTCATCAAACCAATTAAAGGAAAGCACAAGGCCAGGTGTGGTGGCTCACACCTGTAATCCTAGCTACTAGGGATGCAGAGATTGGGAGGATCAGAGTTTGAGGCCAGCCCAGGCAAAAAGTTCTTGACACCCCCATCTCAATCAATAGTTGGGGGTAGTGGTACATATCTGTCATCCAAGTTCTGCAGGGAAGCTCAAATAGGAGGATCACGATCCAGGCTGCCCTGGCATAAAATGAGACTCTATCTCAGAAATAACCGATGCAAAAAGGGCTGGTGGAGTGACTCAGGTGGTAGAGCACAAGGCCCTGACTTCAGTCCCCACTACTGCAAAAGAAAAAGCACCAAAGCAAACTAAAGCCCCAGGCCCTCCACCTGTAGCTCGAGCTTTGCTCCCCCACTCCTAGCGCTCAGCAGGTAACATTTTCATGCAGACTGGCCAACCTCCAACAGTCAGCAATCACTGCTCTTGCCCCTGAGACTGTCTCTAGATATCAGAGGAGTCCTCAGATGGTGTTCTTGTTTCTCATGTGAGATTCGATCTGTCACC
Source organism: Castor canadensis (assembly GCF_047511655.1). Classification (NCBI taxonomy): domain Eukaryota; kingdom Metazoa; phylum Chordata; class Mammalia; order Rodentia; family Castoridae; genus Castor; species Castor canadensis. Next base: position 121,356,035 of record NC_133405.1, on the reverse strand, counting down.
GAGCGTACCAGCACAATGAAGGGGCACTTGCCCACCATGCTAACTTTCTGGACAATACATTCTTAAGTGGCTTCCTTCCATTCGCCCTACTGATGTTTCCTGAAATCTCCCAAATAAACTACCTGGCACTGGAATTCTTATATTACCACCTACTTCTAGGGGAACACAAGCAAAGACATCCTCCAACCTTTAGCCATTCTATTAAAACTTGCTGTCTTCCTTTGTTTTAGTAAGGCTTTTTGTGTATGTGTGTGGCACTGGGGTTTGAACTCAGGGCTTCGACCCACTTGAGCCACACCTCCAGTTCCCTTTGTTTATTTATTTTTAATAAAGAGTTGTATTTACTTAGACACATTTAGAATGTCAACAAAACAGCTGCAACTTTTTTGCATTTCTAGGGTGGTATTCAGCTAACAGAACAATTATTTCATAAACGCTGCATCAGAGACAACTGAAGATGAAAATGCCACCATCTCCATATATAACTAATTTCTGCTGTGTGCCAAGCAGAACCTGCTTTAAACTCCCATGCCAGTTTACACCCCCATACTGAACCAGGCAAGATTAGTCCTATTGAAAATACCACCAGGAGCGGGCTATCTAAAGACACATTTGGTAGTGTGTTAACTATACAAAAGAGACACTGTACAGTTTAAAAAGTTTTACACAGCCGTACTTTTCAACTTTTTTCTTTAAAGGGAGTGAGTTGTATACAGTGGGATTAAAAGCTCTGTAGACAAGAAAAAGCCACATTCATCATCTTCTTCATTTGCCTTCTTCCTCTTCCTCCCCTTGCTCATCCTCTTCGTCTTCCCCATCCTCCTCCTCTTCTTTTTCTTGCTCTCTTCAGCCTTGGCAGTCCTTTCTGGCTGCATCAGGCTTTCCTTTAGCTCAGTAGGCAGCAATGTCCTTTTCATATTTTTCCTCCTGCTCCTAGGCTGCTTGTCACCTGCTGTGGTGCTGTGCCACCTCTCTCCCAGGCTCTTTGCAACATCACCAATGTGCAGGTCGGGATGTTCTCCTTTGATTTGGGGCCGTACTCAGAACAGAACAAGAAGGCCTCTTGGGTGCACTGGGATCCTCAAACTCCTTTGGGATCTCCTTCAGCAGGGACATAGGTTTCCATTTCTCTTTCATAGCGAGCCTTGTCCACCTTTGCTGTGTTTTCAAATTTGCCTTTCTCTTTAGCAGACATGTCCTCCACCTCTCTGAGCACTTCTTAGAAAGCACTGAGAAGTTGACTGAAGCCTCCGCGTGCTTCTTCTTGTGCTCGTCCCGGCAAGTTTGCCTGAAGATTGTGTATGAGGACATTTTGCCTCTCGACTTCTTAGGAACTCCTGTGCCCATGTTTAGTTGTTTTTCCTCAGTGAGGCACAGAGTCAGTCGCCCAGTGCCCATCTGGCTCTCACTTGCCCTGGCGCTGTCTCTGTGGTGCTCAATGAACCACAGTGGCTGTGAAAGCAGGAGCCAGGTGCAGCCTCCTCATTCTCCCAGCTGTCACCCTGTCTTCTCTTGTTCAATGGGATTAACTTCCTCTAAACCATTCATTCTGAAAGTCAATACAAGGTTGGGGTGACTCCTCCATCCAAACAAGGCGTTTGATACCAGTTATATACAAATTTTAAAAATCCTTTTGTGATTCTACGGAGCTTTCCCAATGCTTTTGTAGATTGGAATTTATTGTATTAGGTATTTGTTCTGGAATCTGATTCATAACTGGGTCTTGGCAGACTTTCCCTTGGTAAATGTATTTTTGTAAGTTATCTATCGCTAGGGTTATATTTTAAAAGTATTAGAGAAATTGAGAACTCTCTTGTGTATCCTTTGATGAAATAAGCACACATTTATGAATTTTTATGTACTTTTTCTTGAATCTTCTACATATGAGAGAGAACAGGTGACCTTTGTCTTTCTGAATCTGGCTTACTTCGCTTAACATGAGCTCCAGTTCCATACATTTACTTGCAAATGAGAAAATTTCATTCTTCTTTTTGACTGAATAATACTCCATTGTATATATAGAGCACATTTTCTTAATGCATTCATCAGTTGTAGAGCTATTGTGAATAATACTGCAATAAACATGGGTGTGCAAGTGTCTTCATTGTGTCCTCCCACCGGCAGTGTATGAAGGTTCCTTTTCCCCCACATCCTTGCCAACATTTGTTGTTGTTTGTGTTCTTGATGGTAGAGTGAGGTGTAATCTTAATGTGGTTTTGATTTGCATTTCCTTTATAGCCAGGGATATTGAGCATTTTGTCATGTGTTTCTTGGCCATTTGGATTTCTTCCTTTGAGAAAGATCTGTATAGTTCATTTGTCCATTTCTTCATTGGGTTATTGATTTTTTGGGAGTTTAGTTTTTTGAGCTCCATGTATATTCAGGTTATTAATCCCTTGTCTGATGTATAGCTGGCAAAGATTTTTCTCCCATTCTGGGGGCCGGCTCTTCAGTCTGGTGACCATTTTCTTCGCTGTGCAGAAGTTTTTTAGTTTCATTTGTCAATCATTTCTCTTAATTGTTGGTTTATTGGTGTTCTATTTAGGAAGTTATTGTGTATGTCTATTGTGCCAGTGTATTCCCTCCTCTTTCCTGCAGTAGTTTCAGTGTAGCACCTCTCCTTTAAATATGACTTCTTTTTTTAAATGTGACTTCTACTAGTGTCATTTAACCTATTACCAAAGAATTTCAGACACAAAACTATGCAAAGTACAATACTTATGGCCAGAAAGCTACAGGAAATTATTTTTGTTCCCAAACATTACCTCAGAACTACAACAATATTTCTTTTCCTGTCACTAGCTTGTTGAAGGATGGTGGATAAATCTGACCCTGCATTCTTCAGTTTTTCTAGTGTATTGAATGATAAATTAATATTTGAAGTTGCACAAAGTAAAGAAGGAATGAGACTATATGCATGTCTTAGAAATAAAATATTAGAGCTTATTTCAGTATAAAAGCAATGTGTGTGTATATATATATAAAACAAGAATTCAGAAATGTAGAACAGAAGAAAAGCACCTATATTTCTGCTACATGAAGAAACTTAGCATTAGATTTTAGTTTATTTTCTTCTAATCTTCTTAATATGTACACTTTTTTCATTATCATTATGACATAAGCATGTTCTATATTATTATTTCTTGCTGTACTCATCATCTTAATAGCAACATGAAATGCTAATAAGTAGATAATACTTATTTAGTTCCTTTTGTTGGTTGTTATAAGTAATGCCTAGCAGAATTTTGTTTGTGTTACAGTGTTTCTCCTCTTGGTTTTTCCCAACCCTTGTTTGTCCTCATTCATGATGGGTAGATCCCATCTCTCATGATAATGAGTTTCTATCCCTTTCTTCCATATATAGCAAGTGCTTGCTCTGTGCTGGGAACCTTGAGGGAGCTAAAGATGAGTAAGACACAGTACCTATGTGTAAGGAGCTTGGAATCTGAAAGGGCAACACAAGTCAGTAATCCCAAAACAGCAGCAACCCAGTAAGAGAGTTCTATGCAGGGTATTATGAAGGCACAGAGGAACAAGTCTTTAGCTAGAGAGGGATTTTAGAAACATGAGAAAGAATTTTTTAAACATATTGCACAGATGAAGGAAATAAGAAATCAGGGTAATGTGACACCACTAGAAGAAAGGCCACAACAGAAGATAGGGTGGATAGGGAAGGCCTCTCTGGAAGAGGTGACATTTGAACTGAAACCTGAGTGACAAGAAATTTCCAGCCATTCAAGGGCCTAGTGCAAGACTTGTCAAGGCAGAGGAACAGCAGGCATCAAGAAAACCTGGATGATCTTGGCTTATTTAAGGAAGAGCATGGCGGGAATGACATGAGAGAAAGGGAGAGTAGTAGAGTTGACATTAGGGAATGGGGAAGAGGGTAAAAGGGGTCAAGTGGAAGGACTGTAGGGAAAATTTGAGAGCTCAAGTGATATTTGAGAACATGAATCAGAAGTGGCACCAATGGGTACATGTTTGTAATCTCAGCTACTTGGGAGGTGAAGATAGGAGGATCATGGTCTAAGGCTGGCCCAGGAAAGAGCGTGAGACCCTATTTGAAAAACAAACTAAAAAGATAAAGGACTGGGGTCATGACTCAAGTGGTAGAGTGCTTGCAAGCTCAAGACCCTGAGTTCAATCCCCAGTACCACAAAAAAAGAATTGGCACCAATGTATTGTTTCATGAGTTTTGCAAGTCTGCTTAGTAACAATGGTAGTTGAGAAGACAGGTGGTTGGATTGACACGTGGTCAGAAGTCACAGAACAAGTGTAACAAAAGGACAATGGGCTGAAGAAGTAGAATGTACTTGAGGCAAAGAGTTTGTATTCTAAGATCTACATTGTATAAGAAAAGAGTAGAGGTGAGATATTTAGGAATGACAAACAGAGAAAATAGGATTGGAAGGTGGGAGGTCTTAGAGGGTTTGCAGAGCAGATGTAATAGAAACAAGGTAGAGGGAAACTATAAAGACAAAAGGGTTGGATTCTGAGAATAGAACACTGGGATTTGAGAGAGCAAAGTTCCAATAGCTTTGGTGGAATGGAAATGATGGTTAAAGAGGAAATGAGGGAGGGGTGGTATAACACAGAGTGTTAGGACTTCATCAAATTAAAATCTTTGTGCTTCAAAAGATCCCATCAAGAAAGTAAACAGACATTCCACAGAATGGGAGAAAATATTTGCAAATTGTTTATCTGTTAAGGGACTTGTATCCAGAATTTATAAAGAACTCTTACAACTCACCAATAAAAAGATAAATAACCTAATTAAAAATAGGCAAAGAATCTGAGACCTTTCTTTAAAGAAGATAAACAAATGACTAATAAGTACATGAAAAGGTACTCTGCATAGTTAGCCATCAAGGAAACGCAAATCAAAACCACAATGAGATACCACTTCACACCCCCTAGAATGGCTGTAATCAGCCAGGACATGGAGAAATTGGAATCCTCAGGCATTGCTGGGAAGAATGTAAGATGGTGCTGCTTCTTTGGAAAATAGTTTGGCAGTTCTTCAAAGTGTTAAGCAGAGAAGTACTGTATTACCCAGGAATTTCACTCCTGGTATATACCCATGAGAAATGAAAGTACTCATTCATACAAAAACGTGTACACAGATATTCATAGCAGCATTACTCAATAGCCCTGAGTGGAAACATCCCCAATGTCCATCAACCGATGAATGGATAAGCAAACTGCAGTGTATCCGTAGAGTGCTCCAACAAGGATGATACCTGAAAACATGCTAAGTAAATGAAGACAGTCACCAAAGACTACGTAAGATATGTGATTTTATTGATATGAAATATCCGTGATAGGCAAATCTATACAGACAGAAATTACATTAGTGGTTGCTGAAAGTAAGTTAGGAGTTGAGGGTAATGGAGAGTGGCCAGCACTTTAAAAAAATGAAATGGAATAGATCAGAGTGTATTGTACATATCAAGGGTAAAACTTTTTATGAACTTTCTATTTGAATTATAGATGTACATATGTACATGTGTTTTATGCTATGATTTCACTGTTGGTTTCAATGAAAAAATTAAAGAATATGAGACATTCTAGTATTATACCATCTGGTTCAAACATTTATGACTATCATTCTTTTCTGAAGCATCAATCATTCTATTAGATTGAGAATCACAGATTGTGAATACAAGACCTTTAATAGTTTGTACTAGTAATACAAGTTTTGCTTTTATTTATTTATTTATTAGTAGTACTGAGTGTTAAACTCAGGGCCTCACCCTTGCTAGGCAGGTGTTCAACCACTTGAGCCACTCTGCCACCCTATTTTGTGTTGGTTATTTTTGAGACAGGGTCTCACTTTATGCTTGGGCTAGCCTGGACCGTGATCCTCCTATTTGTGCTTCCCCACATAGCTGGGATGACAGGCGTGTGCCACTGCTATTGCTTCACATGGGGGTCTTGCCAACTTTTTGCCCAAGCTGGGCATGAACCTTGATCCTGCTGATCTCTGCCTCCCAAGTTGTTTGGATTACAGGCTTGAGCCACCGCACCCAACTTTTAAAAAAATTTTTTAATCAATAAATAATAGTTGTATATATTTATAAGATACAATGTGATGTTTTGATCTATGTACAGTATACATTATAGAAAAATTCAATCAAGTTAATGAACATATCCCTCACTTAACAGACTTTAAAAATCATTTAAATCCAAGTGAAAAATTAATTTCTTAAGTATACATTAAACAGCAGTTGAATTTTTTAAAATTATTGTTGTGCTGGGGTATATTGTGACATTTACAAAAGTTCTTACAATATATCAAATATAACATAGTTGAATTCACTCTGTCCATCATTCTCCCTTATTCCCCCTCCCCCGATTCCTAGAATAGTTTCAACAGGTAACATTTTTCCATTTACATACATGTGGACCCAGTATTCGCACTATATTTACCCTCCCATGCCCTTTCCCCATACCCTCCTCCCTCCCATTGGTACCAATCCCCCAGATAGGACCTGTTTTGCCTCCCTGTTCTCTGGTTTTGTACAAACAATATGTATTATAACCTGAATGGTTTGTCCCCTCTATTTTTCTTCTTTCTACCTAGTGCCCTTCTTATGGTGATTTCAACAGGTTTAAAAATCCTATATTTATTCTTGTATAGGAAGTACATCAACCATATTCACCTTCTGAACTTCCTTCTTTTATCCCCCCATATCTCGTATGTGACCTCCCCTTAATGTGACCTGTTTTTCATAATACTGCTTGTGTTTGTATTAGGTCTATATTCCACATATGAGAGAAAACATGCAGCCTTTGGCTCTCTGAACCTGGCTAACTTCACTTAAGATAATGTTCTCCAGTTCCATCCATTTACCTGCAAACAACAAAATTTCATTCTTCTTTATGACTGAATAAAATTCCATTGTATATAAATACCACATTTTCTTAATCTGTCCATCAGTAGTGGAACATCTTGGCTGTTTCTGTAGCTTAGCTATTGTGAATAATGCTGCAATAAACATGGGTGTGCAGGTGTGTTTATTGTAACATGACTTACATTCCTTCAGGTATATCCCTAGGAGTGGAATTGCTGGGTCATATGGTAGTTTTATTTTTAGTTTTTTGAGGAGCCTCCATATTGTTTTCCATAGTGGCTGTACTATCTTACATTCCCACCAGCAGTGTATGAGTGTTCCTTTTTCTCCACATTCTCGCCAACATTTGTTGTTGTTGATAGTAGGTATTCTAACAGGAGTGAGGTAGAATCTTAATGTGGTTTTAATTTGCATTTATGGCCAGAGATGTTGAGCATTTCTTCTTGTGATTTTTTGCATTTGGACTTCTTCCTTTGAGAAAGCTCTGTTCAGTTCATGTGCCCATTTCTTCATTGGGTCATTGTGTTTTTGGGAGTTTAGTTTTTTGAGCTCCCTGTATATTCTGGTTATTAATCCTTTGTCAGATATATTGCTGGCAAAGATTTTCTCCCATTCCCTGGGCATCCTCTTCAATTTGGTGACCATTTCTTTTGTTGTGTAGAAGCTTTTTAAGTTCATGTAGTCCCATTTGTCAATCTTTTTTCTTAGTTGCTGAGCCATTTGAGTTCTATTGAGGAAGTCATTGCCTATGCCTATTAATTCCAATGTATTCCCTGCTCTTTCTTACACTAGCTTCAAAGGTTCAGGTCTTATATTAAGGTCCTTAATCCACTTTGAGTTGATACTTATACAGGGTGAAAGACATGGATCTAATTTCAGTTTTCTACATGCAGATATCCAGTTTCCCCAGCAACATTTGTTGAAGAGATTGTCTTTTCTCCATCGTATAAACATCAGTTGAATTTCTTAAGTGTAAATAAACATTAAGTAATTTTCTTAACAAATTAATCAACGACCACAATCTATATTGAAAAAGTCATTGAAAATGACCACAGTCTATTTTGAAAATCTATATTGAAAAAGTAGACAATAAAATTGAACCCACCAAACACTGTTTAGAAAGGGGGAGATTAGGGAAAAAATTCCAATGACATTCATTAAAGAGATTGAAAAATCTACTGTTAAATTTATATGGAAACACAAGAGGCCACGAATAGCCAAGGCAATACTCAGTCAAAAGAACAATGCAGGAGGTATCACAATACCTGACTTCAAACTATATTACAAAGCAATAACAATAAAAACAGCATGGTACTGGCACAAAAACAGACATGAAGACCAGTGGAACAGAATAGAGGATCCAGATATGAAGCCACACAACTATAAGCAACTTATCTTTGACAAAGGAGCTAAAAATATACAATGGAGAAATAGCAGCCTCTTCAACAAAAACTGCTGGGAAAACTGGTTAGCAGTCTGCAAAAAACTGAAACTAGATCCATGTATATCACCCTATACCAAGATTAACTCAAAATGGATCAAGGATCTTAATATCAGACCCCAAACTCTTAAGTTGATACAAGAAAGAGTAGGAAATACTCTGGAGTTAGTAGGTATAGGTAAGAACTTTCTCAATGAAACCCCAGCAGCACAGCAACTAAGAGATAGCATAGATAAATGGGACCTCATAAAACTAAAAAGCTTCTGTTCATCAAAAGAAATGGTCTCTAAACTGAAGAGAACACCGACAGAGTGGGAGAAAATATTTGCCAACTATACATCAGACAAAGGACTGATAACCAGAATATACAGGGAACTTAAAAAACGAAATTCTCCCAAAACTAATGAACCAATAAAGAAATGGGCACGTGAACTAAACAGAACTTTCTCAAAAGAAGAAATTCAAATGGCCAGAAAACACATGAAAAAATGCTCACCATCTCTAGCAATAAAGGAAATGCAAATTAAAACCACGCTAAGATTCCACCTCACCCCTGTTAGAATAGCCATCATCAGCAACACCACCAACAACAGGTGTTGGCGAGGATGCGGGGAAAAAGGAACCCTCTTACACTGTTGGTGGGAATGTAGACTAGTACAACCACTCTGGAAAAAAATTTGGAGGCTACTTAAAAAGCTGGACATCGATCTACCATTTGATCCAGCAATACCACTCTTGGGGATATACCCAAAAGACTGTTACTCCAGAGGCACCTGCACATCCATGTTTATTGCGGCACTATTCACAATAGCCAAGTTATGGAAACAGCCAAGATGCCCCACCACTGACGAATGGATTAAGAAAATGTGGTATCTATACACAATGGAATTTTATGCAGCCATGAAGAAGAACGAAATGTTATCATTCGCTGGTAAATGGACGGAATTGGAGAACATCATTCTGAGTGAGGTTAGCCTGGCTCAAAAAACCAAAAATCATATGTTCTCCCTCATATGTGGACATTAGATCAAGGGCAAACACAACAAGGGGATTGGACTGTGAGCACATGATAAAAGTGAGAGCACACAAGGGAGGGGTGAGGATAGGTAGGACACCTAAAAAAACTAGCTAGCATTTGTTGCCCTTAACGCAGAGAAACTAAAGCAGATACCTGAAAGCAACTGAGGCCAATAGGAAAAGGGGAACAGGTACTAGAGAAAAGGTTAGATCAAAAAGAATTAACCTAGAAGGTAACACCCACGCACAGGAAATCAATGTGAGTCAATGCCCTGTATAGCTATCCTTATCTCAACCAGCAAAACCCCTTGTTCCTTCTCCTATTTGGCAAGTGTATGTGGTAAGATGCATAGGGGCTCCAGAGACTGTCAGGTCCGCAAGGAGTCCTGGCTCTGAGACCTACTAGCTATTTGACATTGGCCAAATGGTATATTGAGGTCTCAGTTTCCTTGTCTGTAAAATGGAGAAAATAATCTTAAGCAGAACCTTATGATATTGCCATTTGCAGAGGTTAAAAATGGTCAAATATTGGCAATTTCAAAAGGTCAACATAATAATTGCCCTTACACAAGATTGTAAGGACCAAACAAGATATATGTTCAATAACTGGCATAATACTTATTACATGTTTGTGCCTCTTTTGATAAAGGTGAAAAATATTAGCACCAATGTTTATCTCCTTTAAATGTCAGCATATACATTGGTTCATTGCACATTATGTATTTACTTATTTTATAACTTGCTTTGTTCTAGGAAGGAGATTATTTTGTACATAGCTGGCACTAAACAAATATTTGAAAACTAGTGAATGAATGTGCTTGCTTAGTTTGGGTTCCTTGGTCATTTTCAAGCCATAATTTGGTACCTTACTAGAATTTGGTGCAACACTTGAGAGCCCAGTTTAGACTTATCTTTTCTAAAGAGTTTTTTAACAACATCTTCTTTGGTACTTTTATAACAAGGTGTTCTTTCCTATGAGCCAGCCCATGAAGTGTTTTCTGGTTAACATAACAACAGCCTCTCTGGAAGAAGTTGAGGGTGGAATTGATTTATAGTGTTTGCCCATTTCTGTGGCATGAACACTCCCTTGTTGCCAATTTCAGGATATCACCTTGACCTCATCAAATGCAGAGTGAGGAAGAGATGTGTGCAAGTTAGCTCTGGTACTTGGTGAGCAAGTTCCAGCTGGCTTCAGCACACCACTGGCCCCAAGACTTTTGAAACTTCCACCCGAGAGCAAAGCTCTATAGACTAGAACTGAAAATGTTTTTAGGATATTTGATTTACATTTATGTTGCTAATAAAGAACTTTTTACAAACACTGAACATTTTTGAAAAATACAACTAAACAGGGTAAGTGCAAAACTGGAACAAAACAATAATCACAATATCTATTACTGCCCTAGATTTGTATGACACCTTTTTGTTAAATTGCTTTTCTTGATGAGAAAACATACAAGGTTTTGCTCTCCATTTCTCCTCTTTTGTCATTCTGTTATTTTAATGACCAAAATACTAAGAAAGTATTCCAAGAAAAAAGTACTATGTAATTTTGTGTATTGACCTCACAATCTTCCTGACTTAGTCATTGGGAAACTCCTTTTTGGTGGGATTGTAAAATCAAAGGTCAGTTTTTTTAAAAATGCAAAGAAATGTGAATCACAAACAGGGATCCAGCTGAGGATGGACACAGATTCGTTTTTATCAATGATATGTTTTAAGATTTAAAAAGTGATCTGCAAATATTTTTTACTCTAAATCAAGATTCTCAATGAAAGGTGATATTGTCCAATGTGGAGGGCATTTTAGAAATCCACGGTGGCATTTTTTTGGTTGTCACCATGACTGGGGAGCACTACGGACATTGAAAGGTGGAGCCCAGCAATTCTACAATTGGAAATTGTCTCATGTTCTGAATAACCTTCAAATGTCCTACTGAAATTTCATGCAGGTGAAAATAAGTGCCCGATTTTTCAACAACACAGATGGTGTACAACTTGAAGGATGCTTCATTTAGCTTTGTTTAGAATTTTCCAAGAGTTGTTCCCTATATTGGAAAGTCATAGCAACATGGGTAGCAGTGCTTCTGTGACTGGAGTTGCCACTAAGGCACACCTGTGTCAGTCTGCATCTTGAGCTGTTACTCACAGTGACACTATGACTAATACAAGTTTCTGACTGCTTTACTATGTTATCTAGTGTTGCCATGCCTGAGGGTTGTACTTGGAGATGTATGTTATTTTATTATACATTACTTTTCTTTTATTTCTCCTTTCTACTAGGGCATTATGTTGTTTGTTTTTACAATCATGTGTAGGGATATGAATTTCATTTCAAGCTAGTTTAAGGGGGCCACTAAATATATGTTATAAAGTGGATCACTGGGTCTGAGACTGCTGATTAAATAAATAATCCTTAGCATATGACAATACCTTTCCTATTTCTAAGACACTTGGCGTATCTCCTACTATCTGACATCAGAGTGGTGTATCATATCCCTTTGGCTTCAAGACTAAAAAGATTGTTTAACTCTGCTTCAGTCACTGCCATTTGTGTTCTACAATAACAATTTTATCCATTTTCTTGATCACAATGCTTATAGTATTGTGGCTTGTTCTTTGGAACATTTGATGCCCTCTTGGAAAAGCACATAATCAAAAAGTCCAGTGAATCAAATCTTTAAGGTAGTTTTAAAGTGAAGTGAATTCAAATTTCCTTGAGTTTAGAATTTTCCCCTGAGGAATTTGGAAGCAAGCATTGACAAACACACCTATTTAGTTTTATGCAATACACATTGGCAATAAACACCCTGGTAGGAAAATAAGCAGTTAGTGTTATGCACACAGTAACAAAAAATAAATATATAGTTTTGGCTGGATTCAAATATGAACCTACAGATCATGTTGTCAACACAGTGAAAGAGAAAAAAATGCATCATCAGTGAATAAACCTGTAATAAATATGCAGAGCTGACCTTTGGCAAGATTGCAAAGTAGCTGGCATTTGCTCCCAGCCTTCCATCTTTTTTGGTGCCTTTTTTATCTTTTCAGCACCTCTCACAACTTCAAGCCAGAGGTCCTCAGTCAACATGGAAACAGCAAGCATTTTTGAGCTACTTCTGTATGCCAAGCACCACGGTAGGCATTATTAAGTTCTTTCTGAATTTAACTGGGTGTGGCAGTACACATCTGTAATCCCAGCATTTGGGAGGCTGAAGCAGGAGGCAATGCCAACCTGAGCTACACAGTGAGTTCCTTGCCAGCCTGGGCTACATAGCTATACCCTGTCTCAAAAAAACAAACAAAACAAAGCAAATTCTTTTTTGGATCTGAAGCTGTCATCCCATCTGAAAGAAAGGGGTTTGACAATTTTTTTCCTTAGTAACTCTAGAATCTTTTTAAAGCAGATGAGCTGTTTCCAGAGATCAGGACAGTGATTATCTTGAACAAGGAGAGTGACTGGGGAAGGGACACGAGGCCTTCTGGGGAGCTGGTACTGTCGTATTTCCTTCTTAAAAAATATTGTGGTAAAAGCATCAACATAAAATTTACCATCCTAACTTTCTTAAAGTAGATAGTTTGGCAGTGTTAAGTATATTCAGATTGTTGTGAAACAGATCTCTAGAACTTTTTCATTCTGTTTGCTGCTGAGGGCCCCCTTGGCTGCATCACAACTTGGTGGAGAAGTAGAAAGGGAAGGGTCCAAGGGTCTAGAAGGGTCCAAGCAAGTAGGGTGGCCTCCCTATATAACAATCCAGTCTCATAAGAACTAATTCACTCTGAGAGGCCAGCATTAACTGCAATGACCTAATTATCTCCCATTAGGCCCCACCTCTTAAAGGTGCCACTACCTTAACATTTCCACACTGAGGACTAAGCTTCTAGCACATGAACCCTTAAGATACAAGCTCAAACCATATCCAAACCATAGCAGCTAGGAATCAATTTTATTTTACAATTGGCAGGAAATTAGGAGGCTTAAAAAATATCTTGCTAGGGGCTTGGAGTTTAAACCAAATCCTGCTGTGTTAGTTTTCCAGAGAGCTGGGTAACAGAAACTGTGTAGGGGAGTGGTGTGAGGATGTAGACAGGAGGAACAAAGGATTCTGAAAGGCCTTACAGTGACCCGCCTTGTTGTCAGTTTTCATCTGAAGAAATCCTTGATGTGTATTAATGGGGGATGAATTTAAAAGTACAACATTAGTACTGGTGGGAAAAAACAAATTTCTAAACATTCTATAGCCTTCCCAACCATAAAAGCAAAAGTATTCAAGAGTCACTTAAGGTGAGTGAGGAGCCAGGCAAGGTGGCTCATCACTGTAATACCAGTTACTTGAGAGACAAAGGCAGGAAGGTCAAGAATTTGGGGCCAGTCCTGGGCAAAACCAGTAGTGAGACTCTGCATCAAAAAAAAAATGCAAATAAAGGTAGTTGCTCTGGCAGAGTTGGCTTTGTCACACAATTTTTTATTCCTTTTTGAGGCCCTGCAGTTAATTATAATTCTGAGTCAGTAGAAGGCACACTCAGATCAGATTAATGAAAAGTCTGAAGCTCATTGTTTAAAATAAGCTTTTAATTGAAAGTATATATAAGGATTAAATAATTGACAAAATGATTCTAAATTGAGGTTTTGCAAGTCCTATTTTAAGGATTTATTTTAAAATCAGAAGAAGGAGGGAGGGGGAATGGAAATAAAATGGAGGAGTGTTCAAGGTATGCTGTACATGTATATGGAATTATAGCAATGAAATCCCCTTGTGTTATTAATATATGGTAATTCAAATATGAAATTAAAAGAATTTAAAAACATAAAAGGCAAAAACATATAATTGAGTAATTGAAAAATAAAATTAAAGTAGTTGAATATAGTTAAAGGAAAATGTCCTTGAAAAGGTTTGCTCCTAGAAATAGGTAAACTATATATCCTATGTCTTTTTATAGCACTAGTTGTTTAGTAAGCTTCTCCTTTCATAGAGGGTTTCAAGTAAACTTTGATCTAGCTCAGGTCAATCATTATAAAGCCTTAAAACACTGAAGATTAAATTTATTGTATGCAAGCTTTTTGTATAACTGTTATTAGCTGGATATGCAGACTGTTGGCTAATACTTTTTATGGTCTTATGAAACTGTCAACAGCCTTGACCTGTGTGACCTTGGATGATTCACTCAGCTGTGTAGGTTTTTGATTCCTCATCTACAAAATGAGAGGGTAGACCAGATGATTTCTAAATTCCCTTCAAGCTCTGAAGCATCATGACTACCTTTCCCTATAGTTGTGTCCATCTCTCAGGGTTAGAGGACTTAGAACAACCTAGCTATAGCTTCCTTTGGAAGTGATGTTTTATTTTAATAAATAAAGGTAAGAAGAGTGAAGGAAAATGTTTTCAGTTCTTTCTTGCTCCCTTTAGAAATCTTTCATGAGTAAAACAATGAGTAATTGAGCAAAATCCAGAATGTTCATAAAGTTACAATATCTGGATGGGAGCAAGTGTTAAAGAGTTGGGAGTTGGTTACTGTAACAAGAGTAGATGCCATGAGAACAAACCACATCTGTCTTTGTTTCCACAAATATTTAGAATGTGCCTGTTGGGAACAAGGGATTCGTTCCCAGTTAGTACATTCAGTGCTGCCAGAAGTAATGTCTTCTGTTTGATTTCCATAATTGTCAGGAAAGTGTGTAATGGCAGCTGTAACCTGAGATGAGACTGCTCTTAGGGCTGAACATTTCCACTCTCTCCATCTCTGAGGTGGACACTCATTGTAGTCCATAGGCAGCACTTTGGAGATCAGGATACTTCAGTAAACCTGGGTTTACTTTAGTAAACCCAACTAAATGAAGGGTTTAGATGCAAATTATTTGCACAAGAACCTTCCTTTTGTCAAAGAAGTAGTTGTGCACTTTCTACAAATTATAAATGTATCTAAAAACATTTAGCATAGCTTCCTGCTAAAACTCTTCAGCTGGAGATGCCATTTCCTCAGCCAGTTTCTTAAGACAGCCTGGACAGGAGACTTGGAGTTGAGAGAGTAAACAGGGAGGTCACTTCAACTGCTTGGCTGGGCCTATTCCTTTCCTCTGGCTCTGCTTTCCTGTCTTAGTCCATTTTATATTGCTATAACAAAATACCTGAGATCACATAACATAAAGAATAGAAGTTTAGTTGGCTCACAGTTCTGGAGGCTGGGAAGTCCAAGAGCATGGTATTGGCATCTGCTCATCTCTGGTGTGTCGTGTCATAACATAGTGGAAGGTGATAGGGCAACTAAGCATGTGTACTTCTGGAAGAAACAAAACATGAAAGATGGCCTTGATTCACAACAACCCACTCTCTAGGTAGCTAATCCAGTTCCTCACAAGCAAGAACTCACTCCCACGAGAATTAACCCAGAGAATAGAATTAATTACTTCACAAGAGAGGGGTTCCCACAACCTAAACATCTCTTAAAGATCCTACCATGTCTCAGCACTGTTAAATAGGGACCAAATTTCAACATGAGTTTGGGAGGGGACAAACCACATCCACAGCACTTCCTTACCAAGGTATGTAGAAGAATATTCCAAATGCACCTAAGACTGCATGTATGTGGACACTATGCACACATTCAATGAAAAAGTAATGGACTCAAAATGTGTTCAGTAAAATGATGTGTATGAAATATGTATGGTAGTTAAATTCAGAATCTGTTCCAGAAAACTTTGCAAAATATTTACTCTCTGGAGCATGGGAGGTATGAAAGGCTGAATAATGTCCCTCCCCCATAGTAGTCCATTTTGTGTTGCTATAACATAATACTTGGGACTGGATAACGTATAAAGAACAAAAATTTATTTCCTAATAAATTTTCCTAATAAACTCCTAAATAATGAATAAAGCCTAATAAAAATTTATAAAAAACAAAACCACTAACATTAGACAAAATTATTAGACAAAAATTTTAAAAAAATTATTTCTTCTAGTTATGAAGACTTGGAAGTTCAAGATGAAGGCACTGGCATCTTGTGTCTAGTGAGGACCTTTGTGCTAGTCATCTTTTCATTGCTGTGTCAAAAAAATCTTACATAAACAACTTAAAAGGAAAGAAGATTTATTTGGTTTCAGTCTACGGTTGGCTGTCTCCATTGCTGTGGGCCCAAGGTGAAGCTGAAATGTCATGGCAGAAGAACATGGTAGAGGAAGGCTCTCACAGCATGACTGCCAGGAAACAGAGAGAGACCTAGGCAGTGGTGTCTCTGTAGGAGCTACTTACAAGGACATGCCCCCCAGTGGTCCACTTCTTCTGACTAGGCTCCACTTCCTAATTTCTACCACCTTTTAATGAATCCATCTACAGATTAATCTATTGATGAAGGCAGAGCCTTCATTATCTAATCACTGTCAATGATTAGATCCACCAGCTGGGAGCTAAACCTTCAATATATGAGCCTTTTGGGGGACACTTCATATCCATGCCATAGCAGCCTTCTTGCTGCATCCTTAACATGGCAAAAGGTGAAAAGGCAAAAAGGAGATGGACACTGTGTCCTCGTAGGAAAAGAGCAGGAGGGAGCAAACCCGCTTCTCTTTTTAATGGCAGTATTAATCCACTCATGATGGTGGGCTCTTGTGCCCTAAAAACTTCCCAAAGGCCAGATCTCTCAATATTGTTGCTTTGATGATTAAGTTTCCAACATATGGGTTTTGGGAGACACACATTCAGACCATAGCACCCCTCAAGATGTCCACTTCCTAATGTCTAGAACCTGCAAATATGTTACCTTAACATGATAGAATGTACTTTGTAGGTATAATTAAGTTAAAAACTTTGATATGGGGAGATTATCCAGGACTGCTGGATACGCCCAAAATAACCACAAAGGTTTTTATAAGAGGGAGGCAGGAAGGTAAGAACGAGAGAAGGAAATGTGACAATGGAACCAGAGATTGGAGTAATACAGGGCTGTGGGGAATGCAGGTAGCCTCAAAAAGCCAGAAAAGATAAAAATGGATTCTCCCTCTAGAGCTTCCAGAAGGAATGGCATCCTGTCTACTCTTTGGTTTTTATTTTTAAAGTTTACTTTATTTTTAATTAACAAATAATGATAGTGTATACTTATAGGGTACACTGTGATATTTTGATACACATATGCATTGTGTATCAAACTAATTAGTACATCCAGCACCTAAGGAATTTATAATTTTTTGTGACAAGAACATTTAAAATCCTCTTTTTTAGCTAGTTGGAAATATACGCTACACTATTATTATCTATACTCACTGTGCTGTGCAGTAGAATATCAGAAATTATTCCTCCTATCTAACTAAAACTTTGAACCTATGACCACAGTCTACCCTTTCCTTGTCTACTCTCTGCCACTACTTGATTTTAGGTTTTTTGATCTCCAGAATTGTAAGATAATAAATTTGTATTGCTTTAAGCTGCTAAGTTTGTGGTAACTTGTTATAGCAACAATAGGAAACAAATACAGGTGGACTTGACGGTATTTCCAACTCAACAAGCATGGCATGGTGAGAGCATTGATGATAACCACTGGTGGGAGTGTTCAGCAAGCTAGTCCCTGGGCAGATTTTTCTGCTATTAGCTGGAAACTATAGGAACTGAGCCCTCAGTGGTAGATGAACATGCATGTGCCCTTTCAATATGGAATTTACAGCCATGAGAGGAAGGCTGCCATTACATCAACAGTTGCAATTGTTTACCTTCAAAGGTGCTGTAGAACAGGACTGTCTGGTGCTATGAGAGACATTAAAGGGAGACCGAGTTCATCCAGATAGTCAGGGAAGGTTTTCCTGGGGACATGATGTTTAAGGCTGACTCTAAGGATGAGTAAGGGTTCACTATTTCAGGTCAGTGGAAGTGGAAAGAGTATTTCAGACACAAGGAAGAACTCAGCCAAAAGCTGCAGGCCAGCAAAACATTGCATTTTAAATCCAGTATTACTAAAGCTAGAGTTGTACAGGAGGAGAAGGAGGGGTACATAGGGGCTACACCAGGCAGGGCTTTATAGGCCATTGAAGGAGAGTAGTCTGATCATGTTTACATTTTTAAAAAATTACTTAGGCTGCAGCAGATGGAAGAATAGGGTGGGGGCAAGACATGGCAAGGGATTATAATGACATTGTAATACACAGATGAAAAGTAATCATAGCCATAGCCAAGGTAGTGGCAGTTGGAATGGGGAGAAATAGGATTCAAGAGACTGGGAAGACAATGAGTTAAGAAGCGTGATGGCAAATAGAATGCAAGAAGTGACAGTAAGTGAGGTGCCAAGGGTGATTTGTAGGTTCTCATTTAAAGCAGCCTGGTCAGTGAAACCACCATTTTCTAAGGAAGGGAGCAATGCTAGAAGAGAAGAAATTTGGTAGGGACACAATAGCACAATTGAACATATATAGCTTTAGAGGATCACTGACACATTCAAGTGGTAATGGCCAGAAGGCATTTGGATGAATAAGCAGGAGGTTTAAATTTGGAATTCAGAATTGAAATGGTAAAATGAAGCCAGGATGATGGTGGAGATTGCCTAGAAATAAGAAGAGGGTTGAGGGTAGAGCTTTCTGGAACTTAAAGAAGAAGCAAAGGAGAACTCAGAAAAAGAGATTCAGCAGTGGCCAGAAGGCAGGAGGAAAAAGAGGCAATGGAGATGTTGAATTCAAAGGAAGAGAGAGAGATTTTCAACATGAAGGGAGTGATTATGAGATTGAGAGTAAAACATATCCCTTGGATATGAAGATCATTGGTGACTTAGCAGGAATTTGGTGTGGAGAATGGGGGCAAAATCCAGGAATTGTCATCTGAGTGTTTCTGGCAAACAGTAGTTAAGAATAGGGTCTTCAGGAAAAGGTGTATGGTTGGTTGGAGAGGGGCTGAAATACATGCACCACACACACACACACACACACACACACACACACACACACACACAGAGCCATTCAAGAAAGAGAAATGTTAAGTGGTGGGTATGACTCTAGGCCTCTTAGGCTTAACCCTGTGTCTTAGTCCCTTTGTGCTGCTGTAACAGAATACCATTTACTGGATGGCCTACGAATGATTGAAATTCATCTCTCACAGTTCCAGGGGCTGGAAGTCCAAGATCAAGGTGCCAGCAGAACTGGTGTTTGATGAGGCTCTACTTTCTTATAGACAGAGTCCTCTCACTGTATCCTAACACAGTGAAAGGGATGCACTGCTCTGTGGGGTCTCTTCTGTAAGAGCACTAATCCCAGTCATGAGAATCACCTCCCAAAGGCCCTCACTATTTCACTGAGGGTGAAGGTTTCAACATAGGAACTTGAGGAGGTGGGCACATTCAGACCATAGCCCCATGCCTCCTTGTACACTCTTCACCCTTGGCCAGAATCATTCCATTACTGACTCTTCTTAGCTCTCTAGTACTCACGTGCTGCCATCTTTACCTTGGGTCTTGCTTATTTTAGTTTGTATCATAAATTGTCTCCTTTACTTTCTTCTTTTTATTCTTTTAGTGTTGATGAAGAGATTTTGTGTTTCCAGGGAGTCTTAGTAAAAATTTCATTGCAACCATTTCTCATCTAATGAATACACAGTGGTTCTTCCTCAGGAAAATGGTCACTCCTGTGAAGAGACAAAGGCCATTAGGGTATAAGTTAGGCAGGTGAGCTCATGGAGAAGTGTAAGAAAGGTTACAGGTAAGTCTCCTACCTATGAGAAGCCAAGGTCGTTAAAAAAAAGCCAAGAGTTGCCCTGAGTTGAAGGTTAAGTAAGGGGAAGAGAGAATGTTCCTCTATCTTTTTTAATTAACTACTGAAATTCTGCATATGCCTAATTCAAATGGAGTTCCTTGACTATGGCTATGAGGCATAGGTAGGAGTACAAACTACTAGGCAATGTAACATAAAAATGGGAATAGGTATTTCTCAGGTTATGTTGCCAAACAAAACTTGCCTAAGACCAAAGTGACTTTCTCACAAAAACCAGTGACAGACAACAGGAATGCTGAAAAGAAAAAAAATGCAGTGAAAGAATGAAGCCATTCTGAGGGAAAGGAATAAAAGAAGGATTATACAACGAGTTATACAAGGAGAAACAGAATACAGATCTGACTCACGCAATGACCTTGTTTTGTAAGGTGGTGAAAAAATAATTGGAGAGTAATAACAGAGTTCTGAACTTGATTTTGAATGATGTTTTGAATATAAACATAGCTTTTATTTGTAAATTTTAGAGTCATTATTTTGTCCTCTTTTCGCTATTTCCTTTGTCCTTCAGATTTGTAAATTATTCTCTCAAGTAAAATAAAATAAGATGATTTCCTCTTGTTCCCTGGGAAAGTACTTGTCTTAACTCTTCCATCAGGATCTATTGAATAAGTTAGTACTTAAGGAACAATAGCCACAGGTGACTGCATTGGCACTGATAAATAATTTATTATTGTAGTCAATGCTCCTCTCATAAATTCATGATCTCCTTTTTAGAGATCAGCTAAAGTCCAGTCTTCTCACTTTACGTATGTGGAACAGGGTGTAGAAAGATGAAGCAACTTTCCCAAACTTACAGAGCCAGTGAGGGGCAGATCTAGGCCTGGAACTTCAAGGTCAGGTTTCTGCCTATACTATGCTGTCATGCTTGAATGTATTGAAACAACAGCAGTGGCTCCCATCATTCAAATCTGGCTGAGGACTAGAGAGTGCTGTCTCTGGTCCTTTAAACAAACTTCTAAAGAGGGGTTCATTACTTCAATATCCCATTTTCCAGATGAGAAAACCAAAGCTCAGAGAAGTTAGATAACTCAGGTATGAACACGCAGTCAGCAAATGGTAGAACTGCTTAATCTTGTGGGACATTCATGTAGAGATTACTGGCATCTAGAACTGATCCTACACCCCAGTGGAGACAGGTGTTGGCTTGTCTGGTGGCACAAAGAATGTCCCAAAACTCACCCAACCAAAATTATTAACCCAACATCTTTGCTGTAATGGCTGAAGGTTCTACTTGGAGTCACTGCTAGAGAAGAACAGAGCCTTGTGGAGATGGGACACTGAAGAGTTGTCTTTTTTGAGCAATGGCAAGGGAAACTATCACAAGTGTGGAGAACTCTTCAGGTACAACAGGATGATACTGGTCAGATGGAGGCAGCATGAAGAGAAGTGGTTCTCTGGAGAAAGAAGCATTAAAATGGAAGCAGCTCAGAACTGTCTCTAGAAGGAGTCTGGATCATTGAAGTCCTGACTGGGCTGTGGTGTCTATGGAACTTGACAGAATGCATTTATAAACCTTGATCGTTATGCTATAACTGTACCATTTTGGAAGGGAGTCCATAGTTGCATAGAACTGAATCAATAGTAATCCTGGGCTTGGGATATACAGGTCGACTCTTGGCCCCCCTTTAAAATAATACATATGTAAATAAATGTAAATGCTGATGAATCCAACACCCAAACCAAGAATCGAAGCAATTAATGGGGTAGTATAATAACACCAGATGTTGACAAAGAGGGTACAAATTAACAAAATCTATTATTTATCCATCAGAGTAGCAGTTAATCAGTTTGTAGAGTTAAACATCCTAATACCTTTTAATACAGCCATTCCATTTCTAGATCTATAAACCTGTCCAAAAATAATGTTCACAGCAGCGCTGTTTAATGTTTATAGTAGCAAAAAAGATAGGTAGATAGATAGATAGATGATTGATTAGAAGGATAAAGGGAGGAAGGAAGGAAGGAAGGTAGAAGGAAGGGAAGGAGAAATAAGGAAGAGAGGGAGGGAGGGAAGGAAGGAGAGAGGAAAGAAGGAAAAAAAGAAAGAATGAAGAGAGGAAACCAGAAACAACCTAAATGTTCCTATGTCTACACTTGCAACCTGAAATGAATCTTTATAGTATAATACTGAGTGCAAAAGCTTAGCTCCCAAAGTCTTCTGAGGTACTCTTTTTATTAAGCTCCAACCTACTGAAATGAAATCATATAAACATATATACATGTGTTATAAAATTATATTTTATAAAATCCAGAGAAGGATAAAATTAGGGCAGTACACACACGCAGCAGGCCAGAGATGCCAGCAAATTGCCTTCCTTCCCCTGGAGCAACCCTCTGTCACTAACTGATGGGAGTTAGTGTACAACTATCCCATTTCCCTTGCCTCTTGGGTAGGATAACTCTGAGATGGCTGTATGTGCTGTTTCAGGGAGTCCCCCAGCACAATGAAGGTCCAGCTATCTGTGCCAACTTGTACAACTACAAACCCTTAATTGGCCTGCTCTCTTTACTTTTCTGGGGGTGTGTTTTGGTATCATCTCTCAGATAAGCAAATCACACATAATCTCTGTTTTAGTCAGCTTTTTAAAAAAACTTGAAATAATCAAGTTTTTAAAAAGGGAGGAGGCTGGTAAAGTGCTTGCCTGGTACGCACAAGGTTCTGGATTCAATCCCTAGCACCATGAAATAAAGAAAATAATAAAAGAGGGAAGGTTTATTTTAGGGAGTGGGTGGTGGTTGAAACCAGACCAGGACCTTGTGCATGCTAAGCAGATACGCTACTATTGAGCTACACTCCTAGTCCAGGAAAGATTTATTTTGGCAGTTTCAGCCTATGGTCAGCTGACCTGTTGCCCTTTGGGCCTGTGATGAGGCAATACATCATGGTAGAAGTGCATGGTGAAGGAGACCTTACTCCACAGCAGGAAGTGAGAGAGAAAGGAAGAGACCAGGGCCCCATGATTCCCTTTGAGGGCCTGCCCCACATAACCTAAAACCTCACACTAGGCCCCACCCCTTAAAGGTTTCCACCACCTCCCAATAGTACCGCAGACTGAGGCTCAAATCTTTAACACATGGGCCGTTGGGGAACATTTATCCAAACCATAGCAGTCTGATTTTGGAGAAACACCAAAGTAATCTCATACCTAAGATCCTAATGATGACATTTTCATC
The DNA here is from genome assembly GCF_047511655.1 of Castor canadensis. Taxonomy (NCBI): domain Eukaryota; kingdom Metazoa; phylum Chordata; class Mammalia; order Rodentia; family Castoridae; genus Castor; species Castor canadensis. Next base: position 121,332,811 of record NC_133405.1, on the reverse strand, counting down.
TTGACACATGGAACTCTAGAAAAATTAATGAAACAGCCAATTTTAACCATTTAAAATAGGAGCTTACTAGACACTTTCACCAACAATTCAGCATTACATATCATCCAGGTGTTAGCTAGGGGTCCCTTGTGCCCTGAGGAACTGAAAGTGTCTCGTCCTGATCCCATTCACTCCTTTGCCCTTTCCCACCCTCCCCACAAATCCTAAAGCCCATCATTGTTCTCAGTATTATGCTCCCCTAGACCCTTTGGCTGCCTGGACCTTTGTTTCTCATGGTTGCTGCTGAACCTTTCTTAAAGCCCCCAGTCCTCTGATTTTTTCCTCCAGTCTCTATTTCTCCCCCCTCCCTTCCATGATCCCTCTGAGGGGTTCCAAATTCTGTCCAAAGCTCCAAACCCAAACTTGTATATTTAAACCTAGCAAGATGCTTTTTTTTTTAAAAAGAAAAGGAAATTAGAACACTAGCTAGTAAAGTTTTCTTCTCGTCATATCTAAAACTACACACAAATATTTAACAGCAATCTGTCTTGAATGCAGAAAGCCATATCTTCAGCACCCACTAAAATACTCTTAAGTTATGGTTAGATCAAGAAGGAAGCAGTGCTGTATAGCTCGCTAGTCATGTTAGCTTAACATCAAGGACTAAGGAGATGTTAGGTTTTTTTAGTGAGGTTCATCTGTGCAAAAAGCAATTTTCATTTTAGAGTACAGGTCTCCTCTCATTTTTTTTGTTCGGCGTCACCTTCTCTGCTTGTGTAGGTCTTCATGGCAGAGAGAGAAACCTGGCAACTGAATAACACCCTGAACAATGATTCAGTTTTGAATTTATTGGCAGGATTAATGTGAGGATTGAAAGAGATAATTGTACCAAACACAGTCCTAGCACAAATACTAGTTTCCTTCCTATATATAATAGAATTACAAGAAATACTCTTCAGTGTATCCAGTATAGTACTGTGCAGTAGAATTCTGATGTGAACTCTGAATGTAAGCCACAGATAGAATTATAGTTTTCTAGAAGAGACACTTAAAAAGGGAGATAGATGAAATAAATTTTAATAATATATTTTATGAAGGCAATATACCCATAATGTTATCATTTCAACATGTAGTCATTATAAATTTCTTTTTGTTGTATTGGGGATTGAACCCAGGGCCTTCTGTATGCTAGGCAAGCATTCTACCACTCGAGCCGTGGTGCCTCCCCCTAGTCCTTTTGGTTACATTTTGCTTTTTTGAGATAGGTTCTTACTATGCTTGTGCTAGCCTCAAACTCATGATCCTCTTGCCTCCACTCCCTTAGTAGCTGAGATTATAGGTGTGTACCACTATGCCTGGATTATATAAGAATTATGAGATAGTTGACTTTTCTTCACACCAAGTATTTGAAATCAGTGTAAATTTGGCACATATAATAGGTTTCATTTCTGGCCAGCCACATTTCAAGGTCTGAATAGCTCCTTGTAGCTGGTGTTATTGTATTGGAGTTCTAGCACTTTTTTTTTTTTTTTTGGTGGGACTGGAGTTTGCAGTTCTAGCACTTCTAATGGGATTTAAATCACCTTAAGATTTTGAAATCTGACCTTTTTCATTCTATTCTATGGCATTTCAAACTGTGAGAGGTACTCAGTTCTGGTCCTGTTCCTTTAATATTACTAATTTATAATGGTTTCAGACATTGGATGGTACAAGGGAGTGAGTATTCTAGAGCAGGAACTCTCAAATTCCTTGTGAGGAATGGCTATTTTTCTTTTCCTTAAAGATTTGCAACCTCCAGAAAGTGGAGAACTGTGTGAGGTAAAAGGAATTGGGGCTGACAATAACTCTCCAGTCTCCAGAGGCCCTCCTGGTAGCCATGCAACCTTCCCTGGTGGAAATCATAGCAACTTGGAACCGGATCTATGTTAAGTTCAATGTCAGTGGCCATAATTATCATTGGTGGGAGCAAAGGCTGCACCTTAGCAAAGAGGTTGGGTGGATAAAAGACTTTATTAGGCTTGCCAATATAAAAAACATCAAGTTTTTTAGATAATAGTGGCAGGAGTATATCCATTTACAGATTTAAAAAAACACGCTTGAGGCTCAAAAAAGTTAAGCAATCTATGTTGTTGGCATTTTGCAATGTTTGTTTCCACACTTTTTTCTATGAAAAAAGTTTATGTGATCTTTTGATAGCTGAGCTCAATTTGCATAACTTGGTATCTTGCTTTCCCCCACTTATAATGGTCGCATTTTTCACATTCTCATGTGGACTTCATACAATGAGTCTTTACTGACAATATAGTAGTCGCTCTGAATGTGTCGCTTATTTAACCATTCTCCCTGATTGTTTCCTACTTCTGAATATTACAGGATATGTTTTTGTTCTACAACAATATGGAAATAAAAAGCATTCTATTACTTTATGTTTTAAAATCAAATCAAATCTGGATTTGAATTCCTATGTGCAGAACTGGCAAGGCATTCAACAGCAGGTTTGTCCCTTGTGTATGGACAGGGTATCTGGAGAACGATTGATGTGAAAGCTAGGATAGATTCTTCTGACTTTAAGTAACATAAATCTATTCAAGCTGGGCTCAACCATAAAGGAGATGTACTGGCCTATGTAACAGGAAGTTCAGAGAAGGCTGACCCAGTTTCTTCCCATTTCTGTTCTGCTTTCTGCAAAGTCACCTTCACCATGGTTATAAGATAGTTGTTGACTGGTACTACATGCTTTCTTATCTGCACTCAGAGATGGGAAGGAGGTAGAAGGAGAGGAGAAGAAAGAGTGAGAAAGACACTTCCAGAAGCATTCTCAGAATAGCAAGCACATTTCTTTTACAGAAGCCCTTAGGAAATGTCTTATTTCTTTCCATTGGCCTAAATTGGATCATGCATCTATCCTTGAACCAAGACTCTTGGCCACCTATCAGAACTAAGCTCGTTAGTTTTTAGGTTGACCCATGTATCTCACTGTTACAACCAAAGAGAGTTATTTCTTCCTAAAGCACAAATACACTCCGTGGAAAAGTGAAAAAAAGTTGAAGTAGTTACCAATAGAAGGGCAAATGAATTTTATAGAGATTACCAAAATGTCTCCTATACCTTCCAACTTCTGCTTTCAGCCCTTGAAAACAAAACACCCTGCCATACAAAAACAGCTAGCAATATCTGAAAGTCATGGTAGCCCAAAGCTCTGAGCCAAAGGCATTACTGTCTTTTACATTGGGGAAGATATGTGACTGCTTTCTTTTGCACCTCCAAGAGCAGCAAAAACAAAACAAAAATTTTATTCCTCAATAAGCTATCCTGTTATACCATCCCTGTACTTAGAATATTTTGTGGGGAGAGAAAGACTAATAAGACTGAAGACCCTTCATAATTAGAACAAAAGGATAAATGGACTTTAAGGGGTTTGGACCATCTAAAATAGTTTATAATTTAGAATCTAAATAGGGCATGGTGATATGTGCCTATAATCTCAGATAAAGTTCTGAGATTGTATGAGGATTTCATAATCAAGGTCAGCCTGGGCTACATAGCAAGACCCTGTCTCCAAAAAAAAAAAAAAAAAAAAAATTCTAGAATCTAGACATGCAGAAGAAAAGAGCTACTGTTTCAAATTATACACACAAGTTAGTAAAATTTTATTGAGTAACCCTCACTCCTATAGTTCACTCATCTTCACAGTCTCACCTTCCACTCTTAAAATCAAAATGAGGGCCTGGTGAGGTGGCTCATGCCTGTCACCCCAGCTATTCAGGAGGCAGAGATCTAGAGGATTGAGGTTCAAGGCCAGTCCAGACAAAAAGTTAGTGAGACCCCAATCTTAACCAATAAGCCAAGTGTTGTGGCACATGCCTGTCATTCCAGCTATGTGGGAGAGGCAAATAGGATTGATGTCTGAGGCTGGCAAAAAAGCAATATATTTGGATATTTAAAAAAAATCTAAAGCCAAAAGACCTAGTGATGTGATTCAGGTGGTAGAGTGTCTGAATAGCAAGCTTAAAGCCCTGAGTTCAAATCCCAGTACTTCCAAAAAAATCAAAAGGCGGGCTGGTGAATCTTGGGAACAATCACGATTGTCCTTCATTAGGTGGATATCTTCACTGTGGTATATCTAGATAATGGAATATCATTCAGCCCTAAAAAAACCAAAAAACCAAAAAAACCCAAGCCATCAAGTCACGAAAAGTCAGGGAGGAAACTTTAATGTGTAGTGCTAAGTGAAAGAAGCTTATCTGAAGAGGCTATATAGTGTATGACTCGAACTACATGTACTCTGGAAAAAGGCAAAACTACAGAGCAGAAAGATCATTGGTTGCCATGGGAGAGAGGAATGAACAGTCAGAACACAGTATTTTTAGGGAAGTGAAAATACCCTGTAAGGTACTACAATGGTGGATATCCGTCATTTTGTACATTGTACAAACCTTTTAGAATGTACAACACCAAAAGTGAACCCTAATGTAAATTGCATACTTTGAGCGGTAATGATTCATCAACGTAGGTTCATTAATTTATTAAGTGTACCATTCTGGTGGCGGTTGTTGATCATGAGGGAGGGATGGAGGTATGTGGGAACTTTCTGTACTTTCCATTCGCTTTTGCTGCAAACCTAAAAATGTTTTAAAAGTAAGGTTTATTTTTATAAAAGGCAGGCCAGTATTATGAAAGAACACAGAATTGAGAGTCAGGAGACCTGGATTTGAACCCAGATTGTCATTTACAAGCTGGACAAGTCTAAGTTATTTTAACCCTTCTGTGTCATAGTTCACTGACCTGTCAATAAGGATATTCATCCATCATATTTACTCTAAAGAGACAACAAAGTACTTTTACAGAGTACACAATAGGTGCTCAAAAATGTTAGTTGAGAGTGAAGAAAGAAAGGAGAAAAAGACAGTGAGAAGGCTCTCAAAGTCCAGGGAGGTGATACTGGAGGTATTTTGTAATAAGATTCCCAACTAGTGACTGATAGTGAGATAATCAGGTTTCATTTTTCTCATCTATTCCACTCTAAACTTTGGGTTTTGTCTGTATCATATAATGATTTATATAGTGTCCCATCATTGCTCGATTTCCTCAGAAAGAGTACCATTGCCTTTACTCCCCATTTAGAAGTGGTGAGAGGGAATGTGATTTGAGGTAGATTTTATTTAGTTGGTTTTTATTTATTTGATAAATATTTGTTGGGAACTTACATAGTGACTGGTACTTATGCCTGATGCTTAAGTCAAGTATGGAAGATAGGTGTTAATCAAATTATAACAAAGTCTTTGGAGGGTTACAGTGGAAAGTACAAAGAATCAGAAAACCATATAGCATGGGGAATGAATCAACTTCCTAGCCAGGGAAGGTCTCTCTGGGTGTTTAAGTGATTAACCTGAGATCTGAGACATTTGCTAGAAAGAATAGCGAGTTGGGTTAGAGTGCACAGGGTAAGATGGTGGGTCTCACATCTAAGCATGCATCAGAATCATCTGGCATATGTGTTAATTAACAATAGCTGCAGAACAAATTACCCAAAAATTTAGCAGCTGGAAGCAACAAACTGAGAATTTCTGGAGGTCAAGAGTCCCAGAGCTGCTTAGGTAAGTGGTTCTGACTCAGGGGTGCTCAAGAGGTTACAATGAGATGTCACTCAAGGTGTTGGCCACATGGAAGGGCCTGCTCTGTGGGCCTTTCCATAGGGTTTAGCATAGCAGAGAGAGAGAGAGAGAGAGAGAGAGAGAGAGAGAGAGAGAGAGAGAGAGATTTGTTATAATTCATGATCCAACATTTATATGTGACTATTAAACAAATTTGGTTCAAAGTCCATATTTCATTCAGAATATCTTGGTTTTTTTTAATCTACTATCTCCTTCTATGTTCTAGAATTCCATTCCAGATAGCACATTATGTTTAGTTTTCATATCTCTTTAGGCTCTCCTTGGCTGTGACAGTTTCTCTGCTTTCTTTGCTTTTAAAGATCTTGATAGCTTTGAGGAGTATTGATCAAGCATTTTGTGGGGCTCCATTGTTTTATAACCTAATGTCTCAAATAAGATCTCATCATTTCTGGCCATAATCTATTTATTACAAGCCAGTATATAGCCTAGCCCACATTCAGGAGGGGAGTTAAACTCCACCTCTTGAGAGGAGTATCAAACACTTTAAACCCCCAAAGCTTGTTGAAACACAGATTGCTGGGCCCTACGCCCAGAGTGTCTAATTCAAAATGTCTGTGGCAGGGTCCAAGTGTGTGCATTTCTAACAAGGTCCCAGGAAATGCTGCCACTGCTGGTCCAGGTATTTCACTTTAGGAGCCACAGGAAGTGGGCCTGTGTAAGGGCCTATACAAGGAATTGGGAAAAGTTCAAGATATTTTTCTCTCAAGAGAAACAACAATCACCAATGAAATCAACCCACTGTTTTAGTTTCTGGACTTAGCCAGTTATCATATACTCTTAAGTAAAAGTATATGTATTGCTGTACAAAAGAGGTATAACAGTACCTTATATTTATATTAGATATGATTTATTCCACTTGATTGCCATAAATGCCATTAAAATAACTGGGATACAGCCAGGAGACTTGTCTGAGATCACACAGGTAGTTAATGACAGAACCAAGTTTAGGGCTGGTCATTATACCAGGCTCCTTGATATTGTTCCCAACTTTTAGGACTTTGCTGGCTTTCAGAAAAGCATAAAACCAGGCAAACAAAAATTCAAGTAGTCAACAGAATATACAAAGTAGCATTTTGTGCAGCAGAAAAGGAGAGCATGAAACAAGTGAAAATTTACAAGTGTAGCAAGATCAGTGATGTTTTGTTGCTTAGTTTGGGAAAACCTCTCTCTACAAAATATCCATTCCTCCTGCTCACTGACTACCACAACTGGTACCAGTACACTTCACCTGTGGATAGCACCCAAGAAAGTCACTAGAGGAACCACTGGTTATGGTCTTCTTTTTGTCTGCCCATGTACAGCAGCTAGATTACTTAGCTTTGCTGGTAACATTGCCAGATGAAAGGGTTGTTAGTATGTTCTTTAAGCTTTGATTTGAATGGAAATGACAGAGTAATCCACAAACCACCACCAAGATGACCAAGTTGTATTTGAAAATCGGAAATATGGGAAGACCATTAATGTCTCCGAATGTATGTCACTTTCACATACATTTTTTTTTTCAAGGAGTAGAGGTGCAACTATTTTATGAAGCAATAGTTTTATGAACTATTTTATAAACACCCAATGAAGGCACAAAAGCTAAATAGCTAAACACTAATATTCTCATTCAGTGAGGAAACCAGTCCAATAAGAACAAAGGAGTGGTTTCCAGTTGTATTTTTACTTTTCCCTAAATAAATTCTACCTTTCTTAGTTGACGTTTACATATTACCAAAAATTAAGTCAAGATTTGAATGGGAATAATTAAAGAAAATGGTATTTCATACATTCACATTAGGAAATAATGATTTCATACACTGAGCCATGAGTTCAAATTCAATCTTATGCAAAGAACACACAACACAGTGTAAGCATGGACTACTGTTCAAAAGTAGTGATGGGTGGTAGTGGTAGTGGTTATGAAACTGAGCCAGGTCCTATCTCCATAGGTGGTGAAGAGGTATGAAGGAGAGTGTCAGTGATCTTACATTTGATCCTTTCCAGTGGTAGTGGTGGTGGGGCAGGAAATAGAGTAAGTGACCTTACAAGTAATCCTGTCCAACCATATTGGAGGTGTGGGGGGGGAGGCACAAGTCGAAGTGTTAGTGATGTTACAGTGGGTTGCACCCAATGGTGGTAGTGGTGGGCGGATATGAAACAGAATTATTGTTTCATAATATTACCTTGTCCAAAGGTATTGGCCCAGGTGGGAAGGAGGGGTTGGAGGGCCAGTAAACAGAGACAGTGACCTAACATTGCCGTTCAAATGCGGGAGGGCGGGGCGGGGCGGGGCTCCAGAGACTACGAAACAGAGGGTCAGAGACATAACAATTAGCCCTGTCCAATCATGGGAAGTGGGGATTGAACCAAACCAGTGAGCTTACATTTGTCCAAAGGCGGTAGCAGTGCTGGGGGGCATGAAACAGCCAATGTAATTAAGTGATAAAGAGAACATGAAAATCAAAGTATCAAGATGCAACAAACACCCCAAAGTGCCACAGTGAAGGTCTTCCGGAAGAGGCGCCTTGGGCTGAAAAAGCCTAGAGCAGCGCGTTAAGATCGTGTTTCAGACGTGGGCTCCCAGCGTCCTCCCCATCTCCTAGCACCTTGGCTACCTTTCGGCCTCAGCCAGGGCCTCGGAGGATCTGACCAGGGTTGGGTCCGGGAGCACTAGCACCTGCCTAGCCAGGCTGAGTTCCACCTCCAAGGAGGAAGGCTTCCGTGCCTCACCCAGCCTGAGAAAGCCAGGGCAGCGGCGGCAGCCAATCAGCGGCAAGCGCGTTCTGCCGCATGCCTCTCCCGCCCCTAGAACCCCCGCGCGCCGTGTACGTGCGGCGGCCGATCCCGCCCCTGTGGGCGGAGCCTAAGAAGCCGCGGGTAGCCAGCCGCGGCCCGTGAGCTGCTGCTGCGGCGGCGGCAGCACCGGTGGCGCGGAGGCCGAGACCAAGGCTGAGGTACACCCCAGGATCGTGCGGTGTCCTCACAGCTCAGCTGCGCCGGCCCTGGCAGCCGTCCGGAGGTCTCGTCGCGTCGGTACACTGCTCCCGCGAGGATGCGGCTCTTCCAGTGGCTGCTGAAGCAGCCGGTGCCGAAGCAGATAGAGCGCTACTCGCGCTTCTCGCCATCGCCACTTTCTATCAAACAGTTCCTGGACTTTGGTGAGTGCAGGGCCATGGCCCTCAGGGCTTCGGGGTGCTGGGGCGCCGCCATCCCGGCCTGCCGACCGGGTCTCCTCGGCCTCAGGACAAAGTCCGTGGGAACCGCGGGCGGGGCTGGGGGATGCCCAAGAGCTCTCCTCAGGGTTCGGAGTTTGGGACGAGGGGTGGCAGGGCCTGGCACCCTCACATCCAGCAGAGGGCTAGCCCAGAAACGCAGAAACCGCGTCAAAGGACCTTCATCCTAGGCGGGACTCTTCAAACATGCCAATCATTAGCTTCGGACCTAGTTGACAAAACCTCCCCGCAGTCTTTAAAACTTAAAGAATGAGATGTGGGTGGCTTTTAAACGTTTTAGATTTAGATTTTTTTTTTAGTTGAGTAAGAGCTGTTTAGAAACACCTTGAGGTTGAGTAAATTATGCAGTGGCATTCTGTTCCTTTTCTGCTGTAAGGTGTTGCTGTGTAGCCGGGAGTTGCGGGACTCGAACTGGAGGCTTCCTTATGTTATGGTAAAGCAGTCAGAGGCCTGAACTGCAAACGCCTTAGGATGCTGGGCAAGAGCCGACTTGTGGGCTCCTAACTCAAAGCAGGATCTAGGACAACTCCAGTCTCGGTGCCAGCACCTTTCATTGCTCCTCTGGTGTCCCATCCACACCCACCTCGGGTGGGCTGAGGTAGCTTCCAACGGTTTGAGGTGGGAGTGAGGAAGACCTGGGCCCCCAACCTGCCTTAGGCCTAGCTAACATGGTTATAGATTGTACCATCTTCTGTTAACTGAATCGTGTTTCCCCAGACTACCCTTCCTACCACTACTGAATGAGGTTGCGAAACACCTGAAGGTGAAAGAAAAGTGTGCAGCCAAGTATCACAATGGAACTCAGCATCCCACAAGGAAAGTTGAGCAGCAAAGATGTTCTAAGCGCTCAAAGGAAAATCATGGAGCATCTGTTTGTTTAATGAATTTTATGTAAATGTCAAGGGATGGTGTGAGTTGGGCATAAAAACTACAGAGTAGATAGAACATCTGCTATGCAAAAAGTGAGATCTCCATACTTTAAAACAAAACAAAACAAAACCCCAATTGGGATAGGAAGAGAGGTACAGGTTAAAGTTGAGACCAGATTAAAATTTTTAGAAACCAGGTTGCCACAGACTGAGAAAAACACAAAGTTCAGTGAGATGTTCATCTTTGCATCTTTAAAGTTCACTCCCAAAAGCTTTTCGGTAGTTGGGCTCTATCATCTCTGGCTACTTGTAGAATTTTAGAGGTTTGAGGCTGGTCCTGACTTCAGAGTTTGGAATGAAAATGTTGCTGTTGCTATAAATAAACATGTTTTCCATCTCTATAAGTTAGAGAAGATTATTCTGTCAACTCTTTGTTAGGGTAAAATGAGACAGGTTAATTCACAATAAAAAGAACAAAAGTAATATTGAACAAAAAAAAGAGACAAAAGGAATCCTCATTGCTCTAAGCCTCAAAGTTTGTCATAGCTCCAATAGTGTAGATGAAATTTTGGTTCATTTATTTCTGTGGCAGCTAGTGTCTACCCATGTTAATAGGTGTCTGGGCGAGGATGTTATTTGAGTAGGAAAACCACAATGGGGGACAGTATTATCATGGAAATCCTATGTGGCCAGTATCACTGTTTTAAAGCATTGAGATCAGTGGTTTTCAGGCTAGGGCTTCATGCCCTGAATTTCTGTTGTCAGTGGTCCGGGGGTGGGGTGCAGGGCATTGGTATTATTAGAAGATCCTGGATCCTTCTAAAGCATCATCAGAGTTCAGAAACATTAACTAGGTGCTCTCCTGTTTGATCTGTTGTCTCCATTCCATCTCTATATAGTGTTTCTCTAAGGCCTTTAAAATAATAAAAGTTCTTTGAACTAAATCTTTTCTGAAAATATGTCTTGCCACCCAGCAAGTGTAACAAGAATAACAAGTGTTCTGAGTGGATTTAAATTTATAAAGTTAATACTGTAGTACATGACAAAGGGTGGGATTTAATTTTTTTTCATTTTTATTAGCATGTATTCATTTTACAGGGGGAATTTGTTGTGATAATTCTGAATAGCGTTATATTGTACATTGGTTAGATTGTCCCCTCTGTCTCTCCCACCCCCCCCAACCCGACCCACTTAAAGCAATTGCAAGAGGTTTCACTGTTCTATTTCACACACACACACACACACACACACACGTGTGTGTATATATATATATATATATATATGCCTATATATATATATACACATACACATATGTATATGAGGCCCATCAACCATATTCCCTCACCTTAATCTCCTCCATTTACCCTCCCTCTTCCCAGAAGTACCCCCAACCATTGTAACTATTTTACAGTCCTGTCTTTCATTATTAATTCCAAATTCAGAGGTTTCTCCATGTATCCCAGCTGTGAATATGCTTTACTTTGGTCAGTTCAACCAAAGGGTGAGATTTTTTAAAATGATGTATTTGTTTGGGCCTGAGATTACACTTATGTGGTTTCCAGTTCAAAAGATACAAAAGGACATAGGCAGAAAACCTGCTTCTACTTCTATTTATTAGCCCCTCTTTTTTGCATAAATGGCAGGTTCAAATTAGAGAGCTTTCCATAGCCACATCTAAAAAGAACTTCCTTTTTCTGTTTTGTGGCTTCTGAGAATTTCATTATATAAGTGTAGTATAATTAGGCAACTCTGTATTGATGGCTAGTAGGTTGTTTCCAGTCTTTGCTATAACAACCAGTGCTGTAGAGAATTATCGTGTACATTGTGATTTCATGCATGTCTGAGTGTATATATAGGACAGATTCCTCAACATGAGATTGCTATATCAGCTAGGATGTGCATTTGTAATTTTGATAAACATTGTCAAATTCCTTTCCATAGAGGTTGTCTGTTTACTCTTTCACTAGAAGATTCTAAGAGTGCCTGTTTTCCTACACTTTCCCCACATTGTTGTTGAACTTTTGATATGTAAAGAAATGGTATCTAGATAGATTTTTTTTCTCCCTGAGTAAACATTTCTTTGTGTTAGCTTTTTATTATGGAAAGTTATAAACATATAGAAGCAAAGAGGATAGTTTGATAACTCTTGGGTTCATTATATTGATATCCATGTACGTCTGTAGATGTATGTGCGTTCAGGCTGTTAGGTTTTCTCATCAAAGTCATTCTTATTTCAGAAAGTTATTTTTTCTTTTTGAATGCTAATACCCATTTATTCATTGAATTATCTGTTCTTTAAAGATTTGGTATAACATCCATATAAAACCTTTAAACCTAGTATGTTTGAGTACTATTGCCCTTTCACAACTTTCTCTTTTATGTGGTATTCATCTGTATAAAGTTTCTGTCTCTTCTGGAGCCTGTTTTGATGTATTTTTCTAGAAAATCATCCTCATCCTCATCCTCCAGGTTTTTAAGTCAATTTGAATAGATGAAATAGTGTCATTCTGTCTCTTTTTCTCTCTTTTGAGACAGAGCACAACCCAGGCTGTCCTCAAACTCAAGATCCTCCTGTGTATGCCACTATTCCCAGCTTTGATAGTAGTCTCTTAACTGTCTTAATTTTTCCTGTGGCTTTCTCCCTTTTATTTCTTAATTTTGTATTTGTTGTTACCACCCCCTTCTTTATTAGGTTAGCTGACGGTTTATTTGGTTGGATTTTTTAGTTTTATGACTCTTGTTTTCTAGTTCATTAGTGTACACTTCAACTTTATTAATTCCCTCTAATCTCCTAATAAACAAAAGTTTATTTTGTACTTTTTTCTTTTCTTTTGTAAAAATTGGATGCTTACTTTCTCTTCAGGTTTTTTTTTTTTGGATGTTGCTTATTTCACTTCTTAAGTCTCTGATCACTGCTTTAGCAGCTGATGTGTGTATATGATCATTTCTGCCCCATCTCTTCTGCATCTTGAAAGATTTTTATTCTTCTATTGTTTGAGAGTGTTAAAAAATTTCCAGTGTAGGTGCATTCTGTTTAGTAATTATGTTTAGTTTTGTTATCAGAGAATATTCTCTGAATTATTCTCTAATTTATTGGTGTTTATCGCCTAGTATATGGTTATTTTCTGTGAGCGTTCTTTGGGCAGCAAAAAGAAGGTTATGCTCTCTGCTCAAGTTACAGAGTTACATCTAATCTACCATATTAGTTATGTTATTTAGGTTTTCTATACCTTTGTTTTTTTTATCCACTTGATTTGTCATGGGTCAAACATGAGGGAAGTTAAAGTCTCCTAATAATACGATTGTTTGTCCATATACCTCTTACAGTTTCATTTTGTGATAGTTATGTTTGATGCTTATTAACTGCCATGTCCTCATTGTGAGATGCACCCTTTAGTATTACTGTGCTGCCCTTTAACTAGTTGAATGTGTTTTTGGTCTGGAATCCACCTTATTTGACTTTGAGATCTAGTTCCTTATTTTCTTACTTGTATTTCCTGATGCAACATTGCTATCCTTTTATTTTAGTCTTTCTGAGTTACTTTGCTTTAATGTTTCTCTAAATGTAATGTGAAGTTTTTGCTTTGGGAATGATTTTTTTTTCTTTTATGTGGGAAGTTTACCCTGTGAATATTTATTGATAATGAAAGCTTCTCTGTAATAATGAGCATCTGAAGTTTTCTTTTGCTTTTTGTTTTTTCACACCTTATTTTTCTTATCACATCACATATATTTCTTTTTACCATATTTATTTTAATTAATATTTAGGTTTGAATTTTTGGTTGCAGTAGTTATCTTTATAATTATTACTTCATTTCTTTAGCCCCTTTGTCTAGTCACATGAACCTCTTGCAATGTGCCTAGAGTGGCTGAGAAACTAAATTGATTTATTTTAAATTTAAAATAGAGACTTGATTCACTTAACTTTTAAGTATATTTAGAAGAACTTGTATATGTGAGTTTACCTTATCAACTATAAGAATGGAATATGGAATGTAATTATATGGAATGTAATTCTAGGTCAATTGTTTCTGATAGAAATTTACCTTCTGAATTGAAATATAAGTTACACAGTGGATTGCAAAGAATTAATATGAAATAATAAAATATCTCAACAAATACATTTTTTCTTGAAGGGCTGAGGAGTGAACCTAGGGCCTTGTGCATGCTAGGCAAGTGCTCTACTACTGAGCTACACACTGAGTCCTCAACACCTTTTATGTTGATTGCATGTGGAAATGATATCTTGTGTCTGAGTGCTGTGGCTCACACCTGTTATCCCCACTACTCCTCAGGCAGAGAGTATTGGGAAGATCACAGTTGGAGGCCAGCCCTCGCAAAAAGTTAGTGAGACCTCCATCTCAGCAAATAAGCTGGGCATGGTAGTATGCAGCTATAATCCCAGCTCCCTGGGAAGTTTAACTAGGAGGATTGTGGTCCAGACCAAAGGACAAATAAGCAAGTTACACTTCCTGCCCCTCAAATCACAAGACACTGTGAAAAACAGCAAAAAGTGCTGGGGCATGGTTTAAGGGGTAGTGCCTGCCTAGCAAATGTGAGACCCTGAATTTAAACCCTAGTACCACCAAAAAGAGAGAAAAGAAATGAAATTTTGTATTTGTTAAGTGGTTAAATAAAATATAAAAAATTATCTTTCTTTTTGTTACTTCAGCTATTAGGACATTTAAAATTATATATGTGGCACACATTATATTTCTATTGGACAGTGTGGCTTCAGCCAGTATGTATTAACTCCTTATTAGGAACAATGGGGATACCACATTTTAATGTTCAGAATAAACTATCGATTTTGTTTCTTAATATAACTCTTACATTTTATTCCCCCCACAAACCTCCCTGGATTTTTGGACCAATTTTTTGTCTTTGAATGGCTGTTAATGTCATGTTGACTCCTTGTTATATTTTTACAACTGTGATTCTTTGACTTAAGTTTCCATGAGTACAAAGTTCTCTTGGTGACAAAAGAAAAAGAGAACTTGGACTGTTGTGACACAAATTAAAAAAATGACCCTTCTGAATGTTGAATGAGTTGGTAGGAAATGATTGACATTACCATTTGGACTTTGTTTTCATCTTTCAGCCTCATCCCATCCACTTCTGGTTCTCTCCTTCACCACATTAATACTTTCCCTGCAGACTTACTTCCCATTTGTTGTATTTTCCAGCTTCATTGTATTTTGCACAGCTTCACTTATATTAAAGTTATTTGCTCCTATCTTCAATTTCATCCTAAATCATCTCTTTCCAGAGGGCGGTGCTCACCTCTTTATATCCTCTTTCAGCTTCCTCAGCTCAGTTCGCTCTGCACAGAATGAGTGCTCCATAAATGGCAGTTACTCCATATAGAGATCATTAAACATTCTGTCGCTTTAACTTAGTCAGTTATATAAGTTTAAACTTCCGTAATGTCCCCACATTTAAATATAGCATCTCCCAAATAAAACCACCAGAAAGCAGGTTGGTTGAACCTCATATTTTGATTTCTACCTTAATCACACTGGCTCTGTGAACCTCAGACTTTAGCTATTAGAAGGCAGCAGCCAGTTCCCTGGTTCTTATTATTCTTGAGGCTTAAGGGCCCAGTTGCCTTCTGTTTTCCTTTCATAAATATTTTAAGCTTCTGATAGCCACCGAAAAGTTGTCTTTAGTTCCAAATGACTGCTCTGACAAAGTCTTAGTTTTTTTAAAGTCAGTTTACTCCTTGAAGTCTGATCACTGCTGGGGAGAACAGCAATTTGGTTCCCAGAGAAGATGAAAAGGGGTTTTTGTTTGTTTTTCTTTTTAGTTTTGTGTTAGGGAAAAGGAAAAACAATAATCTTATTTTGCTTCTGAGTATGTTTATGTTGTACCTTTACATATGTACATGACAGACCTTTTCTGTAAGCAGCTAATTTTTTCTACTGTGAGGGGTTGCCAAAAATTAGACCAACCTGTTTGGGGACACAAGCCAGATACTCAGAATTAAAGGGGAAGAGAACAATTGAGAGTCTCGATATCTAACTTGGCTTATCACAACTTAGTATTTAAATTTAAAGAAATAACTAACCTTGTGGGATTTCTGGTTCTGATAGTCTGGGTTTCCACATAGCCTGGTTTATTAGGCTCTAGGGCATCTTCGAGGCATTTAAAGTTGTAGCCCTGGCTTCATCATCTTTGCAGCACTTGAATTTGTTTTGTGTGCTTTTGAAGGGGAGACATAGCTGCAACTTACTGACCTATTGATGTCTGGGTGGTTTCCTCCCATTAAGCTTTTGGGAAATTGGTCAACTGTTGGCAAGATTTGGGAAACCTTGATTTTGTTGCTTGGAATCAGAAAATGTCATTACTATTGCTTTTCCCCCCTTCCCTTCCTTTCCCTCTCCTCCACTACCCTCCCCTCCCCTTCCTTTCTTTTTTTGTTTTTTTTTTGAAACAGGGTCTCACTCTGGGCAATCCTCCTGCTTCCCAAGTGCTGGGATAACAGGGGCGTACCACCACACCTTTCCTTTTTCTTTATATTGTATGGGCATCCAATTATTTTACTTTAGTGATAATCTACCTCAGAATTGGACAAATCCTTTTATTTTAGAAATAGCCTAGTCTAAGCTAGAATATCTAACTATAACCTACTGGCCTGGTTTTTTTTTTTGTTGTTATCAGTAGACCTTGTTTTTTAAGAGTATCTTTAGGTTCACAGAAAAATTATGCAGAAAGTACAGAGAGTTCCCCTGTATCCCTCCCCAACACAGCCTCCGCAACCATCAACATTTGTACCAGTATGAGACACTGATGAACCACTAATAACCAGTGTTTTATATATATACATATTATGACATTTACCCATCATTTTCATCAGAAGTTCATGGTTTACATTAGGGATCAGTCTTTGTGTCGTCTGCTTCATGGGTTTTGACAACACCTGTTTTTGTAAATAAAGTTTAACTGATGCACAGCCTTGCCCTTTCATTACATATAGTTTGTGTCTTTGGTCCCTCCGCAACAGAGTTGAGTTGCTAGAGTAGGTGGCCCACAAAGGCAAAAATGTTTACTATCTGGTCCTTTAAGGAAAGTTTGCCAAGTCCTCCTCTAAGATAATTCAGTTCCTTGTTTAAAGAACTGAGCAGTGATTGCTTTTACTTTGCATTTAAGTGGTAAAGTTGTTTCTCCTGTATGCTACGGAACACTAAACCTTGCTTATCTGGAGAGTGACTTTTGGGGGTGGCTAAGACTTTTTCAGATAATCTGGTAGTTTACCATTAGGGTGTCTGTCTCTGAGCAGAATTACCATGTGAATGGCTTTGAGGGATTTTATAGCTTTAATTTACAAGTCTGTTAGCAAAATGTAAGTGTATCAGTCTCTCTACAGTCCTGCCAAAATAAGGTTTTGTGATTTTAATGGTATAATAGGTAACATAGGAACTAAAAGATTTTCTTCCCTGCTTGGGTTTATTGTCTGCATTTTTGTTATATGTAAAGTTCCCTTGAACATTTAGCACCCGGAAGCTGAAGTTTTAATCATTTGTATAAATTCCTTGTGTATATTGATAAATTAGACAGGAAGCACATTGACTAGCACATTATTGAAAATGTGCTAAGGGGACTGTGGGTAGGTTAACTAACTGGTCTTCTTAGACTTTGCACCATCATCATACAAACTGGCTTTGAATTGTCTCCAGTTAGCTCATTTTGCTTTTATGGCAGGGAAGGCTAATTTACCTCCATACTTCTCTTTCTGGTAGGACTGGATTTGATTATGACCCACAGTAGGAGTCCTTCATATCTCTCAAGGAGAACCATGTTCTTGGTCATCATCTCATTTACACTCTGAGTTGTACTTTCTGTCATCATGAATGGCATAAAAATTATAGTAAACAACTATATTTATACAGGTCAATGTTTATATTCTCTCTAATTGAATACTTTGGCTTCTAACTCAGAGATATATTATTTCTCTAAGGATCATCCTAGCCATTGTGATTTTATTTTCATTCTTAGACTTAATCTAGGATTCTACTTGAACATTTGAGCTGTATCAGTGTTACTTTCTGTCTTATTAGTACGTGGAGGTCAGTGTATAATAGTCTCATTGTTGTGAATAAATTATCAACTCTCTAACATTTTCCCATACCATGAAGTTAAATATTTCCCCATGTGTTGTTGTTCAGAAAACATTAGGGCCCTTTGAAATTTGTAACATACATATCTTTCTCCAATAATGGCTATATTTTCATAGACCAGAACATGTTCAGTCTTCTAGCTGAACTTTTTCTTGGATCTGCTGTAGTAGAATATAATGTTTCCTTAAGCTTGGTAACATATTTCTTGATACCTGATTGTGGATTTTGTATAAATTGGCTTAATTTTTTCTGATTCTGCAGGTAAATAGAATGCAAACTGTTCATTGTTATATCACTACTCTTATACTTGTCTCATAATGTGCTCATTATGTGTTTATTTGTAATAAACCCTTCTGGGATGGGGCTGCTTGCCTCACAGTCAGTCTCTTATTCTCTAGACTCTGCCCTTGCTTGATGCTCTATCAATTCTTTGATTGGTGCTGTTCACATGTTCTTTACACATGGTAGATGTCATCTCTGGCCTCTAGGCTCAGTGTTCTTGCTGCTTTAATATGAGCTTGGCTTCAGTGAAGCTGTTCCAGTAGGAAATTAAAATAAACTCTATATGGCAATTACAAAAGATTCAATAGATTCAACTAGCATTTACTGAGAACATAACAACATTTGGTCTAAAGTATGGTATCTTTTAATTCTCACAATAGCAATGGCCATCTTACAAATTAGGAAAGTGAAGTTCTGAACAGGTGAAAGTTATACATATAGTAGGTGACAGAACCAGGTTTTTATTCAGCTCATCATCTTGGCGCCCCTTTATAGCTGAGAAAGTAAGCAGTGGATTGGGGGCATGTGTGAACAAAACAAACTGGAGGAAAGGACCCACAAGGTCATTGTCACGCTTGTCAAGCATGACCACATCCTGAAGTATAGCCATTTCCTTCATGCGTGTGTTCAGTTTTTATCTTTTTCAATTAGGATCATCTAAAAGAGAAAGAGGAAGAGAGTCATACAGACTACGAAAGTGTTTCCTAAGAGGCTGAAACAAAACTAAAACATGAAAATAAACACTAAAAATACATAGGTAAATAGAAGAGTTTTGGGTGTTTAATAGCTACTGCTTGAGTCGAGGTGCACTTTGATTTGTTTTCCCTCCTTGTTTGGTGCTGGTTAGAGGTTTTTAGTCCTAGCAGTTCAGGAGAATCATCTTGGGAGCACCTAAGAATTGGCAATACCTGCCTCCCACATAAACCACTTAAGTCAATCTCTGGGTTGGGTGGGGGGGGGGCAGCATCTAGGCACTGGTACTTTTGAGTTACTCAGGTGATTTTAGTAGCTTCCAGAATTAAGAGTCACAGTAGTCGATAATTGAAGTTTTGTCCAAGGCCCAGAGCTACCAAACCACTTTGGAGGACAGTCCGTGAGATGTGAAAGGTTAGTATGAGTCATTGCGGAGTCCATCAGCATTAGTTGAATATTCTGGATTTGGAGTGAACTGGAAACTGAAAAGCATTGGAAAATTGCCAAGGCATAGTGACTGCCTTTGAAGAGGCATAGGTAAATGAGAAACTGGGGCAAACATAAATTTATATGTGCTAGCCAAAATTTGTGAACCCTGTGATTTTATGGTATCTTTCTTGCTGTCCTTACCTCTCCCTTAAAGGGTTTTGAAATAGGTGTGGTTTCTGGCAATATGTGAGGTGTTAACCCAATTGTACTTTATCCAAGGGCTTTCTGGATGGAGAACACACAGAAGTACAAATGTAAATGTGTATAGTCTTTTTCTTTTCTTGATTTCCACCTTCTTTCCTTCACTATTTAGTCATAGCACTGCTCTCCAGAGTTGTCTCAGAATTTACAGTAGTAGGCAAAGTTAGCATGGGATAGAGTTGTAAAGTGTAGAGACAGAAACCAAAATTTTATCCTTTTAAATTCATTCAGTGGAGATTTGAGCTGAAAGACCATCTGTAACCTCCCCAATGTTATGCATGAGAAAGGAGAAGCCCTGAGTAATGAAGGCACGATCCCAATCATCAGCTAAGTGTTGACATCACAGTTTAGCCACCTCTTTCAAAGAGAACCAGAAATTATTTTTTCTAGGAGGCCAAGTGAACTTACATTTGTGTACCACTCTCTGCCAGACACAATAGTAGGCAGATTTAGCTATAATTTTCGCAACATGCATATGAGATAGATGTTCCCATTTTTTTAGATGCTTCCCTAAGCAGACTTAGGGGCAAAACCATGGATAAAAAACAGGTAGATTAAGCTTTTAAACCTATGCTCTTTTCTTTTTTCTGTGGTACTCAGGCTTGAATTTAGGGCCTTGTACTTGCTGGGCAGGTGCTCTAACCACTTGAACCACACCACCAGCCCTTAAACCTATGTTATTTCCAGTTCAATATAATATACCATTGCAATTCCTTATAGCAAGCATTGTTTCTATTAGTAATTTAGTTTTGTCTAATTTTGTTCTGTTACACAATCAGGAAATAGCATAATTTAAAGCTTATCTAATGTTACCATTTCAGAACCATCAGATTAATGCCCATTCCACTTACTTACATTGAAATATTTCTCCTGAGTCTGAAGACCACTACTTATTAGTCTACTTATTAGCTCTGGAAATATGAGAAGCACAGTATACAGATTTATACTCAGGTCTTAATTTCAGATACCCACCAGCAGTGTGATCTTGCACAAATTGCTTAATCCCAGTACACTTCAGTACTCTTCTATCTACAAATTAGAAATAATAGCATTTAATCATAGGGTTGTTACATTGATGAGCTCGAGCATGTAGCACAAGCTATGGCACATGGAAAGTGCTCAGTAGATATTGGTTTTGAATTTATTAGAAGTTAGTTGCATAGCATTTCCTGGATGAAATCAGCTTCCAGATAAGAATAAAAGCTGTGAAGGGAGCTGTTAACCTTGAATTGTTAATTTTTTCAAGTTTGTTGCTGAAGTTCTCATCTGTACAAACTGGTCATTTTCCAAGAAACATAGTACTTTCAGCTTATTTGTGCTATGGACTTCATTCACTATGATAGTTCGCTAAACATTTTGCCTTAGTGAACCTCAGAGATGGGTACAGTGTGACCTTTTTCTTACTATTTCTGCTTCCATGACAGTGAGGCATCTGTAACTTACCAATTTACTGTGAGGACTAGATCCTTAACCCCTTTGAGAATTACGTTGACATGGCTGTGTGGCAGCTTTGGCTACCTGGCAGTTGTTACATACTCTAGCTGATCTTACCTCTGTGTGTCTGTGTGTGATATCTACTCTAGATACATCCATACCTCTTAAACATTCTTGAGTACTTACGGTATCCAATTTTCTGAGGAATTCTGTGACTCACGGGACATAGAACTCAGTGATTGAGGCAATGGCAGAGGCATTGCCCATAACTTCTGGGCCCATAGCAAATCCATTCACAACCTGCCTTGGCTCTATCTGGTATGTGGAGGGGTAGTTTCTCACTATTCTACCTCACTGTTCTGCTTAGGGAGATACATGTTTCAAAAGAACAAAACGACTTCTTTTTTCCTTTTTAAATTTGTTTTTGAAATTTAATTTTTGAATTATCATACATTAATAATATGAAGGTGTTTTATTGTGATAATTCCATATATGTATGCAGTATACATTGAACAAGCCCACTCCCTCCATTACATTCCCGTTCCCCCTTCTCTCTCCTTCCTTTTTCAGACAGTGTTTCATAGGTTTCATTATGCTGTCTCCTATATCCATGTGGTATTCTTTGATCCTCTTCACCTCTAATTATCCTTCCTTCTCCCCTCCTACTGATACCCCCTACATCGTCCCCTACATTACATTCATGTCCTATCATCATCATCACCATCATCATAATTTTAGATCTAGGTTCCACAAATGAGCGAGAACATGCTTTATTTTGGCTTTTTAAACTTGGCTTATCTCCTTCAACATGATGATATCTAGTTCCATCCACTTTCCTGCAAATGGCATAATTTCATTTTTCTTTATGTCTGAGTAACATTTCATGATACACACACACCCACCCACCATATCTTCTTTATCCATTCATTGATGATTGGGCACCGTGGCTGATTCCACAGTTTGCCTTTTATGAACATAGCTGCAATAAATGTGAGTATACAGGTGTCTGTCTTGTATATTGATTTACACACCTTTGGATATATGCCCAAGAGTGGTATGGTAGGATCATAAGGTATGTGTACTTTATTTTTTTGAGGAAACTCCATACTCATTTCCATAGTGGTGGCACTAGTTTACATTCCCACCAACAGGGTATGAAGGTTCCCATCCCCCAGCCTCCCCAGCACTTGTTGTTTTCTTCATGATTGCCAATCTGACTTGGATGAGATGAAATCTTAGTATAGTTTTGATTTGCATTTCCTTTATGGCTAAGAATGTTGAACATTTCTTTGTGTATTTATTAGTCATTTGTATTTCTTCTTCTGAGAACTGTCTTTGTTTGCCCATTTAGTCAATGATTTATTTGTTCTTTTGCTGTCTAATTTTTTGAGATCTTTCTATATTCTGTATATTAATCCTTTATCTATTGAATAGCTGGCGAAGATTTTCTCCCATTCTGTGAGTTGTCTCTTTGATTCTGGTAATTGTTTCTTTTGAAATGTCGACACTTTTTAATTAGATGAAGTCCTGATTTTAATTCTTGCTCTTATTTCCTGGGCAATTGGAGTCCTATTCAGAAAATAATTATCTATGCCTTTATGTTCCAGAATTTCCCCTCATTTTTCTGGAGTAGTTTCAAAGTTTTGGGTCTTACATTAAAATCATTGATCCATTTGTAGTTGATTTTTGTACAAACATTTCTTACTTCTTCTTGATAAGAGCATTCAAAGTTCCTTCTTCCAGCTATTTTGAAATACACAGTACATTATTATCAACTGTGAGTCACCCTACTGTGAGATAAAGCTACCAGAACCCATTCCTCTTACTGTGTGTCCACATGTACATGCTGGGGATTAAATTCAGGGCCTTGCACATGCTAGGCAAGTGCTCTGCTGTTGAGCTACATCTCTAGCCCAGTTCCTCTCATCTAACTGCAACTCTGGTACGCATCTATCAACTTCTCCCCAACCTTCCTTCCCTCCTCTCCCCACCAGCCTCTGGTAACCACCATCCAACTCTTTTAGATTCTACATGAGTGGGATCATATACTATTTGTCTTTCTGTGCGTGGATTATTTCACTTAACCTAATGTCTTCCAAGGTCACCCATGTTTATTGCAAATGATAGGATTTCCTCCAGTTTATGACTGAGTAATATTCCACTGTGTATACCATATTTACTTTATCCATTCATCCATTGATGGATGCAAGTTATTTCCATTTCTTGGCTATTACGACTAGTGCTCAATAAACATGGGAATGTAGATATCTTAACAGACTGATTTCATTTCCTTTGGATATACACCCAGGAGTGGAATTGCTGGGTCATATGGTAGTTCTAATTTTGATTTTTTGAGGAACTTCTGTATTGTTTTCTGTAATGGTTGTGACCTCTTCTTAAATTCAGGAATAAGTTTTCCCAAACAAAAGAAAACTGTTAAGCTTCTCAGGCAGTGAAATACCACTACAGGGCATGAAGTAAAACATTCATTTTGAAAACCTAAAGTTTTTTTTAATTTAAAAGTGATTCTTTTGAAGGACATTTACAATCATTTGATAGTTCTCCACTCACACTTCAGATGGTTTAGCCTTTGTAAATCCAAAGATTAATAATTTATGATTGTAAAGTTCAGTACTTTTGAAAGATTGAAAAGAAGTCAAAGAGCTACCTCCCAAATATGTTTATCAGTTCTATTTTAACCATTTTAACATGGTTAATGGAAAAATACATTGCAAACTCAAGCATTTAGTTGACAACGTTAAACAAAAAACACCATCAGAGTAAGCTGGATCATTCTGTTGGTTTT
This sequence comes from Castor canadensis, assembly GCF_047511655.1. NCBI lineage: Eukaryota > Metazoa > Chordata > Mammalia > Rodentia > Castoridae > Castor > Castor canadensis. Next base: position 121,309,051 of record NC_133405.1, on the reverse strand, counting down.
TGGTGCCTTGCAAGTAAGTTTCTCCTTAATTGCTCTCCTTTTCTACTCCTTTATCCCCCTATTGGCACTCTCAGACCCACCCCCACCAAGTGTTAAAGCTGAAGGATGTGGACAAAGATAGCTACTGGGTAATCTAGAGGAGACTACTTTTAGGAGACATTGCCTCTGTTGATGAAAGAAAGCACAAAAGAGGTGCTCAGCCCTCTGCTTTTTGTTATAAAATACTTATTATCGGGTGACTTTATTAACTGAAAAACTATTTTTCTACTTCCTGTACATTATCCAAAAGGAGGATAAAAGGCTCCAGAAATACTGGCCACTGTGGAAAAATCCTGTCTGTGAACTCTTGCTTCCAGGTGGCAAGGCAGATGCTTCTGGCCACCTCTTGGTTCCACCACAGGGAAGATTCCCTGCATAAACCAAAAGTCATTTGTATTTCTGTGTCTGTTCATCCTATGTCTTGGTGAGCATAAAGCTGTATGGAGCCTTCCTAGACAAGGCAAATGTAGTAACTGTCTCCAATGTATTGATGAAAGGGCAGAGCACAAAAAATAAAAACTGGGAGTGTTGCTCAGTGGTAGAGCAAGTGCTTATCATGTGCAAAACCCTGGGTTCAATCCCTAGCACCAAAAACAACCAAACACAAACAGAAGAGAATTAAAGGATTATGAAGGTACGAAGAAAAACCGGATAGCTAAGAGTGTATCAAAGTTAATGACTTATTTAATTCACTAAGTCAAAATTTTCCAGACCCCTTCACCTTTTCCCTTTGTCATCTTCTGGACTGATATTAGGGAAAATTTAATTGGTAAATTTGAGTAAGAGGAAGTATATAGAGAAATGCAGAATAAAAATAGAAAATCAAAATTAAGGAATGTTGAGAAGCCAACTAAGTGGGGAAAATGAAGTCGAGAAATTGGAAGGAATAACTGGAAAATATTCAATATGCTGAAAGATTTATAAAAGCAATGCTTTTGAGAGAGCATTTACTTAAAACCAAAAGTTTTTTTTTTTGCTAAGCTTATTATAGAAAAGATTGTTAGACTCCTTTGATTTAAACTAAGTATTTAGTGTTAATATCTAGGATAAAATACTTTCAATGTATATGAGAAAAGCCACAGAAAGGTTACAAAAATCAGGCATTTCATATGTATTTTTAGGTTCACTAATTAACTAACTAAAAAAGACTTACTCTTTATCTTAAGCTGATGTATAATTAAGGTATCTAAGTACAAAGAATTTGTCCCTTAAGCTAAATTAGAATGTAGAGGGCAAAACCTGAGATTTTTCAGCTACTCTTTTTTTTTTTTTAATACAAACTTCTAAAATCACCATCTAGTCTTCTTAGAAATCATTGAGAAGCTACTATAGGTGAGGCACTATAATAGGTATATGGGGGATATTGAGACAGATAAACTGAAGATTTTCTTGCCCCTAAGTTTCTAACAGGCTGATAATCCAAGAACAGTAAAGGAAAATGCTCCCTGAAATTGGTTCTCTTAAACCATCCCTAGAGGCCGAGCTTTTCATATACTGCAGAGTTGACCACTGTATGCATCAATGACTTTTATTTTTAAATTGTGAATGGTAGGGACACCAAGCATACCTTCAGCTTTTTAAAATTATGTAGGATCATCAGATGAGCATGGGAACTACACTAATCCAGAATGCAGTCGTGCTCTCAAGGCTGACCAAGGATCAGACTATTTGATCTTGAATCCCATGGCTTTGGACTGTCTGCTCGATCGTCATCTGGCATCATTAGTGATTGCTATTAATGAACCTCCTCTTCTAAGCTTTAGGAATATATTAATGTTTAATATTAAGAACATTTTTCACCCTTACTAAACCTCTCCGAAGAAAGTGCTGTTCTTATAGATGGTTGCAGTGAGATGTAAAAGGATAAAGAAACTTGCCTGTGCTCATGAAGCTTGTGAGTGCTTAAGATTCAAACCCAAGTATAACTTGTCATGACTGTCCTATAGGACCACAATCTTTACCTGAATTCTGAAGTCCGAAAAAGTTCTAAAAATGAATTTGGGTGCCAAAACTCATTCTGTGGCAAAATCTGACGCAAACTGACTACTTAATGTATATTGTTCACGTATTTCACTGTAGCTATATTGTGTCTATATACTATTCCATGTTACATGAGTAACATGTAACCTTCCTGAAATTGGAAAATCTTTCAATTCTGAAACTACCTCGCTCTGTGGGTTTTACCGAAGAGATGTGGATATGCCAGCCAGTGCTCACAGTTCATAGCCTCTCTTCTTCACCCTTACCCCATGCTTCTAATCTGTTGTTCATAATCACTTTTGGACTTGAAAATTTAAGCATGGAAACTTACCCTACAGACAAAAATAACTCAGTTTTTGAAAAAATCATGAGTTCATGCTGATACTTCCAGTTCCAATTCAGTATCACAGGATTTTTGTACTTCTTCCCTATTCCAGAACTTCCTTCTCCCTGTTAAAGGAGAAATTATTTGTGATCTTTGTTAAAGATGGTAAGAAAGACTTGATTCAAGAGAGACCATCACAATGGGATTTTGCATTAGGGGACACAAATCACCCTTAACTTTGAAAGCAACAAGAACAGGTAGAGCAGGATGGGAGGCAGTGGGTGGAAAATTACTGAGAGGAATCAAGGCTGTGGAGATTCTTGCTAGGCCAATTCAGCTGGATTCTACTGAAGACAAGTCAGGGTGATTAGATATCCAGGATACGGGCTGAGGAATTTGATCAGATATAAGGGTGATCAGATACCAAGGGAAGGGGATTTTTGTTAAAATGGCTTAGCAAGATTTTTTGCTAAAACTGGCCTAAGCAAGTATAGAGCCCAAGGTTGGGGCCTAAAGACAGGACAGAAGAGCCTGATTCCTCTGGTCAAAGGAAAGAGTCTTTGTTATCTGACAGTGAGAACATTTCTTTAGTGCTTTAAAAAATTTCTGTTTAACCAGGATGCAAAGTATTTCTCCTAGCATGTGAAAATCTAGATTGATATTTTAACTTAGATAATAGGTCCTTCATTTTATAATGAGTTTCACTATGACAATTATCAGCATTTTAGTGCATTTAAAATTAAAATTATTTCTATATAATTTGAGAACCTTCTAGGAGTAACACATATTATTTGAAGCAAAACAATGAGAATCATATATAAAGAGTGGCTGTTGAATACTCATTTCTGGGACATTGCACCCCTTTCCATTTCCTAAAGTGAGTATTTGGGGTTTAAAGTACTCATTGTAGTCAAAGGGAAAAGTGAAAGAATCATCCATTAAGGATTTACCTGCTGAAGACCTTCAATACACTCACTTAGAATGAGGGACATGAGGATGGATTGTTTTAAGACTGTACTCTTTCATTCTAACTTGTTTAAAAATGGAGAAGGGGTCGAGTCTTACTTGGTAGAGAGAAGAAAATAAGAAGTGAAAATGTGGCTGAAAGCATTAGGGACTGGTTTTCTGAATCTTTCATTTGCTACCTTTATCACTAGTGAAAATAGGAGAATTTGGAGGAGAAAAGTGTTCATGAGCTCTGCTTCCTTCTTTTGGGCCCTTACCTTGTCCATTTCAGAACAGCACCCATGAAGTAAGGAGCATCAAAGAGGCCTAGCCAGTGGCAGGGAAATGGGAAGGCCCCGTAAGGATCATGGAGTGTAGGAGAAGGACCAGTGTTTTTTATCAGCTGCTTGCTCTATTGTCGGGCTCTGTACATGTTATCAAATTTAGTCTTTACAAAGTTTGATCCCTATTTTACAAATTAAGGCAGCTGAGATGCAGAGGAATAAAGAAGCTTACCAAAAGTTCCATAACCTGAAAATGGAGGAATTGGGTCTAGAGGATATTTCTGTCCCCAAAGCATATGTCCTTTCTATCAGTCTTCCATCCTCTAGCCATCGTTGAGTTTATGCAGGGTTGAGGCATGTGGGCAAGACTGAGCCTAGAACTACTCTGGGCACATGGCAGTAAGAAAAGGGGCTTGGGTTTCTTCTCTCAGGTGGCTAGGTACCCTTTCTCTCATTGTGCCCTGTTTATGCAGATTTTATTAGAACAAGCTCCAGACTTCTTTTCCTTTTAACTGGTATATAAAAACACAAAATTATACATATTAATCATATTAAAGCAATAACATGTAATGTTTGAAATAATTTATACATGGCAACGTTTGAATCAGGTTGAACATATCTCCCCAAACATTTATCATTTCTTTATGGTGAAAGCTTTCATAATCCTTTCTTCTAGATTTTTGAAATGTATAGTACATAATTATTATCTATAATTACCATATTGTGATTATAAAGTTTCTTGATCCTGTGTATCAATTGATCAAACTTTCCTCACCCTGCTGCACTGTTCCTGGCTCTGGGAACCACCATTTTACTCTCAACTTCTATGGAGATCAACTTGTTTTAGATTCCACATATGAGTAAGATCATGTAGTATTTGATTGTTATGTCTGGCTTGTCTCACTGACCTCCTTCTTTATAGTCAGTGCTCTTCCCCCTTGGACATGCTGTAGTAGATTACTTTACCTGTGAGCACATTGTGAAGTGGTCTCTGTGGCACATATGAGCCTCTCATTTGGAATCACAGAGCCAAGTCTACTTCCAGAGTGGCAAAGCTTTGGTTTGTGAAGAAACACATTTGAAGAAAATCTTAAGAAACAGTTGGCACACAGTAGGTGAATATTTATGGAATGAATGGATCTGTTGCCTCCTGGAAACCCCTATGAACAGCCGTGGATTGACATGGTCTACTACTTTTGTACTTGGCAATTCTCCCACAGTGTTTATTTGAAAACAAATTCAGATTATGTCCTAGGTCACTTTTATATTACTGCTGGTAACACCAGGAACATACTTATGTTAAGAAAAAAATTGCTTTCAAGGTTACCTCTTGGAGTAAATGTTCTTTTTCTCTTCTAATTAAGTTATTTTCTTAAACTTGCTATTTCAGACGATAAAAATTTAACTAGAGACTGCAGAATTATTTGATTTTCTCAACCAGTAGTAACTGTTACCATGAGAGTTCTTTATTTATCCAGATGTTAATTGTAAAATTATGGAACATTTTTCATCTCTTAATAGGGAGAGATAATGCATGCGAGAAAACTTCATATATGTTTCTACGAAAGGAGCTTCCTGTGCGACTGGCTAACACAATGAGAGAAGTTAATCTTTTGCCGGATAACTTACTGAACCGCCCTTCAGTGGGATTGGTTCAGAGTTGGTAAGTAAATATTGTGGCTTGAAATGAGTCTTCCCACAGTGCTCTGAACATTTGTCATTGGAACCATTCTGCGTAAAAGTACACATTCTGCCTGTCTGGGAATGAGTCATTCAGGATAGCTGGGGTTTTCCATGACATTAAAAGCTTTTTAAAAAACTGTTCTCTTAAAATTGTTCTGATGAAGATATTCTAAACCATAATAGACACTTTGTTGTTCAAATTTTATTTTTCTGGGTATAGTTGTGATTGCTCATTTTAACAAAATTGGAAAGTAGAGAACTATGTAAAGGAATAGCAATGTAGTAGTTCCACATGAGTGGGCTTGCCCTCCCTTGGATAAGGAGCTCTTTCCTTCTTTTGTTAAGTCTCAGCCTTATTCCTTTTGTTTCAAGTCATTTAAAGGGGAATGTCAAATTGGAAAAATTATCAGCTCCATGCTTTGCTTCATCTGCCCTATGACAATATGAGAAATCTTAACAGTAAAACTTAAAATTGAATCAGTTGTAGCTCTGATGCATAAAGCATATATTACTTAATTGAGGAATTGAAATTTGTGATGAAGCTCCCCACTAGGTAAGCAGAGTGAGACCAGTGAGTGATAGGATGTAAGTGCAGGTAGTATGTTTTTAGAAAGGGATTTACACAGATTTGAGAAACATTTGCAGGTCTACTCTGTTATAAAAGCAAGATAGAAGTCCCTGGAGAAAGCTGGAGGAGCTTGGAAGGCCACATGCCTGAAATGCTCTCAAGAAGGTACAGTGCTGTGGGAACACTGGATGGGAGGAAGATAATGCCAGCTGTGGCCTTGTGCTGCCTCTTTATGGGGTGGGTAGAATTGACTGGTACAGGTGACAAATGTAAAGAGAATTGAACAGTTAACTAGCTAAAATTTAGAGGGCTCCTGGAGGCCAGTCTACTGAAAAAGAATAGAAATTCAGCAGTCATTCCTCAGTAATTATAACATATATTCCTAGGGCTAAAAAGTGAATCATCTGAGAAGCATTATAATGGCTATTCTCAAAAGCACAGTGTCTAGTTCCTTTCCCAGAAAAGCAGTAGCTCCTGACTGTGCGGTATAGAGTCCTTAGAATGTAAGAAAAATCAGAGAGATAGTGACTGTGGCTTTGATAAGAATAGTTGCATTCTGCTCTGGATTCATTGCTTGCTTGAGAAGGAAGGAGCAGCAAGTACTTGTTCACATGAGACTTCTTTATTGCTTTGAGACCATCATTAGAGATTTTCCAGCAGAAAATATAAATCACTATCATGGACCATTATGGTAGGGTTCTATGTAGGCAAGATCAAGTTGCTTGATCCAGGTGGTGGTGACTCTTAAACATTTTCCATTGCTTGTGTAGTAGTTACTTTAAGGGCTTTAAAAAGTAAATTGCTGGCTCTGCAGTATCTTCTGTCACCTAAAACCAATTCTGTTATTCTCCAAACACCAGTTGAGTGTTCAATAATTTAATTCAATCCTGATACTAAATATCTAAACTTAGCACAGACCCCATAGTTTAAGGGCTCAGTCCCTCAAGAATGCCCCCTCCTACTTCAGATGCTAACCACAAGTCCTAGCTATCTGTGCTTTTGACTGATTGGCTGTAAATCAAGTTTCCATGACCTTATTCTCAGGTTCAAAAATTTGCTAGACTGGTTCACAGAACTCAGGAAGGAACCTTGCTTATGCTTACAAGTTTATTGTAAAAGATATAACTCAGGAACAGCCAAGTGGAAGAAATGCAGAGGGCAAGGTGTAGGGCGTGTGTAGCTTCCATGCCTTCTGGGTGTACCACCCTTCTGGCACCTGCTTGTGTTCAGCAACCTACAGGCTTTCAGAATCTCGTTGTTCAATGGTTTTTATAGACCTTGATCTCCAGGCCCCTCTTCTCCCCAGAGGTTGAGGGTGGGGTTGAAAGTCCCAGCCTTCTAATACTTGGTCTTTCTGGTGACCAGTCCCATCTAGCAGCTATGTAGGGGCTCCACCCTAAGTTACCTCATTAGCAAAAAACTCACAACAATCAAAAGGAACTCCTTATGAATAGCAGGACATACTCATTTCATTCAGTAAAATTTAAGGGTTTGAGGATCTATGTCAGGAACTAGGACCAAATACCAAATGTGTTTTTGTATTATACCACACTGACAAAGTAAAGACTCAAGCAAATTGCTGAATCAACCCTATTTTTTGGTCTCTTCACTGTTCTTCTTCCATATCCATTCCAAACACAAGCATGCCATTCATTTTAATTTCTTATACATTCTATTTTGAAAAATAATTTCTGAATCATCTGAGAAGCACTATAATGGGTGTTTTCAAAAGTACAGTGTCTAGTTCCTTTCCCAGAAAAGTAGTAGCTGGGGCATTGGTGGCTCACACCTGTAATCCTAGCTACTCAAGAGGCAGAAACCAGGAGGATCCTGGTTTGAAGCCAGGCTGGGCAAATAGTTTATGAGACCCTATGTCGAAAATACCCAACACAAAAAAGGGCTAGTGGAGTGGTTCAAGTGGTAGAGTGCCTTCCTAGCAAGTGTGAGGCCCTGAGTTCAAACCCCAGTACCACCAAAAAAAAGAGAAAGAGAGGGAGAAGTGTTGCAAGACTAGAAGAAAGAATTTACTGATTACTAACATTTGGATTTGGCCACATTTTTTTTTGTTGCTGTCACTCATATTCATATTCTCTCTCTCTCTCTCTCTCTCTCTCTCTCTCTCTCTCTCTCTCTCTCTCTCTCTCTCTCTCTCTCTCCATATATATATATATATAGTACATCTTCAGAATTAAAATGGAGGTTCTGTGTCGACCTTAACAAAAAACAAATAAGACTGAGAGGTTATAAAGAAAGGGTTCTTACACATGATTTCCTTGATAAATCACTATCACAAAAGACTGTGTCAGAATCACAAGTCCGCACAGAGGCCACTGCCACCTTAAACAAAAAGTATTTCTGTAAGGACATCTAGCTAGCAACTGTTCAGCCTCTGACCTTTGCTGCTTTTGTTATTAATCATTGTGGCCAAGGATTATTATTTCACAATATCTGATATAATCCTCCATAATTTTGTCTTTAAAATTTCCCCTTGACCTCAGACCTTTTGAAGTTTTACTATGGCTGTGTACTCCCTTTGCAGTGCTGCTCCCAAATGAGTACCAGTATCCTTTGGAGAATCCTTTCTGATTTCTTTAGATTGACATGTCACACACAGATTTTTTTCCTGAGCCATTTGGGTTGAGGTAGATCTAATGTTCCTTTGCCTATAAATACTGTAGCATGCATCACCTGGGAATAACTCTTAGAAAACCACAATATGCTCCTCACATTCAGGAAGTTTAACATTGGTGCAGCAATATTTCCTAATATGTAGAATTTGTTATCATTTTACTAATTGTCTTAATAGTGCTCCCTTTTTGTTTTGTTTTGTTTTTAGCAATTTTTCTCCTGATTTAAAATCTAGTTCAGGATCACATATTTATGTGTCTTTGCTATTTCCTTTTGCTTTTAAAAGTGAACTTTATGTAACAGACTGTGGTCTACCACCATCCCCTTAGCCATAGTGTGTTCTTTTTGCTGTCAGGCCAGGAATCTCAGTATAATCTTTGACTGATGTCCATTTAAGACTTTGCTCTTTAAAGGACTTTCCCTTAGTGGCCTTTGAGTGGGGACTGTACTAGGGTTTGAACTTGGGTCCTTGTGCTTTGCTAAGCAGGCACTCTACCACTTGAGCCACTCCCCCCAGCCCATTGGAATTCTTAATTTTGTGTGTGTGTGGCAGGACAGAGGGTATCACGGGGACTGGCCAACATGGACTTCTTATGGTGTTTTGACCTAATTATTTCAATGATACCTAACCCATAGTCTTATGTGCCTAGAAACTTTTAAAAATACCTGGATGTGAGCATACTTTAGTTTCAGATGGACCATCACAAAGTTCATGTGAGGCTGATGAATGTCACTCCTATTTGTGTGTAAACAGTTATTTTTAGTCACTGGACTGTCCTTATTCTCTACAATAGGATTAGTGGTAATTGTTAGAAATGATTAGAACAGAGGATAATTCTTTCAGGATATGTTAAGCACTAAAGCAGAGATCACACACTTGTAATTGGAATATCTGAATCCACGCTAGATCCAGTTTATCCTGGCTAGATGTAACTGAGTTCTGTTTTTCTTTGTTCTCCAGATCTTAATGTCGTACTCATTTTTTTTCTTGGATTGGTCTTATTGAGCTATGCAGCTATTCTTAATCCAGAAGGTGTTTTTGAGGGCCTATGATGTATTCCTCTGTATTGATGAAATTGATTTCACTCTGAGAAGCAGCCTTCTTTACTTGTAGTTTCTGTATTCTTGGTGTGTACTTCAGTATCATATATGTGTTTCTTAAAATGTATGTATACTTTTTGGTACTCAAACTGTAGACTTGGAATATCAGTTAGGATGTGTTTGTAATAGTGGACAAATGCAGCTGAACCTAGCTTGTGCCACTAGGTCTGACTATAAGATAAGCTTTTGGTGTTGGTTTGAGTGCGAGATTCATAAAGGCACCAAGGCCCTGCTTTTGATAGTGTTGACTTCACTTGTAGGCTAGATTCCCTTTGGGTGACAAAATAGCTGTAGCAATTACAGATTTCAAATCAATGTCAATGCCCGTCCGTGTACAAAAGCAGAGCAAGTTGATTTCTTCCCAGAGACCGTCAGCAAGTCTTCTCTCTTCTTTTATCTGCCTGAATTGAGGCAGTATGCCCATTCCTGAGCCAAGCTCTGTGTTCAGAGAAGTGCACACAATCATAGGCTTAGACCTGGACCACTAAGCTAATTAATAATCAGTGACAAGAGAAATAGGGTTACCTTGAGAAAAACCGGCCACCCGCACACTTTGGAGGCAGATGAAACCTGAGCAAAAACTGGGAGTGCTCTTGGGAAGAGGGAAAGGAGGAATGGATGTTGAGCAGGAAACTAACACAGTAACTTCTTTTTAGGTACATGCAGAGTTTCCTTGAACTTTTAGAATATGAAAACAAGAGCCCCGAGGACCCACAGGTCTTGGATAAGTAAGTATGGCATCACTTACTTGAATGTAAAAATATGTAGATAAAGAAATGGCTTAACAAGTGGAACTCATTGTCATTAAGACTCAAGAATTGTAATTTAGACAAAAACATTAGTTTTTGTAGTGAATGACTCAGTATTAGATTTTTAAAAAACCTTTGAGTTAAGAATTTCACATAAAATACAAGGAATAATGGCACTTCAAATTAACACTTTGAAGATAAACTGGGCACTAACTATAAATATTGCAGTTAAATGTTCCATCTAGTGGTAGTTTTAAGAATGCAGTGGCCTCCGTATATACATGAATTATCTACCCAATCCTTCACAATTTAAAAAGGTTTTTCAACAGAGTAGTAAGTTGAGCTCAGAAAACTATAATGGTTTTATTTTTGAAGAAGTGTAAAAGAGTGTATGTCTTAAGTAACAGCCTGAGTTCTGTTGCTGCCATTATGCACAAAGACTGCTAAATTCTTATGCTGATGCAAAGTATGTCTGTTTTCCTTTTATTTTTTGGAGATATTGGGGATTGAACTCAGGGCCTTGCGCTTACAAGGCAAGTGATCTACCACTTAAGCCATGTCCTTAGCCCTTTTTGTTTTAGTTGTGTTTTTCAGATAGGGTTTTGTGCTTTTGCCTGGCCTGGCCTCGGACCTCCATCATCCTACTTCTGCCTCCTGACTAACTGGGATTACAGGCATGCACCACTATACTTGGCTGATTTTTGAGATAGAATCTCACTAACTTTTGCCCAGTTTGGCCTTGAACTGTGATTCTCCCATCTCTGCCTCTCAAGTAGCTGGGATTTGTTTTTTATTTTTATTTAGCTGGGACACCCAAACCCAACTATTAGTGCATTTTTCCCTCAAGAGAAATTAAAATGGTTCATTCACCTTAATTTCTTCCTGTTTCATGTGTCTACGAGTGAATGTACAAGGTAGGCCTGTTATGCTGAGAAATTTCACTAAGTATAAGTATAATTCACATTGCCATGGACAGACACCTGACACATAATGAAAAAGAACTAGGGAAATACCATATTATATAACAACCTTAGGAGTTATTTAACCCACACCTCTGAATTCACAGATAAGGAAACTGAGGTCAGAGATGTGAAATGACTTGTTAAAGATTGTGACAGTTCAATGTACAATATAAGTCTAATCAGAATTGTCACTATGAATCCCCCCATAAAATGGATGTATCCTAATAAAAAATTTATAAAATAAAAAATTTTTCATCAGCAAACAAATATAAAAATATTTCAAAAACCTGGAGAAAATAGTTTTTCTAAGTCAAATTTATATGAGAAACATGCAATAAAAATGATGTAGCAATAACTATATAAGGAAACTAAGACAAGGAAACAAAACATTTTAATGACTGCAGGGGATAAAATTTACATGCCAATTTTGAAATGAACTATATAGAGTCAATTTCTTGAGCATCCTAGATAAGACATTGAAAGGTGAAGATTGATTTGAAAATATTGAGCAATATATTATTAAAATGTAATAACAAAAAAATTAAGTTCTTGAATATTTGGGAAAAAAAGATTGTGACAGTTCATAGCAGAGCTGGACCTATATAAGTTATGGTTCCTTTTCCCAGGTTTACTTGTTCTTTACAGTGTACTATACTACCAGAAGTGCTGGTTTGAGCCATGAATAGTTGTTTTACACTTTGCTAGGTGTTTTTCTAATGGATCTGTGAAATGTGAAAGTGGCAAGTATTGGGTTAGAGCCCCAAATACAATGGTTTCCTTGATATAAGCCACTGCTGTTGTTTAAGGTGTCAATATTTAATTAGTTGAATCCAGGAGCTTTGTTTTTTTGAAAGTCATTAGCTGGTGACAGTTTGGCTGAAATCCTCAAAATTAGGGCTGGCCTCTCTAGCTCCAAATCTGAGAACATATATTTTGGGATATATACAATATTGAATTTCTGCTATGTTTTTCTGGAGCCCTGTCTCAGTTTCTGGAACAAGTTTCCAGTCAGGTGCAACTTATATAAGTGGCTAGCACCAAATCCAGTATGTGTTAGGTCATCATGGAAACAGCTCTTGCTTAGTGAGTTTTGGTAACTTGCCTAGTGTATGTGACTGGTTAGGAGAGTTGAGATTTGAGAAGCTAGATGCTTTTGGTGAAAGGAGGAATAAAAGGTAAGTGAGTGTCATGGTAGTGCCCTTTTCTGTTTAGCAAGAGGCTATATGAGATCACCAGGAGGGGAATCATTTTAGTAAAGTAATCATGGTGATCATAATGATAGACTTTAAAAGAGTCTGGAAGATTGGTGAGGTATTCCAAGAATTGAACTATTGAGGTAAGTCTCTTCCCTTCTGGATAAATTGAGGACCTTGTCTACCCCAATGCATTGTTTCACTTTAAGACTGTTTAGTTTATAAGTATGTTGGAAAGAGTACTGGATAAAGAGAAATTGTCCATTTTAAAATTTCTTGTGAATAATTATAGCCTTCTCATTTCAGAATTGATTTATTCATCTTCACTGTCATGTTACAGAAATAGTTCATCATTGAGAAAGATAAGACTATTGAGATAAGTAAAAAGAAGCTTAGCCCAAATTTCCATTTGCAGGGAACGAACAACCACTGTTAACCTTTTCCTTCTATCCAGACTCCTTCCTAGGCATGAATGGTTTTACATGTGCAAAATATTTTTACAAAATAAATTATAAATATAATTTTATTTATTTTATAAATTATAAAAAGTAAATCTGTATAATAGATCTATATTATTAATAGTTTCATAATATGGTCACGTGTCACTTAATATAATGATACATTCAGAGAAATACATTAGGTGAATTTATTTTTGTGTGAACACCGTAGAGTGATATTATTAGGTGATTTAATCTTAGGGTACCACTGGTGTATGTGCAGTCTGTCATTAACACATTTTGCTGCACATGAATATTAGTAGTCCTCCTACAGGTGGGTCATAAAATTTTGACTCCTTGTTGTTGGATTTTGGACTGGTTTGTAGTTTTTTTTGCTATTACAAACAGTGCTCTGAAGAACAGTTTTTAAAAATAGCTACTCACCTTGTCCACTTGTTTTCCTAGGGTCAGTCCCTGGAAGTGGAATTAATTTGCTTTGGAATTTGGATATATGTTGTTAAATTGGCCTCTGCAGAAATGAGTTAGTTTAGCTCCCACACTCTACTGACACAGGTTTTTCTTTGCCAGTCTGATAAATAGAGCATAGTATCATATTGCTTTAATTTACTTTCCTTTTTGTGAGGATAAAAGTTATTGGCATTTGTGCTTGCTATTTGGTAATTTTTCCATTGATATGAAATCCCTCATCAATAGTTTTCTGATAGGTTGCTCATCTTTCTTTCTTTTTTTTTTTGTGATACTGGGTTTGAACTCAGGGCTTCACACTTGCTAGGGAGGCACTCTACCAACTTGAGCCATGCCTCTAGCCCTAGGGTATTCATCTTTATTAAGGATAATAACTCTTGAAAATATATTTTCTCAGTTTCACTTTCTTTATTTATAATGTATGTCCTCGTAGAATTGATTCTACATGGTCGTATCTTTTGTTTCTTCATATCATTTGTTTCTACCTTTGGCATTAAACTTAGAACAGTTTTCCTTACCCCTCAAGGTTATATACTTATTCATTTGATTTTCTTCTATCACTTTTGTGATTCTACTCCTTTATATTTTTGATCCATTTTTTGGCTTAAGGTTTAAAATTGGGATAGGACTTAAATTGTTAGCTCTATCCCAAATAATTTGATTATCTCCCTACTTAATTTGCCCTGTAACTTTCTCACTATGCCAAATTTATATGCGCATACCTTTGGGCCTAGTTTCACACTTCATTTGGTTCCACTGATTGGCTTATCTTTCTATTCTTAAATTACTATATTTATACATTTCCCTATATATCCTTATAGTAATATGCCAGAACACTTGAATGATTTTTTTGAGACAGGATCTATGTTGCCCAGGTTGGTTTTGAACTCCCAAGCTCAGCAATCCTTCCACCTCTGCCTCCCAAGTGACTTGGACTACATGCATGTGCCACTGTGCTTAGCAAATAAATCCATTTTAATTGCTTTTATTTTATCTACATTTCATCAAGGATTTTATTTTAACATTTTACTTTTAAAAGGTTTGACATTCTTTCTTTGTTCGTGGAAGGAGCTGTTGCTTTGAGACTCCATAATAAATCCTTAAAAACTTTTGAGGGATTATCCTCATGTTGTCAGAAGAAATATTGATATGTTCTGCAATTACTTACTCAACAAACATTTGTAGAACCTGTATTACATGTGACCACTTATGTAAAAAAATCAGTGTACTCCTAAAGAGGTATTTGAGCATTTCTTCCTAGTGGAACCTTTTACTCTTTGCATCTCTGAAAGAAAAATTTCTGCAGAAAGTTTCAAGCAAAACCTTTGGTAATACTTTAGTTTCTTATGAGTGCTTCCTTTTGCCACTAATGAGAATAATGTCTTTATAAAAATACTAGCAGATAACTAGTCTGGGGACAGAACTGGCTTGAAGTGTGTGCACCAGCCCATGAAATATAAAGACTGACTACATTTTGCTTCCTTCCCACACAGTTTTCTACAAGTCCTGATTAAAGTTAGAAACCGACACAATGATGTGGTTCCTACAATGGCTCAAGGAGTGATTGAATACAAGGAGAAGTTTGGGTTTGATCCCTTCATTAGCAGTAACATCCAATATTTTCTGGATCGATTTTATACCAACCGCATCTCTTTCCGCATGCTTATTAACCAGCACAGTAAGTTGGGTTTTGTTGGGTCCAGACTTGAAAAGGTAACCAGAGTGATTTCTCCCAAAAGCTTTCCAATTTACTGATCTACATTTTTTCCCTGTAGAAATTTCATTTCTAGGGCTGGGCACATGGGTGAAGTAGTAGAGCACCTGCCTAGCAAGCATGAGGCCCTGAGCTTAAACTGCAGTACCACCAAAAAAAAAAAATCATCTCTAGTTCAATTTTCCCTAAGTGAATCCTATCTATTAAAAAGCTATTAATTAATATTCTTGGCTAAAAGTGATTCTTGAAAGGCATTTATGATGCTCATAGTAGAGACATGACCACTGTCTACCTTAAACCTCTGTTATTATGTTCTTTGTTAGGGATAAGGGACTGGTTTTAATGGAAGCCTGGCATTCATCTTTGAAAACTTTAATGTGTCTCTGAGATTATGTTCTATTCTTTATCCAAGATGTTTTATATTTTCTTTTTTAATTTTGAAATCATCAATACCGAGAATATTAAATTGGCACATTAGCAGTATGAGTAGTTGATCCTTTGTTTCACAGTGAAATCTGATTAATCAAGATTGTTAGTCCATAATCCCACATAAAACGTTTTAGTCTGCTCTCCAGGGTGATAAGCAGATATGAGAAAATACTAAAAATCTTTCAACACGAAAAACCTTTTTTTTTTTTTTTTTTGGTTGTTTGTTTGTTTGGTTTTTTTCCAAGTTCTTTCTTTTTTTTATTATTCATATGTGCATACAATGCTTGGGTCATTTCTCCCCCCTGCCCCCACCCCCTCCCTTACCACCCATCCCACCCCCTCCCTCTCCCCCCCACCCCCTTGATACCCGGCAGAAACTGTTTTGCCCTTATCTCTAATTTTGTTGTATAGAGAATATAAGCAATAATAGGAAGGAACAAGGGTTTTTGCTAGTTGAGAGAAGGATAGCTATACAGGGAGTTGACTCACATTAATTTCCTGTGCATGTGTGTTACCTTCTAGGTTAATTCTTCTTGATCTAATCTTTTCTCTAGTTCCTGGTCCCCTTCTCCTATTTGCCTCAGTTGCTTTTAAGGTATCTGCTTTAGTTTCTCTGCATTGAGGGCAACAAATGCTAACTAATTTTTTAGGTGTTTTACCTATCCTCATATCTCCCTTGTGTGCTCTCACTTTTATCTTGTGATCAAAGTTCAGTCACCTTGTTGTGTTTGCCCTTGATCTAATGTCCGCATATGAGGGAGAACATACGATTTTTGGTCCTTTGGGCCAGGCTAACCTCACTCAGAATGATGTTCTCCAATTCCATCCATTTACCAGCGAATGATAACATTTCGTTCTTCTTCATGGCTGCATAAAATTCCATTGTGTATAAATACCACATTTTCTTGATCCATTCGTCAATAGTGGGGCATCTTGGCTGTTTCCATAACTTGGCTATTGTGAATAGTGCTGCAATAAACATGGGTGTGCAGGTGCCTCTGGAGTCACCTGTGTCACAGTCTTTTGGGTATATCCCCAAGAGTGGTATTGCTGGATCATATGGTAGATCAATGTCTAGCTTTTTATGTAGCCTCCAAATTTTTTTCCAGAGTGGTTGTACTAGTTTACATTCCCACCAACAGTGTAAGAGGGTTCCTTTTTCCCCACATCCTCGCCAACACCTGTTGTTGGTGGTGTTGCTGATGATGGCTATTCTAACAGGGGTGAGGTGGAATCTTAGTGTGGTTTTAATTTGCATTTCCTTTATTGCTAGGGATGGAAAGCATTTTTTCATGTGTTTTTTGGCCATTTGAATTTCTTCTTTTGAGAAAGTTCTGTTTAGTTCACGTGCCCATTTCTTTATTGGTTCATTAGTTTTGGGAGAATTTACTTTTTTAAGTTCCCTATATATTCTGGTTATCAGTCCTTTGTCTGTGTAGCTGGCAAATATTTTCTCCCACTCTGTGGGTGTTCTCTTCAGTTTAGAGTCCATTTCTTTTGTTGACCAGAAGCTTTTTAGTTTTATGAAGTCCCATTTATCTATGCTATCTCTTAGTTGCTGTGTTGCTGGGGTTCCATTGAAAAAATTCTTGCCTATACCTACTAACTCCAGAGTATTTCCTACTCTTTCCTGTACCATCTTTAGAGTTTGTGGTCTGGTATTAAGATCCTTGATCCATTTTGAGTTAATATTGGTATAGGGTGATATACATGGATCTAGTTTCAGTTTTGTGCAGACTGCTAACCAGTTTTCCCAGCAGTTTTTGTTGAAGAGGCTGCTTTTTCTCCATTGTATATTTTTAGCGCCTTTGTCAAAGACAAGTTGGTCATAGTTGTGTGGCTTCATATCTGGGTCCTCTATTCTGTTCCACTGGTCTTCATGTCTGTTTTTGTGCCAGTACCATGCTGTTTTTATTGTTATTGCTTTGTAATATAGTTTGAAGTCAGGTATTGTGATACCTCCTGCATTGTTCTTTTGACTGAGTATTGCCTTGGCTATTCGTGGCCTCTTGTGACGAAAAACTTTTTGTTTCATTTTCAATGTTGTCCCTGGCTGATTTCATATTCTTAAGAAAAAGAATCCACATGTTTGGAGCCTAATTCATCCTCCTTGCTGAACCAGAAAATGAGCAGAGCACCTTTATTTTACTAATTTGATTTGGAAAAGAGAATGTTATAGAACTATTAAGTTCGGGTTTATTTTAAATGCTTTATCTTTAAAAAACAGAAATGTCTGACTATTTATAGGCAAAAAGAACTAATACTCTCCAACTAATCCAGTTAGATAACTGCAGTTTTCTTCTGATCTAAATATATATGTATACATATGTATGTGCATGTTTTTAGCTCATTGGTTAAGCTTATACAGCTCTGTTTTGGTTCTTAAGCAGTTGGAACTTGATGTATTGACCTAATGCTTATGTTTGTCATTTTTCTTAATTTAAAATCTCTCCTATTTTATTTAGGCAGTTTTTGTGGAGTCTTAAGTTATTCTCAATATTCATTTGATTTAAAAATAAGTACACATACAAACATTTGGATTGAGATTACTTTTATCTTTGAGACTTCTTTTGGCTTTTATTCAGAAATGAAAAATTTGTAAATCTTATATATGGTAAAATTATCAAAATGTTCTTTAAGCAATACTTGAACAAATTTTATTTGTGTACATGACAGTGACAAATAGTCTCCATGATGGAGGCATTTGAAATATTGCCAATGAAAATACTTTGCAGGCCTATCCAAAGAGTACAGACTGAATGTTCTAAATATTTAGCAAATGTTGAAATAAGTGTTCAGAGTACCCTGAAAAGGTAGATAAACTTGGCTAAGGTTGAAAGTAAGTTTTCTCATCTAAGTCACATTGGTTGGGTACCTGATATGTGTCACTGCTTTAGGACCTGCTGACTGTAACTTATGGGTCTTGAAGCATATCCTTTCCTCCTTAATTGGGTGATGGAGATGCTTGCCTATCATTTATATTCCATTGCTCTAAGTCACTATGGGTGCTAGAATGATTCTTACAAATAAGAGATGCTTTCAGCATTTAGCAGTCTCTCTATTTCTTTGCTTGACCATCCCAACCCACTGTGTTTTAATCCTTTCCCCTCCCTTTTGTGTCTGTTCAGCACTTCTGTTTGGTGGTGATCCGAATCCTGCTCATCCCAAACACATAGGAAGTATTGATCCCACCTGTAATGTGGCTGATGTGGTGAAAGGTAAGGAGAACAATGCAGTGTTATTGACTGTGGCTCAAATAGCACTGTAGTTTACTTATAGCTACTTGTCTATCAGGTTATGTTGCTGTGTAATAGGCCCAAACCA
This sequence comes from Castor canadensis, assembly GCF_047511655.1. Classification (NCBI taxonomy): domain Eukaryota; kingdom Metazoa; phylum Chordata; class Mammalia; order Rodentia; family Castoridae; genus Castor; species Castor canadensis. Next base: position 121,290,204 of record NC_133405.1, on the reverse strand, counting down.
CTTACTCCGAATATGAAATGTTCTACACAGTTCAGGAAAAGATGCATAATTTGTAATGTGTGTAATGCATGTAAAATGTAAGTTTCTACCTCATTGATCAGGGTTGTACTTATTCCATCTCAAACAATAAACACTTAAGTAAGATTCTAAGTTTTGATATGCCACCATTGTCTGACTTTTCTTTGTTATAAAATGAGGCTGAATTCACATGATTATAAAATTTAAGCACTTTTCTGTTCTATACTTCTGGTGTTAGAATCTACATGGCATGTGTGCTTAGCTAGACACTGCTAGTAGCTTCAGGGTAGAACATAAATCAGGTAGTCATAAATCTGGTATTCAGGCTATCACCAGAAAGCCTGCCTGGTTGTGAGTGATCCACCAGGTTCCTGCACCTCTTTGGGTTTTTTCAGTGTTACGGTTGCTCTGTGCAACCTCAGGTTCCCAACCTGTCCCCTTCTCCAGACTGTATCTCCTATTGTTCTCCTCAGGTCCCTCCTCTAAACAACTCTCATGACCTCATGACCTCAACTCTCCCTGGTCTTCATCAAAGATCTTTGTTGTTCTTCAGCAGCCATGGCTAAGGAAAACCTGTGCAACATGTTTACCCCAGGCCTTCCTAAGCCCAAGCTAAGAGCCCAAGCCTGTCTTAGCTCAGCCTGATTGTCAAGCTGCCTTGGCCTCTATTTAGCCAAAAACCTTTATTCACATTATATTTATTCTAAGGCAAATAGGCCTAGCCTGTATATTGCACTTATGCCTTTTCTCTTGAACTGTAATCAATTTAAGGTCAGGGTTTGTGTCTTAAACTTGTTTTGTAACTCATATAGAACCTAGTGTGTAGTGCCTGTATAGATGATCTATACATATTCTTTGGTTTGAACTTTTTGATAACTTACTTTAAAACTTTATTTAGACATAATTCTCATACAATGTAATTCACCAATTTAAAGTGCACAAACAACTCAGTGGTTTTTAGTATATTTATAGTTACACAAATGTCACCATGATCTAGAATCTTTTCTGCACTCCCAAAGAAACCCTTTACCCATTATCAGTCACTCTCTACTACCCCTCTCCCTAGCCCTAGGCAGCCACTAATCTATGTTCTATCTCTATATGGATTCTCCTTTTCTGGACATTTCACATAAAAATCACACAGTAGATAGTCTTTAGTCACTGGTTTCTTTCACTTAGCATAATATTTTCAAATGTCATCCATTTTATAATACTATAGTACTGTATTCCTTCTTTATAGCTAAAAATATTTAATTTGTGCATAAAGCATTGTGTTTTTTCATCAGCTGATGGCCATGTGAGTTAGCTGGGTGACCTTAGACATGTTATATAACATCTTTGGGCCTCAGTTTCTTTATCTATAGAGTGGTGCTTTTTTTTTTAAAAAAAATAATCAGCCCCACATGGCCCAGGCTTCACACCATCTCTTCTCCTCAGTACCCCCAAGTGTTGCCAAAGAAAAGAAGTGGACATTGGCTTCACTTTATACTTAGTAAAGTCTTAACACTGCCTTCCTCTTTTAAAGAGTAGTTGGTGTTTTTGCACCAGCTTTTTGCCTTCTCTCATCATCCTCTGAAATTAGTCCGTTAATCTTCTCACTCAGCATCTCTATATCTTTCCTTCCGTTTGTAAAAGAAGCTTGATGTAGAGAGTAAATGTTCTGGATTTTAATGATAGCTCTACTCATGATTTTCTCAGCTGTGAAGATCTTCCATGGTTTAAGCATAGCTAGATATCCATCTCAAATGACCCTCTGGGTGTGTGTCCATGTGCCTGTGTGTGCGCACATGTGTGTGTTCGTTCTATAGCCCTCGTGAGCCTGAACAAACTAACAGTGATCCTGTATTTAGATATCTTGAGGTAGACTACAGAAAACTTATATCAAGGGTAGGAACAATATTTTTATTTTTGACTAGACAGTTGTATAAATGTGTAAAAGTAGGAGTGCATCCTGTGTAACATTAATTGAATGTGCAGAACCCTGAAGTATGCCTCCTTGTGGCCTATTTAGCACATTAATATCTACCTTTACACATCTGAAAATTATAGACTCGGGTTAGTGAATGCTAGAATTAGTGTTGTAAAGCAGGTCCTATTATCCTTTGGGAGGTGCCTACCATTGTGACCCTTTTCCCTCCTTCCTTTGTAAGAAACCAGCAAATCAAATGGAAAATCCTATGGTAAGATCATTTTAAAGGTACAAACTTAAATACTTTGTACAAAAGTCAGCTCTCACAGTGATGTTAACTTGTGTGTATTTTTCCTATGTGCTATTATTGCTTAGCATAATAGCATCCAAATGGTATCCTGAAAGCATGACATCATTCTGGTTCAGAAATAATGTCTTATACTCTCACTTTTGGCTCTTCGGGTTGCAAGTAAGAGAGACCCACTCATGTTAGCTCTAGAAACAGATTTATTAAAAGATCCTAGGAGGTCCCATGGTGATCCAAGGACAGGAAGCACTTTGCAGTTGGAGTTACAGATATTAGAATTAGGAACCAGAAAACAAAATTGGTTTTTGGGTATCTTGCAACTGGGGATGCCAAATCATAGCCTCTCCACCTTTCTTTGCCTGCGTTTTTACCCATTGTCATCTATACCCTGCCTACAGCCTGTTTAGGGCAATGTTGGGCACTCTGGGCCTTTGTAGATCATAATAACTCTCAGTGTGCCCTTTTGGCTTTGCGTTTGTTGATCATCCCCATCCTCAATTCCCAAAAGATTTAAATTGGTCAAACTCATCCCTTTTTTTGCCTTTGACTACAAGTTTTTGGATTCCGGTCAGCCTCAATATTTGTTGCCTTTAAATTAGGTGTTCTGCCCTCACTTCTCCAGTCTCCTGTGATTTGGGTGGTCAGGAAGGGTCTACTGCTTAAGAAATCTGGTAGTTCCAACTCAGGATGGGTTTTGGGTAGGAAGGATAACAAATGTGGCTTATCAGAATTTCTTTGTAACTGAAAGTGGTTTCTAAAAAGTAGCATATCAATTTGGGAAGTTTCTGTTTGTAAGGGAGTCTGTGGGTCAGTGTGCTCCTTGTAAACTTCCACCATGGCGTACTGTGACTGGAGTCAAAAAGTTCAGGAGGCAAAGTGTAGCTCATCAGTCTAGTTAGGTACTTGTAAAATAAATCTCGAACTCAGAAGTGGTTCTGTAAGCAAGTGAATATGCAGATAGAGAGCTGAATCATGGGTTTTGAGGAGTATATGAACCTTGTATATCAGATAATGCAAAGTCAACCAAACAACTGGGTCAGCTCTACTAAAAAAATAGTATTACTCTTCTTCCAAGTATCTAACTAGAAATGATCAGTGCAGTGATGAACTATTGAGAAGGCAGTAGTTTTTAGGTATCTTTTGTTAGAGAATGTATTTCTTTTTTTAAATTTAAATTGTGAACATTTATTTTTTATTGTTGTGCTGGGGGTACATTTTGGCATTTACAGAAGTTCTTATAATATATCGAATCATATTTGAATTAACCCCCTCCATTATTCTCCTTTATCCCCCTTCCCCCATTCCTTGAATACTTTCAACAGGTCTAATTTATCCATTTACATGCATGCATATACAGTATTTGTACTATATTCACCCTCCTACTCATCCTTCCCCCTCCCACTGGTACCAATCCCCCAGACAGGACCCTTTTTGGAGAATGTACTTATAATGCATCGTTCATATTGTTTGCATTACCCTTAATTTTCTTACCAGATAAAAATAATGGTGTGGGATTGTTTTTATTAAAGAATAAAAATTAAAAGCAACAAATCTATACCTTTGTATGGCTTTATGGTCAATTACATTTACCTTGTTCTGACAGTAGATTCTTAAACTTGAGCTTTATGTTTTTCTATTCTATTTGTTAGGGATCATGGTATCTTAATTTTAATTTTTTTAGCACTCACATTCTAGGTTCTTATCTGTAAATAAATGATTGAATGTATTTAGGATAAATGCTAATAGTAGAATTATATGGTGAATTTTGTGTAGGAAAATCTAATAAAATAACTGCCACGATCTATTCAGTTTTCCTGTGTGGTGGTTCATAAAACGGATTCATGGCTAAGGTTGGATCTGTTCAGCTAATTGCTATGTGAACCTTTACCCTACACTTTCTAATGAAGCCTTTTTAATTTTGAGTCTTGTGTGTTTATACAGTTTAAGCATTTTAGCCGGAGGAAGTATATATGTGCCACATTCACAGTTTTGTTAATTACTTTGTCATCAACATCTTACTACCTTTGCAAACAGATTTTATTTTTGGCAGTACTCTGGCATTTGAACTCAGAGCCTTGAGCTTGCTAGGCAGGCACTCTGTCACTTAAGCCATGCCTCTAGTCCTACAAACAGATTCTTAAAACGATGACTACCATTTATGTTCAATGGCAATAACAGTTTCCTAATATTTCCTTTTAAAGAGCAGTGGTAAATATGGCTGAATTTTTTTCTGAAAATTTGATTTCTAATTAAAAAATAGAAAAATTTTGTTAGAAAACTTACTATAAATAGAACTTGCATTTTACTCTTGGTATTAAGGAAATTTAAGGACTGGAGGCATGGCACAAGTGATAGAACACCTGCTTTGCAAGCACGAAGCCCTGAGTTTAAACCGTAGTAGCACCAAAAAAAATAAAAGGGAAATTTAAAAGCCAGTAGTTGAATTTTGGTTGTTACGTTAGTGACTTTTAAAGCCCTTTTCACTTTTATGTTAAATTATTTTGCTTGAACAAAAGTGCCCTGTTTGAGTGCTATCAAACATTATAGTACTATATGGTCATTCCTATCCTGGGAGTGACAATGGCAGAATTGTGACCCAGCCTTGACTTTCCAGGCATGTGGTCATCAAAATTAGCTTCTCTCCAGAATTACTTGCTACATTTTTAAAATGTGAATTTCCAGGCCTCAAGACATAGCAACTGCCTCAGAATTTCCAAGGGTACATTTTTGTAATGTGCATTCTTTTTAAACTTGATATTGAACTCTATACACAGCCATGTTTAGGAACCACTCTAGGCCTCTACTACCCAATCTAGCCAAAAAGGAATACCTCCCACCAGTGTAATTGACTGCATTTTGAGAACTTTATCATGGGCCAAAGAATTGTTCCATTTAACAAATGCTTGTTTTTGTTTGTTTTTGCCATGCTGGGAATTGAACCCAGGGCCTTGCACATTGCCAGGCAAACTCTATACTACTGAGCTACGTCCCAGTCCTTTAGCAAATACTTATTGTGTATTGTGTCTAAGGCATTATGGCATGCTGTTAGAATTTATAAAGTTGTATGTTGATATAGATTTTACCATTAATGCCCCCCCCCAAAAGCTTTTGGCTGGCTGATATATGTGAGTCTACATTATGATGTCTTGAGTTTTTCAAGGATCTTGAAGCAATTCTTAACTCTAGCATTGATACACTGTAGTTTATAATGATGCTAAAAATATTCTTATTCACACACAGTTTTAGGAGCCATACTAGATCTTTCGGTTGGAAGTTGGGAGCTTCTGTCTGGGCTCTACTGCCTTCCACACATACGTGTATAACATGTTTTCAGTGCTGTCTGTCATAATCATACTAATGGGGAAGCTAATACCATGAGGGAATAGATTTAGTGGGTGTAGTTTCTTTTCCTGTTTTATAGTGAAAGGAAGTTCAGTATTTAAGCATCTTTATTATATACCTGGAGGAGTTGTGATGTATTGCCTTTGTATATAGATAGCAAAGCATTATTTTTAAATTTCAGAATTTGTGGTCTTGGAAGTTCATGGGCCGCTTTGTGCTATCACGTCACTAGGTGGAGATGTAGCATTGTTAGGTGGTATAGCCAAAAGCGAAAGGGAGTGAGTCTTGATTTCTCTTTTTACAGAAGTGTTTTACAGATAATTGTTGAGGTTTATTATATCCTAGAAGAAAAACTTGCAAACTTATTGTAATTTAAAATTCTATCTTTCTTTTTTCAGGGTTGAAATTCAGTCCTACTTTTATGTCTATTTCACAACGATCAATTCTTTTAAAAATTGTTTCTTAAATTCTGTAGAGTGTACTTTCTTTCCTTTGTTTCTCTGACCTCTTGATCTTAAACAAGTATCTTCTCTATGCGCAGTATTGATGTGAGCATATAAAAGAAGTACAGGCCTGTCTTCAAGGTGCTGATACATAGTTGAGGATAGTGTAAATGTACCCATGTAGCATTTTAATGTAATTTGAAAATCTGATCTTTAGACGAGATCAGGTGTGTTCAAGGTACTATGGCTATAGACTGAATATCTGATCCTTAGAAATTATAAAGGTGAAACTTTTTAAAAAGTCTTGCTTTGACAAATAGTCTGGCAGTCCTCAAACATTTAAATGTAGAGTTAGCATATGATCCACTAGTTTTCCAATCCTTAGTATACACTCAAAATAAATGAAAGCATGTTCACACAAAAACATAGAAATGAATGTTCACAGCAGCATTATTCATAATAGCCAAAAAGAAGAAACAATCCAAATGTTTGTCACCTAATTAGTGGATGAAGAAAATATGGTATATTTGTACTATGGAATATTGCTAAGCAATAAAAAGAAATGGAGTACTTACGGATGCATGCGATGACATAGATGGCACTTGGAAAAATTATGCAAAGTGAAAGAAGCTACTCATAAAAGAACACATTTTAAATGATCCAATTTATTTGAAATGTCAGAATAGTAATTCTATTAGACATCTGTGATCTGTGAATGCCTAAGGCTGGGTGGAGGGAACTGACTACTATGGAGATGGGACTTGTTTTTATAGTAATGAAAATACTATAAACTTGATTGTGGTGATAGATACACAACATGGCAAATATACTAAATGCCACTGACTTGTATATACACTTTAAATGAGTGAATTATAGTATAGGAACAGGTTTACAATTTATCAAACCAAGGAATATCTCTTGACCATCTAAACAGGCACTATACTGAGTTCTATGCAAGTTGCAAAACAAATGTAAGACACAAATTCTGACCACAGATTGTTTTTTGTTGTCCGTGTTTTTTTTTATATTTGATAAGGTGGTAGTTGATTAATTCTAAAACCATCACTTTAGACAGTTTGTCTTTGTTTATCTTATGTGTACACACCCACATGTTTGTGCCTATTTCATTGGTGCAGCAGCTAAGCCTTTCTTTCTTACAGATGCATATGAAACAGCCAAGATGCTTTGTGAACAGTATTACCTGGTAGCTCCAGAGTTGGAAGTTGAAGAATTCAATGGTAAAAGAAAAGGAATTTTAACCATAAATACAAACTAACTAAAGACTGATTATTTCTGAGCTGTATTTCAGTGAGATCCTTAAATGATGCTGCTTTCTCATCTTTTATATCCTTTAAAATCCTTTTTTCATACGTTGGGTCAACTGGGAATATTGTAGTAGTTTTGTACAGAAATGTGTAATGTATTAGACTGCCAAGTTCTTGAAGCACAAGTACTCAAGCAAGAAGGTGCACAAAGATATAGTCAGTTTTCAAAATGACAGACACAGTCACTATATGTGGAAAAACGTTTCACTTTACTAATTTAAGAAATGCAGGCAAAACCAGAAATACCACTTTCGTCTTTCAAAATGGCAATGATTAAAATATTTTAATGCTTTCTAGTGGAAGCTGAGTGAATGCTACTCAGGAGGCTGAGGCAGGAAAATCAATTGAGCCCAGGAGTTTGGGGCCAGCCTGGGCAACAGAGTGATGTTCCATTTTGAAAAAACAAAACATCAAACAAAACATTTTAATGCTTTGAATTTGTGCCCAGAAAAATACCCTGTCATTAACAATGCATTTCTTATATAAGTTTAAATTGGTATAGCCTTTCACAAAAATGCTGACAATGTCCTTTCTCCGGCTCAGTAAATTAAATTAATGATGGTCATATTTCTTTGATCCAGCAAATTAAGCTTCAGAAAATGAGAAAATAGAAATGTGTACAGATTTATGTACAAGAATGATGATCACGTAAGCTTTCTTATAGAGAATAGTTAGAAAACAACCCATTTCCTACAGTACAACATTACTTAAATAAATTGCAGTATACCCACAAGGTAGAATACTATGCAGCCATTCAGAATAATACTTTACACAATATAAACAGAAAAATGAGTTATTATGTTAACTTTCCCAACTAGCAGGGGAAATTTTACTATCTTAGTAAAGACCTTTGACTACCCTGCTTTATCTGCAAGTACCTCTGTGATCTGGCCACATAATTATACTTTTCTATATAAAAGAAAAGTGCGTTGATGCTGTCATTCTTAAAGAAAGTGAGAGATGAAACATACATTGCTATGACACCAAACAACTTAATACAAATGAAAATCAGTCAGTCAGAAAATTAAAATAACACTTTGAAAGAATAACATGTGGGAAAAGGTGAAATTTTTTTAAATAGGCTATAAAGTTTGTAATAGTATAAATACATTAGAAAATATTTTGAAGGCTTTATACTATCAGAATATAAACAACAGCCCTGTGGATAGTTGGGTTGTAGCTGATTTTTATTTTAGTCATATGGTTCTATATTTATTTGCATGTTTCTCTCATTTTTTATTTGTAAATGACAAAAGAGACATGTTCATCATAAAAACACAAATACTGAAATGCGAGTAAAAAGTGAAAGCCCCAGTATTCTCTCAGCCCCATACTGTGTTTTGTTTTTTATAAATGAGGTGGAAACTATACACATTCTATAAATTCTGTTTTCCATTTCACTTTGAGAATCTTTGTGTACATTAATGTCATTTAGAGATTACCCATTGGGTAGATAACTATTACTTATTTAACCATTTACTTCCTTTTGAGTATACATTTAGGATTTCCAATTTCCCTGTATTCCATGTGATGAGCAGCAAAGAGTGTGTGTAGTGTGTGTATGTTTGGAGGTGAGAAGGGAAGATTTGTGAACAGGTGCAAGTATTTCTGTAGGTTGGATGCTAGACATGGAATGACTGATTCTTAGAGTATGGGCATTTACAACTAAAGGTAAGCCAAGTTCTTTATCAGAAATATATCGAAAATGAGTTTCTCTTATGAGATTAAAATGCAAGAAGACTTCAGTTGCCCCTACATTCTGAAGGTATGACATCAGAGCTGCTTTCAAAGTCTCGGGATCTTAGAGAGGAGTTGTGCTGGAAGTTTTGAGTAAATAAACAACCAGAACTGAGTGGATATAGTTTAGGTATTCCTGATTAGTAGCATCTTAATATTCCACTTCTTCTTACTGGCTAGTTGGGACCTGACCTAACCATCCAGATTTATTTTTGTCAAATGATGAAACTTAAAAATCACAGGTTGCAATGGATGTCTCGTTTTTTGTTTTTTGTTTTTTTGCAATACCAGGGTTTGAACTCAGGGCCTTGCCCTTGATAAGCAGGCACTCTGCCACTTAAGTCACACTACAAGCCCTGGATGGCTTCTTTGCACACATGGCAGCCTAACTCATCTGCAGGTAGGAGTAGCCTATTCTTGCTGTCCCCAAGCCAGCTGTGTCAACACATTCCTCCTGAGTAAGGCTGTCATGTGCAGTTTAGCCATCATGACAAGAGCTTTACAGCTGTTTTTGATACAATCTCATGAATGAGAAAAGCCCCATTTATATTACATTTTGAAGCCCCCTTTCCCATCACTAAGAGAAATGAGTGCTGGTGCTTATAGGTAGCCCCTAGTTTTTGGTTGCTTTGGGTAATGTAGTTGTAATTTATATTTGTGATTTCCTGAATGCCAAAGCTCCTTGTGGGCATGATTAAAGATTGTGCTTTAGCTCTAACAAGCTCCGTGATAGAGATGAGGTTGGTCCTGAGGCTTATCCTTTATAGGGAGAGAGCGAGTATGCTTCCAACAGTTTAACAGCTGATCCCCATCCATGTTCTGGGAAGGAGTCAGATCCAGATTCATGTGGATTCACTTTGAGAGCTCATTGAAACTACATAGAATCCCCTTTCAGGATGATTCCATTACACAATGGGTGCTAACAATAGAGTGATCTTGCTTGCTGCTCTGGCCTTCAGAGTGAGTGAATGAGGCTGCCATTAATCCAAAAAACAGTATATTGCTTCCCTGAGAATTGACATTCTGTTAGTTCTGCATATTATCTTTTGTTTCTGAATTTTTGGAGGTTTTTTCCCTTTCCCAATGTGGACTCCTAAGAGAGTAGTAACTAGGATTATATAGAACATATATTGATGACACCCATCAGTAATCAACAGTCTTCCCTAGAATTTGAGATGTTGGAGGCAAGCAGTGGTCAATTTTCTTCCTTGTCTTTTTCTGTAACACATTTAATAGGAGCATTAAAGATAACAGGATTTTGTTTATCTTAGATCAAGTTTCAAATTTCTTTTTTCTACTTTTTTTTGGCACTAGTGATGGACCCCAGGGCTTCATACATGATAAGCACTTATTCTACTGCTGAGATACATCCCAGCCTGATTTCAGATATTTCTGACTATCTACCCATGATTGGTTTTACCAAAGTCCAGAACAGCTTCATTGTACTGGTTCTCATGCTTTTGCTAGTCTCATTCAGTTGGCAAAACATTAAGAAAATAAACATTTTTATCTTACCCTTTTTCCATCCATGTGGTAAGGCAGCATGGCTTAGGGGACAGATGTGAGCTTTGTAGCTCAGTAGGCAATAGGCATCTTATTCTGACACTTAAAAGCACCATGGGCCTTACACAGATCACTTTGGCTCTGTAACCCTCAGCTTCTCCATTTTTAAGCTTGCCTTGCAGGATGATAGAAGGGCAGTGTCTCTACTTCCTCAAGTATGCTACTAGATACATACAGGATATTTAATAAATGGTAGATATTGGAAATCAGAGTTGACTTTGTCCCTATTTGCATTTCTTCACCATTTCTACATTGGTCTTTCCTATCAAGAGGATGATCCATAGCTTTTGGTTTTATGGAAAACATGAAAATTTCAATTCATACTATATATAATTTGTTTTAAGAGAGTTCATAAAAAAGATGTCTATCCTAGGATCTTTGATCTCTAGTTCCCCCATATTGGATACTTTTTCTAGTAATTCCAGGCACAATTCAAAAGTCACTACTGGTAACTCTGTTAGCAATGAGAAATTAATTTTTAGTGATAGTAATAGACAACACGTATTGAATACTTACTATGTGAAAGGCTCTGTGCATACTAATTTTATTACTGTTATCTCATTTAAATATTGTATTTACCCAGTGACATGTATACTGGCCCCATTTTGGAGATGGAACACTGAGACTAGATGGGTTAAATATCTCTTATTATAGTTATCAAATGGCAGAGTCAAGACTTGATCCCAGTGTGACTTTGAACCGTACTGTATACTATTTTTAATAACCTTATCCATTGACTTGGGGAATCAGTTAGCCACCTTTAAGTGTGCTGCTACCTTTTCTTATGTCTACGTAGAGTTCCATTGGCATTTATTAAATGCTGCTTCAACTACTGGTATTTGGGGGCAATGACTGTGCAAAATAGAGACTTTATTATTTCATGAGTCTTAAGCATGAAAAACCTAGACCATTTTTCCATTGACTTTTTAAAGTACTATTAGGTAGAAAATTCATAATCCATTTGTGTCTTATTTTGCTTAACAGCCAGTAGACCCAGGATAAGGGAAGAGTTGTGGACAAAGAAAAGTGCAAGTAATTGAGAAGCCTTTATATGGCTCCTAGAGAATTTTGTTTGAACTACACACACACATACACACACACAAGGTTTTTTCATTTCCTTCAGATTTGGAGTGAAAAGGTTGAATTCATAGACTATTTATACAAGTAATCATGCCTTTTGGCACAAGACAGACTAGAGTAAGCATTCAGCTTGCTTATTAAAATGACAATAAAAGATCCAGAGAAAACAGCAAAGGAAACCAGGGGAGTTCATCAGTGGACCACTGTTAGTCCCTTCAGGCTGCTATAACAAAAATACCAGAGATGGGATAGCTCAAACAACAGAAACTTATTTCTCATCGTTCTGGAGGCTGGGAAGTTCAAGATCATAGTGCCAGCAGATTTGGTGTTTAGTGAGGGCCCACTTCCTGGTTCTTAAATGGTTTCTCACTGCGTCCTTACATGGAAGTAGGTGCCCAGGGAGCTCTCTGGGATCTCTTATAAGGGCACTAATACCATTCATGAGATCTCCACCCTCTTGTCCTAACAACCTCCAAAAGGCCCTCTCCTAATACTATCACCTTAAGGATTAGGTTTCAATGTAAGAATTGAGGTGGGCATAAACACTGAGTCCATGGCAACCACTAATCCTAGCTCCTGAAAGAAGGTAACCAGATAGAAGTATGCTGATTGATAGCACAGCACAGAAAAACCCACAAAGGAGGAGTCTGCAGCAGAAATGGCAGCCAGTTTGCAAAAGGTTACCCTGGAGGGACCCTGGGAACAGAGCTGGGTGGTGCAAACGATTGGAATGGGAAGGCAAAGACAAAGGATAGGGGTTGGGCAAAAACTAGTCTAAGGGGAGCATGGAGGTATGATGAACTCTGGTTGGTGTTGCCCACTAACAGCAAAATAAGAGTGTGCTGTTCAAGCCAGGCATGGTGGCATGTGCCTGTAATCCCAGCACTCAGGAAGCTGAAGCAGGAGGATCATAAGTTCAAGGTCAGCCTGGGCCTATAGTTTGAGACCAGTTTTGGCTACATAGAGAGACCTTGTCCAAAAAAAACTAAAAACAAAACAGTACATTACTCAAGAACAACCTGGGAAGAACTGGGGCTTTATGTGAGTGTTATTACCCCTAGGTAAAGCCCTCTTCATTTGAGCACTTGGAGACCTCTGTGGTCAGAGGCCAGTTTACTGTGTGCTCATTCTAAAGCCAATGGAAAAATCTTGATCAGGTACACATTGCTCTACTTCAGTCTTCCCACTTAGAGGGGAGCTCTAGGGAGAAATGAAGTCAGCTACTTCAAATGATGACTTGACTTCTTTCTTCTTAAATAAGAATATTACAACCATGTGTATCAGACCTTGGCAAAAGCCAGTAGCATGAATGATACCTAACTGGCATTAAACTTAACCTGCTATACTGTTATTGTCAGAAAACCACCTTCCCAAATTCTGAGCAAAAGTGATTTTAATCCCAGAATTCTGTATCTAGCCAAACTTTCTATCAAGTGAATAAGAGGTATAAGAATTGAGAGGTGTTTCTCCCATTCACATCTTTTCAAGGTAGGTCACCTCACTGGCTCAATGGGGTAAATAATATGGATATAACGGAAAAATTCTAGAACTTTCATCAAAAACAATCTCAGGATGGCTATGTAGCATGTTTAGAAAGCAGTTGATTCTAATTTGAAAATTATTTGAAGAATGGAGTGGATACCATATAAAAGAAGAGGAGGCTGGAAAATCTTGGTAATGCAGTGAGGAAAGCATGTATCTTGTCCAGGTACCCAAGAGAAGAAACAATTAGAACCACCAGGAAAAATACACAGCTATATAAGAAAGACATCGCTGAAAATGAAGCAACCCAAAAAGGGTAGCATGATGCTGAGCAGTTGGAAGAGTACAAAGAGAGTCCATTTCACCTAAAGTCTGAGAGCATTCTCCTCCAAGTGACACATGAGTCATGACTGGATTTCAGGGAAGGAAATGTTATTCCAGTAGACTGTTATGGCTACTCTGCAGTGACCAGTACTCAATTAGTTACAATGTTACCAACACTTCTGACTTGCAAGTTTCTTAACCTATAGTAAAACAGTATGGTTTTAATTAGTGTTACAGAACAGAATGCACACATCAACCAAAAGACTACAGCAGAAGTGGTAACCAGTGGATTCCTCTAGATGTGGACAGAGAGGGGTGAAATAGAAAAGGGTGGAGGGACTTTTTCTTCTTTAAAAATTCAGCCATTTGTATATATTACTAAATTATTTTTAAAATAACTGATCATCAAAGAGTTCAGGATTTAGAATCAAAAGCTCTTGGGGTGCCAGGTGTGGCAGCTATGCCTGTAATATAGCTTCTTGGGAAGCAGAGATCAGGAAGATTGTGGCTCAAGGGAAAAAAGTTATTGAGGGGCTGGCGGGGTGGCTCAAGTGATAGAGCACCTACCTAGAAAGTGCAAAGCCCTGAGTTCAAGCCCCAGTACCGTTAACAAAAAAAGTTATTTAGACCCTATCTCAATCAATGAGCAGGTGTGGTGTCATGCGCCCAGCTACACAGGAGCCATAAGTGGATGGATTGCAGTCTGAAGCCAGCCCTAGCAAAAATGAGAGACCTTACCTGAAAAATAACTAAAGCAAAAAGGACTGAGGGTATGGCTTGAGTGGTAGAGTACCTGCCTAGCAAGCATGAAGCCCTGAGTTCAAAACCATAGTACTGCCAAAAACAAAAAGAAAGACCTTGGGGGCTGTGCGTGTAACTCATTGGTAAAGTACTTGCCAGCATGCATGAGGCCTTGGGTTTGATTCTGCTCTTCCCCAGAAGCTCTTGGGCCAGTTATGTTAGCCAGATTTCTGGTGCTCTGACAAAAATACCTCTGATCATAGGATCAGAGGTTTAAGTACATGGTAGCTTGGATCCATTGTTTTAGGGCTGGTGGTAAGGCACAATATCATGTCAGGGAGTGCAAGGTAGAGCAAATCTGCTTACCTCATTGGAACTGGGAAGCAAAGAGGGAGGGGAAAAGAGGCCGGGGTCTTGATACTCCCTTTGAGAGTGTGTCCCCAGTGACCTTTCTCCTGCTAGTCCTCACCTAAAGGTTCGACCACCTCCCAGTAGTGCCACAAGCTGGCAACCAAGGTGTTAACACATGATTCTTGGGGGACTTTTGAGATCCAAACCATAACACCAGGTGCCCAGTTTTAACATCACTTCTGTTACTGGGGTCACATCAGCCTGTAAATAATACTACCTACCCTATGAGTTACAAAGTACTGTCATGAGGATTCAACTGGATGCTATATGTAGAAGCTTTTTGTAAACTACTAAGAACCAAATGAATGTAAACTCTAAAGTGCTGTTAATTACTTCATTAGGAAGTACTTAGGTTGAAAGTATAACATGGATATATCTGTGTTCTACTTGAGAAAGTTCACATACTTTCAATATCTTAAGTGATTTCGGGTCATGAGGAGGAGGAAGGTCTACATTTCTAAGCATCTTTCTACCCCACGCTATTCTTAGTGCCTGACATAAGAGTCAGCTTCTCAGATTTTCTTCAGAAGATTCTTTAAGACTATAGGTCTCCAGGGGTTTAGCTGTTAGTATAAAGTTATGTAAACCTTACTTTCCACTCTACGATATGCCCTCTTTATCATACATAATTGAACAAAATTTAATACTGCTTATGTTGGTCACTTTTTGTTGCTGTGACAAAATACCTGTAAAACAACCTAAGGGTAGAAGGGTTTATTTAAGTTCATGGTTTGAGAGGTTTTAGTCTGTGACTTGCTGGCTCCATTGCTTTGGGCCTAGGGTAAGGCAGAATATCATGGTGGCAGAAGAATGTTTCAGAGGAATCTGCTTACCCCATGGCAGCCAGGAAAGAGAAAGCGAAGAAGGGACTGGAGATAAGATATCCCCTTCAAGGGCATGCCCCCAGTGACCTACTTTCCAACCTGGTCCCACCTACCACCTAGTTTCCACCACTTCCCACCAATACCATTAAATTGTGAACTTATCAATAAATTAGTCATTGATAAGGTCAGAGTCTTCATGATTCAATCATTTTCCTAAAGCCCATCAACTACCAACTGGTTAAACCTTTAACACATGAGCCTTCTGAGGACTTTTCAAACTCAAACCATAATACTGCTGTTAAATTGATTTACCAGCCCTTCTCCTGTGGCTCATATTCTCCCATATGACGGCTAGGGTTCAGTGATAAGGGTGCCCCCCACCCCCAGTTTGAAGAAAACCAAGTGATATCTGGACGTCCTGATGTAGTGCTCAGAATATCATGGCATAGGTGCTAATATTCCAATTTTGCTCAATTAAGTTTAAAGAGTTTCAGTGATTTGTCCAAGGTCACAAGCTGGATTCAAAAGCATATATTTTTGCTCAGTACTGTAATTAGAGATGGAAACCTATATTAGCTTTTCATGTGGTTCTGTTTTATGTACTTGGAAAATAGAATACAAACATCATTCTTGGCTTTCTTCTAGTTTGGGTCCTTATTCATTGATGGTTTTGTCTCTGTTTTCAGCCAAAGCACCTGACAAACCTATTCAGGTAGTTTATGTACCCTCACATCTATTTCACATGCTATTTGAGTTGTTCAAGGTAAGTGGAATTTAAAAACATGGAAAGAAGTCTTCATTTTAAATTACTTTGATTCAGGGCATAATGGATTCATTAGATTAGCATAAGAAAAAGGTTTTGCATAACCATTTTTAAAATTCTATTTCTGCTATCCTGTGAGTTTTATAATTTGTACACTGTGAGATGAAAAATTGCTGTGTACATTATAGTTTTCATGAATATTAGTACATATCGATTTTGAAACTTAATTGTACTTTAGCGACTTTACATAAAATCCATACTGTTTTTCTCCAGTTATGAGATTAAAGATGCTTTTTAGTTTTCAAACCTGGCATTTATTGGTGTTAGAACAAAATAAAAACATATTTATGCATATCTATGCTCCTTAGTATTAACTGTGTTCATGTATCAATAGTTGTTCCAGTCCTGAGAGATCCTGTAACCCTTTTACATATTTGAATCAGTTCAGTTGATCTGACAGAGGCAGAAGAGAACGATGTGGATAGCCTGGACTAAAAAAGACAAAAAACCTCTTCAGATTCTCTATCGCCTAAGCTATTGCTTTTGTTCCCAAGCAGCTAATGGCATTTACGGCAGCAGTATTAAGGCACAAGGCATTTGAGCTAAAATTTCATTTCTTCCAATGTGTAAAACACTAAATTTAACACCTGAAAAATCAGTTATGCTGATTTGCTTCCAAAAATTAGAATGTTACCGATGTCATACTTTAAGATGGAGATGGGCATTCAATTGTGAACTCTCATCAACAGCTGTGGCTTTTTCAGAATTTCTTTTTAACTGATACTTCTTTTACTTTTTTTCAGCCAAATGATTAATTTTTGTGGGAAATATGAATCCTTTCATATTTTCTGCCTTCTTTAGAGGAAAGGTGCTTTATAAATGCAGACTGATAAATAGGATTTAAAGTGCACAAATCAGCCTCTGCAGCTTCATTACATGTGATTAAAAAAAAAACACTCCTCTGAGATGAGTTGAATAATTTAGAAACCCTAAAGCAAAAAAAGGAAGAAAGAAAAAAATATTTAGCATGTTTGGATAGGGCTAAAACTAGATGCAAAACAAGTGTCAAATTTTTCCTTGTGAACACATGTTTAGCTAAGCTCTTTAGAGGAAAAAATGCCATATAAATCCAACTAATATTTCCTCCCTCTGAGAAATTTTGGGGTATAAGTAATCTTGTGCTCATTTTTTTCTTAAAAATTCAGTAATTTCTAAAATTCAGTAATTATTAATTAGTTTACTTAATTAATTAAAATTGGGGTTTAGGAGTCAGCAGCATGGCTTTTAAAAACAGTCTTATTATTTTAGAATTCAATGAGAGCAACAGTTGAACTATATGAAGGTAGAAAAGAAGGATTCCCAGCTGTTAAAACCCTTGTTACTCTGGGTAAAGAAGACCTGTCCATTAAGGTAACTGCTTTATTTGCATACATGCTTTAATTATCAGTTAATTTAGTTATCAGTTATCTAGACATTGAAGAATCAGAGGGAAGGAAAGAAAACTGACATTTATTGAGTGTGTTATTTCTAAGTACAGCATTAATGCTTTAGTCAATAATGCATTGACCACCTATATAATGGTGGTCCTGTAAGACTAGTCACACTGTAGCCAACTTAGATTGTGTAAGCACACTCTGTTATTTTCACTTGATAAAATCACCCAACCACACATTTCTCTACCCTTATCTTTAAGTGACATATGACTGTACTGTGCTGGATTCTTGGCTTAAGTTACCTCATTTAGACTTCAATGAACAAGACCTTAACCACAAGCCTATGGGATCTAGCTTCCTCCTTTACACTGTTCCCAAAGGAACCACATTTCAGTGGGGGTTCAAAGCCCTTATATGTTTTAGAATACTCTACCATGTACTTTACTTATTGGACTCATTGCCTCCTACTAAGTATAGATTAATTTCTTTTTTTAATGTTTTGTACACTGCAGATAAGTGACCTAGGTGGTGGCGTCCCACTTCGAAAAATAGATCGTCTTTTTAACTACATGTACTCAACTGCTCCTCGGCCTAGCCTGGAGCCTACAAGAGCTGCCCCCTTGGTAAGCACTGCAAACCTCTTTAACACAGAGAAAGAAAGCAGCCCATCTCCCTGGATAGTTGCACTAGCCTTGCTGAATTAGAATGTTCCTGTATTCGTTTGGAGGAGGAGGAAGTTTTTACCTTAGCTACTTTCTTTGCAAGTCCTTTGGATTTAGATTGCTCCTCTAATTTGTCTTAAGAAACACTCTGAACTGAGTACCTTACTCCCAAATATAGTGAGAAAGCATTTCACTGTGATAAGGCTGCTACTGAGATGCCATTTACCATCTAGTTCTCACTATCCTCAGAGTGGGTGAAAGTTACCAGTGGGTGAACAAAGGGCCTGTGCAGGGTGTGTAACTGCAGCTTAGTCCTGGACACATTGATGCTACATCTCATAGAGGCCCAGGTCACTTAGAGCCTTTGAATCTCTGCTGTCAAACTTGTTTATAGTATTAAAATGTTCTTTATGAAAACATTAAAATGTTCATATTAAATAACCTAAGCACAAAATGCATAGGTGGTGTATGCATTTTTCAGAGCTCCTTCTATCGTATTCTGGAAATAACCTTCAGCCCTATTAAGGCAGTGAGAAAAGCCTCTGGTTACCATGGTAGCATTTAGATCCTGGTAGAGCCACACTTTCTTTCCCTGCTGAGTGTTTCTAATTGACAAACAACAATTGAACCCTTTGTCATTTAAACACAGCAACATATCTATCAGTCTGCAAAATGGTTCGGGGTATAAATTAAGTTTCATTTTTAAGTCCTGCCTGACTGATAAGCATATAAGATTATATTTTATTTGTATAAAATCAAACACTTTGCATTGTTTGTTTGAGGCAGAGTGTGTTAACTTTGTATGTGGAAAACAGAGAGGAAGTCATTTATAGGATTTAAGAAAATTCATAAAAGATCAACTTGGAAAGGTATTGGCTTTACTGGGGTCTTGTACCTTCTTAAACAAACATCAAAGAAAAAAGAAACTACAAACAAATCTAGCGCCTTCCCTACTTGTTTAATTGGAATATGAATTGTATATTCCAGGTCTTAAAATAGCATTCTTTGTGAAACTGAAGAACTGAAAGAAGAGACCTTTAATATGTATCCACCCTCCCATTATATAGACGGGGAAATGAGATTAGTACCTTGGGCAGGTCACTGAGCTAATTAATGGAAGGGCAGCTTTTGGTTATGTCTGTGTTCTTTCCAGTATACCATGTGGTTTTCTTTCTGAAGAAAATGTTTCCACTGGCATCTCTCCCAGTTAATAAACTGTCCTCAGCTTTAAAGTGGGTGCTTGGGTATGACTACTAGAAAACATAATTTCTTCTCCAGACAACTTAGAATTTTACATCTCTGTGCTTTGACACACATTTCTTTCTTGGGAGTAGCTGCCCAGTTAACTCCTATTGATCCCCCTGAACCTTGCCAAATCCAAAATAGAGGCCTCTCTGCTGTGTTTCTGAGGCCTTTGGGCTTCCCTGTCTCTTCACAGGGATGATTGTGTTCTCTGCTGTTTCCCAATAGAACTGAGGGCAAGGTCTGGGCCTTGCTTGGAAGCAGAAGGCAAATTTCCTTGGGTGTCTTCCTGGTGTACACTTGATTTCTTTGACTTGATTACTTCAGTCACTACTATGGATAGTTCATCTTTACTACTAGCCATATTCAGCCAGTCCTAAAGATATTAAATGACAGGATGGGTCATCCCACCCTTTCAGTTAGGCCCAACCTGAAAGAAGATATTGAGAAGAGGTGTTAGAAAATGGCAGAAATCCATGTAACTTGATAAAATTGCTACTCTTACCAGCCATAATACTGTCCTCCATTTATTTATTTTTGCTATGTGTTAGGTGTTGTGCCAAGACTTCACATGTATTGTATCATTCAGTTCTTATAGCAGCTCTGAGGTAAGCTTTGTATTACATGTTTGGATGAGAAAAGTCTCAGAGATTGAGTAAACTGCTCAGTTATACAAAAAAGTAATTTCAACTTAGCTCTAAAAAGCCCTTGCAACTATTGTCCTCCTTTAACCTTGCTCATCAGTTTAATCATAGGTGATGGATTTTGGTGGGATAGCATTTATTCATGATCACCACAAAGGCTATTGAATTTAGTCTCGATTATTCTTACTGTTCTCATCAATATCTAAGACCTTTTTAAAAATACCTGTTATTGACTGTCAGGGTTTTGTGACATAGAAATATAAGAAGATACTAGAATTTTTTCTTATCTCTAAAAATATACGAACTACAATATAAAAATGCTATAGCATTTCCAGAACCTTAAGAAGTAGTCTCTGCAGAAATTATTTTCTTTTCAGTGTTTTTGCCTTGTTACTGGTAGACTTGAACTCCTGGGCTATTAATTCTCACTTCAGAGAGAGAGCAAGGGAATCTGATAATGGAAGTTAGAACTGAATATGGCTTAGTTTTGTCATCATATTCAATTTACTTAATTTTGGATTTGTGTTTTTAAAACTACTATAATTTTACTTCAAAATGTTTTTAGAAAGCAAGTCAAAAAGTAGAGGTCTCTGGGCCCATCACAACAGCTCACACTTGTAATCCCAATGGAGGTAGGGATTAGGAGGCAAGCTCTGGGAGAAGTGGTGAGACCCCATCTCAACCAACAAGCCAGCCATGGTGGTACACACCTAACATCCTAGCTATGCATGAGGCCGTAGGTAGGAGGGTTGAAGTCCAGGCCAGCCCAGTAAAAAACGTGAGACCCTATCTAAGAAATAACTAAATCAGGTGGTTCAAGTGGTGGAACACATGCCTAGCAAGCACAAGGCCCTGAGTTCAAACCCAAGTACTGCCAAAAAATTATAATATTTGTGTTATAATCCAAACATATAAGAAATGTTTTTACAGGGTAAAAATAGACCGTTTGCAGTAGATAAGCATATGCATCACAAAGGTTGAATTAATAATTCATTTGATTTAAATATAGATCAAGAAATTCTATTGATCTTTTCTGAATGGTCCCCATATGAAATATTTGTGCATGTCTCACTGTATTAATTTTCTTTTCTTAATAGGCTGGATTTGGTTATGGTTTGCCAATTTCTCGTCTGTATGCTAGATATTTCCAGGGAGATCTAAAACTGTATTCCATGGAAGGAGTGGGTACTGATGCTGTCATTTATCTGAAGGTACTGCATTTTATTTCTGTTAGTGTAATGGCATCTTTACTGTTTAAAGACAGAATTTCTAATAACTAATCAAGAATAGCACTATGTTATCTCTTACATTCAGCTCAGATTGACTTCCATTTCACATGTCTTACCTTTGATTTTATGCTCAGATATAGCAAAATCTGAACCACAGAGGTATCAAAGTTTAAAATATTTATTTTATTTTATTTTTTATTTAAATTTCAACTTTAAATATTGATTTTTTAAAACCATAATTCTAAATTGTGATTTTTTTTTCACGATTGCATGTCCATTGAAAGATCATAAAAGAACGCAGGTTATCTGAAATCTTTTAGTCTTTCACTTTAAAATTTCACTGGCTTTCTCAATTTATAAGAATTCAGTAATGATTTATGTATAAAAATATTAATCTAATAGCAAAGTTCTGTTTTTCTCATTTATTGACACTGTCCGACTTTTATTTTTAAATTCTAAAATATTTGTAGCATATTTTGAGTAGTTAATAGTAGAGATACATAGTGAAAATTTAAAAGCTACAAAAGAGAAAACTAAGTGTCCCACTGCTGGCCTAATCCACAAGTTCTTTTTCCTAGAGGTAACTGCGGGTCCCTCTTAATTTCCTGTGGACCCTCCTAGAGTTGATTTTGCATTTGTAAGTGTATACAATCTACTCTTTTTCCCACGTAAGTGAAATTTCAGTCTCTTGGTTTTGTTTGTTTGTTTGCTTTATAATATATCTTGCAGATCTTTCTAAATGAGTTCATAGAGAACTGGCTTATTCTTTTTGACTGTGGCATAGTATGCTACTGTACCATAATTTAACCAGTTATTTGGAGTATTTCTCTTAGATGCCATTGCATCTGATGATGTGATTTGTTTCTTTGTTTCGGTGCTGGGATTGAACCCAGGGCCTTGTGTATGCTAAGCACACTGTGCCACTGAGCTACATTACCAAGTTCCTGAATGATGTGATATTTGATATCACTTGGTGGCATGTGTTTATAAATCTGGAATGTATGAGACTTTATTTCTTCTTGGGCCTTTTTGGGGGAGCAACCACCCAATAAACATTAGTGCTTGGTGTAAGAACATGTAGTCAAAACTATGCAGTATCTCAAAGCTGAATTAAAATACATTTTGTTCTAGTCATGTGTACTTCAGTAACTGAATTTGAATGAGTAAGTAAATGTTTTCTTTCCATTAAGAAAGCTTCAGTTTTTTTTTTCCTAGCCAGTCTAAGTAAACTACTAAAATACAGATTTAATGTAATTTCAAAAATACACATTATAGTTACTGATGTTTTAAATAGTAAAGTATGGGTGTCTCGTATGAGAAAACAGCATCATGGACCTCTGGTGTATATTTTTTTCCAATAGGCCCTTTCAAGTGAATCATTCGAGAGGCTGCCAGTTTTCAATAAGTCTGCATGGCGCCATTACAAGACCACACCTGAAGCTGATGACTGGAGCAATCCCAGCAGTGAACCAAGGGATGCGTCAAAATACAAGGCCAAACAGTAATGCACCACTTCGATTTCCATTATAAAATATCTGATTTGTCTACAGAATTTACCACCCGGATGATTGAGCAATACTTTACACCAGATGTTCTTTGTGGCTTTCTCACTGGAAAAGTAAAGTGATACCTAGAGAAAGTAATATTGGAGCAGACTTTTCATGTCACATTAATAGTAAATTGTTAAACTAATAGGAGGATTGGTAAAGAGTTTGGGAAAATATTTAGTAGGAGTGGAGAAGTAGGTGTTTATCCATGAAGAATTCTACTTTATTTTCTAGACAGCTTCTTAAGTAACAAATTTATTGAGATACAATTTACATTCCATACAATTCGCCCTTTAAAAGTGTACAGTTCAGTTGTTTTTAGTATATTCAGAGTTTTACAGCCCCCACCACTACCTAAATTTAGAATATTTATCACCTAAAAAGAAATCTCATATCCATTAGCAAACACTTTTCATTTCTAATCAAGTTTTTAACTGAGAGTAAAGAACTGTTTTAAAGTATACATAAATAATTAAATGGCAATTTTTTTCTGTAGGAACCTTAGAAAATAATTATAAATTAAGGCAAGGATTTTTAGATTATCATCATAACTAAATGTTCTGAGTAAGTGTTGGTTAATATAGAGATTATACGTATGAACTTATTGTGGATATTCCCATTATTCTCTTTATAGGGATAAGATCAAGACTAATAGAACTTTCTAGAAAACTGAATGCTCCGGTCCTCTCGTGAAGAAAGATTGTCTTCTACAGGTCAACTAGAGAACTTTCTTCCACCATCTCTGAACATTGCACTGTAGTTATTCCCAGTGCTTAAATGTGTATTTTCTCCATACCAGCTAGACCTGTCTGTGGAGCCCTTGCTGTAGTCACTCCAGCCAGCTCTTCACTAAAGTAGTAATTTGAATAATTTGTCATGGTATTTTGCTGTGGTGTGGTTGGCACCTGTCACAAAAGAGCACAGGGCCTCCTGAGAGCTCTTGGGCCCTATACTCTCTGTCTCATTATCATGGAGTCTAGTGTCTAAAGTCTTCCCAGGATTATGAACTCTCCCCATTCCATATGTAGCATATCCTACTGTTATTCCTTGTGACCATATACCATGTTTGTCCCAAGCTAGGGCCTAGAGTCTGGAAATGGAAGGTATCAGCTGAGCATGTCTTAATAATTCAGTCTCAGGGTCCTCCTCTCTCATACGCATCCTTCCTCCACTCTGATTTAGACTTTTGCCTTCTTCCATCTGATCATACTCTTACTGTGAGGTGTGATACTTTTGTGTTAGATCTTACTCATTATGGCATTTATTTTATTTTAAAATTCATTTGTATACTTCCATTCTGTTGATTAAAGCACTCCAAATGTTGTCTTGGATGTTTTCACTTAACAACTTGGTTTCAGAGAGCTTAAGTGAAAAACTGCCTTTTGGCCAATATAAAGTTTGTAAAGAGTGGGAACTGAAGCTTTGATACTTCCATAAAAATTCACCAGTATAATACTGTACCTTTGTCCTATTAATTACTTTGTAGTCTTCTAAGGAATTGGAAATTCCTGTAGGATGCACTTTACTAGCTATGAAATAGACTATCAGAGGGAAGCATTCTTTCTAGTTTAGTGTGAAAAAATGCTGTAAGTCTTCATAATTTTCATTGTCATTAATTTTAGCCAGCTTAAGACTTATCAGCTCAATGTGATTTTCATAGTCCTTTACTTTTTGCTAGAAGTTGGAAGTGGGAATTAGCAGAGGACTTGGGGTAAGGAAAGAGGAATGATGTTATATTTCCCTTAATAGTAGAAGCTCTCTCAGAGCCCAGGTTCAACTTAAACATCTTACAAGTTCAACTTCATAGTATATGTTTCTGTTCACTGTAATTTTTCATATATATCATGTACTCTTCTGCCTTCCTTTAAATGTTCATATAAATGTTCACTCCACTTTTACGGTATTGAGTCCACTGATTTAGAATTTTAACTTGTAGTTAGGTGCGGTGGTACATACCTGTAATCCCATCACTCAGGAGGCTGAGGCAGGAAGATCACAAGTTCAAGGCCAGTCTGAGCTACATTGTGGGACCTTGTCTCAAGGGAAAAAAAAACAGAAGTTTTAACTTGCAAAGTAGTCTTCTTCCTTTAGTCATACTGTAGTAGTAATGCAGTTGTCTCCACTGTCACCACAGTGGGTAATTTTTCCCTGGGAGTGGTTGTGACTCTGACCAGCCATACTTGGCTTGATTGCAGCTTGGTTTTTCTTAGTTCCACTGAATCTGATTTTCTTCCATTTCATTATATTACCTGAGCTCCTAGTATCTTCTTTCATCTTTGGAAAGATATTATCTCTTCCCATGCTTTAGAAGGATCTTGTCACGGAACTCATATATAATCAGTGAGGTAAAAAGAAATATCTATACGTACTTCCAAGAGATTGCTAAGAGATGAGCTGTACAGCAGCTTGTTAGTTTTAGGTCTGAGTCACATTTTGTCCCATATGATTATTTTCTTGTGGTGTAAAAGATGTAAAAATAATGGTCCTTTACATTTAAGGACTGTAGCTTCCTTATAGACATTAGATAGCATGACTATATCTTATTGGGCCTCAATTTCCAACCTTCCTCCTTTATACTTTCAAGTGTGATATGTTGTAGGGGAAAAGAGGCAATGAATTCAGGTGGTGGTACCATCTGCCTTGTTCCAGCACTATTCTTACTGTTTGAGGAATGCCCATTGATTACAATGCCCTCACAATATCACATAAGGTTGAATATGGTATAGAAAAATCCTATCATATTCTCATTTTTCAAAAGCAAAATTTTATTTTGATGTTTTTATCCATAATCTTTTACTGATATACTTTTGGGCTTACACATATCCATCTGACTCCAGTATAATCTGATTGCTCTCATCTTTGTTTTCTTCCTTAAGAATTTAACTTTGCTGGGCTGGCAGAGTGGCTCAAGTGGTAGAGCACCTGCCTAGCAAGCATGAGGCCCTGAATTCAAACCCTAGTACCACCAAAAAAAATTAACTTTGCTCCTAAAGCAACCATAGAGTTTCAGGAACATCTTACATTCTCAATGTTTACTAACCCTTTTATCCAAATACTCATTTGTCCTTTTTGTCAGCTGAAAATGATCCTCTGAGCTTAAGCACATCTGTCTGTTTGCTTGGTTTGTCTATAAACAGATGGTCAGATTTCTACATGTAGGGTATTAATATAAATAAATGTTGACCCATTTTCAGCTAATTTTTCCCCATTTCTCTGTAATGTCCTCTCATTTACCCTTTGATTTTAATTATTTGGGGACCATGTCTACTATTTGAATTGGTGCCTAGCTCATAGTAGGTACTTAATATTTGCTGAATCAAAGAATGAAAACTGACATTTATCTTGAGTGGTGGGGCAACATCTTTCAAAGTTCTTAAACTATCATTCTCTCCAAATTAACAGTAATTCAGGTCAGGAGCTCTGGAAGTACTGAATTTCCTTTTATAGTGCTAAGAGATGACATTAAAATACAAAGAAATGACAGGATATAAGGGTGAGTCCACAGGCACCATCTGATCCTTTCTTTGTCTCTAAATATCTGATTTTGGATCCATAATACAGGGGTTCTTCTAATCTAAACAGCAACATGGTTTTATATCCTTGCTTATAGATTCCAAAGAACTTTTTCATTCAGCATCACATTTGATCTATACAATACCATGAGGTGGGCCACACAGGAATAGCTCTACTTTTCATATAAATACCAAAGCAGTTAAGTGGTTTGCCAAGGTGGCATGGTAAATGAATAGCAGAACCAAAGAGAATACCTGGGTCTTCTTGTTCCCAGGCTAGTGCTCTGAACGGTACACCAGGAAATTAGCATTATCCCCTCTGAGGAAGCTCTAAACCAAAAATTTTCTATAATGCAAGATAATTCTACTCAGGACAGGTTTGTTTTTGGTTTTGTTTTGTTTTGTTTTTTGGCTTGTGTGTGTGTGTGTGTTTGTGTTAACATTTTGGCATAGATAGTTGGAGGAGATAACCAAATGGATTTGGCAGCTTTTACCTGGAAAGACAGGCAACTTAAAGTGTATAGCTGTAGGTAATTACTAGAGTTATTTAAGCTTAATTCTACCTTTTGGTGAAATCAGTACTCACTGTCAGCCCTTTCATACAGAGACGCCACATTCAGGGATTGATGCTTTTAAATCTTTTAGAGAACTGGATGGATTATAGCTTCAGTTAGCTTCTCTCACATATTTACAAATGTATTTCTGTTGCCATTACTTATGAACAATAACTTAGTTGGCTAATGGATTCTTGGATCACATCCTTTTTTCCCTGTGTTCTTTGAAGACATTACTTTATTGTCTATTTCTGGTAGTGGCTGAGAGGTATGAGTTTAGATGGATATTTCTTCCCCTTTTGTAGATGACCTGCTTGCTTGCCCTGGATACATGTGATTCTTTGTTTATCCTTGAAAATCAGTATATCCAAGATTGACTGTTGTCTCTTGGCTTTTTCTGGTACACAGTGAATGTTAGATATTGACATTTCAAGCCTGTGTGCATTTTGTATTGGTTTGTTTTGTTCTTCAAGAATTTATCATTCTATTGGCTCTCTGTTATTCATCTTTCATAGTTATCTTTCCTTGCATGGTTTTTATCTCCTTGTCTTCCTTTATGCTGTGTGACTTTTTTCTCAAGTCTTATCCTCCATTTCACTGACTTGATTTTTTTGTACCTTTCTAGGCCTTGTTGCTTGTAATGTGACTTTCATTTTTGTTACTGCTTCTTCCCTTAGCTCATTATGTTGGCTTCTTTGATTCCTTATTTTATTTCTTTGTGGACAGAACCATTTTATCTAAATTTTTCATGGTCTCTGAAATCATTCTTTTACCAGAATGTATTTATGTGTCTTTTGCTTTATCTGTCAGACACGTCCCTTCAGTCCATGGTATAGGGTTGTGACTTTTATTAGTTTCATGATAGACAGCTTCTTGTTCAACCTTTGGATGCATGTGTTGGAGAGCATGAGTACTTATATAAACATGCATTTATTCTGCCTTCTTTCCCAGTGGTCCAGGTGCTTAAACATTGACTTTGAAGATAATGTCCTTCATAATCTATATGTTAGTAAATAGAGGGAACCGATATTGCCAGCAGGAGAGCACCATTAACAACTTAATCAATACAGGATTTTGTTTACTGTTCTGTGTGGAAAGATAACTTTAACTAAGGTTCCTGTTCCATTGACTTGGGCTATCACTACCTTCTGGTTTGAACATACGGGACATATGACATTTTAATGAACTTAAGAAGTTATCAGCCATTGGCAGTGATTAATTAGTTAATTAAATGATAGAATATTTCAAACTAGCACATAATCAGAGTTATCAGGAGAAGTATAAGCTCTTTTTATTAATAGAATGTAGTCAAGAAGTCTCACTGAGGTTGATAACCCTTCGGAGATTATAGGTAAGAAGGGATTCTTACCTGTCTTTTAAATTAACCCTTTTAAAATGTAGTTCATTAAGAAATAGAAAGGTATGCCAGGCATGGTGGTGTATGCTTGTAATACTAGCACTTGGAAGGCTGAAGCAGGAGGATCATGAATTTGAGGCCAGCCTGGACTACGCAGTGAGACCCTTACTGAGAGAGAGGGAAGAAGGTGTTAAGTCTTCATTGTAATTTTTTTTGTTATTTATGAATATACATTCAAAAGGTTTGTAGGTCTTGGACCTACCGTGGAAGGACATGGGCTGATGTTTCAAAAGCGTGTTTGCAAGTAGATTATGGGGTGGGAGTTTTATTTGGCTTATTGGTAAGATTGAAGCTTCCTTGCCACAGTGGCCAACACATTCCAGTAAACAACCCGCAGCAAACTTTTGTCACCTTCAGGATTCTTGAGGAGCACAAGGGAAAGCCTTGCTGTATCCACCTAACTTCACTTGAGGCAGGGCCTTCCCTTAAGCTCAGAGTCTTCACTAATTTGTGCTGGTGTACAATGGAGAATTGAACACAGGTCTTAGAAAGGAGACTAAGGAAGTGAAGGTGGCAGACAGAGAAGTCATGGGAAGGAAAGTGATGATAATATCCAGTGTCTAGTGCATGCTAGAAGCGATGCTAAGTGCTGGGCATGTGGCAGTGAGGCAGTGATCAAAGCAGAGAGAACCCCATGCCTTATGAGCTCACATTCTAGTAGGGAAGACAGACTAGCAATGAAATTAAATAATTTTATAGTTCACCTGGGAGATGAATGCAATGGAGAAGAATGAACTGGAGCACAGCACTGAACCTTCTTACTGTCGTTTCCATCATAGACAGATGGGTTCCTCAGAGGCCAAGTGTGAGTGAAGCTCGAGTTCTGTTCTCTGTTGTATCTGAATTTGGAGATTCTGTCTTCTGTGCCTGACTCTATGAGGACCCTGTCAAGGTTCCTACACTGCAGCTTCAGGTAGACAGAGGGGACTGAGCCCATTTTAGTCATTGTCTTGCTGTCCAACAGGGAACAGTGGTCAGATAAGAGGGGCCAGCTTCTACAATCAAATCTCATTGAATGATATAGGCTGTTGTTTCCTCATAACAAAAACAGTTCCCACAGGTTTGTATGCATCTTTTCAAGACTTCAGAAATCATTATTTTAAAAAAGTGTAAAGCATCTAATAGCAGCTTTTCAGGAGAGACCCTGTTTACACTTCCAAACTCATTTTAGAGGTGGCGGAAAGGAATATCTGAGAAAGGTTCCCTTTCGGGTCTGCAGCTTGCTATCTATCAGCTGTGCTTGCCCCCAAAATGAAGACAATAGAAAAAACAATATTTTAGTCACAGAATTCTTGAGAAACCTTTTTTTTCTTGTTTCTACCTTTCCATGTATCTCTAAAGTAAGGACATGAATTCCCCCTAATCTCCATGATAGGCTTAGGGCTGTCACTTCATGTGTGCTACATGCAGTTTTCCATGCAGCAATTCCACTTTCCCTTAGAGGGCACATCAGAGTCACAGTGGAGACTTGCAGTTCTCCCCACCTGCCTCATTTCCCTTGAAGCTGAGTGACCCTGAAGCAGGAGGCTTAACTAACTGGAGAAGGGGATATGACTTGCTTAATTATTCCCACAGGTAGGGCCAATTTGTCACCCTTTAAATTGACTTATTTGCATATGAACAAAAGCACCTTGGGGCTTCATTACTGAAAGTCTCCAAACAAACATCTGATAGCTATATGCCTACATTAAAAGAAAGTCTGTCGTCCTTGTCATCTTTGGGCCCCGAGATCTGCAACTTATCTCACATTAATATCCTTTGAGTGTATTATTAAAAACCAGAAGACATGTGCATTTCTGTGTGGAAAATTCTACTCAAGGTGGAGACTTGACCTCAACATCCTGTCCCTGTCAGTGTGGCAACTTTGCAGGCACAGCACCTCCAGTTTGAAGTGGTGATGTCAGCCTTTGATGTAGGTCTGTCTGCTAAGAAAGAGAGCCTCATGCTTGGAGTTCCATGGTCCAGTATGGACTATTGAGAAGCCTTTCATGGGACTTTTTTTTTTACATGTCGTAGAATTGAGATATTAAGTCTGTGGTAATAGTGGATCCTGGAAGTTCACAGTGAAAAGAATATGAACTTAACCTGAAAAATATTTCTCTGTTCTATAAATCTCTCAGTGACATTTGAATTAATCAAGCATAATTAAATGTAGTTAGATTTTTGTCAGATTGTAGTTCAAAATAATATTCATCTATGGAGAGGGTAATATATTCTGTAGAAATTTTATTAAGCACTTTAGTTAAGCAAACACTAAGGAGAACAAAATCAGCCTCAGGAAGGTTAATTACTAAAAAACACAAAGTATAGTAGATTATGTAAATCATTTTAATTTCGAATACCATGGCTTGAGCTTTAATTTACATAGAGAGGTATTTTGGATTTGTTTTTCACATTCTATTTTCCAAAAGTACAGAATTATACTTGCACTCTTTAAAAGTTCTAATCATTCTAGGTTTCTACTGAGTTTACTTAACTTTTTCTATTATAGTTTACAAAAAATGAAGAAGTACAGTTACAGTCTAACTAATTCTCTTAGGATTCCACTAAGTTTGTGTAAATTGTAAGAACTGTGTTTATTTTTCTATACAAATAATGGTTTTAAGAGAAGTATCAGGGGAGAGAATGTATGTGAAAGCATCCAGCCCACGTGTGTCTGTGCAATAAATGCTCATTTAAAAGAAAAAGTTTTAAGAAAAGTAAAACATAAGAGTTTAGACTATAACAATAAATCTTTTAGTAACTTCCTTAAAGAGAGGAGTAAAGAGATCAAGTTGATTTTATATGTATATTTATTGTAGCCAGAGACTTAAATTTTCACCACCTTTTCCTGTCTCAGGGAATAGCCTTTGATAAGAATCTCATGGAACTCTCTGCAACTGTATCACAATGAATTCAGATTTGGCAGTTCTTGTCTGAATTTCAGAACTAGAGTTTCAAAACTATTGTAATCTCAGGAACATGAGATTTACCCAAGAAACCTGAACTTGCTCTTTTCATGATAAATGGCGTCAAATTTCCTTTGTATTAAGCACAGGTCTCTTTACCATACTTCTCTGAGATTTTCATACCCCTGAAATTTGATTTCAGTTGATAGTTTGTTTATTGGCTTTTTAGTGAGGATTCTGTTTTCAATTGAAACTGACTCCTTTTGGGATAAACTTTCACTTAAAAGAACATTCCATTAAGGATCTCTAACTGCTGTTAACTTAAAAGTGGCTCATTAATTTAAAATACTCTGTAACTTTTGCAAAATAGTGTAAATGTCAAAGGTCCTATATGCCCTCCAGTTAGCAAAGTAAAGAAACTTCAGCCGGATGCTCATGGCTCACACTGTAATCCTAGCTACTTGGGAAACAGATCAGGAAGATGGTGGTTAGAGACCAGGCCTGAGGAAATAGTTCACGAGACCACCCCCATCTCCAAAATAATGGGCAAAATGGACTGGAGGTGTGGCTCAAGTGATAGAGCTCCTGCTTTGCAATCATGAAGCCCTGAGTTCAAAACCCAGCCCCACCAAAAAAAGAAAATAAAGAATCTTCTAATTCCAGCATGTAGGACTGGTTTAACTGCTCTCCAATTCATCTTTGCCTTCTAAATTGATTGAAAATGGCACACTTCCAATGGAATGCATATTAATAACACAACTACTTCATGTTTAAAATAGTCTTACCTTCAGATTCTTTTTTGAGAGAAAAAAAGAATCTTAATATTCGATGCTAACACTGTTTTGGCTGTTCACATATGGTAGACATTGACAAGGAAGTTACAAAAATTAAATCTGATTGCAAGTCAGTGGTATTCATCATTTAGCCATGTTGAATGTCATGTCACAAAGGAGTTTGTCAAATCAGGTAGGATGACTATGAAATGTTATATTGTTTAAATCATGGCATCCCTTTCTCATAAATTCCATTTTCTTTTTGTCATTTGAACTGTTATAACTGAGAAATCTCAATCTGTATTTTAAAAGGCACTATAGATTTACAGTAGAGATGTGAGGAGACTTGAGACTGCCTGCCATTGAAGAGGGACCAGGCTAAACTGTAGCTTCACTTTTCAAGCCTTCTCAGAAGGCAGCTGTAGCTGGCATAAAAAATAAAAGGGGCATGACCAAGTCCTATATCTGTTCACTGTTTCCCTAGATACTTGTGTAACTCATCCCTGGTAAAACAACACTTGCTTCTCACTTTGAAAAGTTCCTATTAGAGTCTCTTCTGTGATTTGACCAAAAATTGTGCCAATACTTATAAGTTTTTAAGACTAAACTAAATGTATCTTGACTCTTGAATGGACAGTTAAGGCAAGATTTACCTAGAAAATACAAAGCACTGAGTGATATAAGAATTGAACAGACTGGGCTGGAGATGTAGCTCAGTGGCAGGGTGATTGCCTAATCTGTGCAAGGCCCCAGATTCTATCCCCAGCACTGCAAAAAGAAAAAAAAATGTAATAGGCTATATTCAGTGTTGCAGGAATTGAGCTCTGTTGCCTCCTTCACTTCCATTCTGTTCGCTGTGACAGTCATGCTTCTCTCTTCCCATGCTGCACTGCCCTAGAACTGAATACTATACTCTGGTTAGAAGCTAGAGTTGTGAGTGAGTCAGTTCTGGACAACATGACACACTTTCAGAAGACTGAAAGTCTTAACATTCTGGTTAACCCTAATCTCTGCATAGTTTTTGGTGTTAAAATCTTTTGAGGTTGTAACTGCTGCCTAGGGTTTATATACATACCACCTGCTACTCTTAAGTTCACACCCTCTCAAAAGTATACAAGTGCTTGAAATTTAAATATTTCCCAGATTTAGAACTTGTGAATGCCTAAGAAATGCTTGAACTGAATAAGAAAAGCCACTGTGGAATAAAGTATATTTTGTGAACATATCTAATTAAGTGAAAAGTTCCTAGCTTTGCTGAGCTTTCTTAATAACTCCTTGACTAATAAAATTGTTGTCTAAACTGGGAAAAATTGCTGATTTGATGAGAAAGATAGTGACATGAAACAAATGTTCATTACAGCATTTGCAGCCACAAGTGCAAATCCGACCTGCTTCATTTCATGCCTCTGTCAGCTTAGTTACAGTGATAAATGTACACATGTGTCTAGTGTTCCCGAGCAACCTTTGGTTTGTAGAATGAAGCCTATGGCCTGGCTGATACACACTGTCATGAGTGAAGAATGACTTTGGATGGGGTCATTTATCACTCTACATGTCATGGAGAAAGTGTCTTGTGATTGTTGGAAAAACAACCAGAAATGTGTGTGGCTCAGATAACATTTTCCATAAACTGGAGTACAATCTGTGGTGTCTGTCATAGCCAAATTAGGCCCGCAGCACATGGACAGTTCTATGCCCCAGTTGTCAAAATAATAAAACAGTAATCACTCACTGGGCATCAGAGTGATGGTTTCTGTATTCCCGTCGCTTTCACCTATACACTTGGTCTTCCCTTGGTTTCTGAAATTCAATATATGAGCAGCAGCAAGCAGCGTTGCAAATTGCTGGGAATGTACAAGGATGCTTACTTAGATTCTTAGGATCATTTAAAAGAAAAATCTGCCTTTTGGATTTTTTATGGCAGGCAACATTGAACTCACCTTTTGGTAGAACATCCTATGAGCAAAATACAGGAGCTGTATAACAGTAAACTATAATAGTGGTATTTTTCAAAATATAGTCTATGGATAGAGGGAAAAGGGCAATTTAATGTATCATCCAACCAGAACATTTTGGGGAATGAAAAAGAGCACTATTAAGAATTAGGCTGTAGACTTTGTAAACAAGTGGAAGTGAGACTGTTCTGGGAAAACTGGGATAGCCTGGTTATAGAACACCCACACCACAGTGATCTGAAATGCTACTTAAATGCAGAGTCCTGGGTTCTTCCTCAGCTCTATGGATTCAGATTTCCTGGGGTTGAGACCTGGGAATGTACAGTTTAACAAATGCCACAGGGGAATTCTTAAAAGGGTGTAAGTTTGGGACCTGCAACTTGAATTTTTCAACTGAAGGGCTGTTGGTTCCATGGTCTCTTGAAGAAATGAAGCAGCAGCAACACCAGTGCCCCCAAAGACATTTAAGTGAACTTATGTGCTTCCCAAATAATTTAAAAGATACAATCTTCACGTTACTTAGCAATGCCATTCTTACACTAAACATTCAGTAGTAAAGGGGTAGCTATTCTTTTTTTTAAGTTTAACATGAAATCCATATAACTGGTGTATATATTTTACTAGAAAACCAACGTTCTTGAAAATTTAAGGCAAGAACCTTGCATTTCAATGATTCTTTGGGAGTGTTAGTGTCAGGAAATCATGATTGTTCTGTTACCAACAAACTGTTAACTAACTCTCTCTACTTTCCCCATCTGTAAAATTAAGGAATTGGATTATATGGATTCCAAGGCTCTTACCAAGCTTCATGTTTCATGGCACTCTTTAAAAACCTAAAATA
Organism: Castor canadensis; assembly: GCF_047511655.1. Classification (NCBI taxonomy): domain Eukaryota; kingdom Metazoa; phylum Chordata; class Mammalia; order Rodentia; family Castoridae; genus Castor; species Castor canadensis. The sequence goes on along the minus strand of NC_133405.1, from coordinate 121,255,238 downwards.
GAGCCGGGCCTGGTGGCACATGCTCATAATCCCAGCACTCTGAGGTTGGAGGCAGGAGAATCTCAAGTTTAAGACTAGCTCGGCTACCTTCATGGCAAGACCCTGTCACAAACCAACAAACAAATAAAGCAAATAGCAATTAATAACTATTTTCATGTTATCTGTTTTGCCTAATGAATATAAAACTAGTGACTTTTAAATTTTTTACTACACAGTATGTTTGTTAAGGCAGGTGTTCATTGTTGTCCTAGACTCCTTACAGGTAGGTACAGCTCGAGGAAGTGACACATTCTAAATACAAGTCTAAATAATACAGCTTCAGCTGGAACTCGTGCTTTCAGAAGATACCTGGTCTACAAGACAGGATCCTCTATGGTGGGCACACACTAACTGAATCCCTGTATGCGAGGACATTGTGCACAGCCACCACTAAATTCCAGCTCCAGGTGGTGGCCAGCTCCTCAGCAGCCTCTCATTCCAGAAAACATGACAGCAAATTTGTTTTCTAAAAGGATTTTTGCTTTTTTTTTTTTTTAACCCATTCAACAGGGAAAAAATTTAGACGGTAAAATTTATAGTCAAAGGCATCACCCATCAACACTATGTTATCAGATCCTACCCAGTGACTCTTTAAAGTGTGGTTTTGGTAAAAAAAATTTTTTGGCAGTACTGGGGTTTGAAATCAGGGCCTCCACTTGCCAGGCAAGTGCTCTACCACTTGAGCCATGCCTCCAGCCTTGTTGCTTTACTTATTTTTCAGGTAGGGTCTTGAGTTTTTGCCTGAGGTTGGCCCTGTACCTTGATCCTCCTACTTACTACTTCTCTTGTAGCTGTGATCACAGGTGTGTACCACTGCACCTGGTTTATTGATTGAGATGGGGTCTCCCTAACTTTTGGCCCACTGGCCTCGAACCCCAATCCTCCTGATCTCTACCTTCTGTGTAGCTGGAATTACAGAAGGAGCTACTGTATCTGGGCAGAATTTTACCACATCTGTATTTTATCAAGTCAGCAGCTGTGCTAAGACATCATTCATGACTTGGGAATGGCATTCTCTTAGCGGCTGCTCCTGCCCTGGTTTGAAATTCATAAGTATGGTTAAGACTCACAAAGCTACTCTCTCACTCAAGATTGCAGAATTCCTTAAAACTGCTGCAGACCATTGCACCTTAGTGTGCATATTTTTACTTCCTTGTCCTTCATTACAAAATCCTTCCCAAATGACTTAATAATGCAGGCTTACAAGTGATTATCTGCTGATAATATTTTCAGATGTTCGCTTCATAATAGCACATAGATTTATACTTTGATCACATGAATAAATCACAAGGCATGTAGAAGGAGTTGCCCTCTGGGAATGGTTTCTGTAGACCCCCACCATCCATCACTAGAACTCTACATTGACAGAAATGCTCTATATCTGTGTCTTATCATGGTTGCCACTAGCCACCTAAACAGTGAAAATGTGGCTAGTGGAACTGAAGAACTGAATTTTAAATTTTATTTCTTAATTTAAATAGGTACATATGGCTAGCAGCAACAGGCAGTTATCTATAGCCATTTTCATCTCTTGAATTTTTTTAAGTTAACATCACCCATTTCACCAGTCACTGGGGCTACGCACTTGATAGTAAGTGTCATTTCCAAACAGTCTTAACCCGAATCCTCTGCCCTCTGGTTAGAATGATACTTTCATCAGCATAATAGTCTCTCTTTGGATAAGAAAATGCTAGACTTTTTTCTGTTGTGGCCACACAGCAGGTCAATTCTTATCTTTGCTACACAGCCACATCTTTGAATCCAGCTACCTCAGGCTCACTTTGTTCCTTAAGCTGAAGGATTACTGTAACCCAAAGGGTCTCAACTTGACTCCACATCAAAATCTCCAACTAGCCCCTACTTTAGATCCATCAGAGGGGTTCCAGGAGGTACTTTTTGAGTTCCCTAGGAGATTCTAACGGGGCAGTGTCACAAACCACTGATAAAGTCCAAATTATAGGACAGCGTTTGAGAATAGCTAGAATGCTGGCCGTTGGGCTGGTGGAGTGGCTCAAGTGGCAGAGTGCCTGCCCAGCAAGTGTGAAGCCCTGAGTTCAAACCCCAGCACCATCAAAAAATAAATAAATAAAAGAATGCTGGCCGCAGCAAATCCATCTTTACTGATGTCCATTTAACAGGTGACTGAAAACTGTTTAAAAAGGAGAAAAGACCTTGTAAGTTTGGAGTTGAGGCAACTATGCAGCCTTGCTGTTTTTCTTCTGTTCATGAAACTCTGAGCTAGGCTAACACTGCTCCTACTATTATTTGGTATTCTTGTCCAAATAGAATTTGCCAGTCTTCAAACAAAATAAACATGTTAATGATTTCAACAACAGTGATGGATACAGAAGCTTTTGACAGTTCCTTCTAATGGCTTCATATAATAGTGTAATTATTTCTAAAGTTAGAGGTAGTTATTGTTACCTTAGCACAATAATTGCAATGGTGCTTCCTATATGAAAACTTCTAGGCCTACAACTAGCAGTGAAATAATTTATGAGGGTAAATAAAGGCCCCATTATTCAGGTGAGGAGCCATAAAGGCACTCTGGAATCAATGAATCTAGGGTGAGACCTAGAATGACCATTTCATCTATAAAATGGTTTAAACTATTCCCTGAAGGACCCCAGGCCTATTTATCAAGGCACTCAAGGGAAGAGTGTGTGTCAGCAATGACTTTGGTAGCTCACCCGGACCCTTGCTGTTGCTAGGGGACTGACATTATCAGTCTCCTCTTGGCAGTGCAATCAGAGTGATTTCAAATAGAAAATCTTTCATAGATTTGATTTTTCTACTTTTCCCTACACCGAAGTAGAGTTAGGAACCTTTGCATTCTGTAACAGGGCACTCTACCTCAAAGTGATTAGTAAAATTAGTAAGTCGGTAAGATAATTGTAAAATTGTATTTGGTAGAATCAGAAATTTTGATGGCCAGAAACATACTTTTCATTACGAGCTTAGTAGAGTCAAAAGAAGGGAAAGTCAGGAAAGACCAAAGCTGAGAGCCAGGCTATTAAACTAAAACTGGGGATCAGGAGCGGGGATTGTGTCCTTTTAAAAATTTTGTGTTCGGGCACCTAGCAGCATACTCAAATGTTTACTGAATACTTCCGATGGGAATATATGGTAGACCTTAAGTTAAAATGTGGACCAAGGGCCACGACAGGAAAGGAGCATGGAGTAGCCTGATATTGGATGGCTGAAAGTGAGTCCCAGCTTAAACCATCTCTTGTCAGCATCCAAAGCATCAGGAAAAATAAAAAGAAAACCTAGGGGAAGAGTGAGAATAGAAAACAAATTCTGCCTGGTAGCCAGAATCTAGGTCTCTGGGATTGTTTCAGCAGGAACACAGCCAATAATCAAACACTTCAGTTAGTGTCCCTTGTCACTTAATTTTCTTAGTAGCACCATGTGTGGATTGGAAGATATGTACAAGGAACCTGGGGAGAAGACTCTTCAGTTCCTTCTCCATCGGCCATGGTCCTATATTCATGAGTTGAGAGTTCACTCTTCCTCTCCTCATGAACCAGTTAGCACATTTATTTAGATAACACATCTCCCATATCTATTCTGTCTTGTGGATGTTGAGACTCGAGAAACACTTAAGCAAGGTCATCAGTAGTAGCTGTTAAATAAAAATTTAAATGTCACATGGAAATATTAAAAAGAAGAAAATACTCTGAGATTGGCTGAAGATTATTGTTCCTTGACTTGGAAAAAGATTCAAAGGTGTGGTGGTGCATGCCTGTAATCCCAGAACTTGGGAGGCTGATGCAGGAGGATCAGGAATTTAAGGCCAGTCTGGGCTACATTGCAAGACTGGTCATGTTAGACAGAATAATGACTCCCCATAGATATCCACATCCCAATTCTCACAACCTGGGAATATGTTGTATTATAAGAGGTTGTATTATAAGGTTGCTGATAAAATTGCTAATGACCTTAAAGTATGGAGATTTTCCTGGGTTGTCTAGCTGGACTCAATGTGGTCCCACTTGTTAGTGGCTGAGGGAGTCAGAAGAAGTGTCAGAATGATACAACATGGAAAGACTGAAATGCTGGCTGTTGCTGACTTTGAAGATTGTTAGAGGACCAGTGAGCCAAGAAAAGGCAAGGAAACAGATTCTCCCCTAAAGCCCCCAGACGGAACCTGCCTGGCACCTGACAACACCTTAATTTTAGCCCAGTACAATCCATTTTGGACTTCTGACATCCAGGAGTATAAAATAATAAAGTCGTATAGTCATCAGCCACTACGTTTGTCATAATTTGTTACAGCAATAGGAAACATACATACCTCTCCAACTTTTCTCTCATTTATCATTCATCTCTGGGTACCAGATATGGAAACACATGCAAAACGAATCATTGACTCAGTTGTGTTAATGTGGATTTGTGATCAGGTAAGTCAATGACATGTCAACATCTTCCCAGTGGAAAATGACTACCAAACAAATAAAGACTGGTTACCTTCTCAAGCTTTAGACTTAGAAATTTTAGAGTAACAGGTTACTTGCAAGTATAGTAACTTGACAAAGAGCACTGTGGAAAGGATAAAGTACTCCAAGTGTGGAGTCATTAATTTTTAAATGAAAGGTTACATAGCAAATATTTTAGTTGGCTCTAATCCCTTCATCAGAACTCTGCTTTTTATGAATAGAGTGCAGTAACCTTACAGATTCGTTTCTTCTCTCCACCCCCAATCAAGAAAGATGATGAAGTTAAGAATAGAAATTGCTTATTAGGGGATAGTATAAGTCAACCATACTCTGAAGATTTCTCAGGTTTCCAACATTTGGTTACCTTCAGCTGAGATTCAGCCAATATGGTGTATTTTCTAGAATACAGTTATGGCAGTGCAGAAAAGGCTTCACATATGCCCCAGCTGGCATCTGCAGATATTTGTGCTCTTAATGATACGTTCAGATTTTACTGGTTATTTGTGTTTTCCCTGGTAGTTTCTTTTTGTTCACTTGTTTGTTTTTATTTTATTTTTTGAGACGGGCTCACTATGTAGCCCAGGCTGACTTTGAGCTTGTGATCCCCCTGCCTCAGTCTCCAGAGTGCTGGTATACTGGTATACTGCACCACCACCATTAGGGCACGTGATTCTTTCTTAAAGAATTTGATTACTGGGTACACTTTGATGTGTCTGAATTGTCACACTCTGTCTGAAAAGTGTCTCCATGGGAATCTTATCTAACAGCTCCTGCTGAACACCTGGAGAAGTCTCTCCTTACACCTTCTAATCCAGTAGTCAATGAGGACTTTAATGCAAGAGGAGGACTGTGTGTGTGTGTAAATATTTTTAATAGTGTACCTTTTCCCCAAGAGTTCTGTTTGTTAACAAAGGTTAATGCTCTTTGGGTCAAATATCAAGGTTCTTAAATATAAGTTTTATCACACCATAGTTTTTTCCTCAAGAACATGTCTAAGGTATCATAAAAGTCAAGAAGAAACCAATAACAGTTGCTTTAAATACAGCCTGTCAAAAATGTGTTTGATCTGTGTGGCAAAGTCAAGTAATGTAGTCTACGAAAAATAGGCATTCTGCCTTAAAATGTCCTCTCTTGCTGACTACAGTCCTGGCTTTATTTATTTTACAGCCCAGACTATTGCTACTGCTACAGTCATTTCAAAGCATTAACCCTCTACAGAGTTAATGAAATCTAAGTTCAGTGAGTGGGGGATGTGCACAATTCTTGAGACATTGACATCTGCCTTCTCTGTTGACATTTAGGGACCTGGTTTGGCGCCTCCACCTCCATCTGTCTGTCTTCAACAGATCAAAGCAGCTTTTTCCCATAGATGGAAAAATGGTTGAAATGGCCACTTCCCAAAGTCTAGGTACACTTGAGAAACATTCCATCAAGTGGCAAGATGAGAAAGATGGATGGAACCCAAAAACCTTTTATCTTGATGCTTCAACTGTGAAAGTGAGGTCATCAATGCTGCCCATGGTAGAGGCCCCAGGGAACTGGAAGACTACTGACCACTGCTTCAGCTTCCCAATCAGTGAGAGGCAAACACTTTGTCCTGGTCACTCAGTGATGGCATGGTAGCCTAGAGAAGCCTGGGGTTGATTCAGGCTGCCTCATAAATCCAGCCACCTTTCTTTATAGGCAAAAGAGACCTCGGAAACCATTTCCTTCACTTCCCACTCCTATTTTACGAAGCAGACTCCGAGGCCAGAGAAGTGAAGTGGTTTGGCCAGGGTCACAAAGGAAGTGAGTCCATGACTTGTCCCCGTTTGGCACAGTGCAGAATCAGATCCTTCTGACGGCCAAGCCAGTGCCAGTCAGTGCACTAGGACAGCTGCTACAGTGCCCGGATTTTTCCACATTGAACTAGAGCTCCTAAATAGTGACACACTTAAAAAACACAATCGGACTGGGGCATGACTCAAGTAAGTGGTAGAACACCTTCCTAGCAAGCATGAGGCCCTAGGTTCAAACCCCAGTACGCCAAAAAAAACTGACAGGCAAAAGTGCAATTCTGCATCCATTTATTTATAAATGAGTTGAGAATGCTGTGTTCTGTTTGGGTATGTGGGAGAGGGTGTGGGGAGGAGGGGCTGATTCCAGTAGTTTGCATTATTCAGCACCAGAGCAAATGCTTGGGCATAAGATCGTGCTTTAACCCAGATGAGTTGTTGTCGTCTTGTCTTATATGTACAGCAGTCTTAAGTATGTATGCTCTTCTTATGGCTTTGTCCCCGGACACTTTGCAGTGACACACAAAAAACGAGAGAGGAGTCTGAAGAGAAGTTGAAAATGCCTCATGAGCTATTTTCTTTTTTGAAAAGCAGATGATCAGGACTAATGCTGAGGTACATCTCTGCTATACTCAGCTGAGCCACTCACACCATCTCGCATCTCTCCCTGGGATATGATGGGTACTAAAATAAGTCCTGAAGATGGAGAGAAAATAAGCCTATGTTCTTCTTGCCCCCACCCCACCAAAAGATGGACTCACAGTATGTAACAGTCTAAGGTGCAGAGCAAGACTGAAACCCTGCCTCTGTGTCTCTTCCACCCAGAGCAGCTCAGAAGCCAGGCCATGTCTGTGGCTTGCTTCTCATGAGGCTGGCTTGCCTTTGCCTTTGGAAGGTCGTGGCACACAGCAGCTTACTTGCCAGAAACAGGCCATTCCATGTGACATCGTTTTATAACTCCACCCCTGTTGCTTAGTTGGAGGAGTGGGGTCAACATTTGGTTTCAGAGTCCCCATCAGGAGGATATGGGAGTACTTTTTAAATGAGGAAGGTGGGAGGTGGGGATCCCACTTGCTGCATGAGTATCTACTTAACCTTGAGGTACATGACAAGACTCATTCCTCCTTCAACTGTTAAGGGTCAAGTTAACCCTAGAAAGGGAGCAGAAAATACCTACCATCCACTCCCACCCCACTTCAGTCCCATTTTCTCCCATCTTCATAACCTCCCTCCACAATCCTAAATCATTGTCCTTTAGCCCTCCTCAGTCTGAGGCTTCCTTCCCTTTCTACAGCAAAGAGAATCTCTTTCCTTGCTTTTTGTCATTTCTGCTTACCTCTCAAAGCTTGTGGCATACTTATTGTATGCTTCCCCACTGAAGCCTTAACTCAGTCTTGGCCATGACTGTTGACTGGATGGCAGCCACAGCTTCTCCTGCATGTGGGGAAGGGGCAGAGCAGGGGCTGGGAGAGACTGAGAGACAGCCAAGAAGAATCGAAGGTTGGATTACACAATCCTCCATATTCCTTCTGAATAGACTTGGGGCCTTAGGAAGGTGAAGAAGTGTTGGAGGTTAGGACGGTGAGATTTATGAACCCACTTATGGGTTGTTTTGGCCCATCCCTGGACACCACTGGTGTTGGTCATTTGCCATCACTGGAAGCTATGGGTGGCACCTGTCAGTGCGGTGTGTAAGGCCTGCAAATTAATAGCCTGATACTTCAACCCCACAGTATTTGGTCCCAGAGCAGGACTCAAGTAAAAGTGGATCTACCTTCCCTGGGCCATGGAGTCAGAGCACTAAAAGGCCTCCCCAAGATAGACCTTCACCTACAAAAACGAGGTCCTGAAATGGGTGAAAGGAGCAGATTTTCCTTTATACTCTTCCTTTTCTTTTTCCAGGAACCTCTTTTCTTCTTTTCTCTTCCCTTGTCCTCATCACCTTCCCTTGGCCGGCTGATCTCCTCATTCTTTAACTGCCCAAAGTGTCAATCAACCAAAATGGCAGGAATACATGCAGTTTGTCCCAGGTGCACAGTGGAAGGCAGAGGACAAATGGGCACGATGAAAGAATAAAGCCCTTGCCTCTCCAGAGAGTGATGCCCTGGCAGAGCCTTGACTGCAGGAAAAACTTTCCTTCTCACAGGTCACATTCCTGCCAGCCCTCTGTCCTGCATGAGTGCTGTAAGGAATTTTGCAGAAAGTGCCAGGAACAAGGATGTTCCGAGCCAGCTTAGCCTCAGAGTCTTGCTTTCCAACCAACACCACTCGTCCATCTCCAGGTGGGAAGGGAGGTAGTTCAACCCCAACACAAACGGAAGACAGACATGCCGCCTTCCTTCATTGGTTGTCTCCAGAAGGCTTGTTCCAAAGGCCTCTGAAAAGGGATGTTTTGTCACAAGAGGTTCTGGGCCCATAAGTTGCTGCCTGGGGCCTCTGCTCAGTCAGGCCCCAGATCAGTCTGACTTTACCAGGGTAACCAGGCAATATCTACTTCTACCCAGGAGTTTGGTTCTAAACCTTGACTGTACCTGCTCATTCCCTACAGGTGATTAGGGAGCAGTAACTTTGGGCAGTTCTTCAGGGATCTTAAAGTCTTCATCCCATCAGCAAACCTGGGGCCAGAAAGCACTATGATACTACCCAGACCATTCAAAGAACTGAGCACACCACTTCTTGTGAAACTCTCCAGCACCTCTTTTCACCTAAAAATTGTGCAGAAGGCCATGAGAACACAATAATCTCCTAGTTGGGACAAAACATTTCTAAAGGAATCTGGTATGAGCTTTTGACAAAGTGCCCAAGTCACAAGGGAACCAGATGGTTCTTTAGATCAAGGATTTCAGCAGGACATTAGGGTGGAGAGCAGGAGAGAAATATATGGTAAAATGTCCCCACCGTATATTCATATTGCATATGGTATACACCCTGGGGTGGCATATTTGGAGCATACATAAAACAGATACGTGCAGGTAGCACCCCCTATCGGTATACTATGTTTGGTACATCAAACTGTTACTTGAGGTCTATGAAACTGTGAACTGGTCAGAAATGGAAAAAGCCATTCCATAATAGCATCCTTTAAGGAGAAGCTTTGGGAGACGTTTACGTCTGCCACACTTGGAGTCAAAGCAAAGCAGCTCCTCTTTTTTTCCATCCTTGTTTTTCCTTGTTGAAGTTCCCGCAGGTTAAGGAAATTTCTGGACAATAATGAAGTCACACCAATGATGAGAAAATACAGCCAGGAGCACATTAGGCCTTAGGTGGAGTTCAAAACTGTCCTTTGAATGAGAAGTTAAGGTTCATAACAGATTACCTTTTATATCTGGCCCAAAGTGAAGCTGTGTCTCTGAGCCACAGTACTGGAACTGGAAAGATCTGGTGCATTGCAATACCAGGTCTTAGTGGCTGAACTGAGAAGGCTGGAATTTGTCTGTAACTTGACTATTTGGGAGGTGCTTTGCCACCTCACCTGGAAGTAAATGTATTGTGGCAGAGCTTGAGTGTTAGGAGACAACGTGCAGGCCCTTAGAGAGCCAGAAGTAGCAGGATGAGGGACAGCCGCTTCCATGGGTGGTTCACTTGATAGGGATGGGTGTATGGACCCAAGTACAAGTCACTCCACTCAATGTGAGTCTCCCTGGGGTGCTCCATGCCTTTCCTTAACAGAAGTTGAGTGGAGTGACTCTAGATGAGGCTAAGAAGGTTGGTCTAGGTTGTCTGGCTGGAAACCTCCATGCTGAGCCCTTGGCAGGCTGTGTCGGGAGTGAGGGAGAGCTGGCCAACCAACACCTTCCCATGGCAGAGCTCAGGGTCTCCCTGATGAGCTGCAGCTCCCACAGTTCTTCCCCTTCAAACACCACCCAGGCATCTCTGGGACCCCCCTCTTCCCCATCCTGTGTGGTGTGGCTCTTGCCTGCCAGCCACCTTTACTTCTCATCCTCATCCCCCTCACTCATGCTGCTGATGGAGGCTGAGGCTGCTTTGGGTGAGGAGGGGGGCGAGGTTTTGATCGGGAGCCACGAGAAGGTGGGTGATGGGGAGCGGGAAGGGGACCGGCTCCTGGTGGGGCTGCTCACGGGGCTCTGCTTTGGGGATAAGGCCTGTAGCATCCGGCTACTCCTCTCTTGGAACATCTGTTTCTAGAGAGAAATTTGAGAGAAGGCATCTGTTAACAGCAATCTCAGGTGGCAGCAGGATGGAGAGCCACTCCCCAAACACACCCACAAACATCCCATGTTGTTCAAGATTATGAGTGGAAAGGAACTGAGTGACATTCTGGGGCAGTGAGATGACCATATACAAGATCACAATCACTGCTGGTTCTGGGCACTCTTCTTATCTTCTTTTCTTACAAATCTTATATAATTGAACTGCGTATCTCTTACTTGATGGGCAAAATAGTAATGTCATAGGTACTGATGGAACAGGATAAAATAAAATGATAACCTCTGTCCTCATGGATGTGAGGAATCACACAATCAACAAAATATGTAGGACACAGGGTGGAACTGTGGTCTGTGGGAACTGTAAGGTGGAAAGGGATGGCAAATTGGGGTGGGGGCAGGGGGCCACAATTTCAAATGGGGTGCTCAGGGAAGGCCTCACTGAGAAAAGGCTATTTATTTCTCCTTGTGTTTACTTCTCCTTGAGGAGAAACACAAGGCATATTCAAGGGGAGGAGAGAGGCTATCATGGCAGCAGTGGAGAGAGTTAGGGGAGGGGAGAGTGGGAGGCACTGGGGGAGACCAGGCCTGAGAAATAACAGGATGCTGTTTCATACCAGGCCTTCTCTGAGGAGGGAAACCTCTGGAACACAGGAGTTACAAAACTTGCTTTTTGTTTTCCAAGAACTTCTCTGACTACAGTGAAGCAAAGGCAGAAGCAGAGAGCCAGACCAGTGAAGCACCCATTACAGTAAGAATTCAACATTTTGATGGTTCCTGGCCCACACTGATAGCTGCAATGATGATGAGAAAAGGCTTGATTCCCAATATATTTTTGCCATATTTCTTATTAAGGTATAATAAACTCAATCATTTTCACGTACAGTTCTGTGAGTTTTGACAATTACATACAGTTGTGCCACCACTACCACATTTGCAGCATAGGAGAGTTCTATCAGCCCCCAAATTTCCTTATGACTCTTTGTAGTCACCTTCTCTCCCAGCCTCTGGCAACAGACCTGTTTTCTGTCCCTCCAGTTTGGCCTTTTCCAGAATGTCATGGAAATGGAATCCCATAGTATATGATCTGGCTATAGTCTGAAGGTACAGACAATAAGACTCACTGTCTGATCTGGATCTTTGACAATGTACAGGAAGAGAGGTTAGAGTTGTGGGGTAGGACCCTGGGGATTGCTGGGAGAAGGACCAGCTTACTAGAGAGTACTAAGTACAAGTTGCTGCTGTGACTAGAACCCCAAGGGCCCATGGGGTGGCAGTAGCCTGGGCCTGGAGCACCAGAATGAGGCTAGACAGCCTCCCCAAGAGCCCTGGGAAGATTTTAATCATGGGAGAGTATGATAAGATTTGTGCTTTAGAAATATCTCTGGGTGTGAACATAAAAGTGAAGAAAAACTATAAACAAAAAGATTGATGCTTGACTACACAGAAATTTAAAACATTTGTACTTCACAAAACACCATGAAGGCTGAGGTGTAGCTCAGTGGTAGAGTGCATGGTTAGCACACACAAGGTCGAGGGTTTGATCCCCAGCACTGAAACAAACAACCAAACAAACAAACAAAAAGCACCATGAAATAAGATAAAAAGCAAACAAAAAATCAGGGGCAAATGTTGGGAGCCATGAGTGATCCCGGCAGGAAATATTTTTTTAACATTTGTCTACAGGAGCTGAGTATTTAGCTCAATGGAGGAGCACCTGCTTAGCACATGCAGGGCCCTGGGTTCCACCCCCTGCACAACAAAAAAATTAATAAAACTACAAATTACAAATCTTGGTATATAAACGTGTTTATAAAGAAAAAAGAAAAAGATAAAAACCTTAATAAGCCAGGTATGGAGGTACATGCCTGTAATCCCAGCACTCAGGAGGCTGAGTCAGGAGGATCATGAGTTTGAGGCCAGTTTGGGCTACATAGTGAGACCCTGTCTCTGAATAAATAAGTAACTCAATGAAAAAAGGCATATGACATGTAGAGGGAATTCACAAAAGAAATTTATAAATGAACTAAAAAATGTCAGTATCACTAGTAATGAAACAAATGTAAGTGATTGAAATGAGACACTTTTATAAATCAGATTGCTAAGGTTTTTTTTCATTTGTAATGGCTAGTGTCGATGAGAGCAGGAATAGGACAACACTCGTGTGACTGCTGGTAGGTGGATAACATAGCAGTACATCTCTGAGGGGTAATTTGGCAATAGATGCAAAGCTATTTTTAACTGGAGAGAAAGTCAGAGATGTAAGTAAATACTGTTTGTGTCTACGGATACTCATTACAGTGTCATAACAAACAAAACTGCAAATTCCCTAAATAGGTTAGGGAGATCTTATGTAACTCCGAGATGACATACTAGGCAGCTGATGAAAATCAGGTTCTTAAAGAATATTTAATAATATGAAAACATGCTCGTGAGTGACTGCAAAGTCAAAATGATTTTAGAATCATATGGTCTCAGGCCTGGAGGAGCAGCTCAAGTGGTAAAACGCCTGTCTAGCAAGCGTGAATCCCTGAGTTCAAACCCCAGGATCACCAAAAAAAATAACAATAATAAAAGAAATTAGAATAGTATGGTGTCTATGGTTTCAGTGTTGTTGAAGGAATGTATATAATGTAAATGAAAAAAATCTGGGTGGTTAGTCTGCAAGAGATTTTTGGTGTTTGGTCTACTTTCTAGTAGCTTATAATGAATGTACTTGGCCCTTTGAATCTGCGAGTTTCACATCCAGGGATTCAACCAACTGCAGATCAGAAATTATATCTGTATTGGACATGTACAGGCTTTTCTCTTGTCATTATTCCCTAAATAATATAGCATAACAACTATTTACGTAGTATTTACATTGTGTCAGGTATTTTAAGTAATTTAGAGATGTTCTAAAGTATACAGGAAGATGTATGTAGGTTAAATGCAAATGGTACACCATTTTATACAAGGAACTTGAACAGCCATGGTTTTGGGTACCTGAGGGAAGTCCTGGAACCAAGCCCCTGTGAATGCCAAGGGATGGCTGTGTACTGCTGTTACCATCATGAAAAAGTATTATGGTAGGAAGAAAGAAACTCAGGTAACCTGGACAGGGAGATCCAGTGGAGGGGCAGGCATTGCAATAATGACATAGGTGAGAAAATATTAAGACTTTGGGCACATCATTAATTCCCCCACGCACTCATTTCTAAATTCTAGCCTATTACTTTTTAGAGTCTCAACTTTTCTCTAGCAGTTATAAAAGAGATGATCATTAAGATTCTTTCCCGACTTAAAAATTCCACGTCTTCGAATACACCAATTATTTACCTTCCATTAAGGGCACTGATAATTCTGCCAAAAAGACATCCAACCCCCCCTCAAATCAAACAGGAAAAAATAGTGCAGTACAACAGCATTACCTTGAATTAAGCCCACTTATGAGACAAAGTCAAATGCCAAAAGGATTGGGTGGCCTATTATTAACAGCAACATTAAAAAATCCTTGAACTTCTAGCAGGCACTTTAAAATATGTGTTTTTATTACTGTAATCTTTAAGTATATTTTTAGTGGCAGCCATTAGCCCTCCTGCTGTTAATGGATTGTCAGCATTTCCATTAGAAGACCACTTTCTAAGAAATCTACATCTTGTCTACTCTACTTTGAGTCAAGCTCAAAACTGAGAATATTCTGCCTAAAGGGATGAAAGAATTTGAATCCCTAATGATAAACAATGGTGTTGCACTTCATAAAATGTGATATCCATGCAAAACAGTTCTGGGTCTCCATTTGCAGGTTCTCTGATCTGTTTCTGGTGCACTTTCAAGGGTGGTTCCCCTGCAAAGGAGCTGAATTAAATTCGGTCAGGAGACAGTTTATAATGAGCTTCCTGGGAAGAAAAGCACTTTAGAAATATAACAAATAATGAAGACCATGGCATGACATTTTCAAAGAGAAAAGGTATTTAAATTCAGTCTTTGACTGTATTAAGAGGTTTCCATTTATAAAGTTTTCCCCCAAGAAAAATAATCCCATTTACAGTCCTGTCCATATGAAAGTAATTTTCTATTTCCCTCCTACAAAGTTTTCCTTTTTAAAAAGTACTTAATATCTGGTGAGGCAGTAAATGCCATGACAAATGCCTTTAAAGGTTTTCATGTTCCAGATATATCCTGGCGTATCTGCTAAAATGAAATGGAAAAAAAATCCTAGCACAATCTGGTTCGGACCGCTGGTAAGTAAGATCAAGAAGAGAGAAGGGTGGTGGTTCAGTTCTGGCCAAATCAATAAACCACACCATCAACAACTGACCTTTAGCCAGTGCCTGACATGTGTTATAGGGGCTTTAAAGTGTGAACCCATTGAATCTTCTCAGCAAGCCAAGCTTACTTTTCTCATTTATGATGGTGTGACACAGGCAAAAAAAGCTTGCCCAAGGCCACACAAGCAGGAAGTGAGTGTCTGTTTATGACCACTTCTCTTGTCACTAACCACTTTCTTAGTAAGAGGTTTTTCATATTTCCTCATACTTTACTTGTGCTTTTGTTTAAAGATAATTTTTTAAAAAACAAACTGATAGTCAAAAAGTCCCAAGTAGGAAAGCAAATCAGTTCTACAAACTGCATTTTATATCTCTTTTCTCAAAATCAAAAATGGTCTTAAAAATTGGCACTGGCAGGACTGGTAGTAGAGTGCCTGCCTAGCAAGTGTGAGGCCCTCAGTTCAAACCCCAGTACTGCCGAAAAAAAAAAATTGGCACTGGCTAAAATGAGCATGACTATTATAAAGATAAAACAGAATGGTAAGTATTGTAAGGAAATTTTTGGTGGGAATGTAAAATGGTGCAGCCACTGTGAAAATGTATAGGAGTTCTCTAAAAAATTAAACCATATGATCCAGCATTTTGACATCTGTGTACATACCGAAGAGTATTGAAAGTAGGAACCCAAACAGATCATAGCACCAATGCTCATAGCTAAATTCTTCACAACTGTCAAAAGATGGTAATGACCCAAATATCCATCCACAGAAGAATAGATAAATAAGACGTGGTACATGCATATGCACAGTGGAGTATTGTTCAACCTTTAAAAGGCTGCTACAACACTGATCCATGCTACAACAAGAGTGAACTTAGAACACATTGTGAAGTAAAATAAGCCAGACACAAAAGGGCAAATACTGTATGACTCTACTTATTAGAGGTATGTAGAGTAGTCAGATTCATAGAGACAAAGAGTAATGTTTGTCAGGAGCTGGGGGGAGGGAATTGTTTAAAGGGTGCAGGGTTTCTGTTTGGAATGATGAAAAAAATTCTGGAGATGAATGCTAGTGATGGCTGTACAACAATCTGAACATACGTAGTGTCACTGTACACTTAAAAGTAGTTAAAAAGGGCATCAGGCACAGTGGCTCAGGCCTGTAATCCTAGCTACTTGAGAGGTGGAGATCTGGAGGATCACAGTTCAAGGCCAGTCTGGGCAAAAAGTTAGTGAGATTCTATCTCAACAAATAAAAAGTTAGGTGTGGTGGTTTGTACCCATCATCCCAGCTATGCAGAAGTGTAAATAGGAGGATTGTAGTCCAGGCCAGCCTGGGCAAAATGGGAGAAATTGTTTGAAAATTAATTAAAGCAAAAAGGGCTGGGGATGTGGCTCAAGTGGTAGATCACCTGCTGGTAAGTGCTAGGTTGTGAGTTCAAACCCTACTACCACCAAAAATATTAAAATGGGGTTGGGGTACAGTACTTGCCTAGTATGCACAAGGCCCTAGGTTTGGTCTCCAGCACTGAAAAAAGTACCTAAAATGGCAAATTTTATGTTATGTATCTATTTGCCACAATTTTTAAAAATTAGCAGTGGGCCTCACATTATGTAAATTTATTCTCCCTCCTCCCACCCAAAAATAAGCAGACACGCAGTCTGGTGTTTTAAAATATAACCTCATATATCAGATGGCACAAACCATCTAGGTGGCATAGGATCTATCAGACAGATTGGTCTGGGGCAAGAGGAGTTTACTGGCCTAAAATGAACTAAAATCTTGTACTCAACTTAAGATCTTTCTCTCCTGGTGTTCAAGGAAAGGACTCGTCTTTTCATGGTAAAATAAAATAGACTCACTTCATTTTAAATAGGAAAGAATTCTATTATCAGGGCCAAGAAGGAATATAGTGGCAGATCATTCAAAATGATACATAATGTTTTAGAAAATAACACATGTGGTTAAGGTGTTAACATTTAAATAGAATATGTCTGCTCTGGGAATTTAGATGCGTCAAACAAAACTAATAAAGTTTCACTAGGAAGACCCCATGTCCAAAGCAAACCCTGAATGCTGGGCCAGCATCCCCTGACCCAGACTCCTTGACCCTAAGTGACATTTTGGAGACAAACAGCATCACCTCCAACGTGGCTACAAAGCTTCAAAATTATGCTCCTTTAAATCCCCTTCCTGAGACAATCTTGCAGAGACATGCCCACCAAAGAAAGGTAATAAAGAGCCTCTGTTAGAAAGGTACTATAGTTTGGATCTGGAATGTTCCCCGTGTGTTAAACGCTTGGTCTCTTGTCTATAACGCTATTGGAAGGTGGTGGTAGCAACTTTCAAAGTTGAGGTTGACTGGAAAGTCTTCTTATTAATCGGAGTGTACTCTTCAAGGGAATCATGGCACTCTGCCCCTTTCTCTCTCCCTTTGCTTCCCAGCTTCCTCTACTACACACTCCCACCATGATGTGCTGCCTCACCACAGGCCCAAAAGCAATGGGGCAATGAGGCCAACCATAGACTGAAGCCTCCAAAACTGTGAGTCAAAATGAATCTTTCCTCTTTTTAAGTTGATTGGTTCAGGTATTTTGTTACAATAATGCAAAGCTGACTAACACAGAAGGCTTCTTCCCTTTGCCACTCTGGTTGGGTTATGGGCTACCTTTCAAATAGGAGTCAAGACTATTTAGGATTAAGTAAAAGTGGTTAAATAAGTAGAGTGATACAACTGAATAATAACGACTTGTGGTCTGATAATTCATCAATCAGACTGAACTAGTGAGAACAAATAATCTCTTATAACAATTAAGAAGAATCTAGATTGCTTGCTTCAAAATTTCAAAAGCCATTGTGGCAGGCAGCCTCTAAGATGGCTCCCTACAGGCCCCACCTCCTCCTATTCACATCCTTGTGTAGTGTCCTCCCACATTGGATAAGAAGCAAATTCAAATATTCCCTGGGACTATGTGAATAGCATGAACATGTGAGTCAGATGGGAGGAGGGGGAGAAAGAACCCTAGTGAATGATGTAGCCATGGATAACTACAGAGTTCATGGTTACCCTAAAAGAAATTTTAAAATATTGTCGAGAGCCAAGAAAATCAAGTCTGCCTATTGACTATGATCCACCAAACACCAAGTTGTAATTAACCCCTGTATCCTGAACCATAAGTGATGAAAAGCTAATGATATATGTATATATATATATATATATATATATATATATATATATATATATGTATACCATGTAGGCCTCACATATCCTCAGATTCTGGAAGGTTCTTCCTCACACATCCACTCATTCATCCATTCATTCAATGTAGAAACATTTTTGGAGCACCACTTGAAGGTCTACACTATGCTGCATACTGATCCTATTGTGCTAAATTTTGTACTTTAAATCTTTCTATTTTGTGCCTTTATAAGTTTGGGTTATTTGTATCAGTACTGTATTTACTGGTAGTGCAGATCCACTATTTTAAGAAATGAGTTCCAGTCCCAAATTCACAAATAAAGAATTATTATAATAATAGCATATTCATGAAAAGCAAATTACTTATCTTGGCGCTTAACATCCTTGTAACTATTCCTGTACTTTTAATGTCAACAGAAAAAAAAAGTAACGTCTAAGTCTGGCTGATACAGTAAATTAATGTTAATAACAGTTTTGACACTAATAGCAAGTTTTTAAAAAGAAAAACCTCCAGTCTCTAAGCTGGGTTTCATTTCTTAAAAATCACCTCAGCTCACTGTCACCAGCCTCCCCAAGAACAATTCCAGCTACTATTTTACCTTCACTGGGAGCCTGAAACGACTAGGGTCTATAAAGTTTCTATGAAATTATATCCTTTTCCTGCCTTTGCTCACCCCAGGTGGAGAAAACATCCACCCCTTGGGTTACAATCTGAGGGCCTCTCAGCAGAGACCTAGTTCTGAAGCCCTGTAAGCAAATGAATACTTATATGGTTTCATTAAAAAGCACTCACTGTTTCTTCAGAGTCTGAAAATTAGATGTGGAAATGCAAACTACTAAGATACACACGTCAAATGGTGAATTTCAGAACTCACGTTCTAGAGATCAGAGCCTCCAGTTTGTCTATCCCATTAATTAAATCATCTGAATTACAATTTTTAACAGGCCTGAGGAAAATGAAAAAATGAAAAGAAGCCCAGTTCCTGGCTCTTCCACTCTTGTTGGCTCTTTCTGGAAGTTACTAAGGGCTCAGGAAGCCCTCGCATACTTCCTCCCCCTTCAGTCTTAGCTGATAGAGGGGACATGGCTGACCCATAAAGCCCACTTCTATAATCACTTAGAGGCTGCTAGGCTTAAGCAAACCATCTCTTCCAACTTCCTGAACATTGTTCTTTTTTTCTAAAGTTACTAATTGAGTGTTTTACTTTTAGATAATCCTATAATGAACATGCTCAAATGAACAGAGGCAGCAGTGACAACCCATCAATAAAATAAAAGTTGAAGTGGTTTTTGTTAGAGACTTCTCATATCATAATAGGAAATCTCGGCTACTTAAAATCAGGGAACTCAAATGGAATCATTTCTTTTTGTTTCAAAAGGAAAGTTAGCTTTAAAGTAACTGTTTCATAGAACTGTCATCCACTCTGCTGATAGTGCTGGCTCCTTACTCAGGAAGGGCATGCACGATAGAAATACCAATGGAGTTCAGGGTGGTTTCCAGAATTTCCTTTTCCATAGTTATCATTCACAGTTGACTATAGAATTTAGGCAAGGGACTAATCTAAATTTTTCTTTCTCTTAGACCATGGCCTCCACCCTCTAAGATTTTTGTCATTCCCATACCATGGAAAAACAGGACATGGAAAAACATGACGGGTACAGGTGCAGGGCAAAATTCTACCTTTTCTTTCTTTTCCAACCAGTGAAAGAGGAGGGTTCTGGTGACAAAAGGTGGCAGAGGAGCTACATTTCTTTTGCATTCTCCTCCCCAAAACATAAGTGGTTGTGGTTGAGCTAAGAGCCCAGGGGTCTTGTCCTGTGACACAAGCTCCATGCTGCCCTGACCCACTTCTTGCTTACCCTCAAGCTTTACATCATCTCCAGCTGGGAGGCTGGGAGGAGCTATGAAACTAACCTCTGCAATAATAGACACTCAATGATAACCATATGGCTTCCAAGCTCTGGACAAGGAATAGAAACAGAGATCAGGCCAGGTTTCTGGTGCTATTGGGTGCCATACTGGGAGCAAAACAGTAGCTCAATAAGGAAGTAACAAGGACTTGAAGTCATTTGGACTCATACCCAAACAGAGGGTAAAAAGTGGACTGAGATAAGGACTTCCTAGAGTAGCTCCATGAAAGGAGGATAAAGTGAGGGCAAGTGACAGGATTACATACCCATGCTCCATCAGGTCCAAATAATTCTAGAAAATTGCCGATGAATTCCCTTGACTTCTCTTCCCACTTCTGAATTAGGTCATGACTCTTTTCTTCTACTCTGTTAACAAATTCCTTTGACCTTTCCTCCACATTCTTGACCTTTTCTTTCATCTTGTCCACCTGGTTCTGGAAACGGTACTTCTTCTCCTGTTTAAAATTTACAGGGGAAAGAAATGGATTCATCAAGAGGGCATAAAAGAGATCAATCACTCACACCAATGGTCACATTTTATGTCAACTTGTGTTTGTTCCTAACCTCAAGAGTCAAGATGCTGCCATTTCCCAAGGGCTAGATTGATGGGAAGGCACATCTCTTGTAAGGAAAGTCACTTGTCATTAATCTATTTTGTAATTTACATGTAAAGGGAAGTACAAGTGGTTTAATATTTTTAGTCTATTAAATGTCTGAGTTATAAGAAAAACAATATGATTCTTACATTAGAATAAAAAATACACAGCTGCCTTTTATTGGGCAAATATCCCCACTGCTGGGACCTAGACAAAAGTATGAGTTGTGTGTACAGAATAGGCATTCAGAAGCTGCCTGACATTTCTGTTTTACTGGGACAGTATTAAAATCAATATTTCTTATATTAACTTTTTTATTATAATGATATTTTCCACTGGGCTAGTTGAACTCCATTAATTTCCAAGTGATGAAGACAGTTTTTATTCTATTAGTGTCTCTGAATTTGGATTTTATTCTTATAGCCTTCATGCAACAGTGCTGTCTACCTATGTGCCTAGAAGTAATTGTGTGTTGGACAAATCATGTATCACTTCTAAACCTCAGTTTCCTCATCTGTAAAAGAGGGGGGTAACAACCATATCTACCTCACGGGATTGCTGTGACAAGTAGGTAAGATAATGTGTGTAAGTTCTTGGCTTGAAACCTGGCACTTAGTAATTGTTCAACATGTGTTGGCTGTTGCTGATATTAAGTGACATCGGCATTTATCTGTGTTACCTGCTACATGATATCAAAACAATGAAAAGTAACATGAGAAAAAGAGTCTTCCTCTATGAAATCATGATTTTTTTCTCCTAAAGGAGTCATGAGACACATTGTTCTTCTTTACTGTGTGGGACTCGAGTTCGTTTTGTATTTTTGAATTTTCTGGAACACCTTGAATATTGGAAAACTGGCCAAGAATTCCTGATTTACACTTCCAAACCTTATTGCAGCTAAGCTGTGTGTGTTACCACTCAGCTATATATACACACATATCTGTTATGGGAAATCACTGTCTTCCATGATTCACTGTGTAGCCTTAGGTGAGTCGTTCAACCTCTCGTTTCCTCACCTCTATGTTGTTGGCTATGGTCATTATAACCAGCCTTGTAGGCTTCTCATGAGGATTAAATGAGATAATCCAGGTAAAACACTTAATTGGTACATGATAAGCTCTCAATAAGTGTTAGCTACTGTCTTTATGCCTTCTTTCCTGTAGTTCCTTCTGTACTAGCAGTGGTGATTGTATACAGCTCAAAATAGATTGAGCCCTGGGTTGGATGTCATGAGGCTGGGAGGCCGCTGCTGCCTCTACCTCTCCCTTACTCAAGGGACCTTGGCCAGGTCCCCTCTCTGGGCTCAGCTTTCCTCATCTCTATGTCCAGGAACTTGGATGGGGTGTCTGGCTGCTGTCAGATACCTGCCACTTCTGAGGTCTTGTGATTCATCTATACACCCATCCGACACATTCAACTTCCCCTCTGAGCTGCAGCCAGGTTTGTTGTCACAGAAAAGAAGCAAGCCCATCCCCGCTATCTGCATGGTTCCTTGGGCTAAGTGGCTTTAGCTACCGTTTAAAGAGAGTGAGCAATAACTTTTGGAAATGGCTTGCCATGTTTAGATGGTTGACTGAATTCAATTTAAAAGAACAGACAGTTTAATTTATTGAAATAACCAGGGCTTTATTCTCTATAAGACACCAAATAATCACTTTGACTGAATTCTTTTCAGCCACTTGTCCTGGTGCCACTCGAACCTGGCATTTTCCATTTTGTTGCCCGGCTTGTATGAAGCCAGAGGGCCTGGACTCCCAACACTGCCTGCTCTTGAGGACAATTAGTAATCACATATTTATAGATAGTGAATCCACCTTATT
Source organism: Castor canadensis (assembly GCF_047511655.1). Lineage (NCBI taxonomy): Eukaryota > Metazoa > Chordata > Mammalia > Rodentia > Castoridae > Castor > Castor canadensis. The sequence continues at coordinate 121,233,044 of NC_133405.1, read as the reverse complement.
TTGAAGGTACCAATGGTCGGTTGTGTAGGATGCTGGATAATTATGGCCATACATAATTATAAGTACCTAGTTTTATGTACAAGTCACCTTTTGAGACTACAGTATCTATTTGGGGGGTTTGGAATTCTGTATGAACACAGAGTTCTTATTTTAATCAAAGCTATTACTCTTCGGAGGTCCAGCGAATTCAATTGTCTGGATTCACTACCATCACCTCCAGCCACTGGGCTGCCCTCTTTGCTTTGTAACAGCTTGTTTTGCTTGCTTTAAAGATTGTTTTAACAGTTCTCTATTATTAAACTAACAGCAGTTCTGTGGGAACAATAAGGTAGAAATACAAAAGGAAGTCAAAGACTTGGCTTTATTGAAGCAGCTGTAATTTCTCTGGACAATAAAAAACAGCTGTTAAGCTTCCTAATGAGCATCTGTAAAGCCTTAATAAAATGAAAACTTTTAAATGTTAAAACAGGAAAGCATTTTCTCTGGGTTTAGCATTTCATTGCCTCTACTTTCTTTCTTCTCTTTGAGTGGAAGATAACTCCTGCCTTTCACAAGGGACAAAATTCCCAGAAACTCTTCATTCCCCACCCCCATCTGAAAACTAAAGAAGGAAGTAAGGTTGCTCCTTTGTAAAATGTGAAGCTCAGCTGGGTGCCCATGGCTCACCCTGTAATCCTGGCTACTTGGGAGGCTGAGACTGGGAAGAGCATAGTTCAAAGCCAGCCCAGACAAATAGCTCATGAAACTCCCATCTCCAAAATAACTAGAGTAAAATGGACTGAAGATGTGGCTAAAGCAGTAGAGTGCCTGCTTTGCAAGCACAAAGCCCTGAGTTCAAATCCCTGTCTTGCCAAAAAAAAAAAAAAACAGCAAAATGTGACACTCACTACCTATGTTCCTTGGTTAGCTAGGTTACCCTTTTGGACATTGGCTTCCTCAACTGTACAATGGGGATAAAAATGAATTATTGTGTTTTTTGTGTGGATTAAATGGGATGATAAATGCAAAGCACTAAGAACACTGTGTGGCACAGAGTAAGTGCCCAGTAAATGGCAGAGGTGGTGGTAAGGGTGGTGTGACATTGGTGATCCTCAGAGGGTGTGGAGTGGCACACTTACATTTATGAAGCTGACATTCAGTTCCTTGGCCGTGTACCCTCTCTGGAGGTTGCGTCGGGCATAAACATCATAGTCACGGACAATTCTGGTGATGATATCTGATGTTGAGATGCCTTCTGTTCTCTGTGTCGGCACAAACATTCCTATTCAAGGAGGAAAGACGAGATAAAGCTAAGATCGGCTAGTGACCAAGTTTTTCTTTAATGGCTTTCCTTTCCAGAATGAAGTTGGAGCACCTGGGCATGCCAGGAAGGCCCTCACTTCAGCCCCCTGCTGACTCTTACAGCCTCAATTCCACACGCTTCCCCCACCCTAAACAGTGCTTAGGGTGCATCATCCAGATCTGTTCCCAGGAGGCACCAAGTACTCACCAGCTCTTGGCATTTGCTCATGCTGAGCACTTCCCTTCCCTGCCCACATCAACTATTGACTTCCTCCTCATCCTCAAGTTCCACCTTCACAATGCCTCTGGAAAGTCTTTCCTGACATCCCAGACAGAATCGACAACATTTTAGACATAAACGTGTCTCCTGTTAATGAAAGTAGTTTTACTATCTGTCTCCATGTAGAAATGGACCTTTTGAGTACAGAGATTCTGCCTTAATTGAATTTGCATCCTCAGCACCTAGCTTTGTGCCCCTGTGTCTAGTGCATGGAAAGTGCTCAAGAAATGTAACTCAAATGAGTAATGAAGAATAAAACTGAGTCAATCAATCAGTCAGCTCTCAGCAACTCCCCTTCTTCACCCAAGGAAGTCTGTGTCACATTATCCTGAAGGAAAAGAAGAAAAAGTATACTATTTTCATTATTTCTCATCTAAGGCCATGCCTGCTAGATGCTGGGTGATTTCATCTTTCACTGTTCAAAGGCCCTTTCATCTGGAATATGTGAGGCAGAGAAAAAATAAACAAGCACAGAAGATGCCAGGTTCTAATAGTTCTGTTAGACTTCCTTAGTCTTCAAAGCTATGTTTGGGTGTAGTGATTGATACAGGATATAAACAGATCAAAAATATCAACAATGATAAGAATTGGATTCATGCTCAAAATTCCTTTGTCAACCAAAATCACATGTTGGCAGTTGTTATCTTTCTACCCAATATCATTACAACCATGGAACAGCATGATAGAGCCTGGGGACAAGGGCATTAGGTTCTCAACTTACAGACTTGGTCACTTAAACCCTCTGAAGGCAAGCTACTTAACCTTAATCTCAACTGAGAACTAAGGCGGCTGGATAAGGTGACCTGGGACATATCTGAGCAAAACATTTCCCTCTCCCTTATTAACCACATCCAACTGATTTTCAGCTATCAACCTACTGCTCACACCTGTCATCCCAGCTACTCAGGAGGTAGAGATCAGAAGGATCATTGTTCAAGGCCAACCCAGACCAAAAAAAAAAAAAAGTTAACAAGACCCTATCTCAACCAATAAGGTGGGAATGGTGGTGCACACCTGTCATCACAGCTCCACAGTAGGCATACATAAATAGGATTGCAGTCCAGGCTGACCTGGGCCTTCCCAGGCAAAAATGCAAGACCCCATTTGAAAAATAATTAGGAGAAGATCCAAGATGGCGACTAGAGGGAAGAAGCAGATAGTGTGAGCTCCATAAAGCAAAAATCTTGCTGAGACTCTGGAGCCACACTTGGCAGGAAAAACCACCAAGAAGAAGCAAAACTCTGACACCCCGAACCCTCAGCCCACACATAGCTTCTCCACCCCATGTTACACTGAGAAAGCAGCAGGGCTCCTGTGCTGCCAAACGCTGGCTCCTAACCTGCCTGGGAGAGGTAGACCAACAGTACAGGGACAGTAACAGCACCAAGTGGAATGATGGGAAGACAGAAAAAGGATGGAAACCATTTTACCCCCAATAATAAATTAGCACAGGAACCAGAGGGAAAATGAAGAAAACGGATACCCAGATTCAGACTCTAACAAAACAAAGAGAAACAATACCAAGGAACCCAACGAAGCCCACAAGAACACACTGAAAGAAGAAATCCTACAAGTAATCAATGAGAATTTCATAGAGATGATACTAGACATGGTCAACCAAAACGTACAGGAGGCACTCAAGAAATTCCAAGACAACAAAAATAAAGAATATGAGAAAACACAAAAACAAATAAATGAAATCATAGGAGCCCTAAATAAACACCAAAGTGAAACAAAGAACACCATAAATAGATAAATAAACTAAGGATGAAAATTGACACTATTAAAGAGGAAGTGACCCATGATATGGAAAACCTCAGAAAAAAGAATGAAACAGAAATACAAAACAAAATGGAAGGCCATTCTAGCAGACTAGAACAAGCAGAAGACAGAATCTCAGAACTTGAAGATGAAATGGAAATTAAAGGAAAAACTGAAGAACTATTAGTCAGACAACTCAAGACCTGTGAAAGAAATATGCAAGAACTCACCAACTCCATCAAAAGACCAAACATGAGAATTGTGGGCATTGAAGAAGGAGAAGAGGTACAAGCAAAAGGAATTCGTGATATATTCAACAAAAGAATAACAGAAATTTTCCCAAATCTAGAGAAAACTATGCCCATTCAGGTACAGGAAGCCTCCAGGACACCAAACAGACCTGACCAAAATAGAACTACACCACGACATATTATCATTAAAACAGCAAGCACAGAGAATAAAGAATATTGAAGGCTGTAAGGGAGAAAAAAAAAATAACATACAAAGGTACACCCATCAAAATCACAGCAGATTTCTCAAAGGAAACCTTAAAAGCAACAAGAGCATGGAGTGAGGTCTTCTGGGCACTGAATGAAAACAACTTCAACACTAGGATACTCTACCCAGCAAAACTATCATTCAAAATAGATGAAGCAATAAAAGTCTTCCATGATAAGCAGAAACTAAAACAATATATAATCACCAAGCCACCAATACAAAAAATTCTTCAAGGAATTCTGCACACAGAAAGTGAAAGCAAACAAAACCATGAAAGGGCGGGCAGTCCTAAACCAAAGGAGAAGAAAAGGCAAGAAAATAGAGAGTAACACTGATTCAGCTGCACACAATCAAACACTTAAACAACAAAGACAACTACAATGACAGGAATCACCACATACCTACCAAAACTAAAACTGAATGTTAACGGACTTAATTCCCCCATCAAAAGACACCATTTGACAAACTGGATTAAAAAGAAAGATCCAACAATGTGTTGCTTATAGGAGACCCATCTCAACAAAACAAGCACAGGCTTACGATGAAAGGCTGCAAGAAGATTTACCAAGCCAATGGTCCCCGAAAACAGGCAGGAGTAGCAATACTTATCACGGACAAAGTAGACTTCAAATCTACATTGATCAAATGAGATAAAGAAGGACACTCCATACTAATAAAAGGGGAAATACACCAAAAGGAAATAACAGTTATCAACCTATATACACCCAATGTCAATGCACCCAATTTCATCGAACATACTCTGAAGGACCTAAAAACATATATAAACTCCAACACAGTGGTAGTGGGAGACTTTAATACCCCCTATCACCAATAGATAGGTCATCCAAACCAAAAAAAATCAATAAAGAAATCCTGGATCTTAATCATATCATAGATCAAATGGACCTAACTGATGTCTACAGAATATTTCATCCAACTTCTACACAATATACATTCTTCTCAGCAGACCATGGAACCTTCTCCAAAATTGATCATATCTTAGGGCACAAAGCAAGCCTCAGCAAATATAAGAAAATAGAAATAATCCCATGCATTCTATCTGATCACAATGCATTAAAACTAGAACTCAACAACAAAAATGACAGTAAAAAACGTGCAAACAATTGGAAGCTGAACAACACATTGCTCAATGATCATGGGTCACTGATGAAATAAAAGAGGAAATTAAAAGGTTCCTCGAAGTTAATTAAAATGAAAACACAACCTACTGGAACCTATGGGACACAGCAAAGACAGTCCTGAGAGGAAAGTTTATAGCCATGAGTGCTTATATTAAAAGGACAGAAAGATCTCAAATCAATGACCTAATGCTACATCTCAAACTCCTAGAAAAACAAGAACAATCAAATCCCAAAACAAACAGGAGAGAAATAATAAAAACAAGAGCTAAATCAATGAAATAGAAACAAACAAAAAAAAAACCGTACAAAGAATTAATGAAACAAAAAGTTAGTCCTTTGAAAAAATAAACAAGATCGACAGACCCATGGCAAACCTGAATAAAATGAGGAGAGAAAACACCCAAATCAGTAAAATCAGTAATGCAAAAGGGGAGAGAACAACAAACACCATGGAAGTCCAGGAAATCATCAGAGACTACTTTGAGAACCTATATTCTAATAAATTTGAAAATCTTGAAGAAATGGACAGATTTCTAGATACTTATGACCATCCAAAATTGAAAAGGATATTAATCACCTGAATAGATCTATAACACAAAATGAAATTGAAGCAGCTATCAAGAGCCTACCAAAAAAGAAAAGTCCAGGACCTGATGGATTCTCTGCTGAATTCTATCAGACCTTTAAGGAAGAACTAATACCAACCCTCCTTAAACTGTTCCATGAAATAGAAAGGGAATGAAAACTGCCTAACACATTTTATGAAGCCAGTATTACACTCATTCCAAAACTAGGCAAAGACACCTCTAAAAAGGAGAACTATAGGCCAATCTCCTTAATGAACATCGATGCAAAAATCCTCAATAAAATAATGGCAAACCAAATTCAACAACACATCAGAAAGATCATTCACCATGACCAAGTTGGCTTCATCCCAGGAATGCAGGGGTGGTTCAACATATGCAAATCAATAAATGTAATATAGCACATTAATAGAATCAAAGAAAAAAACCACTTGATCATCTCAATAGATGCAGAAAAAGCCTTCAACAAGATCTAACACCACTTCATGATAAAAGCTCTAAGAAAACTAGGAATAGAAGGAATGTACCTCATCATTATAAAGGCTATATATGACAAATCTGCAGCCAACATCATACTTAACAGTGAAAAACTGAAACCATTCCCTCTAAAATCAGGAATGAGACAAGGGTGCCCATTATCCCCACACCTATTCAACATAGCAATTGCCAGAGCAATTAGACAAGAAGAAGAAATAAAAGGAATACAAATAGGTAAAGAAACTGTCAAAATATCCCTATTTGCAGACAATATGATCCTATACCTTAAAGACCCAAAAACTCCTAGAACACCATCAACAGCTACAGCAAGGTAGCAGGATAAAAAATCAACTTATAAAAATCATTAGCTTTTCTATACACTAATAACGAACAAACTGAGAAAGAATATATGAAAACAATTCCATTTGCAATGGCCTAAAAAAAATCAAGTACCTAGGTGTAAACTTAATAAAAAATGTGAATGATCTCTACAAGGAGAACTACAAACCCCTGAAGAAAGAGATCGAGGAAGACTACAGAAGATGGAAAGATCTCTCGTGCTCATGGGTTGGTAGAATCAACATAGTAAAAATGGCTATACTACCAAAAGCAATCTACATGTTTAATGCAATTCCCATCAAAATCCCAATGACATTCATCAAAGAGATTGAAAAATCTACCCTAAAATTCATTTGGAAACACAAGAGACTGCGAATAGCCAAGGCAATACTCGGCAAAAAGAGCAATGCTGGAGATATCACGATACCCAGCTTCAAACTATATTACAAAGCAATAGCAATAAAAACAGCATGGTACTGGCACAAAAACAGACATGAAGACCAGTGGAACAGAATACAGGATCCGGATATGAATCCACACAACTATGCCCACCTCATTTTTGACAAAGTTTCTGAAAATATACGATGGAGAAAAGACAGCCTCTTCAACTAATGTTGTTGGGAAAAGTGGTTAGCCGTCTGCAAAAAAACTGAAACTAGGTCCATGTTTATCACCCTGCACTAGTATCAACTCAAAATGGATCAAGGACCTTAGTATCAGACCCGAAACTCTGAAGTTACTATAGGAAGGAGCAGGAAACACTCTGGAAGTAAAAGGTATAGGCAAGGACTTCCTCAATAGAACCCCAGCAGCCCAGCAACTAAGAGAAAGTATAGACAAAGGGGACTTCATAAAACTAAAAAGCTTCTGCTCAACAAAAGAAATGGTCTCTAAACTGAAGAGACCACCCACAGAGTGGGAGCTACAAATCAGACAAAGGACTGATAACCAAAATATACAGGGAGCTCAAAAAACTAAACTCTCCCAAAATTAATGAACTAATAGAGAAATGGGCAAGTGAACTAAACAGAACTTTCTCAAAAGAAGAAATTCAAATGGCCAAAAAACCCATGAAAAAATGCTCACCATCTCTAGCCATAAAGGAAATACAAATCAAAACCACACTAAGATTCCACCTCACCCCTGTTAGAATAGCCATCATTAGAAACACCACTAACAACAGGTGTTAGTGAGGATGTGGGGAAAAAGGAACCCTCGTACACTGCTGGTGAGAATGCAAACTAGTACAACCACTCTGGAAAAAAACTGGAGACTTCTTTAAAAACTAAACTTAAATCTGCCATATGATCCAGGAATACCACTCTTGGGGATATACCCAAAAGAATGCGACATAGCTTACTCCAGAGGAACCTGCCCACCCATGTTTATTGCAGCGCTATTCACAATAGCCAAGTTATGGAAACAACCAAGATGCCCCACTATTGACAAATGGATTAAGAAAATGTGGTATTTATACACAATGCAATTTTACTCAGCCATGAAGAAGAATGAAATCTTATCATTCACAAGTAAATGGATGGAACTGGAGAACATCATCCTGAGTGAGGTTAGCCTGGCCCAGAAGACCAAAAATCATATGTTCTCCCTCATATGTGGACATTAGATCAAGGGCAAACACAACAAGGGGATTGGACTTTGAGCACATGATAAAGCGAGAGCACACAAGGGAGGTATGAGGATAGGTAAGACACCCAAAAAACATGATAGTATTTGATGTCCTCAATGCAAAGGAACTAATGCAGAAACTTTAAAGCAACTGAGGCCAATAGGAGAAGGGGATCAAGAACTAGAGAAAAGGTCAGTTAGAGATGAATCAACTTAGAATGTAACACACTTGTGCATGGAAGCAATGCTAGGACTCTTTCTGTATAGCTATCCTTATCTCAATTAGCAAAAATGCTATGTCTTTCTTATTATGCTATGTCTTCTCTCCAACAAAATTAGAGATAAGGGCAGAATAGTTTCTGCCTGGAAGCGAGGGGGGATAGGGGAGCGGAAGGGGTGGGGGGGGAGGGGGGGAGAAATGACCCAAACAATGTACACACATATGAATAAATGAAAAAAAAAGAAAGAAATGATGAAGGATTTGTGCAAATATCTTGCCAGAAAAAGAACAAAGTGTAAAGAATAAAAAAATTTTTTAAAGCTTTGAACCATCAATAATAATAGTAATAATAATAATAATTAAAGTAAAAAGGGTTGGGGGTATGGCTCAAGTGGTAGAGTGCCTGCCTAGCAAGCATTAGGTCCTGAGTTCAAACCCCAGTACCACCAAAAAAATATTTCCCTAATTCACCCACTTTATTCATCCTCTTCCCTCAACCAATCCTATGCCATCTTATTCAAAGTGTGTGTGTGTGTGTGGTACCGGGATCAAGTCTCAGGCCTTACACATTCTAGGCTATCGTTCTGCCACTGAGCTATGGGCTTCAGTGATATTTTTGCTCACTTCAACCCACATAGCAAGATCCACAGAGTGATGTTTTGAAGATGCAAGTCAGATGGCTGCTCAGTGCCCTTCACTGGCTTTCTATCGTCCTCTGAGTTTAGAGGCAAATCTTTCACTTGGCTCTGCAGCAGCTTGCATGGTCTCTTCCCTGTGTTTCTTTCTGCTCTCATCATGAGCCCTCCTCCCTTTACTCCGCAAACCAGGCCCCCGTGCCACATGCCTGCAGGGTTTCTTCTTGTATTCTGTGGAGCTGGACAACAGGCTGAGCCTGCCCAACCCAGCCACATTGGACTTCTTTGGTGTCCTAAAATTGTTGACTCTTTCTCCCTGTGTCACAGACACGATCTCTTCTTGGCTAACACTTGGTCATCCACTGGGTTTCAGCTTTAGTATCACTTCCTTAAGGAAATCTCAAGCCAGGTCATTCTGTTTGTTATTCACTCCCATGGGCCACTGCTCTTTTCTTTCAAATACTGCAAAATCTTTATAGAACAAGTTGATCAGTAACCATCTTTCCTACCTGACTCTAAGCCACATGAGGAAAGGGAATGTGCCCTTCTTGTCCTCCTCTATATCCTTAGCACTAGGTGACAAGTAGGCACGATGGGAATATTTGTTGAATGAATAACTAGATGAGTATTGAGAGCTCTTCCAAATCCAGTTCTCTCTGCACTTTTCAGTCTTGCAGCCTCAACTAGTGTGTCCCTTTGGAACTTTCTTTTGATTTCATCTGTCCGTTCATGGTGTCAGCAGGGGGGTGGTGTTACTAATATTAGAGACAGAGCATCCAGTTGCTAATGTTTCATGGCTCAAGGACAGAGCTGGGGTTTGTTATCAAGTCAGAAAATTACAGTTTCCAGGAGAGTGGAAGCAAACACAAAATACTAAATGGAGGGTGCAAACATCTAAACTCAAGCAGGGCAGGAGGAGCTGGCATGACTTCCCTACCTTGGTGGAGCAGCAGGGAATTTTCTGGTAAGAAATCCATCCTATCTTTTAGTAGGCAGATATTTCATCCCCTACCCCCTGCCTGATGAGATGTGAAGATTCTCCAGCTACCAAAGGATTTTAGCAAGTTCTTTGACACTGGTGACATGAGCTTAGCTTTCCTTTGAAGTCAGGGGTGAGGACTGGAGTTGAGTGACTGAAAGTGGATTTGGAGTTGGGAGATTTGCTTTGGCTGGTTGAGAGGTAGGTTTCTGAAAGAAGCCAAGCCCTCTGCTGACACAATGAGGCACCCGGCTTCCTCCAAATCCTAATTATCGCTCTGCTAAAAATATTCAGTAATGAGCCTGATCAGAGACCCTTTTTTATCATGCTTTTCAGAATTGTAGCGTTTGGTTATAGAGCTATTTTAAGAAGCAGCGCAGCACATGTTAATGAAGAAACTTTCAACAGTAGTAGTCAATGTTAGAATGATGATGAGGAATGTGGACCTTCCAGTCTATCTAATCTCAGCTACATCTCTTCACCCAGCTTTGCTAGAGGATTTTGACATGTAGTTCTGAGAAGCAGAGAAAAGTGTGGTAAAACTTAATTCACACCCTTAATATCTCTGGTTTTGTTTAAAGTGATCATTGACTTTCAAAATAAACCACAGTTAGAGTATTAGAGCAAAAGCGGGTACTCGGGCCATTTATGGGCATCTTTGTCCCTTCAGTGATGTCTGGCCTTCTCTGTCTCAGCCCCAGATAGATCTGTACCGTGACTCTCCCTGGTTCATGATTAATGAACCAAGGAAGGGTCCTCGTGCACACGAAAAGTCACATACCGACATTCTTAGGACTTTAGGCCTGTACTCCCAGAAAAAGGGAATTGTGGTGATTAAAGATGGTCATAATTCCCTTCCACTTGAGTTTGGGCTGGGCTTAGTGACTTACTGTACTAAGTAGAATGTCATATAAGTTACACTGTGTGACTTCTCAGGCTAGGTGGACTCTGTCAAGGTTGATTGCTCTCTAGATAGTCTCTCTTAGCTGCCATGCTGTGAGAAGCCCAAGCAACATGGAGAGGTCATGTGTAGGTGCCCCAGTGACCAACACAACTGAACTCCTTGTTTACAGCCAACATTCAAGGCCAGTCACTCAGTGCACAGTCTGGGAGCCCCAGCCTAGTCAAGCCTTCAGATGACTGTGGCCTCTGCCAGCATCTGACTACAGTTCTTGGAAGGCCTAAGCAAGAAGCACCCAGACAAGACCCCTGTTAAGATCCTGCCCCACAAATCATGAGTAAAATAAATAGCTTTCTCAGATCACTAACTTTGGACATCATCTACGTCTATGCAACAATAGGGATGTTGGAGTGGTAGAGTTAGGAAAATGATGGACTTGTTCCTAAGCCTAGACAGCTAGAACTTGACATTTTATTTCCTAAAATCAGGAAAGCAACTTATTCTTTGCTCACTAGAGGCCACTCACTCTGAAAGAAAACCATGTCAAATGCTTGTTTCTATATTACAATGTAGCTGGGGAACTCACATCCCAGAAAATAGTGATTTAGTTAACCACTCAGCAGGACCTCAACCCCTGGTCTAGATCCCTGTTGCTCTAAATAAAGTCTACGGACCTGTAGCATCGAGCAACCTCGGAGCTCACTGGGAATGGGAATCTCAAGGCTGGGGCTATAGCTCAGTGGCAGAACACTTGCCTGGCAAGTACAAGGCCCTGGGTTCGATTCCAGCCCTGCAAAAAGGAAGGAAGGAAAGAAAAGACCTACTGAATCCAATTCTGAACTTTCACAAGATCCTGCAGATAATAAGTAAGCACATTTAAGTTTGAAAAGCAATGATCTATACCATAGCAATGTTAGGGAAGGAACAAATGGCTCATAGCTGGGCTCCCTGTGCTATAACCTATCTTGATGTAACTCATGCACACATCAGCCAGTTTCTTGTCCACTCTCCCCATACCACGTCTTACAGCTCCCCAGCAGCCTTCCAAGTCTGAAGTTTATGGGCTTTCCTTTCCTGAAACTGCTTACAAGAAAGACCAGGACTAAAGAGTGGCAGGCCTCCTGTTCTTATCCAGTGCCCCTGACTCCTGAGGGAGCCCTTGCAAAGATGAAAGTATAGACCTGACTACCGTTCCTACTGAGGGATGACATGGAGTATCCCCAACCCCATTGGGAAGAAAAAGTACATTTTGTGTAACAGAATGATTTCCTGAACTATTACCTAATGTCCTCTTCATTTTGGGGGACCACATCTGTCCCAATGCCCTGTCACCACTGACACTAAGACCTCCATCATTTCAATGGGAGGTAGATGTGGCTGAGAATACAGGAAACTGTTCAGGCTTTGACCTCTAAAATAGGCTCTTTTGAAGGCTCATTGGAAAAAGAAGAGTTAATAAAATGAAGCACCAAAAGGGTACATCCCAGAAATGTTCCCTAAGTTATTAAGAATCAGAGGCCAAGCAGACTCAGGACACAGAATGTTTTACTATCAGCTCAGGAGTGGGGAAGAACTGGAATTAACAAAGGGGAAATTTTATTCATTCTGTGATTTGAGTCTTATGAGCCCTAAAATCGGGCCTCAGACCCAAGGTTGAGTACTTTGGTGCTCAGATGAATTCCTATGGAAATACCTAGATGATATGTGGGCCATGATGGAGCCTTAACACATGTCAACAGAGGCTTGTAGAAGGTGCTGGGCAGACACCTGAAATTCCATTGCTCTGACCAGATATGCTGTAATCCAAGGGCAGGTGCCTCTTCTTACACCTGATTATGTGGTGTGGTGTAGTGTAGTGGACAGGAAAATGCCTCACCTGCTTCCTTTATGTGCTTATAAACATCATCAGAACCAGCGGAGGAATATGGAATGTCATCATGAGCCACAAAGTCAATCTGTTGAAAAGAGAGAAGAGTGACGTCATCACTGGGTTGGAGGTGCACGGCTGCAGATTTGGAGGGGACTAGTGACCCCAAAATGTCTTTTTGAAATAAAGCAGTTGTACATTACATTTATTGTGTGGATCGAGTCCTTGACTGAAAAGTATTTCAACAGTTCCTTCCAATTTCCAGGAGATCATGGGAACTAGAACAACAATGTTTGGTTCCTCTCCTTTGCTAGTCTTTCTACTTCTGATAGTAGATTTTCTTGGCTTTCTGTTTGTCTGCCTCTAACTTTCTCATTCATAGAACTCAATTCTTTCTCAGATTTTCAGTACCCTTGCTGGATAAGGAACTCAAATCTCCATTTCCTGTCCCATGGCAATCAATACCCCTAACACTTAGGTCAGAGTATCTATTGTGAAAACAAATTTGTATCTTTTCTTATTTGATCCTCATAATCTTGTCACGTAGGTAGGGCAGGCACATAGTACTACTTCAGTTAGGACATAAAGTAATAAAACTAGACAGCTTGTTAGTTTTGCCCAAAGTCACACAGCTTGCTACTGGGTTGGAAATGGGTGTGGGCAGCCAGGAACCAGGCCAGACTCTCTTAACTCCCACTGCAGTCCTCTTTTCTTGCCACTTCTTGCTGACACTTTAAAATCAACCTGTCCTGAATTTAATTCCCTTTTCCTGAAAACTGGTGCCTCCTTCCAATGGCACCCCCATTTTCTCAGTTTACCTAAACCAAAACCTTGGGATTGACCTTCTTTCCCTACTTCCTTCATTCTCCATAGTACATACGTCACAGGTTCCATTGGTGGATGGGTGTATGTGCATACATACATGCATTTGCGTATGTACATGTCCATCACTTCCCTCTCCATTGCCCCTATACCAACCTCAGGGCCTTATCACCTGAATTTTTAAAAAATTTTTCTTTTATTCATATGTGCATACAATGTTTGGGTCACTTCTCCCCCCTTCCCCCGTCCCCTCCCTTAACCCCCCTTACCCTCCAACCCCTCGCTACCCAGCAGAAATTATTTTGCCCTTATCTCTAATTTTGTTGAAGAGAGAGTATAAGCAATAATAGGAAGGACCAAGGGTTTTGGCTAGTTGAGATAAAAATAGTTATACAGGGAGTTGACATGCATTGCTTTCCTGTACATGTGTGTTACCTTCTAAGTTAATTCTTCTTGAACTAACCTTTTCTCTAGTTCCTGGTCCCCTTCTCCTATTGACCTCAGTTGCTTTAAAGTATCTGCTTTAGTTTCTCTGCGATGAGGGCAACAAATGCTATCTAGTTTTTTAGGTGTCTTACCTATCCTCATACCTCTCTTGTGTGCTCTCGCTTTATCATGTGATCAAAGTCCAATCCCCTTGTTGTGTTTGCCCTTGATCTAATATCTGCATATGAGGGAGAATATATGATTTTTGGTCTTTTGGGCCAAGCTAACCTCACTCAGAATGATGTTCTCCAATTCCATCCATTTACCAGCGCATGATAACATTTCATTCTTCTTCATGGCTGCATAAAATTCCATTGTGTATAAATACCACATGTTCTTAATCCATTTGTCAGTAGTGGGGCATCTTAGCTGTTTCCATAACTTGGCTATTGTGAATAGTGCTGCAATAAACATGGGTGTGCAGGTGCCTCTGGAGTAATCTGTGTCACTTCTTTTGGGTATATCCCCAAGAGTGGTATTGCTGGGTCATATGGTAGATCAATGTTTAGCTTTTTAAGTAGCCTCCAAATTTTTTTCCAGAGTGGTTGTACTAGTTTACATTCCCACCAGCAGTGTAATGAAGGCTATTCTAACAGGGGTGAGGTGGAATCTTAGTGTGGTTTTAATTTGCATTTCCTTTATTGCTAGAGATGGTGAGCATTTTTTCATGTGTTTTTTGGCCATTTGAATTTCTTCTTTTGAGAAAGTTCTGTTTAGTTCACTTGCCCATTTCTTTATTGGTTCATTAATTTTGGGAAAATCTAGTTTTTTAAGTTCCCTATAGATTCTGGTTATCAGTCCTTTGTCTGATGTGTAGCTGGCAAATATTTTCTCCCACTCTGTGGGTGGTCTCTTCAGTTTAGAGACCATTTCTTTTGTTGAGCAGAAGCTTTTTAGTTTTATGAAGTCCCATTTATCTATGCTATCTCTTAGTTGCTGTGCTGCTGGGGTTCCATTGAAAAAGTTCTTGCCTATACCTATTAATTCCAGAGTATTCCCTACTCTTTCCTGTACCATCTTTAGAGTTTGGGGTCTGATATTAAGATCCTTGATCCATTTTGAGTTAATATTGGTATAGGGTGATATACATGGATGTAGTTTCAGTTTTTTGCAGACTGCTAACCAGTTTTCCCAGCAGTTTTTGTTGAAGAGGCTGTCATTTCTCCATCATACGTTTTTAGTGCCTTTGTCAAAGATAAGTTGGTTATAGTTGTGTGGCTTCAAATCTGTTTCCTCTATCACCTGGATTATTGACACCAACTTGATCTGGGCTTCCTCACTGTGCGCTCTCTCCTTTCCAAGCCATCATGTGGTGTGTCCTCCTTAAACAAAGTTTTCTTCTGGTCTTCCTCATACCTGCTAATCTTCATCCCTGTTTCCTATTATATCAAGCAAAGGCTCCTTGCACAGCTTGCTTTCTTTTTCTTTTTCTTTTCCAGTGCTGGGGATTAAATCCAGGGTCCTGCACATGCTAGGCAAGTACTCTACCACTGAGTTACATCCCAGCCCTTCCTTGCACAGCTTTAAAAATCTTTTATAATGAGGCTTTACTCCACCTTGAGGGGTAGTTTATAGTAGTAGCTAAATTTGCCAGTATGATTCCTGCCCCACCACTTACTAGCTGCATAATTCGTAAGTTAGTGGGAGGATTCAGTCAGGATTTTCCAACTTAGAACCAGTGACATTGGGGACTAGATAGATTTTTTTGCGGGGGGGGGGGCGCTGTCTGTGCATTGGAGACTGTTAGCAGCACCCATGCTTCTACCTGCTGGATGCCAGTAGCACCCTCTAGCTATACAACCAAAAATGTCTCCAGATGTAACCAAATGTCCCTTGCAGGGCAAACTCTCTGGATAAAAAGATATAATTATGTAACAGTGCTTAGAAATAATAATTGGTACATGGCAAGTACTCAATAAATATTATTCTTAATTCTATTCTCAGTACTCAAACTTAGTTCCTCCTCTCCAGTGTGTAATAATAACAACTTCTCAGAGTAGCCATGAGATTGAATTCGATTCATAGAATAGCAAAGTCCTTGGCTCTGTGCTAGGCACATGGTAAATAATAAATGGCATCTGTCATTATCATTTTTAGTAGCCTCCAAAATGCCTGTCACATGTTGACTATACAATAGATGCTTAGTAAAAAAAAATGTTAGTGAATACTGGAAGTAAATCATATTGTAGTTTTCCCTTTTTCTTTTTATTCTCACCAGGAAATTGTCTCCTCTGCTATTACCCATGCACATTTGTCAGTGTTCTCTATTCTCTTCTGCATTGCGAATTTAAAAATAGAAAAGAAAATTCTTAGAACAGCTTAATCTTATTTTTTTGTACTGCTTATAAAAGGGAAGAATAGCTCCTAATGTGGGGCTGGTAGGGAGATACAAAGCACATAATTTGATGCAGATCAAAAGAATTTCTCATGTTTTCAACTAATAAAAATCTTATGTCAGTAGGAATGTCAGGGTCACAAAATCACAGATATAAAGTTCTTCCCTTAAAGCCTGGCCCCTGACCTTCTGGATAAGATGTGTGTTCATTTGTTCCATGCAAAAGGAGGCCTGTGAATCTATGAGCACCAACAATGATGGCAGTAATGATGACATTCTTGGAGCTCTTGAGCCAGCCAGTTTTCCAAGTCCTTTACTTAGATTATTTCATGAGATCCTCCAAGTGGCCCATAAGGAAGATACCAGTATCATCCCTTTTTGCAGATGAGGTAAGTGAGTCCAGTGTGGTTATATATCTTGCTCAAGGTCCCATACTTAAGAAAAGAGAGAGGCACTTACACTTACGGAAAGGAGAAGATAGTGCTCCCCAGGATTGGGCAGAAGAAAGCTGCTACATCAAGTGATGCCATATGACAGCTCCTGGTGTTACCTCTTTTAGAAATTGGAAGTCTTTGGACTTTCTGCAGTCTCAGCTGCAGAGCCAGACTCCCTAATCTTGCTACTTAGAGAATGTGGGAGAATGAGAAAAGTACCTTGTGTTTTTCCAGAAACTCTGGTGTGAGAGTCCATGGAGCATCTCGGATGACTTCGTCCACATAGCGACAGTGTCTGAGAGCCTCATATCTCTCTGCTTCATTCATCACAGTAAAACCTTTGAACTTGTGGGTAAGGTCATCACTGCAAACTGAAGCAAGCAAAAGGGTTAAGCGCTGGTATCAGCCACCCTGGTGTGGATGCAGCTTCTTCAACAAAAGGAGCAGAGCCTTGCTAGGTGCTTGGTATAATAGAACTTAGTTTTTTTCTTTTTTAATAGGAACAAAGAATCCAGAGTGAGGCAAACTTAAATCCACTGGGACTTTAGAATTTCGTCTTAATGCTAATTACAACTGCATTCTCTACTGAGTCTTTTATTAAAATTATTCTCCACACTATCTAATGTGATTTTCATATCTTTTTATCTCCCTATACCACCCTTCAGTGAAAATTACTAATCAAACCTGAAATGACCAGATGAACAAAGGAGAGAGAGGGAGAGAGAGAGAGAGAGAGAGAGAGAGAGAGAGAGAGAGAGAGAGAGAGAGAAGAGAAGCTAAGAGGCCTGATTTATAGAAGGTTTGACCAATTGGTCCCAATTCTTTTACTAGATAATTGTACTCACTACACCTCAGTCCACACAATCATCTGGCAGAGTTTACCCTTCCCATATCACTTATCCTTCCTTTCTGGATCTCAGGTTCCTGAACCCTCAAATGGAAATAGTGAGATCCTTCACTACTGCCCTTAGGAAGGATTTTTTGAGGATTTATATAAAAGGGCTTTAAAAGAAATGGAATGAAAATATGATTCACTATCCTATCTTTTAAAAAGGTTGGCTAGGAAACTTCCTGATGTTTCTTATATGGCAGGAAGGCACGACATTATGGGTACAGTCCTTGTTTACCAAGATGCAGTCGAGGTCTTGCTGCAGCAGGTCAGAACTGCCCTCTCTGCAACTTGCAATGAAATTTTTTTCTTTAAAGTATTATGTAAACACAATAAATTCTCTCATTTAGGATGTAAGATGTGGTTTCCAAACAAAAATATGATAATTTTCCTAGAACCAAATCTTGTTCCACACCAGAACCAAATCAGGCCATAGAGAAGATGGAGACAACGGCCACACTCAGCGTCCTTGGAAAATCTCCTTTTATGGCTCCTTCACATGCTCCACATCCAAATCATCAGCTAAATTGCTGGCTCTGCCTTCAAAGGAGAAAGGAGATCACTTGTGAAAATATTCCTTTGGGTTTTGTGCTCCTTATTAAAGCTTTAGTTAGACTGGTGGGATAAGTTTTAATGACCTAGTGTCCTGCATGGTGACCATAGTTAACAATAATGTATTATATACTTTAAAATTGCTAAAATAGACTTTGAACATTGTCACCACAAAAAACAGATAATTTGGTGAAGTGATAGATATGTTAATTAGCGTGATTGAATCTTTCTGTAATGCATTAGATAGCTCAAAACATCACATTTTACCCCATAAATATACACAATTATTTTTTTGTTAATGATTGTCATGTGTCATAAAATAACAGGGATAAGTTCTAAGAAATGCATTTTGATTTCATCACTGTGCGAATATTCTAGAGTGCCCTTACAAAGGCCTAGAAGGTACAGGTCAATCACTCAACATGGCCTCTTGATGCAATCAAGACATGAATGAGGCAGCTGCTGTTGTACTGTTTACAGTAACTTTTGATTTAATAAGTGGGAGTATGCTCTAAATTAACAATCAACAGTATAATATAGCAAATGCATAAACCAGGAATACAGTTGTTTCATATCATATCTGTACATGGACTGTACATAATTGTATATGCTACACTTTTTACTAAGATGGCCTATACTTTTATATGAGTGGCAACACAGTAGGTTTATTTACACTAGCAGCACCACAAACACCTGAGGAATGCATTGGAGCTGTCATGTTATGCTGGCTACCAGAGGGATTTTTCAGGTCCATTATAATCTTACAGGATCACTGTCATATATGTAGTCTGTCATTGACTACAATGTCATTATATAGCATATAAGTATTAAAAAAATAAATATTTTAAGTACATGTAGAAGCCACGTTCTCACCACCTCCACTGCCCCCATCCCGCCCACTCTCTGTGTCTCCTTTGCATTACTGTGGTGGTCTCCTAACTGGGTGGAGCCTTGCTCATTCCCAACAACCTATTTTCATCAAGCATTAAAACCTGTCACATGTGTCCTTCCCAGATTCAGAACCCTTTCCATCTCTCTCAGAGTAAAAGCCAATGGTCTATGGGCACCTATTAGACCTATACCTCTGCCCACTCCTTACGTCATCTAATAATGTTGATTATCATTAAAATAATAGGTATATATTTATCGACAGGTACATTTCAACAACATACATGCACATAAGAACTAATGAATCTCTAGATACAAATGTATCTATATTTATTATATTATATATTATATATATTATATTGCCTATAAATACTTTCTGAGACCTTTCCTTTTTTAAAATTTTTATTAGCATAAATTAATTGTACAAAGGGGTTTCATTGTGATATTTACACCTTTTCTACTGTAGCAATTAATGTTACCAAAACATCAACCATGTGGCTGGCTCAAAAACTTTGATGAGTATTAGAATCATCTAAAGAGCTTGTTAAATATGAAGACATCTGGGCTTTGCTCCTTGAGCTTTGATTTGGTGGGTCTGCAGTGGAGCCCCGGCAGCTGTTTTTAGCAGGCTTCATGCAGGATTCTGATGCTGACAACATTTGCTAAACCCCGGAGGCCTTATTATGAACAACTTGAGTAAAGAGACCTGCCTGCCTTTGAGTCATCCATCATGGCTAGAGGCAGGAGGGAGAGAGGGAAAGCAGGTAGTAAAGTCATAATGACTATGTATCGATTCCCTGATTGTATCAGCATTTGACTCCATAAATAGGAATTATGTATGGACCATACTATACAATTTAAAAACTGATCTAGAACTTTCTAGATGTTCTTTAGGACTTCATTAAAAAGACTGCATCAAGAACCATACTGAGCAGAAATGGATTTCAGATCCACCAATTTTCTATTTTGAACAACACAAAACTAGGCTGGGCATTATCCCAGCCCCCCCTTTTTGAATCTGCACCTGAGCAATTTGGTGGAACTTCTACTTGACTGAGATAATGGCCTCCTGACAGACCACAAAGAAAACAAACATCCTGTTTGTGCCACTACAGGGCTCTATTTTCATATCCCAGGAGTGACCTCAAGAAGCAGCTGAACATGCTGACCAGTTATTGTCTAAACATTAATTACGCCTAAAGCAGCACTGTTGTTCTTGGGCCTTGCTTGGCAAATGCGCTCTGACAACCAGATGGAGAAGTCAGAGCAGTGGTATTCCATGGATGCATTCATTGAGCTCTCTGGGAGCTTATGCTGCAGCTAACCTATCCTGACAGCTTACTGTGCTCAAAATGAAATAGCCTGCAGGAGAGAAAAAATAGAAGTCAAACTTTGGAGCCCAACAGACTTGGATTCTAATCCCAGCTCTGGTCTTTATCACTGAGAACATTACTCAAACTCTTCCAGCCTCAGTTTCCTGGTCTTTAAAATACGGTGATGTTTTGATAAACTTGATAATCCATATGAGCAGAGAGTAATGCCCCCTAATGTTAACCATTTGTTAATAGTACTAGCAATGGGCGACCACTGATGGAACTATTCCTTTGGGTTTTGTGCTCTCTTTTCCTGCCCCAACTCCTACAAATTCCTTGCAGAAGTGGTGAAGCTCAAGTTGCTGGTAGACAGCCTGCCTTCCTGGCTGCTGTTTTTCCAAAGCCAGAGCTCCTTGCGGGATTCTGTAAGGAAGAAGATAACAAAAGAGAAGACTCCACCAAATAGTGAGCAAAGGCCAAACATCTGTAGGGCTCCAAAGCAGCAGGGGCCAGCAGCAGAGCCTCAAGAGGGATGAGGACATGAGTCCCTAGGCACCAGGGAGCCATCTCTCTGCTAGTAATTATGTGGACTTGGACAATGAGGCAAGTGCCAAAATGTCACTGGGTTGAAAACTTAGAAGCCCGTCTCTTATTTTGCAAACATTTTGAAGAGCCCAATGAGGACCAGGTTGAGTTTTCCACCAGCCACACAAAACAGAGTCTCAGAGGAATAGGTTTTTGGTTTGTTTTATGTTTTTTTGTGGTACAGGTGTTTGAACTCAGGGCCTCATGCATACCAAGCAAACACTGTACCACTGAGCTACACTCTCAGCCATAGAGGAATACTTAATTTCAATTAAAATACAATAAATCATAAACCCAAGTTTGTAGAGTAATATTTATACCTACTACAGTAGTAGTAGCAGTGGTTTGTTTATTGATCTTATTTTTATTCCCTTTCTATAAGACAGAATTGGGTGTTTGATGGTTGTTACCCTTTTTTCTAACTTTTTTTAATTGTTGTCCTGGGAGGCGGTACATTATGGAATTTACAAAGGTTCTTACAATATATCAAATATATCATACTTGAATTCCCCTCCCACCATTCTTCATCCCCCCCCTCTCCCTCCTTTAAAAATACTTTCAGGGGGGAAAAAACTCTCTGCTATAAACTTTAATATTTTTACCTGCCTTTAAATGACATGTGCTTTTAAATTAAAAAGTACACTATAAGCAAATAGTCTTGATGCACTAAAATACTGCCAACAAGATAAGCTTGCATAGAAAGTTTTCCAATCATTATTGACTACATGCTTTCAAAACTTATAAATCCAGGCATTACAGTCATAGTGCAAAGTCATGAAGTTGTGGTGTCTGTTATGGCCTAAGGTTGAGAAGTAGACTTTGGTACCTCCAGTTATCCAAGTTTCTGGTCTTTTATTGAATTATTTCTGCTAAACATCAAGTATTTCTACCAAACACCTGTCCGTGTACTTGCCTCAATGACAGTGGATTTGTGAGTGAAGTTTTTGTTCCACCCAAGAGAATTCTGACTGTGAACCTACCTGTAGATGTTAAGGGAACTACGATTAATATGGCAGGCTCTGTCAACTCACCACAAGCATTTTTGTTAACTATACATGTAATATCAAGAGCCAGCCTTTCCACCAACAAGACAGAATAACTATTCCAAGGGCTCCCTAACTTTCCTCAGTATAGAATTATATGCCATTAAGTTGGTTTGTGATATTCTGAAAAGATAATCTAACACAAAGATCTCCTCAAGGGCATGCAAAGACTTCAGGAGATATCCAAGCACAGAGAGTTTTAAAGAAATCAATGTTCAGGCCTCAAATTCTAAAAGTACCTCTTCCCCTAAAAGTAATGGGTCAGAGAATGTCTGTATATCCAAAACCACTCTTATCCCACTTTACAAAAGAGAAGTGCCATCTAAACCTTACTATGTTGCATTTCAAGCAGTGACCAAACCAAATGAAAACCTCATTTAATGACCATTCAAAGCAAGCCTGTAAAAGTTTCCCATCTTTCCCTGTCATATACACATTTCTGTTATAGGTGAAGTCCAGCGTTAGAAACGAAATATAGTAGAATGGAGAATGATGCAAATTTTGGTCTAACAATTTTGCCTCCTCTTCTCCCAACTATTATCAGAGAACACATGGCTCTTTACGGACAAGGCCCAGGAACTCAAAGCAAAAGGAGTATTGGAAAGAAATATTGAATGCTAAAAATGGCTTTTTCATGTAGTTAAGGGTAAGCATTTTTCTAGCTATTCTCAACACTCATATTGAATCCTAAAAATGGCTTTTCTCTTGTAGTTAAGAGTAAGCATTTTTTTCAAGCTATTCACTTCAAAATCACTTTAATAACCCAAAGCTGTATAGGCTGGCACTGCTGCTTCTCAGAAATGTAACTGGAATATTTTCTGGAATTATTAAATTTTAAAGATACACTGGAATAAATGCAAAGGTAAAACATTTACATAATTTTTTCAAATTTTATATGCATTATTTTAAAAGGAAGTTAAAAATCTATTTTATAAACTCACATTATAAAATATTCCATTTACAGATAGTCCTTATTCAATTTCCTCTTCTGAAATGTTTATTTTCTACTTCTTCATAACAAAAAATAAGATTACCTACTTCCAGAGCAATTACTTTTTAGTAGTATATGCCTCTTTCTATCTTTATGTGCACTGGGAAATTTTAATCATGGTGTCTAATAAAGATAATTAAGATTTTTATATTTTATTTTATATAATTATTCCCAAAGGTCAAACACTAGAACTTGCTACACACACATATACATAATACTAATATTTTAAAAAGAAATAACATAATAACATTCCTTTTTTTAATCATACTTTTCTTCTTATAAATACCATACAATTTTACCTATAAATTATATCACATAACTATGAATAGTACATTGATTTACTGTCTTATTCATAATTTATTTTATTAGATCTATATTACTTTAATCTTGACTGATTCTATTTTATATAATCCATTCCATAATTTATTTCTCTGTATTTTTTAAAGCTTCTTGAAATACATGAATACATTTGAATTAAAAGAACATTTTCTTGATTTCTAGGTTTTTAGTAAATTTAACAATGAGGACTGGTTTTGCCAATTAGATTAGTAGGTATGTTCTGCAGATTTAGTAAGCTAAAACAGCATCCCTGGCATTTTGTTTTTCAAAAAGGGTTTCAAGCAAATGATAAAAGCATTTAAAAAAAAATTATTGGATTGGTAATGGTGTAATGCAACATTTACTAATATTTCCATTTCCCCAACCCTTTCTGCCTATATCTGGTTGAATAAGTTGCTTTCAAGTAAAAGAGTAAAGGTTATAATTAAGAGTCATTTGATAAGTCTTGATCTAGCCTTTTGTTATAATTCCCAAATAGGAAGAGAGTAAATGATTCTAATAGCGTGGTAACAAATCCTTCTGCAGGTCAGGTTATTTCCAACCCATTGCTTGCAACAAATTTGAAGGAGGATCTTAACAAACTGTCACTTGATAAACCATTAAAATTATTTGTGATGACAATGATAATAAATTATTTTAAATAAATGATATCCCATTCACCTCATTAGGAGATACACTGCTAATCAAACTTATGTTTATATTTAGCAATTAGTTATCAAAATGTACAATGTGGTACTTTGGTTAGTTGTGTACTAATTTAAACACATATTTTTGCTTCAGAGAAGCATGATAGAGCAATCACTAAAAGATTTGCACTATGCATCACATTAGGAAAAAATTCTAGGAGAGAAAGAGTTTGGGGAAAAAAGGAAATGTGTAAAATATTTAAAAGTTAAGAAGAGCTTGTTGTGTATTTCATAAATGTGTGGCAGTGTACTTCAAAGTGTTACAGTATTTAGATGCCAGTGCATACATTTAAGTCATTAGGTAACAATTTTGTTTTGTTTTCCGGTACTGGGGTTTGAACTCAGGGCCTCCACACTTGCTGGGCAGGCACTCTATCCCTTGAGCCACTTCTCCATGTCCCAGCCCAACAATTTTGTTTTAAAATGTTAATATTTGACTTCCGGTTTCTGGTCTGGCATGTAATGAGCTTAGGCATCACTACTCCATTCTAAAAACAAATAAAAAAGGAGAAAACTGAAAAGTCAACAACTCTTCAAAGAGAAATTAGGTCACGGGGCAAATTGCTGACCCTAAAATTGGAGAGACAGACAGACAGACAGCAGAAACTCACAAGCAGAAACTTCTGAGGGAACCCACTCCTGAGTATGACAACTTAAATGGATAAATTGCTGGGCTTAGTGTGGACAAGTATGAAAGTTGAAAACTTCAGGGGTACATAGTTAACTATGACCCATACCAAACCACCTCCAAACTCAGGTCACCGAAACGACCAAACACCAACACTGCAGACATCTTCCTAGGGCCCCCGTAACCTAGGAGTAGATGAGCAGACTCCAGGTGGCAGTGCTCACTCAGGAAACAGTTTTCCACTCAGGACAAAGGGAAACCAACAAGGGTCAAGCTCTCTGCCTGCTCTGTGTTCCTTCTACATGACTTGCCCAGTAATCATTGCCCTTCACTATCACTCCTTCTGAAAGAACTCCTTTCAAAAGTCACATGGTCACCACCCCTCTGCAGAGGGGTTCCTCTGAAATACCCCAAAATAGTTTTAACTTGTAGAAGATAACAAAATACTTTAAAAAACAGATACACAGTTTCTTACCTTTATGGGGTTTTTTCTCATAGTAGAGGTCTGAAGGTTGATAGTGCCTATTTCAAATAGTGACACAAAAATTGATCACGCTGAATGGATATGCTGCTTCCAGAAGGGAGAAGCAGGTCTGCCCAGTCAGGTACTACCCCTTTTAGCCAAACTGAAATAGGTCTTTTGGAGGAGGAAAATTTCAATCCACACAGAACCATCCTTTGCTTTCCATAAGCTTAGGAAGTAAGCCAGTCCCTTCATTGTGAACCAAGATTGCCTAAGGTATATAAATTTCCATTTCTTTAACACGCTGCACATAAATTCAATAAATTAGCGCTATCTTGAGCCACTACTGTGAGCAGAATAAGTGTCCTAAGTAATGTAGGTCACACACAAAAGGTAAGACACTATCTTGTTTGCCCTCAATCATCCTAAACTCTGTTAGGTCTCCAAGATTTGAAATCAGAATAATATTGCTTTTTTTCTTGACCCTCTAGAAAAACTTAAATACATAAATTGGATCATGCCTCAAATACCAGGAAGAAGGCACTCATGGAAAGTATGAAGCAGTTACCCTTGCTGGCATTATTAGTCTGTCTCTCTCGAGGATCAGTGGTAACCAATCTCACGATGGTTTTTTAAATGTCATTTTAAATTTCAGGCAGAATGGGCTGACTTAGAAATATTAACCAATGCCATTACTGATGGAAGTCTGAAAGGGGTCCTTTTCAAGAAGCATAAGGAGTTTTTTGAACAAAAAAAAATACACTTCTTACCTCCTACCAACAAGTAGCTGTTGGGAAACAGTGTTTTTGCTTGCATAAGTGCCCTTGCGTGACCCGAGTGAAAAAGGTCAAATATTCCATCTGCATAGACTCTGACAGGCCTGTCAACTGTGGAGGAAAGACAGCACTGTTAACACAACTGCAGAATAAGGAAGCTCAGTCACCTTCCATGAGAGCGTCATGAGAAAGTTGCCCCGGACAAGATACAATCTCTATGTACCATCGGTTTTGCATCAGTACATGAAATTGATTTTAGAAACAGGTTCTTCTAAAGACAGCAAAGCAGAACAAAAACAAAATTAAGATCCAACCAGAACACACAGTATTAGCCAACAGAGAAGACAAACACAGAGCACTGGGGAGTTCTCTTAACCCCAGTGGAATCCAGATATCTGAGCCGGCAGAGTCAGCCTGGCAGGGACATCAAGGCACAAGGAACTGAGGAGCTCAATGAAAATGACAAATGACTTCATCCTTGAGTCTGGCAGTCCTGGATGAGGACCCCCAAATCCTGTTCTCAAAGGCAGTGACGTATGGAATCTACTCATACTGTTCAAACAGATAGTGCACACTTTTCTTCCCAACTTCAAGTCTCACTGGTAGCTGGAGTGAGTGAGCCATGGTAGGAGCGTTTACACCACAGAAATTGGCAAGTGCTACAAATCTGGACTTATTCCCCCCTGGATGGCCAGTTGTTAAACATTTACCAGCACGCTACTGCACAAGGTCACTCTAACCTTTTTGGTATGGTAAAAGAGGAGGGTCACATGCTAGAAAGTGGGGCAAGTCGGTATGTGAATGTTGCATATAGGGGTGGTGTCTGGTCAGAAATGAGCTACAAACACCTTAGCCCTTCACAGTCCTGCAGGATACCCATCCCCTTAAAATCAAAGGAGAGAGTTTGGGGGATAGGGTTCCATCAATTTGGTAGATTAAGCAAGTCACAAAATGGGAGGCAAGGGGTGGTTGCTCTATCCTGATCCCCATCCTATCTCTCTGGAAGGTGCTTGTCACACTTGTTGAAAGTTTTCTGTGATCTCAACAAAGGAAGTTTCCTTGATCTCAACAAAGGAACTAGGAAGTGAATATCCAAGAAAGGGACCCAAAAATGAATGGTGGAAGAAAGAAGTAGTTTCTCATATCAAAGTGTTCTTGTCCTGAGTACATCTGTCACCTCTTCTCCATGGTTACAGGCAACATAGAGATAGTTCATTCTTGCTTGGAAAAGAAGGAAAGAGACCTAGGTGGCCACAACAGTGTGCATTTAAAATGGAATATAAGGAGTCGGGTGTGGTGATGTGTACTTTTAGTTCCAATTACTCAGGCAAGAGGATAGAGAGTTTGAGGCTAACCTGGGCTACATAGCAAGACCCTGTCTCAAAAAAAGGAAGGAATATGAGAACTTATTCTTCCTATCTAACTTCAGCTTTCTACCTGTCAAACAACAAGAGAAGGGGGCTCCCTCCTCTTCCTACTCTCCCAAGTCTCTGGTTATCACTGTTTTTACTAAGTACCTTGATTTGATAATTACCCCATGTATACATGAATCAAAACATCATGTGATCCCTCGTAGGTATGTACAATTGTTATGTGTTAGCAAAAAATAAAAATAAAGTATAAAAAAGTAGGAGGGCTACCAGTTAAACTGAACATACACATTTAATCCACAAAAATTACCAAAAAAAGAGTTTTAAAAGTATAATTTCCCCCAGTGCTAGAGAAAACAAGGAAGAGAGCGACAATGGATGAGAGCTCAATGACATTTTGGAAAGCTGATTATCAAGTTGCCTACAGGGGACAAAAATTAGGGTTTGGGAGAGTGAATGGAGGAAAAGAAGGTAAGAGAAAAAAATGGTTGATAGGTTTCATACACATGTACCAAATAGAGCGAATGATGAAATCTCTTGCAATTGCTTTAAGTGGGGTGGGGAGGGGATCGAGGAGGGAAGATCGTGGGGGTGATCTAATCAATGTACAATATAAGACTATTCAGAATTGTCACAATGAATCCTCCCTGTACACCAATATATCCTAATAAGAATGGACAAAAAAAGAATTAGGGTTGGGCCAGGAAGAGAAAGGGATCATTGGTTCTCTTTATAAACCTAAGAGTCTTACTGACTTTTTAAAATAGATGCATTTATTATACTAATGCCATAAAAATAAATATTGGAGGGACTGAGGCTGTAGCTCAGTGGTAGAGTGCCTGCTTAGTATGCAGAAAGCCCTGGGTTCGATCTCCAGCACCATAAAAAAGTGCATTTTTTAAAAAGAAAGAAATCAGTGCAAATGTCTGTTAAATGATCTTTAGGACTTAGATTTAAAACAGTGATTACTTCTAGATGTAATTCAACATCATTAATTTAGAACATAAAGAAATATTACATTAATAGAATCAGATGGTAGAATATTTCTAATAAATTAAATTTCTCTAATAAAAAAACTAGAGACTGTATGTGTGAATAAGAACTGCAACTATTTTCAGTTAGACACTACTTTGAACAAACAGAATTGCCTTCACAGTATTATACTACTTTATTCTAAATAAGGCACAGTAAACAGAATATACTTTGAAATAACAAACTGTCTAATGAGGAATCCTGGGTTTCAATGCTCTTATTCAATTTGAATTCAATTGAGGAAAATTTGTTTTAAGATATAAACCCTACGAGAAAGCAGATGGCAGTTTTGTAAAACTTTTTGTTAAGGATTCAGAGGTGATCAGGCTAAATGAATTCAGGAAACAAGGAGGGGAAAGAAAAGTATAGAAAGAAAACATAATTACTGAGAAAAGGGCCATTTAGTAAATTTGCAGAGTTGATTTTGCAATAAGCTCACTTTTTAAAATTGCAATGTGTCAGCAATTTCCAGATTGTGGGAAAACTCTACAGGACCAAAATCAAACCAAAAAAATAAAAAAAAACCCAAAAAAACGGAATCTGGTCTCTTCTTTTCAACAAATAAATCTCATGGTAATAAAAGACAAAAGGAGAAAGGGACACCTGCAGGGAGGTATTGAGACCCTGGCACTTTCAGTTTTTCTCACTTCCTGGCCACAATAATTCTCCACCATGCACTCCCTGCCATGATATTCAGCCTCACCATATGCCCAAAGTGACAGTGCCAAGTGACCATAGACTGAAACCTCTGAAAACATGAGTCAAAATGCATCTTTCCTTCTTCTCACTTGTTTAACTCACGTATTTTGTCATAGCAACAGACAGCTGACTAACATATACCTGAACTTTCATCTGGCATCCTTTGGACTTATTTTTGGGTCACTATTTCTTGGTGTGAGGTCTCTAGACTACCATCTTCAGAATCGTCTAGGTTGCTATTAAAAAATGCAGACGGCCAGGCCCCATCCCTGATTTAAGGGTGGGGAAGCAGAACAGGTTATAAACTTCTTTAACAATCTTACCAGGTGATTCTTCACACACTAACATCTGGAAACAAATGTTCTGAGTTCCTTCCAGGCTTTTTGCTACCTTCCTCAAAAGCAGTTCATGAAAAAACCCTGCCCGCCCTCCTCCTTACTTCTCTTCTGAAGCAGACTGTTATGGTTAAGAGGCGCAGCTTGAACACAAACAAGTTGGAGAGCCAACCCCAGCTTTCCCTCTTAGCACTTGCTCTCCAAGTGTGATCTGTGGAGATGCAACTTCTTGGGCCCCACCTCATTTGGGCAGAATCAGAAACTCTAGAAGTGGGGCCTGGCCATCTGTGTCAACAAGGCCTGCAGGTGATTCCGAGGCAAGCTCATGTGGAAGCTGAATGACCTCAAGCATGACACAACTTCTCTAAGCCTTCATTTCCTCATCTGTGAAACACTGAAAGCACTGACCACATTGAGTTCTGATAGTGAAATGACATGATACGTATAAAGACCTTAGTATGCTGGGCGCCGGTGGCTCATTCCTGTAATCCTAGCTACTCAGGAGGCAGCAATCAGGAAGATCACGGTTCGAAGCCAGCCCTGGGCAATACTTCAAGAGACCCTATGTTGAAAATACCCAACACAAAAAAGAGCTGGCAGAGTGGTTCAAGTAGTAGAGCACCTGCTTAGCAAACGTGAGTTCTTGAGTTCAAACCTAAGCACTGCCAAAAAAAAAAAAAAAAAAAAAAAAAACCCAGAAGACCTTATTATATAACAATCACTTAGTAAGTATCCATTATTATTAAGTAAACTTTCTGTTCCATGGATTCCTTTAAGTTTGGGTTATTTACATTGGCAAGTGGAAACCACTGAGTTATGTTGTCATAAATGCTCATACCTTATTACCCAACTAGTCTTTTATTTTTCACTCCATCCCAATCAACTGGAATGACACACAGTTCTATCTCTGTGCCTTCCTTCACCATTTCTGTTCCACCCTCCCGGAATACCTTTCCATCTGAATCTTCCCTTGCCTTCTGTGCTGCATGTGCATGCATGCTGGTTTTGGTTTTTATTTCATGTCTAATCAATTGTCTTGTCTCTTTAATTATTGTGAAAACCCTTGGGAAAGAGAAATAGTACTTTATAGTCCCCTCCTCTTTAAATCTCTGGTATAAGCTAAAGGAAGGAAACAACAGACAAACTTCAGTAGCAGAGCCCAGGTTTTTTAAAGCACACTTGAAACTTTTTTTGTGCACTTTTAAGAATAAAAATAATTACAGTAGCTTATATTCATAAAAGCCTTCGTGGTTTAAAGAATGCTTTGGGGTCAGATGTGGTAGTGCACACCTAAAATCCCAGCTACTCAGGAGGAAGAGATCAGAAGTATTGAGTTCAAGGCCAGCACGGGCAAAAAGTTAGAGACTCATCTCAACCAACAGGTGTGGTGGTGTGTACCTGCAATCCCAGCTAGGTGGGAGGCATAGGTTGGATAATCATGATCCAGGCCAGTCCTAGGCAAAAAACACAAGACCCTAACTGAAAAATAACTGAAGCTCCTGCCTAGCAAGCATGAGGCCCTGAGTTCAAACCCAGTACTGCCAAAAAAAAAATACTTGGTATTTTAACTGAATCTAGCTGTCACAAAAACGTCATGGAGCAGGTGTTGTTGCCCGTTTTATTTATTTATTTATTCATTCACGTGTACATACGTTGTTTGGGTCATTTCTCCCCCCCACCCCCTGTTGTTGCCCGTTTTACACATGAGCACATGACTCAGATCTCTCATGACTTGCCCCAAGCTGTCGGGCTCCAACTCCTGTCTTCTGCTCCGTCTCTTCGTTGGCTACATTGGTTGGTCTAGCTGATGGCTGTTAATGCCCGCCCTTCTTGCACTGTGCTAGAATCTCTAAATTCAGCTCTGATTGAAAGTGAGTGCTGCTCAAATAATGACAGGTCTCTTGGGTCCTTCAAATGTCCAGACAGGGGCCACATGGGGGGAAGAAGAAGGGCAGCTCACCTGGCGTTCCTAAGCGGGCCTGAGCAATGGTCAGCTTTTCATGGGGTGCTTGACACAGGCAGCTGGACTCCTCTGCAAAGGGAGCTGGTGCCGTCAGCGTCTGGAAGGGAAAAGAGCAGGGAAATCCAGTCTGGCAAATTTTCCTTCAGCACTGTCTTCCCCTGAAGTTTTCTTTCTGTTGGTTAAGGTATGATTAAGAAGGAAAACGGATCTGCTGGGTCTCTGGAAAATAGGATACTGCTAGGCATAAAGGCACAGCTTGGTCACCAAGCCTTCCCCCACCCCTGTTTCAACTGATGCTTCAGCAATCCTAAGAGCTTTGCCAGGTACCAGGGGAGGTACTCTGGGTCCATTATCTCTTTTAGGCCTCACAACACCCTGTGTTGGAAATCTACTTCTGTCCTTCTATAGGACAGGATAATACTATGCCTATTGCACAGAAAAGGCAACTGAGGCCCCACAGTGTTAAGAAACACGCTAAGTCATGCCCTTGGGGAGTCATAGTGCCCAGCTTTGAGCATTTCCCCACCAATGAGGGCAGTCTTCAAACATTTAGACTCACCCACGCCCGGGGTACTCGGCTGAAAGGAGCATCACACTCAGGAGCGTGGCACGACATCTCCTGTATGTCACACACACACACCCGAGCACAGCCAATCACAAACTCTGACGTCTCTTCAGTACAAAGGCCAACGCCGTCATCCGTGCCCAGGAAGGGCCTAAAAGCACAGCATTGTGGCGGGCTGCAGATAACTGTTACTGTGGTGGCTTTACCAGCCACCAATGGCTGGAGGCCCCGCCCCAGGCAGCTTGGGCTGGGGCTCTGGGGAACGCTGTGAGAAAGATGTAGTCACTTGGAAGCCTGCCCAGGAAGTGGCCCTGCATTTTTTTAGTCAGCCTCTTAAAATGAAAACCTCACTCTCTCCAGACAGAGGAAGACAAAGCGGGTGGTAATTTTGTAAACAGGGCAAATCCGACTCAGAGTTGCCCATTTGCAGTCTTTGAGCTATGTCATTACTGCAGTCACCGCTGCACCATCTTTGGGATTTTTAAAGCTAAAGTTGACTAGTCACTGTAAACATTCCTCACAGTGCTGCATGACTTATTTCTTAGAGATGGAGACAGGTGTTCCTTAACTTGGGAAGATTCCACTGAAGAAGGATGCAGACACTTGAACAGGGACTGTGACCCTCTTCCACCACCCATTTATTCAATCATTCATTCATTCAAATATGTGTCAGGCACTGTCTTAAAATCTGAGGCTAAAAGTGGGAATAAGGCCAGTGGCAGCTTTTTCTGTTGTTTATCTGGTAATAGGATCTTGCTATGTAGCCCAGGCTGGCCCAAAACTCGTGATCCTCCTGACTCAGCCTCCCAAGTGCTGAGATTACAGGCATGAACCACCACACCTGGCCATTCAGCCACTGAACTTGAAGAGTCCTTGCTCTCTGCACAGACAAGAAATGAGCCTTACTCTGCCTCCATCCCCTTCCCCCATTCCAGCACCTTCTACCCTGGAAGAGGAAGTCCTGCTCCTATTTTGTTTGGACACCTTCCAGTTGCTTGAGACTTTCTTAGCCCCCACCCTCTCTTTCAGGACTCTTGAACCAACCAAGACTTGGGACAGGATTCAAGAAACTCGAATCTATTATGGGTTCTCGCTCAGATACATTCAAGTGAACTCATGGACTCTGACAAACCAGAGCAGCATTTGTAATGTGGCAAAGGAGTGCTGTGACAAGAGCTGAAACTCTGTGCTCAGAAAACCAGGGTCGCAGCACTTACTGAGTATGTATTTTAATTTTGCCATTCTGGTTAAAAGAAACTGACCCTGACTAAGGTTAACTCAATGCTGGGTGTGGTGGTTCACACCTATAATTCCAGATACTAGGATGTGGAGGAAGGAGGATCTGAAATTTAAGGCCAGTCTGTCTGAAAAACAGAATACAAACAAAAGGATTGGGGGCATAGCTCAAGTGATAGAGTCCTTGCCTCCCATGTGCAAGGCCCTGGGTTCAAGCCCTAGTACCTCCCCTGTCCCCCAAATGTAGTGATCATTAATATAAAATAAAGTTAGCTCAAGGTTTAAAGGATTTGTTTTTAACGCTACCCTGGCACACAATTAAGGAAAAAGGGGGAAGGGATGAAGTGTGGCCCCAGAGTGCCAAATGGTTGGCACCAACCTGGCTGTTCTCTGCTTGCAATTGTTTCTACCCCACCCCCATTTACCCT
Organism: Castor canadensis; assembly: GCF_047511655.1. Classification (NCBI taxonomy): domain Eukaryota; kingdom Metazoa; phylum Chordata; class Mammalia; order Rodentia; family Castoridae; genus Castor; species Castor canadensis. The sequence goes on along the minus strand of NC_133405.1, from coordinate 121,199,596 downwards.
CCCATCCTCCCACCGCAGTGAAGTCTCTGCTCGCCTTCCCCTCCCCGCGACTTCAATTTAAATATAACTCATCACGGCCTTCTTAGCCCCCTTCACAATGCTCATTTAACAACCCTTGGCAGTACTGGGGTTTGAACTTGGGCCCCCACGCTTAATAGGCAGGTGCTCTACCACTTGAGCCACTCCACCAACCCTACTTCACAACTTTTGATTGAAACTTTCAGCCTCACCTCCTGCTCCTACCTAACTTACAACTTTTTTCCATGTTTCCCGGCTCAAATTCCTAAGGCAGGACTGGGAGTGTGGCTCAGTGGTATAGTGCTCACCTACCAACACCCATAAAAAATTTCCTAAGGCAGAATCTGATGGACCAAGCTCATCTACTCAAAGTAGGCCACAACCAGGTTCAACTAGAGTTGGCTTGGGTGCCCACCCTAGGGCCCAACAGCTATGGCAAGGAAAGTCATGGACAGTGAATCATTTTCACAAGGTCTAAAATAAATTACTATTTGGACATCTTTTATTTGCTAGTCACAAGGTTTATTAAAGATACAAGGTGTTGCCATTTTCCAAGAAAGGTGTATTCTAGAGGGTGTAAAGCGGAGATAGAGACATTTGTAAAGCAGCGATGGTTACTCAAAGGTGAAGAAAAGGGTTATGTGTACTGTGCAAGCTGGTGTTAATTACTATGGCCTAGAAGTAGGAAAAATGGACATGGAGAGCAGAGAGGAGTCCTAAGTGCACAAGTGCACGTATGCACACGTGAATATCTTTGACAGCAGTTGATGGGGAAAGGGGGCATTTCTGTGCTTGGAATGGGGAGAATGATAAAATAAATGAGCCTCAGTCTCACTTTCTAGAACATTGACTTTGAAAGCAAGGCAAAACAGCCCTTGGGTTGAGAGTTAGGGTGTATATTCAGCAAGGCCTACTTAGCACCTGGCCAGCACCAACAAGCCCTGTGACTTGAAGCAATGTTTCTTTTCAGTCTGAACACCCCAGACTACAACTTTTCGAAAGTCCTCCTTCTCTGGGCCAAAACAAATCACTTGATTGATGAGGAAGTCTATGCTACCCAAGTTCTGCCTCCTCCACATAAAAGAGTCAGACCAACCTCAGAACAATTGGGGGAAGATAGCCAGAGGCTCCTGGGATGGGCAAAGACTGGGCCAACCCAATCTCCAGATTACCTAGCAACTACAAGGGACCAAGGACCTCACCTGTTGCTCACCATTTGCCAAGGCCAGAATGTTTCCAGGGATACTCTGGTCTAGGCCCTACATAGGACCTAAAATCAGGGCCCAGTAACATAATGCAATAGATAAATCTTTGGGTACATACTTAGTGCTATGTATCCATATCTATATACTAAGCATGTTGACTGCATTTCCTCATTTAATTTGTACAACCACTCTGTGAGGTAGGTCCTGTTACCACTGAACTAACTGTACAGGATGTGTTTTCAACAGCAACACCAACTGACAGCAAGAAGCAACAGCAGTGGTAGATCCCTCAGACTTAGTTTCTTTTTTGGCTCCCTCTCAACTGGGCAAATGCTCAAGAAACTTACGCAATTCTGATGGAGAGATTTCAAAAAGGAGATCGTGAGAACCCTAATAATTAGAGAAGGGGAGCCCAAATAATTAATTGAAGAAATAAAAGCAGGTGACCATATTTTTATCCAAACTTAGTGAAGCAGGTCAGATGTAGTTACTAGCAAGCTTCAACTTATACTCTAAAGCGTTCAGATCACATTTTCTAGTATTTATTAGTACGTTCAATTTTCTTTTCAATATGAAAATCATACAAATAAACCCCTGGACTGGTCAGGATCATCAGAAGATAGACTATTCCCCCCCCTGGAGAGCCATAGACCAAACCCAAGGTTGGGGAGACACATGAGATTCTTGCTTAGCAGAAGAGAAAGAGTTCTCTAGTGTTAAAAGAAGCCCTGGTCCAGGGCTCCGGACCTTATGTGTGCAAGGGCCTTGCAAGACCACAGACTTGGAGCTAGGTCATGATAAAACTTCTTTCTACCTAATTTAAGATTTCAGAACACCCAGCCATTGCTTGCGGATATGTTGCCCATTTGTCATGCAAGTTTTCATATGTAAACTGGACCACAGTACCATACCAAAGCCATATTCCCACCAGGCTTTTTAAGGAGAAAGGCACTACACACTGGACATTTCATTTGCAGACTCTCTTCAACTGAGCATTCTCAAATATTTACTTAAAACAACAGCTAACAGGTACTACAAAAAAAATGCAAATATCACTGGAGTACAAAAAAGTGGTGACTAGAACCTGCAGTGTGCGTCACCCACTGATGACAACTTGACTGATCAGCTTTAGAACCACAAATTGAGAACTACAAGAAGATAACGCAAAATCTAATCTTCAGTCTCATATAATTGGGTTTGTATTTACTCATCTCTGAGCATAATTTTTAAGCCTGATTTCATTTAGGATCAGAATATTATCATCTTTTTGAAGATAGAGAAGTGAGAAAAAATAGATCTTACAGCTGACCATAGGTGTGACACACACAAATCCCTGGATTCTTGAACTGGGTCATTGATTATATAGAATCCCACATCAGGCAGCTGGTACAAAGGCTTCACCAACAGACTTCCATAGAGTGAAGGGGCAGGGGTAGAGGACCAGCATGTAACTCAGCACATGACTCAGTTCCATTTCCATTTAGTTAAGTGTGGTATGCATGTGCTATGAAGTAATAGGTATAATTACAAACAGTCAGGTCTGGTGGAGTGGCTCAAGTGGTAGAACACCTGCCTAGCAAGCGTGAAGCCAGAGTTCAAAACCTAGTACTGCCAAAAAAAGATACAACACACAAATAGTAAGACAGGTACATAGATACTGATGAGGAATCATTTCTAAGATAGTTTGCTGAATGTAAAAAGCAAGTCAGAAAACAATATGCATGCATGCTATACAGTATGACACCATTTATGATCAAATGAGAGGGAGAAAGCTAACTTTGTAGAAATAGATTTGAACTGTGCTAATATGTCAGCCATTGTTCATATGTCTCTCTCTCTCTCTCTCTCTCTCTCTCTCTCTCTCTCTCTCTCTCTCTCTCTCTCTTTCTCTGGCAGTACTGGGGTTTGAAACTCAGGACCTCACACTTCTAGGTAGATACTCTACCACTTGAGTCACTCTACTGGCCCTTTTTTTGTGTTGGGTATTTTCAAGATAAGGTCTCGAGAACTATTTGCCTGTGTGACTATGAACCCCAATCTTCCTGATCTCTGCCTCCTGAGTAGATAGGATTACAGGCATGAGCTGCCAGAGCCCAACTCTTTGAATTCAAATGATAATTAATTAAAATTAAATAAAATTTAAAGCAGTATCTCAATCACATTAGTCACATTTCAACTTCTCAGTAACCAAATGTGCCCGCTGGCCATTGGATATACAGATCATTACCAGAAAGTCCTACTGGACAGCACTGACCTAGAAGGATGAACACCAAACTATTAACAGGGTTGCCTTCAGGGAACAGGATGGTATTTGGAGGGAAGAGATGAAGGCTTGTTTTCTCCATATATGTCTGTCATTTTGCCTACTTTTTACAATGATGGCACATCGATATAATGCATAATGTAAAAATAAATTTAAAGAAATATTCCTTCTGTGAATTCCAAATCACAGAATATTTAATCAAGGCTCAGGTGCCCCAAATTTGGTGTCTAATAAGAAAGAAAAAGGAGTATCTTGAAAATTAGTAACTATTATCTATAAACCAAATGTTAAATGATATGATTTCCAGGCATGTAGAACACTTAGAACTCACTTAAACTTAAAGCAATTAAATTGGTATCATAATATCTACCCATTATTCATTTTTTCAACACCTAACAAATGCATTACTTCAATACTTGCTGTGTGCCAGGCACTGTTGTAGCTTCTAAGAGTATATCAGGGAACAAAACAGACAAAAAATCCTTCCAACAACAGTTAAGGGTATCAAACAAAAAAAAGAATGTGAAATATGTAACATGGTAAAAAGGTGATTAAGTCGTACAGGAAAAAATAAGGTCAGAGGGAGACAGAGAATGTAGGTGGAATAACTATAAACAGGACAGTCAGGGAAGTTGATATATATATGTAAATATATAAATGATCAATAGGGCCATATGGAGAAAACTCTAGAAAAAGGACATTCCAGGCAAAGAAAACAGTTAAGTGCAAAGACCCTTAGACAGGAGTGCCTGACTTCTTCCAGGAATAACTAGAAGGCCCATATGCTTGGAGGAAGTGAGCAAAAAGGAAAAGTCATTGAGGAGAGGCATGAAAGAAACATACGAGGCACCCAGGATGTGGGGCTTTTTTTTTTTTTTTTGGTGGGACTGAGGTTTGAACTCAGGGCTTCATGCTTGCAAAACAGGCACTGTACCACTTGAGCCATACCCCTAGTCCATTTTTCTCTGGTTATTTTGGAGATGGGGTCTAGCAAACTATTTGTCTGGGCTGGCCTCAAGCCATGATCCTCCCAATCTCAGCCTCCCAAGTAGCTAGCATTACAGGCGTGAGCCACTGGAGCCAGGTTGGGTGTGGGGCTTTTAAGACTCTAGGGAGATGGAAGCCCTTAGAGGGCTTTAAAGAAGGCATGATCAGATGGGTCTTAGCTTTATAAAAGTTCAAAGGCAGAATAAGAAAACCAGTGAGGTATCTGCTGTGGATACTCAGGCAGAAGGTAGAAGCTGAGTGCAGGGCAGTGGAGGTAATTAGCCGTGGTCAGATTCTGGATAGGTTTTAGATAAATGAAATGTACAGCAGACTGGACATAGCGGGTGAGAGAATCAGAGGAGCCAATGGAGTTCCAAAGTCACTGGCCTGAAGAACTGGAGTGACTGTGTTCTTTGTCCTGGGATGGGGAAAACACTGGAAGAGGCTCTCTGGGGCAGGAGGGACAGGGATGGAAAGATCAAGAAATTTGTTCTTACTCATTTGCTTGGACATGCAAATGAGTGATCTCCACATGGAGAAGTCAGGTAAACAGGTGGGGAGAAAGTCTGGAGTTCTGGAGGGAAGACTAAGCTAGAGGTATGGGTTTAGAAGCTAACAGAATAGAAGTGACACTTAAAACAATTGGATTAAATTCACCCATTCGGTTATGGGCATGAGTGCGGAGAGTACAGGGATCTAAGATGACAAATAAGGAGACGTTGTGTATTTGTGCTCAGTCTTTGCCCACTATTATGGAAGCCCCAAGAAAGCAAGGAGTGGCTCTGTCACATTCGCTGCTGTATCTCTACTCCCCAGAGCAGTACCGGGCAGATAGAAGGCCCCTGATACACACTGGTTGAATGGGGACTGGAGAGGGAGTGAGTATTGATAAAGACAGAACCAGGCATTAAACTCAGAAAGAAAATATACATGCACATCCACGTTTCATAAATTTTTATCATAATATATACTATAGAAAACTTGGGAAAGGAGAGGAAAACAAAAGTCACCAATAATTCTGCTTTCTAGAGACAACTGTTGCTAATACTGTCCAAGTTTAATTCCAGCCTTTTCTTTTTATTCGTTGATTCATATGTGCATACATTGTTTGGGCCATTTCTCCCCCCACCCCCACCCCCCCTCACTTCCAGGCAGAATCTGTTCTGCCCTTAGCTCTAATTTTGTTGAAGAGAGAATATAAACAATTACAAGAAAGACAAAGCATTTTTGCTAGTTGAGATAAGGACAGCTATACAGGGAGATTCCTAGCATTGCTTCCATGTACAAATGTGTTACATTCTAAGTTGATTCATCTCTAACTGGCCTTTTTTCTAGTTCTCATATTGACTTCTGTCGCTATAAAGTTTTTGTATTAGCTCCTCTGCAGTGGGGACATCAAATATTATCATGTTTTGGGTTCTCTAACTATCCGCATACCTCCTGTATAAGCTCTCCCCTTGTCATGTGACCCAAGTCCAACCACATTGCTGTATTTGCCCTAGATCTAAAGTCCACATATGAGGGAGAACATACGATTTTTGGTCTTCTGAGCCTGGCTAACCTCACTCAGGATGATGTTCTCCAGTTCCATCCATTTACTTGCGAATGATAAGATTTCATTCTTCTTCATGGCTGAGTAGTAATTCCAGCCTTTCTGATATGTCATATATACATACCAACAACTTCAAATGTTATTGTACAGTTTTTTCACTCAGTATATCATGATTATTTAACTACATCATTTAAATAGTTTTCAACCTTACTAATTTTGAGAGTAGTAAAACATTCCATTGAATAGAAAAATCAGAATATAAACATTTCTCTATTGTTACATACTAAATTATTTATATTTTACTAATAGAAACAGTATTTGAAAGCTGGATGTGGTGAATATCTGTAATCTCAGCTACTAAAGAGGCAGAGATGAAGAGGATTGCATATGGGGAGGCCAGCCTAGGCACAAAGTTAGCAAGATCCTATCTCAATCAATAAACCCGGCATGGTAGAATATGCCTATAATTCCAGCTACGAGGGAGGTTGTAGGTGGCAGGATCATAGTCTGAGGCTGGCCCCAGATAAAAATGCAAGACCCTACCTGAAAAAGAACTGAAGCAAAAATGGGCTGGCGGTGTGGCTCCAGTGGTAGAGTACCTTCCTCAGAAGCACAAGGCCCTGAGTTCAAATCTCAGTACTGAAGGAAAAAGAAAGAACATTCTAAACATAATTCTGAACCTCTGATTATTTCCTTAAGATAGATGCCTAGGAACTGAATTACTTAGATCAGGGGTATGAACATTTTAAAGATAAACATCTGAAGAGCATTTTAACATGTATTGGTAAATTACCTACTACAAAAGCTGTATCATTTATGCTCACATTACAATGTATGAAAGCACCTATCTTGCTGCTGTCTCGCTGGCATTCAGTATTATCTTTGTCAATTTTATAGACCAAAAATTGGCATCACGCTGTTTCAATTTACATCATTTTGATTATAAGAAAGATTGAACATTTTCAAATGTTTATTAGCCATTTGTATTTTCTTCTGTGAATAATCCATGCTTTGCCCATTTTTCTATTGTTGAGAAAAAGTATTTGGAAGTTAGTTAAAAGCAAAACAAAAGCACACCTCAAAGTTACCTGAAATAGGTTTTAAAATGCATTTTCCAACTTTATTTAGAGTTCCCTCATCTGAGCTCCATTTTCTATTTTGCTTTTTTGTTTTTGAAACACGGTCTCACTATATAACCCAGGCTGACCTCAAACTTGTGATCCTCCTGCTCAGCCTCCCCAGTGCTAGGATTATAGACATGCATCCCATGCCTGGCTAAGAACTCCACTCTTAAAACCAGTGTGTAACACCTGCATCTAGATTGGACCAGTAATTACTACCCTTTTGGAGATCATGACCCAGTATGCGGACTTCCTTAAAACATTGACTATCCAGCCAGGTGCCAGTGGCTCATGCCTGTAATCCAAGCAACTTGTGAGGCTCAGATCGGGAGGATCATGATTTGAGGTCAGCTCAGGCAAATACTTTGCAAGAGCCCAACTCCAAAATAACCAGAGAAAAATGGACTGGAAGTGTGGCTCAAGTGGCAGAGCACTTGCTTTGCAGGTGCGAAGTCCTGAGTTCAAGCCCCAGTCTCACCAAAAACAAACAAACCAAAAAAACCACAGACCATGCAGGGAACTGTTACTTGCTCTCATGCAGCAATCTATGGAAGCCCACGACAGCCAATTTCGAATAGCTAGAAGACTCCTACTACTATAAACAAGGCCACATTTCATTGATTCTAAAATATACACTTCCCTTCACATTTCAACGTCTTTGAGATTGGGAGGCACTTTCCATAAATACTGTCTTAAAATCGGTGTGGCCATTCGTTGTTTCACACTGTAACACCTCTGAAGTGGAAGTGCAGCTTACAATTGAAAGCATCATAGATTTATGACATGCATAGGTGCCAGTATTAACGGGATATAACCTTTGCCTAGAGATAAGAAATCCCATATCCTAAATCACTTTTTTTCTTAGGCAGTAGTAAAAGAGTTCATAATGACTATCAACAACAATCATATATCATATTTATGTCCCATCTCCTTCCCCCCAAAACTTGAGGTGACTTCAAGAATAATAAAATTTAAAAATTTTAAATAATAGTTGCAAGATCTGGGGTGAGGGAGGAAATATGAGTACTTGTTTTTAAAACCAGGGGTGAGGAGACGGGGATGCAGCTCAGTGGTAGAGCACTTGCCTAGCATGGATGAGGCCCATGAACTGAAAAAAAAAGACCAAGAGTAAAATGGGCATACAGACAGGGATGTCATAGTCCTCAACATTTTAGAGATGTGGAACACAAAAATGGCTTTATCTCCAAGCAATTGGTAGCAAAGAGGAGATTAAAGCTAACATTGTTCTTTTAAGAAAGCTATTGAGGAAAAGGACAACATTTCCCAATGCTGAGTTCTGGAAGAAATCTGTCCCATAGTGCCAACCTTCAAGGGCATGTTGGGTGATGCTGCTGCAATGCCTACATAGTCAACAGCAGCCTCTCAATGAAGACAGTCTTGCTTCTTGTATTTGTTTTTATAGCCCTTTCATGTGAGGCAGAGCCCTGGGACCAAAAAGCAGGTTAGAAAAGCCTTTTTAAGCTGGGTGCAGTGGCTCACACCTGTAAACCTAGCTACTTGGAAGGCTCGTAGTGCCAGGTCAGCCCAGGCAAAAAAAAAGTTCATGAGACCTCATCTCAAGAGAAAAAGCTGGGCGTGGTGGTGTGCACCTATCATTCCACCTACAGCAGGAAGCCTAAAGTAGGAGGCTCATGGTTCAGGCTGGCCTGGACAAAAAGCAAGACCCTATCTATCTCCAAAATAACCAGAGTGAAATGGGCTGGCAGAGTGGCTCAAATGGTAGAGCACCTGCCTGGCAAGCATGAAGCCCTGAATTCAAACCCCAGTGCCACGAGAATATCTAGGGTGGTGTTTTCCAAATCAGGAAGGTAAGATAATCCAGCGGAGAGCAGCAGCACTTGTGCATATTATCTTCTACTTATTTTTCATGTCAGCAATCAAGAAAGGAAACATTACTAAAATCTAATTGTATTTTTTTCTGTAACTTGCTTTTTATTCTTTTCTCTAAAAAGTATCATGGGCATTGATCTTTATCAGTAAGTACAGCTCTACCTCCCACCCCCACTGCCTCCTTCCCTTCTTCCCTCTCCTCCTCCTCTTCTTCCTCCTTTTTCTTCTCCTTTATTTTCTATTGTTGTGCTGAGGGTACATTGTGACATTTACAAAAGTTCTTACAATATATCAAATATATCATAGTTGAATTCACTCCCTCCATCATTCTCCTTTCCCCCACCCCACATTCCTGGACTAGTTTCAATGGGTCTCATTTTTCTATTTACGCACACGTGTACACAACATTGGCACCATATTCATCCTCCTTTACCCTCTCCCTGCATCCTCCCCCCTTCCACTAGTACCAATTCCCCCAGGCAGGACCTGTTCTGTCCTCTTATTCTCCATTTTTGTAAAAGAAAAATGATATTTTTCTTTGTTTAAGATAGCTATACAGGGAGTTTCCTGGTGACATTTCCATGTATGTATGTATTATAACCCAAATTGGTTCATCTCCTCTATTTTTCTCATTTGCACCTTAGTCCCCTTCTTATGGCGTAAAATCTAATTCTAATATATGGATTTATACTGGCACCCCATCTCTGTCACCATAAAGTATATGAGGTGGCCCAAAGGGAGAGTACAAGTCGTGTGAGTGATACGTTCATTTGCTTCAGCTTATTGTAATATGTTGCAGTTCACCTGGGCCTTGGTAAATGCCTTTGTAGACTATATTATGTAGTTTTAACTAAACCAACGCTCACAAAAGCAGCAGGTGGCCTAAAACATTTCCTGCAATGAAATAGAGAAGCAAAGATAATATAAGCACAGGTGAGCAATAAGACAATGGCAGAGTCGACCCTTCTAGTCCCTGGCTCTGCTTCAGCCACTTTATCAGGTATGAACAATGACAACCTAATCTCATCTGACAAGAAGACAGCTGAATAGCAAGTGATCACACAGAAGACAATTTGAAATAACGGCTACCCTTAGCACTCAACTTCACCTTGAGCATATATTGTGCCTTAAGATATTGGCTAATGATGGCATGGAGCTGCTGTAAATATGGTATTTATCATGATAAAACAAAGAATCCAGAACATGAAGATGAATCTCTATGGTTCTTTTCAAGTTTCGATGTCTTAAGTCATGGGATATGCAACCCCACACACGACTGTGTACCATTACACATAAATGCTTAGAAGCCCTTTCTTTTTTTGAATTTCCTATACTTCAATAGGGAAAAAAACAGAAGTTCCATACTATTACAAAAACATCTGTTCTTCATGCCACAGTAAAACTAGCTGCTCTAATGTGTAGAAAAAAATGATGTCATACTAAAATACATTCCTTTGTCAGCAAATATATTTAGAAGACATATAGAAAACACGACTGCAGATCAGAAGAAACAAGCATTAGAACACATTATGCAGGTGGGAGGTTTACTCCACAGTCGGATAGAAGTACAGATATTTCTAACATGTCTTAGTTTGAAGCGTTTGCTAGATTCTATTTCAATAATAAAACTCCTTTTTTCTGGGCTAGTAAAGCAAAGATATCCCAAAGAAGATATATTCTGCAAAATATAGTAGTCTATGGGAAAACTATGTAATTACCAATGAGGTGATTACTTTGCCTTGGACTCCTGATCTCCAATCAATTTGAGAAGTCCCTTTCTGTCTTCTTTTCTGGATCATTCCTCTATTGGCTCTCTAAAATGCTCGTCAGGGTTCTATCCTGGGAGATTGTGGGATTAAGTACATTAATTTAACCAGATTTCATGCAGAGACAGGCAGATATAAGGAGAATTCTAGTAGCATTAATTATAATCCTCCTGGTTTCCCCCACTAAAATCCTGATTGGAGGACTCAGAGTCAGTTTTTTTCTAGAATTAGTCCTGTAATAGGATGATTCTAAGACTTTCTGAGCCCAGGAACTGACTGCAAGGCCAGGCCACTGTTAGATAAAGCAAATGAATTAGGACAATAGATTTTAATTCCCAGATTGCCTGACTGGACCCGTCTTAGAAATAAGACAGATTTAGTTCAAGGGCTCACCTAGGCTCTCTTTGGGGCTGGATATACTGGCCGCTGTAAGGGACTGAGCACATTGTTCCGTTAGCAGCCAAGAGCTGTAACTTTAGGTAGGTTCTGACACCACATCTCAGAAAGTTATCTTTTAGTTTACAAGAAGTATTTGGAAATGGGAAATACATGGTAGGGTATATTCTTTCTCCATTACTATGGTCAACATAGCTTCATGGTTTGTACTAAAGAATGATACACACACAGAAAAACACACATCTCCTAAGTGTGAACTCAATGAACTTTCACTAGCTCGGTACACTCAGAATCCAGATCAAGTAAGGTCCCTTCTACTATGCTGACTTCTAACATCATAGAAGTCATATGGTCATCATCTGCCTATTGAGCTCTGCTTATTTTGTTTTAATATGTGAACAAAATTATAAAGTGCATATTATCTTATGTCTGCTTTTTTGTTTTGTTTGGCAGACTGGGGTTTGAACTCGGGGCCTCATCCTTGCTAGGCAGGTGCTCTACCACTTGAGTCATGTCCACAGCCCTGGCTTCTTCCATCCAATATAATGTTTGAGCGATTCATCCACATTCCTGCAGGTGATTTCACATTCTTCATTTTCCTGTATAGCTTTGTGTTGTACGAATATACTATGATTTATTTATCCATTCCTCTTCTGTTGGGCATTTGGGTAGTTTCCAAGTTGGGGTGGCTATCAATAATGCTGCCAAAAAATTAATATTAGTGGAGTTTTTTTGGTGGACGTATGTACAAATTTCCTAGAAATAGAACTGGTGGGTCAAAAAGATTTACTTTGGAGCTGGGTGTGGTGGTATATGTCTATAATCCCCGCACTCAGGAGGTTGAGGCAAGAGAATTGAAAGTTCCAGGCCAGCCTGTTCCTTTTCTTCCTTTTTTTTTTGGTGGCACTGGGGCTTGAATTTAGGACATCATGCTTGCTAAACAAGCACTCTACCACTTGAGTCACACCCCCAGGTAGTTCCAGGCCAACCTGGACTACACATAGTGAGTTCTAGGCCAACCTGGGCTACATAGAAAGACCTTGTCTCAAAAAAATGTTTTTTACTTTGAGGCTGAGGATGTAGCTCAGTGGTAGAGTGCTTGCTTAACAATGTGCAAAGCCCTGGGTTTGATCACCAGCACCACAAATATTTACTTTGAATTTCCAAGCTTACTACAAGGAGTTTAGATATCTGATTTATTTCCTACTCCTGGTCCTGAACATGGAAGGACTAAATTTCTTGGGGGCTTGAACAGGTGAGTCTGTCCTCACTGATGTTTGTGAACTGTGTATAGTGGAAATGGGGTTCTTGAAGTCAGATTTAATTTTAAATCTCAATATAATCAGTATCTAATGTTTGGGAAATTACTTCATTCTTGGCTTTCTTATAACATGGGGAATAGTAATCCTTATTTCATGGGTCTGAAGACTGCTTAATTGTGATAACACATACAGAGCATTCAACACAGGGCCCAACACGGTGTGACCATGAGTAGTTGCTCCATTCCCCCATTGCCCACAGAGAAAAATGAGTGGGACCTCTTGCCTTGAACTTCATATAGAACAATTACCTTATAACTAAGCAATTTGGAGGTACAATAAAATTTGTTATTATGTGGCTGGGCCTACAGTTATATTAGGCACAGTAGAGATGAAACACAGAAGCCTGTGTATCCCAGGAATGGGCTTTCAACATCATTCATTTGGCAATAAGCTATCCACATCGTTCATGATGTTTCTATTAACCTATTATTGCTGTTGTTATTTTTCTTAAATGCCAGTTTAAATAACCCTCAGCATCCTTTTACATTGATGTCAGGTTCAGCGTGCATGAATTACGGAGTGGAAAACAAAAACACCAAGTTAAAGACTTTGGTGGGAGGGAGGAGATTATATGAAAATGAGTCCTGCTCAATAGTCTAGCTCCATGTGGCCCTGCACATTATTACACAGGCCCACACTACCAGGGCTCACTGCTTTATTTTCTAATCACTGTGTTTTCAAGTCTGCCTTCAAGATTGTTGAGTGCTAAACTGTCTTTTTATCCCCAAGTAAGGTCAACTTCCCCAGCCTCCCATACAACCCAGTTCATGCTGGGATAAAGAGAAAGGTAGGAATGTTAAAACAATAATACTATGGTCTGAGGCCAGCAACGGGTAATCAGACCCTAGTAAGGTAGAGGCTGTTACCTGGGAGATTATTGGAAGAAAATAGGCCTAGCTTGCAATGACTTAGTTTGTTCCCACCTTCCTTGCTTTCTTCTTTTCATCCTGCCCCTGGGGATCAGACAGAACAACTCCTTTTCTACATTTATTTTCCTAAGGGTCACGGAGAAGCTTTGTGCAGGCACCAGCTAAAGACAAGTACTTCAGGACTATGGCCTGACCCACTGTGGGCTTTAACCCCAGGTATTAAGCTTAGATGGACAGCATCTGTCAAGCAAGTCCCCTCTAGCTCAATGTCATGCTGCCATGCCTCAAAGAAAGAGCAATGTTTCAAACTTCACTATTATGAAATAGATAAATTAGGAGACTACTGTTCACATTAAAAAAAGATTCAACATAGGTTTCTTCAAACAATGAATAGAATATTTCAAATTCAATTCGGAATACATTCAATCTTTTTGAGGAAGCATGTGAAGAATAAAGCAGAAGTTATTTGCACAATGTTAATATAAAATTCCAAATTCATATTTAGCCAGTGTGTCTTACTGTAAGATCACTTGACCTATTTTTATCTCAAAAGGATAAAGCCAAAAGATTTGAAGAATGGGGTCACCCTGACTTTTGATAGAAGCATCAGGTCAAATGGATACTGAAGTGAACTGTGTTCCATGGCAAAGGTGCAGGAAAGGAAAGAAGAAAAGAAAACAGGGGAAAGCCAGCCTCTCTTGACCCTCTTGCCTTACACATCTCTGGGCACCATGCATTCTGTTTGCTTACCCTACCTTCCAGAGTCTCCTCAATCTACTGCTATGTGGCCTCTTCTGGCACTACTTCACTTAAACACCTCCACTGACTTCGTCCTAAATCCAATCCAAAATTTTTCCTTCCTTCTTTCTATCTCATTTGATCTCTCTGCTGCCTTCACTTCTATTGTAATTTACCCTGCCTTTGGTTCCCTGATCTCCCAACCATTTGAAAAATGCCTCTCTCTTTCTTCTTTTCATGATCTTCCTCTATTGGCTCTTTAAAATGGCCTTCCTTGGGATTCCATCCTCGAAAGATTCTAGGATAAAATAGATTAATATAACCAGATTCCATGTAGATGCAGACAGACAGAAGGAGGGTTCTAATGGGTTTACTTACAGTTTTTCTGTTTATCCCCTTGAAGAAATCTGATGGGATGGCTCAGGGTCAGTTACTTTCTAAAATTAACCTTGTTTTAGGAGAATTTTTATTTATTTATTTATTTATGGGATTGGAGGGTGGTACTGGAATTTGAACTCAGGAACTTGGGCTTGCTAGGCAGGCACTCTATTATGTAAACGATGACCCCAGTCCTTTTTTTGCTTTAGGTTATTTTTCAGATTAGGTCTTGCATTTTTGTCTGGGCTGCCTTGGACCATTATCCTCCTCCCTATGCCTCTCATGTAGCTAGGATGACAGGCACACACCACCACATCCAACTTATTGGTTGAGATGGGGTCTCATTAACTTTTTTCCTGGTGTGGCCTTGAACCATGATCTTCCCGATCTCTGCCTCAAGAGTAGTTGAGATTATAGATGTGAGAAATCACACCAGGCTTTGTTTTAGGTTTTTTAGGCAGGGTCTCACTATGTAGCCAGGCTGACCTTGAACTTGCCATCCTCTTGCCTTGGCCTCTGAAGTGCTGGGATTGCAGGTGTGTTACCATTAGGATTATCCTGAGACATTCTTTCTGCTAATTATTTAAATCTACTTCCTTCTCAGTCCAGAAAATGACTCAGTTTCACTTTTATCAATTTCATATCCATTTCCTCCATGTTGATGACTCTCAGATCTACACCTCCAATTTAAAACTCTCTTCTGAGCTCTAGAACCAAACATTAACTAAACACTTCTAAGTGGAAATCTCCATGGTGTCTCCAACATCATTTTCGCACACTCTTCTCTCCTGGTATTCCCATTTCAGTGACAGCATCAACTCACTGGAGCCAGAAAACTGAGTCTTCCTTGATTCCACCCCACTCTCAGGCTCAATTATCAAATCCTGAGGCATTAACCTCCTAATGTCTCCCATGTGCAGCCAGTTCCCTTCTTCCCCATTGTCCCCCCAGACCATCAAATTTATTAATTCTCAATGATATTACTGTAACAGCCCCCTAACTGAAACAGAATAAGATAACATAGGAAAAATAAGAATGCAAAATATGAAGTAAAATGACATTTGAAGATTGATGAACCAACCAAAAAAAAGAAAGAAAAAGACACAAAATAATAAAATTAGAGAGGAAAACGGGTATATTAAAACTAATGTTAATGAAATTCATAAGGTTATTGGAGAATATTTTGAAAATTTATATTCCAATAAACTGGAAGATCTAGAAGAAATGAATAAATTTCTAGATGCATTTGATCAACTAAAATTGAACCAGGAGGATATAAGCAATGTAAACAGATCAACAGCAAGCCATGAAATTGAAACAGCAATAATTAAAAAAAAAAAAAACTCCAAATAAAGAAAAGCCCAGGATAAAATTGATTCACCACTGAATTCTACCAGGTCTTTAAAGAACTAACAATACTCCTCAAACAATTCCACAAAATACAAAGGGAAGCAACACTTCTAAACACATTCCATGAAGCCATTATTACCTTGATACCAAAACTGGATGAGGATAACCCCCCCAAAAAAGGGAAAACTATAGGCCAATTTCCTTGATGAATATAGATGCAAAAATCTTCAATAAAATACTTACAAACCAAATTCAACAACACATTTAAAAGATCACACATCATGATCAGGTCGGCTTCATTCTAGGAATAAAAGGGTGGCTCAACATATGCAAATTGATAAACATAATATGGCATATAAACAGAATAAAGGACAAAACAGAATAAAGGACATGATCATCTTGACAGATGCAGAAAAAGTCTGACAAAATTCAACTCCCTTCATATAATAAAATCGCTGAAGAAACTAGGAATAGAAGGTTCATACCTCAATGTAATCAAGGCTACATATGATAGACCTATAGCCAACATTATACTGAGTGGGGAGAAACTGAAAGCACTTCCTCTGAAATCAGGAATGAGACAAGAGTGTCCATTCTCTCCACTCTTATTCAATATAATGCTTGAATTCTTAGCCAGAACAGTAAGGCAAGAGAAAGAAATAAAATGATACAAATAGGAAAATTAGAGGTCAAGCTATCCCTGTTTGTAGATGATAGGATCCTATGCTTAAAATACCCTGAAGATTCTACTAGAATACTCTCACATCTTATATATACTTTTGGCAAAGTAGCAGGATACAAAAATCAGTAACTTTTCTATTTACCTACCAACAACAAACTCATTGAAAAAGAAGTCAGGAAAGCAATTCTATTCACGGTCACCTAAAAAACTACCTAAGCATAAACCAAAGATGTTAAAGACTGCTACAATGAAAACTATAAAGCACTGAAGAAGCAAATTATAGAAGACACTAGAAGATGGAAAGACCTCCCGTTTTCATGGATTGGCAGAATTAATATTGTGAAAATGGCCATGTCAAAAATAATATGCAAATTCAATGCAATCCCCATCAAAATTCTAATGATACTCTTCACAGAAATAGAAAAAAATTCTAAAATTCATACAGAAGCATAAAGGATCCTGAACAGCCATAGCAATCTTTAGCAAAAAGACCAAAGCTGGAGGTATCATAATATCTGACTTCAAACTATACTACAGAACCACAGTAATTAAAACAGCATGGTACTGGCACAAACCCAGACACATAGGCCAATTGAGAGAATAGAAAATCCAGAATAAGCCCAAGCATGCACCACCATGTGCTTTTTCACAAAAGGACCAAAATCTTACATTGAAGAAAAGACAGCCTATTTAACAAGTGGTGCTGGGAAGACTGTATATCCACATGTGGAAGACTGAAACTAGACCCTTATCTCTCACCCTGTACAAATATCAACTCAAAATGTAAGACTTAAGATTACTATATTCGCTCCTCTACAGTGAGCACATCAACCGCACTCAAGTTTCAGGTTTCTACCCCTTTCCCTATTTCTTCTGTGCATGCTCTCCTCTTAGCATGTGACCCGTGTCCAGTAATATTACTGCATTTGTTTTGGGTCTATAATCTGCTCATGAGGGAGAACATGTGATTTTTGGCCTTCTGAGCCTGGCTAACTTCACTTAAGATGATGTTCTCCACTTCCATCCATTTACTTGCGAATGACAAAATTTCATTCTTCTTTGTGGCTGAATAAAATTCCACTGTGAAGAAGTCTGGTAGAGATGAACCAATGTGAGTTGCAATACACAAGTGCACAGAAGCAATGCTAGGAATCTCTCTGTATAGCTATCTTTATCTCAAACTAGCAAAGATGCTGTATCTTTCTTATTATCTCTTATGTTTTCTCTTCAACAAAATCGGAGAATGAGAGGGTAGAACATGTTCTGCCCAGAAGCTGGGGGGAAGGGGGGTCGCCCAAACAATGTATATACATGTGAGTAAATGTAAAAATGATAAAATAAAAAAAGATATTTCCCCCCCAAAAAATGTAAGACTTAAAATTCAAACTACTAGAGGAAAACAGGGGAAACACTTCAAGATATACGAATAGACAAAGACCTTCTGAATAATACTCCGATAGCTCAGGAAATAACAAGAATTGACAAATTGGATTGTATCAAATTAAAAAGTTTCAGCACAGCAAAAGAAACAATAAACCAACTACAGAAGGGAGGAAATCTTTCCCGACATTAATACAATTGGAGATTAATATCCAGAATACATAATGAATTCAA
Source organism: Castor canadensis (assembly GCF_047511655.1). Lineage (NCBI taxonomy): Eukaryota > Metazoa > Chordata > Mammalia > Rodentia > Castoridae > Castor > Castor canadensis. The sequence continues at coordinate 121,181,484 of NC_133405.1, read as the reverse complement.
AAAATTAAACACCAAAATAACAAATATTTCAATCAATAAAGGGCAAATGAACTGAATAGAGACTTTTCAAAAGAAGAGGTACAAATGACCAATAAATACACAAAAAATGTTCAGCATCTTTAGCAATCAGGGAAATAAAATCAAAACTACATTGAAGGTGGGCGCCGGTGGCTCACACCTGTAATCCTAGCTACTCAGGAGGTAGAGATCAGGAGGATCACGGTTCGAAGCCACCCTGGGCAAATAGTTTGTGAGACCCTATCTTGAAAAACCCTTCACAAAAACAGGGCTGGTCAAGTGGCTTAAGGTGAAGGCTCTGAGTTCAAGCCCCAGTACTACAAAAAAAAAAAAACTACATTGAAATTTCATCTCACCAGTCAGAATGTCTATCATAAAGAAAACAAATAACAAATGCTGATGCTGATGTGGTTGTAGTGAAAAAGGAACTCTTGTTTACTGCTGATGGAAATGTAAATTAGTCCACCACTATGGAAATGAGTATAGAGGTTCCTCAAAAAATTAAAAATAGAACTCCCATATGATCCAGCCATACCACTTCTGGGTATATTCCCAAAAGAAAGGAAGCCAGCTTACTATAGAGACACCTGCATACCCATATTTCTCATGGCACTATTTATAATAACCAAATTATGGAATGAGCATAGGTACCCATCAATGAATGAATGGATAAAGAAAGTGTGATACACACACACACACACACAGAGTTTTACTCGGTCATCAAGAAGAATGAAATTATCTTCTTGCTGGAAAATGGATAGAATGGAGGGCATCATGTCAAGTGAAATAAGCCAGTTCCACAAAGACAAATATTGCATGTTTTCTTTCATTTTGGGAAGCCAGGGATGGGGGTGGAAACCAAGGTCATGAAAGCAAAATGGGGAGTACTGGAGAGATGGAAGGGTAAGGGTAAGAGGAGGGAGACAGAAGGGGCTGACGGGAATATGATCAAAGTACATTGTATGCATATATGGAAACAACACAATGAAACAGAAAGTATAAACAGGAGGATCTCTGTCCAGGCTGGCCCAGGCATAAATGCAAGACCCTCTCCCAAAAATAACTAAAGTAAAAAGGGCTGGTGGAGTGGCTCAAGTAGTAAAGCACCTGCCTAACAAGCATGAGACTCTGAGCTCAAGCCCCAGTATCACCACCAAAGAAAAATCCTCTCCATGTCCCAAAATATAAAGTTTGGGTTTGACAAGTGGAATCTTTTCCTCAAATGTGGGGACTTGTCTTAACCTGGGAACCAGGTTAAAAGAGTCCTCCCTGCTGGGAAGTACTTGTGCTCAATAGATAAAAATACAACTTTTAAGAAAGTCCAGGGCTGGAGGTGTGGCTTGCCTAGCAAGAGGAAGGCACTGAGTTCAAACCTCAGTACTACCAAAAAAAAAAAAGTTCAATATATTAAAGTCAAATTTACAAAAAAGCTCTCTTAAGGGATTTTAGCATCCTGGCATGTTTCCAATTCCAAAGTACTGTCTCCTATTAAGTAGCAATGATCTTTTAAGGCCAGGGACTGTGATTCACTTCTTTTATTTTTCTCCACAGCACCTGATACATTGCTGGGTCTGGAAGTTGTTAAACACCTGGCTGACTGCAGATCTAGATGGTAAGGGACCAAGTTTCCTCTCAGCTACCTTCTAAAGCCACTGTCACTGAATACTTTCAATCCTCCTTACTGCTTGAATGGTGCCACATACAAGCCTTTTGATTTCTATATACTCAAATACCAGAATAAAACAAGCTACTTATCTCATATTTGATTTAGGCTTATTTCTTCCATAAAGGTTTAGTATTAGGCAAATGGGGACTTGGAGGGATAGCGAGAGAAAAAATTTAAAATGGAAGAAACTAATTCATTGATGGCATGCTCAATACACCTGACTTTTATCAATCTGCAAGAAATGGATGTTGCATTTGGACAGAGACCAGCAGGAGGATGTCTAATAATAACTTTGGGCAGAATTCCAGTTGGTCACAGTAAATGTCCAAGGAAGCTCATGTTTGTTTATTTTCATCAATATATCACATTAAAAGCATCTTGCTTTAAAATGCATTGGTGTTCTGAGTGGCTAAATAGATGGTGATACTGGTAAAGGAAGCTGCTGATGTCTGCAAAGCCAGGCATCTTGTTGAGTTCGTGGGTGAGCATTCTACATCTCAAATATAAATATATAATGCACCTTCCGCAAGACAGCAGTCTCTTGGCACTGCTCCACTTTGAAGTAAAGCCTGAAATGAACTCCTGCTAACATGGCATATTGAACTCCCCCCCACTTTTTCTCATTTCCAAAGCCTTCTCAGTTGATCTGTGGCAATCCATCTTCATGTAAGTAACTATTGCAGGCTAGAATTATGACTTCCTTCTGACACACAATGTACCCCTAGAAGAACTTGACCAAGGTCATTAACCAAATCTTCAAGAAGACAGCTTTCAGGGTGGCTGGGCCTTGGTAGAAAGGGTTTTTGGAGCACATGCTCGGCCCAGAGGATTTGTCTAGGCACAAACAGAGGCCTGGGAAGATATGAGGATAGTGCATGCCCACAAGCCCTCATCCCCCAGGAGTTAGATTTTCAAGGAGGGCTGTTACATCATATCACCCAAGGCCACTCAGTTTCTTTTCTTGACAGTCAAGCTTATGAGTCACCTTGCATCATGTTTAAGCAGGAAAATATTAAAGAACAGAAAACCAATCAAGGATTAAGAATAGACATCATAACACTAGAAAGAATTCTCAGAAGCATCTCAAACCAGAACACCATGGTAAGAAGATATGGTTTATAAGACCACATTCCTAAAATATAGGCTGTATCATAAAACCTAAATATATTTCTATTATTGCTTTTGAAGTTTCTTTAGCGGTGTCATCTTATTCTATTTCCTCCTCTTCTTTCTTGTATTTTCTTTCAATGTAGTACAGAGCAGCTGGGAAAACTGCATGTATTCCTTTCAGAAAAATTTCCCATTGAAGTTCATTCAATTGCATACTCAATATCATTAGCAATTTGCGATTACAGGGAGCTAAAATACAGATTGCTTTCTAGCCCTGTCTATTCAGGGATGCCAGCTTACCCCTGCATGTCAACAACTGGGACAAGGAACAATTAAAGGGGAATCTATGTGTGCAGTTTCATTCTTAAGTATGCTCCTCTCAAATCTCTCATGCACTTTCCAAAGTTAGTTAGGCAACTTAGTAGCCACACCCTTTTGATGGCTGTGGCACCGTGACCCACATGTAATAGGGGCAATATGTTTGGGTGGTGGGAAAAAAAACAGAATTGATAGAATGTGAAAGATGAAGACATTAGCAAAGCTATAAAATCAACAGAAACTACTGAAAACCACAAAGAGAAATGCTAACTTCACATTTTCAGGTGCCACTCACTCTCTTCACCAACAAATTTTTAAAAGTAATTAACATGGGCCTTAGTTATTACTGTAAAATCATCAGCAAAGGAGAGCTGGGCTACAATGTATAAATCTAAATTTAGAATATAACCAATGCTACAGTGATCAAAGTTTGCTTGCAAGATATAAGATGCTGCAGAAAGTTTAGTGATAGTTCATAAATTATAAGCCCCTCTTTAAACAGAGCCAATTTCAGTAGCCCATGATAATGGTGAACAACATGGAAACATTTTATCAAAAACAGACCAAAGCAGGCTGGGGGCAAAACTCAAGTGGTAGAGTGCCTGCCTAGCAAGCACAAGGCCCTGAGTTCAAACCCCAGCACCACAAAAAAAGTAGATTAAAGCAATTGCTTCAGCAGTTCAACTTATGTACATCCCTATTATACCTGTGCTCATCTCTCTCTCTCTTTCTCTCTCTCTCTCTCTCTCTCTCTCTCTCTCTCTCTCACACACACACACACACACACACACACACACACACACTTCTTTAAACCAGAGCAGCCAAAAAGATGGGAGGGGAATGTATCTCACTTAAGAGTGTGTGGTAGGGGAATAATCCACTTTTCAGGTGTGTTGCTCTGGGTTTAATCCCTAGCTCTATCCCTTCAAAGCAGTGTGACCTGTGAGGAAATCACTTATTCTCCCTGAACCCCAGTTTCCTCATTTCTAAAATGGGTGAGAGGTAAGGGTGTAACACGGCCAGCTTTGCATGGTTCTTGTGAGTTACTACCTAAGATGAGTGACCTGTCAGAAGTCAAAGTGGAAAGCAACTTGAACTTTCATTCTTCCCTTGATTTCCTTTGCCCACCTGACTTGGGACAGACCAACCAAGGAACAGAGTAGCTCAAAGGTGAAAAGGAAGGAAAAGAAGTAGACACACGAGGCTGAAAAGACACATAAACTGGAGCTGATGCTGCCTTTCTCTCCCTCTGCCCTTCACCTCTGTCAGGAAGGTAATGTGATTCAAAATTTGAAAATTGAATTTACTTTAAAAAATATGTTCTGTGAGATCTTGTAACACACTCTAAAAAAATTTTTTCAATGCTAAGCCATGAGTTGTTTAGTGCCTCAAAGGAGTCCCTTAGTAACGAACTTATTTGATAGCTTCTATCGCACAAGAACATAGATACTACATTGTGTATGTCATTCAGTCACTGGCTAAAGATGTAAGGTACAGTTAATATTAAGATGCCTTAAGAAAACATGTTTCAAAACATAGAAACATATTGGACAAAAACTCACAGTTCTCTGATCTAACTCCCTTTGTTTTCCTACTTTTTAGGAAGTTCTAAGCTTGCCTTTGACCTTTATTAGCCTTTATTAAAAAATAACAGTTCCATGATGGGTTGACCTTGAAGTCTGTAAGTCCTCATTTTTGGGGAGGGGGTTCACAAAAATGCTACACCACAAAATCCTTTTTCAAAAACCTCTTCCCGGGGTCAAACTCTACAGCCAATCAAAACACTGCACCTTTTAACTTGGGAGAAACAGCTAAAGGGTAGCTCTGGTGTGGCTCTTGGATTTGAGGTCTCAAAAAGCTGTTTCCCCAAGTCCCACAAGGTTAAAGGCACAGAAAACCCATCACTCATCATGCTTTTGATTCCTTGAGGGCACATGCTGAAGTGTTGACAACAAACTTCCCCATGTACTTAAAGGATCATGGCCAGTGATAGAGAGACTGGTGAAATTTGGGAGACCAGTTAATGAGATGGAAGGAAGCTGTGAGTGCCTGGTTTCCTCACTTTCATTATTAAAGGCACACAGCCCCCTTCTAAATAAATGTAGCTTCCCCAGTTTTCCACAACCTGTACAGAAACGCTCACAGCACAATCCAGAAATTTTCACAATTCATTCTAAATGCACATTGTTTCTAAATACATCCTTGAGAAATATTTATTTCTTTTCAAACGAAGGGGGAAGTTTTGCTCCCATGTCATTTTCATTTGTCCAAAACTGACATTAGGTACAAAAACCAGTTGAGGACCGAATCATTCCTGGGCTAAAATTCAGAACTTAATAAGGGACTCGTTCCAAGCTTTGCGAAGAGAAAACCATTTTTAAATTGTACTGTAGGATTTTTACCTCCAGACGACGATACACCTAAAAGGAAAAAGGCCATTCTCTCCTCCCAAAGCACAAAAACACAGCATATCCCAAGCACCCCGTTTCCTACCCAGCCAATACAATAATGCTTTGTAAACTGAGAGCAGCGCCGGTATAGAAGCTAAGTATAAACAGCTGAGAAGGATTAGGCGGCAGCTCCATTCTCATTTACATGAAAAGCCTCTAAGCATCGTTTTCCTCGCTGGCTGCGGGCGCCGAAGGAACTCCTTTGTGCCGTAGCCACGCATACATTTGCATCCTTTGTCTTTACTTACCAGTCGAGGCTGTGGGCATGTGTGCTCTATTTCCTCCATGGTTTCTGAGGGAGGCTCATTGGAAAGGGATTTTGGGATACCTGTTTCTGACTCAGCATCAGTGGTAAGTACTGGCATGGCCAGTGAATGCTCCCTCCAGCTCTACACCCTCTGGGAGTCTCCTCCCAGGCGGAGAATGTTTTCTTTGTCACGTATTTTTCTCTTCCCTACCCATCCCCCTGCTTCTCCCCTTCTTTCTGTCTTCTCTGGGGGAAGTAAGAGGTTACCCCCCACACACACACGCCGCCCCTTTCTCAGAGACGCCAAGAGGCAAGGCCTCAGTTTATCACTATAACAACCAGACAGCACTGGAGCGTCTGGTGCGGATACAGTATCCTCATTTGCATGGAGCGCGCTGGTTGGCTACTGTCATCATAGTACCACTCCGCCGGGAAGCGGCCGGGCCCCATTGGCTGGCAGGCCGTACCCACGGGGCCCGAACTTGCTGCTTTTGTTTCTTCTATTTAATTCAGTTGCGAAGGTCTCCGTCCGTTCTGAGAGAGGAGTCGGGCTGCACTACCCAGATAAGATAAAGCCGCTTCCTGAGCGCCCCGGGACTCCTGGAGAAAGAACATAGCAGACCTCCACCAAAAAAGGACCGTGCCCCTCCTAGGAGTACATGATACGCTGTACTCAAAATATTTGCTAAATAAGAGTCCACCCTGAAAACAAAGCCACTTTTGAGACCAAACCCACTGTGCCAAATTGCCAGCTGTGGGCCCCCTGAGCGTTCACCCCCCGGGTCACATACAACGGGGGCACTGGCAGATCCTCTAAGGCCTGATGTAGCCCTTGAAGTCTATCCCTGGGGCAGCCACAGGAGGAACTTTGAAGGAGGTAGTTTTTGACAGCCTGCCTCCAACCTCTAAGTGACCCAGACCCCCAACTGCTTCCTCATCAGCCTCTCTTTCCCCTTTAAGGAAGTCTGTCTTTCAGTACACTATTCCATGTGCCGGTCTAGTATCCCTCTGCTCCCATTTATCAGTCCTGCGTCCAATTTCCTAAGCACCCTGCTTTCAGCCAGATGCTGAAAGCATGGAGATTAGAGAAACTTCCCAAAAGGAATGTTGACCGTCATGTACCTTAGTATTTAAATCGTCTTGGAACATCACATTTTAAGAGGAGCATTCTGAAAATATACAAAGAAAAGAACTTACAAAGGTATTTGTTCAAGTGAAATGTCATGTGTTTAATATTAATTAAAATCACAATCAGTGGCATTTATTAAGCACAGACACAGTGCAGAGTACTTTACCTAGATCTTGTTTAATCTTCATAAGGACCTGAGGAAGGAGATCCTATTATTATCCCCATTTTACAGGTGAGGAAATTGCAACTTAGAGTAATTGCTCAGGGTCTCAAAGTTCACAAGTAATAGAGCTGGCATTTGAAGGATTTGGGGTGGTGGCAGGGATGCAGCAGGTGTAATAGAAAAAAATGGAGGAAGAGGCCCTCTTAAGACAAGTCCCTATGCCTCTAAAATTCTTTCATTTTTGTCTACAGCTGGTCCTGGACCAGCAGCACCAATGTCAGCATCACCAGGGGACTCGTTAGAAATGCAAATTATTGGTCCCCTGCCAGACCCCAGACCAGATTCAGTAGGTCTGGGGTAGGATTGGAATTTGCATTTTTAATGAGTGCCTAGGCAATTCTAATACTGCAGTTATGGGAACCATAATCTGAGAACCAGTACTCCAAAAGATGGCATAAAAAATACCATCACTGCCTCCCTCATAGAACTGTGGAAGATCAACTAAGATGTGCTAACACACACATCTTAGTGTGTGTTAATTAATTTACATCTTGTAAATTAGATGTGCCATGCTACTGTAAAGGGATATTCTTTTATTACTCCTCACATGAACAAAGAGGGCTAGCTCTTAAAAGAAGGATGGATATTGCAGCAGAGAATTGCACTTTGACAGTTTATAGTCAGGATGACATCATTGGCAACGTATCACCTATGCTCAAGAGAATTCCTGTGACACAAGTGATGTTTGGGTCATCAGAAGAGGAGCCCTTTCCTTCCCTATCTTCCCTCCTAGAAATGCAGTACACCTCAAACTGCAGCTTTAGGTTAGCTCTACCAAGCCAGTTAATGTGGAAGAGCCAAGCACCGCATGACATTTAAGAGACCCTTTTCCACCTATGTTGGGCGATGTGAAAGTGACTGTTATTCTAGTTCTCAATATTTTCTTTACCTTAGAGTAGTGGTTCTCAAAGTGCGGTCCCCCAAAGAGGAGCAGCAGCCTAGGCAACTTGTCATTTACACTCCCCCACCCCAGATCTACTGAATTAGAACTGAGGTGGTGGAGCCCAGGAATCTAGGTTTTAATAGACGCTCCTGGCATGGAAGGTATTCTGACATATGCTGAAGTTTGAGAACCAGTGCCTTAGAGTCATGTGTTCACATTGGAAAAAGCCTAATCCTCACGGTACTGAGACACCGAGTTACCAGCTTGGTTCCTAGTCACTCTTCTAAGTCCCTCTTCTAGAATAGGAGGCTCAATGGTTCACATGCTTAGTTAGCTGAGTTCTGGTGTCTAACTCTCTCGTCCAGAGCCTGGTACTCCCAGCCTTTTCTGTCTCACAATGGGTACATGCCCTCTTCCTTCCCTCCTCATCTTCCCTGTCCCAGCAAACCAAGAGGCTGCCTCTGTCTAGGAGTACATCTTCATTGTGTCCTCATATCAGACCCTTGTTCATCCCAAGTCCTTGAACCTGGCAGTTTAAGCTCTGGTCTAACTGCCCTGAGAACCAGCTCTATCACTAATTCCATAACAACTGATCCTACTCCTGCCTAGCCTTGGCTTCCTCCTGCTCCTCTCCCCACAGCCCGGTGGTTGAACCCCAGCATGTCTTGCAGTCCTAATGGCAGAAGTAGACTCTTTCCAGCACCTCTCTGAGAGAGGTCATTACTAGATCCACCCACTTTGGAGACCAGTCTTGGATGCTGTGGCAATCTGATTCTGGAAGTTCTTAATAACATTCAAATAGCATTTTTTTTTAACTTGGAGGCTTTGTAATGCTATCAAAATGATTAGCTGAGAATGACCAGTTAATTCCACACTGTGGAATTAAATATTCTATAGCCCTCTAGGAGTTAGCATGAAGGAGTTTAATGTAGTGATGGAATTGTTCCGTATCTTGATTATGGTATTGGTTACACAAAATCTATGCACATGTGAGCATCATTAAAAACTCTATGGAAGATATTTGTCAGTATATGCTAGCAGCCCTTAGAACACTTTGTCCCATAGATTCACTTGAGGATTTATCCCCACAATAATCAGACAAGTATATACATAATTGTGTACAAAGATGCTTAATGCAGAATTGTTTATAACAGGCAAAAAAAAAATTTACAGCAAAAGCAGGAATGATTTAAATAAAAATAAAATAGTTGAGCAGGGCACCAGTGGCTCACACCTATAATCTTAGCTACTTGGGTGACAGAGATCACGAAGATCACTGTTTGAAGCCAGCCAGGCAAATAGTTCTTGAGACCCTATCTCACAAATGCTTAACACAAAAAAGGGCTGGCAGAGAGTGGCTCAAGTGGTAGAGTGCCTGCCTAGCTAGTGTGAGGTCCTGAGTTCAAACCCCAGTACCACCAAACAATAAAAAAAGAAAGAAAATAGTTGAGCATGGTGACTCAAGCCTATAATCCTAGTTACTGGGGAGAAAGAGATTGGGAAGGTTGAGGTTCAAGGCCAGCCCAGAGAAAAAGTTCCCGAGATCCCATCTCACTCAACAGCTGGGCACAGTAGCATATGCCTGTCATCCCAGCTGTGTGGGGAAGCACAAACAGAATTGATGTCCAGGCTGGCCCAGGCATAAAGCGAGACCCTATTTCAAAAATAACCAGTGTAAAAAGGCTGGAAGCATGGTTCAAGTGGTAGAATGCCTGCCTAGCAAGTGCAAAACCCCAAGTTCAAGTTCCAGTACTGCCCCCCAAAATTATAAATAAATAAATAAATAAAGCAATCCATGTAGTATAGTATTGTATACACATTAGAGTCATATTTTTAAAGACATTCTAATGATATGGGAACATGATCACATTACAATGCCAGGTGAGAAAATCAGGCTACAAAATATGATTCCAAAATGACTCCAGTTACATGGCATGTACATCCATAGAAAAAAGATACTAGTGGAAAATATGCCAAGATATTAACAGTGAAAATCTTTAAACTGGGATTATGGGGAGTTTTTTTTTCTTTTTTACATTTTTATGTCTATAGCAAGTATTCAAAAATGAGCATACTGTACTCTTTTTTTGGCGGCACTGAGGTTTGAACTCAGGGCCTTGCACTTGCTAGACAGATGCTCTACCACTTTAACCAGTCCACCAGCCCTGTTTTTGTTTTGGGTATTTTCAAGATAGGGTCTCTCGAACTATTTGCCTGGGCTGGCTTTGAATCATGATCCTCCTGATCTCTGTCTCCTGAGTAGATTACAGGCATGAGCCACCAGTGCTCAGCAATTTTTTTTTAATGGAGGATCTCACTATGTAGCCCAGGCTGGCATCCAATTTATGATTCTCCTGGGATTGCTGGGATTACAGAAGTGCACAACCATGCCCAGCTACGTTACTCTTTATATATATATATATATATATATATATATATATATATATATATATATATATATATATATAAACACATTACCCTCCTTCTTAAAGGGCTGGGGTTTGGGATTGGGGTGAGTCTGGGGATGAGGCAGAACTGGTTAGCAAATAGAAAGATGCATAGATCTCAGTGCGAGGAAACAAGAAAGAAACTAGGGAACAAAGCTGTCACAGAGACTTATCTCCAGTTGGCAGAGGCACAGGAAACATGTTGGAGGCAGGCTGTTAAGAAAATCCCTAGGGAAGCCAGGCATGGTGGTTCATGCCTGTAATCTCAGTTACTTGGAAGGCAGAGGCAGGAGGATCATTGTTCAAGGCCAGCTCAGGCAAAGTTAGCAAGACCCTATTTCAAAAACAAATAAAAAAACTATGGGCATAGTTCAAGTGATATAGTGCCTGCCTAGCATGTGTGAAGCTCTGAGTTCCATCTCTAGATGGAGAAATTTTTCTTTCTCAGGGAATGTTTGGGTCCGGTGCTCCTGAGTCCTGTAGTCTCTCCAAGTGGCAGATGGCTGCTGTGAGACCTTGTTAGATCACTACTGCCCTAACAAGCACCACCATTGTTGTTTCTTCCATTTATTGAGTATCTTTTGTGTTCTTAGCACTATGCTAGGTACTGTAAACCCCACAACATGTGATCAGATATGTCTGAGTTGCCCCAGTTTGCAGAGGAGGAAACTGAGTCATAGAGACCTTCACTTCGGGTGGGAAGAGATATACAAATGTTACTATTCTTCTATCCAGCAATCTTCATATTGCCAACATCAAATTGTTGAAAATACCATTACCAAAGGTCTGCAGAGAAGAACTGAAATAATCTCTTTGGAGCAGATGCTGTCTGCACTCTGCCCAACTCCCCTCAGGCCTTACCATGGTAGTCAACATCTGGCCCACTGCCAACTGCCCGCACCTGCACCTCTCTGCCTGAAGGCTGTCCTCCCAACACCACAGCAGAGGCAGAGCTGAAGGGCACACACCCCTAAGAGTTGTCAGCTAGTAAGCCAATGTGTAAACCTCCTGGTTCCCCCAGCCCTCAAGTGGGCTAACTGTGAATTACTTGTTCTGCTCCCATGTTGCCCAGTAGGGTTGTATTCCAATTGCCCTGGGATAGCTTGCTTGATAGCACATCCTGTGTTGGCTGCCTGCTCTTCCTTGCCTCACCTGCCCACATTCCTGTTGGTGTTTCCTGGGGTTGCCTCCCACCGAATCCTTTTCTCGGGTTCTTCTTCTGGGAGATCTCAAACTAATAAACCATCCATAGTTCCCATTATAAATTTTTGATATGTTTCTTATGGTAGAATACCTTTCACATCCTCATCACATATGGATAACAATAAATCACAACATAATATATAAATCTCTCTTTTTGGAGATGGAACCCAGGACCTCAGGCATGCCAGGCAAGTGCTTTACCACTCACTAAGGAACACCCCCAGCCCTATTGAAATATCTTTGCCTTTTTTTTATCCTAAGCACAGTTTTAAGGCACTGGGGAGGAACTGCACAGACCCAACACAACAAACCTATTACATAAATGAACATATAGCTAACAAAATGTCACCTTACATCTTATATTTATTTTATTTTTGTTTGTTAGTTTTGGTTTTGGTGGTACTGGGGTTTGAACTCAGGGCCTTGCACTTGCTAGGCAGGTGCTGTATCACTTGAACCACTCCACCAGCCCATCTTATAGTTAAAAGAAACAAATATTTGACATAGTCAGAGATATAAGCATTAAGGAGCTCCAAAATTCTTAGCACTCAAAGCTACCACACCATAATATTTGCACCTGTGTTTGAGAAGGTCTTAAAATACATGTCTTTTTAATCAAAATGAGGTGTATTTATCTAAATGCTGATGATAAAATCTGTTGTAAATATATATATTTTGTTTTGCTGTACCAAAACATATGATGGCAGGATTTTTTTGGCATAAGTTAAAATTGCCCTTAGCTGGAATGAATCAGTCTTATTGACATTAGCAGCTGTGCAGTCAGTAAAGAATTATTGTTGCTATTCCTTGGTGGTATTTATAAACACTTTTATTTTCTAAGTGCTTTACAATCACTTATTGTCTAATTAATATCTAATCATTTGTTTACAAGTAATAATCACACATGTAGTGCAATTTAATCAAAACTCCAAATGCAGCCGCCATCACACTCAAGAATGCTGTGTAAAGTTTGGTTCCTGCTTCAAAAGGTTTGGGTCCATGACATTGGGTTTGGGTCCAGACATGTGACTGAAATATATAATACAAAACAGAAAAAATGGATAAAATTCATCCTTGAATTTGAGCATACTTTAAATTGACAACTTTAGCATGCCAAATACATTGTCTGAATGTTAGTAAATAAATAAGACTACAGGGCCTGGTGGAGTGGCTCAACTGATAGAGCACCTGCCTAGCAAGTATGAGATCCTGAATTCAAACCCCACTGCCACCAAAAAAAATAATAATAATAAAAAGAAAAAAGACTATAGGTAATTTTCTACACTTAATAGATTGATCTCACAATATGTAAAAAATGTAATTTACTTCACCCCACAAAATTGGATGACAGTTTATGATAAATGTACAAGGCCAGGCAAGAACTTAACATTGCAACTATTAGTCACAATCACTGTTCAGTGATTTTGGTGAAAAAGATCAAATATCCCAAAAGTAGTTGGGGGATCTTCAAGGTTAATCTAGCTAGATTCAAGTCTTGACCAATTTATGATGGGTATGAATACCTGCCAATCTTAATTATTCAACATAAGTGGATATACTGCTATCTCCCTTCAGTGTCCCCACATGTTTTTCTATAAGCAATTACAGGAATTATGTATGAAAGGATTTTTAAGTAGGTGAATGATATGCATATTAATCCGGTTTTTCTCACAGGATGAATTGTTTTACAAGTAGAATTTCTGAGTCAGAAAAGTGCCTTTTTTTTTTTAAAGACTTTTGATCCTACATTTTGTCCTCTAGACTGGTTGGCCACACTTACACTTCTTCCTATACTCTTAAAGAATCATAGTTCTTAGTTACTGATTTGCCAGAACCAGTTTTATTCCTTCTTGCTGTCCCACCAGCCTGTCTGCCAATATTGCAACAAATACTTCAGGGTCCTGAGGATTTTGCCTAGGGCCTTCTGAATGGGATACAAGTGAGTTTGGTGAACATACTCAGTAATTAGGCCAGATGCCAGCATGGGTACATTCATTCACAAGTAAGCTATTATTATGATCCTTGGATTTTATACTAATGAATTTTTGAATGACCTGGTTTTTCTTGCAAAATCCACACTCCAAATCTTTGAATGCTCCAAGAGAGATTTGGTTTAATCATCTGTATTAGTTTCCTATGGCTGTTGTAACAACTTATCACAAAGTTAGTGACTGATAACACAAATTTGTTATCTTAAAGTTCTGGACCAGGGACTAGGGGGTGTGGCTTAAGCAACAGAGTGCTTGCCTTGCAAGTGTGAGGCCCTGAGTTCACACCCTGAAACGACACACACAAAAAAGTTCTGGACCAGGGTCAGAAGTCTCATTTCTCCTGGGGGCTGCAAGGGAGCATCCGTTTTCTTGCTGTTTCCAGCTTCCAAAGGCTGCCTGCCTTACTTGGCTCATGGCCCACTTTCCTCCATCTTCCAAGCCAACAGTTTTATCACCCCAGCCTCTGCTTCTAGTCTCTTCTATTTCAAGCCTCCTGTCTCCCTCTTTCACTTAAAAGGATCCTGGTGATTACATTGAGCCACCAGGATAATCCAGGATATTCTCTCTCACCTCAAGATCTTTAACTCAATCACATCTGTAAAGTCCCTTTTGCCATGTAAGGTAACATATTCACAGGTTCTGAAGATCAGCATAGGCAGACATGTTTCGGAGGCTGTTGTTCTGCCTACTACGCATTCTTTAGCATGAGTTGAACCTGGTATCTCATCTCCGGATATTCAGAACAATGTTTGTGACTTAAATACTTAGTAATTTATGAAACTCTACTTTGTGTCAAGTCTGATTAAATGTCTGGTTTGCAGATAACAACCGCTACTTAGAGACATTAAATAATTTTCCCAAGGTCACAGAGCTGGTCAGTGGCAGAGCTGAGCTTCAAATTCAGAGCTATGGGACCTCAATGCCCTGGTTCATTGCATGCTGCCTTGTTATCTCAGTATTTACAATGCTCTGGTCATTTTGCTCTCTTTGGATTGCCTTCATGTTGAAAGCTTTTCATTTAGTTTGTTTGACATTTAATGATACAAACTAGCTAGGTAAAAGCTTTCATTAAGCCCCTATAAATCTCATATTTGATTCATTCAGTAGATGCCAGTGTAGGATGTCATCATGAAACACATATTCAAGGTAATGCCAGGGCTAGCATTGTGGCTCAGCAGCAGAGCACCTGCCTAGCATGCGGGTGGCTCTAGGTTCCATCTGCGGGATTGAAAAAAAATGATGCCTTCACATCCTCTAGCAAATCTTTCAAAATTTATCATCAATGGATTTTTCCTCTGCAATACAAGCTGAAATGGACTCACTAGGTCCTCTTCTCTGTGAGTGACATGTTAATCTCTGAATAATAATGAGTGGTGCTGGGGAGAAATGATGTTTCCAAAAGCCTACAAGTGTGTCAAGTACCCTATTCTTGAAAAAAAAGAGAGCATAACACATCTGGGGTCTAAGATCTTATCTTATTAAAGTTTCTTTTCACCTTTCCTTCATTCTAGAAGGTTCTCACTGGTTGAATGGGGTAGGGGGATTTTCAGTGACTCTGAGGCTTGGTTTTCATGCCCTAGAGATTCTAGTTAAATAGGCATGGAGCACAACATCGGGACTTGGAAATTTTGTGGACCACTGTGGTGAAGATGTGAGATGTGCTTAAGACATGGATTTGACCTCCAAACTATTAGGCTCTTTTTCCCCCCAAGAATCTCCATTCTGTTTGCATCAAGAGAAAGAAGCCCTATTAGCATATGTGTCCCAAGAAGTTGATTATATAAAAACATAGACTATGTCCAAAAGCAATTATTTCAAACATCTATTCTACTAAAGTACCAGATGAAAGGCTATGTCCAATGGCTCACTAATGGTACTTGAGAGTAACTATACACAGTCAATGCTCCTCTGCAGAAGCCCATCCTTGCTATTAGAACTTATGCTCTTGAGTAAGCAAGTCAGCAAGCATGGAATAAGTGCAACTTCAAAGAAAAATAATCCTTTATTTCTGCAAAATGATCTGATGAGCTCATGTCATCATTCAACCATAGAAACTCAAAAGGAGCAAAACCTAGCATATGTAATGCTACTATTACTCCAAACACTTTTGGAATAGTCTTTCCAAATTGCCATCAAGGCCGCTCATGAAAATCAGTGTTTCTAATTCAGTAAACCAAGTAAGGCCCATCAATTTTGAATTTTGATTAAGTCCACAGTGCCTGAGGCTCGCACTTTCAGTAACATGATTGTAGAGCAATTACAAAAATATACTAAGTACAAGAACTCACCAGGTGAAATTGTGACAATATCAATACTCATGTGAATATGTATAAGTTCTATTAGCCTTTTTTAAATGATAGAACCTGAACACTAACTTGAAGAGACTCCATTGAAACCCATAAAATATGTGTAAGTCCATGAGTTCATAGCGCTATTAGAAAAAAAAACCCTGAAAACTTCATTTATCTGCATTGGAGGGTACTAGAGAAAAAATGGATTATTTTGGAAATTGGGAACCACAGAGAAAAAAAAGCAAGTGTTATCTTATCTTTCCTACACAAACTGTCCCTCCGGGTAACCAAATAGTGAGGAGGAGGGTGTCATCTTAGAATGAGTGATAAAGAGAGTAAGAAAATAATGAATTATTTATTCTTGCCTCCTAACCCCTGATGAATGATTAGATTTAGGAACTGAGCGTTAACTACTAACATGACAGACTGACAGACAACCCCAAATATTCTGTACTCCTGCACCATTATAAAACGATCTTCCAAGGAAATAGAACCTGGCTTTGATCACTTCTTGATCCAAGGGCAATTTACAGGAAATACAGAATGGACAAATGAGTATGTTAACACCATAGGAATGCAGTCAGCCAAATTCAGATTGTGGGAAAGTCTATAGGACAAACTTTGTTTCTTCAAAAAAAAAAATCTATGGATTAAATGAGATCTAAAAGCCATCAATCAGTCACAATGTATAGACTGTAGTATTAAGATCCCAATTCAAAATACTGCAAAAATGACAACCCTGGATTATGCAGAACCTTGTGACTCTCCTGGCATGTGAGAGGGTAGAAGGCTTACGAGACCTGTTTCCACGGCATTTCCCACTGGCCATCTTATCTCCCTTCAGAGGCTGTGATGAGGTGGTTTCTAATCTCCTCTTCCGTTCTGTTTGGGTACAAGGCCTCCTGGCCAGCCCCTCTCAGTACAGAGCTGTGGCTAGAAAATTGCTAAGTCCATCTACAATGGACTCCCTTTGCAGTGGGAGTTGAAGTCATCTGGGCCATTTTGCTTTGGCCTTATCCTTTTTCCATTTGTGGAGCAAGTCCCATGGGAAGTTGACAGCATTAGCTACTGTTTCTTTTGCTACCTATTTAAGCAACAAACTATCAGAATCTAAAAGGAACTTTTACTTTTTGTACTTTTCCCAGTCACAGAGCAGTCAGACACATACAATTATCCCACATAAAATGTCAATAATGTCCAGGTGGTGAAAGCTCTCAATGAAGCAAGATCAGTCATGACTTGATCACTGTTGAAGCAAGGTGAGGAGTACATGAACATATAAATAGGAATATTGTCTAATTTTGTATAAGTTTGAAACTGTCCACAATAAAATTTTACTTTATTTTTTATTTTATCATTTTGACATTTACTCACATGTGTATACACTGTTTGGGCTACCTCTCCTCTGCCCCCAGATGCCCCCTAAAATTTTACTTCAAAAAAGATAAAAACTGGTCACTTTGTTTTATTAGGTAGCTGGCACACTAAGTACTTACACTCAAGCAATATGCATACGTGTACAAATGTTGCCATCAGATTTCTGGCCCACTACTAAATTACAAACTGTGTGTTCTTGAGCAAAACTCTTGACCTCTAAGCCTCAATTTCCTGAACAACAAAATAAGGTTAATAATAGCCCTTGAGGCTTTGGTAGGAATTAAATATAAGTAAAACGTTTATTGGAAAGCCTTAAATAAATACCTTTATTAGATCTTCCTTTGTTCTTTTTGTCTGATTCTTTTCAATACAGAAGTGCAAAGAGCCTTTCTTGTTGTCTGGACAAGTAATTTCTTTCCAAATAATTTCCTGGAAAGTGTAGATGGCCCTGGTAATGTTTTGTTCTGAGAGTTTAAAACAGCAAACCCTGGGGGGGGGGTCCCAAGGGGTGGGAAGTGATATGAAAGGTCCTAGTTAATTCAGTAGTTACCATCAGGAGTGATTTTGTCCCAAAAGGACATTTAATAATGTATGGAGACATTTTTTGTTTTCACAGCTTGGTGGAGAGGGGTACTACTGGTATCTAATTTTTATAGATCAGGAATGCTGGTAAACATCCTACCATGCACACGACAGTCCCCAGGACAAACAATTTTCTAGCCCAAAATATCAGTAGTAGTGAGGTTGAGAAATGCCCAGGCTAAGGTGACAAAATTCCTTGATGAAGCTTTTCCCAGGTAATTAACTTTGCATTTCTTTGTTCTTCTTACCCAACACATACAGGTTATTAAAGGCATGCTCAAGAGAAATCATTCAAAATGTGATTACTCTAGCTACGTGGCCCTAATTTGTTATTCATTTCTTTATGAGAAAAAAAATCTGAGTAGTATTCTGGTTTTATTGGCTTTGAGTTTCAAATACCAAACTTCAAGCATGCACTGATTACCTTCTTAATTAATAGACTGTGAGGCCGGGCATCTCTTTATTAAGTAGTGGAGAGGCTGTATATTCTCCTGACAACTCTGTAGTCTTTGTTCCTAAATATCATGCCAATGTGGGTGTGGGGGGGGGCTGGATGAGGCAGATTCAGATACTACTCCCCAAGCAGGCTATTTCTTGTTGAAATAACCCTGCTACTGTGTCATTAAATAGAAACTGTTATGTATAACAGCTTTGGCCCCTTTCTAAGGTCAAAACGACAGCACTATATGCACTGAAGGAAAGATGTTAACTGGCAAACAATATAGAAAGGCTATTTCTGAGAGGTGTTTTGGGGGGGCAGTGAAATAAAAATACTGGATTGTTTAAAAGTAAGGAAAATCTCTGCAGAAGTGGACTAATTTAAGGATCTAGGAAATGGTTTCTATTTCTTTATTTCTCTCTCACTCCACCACACTCCTTTTATGAAAACTGTCCCAGCCCCCAGCCCAGAGAATTGGGTTGGGCCACCTGATTAATAGAGTGCAGGTGAGCACGGTGACATGTGCCTGTAATCCCAATACTCAGGAGGGTGACGTGTGAGTATTGCTTGAGCCCAAGAGGCAGTTCAAGATGAGGGTATGGAACACAGCTGGCCTTGAACCAGATGACAGTAGAACCTCCCCCATGTGACAATCAAAACTGCCTCCAGGCTCAGGACAGTCCTCAGAACAAGGAAGTATCCAGCTCAAAATGTCAATAATGATGAGGGTGGCAAAGATGGGTGCTTAGATAAATAGCACAATTCAAGATGGGCAAAGGATTTAAGTAGACATTTCTCAAAGCAGATGTGCAAATGGCCAAAATGCACATGCCAAATGCTTATCATTAACTGCTAGGGAAATGCAAGTCAAAACCACAGTGAGGTACCACTTCGTACCATACTAGGATGACTAAATAGTAATTTTTTTAAACTTGGAAAATAACAAGTGTTGGTGAGGATATGAAGAAATTGGAACCCTCATATGTTGCTAGCCCTTCCTCAAAAGATTTAACAGAATTGTCATTTGATTTAACAGTTTCATTCCAAGGTGTATCCCAAGAGAATTGAAAGCATATGTCCACAAAAATTCTCGTACACGAATGTCATAGCAGCATTATTCACAATAACCAAAAAATGGAAACAACCCAAATGTCTATTAACTGATGGAGAAACAAATTGTGATGTGTTTGTACAATGGAACATTGTTTAGCCATAAAAGTGAATGAAGCACTGATACATGCTATAACATGCATGAATTTTGAAAACATGTGCTAAGTGAAAGAAGCCAGATACAAAACACTACATAGTATATGACTCAACTACTATGAAATTGTTACTGAACTGGGTCATTTTGCCCACCACAAAGTATGCCAATCACTGAAACTATGAGTTTTGCAAAAGAGAAATTTTATTCATAAGGTAGCCAAATGTGAGGAGAGATGAGGCCAAGTCTCAAATCCACCTCCCTGAGGATAGGGCTTGGTGATATTTATTTACTGAAGTGTGGGGAAAAGGTGAATGGAGGTTAACTAAGAGCAGGTGAAGCAAGTTAGGTCTAGAGTGTTTACTCAGATTTTCCCTTGATTTCAAAACATCCATGATAGTCAAATCCATATAACAGGAAGCAGTTTAGTGGTTACCTGAGACTGGAGGTTTTGGGGGTATAGGGAGTGACTGTTAATGAACATGAGGTTTCTTCTACGGGATGACAAAAATTTCCTAAAATTAAATCATGGTCAAGTTTGTTGGACTCTGTAGAAGTATTTAAAACCATTGAATTGTGCACTATAAATGTGAATTATGTTTTTAAAAATGTGTCTTTGCATCTTCTGAGTGCCTACCACAAAGTAAGTAGGTGCTTGGTACATAATGCAGTAGGCCTGAGGCATACAGTCAAACACAAAAAGATTTCCAACCATCCAGATTACTATTCTTTTAACACTTTATGTCTGAAGAACAACACAGTGATTCCCTTACACAATCTCCAAGTTAACCAACTTGCCAAATTAGCCAGTTGTCCATCTCCTCTAGAGGACTCTGAATGCTTCCAGCAAGTAGGTAAGCTACTCTGGAGAATTCCTGGATGCTTTTGATACACTATATGAATTGCACATTTTCTAAGAGTTAATTGAGTTTTTCCCAAGACCTGTCCTCCAAGATACAGCAAACCTGCCTATTTTACTTGTGGTTGTAATTACATAGTCTAATTGAATATTGTGTAAACTATCCAGGCTGCAATCCCAGTACCTGGCAGGCTGAGGCAGGAGGAACTCGAGTTCAAGGCCAGTCTGGGCTACATACTAAAAAAGAAAAGAAAAGAAAAAACAGCAGTGTGTGTGTTTGTGTGTGTGTGTGTGTGTGAGAGAGAGAGAGAGAATTTGTGATCCATGGAAAGACAAAGAAAACTTGAAAATGTTGTAATGACTGGAGCAGTATTGAAATAAAAGGTGTATTTTCACACATTAAGGCCTCATTGTAAGAATGGGGCCAAGTTAATTTTATGCTGGTTCCACCATTTTCTTTACCCAATGGTATTTGAGAGCTGTCTCCAAGTCCTTAAGAATAAAGGGCAAAAATAAGTGAAACCAGTTCGACTCCTTTTCTCCCCATAGTTCCCAAGTGTGGAAAGACCAGGGAAACTCTAGGTTTCACTTCAGACCCACAAAAGGCTCCCCTCCTACTCCATATCTTTTTGCATGCTTATTGAGCCATTTCCATGAGCCCTGGAGGAGTTAGGGAATCACCACGATTTGCCTTAGAGGACTGGGTGTGAGGAGTTAGGTATGTGGAGAGAGGTTAGTGCACTCTGGAGAGCCAGATTCCGAAGAGTGTGCTCCACCTTGTCAATGCTCAGAGGGAGAAATAACAGAGTAACTAAGGTAGTGATTATATATCTGCTAATTTGAGTTAAGAGGACCTGTGACCCTTGCATCATCCTACCACACAAAGACTCTGTTGAATTAGCCAAAGGCTGTGCAGTACATGCCTATTCCTGCCATATTAGGATTCATGTGTAGGGATTAGAGACAGGAGGAAATGTCTAACAACGTTGTAGGATAAAAAGTAAACATGTAAATATCTACTATCCCTTTGGGTGGCTTTAAAATGTTCAGTCATCTGAAGTTCATAAATCTGGAGGGTTTTTAATTTGTTTAATTCCTTCCAGATAAAGACTAAATGTTTAATGCACATTTACATTGTTTCTATTAATTTTTCTTTTCTTCCTATATGACCTGTAGGCTAGAAAGTTTCCTTCAGGAAGACAAGAAAGCAACAAACGATATTCCTTGAAGCTTACTGCTAAATTGAGAAATCAGGTTTCGGTTTTGCTATACAAAAAGCATTAATGTTTATTATGATGTTTAATTAATGTTTCTTATTAATGTTTGTTATAAGCTGTGAGAAATCACCTCAGTAAAAGATTTAGAAATACAAGTGCTGCCTGGGTGTAGCTCAGTGGTAGAGCGCTTGCATGTGCAAGGGCCTGGCGTGCACACACACACACACACACACACACACGAACAACAAGTGCCATTCTCTAAACAACTTGAATCCTCTCTTCTATCTTATTTGTTACTTAGAACCAGCACAGTAGCACAATGCACTCAGCATAATATTTTAGGACTGATGGAGCCAATGACTGGTGTCTTGGGAAGGCAACATGTTTGCTACCCAACTCCCCCTTCTCAAGCAGTTAGCAGATTTAGTTTCCAAATCCATTGGCCAGAATGCACTCTCCCTCCACACTCCCCCGTCCCCGTCCTGAATGCCCAGGATTCATTTCTTTCTCACAAACAGGAAGCCCTTATCTCACCATGAAGACTTGGCAGCAAAGACTGGTAAAGGAGATAGAAAAATTTAAAAAGCCAGGAGACAGTTTCCCATTTGATTCATGTATTTTCTGTGGAGAAAGAACTGTCTCTGTCAGTCAATCAACAGACATTTATCCAACCCCTACTATGTGCCAGGCTCTATGCTGGGCCTACACAAGCACCCCTTCCAGGGAATCATGAGATATAGTAGAAGAAGTGAGAGCTTTAGAATTAGGTGAAAGTATTTTATGTTACCAATTTACTATAGGAACCAGAGGAAGAGAGGAAGGTAAATCAGTAGTATAAAATGATTTCACATAGAATTTAGAAATAGCAAAAGGGTTACTAGAAATAACTAAGCTAACCATATTATTTCCTACAAGGGCACCTTAGGGGATTCCTGTTTTAATGAATAAATAAAAATGATGTGTAATTATCATATCAATTGCTTTCATCTAAGTGAGTGCTTCTGGAGTTATTTGATGGTGCTTAAAAATCTTTGGTCTCTGAAGTGCATTTAACAGTCTCCTTGACTCTTATCTATATTATTAATTTGCAGATCAAAGTTAACTTGGTTCTATGCAAATGAGGAGACTTCAAATGAATGAGATTTTAATGGAAAATTTTATATCCATATTACTTGTATCAGAACTGCAATATTTTTGAGGACATGTGTAAACATATGTAAAAGAGATATTATGGTTTAAGGCAGTGTTATTTAATAGGACTCTGATTATGGAATATCCTATAACTACACTGTCCAAATAAAGGTAGTCACTAGTCACATGTAGTTACTGAGCACTTGAAACATGGCAAGTGTGATTTTAATTAATTTAAATTTAAATAGCCATATGTGGTTACTAGGTACCTTATTTGACAGTATAGGCTTAAAGAAAAAGTGAAATTGGATTCTAAGAACCTGAATTCCAGTTCTCCCCTTACTTACTACCCTGGATAATTTAGTTAACTTCAGGAAGTTCTAATTTTCTCACTTGAAAATGAGAATACAAACAATATCTACCTCACAGGATTTGGGGTAAGAGGAATTGGGATAATGTTTGGACACTCTCCTATCTACAAATAAGTGCCAACCAAATACTAAACTCAAATATATGGAAAATAAATAGTCAACTCTCAGCCAGGTGTGGTATCACACATCAGTAATCCCAGCACTTGGGAGGCTGAGGCAGGAGGATCTGGAGTTTGAGGCCACCCTGTCTATATAGTGAGACCCTGTCTCAAAAACCAACTTTCTCACTTAAAGGAACTTTCCCTTCTTAGAGAGTGCCAAAATATTATTAAATTCATAATTATCCTCACCTTTCAGGTACAACATTTAGCCATACCTATAAATATTGGCTACGAAGCAGCACCATTAGCAATAGTCAGGAATGGTCATTTGGGGGGTTTCAATGAATGACGAACAAAAATGCCAACCATCAGAAAACCGCATTTACAGAAGTTGAGGTTCCCCTAGGTGAGAAAAGTATTATACATCAAGAACTAAAATTTTAAAAAATGATAAAAATGTTAATGCTGTCACTTCTTTATTATTGTTACAACTAATAATGCTATCCATTTTATTGCCCACGGAGGCAATTAAGTAAACCCATCCCATTTAACTGGGAGGAAGTGAGGCACAAATTACCTCACTTGAGTCGTTTTGATGAATGTAATCACATGAAATAAGGCAAGGAAAGTACTTAGCACAGTGAATGACACCTATTAAGGACTAAAAATGCCAGCCATTATGATGATGGTAAGTGATGCAATCGGGTGACCATGAAATTGGAGGGCTTTGTCTATTTTTCTTCACAAAGGGTCTGGGAGTACAGGGTGATATTTGCACAGATTTAGTTCTTCATGACTCACACATGGAAAGATCATTTCAATTTTCCATATCTCTACCAGTCAAGAACTGAATTTTAAAATGTTGGCAGGGGTTGGGGATTTAGTTCAGTGGAAGAGCACTTGCCTGGCAAGTGCAAGGCCCTGAGTTTGGTCCCCAGCACCCAAATAGAAAAAAAAAGCAAAACAAAAAATAAAAATCTTGGCAAACTAATGAGGATATGTTGCTTCCAGAAGAAAAACATCATAAGCATAGAATTTAGAGCAGTCTTTCCACAGTGTAGTGATCAAAGAAAATGTAAAATAAAAGGGGAAATAGATTTTCTTGGGTTTAAAAAAAAGTGTGAGGAAAGAGAAGTAAGTAGAGATTAAAGTATGTATTTAAGGAAAAAATGTAGATATTTTATAGTTGAATAATAAGTATATATACATTTATATATTAGCATTTTAGGTATAAAAATCTAAGTGTACCATTTTCTTCCATAGTAATATATTTTCGTATGCTTTGATCTACCTTTTAGAATCTGATCAATAAAGAAATTATGTTGTTTTCAAATAAAAAAAGAACTGAATTTAAATTGGAGATGGTGGTACTCATCTATAATCCCAGCACTCAGGAAGCTGGGGTGGGGTGGCAGATTGTAAATTCAAGATCAGGCTGGGCTATAGAGCAAGCTTGAGGCCAGCCTAGGCCTCAAGAAAAACAAAAACAGACTACTGAATTTAACTGTTTTGATACCATTTCAAACCTATTTTTGGAATGAAGAATGAATGAATGAATAAATAAATGCCTCCCGATTCTTCCATTAATTCAATAAAATAATCTAATGAAACTCACTTTACTGTTAAGCAGAGAAATGACATCATTGCTGGGGAAACAGCCCCTCATCCTAAATCTCTTCTTCACATTATCCAAAGTCCTTCTTAGCACTTTGCCCCACTGCCTGCACTTCTCCATCTATAACTCATTTAGTTTAGAAAGCTCTCCTTCAAATGCACATTTTCTGGGCGCCCCCCCAATAAAAGACTGCATAAGATGGCCTCATTCATCTGATAGTTGCATAGCATGGAATTCAGAAATGGATGTTCCAATCAGCATCTTGTAACATTTCTACTAGAATCTCTCATTTTATAGAATAATGAAAATTTTGTTAAACATTTTTCTAATGTCCTCTGGCTCTGACAACATCATTCTTTGCCTTGAACTACCTACATTCCCTCATACCAATTTGACTTTATTTTTATTTTTAGTTTGGTTTTGGTGCTGGGGATTGAACCCAGGGCCTCATGTATGCTAAGCACATGCAATACTGCTGAGCTAAACCCAAGCCATGACTTTTTTTGGTAAAGCAAGTTGTCTAAATCTGTCCCGAGAGCTTACCTACTTCCTATGGAGATAAAGAAATATTAGCCACATCTCATTTTTCTTTTTTTACCACTTTAAGATAGGATAATATTTCCATTTTTAGTGTGACTCTATTAAGTGGCACGAGTCCATCACACTCACAGATAGAGAGGACTTTACTTTTTGAACTAACTTTGATATTCAAAGAGGCAAAAATCAACAAGAAAGCATCTATATTACCTTGTGCGAGAATTTGGGAGTGCTGTTGTCCCTGCTGTTCTTTTCCATGCTGCATTCCTGGTGACCCACCATGCCTGTTCCTGACTTTCTTTTCCTCTTCTCTAGAGTCTTCTTCCCTTTTGAAATCTTTTCAGTCACAGGATGAAATTTTTGTTGTTCCAGACTTCCCTGGGCACGTGACCAAAGGTCAAGCCAACCTCCAATGCCCAGGGTTTAAAGATAAGCTCAGAGGAACTAGGAGTATCCAGTTATTGGATAAGCAGAGATTTAAGTTGCTTGATGTTCTTGCCTTATTCACCACAAGAGTCTTCTTGTCCCCTCCGGGCTGTTCTTCATTGACAATTGCTGTGCTGTGGACTGGCACTATGATGGCCTGTTGTGCACGGACAGGCAGGTTGTGGTGAAAGCTGCAGTGGTGAAAAAGGCCATTGTTTAATCTACCCTGTCCCTTGCTGGAGCTATGGCAACAAATTCCATTGGTGAATTAACTATGTCATTGTGTGCTGGCTCGACTGATTATGCTCTTGGAATGACAAACATTTTCTCTTTCTTTTTTTTTTGAGATAAAAAAGTAATGAAAACTTTGAAGTGTTAATATATAACCCAGCACTTTCTTTAAATGGGAAAATAAAGATGGAGAAAATAAGTCACTCAAATGTATTTTAATTGAATTTAATACGCATTTATCCCTTCCAAGAAGCTATTCTAAACACCATTGGTAGTGAATTTGTGCATTATAGCAATTTGGAGTCATAATTTGTGTTAAGGCAATGTCTCCTCAGATAACTCTGTGCTAAAAGTATCTTTAAATATGCATGCACCTTTCTGAGAAAAGGGTTTTTTGGATTTTGTTTGTTTGTTTTTTTAAACCTGACTGCACCAAAGTGATATGGGACACTTGGCTACTGACTTACCTCAGTTCAGAACAAAAACAGCTGTCTACCTCAATTCACCTTAGCCAACTAACAAATGATTCAGTTCCATTCCAGAAGGACAATTCTTAGTAGCTTTCTCCTACATGCTAGTCTCCAGGACAGCAAGATGTGCTCTGATTGGTCAAAGGATACTTAGCCTTTCTGTCCATCCATCCATCCTGCCCCTTCTCTGAGTCGGTTGCTAGTACAACTGTCAATACATCTGCTGTGAGTGTCCTAGTGTGATGTGTGCAGTGTGCCCTCTTGGTAAACTGGAATCATGTTTTCTGGGATCTTCTTCCCTTAAGGGTCTGAGTTAGAGTCAGCCAACACAGGAATTTGTGTGAGATTTGGAAGGCAGGAGTAAAGCAGGAGTCATTACTTCCCAAAAGTTGTTGTGGTAAGGTGTAGTGACAAACAGAGGCAGAGGTGACAGCAGGTCCCAGCTTGTCCTCTCTCTCCTTCACTTAGTGTCCAGAATCTTCCCAACTGTTGACTCTCTTGACCAACCGTGGCCCCAGGCCCACAGAGGTCCAAGTAGCTTTCTACAGGTCTCCCCACCAGCTTCTTTGTCCTCTCCCACACCTGGATTGTGCTGGGTGTCTCAGACTGAAGGTGGGTGCCTCTCCCATTCTTCCTCCTGGGCCTCTACTTCCTCACTTCTCTCTCAGCAGTGCCAGATGCTTCCCTGACTGGACTTTGCTTATTCTTCCAAATAATAGGGAGACTATTAGGAGAGAGTCCTCAGTAGGGGCAGTTTAGAGGACAATAGATACTCTGTTTGTATGGGGGTCTTTCCTCACAGTTCTCTGTAGTTCTCACTCTCTTTTCAGATTCAAGTAGATATTTCTTTCTTCCCTCCTATGGCTTCTCCTCCTCTTCATTCTTATCCCCCACAGATCATGTCCCCCCCAAAGAGGGTGAGATTGGCCATGGAAGGTGAGCTACACTCCAAGGCGGGTTCTAGGTAGCGAAGTAAAAAATGAAAAAAAAAGTCCAAGTCCTGGCCACACGAGTTCCTCCAGAGTGATTTCACTGTATCCATTGAAGTGATAGCCCGACTCCATGCCACACAAACAAAGCAACCCAAATACATTTCTTTAAAACTGACGGAAGTCTGGCTCAGCTATCAAGAAAAATCATCTACTTCTAAGTTGTCCTTCAGTGTCCATAGGGGATTGATTCCAAGACCGCCCTCAGACATCAGACTCTGCAGATGCAGGACTATAGGCGTGGTTCAAGCAGCAGAATGCCTATCTAGCAACTTCAAAGCCCCAAGTTCAAATCCCAGTACCCAAAAAAAATCTGTGGATGCTCAAGTCCCTTATGTAAGATGGTGTAATGTTTGCATGTAACCTATCTACATCCTGCCATATGCTTTAACTCAACTCTAGATAGTTGGGGGGATATCCTGAATCATACTCATTGGTCCCATTTTGAAGGGTCTTGCTTTGGCACCTATAACATGGGGCTAAGGGAATGGAATACACATCTAGGGACCTCTATCCACCTTCTCTAACACCCTGGAGTTCTCTGTCCAAATGTCCTGAGGTTGCTTCCAGGGCCATTTGACCTCTTCCTTAGGGCTACTTCCCCAGTGTAAACTTACTGCAGCAGAATGGTACATCCCTAGGCACAAAGGGTGGTTTTGTTCAATCGTGAAGATTAAACAAAATGAGGAGATCTGGGCTGGATCCACCCTGTGATATGGAACAGAGAAGGGGTTCCTTGCTACTATTCTAGCAAGGAACTCCAAGCCACTTGACCTCCTAGGTAATTTACAAGGGATATTTCCTGAGTTGTGCAAATGGAATGCACACACACAGAGACACAGACAGACACACACGCACACAGATAAACATACACACAATTGGGTAGCATGATTTCAAACCTTTAAATATTTAGGCCTATGATATATGGCCCTCTATTTATTCTCTTGCCCTGATCCCACAGATGTTAGAGGCAGGCCCAGCTAAAGGTATTCTAAGTCACTGTGGAAATGAATGAGTTGGCATTTTCCTGTAATTTTAATTACAGTTAATAACAGGCAGTCAGTCTGATCATTTCTAAATATATGAACAATATTATTTTCCAAATCTAAGTGATTGAGAGACTCTCAACTGAGGTGAAATAGTTTGTTCTACCCCTAGCATAGTACCAAGAGGTACATAGTAGTTGTTTGTTTTTTTGAAATGTTGGTGATGGAACCTAGTGCCTTGCACATGCTTGGCAAGAGCTCTACCACTGAGCTACATAGTAGTTGCTTTAAAAATGATTATTAAATTAATCACATTTTGGAAACTGTCCCTCATGATTTGTCATGTGTTTGTCAGTTAGCTGGGCTGCAGAAACTGTTTGACTGATGGCTTTGCCCAAGGCTGTTTAGTGGGTCTTAGCCCTGAGATGAAGCCAGGGAACACATGAGGAGATGGCAGCCTCCTTGTTCCTGGAGGGAACTAAGTACCTGTGACTCCCCACCTTTTAACTTTTCCTGATCTCTTAGAATTAGCTGTCAACAATTCTGAAGAAGGAACATGAAGCATGGACTTTGCATTTCCAACATCTGGACTGGAATCAGAGCCCACCCACATGATATCAATATATATCCAAGTTCAAGAGTAGAATGTAAGTGGTTTGCAGTAGACCAGTTCCATTGGATTTATTGAGCATCTACTTTGTGCCAATCATGAAGCCAGGTGCATAATGAAGGCAATTATAACACTACCAGCTTTCCTGGAATTCAAGTCAGTATATGAGTGCTATTAAACTCAATATTCCCCTGACTTAAATAATAGGTTTTCCTACCCCTAGTCCATCACTCTCTATTCCCCTTTATCATGCTTTGTTTTGCTTCATAATACCGATCACCAAGGGACATATTATATTTATTGGCTTATTGGCTGTCATTTCCAGCAGAATGTAAGGGCAGGGACTTTGCTTCAATGCTGATACTCTCTGGTGCCTAAACCAGTGGCTGGCATATATTAAGTGTTTAATAAACATTTTGTTAGTGAACATAATTTGCTGTGGGGGGTGGATTATGAAAAGCCTATGAGAACTTGACATAAGCACAGCTGTGCCTAATAATCTACAGGCTGAATTTGGCACAGCCCCAGCCACAGAAGAGAGCAAGAAGGCGAGATGCAGCACAGCTGTTTTCCTAAGTTGTTTACATTCAGAGAAGTAGAGAGGTTTCTCCTGTTACAATGTCACGCCCCTCCCTGAGAACTGTTGCTCTACCTCCTTGTTTACCAGTGGATATAAAAGACTTGATGAAGAAGGACATGAGGTTTTTTGATGGGGAATTTTGATTGGCTGGCTGCTGCTGTGGGGCTGCTGCAAGAATGACACTGCTGCTGTGGCTGAGTTATGCTAGAGATTAAAGGGAACATGGGACAGTGCAAGTCTGCACCAAGAACTTTATACATAGGCTTTAGAAAAGCTAAGGTAAAGAAAAGCTACAGAGAACATGGGACAGTGCAATCTAAGGACCAAGACTTTAAGAGCGATTATGCTAAAGAAAAAGCTAAGAGAAAGCATGGGACAGAGCAAGTCTAAGGAAAGAGACTTTAAAGAATAGAAAAGAAGCAAGGTTTTAAAGAAAGACTTCAGAAGGAAGGTTTTAAAGAACAAAACAGGAAGACTTTAGAAACAAGGTAAGGAATTGTAAAGGAGTAAGGCCTTAAAGAATAGAGAAGAGAATAATAGAGAAAAGAAGCAAAGTAAAAGAAGAGTCATTAGAGAAAAGAAGCAATGAGGCTGTTGTGTGTCTCCATCTGAGCACCCAGCACACCTGGCCCCAGCTTTATACATGTTTGTCTATCATTTGTTCTTTCTGCATCTCCCATTGCCTCCAGTTAAGTTCAGTAGAACAGGAGTAAGTTCAGTAGAACAGGAGTGAGAGAAAGTTCACTCCAATTTGCCATTGAGAGTACACTGTTTTCTTCTTGTTCAATGTGGCATTGGGTGGATAAGAGAATACCGAAAAGAAAAGCCATCTGATTTGATGGTGACAGTCATTTTTTTTCAGTTCTCCTGGAGGCAGGTGTGGATCCCTGAGTTAAAACTCCATGCTGTCAATTAGAAGAAAGAACTGGAAACAATAATTCTAAGAATGGAGAATCTGGAGAACTATTGACATCAAAGAAAAATATATGCATTGAGAAATTGTGGAGAGAAAGGACCTTTGGAACTTATTAGCTTTTATTTTAGGCCCACAGTAGTTTCAGTTATAGAAACTTGGTGAAACAAGCCAGCTGCAAATCAATAAATATCTTTTAAGTTTGTGATATACTAGCTGATTAACAAAACTCCTCTAAGCTATCAGAGTGATAAGCCAATTAATTCAGAATTTGTTTCCTCCCTACCCCACCTCATAGCAATTATTTTAATGGCTCACTGGGGGTTTACAGACACTTTTCACAGACAGAAAAACTGTCTACTTGTTGTGGAACTGACCTGGAGAAAGACTGAACAGGATACATTTTGCAATTTCCTTTATATCTTTTGCATGGCTTTTTGTTGTTTGCTAGCGAACCTGGCATGATGAAAGATTTCTGTGCTTAATCTGAGAGCCTGCTTCATTGTATCTTTCTCCTTTTCTCTTCCCTCTTTTCTGTCCTTTCACTTACTAAGGCAAAAGAGAGTGTTTACCATCAAATGTGAATCCTGAAGAAGTTGTTTTGTGGGAAGGGCTACAAATTAAAGGATTATTGAGAACTTCTTCACTTACAAATGTTCATGACTGTGGACAACACAACTATATCAATTCATGATTATAAGAGGAACACACTCAGATGTCCTATACTGTCTATGAAGAACAAGCCTCCATCAGACACTGAACCTGCTACAGCCTGGATCTTGGACTCCCCAGCCTCTAGAACAGTGAGAAATAAATTACTATTGCTTATAAATTACTCAGCCTAAAGTATTTTGTTATGAGCAGCCCAAACTGACTGAGAAATCCTCAAAAATAGTCTACAAATTCAATATAATCTCAGCCAAAATTCCTGCGAGTGTTTTGGTATAAATTAACTAGTTGATTCCAAAAATGATATGAAAATGAGAAACCTAGATTAGCCGAAATAATTTTGAAAAGAATAGTGTTGGAGATCTCAGAGTCTCTGATTTTAAGACTTAGGTAAAACTACAGTGATCAAGACATTGTGCTATTACCATGATATAGACAAACAGATAAATAGAACAAAATAGGAAATCCAGTAATAGACCCCTATGTATGTGGGGGATTTATTTTCAATTAAAATGCCAAGGTAATTTCAGAGTTTAAAAATTGCTTTTTAAAAGAATGAAGCCCAAAAAACTTTTTTAAAAGAATAAGATAGATATTGGTGTTTAAAAAAAAGAGAGACTAGTACCCTCCACAGCAGCATTATTCATAGTAACCAAAGGGTGGAAGCAATTCAAGTGTTCATTGATGGAGGAATGGATGAGTAAAATGTGGTACATACATACAATGGAATATTATTCAGCCTTTAAAAGGAAATTCTGACACATACTACAACATAGATGAACCTTGAGAACTTTATGCTAAATGAAATAAACCAATTGCAAAAAAGATACTATATGATCCCACTTGCATAGTTACCTAGAGCAATCAAATTTATAGACAAAAAGAATGGAGCTCAGGAAAAAGGAAATAGGGAATTGTTAATAGTTGTAGAGTTTCTGTTTTGTAAGATGAAAAGAGTTCTAGAGATTAGTTGCACAATGATGCAAGTATAGTTAATTCCATTGAACTATATACACTTAACATGAGTATGATAATTTTTATGTATATTTTATCACAATTAAAAATAAACTTAAAATTAAACAATGCCAGAACAATCAATAAGAAAAAAAGGACTGGAGGTATGGCTCAAGTGGTAGAGTACCTGCCTCATGAGCACAATCACAAATCCTTGAATTCAAACTGCCAAAAAAAGAAAGAAAAAACTTTGATCCTATCTCATATATAAAAAAGAACCTTGAAATGGATCATATACCTAAATGTAAAATCTGTAAAACTTCTATAAAATAAACTCTTTGTGATCATGGACTAGACAGAGATTTCTTAGCGAAGACATTAAAAGTATGAACCACACACACAGAAAAAAAGGATAAATTGAATTACAACAAAATGAAAAGTTAGGAGGTGTAGCTCAATGGTAGATCACTTGCCTAGTATCCTCAAAGAACTGGGTTCTATCACTAGCACCACAAAATAAATAAAATTTAAAAATTAAAACCCTTCTTTTTGTGGAACTGGGGTTTGAATTTAGGGCTTCCCACTTGCAAAGCAGCTGCTCTACCTCTTGAGCCACACCTCAGTCCATTTTGCTCTGGTTATTTTGGAGATGGGGTCTAGTAAACTGTTTGCCCAGGCTGGC
This sequence comes from Castor canadensis, assembly GCF_047511655.1. Classification (NCBI taxonomy): domain Eukaryota; kingdom Metazoa; phylum Chordata; class Mammalia; order Rodentia; family Castoridae; genus Castor; species Castor canadensis. Next base: position 121,148,565 of record NC_133405.1, on the reverse strand, counting down.
CTCAAACTGTGATCCTCACAATCTGAGCCTCCCAAGTAGCTAGGACTAGTGGCATGAGACAGCTGCACCTGGCCAAAAAATTAAAACTATGCTCTTTGAAGACACAGTTTAGAAAATAAGAAAGCAAGCTACAGCCTGGGAGAAAACATTTATAAAGCACATATTTTATAAAGAACTTTTATTTAGTATGTATTAAACTCACAATTTAATAATTAGGCAAATAACTCAATTTTTGAAGTGAGCAAAAGATTTGAGCAAGCAATTCAAAGAAGATATACAACTTTCTATTCCTTTCTGGCTTTCAAAATGGTGGGTTCTGCGGTGCAAAAGTCTGGATTTCCCTGGGTCATCCAGAAGGAATGATGATTCTGAGTGAGGTTAGCCTGGCCCAAAAGACCAAAAATCATATGTTCTCCCTCATACATGGACATTAGATCAAGGGCAAACACAACAAGGGGATTGGACTTTGAGCACATGATAAAAGCGAGAGCACACAAGGGAGGGGTGAGGATAGGTAAGACACCTAAAAAATTAGCTAGCATTTGTCGCCCTTAATGTAGAGAAGCTAAAGCAGATACCTTAAAAGCAACTGAGGCCAATAGGAAAAGGGGACCAGGAACTAGAGAAAAGGTTAGATCAAAAAGAATTAACCTAGAAGATAACACACATGCACAGGAAATCAATGCAAGTCAACTCCCTGTATAGCTATCCTTCTCTCAACCAGCAAAACCCCTTGTTCCTTCCTATTATTGCTTATACTCTCTCTACAACAAAATTAGAAATAAGGGCAAAATAGTTTCTGTTGGGTATTGAGGGGGTGGGGGGAGAGGGAGGGGGCAGAGTGGGGGGTAAAGGAGGGGGTGGGGGCAGGGGGGGAGAAATGACCCAAGCCTTGTATGCACATATGAATAATAAAACAATAAAAAAAACAGAAGGAATGATGATCAACTGTGCTGACAACACAGGAGCCCACAATCTGTGTATTAGCTCTACGGAAGGGACCAAGGAATGGTGTGGGTGATGTGGTGATGACCACAGTCAAGAAAGGCAAACCAGAGCTTGGAAAGAATATGTAGCATGACACGAAAGTCATGTCAGAGAAAAGGTGGTATGGTTCTTTAGTTTGAAGATAATGTGGGAGCAATAATAAATAATCAAGGTGAGATGAAAGGGTCTTCCATTATAGGACCAGTTGCAAAGGAGTGTGTAGTCTTAGGACTCAGAATTTTGTTCAATGCCACCAGTGTTGCATGTTTCTTTGGGGTATGTGTAAAGCAAAAACAAATAAAGTATTAAAATTATTTGCTTTTTGTCCCTCCAAAAAATAAAAGATGGTATACAAGCAATGGCCAAGACATTTTCGATTTCAGTTCCTACATGTAACAAGCTTAGAAGTTGTCACTATCGTCTCCACATCAAAAAAATTGTGGACAAAAATTTTGGACAAACAAAGTCAGAACAGGGCAAATAGCTATTCCCACATCTGGACTTGTTGGGGCTTTTGCTCTAGGAACTCCACAGGATTCTCATCCTGGGAAAGATCCCCTAGGAGTTCTGGCCAAGGCCTGCTGTCCAGAGGAAAGACTGTCAGAGAGCAAGGCCTTTTTTTCCCCTATATTTGAGGGAAGGGAACATCAGCCCTCTCTGGTCTTCTTGTCTAGCCTAAGGAAAATTAAAGCAAACATAATCAGCAGAAGAAAATCATTTAGAAACACTACGGTCAGGGAAAGGAGTAGGGGAACAATATCAAAAGGTATAATATACATGCAATCAGAATATCAGAAGGAGACAAGCAAAAAACAAAGCAGAAGAAATATCTGAAGTAATAATGTCCAAGAACTTCACAACTAGTATAACACTAATCTGACAGACACAAAACCACAGACCTGGGAAGCTCAAAGTAAAAATAGATACAAAAACAAAACCAAACCAAGCCGGAAGCACCCCCAGGAATATAATATTTTAACTACAGAAAATCAAATTGAATTTTTTTGGGACAATATCTCACAATGTAGCCCAGGCTGGCCTCTAACTTGTGGTTCTCCTGCCTCAGTTTCCTGAGACACAGTGAAAATCTTCAAGGAAGTCTGAGGAGGGAGAAAAACCTTACTGATACAAGATAAAAGATAAGACTTATAGTGGAATTACCAGAAACCATGCAAGCAGGAGAACAGCAGAGTGAAATATTTCAAGAGTTGAAAGAAAAAACATAGAGTTCTATATCCGGTGATAAGCCTTCCAATGAGAAATATGTGGTTGAAAAAAATTTGTAGAATTTAAGAAAGAAAGATTCTTCCACTTATGTAAAATTAAAGTAACAAGAGGATTGGAAATCCTAAAGCAATTCTTGGCAATGATCAGAAATGTTTTTTGATTTCATTTATTCTAATTTTGATGAACAAAGAGAACAAAGAATGTTGTGTGAAATTTTTGTAATCTCACCTTTGCTTTTATTCTCATTATTATAGATATGTAATAATTCTTTTGTGTCTTTAAAGCTTAGCTCCTTATAATTTATTGTTTTGATTTTTATAATCTTTTGTGGAATATTGAAATACTGATACAACAAAATGTTATGTTAGATACGAAAATTTTCCGTTATTTCCAATCCTATTTAGATCCTGTCCATTTATTTAATATCAAAACTGGGACCTCTAGTGATTTTTCAGTATTTTAGATAATTACCATTTTTGAATGATTATTCTCCTGTAGGAAATTAAATGCTGTGTTACAATGCATTCACCCTTTTTTCTTTTAAAATGCTCCTTTGAGGAATACAAATAGGTAAAGAAACTGCCAAAATATCCCTATTTGCAGATGATATGATTCTATACCTTAAAGACCCAAAAAACTCTACTGAAAAGCTCCTAGACACCATCAATAGTTATAGCAAAGTAGCAGGATATAAAATCAACATAGAAAAAACATTAGCAATTCTATACACTAATAATGAACAAAATGAGAAAGAATATATGAAAACAATTCCATTTACAATAGCCTCAAAAAAATCAAATAACTAGGTGTAAACTTAACAAAGGAGGTGAATGACCTCTACAAGGAAAACTATAAATCTCTGAAGAAAGAGATTGAGGAAGACTATAGAAAGTGGAGAGATCTCCCATGCTCGTGGATTGGTAGAATCAACATAGTAAAAATGTCAATACTCCCAAAAGTAATCTACATGTTTAATGCAATTCCCATCAAAATCCCAATGACAGTCATCAAAGAGATTGAAAAATCTACCGTTAAATTTATATGGAAACACAAGAGGCCATGAATAGCCAAGGCAATACTCAGTCAAAAGAACAACGCTGGAGGTATCACAATACCCAACTTCAAACTATATTACAAAGCAATAGCAATAAAAACAGTGTGTGACACAGGTGACTCTAGAGGCACCTGCACACCCATGTTTATTGCAGCACTATGCACAATAACCAAGTTATGGAAACAGCCAAGATGCCCCACTACTGACGAATGGATTAAGAAAATGTGGTATTTATACACAATGGAATTTTATGCAGCCATGAAGAAGAACGAAATGTTATCATTCGCAGGTAAATGGATGGAATTGGAGAACATCATTCTGAGTGAGGTTAGCCTGGCCCAAAAGACCTAAAATCATATGTTCTCCCTCATACATGGACATTAGATCAAGGGCAAACACAACAAGGGGATTGGACTTTGAGCACATGATAAAGCGAGAACACACAAGGAAAGTATGAGGATAGGTAAAACACCCAAAAAACTAGATAGCATTTGTTGCCCTCAGTGCAAAGAAACTAAAGCAGATACTTTATTTATTTTTTTTATTCATATGTGCATACAAGGCTTGGGTCATTTCTCCCCCCTGCCCCCACCCCCTCCCTTACCACCCACTCCGCCCCCTTCCTCTCCCCCCTACCCCCTCAATACCCAGCAGAAATTATTTTGCCCTTATTTCTAATTTTGTAAAGCAGATACTTTAAAGCAACTGAGGCCAATAGGAGAAGGAGACCAGGAACTAGAGAAAAGGTTAGTTTGAGGAGAATTAACTTAGAAGGTAACACACCTTCTAATGCAGCAATGCGAGTCAACTCCCTGTATAGCTGTCCTTCTCTCAACTAGCAAAAACCCTTGGTCCTCCTATTATTGTTTATACTCTCTCTTCAACAAAACTAGAGATAAGGGCAAAATAGTTTCTGCCTGGTAGGGAGGGGTTGGGGGGGTAAGGAAGGGAGTGGGGGGGTAAGAGAGGGAGTGGGGGGAAGGGGGGAGAAATGACCCAAACATTGTTTGCACATATGAATATAATAAAAAAAGAAAAAAATGCTCCTTTGAAATAACTTCTCATTGTATGCTTGGTCTTAAAAAATAAAGCTGCTCTCTATTCACAATAGCCAAGCTTTGGAATCAGCCTACATGCCCTTCTACTGATGAGTGGATAAAGAAAATATACAATGGGGTATCATTCAGCTATAAAGAGGAATGAAATTATGGCATTTGCAGAAAAATGGATGGAACTGGAGATCATCATGTTATGTGAAGTGAGCTAGGTTCAGAAGGAAAAAGGTCACATGTTCTCTATCATATGCAGAATCTAGACCTAAAATATATATAGATATATACATACTTATATATACATATATATGCGAAAACATGACTATAAGCAAAGGACTGTCTGGGGGATGAGGGGGAGGGGAGAGGGAGAGGGGAAGAGAATGATGGGGAGAAGGACAATGCCAAAATACATTGTGTATAAAGGTAGCACAAGGCAACTCACTGAAGGCTGTTGAAAAATAGTGGGGGATGGGGATAGGGGAAAGAGAGCAATAGAGGGAGTTAATCTGATCAGTATACAATACATGAATGTGTGAAACACCATGGTGAAACCCCTTTGCACAATCAATACACATTAATACAAAAGTTTAACAATATAGCAATGAAGCACCAAAATAAATTGGAGCAAAAAAGACTTTCTCAGACAAACAAAAACAGAGAGTCCATCACTAGCAGACTTCTCTTGCAAGAAATGTTAACCAAAGTTCTTTGGACAGAAGGAAAATTAGGTCAGGATTTGGGATCCACTCAAAGAAAGTGTGTCAGAGGAGGAATAAAGAAAGGGAAAATAAAATTTTCTTTTTTTCATACTACTGAAATAAATACAGTGTGGTTTATTTATAAATGAGAACAAATTAACAACAAACAGTATTTCAGAAGTTTAAAAAAGGTGACACTAACAGCACTTTAGTACAGTATGGCTTTTATTTTCTTCAGCTCTAGAGGTTTTTTTGAGATTTATTAGATAAAGATGAGGAGTCAAGTTTTGCAACCTAAAAATATTTACTTATTAAAACTATATTAATACTATCATAAACTATACAAAATAGATGAGAGGAACATTTGCATTTATAGAACTACATGTCAGTCAGTTCAGATCCCCATGGGGGATTTCCCAGCATGACCTCATTCATGTGTGAGGACACAGAGCAATTCCTGTTTAGACATACACATTCATCTTCTTGTTCAACATGGTCAGCCTTTCATTTCTTGATGGTTTCCCTCTATGAATATGCATGTCTAGTTGTCTGCTTCTTAGAGCAGACATTTATCTTCCTCATCCACCAGCCATTGGAGGAGGACTGGGGCCACGAAGCTGATTGCTTCGACCCATTCTTCAGGGAGGGTTTTCTGGTGGCCTTCATCCATCATCATAATCTGGAATTAGATGAGTTTTTGTAGCCTCTTCCTTTTTTCACATCTTGCTGTAGCAGTTTTGAAAAACAAAACCACAAACTTGGCTATTCCCCAGAAGAAATCTGTTATCAAAGATAATCTCCATGGGGACTGACTCCGGTTGTCCAACACTTGTCTGTTCATCTTTGCCTCCGTTTCCCTGCTTCCGAGCCACAGAGAAGCCCAGCCCCTCGTCTGAATCTGTATCTCCTGTCTAAAATTTTCTCTTCTTATTCTTAGTTGATCTAAAAGGTAACTGCTTAAAGCAAAAATACTGACAATGTATTGGTTAATTATAGCATAATGGACAAGTGAAATGAAAGGCAGCAATGTAACCAGGAAAGCAGGGTGGAGTGGGGAATACTCAGTTCAAAGGTACTCAGTACCTTTGAATGTATATTGTATAATACCTTAAATGTATATTGTAACCTTTTAGTGCAAGCACTAAAAGGTTAAAAAATATGATTTTCCAAGAGAGGAGATAAAATGGAGCCACACGAACTGTTCCATTAAAGCAGAAAAGCTGGAAAAATAGAAAAAAGAAATACAATGAATGCAGTGAAGAGAAAACAGTTATGAACGACCAAAAAAGCACATGAAAAGCTCCTCAGCATCACTAGTTAACAGGGAAGTGCCATGAGATTAATATGTACCACTGAGATGGGAATTAAATAAAAATTGACACTACTGCTGAGGATGTGGAACAATGACACTACTGCTGAGGATGTAGAGAGATGTAGATCTCTCTACATTGTTGGAGGGACATAAAGTGACTCGGCCACCTTGAAAGAGTTTGGCAATGGCAGTTTATTTTAAATTTAAATATGTGCTTCCCAGATGACTTAGCAATTCCACTCTTAAGGATTCATTCAAGAGAAATGAAATATGTCCACATGAAGGCCTGTATACACAATTAAGAAATGGAGAACTAATTAGTAGTTGTCAGTGGCTAAGGGCAGAATTGGGAATAAGAAGGATGCTCTCATGGCTACATAAAGGCTACATGAAAAATCCTTAGTGATAGAAATGTCCTGTATCTTGACCATATCAGTGCCAGTATTCTCGTGGGGTTACAGCACTATAGTTCTGCAAGATTACCACTGGGAGACAATGGGTAAAGTGTCTACACATTTGTGACCACATAATATTGTTTGACCAAATATTTATGTATTGGGCAAAGGATACATGGTATCTTTCTGTATTATTTGAATTAATAATTATCTCAAACTAAAAAGTTTAATTAGAAACATAAGGTGGTATATACAACATGTAAAATATGAGCAAATATTGACAAGAATGTTTAGGACTATGCCCATTGCATTAAAGATGCATAGCTATAACAGTAAATCATTAACTGTAGCTAACTATTGATTGTATATACCAATGGAGGAAATTAGAAGTAAAGATTAATCAAGAAGTAATCTTGGTTGTGGATCTAAGGATAATTTATATATGGCTCTGAAAGGCATCAGATTTATATACACATGTAACTTTTCAGCAGATTTACCTTCCAAAAAAGTTGTGTCACTGACAGAAATTATTCAATAAGTAGTTAAGGATGAAGGAAATAAAATATAAATTGCCTTTACTGTTGAAAGAACAAGGAGGATAATATGATGAAGTAACAAATAATGACTACTTGAACTGAAAATAATTTCCATTTCCTAAACCCAAACCACAGAGACCATGACTTCTATTGGTAACAGATGCTTAACAACGGGGCTGGGCTCTTTTATACTATTTCTAGTAAAGCTAGTAGTGACCTTGCAAAATATCGTAGGTAACCCAGGTATCATTCAATTCACAGGAAGCCACAGTCCTAAATGTTATAGTATACAGGTGTGGGATGAGCCCTCCTTCATCATGGGAAGAGTGTATACAGGCACTTGTGACCACGTATTATTTGACTAGATATGTCTTTGCAGGTTAACTATCCTAATGAGGGTTTAGCAATGCCTGATCTAGACCACTTGTTCTCAACTTTGGCTGCACACTGGAATTCCATCCTTAAAAAGTGTGATTTAATAGATCTGGGGAGCTACCAGGTGGTGGAATTTTGAAGAATTACTCAGATGATTCTAATTTGCAGCCAAGACTGAGAACCACTGCTTTACAACACATTGGCCAGATATAAATGATGAAACTCTCATGCTGCCGTCCTCTGCTGAAATTCACTATTGACCAATTAAGCGATCAACATTCTAACTCATAGTTCTTTTTTTTAACTTCATTCCAATAACTTTAATACTCCCAGATGAGTTTTAGTTTTCCATTCCTAAGTGTTATTTCACATTGCTGGTCTAGAAGGTTTTAAAGCATTAATACAGCTATTTTCTTTGGGGGTCAGTTTTATTCACAATGACATTGCATGATCATGCTGTGAGACAGAGCTCATTTATCCCAAAGGATCTGCCCATTGGCTGGGTTACTTGAAGGCACATTGCTTTCTAGGAGGGCGGGACCAAGGGCATTATGCACTAATGGCTTTGAGAAAATGATGCACTTGAGGATGTTGGGAGAGAAGAAGGAAGACAAGGATGATGAAGAAAAGACATTTCAATATCAAGTAGCTCCCAGAATCACTAGGACACCAGGAGAACAAGGCTGAAGTGGGTGGCCTTGCATTGGCCTGGATGGGTAAAATTACTCCACATAAAAGTGTCATTCAAAGACCGTTAATTTTCACTCTTGACCTCTTGGTTTAATTAGTGCTCCTTAGTTACACTGTATGAGTAGATGCCTCCATTTTTATTGCTTGTTAATTAATTAATTAATTAATTTTCAGGGCCATCCTAAGAAAATAGAATTTTCTGTAAGCCACTAGTGCTGTGGGGGTTATGATTCAAGTCATTCAAGGATATAGCCTCTAGATTCAATATTTTATATTCTAGGTGCCAAGATTAACTCTCACAGGATTTAGTACATGGTAACACATCTACATGGTCAGCTCACATTTGAATTGCTATCACTTTTTCTGGAATCAGATAATAGCTGAATTGTTACTAACTTAGATCAAATGGTTATGAAATAAAATGATTAATGTCTAATTCTGGTATGTTTTGCCCTCCTCTCAACTTAATAAATCTAGAAAATTATACATTACAAAATGGCTATTTTGTCTGAAAGGAGTGAATAAAATGTTGAATTTACTCATTAATGAATGAATATTGTGAGAGACAAACAGAGATATATTTATGAAGGTCCACCCTAATAGGGAGGGTCCCTGGTATGGAAGGGTATGATGTGGGATTGTGGTCTGGGACTGCCAAGTGCAGGCTTTTTTCTTTTTTTTGGTGGTACTGGGGTTTGAACTCAGGGCCTTGTGCTTGCTAGGCAGGCCCTCTATCACTTAACTCACTCTGCCAGCCCTTTATGTGTGTGAGTTGGGTATTTTCGAGATAGGGTCTCACAAACTTTTTTCCTGGGCTGGCCTCAAACCATGATCCTCCTGATCTCTGTCTCCTGAGTAACTAGAATTACAGGCATGAACCACCAGTGCCCGGCTTAGGGAAGGATTCCTGGGGCCATGCTTCTGGATCTTCACACTCCAGGGTCTTGTCCTTACTGTTATGGGTATTGACTGAATTTCCTTAGAACACCCAGAGATGGGCTCTTGGTGACAGCCCTACTTTACTTAAGCTCATAAGACACCTGTTTTAACTAACATAAGTACCTATTAAATAATTATGGAATCATCCCCTTCAAATTGCTGAATGCTTTTATTCTCTGTCTAGTATTCTTCTGTATTATACTTATGTATCTGAAATATTAACCAGGAGATTTCTTGGTGTGTTTGGTGTGAGAATAAAGCAAAGAAGTAGAATGGCACAAGGCTATTAGTTGTAAGCTGTTGGAGACCAAGCATGAACCTTGGACTGGGAAATAATGGAGTTTGCATAGCCTCTCCGTGGTAGGAGATTGCACAGTCTCTCCTACCATATTTTTCCCAGCACCTGGTGTCTTGACCTTTGTTCTCACATCTCCTTGACGAATACAACCTGCTGTGTCCGACCAGCCCCCGGTGCAAAACTAGATAAAGTACCAGAACTGTTAGGAGACTCCCTGATGCCAGATTCATCAATACCTAGATAAGGTGTCCTGCATGCCCTGATGATTCCAGAACTGATGTATTATAATTAAGCTTCTATAGTCTTAAGAAAATTAGCCCACCAAACCTCATTCCTTTTACCTTGTATCAAAGAATCGTTAAAACTTGATTTTTACCCGAGTCTTTTCCTTGTACTGACCTATAAAAATAAACACTCTGGCTCAGGTAGGCACTCACATTCCCCAGCAAGAACGTGCAGCCCTCCCGATCTCAGCCTTCTGTTTTATGTTTCATGTCTGCACGTCTGTGTGTGTTTTATTTCTCATTTCCTGCTGCTCTTAGTCAGGTTCATGCAGCATACCCACACAGGTCGCGGGCAGTAGGCAACAGAAACTGACTTCTGATTGTTATAAGAAGAGAAGGAGCAGAAGGGAGAGGAAAAGGACAAGGAGAAAGAGGAAAAAAGATCTTGAGGGATTATGAGATTATCAACTGGCTCACAGAATCACTAGGAAGACAAGAGAGCCAAGGTGAACTGGGCAGGCACAAAGGGGACTCTGTGATGAAATCACTAATAAAATCATACCTTGGTAAAGGGCATCTTAGCTATTTCTGCCATTGCAGGTGGCCTGGATGCTGGCCTTTGCAGTTGCTCTGAAGACATTATTGCCCGGCAGGAAGTGGGAAACTGCTACTGCTGACACAAAGAAATTTCCCTGCTTTTGTGACACTAGCTCCAAAAATCAAAATCCCTTGTGGAAATGGCCAATGAGACATGTTCATGCTGTAGCTGGCAGTGTTTCTGGGGCAAAAAAATTTCAGCTTGTAAACGGATAGACAGGTTTGCCTCCCCACAAACTCAGAATGTGAGAGATTCCCCCAGACACAGGAAGGGAGCATTGGGTATTGGGCAGCCAAAATAATGATAGATGTTTACTATGAATTAAATAAGGTATTATTTTTTCTTAACACCAGGAAACCTAATATGGGTACGTATATATGGATGGATGGATATGTATTTAGAGACAATATCTAAGTAGTGAGTAGTTTGCTTTTCTCTCCAGTGTCTCTTTCCCTTAAGCAATGTTAGATCCATTTGGCTTTCTCTCTCTCTGATCCCTGATTTTTGGAGTGTCATCCATTCTTGCTTTAGAGATGATGTGGAGTCCCATCATTAAGCCAAAACATCTCTTCCATTGTGTGTTGATTCAGTTAGTCTCAGCCTTAGAGTTATTGCTGTTAAGCAAAGGAGTCAACTAAACACCATGAGCATTACATAGCACTGGAGCCTCATGAGCAGAGGATAGTAAATGCCATCCAGAGAGGTATGCTTTGTCCAGGAGCAGGAGGGGGACCCTGCCCATTGTTGCTTTGCCTTTTTATAGGTAATTAAGGAAAGAGAGGGGTCTTGCAACTTTGGTGGAATAGAAAATTGTTTGAGTATGGCCAGGTGCCCAAGGGAGTTGCATGCCTTTTTCCTAGCACCTTGACTCTTGTGTGACATTGAGAGCACATGCAGCCCCTGTCACTGCTTGCCTCTGTTCAAACAATCCTCTCGCCACAGTTTCATAAACACAACATTACCTAGTTGAGCTTGGAATCTTTGCATGGCCACAAAGCTGATTTTATCAATATATCAAAGAAAACCAGGCAGAGAGACCAGACTCATGCTAACAAACTCACGCAGATATTAAAACCAGAGTAGTGATTTGTTGATATGCAATGAGAAATATGCCTGGCAAGCATGCCAGAATAAATCCGGTTGGCTGGTTCTTTCCTTCTGTGGAAGAAAATCTAGTTCATACTTTGTACAATTCATATACACTAATAAAAAAGAGAGAAAAGGGAAAAAAGAAGAAAAATACAAAAAAGAAAAAAATTTAGTTTATAAGAGAAAGGTTGCTTGAGGAGTAGAAAATAATTGCCAGAAAAGTTGCTTTTGCTCACCATCTTATCCCTCAGGCTTTGAGTAATGCCAGAAAGATAGCAGGCATTCAATAAACATTTGATGAATGAGAGAGTGCTATGAAAGTTATTCATCTGCTCTTAACTGCTACTGTCATTGAAATGAGATAGACATTGCCTAGCAAGCACAAGGCCTTGAGTTCAATCCTTGGTACTGACAAAAGAAAGAAAGAAAGAAAGAAAGAAAGAAAGAAAGAAAGAAAGAAAGAAAGAAAGAAAGAAAGAAAGAAAGAAAGAGACATTCATTAGAGACAGTTGTACAATGGGAAAAGAAAGTATCAGCTTTGGAATTAGACAAATAAGAGGCTGGATCTTCCATCTGCTACTTACTTTACTGAGTTTCAATTATTAAGGTAAGTAAAGTGAAAGTAAAATAGCTATAATTTATAGAAATAGGCATAAATATAACAGGAAACTAAAAATGGTATCTTTAATTACATTTGCTATTTACTTCTCTTTTACGTAGAAGTTTGGTGTTAGGCAGCACAGGGATGGTATGGTGGCTTTATGGACAGTAGGGAACCACGTTCCTATCATTCTGTTCCACTATCTCAGTGTATGACTTTCATTTTCACAGTTATCTCATGACCCAAGATGGCTGCTGGAGTTTTAGTCATCACATCTGTGTTGTAGAAAGAAAGACAGAGAAAGGCAGAAAGGCAAAAGAAAAAAATAGTCTCCATTCAGATGGATCAGATTTTTTTAAGGTAGCCTTTTTCCAAGTCCTCTACAACACTGCCACATATGTCTTATGAGCCAGAAATTTGTCATATAGTTACACCTTGTTGCAAAGAAGGCTGGGAATACAGCCTTTTCCTCCTTCTGCCAATGTGCCCCCTGAAAATTCACATTCCATTACTAAGAGTGGGGGAAATGGATAAGTAATTTGCAATTTTTTGACATACCTATTCCACATGGTTGTTAGGAGAACTGGTAAAGCACCAATGCTCCAAAAAATTGATCCTAACCAAATGGATTAACTGACAGAAGTTTCTGCCAGTTGATACACTTGATTCCATTAAAGCTTGACTGTCATATCCCTTTGTTTACATTGATACTAACACCTTTATGATATAGCTAAAAACAGAATAAGAATAATAGCTATTCATTGAATCCCTTTTAGGTGGTGGCATTTTGTTTCTTTTTGTGGTACTGCGGTTTGAACAAGGGCTTTGCACTTACTAGGCAAGTACTCTACCACTTGAGCCACACCAGCAGCCCAGGTAGGTGTGAATTACACTTCACAATAGCTAAGGTAAATACAAACATTTTGTAAAAGAACAAACTGAGGTATCCATAATCAGTTCAAGGTCATGTCTGACTCTACCTGATGCTTTAATCTTCCCAATATAATATAAAAGAGAATAAATTATAAAAAGAATCTATAATTCTATCATCCTAGCAAAAGATACATTTTGCATATGGCATTCATGTAAATAACTTTTTAATATATTGTTGTCATTAAGTGTGTATACATGATCTTCTGTTTTCACTTTATGAAATATAAACCCTTTCCATATTTTGTAGTTTCCCAATTATTTATCTTTTGATGTCACGTCATTGAACCTTTGCTTTGTTTTTTGGGGGTGGTGGTGCAGGGACAGGGTTTCACTATGTAGTCCAGGGTGGTCTTGAGCTTGCTACATAGCCCGGTGGAATTCAAACTTGTAATCTTTCTGCCTCAGCGGGAAGCAGATTATGGGTGTCTGACACCATTCCCAGCTAAAGCTTTGCTGTGATGTGGACATTCAGGTCCCATATTTTTACTAATGGAAAATGGCAGTAATTAACATCTTTGCATTTCTTTTTATCTCTATTATTTCTGATTAAACTTTTACCTGTAGAAATAATGGCTTGAAAGATACAAGTGTGTTTATGGTAGTTGTCATATATTACAATATTATTTTCCAGCAGATTGTACCAATTTACACTGTTACCTGCAAGAAAGGAGTTAACACTGCAAGCTTACCAGCAATGGATAATGTTCATATAGAGAGATCTAGATATGGTTTAAAAAAGTAGTTAATAGTGGAGAATGGCATCTCAGGTTAGTCCCAGTTTGTTTTTCTTTGTTTACAGTAATGATAAGTCTGGGCTGGAGACATGGTTCAAGCAGTAGAGTGCCTGCTTCACAAGCACAAAGCCTTGAGTTCAAACCCTAGTATGGCCAAAAAAAAATCAATTATAGTAATGATAAGTTAAAAATACCTTTGATTTAAAAACAAGTACAAAACTGGTTCTGGACAGCACAGAACAGATTTAAGAGAAATTGTGATTTTTTTTGCATGGTTTGGTAAGTGGTATATTTACAGTGAAGCTGATGAAATCAGATCCTCTTATTTGCATGTAGGCCACTTCCTAGGCTCTGGGAGATGGGAGATGCCCTAGCAATGGTCTTGCTTTTGTAAAAAATTTGCAAAAGACAGACATTTTAGCTGCAATCAGTTATTAATTTGGTCTTTTTTTCTGGTGCTGGTGATCAAACTCAGCATCTTGCATATGCTAGGCAAGGGCTGTACAACTGAGCTACAGTCCCAGCCCTTTGCAACCAGTTATTACTATTTTATGTTTGGTGGTTCACTGGTAAACTGTCTCCAAAAAATGCTCAGATGTGTATCGTTTCCCAACTTCCATGGTGTAAATATTCTCACTTTGGTTGATTTCAAGTTGGTATCAGTTCAGCAAGAAGATTACAAAGCTCCTGAATATTTAACACTCAGCTCCAACTGTACTTTTTATACAAGTCTTTTCCTGCCTGGTGGTGATGGAGTGGGCACAGACCTTTTGGGAGTGTACTATGCAGAAGTTGAATTGATACTGCATTAGTTTAGGCATAATGTCATCAATTCTGTAGGTTGAAAGTACTTTCATATATATGTAAGTTATTGACAGACCCCCTGGTATAGGAATGGCTTCCAGGAATATTCCTATCTCACTGTGGTGACTTACCTGGAGTTGTAAGCTGAATGTGCATAACCAGAAGTCATATGGTATGAGAGTCCCCCAAAGGACATGGACAGTTGTCTTGGTTTGTTCATGCTTCTATAACAAAATACCATAAATTGAGTGGTTTATAAACAGCAGGAATGTATTTTTCACAGTTCTGGAGCAGGTGCCACTAGATTCAGTGTCTGGTGAGGGCCTGCTTTCTGATTCATAGAGGGCACCTTTTTTTCTGTGGAAACAAGTTTAATATTTAAAAAGTTCTATGACAAAAGCAACATTTCCTTTAAAAACAGATTTCACTTAAAGTGAAATATTTGATAAGCTTTGACATTTATATGATAAAACTATCATCACAATCAAGATGAATGTATTCTCCCCTCCAAATTTCCTTATGCTCCTTTTCAATCCATCCTTTCCTCTTTCACCTCTATTACTCATTCCCAGATAGCCACTGAAGTGCTTCCTGTTACTATAGACTTGTTTTCATTTTCCAAAATTGTGCATAAATGAAGTCATACAGTGTATACTCTTTTTCTTGGGGAGGGGTCTGGCCTTTCTCACTCAGCCTCATTTGTGATTCATCCAGGTTGTTGCATAGATCAATAGTTCATCTCTTTATTGTTGAGTAGTATTCTATAGTATGGATACACCATAATTTGTGTAAGCATTCATCTGTTGGTTGACATTCGAGTTCCCAGATCAGGAGCTATCACAAATAAAGCTGCTATGACCATTCAAAAAAGTGGACTTCTTGTAGAAAGCACTAATGCAAAATTTACTTAAGCATGCAATAAAGCAAGAGATATTATTCTGTGAAATGCACTGTTATTGACCCACTCACTATACATCTGGCAATGTGAGTCTCCACTTGAGATGTGAGTAATGTTACTGAACAAGCAAAGCAATGGATAGAAACTTCTAAGAGTCACCCTGCTTTGCTTGCCCATTGAGGGTCTGCACTATCCCCTGAACAGGACCATGTCTGATCACTGTGAAAGAACTCCTTACCTGAATCCTTTTCTCAACTTCTGTATCGTAGAAATAGGTTTTCCTAACTCAGTAAGTTGTCTCTTACACTAAATAAAACAGGCTAGCATCATAAAGCAGTTGCTCAGAGGGCACCTTGTGGTGTCTTCACATGACAGAAGGGACAAGGCAGCTCTTTGGGGTCTATTTTATGAGGACTCCCCCTGCTCACCTTCCAAAGGCCTGGCCTCCTAATATCATCATATTGGTAGTTAGGTTTCAACATATGAATTTCGGAAGGACTCAAATTTTAAGACGATCGGGATAGTAAAAGAGAAACAAGATTTGAAATGCTTAGAGTTACAAGCTGGCATATAGAAAATGATCATACGTGAAATTGTTGAAGGAAGAATTTGGCTATTATTGATGCCTAGCCAAAATGGTTCTCTCCTGTTAAGAATAAACTTGATAATAAAACTATAAAAGTTCTAACAAATTTTAAAAGGTAAGTGTAGGTATAAATCTGTACTAGTAGTTTTTTATTAGCATATATTAATTGTATAAAGTATACAATTGCATTAATTGTATAAAAGTTATATAATTCATTGTGATATGTACATATAATGTTCTTTGATCAAATTCATTCCATCACTTTCTTGTTTCCCCTCATTCCCCTTTTTAATTTAGTTTTTAATGTAAAAACAAGCAAGTTTGTTAAAGTGTGAATTACTGTGTATTATGTATCACAACATATGGATCATATCCCAACATGATATTAAATGAGTTATGAAGCTGAAAAACGAATTCCTAAATGATTAGGAATTAAGAAACAAACATTGATCAATCACACTAGAGGACAGATTGAATTATCCTTTTATCATCTTTGGTGAAATTATTACAAAACTGTTGTTTCATGAAGGAATCAACAAGCATGTGAGCAAAAATTTAGGAAAAATATTGCAAATGTGTGGTAGGAATTATTTAACAAAATATGTCTATTTGGAAGAAGATAAAATGAGATGCATACATAGCATGCACTGCACCATGCAGAAGAATCTAATGCCTTTTTATCTTTCATACATTAACATTTTGGAGGAGTCCAGGCAAGATACTTTGTAGGTTGATTTAGGTTAGAAATTTTTTGCAAGCACCACATAGGTAATGTTACTTTTTGAAGTGCATCACATCAGGAGGCATATGAGTTCAGATTGCTGCTTATTGGTGATGCTACTTTGAGACATTTGGTTAAGATGGTTCGTATACTTTTAAGTGGTTATATATATATATATAATATATATATAAAATATAAAATAGTCACGCAGAGTTTGGGTTCACAATCTGAGAGGCAAAGTATTAGGCAAGAGTCAGAGTGTACACCAGGAGGCAGTCGCTTTCCCAGGCTGGAAGTTGGGGAGAGATGGTTCAACCACGCCCACCTTTCTGCACGCCCGCACCTCTTTTCCCGGAAAATTATCTCTCAGAACCTGAGAGCCCCTACTCCCACGCGCCCAAACATTTTTCCAATAGCGTGCGTGCGCCTGCGCAGAGTCTCCAGGAGGCTCCTTTTCAGCGCCCGACCGCTTCCTTCTTCTGCTCTTCTCAGGCCTCGCCTCAGTTCCAGCTTTTCCCTAAAGGGTCATCACAGGGCGCCCAACGCGCGCCCGCGGGAAGGCCGGGGGCGGGGCGCGGCGCGGCGCGGCACGTCAGTAGCCTTCCGGGCGGAAGTCCGCAGCCTCCCTAGCTGCTGATTGGCTTTCGGGCTGGCGCCTATCTCGGCCCCCGCGCCAGTTTCGGGCTGCTTGGCGCGGAATCGGGAGATTTCGGGACTATGGCGCCGGTGCACGGCGAGGACTGCGAGCTGGGGGCGAGTGGTGAGGGACGACTCTACGCCCAGGGAACCGGGTTGGGAGTATGGGGACCGTGGCATGATTGTGGGTAGTGGAGGGTCTCTGCTTTATTTCTTCTGAGGGAGGTGCGCGTCCTGTTCGCCCCATAGGTCTTTTCGGGTGCAGACCTTGATCGTTCTGGGCGGTGACCCGTCGGGCGTTGGACGGGGCTTCTTGGCAGTGTGGTGTGCTTTTTGCAAAGTCGAGCCACCCCCTGCATGGTTTTTTGTTTGGGAGGTTAGCTCCCTTCTGCCGCCGAGAGTTTCCACACACCTTGCCTTTTTGATTTGCTTTGGTGAGTCGCACCCACGTGCTGTACACAACTTTATGGAAAAGCTGGTATCGGTGGGGCACTTTCTTGACCGAAAGTGTTTTACTCCTCCCATCTCAAGTGTCCGCTTGAGAGCTAGGACAGTTCCCCCTTTCTAGAACTCCCAGGAAAAGTGTTACACATGGTAACTAAGCAGGAAAGAAAGCTGTCACCGGATACAAACGCGTTTTCTTTTTAGGCAGTGGGTTTCTTCTTTAATTTTTTTTCAAATTTTTCTTTGGAAAGTTCTTCAAGTGCTGCATATAAATAGTGTTCAAATCGTCATTTTTGGTGAAGTTTCTTTAAAAAAAGCATCAGTTCAGCATTTCGAATGCCCTGTGTATCACTGTTTGTCAATGGTATTCTCATTGCCAAAAATAGAATACAAAAATGCAAATAGCTTTGTCTGATTTCTGATTTTTGAGCAGTGTTCAACTAAAGCGTGACATAACTTCAGTGAACTTCTAACTTAAAATCAGATGCTTCACTTTCTTAGCCCAAGCTCACATATCTCCTGTCACTCAAATATATCACCATTAATGAGAACTTGCTTCCTAATCAGCTTCCTTTGCATTCAACTAGTTGTAAATCACAGATTTCAATTTGTTCTTTAGCCTTTCGTTTTTAAAGACAATTTATTTTGGAGAGTCGACCAGCCTGGATTACAAATGGGATGTAGGATGTGAGCACATGAAGCCTTTGCAGCTCTCTATCAATGATTTGCCACTAAGCCCTTTCTTCACCCTAAAAACTGTACTCCATCCGTGAACATCAAGAAATCACTCTCTGGAGGGTACTGTGCAATCTTGAGACCCCTCTTAAGTCCTGGTGTTGATTAAGTAGTTTCTGAGGATTTGTGATTGGAATTTTTCCTTTAGAGCAGACTGAAAGATTGTTATCTCAAAGACTGCTGCAGGCTAGTGTCTCTTGCCTGTTTTGGGGGAGGATGGAGGTACTCCAGATGGTAATTTTGAACCAAATATTTGAATCTTTCTAACTGGGTTTTTCATGCATATTCTTTTTTTGCTAGTTTATCTACATGACATATTGAAGACATTTTAAAAAAGAAAATCTAGGCTTTTTTAAGTGTTAGGAGGTGGAGCACCTTGATAATAGCAGTGAGAAGTTGAAAGATCTATAACTAGCTGCGATTATGTGCTGAAAGAGATCAGGGGAAGTTTAATGATTAAAAAAAAGTAGGAACAATGGTTCAGTCAGCAAATATTTATTATGTACCTAATAGGCATAGGCATTCAGCTTGCTGTGGTATTCTGATGATGGGTAGACCGGACCTGGCTTCTGTCTTTATGTAGTTGAGATGGTGAACGTTGAGTTACGTGTATGTAGTGCTATATTGAGTCTTCTGGAAGAAACAGCTTTGCTTTACTTTTGTTTTCTGAAGCTGGACCATGGTACAGCTAGGTGTGATGTGTGAGAGGTATATGTATATGCATGTGTTTGACTACTCTGCACGTGTACACAGACACAAACATTAACTGAGTTTCTCCTATATTTCTAAGTACAAAATAAGATAACCATCCTCATTCATTTATTTGCGGTACTAAAGTTTGAACTCAGGGCTTCGTGCTTGCCTGGCTCCACTTGAGCCATGCCTCCGGGCCTTTTTGTTCTGGTTATTTTGGAGACAGGATCGCACTTTTTGTCCAATCCAACCTGAACTGTGATCCTCAATCTGCCTATTTATGCTTCCTGCTGCAGTTGGGATAACAGTCACATGTTACCCATGCCCAGCTTTTCTGTTGAGATGGGGGTCTCACCAACTTTTTTGCCTGGGCAGACCTGTAGCCACTATCCTTCTGACGTCAGCCTCCCATGTAGCTTGGGATGACAGGTGTGCATCACTGCACCCAGCTATTGGTTGAGATGAGGTCTCATGAACTCCCTGCCTGGACTGGTCTCTAACCACAATCCTCCCCAACTCAGCTTCCCAAGTAGCTAGGATTACAGGTATGAGCCACCTGTGCCCAGCTAGCCATCCTCATTTAATCCTTACAGCTTTGTGAAGCAGACGTGGGGATCTTTTCACAGGTGAGGAGGAACTTGAGTCCTTTGTCTTAAGTAACAGGAGCCTACTCTTAACTGATTTAAACAAAAGGAATGTATTAGAATACTTGCTTGCAGAAACCCAGTAGGAGTGGAAGGCTGGTCTGGAGTCTGCCTAGTCAGAAGCAGTGATTCACATTATGACATGAAAAATGGGCCAACATGACCAAGTACTTGATGATATAGCTTGTACCTTGGGACATTGCTGGTACCATTATTCTACATTCTCAGTCCTCCTTCAGTGGTTGCTACTTCTAGCATGTTCTTTATTAATCCCACATCTCTCTTCTTGGAATATTAACCTCCAATTTAGAGTCTGAGCAGGTGTTTTTAATTGGTAGAGCCTATTTTATGTGCCCATGTCATAGCTTCAAGGTTGAATGGAAAAGAATATCTGCCTCCTCGGAGTCTGTAGTGGAATATAGGGCCTGTGAACCCTGGGTGCGGCGGTGCATGCCTGAAATCTCAACACTCAGGAGCCTGAGGCAGGAGAATAGTCAGTTTGAGGCCACCCTGGGCTGTATAGCAGGAGTTTCAAAAACCAAACCAAAACAAGACAGTTGTCCACTGATTAACAGGTTAACTGGTTGTCTCATGTCACTCACGAAATGGCAGAGCTGGCTCTTCTTACTCTCTCAGTTCCCCTGCTCTACACTTTCATGTCAAATTTATCTTTCACCCTGACTTTCTCTCAGTTTCTGAATATACCTTGCATTTTCATCCCTTTGTAATTAGATTCATGCCTATTCCTCTGCTTGTGCCATTTTCTACCCTATTGTCTGGTGTTGAAATTCTACTCCTCAGGTCTGTATTGAAGACTTCCCCTGTGAAACCTCCCCTGATTTCCCAGGCAAAATGAATGGCCCTCTTCTATAAATTTCCTCCTATTGTGTTCTTACCTCCTGTGGGAGCTTCTTTATATTATGCTGGTAGTCTCAGGTCCTTTTGCCTTACTTGACTGTGATCTGCTTGAGGACAGGCAACCCTGTCTCATTTGTCAGTGTAGTAGAACAGTGTTGCCTGTGAAGTAAGTATATTTGAAGACCTGTAGATTTTGCTAGGAGTCAAGGGAGTCATGAAGGGAATACACCCATATGCTGAGGCTCGCTTTTTACTCCTATTGGTCATGTTAAATAATCTCTGGAAACTTTTCCTGTAGGCCTGCTCAAGATTTTTAAATCATTTGAATGACACCCAAGATTTCATGACTGTCATTATTAAATACCTGCATTCCTTAATTTTTACTTAATGCCTTTCTGAAAATGGATTTTCAAGTCAAATGTGAAAGTCAGACAATAGACAGAAATGTTATAGAGGTTCCATTTACAGAAAGTTGGGGGAAAAATGATCTCTAATTACCCTTCACCTTTAAGATACAGTTTTCAACAATTTAGTGTCATTTGGTACATGTTCTTTAGATTGTATATTCTTTTTCAGTCAAACACTTAGTCAAAAAGCGTAATGTTGTTATGAATGTGCCAGTGCAGGCGGAGATTTTAGGATGCTTCTTATCAGTATATATCCTTTTGTGTGCCTACTCCTTTTAATAAATTAATTAGTATCAAATACAATAAAATACTTAGTTACATAGGTATAGATGACAGTTGTGCTGAGCCTAACTAAACTCATGGCTGGGAGGCAACACTGTTGACTTGGTTATTCAACAGTCTGAATTCTGTGGATGAATTTTTTTCAGTATGCGTGTGGGGCGGTCAGTTTGTAATGACCAAAAGCACAAATAGTTCAAAAGTTGAATGAATGAACATTGAGGCCCTCTGGTATTTCAGTGTGTTTTGACAAAACACTTTTTTTTAATTGCTGTCAGTTTGTTTGTTTTTTTTCCAAGAATTATATATTTTTTTGTTTATTTATATGGGCATACAATGTTTGGGTCATTTCTCTCCCCACCCTCCCACCCCCTCCCTTTCCCCCACCCCTCCCTCTCCCCCTCACCCCCTCGCTTCCAAGAAGAAACTGTTCTGCTCTTATCTCTAATTTTGTTGAAGAGAGTATAAACAGTAATAAGAAGGACAAAGTGTTTTTGCTAGTTGAGATAAGGCTAGCTGTACGGGGAGATTCCTAGCATTGCTTCCATGTACATATGTGGACAAAACACTTTTTAACATTGTAATCTTTTACTGTCAGTCTATAATGTTATAACCAACTGAAATCAATGATAGAAATTAATTAAATTCTCCCACTCCCCAATCTATCTCTTCTTTGAAATTCCATGTACTCTAAATTTCTGTTCCAGCAATATTACTTCTAAATATTGTTTTAGAGAAATTTGCTACTTACCTCTCATTACTAGAGTGTAAGTTCTATGAGTACAAGGATTATGTCTTTTTAGTTTTTGTGTACCTCATAGCCCCTAGTTCTTTGCAAAGAGCAGATGCTCCTTAGATTGTTTCTAGTGTTAATTAATAGAATGCAAATGAATTGTCTTTTTATGACCTACTGGATTGCTTGCCAGCTATCATTTCTAATGGAAAGGTTATAGACCAGCTAACAGCTGGTTTCTCTTGTCTAATGTTTCTGCGGGCTATCAGTTGAATTTAAGATTTTCCTCTTTTTAGAGGAAAAAAAATAACAGTGGCTTCAGTTGTTTTAACTGGTTCTTAGAAAATATTTCTGAAGTGCCACAGGATCTGCATACTTGGTCATGAGCTTTGTGAATTATTTTGCATTATAAAAGGATCCATTTGTATAATATCAAAATTGTGTATTATTATTATTATTTGGAAGCATTCTTTTGTTTTCGAGGGAAGATGGCAGATAATTTTGTAACATCTCATGTAAATTTGGCTTTTTTTCAGCTGTGTCAGATTCTGGGAGTTTTGTAGCTTCTCGAGCCCGACGAGAGAAAAAATCGAAGAAAGGGCGCCAAGAAGCTCTAGAAAGATTGAGAAAGGCAAAAGCTGGTGAGAAGTATAAATATGAAGTAAGTAAGCACTTTTTTTCCCTATATGTTATTTAATTCATAGCCTTCAGATAGTCTTATGTCATCTTTGTCACTGATTCGGATTATTCATGTATTTCAAGCTTCTTATAATAGTAATACCTTTAATATTGGACAAGCGTGGCCATGAACAAATTATGGAGAGTACTGGACCCTTTAAAGTTCCAGTAAGCTCTTTATACATGATTTTAAAATTCCAAAATGAAAGTAATTGCATCTGTATTTTTCCTTATGTAAATATTCCTTATTTAGCATGCTGCATCTCTGGTAAGTCCTGTGGCTTTATTGAGAGAACTTAGAAGTCTTTGTGTTGTATTTATTTATTTATTTTTGGATGGTACTGGTTTGGAACTCAGAGCTTCATACTTGTAAGCCGGTGCTCTACTGCTTGAACCACTCCCAGCCTAGAAGTGCTTTCACATTACTCTTAAGGTATTAAGCGTCTTGCTAAGCACTTTCTTCTTAGATAGAATTGTTCTTCCTAATCTCATTTGTAAGGGGAGTGACAGTGGAGACTTGGGCTTCTGCCATGTCATGCTCGTAAGGTTTAATGTGATGCTTTTTTGACTGTTTTCCTTTGCCCACTGTTTATGACCTGCAGGTAAAAACCAGAGTGGCTACTATCTGTACAACATTGTCTAGCTTTACTTTTAGCACTCCCTGAGTATCTTAACTGCCAAGGCTAGAAAGTGATTAACTAAGACTAGAAAATAGTAAGAACAACTAATACACTTTTGAATTAATACACTATTTCAAGTACTTTTACTGGGCTGGGGGAATGGCTCAAGTGGTAGAGCACCTCCCTAGCAAGCACAAGACAAGACCCTGAGTTCAAACCCAGTACTGCCAAAATAGTAACATAAGTGCTTTTGCCAATATGTTTATTCATTTAATCTTTCCAATAACCATATAGAATTGGATACTGTGATTAACAGTATTTGGCAGGTGAGGTATCTGAGCACAGGAAGTTCAGTGAGGTCACATTGGCAGATCCTTTATTTGAACCTTGGCAATCTGGCTTTGGAATATGGATGGTTAACCATGCCCTGTACTGTATTGGGCAATTAGATAAATAGAAGGGGATTTTTGCCATTTGGCACCATTTGTTCAAGTTAAGTGAGGCAACCAGATCATGAATGGTTGCTAAAAAGATTACAGTGAAGCAGAAGTAAAGCATTTTTAATGTGGGTACTTCTATAAAGCAGTTCTGTGGGGGCATCTTAAATGTTGTCAATGTGGCTGATTTCTCTTTAAACACTGTAATATTAATTGTATGGCTCTAAGATTTCATGCTGAGCAGTGGCAATGGTATTTTTAAAGATAGTGTTGGACTGGGGATATAACTCAGTGGTAGAGTGTTTGTCTTGTATGTGCAAAGCCCTGGGTTCCATCCCCAGCACAGAAAAAACAAAAGTCAAAATGATTTTTTAAAAAAGTTTTCTGGTGTCTCCTTGGTCATATAAGTGAATTACTTAAATAAGAGACAAAGTGTGCCTCCAACCAACAAAAATAATTGTTGCTCCCCTCCCCAAGAAAATTGGCTAGTGTAATAATACTAATTGGACTACTTTGTGTTTAGTTTGTTAAAAACTTAATTTGGGTTTAGTGATAGAGCACTTAGCTAGCATGTGTGAGACCCTGGGTTTGAGCCCTGGCACCACATTAAACCAGCCAACCAACCAAAAACCTTACACGGTAGGGTAGGTAGTTTTTGTTATTAAATGGTAAAATGGTAAATCAGTATTTGCCAGTGATCCCTGTAGAGTAGGTTTAAATAGAGATAAAACAAAGTGTAGTTTTGTAGTTACAAGCCTTGCAGGTGTGACAGAAATCTAGTCAGCTTTGGTCATCAAGCTTTCAAAAGCTTTTTTTTTTTTAACTGTCCTAGCTCTTCAGGTAGAGTTAGTTGTTTCTCCCCCATACACCGTTTGAAAAAGGCAGAGCTCTTGAGAAATTAGAGGATTTTTAGTTAGGTTTCTATGAGATGTTGATCTATCATATTCTCATCTTGAGAAGTCAGTGGTGTGTCACCATGGGCAGCTGCAGCAGTAGTGTGCATCTGTTGTGTTTGTGACTTCAACTGTGTACAGGTGTCTGCTTTATTTGTACCAGTAGCTCATGGTGCTCAGACCCTCTGGCAGTTAGGCAGCCATGTGATTGGAGGGCCTGCTTCTCTCTCTGATTTGTCTTTAAGTAGCTTGTCATTTAAATCCCAGTGCGGTTTTAAGACCTGAGAATGATGGGGGATTTGTGGTAAGGCAAATAGGGATCACTCAAAAACCATACCTTGTTTGCCTATAAAATATAGAATATGCTTATTTTGCTAACTTTTGGAGGGGGATGAATGAAGGAAACCGTTGTTTACTTCTTTGAACAGTTATTAAAATTATTGTGTATGCAGAGCATCTATCAGTTAGTGGAGAAGGGCATGGTATGCCTTACAGGTTTGCTGGGTATAGGAGAAACCAGTCTAGAAATTACAAGTGAATAATCCCCAAAGCAGCTAATGAAGAATTGGCTATAATTCAGTTTGTTTTTTATGAAGTAGATGAGTAATTGATGGTGTGACAAGTGTATTATGCTAATGGAATCATTTAATATCTTATGTTAACACCCACCTAAAAGGAATACTAAGTTAATTGATGTCTATTTAAGGAAAACCCTGTAGTGGTGTTGAATGTCAGAACTCATGAGTTGGTTGCAGCTACTCCATCAGGCTGCCATTCCAATTTCAATTTGACAATTTTTTCATCAGAATTATTTAACACTTTCACTCCATTTGAAGCTTTTCCTTAAACTTGTATAATGACAGGTCGAGGACTTCACAAGTGTTTATGAAGAAGTTGATGAAGAACAGTATTCAAAATTGGTTCAGGCACGCCAGGATGATGACTGGATCGTGGATGATGGTATGTGGGAGGAAATTGCCTGCCAGGCACTATGTTAGCTGTTTCTTGATTTCTCATGTGGTGGAGCTGCTGCTTTGTCAGGCATTCTTTGGGTTATATCTTTGGTTTGAATTTTCTTTTGTTATTTGAGGATGAGGAAGCAGAACAATAGGAAGTTGACTTGTTGACATTTTAGAGAATCTCAGCATATACCTTGGGATATAGTATAAATCCTCCAGGCAGTGACTGTGTAGGAATTGAGAGAATGCTCAGAGACCTAGGATTAAATCCCTAGCACAAAAAAACAAAGGAATTGGGAGGATCCAGATGTCTGTGGGGTAGTACACAACCCCACAGCATCTGGAATTAAGGAATGGAGGTTCAAGTTCTATCTTTTCAACACTTTTCAACTGTATAACCTTGGACAAGTCAGTTAATATCACTGAGCCACAAGTTTCCACATGTAATTTGAAGATAAGGAAATTGTCTCTGAGTTGCTGTGAGGAGTACATGAGGTTGCAGGTGTGAGAGTAACTTGAGCAGTAGAAAGCACTGAACAAAGGCTCGTCCTGCTGTTCTTGTATAAAGCTCACTGGTTCCTGTTTGTAAGATCTGACTTCTTTGGCATGTGGATGCTGATCACAGGGAGGAAATGCATTTTGTGCTTGTGATTATGCTTCTACTTCTGTCATTGGACTCAGTTATATTGCCAACTTTCCCTTATAGACTAGGGTAACTTTCTGGACTTGTAGTATTTTTTATTTTTTTTACTTTTTGGTAGAGTGAAACTGCCATAAAGGAACCTTTTGTGGCAAAGTCTTTTTATCCAATGGCCAAATCATTTCTCTGGCTCACTCAGCTCTGTCCAGTATATATAACTTTGGTTTTATCCTTTGGTTTTGACTCCACATCTGCTGTATGCATGCATGCTTATCTAATACCTATTTGAACAACATTCTACAGAACTTAAAAATGGAGCAGGTCAGAAGAACATATGAGTTGTTATAAAAGTGGCATTTTTGGTCATGGCTAAAATATTATTGACCACTTTTATTTACTTACTTGAGACAGTATCTCACCGTGTAGCCCAGACCAGCCTTGAACTCATGATATCCTGCCTTAGCCTCCCAAGTACTAGGATTATAGGCATGCACCACCACACCTGGCTATTGACCACTTTTAGAAACTTGATTCTAATGATAAATTTTGTTCCTGCAGACGGTATCGGCTATGTGGAAGATGGCCGAGAGATTTTTGATGATGACCTTGAAGATGATGCTCTTGACACCAGTGACAAAGGTACCTACATTTTGTTTTCAAGAGAGTGTTATTTTGAGATTTAAAGAATTGCTTAATATGTGAGATGATTTGGTATTCTGATAGAGTCTCCCATTAAGAAGGACTTACCATAATTGGTTTTAGATAGAGAATATGTTCTATTAGCAAGAGAAACATAGTTGTATAGAATACTAAACATAAGAAACAGAAACACCACCAGGAAATTAAATTTCATGTCTCTGTTATCCAGAGTTTTGTCTTATATTTATTTTGAAAATTTCAGTGTTGTGTCATTTGAGAGTTGCTGATTTTGAGGGCTGCAATAATAAGTGATGTCTTCTTAATTCCTACAGAAGTGATATACTTAGGATTTCAGCTCTTCGATAATTATACAATACAATAGCAAGGTTTAGAACTAGTGTAATCAACTTGCTTTGTTTAATTGAAATTTAGAGTTATATGAATGAACGGGTCAGATTTTCTTAGCTACACAGTCATTGGCAATTTTTCGAGTAAATGAGCCTGATTTAGTTTCTGAGAAATGAGAATGGGAAATACTGTTTGGTATTTGTTTTTTTTTTTGGTTTAGTTTGTTAATTAGTCTTCTACCACCAATTGGTAGATCAGGGGTCTGCAAACTTGACCTACTCATAGCTGGTTTTTTTTTTTTTAGAAAAACAACTTTATTGGGGTAAAGACATGCCAAGTAATTCACCCATTTAAAGTGTACAGTTCACCTATCCTGACCACACCTCTTGGGTTCCTGTAGAGATGATGGCCTCAGTTCCCACCTCTCCCCCTAAATGTCTGCTTCTTGTGGAATTGAAGGTCATGGAGCCCTCACCTTGACTGGCAGTGGAGCTAGATGATTGAAGTGGGGGTGGGGCCCAGGGACTGCTGCTGCTGCTGTAAAGTCCTTATAGATCCAGCCTTAATATTTTTTTGACATCCTAGTGAGAGCAAACTCTGCACAAAGTGGATATCAGAGTTAATACCATGAGGAGACAAAATAAGGAGAACAGTTTTACCAAAGATAATGAAATATCACATGATGTCTGCATTTTACCATTGATTTCAGTTCATCCTTAGAAAACTGAATGTAACAAAAACCCAGGTAATTTTTGGAAATTGTATGCTCTCTTAATAACTTTGTGTGAATTTTTACACAAGTACTGTTTTATGAGTTATATAAGATGTTATAAAAATAGAAAAAAGTGTAAAGTTCAGTGGTTTTTAATGTAGTTGCAGGGTTGTATAGCTATCACCACAATTAGTTTTAAGGCACTTCTTGTTACCCCCCAAAGGAAATCATACCTATTTTTGTATAGTTCTTGAGGTAGGAAAGGTTTTTAAACATTCTTTAAGGGTGTTTTGTTTTGTTTTTGGTTTTGGTGGTACTGGGGTTTGAACTTAGGGCTTCACACTTGCTAATCAAGCACTTTACCACTTGAGCCATGCCTCCAGCCCTTTTTGCTCTGCTTATTTTTGAGATAGGGTCTCGCTTTTTACCTGGGCTGACCTGAACTGACATCTGCCCATTGTATGCTTCCTGGTGCAGCTGGAACTATAGATGTACCGCCATGCCCAGCTATTTTTGTTTTGAACTTTTTGCCTGGATTTGCTTTGATCCACAATCTTCCCAATCTGAGCCTCCCAAGTAGCTTGGATTATAGGTGTGAGCCACCCAGCACCTAGTAAGGGTTTTTTTTTTTCTTTTAAAGACAAATGTGACTAAGAATATGTTACTACTTTAAAAGAATCCTATTTGGCCACAAAGTGTTTAGGTCTCTGCTATCCTGTTCCTTACAGAGGGACTGGACACTCATTTGCAGATTAACATTTTGCAACATTTTTTTTCTCTCCCTCTTCCCAACCACATACACAGAAACTTGTTTTTGAACTTCAGCAGTAACTTCCTAAGTATAAGGATGCTTTTTCCTTAACCATAGTACCATTACCATTATCATTATATCTACTATATTATAGTAATTTTTCTCCAATTAGTGTAGTATGTCTTTTATAGCTATTTTTTGAAAAGCAGAATGTACTTCTGTTTCATGTCTCTTTAATCTTATTTAGTGTAGAATAGTAACCCCCCCCTTACTTATAGCCTCTTTTTGTCTTTCCTGACATTGAACTTTTCAGAGGGACCTGGTTGGTTGTTTTATTGAGTGTCCCACAATCTGGGATTTGCCTGATTGCTTCTTTTTGCTTAGGTTCAGGTTAAGTATTTTGGCAACAATAAAGAAATGTTTATCTTTAAATAAATGTTGTGGAAACATCTATAGTCTAGATGAAGTTGTGTTCTTCCCATTTATCATATTGGCATATAATTTCCATTCATCTTATTATTGTTGATAAGGAGTTTGAGCTTTTGATTAAGATGGTGTTGTGTCATATTTCTATAAAACTCCCTTTCCCCTTGGTAATTGATGCATATGTGGGGTGATGATTTGAGAACATGTGTGCATTCCATTTCCTTCATGAATTTTTACCTAATACTTTTAGCATCTATTGATGATCCTTTCTCTCCCTTTTAATTTAAAAATTTTTTTTGAGATAGGGTCCTGCTATATTGTCCAGGCTGGTCTCAAATTCTTGGGCTCAAGTGATCCTCCTGGCTCCTGAATAGCAGGGACTGTACGTGTGTGCCACTATACCCAACTTATTTCCTTTTTTATATTATTACTCTGAAATGAGGGATTTCTAGAAAATTTATTGTTACAATTCAGTGCCCATTACCATTTTTTCTTCTTCTTTTTTTTTTTTTTTGCAGTACTGAGGCTTGAACTCAGGGCCTTCATCTTGAGCCACTCCACCAGCCCGATTTTTTTTTTTGTGTGAAGGGTTTTTTGAGATAGAGTCTCGCAAACTATTTGCAGAGATTGTACTGATCTCTGCCTCCTGAGTAGCTAGGATTACAGGTGTGAGCCATTGGCACCTGGCTCATTTTTTCTTTTGATGTTAAAATTATTCCATATTTGAGCTGGCTCCTGCATCCTTTGGACATGATCCCATCAGACTTCTAGCATTTTCTAGCTTTTGAGGCAAAGAAGTTGTTCCAGGTTTACCTTGTACTCTTTCTGTCCCAAACCTGGAATTGGCTGTTCCTTCCAAGAATTCTGATTCCTTTCAGTGGAGAATAGTATTCAGATCTGGGAGATGGGTATGTTCATTGCTACTGAGCTACAATGGCTTCTAGGCTCTTGCAGTGGATAGAACTAGGAAATTATATGTAGATATGTCATGAATTCCTACTGATAAATTCAATCCAAATCCAACACAACTGGATTCTTACTCATCTTCCCAATTCTGTATTTGTACTTACCCTCACTCTCAATGAAAACCCTTGTCTTCTAAAATACACACAAAACAATTTAAGAATTAATACTTCTACCAACAACCTTTCTACTGAGTAGTTAAGATTTCTTTGCAATTTTATTTGTTCCTGACATAGCCTACAAATGGTGTATAGTCAGAGTATTGTATTTAGAAGTTATATAAAGTAATTTTTCTGTGTGTTACAGTATCAGTTTACTATGTAAGTTCATTTATTTTTGTATTCAGTTTAAAGTCTTTTGTTTTAACTTTATGTTTTGAGTATTGTGAAACATTTATATGATTTAGAAACCAAAATGATATCAAGAGATATACTCAGATAAATTTTGCTTTCTTCCCCATGTCTTCTACCTTGTTTCTACCCATCTCCATAGATAACCATTTTTATTTTGCTTAAAAATAAACCATTTTGGTTTATCCTTCTTGTATTTGCATTTATAAAAAAACAAGGTTATATATTCTTTCCACATGGGATGCTACTTGTTTATTCATTTGTTAGAGTATAAGGACCATCTTCCTAACTTCTGGTTCCTATGTAATATAGAAACTGTATACTAGTATCCTTTGGTAGCAGTGTAGCTAATGTGTGCTCCTAGTTTTTGTGAGTCCATAATAAGAGAATGAACCCATGTACTACTTTCATCTCCCTGAACTGAGGAGGCCTGAGTTTATGGCTATGTGGTTAATTGTATCATCTTAACCTACTCCTGTCACCTATCTGGATTTTATTTTGTTACCTGTAAATTAGGAAGTTAGACTGGATAGAGAGCTTCTTAAAGAAAGGACCCATGTCCCAGTCATCCAAGTGTCAATCAGGCATAAGGAAAATATTTAGTATTTTTGACTAAATGAGCCATCACTATGTTTCCATAGTCATATTACTATCTCTTTCTGCTAATATACTAGTGAGGAGAACGATTTGATGTTCTGGAAGATGGCAAGTCTTAAAAATTATTGTTTCATTCTTTGCCACCATCATTTACTCACACATTTCTCACTGTTTAAGTGTCCCTCGCTAGGAGCCTGGTAGGGTCACTAGATTTTAGGAAGGGAAATGGAATTCGGCCTTCTACTTTAAAAACTTATAAGAAATTAGAGTTTTGCTGAAGTAAAGGTCAACTCTTTATGGTATGGATCCAATCCCTGGCATGTTATTTTCAAATAGAGATAGAGTGAAGAGAAATCAGTTGGAAAACACAATAAAAACAAAACAGAAACACTAATATTTACTTGTATTCTTTATCTTTGTCATTCTAAGTGCTAGTAACCTACAATGGTGAGATTAAGAGGTTTGAAGTGATTCAAACCTCTGTTGACTTTTTTGTACTTGATCTTAAAACCTGAATTTTGATGCTAAACATTTTGACCATTAATTATATTGTTTTCAAGCTTCTCCGAATGATCTCAATAAAAATATAAGTGTTCTCATGTAGTTCACTTGTCTCACATTTTTCACAAATGTCCTACAAACCTTCCCACAGTCTTAGGCACATGAAAAATACATTTAAAATTTTTGGTAAAACAAAAATTTGCTATTAGTACATTTGCAGTGTTAGCTACCATCACCATTTCCTAGTTTTGAACATTTTCTTCACACTAAATGGAAACCCCATACTCATTAAGCAGCCACTCCCCAGTCTTTCTTCCTTCACTCCTAGCAGCCATTAATCTCTTTCCATCTCTATGGATTTATGTTCTGGGCATTTCATATAATCATGAACCATATAATATGTGACCTTTTGTATCTGACCTCTTTTACTTAGCATAGTGTTCTCAAGTTTCATTTATGTGACAGCACATATTAGTATTTTATTTTTTATGGCTGAGTAATATTCCATTATGTGACTATGTGTATCACATCACATTTTATTTATCCCTTCATTAGTTGATGGCCATTTGGGTTATTTCACCTTTTGGTTATTGTACTTAGTGCTACTATGAGCATTTGTGTTCAAGTTATTTTTGAATACTTCTTTTCATTTCTTTTGGATGTATATCTGGGAGTAGAATTGTATGTCTATATTTCTGTTTACTTTCTCACACAAAAGGTGTCTATAGATAGTTTCATACTTTGGTTTTTTTTTTCACTTAACAAAATATCCTAAAAATTTACTCCATATTAGTATATGGAGATCTTTTTTATTTCTAAGTAGCTGCACAGTACTCCATTGTATGGATATGCTTTAGTTTATTCCAATGACTTACTTGGGTGGACATTTATTTTCAGTAATTTGCAGTTACGAATAGCACCACTTCTGATAAATGTGCATATGGTGTTTTTCTCAGGGAAAATTCCTACAAGTGAGATTTTCATATTAATTTCATTTATTTATTTATTTGGTTTTTCAAGATAAGGTCTCACTTATGTAGCACAGGCTTGAACTCGAGGTTTTCCTAAGTAGCCTCCCAAGTAGTAGGATTACAGGCATGTGTTACCATGCCCAGTGTGGGTGAGGTGTTTGTTTTTATTTTTTGCAGTACTGGGGTTTGAACTCAGGGCCACACCTTGAGCCACTCCACCAGTCCTTTTTTTTTTTTTTTTTTTTTTTTGGTGAAGGGTGTTTTCAAGATAGGGTTTTGTGAACTATTTGCCTGGACTGTCTTTGAACCACTATCCTCCTGATCTCTGCCTCCTGAGTAAGTTCTTCATAGGAGTTGTCCTGTTGTACACTTCCATGAGCAATGTATGAGTGTTTTTACCTGAAGCCTTGCTGACGGTGTGTTGGCCAAGCTTTTGAATTTTGCCACTCTTATAAGTGAGAGGTGGCATCTCATTATGGTTTTCATCTGCATTTCTTTTATACATGAGGTTCAGGATCCTTTCATAAAACTTAGTAACTCTTTGTATGTGTTTGTTTGTTATATGTTTTTGGTCTTTTTGTTTTTGGTGGTACTGGGGTTTGAACTTAGGGACTTGCTAGGCAAGTACTCTACCACTTGAGCCATGCCCCCAACTCTTTTTTGATTTTAGTTATTTTTCAGATAGGGTCTTGTGTTTTGCCAAGGGCTGGCCTTGGACCATGATCCTCCTGTCTATGCCTCCTGTATAGCTGGGATCACAGATGCTTGCCACTAGGCCTGGCAGATTGGTTGAGATGGGGGTCTTGTCAGTGTTTTTCCACAAATCTGATCTCCACCTTAGGGATAACTGACCTCTTAAAAGTTCTTTATTTCAGGAAAATGTTTATCAGGGAAGTTGATCATTTACCTGTGATATGTATTGCAAAAAGTTTCACTTGGTTTTTCTTTTAAATCATTTCTGATGTAATTGAATTTATTAGTTTCTTTTTTCTTACGAGTGGATATTGAATTATAGTTATAAAGATTTTCAGGGCTGATGGAATGGCTCAAGTATTAGAGTGCCTTCCTAGTAAGCATGAGGCTCCAAGTTCAATCCCCAGTATCACCAGTTTATAAGAAATTTGTTTTTTTTAAAATACTTGTATAGTTTAGCTTAAAATTTTTTTGTTTTGGTGTTTATACTGGTTTACTCCTTTACAAATAGCTAGATAACACTACTTATTAAGACATCTTTATTGTATGCTCAATTTATGCAAGTAATTAGATCTTTTTCTATTTCATCTGGTCTATCTATGTGTATGCCACTACCACACTATCTTAGTTATTATAGGTTTTTTGGAGATTAAGACTACTGTAGGATGAATCAGATTAAAATTCATAGTATTAGAAAAGTTTGTAGGTGGTTTATTTACATATGGCCATAAAAGAAAACACATTACAAAAGTTGTCCTTTACTGAGCAAATGGCTCTGTGCTGTTCAGTATTGATAAAGCATATTGCATTGTCTAGTTTCTGTTTGTCATAAATTGGAAATTAGGGTGCTTAAGTATCATAACTGATGATCCTTTTTCTTTATCATTGAGTTGTCTTGTCAGATTCAGTATAAAACTAAAGATCTCATGAAAGCTACTAGGATACTCTCTGGTTACAGATTAATTTTATATTTTTATTTCTGTTGGGAAAGTAAACAAACCCAGATGACTCCCCTACTTTTAAAAAGATTTTTATTCACACAACAGCAACTAACCACACTTAACTCCTCCTAATATTTGACTTATATTTCAGCAGTTTTATAATAATATTTAGCCAAGTTTTCATATATTTCCTAACATTTTTCCTTCAAATTTTCATATTTGGAGAATGGGTAATTAGGCTTTTAGTTTTCCATTTTGATTTTTGGTTGGTATATATTTCTAAATTTATATTACCATAGGAAAAGATGGCAAAGCACGAAACAAAGACAAGAGGAATATAAAGAAACCTGTGGTGACAAAACCAAACAATATCAGATCAATGTTCATTGCTAGTGCTGGAAAGAAAACTACAGATGTGAGTTTCATGGTTTCCTTATATTTTGTGTTTTCCTTTATGAAGTGAATTTAACATTTGAGGTATATAGATAATAGATACTCAATAAAGTAACATTTTCCCAATTTTACGTACTAAGTTGAATTTATTTTCAAGTGAATTTCCAACCTCAGTGGTTTGAACGTGGGAGAGAGAAGAAAATTGGACAGAAAAGCTGAATTGGAAATATGTTTAATTTCATAACTAGCAGGAAGATTGTGGAATGAGGATGAAAATAGAGGATGGGGGCTTTAAATTTAAAATCATGTATGTGTAGGTGGTTGTTAAAATCTGTGACTAGGAGATGAGAGTCCTCAGGAATGGGAAATGAAGAGGCAAGGACTGACTGGTTAGGTTCCTTTCATACATGAGTGTGGTCTAGGTAAAAATTTTAAGTTCAGGGCTTTCTCATTTTACCTTTATAATCATTCCAGAAAGCTGTAGATTTGTCAAAGGATGATTTGCTTGGTGACATTCTACAGGATCTGAACACTGAGGTAAGTGAATCTCCAGGAGTTGTAAAATGTGCAGGGGGCATAGGCTAAAGAAACAATTCCGTAATTACACAAAACAGACTATTGCTAGAATTAAAAAATATAGGAATAACCCACAAAAATAAAAACAAAGCCTTTAAATTAGTTTCTTCTCACCATTTTAGGTGAGTGGTTTCCAATTGTTCCAGCTATGTGATTATGTAGATAGGGGTGTGGGTGTGTGTTGGAAGTAGTAAGAATACACCGAGGAGTCGGTTTTGTGAATGCTCATTGCTTGTGTTTAGTTGCTATAGTGTATGTTCCCTAAATAGATTGAAGCCTGTCAGTCTGCACAATTAGGCGTGAGATCCTCATCCTGAATTCTGAGTAGGAGGGAAGGAAGAGTCAGTGAGCTATCCCTGATAGGACTGGAACAGGCGTAGTTGCACTGTGAATTTCAAATTTGACCATTTCTCATAAAGACTAAGCTCTTGTTTAGGAGTGTACTTCTTTTTAAGTGACTGTTGATTAAAAGACTAATGCCAACACTATGCAGTTCTTTCTTGATAGTTTTTAAATGTTATATTCTGGAATGGTAAGTGAATGTATGTTAAATTTTAAAAGAAAAAAATTGGTGAGGGGTGGATTCAATATCTATTCTGGTTTTCTAGTG
The DNA here is from genome assembly GCF_047511655.1 of Castor canadensis. Taxonomy (NCBI): domain Eukaryota; kingdom Metazoa; phylum Chordata; class Mammalia; order Rodentia; family Castoridae; genus Castor; species Castor canadensis. Next base: position 121,112,687 of record NC_133405.1, on the reverse strand, counting down.
ATTTCTGTAGTATTGTTGCTATAGTAACCACAGTGCATGAACATAGATTCTGTTGGGGGGACAGGGAAGGAAAAAAATGCTTTACTTACTGGGCTTCAGTAAGTGAAGAAATATACTTTTTCTATTATGTGGTAAACCAAGCATGGCAGTGAATATCTGTCTTACCCTTCCTTTTAGACACCTCAAATAACTCTACCACCTGTAATGATACCAAAGAAGAAAAGGTCCATTGGAGCTTCACTGAATCCTTTCTCTGTGCACACCTCCAAGGTAAAATGTGTAGAGATACTCTTAGTCTTTATTTCTAGTATTGTTTTAAATTTATTTTGTTGTTTTTTCTATGTGAAGGAAATGCCTTTGAAGTTTTGATTTTTTTGTTTTAAATTAGGAATGCCATTCAATATATAGTTTCATGTATTTCAAAAATAGCATGTGCCTGCTTTTTTCCATAGTAAACTCTATAGTAGCTGGTATGTGTTTATTATAGGTATTACAACTGTGTTAAATGTAATAATTTTCCTCCAGGAAACAAGTATTTTTTGTAAACCCAGGTAACAGTAAAATAATTGAAGCTGTTATATTAATAATACATAAAATCTTTTTATAAATGGGAACTGTCATTATCTCTGGTCTGGGAAGGACAGTTGCATATTTTTAGTATGCAGGTCTAACTGACTAAACATTTAAAAACATTTACAGGCAATTCCTTCGGGGAAAACTGCTTCCCCTGTCTCCAGGAAGGAGCCTCTATTAACTCCGGTTCCTCTTAAACGTGCTGAGTTTTCTGGTAAGTCTGCCAGACAGAAGTGCAAGTGTGTTGAACAGTTGCTATCATAAACAGAAGCTCCATTATAGAGGAAATGGAGGTGATTTTGAAGATACTGGTAAGTCTAAGTGTGATGGATTTGAATTCATAGCAGTAAAAGTTAAAAACATCTTATTTGGAGATTAAAGAGAAATGCAAGCAATAGTTTAAGAAAAGGAGTAGAGGACTGCTATTTCAGTGTCGGGTGAGCTTTTGTATCAGCATGTGATGGGAATGTATGATAATGTCTATAGGAGAGCTGGTACAGCCCCAGTGTCCAGAGGATGAGCAGGGGTCAGGGACAATGGAGTTTGAAGATGGAGACTTTGATGAGCCCATGGAAGCTGAGGAGGTGGATGTGGAGCCTGTGGCTGTGAAGACTTGGGACCAAGAGAGTGAGCCAGCAGAAGGGGTGAAACATGAAGAAGAGCCTAGAAAAGGGACTACATCCTTCTTGTAAGAGCATTTTATAGCTTTTTTGAATCAGAATTCTGATTATTCTGTTGGATTTTGAAAGGTTTTTGAAAATGTGATTTCTGCAGAGAAAGTTTTCTCCCAGATGTGTCTTGTTGGGACATTGATCAAGAAGATGACAGCAATTTCTCAGCTCAGGAAGTTCAAGTAGATTCCAATCACCTCCCATTGGTAAAAGGGGCAGATGAAGAGCAAGTGTTTCAGTTTTATTGGCTGGATGCTTATGAAGATCAGTACAACCAACCAGGTAATTATAAAGAATAACCATATGCCTTTATTAGGCAACCTTTATTAGGGTGTAGCACCTTTTTCCTTAAATACTTTAGTGACTGTAATTGGCACAGGCTCTAGACTCATTCATATGAGTCACCCTGATGCAGAGGAGCTGTGGTGTGAATAATCCTTAAAGGTACTTATTCCAAACATCAGTTATATGTGATTTTGGAATATGTTTTTGTAGTTCTCCATTGATGTATCTGAAGCTATAGGAATGTACTTTAAATGGAATAAGACATTAATTTGTATCTTTATTTAGCAAAGTGAACACACATTGTGTGTCAGGTGCTGAGATAGGGTTAACAAGCTGGACATTATACTGGATCTTACATTCTATTAGGGTGGGAATGAGGGGCAGTAAATTAGCATTAAATAAATTGATAAATGATATAAAGGAAAAGCCTTTATATCATTTGGAAGATGGAAAGACTGTCTTAAGAGATGACTTCTGGGTTGTGATGTGAGGACATCCAGAGCTCAGATTTCAACTTCAGTAAGCACAAAGGCCTGACAAGAAGACGGAGGAGGCCTGTGTGGTTGTAGTATAGTTATCAAGTGACAAATCGGTATACAGTGAAGTTGGAGATAAGAGCAAAGGCCAGATAATGAAGGATCCTGAAAGCTGTATCAAGGAGTTCAAATCTTATTCTAAGAACAAATGAGGAAAAGTTGGAGTGTTTTACAGGGAGTGGTGGTCCTGTAATTGAGTTCACATTTTAACACGTATACTGTGGTATGTGTAGAGAATAGGGTGTGTGTGTATGTGTATATATGTATACATGTAGAAGGGTGGGCTGGAGTGGAGTAGCAGGGAAATGTGGAGGTCTTTGAGATCAGTCAGTCCAGGGCAAAGGTACTAGTTACTTGGACCCTGGTGCTGGGGAGGAGGAGAGAAGTGAAGGCATTTAATAGTATTTTGACACAAACTGTTGATAGTGACTGAAAGGAGGAATCAAGACTGATTATCATGAGCTAATACTGTGAGTTCTTGACTCACAAAAACTAAGGAGAGAGTTGGAGAAAATGACCACCCAACAGAACAGAGTATATTCTCTTTCTTTATGAATTTATACAGCTGACTTTCCAATGATGGATCTTGCTACTCCCTTCTTGTAGGAGAAAAACGAATCACCTAAGATGAGCCCAGAATGACCTTGTGATGCCAGAGGCTGCTCATTCCATTTTGAACAAGGGTTACTGTCAGAAACGACCATCCTTGAACTGAACAAATCTTTCCTGTTGGTTGCATCCGGGTCTTTCTGCAACCAAGTTGAATATGTCTTACTCTAGTTCTTCAGGACAACATTTTTAAGAATTTAAAAATCACCTCCAAAAGAATGCTTTTTTTACTAAATGGAAATAGTGGAGATAATGAAGATGTTCTTTTTTTTTTTATTAAATCTTACCTTGTCTCAATCCAAAAGTAGGAGGCAAACTAATTTTGACATATCTAATTTGTTTATCATTTAATGGATCTGTGAAATTGGCCTCAGACTGAACCTGGATCTGAGGACTGCATTCAAGTAGCTGCTTTTGTTAGTGCTGGGGTTCTAATCCTCCTCATTCTTTTCTAAGACCTCTGGAAGAACTTCTTAGGTTTGTGGAGCTGAGGTGTGACACGGGGAGCATAGTGACCTTCTCCCCAAAGATATCTCTGTACTAACGTCTGGAACCAGTGATATTTTGTCTTACATGATAAAAGGGACCTTACAGATTTGATTAAATTACAGATCTTTTTTATTTTTAATTTTTTTATTGTGCTGGGAGGGGGTACATTACAAAAGTTCTTACAGTATATCAAATATATCATACTTGAATTCACCCCCTTCATCATTCTCCTTCCCTGCCTAAATTAAGGATCTTGAGACGATATTAGTCCCATGGGCCCAGTGTAATCCAGGGGTCTTTATAGAAGGGAAGGTCTGTCTGATTAATATAAAATATTTAGATAGATTTGTCTACATTTAAATCTGTTTTTGCATCTGCAGTGGATGTAAACTGTATTTTTCCAAGTGATTTCCTGGAAAATACATCCAGTAAAAATAGAGGGAGTACCTATATATCAGTAAAGCAAGTGTATGAATAAGAAGAGTGAGTATTAACCATCAGACTTGAAGCCCATATTTACCTTAAAGATAATCAGGTATTGATTTTAACTTGAAAAATGTTAATGGTCCTGTGGAGATGGGAGAGTGACAGAAGCATTAATATATTTCCTCTTATCAAATATTTATATACTTGCAGAGCCACTTGAGTAACACGTTGGCATGTGTTGGTTTCTTAAGTGAAGATATAATCAGTCTTAGAAATGGTATCTTTTTTGGATGGTACTGGGGCTTGGTCTCAGGGGCCTCACGTTTGCTAAGCAGGCGCAAAAATGGTATCTTACCCTACATTAGCTAGGAAAAGATGATTTGGTTAGAACCTCTAACCTCTTTGACTACTTCTTTGTTACTTTCTACTGGAGGATAGGCTAGAAAGTATGAGTACATGACACTGAGCAAATGATTTCCCATCCATGGCTGAAACCTGAGGCTGCCCCGTTTTCTGCAGCATAATAGTGTGAGTGGTGTACCTGGGAGTTAGCTGTGCAACATAGGGGGGGCTTACCCATCCCCAGACTACTCACTGTGCTTTGCTCAGTGCTATATGTTTTTTCTTTTCTGTTTTTTGAGTGGTGGTATTGGGAGCCTTTTTTTTTTTTTAATCAGAAAACTTTTCTTTTTTTTTTTTAAATTTTATTATTCATATGTGCATAAAAGGCTTGGGTCATTTCTCCCCCCTGCCCCCACCCCCTCCCTTACCACCCACTCCGCCCCCTCCCTCTCCCCCTCACCCCCACAATATCCAGCAGAAACCATTTTGCCCTTATTTCTAATTTTGTTGTAGAGAGAGTATAAGCAATAATAGGAAGGAACAAGGGTTTTTGCTGGTTGAGATAAGGATAGCTATACAGGGCATTGACTCGCATTGATTTCCTGTGCGTGTGTGTTACCTTCTAGGTTAATTCTTTTTGATCTAAACTTTTCTCTAGTTCCTGGTCCCCTTTTCCTATTGGCCTCAGTTGCTTTTAAGGTATCTGCTTTAGTTTCTCTGCGTTAAGGGCAACAAATGCTAGCTAGTTTTTTAGGTGTCTTACCTATCCTCACCCCTCCCTTGTGTGCTCTCGCTTTTATCATGTTGGGAGCCATTTTTTATTCCTTCCTTTTCTTCACTTCCTTCACCAAATCTTATTAGTTTTCTCCTCCAAAAGTGGATAACCTATCTTCTCATAACTGCCACCCCTTAGCCCTTCTTGCCTACTGGTTCCATTGTACCAGCCTTTTAACTGATCTCTTTCCACTGTCATCCTCCATATTGCCAGAGTGATTGATCAGAAGGGTAATTCTGACCATGCTGTTTCCTCATTAAAAAAGTTCTCAGTCCTATTGCCTACAGCAAAAGTTCAAGCTCCTTAGTAAGGCTTCTGATGCCTGCTGTCTGTGAATTTTTGGCCTAGAAATTGTTTCCTATATGTATTTTGCTGCTGTTTATACCTATGTCTGTTTATTCATTCTTTGATTACAATGCCTTCATGTGGCCCAAGTGTCATTTTCTGGGAGTTTTCCTAAACCTCCAGATGGGCCCCTTTCCCCGTGACCCCCATCATACTCTTTGCCATTTTAGCATTTGTCATGTTATTTTGAAATGATTTGAATCTGTGTTTTTCTTTCCTCCAACACCTTTAAACTCCTGGAGGCTGGTATCTTTTATTTCCATTATCTAACACAATGCCAGGCACATAGTAAGTGTTCACTAAACATACAGTAGGCACATAGTAGCAGGTTGTTGAAATAAACTGTATAATGATTGACAGTCCTGTAGATGCCCATGAAAGATTTCAGAGAACCAGAGTTGCATATGCTGCTGATTATTCAGTTTTACTTCTTAAAGTCTTGTAGCAGTGTCGTGTAAGAATTGGTAACAGAAGTGAATGTTAGCCTCCCCACAAAGTAAGTACACCTATGAAGCATAAGATCGCCAGTGTCAGTTGCCAAGGATCAGAGCTTTAAGAAACAGCAATCCTTTTTGTTTCCTTTATGAAAATTAGTTTATTGTTTCTACCTTTTGTTTACTGGTCAGTACTCTTACTAGTGAACAGAACTTTGTTTTTGTAGGGCAAGGATCTACTGTGTAACATACTGTCTATGGTAGATGCTGGCCTCTTGTAGGTCCTTAAATTTAAATTAATTAAAATGAAATAAAATTTAAAATTTGATTTTTCAGCCACTTTCAAGTGCTCAATTGCCCTGTGACTAGTAGTTTCTAGAATGGATGGCTAAGATAGAGAACAAATTTCTATTAGCTAGTGTCGGCCTGTAGTAATGGATGTTGGAGGTTAAGATTGAAGCATTGAAAGACAGCTGTATTTGCAAAGCAACCAATTTATGTTGAATTCCTGATACTGACCATCGTCATGACTAGGCTTTTTTTAGCCAATATTGGGAATTTTTTTTGGTGGTGGGGCTAGGGATTGAATCCAGGACCTTCTGCATGCTAAGCATGTGCTCTACCACTGAGCTGCACACCCAGCACTGGGAAATATTTCACAATTAAGTGTTTTGAGATGGGGGGGGGCGGGCGTCTCACTGTGTTGCCCAGACTGGCTTCCAGTTTCTAGCTCAAGCAATCTTCCTACATCAGCTGCTACAGTAGCTGGGACTATAGGCCTGTGCCAGCTCAAAAACAATTTTGTTTGCAATTGAAGGAGATATTAGTCTGTTATCCAAATGCTAAAGTAAAATGAAATTTTTAGTGCTGAAGAAGGCCTCAGAAAAGATCTATTCTATTTTTTCACTTAGGAGGAAACTGAGGCTCCAGAACATAAAATAGTTAGCTCTTTAGTGGCACAAGCCTGGATTTCTCACCCTCAGTCCATTTTTTTTATTCTGTGGTACTTCTCAAGTTGTAGCCTCTGCAGTGGTACATCTTTTTCTGTTTTTGATGCCAGTGGGTTAAATAAAATAGCTTTAAAAAAGTCCTTTAATCTCAGAGGGTTGAACGGTTTCATCGTGATAGTTGGTAATGATCACTGAGCTTTGGAGAAATCAATGCCGCTAATAAAAACGAAGTATTCCCAAAGACCCTGTTATTGTTTCTCACTTTCTTACAGATTCTAAGTCAGTCAGTTGTTGCTGAATGTGCCATAATTATGAAAAGAATCTTACTCTTTGCATATGGGAAGATATCCTGTCTTCATTATGACTTTTTTCAAGGTTGAATAATCCTGTCTGCACCTGGTTTCAGCTAGTAACTTTGGGGGGAATGTAATCTTTGTTTACCATGATCTTTTTATGGCAAATGAGGCATAAACAGTGTCAAATGTGTTGCATGAAGTGTGATATTAGTTTGACTGTAAAATGAGCTATTTGAATCTTTGAATCCAATATTAGTGTCTTTATTTTTCTTTGCATGGAATTTTGTTTTTCCATCTTTAACTGTTGTGAGGATGACTTCTAATTTTCTGAGCTACTGTGATTTTTTTTTCTTTAAATCATCCCTACAGTCCTCCCTTTCCTGTCTTTTATCTCCCTTGCTTCTCCCCCCTCCTGACTGAAAATCACACAACTCTTATAAGAATTTTAATCATCTGTGGAAATGAGAATCCTTAGATGGTCTTATTTCTACCAGGAGGAGTAACAAAAGGAAACACTGATAAGCTGTCTTATGAAACTGGGGTAATTGGTCTTGTGAACAGTAACCTTTGCATGTGCCAGAATTTTCTTAGTCTCAGATAAATGGCTGTGTTGATTGCTGCTGTCTAATTCATTAAGCCCAGGATTTTGCACAGTGACCATCTCTTGGGTTGACTATCAAATCTTTGGCATCCTTTCTTGATGGCCAGTTTTCCTGAGTTATGACATGATGTCTATAAAGGGATGCTTTTAGCAAGTGTGAGAAAACCTGAGTTCAAACTTAGTACAACGAAAATGAAAGAAAGAAAGGCATGTTTTTACATTGTGGTATTTATTATTTAGGGATTTCAGAAGAAGAGTGTCTACTGATTTAGTTACTAAACAATTTGTTATACTGAAATTGAAGAAAAAGGAACATTATAAATACTACCTAGTCAGATGTTTTAAGTAACTTATGAGGTGGACAAGGGTGAAATCGATTACAGAAGAACCCTATTATGAGAGATTTATTTTTATATGGAATGAAACATGAGATCAAGAATGTCTTTCCCAAATACAGTTTTACATACAGAAAAATACTGACGTATCATACTTATCCTAATACATGAGTATTAGGTTTTATCAGTAAATACAATTGCTAACGTAGAAATTTAGAATTGTATTCTCAGATTTGCAAGTTCTCACAATAGCAAATTGTGAGAACTTCTAATGGCAAATTTGTTGGAGAATAGTTTGCTTGTTTTGTTTCTCTTCCTCTGGGTAATCTTGGTTATAGGGAGTGTGTCTATATCAAGTTAGAGAATTATTCTGTCTCCTTTCTCTAGTGGTCCCAGATTGTACCATTGTGATAGTGTTCTACGGCATAAGAGGGAGTAAACAGCATGTATATTTTCTATCAAAATGAATTATCATGAAGGCACACATTCAGTGAGCCTTTTGTATTGCCCTTTTAATTTGATGTAATTAGAATGTTGCCCATGGTTTTCCCTTATTCTTTTAGGTGTGGTATTTCTGTTTGGCAAAGTTTGGATTGAATCAGCCAAGACTCATGTGAGCTGTTGTGTCATGGTGAAAAACATTGAGCGAACACTGTACTTCCTTCCCCGTGAAATGGTAAATGTTAGTGATTAGCTTTTAGTTCTCAGTAATTGTCTGTCATACATTCTATGTTCTGCCAACCCTTATCCTTCAACAGGGTAGGAATTCTCCACAACCCTGATTCTTCTTTCTTGCTGCCTGCTTACTGCCACTGATTGTCAACAATTCCATTAGAGGTTGGGAAAAGTAGAGAAATTAAGTAGAACTCAGTTTTTCAACTTGTTAGAGTAAAAGTGTCTGAGTTTTAATGTATAATGCTGCCCTTTCCCTTACTCATTTGCATAATAATCAAACTTGGGATTCTAAGGCTTTAAAACATGACATAGTGCTTGTCATGTTTCATGCTTTTGCTACATAGGCAGCAGTAACATACTCTTCATGGTCATTTAGCAAGGTCAGTTTCATTTGTTTCTCCCTTTTTTTGGGACTCTTAACATCCCCAATCCCCTTAGTCACAGCTCCTGCCCCTCCCCTTCTCAGTTGAACTGTGGAGCCTCTTGGTCAGGATTTACAGCACTTGTTTTCCCATTTTGTAGGATTTGATCGTCTTTATCTCTGATTTGCTTTTATGATGCATGGGGTGGGGTTGGGCATTGGGTTCAGTACACTTTTTAGCTCTATGTCTTTTAACTCATCTGTAAGACTGCTATTAAATGTTTAAATGGGTGAGGACGAACATTGATTTAGACTTGGTTTTCTGGTGACTGAGAAGATCTTATGAACAGATACTTTCCCCCCCACATTCTCTTCTCCATGGGAGAACAGAAAATTGATCTAAATACAGGGAAAGAAACAGAAACTCCAGTTACAATGAAGGATGTTTATGATGAATTTGATGAGAGAATAGCAGCAAAATACAAGATTATGAAGTTCAAGTCCAAGGTTTGTATTTGGTGGTAAGATTTTTCCAGCTCTCTTTCTTCGTTTGCTCATTTCCTGATTTAGCAAATACTGCGTATCTACTTCATGCAAAATGCCTTCTGCATGCTATTATTCATGGAATGGAAATCTCATAGGTATGAATGTAATAACAATATGTTAGATTTAAAAATAATTATCTTTCTCTTTAAAATTTTTATGAAATAATGGCTATGAATTTGAATAGAAAGATAATTCGTGGCAAATTAATTGCTTCCAGTGCTTACAACATGTTATGTGCTCTTTTTCTGAAATAGAGAAGAAACTATCCTGATTTTGTTTTATGTATGTTACTGCCAGTGTATTTTGGTTAGAAGGTTAAGTAAGGTTTTCTCTTTAAAAATCTTACTACGATGCTATTTCTGATAGAAAGAAAATCTTCTACTCATGTGATTTGTATGATAAACTGTCTTGATTTTGGGGGAGATTTTGATGCCTTTGGCCATAGTTGTGGGGGTTGTAGCCCACTCAAAATACTGGCTGTTAATAGTGATTGCAATAAAAGGAGGATCGAGTTGCTAAAGATACGGCTAACGCTCTTAACTGTATGAGCTTTGAATTGTGGCGAGTCACATCTTTAAAATTCAGAAGCAATGCACAAGGCTTGTGTTTGATCCCCAGCATTGCAAACAAACAAATGTAACAAAAAGCCCAAAACATAAAATTCCAGAACAGATGTGGTTTGATGGTAACAGCAGAGGTGCTGGGGCCAGACTGCTATGCTTTAAGTCTTAGCCCTGCTGTTTACTAATATGTGACTGTGGACAGTGGCCTGGTGCTGAGAAATTTCTTTGTGCTGAGAGCTGGGGTCTTATTGCAACATATTAGGTTATTAGAACAGTCCTTGACACATAGCTGATAATACTCAGTACATACAAGCTGTAATTATAATGTTAATTATTTTTTCTAGCAAGATGAAGTTGTTTAATATCAAATAGTAGCAAATGATTTAATGCATTAACATTGTAAAAAAAAATTTTCTATTGTCCCCTTGAATGCAAGTGTTTCTAAGTTCTCTAATGTCCAAGAAAAGTCATTTTAGCATTTTGTCACTGGATGTTTTGGTGTTAGTTGAAAGGAGAAAGGTTGCCTTTTTGACTTTATTTACCTTGTGTTCTGTAAGGATGCTAAATAGCTGATGATTAAATACCAAAGCACGTATTATGTATGTAATACTGGCCAGTTTAATTTTTTAAACATTTTTGTCCTAATGATTTTTAAAATATCTACTCACCCAGACAGTGGAAAAGAACTATGCTTTTGAGATACCTGATGTTCCAGAAAAATCTGAGTACTTGGAAGTTAGATACTCGGTAAGTCAAATGAAGAAAATTATAGGGTGTTGGTTCTGAGCATTTTTTAATTTCTAAACTTTCAACTGACTTTTAGTTAGGAGTATTGGCAGGGCTCCTGAAGCCTACAGTTCATTGAGGTGGAGTTAAGTAATGAATAACTGAAATGGGTAAAATTAATTTAAGGACATTGACTACAGGTTATACTGCCTATCTCTGCTTTCAAGTATGCATCTTTAAATAAATAAGTTGTCAAGTGGAATAAATGCCACATGATGGAGTTGGACATTATTAGTCTGTTGAAGTGTCTCTTGTGAACAGTGGAAGGGTGAGAGAGGAGTGACAGTAGCTTTGCTATAGTGCTGCTCTTGCTCTTGTGACAGGCAAGGTCATTGCTGTGGGGTGTTAATTAACGGGACCTTAACCTCTTTTTACCTCTGTTCTAGTGTTTTGATCCCACAGTGTTGGAAAAGGAAAACTTTTAAGAAATGTTTTTCACAGTGGTGATGAAAAGTACCACGGAAGCATTTTCAATGAGTCCCACTCTATTGCTTTCCATTTTTCTAATGGAGTGGTACTTACTTGGCTGTTCTTTATCAGTGAGGCATGTACAGCTCTGGACAGAAATTCTTTTTTGGGGGAGCTTCTTGTCCTATTTTTCTTCTAATGGGTATCATCAAGATGCATTATTTTGTCATTGTGAATTGTTTTTGTTTCCTACTGTGAATTGTTTTGGATTTCATTTGTGGCAAATTACATTTCATATATATCAAAGGGATTTCTTCTGGTGCTTCATAGAGAGGCTTTTGTTTATTTCAAATATAGACTTTGAAAAATGTGAAGTAATAGTTTTAAACAAAAGAGATTTTTTTTTTCCTTTTTCAGGCGGAAATGCCACAGCTTCCTCAGGATTTGAAAGGAGAAACGTTTTCTCATGTATTTGGAACCAACACATCCAGCTTGGAACTGTTCTTGATGAACAGAAAGATCAAAGGACCTTGTTGGCTTGAAGTAAAAAATCCACGTAAGGATAAGTAGATTGCTGATAGATGTGGTTTCTTAAAGAGAATTTAAGGAATTGGTCTATTTATTTTACTGTGTCTATTTCCTTTTTGTTTCCTGAAGGTTTTTTCTTAAGTGATTATGGGTAATACATTTGGAATCACTTTGTCTCTGTAATGCCTGACAGTTTAGTTTGAGGGAGGCTCTAGTGCATCCTTTTACCTTATGCTGTGGTTTGCATGTACTTCCAACCTGGCTTGTGTGGCCCAGCTGTTCTTCATAGTGAACTGCTGACCTTTGGAGGGGAGCACTACCCAATATGGATAGTGCTTATTTGGCATGTTACCTGGTTTCAGCACTGTATCTAAGATACTCTGTTTTGTCTTCATGAGTCTCCTAAAAATGTTTTATTCCTCCAAGGCAGTGTTTCATTTTTTTAAAAGCCTATCTTGGGTCCTAAATTCTTTGGAGCATCTTTTAAAAGCTATGGATCTTTTTTCTAAAATGTACACACGCACAAGGATTTGCATATCACCCACTAATGTGGCTTATATTTAGAGTTATGTCATTCTTATTAGAAGATTGGATTGAAGAATATCTCAGTTAATCACAGATGTCATAATTATAGTACTTTTTCTTTTTCAGTAAGTAGCTATTGATGTGTTTTATCTATTCTTTTTCAGAGCTCTTGAATCAGCCAATCAGTTGGTGTAAATTTGAGGCAATGGCTTTGAAACCAGACCTGGTGAATGTAATTAAGGATGTCAGTCCTCCTCCACTTGTGGTGATGTCTTTCAGCATGAAGACAATGCAAAATGTAAAGAACCATGAAAATGAGGTAAAGAAATTGGACAGATTTTGTGCCTATGCCTTAGATACAATACTTGCCTGAACTAATACAGCTTTTCTGTAAGAGGAAGTTGTTGGTTTTGGAAAGGAAAGAATACTCATTTACTATCAAACTCCATTTTGGAGAATGAATTAAATTTGTCTGGCATTGCAGTTTTGTTAAAGAAATGTTTTTGTTTTGTTTGGAAATACTTAATTTTTGTTTTTTAAATGGACACAGAGAAAATAATATAATAAACCCCTTGTGCCAATCACACATTTCCTGTAGTTAGCAAGATTTTGTTATACTTGTTTATACCCCTTCCTTTGTATTTCTCTTGAAGTATGTTAAAGCTAGTCTCAGACATTGTGTCATTTTACCTCCTTGTATACTTTGATATACTTCTCTCAAAACATGCACACCTAATAACATTAGCACTGATTCCTTGATACAAACCCAAATCTCCAATATATGTTTACATAACTATTTCTCACAATATCTTTTTAAAATTGGTTTGTTTGAATTAGGTTTCACACAAGATTTATGATAGCATTTATTTTTTATGCCCCTAGAATATCTTTTTTTAAAGTGGAAATAGCTTCTACCCATCCCCTCCAGTTTTTTTTCAATGACAGAATAATTAAAGAATCACTGATGGTTGTCTCATAGAAAGTCCTGTCTTCTGGCGAGCTGGGAGCTCATGCCTGTACTCTTAGCTACTCAGGAGACAGAGATCAGGAGGATCATGGTTTGAAGCCAGCCCAGGCAAATGGTTCGTGAAACCCTGTCTTGAAAATGTCCAACACAAAAAGAAAGGAAAGTCCTGTTTTGTGTGTTGTTTTTGTTTTGTTGTGGTATCATTGGACTTCTTCCTCTATACCAGAGGTTGGCTTGTGAGCCGAAGTCAGCCTACCACCTGTCTTTGTAAATAAAGTTTCATTGGAACACAGTGTGTTTTAGCTGCTTTTGCATTATGCCAGCAGAGTCAGGTAGTCTTGACAGAGACCGTGTGACCTGTCAAACTTATTTACTGTTTGGCCCTTTATAGAAACAGTGTGCTGACCCCTGCTCTGTTCTTTATATTTCTGTGTGCTCTAAGTTACCTCTAAAGGATCAATTAGATTCAGGGTCAATTTTCTTACCCACAATACTGTATAAGTGGTACAAGGTAGCTCATACTGCATCATATCAGAAGGCACATAATATCTGGCTAAACTGTTGCTAGTGAGGATATGACTGATTAGTGGGATCAAATGGTGGTAGCCATTGTAAATTTTTTCCATGAGCTTTTCATCTAATGTAGGGTTTTTAACCTTGGCCGTACAGATGTTTTGGGCTGGATGATTCTTCGTCAAAGGATGCTGTCCTGTGCATTGTAGGTTGTTTAGCAGCGTCTCTGATCTCTTCCCGCTAGATGTTAGTGCTTCCCACCCCCTGCAAGTTATGACAAAAAAAATGCCTACAACATGACAAATATCTCTCAGAGGGAGGGTGGGGTAAAATTATCCTCAATGGAGAACCAGTGATTAAATGGATTCATATATTAGTCATTATCTCTTGAATTAGTTATTTTTTAGGAGTTATAAAATGATGGTTTTCTAATTCTGTTCTTGTTTGTGAGTTAAAGTTTTTTGTAGAGTATGTTAACCAGCATTATTTGGTTAGACTAATAGTATACATAGGAAAGACAAGGATAAATGTTTAATTCTTTCTCTTTCATTGCCAATTTTCAAATAGAAGGTTGGGAACCTGCATTACATGCAGTGGCTACTGATGCTTTATTTATTTATCTGTTTTTTTGTTGTTACCCATTTTTACTTCCTCTTTTATAGAATAATCCTTATGAGTACATGAGTTATATATATTCCCATATGCTTTACGTTTTAATTGTAGGGTACTGTCCTGTGCTTTGCAGGATGTTAGCAGTTGTAATTACATTTTGATCTATGACATTCATCATTTCTTTTGAAAAGGGGTTCTCACTGTCTTACCTGGGCTGGCCTTAAACTCCTGGGCTCAAGAGATCCTTCTACCTCAGCCTTCCATGTAGCTGGAATTGCGTTGAACATGTAGATTGCTTTTGGTAGTAGAGCCATTTTTACTATACTATAGGAGTGGAGAGAGTGGGCATCCTTGTCTCATTCCTGACTTTAGGGGAAATGGTTTGTTTTTCCCCATTACGTATGATATGGGCTATAGGTTTGTCATATATAGCCTTTATAATGTTGAGGTACATTCCTTCTATTCCTTGTTTTCTTACAGCTTTTATCATGAAATTGTGTTGAATCTTATCAAAGGCTTTTTCTGCATCTATTGAGATGATCAAGTGGTTTTTGTCTTTGCTTCTATTAATGTGCTATATTACATTTATTGATTTGCATATGTTGAATCATCTCTGCATCCCTGGGGTGGAGCTGACTTGGTCAAGGTGAATGATCTTTCTTATATGTTGTTGGATTCAGTTTGCCATTATTTTGTTGAGGATTTTTGCATTAATGATCATTGAGGAGATTGGCCTGTAGTTCTCCTTTATGGATGTGTCTTTGTCTGGTTTTGGGATGAGTATAATACTGGCTTCATAGAATGAGTTAGGCAGTGTTCCTTCCCTTTCCATTTTGTCGAAAACTTTAAGGAGGGTTGGTATTAGTTCTTCTTTAAAGGTCTGGTAGAATTCAGCAGAGAATCTGTCAGGTCCTGGACTTTTATTTTTTGGGAGACCCTTTATTGCTGCTTCAGTTTCGTTATGTGTTATAGATCTGTTTAAGTGGTTAATATCCTCTTGGTTCAGTTTTGGATGATCATAAATATCTAGAAATTTGTTCATTTCTTCAAGATTTTCCAATTTATTGGAATATAGGTTCTCAGAGTATCTCTGATGATTCCTTGGATTTCTTTAGTGTTTGTTTTTATCTGCCCTTTTTCCTTTCTGATTTTACTAATTTATTTGGGTCTTATCCCTCCTCATTTTAGTAAGATTTGCCAGGGGCTTGTCAATCTTGTTTCTTTTTTCAAAGAACCAGCTTTTTGTTTTGTTGATTCATTGTATGGTTTTTTTGGTCTCTATTTCATTAATTTCGGCCCTTTTATTATTTCTCTCCTCCTGCTTGTTTTGGGTTTTGCTTGTTCTTGTTTTTCTAGGAGTTTGAGATGTAGCATTAGGTTGTTTGAGATCTTTCCTTTTAATATATGCACTCATGGGTATAAACTTTCCTCGTAGGACTGCCTTTGCTGTGTCCCATAGGTTCTGGTACGTAGTGTTTTCATTTTCATTAATTAACTTCCAGGAGCCTTTTGGTTTCCTCTCTTATTTCTTCTATGACCCACTGATAGTTGAGCAATGTGTTGTTCAGCCTCAAATATTCACATATTTTCTGCTGCTGTTTTTGTTGTTGAGTTCTAGTTTTATTGCATTTTGATCAGATAGAATGCAGGGGATTATTTCTATTTTCTTATATTTGCTGAGGCTTGCTTTGTGCCTAAAATATTTTGGAAAAAGTTCCATGGGCTACTGAGAAGAATGTATATTGTGCTGTCATAGGATGCAATATTCTGTAGACATCAGTTAGGTCCATTGATAGATGGTATCATTTAGTTCTAGGATTTATCTCTTGGTGATAGAGGTCTCCCACTACTACTGTGTTGGAGTCTATATGTGCTTTTAAGTCCTTTAGTGTATGTTTGGTGAAATTGGGTGCACTGACATTGGGTACATACAGGTTGATAATTGTTATTTCCTTTTGATGTATTGCCCCTTTTATTAGTATAGAGTGTCCTTTGTCTCATTTGACCAATGTAAGTTTGAAGTCTACTTTGTCTGATATAAGTATGGCTACTTCCTGCCTGTTTTCAGGGGTCATTGGCTTGGTAAATCTTCTTCCAGCCTTTCACCCTAATCCAGTGCATATGTCTGTCAATAAGATGGGACTCTTGTAAACAACAGAGCATTGGCTCTTCCTTTTTAATCCAGTTTGCCAAATGGTGTCTTTTGAGGGGAGAGTTGAGTCCATTGACATTCAGTGTTAATATTGATAGGTATGTGTTATTTCTTGCCATTTAGTTGTTTTTGTTGTTTAAGGATTTGATGTGTAGCCAAATAAGTGCTACTCTCTGATTACTTGTCTTTTCTTCTTCTGTGGTTTGATACTGCCTGTCCTTGTGGTTTTGTTTGCTTTCATATTTTGTGTGCAGAATTCCTTGTAGAAACTTCTGTAGTGGTTGCTTGGTGGTCATATATTGTTTTAGTTTCTGTTTATTGTGGAAGATTTTTATTGCGCTATCATTTTTGAATGATAGTTTTGCTGGGTAGAGTATCCTAGGGCTGAAATTTTCATTCAGTGCCCTCACTCCATGTTCTTCTTACTTTTAAGGTTTCTGTTGAGAAATCTGCTGTTATCTTGATGGGTTTACCTTTATATGTTACTTGTTTTTTCTCTCTTACAGCCTTCAATATTCTCTCTCTGTTCTCTATGCTTGTCCTTTTAATGATAATATGCTGTGGGGAGGTTTTATTTTGGTCAAGTCTGTTTGGTGTCCTGGAGGGTTCCTGTACCTGAATGGGCAGAACTTTCTTGAGATTTGGGAAATATTTTGTTACTATTTTACTGAAAATATTACATATCCCTTTTGCTTGAACCTTTTCTCCTTCAATGTTCATGATTCTCAGGTTTGGTCTTTTGATGGAGTTGCTGAGTTCTTGCATATTCCTTTCACAGACCTTGAGTTATTTGACTAAGATTTCTTATGTTTTTATTTTAATTTCTATTTTATCTTCTAGCGCTGAGATTCTGTCTTCCACTTGTTCTAGTCTTTTGGAGTGGCCTTCTACTGTGTTTTTTGTTTGACTAAAGGGACTTTTCATTTCCAGGATTTCTGTTTGATTCTTTTTTCTGAGATTCTCCATATCTTTGTTCAAGTCCTCTTTTATATTTTGTGTTGTCATCTTTAATTCATATATCTCTTTTTTATAGTATCCTTTGTTTCACTTTGATGTTTTTTTGAAGTCCTCTCTGAGCTCATTTAGTTGTTTCTGTGTCTTCTCATGTTCTTTATTTTTGGTGTCTTGAAATTTCTTGAGTGCATCTTGAACGTTCTGGTTAACTCTTTTTAGTATCTTCTCCATGAATTTCTCAGTGGTTACTTCCAAGACTTCCTCTTTGAGGGTTTTTTTGTGGGTGTCACTGGGCTCCTTAGTGACATTTATCATTGTTTTGTTGGGGTCAGGAACTGTCCATTTTCTTCATTTCCCACTGAATCCTGTATTGAATTATTGTTTTGAGGAGAGTGGTTTCTATCCCTTCTTCTTCTTCCCATCACCCCACTTTATGCTTTGCAACTATGTTCTTAATAGGCTAGTTGGTGATTTTAATTGCCTGTTTTCTTTCCCTTGATTTAATTTTTGTGTTGTGACTGATTTGGTTGTTAGCTAGGTTGATGTGCTCTTTCTGTCCCTGGCCTGGAGGTGTAATTTAGCAATAGCAAATCCATAGGTCCAGTTTCAGACCAGTTATTTACATATTATATAGAAAATCTCCTGATGATAATATCTATAAACAGTGGGAGTTGGGGGAGTAATGGTTATCAGGCTAGATATAGAAATCTGTGTAATTGGTAAAGGTGGCACTAAAAAGGGGTGGTGTTTGAAGAGGGGTGGGTGGGTGGGGGAAGTGGTAATGGGGCTGCTGGGTTTTGTGGCCCTTGTGAGTGTTTGGGTATATTTCTGCTGTTGTAGTGGAGGGTGCTTGTGTCAGGGATTACAGGGGGCTGGTGTTGTGTACAGTTGGTACAGTAGGCTAGTCAGTGGTTGGTGAGTGTGTAGAAGGAAGGGGTAGTGTGGTGACAGGTTGGGGGAGGATAGGAAGGGAAGGTGAAGATGGGGAGAGAGTAGATGAGAAGGGGCAGAAAGAGTAGTGGGGAGGGAGAACAATGGATTGTAGCACAGGTAATGGAGGGAATGTGCCTTTAAGGGAGTAAGAATAGGGTTAAGAAAATAGTGATGGTGAAGTTAATAATACAGAATAAAAAAGACCACATTAAAAAAAAACAACAGAAAACACCAAGTACAGGAACAACAAAAAGTTCAGTTTTTTGGTAAAATCTCTTGAGTTATTCCTTAGGCGTCCAATCCTGGTATTGGTGTACAAGCAGGAGCTCTGATGTGGTCTTACCAGGTGACTGGCTTGTGAGTAGTTTTGGGTTCCTTCTTTCCACAGGGTTAGTTGCAATTGGGAGGTAAGATTAAGTCTGCCAGTTCGTGCAGGGTGGTCAGAGCTGTTGTTTTCACCAGGCAGCAGCTGCGTTGCCATTCAGCTGCAACTCTATTTTGTTAGCTCCTCCCCCAGCAAGGTGGGGCAGTTTATTTATTTTTGGTGGTGATGGGAATTCATCTTAGGACCTTGTGCATGCTAAGCACACACTATTACTAAGCTACATCTCCAGCCCTTGATCTTTTTAATGATAGTTAATATAGTAAATAACTGGAGTTGATTTTAATAGGTAAGTGTTTGGGAAAAGTTTAATTAGTACTTAGTTAAAATTAAAGAAAGTATACATCCCCTAGTGCCCAGAGTAAGGTTTCCACATACCATTTCCTAATAAAGGAAATAGTATTCTCTAGAGAAATGGATGATTGGGGGCAGAGAACGTCTAAGATAAATCCAGAAGATCTTGTATCAGAAAGCAAGGATGGTATTAAAATCACTGAAGATATGACAGAAGAACTTAGGAAACCACTTGAAGAGTTCCTTCTTTCCAGAGATGGGACAATGAGAGAATCATAAAAATAATTTCAACAGATGGAAACACATCAAATACATGAGTTCATAATGATACTGTCAACAATAATATTGCCATATTGGTCACTTACACAGGAAGCCAGGGAACCAAATCATTATTTTGGAAAGTGGTAAATAAGGGAATTAAACATTTATCCTGACTTTTCTGAAACAAATAGTTCTGGAAGCTAAATAATTGACAAGGGGCAAGTTTCTCTTCTGAGATTTCCAGCTAATAAATGTTGAGGGAAAATTAAATATTGCCACTTTGTAATCCACATTGAAAAACAAGGTCTAGCCAATAATCACCAGTGCCTGCTAATCTCAGTGAAATAGAGATAAGCAGATGTTATGTGCCTGTGTCTTCTGATATAAGTAATCAGTGGCACCTTTAAAGTATTCTTGAAAAAAATTAAATCTAGTTTTTATCAAGTCTTTTGATCTGACTATAAATTTCTAGGCATTACAAAGAGAGAAGAATATGTTATATTCTATATATGTTATATATATAGATATATATATTTATATATGTGGGTACTGACATACCCATAGAAGAATCCATACTATGGAGCATTCTTTAGGACAAATGACTCAGTTTCTTCAACAAATATAAATTGTAGGATAATGATAGATGGGCAAGGTTGTACCTATAGTTTTATAGATCAGCCATTTGCATAATATAGGCCCTGTTTGGTAAATGAAATTGAGATAATTTGGAAAACATGAACTTTAAATCCTGCCTAGATATTTATTGACTTTAAGGGATTACTATTAATTGTATTAGGTAAGATAATCTTGTTGTGATTGCATTAGGAATACTTGTCTTTTCATTAGAGGGGTGGTTCTCAGTCGGGTGAGATTTTCCCTCCATGGGTATATTTACTAATGTCTGGAGACATTTTTGGCTGTCATAACTCAGGTATGGGGTCTGATAAGAGGTAGGGGATGGTAATTCTGGTAACTGTAGGTGGAGTATGGGGATGCTGCTAAATAAAAATCCTACACTGCACTGGTCAGCCCCCATGATAAAAAATTATTTGGCCTAAAGGTCAATAGTGCTGAGATTGAAAACACTGTTCCAGAGATTCATGCTGAAATATTTCCCGATAAAATGATAGATCTAGGTTTTGATACAAAATAATCTGGGAGGAGGCAGGAAGTGTGTAGGAGTATAAATGAGTTGGTAGTTGAAAATGGATGATGAGTGTATGAGAATTAATTTTATTCTCTCTGTTTTCCTCTATTTTTAAATTTATTTAAATATTTTCATAATAAAATGTTAAAAGTATACATATGTACTAAAACACATATCTTTTTATCTTCTTTGTGGTTTTTGTAAGAATGCAGAATAAACAGTAGGTGTCTGGTGATATTTTTTTCTCTCCTTTCTTTGCAGGTTATTGCAATGGCAGCGTTGGTCCATCACAGTTTTGCATTAGATAAAGCACCCCCACAGCCTCCCTTTCAGTCACACTTCTGTGGTATGTATTTTTTAAAGCTGGTGTACAAATGACTTGATTTAAATTTTCTCTTTTTTCTCCAGCTGTTGGATTAGTAACTTGTTTTTCAAAAATTGTTTTCAAGAGTAGTTAGTGCATATTGTTAAAAAAAGTTCATTTTCAGCTGTGGAAACCAAGTTTTATTGGCTAAAGTTTTTTGTGTGATGAGGCAAGATGCCAAAGAATAAACGAATGTTTACCTATTTGTGAGGAGTTATAGTAATATCAAATTGGAATTGAGTTGTGCTATGCATAAAATTCAATGGGTGAAACAATTCCACAGAATTCTGCATGTGTTTTATGAGTGTTTCCAAGGAGGATTCTTACATATTCCATGTTGAGAACTTTGACAGTTAAATAAGTTCTTTTACAAAGTAGGAAAGAGGAAAACCACTATTGATGTATTATGTTTCCTCGGATCGTTTCCAACCTGGAACCAGAGATTAACTTGGGCAGCCTCTCCTGTGTGGTTTTTGGGTATTAGGAAAGTGCTACTAGGAAACATGCAGAGAGGACAGTGTGAGGTACGATTGTGATAATAGCCTGGGAAATATGTGGACGAGAACAATCATTAGCTCCTTCAGCATGCATTTATTCATCTCCTCTGTGTGTCACTTGTGCAAGCAGCTGTTGTATGAGGCAAGGAGCTTATGGTGTAGTAGGAGAAGCATTGGTCACCTTTATTTTGCCGACTTTGAGAAGGTTGAACTGAGTTTCTCCATTGTATACTGGTTGAGACTTTGGTGGTGTCCTTCATTCTAACGTCAATAGATAGTAAATGTTTGATCAAAGCAGTTTTAACAGTTGTAGTGACATAGGGATCTGTGTTTAGCTATTCTTTTGAGGTCCAACAACATGTCTAATAGAAGTACCTGCCCTTCTTAACTCTTTAGGGACTAGGGGAAATTTTACTTACATTTACTGCAGTTTCCATTTGGAAACATGCAGTGTTTTGTGTAACTGAAATTGGACTGATGGGTGTTGGAATCTTTTTTTTTTCCTTCTTAACAGTTGTTTCTAAACCAAAGGACTGTATTTTTCCATGTGCTTTCAAAGAAGTCATTAAGGAAAAGGTAAATAATTCCTTATATATTCCTTTTAGACATGAAGCATCTATTTATTTGGAAAGAGAATAGAAGGATGGTATGGACTAATAGAAATAGGTTCTGTATTTTATTACATCACTTCTTGCTAGATTGGACTATGGCATTAACCCATTAAAATGTATTAGAAATATAAAACATGTAAACAATGTTTACATGTTTCACTATCTGAAAATAATGGAATTGTATGTATGTTAGTACACATAGATTCAAACTCACTTTTAGATAGTTACTTGGAAGCTTTCCCAGAATGAATGATTGTATGATTACTGTTTTGTGAAGGTGCTGTGTAGAGTCCCTCCCCAGTTTGAAGGAAACCAAGTAAAGTTGGGAAATACTATGGGTATTGAAGGGCCATATATTAACAGAGTTGGCGTGAACTGGCTCAAATTGATCACTGAATTTTAAACTCTTAGTGTGCTCCATGAAGAAACTTTCATGAGCCCTTAATAAAATGACAGATGGAGTAGTATAATGTAGTAAGTTTTTCACAAAGGTAAATGTAATCAACCTAAAGAACTTCATTTTTGGGGGATACAGTATGTTGTTTTATGAAAATGATAGTATTGATGCATTCTTAATTTATTTTGTTTGTTAATATCCTTACTTGACAAAATTAAATGCTAGCAACCTTGCCAGGTTCCATTTGCATTATATTTAATTAGCATAACAAGTCCAATAGTTGGGGGGTACTAGTGGATTAGGTTGTCATTTTTGACATGTCCTGACTTACTTATCCAAGTAAAATGACCTAGAAAATTCTATAAGAGTCAAGCTGACATTTTAAAAACTAAGCTACTTGTAGAAAACACATTAGCCATCAACTTTCATTTTAAGAGATTTTTAATAAGAACAGATCTTTTGAATTCTTGATTTATATTCAGTAATCCAAGTGGAAGCCTTTTGTGTGAAGTTAGATTTTATTTATACTTAAGACACTCATTCATAAATACATGTTTGTTGTTGGTCTAGTTTCTTATTTATTGGTTCTTACACCACTATTTGGGATTAGTTTATACAGTCCTTGGGATTTCCTTGCCTGATAAATAAACAAACAGTGAAGTCTACCAGGGATTATATAGTAAAATACTATTTTTGAGAGGTACTCTGATTTATATGCTTTAAAATGTGTCCAATGCACAAACATGTCTCTGTGGAAGGACATTTCTGCTCTTAATGTTGCTTAGCACTTAAAATTTTGCTTTATTCACAGCATATTATTAGAATGAGTTCCTCAGAGACTTTGTGCGATTATTATTGTAAAACAGTCAGAAATTTCTTTGCTACATTTACTTTTGAAATGGGTGTTTGCTTTTAGCCCTAAGAAATCTTACCCTGGTTGAAAAAGAAGTGAAGGCACGGTACTTTAAAGAGTCAGTGACTAGTATGTTTTTATCTAGCAGAATATGAAGGTTGAGGTTGCTGCAACAGAAAGAACACTGCTAGGTTTTTTCCTTGCAAAAGTTCACAAAATTGATCCTGATGTCATTGTGGTGAGTAGATGTTTGATCATGTTACTTCATTTGTCATTTACTTTTTATTGGAGAGCACCAAATAATCTTTTCAGAGTGAAATCCCCCTGTAGATTGGTGGGAGTTGCTGTACTTCCTGTTACTAGAAAAGGAAAAAATCCTAGCCCATTGCAAGATAATTTTTTTTGTAATGTAAAAGCAACCTTGGAATTACTGTTCAAGTTTAGTGTACTCCATTTACTTCCACTTAGCAGCACACATGTTAAGTAAACGTGCAAACTATTAGTATCTTCAGAGTTTTTGCTTAGTGGTCCACTTATTTAGTGGTCAGAGATGTTAATTAATTTCCTTGGTTTGGTGCTAGTCACAAAACTAAGTATTTTAACTTTATGAGCTCAGTGGATCTGTATAATATATTCTTTTCACAGCTCAGGGATAGGAATGTTTTTTTCTCTTGACAACCTGATAGGTTCCAACAAGACAGTGAAAGCTAATAATTCATTGAGCTTGTTTGACCCAGTTTTTCTAGGAGTCATAAAGCAACATTTTGCTTTTATTTATCCTACAAAGGCCTCCCTTTGTAGAGATACTTTGACAGTATCTTCCTTTTGTCTTCTGCCTGTGTTAATGGATCAATCAATTTCTTTGCTTTTTTGGAGGATAGGTAAGCTATAAATGTCTATATTTTAAATGTGATAGCAGCAATTTGGTTACATCAAAGCCTTGCAAAAACATTTGCCATATCCTTCTGGTTAATTTTTACTATTGGGTACCTTATCTGGCAGTAGTATAGCTAATGTCCTGAGAGCCTGTGGATTGTCACCAACGTCTTTGCACCCAACTTCCATTATATTATTTCAGTATAACCACTTTCCATTATATTATTTATATTCTATTATTAATATAACTTCTGTTATATTATATTTTTTCAGTTTATAATATATAACTGTGCACAGTGCTCTGGCTCGGCACTAGGCCCTCACCCAGCCTCTGCTAACAGTATTTTGAACTCCAGGCCTAGGATATCTGGCCTGGCTTAGGATATTAGAGTCATGTCTGTATGTGAGAAATCCAGATGTAAGAATCCTGACATGGGCTTGGGTGTCTGATCCCAGGCATGATAATTCGGAAATGAGAGTTCTTCATGTCCTTTGGGTCTTTTAATTTAATCGACAAAACTGCCATAATTATATCGTGGCATATATGTGTTTTTAAATATAGCGGTAAAACACATAACAAAATTAATCACCTTGACCACCTTTAAGCGTAAATTCAGTGATACTGACTATGTTCGTAATGTTGTACAACCATTGCCCCTCTGTAACTCTTCCTCTACTAAAACTGAAGCCCTATTCCCATTAGTCCCCATTTCCCAAGCCACTGGCAACCACCATTGTACTTTCTGTCTCTGATTTTGTCTAAAGGGTAGTATATGTTTTTAAATAAAATTAATAACAAAGCTGTGTATGTTGCAAATTATTTGAAATCTCATCTAATTTTTAATAAACATAGTCATGTGAACAATGTTATTTGCAAGGTAGAAATTGGAAATTGTTATAGAAATGAAGACTGTTTACATTTCTGAGTTATTTTCTGCTCAATACAGATTTGTTCACTTATTCTATATTTATTTTGTTGCATATTGATTAAAGGTCTAAATCAGTACTGGTTGATTTCAATTTTTAAAGGAGAAACCCAATGCAGTTCCTGAGTTTTCTGAGAGGTTTTATGAAAACTGTCATATGACACAGGCAGGTTTTCTGTTTTCAAGGAAGCAAAATGGAATTGTTTGAACACAGCTTTTACTGATCATGTAAAAAGTATGGGACATTAAAAATTTGCATTTGCCTCCAACATTGTGAGGCATGAGCCACAAATTAAAAGACATCATGTGAACCTTGCATCAATTAGTATGAAATAAAGTTTATTCCAGCAATCTGCTTAGCAGCCTTGTTAATGTCAAGGCTAATGAATGCTGCTGATGAATAAATTCCTGAAGAAGAAAGGATCCCCAATCAGAGGTAAGCTCATGATGTTTTCAATTAGAGACCAGAAAAAGAAAGGGCAAAGAAATTCTGTACATTTTAAGATAAACCCTCTAATTTGTGCTTGTTATAATGTTATTGGCTACCTTCTTTTTTTCTGACTAGGGTCATAATATTTATGGGTTTGAACTGGAAGTGCTACTGCAGAGAATTAATGTGTGTAAAGTTCCTCATTGGTCCAAGATAGGTCGACTGAAACGATCCACCATGCCAAAGCTTGGGGTAATAATAATTTTCAAAGTCTTACTTTGTTATTTGGCTTTTGATACTGGGGTAGCTACAAGAGGACACTGTACTTTTTGGAATAGAAATTCCTTGCCTTTTCATATGAAGTTCCATAAAAGAGGAAGGTTTTTTTTTTTGAAGTAGCATAAATAAGTAAAGCAAGCAATCATCATTTGATGCTGCATAGGTCCCCAGCCTCCTACTTGGAAAATTGACAACGAAAGAGAAAGAACTAAGTTTTTATCCTGACTTCCTGTTTAAGCTATTAGCAGTGTATACAAATAATGCTGGTTAATGAAGAAAAAGATAATTGTACAGAAAAATTCAAATCATAAGCTTGGACAAAATTAGGACACCACCAGTTAACAACTCCTAGTGAAATAACTTATTCAGGCAACAATGACTGATAAAAGAAGCCATTAGATTAATGGCTCTCTATTGAGGATAATTTTTACCCCTCCTCCATAAGTGCCATTTTAACTTTGGCACTAAATACCTCTTTCTTTGAATACAGCATTTTGTTTGTAAAAGCCACTGGTAGATTTTAAAGTCAGCAATTAAGTCTAAGAATAGTGAATAAGGACAACACATACATGTTACCTTCACTTTGGAGTGATGGCCCTTAGGGCAGGTTTGGAGGGTTCAGCAGTCATTGGACATTATGATTCAGAAGTAGATGGGATAAGGAGCTTATGATAAATATAAGAAAGCAGTGGGCTAAGTGCCTCTGTTACCTCTTATTTCATAGACATCCTCAACAGGGGTAATGTGATTTGCTCAAAATCAGACAACTAGAATGGGGAAGAACTGAGATTTGAACCAAGGATGATATCTTTTAAGGCCCATGTAAGGTTTTTTTTTGGGGGGGGCAGTACTGGGGTTTGAACTCAGAGCCTCATGCCCTTTTTTGGTTTAGTTATTTTTTTGGATAGGGCCTCATGCTTTTGCTTGGGCTGACCTTAGACTGCAGTGTTCCTATCAGGGTCACTGGG
This sequence comes from Castor canadensis, assembly GCF_047511655.1. Lineage (NCBI taxonomy): Eukaryota > Metazoa > Chordata > Mammalia > Rodentia > Castoridae > Castor > Castor canadensis. The sequence goes on along the minus strand of NC_133405.1, from coordinate 121,086,212 downwards.
ATTATAGACATGAATAACCACTCCTAGCTTATTTGTTGAGATGGGAGTCTTGCTAACTTTTTTCCCAGGTTGGCTTAGAATCGTGGTCTTCTAGATCTCTACATCCTGAGTAGCTGAGATTATAGAGATGTACTACCATGCCCAGCCCTAAAGCCCATGTATTTTTTACTTTACCTGCTTGTTTCACATATGGAGGTTTTGGTAGTTTTTGTATGAAGCACCTTCTTCCTAAACTTGATACTGCTCAATGCTTAAAATCCCATTTAACTAAAGCTTTTAAGTAAAATGAACATGTTGCCTCATCAGAGAACTTAGGACTCTGTAACTTTTATAATGCTCTCCAGAGGATTCTGCTGTTATGGATCAGTTGGAGCTATGCTCTTCTTTTTCCATTCATATCTTTAGGGTGGGCGGTCATTTTTCACACTTCATCCAAACACTTACTTAGCTCACTCTTTATCCCCTTCAAGTTTTTCTTTCTATGGCATCTTCTCAATGAGTTCTACCCTAACCACTCTACTTAAGATTCAGTCTCCCCCAGTTCCTTGTCTTTCTCACCCTGCTCCCTTCCCCCACCTTTGCCATCTACTTATCACTTCCTAAAACTTACCATTTCTTGTTTATGCTGTTTAGTTTTTGTTGTATATCTCAAACAAGGTCAGGAATCTTTATTTTGCCCACTGCTGTAAACTGAGTGCCTAGAATAATGCCAGATACGTAGAGCGTATTCAGAAATACTCAGCTGATAAATGGAAGATGAGAATTTCATCATTATAATTTCGGGGTCAGCTTCAAAATAGGTAAGAATGGAATGTTCTGAGTATCTGCACTTTCATGGGATTTGGTTTTTGTCTCTGTCTTGTAGAGCCGGAGTGGATTTGGTGAAAGAAATGCTACGTGTGGCCGAATGATCTGTGACGTGGAAATTTCAGCAAAGGAATTGATTCATTGTAAAAGCTACCATTTGTCGGAACTTGTTCAACAGATTCTGAAAACTGAAAGGGTTGTAATTCCGATGGAAAATGTGCGAAATATGTATAGGTATGATCCTGAGTTCTTCAGCATTCATCTGTCTTGAAATGAACAGCAGGAGGATGCCACCACCACCCTTAGGCTGGAGGCCACTGGTGCTGGGAGCAGAAAACCATGTCTTCATGGCAGTGCCGCCATGCCCATTACTTTCATAACTTGAACTTGTTTACCTGCTGAATTATTCTGATTTCGATCAGTTTAGCTTTACCTCCCTCATCTGTCTTAAACGCTATCTTGATGTTTCCTGATAATAATTTGGAAATCGGTATAAATTTGGATTTCTACCCTTTACTCACTTGTTTGGGAATTAATGTAGGCATTTTGGAAATATAAAAACTGAGCAGTCATTAAGTTGTTCATAGATGCTGCTTTCTTATTTCTTCTTTTGTTGTTTCTTTCTTTTTTTTTTAGACAGGATCTTCACTATATAGCTGAAACTGGCCTGGAACTTGTTATGTAGCCCAGGCTGGCTTCAAACTCTGGATCCTTTTGCCTCAGCTTCCAGATTGCTAGAATTGCAGGCATGTGCAACCATGCTTGACTACTTCTTTTCTCCTTTTTTATTTTTTGTGTGGCATGGGGATTGAATTCAGGGCACTACCATTTGAGCCATGCCCCTGTCCACTTATTCGTTAAACAAGGGTTCTGCCACCTGTCTGGCCATTTGTCATGTTTTTCTACCTATTCCTTTTGAGTCCTTAGACTGCTGCTCTTTTTTCACTATTCTTCCTCTCCAGGTAATCCCATGGAGCCTTGGAAATTTAAATTCCATGTTGGTGCAGCTGATACCTCCTGGCTGTGTGTCTTCAGCTTAGACCTCCCCCTACCACCTCTTGAATTCCAGATAAACCTGCCTATTCTACTTGATGTCTAACATGAACCTTCAGCTTCTTCAGAACTGAGCTTCCATCTCTCCTAAATTAAGGCATTTATTACTAAATTACTACATTAATGGCAATCCTGTTTTTCCGTCACCTGTAGAAATCTTCAGTAATCTTCTGCTCCAAATCTCTGAGGCATCCTTGATTCCTTTCTCTGGCATTCCACAGAAGATCCATCAGGGAATTTTTGTGAGCTTTATCTTCTAAATATGTATGATGGCTTCTTTTCCCTCCGTGGACCCACGTGGGTCCAAACCATGTCCTCTTTACCCTGGATAACTGGGTGTCTTAGTCCATTATCTGTTGATAACAGCACAACACCATGCACTGGGTAAGCTGTGAAGTTCTGGATGTCCAAGGTTAAAGGACTCATCTAGTGACTGTTGTTGCCAGAGAGCCCTGAGATGCTGCAGGGCATCACCTGGTGCGGGACATTGTACATGCAGATATCCTCATTGTGCATGTAGATATCTTCCGGTCTCTCTTTCTCTTAACACAAAGATGCCAGTTAGTATTCAATCCTGGAGGCTCAAAGACCCCACCTTAATTTTATTTAACTAATTAATTAATTAATTAATATATCAGGTACTAGGGATTGAACTCAGGGCCTTGCACTTGCTAGGCAAGCACTGTACCACTTGAGCCATGCCTCCAGCCCTTTTTTTTAAGTTTATGTTAGGGCCTCATGTTTTTGCCTAGGGCCAGGTTTGGACTGTAGTCCTCTACCTCTGCTTCCCGCCTAGCTGGGATTTTAGATGTGCACTATCACTCCTGGTCCCCTGCCTTTAAATATATTAGTATTTACATTTTTACCCTCATAATATTTTACAGTGGGGATTAAACACCATGACTTTCAGAAGGAACAAACCATAGGCTTATATACCAGTCTCCTTGATTTTGCCCTTGCCTTGCTCCTTATGGTCTATTTGTAATCAAGTACTAGAGTTATACTGCTAAAATTAAGTCTTCTTTAAATCTCCTAGTGACTCTGTGTTTCATTCAGAGCAAAACCAAAGTCCTTATTTTGGCTTACAAGGTCCTATACAGGGTGTGTCTATGCCGTTAATTCTCCCCTTATAGCTTATGGCTCTCTGCATCATTCTCTCTGATTCAGCTGAGCTGATGTCCTTCTGGGTCCTGAGACTGTCAGATTTGTGCCTGACTCTGGGCCTTTGGATGTGTTATTCTGTCTGTGTGGAATGCTCTTCCTCAGACACCCATCCACAGCCTTGTTCCCTCACCACCTCTAGGTCTTGATTGTCAGTGTAGGGAAGACATAAAAAGTCCATTCCAGTCTTTGCTCCTGATACTTTATATTCTCTTTGCTTCTTACCATACTATATACATAATTTCCTTTTCTTTTTTGTACTGTCTTCCACGTGGGGATGTAAGCTCCATGAGGACAGGAATTTCTGGTTATTTTGGTCACAGCCAATTCCTGGCAGGCACATAATAGACATGCAATATGTACATACTTGATAGAATGAAAAAAAGGATTTAGGTAGTTTCCAGGTTTTAGTTAACACATAATTTTACTTTATGGATTTTATTGTTTCAGAGGGCACTGGGATCAATGGCATGAATGCATTCCTAATTACATACTGACCTTATTTTAAATTGTTTCCAAAGCCGAGGTGCCATTGTTCTGAAGTTACTCCTACTAAAAATTCCTTGTAATATTTTACGAAGTTCTGATTATATTCATTGTTTCTTTTAATTACTTGATTCTGTTTCATTCTTCTTTTCTGCACAGTGAATCTCCTCATCTGTTGTACCTGTTGGAGCACACCTGGAAAGATGCCAGGTTCATTTTGCAGATCATGTGTGAGCTAAATGTTCTTCCATTAGCATTGCAGATCACTAACATCGCTGGGAACATTATGGTAAATTTAACTTAGAAAGGGGGGAAAGCATTTCCTGTTGGATTCAATGTTTGCTTGGGGTAGTTGTTATATGATAATGAGTCTAAATGCATGCTTATAAAATGAGTAACTTGGATTCTGAAAGCTGGGCTTCTTTTGTAAAAGGAAGAACTGTTGGGGAAGGGGAGGAATGCCAGGTGCAGTGTGTTGAAATTTGAGCAAACATAAGGATCATCTCTTTAACATCTGGAAGTGTCTGTTTGCTGGAATGGTCCATTTGGGAGTAAGGAAATAGCCAAGCTGTCAATATTTTAAGCTCTCTTTGTCTCCTTTAACTATAACGCTTACAAGAACATGTTAGAAATAATTGACTAAAAAACAGCCTTTGTTACTAGGAGTAGTTTTGAAGGAAGTGCTATGATTAGGTTAACTGATTCGAAATTGCTTTTTTTTGTTGTTGTTGTTGCAATTGTAAACTGAAATTTTAAAAAGATTCTATTTAATAGTCTAGGACACTGATGGGTGGACGATCTGAGCGTAATGAGTTCTTGTTGCTGCATGCATTTTATGAAAACAACTATATTGTGCCTGACAAGCGGATTTTCAGAAAACCTCAGCAAAAACTGGTGGGTCCAAAATTGCACAGTATTTTGCCTTTTTTCATCCCTCCTTTTTACTACCTAGATAGCTTTTCTCCTATGATAACATCTGCTTCCAAAATAATCAACTCCCTGTCAAGTTATTTTGTGTTTGTGTAGTTGTTTCCTTCTTCATTTTTCTCTGTATAGGCAAAATTATTTGTAACATATGCTATTCTTCGAGGGTAGCATTAGACCTCTCTAATGTATGACAATATATGGAAAGTGTTTTGCCACCGAAACCCAAAGCTAAATGTTGGTTAAACATTTTATTGCTTTAAACCTGTGTTGCAGTATAGGTTTAGTATCTCTACTAAATGTTTGGGATTGGAAGTTTTTCAGATTTCAGATTTTTTTGGATTTTGGAATATTTGCAGATGTAATGAGGAATCTTGGTGATGGGATCCGAGTGTAAGCACGAAATTCATGTATGTTTCATATGTACCTTCTATACAATACCCCGAAGGTAATTTTACACGATATTTTTAGTGCATCTGTTACATGAGGTCAGGTGTGGAATTCTCTGCTTTGTAACATTATTGTTGGCACTCAAAAAGTTTTAGATTTTAGAGCATTTTAGATTTCAGATTTTTAGATTGGGGATACTCACCCTGCACTAATATAATTATGACCCTCACTATCAGGTTTCTGAAGTGGCCTCCCTGACATTGGAACTAAAACTTAGCTTTGTTATTGTTTTATCAGCATTGGTAGTAATCGATTCAGAATGGGAATGGAAGTGGAACGTTAAAAGTGTGATTCAGGTTCTTTTATTTGCTTGTTTTCTACGCTTTATCAAAATTGGTATACTAACACTAATTTAGAGCTGGTAACTTCTGTAGCGGTATTGAGTGTTGACCATAAATAAACTACTTGGGAATGGATCTCAGTATTTGGATATACTTATTTTAAGTTATACATAGTAAGGTGGGAGGTGTGGCTCAAGTTTTAGATCCCCTGCTTCACAAGCACAAAGTCCTGAGTTTAAACCCCTGTACCACAAAAAAAGATACCCATATTAATAATGACAATAAACTAGGCACAGTGGTGCTCACTGTAGTTCCAGCTACTTGGGAGGCCTGAGGTTTGAGATTTGTTTCAGCCCAGGAGTTTAAGACCATCTTTGGTAACATAGCAAAGCCCCATCTCAAAAAAAAAATAATGATAATACCTACAAGCAATATTTTGTGTTTCCACATCATGAATGTTTGAGTAATAAATTTTATGGGGTTTCTTTACAATCTCAAATTTTATATAATATAAAGAGTTGTATTTTTAATACCTATTGATTTAAAAATGAAATTTCTGCAATTTCAGAAACATTTAAAAATAGAATTTGCATATTAACTTAGAGATAAGGTATTTGTTTAGGAAACTACCATGTTTGGCATTCATTTGGGTTCATGAACATATTACAATAACTGTCTTTCACCACAGGTGGGGCCACTAACTAAAAGCAAATGTTTGCTAGAACTGAGTATTGTAATTGGAAAAGATGGAATAATAAAACTCATTTTATTCATTAGTTGCTGACTGGTGAAGTTATCTTTCCATTTGATCTTAGGGAGATGAAGATGAAGAAATTGATGGAGATACCAATAAATATAAGAAAGGACGTAAGAAAGCAGCTTATGCTGGAGGCTTGGTTTTGGACCCCAAAGTTGGTAAGGCTGGGCAGCAGATTGGTTTGCCCCTGGTATTAAGGAATTTCTTCATATAGGTTTAGTCTTGAGAAACTAGAAGACCTGAATTATATCAGCAAATAGTTCTCATAAGGGCCTTATTTTTATTTTTTATGCACATGAAAATCTTGTTTGCTTAACCTGGAATTAATGTGAATTTTTTTTTGCTGTGCTCCACTACAGTTTTACTTATGGACATTAAAACTTAAATTTTGTATAACTTTCTTGAAATACTGTTTTTTTTTCTAACCACCTAAAAATGTAAAACCTCTTAGCTTACTGGTGATACACAGACAGTAGGTTGGATTTGTTTGGTCTGCACACAGTTTGTTTGCCAATCCTTGGTCTAGTGTATAGGTGACTATTTGTCCTGTGGTGGGAGTACCTTTGTCTTCTTCGCTCATTCTGTGAGGGTGGGCTATGCCTCTGCCCAGTGTACCAGAACCAGTTCAGTTGGACAACAAAGTTAGAGGAAGTACAGACAATGTTAGCCACTAAATTGGGCTTTAACAGGCAAGTAATTTTTCCCTGTTGTCAAGAATGGAAAAGATGTTTTGTGGTACACAGAGCTAGAAATAACTCTTTAATAAAACTTAACCATTTTCAAGTGTATGGTTAAGTATTTTCAAGTAGTAGTGTTAAGTATTTTCACATTTGTTCATTGTGAATTTTCTCAAGTAGCACTGAGTAGGAGACATTTTGATGAAAGCAGGTTTTCTTGTTAGTTGTAATGCCATGGAGTAGTAGTACTTTTGGTGTTGGATGTGGCCTGGGTGCTGACTCTGTGATCTTGTGCTGATTATTTAACCTCACTTTCCTCTTCTGCAAAATGGAGATAATATCTATCACAGAGTGATTTAAGGAATAAATGAGAGTGTTTAATGTGGTGACAGAGTAAGCTGTTGTATGTTTGTAGTTATTACTACCTTAATAATGGACATTTATTTTTATTAAGTTTCTTCTCAAGGTGAAGACAGCTTCTTTGTAAATGTCTTAGAGAGAAATATAGTAGCTTTCTGTTCACCTTTTGCAAGTAAAGAAGGTGGATTGTTCCACTCCTGACATTTAAATGTACATCTCTTGTCTGGTTTTAAGCACAGTTTGTGTACTGGTAAATAGGCTGTCCATTTTATTCTTTGGAAGTGTGGTTATAAAAAAAATATAACCACTAAGTGGGGTCTTATTTGTGGTGTGGGTAGGAGAGTCAGTAGGAAGGAGTGCTTGCTTGAAGAAGAATTTAACTACAGTTTTTTGAAATGGATATGATTCTTTTCTAAAATAATTGACATGAGATGATGTTTATCCATAATAATGGTATGCTTTGGGAATATTGGGAAACAGACTTGTAGCTGGTTCTAAGGAGAGACAGAATCTTCTCATCCTTCTTTTTTTGCGATCTGGTTTTTCACTTTAACTACATTGTTATATGGAGTGGTAGTTGACTTTTTTACCCCATTGTATCTCCTTCACAGTCCTGGATAGTATATATACTTTTGCTATACTTTATAGTATAGCACTTTTAATATGTTTTGACAATGATTTTCTTTTAGACTTTTTTTTTTGACATGTGGCTTTCTTATTTTAGGTTTTTATGATAAGTTCATTTTGCTCCTGGACTTCAACAGTTTATATCCTTCCATCATTCAGGAATTTAATATTTGTTTTACAACAGTGCAAAGAGTTGCTTCAGAGGCACAGAAAGTTACAGAGGTTTGTATTCAACTGGGGGTTCTGAAATTGAGGTTAAAAGTATTGCTTAAAGAAGGAAGAGAATCAAAAGGGTTAGCAGTCTAGCTTTTCCTCTTAAAGGATACGTTATATCCTTTCGTAGTCATCAAAAAGAAGAGATAGATGGACAGAAAAGAGACTCAGTCTTTTTAAAAACAGTGTTATTGAGGTATAATTCACATGCCCATACAATCCAACTATGTAAAGTGTGCCATGATGGTTTTTAGTATATTCATAGAGTTTGTAACCATCACCATAGTCAGTTTTAGGACACTTTAATTATTTCTCAAAGAAACCTTTTAGCTGTCACCTCCCTCAATTCCTCCAACCCTCCCAGCTCTGTGCAGCCACTTGTCTTTCTGCCTGTGTTCATTTGTATATTCCAGACTTTTCATATAAATGGAATTATATAATAGGTGGCCTTTTGTATCTGGATTATTTCATTTAGCATCTGTTTTTTTCAAGGTTCATCTGTGTTTTAGCATGTTATTGTTACTTCATTCGTTTGTATTGCTGAATAATATTCCTGTCTGTGTGTGACAAGAATATAATTCACCACATTTTATTTTCTCTCTTCCTGCCTGCCTTCCTCCTTTCCTTCCTGCCTTCCCTCCCTTCCCTCCTGACTCCTTCCCTCCCACTTCAGTGAACACCCCTGGTTCTATTACCTGTGACTGCATGGGTGGATTCACAGAGCACACATATGGCTGCTAAGTGTAACCTTTTTGTGAGACTAGATGATAAGTTTACAGAGAAGGTATTAAGCAGACAACTCCAAAAGGTAGTGCCTGCCTTTGGTTAGTATTTTTTGGAGCCCTGTCCTGCTCTTTACCAGAACTGTGATAGTTATTTTTCAGCCTGCATCCCCAACTGCTGCCCACCAGTTTTGTCTGTTTGAATTTTCCAGTTTGTATTCTGGATATATAATAGCATGATTTCAGAGTGGGCAGCCTTTTGAGGTCATCTAAGAAATACTATACATGTAACAGTTTATAGATTCTGTATTATTTGCAGTATCTCATTTGGTCTTCAGAACAGTTAGAGTCACACAGGTAGTTGTGGCAGGGCTAATTTCCTGACTCCAGATCCCTTTAGTTTACTTTTTTACCTGACTTCAATAGTTGCTGTAAATAAATTGGAATGTGTACCAAGATCTCTTTGATAGGTTTACTATCATCATGTGCTGTATTAGAAAGCAGTAGGTCCCTATTACTATTGGAGGAGTATCCATTTGAAAATATTGATCTTTATAAAATTTTAATATAAGAAGACTGCTGGTTGTTTTTCTAAAATGTTACTGTTCTGCCAACTATAAAGCAATTTATAAGTAAAAGGTACTACATAAATGCTAAAGAATATATGTTGTATGTGTGTATGTGTGTGCATATGGTGTGGGTGTGTATGTATGTGTGTGTGTGTGTATGTGTGTTAATTTTTAGGAATGTTATGACCTGTTTAAATGCATGCCAAATCTTAAAAGAGATTTGCTAATTTTAGTTTATAACTTTTTATTTTTAGTCTAAAACATTTACAATAATGACTGATTCTCCATAGTTCTAAAATTTGGTAGTATTTTGTTTGATTGTACAAATGAGATTTAAAATAGTTTTGCTGCTGTTTAATTTTTTTAATCTTAGAAGTCTGTCTTAGTATTTGTATTATAAAAAGTATTTCTGTAGACATGTTCCTCATGTGTAAAAATCGATCCTTTTACATGAAATCTAAATTTGTAAGTAACTACAGGGATGGGAGATATTGGGATTGACAGGCTGGTAGATTTGGGGGCGGGGGGGAAAGGTCAGTGGTCTGCAACCCACCTAACTTTCTTAGACTGCCCAGGCATTATTGACCTTTACTCAGACAAGAAAGAAGCTTTTTAAGATGTAATCATGGAGTAAAGCTCCTATTAAATAATATTTTAGCAATTTATTTTGTCAAAGTTTAAGTGTGTGAAATTTGTGTTCTGTGTTTATCAGGATGGAGAACAAGAACAGATCCCTGAGTTGCCAGATCCAAGCTTAGAAATGGGTATTTTGCCCCGAGAGATCCGGAAACTGGTAGAACGGAGAAAACAAGTCAAACAGTTAATGAAACAGCAAGATTTAAATCCAGACCTTGTTCTTCAGGTATATCTTTTCACTCTGAGACATCTGAGTGACAATTTCAGCTTTTGCAGTTTGATTATTTAGGAGTGGTATAAACAGGATGCTATGGGCAGGTGCATGTTCTTATTTTATTTGTGGTTAGGTAACCATTCAGAAACACTAAACTGCCTCATAATGGAAGGCACTTCTATCTGCAAAGGCCATATCTGAGCAAGATCTTGTTAAATCCTGGGAGCTCTGGAGTCTGTATTTACTTGTTTCTAGGAGGTTAGAGTATCATGGATCCGAGAGGACAGGTTGAGTATTTTAAGTGTTCTCTTTTTTCCCCAGGGATATTGAGGGGTTCTCTTCATTGGTGATCAAGACAGACACCTAATGTAATACTTAAGCATTTGCAAATATTGTTGTTTGTCTTTTGTCCTTATGTGGCCCACAGTATGACATTCGACAGAAGGCTTTGAAGCTGACAGCGAACAGTATGTACGGTTGCCTAGGATTTTCCTACAGCAGATTTTACGCCAAACCACTGGCTGCCTTGGTGACATACAAAGGAAGGGAGGTAAATGGTGTAATATTCACGTCTCTAAATATGAGAGTATTTTTAACTATACGTGGTGCAATGTGGGAGAGCCAAGTTTGTTACTTAGTTATACAGCTTTACTCCTTTTTGAACACATTTGTGTTTCTTTATGTTTATTTATTAAACATCTACGTGCCAAGCTTTGCTCTAGGCACTGGGGATAGAGTGTTGAGCAATAAAGACCCTTGCTATCATGAAGCTTGTATTCTACCCAGAATGGTGGGAAGGGGAGGCATTGACGGGATATAGAGTGGGAAGAGGATAACTTGGGAAAACAAACTGAGTAAGTGAATAAGCAAGTGTAAAATGACTAAGTTAATATGATAGAAGTTAATGTCTGCAGATAATTAAAACAGATGGTGGCCTAGAGAATGTTTTGTTGGCTAGTTAAGGTTGGTCAGGTCAGGTTTCTTTGAAGAGGTGGCATAAGGGAGCTAGTTTTTGTTTTTTTAATCCATTCATTGGTTTGATGGGCATCTAGGCTGATTCTCTACTTTGGCTATTGTGAAGAGTGCTGCTATAAAGGGCTGTGAAGTTATCTTAACTATATTTGAGTTGGATTCCTTCAGATATATGCCCAGGAGTGACAGGATCATATGGTGGTTCTATCTTCAGTTTTTAAGGAACCTCCATGCTTTTTGCCATAGTGCTGCAATAATTTACATTCCTACCAACAGTGTATAAGGGTTCCTTTCCCCCCCACATCCTTGACAGCAGTTGTTACTGTTTGTTTTCTTGATGATAGCCATTCTGACTGGGGTAAGACAGAATCTTAATGATGTTTTGATTTGCATTCCTTTATGGTCAAGGATGTTGAACAGTTCTTCATGTATTTATTAGCCATTTGTACTACTTTCTAAAAGAATCACCCCAAACACATTTTAAGTATTGTCACTTTAGGGACAGTATAAACTTCATCTGCTTTCATACGGTGTGCATGAGGGTTTTTTAATTTGTTAAATATTAAATTCTAAACTTAACTGCATTAAACTATTGTTTTCTCTCAGTGAATTTAAGACTATTTAGTTTTAAAGTGGTAGTTAGTACCATTTGGCAGAATGCTTATATTGGGGGCCTGGACTCAGAATATACTAGAGCAGTGATTGGCAAACTGTGGCCTGTAGGTCAGATCTAGCCTGTGATCTATTTTTGTCAGTAAGGTTTTATTGAAATGTAGTTGTTTATTCATTTGCATGTCAGAGATTTGGCCGAGGGCACAGTGAGGAAAGGCAAAGCATGTATTACAAACAGTGATGTATTAGAAACTATTTTGTGCCTTATTTTATTCAAACCACACAATAGTCCTTTGACATAGGTAAAATAATGTTCCCATTTTGCAGATGAGGAAGATAAGACTCAAAGAAGTAAAGGATAACAAGTGGCTATTTTGAATTAAATCTATATCTTCCTGATTATGTCTTTTGTTGCATTAGAGTTGTCTCCTCCATTGTAGGATGTCTTTCATGATTGTAGTTCTGCTTTATTATTCTACCTCTTATTTCTAGAAGATCATATTTTTCCATACTCAGTGCAAGACACGGGCCTGTTTTACATGGGAAATATATGATGTTTTAGGAGCTAGTTGAAGTGAGGGAAGGATGTTTTCAGTGTCTTAGGCTAAGTTTACTTCAGAATTATTTAAATTTCGTGTGTGTGTGTGTGTGTGTGTGTATCTCCATATCCAGTGGTTTCTGATAGAATACCATCTTATTTTTGTATTAGGAAATGCACTCACTATGCCCCAACTGGGTGATAATACATGGGTTGACTATTGAGATTGGATCAAGGTTACTCTTAAGTTTCTCATGAGAGGCAATAGTTGACAATTTACTCCCTTGGAGGGTGCCTCTTGCTGTTGGGAAATCCCTGTTACAGTTTCTGCATTGGCTCAGAAATCCACAAGCTTAAAAGGGCACTGTTGATAGTGATAAGCCCCAAATTTGTCCACTGATTTCCTCATTCCCCTAATCCATTGACTTTTAAGGGCAATATTTTCATTTAGCTGGGTTTTTAATAAGAAGTTTAAACTCAGTTTGTATTTTTATCATGTACAAAGTAGAATAACAAGCCTTCAATAAAGAAATTGTAAAAAAAAAAAAAACCCCAAAACCCTGCTTACCCCATTAAAAAACAAAGAATTTCAGGCAAATCTAGATATAATCATGTGATTTAAATTCTTGGTTTCTGCTTTCTCTTTTCTTATTCCCCTTTGTTCCTCCTAAAAATAACGATAAATAAAACAACTGAAGAAAGAAGGCCTTAAATATCAGGTTAATGAGAAATAATAATTATACTCCCTGAAACTCTTATTCTAGATGATCCAAAGACCTCTACAGAAATTATTTGTTAAAATAAAAATAATTGTTAAAGTATTTGTGATAATTATTAGCACCGGCAGATGGGAATAGTTTTATGTGATAATCTCTCTTTCGGTTAGCTAGTGTTTTCCACATATACTGTTAAGTGTTTGTGATTTTCAGACATCTCTTAATTATTAAAGAGGTAGGAGGGGTGAAGTGTAAAATGAGAGTCAGTTTGTGGAGACTTTGGAATACTTTTGTAACTTATTAAACTGAAGTTTTTGGTTATAATATAGAGTAGACAAAGCAATATAATAACCTGGAGATCTTATAAATTCTTTGCTTTTAAAGAATTGTGGGAGCGGGTGCCGGTGGCTCATGCCTGTAATCCTCGCTACTCAGGAGGCATAGATCAGGAGCATCACCGTTAGAAGCCAGCCAGGGCAAATAGTTTGTGAGACCCTATCTTGAAAAAACCTTTCACAAAAAATGGTGGGGGAGTCTGATGGAATGACTCAAGGTATAGCCCTGAGTTCAAACCCCAGTACCACACAAAAAAAAAAAAACTTTGTAGGATAAATTACATTAAGGTTCCAAGTAGAAATGAATGAGAAGGAAAATTGGTAGCATGCCTTTGCAAAAGATTTTAAAATTTTGCATTTGGGTATGGATTAATGCACAGTCTGGGAGACCTTGAAGTCCTCCCTTCCTCCCTTTTTTTATTTTTAAGTTTGTTTCGCATGTGCTCAATTTTGTTGAAATCATGCAGATTTAGCTCTAGTGACGTAATACTTTTGTAATCAAATGTATTATGGTTGCTAGAATATGCAGAGTAAGTTGTAATTGTACTTTTAAAAATAGGCTTACAATGAAGACCAAAAATTGTGTGTTCTCCCTCATATGTGGACATTAGATCAAGGGCAAACACAACAAGGGGATTGGACTTTGATCACATGATGAGGCGAGAGCACACAAGGCAGGTATGAGGATAGGCAAGAAACCCCCAAAAAATAAGATAGCATTTGATGTCCTCAATGCAAAGGAACTAATGCTTAAACTTCAAAGTGACAGAGGCCAATAGGACAAGGGGACCAGGAACTAGAGAAAAGGTTAGTTTGAAAAGAATTAATTTAGAATGTAACACATATGTACAGGAAAGCAATGTGAGTAAACTCCCTGTATAGCTATACTTATCTCAACTAGCAAAAACCCTTGGTCCTTCCTATTATTGCTTATACTCTGTCATCAACAAAATTAGAGATAAGGGCAAAATAGTTTCTGCCTGGTAGCGAGGGGGTAGGGAGGGAGAGGAAGGGGGCGGGGAAAAGGGAGGGGGTGGGGGAAAGGGGGGAGAAATGACCCAAACATTGTATGCACATCTGAATAAAAGAAATTTTAAAAAGGCTTACAATTAAAGTGTTAATAGTTCTGTCAGATTGGCATCAGTATTGTCTTTTCTCAGGTGTGATCTTTCATACTTAAACTTTTTCATGATTTTTAATTGCCTGCTGGTAGAGGAATTAGTTAATAGTTAAGGAATTGTGTGAGGGACCTCTCAGTGTGCAAATTATTTAAAAATAATAAATTCAGTGTTTCCAGATAAGAAATATGGAAATTTTATTTATAGATACTCAAAAGTTAATCTATAAAGATACGATGTATTTGTGTTTGTTAGCACCGAGTCGGCATATATATTTAAACTATGAAGAAAACCATCAGTTGTCAAGTGTCTGGTGTGGTAATTGGAGTGATTGTTCACTAGATGGCGATAGACACCCTAAGATCATTAATCAATTAAGGATTTTATTCTGTGAACAATAGTGGAGGCTGTTTAGTGACTTAAATCTGTCCCCTTTTTAAACTTTTACTAATTTTGGAACTATTAAAGGTTAAAACTGGCCCAAAGGAATGTAAGAGATCTATTTCTGTTTAGTGTTTAAAATAATGTTGCTTTGAATTTTAACTTTTATTGGTAAGAATAATCATTTAATTTATCATAGCAAGCTAATTCTTCTACCACATAACTGAATTGTATCTGACCATGAAGAAGCACAATTCATGACCCCATTAGTCATAGTACCAGAGGCTGATCTAAAGAGAATTGGAAATGATTTTGATACAGTTTTGCCTCTTTGCATTTGTTGTTTACTTTTTTGAGGAATTTAAAACTTACCATACATTTCTAAGCATACTCATTGTATAATCCCTATTTTTTTTGCAGTACTAGGGCTTGAACTCAGGGCCCTCAGCTTGAGCCACTCCACCAGCTCTTTTTTGTGAAGGGTATTTTTGAGATAGGATCTTGCAAGTTATTTGTGTGGGCTGGCTTTGAACCTTGATCCTCCTGATCTCTGTCTCCTGAGTAGCTAGGATTACAGGCGTGAGCCACCGGCACCCATCATAATGGTAATATTTGTCTTTATGGAATAATTAGTACTTATTGACATTGGTATTGTTTTATTTCTGCACTCTGTTATTTCTGTGCTCTTAAGAAAACTATTTTTGATACAGATTTCTGATTGCATTTTCAAGTGAATGTGTGAGTCCATCTATCTTCACTTTCTTGCCTGGTAAGCTGAAACGAGCCCTTGCCAGCTTGTTTGCCAACCTATCATAGACTGCCTCCCTTTCAGTTGTGTTCAGAGCTGAAATTTGTACATTTAAAATGTGTATTCAAATCATTGGATGCAAACATTACAATTCAGGCTGGGCTTTCTGGGATTCTCTTGATGATGCACTTGTCAGGAGCCCTGGAAATATCACTGGGACAGAGCCTTTGTTGGTGTCAGTGATGAAGGAGAACCTTCTAATTCTTAAGGGACTTAATTCTTGGAAAAAAGTGGAAATTTCACTTTTCTAGTTTTTTTCCTTAAGAAATAGCCTAAGATGTTTTTTAAAAGTTAAAAGCAATAAACCGTTACAGAGACAACTAAAGACCATTTCTTCCCTACCCTCTCTCCTTTTTCTTCTTCCTCAGCAGTAACTATACTCACAGGGTTGATTTTTGTCCTTCTTGCCTGTGATTTTTTTCTTATGTGGTTTTCTTTTCTCTTATAATATGTGTGTGTATGTGTACATCTGGTGCATTAAAAGTTTTTACCATTTATGTGACATGCTACACATACTCTTTTGCAGTGTGCAAAAAAGGTAGGGGGAAAACCCTATTCTATATATCACAATTTAAGTGGATCCATTTTGATATATTTTTATATTTGATTCATTCATCTTTACTATGTATTTCAGTGAATAAACACAGTACAGTATATTTTTGTCTCCCATTGTCCACATTTTGTTTGTTTGGTTTTTTTTTTGAGACAAGGTCTTCCTATATAGCCCAGGCTGGCCTCAAATTCATGAACCTCCCACCTCAGCCTCCAGAGTGCTTGGATTACAAGCGTGTACTACCATGCCATACCTTTATCCACAATTTTAGGTTTCAGAGTTATCATTTGTTTTAATTTTTCCTGTTACAAATAGTGCTACAGTACACAATGCCACCGTGCATTCTCTGTTGTATTTTTACAAGTGGAATTTGCATGTCCACAAGCAGTGTGAGGTTTTATTGATAAGAGCAATCATTTGATTTACCACAGTATTCTAAATTCTTCTATCAAATAGCTAAAATCATATCTCTGGCTGGAGCCATAATATATAACTTCCTCAGTCACAGTTTCAGAGGCTAATCTAAAAAGGAATTGGAAATGATTTTGATATATTGTTTTTCCTTCTTGACTTTTTTGTCTGTTTTTGTCTTGAAGGATTTTATACTTGTTAAACACTCGTGAGTATGCCTGCAGAGTCCTTAGTATTCCATATCTTTTCCAGCACTTATAATTAATTACCATATTGTTTTTTGAGACAGGATCTCACTATGTATCCCAGACTAGCCTTGAACTCTGTGTAATCTAAGCTGGCCTCAAACTTTTGATGCTTCTGCCTCTGTCCCCCAAGTGCTAGGATTGCAGGCATGCACCACCTGGGTCAGAATTTTAAAAATTTTTTGTCAGTCTCTCTAGTAGTCAATGCTATTTTGTTGTGATTTTAATTTGCATTGCCCTTGTGTGTTAAGTTGGGCATCTTTTCATGCTTATTAACTCTTCCATTTTCTTGTCTGAATTGCTTGTATAAGCACATATATCCTATTATGTTGAGTTGTATGTCTCTCACTCTTCCTTCTTAGGTATTCAAAGCTAACCCTCATTTGGTCACTTATGTTGCAAACACCTTTTTTTAGTTTGTGATTTGTCTTTTAACTTTATGTGTGGTCTTTCATTGTGCAGAAATTTCTAACTTTAATGTATAATATTTGATTTTTCCCCTTTTACACTACGTAGGTTTTTTCTTAAGAAATATTTTCTTCCTCCAGTGGCAGATACTCTCTTATTTTCTTCTAAAAGTTGCAAAGTTGGCTTTTCTTATTTAGATCTTTAATCCTTCTGGAAAATATTTTTAGGGATGGTGTAATTTAGGGATGTAATTGTATTTCCCTGGCTCCTTCTTTGTGGATTTGTTGAGCTTGTTCCTCTGTTCCAGGGATTAGCAAGCTATGACCCATGGGCTAATTCTGCCACTGCCTGATTTTGCAAATAAAGTTTTATTGGGACTCAGCCATACCTATTTATTTATGACTGTGCTATACCAATGGAGCTGAGTAGTTGCCACGAGACTGAGTGACCTTTAAAGCCTAGATATGTATTGTCTAGCATTTCGCTGGCCTCTGGTCTAGATAATCATGTGAAATAGAAGAGTGACTCTTGTTTATAACATTATCAGGCAGAGTTGGTGGAAATAAAAGATTTTATAACAAAGGTAGTAAGAAGGAAGGAAAAGTGTTTTTTGGATATAAAAAAATACACTTGGAAGTTTTAATGGCTCTTAAATTGTCATATGAGACTTCTCACAACTCAAGTACAGCAAAAGGGAGGTCTGTGAATTCTGAAAAGTTTCATGTAACATTTTGTGTGTTAATGCATATATATATGTTTTCCATGAAGTGAGTCCTTAGCATTTAAGAAATTCTCAAAGGAGACCGTGATGTGAAACTGGTAAAGAACTGCTGCTAGTTCTTTCACTTCTGCCCTCTTTGTATGTAGCTTGAATGGAAACAATAGCCTCAAAAATGTATGTCACCTAAAACATGGCAGTCCAGACAAGAATTGTAACAACTGCCATGAAGACTGCTTTTGACTTTAGCTATCTTACTGACATTTTTATTTTGTTTTTTGAGACAGAGTCTTGCTATATAGCCCAGGCTGGCCTCACACTTGGCTGCCTCAGCCACCTGAGTGCTGGGATTAGAGATGTGAACCACCATGCTTGACCCTTGATTTTTAAAAAATTTGAGTTAATATGAAAATTTCTTTTAAGGCTAAAATGAAGGTTGAATATACTTTGGTAGATACATTTAATGTTTGAAAAAGCAGTATCCTTTTTCAGTGATCGTAGATTATCACTTTTGAAATTGTTTACATTAGAAGCCAGAGAAACTTTTTATTCCTCTTTTATTGTCATATTTCAGGGATATTTGGGTTCTAAATTATTTGCAGTTGTTTAGAACTGATAAAATTCAGCTTTATTAATTTGTATTCTGCTAGTTTAGAATTTGTGATAATTTATATGGAATGAGTTGAAATTCTTAGTGCAAATTAGTATTTATTTTAGAGCCCAGATTCTTTTCATATGCTGTAGAATCCTATAGGAACAACCATCTCCAGTCAGGTAAGTGGCATCTTACATGCATTTCTGTTGATCACCTTGTACTAAGGGACATCTCAATTTGCTTCGTCCATTTGTCTGTGTCCTTTCTAAAAGTGATGTTGCTAAATATCAAGATAAGAAGCAGTAGCTCTACTTTGGAAATACTCCATGGAAGGCAAGTCCACGTTATGATAACTTGGACTTTTAATAATTTGAGAGAAATGCAATGGCAAAAATAGAGTAAGTCATGCTTGTTACTTTAATATATGCCTCCATAATAAACATACAATATATTTTATAATATATCAGCAGTTATTGTATGTATATATACATATGGTTTCTGCTAGGTATAATATAGTATCTAGTATTGTAGCACAGTGTTACCATTTATAGAAACAGAGTGAGTTCACTAGACCTGATTTGAAGCACTCCATGTGGTTGAAAACACTCTTTCAAAGTAGTGAAAACTTTTGGCTTGAGACAAATTTGGCATGACTTTACCTTTCTTAATAGTTGGAAACTAGTGCCTACAAGATGCCTGAACATTGACCTCTGCATGTCCCTTGGGGGTTTTAGACCTTTGAAGGTACAAGTTTACATGGTCACAAGATGGTTGATGTTAGAGGCCGCTGGGAAGAGAAAAAGACTGGATCAAATCCATTCTGGGATCTTCTGTGAAATGGACTGGGTCTGAGTGTAAGAGACGAAAACATCAAGGTGACCAGTTAGATACTATCTCATATTCCCTTTGCATTTAGTGAAGTTTTTGAATGGTTGACACATCTTTGTCTTACCTGAGTTTTGGAGAATATAAGCTTGGGCTCATATGCCATGGTGATGCAAGTCTTTGTCAGAGGAGGTGCATACTCCCCTCAACCCCGTCCAATTCTACTAGTAGGTATCAGTGGCAATAAGAGATGGTGCTGGGGTTGTGGCTTGGCTTCTCCAGTCTTTCACAATCTTTTGTCAGTACTAAACATCAAAGTTCCAGGGGTTCTTTCATTAAGGAACATAAAATTTATTCTCAGTTTCAATTTGTACCTTTTGTTCATCTGTACATCGAATTTTCTATTACTAGATTTTTTAAATGGATTTACGTAAACTAGTAGCAGTACTTAAAATTGTTTTCTTTGTTAACAGAAAACCAAAAGAAAAGAAAAGCCTCAAATTATTTCTGTGTTTTCCAATCTCCACTTCTATTCATTGGGCAGGGATCATGCTTTAGATGTGTTTGCATCCCACCCAGCCCTGTGCCCCACACAGCAGATGCTTGTTTGCCTTATCTGTGGGATCATGCTTGTCTGTGTTTCTGGAGTTACAGGTGGGTGGGTGTGGAGGTGATACAGGTTTTTAAACAAGGCCTTGATATTTAAGCCTGTTTTGAGTTCATAAAAATGGTCAGGAGATCCAGAACAAGAAAAGGGACACTTTGTACCTTTCTATTTGAGAAGGTAGAAAGTAAGCATTTTTGCTTTGCTATTTTGCCCTTTTAATTATTGAAGCCATTGGGAATGTGCCTAAGGCTGAGAAGATAAATACTGTCAGACAGGCCTTACGTCGATGCCACTGATTTCTGCTGAGATTGATTAAATTTAATTACATTGACTTGCATCACATGGATTGAGTCCTTGGAGAGCTCTTCCTTTCTTCTTCAACCCTCATCAGAATGAGGACTTTCTGTTAACCTGAATTCACTCCACTTTCTACATAACTGAAATTTTAACATAAACCTATTGTGGTATATGTTTCTTTTTCACAAGCCGCGTGTTATTTGACAGGTGTTCTGAAGCTCTTTGCTTTGGCAATGAACCAATATGACAGAGCGGTAATGATTTCAAAAGTGCCATTCCCTCCTTGTTAAGAGACAAAAAGAAAAGTGTGAAGTTATTGACTGCTGTTAACCAATGGCATGGAAATTGGTGTAAGGTTTAATTGTCTGGTTCTACTGTTGGTCTGAATAGGTTATTTTCTGGATACTACTTTTAAGGAAAGCGGAAAATATATTATAACCTCACTTTTTTCTCCCATATTTTCCCTGTTTCTCTTTCTACAAATTGTAGGTAAATGGATTGAAGAGAAAGCATTTCTCAAAAGCCAAAATACTGACTTTTTCTGCTTCACAGGCTTTCCCTGTCCTCAATTTATGGGTGGCATGGCAGCACTCGACAACCTTGCAAATTTCCTCCCCACTCTACCTACAGAGGCCCAAGTGTTTGTATCTGTACTGTAAGGATGTTACCACACTGCCTGCTTACTTTAGTAGCCGTACTGGGTATATTTAGTGCTAACTGGAAGAACTTCCTTGTAACAGCCCGTGCTGTCTGGTGGCTTGAGCATATCTTTAACAACAGTACAGTCAGGCCTTTAATAGGTACATCCATGTAAAATTAAAAAACAAAGCAAGCCCATTGGGCTTACGGCTCAGGACTGGTTAACTGAGGGGAAGACTAATAGAATAAGTGCCTTCTGTTTGTGTTTAATCATTTCAGTGGGCAGCATGAGCCTGTGTCATTTTGCCAGATCATAAATACTGTGTTAAATTATAGTGAGCCAAGTTTGGTAAGTTGTAGGAGGTTGGGAAGGCGGGCAGAATAGTTTTATGTATGTGTGTATGTGTGAAGAAGCTGTTTGATTTTAAGCCAGAGATTCCTGGGCCCTGTAGTCATCATTTTAGAGTTCTTATACCTACTTTGAAATTTAGTGCTAGCATTGGATTGTACAGCTGTCCTTGTTTCCTTTATATTATTATTTTTGTGGTTGAGTTGGCTTGTATCTCTTTTAAACTGGAATGTATTAGCATCTCAAAATCTAAATTTTTTCCTTGGAAATTGCTATCCATCTTTTAAAAAGCAACATGAAATAGAATGCTACTGAAAAGTGAATCTCTACTCACATTTTTAAAAGAACAGCAAAGTATGAGTGATTTCCAGAAACAGTTGATGTGTACTCTTTGGAATTCTTCTAGTTACTAATTCTTCTTTATAGATTTGGATTTAGTTGTCTATTACCTATTTTTTATTGGCTTTGCTTTTTTATTTAACATATGATTTGATGTTTTGGGGCTAGTGATTATTATTATTATTTTTGCTTTAGAGAAAAAAATTGAGTGGGGATGGGAGTGGAACAAAGATATTAGGTTTCTTTCATAATTTAGATTGTCAGACATTTGGCTATCTTTGTTTCAGGAGCTTTTTTGCCCCTTTTGACATAGCCACAGGCTACACTTTCAGCCCTATGTAGGCGTGTGGTATGCCTTCCCTGGGAGGAGCATGATAGTTGGGTAGGGGGTAGTTAGGGAAAGGAATAAGTTCATAGGCCATTAATAATGTACATTGTTCTTGAGGCCACATGTAATATTTCTGAGCACTGGCCAACAGAGTAGGGTATGTATTTAGATTGGACTGCATGGCATGATGTGATGGGTAGCTGATAATTTAGTCATAGGAGAAATCTGGGTATTTCTTCTTTAATGGTGCTCCAATAGGACAGAAAAAATAACTTGTTTTCAGAATATTAGAGTGGATAATATACTTAATTCAGTTACTGATTCTTGCCATGAATTCTTCAAGTAATATTTGTTGAGTGTGTGCCATGGAAGGAAATGGAGCCAAATGATATTGCTTGTAATTCACAGGCTTGAGACAAAAGTCTTAGGTAGCAATTCCAGTTAAACTCAAGAGAAAGCTTGGGAGACCAAACTTGTGATTACTTACTAGTAAAAATGAAATGGGTCTTCTGTTGGCATAAAGACCACATGGAAATGCCTGTGTATGGCACAGGAGGAAGCCTTAGACTAGACACTAAAGGTGCCCTACTTACACACTCCTTTGCTTTGTGTGGCTTTAAGCAAATCATTCTGCCTCTACTTTCTCACTTGTCAGAGGCTACTAGATGACAGTGAACTGCACAGAAAGCTTTGAGTATAATGCACCATAGTATAGGGTCGCTTATCTGCTTTTGTTTCTCAGAACAACTTAGAGAAAGCATTTGTACAAGGCATTTAATACCTAAGGTGGCAGGCATGGTGTTGGTGTTGGAGAGGCAGTGGTAAGTTTAAGTAGTCAAAGACTCCATGGAGCTTTCATTCTGGTAGGTGATAGCCATTAATCAAATGGTCAAATGAGTATTTTTTGCCATTCTGAAGATTAGTACAAAGAAAAGGAGTGTGAATTTCTGGGTGCTAATAGAAAAGGCCCATAATCTGTACTGAAAAATCAAAGGGTTCCTTAATCCATGGCACTTGAACTTATGACATCTACAGAGTGTGGGTTAGAGTTAACTAGGTAAAGAGTTGTAGGAACAAGCATTCCAAGGTGATGGATAGCATGTGCAGAGATCCTGTGGTGGGTAGAAGCATGACTGAGTTGGAGGAGTCAGAGTAGATGAGGGGAAACCTATTAGTAGACTATTTTTAGAATATTTCAGGCAAAATATGGTGTGATAACAATCGTGAAAGAGAGGGATACAGGCATGAGGAGATTTAAGAGAAAAATAATCTGCAAAACTTGGTGATAAACTGGATGTGGGTTTTAGGATAGGGGAGATATTAAAGTCAGCTCCTACCATTTACACTCGTGCACGTGGATAGATGGGGGATGATGACCAGGTTTGGGGCAGGGAGGGAATGATGAACAATTTGATCTTAGACTTGCTAATTTTTGAAAATTTTATTGATTTATTTATTTTTGGAGGTACTGGGGTTTGAACTCAGGGCCTCATGCTTGCTATGCAGGTGTTCTACAGCTTGAGCCACTCTGCCAGTCCAATATTTTTTATTTTTAATTTGCACAGTAATTGTACATATTTGTGGGGTACAATGTGACATTTCAATACATGGATACAGTATGTAATGAGCAGGGAAGTGCATTTGCCCTATCTATCCCTGCAGACATTTGTTTGTGTTGACATTAAAAATCCTCTGATCTCTATTCAGTTAATCTTTGTCAACCATAGTTATCCTACTGTTCTATAGAACATTAGAATTTATTCCTTTTATTCAACTGTGCCCTAAAATAGACATTAATTTTGAAGTGCAGGATATAAATTTGGGAGTCATCAATATATAGAGGTAAATTAAACCATGAACATGGATGAAATTACTTTTGGAGAGAAAGAGAGAGTGGAAAGAGAAGTGTAGGACTCAGTTTTAAGGATTCCCAGCTTGGTGGAAATTAGGTTGGAAAAAAATGGCCAGAAAAGGAGAAACGGTAGCAACAGGTAGTGTCATAAAGCCAGAAAAGAACGATTCAGGGAGATAGTGGACGGCTGTCACAAAGAGTCAGCGATGATTGTTTTGAAAATTTTCCATTGACTTTTGGGACGGGGGGGGCGTAATTGATGCCTTCAGTTAGTGCTTCCTTTTGAGTGCGGCCATAGTGGTGAGGCTGAATTGCTATAGCCAGATATTAGAATCTTCCATAGTTTATAAATGAGGAGTTTGAGGGATGGGGAGGTGAATTGTAGAACAACTTAACTGAGTGACAGAACGGGAGTGTAGGGCTTGATCCAGGAGCCTCAGTCTCCTCTCTATTATACCTACCCCCTCAGCATGTGGACTGAGGAGGGAAATATATCTGCATCCTGGATCTGCTTCTTCCTGGGTGGGAATCCCCTAGCTAGCTATTTTACCTCTCTGAACTCAGCTTCCACCTTTTTAATAATGGTAACTACCCAATGGGATTGTTGGGAGAATTAAATGAGGTAACGTGTGTCAATGCTTTGATACACGTTTAATACATAGCGAGTACCCAGTAAACTGTTAGCTAGAAAATAAACACCTTTTGCTGTCATATCTGCCCTCAGAGCCTCTCTTACATCCAACTATGTTTTTCTTTCATTTGAACATTTAACAGTTTGCTCTAAAAGGCTTAATTTGTATGCTACTTGCTAAATTATTTTGAAGTTTCTGTTTTTACTTTGCCATTTCTTCTGTTTTTAAATGCCTTTGTCCACCTATACTGCTAATTGCTGTATAGTCTCTTTTGGTCTTTAAAAATCACTTTCAATGACTCGTTTAACCAGATCATCTTCACTCTCCAACGTAATGACCTTAGCTTATGTTTACATTCATTCACTCTTAAGAGTTTGATAAATTTGTTCATTCCATTTTACTAAAGAAATTCTGGGGTAGGAGTGTTTTTTTTAAAGTTCTAGTGATATCATTTAACATGCTTTAAAGTAGTGGGCACAAAATAGCAAGCATTAAGTATTTTTATATTGAGGAATAGTTCTTTCCTATCACTTTCTTTTCATTACAGTCCTAAGATCCAGTTCTTAATAAGTCCTGCCAGCCTTACCGCTACTCATCTGTTTCTTCTCATTGATGCTGCCATGCCTGTGATGAATTCAGGACCTTGCACTTGCTAGGCATGCACTCTACCACTTGAGCTGCACCCCCAGCCCTGCATTTTATTTTTGAGAAGGATCTTGCTACCTTTGCCCAGGCTGTCCTTATCCACGAGATCTCCCTGCCTCCACCTCCTGAGTAGTTGGAATGGCAGGCATGTACTGTCATGCGTTTCTTAAAACAGAAATTGCTGAATAAAATATACATGCACACACATACACAAACCTAGAGATTACTTCTATAATTATTCTTTGGGCTTCTATTCTAACACAGGGTATCTCATTTTATCTTCTAGGAGCCTTTGTAAACCATTTGTTACTGAATTGAATCACTGTAAATTATAGTTGGAGATATCTGTTGGATAGAAAAATGTAGCCATAGTCAAAGTCTATGCTTAAAAAACAAACAAACAAAAATCTATGCTAATTAATGCCTCTTAATTCTTTTTCATTTTGGGCTATAGTAATTCTCCCCTTCAGCTCCGTTTGGTCCATTTGTTCTCAACTTAGGTTGGGTGACAGTTACTATGAACTTTCATGGGCTGACAGAGTGGCTGAAGTGGTAGAACACCTCCCTAGGAAGTGCAAAGCCCTGAGTTCATTCCTCAGTGCTACCATAAAGTTATTAGGAACAAAGAGAATTAAGATCTGGTCTCACACTTCCCTTTATATGCAAATAGTAAATACTTAGACACATGGTTAAATTATGAATAATAACAACTAAGATGTATTATGCATCTGATCCTTGCTAGATACTGTTCTAACCACTTTATACTAATGATCAAACCCTTCTATAATATAGGAGCATAGTCTAAAATCCTTTTTCTACTTGCGCAAGATGTAAAAGTCATGTCATTTTGAGGTTCATGAAAAGTAATGCTTTTAAATTTGTTTTCTAGTTACTGAAAGTGGAGGAGGTGGGATGGAGGAGAAAATGTTTTCATTAGATGGATAGAAATGTATGGAGCTGAGAAAATCTAAATGGTAATTGTCTACTTACTTATTTCCTACTATCCTGCTTGCTGTACATCCATCCCCTTGATTCCAGTTTTACCTTGTTCTTGTACATGGTGGCTGGGTGTAGGATGGGAACTGGTCCTCAATTGCATTACATCTGAATTTGTCTGATTGTGAGGCTAGTATGGGGTCTTATGCTATTAATTCAATTTTATTTTATTTTACTGAGCAGCTGTGGTTTGAACTCAGGGCCTCATGCTTTCTAGGCAGGTGCTCTACCACTTGAGCCATTCCACCAGCCCTATTAACTGTTCCATTTTAAAGATGAGAGAACTGAAGAACAGAGAATGTAAGTAAATTGTCTAAGGTCATAGGGTTAGTGAATAAAGGAGCCATAATTCAAATCTAGCCAGTTGAAACATTCTTAACTGCCACAATACATTGCCTGTGTTTCTTGAGAGTTTGTCTTTGCAAGAAGTGTTAGGAGGTACGAGACAATAGTGTCTGTCTTCACAGTACTTAGAACCATTTTTGTTTGAAAGGATGTGTGCTGTGTTCACATGCATCATTCTCATTTGGTTAGCATTTGCTGCCACTTTACAGATTTATCCAAGACATTGATTTTCTTTATTTCCTCAGTCTTGACATCAGGCATAAGGAAATCTGAATGGTCATAATTAATGAGGCCTTTGGAATGGAATTCTTAAGGAAGAGGATTGAGTGATGAAACAAAAGTGGAAAGATAGGGGTTGGAGAGACATGCTTCCACTTGTTATATGTATTTTGTGGAGTTAAATGGTGACAGTGCTGTCCACCATGGCTAAAATCTGAAGTGGTTCTGAAACATGTCTGTGTAATTCGTCTGTAGAACTCTCCACCTGTTATAATGGGGAAGGTTGTATGTTGTTTGCCTTAAGCAGAATAAACAAGTAGATCCAGAAAATGTATTCAGTAATCTTTGCTTGATGAGCAGAAGCCAGCAGTTGTTTAAAATAAATGAAGGAGACAAAAACTTCGCTAACTTTTATTTACCAATCAGATTGCAAAGGAAAAAATAGTCTATTTTTAGACCGAGGCTCCAATTATGCTAAGCCTTGAAGATAATGAAACAGTCTGACACAAAAGAGTGTGGTGACGCAAGTTTGTGTGGTGAAATTCCAAGACATTCACTGACTTTTTAGGATTCTGCACAGTGAATATTAAGCTCCTAAAGTGTTTGTTGCCCGGAAACAGTGCTTTATTCTTTTACATGCAGTGTAATGAAGTGAACCTGTGTTGTAATTTGTTTCTTGCAAGGAAAAGGGGGAATTAACACACATCATCTATCTCCACATCCTGTCTGTGGCCTCTTATGTGTACCTTTTATGTGCTGAAGCCACCAAGTCATGCTCTTGCTAATACTGCATATTGCCTCCTGTCTTTGCCACTCTAATTTTTCTTAATGCCCTATGTAGTAGTAGTTTCCAGTTTTTCCAATTAATTTTATATTATAGATTTGGCAGAATTTGGGGGCTTTTTCTTTTCTGCCATTTGTTTCTTTACTCTATGTAAGAATTACGCATAGCTTTTCTGCTTCTATTCTCTCCTAATCATGTCAGGTGACATCTTTCCTTGGAACTAATTAGTTTGGGGGTTTAAGTGAAATGTGTACTGGCACTGGGCTTTGTTGGCTGGGTTGGCTGTTTGTGCTATCTCAGGCTCATGTTGCCTTTCCATTTACAGGTTTGGTAATGGGCTTCTGGGTTTTCATTTTGTTGTCTTTCTGAAATGAACCTGGAGTGCTGAATGTTTGTGTGATGTGAAATATAAAGCTTTCTTCCAAGGCAACATGTGTTCTTTTTTCCTGAATTTTACTATACCCTGGTTCCTAAGGAATCTAGAGTCAGGAGCTTGGCCACTTTCCATTTCATCTCAGAATTTTCTTTTTCAAAGCAGTCACATAAGAACTAAATGCAGGAAGCCAGAATGAAAAGTTGCAAGCCTTTGGCATTGGTGGTTTGTAGCAGGATTTGATGAAGTGGGGAGGAAAGGGGATATGAAGGGGACAAAAGAGCTCCTCATTAGATTGAAGTGCATCAGTGTGACCTGTGGAAGAGGTGAAAACATAAAATAGCCATCAGGTGATTGGTAAGAACAGCCTGATTGGATGAAGGGCAGGCTAGGAAATTTCTGGTTGGGTACTTGCTATCCACATAGAGTACCTACTCCATTTTACTTAATCTCCCACAACCCTGTGGGTAGGGGATATTATCCCTTTCTACAAATGAGGATAAAGTCTCAAAGGGATTAAATAAATTGCCAAGATCTCTTTATTTGTAAGTGGCTAAAATGAACATGACTTCTCATATCTGTGTCATTCTTCTAAAGTACATAAAACGGACATCAACAGTATTTATCTTCTTATGCTTGGTAAGTAAAGGAAAGGCTGTGCTAGTGTTTTTGCTACTGTACTTCAACAGAGAGCTTTTTCTTTAAATTGCATATTTTAAGGGGTATATTCAGTTCAGCCATCTGGCCTACTGTGTGCCTGGTATAGCATTATCTCCTGGGCATATAAAGGTGTGTAAGACCAGAGTCCCTGATTGTCGAGTACATTGGGAATAGGGGTATAAGGACAGCAAAGGAATTGACCTGTAAACAAACGCCATACCATATAGATAAGGTATATTGACAAAAAAAGGGAAAAAGGAAAATGTTACCTGGAATTTAGAGAATGATGTCCATGTCCATGGAACATATCCTAATATGAGTTCCATTGATTCTTTGGTCATTGCTAGGATTTGCCTAGAAAGGTGTAAGATGCTATCGTTGCAGGGGTGAAGCCAAAGAGGAACCATGCAGTAGAGTCACAACCTTAGAGACCTTTCTTTTCTAACTGGAGGTCTAGATTTGCAGGGGGAACAAAATTTTGGGGGGATTTGGTGGATGAGAAATCTTCTGTTTCTGTAGCCATTAAACTTTTCCTTTTCTTCATTTTAAACTTTTCAAGCTATCCCTCTTCTCATCCCCATCCCTGACCAATGAGTCCAGAGGAGGTCCTAATTCCACCTTTGCCATTGACCTAGTGGCTAATCTATAAGGCTCAATCTAGCATAGTGCCTTTCACATAACTAACACTGTTTTGCTGTGAGGCAACAGAACTTGAAATCTTCCTGTGATTAACTCATATCATCTTTTGGGCAATTGCAAGGGGATTTATTTCCTTAAGATAAAAAGCTGCTGCCTCCTCGCCCTCAACGACAGTTACAAAAAGTATAGATAAATCATCAAGTGTAAACCAAAGCCCAAGATAAGTGAAAAAATATGTGAAATATTGGGTTCTTTTATAAATTCCATCTCCCAGACAGATTCATTACATTTCCTCTCAGAACGCTGAAGAAACTTGTCATTCCTAGCACATTGCCTCATCATTGATATAGGATCAGTGAAGAATAATATGATAATGTAATAACTATTGGCATCTCTTGAGGAATTTTAGATAATAGGTGTCTGAAGTTTGCCAAACTTGGAAACCATTCCACTTCATAGAACAAATTGATCTTTGGGTCTTCTTATCACTGTAAGATGAGAGTCGTAGTAGGGATATTTAAGAAACACAGATTACTTAGGCTGTTTCACACACTCTCAATTCCCCAATAAACACAGTACTGATCAGTGCTTGTACATTGCTCTTGGCCCAAAGGTGGAATTCCTTAGTGCCTTATACAGTGAAAGGTGACAAACCTTTCAATGTCTTTTTTATTTTCCAGGGTAGAAAATAGGATCATGAAGTCATAAATCTTGTAATTTGGGATGCAAGTTAAATAACCATGTCAGGATTTTCTCAAGGGGTTTCTGTCTAGAAGACTGAAGCCAGCAGTTATCTAAAAGGTAAACTCCAGAAAATTAGGCAGTTTTTCTAGAAAATTCTCCAGGAAAAAAATTCCAGAAAACACCAGAAAAAAATTTTTGGAGATTTTTCCTAGGAAGATTTCCCAGGAAAAAAATAGTAGGGAGTCCATGAAAAAAGTAAAAAAGCCTAGAAAAACATTCTAGGCAGCCCTAGCTAGGGGGAAAAAAGGCTCCAGAATATTCCAGAAAAACCCTGGAAAAATTCTAGAAGAGCCCAGAAAAGGCCCTAGAAAATACTCTAGAACATTTCAGAGCAACAACAACAAAAGAGTTCTAATTCTAGAAGGCCCTGGTGGGGATAGGAGAGAAAGCCCTAAAGATTTCAGGAAAAAAAAAATCTGGAAGATTCCAGATTAACGTCCCAGGAAAAAAATTCTACAAGTCCCCAGGGGCAGGGGTGGGGAGACTTTAGAAGATTCCAGGAAAACCCAGCAAAACATCCTAGAAGATCCCAGAAAAACCCTAGAAGGAATTTTAGAAGATTCCAGAAAAAAAGAAACCTAGGAAAATATTCTATAGGAGCCCAGAAAAAAACCTAGAAAAAATTGTAGATCATTCCAGAACAAAAAAGTACTAGAAAAAATTTCTAGAAGACTCTGGGGGGGAGGGAGATCCTAGACGATTCCAGAAAAGCACAGGAAAAATTGTAGAAGACTCCAAGAAAATGTCCCAGAAAAAAAAACTATACAAGGCCATGGGGGAGATGCTAGAAGATTCCAGAAAAAAAAAAGATTTTTAGAAGGTTCCAGAAAAACTCTGGGGGGGGGGGGGATGGTGGAATCCAGAAGATTCTAGAAAATATTCTAGGAAAAAAAAAAAACCCTTTAGAGGATCCCAGAAAAATCCTAGAAGACAAAACTTCTAGAGGAGTCCAGAAAAAATTCTATAGAGAAAATTCCAGGAGATTTCAGCCTCTCCCCCCCCCAAAAAAAATTCTGGAAGATACCAGAAAAAACCTACAAAAATTCTAG
Organism: Castor canadensis; assembly: GCF_047511655.1. NCBI lineage: Eukaryota > Metazoa > Chordata > Mammalia > Rodentia > Castoridae > Castor > Castor canadensis. Next base: position 121,055,543 of record NC_133405.1, on the reverse strand, counting down.
AAGGCCTTGGGGGTGAGGGAGCTCTAGAAGATTCCAAGGGGGGGGGAATCAGGAAAAATTCTAGAAGATTCCAGAAAAAATTCTAGAAGATAAAATTTGGAACCCCAGAAAATACTCTAGAAGATTCTAGTAAAAAATTGTTTAAAAAAATCCCCAAAAAACCTAGGATAAATTTCAGGAGATTCCAGGAAAAAAAAAAAAAACCCTAGAAAAATTTTAGACCCCTGGGGCAGGACCTCTAGATGATTCCAGAAAACATTCTTGAAAAATTCTCTAGAAAGAAAGCAATTTTAGAAAAGGTTGCTAAGCAGTTGTTTTTCATCATTTTATGGTGATCACCAGGACCAGTATTGTTTCATCAAGAACAGATAGTGTCATTAAATATTTTTTCTTTTTGGCTTAATACTAGGTTGGATCCCATGACAGTAAGAAAGTCAAAAGCAGTTCAACATTAACAATTTCATATGATTCACATTAATAGGTTTTATTCTGTTTCTGGTAAAAAATTAATACATGTTTATTGTAGCACACTTAGAAAATGGAAAAATAGAGGAAAGTAAAATTTACCTATAGTCTAATAATCTGTTTTTGTTCATTTCCTCCATAGTTCCATGTATGCACATATATACTCACAGATATGTTTACCAGAATATTTTTTAAGAAAACTTTGTGGATATAGTTCATTTTTGTAGATTATCTGGGTATTTAAATTCAACCTATCATAAAGCAATTTCTTGTAATTAGTAATTTATAAAAACCAAATTTTTAGTATTATGATTTCAACAGGTAGATATCACATAATTTATTTAGCCATACCCCTATTTTAGGACATTTGTGTTGTTTCCAGTGTTTTATAATTATAAGCGGTGCTACAATAAACATCTTTTGCATGAATCTGAGTCTACATCACTGATGATTTCCATAGACTGAATCGTCAAAAGTGGTATTTATAGGTTAAAGGATGTGCACTCTTAAAACACATTGCCAAATTGCTTACCACAGAAGCTGCCCTCATTCTCGCTTTCCCTAGCAGGGTGTGGAAGAACCTACCTTATTACAACACCAGTGCAATTAGCTATCACTTCCGATACCAACAAAAGAAACGGTATCAGCCAGTTTTGTTTTTCTACCTTTGATGGTTTAGTAAACAAGATCATAAGTTTGATTTTTTTGAAAGTCCTACCAGAGTTTGTCAGGGTATCTTTAAGGTCCAGTCAAACCAATGTGTACTGAATGCAAGTAGGATTGGCGATGTATGGTTTGCACAACATCCACACCCTAAAAAAGTTTTATTAATGGATTATTGTGAACTGGGAGAGACACCTTTACACCTTCATTATAATGTGGTGAGATTCAGTGGCCCTGTCCTGAATGATGTTGTTTTTAGGGATTTTGATGAAAACAGAGCATGAGCTAAGCATATTTGCAGGCATGCCACAAAGCAAGAGAGAGGTTGCCATTGGTTAGTTCTTTCCTACACTGTGGGTTCCTTGAGCATAGAGCCATAGGGCTGAGAGTATTCCTTCTGGAGTCAGACTGCTACCTATTGTCTGTGTGGCCTTAGTTACCTAACCTCTCTGTGCCAGTTACATAATCTGTAAAATGGAAATAAACATAATACACACATTATGTGTGTTGGGAAAGTTAAATAAGTTATTAGATGTGAGGCACTGAGAGTAGTTATTGGCCCTTACTAAGTGGTCACTAAAGGATAGATACCATTGTTAATCTTTCTTAGATGGTAGATAGCACATTCTTTTTTTCTGAGACATTAGTTCTCCCCTTTACTCCTTGTTTCATAATCCTCTTATTTAATTTTTGAATTAGCATACATTAATAATATGAAGGGGTTTCATTGTCATAATTCCATACATGTGTGCAGTGTACCTTGAACAAGTTCACCCTCTCCATTATATTTTGGTGGCTTTAATTATGCTGTCTTTAGATAGATAGATAGATAGATAGATAGATAGTACTTCAATACTCCTCACCCCTCAGTATCCTTTCCTTTCTCCTCCCATTAATCCCTTCCCTTCTTAAATGGATGACTGAATCAACATCATAAAGACTTTGTAGGTAGGTAAGATGGGCTCATACTACAAAGGAAATGTAGTGGATGAATCTTACATTTATAACATTTGAGCTGTCATGTAAAGAAAGGATTGAGAGTTATGCTGTGTAGCTCTACAAAGTAGAGAAATAGTTAATCCATAACAATTAACAGTAATGGACTTTCTGCCATTTAGCTCTACTTAGCAGTGGAGTTCACCTAGTGGGAGAATTCAAGGAGAATCTTACAGATCATTACAAGTATAAAATAGAATTAAAAATGGCTGTTTTTGGCCAGAGGTTAGACTAATGACCTCTAAAGCCCCTTCCAAGTCTAGGCTGGTTCTGTGATTGTAAGTGGAATATGTAGGATTATCACAAAATGAAGTAAGGCCCCATGAGTGCATCTTTGGAAGGGTTGATGCTGTTAATCCTGGCCTGCCCCTGCTCTCACTGCTTCGGTTTCGTTCACCTGTTGTGTGTTAGCCTGACAGCAGCCCATTCCTCAGCTATGTCCCGTCTTCTGGCCTAGCTTGGTGTCTTAGACCTCTCTCTCTCTTCAATAGCAGTACCTAGGAGACGAGTGTTTGAAATGCAGGTACATTTTTCATAAACCTGCCAGAAAAGAGAGAGAAAATTGTTGCCTACGAAGCATATCTGAGAATTGTTTTAAAAAAACAAGCCAAAGTTTTTGTCCATGTTGGATGTGCCCTTTGTAGCTTTATCAGGATTCAAGGGCAACTTTACCTTTTGCTCAGGTAAAGTTTTTCTGGTGCTGGGCCTTGAACTGAGATGACTTCTCTGTCATTATGAACTTTGATTCTTTGCCCTTAAGCTATTGAAAGGTAGCTTCAAAATAAAATTAGATTGAGATTCAGAAAACTTGGAAAAAAATAGTTAGAAAGCTGAATTGGAAGCCTTACCAATCTTTCTTTTTGAGGGTTCCTTGCTGAATAATTTCGACATATCTTGTAACTGTTTTGTGCTGCTCTCCCCACTTATAATATTCGAGCATTGGCTTTTTGCCACACTTGTCAAGGGTTTATGGGAGTTAATGACATGTAGTATCTAAAGTTTTTTGAGATTCTTTCATGAAACTTGGTATTATCTTGAAAGCAAGAGGTTTAGCTGTTCATTTGTTAGATGACTAGTGGGATTTTAAACAGCTGTAATCACACCATGTCTGTTATCTAATGTATTCGATGATAGGTACAAACTTCTAGTCAAATTTTAAATTTTAAGTTAAAGTAGCTTTTTTTTCTTTTCTTTTTCCTGTTTATAAAACCCATTATTAGGGAATGCCTTGGAAAAAATTGGGAGTTAAGGTTCTGAAAAATTCTCAAGTCCACACTTTTTAACATTCTAGTTTGTCTGTAGTTTTGCTCTCTGGCAATTGATGCTTGAAGTGAAGAACTCCTGGCATGACTGCATTTGGCTTGTTGATACCAGTGCATGTCTGTAGCTTGAGGTACGCAAGTGCTAAATTAGTTCCATGCTAGACAGTAGGTGACCCAAAGGGTTGCTGGCCTATGGGCCAGATGGGTGAATATGTTTTGGAGAAAGCATTTGTGGAATTTTACAGTGGCTGTTCTTTTGTAGTCATATTAATTTTATTCCTTTAGAGTAGTATCATTTTACCAGCCAGAATGCAAAGCATGCAAATACACTATGACAGGAGTCATTTGAAACAGTGATGTATACACAGGCACTGTGGAGATCTGATACATTCAAGGCCTAGGTTCTCATAGCATGTATTTTGAGCTATTGTGTTAAGTCCATTGCCTTAAGAAGGCTTTGTTTCCCCTTTTAACCTTTAGAATTAATAAAACCAACAGCTTTGTAGTCTTCAGTAGGAGGATCACACATAGAATCCCAAAGGTTCTTGGAACAATAGAAGTCATAGGAACATATCTGTGTTTACTCTTGTCCTTGTGCCATGCTGTGTGCATAATGTAGAACTCTGCAAAGTACTTAAAATAATAGAGGTGAAAGATGTTTTATTTGTTTATTTAGTAGTGTTGGGTCTTGAACCCAGTGTCTTGCGTATGCCAGGCAAGTACTGTACCATTGAGCTACATTCCCAGCCTGAGAGATAATTTAAAAGATTACTAAACATTAGATATATAGACTCATTTAGACTGAAAATAACCTTATAATCCAGTCTTTTCACTTTACAAATGAAAAAAAAAGTCCATAGATTCTGATTGAGCCAGAATTAAGGCTAATGTAAAACCCAGGAATCTTCCTTTCCAAGCCAGTTCTTACTGGATCTCACTATTCTAATAACTGCTGTAATACACCACTGTACCATTTAGAAAATACTGAATCATCATATAAGAAAATGACCGTCCATAGTCTAAGCAAGTTTTACCATGTGTTTTAAGTAACTTCAGCTGTTCCATAGTCTTCACAGTGTCTGAGCTGACTGTTTTTTTTTGTCTCTCTTTTACCCAGTTAACAGAATGCTTACTCTCTTATTGCCACTTAAAAGTCATCTGGAAGACTCATGCTGATAATGTAATGCACGGTGAAGGAAGGGGGTAAAGTAGGAAAACATAATTATTGGCATGCACAGTTACTTTCAAGGCTGTTTTCTTTTCCCTCCTTTATCTGTTCCCTAGCTTAGTTAGGTAGATCTGATTTGTATAGCTTTTTTCTGCCTTTTCTTTTCCTAAATTGGGTAAGAGCTCCAAAAGTATTCAGGAAAAGCTGTAGACTATAGCAAAGCTTGTGAAAAGACAGTAGTTTGTGCCTTTCTCAACCTTGTTATAGATCTGTGGATAGTCTGGAGCTTACAAAACTGTACTTAAATATTTTCTATAATATAGGTTGAGAACAGATTTCTATTTGCTGTTGATGACTGTCAAAACAACTTCCCTAGAGTGATTGTCACAGAGTATGGGGCCTCATTTTCTGATGGAGAAACTGCTTTGGTTTATTCTCACTGTGTTTTTACATGATTATTTCATATTTTCTCAAGTGCTTATGACATTTAATAAATTTACAGTTGAGAATTGTGATAGCCAGTAGTGTGAGAGAGAAGTTGGGTGCCTGGAATGTATTTAAATATAAACAGATGACAGCAAAACTTGACCAGAAAGAACATGATTTTGAAATTGTGACTGAACGTGATGATCTAGGCCTAAGACACACTGAAATTGAAATTGTACTTCCTCCTGCTTTTTTCTTGACCAGCATTGCTTTTCTTTTAAATTCAAGCAAATCTTTTGTTTAATCCTTGGAAATTGGTACTTAGAAAACTTCATTATTTCATTTTTTTGGTGGATAGCGTTCATAGAATTCTGTGGTCCAGATACATGCTTTTTTCAGCTGTGTTCTACTGAATCCCAAGCTCTGTCAAGGCATATTTTGAAACTAGCAGTGGTATAAGCAGATGTACATATAGTTTATTTCCTTCCTTCTTTTCATTTAGACTGAAAAGAACCTGCCTTCCTCTCTCCCTCCCTGCTTCTGCCATTTTGGGCATCTGCTGTGGAACATATAATACAATATAAAAAGGTTTGACCAGAAAAAGTTTCATAATTGTTCTTACTGTCTGTCTATTTAGAAAACATTTTTCTCACAGGAAAACTCTGTTGTTAAGCTTTGGTTACACCAGAAGCACTTGGAGCAACCAGTTTTGGTATGTGGAGCTAAAACTACTTGAATGCTAAGATCTATTGCTTTTGGATGAAAAAAACCACTTCTAAGTGTTTTTAAGGCAATGGAAAAAAATACTAGGTAAATATTTTTTTTAAGGAATAAACTTTTTTAGTTTTTATTTTTCATTTTTAAAATATATATTTTTTTACTGTAGTAAAAAACACAGAGCAAAATTTTCCATCCTATTTTTTATATATATGGTAGTGTTAAGTATATTCATGATGCTTTGAAACATACCAACAGAACCTTTCATCTTACAAAAGTCAGACTCTGTACCCGTTAAGCAACTCTCTCCCCACTCTAGTCCCTAGGAACCCCCATTGTACTTTCTGTCTGTGAATTTGATTACTTGAGATACCTCATAGAAGTGGAATCACACAGTATTTCTCTTTTCTGCAACTGGCTTATTTCATGTAGCATATCAGGTACATTCACGCTGTAGCATGTGACAGGATTTTTTTCTTTTAAAAGCTAAATAATAAGCTGGGCATGGTGACCCACACCTGTGGTCCCACCTATTCAAGAGGCAGAGGCAGGAAGATTGCAGTTGGAAGCCAGCCCAGGCACAGTTAGCAGTGAGACCCTATTTCAAAACAAAAGGGCGGAGGGGCATTGGCAGAGTGGCTCAAGTGGTAGAGGGCCTGGATTTAATTCCCAGTACTAGAGAGAGAGAGAGAGAGAGAGAGAGAGAGAGAAGCTAAATAGTATAAATAGTATTCCATTGTGTGTGTATATATATACCACATTTTGTTTATCTATCTGTTGAATGAACAGTTGAGAAGACTTGTTTGTGCTGGGGGTTGAACTTGACTTTACTTGCTTCCACTTGAGCCACTCTGACAGCCGTTTTTGCATTGGTTATCTTTGAGATAGGATCTTGCTTTATGCCTGGACTGGCCTGAACTGTGATTCTCTTATTTGGGCTTCCCCATGTAGCTGGGATAGCAGGCACAACCCCCCCCAACACCCAGTCATTGGTTGAGATGAGGTATTAAAAGCTTGAGCCACCCAGCCTGGCCTTACTTTTGTTTTTTGGTTGTCCTGGGGTTTGAACACAGGACTTCATGCTTGTGGGGCAGGCGCTTTACCATTTGACCTAAGCCTCCATCTCTGACAATTGAGTTTCTTCCACATCTTGGCTATTGTGCTTTTTAATTTTATATGTTTTTTGGATAATATATTTTTGCACGGTTAAAATTAAGCATATTCCTGTAGATATATTTGTAACTGATTATGACAGTGGACAGGGTATGTAAAATATCCATGGATTTGAAGAGTAAAATATATACCCCTTAAAATATAGGGATATAAGCATATATACGTATACACATCCTCACCACATAGCCCACGCTGGCCTCAAAATTGTGATCCTCCTGCCTCAGCCTCCTGGAATTACAAACATGCACCACTACTCCCAGCTAAAATTCTTTCTTATTGACATTATTTAAATATGCCTAAGTATTTTATTTTGATTTGCAATACATACTTTAAAATATGTTTTAAATTGATTGTCAGTCAGTTGACCCTGGGAACTACAAATAAGGTCTTTAAGGTTGGGCAGAATTGATAGAAGAGTGTATCCACACATGTATGGCCTCAGATTTCCTTGAATGTGAAATTGCTTGAGTTCTAAAATGCTCATTTTAGAACCTACTATCAGTAGGTTCTACTGACCTACTGTCATTATGAGGTCTACTGTCAGTTATAAAATCATCTCTTTGAAAGCTTTCTGAACCATTACATAAGCAACCTGACAATACTGGTGCATTTTGCAATGCACTGCCAGTTATAGTAGAGTAAGAAGTGGAATCCCGGGAAACAGTCTGTTACCTATCACTAGTCCTCATGGAATCATTAAATGTGGAGAGAGCTTGCTTCTCTAGAAGTCATTTACTTAAGCTTCTTGTCACTATTAGTTGCAACTGTGGCTAATGGAATTGAAAATATGGGCAGCTAATCATTTGGCTACTAATATTAAAGAAGGAATGAAACATAGGATGGGCTTAATAGGTCAAGGTTGAAAGTATAAAATTAAAAGTAGTTTGAGATAGTCTTGAAAATACTTTCCCGTGTATATAAGAATTAGTAATGCCAAATAATAAGGAAAATATTATTTTAATATTTGTATATGTTTTCTAAATGGTAGATAAAAATGATTTAAAGACCCCAAAAGTAAAGATTTTCCAGGGTTGGTAGGTCAGTTTATTCATGTGATTTGTTACTAGGCAATTTACCCATAGAGTGGTCATATATTCTTAATAGTTTTTTCTTATGATATAAGAAGAGTTTGGCATCTGAGTTCTAGATTTGTTGGTTTTGAGAGTCTTAGGTATGTAGGAAGACCTATGCTTTTTCTGCACTGCAATACATTAAAATGAATTTGGTTTTGAGCACTTTTGAGAAATTATCAGACTTTGAGTACATGATACTTACTGTCTTTTTCCTATGCTCTGGGTATTATCTTAAACACTTTACATACATTAGTTTATTTAATCCTCACAGAAATCCTGTGGTGATATTATTCCTATTTTACAGAAAAAGAAATGAGCCATAGAGAGGTTACATTGCTTGGAGTGGTCACAAATATAGTGATGGAGCTAGGATTTGAACCCAAGTGGTTGGCTATAGGCATGATCATTTTAACTGCTGTGCCGTGTTACTCCATACTTGGCATGTAAAAGTTCTTGGCATTCATCACATTGTAAAGTCTGCACTAACAACAGTTACGTCTGTTGAACTTCTTAGGATGACTAGAGATACAGTGGTTTGCAAGCAAAATAAGAAGCTATTGCACTGGAGACTACTGATTTATCTAATTGATTTCAGTATAGGAATTGATGGAAATCCTGTCTAGGACATTGATTTCTATCCTTCCACTTTACTTGTCAGTTCCCAGAGAAACTGAAGAATGATCACAGGGAGTGGTTTAGGTGAATGATAACGGTTTTGTTCATGTACTACGGTGATTAAAGCTTTTGTCCTCTGCTTTCGTAATTGTACAAAAATAGAATTAAGAACTGGTCCTGACTTTTGAGGCAGTGTCATTGAACCTCCCCGTTTTATCAGGTGAAGAAACAGGTACAAGGACCTTCTCAAAGTCACGTGGAGAGGACGTGCCAGAGCTAGAATTGATGATATAATCTGTCATGCTGGCATAGTTTTTACCACGTACCAGGTACTCTTAGGTTGTTTATATATGTTAGCTAAATATAGTTGCCATCTTTTTAAAGGGCAAAAATGGTTGAATATCAGCCATTTTATATAGCTGACAAAGCTTTAGATCTTTCCACAGCATTTCACCAATTTGCCACAATGAGTGTTTGTGGTTATTATTATATCCTATTTGATCATATGCCATTGAGATTGGCTTGTTAGCATTTTATTGAGGGCTTTTGTATCTGTGTTCATTAGGAGTATTAATCTGTAATTTTCTTTTCATGTTTTTGTCTGGCTTTGGTATCAGGATAATGCTGGCCTCTTAAAATGAGCTTGGAAGTGTTCCCTCTTCAATTTTTTTGGGAAGAGTTTGAACACATTATTTTTGTGATGCTGGAGATTGAACCTATAACCTTATACATTCTAGGCATGTAATCTACCACTGAGCCAGACTGCTGGCCCCCTAGATTTCTGTCAGTTCTTCTGTAAATGTTTGGTAGACTTCACCAGTGAAACCATCAGGTCTTATTTAGTTGGGAGGTTGTAATTACAGGTTTAGTCTACTTACACGTTATTTTCTACTTCTTCATGATTTACTCTTGATAGGGATGTTTCTAGGCTATATTCCATTTCTTCTGGGTTGTCCTACTTGTTGGCATTTAATTGCTCCTAGCAGTCTCTTAATGATCCCTTGTATTTTTATATTACATGTAATGTCCTCTTTCATTTATTTATTTGATCTTTTTTTGTCAATATAACTAAAGTGTATCTTTTCATAAAACTCTTCACTTTCACTGCTGTTTTCCATTATTTTTTCTGCCATTAATGTTCTTTTTTCTAATGAGTTTGTCATTGACAAGATAAGCTTGTCAATGTATGTTATTCCAGTATCATGTTCAATAGAAGTGGAGAGAGTAGAAACCTTTGTCTTGTCTTTCGACATTAAATATGTTGTCAGCTGCATATTTTTCTTAGATACCACCCCATACTTTTATTTTGTGTGTGTGAGATAATAGGGCCTCAAACATTTGATCCTCCTGCCTCAGCCTCCCAAGTGCTAGAATTATGGGTATGTGCCACTATGCATGCTTAGATACTCTTTCTTTTTTTTCTTTCTTTCATGGTACTGAGGTTTGAACTCAGGGCCGTGTGCTTGCTAGGCAGGCACTCTACTACTTAAGCCACACTCCCAGCCCTTTTTTGCTTTAGTTATTTTTCAAATAGGACCTCGTGTTTTTGCCTGGGCTGGCCTTGGACCACGATCCTCCAATTTATGCCTCCTAAGTAGCTGGGATAATAGACATGCGCCACCACACCCAGTTTTTGTAACTTTTTGCCTGGGCTGATCTCAAGCCGTGCTCCTCCTGTTCTCTGCCTCTAGAGTATCTGGGATTGGATTACAGATATGAGCCACTGTGCCTGGCCCTTGGATGCCTTTGTTTATGTTGAGGAAATTCCTTTTGTTCCTAATGTCTTAGAAGTTTTAAAAAGCAGAAATGGTGTTAGATTTTTTTCAAATGCCTTAATGTATTAAGATTATCATAGGTTTTTCTTGTTTTGTTCTGTTTTCTTTTGTTAATTTGTTGTATGGTGATTGATGGATTTTCAAGTGTTAAACCAACCTTGCACTCCTGGAATAAGCCCTACTTCATCATGATATGGGTACTTTTGTAACACTTTTGTCAGTCTCCATCAGACTAGGGTAGTGCTGGTGGTGTACAATGTGTTATACAGTGTGTTGTGAAGTATTTCCTCTTCCTGCTTTCTGGGAGAGTTTTTGTAGAATTGGTATTTTTTTCCTCAGATGTTCGGAGTAATGCACTATTGAAACCATCTGAACCTGAACTTTTGTTTGCGCAAAATGTTTTAATTTCTGTAATAGGGTGTTCTAATTGACTGTTTCTTGAGTGAGTTTTGGTAGTTTGTGTCTTTCAAGAACTTTGGTTTGTTGATGTGAAACTTTTATAATACTGCCCTTTTGCCTTTTAATATCTGGAATTAAGTGGTGTCATCTCTTTCATTCCTGATATTGGCAATTTGTGCTTTTTATTTTGACCAGATATTGTGGATACCCTGAACTTTGTCTTCTGGTATTTAAAGCCCATTATATTATTGTTCTACACAATACCTGTGTGCCTGCCCTGAGGCAAAAAGTTGGAAAAAAATGGGAATTCTGCCTGGTGCCTTTCCTTTTTTTTCCAGTTGTAGACTTATGTCCATTTTTGGCCTGTGTGTGATTGATTACTCTGCAGTGCCTTCAGATTTTTTTTTTTTTACAACAGGTTATGGTTGTTTTCTGTAAGAATGTTTTTTTGTCCAATGCTGGAGACAGAATATCTGGGTTTTTGTGACATTCTAGCAAAATGAGCCATGCTTTAATAGCTGTAATCAAAGTGTAGAACTGAATAACTTAGCATTTTTATTCATTGTTGCCTTTATTGGATCTGATATGGAATAGCTCCACTGGATATTTAGAATAAATTATGGAGTTAGGGAAAAGCAAAAAAGGAGAAATATTGGGTTAGCTTTTTTCGAAATGTTTGCAGTAGGAGAAACCATTATCACTTTAAAAAGTGAGCATTTTGAAAACTGAATATGTCAAGTTTCTGAATGATTTTTGAGTGCTTTTGCCTGTCATGGGGAAAATTTTCAAGAGAAAAATGAAAATTATGATATTTTAGGCATGAAAACAATGCATTTCTAATTATGTAATGTGTATTGGATATAATAAAATAGTTTTGGCCATATTAATGCTATGATACCTAAATATTTAATTTGTAAGTGTGATCCATTTTCTGATCACTTATCTTGAACACTTATGCCCTTTTTAGTATGTATTGCAATTTGAATTGAAAGGTACTAGAAGTCATCTTAGGTCTCTGGACCTCATGAGGCCTGGTATTCACTGAGCAGCCATCATGAGCCGCACAGTGTTCTAGGCACAGGAGGTTCAGTGGTGAATAAGGAGCTTATATTCTTAGAGGCTCAGAAATCTGACCGTGTTAGCACACGGTGGATGGTCAAACTCACATGTACTTGCCCTAATGCCAATTTGTTCATTTGAAATGAGAACTACAGCTGTTAATTAGACTGGTGAGGTTGAACTGAGAGATTAGTGCATTTTCTCTTTATAGACAAGCCACATGGGAAGCCAAATTACAATCACAAGGTTGCTTGGTGAGAATGGAATCAAAACAAAGGGACTTGGTTAGATAATCCATGATTAGGATACACCTGCCACAGGGACTATTTGGGTTTCCCCTGAGTAGTGCTGAGCAGTAAGGCTTGCCAATGTCTGGTTTTGGGGGCGGTTATTTCTATGCTGACCATTTTCCTTTGTTCACATATTTTTTTTTAAACCAAGCAACAATACAACGTATTAAATGGCAAGTACATTCTAGGCCTGCTTCCCAAGATTGAATTTAGATCACCTTCGGAAACACTTACGGCTTTCAGATTTCTAGGCCTAGACAATACACATGTAGACAGTTTTTTGGTTGATTTCAACAGAGTGCTGCAGTATCCCTTGTGCAGGCAGGTTAACACTTACAGAGTGGCCATTTTCCCCCTTATATCTATGGCGTGGAGGGAGTTGTGGATCCTTGGGAGTTTCCCTCATTTACTGGCAATGATAAAATTTTACTCTGCTGAAGAGTAAAATTTCACTTTTGTCCTTCATATAATTTGCGGATGTTAAACCTTATTTTTAAGGTCAGTCCCTACTTATAGTGTACTTCGATGGGAGAGGCTGATCTGTCTTAATGAGATAAAATGACCTTATTTGAGAATGCAGTAAATATCTAAATTTAAATCTTGAAAGTCCTGGAACCAACCATACATGTTTGCTTTTAAATAAATAAATAAGAGGATATAGGAGTTCCCTATAAAAGGTCCAGGGAATGTGAAAAGCAGTTTCTTTAAGGAGGAATCACATGCCTTGAGGTGTAATGGAGACATCCATTGGAATTGTGAACCATTTTTACTCACTGGAGTCATATTTCATTCTTTCAGTTATTGTCTGCCATTCCCAGTCAGGGTTAAAGTACCACCCAGTTACTATTTCAGAAAGCGAGCAATGCTATGACTCAACGATAGCCATGTTTTCAGTACAAATGGAGTTGTATCACTGTCCCTACATCCACTGAAGTGTTTGGCCAGCCTGCAAGGTACCCATTTGCAAGTTCCTTGGAGGAAAGAACCATGACAACAACAGTAACAGTGATAGCAGTAATTATGAGATATATTTGTAGTGCTTTGTAGTTTTTCACAGAGCTCTTTCACCTGAATTATCTCATTTGAATTTTATAAGTAGACTATACAATGTATATGTATATTAGTAATCATTTCTGCTTTCTATTCAGCTGTAACCTACACTCTCCTGCTGTAAATGTTTGGCCTAAAAATGGGAAAATCCATTTTTCCCATTTGAACTTCCATAATACCTTATTTTATGGATGAATTTAGTTGTTCTGTGAAATTTTAGACTGTACCTCAAAGGCATCTTAATACCCAGTTGATATTTTGAGATGAAAAGCAAAACTGAGATTCAGTTTGTTACTCTTTGGATGGTGATTACCCTTTAAAGCCTTTGTTGTTTTTTTTAGGCTAATAAAAAATACTCAGCCATTCTCTACCTTTTTTTTCAGTCTCTTTGTTATTCTTAAAATATATTCCAGTAAATAACAGCTTTCTTTGCACACATTATATTGGTGTTGAAGATGTATATTGAACAATATGGTTGTCACTGTTTAAATTATAATTCAAATTAAATTAAGTGGGTCATGTTGGCTTACTCCTGTAATCACAGAGATCAGGAGGATCACAGTATGAGGCCACCCCAGGCACAAAATTAGTGTGACTCCGTCTCAACCAGTAAGCCAGATGTGGTGGCATGTGACTAGACCAAGCTATGAGGGAGGCCATAGGTAGGAGGATCGCAGTTCCAGACTGGGTTTGGAAAAAAAATCACGAGATCCTATCCAAAAAAATAGCTAAAGCAGAGAGTGCTGAGGGTGTGGCTCAAGTGGTAGAGCACCTGCCTAGCAAGCATGAAGCCCTGAGTTCAAACCCTAGTTCCACTAAAAGCCATAATAATTAAAATTTTAATTACTCAGTCCTACTTGCCATGCTTCAAGTACTTAATCGTTGTGGTAGCCACTAGCCACCTGAGGCTGTTTAAATAAATTATTTAAAATCAAATCAAATAAAAAGTTCACTTCCTTAGTGGCACTCGCCTCATTTCAGGTGCTTAGCAGCTAAATGTGGCTATCATCTACACAGTTGCTCTGTTGCTGAAGTGCAAAAGAAAAAATAGATACAGGCACACTGTTCTTCACTAAATAGAAAATGCCCAGCCATCATATAAGAAATAGTGACCAAATGACAGTAATTTTTTGAGACGAGCTCTCGATATGTTGCCCTGGCTAGTCTTGAATGGTAGTACTCTTAAAATAATTCACATAGTTGAGAGTCTATGATGCAAAAATTCAGGTCAGTTGTACTCTCATCAGATTAAATACTACTCAGGGAGTTTGGTTTGAAAAGGCTTTTCACAATTGAAGAATTTCTCAAGTGTAAAGCTGATATTAAAAATTTGATATCACATGTTAGAATTGTAAGAGTTAATTCAGTAAGATGTCGAGCATATCCCACTTAACATTTTTCTTTATACTTGAATATTCACACTGTACAGCACTAAAGGAAAAATCTAGACAAAAAACCAAGAACTGTATTTTTGTCATGTGTAATTCAGGGAAAGTCCGATTTAAAGATGCAGTATCCTATAACATATTCAGGTTAATTAGAGCAAAACATTCAGAGAAACATCCTTGATCATTACCTGTGTAAAAGGTATCACATGAGTGTCTGAGTATAATGGAGAGACATTTATTATAGGTGACCAGCTCTATGACATGGTGAAGGATGGGGTTAAGTATGTCTTATTCATGGACTTTTGTAGAATAGAGATATCTAGGCACACTGAATTCAAGATTGAGGAATTTATATAGATTTGAAAGAAGTGACCATCTTTTTTTAAAAAGATCAAAATACCATGAATACTGATAGTTGTTACATTAGTGTGATTCTGTGTGATTGGATGTATATTTAATCCTTTTTTACTTTTAGGAACCATCACTTTCTTGCAAAGCCAGACAGTATTAAAGTCTCAAATGCCAACTATTTTTCAAACCGTAATTTAAAAATGAAGACTATATTTATTCAAAGTGTATAACATGACGATTTGATATATATGCATATGTTATGTAAGGATTACTATTTTCAAATTAATTAACCAATCCATCACTATTCTTAATGCTATACTTTAGATACCCCGAGCTTGTTCATCTGTGTTAATTTTTAATTAATATATAATATTTATGCTTATTTATGTGATGTGATATATATAATGGGCAGTGATCAAATCTGGGTAATGATCATTTCCATCTTCTCAAATATTATCATTTGTATGTATTGAGAACCTTCAAGTTCTTCTCTAGTTATTTTGAAGTTTATAATAAATTGTTGTAGCCTGTAATTAGAGTTGGCTATATTGCAGAACGTTAGAGGTAATTTCCCCATCTAACTGTATTTTGGTACTGTTTTTCAACCCCTCTTTATCCTTCTTCCCCTTCTTAGTCTCTTTCTGTTAGCTTCTTACAAATGTGTGAGAACGTGTGGTATTTGTTTTTGTGCCTGGCTTATTTCACTTAACAGAATGTCCTCCAGTTCCATACATGTTGCTGCAATCAACAGGGTTTCATCCTTTTTATAACCAAATAATATTCTGTTGTAGAGATGTACCACTTTGTTTTATCAATTCATCTAATGATGGACATCTCAGTGTATTCTGTATCTTGGCTATTTCGAATAGTGGCACAATGAACATGGGCATGCAGGTATCTCTTTGATACACTGATTTAATTTCCTTTAGATATATACCCAATAGTTGAATTGCTGGATCATATGGTCCTTCTGTTTTCAGTTTTTTTTTTTTTTTTTTTTTTTTGAAGAATCACCACACTGATTTCCATAGTGGCTATTTTTTTCTCTTTTTTGGGACAGAGGCTTACATTATTGCCGAAGCTCATCTCAAACTCATGTGCTTAATTAAGCATGAGAATAGCCTTTCTAACTAGGGTGAGATGATATCTCGTTGTGGGTTTGATTTGCATTTTACTCATCAGTAATGTTGAACATTTTTTCATGTGGTTGGTGGCCATTTGTATATCTTTTGAGAAATGTCTATTCAAATTATTTGCCCTTTTTATTTGGATTTATTTATTTGCTATTGAATCATTAGATTCCTTAAATATTCTGGTTATTAACCTCTTTTGGATAAATACTTTGCAAATATTTTGTACCATTCCGTTGGTTCACCCTTAACTCTGTTTCCTTTGCTACATAGAAGATTCTTAGTTTGATATAATCCCATTTATCTAATTGTCTTTTTGTTGCCTGTATTTTTGGGGTCTTACCCCAAAACCTTTGCTTATACCAATGTCTTGAAGTATTGCCCTGTGATTTTTCTTCTAGTAGCTTCATACTTTGAGGTCTTACATTTAAGTCTTTGATCCATTTTGAGTTGATTTTGTATACAGTAACAGGTAGGAATCTAGTTTCATTCTTCTGCGTGTGTCTATCCAGTTTTCCCAGTACCATTAATTGAAGAGTCTGTCCTTTATCCAATGTGCATTCTTAGTAATCTTGTCAAAAATTAGTTGGCCATAGTAGTTGGGGATGTATTTCAGTGGTAGTATTTACCTAGTATGCACAAGGCCCTGGGTTCAATTCCCAGCACCCAAAAAAATTATCTGTAAATATGTGGATTAATTTCTGGATTTTCTCTTCTGCTCCCTTGGTCTATATGACTGTTTTTATGCCAGTACCATACTCGTTTGATTACCATAGCTTTGTCATGTGCTTTGAAGTCTGCTTCATTCATTATTGCTCAAGATTGCCTTGGTTATTCTGAGTCTTGAGGTTCTATATTGAATTTTGTGATTTGTTTCTTGAAATACTGTGAAGACTGTCATTGGTATTTAGATGGGGATTGCATTGAGTCTGCAGATTGCTTTGTATACTGTAATACAATATTTCATTCATCAGGGTTTTATTATTTTTATTGTAGAGATCTTTCATTTATGGCTAAATTTATTTGTAGGTATTTTATTTAAATTTTTGTGATTGAGATGGTTTTTAAATTTTTTTCAGCTCGTTTGTTACTGGTATATGTTACTGGTTTTTGCTTTTTGTATCTTACAACATTCCTGGATTCACTTATCAGTTCCAACAGGTTTCTGATGGTGTTTTAAAGGTTTTCTACATATAATATCATGTCATCTGCAAACAGATAATGTAACTTCTTTTGCAAATTGAATGCCCTTTATTTCTTTCTTTTGACTCATTGCTTTGGCTAAGACATTCAGTACTAAGGTGAGTAAGAGTAGTGAAAGTGGGCACTCTTGTTTCAGGACGTGCTCATCTTATAACTGAAGGTATGTTCCCTTTTCCCAGCATCCCCCATTTCTCCTACTCCATAGACTGATAACTACCATTCTGCTTTTTTGCTTCTATGTGTTTGCTGTTTTTAGATTTTTTACATATAAAGGATAACATATAATATTTGTCTGGTTTACTTCACTTAGCATTACTGTCCTCTAGGTTCATCCATGTTCTCACAAATGTCAGAATTTCTTTTTTATGACTGAAAAATGCATTCCATTGTATGAATGTGTGTGTACACGCATACACACATATGTATATATTAAAGGGCTGCTGGAGTGGCTCAAGTGGTAGAGCACATATGTATATGTATGTATTCATATACTACATTTTCTTTATCCATTCAATTAATGATAGTCACTTAGATTGTCTTCATATTTTGGCTGTTGTGAGTAATGCTGTGATCAGTGCGGGGCTGCAGATAATTCTCTGAAATACTGACTGCATTTCCTTTGAATGTATACCCAGAAGTGGGATTGCTGGACCACATAGTAGTACTCTTTTAAATTTTTTGAGGAACCTCCCAACTGTTTTCCATAGTAGCTATGCCAATTTCCATTTCCACTAACAATATGTAAGGGCTCCATTTTCTGTATATACTTGTTATATCTTATCTTTTTGTTAATACCTGTCCTAACAGGTATGAGGTGATATCTACTGTGCTTTTAATTTGCAACTCTGATGGTTAGTGATGTTGACTATGTTTTCGCATACTTACTGGCCATTTTTATGTCTTCTTTGGAAAAATATATGTTTAGGCTTTTTGCTCACTTTTTTTATTTGGTTTTTTTGTGGTTTTTTTTTTTTTTTTTTGCTATTGAGTTGTGTGCATTCCTTATGTATTTTGGATATTAACCCCTTTATGAGATAAATGGCTTGCAAATATTTTCTCCTTTTACGGTGGTACTGGGATTTGAACTTAGGGCCTTCATGCTTGATAGGTAGGCATCCTACCACTTGAGCCACTCCTCTAGTCCTTCTTCGTTTTTGTAGGCTATCTTTTCATTGTGTTGTTTCCTTCAGCTTGATTTAGTTCCACTTGTTTATCTTTACTTTGGTTGTCTGTGGTGTTGGTATCACATCAAAAATTTTGCTGAGACCAGTGTCAACAAGCTTTTCCTCTGTGTTTTCTTCAAGGAGTCTATGGTTTCAAATCTTGCATTAAAGTCTTTAATTCATTTTTTCACATATGGATATCCAGTTTTTCCAATTCTATTTATTGAAGAGACATTAACTTTCTCCATTGTATATTCTCAGTGCCATTGTCAAAGATTAGTTGACTGTATATGCATGGGTTTATTTCTGGGCTCTCTATTCTGTATCATTGATCCCTGTGTCTGTTTTTATGCCATTACCATTCTGGTTTGGTAAATGAAGCTTTGGAAACAGGGAGTTCCATTCCTCCAGCTTTATTCTGTGTTCTCGTGATTGCTTCAGTTATTTGGGTTCTGTGCAAATGTTAGGATTTTTAAAATAATTTCTGTAGAAAATGCCATTGGAATTTTGTTAGGAGTTGTAGATTGCTTTTGGTAGTATGTATACTTTTAAGACTGTTCTCATTTAAAAGACCAGCATTACTCTCATATCAAATCTAGATAATCATGATACAAGAAAATTGTGGATAAATATCCCTGATAAACATGCATGCAAAAATCCTCAGTAAAATACTAGCAAATTGAAATCAGTAGTATATTTAGAAGGATTATATACCATGATCAAGTGGAATTTATCCACAGAATGCAGCAGTACCTCAACATATACAAATCATGAAATGTGATACACAGTAACAGACTGAGGGATAAAAATCATACGATAATCTCAATATATGCAGAAAAAAAGTATTTGACAAAACTGAACATCATTTCATCATAAAAACTGTCAACAAATTAGACACAGAAGCAATGTACCGCCACACAGTAAAGGCTGTATATGACAAGCCCACAACATCAACTCAGCAGTGGAAAGCTGAAAGCTTTTCCTCTTAAGATCAGAAATAAGACAAGGATACCCACCTTTGCCATTTATATTTAACATAGGACTAGAAATTCCAGCCAGAGCAATCACACAAAAGAAAGGAATATTAGAAATCCAAACCAGAAAGGAAGAAGTTTAACTATGTTTGAAGAGAACATGATCATGCATGTAGAAAACTCCCATCTTCACCAAATAATGTTAGAAACTAATAAATGAATTCAGTAAAGTTACACTATACAAAAATCAATTGTGTTTCTATACACCAACAACAAATCATCCATAAAAAATTAATAAGGGAATAACCCCATTTACAGTAGCATCAAAAAGAACTAAACATAGGCTGGGGGTGTAGCTCAGTGGAAGAGCACTTGCATAGCATGTGTGAGATCTTTGACTTGATGCTCAGCACAGACCCACCCACTCCCCCAAAAAAGAAGAAGAAAATACTTTGGAGTAAATTTAACCAAGGATGTTGACCTCTACACTAAAGCCTGTAATCATTGATGAAAGAAATTGAACGTGACACTGATACGTTGAAAGATATCCTAGGTTCATGGATTTTTTAAAAGGCCCTTCCACTAGTTGGGATGATATGTTTTCCATATAGAAAGCAAGTTTTCCACTTTTTATTTCTATATTCATTTTAGATATTCTTTGCTGCAGTAACAGCTTGTTAGGAGCATGAGTATAGAAAAGAGATTTTTATTCATATTTAAAGAACATCAGTAATAAAAACATTTCCTTAGCTTTGACAAAGAACAGCCTTTATTTAAGGGTTAGGTATGTCTAAGGAAGTGACTCTTGTTAAAAACTAAGGAATATAATATAATTCATCTTATCTTGTGTAAAGAAAATTGTCCTAACTTGCAAGCTGCTAAGTGCCTAATTTACATTTAAAGCTGAAGTAATGAAGCCTTTATTTTTTGCCAGAAACTCCCATTTCTCTCCCAAATATATTCTCTATCAGAAAAAAAATGCTCATTATTTTGCATAGCAATGTGTCTTTGCTGATGCAGAAAAGCAACATAATTCAGGATGAAAGATTAATTTAAAATTTTCTTATGTGCTCTTGTTCAGATAATTAAAATAATTTCTAGGGATCAAAAGGTGGGGTTTGTAGAGCATACCAAAAAGAATAGCTTTATCCTAGTGAATTGCAAGGTAAGGGTATAGTCTTTTTCTTTTTTCACCAAGAGCAAGAAGTTTCTGTGAATTGTCTTGAATCTAGGATTTAAGTCTGAGAACTTTATACCTCATAGAAACTATAGCTACCAGAGATCTGAAATTGAGTGTACATGTGGAAACTCTTAGGTATAAGTGGTATTTATATTCATTTAAGTAAATCTTCTAAGTGTGTGACAAATGCCCTTTTAATTTATTCTCTTATTTAGCAATAAGGGATACTATCTTTTCCTTTTCATTTACTCTCCTTTCCTAGTTTAATGAAAACAAAACCTGCTTTGTTGCAGATAATAAGTATGCTTCAAGCAAGGCATTTCTCCCTTGCCTCCTTGGCTGGTTTTCTTTCTATTCATTGCCTTTCTGATTTCAGACTCAGAAATTGTCACTGTCCATCTCCCTGGAGCTCCCTACTCATGTCTCTCCCACCTCCCCTACCTCTGCTGCTGACTCTTCAATGTCGTCAGCATGTGCCTTCATTCTAAAAATCATTCTGCCTGTTCTGACATTAGCTTTTAACTTCCTTTCCTATTCTCAACCCCAGCTTCATCTTTCTCTAATTATCCCCAACAGGATTAAATTGTAGTTTGTGCAATTTGCATATACTGAAACTGAATGAAATTTTTGAAGTTGCACAAAAAATATGTAGAAGTAAATTTGAGACTATGCAAGCTCAATTTAATAAGATTACATATGTGAGAAATTAGTGTCGCATCCTGTGAGTGCATACAAATATGTGCGTTCTCAAACATTTATGAATATATACACCTCTTCCCACATAAATAAAAATAACATTTAACCTGAGAAGAATTTGCAGTTAAGTTGGTCAAGAACTTTTAAAGCTTCCAACACAGTTGCACACTTCAGCAAAAGCAGTCAATGTGCTTGGCATCCTTCAGTGGCACAATCAGTCATTTATTCAGCACCACTTTGGATCTGTGAACAAATGAATTTATTTATAACATTTTGGTATTAAGCTGGTTCTGAAGACAAAAATCTTCGGTGCTACTCCAGCATAAGAGTTTCAGATTATAGGTAGTCAACTGCTAATTCCTTTGTCACCTGTCCCCATTCCTTGGGCCTTGAGGAGTATACCAGACAAGGTGGGAATGTCATTGACTCTCCCAACCTGGCCAGACTCATAGTTATCAGAGTTTGGAGAAAACAAAAACAACTCCTTGCCAGGAAAAGATTGAAATTTTTGTTCTGTGAGCAAATTACACTTCCTGTTAAAGCTTTGAGTGTTGTCTTGTATTTTTATATTTATTTTTCAGCTTAACCCTGGACTTTGATTTGTGTTTTCAGCTTTTAGGAAACATCATATGCATTGACAGAGTTCTGCATTCTTCGAATTTTATAAGACATAAATATAAACTGGAATGTTCTGAGTTCTATATTATGTAGAATTCTCTTCCTGTGAAGGAATGTTCAAAAAGATGATCTAGCAAATTTGGGATTATTTCACCCTAATTTAGTATTCCCTGTAGTGGCAATTTTAAGAGTTTTTTGCTAGGAATGGTGGCACCTATTTATAATCCCAGCACTTGGGAGGCTGAGGCAGAGGACTGTGAGTTTTAGCCTGGGCTACATAGTGAGAGCTGGTCTCAAAAACCATAAAGAGTTTTTGTTGTGATGATCATTATCATAGCTAAGATTTATTGAATGCTTTTTCGATAATGATTAGTTTGATTTTTACACTGGTTTTATGGGTACTTGTGGGGTTTTCTGGTTATTTTGCAGGGGTGTACTGGGGTTTGAACCTAGTATTTGCTAGGTGGGCACTCTACCATTTGAGCCACACCCTCAGCCTTTTAGGAGTACTTGGATAAGTGAAATCAGATATAAATATTGAAGCACTGTTTTAACAGAAAATGTCATAGCTGCTGCTATAGTTCATCAGAAATCAAGAGAAAGACTTTTTAAATCATTTTTGTCAAAAATTTTATCTTTTCTGTATCATTGACCTGAATGAGCTGAAATTCAAAGTAAGACTGTGGCCATTATTCATTGCCTCTTTTCTTTCAAACAGTAAAACTCTTGGGTTTCTGTGGACAAGGCTGCTTTTTAATGGCATGTTCTCCAAACAGCTGTTAAGCACCCCCCCTTCCCAATACCACAGACCACATCTGTTCCCACTGTTGATTAGCTAGAGGGTGGAGAAAGAAGAGAGGCTGTAGCATGTGTAATTACCAGTAATTAATTCTTGTTGAGCCTCCTCATTTCCTTCTATTCTAACTCCACCTACTCTTCTTCCTGTCTCTGTTGTAAATTCTATTTCATGTTGGCTACTTGTGGAAAATAATCTTGATGGGTATACAGCTGTTTTCTAAAATTTTATATTCACCTTACAGTGAAGCTTTCATTTTTCTTCTCTTGGCAGAATCTCTTGATAACACACATGAAATAAATGATAACACACATGAGTAATGAAGTAATGAAGATATCTCTTGGGGCCAGCTTTCCTGGGTTCTTATGTTCTGTTTATGTTGCTAATATTTCCAACTACCAACAAATGTTTTTCATATATATTCTCTGTTAAAGGCACTACTACAGGGGATGATTGCATGTGAGAAAAATAAATGGAAGATATAGTCCTGGTCCTCAGTGTTACTGTGCAGTATAATTAAAGACCTAAATTACATACATGAAAATGTAACCATGCAAGTTAACATATAATAATTTTCAAGTTATCAAGACTTTATGGTGGAAGTAGTATTCTGCTATTTTTCTTTCTCTTTGAGATAAAATATGGCTAAAGTTAATAAAAATTAAAGCATTTTCATTATTTCATTCTAAAAGAGATACATCATAGGTTTTCTCTTTTTAAAAAGTATTTTATTAGCATGTAATAGTTGTATTTGCAAATGTGCTATAGGTTTCCTCTTTAAGGAAAGTTCACAGTATACCTAGTTTACAAATCTTAAAAGTCTAGATTTCCAAGATGTGATGGTTTTTGTGAGTCTGCTTTCAAGAGTATGGCATTTCAAGAAAGGCATTTAAAAACTGCTTCTTTTGTTTTAGAATTTACTTGATGTATCAGTCAGGAGTCCAGTAGGAAAGAGATGGCACTGGGACTAATAAGAGAATTTGGTAAAGGAAAGATATCTGGCCTATTTTTCAAGCATATGCTCAGGGATTACACAGAGATTATTCTAGTAATGGATCTAAGTTAGTGTTTCTCAAGGGAATGGGGGCAATTTTTCCCATGTGGGAATGTTGACAATGTGTGGAGATATATTTAACTATGGGTCTTTTCATTGGGATCTGGTAGAGGGTAATCATGATGAATGGAAAACAGTGAAGTGCCTTTCGATTTTATTAGGGCAGATGCTCAGATGATTAAGAATCTAACATAAGAAATGGCCATTAATCTTGGCAAGAAGAGATTTTACTGGCCTGTGAAAGAATAATTTGAGTTCTGCGAACGAAGCAAGGCAACATAGGCTTTCTGCATTAAGCATGAGATGTGTGTGTGTGTGTCGAGGGGGGAGTCAAGACCTAAAAGATGAAGAAACAAGGCCATTGTCAATAATCAGGGTATATATTGCAAGTTGTTGAAGGGCATTTTATTAGTCTTCAAAGATTTGAGTGCCATGTCTTGAGCAGTGCAGACTTGACAAATACGTATTTGTCAAGTGAATGAGTAACCCTTCATTGAGGCGAAATGGATGCTGCAGACACAGAAAGAAATGCAGCAGTAGGAAGAGAATGGTGAAAGATGCTAGGGAAGAAAGAGCTGAGATTCTTATCTTGAAGGGAAGACCCTGAACTGCAGGCCTAAAGGGCACATTGGTCATCCCATTAACGCCAACTGGATCTAAGATTGCCAGATATCTGTCCTTGACTAGAGCCTTGTATCTCACTGTTTCCTTTTCTTTAAGATGCAAATGCAATAGGTAGGACTGGAGGTGGGACTCAAGTGGTATTTGACCTGCCTAGGAAGTACAAAGCCCTGAGTTAAGACACAAGTACTGCCCTCCCCGCCCCCGCCAAATGCAGTAGATAGAGACAAGGGCATTTAAGTGATGGTGTCAGAAACCATTCTTCCCCTTCCTCTTTTTACATTATTGGCATTAGTTCCTGAATGGACCTGCAGCCATGCTTCTCCTTTTTTCATACTCATCTGAAGAGTTAGGCATGCCTCCAAAGAGAAGATTTTTATTAGATCAGCCCATTAGTCTGGGCCTTGGTGTGATTGCTCAGTCCTTTTGTTTTACAATTCCTTCAGTACAACTCTTGGGTCCCATTTCTTTCACTGTCAAACAGTGAAAACTGCTTAGTTGGAAGTGATCATACTGTCTTTTACATTCCTTCAGGGCAGTGAAACGCCTACTATACATCCCTCAGCGCCCAGTCCCTTTTAAGTATATATTTATTAGGGGATTTATGCAGGGTTACTTCTAAGATTGTAAAAATAAGTGGTAGATTATGACAAGAAATGATAGCATTAGAAAACTTTGACCATTAAGAGTTCAATGTTTAGGGTGAAGCCTAATATTAGATTGTTGGTTGTATCCAAGATGATTAGGTACAGAATTTAGAAGTAAAGGAGAGTGGAGAAATTGTAAATGCTGGTATGGGAGCTGAAGCTAGTCAGAAAACAGTAATACTATTTCTTTGCTGTAGCAAGGGTCATGGAAGGGCCAGGTAAATCTGAAATGTCCACCATTAATGCTCATCAGCATTAGTACCAGAGTTCTGTAATCCAACTTTATAATTTATATAACCAGCGTTTCACAAACATGCTTTTGTTGAATCTAAGAGACACCCCCATTTGCCCATTGCTCAACCCAAAAGTCAAGAATTTGTCATGAACTTTTCATTTTTTCCCTCACTTTATACACCTAAATCTTTAGCATGTTCTCAACCGCTTTGCACCTAGTTCTGCTGCTACCACCATGTCCCATGATCAGAGCATATCTCCTGGACTACTGCTTCTACTCCTCACTTCCCACAGCCCATTCTCTATGCAGCAGATCATGTTGTTCCCTTTGCCTCATCCCAGCACGTATAAGGGTACTCACATAGTAGAAGCTCAATGTATGTTGAATAAACACACTGTAAAAGTTATGATGGGTAAAATTCTTTACAATCTGTAAACTAGCCAACCATTAGACTTTCCTAATCCAAACTACATGGTCTTAGTAATGTTAATAGTGGCCACGGTTTGTGAAGGTTCATCTCCCTTCACCTTGTGACTGATGGTTGAGCCCCATTTTTAGGATGATTAGCAAAGCTTTGGAGCCAGCAAAACCAGTTGATTCTCTTTGGCAATCTCTGGGGTAAACCAAGAGCAGCCAGGAGTATAAGATATACCAAGTAGCTCCCCATATTATTTTCAGGACCTATTTACTTAGTATAAAATTACTGCAAGTTTAGCCAGGCACAGTGGCTCACTCCTATGATCCTAGCTACTGAGGAGGTGGAGATTGGAAGGTTTGTGGTTGGAAGCCTGCCCCCCTCTCAACCAATGAAAAGCTGGATGTGGCATGCTCCTGTCATCCCAGTTACTTGGGAAACATAATTAGGAGGATTATAGTTCAGGCCAGCCTGGGCATAAATGTGAGACTCTATTTGGAAAAACAGGTAAAGGAAAAGGGGCCAGAGGAGTAGCTGAAGTGGTAAAGCACCTACCTAGCAAGTGGAAGGTCCTGAGTTCAAACACCAGTACTGCCAAATAATAAATAAATAAATCACTGCAAGTTTTGAGGAGCAGGGTACTTTTGAGGGAGCCATGACCCTTTTGAAAGTTGAGTGAAATCTGTGGATTCTTTATGAAGAAAAATGTTCATGTATACATGAATGCAGAATTTTATAGATCATTAGTGGTTCATAGACTGAGCCATCTTCATAGTGGGAGTACTTGCAGTTTGAAAATGCATATTAAAAATTAATGTAGTTATATCTAGAATGGGTTAAAGCATCTAATTTTGAAATGTAAACTATAGAAAGTAAAGAGGTGATAAAGAGGTTATTCTTTTGCTTGTGACTATTAGTTGGAATCATGACAGAATCTTAACAGGAGGGGAATTGTGAGAGGTTTTATGTTGCTATTGTTTATCAATATACTGAATGACATTGGGTGCTTTTGCTTATTCTTTTGTTGAGGAGGCAGGGAGCATGGTAGGTAAGCACTGAATATCAGGTCTTGTACCTCTTAACCCAGATAGAGACCTGTAAATGAATCTACTCAGGGGAGGGGGACAAAGGACAGTTGATGGGCATAGGACAGAAGAGGGAAGCCGTGAGTGGGGTAATAGGAAGGAAGGAGAGAAAAATTTAAGCACTTGTCTTGGTTGAACCTAATGCCTTTTTGTTTGTTTCTTGGTTTAGTTCTTTGTATCTCCTTTAAGTAGAAACCAAGAAAGGTGAGTTTTCTCATTGGCAGAAGTTCTTGGAAAAACTTTACCATTCTCTTATTCCATTTCTTTTGGGGATGAGGCAAGCTGTTACTTCTTTCAGGAGCTATTGTTAGGGTTTCTTGTATTCTTATTAATAATCTCAAGCTGGCATGTTTTTGATAAATAAAAGCAGTAGGTATTTTGTCCAGTACCTAAGCAATGAAAGCAAGTATATATTTCCGTAATATCATCAGAGTTGTAGGTTTTTTCTCTGCACAGTATATTAACTAAGCAGAAAATTTAAAAGAACAAAACAATGAAAGTGATGTTTGTTAGTGGTAGTTTGAGATATTTCAGGAGAGTTGAGATATGAAGAAAAGCAATGGCCATATTTAGAAAGCTGCCTCAAACCCAAGAGTATCTATTGAAGTAACTTGATGACAGACTTTTTTCCTCTTCATGAATCATTGTATTCCTATAAAAGCGAAAATTCCTCTTCATCTAAACAAATGGCTTCCACATCTGTTTTCTTAGTTTCTCAAAAGGG
The DNA here is from genome assembly GCF_047511655.1 of Castor canadensis. NCBI lineage: Eukaryota > Metazoa > Chordata > Mammalia > Rodentia > Castoridae > Castor > Castor canadensis. The sequence goes on along the minus strand of NC_133405.1, from coordinate 121,028,132 downwards.
TGTCTTCGGCTTGCATTTTTTTTAAAAGTGTTTATCTGTTTAAAATGAAATATCATTGAAAGTACTTTATACATCAAAATCCAAGTTGGTCTTCAGCTTGTAAGAATTACTTGAGTATGATCTGGTGGTAATGTTGGTGGTAGGGAAAAAAGAAAACACATTTGTGTTCTGCATAGGTAAGTTCTTCTTCATTAGACTGTTTAAAATTTATTGATTTATATTTAATTTTACATGCCTTTTGGTTTGAGGGACTGATTGAATCAGTAACTTTGCCATTGGTAGCAACATTTTAATGCTCTAGGGCTCAAAGTTCTAAAAAAGAGTTTCACAAAGTAGTAATAAGAGAATCTGGTTCTGTTGGTCCCATTGATTAGGAAATAATCTGTAGTTTGATTCAGGTTTTAAAGAAATTTTGTTCCCATATTCACTTGTCTCTTCTACCATGCAGCTAAAAGAAACACACTAATAACTGTTTTTTAAAGTGGCTATTGCACTTTTCTGAAGCACTTGCTCAGTTCCCAGTCTCATGTGAGTTTGTGAACTCCCAAGGGTTTTGATTTTATCTTTTTTAATCTTCATTCTCTTCTTGGGTGACAGGCCACCATGCCCTTGAACCCAATCTGCCATTTAAAGATAAAGAATGAGAAGCAGCTGAAGTGCTGGCTCTTGTGCAGCTGACAGGAATCTGATCTACTGCTTGGATTCTTTATCTGGTTACCAACATGCCGGTGGTGGTGCGTGGCTTGTTCTAGCTATGCCATTTGCAGTCACAAGGTTTAAGAGGGTGGGAGCCAGAGGAGTTAGTCGCCAGGGGAAAGAAAGTTTTTTCTTTTTTTTAATAACAGCAGGTCATAGGACTCCTGGTTTCTTAACCACCCAGCGGATGTTTGTCTTTCAGAGAAAGTTGCATAAGCCCTGCCCACCCCGAGGTACAGCTGTCTGTCCTGTCTAAACAGTGACTTGCTGTGAGGTTATAGGTCCATGAGAAGGACATTTGATGTTATAACATCTAATTAGTGACAGAGGCAAGTAATAGAACCACTTATGACCTTGTTTCTCTGGAAAGGTATAAAGAATCTAATTTGGATACTAAGGGAGCCCCTTTTGCCATCATTTCTTTTACTGAATAAGTATAAGTCATCTGCTTGCAAATGGCACCAAACTTGACATAGAAAAGAATACCCTCCCCTTCAGTGTAGAAGAGAGGCAGGGAAAAGCATGGTTATATAGGACTATTGGAAGCTGTTTACTTGTGATATAAATCAATTGGTGTTCCATCTTCCCGTGGAGCCCATAAGCATTGCCTGAAGAGACAGCTGAGGCAGAGGATTGCTTGCTGTTTGTTGTGCTACAGCCTGTAGCTGTTTGGTGGCTCATGAAAAGGCAAGATGCTCCTTCTTTTTTGACCTTGTTCAGAGGATTAATACAATTATTAGTATTAGGTGCTAGCTACCTGTTAGGATCATTCTCATTAAAGGTCACTATGTGGTGCCTGGCTGTCTGACTGGCAGGCTGCATCATATTTGCTGGTGCCCCTGGTTTGTGCAACACCTGCCAATTGTGACAGAAAGAATGGAGATCTGATAGCTAAGAGGAATGAGGACTCAGGAGCTCCATGGATCACCTGTCACTCTAGCACCATTGGTTTTGGTGCTAGCTTGTGCCTAGTTTCTCTTTCTTCTCACTGCCCCTTCAATAAGCTGTGCTATCCATTTTGCAGGGCTCTGTCATCATCTGAGTGCTGACATTGCTTTACTTTTCATGTATTGTACCTCTGTTGAGCGTTGGATTTCTTGTGCCTGATATACCCTATGTTTCCTTCGCTGAGGACCTTAGCTACCATCTGCCTCTTTGTAATCTTCATTTACTTGTCCCCAAAGCACATCCTATTCAAGTCTAAAACTGCTCTTATGATTCTTTTCCCCAACCTTTGTCCCTTCCCAGATTCCCTGTCTCAATGAATGACGACACCGTCTATCCATTTGTTAAGCCAGGAACATGAGTATCATTCTTGACTCCTGTCTCTTCCTCTTGCCCCAAGTCCAGTCTGTCACCAGTCATGTAGACTCTATTTCATAAATGTCTATGATTCTCTCTCTCCAATGCCACTACTATTCTGCTGTCCAGGCTTCAGTGCACCTCCTAGGTCACTGCCTTCTACCCCAGGGTATTCTCACCATGTTTTATTATCAGAGACATCTTTAAACTGTCAATCTGCTGTGCCACTCCCTTAATGTGCCTTCCAAGGTCCTTCACAGCCTCTCTCCTGCCCTCTTCCCACTTTCCCTGAGCATTTTATCGTATACTTTTTATTTTCTTCCCATTGGAAAAATTTTTAAAAGACTTATTTTGAAAACTTAATTTTCTTTTATCACCACCTCCTTGTCTTATTACTCTTTGTGACTCACCTTCCTCTTATATGCAGTTAACTTCCATGAACTTTTCTCCAACTCCTGTCCCAGAGTTCCCTGCCTGTTATGTGCATGTGCACATGTATGAGTGAGTGTATATATTTGTCTAATTGCCTATTTTGTTCTCTACTCCACTAGATGTTACACACTGTAAAAGGAAAGGGATTATATCTGAATCATTCACCTTTGTGCTTCCTACCAGTTCATGAGCATGACAAGTGTTCAGTAAATATTTGTTGGTACATGAATGAATGAGTTTATTTTTGAGGTTCTAAACAAACAAACAAAAAAGAATACAGCACTTCCTAAAATTCATATCAAATTATTGAGCCTTGGCTAACACGGAGAGTAGATCGCTTCTCCATAGTCTGCACCTCCATCCTAAATGTCTTTTCTCAACTTGATCTGTTTTTTTCAAACTTTCTCTGGGTTCTTCCCAGAAATTATAGAGGATAATGGAGCAGGAGAAAAAAACAATTGATAAGTGACAATCTGTGATTCAATTGATTCTTAAGTGTATTTATTGTAGAGGCATGTCTGTAGCACATGGTTCCCTGGACATGTGAACACAATTACATTTCCCTAAAACTAGACCATCTTTCTGAAGGGACCCTCAGAAAGTTAGCTTATAGCTATTATTTCCCAAACTTGTAATAAAATAGAGGGGGCAAGTAATAAAAGAGTTGCTATACAAGGACATATAGAAAGTGTGGTCATTATAGAAAATTATAGAATTTAGTATGTAGCTCTAGTACTGAAGTAAGGAGTTACTTTCTGAGGTATTGGGCTTAAAAGGTTCTCTGTTGGGATGGATAGAGCACTTGCACAGGGTCACTGGTTCAATCCCCAGCACTGCAAACACACATACATACACACACACACACACACACATACACACACACACACAGAGAAAACAAACAAACAAAACCCAAAAGTTCTCCTTCCTGTCACATATTTGGAAGTGGAAAGTAATGAAGGGCAGTCCAGTGGCTTATCTTGTCACACACTGATCCAAAAAAGGAGATTTCCAGAAAGTAAAAAATGCTTCTGTCAAAATGGTGACAGCAACACATTGCTCAATTTCCAGCTTCACTTTTTCCAGACCACCAGCTGTGTTCTCCTGTAGGATTTGAGCTTTAGGCTTTGTGCTTAGTAGTGACAAGTGATACCCTGTTAGATCTGCCATTTGTAGGGGTTGAGTGCTCAAAGTTTTCTAGTCAGATTTTCCCATGACCTCAGTTATAAAGAAAATGTTGCAGATTCTAGAAAATGCTAATGTCCTTTTTAGCTGTAAGTATTATCTTGATTGCAATGCTTCAGAATTGCCCAACTTCATTATCTGAGCATAGCCAGCCTGCCGCCTTCTTCTCAAATAGACAATTATGATCAATTAAGCACTTTTAGGCCTTATAGAATACTTAATTTTATTAGGCAATTATTTGTGCTTTGAAAGAGTTAATGGTAGCTACCCAAGCCATTATTAGAAATTAGAATGTCCCAAAATAGAAAGGCTATTTCCTTTGTGTGCGGCACTGCAGTGGAAAATGCCAAGCATAGTTTTTACTGAGTTAAAGGGTGAGGGAAGGCGGGGTGGGGGAGAAAGTTACATGTAAATCATTTAGCCATTAACCTAATGGGTGGGTTTATAAATCCTATTACTATAAGCCCTTTTCATTTCCACCGAGGCCTGGTGCATGCTTGATCCCACTAATGTAAAATTCATTCCATCTAAGTGATTACTGAAGTAAGACACTTCGAGTCAATTTTAATCAGGTTGTGTGAAACTTGCTTGAGCGCTTATGTTCACTAAAGCACAGACACAGTTTGGCCATGTCTTAATTAGCCCCCCAGATGAGTTATAGGATGAATCAGTCAGGGATCCACATTGCAGCCTTTTGACACATGGATGTTTTTCTTTGAGGGAACTCCACAGAAGGTAGGTAGGTGCTGAAAAATGTTCAGTTCAAAAGCAGGGGGCAAGGCCATTTGGGTGGGGGTAATTCTAGTCTCATAGATTTTATATGAATCCTAAGGAATCTGAAAGCTCTGTTCTTATGACTGATTCAGGCATATTCAGTGGTACTTATAGTTAAACAAATCAAACTTTCAAATTTGAAGAAATATGTGAGTCTTCTTCCTAGGAACATGCATATGTTTCCCACATTGAAATCTTTGCTGGTAGTTTCAGGAGATTTTCAGATTTCTTGATTGACCTTAGGTTAATGTCTCCTGCTCTAGTTTCAATCTTAGTGTCCTAGGGCTTTTTTTTTAAAATTGGAAATTTAGTATTTTAAGAGTGTTACAGGCTTGTACTTGAGCTCTTGTGTTGGTGAGTAGATTTAGTTCAAGTGTGTTTTAAAGTCAGCTCTACAAGCTGTGCAGGGCCTTGTGTCAGATATAACCCCAAATCTGGCAGTGATGCTCATAAGTTCAAGTGAAACATGCAGGATGTAAGCTTCTAAATCAGAGGTTGGAGTACAGGAGGAATAGAGAATAAGAATGTCATGAAAGTAAGCTTTCTTTAAAGGTGAAAACAGTTTTTAAAAGTCAGATTGTAAAGTGAGTTTTAAAAAATTCACAGAACAAAAATTCACACTTGGGGACAAGAAATTTTAAGGTAAAGGAGACATTCACTTTGAAGTTTCACATATTCAGAGCCATAGTTTGTGGTATTTTAGATTTTTAGATCAAAATTAGAGCCCTGTCAAGTTGTAGGGCAGTAATTGAGAGATACTCATAAATATCATAAATGTTCTGTTTGGGAAGAGAAACCTTTCAGAAAATGTTGTTTATTCAGTGTGTTTTATATTCTTTACACATGAGCTACCAGAAGGTCTAGGTTGTAAATTAAGGATTTAAAACAAAATCAGTCTACCTGGAAACAAGAGTTGTATGCTTTCAGTCAAGTTTATAATTAATGGACCTTTATCATTGGGGTAGAAATTTATTTCTCTTGAGTGAATGTTTGTTTATATAACATGCATTGTGTTTGAAGGTGGGATTAAAATTGATTCACTCCTCATTTCTTGTATGGAAAGAGCCAGCATTTAAATGTATAGTGCGTGTGGGCTTAATTGCTGCTTTTTGTAACCAATTTAGGGTCTTGTAAGAGGTGCACTTTTTGATCGATAATGGCTTTGTTCTTTCAAGATGGACCACTGAAGGTTCTCTTCTTACTACATCCTAAGAGACAAGTTATTTATTGAGTCACTACCATGTGCCAGGTATTGTAGTAGGTTTAATTGCTGTGCCATGATCTCTGCCTATAATTTGTTCATAGTCTCTTATTTTTTTTTTTTTTTGCAGTACTGGGGTTTGAACTCAGGGCCTCACGCTTGCGAGGCAAGCACTCTACCACTTGAGCCATTCCGCCAGCCCTGTTCATAGTCTCTTAATATTACCTTTTGTGACATAGTGGCTTGTTGTTGGGTACATAGCCATTAATACTGTTGGGTTGATGAGGCCAGAAAAGGCTTTTCTGACAGTGGGAAGCTCCTTGTAAAATAAGTAAATGTTAGGTAATAACCTAAAACTTATTGAGTGCTTAAATTCCAGAAAATGTACAAAGTGAAGTATACATGTTGTTATATTTAGTCATAGTAGCCTCAGTGTAAGGAAGCTTCAGTTAGTTAGAACCCTTACACACACACACACACACACACACACACACACACACACACACATTGGCTTGTGTAATCTGCAGGGCAGGCAGGCAAGCAGGCTGGAGACCCAGGGAAGAGTTGATGTTGCAGCTCAGTTTGGAAGGCAGTCTGCAGTGGAATTCATTCTTCCTCTAAGGGCCTCAGTCTTTACCTGATTGGAAGGGATGTAATCTACTTTACACAAAATCAACTGATTTAAATGTTAATCTCATTTAAAAAATTCTTTCACAGTGACATCTAGGCTGATATTTGGCCAAATATATGGGTACCATGGCCTAGCCATGTTATCACATTAACTATCAACATAGCCTACCTTCTCAACATACAGTTTTAACCACTGTGGGGGAAATAACATGTGAAAAGCACAGAAGCAAGAAAAGAACATGGCATATTTAATGAGTCTAAAATATGAGGGGAAGTCTGGATCAAAGAATGAATGTGGGAAGCATTAGAAGATGAGGCAGGCCTCAAATAGATCGTGAGTCTCAGGGTCAAGCTAAGGGACTTGAATTTCATTTCAAGGAATGTATTTTTTAAAGAACCCTGGATAAATGAAGAATGGCTTGGAAGGTAGTGATGCTGGAGACAGGTAGGCTAAGTAAGTGGTGAGGTCTTTAGAAATGAAATGGAAAGGCAGAGGAGGTGCCCCATTGGACAAAATACAGTCTAGTGCAGGGACATGTTAGTTCATTGAATTTAAAAGAAAGCTAGACCTTTGTCTACTAAATATTTTACAGTGGACACAGAGAAACTCTCCATGACAAAATTTGTTTATCCTAAAGCATTAATAGTGCTGTGGTTGAGAAATCTGATGCATTTTTAGATGTGTATACATACTCCCTGGTTAGTGAAAAACAGATCTTAACAGAATGTGTTAGAAATTTCTATGTACTGTAAATATACCCACCCACTTATACTAAGTGCATAAAACCATATGCAGACAACTTGTGAGCACTAACATATTTCCAACTGTTCTATAACCACACAGTCCTCAAAGGCAACCTAGAATATAGAAGTACATTCTTGTCATGTTAATTACCCTTGTTGGATACATTAGTGCTTCCTTTCCCTACTGTAAAAGAAATGACTGGTTCAAAGACAAAACAACCAAATCAGAGACATTTCTGTACATAAAACTTGGATTCTAAACTTTCAGATCTGGGACCATCTCAGCCTCTATTTTATAAATGAGGATGTTGAGCCTTGGAGAGGGAAACCAGCTTGTTCCCAAAGCACTTAGCTAGTAATTTTGACATTTAAATTAGGACTCAGATTTTAGACCTCTGACTTTTAAAAAAAACTTAATATTTGTATAATATTTTATCTTTGCAGAGCACTGTTTCAGCATATAGTTCTTCTTATTCCCGCCCAGATCAGGAAAGTAGATGGTAGTATCACCCCAGTTTTAGAGAAGATAAAACTAAGGTTTAAAATCAATAGGTGACCCAGAATCATAGAAGTTAATTGGTAGAGGCAGAAAGTAGAGTGCTTATTAAATCCAAAATCCTTATTTCCTGGCATCTTATAGAGAAGACACATGTAAGAATTGAGACTAAAAGTGAATAGGGAAATAGGAAAAAGGCAGTCTAATATAATGAGGATGAAATGAAGTGGGAGAATTGAGTAATACTGAGTCCTGCTTGGAAACTGCTGAAACTTAGAATAGGGAATGCTTAGATAATGTTTGGAATGCCAAATATCATAATATTTGTATTTCTTACACGCTTCCCTATCCTTCAAAACCTTGAATTTTGCTACTCCTATTATGCTTATGTATTTTTTTTAAATTTCCAGTTTATTTCTAAATTTATGTCACCACTAACAGGAGAATCCTAAAGTCATTGGGATTTCACTTGGTATTCTGCTCATGCATTATTTGTTTAGGATTTGACCTTATATGACATTTTCTTAGCTTGTAGGATTTTCATTGTGTTTAATATTTGAATCATACACCAAAGGGGGGTTTCTTGTTAGTAGGTATTACTAGGTATTGTAGACATACACTTTTGGAGAAGAACCTTGATGCTTTACTTTTTTGACTCTGGAAAGCTGATGTTTTCTCTTTTGTTTAGTATTAATAAGCACTGTATTAGACTATAACAGCACCTAAAAACATTTCACAACCTTTGAATGCAAGTCAACGGAATTCTTTATCAACAAAATGTAAAGACCCAGATGTCATTCTGGACATGTTAGCAGAGCCTGTAAGTACACATCTCAGTAGTAGTCTTAGGTTTCTGTTGTTCCTAACCTTGACATAGCAAACATGCATTTTCTGCTTAGTAAACCATACATCATGGGTTTATTCCTGAACAAATTATTTTCTTTAGAAAACAATTTTTGATATACATTTTAAATTTGCTCTGTAGTTCCCACCACCCTTCCCCAGCCTTCAGAGGCTCAGATTGGTGTTCAAATACCTTTTCATATTATTTTAATTATTGTTCTCCCCGCCCCCACCCTTTCCTGTTTCCCCCTCCTCTTTTCCCCTAACAGCACTGTTCTGCAAAGCCTGCAATGATTGATATGATGGCAGTGCTGTCATTCTTTTTAACCAAAAAAAAGTCATTTTTGTTCTAGTTATTTTAATAGAGTCCCATTAAAGATGTATTGCTGACTGAAATATCGGCATGAAGGGCTCTCACTGAGCTGAGCCCAGGAATTAAGAAGTCAGGAAATCGGCTGCTGCATTGCAAGAGAGCCTTGTGTGACACCGAATCTCCTGATTGGGGAGATCATTACTGCTATTATGACTCGACTTGCGTAGGAATTTTAAATTCCATCTGAATGTCAGTAATAACCCTCTTAGCAAATTATCCTGAATAAAATCACGAAGGCATTTTATATAATAGGTGTTGAATTACTGGATAGATTTGCTAATTAAATACTCTTTGTTCTGCTGCAGTTGACATTACAGGGTAAGATCTTGAACAATTATTCTCAACAGCTGTACTTTGTTAAGGGAAAAATTAACCACAAAGTTTATTTTTTTACACTTGAAGTTGGCAGATTTTTGAAATGTGCTTGAAAAAAATTCCATCATCCAATTGGTAATGAGTAGATAAATATGCAGGTGTTGCTATGAAATCAGATAACTGCAGTCTGCCTTATTAATGAATTTAGCAAGCCTTTATAGCCCTGTTTTCTGCCGTTGGCACTTATAAAATGATTTTCTGTCAGAATGGATAGCTTTAATATTAGGCTTGTCACTTTGAAGTGAACTTATGAACGGTCATCTTATAATCACTGTACCTTGTGTCCAGTAGATCTTTCTTGGGTACCTGACTATTTTTGAAAGTGCATTTCCTTAATGAGGAAAATATCTCTAATGTATAAGTGTTTGATTGTTGGCATCTAGAACATTCGTATAAGTTTGGTTTCTTAATAAGGCAGTGGGATGTAATGAAAAGAAAATGAAACATAAGGTCCAGCTTCTAGGTCAAGCTCTTGACTAGCTCTGTTACTTTGGCAAAATCTCAGAGCCTAATTTTCCTTGCCTGTCAATTGGGGCATATGATACTGTCTATCCTTTCAGTTAGCATTCTACAAATATTTATTAATAGCTTTAGTGTTCCAGGCTTTCTGCTAGATACTAAGAATTTGATAGTCCACTGAATGTTCAACAGTAGTGAGCAGTTTGAATTGAGAGCTGGGCCCAAGGGCAGCTTTGGGATGATCCTGGTCATCAGCACTTGGGTAAGCATTGGACTGGAAAGGGCACTGTGGTACCCACCATCTAGAACTGCTCAGTGGAGAAGCATGAGGAGGCAGAGGTCAGCCTGGTTGTGGGTTGTCTCATATAGGATAGACTGAAGAGTTGACAAGCTGTGGTGAGAACCTTGAACCCAAAATAGAGCATTGTCATCATCTCCAGGTGAAGATCACTAGAAAAGATGGTGATTAAAACTACCCATAAAAATAAACACAACCTCTGTGGAGGGCTGTTGGGCTAGATTTATAAAAATAATTATGAATTTAACCTTTGACTCAGTAAGTCTACTTGTAAGAGTTTTATCTTTTTATTGGCAGATTTGAAATTACTTGTGTATTAGGGTTGCATGTTCATTAATAGAGCCCTAGTTAAAATCCACCAAAAAGTTTCTTCCACCAAAGAGAGAATTGTTTTTATAGTAGCCTTCAGATTGTGTGTAGAAATGGTTGTGAGTTGGTGGCAGATGAGAGTGGAGGTGGATGATGGATCTGAAAGGTGAAGATTGCTAGTTCACACTGAAGGTACACTCAGGAATAGCATAATAGGTTTGGTGCACATTGTGAAAGAAGAGAAGAAGAAATTGGTTAGTGTATATGTAGTGAAAGGTTGACTAGTTGCTCCTCAGTTATTTTGGTTAGTAGGTAGCATTTTACCTTATGGAGTTGTCCATTGGTTTGAGGAAAGCTAAGCCTTATAAGATGGAAGGGGCAGAGGGTGGAGAGAACTCTTGATAAGTGGTTCTGTCCTCACTATGATTAACCTGACTTGGTTTGAGCTCATTATTGCCCTTTTCCCAAAAAGGGTCAGGTATTCTCCCATAATGCATTTCCCTATAATTTATATGTTAGAAAATGAAGATGAAGTGAAGGGTAGTGAATGTATTTCCTAAGTTAAACTGAATTTTAGTGTCTGATAGAAAAGTAGTTTGGATTACTATGGTTCCTAACAGTCAGTTAACATACAGCTTCTTTAGAGCCTTATATGAAAAGTCTGCAGTGAGGTGCAAATGTGCACTCTGACCTGCAGAAGCTTGTGGTCTAGTTGTGGAAAGGAACAGTCACAAATAACATAAAGCATCATTCCGTTGTTGGAAGAACAGAGCCAGCACAGGTCAGAGAAGAGAGATCACTTTGGCCTGGGACAGTCAGTTCAGGCTTTATGGAAGAAGCTGAGGTTTGTTAAATGAAATTACAGAAAGAAGACTGGGAACAAAATTCCAGTATGGAACACACTGTATGACTAAAGGCATAAAAAGATAAATTTATACACAGCAACTGTTGGAAGACTAGGAAATTTATCCTTTCCACGTAAAGGGTTTGTGAAAACATTTAGGAGATTGTTAATGATTCAGGGCAAGTTGATGAGCCCTAAGACCAGTTAGAATGTTGCTTTAGAGGTTTCATTTGGTTAACCTTCAGTGACAACCACATGGCCGTGGAGTCATGCTTTCTGCCTTGTGGCATGTTCTTCTCTACATGTTATCTTGTACTCTTAGGTATTGGCCTTCGTGGTCACAGTGATGGTTGCAGCTGTTCCAAAAGCCCTTGGTCCAAAAATAGTTTTCCCTCACTTCTCATCAAGAAGAAAAACCTTTCACGGAAGTTTTTTAGAGGACTTCTTACCTTTGATTGGCCGAGGTTAAGTTGTCAACATGCACATACCTAAAGTTATCACTGTTTCTAGAATGAAATTAACAAAAGTATCATAGGCCAGTGATCCTAACCCAGCGTGCAATGTAAGAATCATCTTAAGAGCTCTTTTAGAAGCATTGTCGGGCATTGTTTTTTGTTTTTTTTAAAAAAAATCCTTAAATGATTCCACTTTACAGCCACTAACTTAGCCTAATCAGAATTCACCAACACCCCTAGGGCAGGCAAGGGGATTCCTCCTCTAAGAACCTACCAAACATCTGAAATTAGGAGATAGTAAGTGGGCAATAAAAATGGAAAGTAAAGAGTAGATGTAAAAGAGGCTCCAAAAATAAGATTTATAGAACTCTGTAATATTGAGGACAAGAAAAACAAAATGATACCATGAGATTTGATCTTAGCTGACAAGGAGGACTTACTTGACAAAGTAGGAGAAAGAAAGTAAATGAAGTAAACCTTTATTTGACCCACTGGAAAAGTACCTTCTGGTTTAGAATGATGCATGGAAAGATGGGTAATGGTGGAGAGGGAATAGTATGCAGGTCTAAAGCTCCTGCCCGGGAGCTAGAGTATCTGAATTCATATCCTTGTTTTGCCATGACTTTGTCTTTGGCATCTAACAAATAGGGATATTAATAGTAACTACCTCTTAGGGATCATGGAGAAAGAAATGAGGAAATTAAAGAGGTGCTCCTAGCACAGTGTCTGCATGTTTTATTTATTTATTTATTGCTTGCCTGCTTGCTGCCCTGGGGATTGAATGTACATCATGATTTAATATTGCTCTGTCTTTCTGTGCATCCTCACTATGTCATAGTACTCCTTTTTTTGGGCAATATTGGGTTTGAACTTAGGGCTCTACACTTGCTAGACAAATGCTCTACTGCTTGAGCCACAACCTCAGCTCTTTTTCTTTGGTTATTTTTCAGATAGGGTCTCACACTGTTTTTTGTATGGAACCAGACTTGAACCATGATTCTCCTACCTCTTCCTCCCATGTAACTGGGATTATAGACATGTACCACCACACACAGCTTATTCTTTGAGATAGGATCTGGCTAACTTTTTGCTTAGGACTAGCTTCAAACTGCAATCCTCCTGTTTCCACTTCCCAAGTAGCTGGGATTACTACATGAGCCACTGTGCCTGGCCTCATATTAGTACTTTTTAAGAAGCCTTCACATGTTAATTTTGTGTTGCTTCTGATCTGTTTTTATCTGTATGTACATTTTAACCTATATGTCTCTAGTTTGAAACTTTATGGGCCTGGGGACAGACCCATGTACAATTTGTCTTCATTCACTGGTCATTTATTTAACCCCTTATTTTACTGTATACTGTACTAACTCCAGGCAGTGCCTTCAAGGAATTTAGTGAAGAATTTTAAATCTAGTGGATTTTTTTTATACTTTTTAAAATCCTAAAAACCATGAGTAAGAACTGCCAGAGCATTTTTTTTTAGCCTTGTAGTTTTCTTACCATATCGTAAAGGGATCTTTTATTGTGTGTGTTTATTAAAGATATATAGACATACAGATATACACATATTTATGCAAAGGCAAACGTTTTTTAGGTGATGTTATTTTGAGGGTGGGTTTTAGGAAATCTTCAAGAGCTTTAATGATGTATGGAAATGACAAGTCATTTAGAGTTAACTTATCTTTTGGGGCTATATTTATGTTTCTGTAATTGTGTAATGTATTAATCTTGATTTTTGTTTCATTTAGATTTTGATGCATACTAAAGAGATGGTACAGAAGGTAATGCTAAGCTTTTTCATTATGTAACAACTCTTAAATATACCTGGTGACGTTTTTTGTATTCAAGGAGAATTGTAACCCAAACATACTGGAAATTGCTTCTTAGGATGCCTAGTTTACATTTATAATCCCTCCTAATGGATTACAGCTTTTTTCTTGTACCAACACTGATATGATCTAGCCCCTGCTTGAAGCCTATATGTGAGTGTTTCAGGCAAATTAGTAACAGTGCTAATTAGAGTTTATTTTCATGCCTTATACTGTATGTGCTCCAGTGTTGTTTGTTATGATTGATTTTTTTTGGCACTCTTAATAGTCTACTAACTACTGTTTGAAACTGTTGAGAATTTAATGTGGATTTGTGCCTCTGAATTTTTAAAATCCATTATGCTTCTGCTCCTTAAGTTGCTGTGACCGCTAAGCATGTGGTACGGTGGATAAATATAGACCTCGTTTCCTAGCCTTTTATTCTCCTCATTATTAAATTCCATATTTTTTCTCGATTGAAACTAGACACAATTCCCTTCCACTCAACTCTCTTTTAAGGAAATCTGGGAAATTTTCTTAACGTTGTGGTGCTTGCCTTTCTAGTTTATGGGGGTTTAATCTTCAACTGTATACCTGACAATACAGATAGTAATTGTCATAAATTTCTCAAAAGTTAGTAGGACTTGTAATTTCTGTAGTATGGAAAATCTTTACTTTCGTTGTTTATAATGGTCAATGAGTTTTGTTAATTTTTATCCTTTCGGCTTTTCATCAGATGAATCTTGAGGTCATTTATGGAGATACAGATTCAATTATGATAAACACCAATAGCAACAATCTGGAAGAAGTCTTTAAGTTGGGAAACAAGGTGAGATAATTTGACAAAATTGTTTTACCTATTTTTTTGAATTCTGTTTTTAACATGGAATACTATAAATCCATGTGTATATGCATGTGTGTGCTGAAAATAACAAACTTGGCACCTTTGCATTCTTCATTCTCTTATTTTTCTTACCCTCTACTCCAGCTGTTTGTTTTGAGGATAAAATTCAAAGGTGATGGTTTTTCCTTAACTGAAAGATATGTTTTTCCTTTGAAAGCAGTCTAAGTATTGTAAGTTTAAGATGTGGTTACTTTAGTACTTATCACATTGTCATAAGAAATGTGTATGTAGTAGTATTTAGATGTATTTTATGCATAGATATAAATACTTACACACACACACACACCCCTATAATTTTCACAGGAGCACTTAAAATATATTTGAAAAAAAAGACAAGGGGACATTAAGAAGTACTCTTTTGCAGCTGTAACATAGCAATTCACAGTTCTGAAGTGTTTCCTGAGTGCTTGTTTTGTTAAGATACTGTCCCCCAAAAAAATTAAATAGGAAAATACTATCATATAAACTACCAACTTCCTGTCTTTCCCACCTGGAAAGTATGGAATTTGAACTGTGTTGTTCAGTTGAAAGTAGGTCCAGCATTTGACTAGGCCCAGCCTATTTTACTTATACTGGCCTTGCAAAGCTTTAACTTTTCCCTAAAGGTGATGGTCTGTGCCATGACCTTTGTTTAAGAATGAAGAGACTGCTTATTTACTTGTTCAGCATGTGGTTATCTGTTTACATTCAAGGTGCTAAGGGACATATTGGACATCATTTTAACAGTTTTATTTCTGCCCATGTATCTACTTACTGGACTTTCTAATTGCTAATTAATTCACTTCTTTGAAGGCAAGTCCAAATGTATTAAGTCTTTATCTCTTGTTGTTGTTGCTGTTTTGAGACAGAATCTCACTGTGTAGCCCAGGCTGGCCTCAAACTCTCGATCCTTCTGTCTCTGTCTCCCAAGTGCTGGATGACAGTCATGTGCCACCACACGTGGTTCATATATGTTAAGTCTTTAGGTTCAAAAATTTTTTTTGTTATTTTACAAATTTATTACATATTTCATAAGGATGATAAACCTTATCCTTTGAGTGGGATTATATATTTGTTATTGTATCTTTATACTTGTTTTATATATTTATTTATTAGTTGAGACACAATCTTGTTAGATAGGCCAGGCTGTCCTGAAATGTGCTATGTAGCCCACACTAGCATTAAATTCACTATCCTCTTGTCTCGGCCTCCCAAGTGCTGTGATCTTTATTTTCTTAAATCCTTTTTTGTCCCTGTGTTTTTCAACGTCCTTGCATCGTATCCTACATATTATCATGTTATGTGAAAGGTGAATAAATGCATTCTAATCTTATACAACTTCAAGTTCTGTTGATGTTAACTCTTGGGAATTTATAGCATGTTCATCTTTTCCCTGTTGGGTGTTTGAGAAGCTAGAATTAATGTTTGAAATTTTCACAGGTAAAAAGCGAAGTGAATAAGTTGTACAAACTGCTTGAAATAGACATTGATGGTGTTTTCAAGTCTTTGCTACTGCTGAAGAAAAAGAAATATGCTGCTCTGGTTGTTGAACCAACATCGGATGGGAATTATGTTACCAAACAGGAGCTGAAAGGATTAGATATAGTTAGAAGAGATTGGTGCGATCTGGCTAAAGACACTGGAAAGTGAGTACAGCTTTTAGTTTTATTTTGTTGTTTGTGTTTTCAAAGTGTTTAAAGAAAAATCAGGTGATGTGGAGAATGCCTAAGAATCTGCCAAGCATAAAGACACAACTCCATTTTTTGTTGTTATTCTTATTATTGCATATTAACTGTTCTTATTTAGAGTAGAATTTTATAGTCAGGTGAAAAGTTAAAGGAAGGCATATTTGCTCAGTAAAAAATGCTGTTTGCTGTAAGATGCATCTTATGATTTTAATTAATGATGAGGGTAAACCTTAATACTTGCATCTTTATGGAGTTGGTTTCATTGATGTAGGTTTGTTTTGCTTTAATTTTTGTGTCAGAAAGTGTTTTGTGCCTCTGGATCTTCCTCGAGCCTATTTAGGAACATAATTGCTAAGATTTTCCCATTTTGTGCCTTAAAATGTCTGGAATTCAATGTAGGCAATGGTGAGAGTCTTTGTTCCCACTATATCATTTGTGTGTAAAAGATTCTTAGTAATTTCAGTTAAATTTAAGAGTTAGTTTTCAAATACCGTGTGTACTTCAGAAATAATAAATGTTCTTACTGACCTTCTAGCTTTGCATCTGAGACTGAAGATTGTGATAATAAAACATGTTTTTTTTTTTGCAGGGGGGGGTGTCACATTAAGATATAACTTGCTCATTTTAAAAATGAATCTGTAGGTACTTTATGCACCATCTTTCAGGTACTGCTATTTTGTGAACTGAATCAATTTCGAAAATAGAAGAATTTTTTTCTTTAAAGCTAGATTTAAAACTGATCTTGATTTTGCTAAATACCAGCATTTTTTTACTTATTTTCAGTTTTTCTCCTTTCAATTTGAGAGATTGAGCAATTGTTGCTTCTGCAAAACTACTCTTGATTAAGCAAAGTTGATCATCTGAGTATAGGTCACTGTTTGCTTTTTGTGAAAAGTAGTTTCAAATGATTCATTGCCCCCAAATGTACCGAAAGACGAAAATACTTTGTATAGACTGTCGATTAGAGTGTTCTCTTCAGCTTTGTGTTTTCTAAGAAAAGATGCATCATAATAGAAGTAAATTTCTCTGAGTTAGAAATGTATTAGTAATTAAAGCTATGCAAATGTTTTTGTCAGGGTTCTTTTTCTGACAAATTATAATGCAGCTGTCAAACTCTTGCTCTGCATTTTCTCAGAAATGGGTAAAATATTGGCTTCTTTACTCCTTTTTCTTTTTCCTTTGGGCTTTGTAGAATGATACGAAGTTTCTGAGGAACAGCATAAAGTTGAAGCACTGAGCAACTTGTGCTGAAGCAGAGGAAAGAAAAGTTTGAAATCTTAGATTTAAAAAAAAACTTAGATAAAGATCTTTATATTTCTACTTACCTAACTAAGGGTTATCTTAGGTGGAGACGATATCTTGATGTCTTAATGATGCCAGAGATAACATCTTGGTGTTGTATACATAAAGTGAAATATTTGTTTTCTAAAATTTTGACTTAAGGGTAGAATATAATTGCTTATGAATTTTTACAATAGGACACACTTTTCTCCATCATGTTTTGTATGAAGCATTAGCTGTCTCATAAATGAATTGTCTACATGTCTAAGAACAAACCTGGCATTCCAAGGTTTGTAAACTTTTGGTAGTTAGTATTCAAAAACAAGTAAGAACTGGCTCTTAGACATTAACCCTCTTGTTAGCTCTTAGCATGAACTGTAACTCTTGCCTGCATGTTAATCTGATGGCATCTGTCTGCTTTTCTCTCCTTTATTAAAAGTATGATATTAAAGATCAAATACTCTTTTTTTGCAGTTTTGTCATTGGCCAGATTCTTTCTGATCAAAGCCGAGACACTATAGTGGAAAACATTCAGAAGAGATTAATAGAAATTGGAGAAAATGTGCTAAATGGCAGTGTCCCAGTGAGCCAGTTTGAAATTAACAAGGTAAATGTAGCATTTATTGCTGAGCCCAGCTGCTGTCTCCTGTTTTTCTCCTGTAGGTAGATGAAGAACCACCTCATCCTTGCAATTTAAATAAATTTTGGCTGGTGGTGAAAGCTGTTTAACAACTATCTCACAGATTGAGTATTAGCATAAGCTCTTCCAGTCACAGGTATTGCCATGTCTGCCAACAAGGCCTTCTTTTCCTGTTTCTTACCTTACTTCTTCAAAGCCTGGTTTTCAGATGTCCTGTAGAGTGATACAGTGTATGTAGCAGGGACGGGAGAACACTGCCTTCTTCATAATCTTCCTCTGTGGCAGTTGTTTAGGGCCTGTGAGCTCTGTGGTGTGTTTGTGTGTGTGTAGCTTCACAGATAGTGGTCTTTAGGGGTACTGTAATTAGAAGGCTTTTGGGAATGAAGTTATTTAGAATTAAGAGAGTGAATACAAAGCCCTTGTGCTTTTCTTAATAAAAAGCATAACTGTATATGTTACACTTTATGGATAGTCTTACTTGTTGAAAATAGGGATTTTTTTTTTACCTAATTTTAAAAAACAATGTTGATTTCCTAAGTGGTGTGTAATAAGCAAAATTTTAGACTAACAGAGGCAGAGGCTTTTTTTCCCAGTTAAAGTGAATATATCCTTATGTATCAGAAGCTAATTTGCAAATACCATTTTATCATTTTGTGATAGATTTCTTTGTCAAAGTTCATACAAAAATTTTTAATGAAAAAGAATCTAATGATGACATTAAATGGAAGTTTTAGAGTGAAAACTCAATCATAATACCCCTATGCTAAAGTAATATTTGTCATTTTTGCACATTTCCATACTCTTGAAAAATATTTTATATTGCAACAATTACATTATTTTCTTTAGAAACTTATTTTTACTTAACATAAACATACTTTCCACATTTCTATGTTACCTTAAAAATCATGAAGGTAATAACAAGGCCCTGGGTTTGATCTCCAGCATCCAAAAAACAAGTCATAAAGTTAATCAGTGCATTAATTATATATTTTGCTAGTATGTAAACTTTTTCTGTGTTGATTATTATTCATTTTTTCTATTGTAATTAACTGTATTGAGTTCACTTATCATTTTGCTTTTGGATAAATCACTTTTTTGTAGAGGTACTGGGTTTTGAACTCAGCCTCACACTTACTAGGCATGTACTCTATCACTTGACCATGCCACCAGTCCTCTTTGCTTTTTTATTGTTTTTTTTTGTCCAGATACAATCACGTTCTTTCTTTGTGTGTGTGTGCTTGAATTTTATTACTGATAATACTCACTGTCAGATTTTTTTTAAGTGTCAGACTAATTTAATTCTTTTTTTTTTTTTAGAAACTGTCAGGTAAATACTCATGTTAAAATAACTATAGTTTTCCCACTATTTTTTCAAGTAAAAAATAATATTCTGTTGAAAATGCAGCTAGTTTAGCTTGCAGCTCAGATAGCTACACAAGTGCTTTTCCTGGAGCAGCCTTCACTCTTAGTGTGTACTTTCTGTTTTGTCACACAAAACAGTAGTCTTGTAATCAAGGATTGACTGCTTTAAAAATTACTGATTTTTTTTAACCCTTTCATTGAGGACATTTAATACAGCTTGCTTTGCTGTCCCGATTCATGTTGATAAGTCACTAGCAGTTTTACCCACCATTTCTTTTACATCATCAGTACAAGCACTATTGTTATGAAAATAATTTTGATCTCTGAGAGAGGGTATCAGGAACTCCCAGTGGTCTGTAGTCCACACTTTGAGGACAGATTAACTCAATAAGCAGTATCCCATCCTCCTTCTTGTCTGTTGAAACCTACCCCTTATAGAGCCAGGTGCCCTCCTCTATCCATTCATGCAGTCCAATGAACTATTTTTTCCTTACCCTTTTTTTGTCTCTGCTTGGAATATTCTTGCCCATGTTTCCTGATGTTAAAATCTTGTTTTTCCCTTAAATACCAGCTTAATTTTTTTCTTTTATGATTTCAGCTCTCAGAATGAAATGATCTTTACCTCCCTAAACTCTCTGTGTTACACTTTGTTCACATCTCCATTATGGTACTTATAGCTAATTGTAGACAGTGTTTTTGAGGAGGAGGTTCAATGGGGTTAGAGTCTTTAATAACTAATGACTTAATACTAGTAAGTTGCATCTTTTTATGGTGCTTGGATTTTAGAAAATTATTGCAGAATGGGTGAAATAATTTATTCAGCAAACATTTGGCTGCTACTGTATACCATACCTCATTGAGGACTGTGGCTAGAGCTTCTAGTATGAATGACATTGTTCCTGCTCTCATGGGATTTACTTTCTATTACAAACTCATTCCAGTTCTGTAGAGTTGGCAGTGCCATTAAATTCCACAATTTCTGACGCATTTGGGACATATTTAAGTTAGAGGAGCCTTTGAGAAACAGGTTATTAATTCAGACAAGCCATTATTCATCGGTCCCAACTAATCAATTACTTAAGAGTTGCCAACATGAGGAGAAACTAAGCCTGCATAGAACACTGGATTTAGAGTCTTTATTCTTTAATATTCAAATATTATATGACGTTGGCCATAAATCTTTATTTTTTGTTATGGATGTATCTGGTTATGGAACTTACTAAATGATGCAGAGGGGAGGCTTGAGGATAGACCATTTAAAGAGTCCATGGCTATGTTTTCTACATATAGCTTCTGTCACATGTGGCTTATATGAATCTAGTACATGTGTTCAGTATATATCTGTGTGGAAAGAGTTTTATTTTAACATTTGGGGCTTTTTTGTTCCCTCTTTTTGTCTTTTAGGCATTGACAAAGGATCCCCAGGATTACCCAGATAAAAAAAGTCTACCTCATGTACATGTTGCCCTCTGGATAAATTCTCAAGGAGGCAGGAAGGTGAAAGCTGGAGATACTGTGTCATATGTCATCTGTCAGGTAAAACTATTGAAATTCATAAGATTTATACCACTTAAAAACACTGATTACCACTGTGTCTTATTTAGTAGTCTTTCAAATAATTGATCCTGTTAGAGAGATGGTTTAATTTGGCTAGTTTTTTAACATTTAAAAGCATTAGTCAAAGGATGGCATGTTTCATTAGAAGTTTCATAAAACATTTAAGACTAGTGTTTTGGTTCACGGAAATAATTTTGATTAGACAGGTTTATAATAGCTACTGTTTCAATCCCAAATTAAATTTAATGTAAATGTGTCATGGACTAGGGATGTAAATCAGTGGTATAGCACTTGCCTAGCATGTATGAGGCCTTGGGTTCCATCCCTAGCACTGAGAAAGGAAGGAAAGGAGGAAATAAATGTGTATAAATTTGGTCATGTGTCCAGCAGCAGCCCTTTATCATTTGCTTGGCAACACTTTACCATTATGATTTTTTTGGGGGTGCAGTATTGCGGTTTGAACTCAGGGCCTCACTCTTGCAAGGCACCACTTGAGTCATGACCCCAGCCCTTTTTGCTTTAGTTATTTTTCAGATAGGGTCTCAGTGTTTTTGCCTGGGCTGGTCTGATCAGCTATCCTCCTATTTATGCCTCCTGTGTAGTTGGGATGGCAGGCGTGTACCATCATGCCTAGCTTATTGGTTGAGATAGAGTCTAAGTAACTTTATTGTTCAAGCTGGCCTTAAACCATGATCCTCCCCACCTCCACTCCCACCCCCTGAGTAGCTGGAATTATAGGTGTGAGCCACCACATCCTCCCACACTTTTCATTATGAATCAGAGGAATGATAAGAGAATAAATACATTGTTTTTCCTAGCCTATGTTCAAATAATACTTGGAAAAAATATGAAATACATGACTCTATGGAGAAAGCTGGAAGATCCTAAAGCCATACCTCATGAGGAAAGCACAAATGATCCAACCAAGTTCCTCCCACCTTTCCTGCCTTCTTTGTCTCTCCCCCTCCATTTCTTTCTTCTTTCCCTAGATAGAGAAGACCTACCTACTAGCCTTCTCCCTGTCTTGTGAGATACCTCTATGGAACCTCTAGGTCTTCTTGAATATAGTTGGTGTAGCATTGACACCAACAAGGGTGGGAGGAGAGGTAGGACAGAAGAGCAGGAGTTTTTTGTTGATGTTTGAAAGCACTTGACTCCTCTTGGCAGAAGGGAGAGCTCTCACTCATCCGTTTTCCTTGTAAAATAAAAGTCATAGTCATAAGCCTCTGTCTAGATTCTTTAAAATTACTATGGTAGGGTCTACTTACTCCAAGGCATAATTTATCTGAATAAGATTGTTTCTTTTAAATGATTAAGAATTTTATCCTAACTTTTATTGCATTTTGTAATCACAGTAAAGTTTTTAGATAAACCTTAAAATATATTGCAATATGATTCATCTTTGTTAAACAACCATTGATATGTTTCTAAAGCACAGAGCCTTGCAAAAAATTTAAAATAATATGTTAATATCTGCTACATACTGTAGATGATACATATAACAAATGATGTAAGTACATGGACAGGAATCAGCACTTGACTCTGTCTCCCTCCTAGGGTTACCCTTGATTAAGAACTGTTACAGAAAACCAATTCCTGTAGTAAAATATTTCCATAAATGTCTAGCTTGCTCTAGTCCTTAATGTGCTTTGCATATTGCTTCTGATAAGTCTCATCTCAAAAAAACAATTTTCATATTATGCAAATAAAGATTTTGGTAAATAGGCTAGGTTTTTTCACTTATGTCTTCACATACATGCAAAAGCTCTTAGATTATTAATGACAGGAGCAGATGGTGAAATAACCACTAATGATGAAATCAAGGCACAGTTATATTTTGGCTAAACCTGGATTAGAGGCATTGGTAGCTTTATAAAATAGGTTGGTGTGTTCCTTGATGTCTAAGTATTAAGTCTTATGATTTCTTCTTGTTTTTATTGATATAAAAAGGTTCAAATGCTGATGCTAATATAGTATAATAAATCTAATTTGATGTAGTTTTAGCAGTTTTCCCATCCCCTGGGACTGGGCCTTGTTTTTTAAAAATGTAATTCATATTTCTTATTATTATTTTCCTTAGCATATCCCAAGAAAGGCTAAAGGACTTTAAGTTGCCTTTGGCCCCTATCAGTGAGACATGACTCTTTCAGCATGTTTGCTAGCCAAAGCTGCCCACCTCTTTTGCTTTTAAGCACTCAGATTATTCTCTCTTTCACATCACAGCTATTAGAATAAGCTTTTGAAAATGGGTGATGACAAATTTTGAAGGGGATTGTTTGCTCCCCAAATCCAGGATGTCCTGCAAGAATAGTCTGTCTCCTAAATAGGTTATATTTCATTTTAAATTTATGATTAGAACATAGTACCTACTGATAATTTACTCAGACTACCACTTCAGATGAGTTCAGAGGATAGTGTGTTTGGTATCTAATATATTGTAGCTTATGTTCTTGTTAAACCTATGAGAATTATTTGCTCAGATCTTAAATCAACTTCTATTTGCCTACTAATTAAAAATCTTTAGTTTAACTTTCATTAGTCATAACTTCTGCAAGGCATACCTTTGACGTAATTGTTTTAAGGTACCCACTTGTCACCCATTTAAATTTTTTTCTTATTAGTATCCTACTAACAATGACTGTATGGTTTTGAGCACCTAGTTTTCTATGAAGTTCACAAATTGCTACATGGGCACTTCAAGAAAGACCAACATTACTTTCTGATCTGTTCTTAAAAGGTATATGCCACATGTTCTTGCATATACCATAGGGTCAGGCTTGAGAATTAGGTCTAGGTCTTTGAGGGATATATGTTAGGGTCATAGAGCCTATATCCTTTTCCAACACAACATAGCAAAACCCATTATCCAACCTGCTTCTGGTCTGTGGTAAAGATGGCAGTGTGGAAGGTTGCCTCTGCTTTGGCTGGATGCTAAACTGTGAAGGGACTAATTGTAGCAGAAGTGAAAGAATAGGATTCACATTTTAATCAGTTCTGCAGAGCAGCTGAGCACTGTGAATAGTATAATTTAGTAGTCTGAATATTATATTCTCTTGTTTCAGATGACAGGAAGAGTGGAGTGAGTTGTTGGATGTTGGTCCAGTAGAGTGATGACTTTTTGATTCATAGATGATCGTGATATCACTGCGAGGCTGTGGGAGGGGGCAATTATTTAGAATTTTTACAATTTTAATTTTATAGAGTAAAAGAGATGTATCCTTATAAAGAGTATGACCTTTCCTTGAGGAAGAACGAGGATAACAGTGCAAAGTAACACCCCTTCACTACAGTGGCCAGGTATTTGGCTTTTGAGCATTGCCACTTACCAGGATTCTGCATTAATTTTACTTCTATCTCATATATTGTATATAATTTTCTGCTTTATGGATTTTCTCCTTTGTTCCTTTGCTTCTCAGTCATACCTAAAGCTCTCATAAAAATATTAATCGGGGGGGTTCCTTTAACTTGCTACTATGACTAGGATTCTGGCCAGAAAGGATCACAATAACAGAATAAAAGGACAATATATATTCTTCTATTATTGCTCCTTAAAATCTTTTCTGACTAGACTGATTGTTACCCAGTCTTCTCAGTGTGTTTTTGTGATGTGGCAGGTTGAATTATTTAATTTAGTCAGTACCATCTTGTTGGTTTCATGTTCTGACAAAACATAAAACGTAACACATGCTGGATTTACATTCTTAGACAATGGACAAGATGGAGAACAGGAAGTCATTGATCTTCCTACTCTAAGATATAATATGTAATGTTCAGCAGTAGGTCAAGAAGACTTCTTGGTGTTTGGAATTGAACACA
Organism: Castor canadensis; assembly: GCF_047511655.1. NCBI lineage: Eukaryota > Metazoa > Chordata > Mammalia > Rodentia > Castoridae > Castor > Castor canadensis. Next base: position 121,003,684 of record NC_133405.1, on the reverse strand, counting down.
TAAAGTTTACACTGCTGTCCCTCTGTTTGAGCAAGCAAGTGCATATGATTGAGTTGCAAGTTTATTTGTACCACGTCTTCTTTTAGGATGGGTCAAACCTCACTGCGAGTCAGAGGGCCTATGCACCTGAGCAGCTGCAAAAACAGGACAGTTTAAACATTGATACCCAATACTACCTGGCCCAGCAGATCCACCCAGTCGTGGCTCGGATCTGCGAGCCAATAGATGGAATCGACGCTGTGCTTATTGCAACGTGGTTGGGTAAGTGTCCCAAGCTTGTATAGACCTTGACAAGGGAACAATAGTATTACACATAGTCCTTTGACTGTTAGGATCCCTGTTTATATATGTGAGATTGTGTCTAGTACTTCTTTGTTTATAGTTAGGCATTGATTTTTGTAGTCGTTTTGTTTCCCTCTCTCCTCATAGACTAGGAGCTCCACATACTTGCTCTCGCTCTAACTACATGCTTGCTTTACAGTTGGCATTCACTAAGAAATACTGGGGGAAAAGACAGAGTTTTAGGCTCTGTTATAGTTGCTGAGCTTAACAGCTATAACAGGTCTAATTAGCGAACTTCCATTCATAAGGAGATTGTTGGTTTCTTGCTTGTTGATTCATTTTGTCTATTCCTAAAGGTTTTTTATGTAAAGCGAAAACACAGCTTTTTATATAAAATTTTTAATATTTACCATTTGATTCCCTTTGATTATCCTATTCTCACTTTAATTTGAATTCTTGTAAAACTGGATTTATTGTTTTTCTCTAGGAAGTCACTGCTTCCTGACATGCTTTCATATCAGGTGGTACGGTCCAACCCTGAGACCTCAGTGTTTCTTTGACTTTTTGCGTGTCACCATTTACTATGTCCATTTCATCATCATCTTTTGCTTAGAAACATTTCATAACCAGCCCAGCTTAAATTTTTAGACAACCAACACAAAAAAATAGAATATTTTTAAAGTCTATCTAAACAAACATGAATGCTTTTTAGAGTACTACCTAATAAAGTCCTTAGGTTGCTCCTCACTTTCTTTAAGACAAGTCCAGATGCCACTGACATCTGAACTAACTTTCTAGCTTCAGTATGTATTTCTAGCCTTCTTTCTTTTTTTTTTTTTTAATTGTGCTAGGTGGGGGTATATTGGAGCATTTACAAAGGTTCTTACAATGTATCAAATATATCATACTTGAATTCACCCCCTCTACTGCTCTCTTTCATCCCCTGCTCCCCTCTTTCCTGGAAGTTTCAACAGGTATCATTTTTGCATTTACATGCATATGTATACATTATTTGCACCATATTCAACCTCTATCCCCAATTCGTTCATCTTTTTGAGTCCTTTTCCCTCCTCCCTAGTCCACTTCCCATGGTGGCCCCAGCCAGTTTAAGATTTCTATATTCATTCCTGTACTGTGAGCATATCAACCACGTTCAAGTTTTTGGTTTCCTTCCCTTGCCCTATCTCTCTCGTGTGTTCCTTCCCCTTAGTGTGACCCGTGTCTCATAATATTGAGCTGGTGGAGTAGCTCAAGTGGTAGAGTGCCTGCCTAGTAAGCATGAAGCCCTGAGTTCAAACCCCAGTTCCACCAAAAAAAAAAAAAAGAAACAAATCTAGTCTTATTTCTTATTCAGTTTACTTCGTGTCTATAATAATGCATTGCTCTTTTTTTCTTTGCTTCATGGAAAAATTTCCCCCTCCTTTCAAGATGTCTGGCTTGAACCACAGGCTTTGGCATCATAAGGACTGGGGGTTTAAAGCTGTTTCTGGTATTGATAAGCCTGTGAACCTTGGTCTACACATTGGTTTCTCGAGGGAGAGAATTGTTCAGAGGAAGAAATAAGATGTATGTGAGATGCTCAGCACAGGGCCTGAGTAGCAGGAGTTCTAAGTAGATGGTGTTATAGCCACTTGCCATGTTCCTTCCAAGCTTTAGTATAAATGTGTCCATATTCCTCCAATCCACAGGATTTCCACATAGTTAGTGCCCAGTATGCCTTTTGGAATGAGATGATTATGAAATTATGTATTTCCCACCGTGCCCCTGTTGAGTGTGTTTCTGAGCTCATCCCTGCCACCCCCATCCCCACTATCCCATCAGTGTCTGCTCTGGAAGTGGAAACTCATTTTTGACATTTGCCTAACCAAAACATAATTAGGAAGATAAAATTTTGCTACCAAAATAATCATATAATGTATTCTTCAAGTTGAGTTGTATTTGATGGTGTTTATAAATCCTCAGCTGGGAGGAGGGAACTATAAATGTGTGATGTTTTTAGCCTCATTTTTTTCTCTACCATACATTGAGTGCTTACTCTACTGGATGCTGTGATAAGTACTTTGCATATCTTATCTTATTCAGTCCTTGAAGCAACCTCATGTGAATATATTGTATTAGCTTCATTTTACAGAGAAGGAAGCTAAGGATTTAGAGATGTAACTAACTTGGTCTTGTCATATAGCTAATAAGTGTCATCTATGCTTGAATTTTAACCAAGCTCCATGAAATTAAGGATCTGTTTTCAACCACTGTGCTCAACTTTATTGTCTCTTGTTGTCAACAAATAGCATAGCTCTGAGAAGCTGTGAAAGATGTTCTCAACAAGGTGTGGGATAATGTGGATATACAAGCATGGAGTACTTTGTCTTCATGTCCTTTTTAGCACCCCTGAGAAATCTCCATCTTCCCTACTGAAAACTTCTGAGAAAAAAACTAAATCTCCCAGTTTTTCTAGTTGTATAGTTAAAAACCTGGTCTGAATGCAAAGTGTTGTCTTTTCCTTCTTTGGTTTTGAATCTTCTAGCAGACAGGCACTGCAAGGGGTAGATGGGAAAGCCCCGTCTCATGAATTACATTTAAGAGAAGGCATGCAGAGTATTGGGTTCAACAAAGCAGCTGGACAGTAAAGGATGATGGAGCCTGCCTGGGTGGATAAGTCTGAGGCCCACTCAGATATGTCAAGACTAGTCATATTGAGAGGGGACTAGACTGATTTTGATGGTTCCAGAGGCCATGGTTAAGATCATTTTTGTTTATACATTAAACAGGGGGCAAACTTGTTTTTTAGGTGCTGGGGACGAAACCCAGGGCTTTGTACATGCTAAGCACACACTCTACTACTGAGCTATATGCCAAGTCCCTATAGTGGGTAGATTTTGACTTGCTTAAAGATAATTTATCGTAAATGTGGCTGCCTTGTAGTGATGAGCTGCTTATGAATCCATTTTTAGCAAATTACTTGCAAAGCTAGTAATAGACTAAGAGGTTCCATCTTCAGAGGTTTCATGTTATACGTCATTACTGACCAGTCTCAGTCTACAGAGGGAACCCTGTAGACTTGCACATGGTCCTACCACATACTGATCTTTCCTACTCCATAACCAGAAAACTCTCTGGATACAGCTGTGACTGAACAGATACTATTCTGGGCAGCTCCTTCTTGGTGCCATGTAGTCAGTTCAAGCCAAAGGAAGGGCTGTGTCTTTAACTGTGGAGGAGCTGCTGCTCTTTCCCCTTTCAAGCTGTTTTCTCTCATTTCTGCCTCTTGACTGCAGTTTTCATACTGAGGATGTGTAAAGTTGTTTTCATGGTGTAGCGCCCTTCCTTCCCCTTCCACCGACAATAGTGACAAATCTTTGAGGACTTTATCCTTCCCCCTTTCTTCTTAGGGGGTTCAATATTAATAAAGTGCAAACCATGAAGATCTGTAGAAAACATTGATGCTCACCAGGCACATCTCTGCAGGCATTTGCCTCTGCCCTCTTCAAAAGCTAATTTTTTTATCTGCACCCTTTATTTCTTCATTCCCAGTGAAAATTTAGGGTGGCTGTTCACTTGGGGTAAAGCCCCATTACAGATCTCCTATAGCCTTGGGACTTAGGGGGAGGGAGGAGATGTGGAAGTGGTGGCAAAGTAAGGGGGTACATGGTTTCTAAGAGGTGCAAGCTGTAGGCATAAAATTACTGTAATTTATTTTTAAAATTCTAAATCTGTTTTCTTTATATAAAAAACTGCAGTTAGTGAACTGACACTTAAATAAGTTGAAGTGTACAAATGTATACATAAAATACAAGCCCTCCAACTGCCTAATCACAGACATAAAATAATTCTCTCACTCTTAATGTAGTTTTTATCTTTGATTAATGAAATGTATTACAGTGTTGAAACTTTAGTGAAGTTTGGTACTTTGTCCTTTTAGTTAGTACAAAGAAATCAAGAATAATGGCATAATTTCATTTAGGAAAATTATTAAGTTCATGATTTTTTATTTTTAAGACTCTTTTGTGGAGAGCAACTATATTTTTCAACTACCTTTTTCTTTTTCTATTGCCTTTCTACTGCTTTCCTTGAAATGAAAGGCACGCATCAAGTGTTGGTTTTATCCTGTGGCTTCCCTTTGGAAATTCTGTTTCTCTTCGTCAAGATACCTCCTGAAGTCTATCTGGTGGCATGTTGCATGGCCAGGTGTTCTGTGTGGGAAAACCATTTTAGTGAAAAGGAGAGAGGATAGTCTATTAAATGAGTGAATGAATAAGTCTGTTGAATTGAAAGAGAATAATTTGTTCTCTCTAATAACTAATGGTCCTCATTATCCCCCTATAAAATGTGTATCATTTTTCTGAAACCCATGCAAGATTATTGCTATTGGGCTTAAATAAAGCAAAATTTTACTCTTTTCCATCTGTGAATAGGAAAAAATATAGTATTACTCGTCTTATACAATAGCCCTATGGGAAACATGGCCACTAAAACTTGGAACTCTTAGCTTTTGTTCTCCAGACTACAGGTTTTTCTCTCTCTCTTGTTCTAATGAAAGCTCTCTATTTTCTGTGGATGAAATATTCACAGTATGCTCAAGTATCCAAATAGTCTTCTGTACCTGGAAAACCAGGCCAGTGACAAAAATAGTTTAAAGATCATTCTTGAATTTCATCTTTTAATTAATTTATGTTTCATGCATAGCAGTATTTAGAATTACATGTAATATTTTTCCTTCGATGAGCAATGATTTGTATTATAACTATAAAGTGCATTTCTTTATAGTCTGTGATAAAATTTCAGGCATTTGGCTATGTGGGCAATTTTCTCATTGGTCCATAGAAATCATTGATGTTTGAAGAATGTGAGAATTTAGAATTAATCTCTGAATATAGTGCTTAAGACAAGACAGAACACACTTAACCCAGTGTGTTCCTGGATTGAATTGGAAAGGAAAAATTTTCTTTTTAAAAATGGCTCATACCACTCATGTTACAGAAAGGTATTTTTTGTAAATAGACTGAGTCCAATAACATCTTCTAAGAAACAAGGAAAACAGTGGGCCAAACAACATTCGGGAGTACTTGGGCACATCCACCTACTACAAAAAAGGTGGTAGAGGAGTGAGAGAGTAGAATGAAATCAGAGCAGGTACCTCTGGTATTACTTTGTCAATAAGGAATTTTGCCTTTTTTCATGATTAAGCTCTTATAAGAACTAACATACCTGGCCATCATTTTCAAACCTTAAATTTTCTGTAGCATAATTAATAGTAAAAATTTAAAACTAACACCATACCAGATGTACGGTAGGATGTTAAGGGAAGTCTTGTCAGTTGATTAGAACTTCCTCTGACAAGTTCATCATCCAAGGGCTCATGTTCCCAGTCTAGTCTTCTTTTGTACTCATTGAACAAATTAATGTCAAAGGCCTGCTGTGCTCAACATCATAATAGGCACTGCAAAGGATACAAAGTTGAGTCAACTGTGGATTCCTTGCTTGAATTATAGCCCAGTCATTTAGTTGATTTCACTGTTATGAGGATGTCAGGTAGACAATACAGTATATGTCCTGAAGAATTTTTTTAAAAAGGGGTCACCAGAATTCAAGGGAAACAAAGACCACTCCCAGCTGGTGCCACAAGAGAAGAGTTTACAAAAGTAGAGAAATTTGACAAATTGTACGAATGGGCTGTGGAGAGGCCAGTGTGGAGTTGGGCCAGGGTCTCAACAGGGATATCTGACGCTCAGCTACTATCTCAACCACTCCCTGCTGTACTTTTTAAAGGAAATTCATGACATCCTTTCTAAGGTTGTCAGTTGCATAGCTTGCACCTCTATTCTACATTTTTTTTTCTGGTACTGAAGATATCCTTGCACATGCTAGTCAAGTGCTCTTCCACTGAGTTAATATCCCTAAACCCCTGCAAGGTGTTTCTGTCTCACTAGCCCATAGCACAGAGGGTCAGTACTGATGCTGCTCCCCTAATGTAAGTGGTGAGACCTTTGAGAAGCTTGAACCAAATCAGAATATTTTAGAATAATCACTTTGTAGTAGTAATTCATAATTCTGGCTTTGTAATACTTGGAATTTCCAAAGGAAAATGAAGATTCCTCAAATCACGTAAATTATATCAATTTTTAAAGATCATTTCAATTAAGTACACTAAAATGACACATTAAAATTGTGTTGGTTAGGCTGGGGGTGTAGCTCAGTGGTAGAGTGCTTGCCTAATGTGTGTGAAGCCTTGGGTTCCACTCCCAGCAAAAAAAATAAAGATTGTATTGCTTATAGAAAAATGAATAAGGCGTAATAAATGAAAAAGCTAAATACAGCATTATATACAGACCTTTAAGCTATAGGAGATACATGTGTGTGTACGTGTGTGTGTGACAGGAAAGGGTTAAAGTGGTGAATTACAGTTTCCATTTTGCTGACACAATATTAATACTCTTATTTTATTGTTAAAATAACACAATTTTTGCAAAACTAGAAGGGAGACAACAATTAAACAATTACTAACTCCTTAGACGTAGGGACCTTGAGCCTTTACCCTTCCTCCATCTACCAACAATCTGGAAGAGAAGAGGGCTTTGATTTTAGACAAGCAATCTTTGTTTTTTTAATTTGTGTTATTTCCCAAATATTTTTTCAGCACAGTTATCACTTATTTCCTCATGTTTAAAAGAAGAAATGAGGTACTTCTCAAGACTGAGCTTCCCTAATCTGACTGAGTGCTTTTAGTGCTGACATGTTGCCATGAGTGGAAGATTCCACACCTGACCTCATGTGACAGATCACAGTCAAAATACAGAAATGTGTAACTGGTTATGGTGGCACAATACCTATAAACTCAATTCTTGGGAGACTGAGACAGGAGGATCACATGTTCCAGGCTAGCCTGGGCTATATAGTAAAACCCTGTCTTGGCAAGAAGGAAGGAAAGGAACCCCAAGGTATCTCATTATGTATATACAAATTTTCTAAAATTGGAAAGACATGTAAAAGCTGCAACATTCTGGTTCTAAGCATTTTGGGTAACAGATACTCAACCCGTACACATTTCATTAAGTTAAAATTTGTATTCAAGGCTATCATCAAAGGCATTCAAAATAATTGAGTTGAGGTCATGAGAATGTTGCCCACCAGGAATTTTTTTTTCTGTCATAATTTTAGGGGTTATCTTCTACAAGGTAATACACATGTTGAGTGTTCAACCAAATGTTTGGCTATTGTTTCTTTTAAAATACTTAGAAATTTTGCATTAATATTATGGAGAGGCTTATTATTGGTATGTATGAAAGGCAGTTTGAGTTGTTTGCAGTATGTACAGTTGATTATCTTTAAGTGGGACCTATAGTATTTTAAGAATTTTTTTACTATGGAAAAATTTAAATATATATATATATGTCATAGAAAGAATTATATAATAAATTTCCATATAGTCATCACCCACCTTTAGCAGTCATCACCTATGGACAGTCTTAATTCTCTTTCCCACCTCCCCCAATTACTATGAAGTACATCTCGTCATTTATCTGTAGATATTTTATTTTGCATTTATAAAAGACAAGGCTCCCCTTTTAATATAAACACAGTATTATCATCACATCACACCAAACAAGAAAAAAAAAACCCTATAATTCCTTCCTTTCATCACATATCTAGTAAATATCCATATTTCTCTTGCCATTCTGTGAATGTAATTTTATTTAAAAAACCCCCTTGTTTGAATTGGAATCCAAGCAAGGTCCATGTGACAGTCTCCCATCTTTTTTAGTGTTTTTGTTTTTTTTTCTTTTGCGGTACTGGGGTTTGAATTTGGCCTCACACTTGCTAGGCAGGTACTCTACAAGGTGAGCCACTCCACCAGCCCTAATCTGTTTTTTCTTAATCTTGATTTATTTGTTGAAGAAACTTTTTTTTTTACCCTGTAGAATTTTGTTCATTATGGAGTTTACTGATTACATCCAAGTAGTATCCTTAAACATGTTCTTCTGTTCCCTTTATTTCCTGTAAATTGTTAAAAATAAAGACTTGATCATATTTAGGTTTAATTTATTTTGTTTTGCTAAACTACTTCCTAGGTGATGTTTGTACACCTGTGAGAAGGTATACAATGTCCAGTCAGGATTTTGAAGCAGATTCATAAGGTTTATGAAAAAGTACTTAGTACTCAAACTTTTCTCACCTTTTTAAGTGTAAAATTTTTGTAGTGTAGTATGCATGCAGAAAAGTATGCAAAACCTAACTGAACAGCTTCATGGATTTTCACAAAATAAACAAATACACTGGTGTAATAAGCACTGAGCTCAAGAAACAGTGTATTACTCAATTCCCAGAAGTGCAGTCAGTCTCTTAGAAACCATCCTCATGTCCATACACCAGAAATTTGCTCCCAAGGTTTCTAATTGTTTTTTTCTCTTATTGATTTGCAAGCCTTCCTTACATATTCTAAATATAACTCTTTAATATAAATTTCAAGCATCTTATAGTTTACATGCTTTTTCATGTATGATTTACATAACATCATGAAATGCTAAAATCTTGGGAGTATCATATAATCAGTTCATCAGGACATTTACATTGCCCTAAAACATTCCCTTGTGGCCCTTCCCAAAGCAACCACTCATCTGATTTCTGTCACTATAGATTACTTTTGTCTATTTTATATAAATGGTTCCCTACAGTATAAACTTTTTGTGTTCATCTCCTATCACTTAGCATAATGTTTTTGAGATCCATTTATTGTGTTGCTTGTGTCAGTATTCATTCCTTTTCATTGTTGAGTAGTGTTACTGGTGGATCCTACCATTTCATCCATTTTTAGTTACTATGAATAAAACTGTGAGCGTTCCTATATAAGGCTTTTTGTGCATATAGCATTTACCCTATAAAATTCACTAAATATTTTTCTTTAATCATACTAAATTTCCATTTTGTATATTATCTTCTAAGAAGTCCAGATACATGAGAGCCTAGATTATTTGTGCAAAAGAGAAATGATTTACTCTATAATTTTTACCAAAAAGATTTTTCACAGTAAGATTCTATTAGTTGGTCTCCCAAGTAGCTCAGCTGATTGATACTGCAAACAACTGTTTGAAGATACCAGTTACTTCCTTTACTCATTTGGAATTTCATTTATATAGATTTTCCACTTTCCTACTTGCATGAACATATATAGCTAACTGGCTTTATTGTAATTATTTGCAGTTGTGTTAGTGGAGACCTTGTTTTCTGGAGGAAGTGGAATGTTTGATAAAATGCATCAGCCTCTCAAATAACAATATGCCTTGAATTTGGAACAGTTTAAATACTTCTTGGGAATAGGAACAGGGGAACATTCTGGAAACAGGTATACTTGACAATGGTTAGAAAGTACAGTGTTAGAAAAGATAATTTTATGCCAAATGTCACATTGGGGGTGTGTGGTGAGACTGTGGTGATCTTAAGATAAAATAGTCCTCCTAAACTCATCCACTCTAATGCCTGTGGTGTTGTTGCTTTCTATAAATACTTCTTTGAAACATGAGAGCTTTGATCCTGTTGCCAAAATAATGTGAGATCCTAGAAATTTTCTAATTATAAATGACAGTATTTTAATTTCATTTCACTAGCTCATCTGTCCCTCCTATCCCAGCACAAGTGACTTGATCACTACAAGGCACAGGATTGAATTAAAGCGTATATCATCTCTGCCTATCGTGGGGGAAACCACAGCTGTTCTTCTGCCACATAACTGGTTTTCCAAAGCCCAAGCAGGTTACTTCTTCCTGTATTTTGTGCCTTACTAAATAATTCAAGTCACCTATCACAAACTAGTCTAGTGAATGTAGAAGTTCCTTTTCTCAAACAGATTATATAGTTTGTTTCTTTCAGCCAGTTCAGAGAAAGCTCTCAGTAGAAGAGGTAAGGAACTTGGAATTCAGTTTTACGTCTTTTATTCAAAGACTGATCTGGTTACACACTGTATGGCGAAAAATTTAATATTAATTATACAATGTATATTCATGTAGGACAAGTGTAATGATGAAGATTTTACTTTAATGTCATTTCTGACAGAAGTGTTTAATTTTGGAGTGACAATTACAAAGGGAGTTTTATGTAGCAGGTCTTGTGTTGCACTCTTAAAATTTTAAATCTCTACCTCTAGGTGGCAGCACCAGATACTTCTTTCTTGTTTCATGTCAGCCTTAATGAGTTCCCATGTAAGCAATAAAACTTTCAAGTCTACTTAAACTTCGAAATAGGCTTTGAAATATTACCAATTTCATGAGAATTTGAATAAGTTAATTTGTATGTTCAATAAGTTTGAGGCTTCTTTTAGCTTGGATTTTCACCTTCTCAGAAAGGATTCCAGAAGTAGTAATCCTTATTTTTTTAGCATGATGTATGTAATAAATATGTTTTCTTAAAAAAATTTAGCCTTTCATTTGCCTGTTGAATTTGTAATTGTCCTTTCAAGAAAATCAGCTTTTTAAATGACATCTTTGTATTAAAGGATCATTAAATACCTAATACTTTAAGATAACTGCAGTTTCTTTTCCCTTTATATTTTTAAAATTTAACCCTGACTGTGAACAAGAGAATACACAATTGAAGCATTTTCCCCTGAGGAAAAAAATTCAGCTTGCGAATAAATTTAAAGTAATTAGCTAGGCCAGTTGGCTTTGTTACTGCCACGGGAAGATAAGAATCATTTGTAGAAATTGACATTTGTAGTAGACATTTTGTAAGGCCTGATATTTTCACAAGTTTCAGCCAGTCTGGGGGCATGTCTCCATAAGTAGCAAGGTGGACCGTGTCTGCTTTTGGCTTACTTGGCCAGTAGGCTACCCCTGGTCCAGTGTGTACCGCTTCATGGGTTTGGATGTGCCAAGTGAGCCATGACTGGTGCGGAGGGGTAGAGAGCTGTTCCAATTGATTCTTTTTCTTAGCCCAGTCAATTTTGTATCTGTGTAAAGCAGCATTTTGTTCTTTGGTTTTTGGAATGTATTAGTTTGCCTTTTAGAAACAAAATCTTGCTTTTTCTTTCTTTCTTTTTTTTTTTTTGTTTCCTTACTTTTTTGATTAGTATTGGCCTGGGAAATTGATAAGTAATCTTATAGTCAGAAAAGGTGAAATAAAGCAAGGCATTATGTGAAGACACTTGGATTCACAACCAGAGTTTAATGAATTAGCAGGAGTTATCCCTCACTATGGAGGAGAAATGGCCTCACTCATGGGCATTGTCTCCTATGCCCACTCAGTTCCTCTCCCTCTCCTTATCTTTAAACATGAGGGTATGTATTCCCACATATTCACTAATTTCTTGTTTCTCTAAGGGACAGGTAACTTGTAAAACAGAAACGTATAATGAGTCTTTGGGCATAGTGTCATACATTACAGTTATTTATGTCAGTGATGAAGAACAGATCTTTAAATTGTTCTGAATGTATATTTTTTGTTTTTATTATATACTGTCACTTTAGGAAATACTCTAATTCCTACATGTTTCAAATGAATATAGTCTGGATTTAATAATGTTCATTTTCTGCTTTGTTTTTTATTCAAGTACCATTTATTGAGTGCTTACCCTGCAATAGGGACCACTGAACTAGGTTTGTCCTATATTATTTTCACTTGAACTTCAAAACTCCATTTTGCAGCTGAGAAAACTGAGATTCCATATTTCAGTCATCTTTCTTACTCTTTGTCACCTTTCCATTGTTTAAGAGTTTGCCTCAAGTATTTTATCATTACTAGATGTCACTTGACAACTGACCAAAGAGGATTTGTTGTTTTGTCACTGATTTCTGAAGACATCTGTTAGGTTATCTACCTATGTAGCTGTTGAGAGAAATTTTTGTTACTAACTTTTTGCTCAGTTACTATTTTATAGTACTTATATACATTTATACTAAACTAAATGTGATAGCTTTCTTCAGATTTCCAAAAGGCTTGGACTTTACAGATTGTTGTAATTTCAAGTGTGGAATAGTTATCTTTAACTATAAATTCAAATAGTAAATTTTGACGATAAGCTTTGAGCAAGGTAAAATTAGTTGGCCTAAAACTGTTTCTTTTTTAAAAAAATAGTTTGTGAAAACAAGATAGCATAAATTATGCATTGATTAACTTGTATTGTCTCAATTGAAATATGGAAGGTATATTTGGTTTCAGGGCTGTTGGAATTAGAGAAAATGTAGATCCATTGTTTTTGCATGTCGTTTGAATTTCTGAATTCCAAACACCAAAAAAGATGATGTTAGTTAGTTTTGTCTCAGATGCTGCTTTTGAATTATAGCCACTAAATTGGATTGCAACCTACGTGCTGTTAACTACTGAGCCAAGATGAAATCGACCACTGCATTGAAATCAGGGTTAGCAGTTGTGTCTGCACTTGAAAGAGTTGTAATGGCATTGAACCTACTTTTTAAAATGAGATTTTTATTCTGTTTTCAGTTTTAATGGTGACACTTTGATGTTAAGAGCATTTCTTGAAAATAGTACACATTTATTTGAGGTATTTTACTGTTAACTTTTAGGAAAATAACTTTTTAGATCCCATAAAAGTAGTTGCTTTTGAACCCAAATGTCCAGGGGCATATTTCTGCATTGTGTTGCTATATTTATTTGTTTGATTGATAAACTAATCTTTGTAAAAAGAGAAGTCACTTGTCTGTGTGATCATGAGTTCAAATAGTTGTGCATGTGTGTATATGAATTTGAAATCAGTCTTCTGTGAGAGTTTTTTTTGTGGGGCATTTTTGGGGGTGTTAGTATTTACCCCCCAAAATTTGTTTTTCTTTTATGCTAATAGGACTTGACGCCACCCAATTTAGAGTTCATCATTATCATAAAGATGAAGAGGATGATGCTCTTCTTGGTGGTCCAGCACAACTCACTGATGAAGAGAAATACAAAGACTGTGAAAAATTCAAATGCCCATGTCCTGCATGTGGAACTGAGAACATTTATGATAATGTCTTTGATGGTTCGGTTAGTTACTTCTTTTTGTTTCCTTCTTTCACTTTTTGTGCAAACTAGTAGCAAGCCCCCCCTCCCCCCCCAACACGTTCTGCACAATAGGGTATATAAAAGTATAAAAGGGAAGAACCTACTTACACACTGCTTTTGTGCTTTTGTGTCTTTAAAGACTTTGGTGACATGAATTCTGCCTTCACAATTTATTTCTATTTAAAAATGCTTAGGTTGATGTGCTTAAATATTATTTTTGCCTGCCTAGAGTGTTTGACCTTGGTTTTAAAATGGAATCTCTTAATTCTAATTATCTTAAAGTATTTTTATTATAATTCCTTAATTAGTAACCTGTATTTCCCTGCTTCCAAACCCCATTTATTAAGACTTAGAGCAGTATTTTCCTTTATCTTAAATCAAGTTAACGGGAAATAAGTTGTTTTGGAAAAGTTTTTGTTTATCTTTACACATCCCACTTACCTCCTTTTTGACAAAGGTACTCTTCTTATCTTTTCTGCTGTCTTTGCATATCAGACATTTAAAAAGTCACAGGGAGACATTCCTTTCAAGAAGTACTGCCAAAAAATGTATCATTGACCTTGGATGAGAACTTGAAACTTGGCCAATTTACTTGATTCCAGTGCAGTCTTATGCATGTACTAGCCATTGGCAAATGAGTAGGCAGCAGAACTGTGTAAAACCTTGAAACTGAAAGAAAAGACATCCTTTATCTAAATTAAAAGTAATTATTTTAAGTTAATTTGGACAAACAGCAGATGTTTTGCATTTTTTTGAATCAAAACAAAGCAATCTTTGGAAGCAAGTGCAAGGAAGAGGCAGACACAGATCAGCAATACTTGCTAAATCCTTGAGTTTTGCTTCATTACAGCTGTAAATAAGATAGTTAATTGCATGGAGGCTTGACGACTTGCAGATGGGCTAACTGTGGAAGAGCCGATGTCAAGCTCTAAAATCTCTTCCACCTGGAATTGCTTAGCGTGGCGGGTAGGGTTATGTAGCAGATTGAAGCAGGAAACCAAGATGTTTGAGTATCCAGAAAGAAAACAAATGCTCCAGAAACCTCAACAGTTTTCCTATATATTATGTTTGCTTTGTCTTTGTTTAAAATAAAACACAACAAAACGTTTTCTCTAACTAGTAATAGTTATCCTTCCAAATTTCTACTCCTCCTGTCTCCCTCTCTTGAATACATTTCATTTTTTTGGAAAAGTGTAGAAATTTTAGATTTACCAAACTGATGAAAAATGACTTTCTTTTTTTGGAGCAGTGCTTTTAATTTTTAGACTTTATTCTTAAAATTCAAGTGACACAACGACAGCAAACTAAGGACATTTTCATATATAACTTTATATATATGATATATATATATATATGAGATATATATGACTTTCTTTCCAAGTTAGGAAGGAATGAGTACAAATTGGGAATTTTGATGAATATCTCTAAGAAGGATATATCTTGTAACATGATTTCACTAGTATTTTCAGATGGAAAATTTTTTTATCTATAGAGTTTGTCATGTATTAAATATAAAATAGCGATTCGGGGTTTTTCCTTTGATTTTGTTCCCCACTATGATGATGGCAAGAGTAGAGGATATGTGTGACTAAGTGGTCTTTGAGGGGAAAGAAGTTGAGAAAATAGAGTTAAAAACTCATCAGTAGGGAGCTGGCGGAGTGGCTGAAGTGGTAGAGCACCTGCCTAGCAAGGCTTTAGGCCCTGGTTTCAAACCCCAGTACCACCACAGTAATAATAATAAAAAGTACATAAAATGAACTAGGAATGTTGTGCACCAGGAAAACACATTTTAAGCACAAAGAAACATTTTATAATCTGGCGGTAACCTTTTGGGTACTTGTCTGTCCTGACATCTGTAGGGACCCGATATGGAGCCCAGCTTGTATCGTTGCAGTAACATTGATTGTAAGGCTTCACCTCTGACCTTTGTGGTACAGCTGAGCAACAAATTGATCATGGACATTAGACATTGCATCAAAAAGTACTATGATGTAAGTATCCATAGTGAGGTTTTATATATACAACTTTTAAGGTTTAGTAATTGCTTTATTGGTTTTTATGAAATGATAAAATTTTAAAAAGACTTTGAAGAAAATTCCTGCTGAACTACTATTAATAAAAATATGGCAAGTATGTAAATTTGACCTGTTGGCATAACAAATTATTTGATTTTCTCATGGACATTACATCTCTTTCATTAATGAGCAGTATTTTCAATAATGAAATTTTTGCTTTTAAGAAAAATAGAAATATAATCAGGATTTTTTTCATTCATTGTTACCTGAATAATGAAATTAAATGGTCAGTCAGATCTTTGAATAGAGAAAGAAAAAAAATCAGTATTACCTGTCTCCAACAAGAAGAGTCATAAAACCGTCCATGGTGACTTTAATACACTGCCCACTACCGGATATTTTGTGTTTCTGTTGCAGTCTAAACCACTTCTTTGCCTAATTTTCTGAGGAAATAAAAGCAAACTTCTTTTAAATTTAAATGTAGTTTGTTTGGGATTTTGAAGAAAATGTTTAATTTTTATAAGTGTGTAGTAAAAATCCCAGAATAGTGAGTGATATGTTGTTGTGTTATGATTCATAATAATGAGTTTTTTGTCTTCAAAAATTAAAAAAGTTCCCATACTTCCCATTTTTTCTTTCATTACATCATTTGTCATCTAAATTTTCTGTTACTTGAAAGTGTGAAAGTTCATTGCATCTTCTTTTGAGAAGCTGCATTGTCAAGGAATTTCAAAAAATAAGAAAAGATCAGGTTCTATTAAGTAAAACTTTTATCAATATCATTCTGTACTTTTTTCTTATGTGTTAATTAATATATAACATTAGCATTTTGTTCTTTAGAAACTCCTGTGAA